>NC_050096.1:123205045-125705045 GCF_902167145.1 Zea mays | reverse complement strand
GGGGTCTACCTTTGACTTGATTGGATATTCAGACTCCGACTATGCTGGATGTAAGGTCGATAGGAAGAGTACATCGGGGACGTGCCAATTCTTAGGAAGGTCCCTGGTGTCGTGGAGCTCTAAGAAACAAACCTCTGTTACCCTATCCACCGCTGAGGCCGAGTACGTTGTCGTAGGACAGTGTTGCGCGCAACTACTTTGGATGAGGCAAACCCTCAGGGACTTTGGCTACAATCTGAGCAAAGTCCCACTCCTATGTGATAATGAGAGTGCTATCCGCATGTCGGATAATCCTGTTGAACACAGCCGCACAAAGCACATAGACATCTGGCATCACTTTTTGAGAGACCACCAGCAAAAGGGGGATATCGAAGTGTTTCATGTTAGCTCCGAGAACCAGCTAGCTGATATCTTTACCAAGCCTTTAGATGAGCAGACCTTTTGCAAGTTGCGTAGTGAGCTAAATGTCTTAGATTCGCGGAACTTGGATTGATTTATAGCATTGTCACACCCGGTTTTAGAAGGTAAACCGAATGCGAACCATGTACGTGCCAGGATCAGTTATTCGCGTACACAGCAGTTACATAACATGGACATCATCACACAGTGCTCAAAATAGTATTAATAAGGGAAATAGTCGATTACATCATACGTCTGAGACGTCCATATAGTTCTTACAATAAATCAAAGTGCGGAAAAGAAACGTAGATAACCGCGGCCTTCACAGGCAGCCGACTGGGGGTTGCCGCTAACCCACACCTAGAACTCGTCGTAATCTTGGAACTCCTGGAAGTCTCCTTCCACAGCTTCATCTTCTCCTGAGCAGTGGTTGCAATGCTGACAACCTGGGGATGGGGGGGGTTTGGTGTGTAGAGCAAGGGTGAGTACACATCAACATACTCAGCAAGCATCCTGTTTGGCTGTAGTGGACTAGCTGTATGTGGGGATAAGTCAAGCAGTTGCTTTTAGTTGGTCAGATTATTACTTACTAGTAGAAAGCCAAGTTTTAGCATTAACCCAAGTTATTAACCCGATGTACCCTTTCCAAACGGAAAGAATACCACTTACCAGCACCATAGTCAGAACCAAAACCAATCGATCTCATAACCACCTGTACCAAAGTATCTCTGATCAAGTACCACTAATCACTGGAGCTCTCTGATCAAGTACACATTCGATATCGCATTCATTATGGTTAGAAAGAAACGGGAAAAGGTCTCGCGGGGGGGGGGGGGGGTTAAAGCTTATGCACTAATGATTGGTTACAATTGGTTCTAACAAAAGAATTTAGTTATATGCACTAATGGAAACCTAGTCATTTTTAGTTGATCAACATTGGACTGGATAAACAATTAATTATATGAACTAACTAGTGTAACGAAATTATAAATTAAGTTTCCTATTTCAATAACATGAACAATGATTAACCTACCTAAAATAAAATAAGTAACAGTAATGAAAGAAACTAAAATAAAAATAAAAAAATAAAACAAGGGGGGGCGGTTGAACCGGCCAGGGGGCGGTTGAACCGGCCTGGGGCAGGGGCGGGGGCGGCCGAGCCGGCGGCGCGCAGGGGCGGCTGGGCAGGGGCGGCCAAACCGGCGGGGGGGGCGCGGGGCAGGGGGCGGCCGAGCCGGCCAGGGGCGGGGCAGGGCGCGCAGGGGCGGCGGCGGCCGAGCCGGCCAGGGGCGGCCGAGCTGGGTGGCGGGCGGTTGGGCCGGGGCGCAGGAGCGGCGGCGGCCGAGCCGGGTGGGGGGAGAGGAGGGGAGATGGGGGAGGGAGGAGAGGGGGAGGGGGACCTCACCGGGGACGGGGACGGGCGGCCGAGCGGCGGGGCGGCCGAGCTGCAGGGGGCGGCGGCTAGGGCAGGGGGCGGCGGCTGGGGTGGGAAAGAAAGAGAATGAGAGGGAGGGAGAGGGTTTTTGGGGGAATTGGGGGAAAAGGGAGGGGGCGGCTGGGCCAATGGGCCCAAAGGGGCGCGCGGGGGGCGGCTGGGCCGGCCAGGGGCGGCCCACGGCGCGGGAGAGAGAAAGAGGAGGGGAGAGAGAAAGAAAAAGAAAAAGAAAGAAAAGGTTTTTTCTCCTTTTCGAAATCCGATCTTTCTAGATGAATGCACTTACATCTCTAAGCAATCAAAGAATGCACAGCTCGGCATGGTGCATCAAACAACATAAAGTAATTTAGGGTTTTTTCTTTACACGGGAATTCCAAGCCGAACTCCGCTATAACTTTGGAAAAGATCAAGGTTTAGCGGGGGAACGAGAAAAGAAAAGGGTAACGCCTGAATTTGGTGAAAGAAAAGAAGAAAAAAATTCTACCCCCAAATTCAGGGCGTTACAAACCTATCCCCCTTAAAAGAATCTCGCCCTCGAGATTCAGGGTTGGCTAGCAAAGAGCTCAGGGTATTTAGCCATCAGATCATCTTCACGCTCCCAGGTTGCTTCTTCCTCAGAGTGGTGATTCCATCTGACTTTGCACATTCTGATGGTCTTCCTTCGGGTGACTCTGTCTGCAACCTCAAGGATTTGCACTGGCTTCTCAACGTAGGTCAAGTCCTCCTGGACCTCAAGACCTTCCACTGGCAACTGCTCTTCTGGTACACGCAAGCACTTCTTCAACTGAGACACATGAAAGACATCATGCACAGCTGATAAATTCTCTGGCAAACTGAGCTGATAGGCCACTTCTCCACGTCTTGCAAGAATCTGATACGGACCAATGTAGCGGGGTGCTAGCTTGCCTTTCACTTCGAACCTCTTGACTCCTCTGATCGGTGACACTTTCAGATAGACAAAGTCTCCGACTTCGAAACTCAGCTCTCTTCTTCTTGTGTCTGCATAGCTTCGCTGTCTTGATTGCGCTATCTTCAGATTCTCTCGGACCATCTTGATGTTCTCTTCGGCTTCAAGCAAAATGTCTGGCCCAAACACTTGCTTTTCTCCAGGCTGATCCCATTGCAACGGAGTTCTACAACTCCTTCCATAGAGCGCCTGAAATGGTGACATCTTCAAACTGGCCTGGTAACTGTTGTTATAGGAAAACTCTGCATAAAGCAATCTCTTGTCCCATCCGGACTGATCTTGCAACGCACAGGCTCTCAACATATCTTCAAGAATTTGATTGGTCCTTTCGGTCTGGCCATCTGTCTGCGGATGATAAGCTGAACTGAAATTCAGATGCGTGCCCAAAGCTTCATGCAACTGCTGCCAGAAATGAGAGGTGAACTGTGTTCCTCTGTCTGACACTATCTTCTTTGGCACACCATGAAGACAAATGATCCGAGACATATACAATTCTGCCAATACTGCACTGCTGTAGTTGGTCTTGACAGGTATGAAGTGGGCTGACTTGGTCAAGCGGTCCACTACTACCCAAATGGAATCGTAGCCGGCTCGAGTGCGAGGCAATCCGACTATGAAATCCATACCAATTTCATCCCATTTCCACTGAGGGATCTGCAACGGCTGCAACAATCCAGCAGGTCTCTGGTGCTCTGCCTTAATTCTTCGGCAACTATCGCACATAGCCACATGCTCTGCGATTTCCCTCTTCATTTCGTACCACCAGAATTTCTTCTTCAGATCCTGATACATCTTCTCACTGCCAGGGTGAATCGAATAGGCTGTCTCATGAGCTTCCTTAAGAATCAACTCCCGAATGGACTGGACATTGGGAACACACAAGCGGTCTTTGAACCATATCACGCCTTCTGCATCTTCTCGAAATTCTTTGCCTTTGCCTTCTAGAATCAGTCGCCGGATCTCACTGATCTTCTCATCATTCTTCTGCGCTTCTTTGATTTCGCGCTCCAGGGTAGGTTCCAATTCAACTGTGACTCCTCGCGAATTGTTCAGAAATCCGAGACTCAACCTGTCAAACTCCTTGGCCAACTCATAAGGCATCGGACGAGCGACCATCAGATTGACTTGACTCTTTCTGCTCAAAGCATCTGCCACTACGTTTGCTTTGCCTGGATGGTAATGAATCTCCAACTCATAATCTTTGATCAACTCTAACCATCTTCGTTGCCTCATGTTCAACTCTGACTGAGTGAATATATACTTCAGACTCTTGTGGTCTGTGTAAACATCGCATTTCTGTCCATACAGGTAGTGCCTCCATGTCTTCAGTGCGTGAACCACTGCTGCCAACTCTAGATCATGGATTGGGTAATTCTTCTCATGAACCTTCAGCTGTCGGGACGAGTAAGCCACAACTCTTCCCTCTTGCATCAACACGCATCCCAAACCTGTGTAACAAGCATCACAATACACCGAGAAGGGCTTGTGCACATCAGGCAAGACTAGGACAGGCGCTGTAGTCAACTTCTCTTTCAGCGCTTCAAAGGCCTCTTGGCATTTCTGGGTCCACTTGAACTCAACTTTGTTG
Organism: Zea mays; assembly: GCF_902167145.1. Classification (NCBI taxonomy): domain Eukaryota; kingdom Viridiplantae; phylum Streptophyta; class Magnoliopsida; order Poales; family Poaceae; genus Zea; species Zea mays. Next base: position 125,700,656 of record NC_050096.1, on the reverse strand, counting down.
CCTAGCAACGCTGTCATTGGTTTCGCAATCTTCGAAAACCCTTCAATGAATCGCCGATAATATCCGGCCATTCCAATGAAACTCTTGATTCCTCTAGCATCTGTTGGCGCTTTCCAGTTCAAAATGTCTGCCACTTTCTTCGGATCCACAGCCAATCCTTCTTTATTGATTATGTGACCCAAGAACAGGACTTCACTGATCCAGAACTCACACTTGCTCAACTTTGCATACAACTGGTGCTCTCGCAATCTCTGCAATACCATCCTCAAATGATCTGCATGCTCTTCTTCGCTTTGAGAATAAACCAGAATGTCATCAATGAATACCACCACAAACTTATCAAGGTAATCCATGAATACACTGTTCATCAAGTTCATGAAGAACGCTGGCGCATTGGTCAAACCAAAAGACATCACAGTGAACTCATACAACCCATACTTGGTAATGAATGTCGTCTTCGGGATGTCCGAAGGTCGGATCCTGAGCTGATGATAACCTGACCTCAGATCAATCTTGGAGAACACACTGGCTCCTCTCAACTGGTCGAACAGATCTTCTATTCTGGGCAAGGGATACTTATTCTTGATCGTGACCTCATTCAAAGCTCGATAATCGATACACATCCTTTTGGTGCCATCTTTCTTTTCCACAAATAGGACAGGGGCGGCCCAAGGCGAGGTGCTTGGCCGAATGTAACCTTTCTCTGACAGCTCATCAATCTGCTTCTTAAGTTCAACCAACTCTGGTTCAGATATTCTGTAAGCTCTCTTGGAGATAGGGGCGGTTCCGGGAAGAAGCTCTATAGCAAACTCAACTTTCCGCTCTGGTGGCATACCCGGTAAGTCCTTCGGAAACACATCTGGGAACTCGGACACAACCTTGATCCTCCCAATTGGGTCTGCTTCACTGCTATCTACAGCTATCTGATAACAACTTCCTTTCTTTGGCTCAGGCGGGACTAACTCGGTCACCACTTCCTCTCCTAGTGGGGACACCAACTTGACTGTCCTTTTATCACAACTGATAACTGCCTGATACTTATCTAGCCAATTCATCCCTAGGATGACATCTATTCCCTGAGTACCCATTACTATAAGGTTGGCGGGAAACGCTATCCCCCTTATTTCCACACTTATATTCAAACAAATGCTATCGGCTCGAATTCTACCACCGGCTGAGTCGATTTGAATGGGGGTTGACATGGTAGTAATTGAAAGATTATGTGCTTCTACCCATGATGCAGAAATGAAAGAATGCGTTGCTCCAGTATCAAATAACACTTCTGCAATATGGGAGTCGACTGGGAACATACCTACTATCATGCCGGGGGTCTCCTGAACTGCTTCAGCCTCCAAGTGGTTCAGTCTTCCATGATTATAGTGCGGCTGAGAGCGATTGCCTGCTCTAGGCTGAGGCATATTCTGCTTTGTTGGGGCATTGGGGCCTGACTGCTGCTGGGCTGCCTTCTTCGGACATTGCATCACCCAGTGGCCTTGCTCTCCACAGTGGAAACATGCCCTGTTTCCAACCTCAGCTGGTGCTGCCTGATTGTTCTTCTGGTTTGCGGGGGCAGGAAGACGAGGTGCCTGCTGATTCTGCCTTTGGAACTGACCTCCTGACTGATTGCTCTGACGGTTCTGGTACTGGTGCTGAGGATACTGCCTTTGGAACTGCTGATGCTGCTGAGGTGGACGCTGGTTCTGCCTGAACTGCTGAGGTTGATTGCCTGAGAAACGAGGACGATTGCTGCTTCCAGGCTGGGGTCTACTACTCTTGCGCTTACGATCCTCCATCTCCTTACACTTCCTTTCTGTCATGATTGCTCTGTCAATCAGATGCTGGAATGTCGGGAAGGTGTGATTCATCAGTTGGTACTGCAGAGGGTCAACCAAGCCTCTTAGGAAACGGTACTGCCGCTTGGCGTCAGTGTTGACATCTTCAGGAGCATAGCGAGACAATTGCAGAAACCTGTCCCGGTACTCACTGACAGACAATGGCCCTTGCTTGAGGGCTAGGAACTCCTCCTTCTTCACTATCATCAGACCTGCAGGAACATGGTACTGGCGAAAGCTACCTCTGAACTCTTCCCAGGTGATGGCGTCAGGGTGGGCATGGGTGGCGAGGTAAGACTCCCACCATGACTGGGCTGCTCCTCTCAACAGACGGGGACCATACAGGACTCTCTCCCTGTCATCGCACTGAGCGGTATGCAACTCCCGCTCCACAGTGCGCAGCCAGTCTTCAGCATCCATGGGGTCAGAAGAGTGAGCGAACGTTGGTGGATGACCTCTCATGAATTCAGCACGCTTGTCTCTGGGCATCTGAGGCATCTGAGGCTGAGGTGGGGCCTGCTGCTGCTGCTGAATGGCGGCCAAAGTCTGACCGATGGCTTGAACTGCCTGAGTCTGCATCAGAAACATCTGCTCGATCGACATCGGGGGCGGGGGCGGCAGATGCTGTTGCTGGGGCACCTCATCCTGTTGAGCGGCTCGCTCCTGCTGAGCACGCCTTCCTCCTCTGCGCCTGTTCTCTGACATCTGCAGAATGCAACCACACATCAGAACTGATCTGGCAAATCTTGCAGCATAAGAAAAGAGTATAGAATTCTTCAACAGCACTAAACAGATGAGCATCTTCACTGATCTCCAACACAGACCACACAGCTTCTCAGATAAAGAGGAGAGTGGAATAAAAGGTTTCCCAACTATATAACTAACTCCATTAACATAATAGGTAAACCAAAATGCGGGGGATACCCACACTCTGGTGACAGTCATTACAAAGATCCAAACCAAACATAGTTCATCATGACAAACATAGATGCACAGGATATAGCAAACTACCCTGTCTAACTAAGACTAACTAAGACCGAGACCAACGCTAAGACTGAAGCTTCTACGTATATATTTCGTATTAATTACAAGATCTAACTCTAACGAGCTATGGTTCTAGAGTTATCTTGGTCTTGCAGGTGGGATTGCCATAAGACTGGTGTCCACGCTGAGGTGAGCGGTACGGGTGCTGAGTCCCGACGGGAGCGGGGGAACCACCATCCAAGTGACGACGTTCCGCGCGCTCAGCCCGCAGCAGGGCGATCTCACCACGAGCCCTACTCAGCTTGTCTAGTGCATGGTCCAGCTCCGTGTTTAGCACGGCGGCTAGGTTGACTGTGCTGCTCAACCTAGGATTGCCCTCACCGACAGGTGAGACAATCACGCCTCCTGTGCTGCCAGATGGACGGCGGGGGTAATACTTCAGGTCAAGACCGTCAGCTGCCCCACCGAAAACCGAGCAGTAGTGCGAAAGCGCACGCCGTGCAGCATCTTGCATGGCTGCCTCAGCTGAGTCCCGTTCAGAGATAGAATAGTGCTCTGAGCAGGCCTCCGCACCCTGGAGACTGTTCTCCGGGCAGCGCACCAAGCAGGTTGCCTCCCAGCGGTCCGGGTAAACCCCGCGACTGTGCTGGTAGACCACACAGCGATACTCGACGGACCAAGTATGCCGGTTAAATGCCCGACGTAGCAGGGTGTCGAGCGCATCGTGGAAGTGACACCCGCGAGCAGCGTCGCGAGTGATGGGTCGAGCAACCCATCCTTCCGGCTCAGGGTTAGCAGAGAAGTCGGTGTCGTGGCTCGAGCTGTCGTCACCACCTCCGTCGTCTGGGTCTCCTCCAGCAGCTACTCCAGAAGCTGGGGCGCCCAGTGGTGGTGCAGGGGGCGGCTCCAGAGGAAGCACAGGGGAGCAGCTCCTCACAGACTCTATCTCCTGGTGGAGCGAGAAAGAAGAGCCCTGCTGCTCCTGTCGTCGACGTTCCTGCTCCTCACGCAGGCGGTGGTGTAGTCTCTCCAAGTGGCTGGACTGTCCGGCCACGGGACGGCGAAGCGGACGCTCAGCAAGGCGGGAGGGTAAGAAGGGAATGACTGACTTTCATGCAGTGTGTCTAAGTCGAGCCATCTACAAAAGACATCGCAAGCAAAAGGGTGAGAACAGAATTAATATGACCAGCAAATAATGAATCATAAGTAAATGAAGGATTAGAATAAAACATGATTTTCAGCAAGGTATAATATATAGTAGAACATAGGTTTGGTCGGCATGACCAACTTTTGAAGAGATATCAAAGTCAAGGCAGGGACAGAGGTCTATAGTCCTTAGAACGACCATTCTACTCTAGGTTAGCGGTCCTACAGTCAGCACGGCTTTGATACCACTTATGTCACACCCGGTTTTAGAAGGTAAACCGAATGCGAACCATGTACGTGCCAGGATCAGTTATTCACGTACACAGCAGTTACATAACATGGACATCATCACACAGTGCTCAAAATAGTATTAATAAGGGAAATAGTCGATTACATCATACGTCTGAGACGTCCATATAGTTCTTACAATAAATCAAAGTGCGGAAAAGAAACGTAGATAACTGCGGCCTTCACAGGCAGCCGACTGGGGGTTGCCGCTAACCCACACCTAGAACTCGTCGTAATCTTGGAACTCCTGGAAGTCTCCTTCCACAGCTTCATCTTCTCCTGAGCAGTGGTTGCAATGCTGACAACCTGGGGATGGGGGGGGGTTTGGTGTGTAGAGCAAGGGTGAGTACACATCAACATACTCAGCAAGCATCCTGTTTGGCTGTAGTGGACTAGCTGTATGTGGGGATAAGTCAAGCAGTTGCTTTTAGTTGGTCAGATTATTACTTACTAGTAGAAAGCCAAGTTTTAGCATTAACCCAAGTTATTAACCCGATGTACCCTTTCCAAACGGAAAGAATACCACTTACCAGCACCATAGTCAGAACCAAAACCAATCGATCTCATAACCACCTGTACCAAAGTATCTCTGATCAAGTACCACTAATCACTGGAGCTCCCTTGGCCGCTCATAACCGCGAGCACGGCTGATATATCAGTTTTCAAACACTCTGCAGAGGTTGTGCACTTTACCCACAAGCCGTGATTCCCATTCTGCCCGGAGAGAGCTACTCCCCATTGACCACTACCTAGGTGGCCTAGCAGAGCATCACTACGTAGCCTTTACAAAGATTCTCCGGGGCTGTAGCCACCCGTTAGGTTTCCTAAATGCACCGCACTCCTCCCCAAGGGGCGAACCCAAACTTGGCAGAGCGAGCCGCATACACCGAGCCCCATTGACGGCACGACGGCTAAGTGAACTACACCCCGGATCCTCTAATTATTCAGCTAAGGGCATCCCATTCCACCCTCATGGTTGCACTGTTTTCCCGGGCGGTCATCCATAGAACAGGTCCTTACGGAGAGGCACTCGAGAAACCGCTCGAGCCCCCTTGAAGACCACAAGTATTACATCATCATAAGAAAGGGGAAAACAGCGTATCATAGATGATCTCATCATGTTCATTGATTATAGTTGAGCAATAGCATAAAGCTAAACAGTAATAATCCAACCCAAATAGGTGAACAAGGACATGGTTAACAAAAGCTAGTCAATCCTTAGGCATAAATGTGTAAAGCGGGAGGTGAATTAAATAATGAATAGGACAGAGATAGGTCAAGGGACACTTGCCTCCACCAAACGACTGCTGCTCAGGGGCTTCTCCTGCGAGTTCCTCGGTCTCTTCGACCGGATCGTTCTCTATGCGATTGCAAGCATACATACATCCATCCATTCAAATTGGGAAACAAACAGTACATCATACAAGGGAACAAATAAAGTGAATATGCATCAAGTATGACATTCGATATCGCATTCATTATGGTTAGAAAGAAACGGGAAAAGGTCTCGCGGGGGGGTTAAAGCTTATGCACTAATGATTGGTTACAATTGGTTCTAACAAAAGAATTTAGTTATATGCACTAGTGGAAACCTAGTCATTTTTAGTTGATCAACATTGGACTGGATAAACAATTAATTATATGAACTAACTAGTGTAACGAAATTATAAATTAAGTTTCCTATTTCAATAACATGAACAATGATTAACCTACCTAAAATAAAATAAGTAACAGTAATGAAAGAAACTAAAATAAAAATAAAAAAAATAAAAACAAGGGGGCGGTTGAACCGGCCAGGGGGCGGTTGAACCGGCCTGGGGCAGGGGCGGGGGCGGCCGAGCCGGCGGCGCGCAGGGGCGGCTGGGCAGGGGCGGCCAAACCGGCGGGGGGCGCGGGGCAGGGGGCGGCCGAGCCGGCCAGGGGCGGGGCAGGGCGCGCAGGGGCGGCGGCGGCCGAGCCGGCCAGGGGCGGCCGAGCTGGGCGGCGGGCGGTTGGGCCGGGGCGCAGGAGCGGCGGCGGCCGAGCCGGGTGGGGGGGAGAGGAGGGGAGATGGGGGAGGGAGAAGAGGGGGAGGGGGACCTCACCGGGGATGGGGACGGGCGGCCGAGCGGTGGGGCGGCCGAGTTGCAGGGGGCGGCGGCTAGGGCAGGGGGCGGCGGCTGGGGTGGGAAAGAAAGAGAATGAGAGGGAGGGAGAGGGTTTTTGGGGGAATTGGGGGAAAAGGGAGGGGGCGGCTGGGCCAATGGGCCCAAAGGGGCGCGCGGGGGGGCGGCTGGGCCGGCCAGGGGCGGCCCACGGTGCGGGAGAGAGAAAGAGGAGGGGAGAGAGAAAGAAAAAGAAAAAGAAAGAAAAGGTTTTTTCTCCTTTTCGAAATCCGATCTTTCTAGATGAATGCACTTACATCTCTAAGCAATCAAAGAATGCACAGCTCGGCATGGTGCATCAAACAACATAAAGTAATTTAGGGTTTTTTCTTTACACGGGAATTCCAAGCCGAACTCCGCTATAACTTTGGAAAAGATCAAGGTTTAGCGGGGAAACGAGAAAAGAAAAGGGTAACGCCTGAATTTGGTGAAAGAAAAGAAGAAAAAAATTCTACCCCCAAATTTAGGGCGTTACAAGCATACATGTGTCTATGCCTTTGATCATGTTCCTTATGCATTGTGTTGTTTATTAATGGTGCTCAAGTTGTACAAGCACTCCCCGGACCTTACAAGTCCATTTGCAAGTGATGCATATATTTAGGGGGAGGTGTGTTACAACTTGACTCTTTGGGACTAACCATGTGCTTGAGTGCTTGATTTAGTCTCAAAGGTGAATTGAAAGGGAAAAGGTGGACTTGGACCATGAAAGACTTCCACTGCACTCCGATGAAAGAGTAACTGTTTACCAAGTTCATCTTTGTACTCTTATTGCCTTTTTACTCTTAGTTGAAGATTTTGGTGAGGCAATGGGGTTAAAGGGCCAAAATTGATCCCGTTTTGGTGCTTGATGCCAAAGGGGGAGAAAATAAGGCCAAAGCAAGAAATGGATCAGCTACCACTTGAGAAATTTTGAAAAAAAGTTAGAGTTTTTGTTTGTCAAAATACTCTTGTTTGCCTCTTATTATCAAAAGTTAGTCTCTTGTGGGGAGAAGGATTAATTATGGGAAAAAGGGGGAGTTTTTGAAATCTTTGATCAATTTCTCTTGGAACAACTCCTGTTATGTCTCAACAAGTGTTTTTAACCTAGAGATAGGAATTTGAGGTTGATTTGCAAAAACAAACCAAGTGGTGGCAAAGAATGATCCTTATATGCCAAATTTGATTCAAAACAAATTTGAGTTCTTATTTGAATTGATATTGTACTTGTTCTACTTGCTTTATGTTGTGTTGGCATAAATCACCAAAAAGGGGGAGATTGAAAGGGAAATGTGCCCTTGGGCCATTTCTAAGTGTTTTGGTGATTTAGTGTCCAATACAAGTGCCTAAGTGTCAAAAGGTGGACAAAGTACAAATCAAGTATAAAGGTATGTTTCTCAGACTTAGTACATTGTTTTAGAGACTAATGTATTGTGTCTAAGTGCTGGAAACAGGAGAAAACGAACTGGAGAAGAGATGGCCTTGTTCAGCCAAAGCCAGCTCTGTCTGGGTGCACCGGACTGTCCGGTGCGCCAGACTGGCTCAGGCGAACTTGCTGCTCTCGGGAAGAAATTAACGGAGTACGGCTATAATTCACCGGACTGTCCGGTGTGCACCGAACAGTGTCCGGTGAGCCAACGATCGCCGAGCCAACGGTCGGCCGCTTAATCCGGGCGCGACGCGTGGCCGAGCCAACGGCTAGAAGGGGGCACCGGACTGTCCAGTGTGCACCGGACAGTGTCCGGTGCGCCAACGGCTCCAAGGCGCCAACGGTCGGCTTCGCCAAATAAGGAAAGAGATCCGCACCGGACAGTGTCCGGTGCGCCAGTCGACAGAAGGCAAGAAATGCCTTCCTGGAATGCACTCAACGGCTCCTAGCTGCCTTGGGGCTATAAAAGGGACCCCTAGGCGCATGGAGGAGATCATCAAGCATTCTCTAAGCATTCCTAAGCACTAAGACATCGATTCCACGCTTTTGATTCCTTGCAATAACAATTAGAGCTCTAGTTGAATTGTGAACTCGTTGAGTTGGGTTGTGAGCTCTTGTTGCGACTTGTGTGCATGGTGTTGCTGTGATTTCTTGTCTTGAGTGTATTGCTCATCCCTCTCTTACTCCGTGCTTCTTTGTGGACTTCAAGTGTAAGGGCGAGAGGCTCCAAAGTGTGGAGATTCCTCGCAAACGGGATATAGTAAAGCAAGTAAAACACCGTGGTATTCAAGTGGGTCTTTGGACCGCTTGAAAGGGGTTGATTGCAACCCTCGTCCGTTGGGACGCCACAACGTGGAGTAGGCAAGCGTTAGTCTTGGCCGAACCACGAGATAAACCACTGTGTCATCTCTGTGATTGATCTCTTATGGTTGTTGTGTTTTGTTGAGACTCCTCTCTAAGCCACTTGGCATTATTGTGCTAACGCCTAATCAAGTTTTTGTGGATTAAGTTTCAAGTTTCACAGGATCACCTATTCACCCCCCCCTCTAGGTGCTCTCAACTGTTCGCTGGTGCACCGGACAGTCCAGTGCGCCAGACCAGGGCACACTTCGGTTGTCCCTTGCTCTCTTTGTTTGAACCCTTTTCTTCGTCTTTTTATTGGCTTGGTGTGAACCTTTGGCACATGTATAACTTATAGACTAGAGCAAACTAGTTAGTCCAATTATTTTTGTTGGACAATTCAACCACCAAAATCAATTAGGAAATAGGTGTAAGCCTAATTCCCTTTCAATCTGTAACACCCCGAATTTCGAGTTGAATTTTTTTTCTTTTCTCTATCGCTCGCTAAATTTGGGTGTTACCCCTCTTTTCCATTTCTTTTCGCTAAAATCTCACCCGTCTTCAAAACTTTAGGTCATGTGACAATAGTAAATCCTAGAGTTATTTTCTTTGGATTGCTGCACCATGCCGAACCATGCATTTCTTTGATTGTTTGAAAGTGTGAAAGCATTCATATAGAAAATAGATATCAAAAAAAGGAAAATCTTTTCTTCTCTCCCCTCCCTCTCCTTCCCCTTTTTGGCCCAGCCGCCCCCCCTGGTGCGCGGCCCAGCCAGCCGGCCCAGCCAGCCAGCCTTGCCCCCGCCCCCTTTCCCCCTCGCGCCGTGGGACGGCCTGGCCACGGCCCACCTCGCCCCCCCCCCCCCCCCGCGGCCCCCGCTTTGGGCTCATGAGCGGCCCAGCCGCGCCACCCTCCCCTCCCCTGCGGGCCCCGCTTGTCATCCCCCCTCCCCCAAATCCCTCTCCCCTGCCCAACCGCCCGACCCCCCCTGCTCGCCCGAGCCGCCGCCGCCGCCCTCCCCGCCCGCGGTGAGCCCCTCCCTCCCCCTCTCCTCTTCTTTCTCCCCTCCCTCCTCCTTCCCCCTCCCGCCGGCGCTCTCCCCGCGGCCCCGCCGCGCTTGTCGCCCCGACCCCGCGCCGTCCCGGCCGCGCCGCCCCGGCCATGGCGGCCCCTGCCCATCGCGCCCGCGCCGTCCCCTGCCCCGGCGTGGTGGCCGGCTGTGGCCTCGCCGGCCATGGCGCCCGCGCGCGCTCCCCTGCCCGCGGCGTCGCCCGTCCCGCCCGTGCTCGCCCGCCCGTGTTCGCCCGCCCACCCCGGCGTGTCCTGCTCGCGTCGTGATGGCCCCGGCGCGGCCTCGAGCTCGGCCCAGCATGCCTATGGCGCGCGGCCTTGAGCTCGGCCAGCGCGCGGCCACGACGTGTGCACGGCTAGTTTGCGGCGCGTGTGTGTGGCCTTGCGCGCACGCTGCTCGCGTGATGCGCGTGGTGCCTTGGCACGGCTCGCCGTGCCTTCGTCTACCCCTAGACGAGCCCGTCTACCCCCCCTATATTTTATGCGCGCTAATCACGTTGTTCATGTTAACGAAATAGGAAACTCAATTTGAAAATTGGTTACGTTGGTTAATTCATATAGTTAATCGTCTAGCTCATTTAATGTTGATCGACTGAAAGTGGTCACGTTTCTATTAGTGCATGTAGCTAATACTTATTATTGGAGCTAAGTAGAACTAGAGCACGTAACGTCTAGTTATTCTTCTACCCGTAATGCGCCTCGAGCATAAGCTTTAACCCCTGCGAGACCTTCCCCCGTCTCTTTCTAACCATGGTAAATGCAATATCGCATGTCATATTCTATGCAGTTTAATCTACTTGTTCTCTTGTATGGTGTACTGTTTGTTTCCTAATTTGAATGGATGGATGTATGTATGTTTGCACTCGCATAGAGAACGATTCGGTCGAGGAGCCCGAAGAACTCGCAAGAGAAGCCCCTGAGCAGCAGTCGGTTGGTGGAGGCAAGTGTCCCTTAACCTTTCTTTGTCCTATTCATTCTTTAATTCACCTCCCGCATTGCACATTTATACCTAAGGATTGACTAGCTTTTGTTATCCATATCCTTGTTTACCTATTTGGGTTGGATTATTATTGCTTAGTCTTATGCTATTGCTCAACTCTAATCAATGAACATGATGAGAATGATCAATGATACGCTGTTTTCCCCTCTTTTATTATGATGTTATACTTGTGTCCTTCAAGGGGGCTCGAGCGGTTTCTCGAGTGCCTCTCCGTAAGAACCTGTTCTTTGGATGACCGCCCGAGAAAACAGTGCAACCATGAGGGTGGAATGGGGTGCCCTTAGCTGAATAATTAGAGGATCTGGGGTGTAGTTCACTTAGCCGTCGTGCCGTCAATGGGGCTCGGTGTATGCGGCTCGCTCTGCCAAGCTTGGGTTCACCCCTTGGGGAGGGGTGCAGTGCATTTAGGAAACCTAACGGGTGGCTACAGCCCCGGGGAATCTTTGTAAAGGCTACGTAGTGATGCCCTGCTGGGTCACCTTGGTAGTGATCAATGGAGAGTCATGATCTCTGGGCAGAAAGGGAATCACGGCTTGTGGGTAAAGTGCACAACCTCTGCAGAGTGTTTGAAAACTGATATATCAGTCGTGCTCGCGGTTATGAGCGGCCAAGGGAGCTCCAGTGATTAGTGGTACTAGATCAGAGATGTTCGGATTACAGGTGGCAACAAGGTTGATGGTTCTTAGTTTTGACTCTGGTAATGGTAAGTGGTACTCTTTCCGTTTGGAAATGAGTATGTTTGGGTTAATAACGTGGGTTAATCCTAAAACTTGGCTTTCTCTACTAGTAATAATAATCTGACCAACTAAAAGCAATTGCTTGACTTATCCCCCACATAAAGCTAGTCCACTACAACCAGACAGGACACTTGTTGAGTATGTTGATGTGTACTCACCCTTGCTCTACACACCAAACCCCCCATCCCCAGGTTGTCAGCATTGCAACCACTGCTCAGGAGAAGATGAAGCCGTGGAAGGAGACTTCTAGGAGTTCCAAGATTACGACGAGTTCTAGGCGTGGGTTAGCGGCAACCCCCAGTGGGCTACCTGTGATGGCCGCGTTTATCTACGTTTCTTTTCCGCACTTTGATTTATTGTAAAGACTATGTGGATGTCTCAGACTTATGATGTAATCGACTATTATTCCCCCTTTTTAATACTATTTGAGCACCGTGTGATGATGTCCATGTTATGTAACTGTTGTGTACGTGAATTGTTGATCCTAGCACGTACATGGTTCGCATTCGGTTTGCCTTCCAAAACCGGGTGTGACATAGGTGGTATCAAAGCTGTGCTGACTGTAGGACCGCTAACCTAGAGTAGAATGGCCGTTCTAAGGATTATAGACCTCTGTCCCTGCCTTGACTTTGGTATCCCTTCAAAAGTTGGTCATATCGACCAAACCTATGTTCTACTATATATTATACCTTGCTGAAAATTGTGTTTTACTCTACCCCTTCATTTATTTATGGTTCATTACTTGGTGGTCATACTAGTTCTGTTCTCACTCTTTTGCTTGCGGTGTCTTTTGTAGATGGCTCGTCTTAGACACACCGCACGGAAGTCTGTCATCCCCTTCTTACCCTCCCGCCTTGCTGAGCGTCCGCTTCGCCGTCCCGTGGCCGGTCAGTCTAGTCACTTGGAGAGGCTGCACCACCGCCAGCATGAGGAGCAGGAACGTCGACGACAGGAGCAGCAGGGCTCTTCTTTCTCGCTCTAGCAGGAGATAGAGTCGGTGAGGAGCTGCTCCCCTGTGCTTCCCCTGGAGGCGCCCCCTGCACCACCACTGGGCGCCCCAGCCCCTGGAGTAGCTGCTGGAGGAGACCCAGACGACGGAGGTGGCGACGACAGCTCGAGCCACGACACCGACTTCTCTGCTGACCAGGAGCCGGAAGGGTGGGTTGCTCGACCCATCACTCGCGACGCTGCTCGCGGGTGTCACTTCCACGATGCTCTCGACACCCTGCTACGTCGGGCACTTAACCGGCGTACTTGGCCTATCGAGTATCGTTGTGTGGTCTACCAACATAGTCGCGGGGTCTACCCGGACCGCTAGGAGGCGACCTGCTTGGTGCGCCGTCCGGAGAGCAGTCTCCAGGGTGCGGAGGCCTGCTCAGAGCACTATTCTATCTCTGAGCGGGACTCAGCTGAGGCGGCCATGCAAGATGCCACACAGCGTGCGCTTTTGCACTACTGCTCAGTTCTCGGCGGGGTAGCTGACGGTCTCGACCTGAAGTATTACCCCCGCCGTCCATCTGGCAACACAGGAGGCGTGATTGTCTCACCTGTTGGTGAGGACAATCCTAGGTTGAGCAGCACAGTCAACCTAGACGTCGTGCTAAACACGGAGCTGGACCATGCGCTAGACGAGCTGAGTAGGGCTCGTGCTAAGATCGCCCTGCTGCGGGCTGAGCGCGCGGAACGTCGTCACCTGGATGATGGTTCCCCGCTCCCGTCGGGACTCAGCACCCGTACCGCTCACCTCGGCGTGGACCCCAGTCTTATGGCAATCCCGACTGCAAGACCAAGATAAATCTAGAACCATAGATCGTTAGAGTTGGATCTTGTAATTAATACGAAATATATACGTAGAAGCTACAGTCCTAGCGTTGGTCTCGCTCTTAGTTAGTCTTAGTTAGATAGGATAGTTTGCTATATCCTGTGCATTTATGTTTGTCATGATGAACTATGTTTGGTTTGGATCTTTGTAATGACTGTCACCAGAGTGCGGGTATCCCCTGCATTTTGGTTTACCTGTTATGTTAATGGAGTTAGTTATCTAGTTGGGAAGCCTTTTATTCCACTTTCCTCTTTATCTGAGAAGCTGTGTTGGTCTGTGTTGGAGATCAGTGAAGATGCTCATCTGGTCAGGGTTGTTGAAGAATTCTATACTCTTTTCTTATGCTGCAAGATTTGCAAGATCAGTTCTGATGTGTGATTGCATTCTGCAGATGTCAGAGAACAGGCATAGAGGAGGAAGGCGTGCTCAGCAGGATGAGGTGCCTTAGCAACAGCAACTGCCGCCCCCGCCCCCGATGTCCATCGAGCAGATGTTCCTGATGCAGACTCAGGCAGTTCAAGCCATCGGTCAGACTCTGACCGCCATTCAGCAGCAGCAGCAGCAGGCCCCACCTCAGCCTCAGATGCCTCAGATGTCCAAAGACAAGCGTGCTGAATTCATGAGAGGTCATCCCCCAACGTTTGCACATTCTTCTGACCCCATGGATGCTGAAGACTGGCTGCGCACTGTGGAGCGGGAGTTGCATACCGCTCAGTGTGACGACAGGGAGAAAGTCCTGTATGGTCCCCGTCTGTTGAGAGGAGCAGCTCAGTCATGGTGGGAGTCTTATCTCGCCACCCATGCCAACCCCGACACCATCACCTGGGAAGAGTTCAGAGGTAGCTTTCATCAGTACCATGTTCCTGCAGGTCTGATGACAATGAAGAAGGAGGAGTTCCTGGCCCTCAAGCAAGGGTCATCGTCTGTTAGCGAGTACCGGGACAGGTTTCTGCAGTTGTCTCGCTATGCTCCTGAAGATGTCAACACCGACGCCAAGCGACAGTATCGTTTCCTCAGAGGCTTGGTCGACCCTCTTCAGTACCAACTGATGAATCATACCTTCCCGACATTCCAGCACCTGATTGATAGGGCAATCATGACAGAGAGGAAGCGTAAGGAGATGGAGGATCGTAAGCGCAAGATCAGTGGACCCCAGCCTGGAAGCAGCAATCGTCCTCGTTTCTCAGGCAATCAACCTCAGCAGTTCAGGCAGAACCAGCGTCCAACTCAGCATCAGCAGTTCCAAAGGCAGTATCCTCAGCACCAGTATCAGAATCGTCAGAACAATCAGTCAGGAGGAGGTCAGTTCCAGAGGCAGAATCAGCAGGCACCTCGTCTTCCTGCCCCAGCAGCCCAGCAGAACAGTCAGGCAGCACCAGCTCAGGTCGGAAACAGAGCATGTTTCCACTGTGGAGAGCAAGGCCATTGAGTGATGCAATGTCCGAAGAAGGCAGCGCAGCAGCAGTCAGGCCCCAATGCCCCAGCAAAGCAAAATGGGTCTCAGCCTGGAGCAGGCAACCGCTCTCAGCCACGTTATAATCATGGGAGACTGAATCACTTGGAGGCTGAAGCAGTTCAGGAGTCCCCCGGTATGATAGTAGGTATGTTCCCAGTCGACTCCCATATTGCAGAAGTGTTATTTGATATTGGAGCAACACATTCTTTCATTACTGCATCATGGGTAAAAGCACATAATCTTCCAATTACTACCATGTCAACCCCCATTCAAATTGACTCACCCGGTGGTAGAATTCGAGCCGATAGCATTTGTTTGAATGTAAGTGTGGAAATAAGGGGGATAGAGTTTCCCGCTAACCTCATAGTAATGGGTACTCAGTGAATAGATGTCATCCTAGGGATGAATTGGCTAGATAAGTATCAGGCAGTTATCAGTTGTGATAAGAGGACAATCAAGTTGGTGTCCCCACTAGGAGAGGAAGTGGTGACCAAGTTAGTCCCGCCTGAGCCGAAGAAAGGAAGTTGTTATCAGATGGCTGTGGATAGCAGTGAAGCGGACCCAATGGAGAGTATCAAGGTTGTGTCCGAGTTCCCAGATGTGTTTCCAAAGGACCTACCAGGTATGCCACCAGAACAGAAAGTTGAGTTCGCTATAGAGCTTCTTCCTGGAACCGCCCCTATCTTTAAGAGAGCTTACAGAATATCTGGACCAGAGTTGGTTGAGCTTAATAAGCAGATTGATGAGCTGTCGGAGAAAGGTTACATCCGGCCAAGCACCTCGCCTTGGGCCGCCCCTGTCCTATTTGTGGAGAAGAAAGATGGCACCAAAAGGATGTGTATCGATTATCGAGCTCTGAATGAAGTCACAATTAAGAACAAGTACCCCTTGCCCAGAATAGAAGATCTGTTCGACCAGTTAAGAGGAGCCAGTGTGTTCTCCAAGATTGATCTGAGGTCAGGTTATCATCAGCTCAGGATCCGACCTTCAGACATTCCGAAAACGGCATTCATTACCAAGTATGGGTTGTATGAGTTCACTGTGATGTCTTTCGGTCTAACCAATACACCGGCCTTCTTCATGAACTTGATGAACAGTGTATTCATGGATTATCTTGATAAGTTTGTGGTGGTATTCATTGATGACATTCTGATTTATTCTCATAGCGAAGAAGAGCATGCAAGTCATTTGAGGATGGTATTGCAGAGATTGCGAGAGCACCAGTTGTATGCAAAGTTGAGCAAGTGCGAGTTCTGGATCAGTGAAGTCCTGTTCTTGGGTCACATAATCAACAAAGAAGGATTGGTTGTGGATCCGAAGAAAGTGGCAGACATTCTGAACTGGAAAGCGCCAACAGATGCCCGAGGAATCAAAAGCTTCATCGGAATGGCCGGATATTATCGGCGATTCATTGAAGGGTTTTCGAAGATTGCGAAACCAATGACAGCGTTGCTAGGCAACAAGGTTGAGTTCAAGTGGACCCAAAAATGCCAAGAGGTCTTTGAAGCGCTGAAAGAGAAGTTGACTACAGCGCCTGTCCTAGTCTTGCCTGATGTGCACAAGCCCTTCTCGGTGTATTGCGATGCTTGTTACACAGGTTTGGGATGTGTGTTGATGCAAGAGGGAAGAGTTGTGGCTTACTCGTCCCGACAGCTGAAGGTTCATGAGAAGAATTACCCAATCCATGACCTAGAGTTGGCAGCGTGATTCACGCATTGAAGACATGGAGGCACTATCTGTATGGACAGAAATGTGATGTTTACACAGACCACAAGAGTCTGAAGTACATATTCACTCAGTCAGAGCTGAATATGAGGCAACGAAGATGGTTAGAGCTGATCAAAGACTATGAGTTGGAGATTCATTACCATCCAGGCAAAGCGAATGTATTGGCAGATGCTTTGAGCAGGGAGAGTCAAGTCAATCTTATGGTCGCTCGTCCGATGCCTTATGAGTTGGCCAAGGAGTTTGACAGGTTTAGTCTCGGATTTCTGAACAATTCGCGAGGAGTCACAATTGAGTTGGAACCTACCCTGGAGCGGGAAATCAAAGAAGCGGAGAAGAATGATGAGAAGATCGGTGAAATCCGGCAACTGATTCTAGATGGCAGAGGCAAAGATTTTCGGGAAGATGCAGAAGGTGTGATATGGTTCAAAGACCGTTTGTGTGTTCCCAATGTCCAGTCTATTCGGGAATTGATTCTCAAGGAAGCTCATGAGACAGCCTATTCGATTCACCCTGGTAGTGAGAAGATGTATCAGGATCTGAAGAAGAAATTTTGGTGGTACGGAATGAAGAGGGAAATCGCAGAGCATGTGGCTATGTGTGATAGTTGTCGAAGGATCAAGGCAGAGCACCAGAGACCAGCCGGATTGTTGCAACCGTTGCAAATCCCTTAGTGGAAATGTGATGAAATCGGCATGGATTTCATAGTCGGATTGCCCCGCACTCGAGCCGGCTACGATTCCATTTGGGTAGTGGTGGACCACTTAACCAAGTCAGCCCACTTCATACCCGTCAAGACCAACTACAGCAGTGCAGTATTGGCAGAGTTGTACATGTCTTGGATCGTCTGTCTTCACGGTGTGCCAAAGAAGATAGTGTCAGACCGAGGAACGCATTTCACCTCTCATTTCTGGCAGCAGTTGCATGAAGCCTTGGGCACACATCTGAATTTCAGTTCAGCGTATCATCCGCAGACAGATGGCCAAACCGAAAGGACCAATCAAATTCTTGAAGACATGTTGAGAGCCTGTGCGTTGCAAGATCAGTCCGGATGGGACAAGCGATTGCCTTATGCAGAGTTCTCCTATAACAACAGTTACCAGGCCAGCTTGAAGATGTCACCTTTTCAGGCGCTCTATGGGAGGAGTTGTAGAACTCCGTTGCAATGGGATCAGCCTGGAGAAAAGCAAGTGTTCGGGCCAGACATTCTACTTGAAGCCGAAGAGAACATCAAGATGGTCCGAGAGAATCTGAAGATAGCGCAATCAAGGCAGCGAAGCTATGCAGACACAAGAAGAAGAGAGCTGAGTTTCGAAGTTGGAGACTTTGTCTATTTGAAAGTGTCACCGATCAGAGGAGTCAGAAGGTTCGGAGTGAAAGGCAAGCTAGCACCCCGCTACATCGGTCCGTACCAGATTCTCACAAGGCGTGGAGAAGTGGCCTATCCGCTCAGCCTACCAGAAAATTTGTCTGTTGTGCATGATGTCTTTCATGTGTCTCAATTGAAGAAGTGCCTACGTGTGCCAGAAGAGCAGTTGTCAGTTGAAGGTCTTGAAGTCCAGGAGGACTTGACCTATGTTGAGAAGCCAACGCAAATCCTTGAGACCGCAGACAGAGTCACCCAAAGGAAGACAATCAGAATGTGCAAGGTCAGATGGAATCATCACTCTGAGGAAGAGGCAACCTGGGAGCGTGAAGATGATCTGATGGCCAAATACCCTGAGCTCTTTGCTAGCCAACCCTGAATCTCGAGGGTGAGATTCTTTTAAGGGGGATAGGTTTGTAACGCCCCGAATTTCGAGTTGAATTTTTTTTCTTTTCTCTATCGCTCGCTAAATTCGGGCGTTACCCCTCTTTTCCATTTCTTTTCGCTGAAACCTCACCCATCTTCAAAACTTTAGGTCATGTGACAATAGTAAATCCTAGAGTTATTTTCTTTGGATTGCTGCACCATGTCGAACCATGCATTTCTTTGATTGTTTGAAAGTGTGAAAGCATTCATATAGAAAATAGATATAAAAAAAGGAAAATCTTTTCTTCTCTCCCCTCCCTCTCCTTCCCCTTTTTGGCCCAGCCGCCCCCCTGGCGCGTGGCCCAGCCAGCCGGCCTAGCCGACCTTGCCCCCGCCCCCTTTCCCCCTCGTGTCGTGGGCCGGCCTGGCCACGGCCCACCTCGCCCCCCCCGCGCGCCCCCGCTTTGGGCCCATGAGTGGCCCAGCCGCGCCCCCTCCCCCCAACTCTCTCTCCCCTCCCCTGCGGGCCCCATGTTGGAACTTGCTATCAGTCGCAAGAAGGCCAACAAGGGTGAACAGTGTAGACAGTAGGGTTACGCGTGAGATGGCAAATAGCTCTGTCAACCAGGCCTCTCACGGGCACTGTGCGGGGGTATTTATAGGTACCTGAACACCCAGCGCCTTGTGTTAAGGACGCATGTGCCCTCAGCTACCTAGGTTATCCCCAGAATATTCCCATAAAGCAGGGTTACAGACTGTAATTACAGGGATGCCTTTACAAATTAGGCCTGTAACACGCGGCGGCTACGCAGGGCCCGTTACAATGGGCCGGATCGCACGTGGGCCTCTGAGCTGGACGAGGCCGCACTGTGGGATGCCTTCGTCGTCGGTCTTCGTCTGGTGCCGATCAAGCGAAGGGTGTCCCTGCCTGCTTTGTCTGTCAGAGCAGCGGCTAAGCAGCGGAGACTTCGAGCGAAGGGTGGCGTTTCTGCCTTCGCTCCAACACCCCGCCTGTCATCCCCCTCCCCTCCTCCAAATCCCTCTCCCCTGCCCAACCGCCCGACCCCCCCTGCTCGCCCGAGCCGCCGCTGCCGCCCTCCCCGCCCGCGGTGAGCCCCTCCCTCCCCCTCTCCTCTTCTTTCTCCCCTCCCTCCTCCTTCCCCCTCCCGCCGGCGCTCTCCCCGCGGCCCCGCCGCGCGCGCCCGCCCCGACCCCGCGCCGCCCCGGCCGCGCCCGCCCCGGCCATGGCGGCCCCTGCCCGTCGCGCCCGCACCGTCCCCTGCCCCGGCGTGGTGGCCGGCCGTGGCCTCGCCGGCCATGGCGCCCGCGCGGCGTGCCCCGCCCCGCCCGCGCGCGCTCCCCTGCCCGCGGCGTCGCCCGTCCCGCCCGTGCTCGCCCGCCCGTGTTCGCCCGCCCGCCCCGGCGTGTCCTGCTCGCGTCGTGATGGCCCCGGCGTGGCCTCGAGCTCGGCCCAGCGTGCCTATGGCGTGCGGCCTTGAGCTCGGCCAGCGCGCGGCCACGACGTGTGCACGGCTAGTTTGCGGCGCGTGTGTGTGCGGCCTTGCGCGCGCTGCTCGCGTGATGCGCGCGGTGCCTTGGCACGGCTCGCCGTGCCTTCGTCTACCCCTAGACGAGCCCGTCTACCCCCCTATATTTTATGCGCGCTAATCACGTTGTTCATGTTAACAAAATAGGAAACTCGATTTGAAAATTGGTTACATTGGTTAATTCATATAGTTAATCGTCTAGCTCATTTAATGTTGATCGACTGAAAGTGGTCACGTTTCTTTTAGTGCATGTAGCTAATCCTTATTATTGGAGCTAAGTAGAGCTAGAGCACGTAACGTCTAGTTATTCTTCTACCTGTAATGCGCCTCGAGCATAAGCTTTAACCCCTGCGAGACCTTCCCCCGTCTCTTTCTAACCATGGTAAATGCAATATCGCATGTCATATTCTATGCACGTTTAATCTACTTGTTCTCTTGTATGGTGTACTGTTTGTTTCCTAATTTGAATGGATGGATGTATGTATGTTTGCACTCGCATAGAGAATGATTCGGTCGAGGAGCCCGAAGAACTCGCAGGAGAAGCCCCTGAGCAGCAGTCGGTTGGTGGAGGCAAGTGTCCCTTGACCTTTCTTTGTCCTATTCATTCTTTAATTCACCTCCCGCATTGCACATTTATACCTAAGGATTGACTAGCTTTTGTTATCCATATCCTTGTTTACCTATTTGGGTTGGATTATTATTGCTTAGTCTTATGCTATTGCTCAACTCTAATCAATGAACATGATGAGAATGATCAATGATACGCTGTTTTCCCCTCTTTTATTATGATGTTATACTTGTGTCCTTCAAGGGGGCTCAAGCGGTTTCTCGAGTGCCTCTCCGTAAGGACCTGTTCTTTGGATGACCGCCTGGGAAAACAGTGCAACCATGAGGGTGGAATGGGGTGCCCTTAGGTGAATAATTAGAGGATCCAGGGTGTAGTTCGCTTAGCCGTCGTGCCGTCAATGGGGCTCGGTGTATGCGGCTCGCTCTGCCAAGCTTGGGTTCGCCCCTTGGAGAGGGGTGCAGTGCATTTAGGAAACTTAACGGGTGGCTACAGCCCCGGGGAATCTTTGTAAAGGCTACGTAGTGATGCACTGCTGGGTCACCTTGGTAGTGATCAATGGAGAGTCATGATCTCCGGGCAGAAAGGGAATCACGGCTTGTGGGTAAAGTGCACAACCTCTGCAGAGTGTTTGAAAACTGATATATCAGTCGTGCTCGCGGTTATGAGCGGCCAAGGGAGCTCCAGTGATTAGTGGTACTAGATCAGAGATGTTCGGATTACAGGTGGCAACGAGGTTGATGGTTCTTGGTTTTGACTCTGGTAATGGTAAGTGGTACTCTTTCCGTTTGGAAAGGAGTACGTTTGGGTTAATAACGTGAGTTAATCCTAAAACTTGGCTTTCTCTACTAGTAATAATAATCTGACCAACTAAAAGCAACTGCTTGACTTATCCCCCACATAAAGCTAGTCCACTACAACCAGACAGGACACTTGCTGAGTATGTTGATGTGTACTCACCCTTGCTCTACACACCAAACCCCCCATCCCCAGGTTGTCAGCATTGCAACCACTGCTCAGGAGAAGATGAAGTCGTGGAAGGAGACTTCCAGGAGTTCCAAGATTACGACGAGTTCTAGGCGTGGGTTAGCGGCAACCCCCAGTCGGCTGCCTATGATGGCCGCGTTTATCTACGTTTCTTTTCCGCACTTTGTTTTATTGTAAAGACTATGTGGATGTCTCAGACTTATGATGTAATCGACTATTATTCCCCCTTTTTAATACTATTTGAGCACCGTGTGATGATGTCCATGTTATGTAACTGTTGTGTACGTGAATTGCTGATCCTGGCACGTACATGGTTCGCATTCGGTTTGCCTTCCAAAACCGGGTGTGACACAATCACACTTTTATTATCAGTTTATTACTACTGTTCATGTTAAGATCATTATGTTAATGGGAACATATCAGTTTATTACTACTGTTCATGTTAAGATCATTATGTTAATGGGAACATGGAGCGACCACTCGGGAAAAACAGCGCTCAGCTTCAACCTTTATTTTGTTGATCAGCCTTACACATCACATGAACTCCCACCTTTGGTGAGTTCATGCACATTATTCCCCACAACTTGTTGAGCTACGAACGTATTTGAGGTCACCCTTGCTGTGTCACACCCCCCACAGGAGAAGGACAGGTGGTCAAAGAGGAGCCACACAATGAAGAGTTCGACTTGATCTAGGTGGCGTCTCCCAGTCAGCTTTGTGGCGCCAGGGAATAATATTTAGTTCGCTTTATTTTATCATTTTTGTAAGACTTCCGCTATGTAATAAGTACATTTATGATATTTATGACATTTATCTCTATACACTATGTTATTATATGTGTTATTCTTCCTTGGCGCACATATGAGACACACCCGGCTTTATCCCTTAAATCCGGGTGTGACACTTTAATATTGAGTTTTCTTCCTTATGACATTATTTAGCCTTATTATTCCTTCCTATGTTCATACATGTGCATTATGCATATCATTTAGGTATGATAATTGATCACGTGATGTGAAGGACAAGAGCTGGATTTGTCTCATGGTGATGCTGATGAATAAACCTGAAGATGGATGATCGGATCAAGAGCCATGATGAAGATGATCGTCAAGTGATCGTCGTCTAACAAACACTAACGTAGTATTTATCCTAGGCAAGCCCCGGTGCATTTGCCACCTCCTTGCTGTTTTAAAAACTTTTATCACTTATCTGCTGCATTAGGTGATAGGAGTTGTGTGAATAAACAATTGATGCATTACCATTCCTTGGAATTTGATTATCCTCATTGTTATCTGTTTTATAAAGAGAACTAATTAGGCTTAGCCCTGCCTAGAAAATTAAAACTTGTTTCTTTTTTTTAAAAAAAAATATTGTGTAACACTGGATATGGGTTTTATGAAAAAGGAACTTGCAGTAATGAAGGCATCACTCATGATGATGAATTCATTATTCAAATATTGTACCTCTGTCAGGTACATGGTTTTGGGTGATAAATAATAAAATGAGACCAGACTTTGAGCAGGAAAGGTCGCTCGTATGTGTCGATTAAGGATCGCACCGAAAGTAGGCTTGCTGATCTATGACCCTTTAACTAGCCACATGCCTCGTCATGGGTAAGCTTAGCCTCGGCTGGACCAATACCAGAAAGGCCGGCCCGCAATGGGAGTGGAGAGATGGCGAGAGTATCGTGTATCCACCTGGCAAGAGGCTGGATGGTGGGGTACTGAGCTCTCGGTTGACGGGGACCTGTTCTGGTCTTGAGAAACCCATGGGTGAGTTGACATATGCAAGAGTTAAGTGCTATATATGTCGTGTGGTTGGAGATCCTCAGCTGAGTATTAATCGATTCAGATCGTCGTTACTTCTCGGATATGAAGACTGGATCACTGCCCTACATCGTAGATAACAAGTGAAACTAAAGCTGCTAAAATGAAGCTAGTGTAGGACAAGTGAATGCTCTAGATTAGGCAAATCTAGATTCAGGAAAAATACTTAATTTGTGAAGTAAAAGGTTGGCATAAGGATCCACTACTAGTAAGTTTTTTTTGCAAAAAAGAGTCTTTAAAATTTGATAAGCTTTACCTTGATTCCCGACAAACCAGCATACCCTTGAGGAGTCTTTTCTTTAATCGGGTAAGTCTTGTTGAGTAATTGTGTACTCAGGGTTTTATTCTCATTGTTGCTGTAGGTTATGAGTCACTTGATTGTGATTGATGTTAAGTGCCGGTGAGCTCGACCTTCTTATATAAGTATATCCCATATTTAGCTTCTTTATTGAGGATTGTCACTTAAGCTAACATGTATTTTTAAAACTTATAAATGTTTTATACATTTTAAAGTGTAATTCTTTTGAATCACTTTTGTAACGCCCCGAATTTTGCAGTTGAATTTTTTTCTTTTCTTTACTCGCCAAAATTCGGGCGTTACCTTTTCCTTTTCTTTTTCCCCTCGCTAAACCTTGACCTTTTCCAAAGTTCTAGCGGGATTCGGTTTGGAATTCCCGTACGTATAAAAACCCTAAATGCTTTATGTTGCTTGATGCACCATGCCGAACCTTGCATTTCTTTTGATTGCTTTGAAAGCGCAATTGCATTCATGTAGAAAGATCGGATTTCGAAAATGTGGAGAAGATCTTTTCTTTCTTTTTTCTCCCTCTCTTTTTCTCTCCTCTTCTTTTTTCTCTCTCTCCCGCGCCGTGGGCCGACCCCGGCCGGCCCAGCCGCCCCTGGCGCCCCCCCCTTGGGCCCAATAGGCCCAACCGCCCCCCCCCACCTCCCCTTTTTCCCCCAATTCTTTCTCCCTCCCTCTCATTTTCTCTCATTTTCTCTCCCTCTCCCTAAGCCGCCGCCCCTACCCCTGCCCTAAGCCGCCGCCGCCCCTGCCCAACCGCCGCCCTCGGCCGCACCTGCCGCCGACCGCCCCTCGCCGTCGCGCCCCTCCCCGGTGAGCTTCCCCCTCCCCCTCTCCTCCCTCCCCCATCCCCTCTCCCCTTTCCCCATGGCCGGTTCGGCCGCCTCCCTGCCCGCCCGGTCCGGCCGCCCGCCGCCCAGCCCAGCCGCCATGGCCGGCTCGGCCGCCCCGCCCCCCTGCCTCGCCCGGCTCGGCCGCCCCACGGCCGGCTCGGCCGCCCCCTGCGCCGCCCCCTGCCCCGCCGGTTCGGCCGCCCCTGCGCTCCGCCGGTTCGGCCGCCCCGCCCTCGCCAGCCCGGCCGCCCGCAGCCCCGCCCGCGCCCCGCCTAGGGCCGGTTCAACCGCCCTAGGGCCGGTTCAACCGCCCCCCCCCCCCTTCTGTTTTTTTTATTTTTTTTATTTTAT
This sequence comes from Zea mays, assembly GCF_902167145.1. Lineage (NCBI taxonomy): Eukaryota > Viridiplantae > Streptophyta > Magnoliopsida > Poales > Poaceae > Zea > Zea mays. Next base: position 125,676,060 of record NC_050096.1, on the reverse strand, counting down.
TTTATTTACTTTCTGTGATCATAATTACTGTATTTTAAGTAGGCTAATCACTGTTTATGCTATGGGAAAATAGGAAGTTTAATTTAAAATTCCGTTACGTTATTGATTCACGTAGTTAATTGTTTACCCTGTGCAATGTTGATCAACTAAAAGTGATTAGGTTTCCATCAGTATATATAAATATATATAACAGAATTATTTTGTTAAAAAAAACCAATTGTGTCATTAGTGCATAAGATTTAACCCCCTGCGAGACCTTTCCCGTTTCTTTCTAGCCATAACAAATGCGTTATCGAATGTCATACTTGGTGCATATTCACTTTATTTGTTATCTTGTATGGTGTACTGTTCTTTTGTATTAAATATGTGGATGGATGTATGTATGTTTGCGCTCGCATAGAGAACGATCCGGTCGAAGAGCCCGAGGAATCCGCAGGAGAAGCCCCTGAGCAGCAGTCGTTTGGTGGAGGCAAGTGTCCTTTGACCTATCTATGTCCTATTCATTCTTTAATTCACCTCCCGCATTACACGTTTATACCTAAGGATTGACTAGCTTTTGTTATCCATGTCCTTGTTTACCTATTTGGGTCGGATTATTACTACTTAGTCTGATGCTATTGCTCAACTCTAATCAATGAACATGATGTGATTATCTATGATACGCTGTTTTCCCGTTCTTCTTTATGATTATACTTGTGGTTTTCAAGGGGGCTCGAGCGGTTTCTCGAGTGCCTCTCCGTAAGGACCTGTTCTATGGATGACCGCCCGGGAAAACAGTGCAACCATGAGGGTGGAATGGGGTGCCCTTAGCTGAATAATTAGAGGATCCGGGGTGTAGTTCACTTAGCCGTCGTGCCGTCAATGGGGCTCGGTGTATGCGGCTCGCTCTGCCAAGTTTGGGTTCGCCCCTTGGGGAGGAGTGCGGTGCATTTAGGAAACCTAACGGGTGGCTACAGCCCCGGGGAATCTTTGTAAAGGCTTCGTAGTGAATCCCTGGCCATTCACCTCGGGAGTGAATAAGGGTCTTGCAAGCCCGGGCCAGAGAGGGAATCACGGCTTGTGGGTAAAGTGCACAACCTCTGCAGAGTGTTATGAAACTGATATATCAGCCGTGCTCGCGGTTATGAGCGGCCAAGGGAGCTCCAGTGATTAGTGGTACTTGATCAGAGACATTGTGGTACAGGTGGTTATGAGATTGATGGTTCTGGTTATGCTTATGGTGCTGGTAAGTGGTATTCTTTCCGTTTGGAAAGGGTACATCGGGTTAACAACTTGGGTTAATGTTAAAACCTGGCTTTCTACTAGTAAGTAATAACCTGACCAACTAAAAGCAACTGCTTGACTTATCCCCACATAAAGCTAGTCCACTACAGCCAAACAGGATACTTGCTGAGTATGTTGATGTGTACTCACCCTTGCTCTACACACCAAACCCCCCCCCCCAGGTTGTCAGCATTGCAACCACTGCTCAGGCGAAGATGAAGCTGTGGAAGGAGACTTCCAGGAGTTCCAAGATTACGACGAGTTCTAGGTGTGGGTTAGCGGCAACCCCCAGTCGGCTGCCTGTGAAGGCCGTGTTATCTACGTTTCTTTTCCGCACTTTGATTTATTGTAAGAACTATATGGACGTCTCAGACGTATGATGTAATCGACTATTTCCCTTATTAATACCATTTTGAGCACTGTGTGATGATGTCCATATTATGTAACTGCTGTGTACGTGAATAACTGATCCTGGCACGTACATGGTTCGCATTCGGTTTGCCTTCTAAAACCGGGTGTGACATAAGTGGTATCAAAGCCGTGCTGACTGTAGGACCGCTAACCTAGAGTAGAATGGTCGTTCTAAGGATTATAGACCTCTGTCTCTGCCTTGACTTTGATATCTCTTCAAAAGTTGGTCATACCGACCAAACCTATGTTCTACTATATATTATACCTTGCTAAAAAATTGTGTTTCATTCTGATCCTTCATTTACTTATTACTTGCTGGTCATATTAATTCTGTTCTCACCCTTTTGCTTGCGATGTCTTTTGTAGATGGCTCGACTTAGACACACTGCACGAAAGTCAGTCATCCCCTTCTTACCCTCCCGCCTTGCTGAGCGTCCGCTTCGCCGTCCCGTGGCCGGACAGTCCAGCCACTTGGAGAGACTACACCACCGCCTGCGTGAGGAGCAGGAACGTCGACGACAGGAGCAGCAGAGCTCTTCCCTCTCGCTCCACCAGGAGATAGAGTCTGTGAGGAGCTGCTCTCCTGTGCTTCCTCTGGAGCCGCCCCCTGCACCACCACTGGGCGCCCCAGCCTCTGGAGTAGCTGCTGGAGGAGACCCAGACGACGGAGGAGGCGACGACAGCTCGAGCCACGACACCGACTTCTCCGCTAACCCTGAGCCGGAAGGATGGGTTGCTCGACCCATCACTCGCGACGCTGCTCGCGGGTGTCACTTCCATGATGCGCTCGACACCCTGCTACGTCGGGCATTTGACCGGCATACTTGGTCCGTCGAGTATCGCTGTGTGGTCTACCAGCACAGTCGCGGGGTCTACCCGGACCGCTGGGAGGCAACTTGCTTGGTGCGCTGCCCGGAGGACAGTCTCCAGGGTGCAGAGGCCTGTTCAGAGCACTATTCTATCTCTGAGCGGGACTCAGCTGAGGCAGCCATGCAAGATGCTGCACGGCGTGCGCTTTCGCACTACTGCTCGGTTTTCGGTGGGGCAGCTGATGGTCTTGACCTGAAGTATTACCCCCGCCGTTCATCTGGCAGCACAGGAGGCGTGATTGTCTCACCTGTCGGTGAGGGCAATCCTAGGTTGAGCAGCACAGTCAACCTAGCCGCCGTGCTAAACACGGAGCTGGACCATGCACTAGACGAGCTGAGTAGGGCTCGTGCTGAGATCGCCCTGCTGCGGGCTGAGCGCGCGGAACGTCGTTTTCTGGATGGTGGTTCCCCCGCTCCCGTTGGGACTCAGCACCCGTACCGCTCAGCTCAGCGTGGACACCAGTCTTATGGCAATCCCGCCTGCAAGACCAAGATAAACCTAGAACCATAGATCGTTAGAGTTGGATCTTGTAATTAATACGAAATAAATATATACATAGAAGCTTCGGTCTTAGCGTTAGTCTCGGTCTTAGTTAATTTTAGTTAGACAGGGTAGTTTGCTATATCCTGTGCATTTATGTTTGTCATGATGAACTATGTTTGATTTGGATCTTTGTAATGATTGTCACCAGAGTGTGGGTATCCCCTGCATTTTGGTTTACATACTATGTCAATAAAGTTAGTTATATAGTTGGGAAACCCATTATTCTCCTTTCCTCTTTATCTGAGAAGCTGTGTGGTCTGTGTTGGAGATCAGTGAAGATGCTCATCTGTTCAGTGCTGTTGGAGAATTCTATACTCTTTTCTTATGCTGCAAGCTTTGCCAGATCAGTTCTGATGTGTGGTTGCGTTCTGCAGATGTCAGAGAACAGGCGTAGAGGAGGAAGGCGTGCTCAGCAGGAGCGAGCCGCTCCGCAGGATGAGGTGCCCCAGCAGCAGCACCTGCCGCCCCCGCCCCCGATGTCGATTGAGCAGATGTTTCTGATGCAGACTCAGGCAGTTCAAGCCATCGGTCAGACTCTGGCCGCCATTCAGCAGCAGCAGCAGCAGCAACAGCAGCAAGCACCACCCCAGCCTCAGATGCCTCAGATGCCTAGAGACAAGCGTGCTGAATTCATGAGAGGTCATCCACCAACGTTCGCTCACTCTTCTGACCCCATGGATGCTGAAGATTGGCTGCGCACTGTGGAGCGGGAGTTGCATACCGCTCAGTGCGATGACCGGGAGAAAGTCTTGTATGGTCCCCGTCTGTTGAGAGGAGCAGCCCAGTCATGGTGGGAGTCTTACCTCGCCACCCATGCCAACCCCGACACCATCACCTGGGAAGAATTCCGAGGTAGCTTTCGTCAGTACCATGTGCCTGCAGGTCTGATGACAGTGAAGAAGGAGGAGTTCCTGGCTCTCAAGCAAGGGCCATTGTCTGTCAGTGAGTACCGGGACAAGTTTCTGCAATTGTCTCGCTATGCTCCTGAAGATGTCAACACCGACGCCAAGCGACAGTACCGTTTCCTGAGAGGCTTGGTTGACCCTCTGCAGTATCAGCTGATGAATCACACCTTCCCGACATTCCAGCACCTGATTGACAGAGCAATCATGACAGAAAGGAAGCGCAAGGAGATGGAAGATCGTAAGCGCAAGATCAGTGGACCCCAGCCTGGAAGCAGCAGCCGTCCCCGTTTCTCAGGCAATCAACCTCAGCAGTTCAGGCAGAACCAGCGTCCACCTCAGCAGCATCAGCAGCGTCAGCAGTATCAGCAGTTCCAAAGGCAGTATCCTCAGCATCAGTACCAGAACCGTCAGAGCAATCAGTCAGGAGGTCAGTTTCAAAAGCAGAATCAGCAAACACCTCGTCTTCCTGCCCCAGCAAACCAGCAGAACAGTCAGGCAGCACCAGCTCAGGTTGGAAACAGAGCGTGTTTCCACTGTGGAGAGCAAGGCCACTGGGTGATGCAATGTCCGAAGAAGGCAGCCCAGCAGCAGTCAGGCCCCAATGCCCCAGCAAAGCAGAATGTGTCTCAGCCTGGAGCAGGCAACCGCTCTCAGCAGCGCTATAATCATGGAAGATTGAATCACTTGGAAGCTGAAGCAGTTCAGGAGACCCCCGGCATGACAGTAGGTATGTTCCCAGTCGACTCCCATATTGCAGAAGTGTTATTTGATACTGGAGCAACACATTCTTTCATTACTGCATCATGGGTAGAAGCACATAATCTTCCAATTACTACCATGTCAACCCCCATTCAAATTGACTCAGCCGGTGGTAGAATTCGAGCTGATAGCATTTGTTTGAATATAAGTGTGAAAATAAGGGGGATAGCATTTCCCGCCAACCTTATAGTAATGGGTACTCAGGGAATAGATGTCATCCTAGGGATGAATTGGCTAGATAAGTATCAGGCAGTTATCAGTTGTGATAAAAGGACAATCAAGTTGGTGTCCCCACTAGGAGAGGAAGTGGTGACCGAGTTAGTCCCGCCTGAGCCAAAGAAAGGAAGTTGTTATCAGATGGCTGTCGATAGCAGTGAAGCAGACCCAATTGAGAGTATCAAGGTTGTGTCTGAATTCCCAGATGTGTTTCCAAAGGATTTACCGGGTATGCCGCCAGAGCGGAAAGTTGAATTTGCTATAGAGCTTCTTCCTGGAACCGCCCCTATCTTTAAGAGAGCTTACAGAATATCTGGACCAGAGTTGGATGAACTTAAGAAGCAAATTGATGAGCTGTCAGAGAAAGGTTACATCCGGCCAAGCACCTCGCCTTGGGCCGCCCCTGTCTTGTTTGTGGAGAAGAAAGATGGCACCAAGAGGATGTGTATTGATTATCGAGCTTTGAATGAGGTCACGATCAAGAACAAGTATCCTTTGCCCAGAATAGAAGATCTGTTCGACCAGTTGAGAGGAGCCAGTGTGTTCTCCAAGATCGATCTAAGGTCAGGTTATCATCAGCTCAGGATCCGACCTTCGGACATTCCGAAGACGGCATTCATTACCAAGTATGGTTTATATGAGTTCACAGTGATGTCTTTTGGTTTGACCAATGCGCCAGCGTTCTTTATGAACTTGATGAACAGTGTATTCATGGATTATCTTGATAAGTTCGTGGTGGTATTCATTGATGACATTCTGGTTTATTCTCAAAGTGAAGAAGAGCATGCAGATCATTTGAGGATGGTATTGCAGAGATTGCGAGAGCACCAGTTGTATGCAAAGTTGAGCAAGTGTGAGTTCTGGATCAGTGAAGTCCTGTTCTTGGGTCACATAATCAACAAAGAAGGATTGGCTGTGGATCCGAAGAAAGTGGCAGACATTCTAAACTGGAAAGCGCCAACGGATGCTCGAGGAATCAAGAGCTTCATTGGAATGGCCGGATATTATCGGCGATTCATTGAAGGGTTTTCGAAGATTGCGAAACCAATGACAGCGTTGCTAGGCAACAAGGTTGAGTTCAAGTGGACCCAGAAATGCCAAGAGGCCTTTGAAGCGCTGAAAGAGAAGTTGACTACAGCGCCCGTCCTAGTCTTGCCTGATGTGCACAAGCCCTTCTCGGTGTATTGTGATGCTTGTTACACAGGTTTGGGATGTGTGTTGATGCAAGAGGGAAGAGTTGTGGCTTACTCGTCCCGACAGCTGAAGGTTCATGAGAAGAACTACCCAATCCATGATCTAGAGTTGGCAGCAGTGGTTCACGCACTGAAGACATGGAGGCACTACCTGTATGGACAGAAATGCGATGTTTACACAGATCACAAGAGTCTGAAGTACATATTCACTCAGTCAGAATTGAACATGAGGCAACGAAGATGGTTAGAATTGATCAAAGACTATGAGTTGGAGATTCATTACCATCCAGGAAAAGCGAACGTAGTGGCAGATGCTTTGAGCAGAAAGAGTCAAGTCAATCTGATGGTCGCTCGTCCGATGCCTTATGAGTTGGCCAAAGAGTTTGACAGGTTGAGTCTCGGATTTCTGAACAATTCGCGAGGAGTCACAGTTGAATTGGAACCTACCCTGGAGCGCGAAATCAAAGAAGCGCAGAAGAATGATGAGAAAATCAGTGAGATCCGGCGACTGATTCTAGAAGGCAAAGGCAAAGACTTTCGAGAAGATGCAGAAGGCGTGATATGGTTCAAAGACCGCTTGTGTGTTCCCAATGTCCAGTCTATTCGGGAGTTGATTCTCAAGGAAGCTCATGAGACAGCTTATTCGATTCACCCTGGCAGTGAGAAGATGTATCAGGATCTGAAGAAGAAATTCTGGTGGTACGGAATGAAAAGAGAAATCGCAGAGCATGTGGCTATGTGCGATAGTTGTCGAAGAATTAAGGCAGAACACCAGAGACCAGCTGGATTGTTGCAACCGTTGCAGATCCCTCAGTGGAAATGGGATGAAATTGGTATGGATTTCATAGTCGGATTGCCTCGCACTCGAGCCGGCTACGATTCCATTTGGGTAGTAGTGGACCGCTTGACCAAGTCAGCCCACTTCATACCTGTCAAGACCAACTACAACAGTGCAGTATTGGCAGAATTGTATATGTCTCGGATCGTTTGTCTTCATGGTGTGCCAAAGAAGATAGTGTCGGACAGAGGGACGCAGTTCACCTCTCATTTCTGGCAGCAGTTGCATGAAGCCTTGGGCACGCATCTGAATTTCAGTTCAGCTTATCACCCGCAGACAGATGGTCAGACTGAAAGAACCAATCAAATCCTTGAAGATATGTTGAGAGCCTGTGCGTTGCAAGATCAGTCCGGATGGGACAAGCGATTGCCTTATGCAGAGTTTTCCTATAACAACAGTTATCAGGCCAGTTTGAAGATGTCACCGTTTCAAGCGCTGTATGGAAGGAGTTGCAGAACTCCGTTGCAATGGGATCAGCCTGGAGAGAAGCAGGTGTTTGGGCCAGATATTTTGCTTGAAGCCGAAGAGAACATCAAGATGGTCCGAGAGAATCTGAAGATAGCGCAATCAAGGCAGCGAAGCTATGCAGACACAAGAAGAAGAGAGCTGAGTTTCGAAGTCGGAGACTTTGTTTATCTGAAAGTGTCACCGATCAGAGGAGTCAGAAGATTCGGAGTGAAAGGCAAGCTAGCACCCCGCTACATTGGTCCGTATCAGATTCTTGCAAGACGAGGAGAAGTGGCTTATCAGCTCAGTTTGCCAGAGAGTTTGTCTGCTGTGCATAATGTCTTTCATGTGTCTCAGTTGAAGAAGTGTTTGCGTGTGCCGGAAGAGCAGTTGCCAGTGGAAGGTCTTGAGGTCCAGGAGGACTTGACCTATGTTGAGAAGCCAGCTCAGATCCTTGAGATTGCAGATAGAGTCACCCGAAGGAAGACCGTCAGAATGTGCAAAGTCAGATGGAGTCACCACTCTGAGGAAGAAGCAACCTGGGAGCGTGAAGATGATCTGATGGCCAAGTACCCGGAGCTCTTTGCTAGCCAGCCCTGAATCTCGAGGGCGAGATTCTTTTAAGGGGGATAGGTTTGTAACGCCCCGAATTTTGCAGTTGAATTTTTTTCTTTTCTTTACTCGCCAAAATTCGGGCGTTACCTTTTCCTTTTCTTTTTCCCCTCGCTAAACCTTGACCTTTTCCAAAGTTCTAGCGGGATTCGGTTTGGAATTCCCGTACGTATAAAAACCCTAAATGCTTTATGTTGCTTGATGCACCATGCCGAACCTTGCATTTCTTTTGATTGCTTTGAAAGCGCAATTGCATTCATGTAGAAAGATCGGATTTCGAAAATGTGGAGAAGATCTTTTCTTTCTTTTTTCTCCCTCTCTTTTTCTCTCCTCTTCTTTTTTCTCTCTCTCCCGCGCCGTGGGCCGACCCCGGCCGGCCCAGCCGCCCCTGGCGCCCCCCCCTTGGGCCCAATAGGCCCAACCGCCCCCCCCCACCTCCCCTTTTTCCCCCAATTCTTTCTCCCTCCCTCTCATTTTCTCTCATTTTCTCTCCCTCTCCCTAAGCCGCCGCCCCTACCCCTGCCCTAAGCCGCCGCCGCCCCTGCCCAACCGCCGCCCTCGGCCGCACCTGCCGCCGACCGCCCCTCGCCGTCGCGCCCCTCCCCGGTGAGCTTCCCCCTCCCCCTCTCCTCCCTCCCCCATCCCCTCTCCCCTTTCCCCATGGCCGGTTCGGCCGCCTCCCTGCCCGCCCGGTCCGGCCGCCCGCCGCCCAGCCCAGCCGCCATGGCCGGCTCGGCCGCCCCGCCCCCCTGCCTCGCCCGGCTCGGCCGCCCCACGGCCGGCTCGGCCGCCCCCTGCGCCGCCCCCTGCCCCGCCGGTTCGGCCGCCCCTGCGCTCCGCCGGTTCGGCCGCCCCGCCCTCGCCAGCCCGGCCGCCCGCAGCCCCGCCCGCGCCCCGCCTAGGGCCGGTTCAACCGCCCTAGGGCCGGTTCAACCGCCCCCCCCTTCTGTTTTTTTTATTTTTTTTATTTTATTTTATTTACTTTCTGTGATCATAATTACTGTATTTTAAGTAGGCTAATCACTGTTTATGCTATGGGAAAATAGGAAGTTTAATTTAAAATTCCGTTACGTTATTGATTCACGTAGTTAATTGTTTACCCTGTGCAATGTTGATCAACTAAAAGTGATTAGGTTTCCATCAGTATATATAAATATATATAACAGAATTATTTTGTTAAAAAAAACCAATTGTGTCATTAGTGCATAAGATTTAACCCCCTGCGAGACCTTTCCCGTTTCTTTCTAGCCATAACAAATGCGTTATCGAATGTCATACTTGGTGCATATTCACTTTATTTGTTATCTTGTATGGTGTACTGTTCTTTTGTATTAAATATGTGGATGGATGTATGTATGTTTGCGCTCGCATAGAGAACGATCCGGTCGAAGAGCCCGAGGAATCCGCAGGAGAAGCCCCTGAGCAGCAGTCGTTTGGTGGAGGCAAGTGTCCTTTGACCTATCTATGTCCTATTCATTCTTTAATTCACCTCCCGCATTACACGTTTATACCTAAGGATTGACTAGCTTTTGTTATCCATGTCCTTGTTTACCTATTTGGGTCGGATTATTACTACTTAGTCTGATGCTATTGCTCAACTCTAATCAATGAACATGATGTGATTATCTATGATACGCTGTTTTCCCGTTCTTCTTTATGATTATACTTGTGGTTTTCAAGGGGGCTCGAGCGGTTTCTCGAGTGCCTCTCCGTAAGGACCTGTTCTATGGATGACCGCCCGGGAAAACAGTGCAACCATGAGGGTGGAATGGGGTGCCCTTAGCTGAATAATTAGAGGATCCGGGGTGTAGTTCACTTAGCCGTCGTGCCGTCAATGGGGCTCGGTGTATGCGGCTCGCTCTGCCAAGTTTGGGTTCGCCCCTTGGGGAGGAGTGCGGTGCATTTAGGAAACCTAACGGGTGGCTACAGCCCCGGGGAATCTTTGTAAAGGCTTCGTAGTGAATCCCTGGCCATTCACCTCGGGAGTGAATAAGGGTCTTGCAAGCCCGGGCCAGAGAGGGAATCACGGCTTGTGGGTAAAGTGCACAACCTCTGCAGAGTGTTATGAAACTGATATATCAGCCGTGCTCGCGGTTATGAGCGGCCAAGGGAGCTCCAGTGATTAGTGGTACTTGATCAGAGACATTGTGGTACAGGTGGTTATGAGATTGATGGTTCTGGTTATGCTTATGGTGCTGGTAAGTGGTATTCTTTCCGTTTGGAAAGGGTACATCGGGTTAACAACTTGGGTTAATGTTAAAACCTGGCTTTCTACTAGTAAGTAATAACCTGACCAACTAAAAGCAACTGCTTGACTTATCCCCACATAAAGCTAGTCCACTACAGCCAAACAGGATACTTGCTGAGTATGTTGATGTGTACTCACCCTTGCTCTACACACCAAACCCCCCCCCCCCAGGTTGTCAGCATTGCAACCACTGCTCAGGCGAAGATGAAGCTGTGGAAGGAGACTTCCAGGAGTTCCAAGATTACGACGAGTTCTAGGTGTGGGTTAGCGGCAACCCCCAGTCGGCTGCCTGTGAAGGCCGTGTTATCTACGTTTCTTTTCCGCACTTTGATTTATTGTAAGAACTATATGGACGTCTCAGACGTATGATGTAATCGACTATTTCCCTTATTAATACCATTTTGAGCACTGTGTGATGATGTCCATATTATGTAACTGCTGTGTACGTGAATAACTGATCCTGGCACGTACATGGTTCGCATTCGGTTTGCCTTCTAAAACCGGGTGTGACAACTTTCTTTTGTAATCACTCTGATAATTGTATAATGTAAATTTATTGTAACATGTAATCATTTTGCAATAAAGAATTTATTTCCGCTGTAAATGTTGGTGTGTGATTTGTGTTTACTTAATCCTGCGATCTTGGCGGTAAGTCGTTTATCCGGGGTACTCGGGGCACTCGGACAGATCCTGTTAATTTGTTTGGTGCACATGCATAGCCGTTTGAGGTCTTTGAGACAAGGACATGTGCATGTGGGCCTGATAACTTGGGAGGTTCTACGACAGTGGTAGTCTTAGCTAAGTTACCTCACCTAGAGGGCCATCAATACTGACGTGGAAACCTTAGCGGGTGACTTTGTACTAAGGATATTTTGTGAAAGCTTTATAGTGTATCCCTAGCCATTTACCTACGCAGTGTTTATGGGTCCGATCAACCCACGCTAGATGGGATACACGACTTGTGCACTACAAGAAATTGGTTAAAGAACGTGGGTGACAAACCGTCGAACTTAATGTAATAAGCCGTCGAACTTACCGTAAGAACGTGGGTTTACCGACGAATATAGCCGACGACGATTTTTGGACGAACTTAGAGAAGTAAGTTCGACGGCCCCGTCGAACTTAACATTAAGAACGTGGGTACCGTCGAACTTAACATTAAGAACATGGGTACCGTCGAACTTAAATTTAAGAACGTGCGTTTTTAAGTTCGACGGGGGCCGTTGAATTTTTTTCCCATAAGTTCGATGGCACCCACGTTCTTACAGTTAAGTTCGACGGGGCCACGTGGCCATCGAACTTATGTGTCCTGCGTTGGTCTGCGAGGACTGCACATTAAGTTCGACGGTACCCACGTTCTTAACATTAAGAACGTGGGTACCCACGTTCTTAACCCCTTTCCAGAAAAAAATAAAAAATACAGAAATGAAAAATTAGACACATATAATATCACATGCAACACAGAATATCACATACAATACAAATTTCAAACACGTGGATATTTGTTCATATCACAAATTCACACAAGTCAAAATACATAAGTTCACAAATTCACATAAGTCCAAATACATAAGTTTACAAATTCACATAAGTTCACATCCATAGTTCACATTTGTAGTTCACAAGTTCAAACACACAAGTTCAAACATTAGCTCCATCGCTCTCGATTAGGACATCAGATTGTTGTTCGTAGCTCCACCACTAGAATTGAGACATCTGTCCGCAAAGTCATCGTGACGGGGAGGAGTCACTTGATGAGAGCCGGAATCCTACAAAATAAACCAAAATTCTCATAAATATACAACTGGCATTAAATCACAAGCACACAAAGATATAGGAAAGCATGATAAACACAAAATGTGGCTTCCAAGAAGATCACAAAATGCTAGCATTAAATCACATGTACACGAAGATATAGGAAAGCATATGGCCGGTATTGATTGAAACCTCGACCGCGGGGTTGCTTCATCCCAGGAATGTTAGTCCTCTTCAGTGCCACCTGATGAGAAAAAAAACATAATGTTAACATGCCACCGGCTGCTCGACGAGTACAGAGATGGATGCAAAATGGGATATAAAGCACCCATTGGATGTTGATGTTCTTAGTAAAAGCAAAAAAAGAAAAGAAAAACAAGATTCAGACCTTGAGCTGGCGACCATGCAATTCTGATTCATTCAACTTAATAGCTTCCTGAACAGCTTCAACTTCAACAAATTCCACATAAGCAAAACCTTTTGGTTGCCCAAACTTGTCAGTCAGGATTGTCACTCTGTTAACAATTCCACAAGAATTAAAGTGCTGCTGCACTTCTTCTGGAGTGCATGCATAGTCAACCTGTAGTTGCCATTACACTGAAACTGAGCATACTTGTAATGTTACATATTTCAATAACCAAACAGCTGACAAAAAGACATATATACAAATAAAACTTCGAGCCTAAACTTTTGCAGACAACTAATACATAATTCATTTGAAACAACTAATAGGTCGGTGCATTAATAACATGTCTCTGCTCACATAAACGAAAATAGTATTGGAGTCAGCTGCTCTAAATCATATGAGATATTAGCTGAACCAAAGTCCAGAGCATTATTGATATGATTTAACACCCCACTATGTTTATACTTTATACTATGAAACATAGTCAACTTGCCAATAAAGAAAAAAGGATAATTTAGGGATTGTAGGGACAAGAGAATATTGAAGGATCACACAAGGCTAACTAATGGATGGTTTCTGGACAGTAAAGGTCCCAAATAAAAAATTCTTCAGTGTAAAAGAGGATTAATGAAATATATAAATTGCAAAAGATGTCAAGTGCAAGATAACAGAGAGAACATCTACAGAAGCATATAACAATCTCGATATGCTCAGCAAAAATATGAGATCAACCTTACATGCTATTGCCAGTAAATGGCTAATGATATCACTCCACATCAGTACCATGAATGTGCCTGACTCATTCTCTGCTGGCTACCCTGGGGGATAATTCCTAGCCTATGACATCATCTCTATCTTTTTCCATTTTTGTATACTTTTTTTTGCTTTTTTCAAATTGTCTTTCTATTTTTTTTTCTTTTTTCAAGAACTTTCTTGGATTTTTTTCCTTCTTTTTTTTCTTTTCCCCACAAAGCTAACACTAGAACTTGTGCTGAGACTGAACCAGATGCCAAAACTTGATAGAAAGGCTTGATGACAGCAGACTAACCTGCGACCATTGCCATTGTTCAATCAACACAAAGGAGGGGAAAAATAGAAAAATATATGATAAAAATGCGATCATATGTGCACTTGTTCAATGAAATGGAACTTTTACAAATGAACTGCAAACTAACACAATGTGATCCCATGCTTTATTGCTGGTTTGATCGCATTTTTATAGAAATTGGGTTTCTAGTGGAGCACAGCCAAACAACACATAATATTCACTGGAAAGTGAAAATCGATATAATATTACCCCTCCCCCCAACAATATCATATACCCATTGAAATATACATAAGTTCCCTTAATTTGCATAAAGAGGCAATAAAACTTACATTTCCAACGAATACCAACCGAGAATCCATCTCCTCTTTGTTTTCAGATGTGGTTGCATTGGGATCTACACATACAGAAAAAGATCGATTATTGGTTGTGTTAGAGAACTAACAAATGGATGATTATATAGCTATATTACAGCACAGCATTCCACATGACACTATTAGGCGCTTGCCTAGCGCGCTTAAGCGTCAGGCAGAGGGCACTGCATCCTCTAAGGGGGAGGAGGAAGATAGGTGGTGCATCTCTCATCAGTAGCAGTACTTCTATTGCTGTTGTTAAATATCTGCGCTCGTGCCTTGTTGTATTCCTCTTTTCTTTCTACAACGCTTTTTTGGAGGTTGTCTCTAGAAGAGTGAGCACTTGAGCTGTTCATGCCATGGAAATTCTTTTGAGGTCTCTGCTTAATAGCTACTCTCGCCACAGAGATGTCTTCTTGTGGCAGATTAACCGGAATATCTGCAAGGCGGACAACAGGCAGTCGACAGTCGAATGTTGTCTTACGAAGGATGATACGTGAACCAGTTCCATCAGGCAAACTGTTGTCTGGTATGTCAATGGACTGCAGGAAGTAATGTTGCGCCAGGCGATGTGCAGCAAGACGCAGATACGAAGTTGGAAGGCCATCGAATTCATACTCTGTACGACTAGGGTCATGAATGAACTTCAAAATTTCTTGCTCCATTCTTAGCACTGCAAAAAGGAATAGACTGGAGTCAAATACAAGGACTAGGCGTATTTTGTCGATTAATATTAAAGCATTAGGCAATGGAACAGTCAAAATGTAAAGTTCCAGTTGGTGATAATTGGGTTAAATAGTAGAACCACGCGACCATCAGATGCACAAGCTGCTTGGAACAAACACTTGCAATTCATAATTTTTCGAACGGGATTTTACTATCTGATGGCTGTACAAAATCTCTTATCCCATGGGACCAGCATGTTTGCACAGATGAAAAGGACATAAATTGTATGGAAAACACCAGTCACATTTTCCAGATACCTCACTATAGTAGCAAGCCATAAGGGATGAAGTACATAAAGATACCACATAGTATATAAGTAAAACCAAGAATACATGTACCCTATGAATAAAGCCGCTAGCCGCCTGGGCACATCTCAAAACAAGCAAGGAACACTCTGCACGAATTCTAAGTTAACCTTTTTGTCGCCCAATCAAGTTAGTAGAATCGCATAACAAACAAATGGAATGGTAAACTAACTGTGGAGGAGGCGTTAATTTTACCAGAAAGCCTCTCCCTTGCTTCTCGAGGGCCTCTCGTAGGAACTGATCGATCTAGGCTACCAGGTCCTCACGCGCATCTGAGGGAGCCGAAGGAGCGCCCTGCGGCTGCAGTGTGGGCGGCGGCTGGGGCGGGTCCTGGTCATCAGCGAAGTCCGGTGAAGACGACACGCATCGCGCAGAGAGGATGAGCCGGCTCATGGGCCCGTCTATGTCGGTCGTCTCCCACGAGTCCAGCGCAGCGGCTACGGCATCCTCGGCTGTGGGCTCCGTGTTTTTACGTGCGCGTGCGATCCGGAGCTAGAGAGCGGAGGGACGGCGGGCGGAGAAGCTGGAGCTAGAAACGAGGGCGGCCATGGGGCCGGGGCGCCAGGATCTGGAGAAGGAAGCGCAGCTAGGGTGGAGGTGGCGGCGCGCGGTCTGGCGGACGCGCGCGGTGGAGGTGGAGGAGTAGGGGCACGGTGGAGGAGCGGGCTGGTGGCGGGGGCGGTGGAGGAGCGGTGGCGGTAGGAGCGTGGGCTGGCGGCGTCGCTGTGGAGGAGCAGGGACCAGCGGAGCGCGCGTAGGCGGGATAGAAGATAGACGCACGGGTCACTAGGGATTTTGTTTGGGTTAAGTTCGACGGTGTCGACGTGGCCCACGAACTTAAATTAAGAACGTGGGTACCCACGTTCCTAATACTATAAGTTTGACGGTTTTATTTAGGACGCACGAATTTAAACTAAGAACGTGGGTACTCACGTTCTTCAACAAACCCATGAACTTAACTCAATTAAGAACGTCGGTACCCACAATCTTAAGTTAACCCACGAACATTTATTAGTTTCTTGTAGTGGTGGGCAAAGTTGTACCACCTCTGCAGAGTATAAAACTGATATGTCAGTCGTGCTCACGGTTACGAGCAACCTGTACTCTCACATGATAATTGAACTTAAAGATGGAAAATAAATCATGACCCGATGATATACCAGTGGTTTGCTTAAGTGATTTCACGAGAGAGGACGTTAGTAGACGTCCCTATTTTGGCTGTCCCACAACCAAACACAACCTTAGGTTACGTTTGGTTGGAGAGTCAACTAAAATGGAGTGGCTCTATTCCAGTTTTTTGAGGATGGAGCCGTTCTGTTCAGCATTTGGCAAACAGAACAGGGTCGCTCCATTTTTTGTTTGGTTGAAGAGTAGAATAGAGCAGAACCGCTCCGTTCTTTGTTTGGTTAGAGAGCCATATGAGTATAGATGGGAGGAGAGTACTCGCGTCTGGGAGAGCGCTCGCATCCGATCGTTTAGTAGAGCGGGGGCATTCCAACCATTTATGATAGATTTTTATATGAATACTCAGGAGTCACTCCGTTTCTTTTTTGTTGGAAACCATACATCAAAAAAAAAAAAGAATGGAGTCGCTCTATTCTACTTTGATCCTCAACCAAACACACATTTGAGGCTTATTCGGTTATTCCTCTCTCATGTGGATTAGATAAGATTAAAAAAATCTAATTTTTTTTGATTTATTTGGAATTTAAATCCATCTAATCTTATTCAATTTACATGGATTAAGAGCAAAACTAAACAAGCCCTCAATTCATAGTGATTGGTAGGATTCCGGTGACTCCTCCGTACAATCTGATGAAAAAAGTCGAAGCCGTAACTCTGATAACGTCGTCGAAGGACGATACACTCTCTCGGCAATTCTTGCCGGCAATACACGGCAAACAGCGAACCCGCTACTGCGGACCTCGCAACGCATGAGAGCATTCCACCCGCGTACGACAGCAGAGCGTAGCACGCGGCACGCCTCCGCGGCTCCGCCCGCGTATGGGGGACCAGACATTAGGAACCTGTCCCAAACGGCCTACGCCACCCCTTACACCGCTACATGGGCCAACGTACTGCCGTCCCCACTTGCTAGTGGCACTTACCAGCCTGCCCGCACGAGCGAGGTGTCGAGGACACCCGGGGCTCCCAGCTCACCTATTATTTCTGCAAAAAAGCATAATTTTGACATTTCTAAATAAATTACCGTATTTTT
This sequence comes from Zea mays, assembly GCF_902167145.1. NCBI lineage: Eukaryota > Viridiplantae > Streptophyta > Magnoliopsida > Poales > Poaceae > Zea > Zea mays. The sequence continues at coordinate 125,658,947 of NC_050096.1, read as the reverse complement.
TTCGTCTCATCCCCTCTCCATTTCTTTCTTGGTTTCCTCCTCTATCTCTCGTCTCCCTCCGACCGAATTAAAACGCTCGACCTGCCAAGCCGGACTGAACCCTAGGCCCCGATCCGGCGTCTCGCCGTGCTGCTTGGATTTGATCGGGCGGGGTTGGGGTCGTATCGGCGGCGGGATGACCATCCCGAGCGCGGAGGGGTTCCTCCAGGCGTCGAGCTGCCTCCCGTGCACGGCGACGGAGGAGCGGGAGGTCGTTGACGCGCTTACCAAGGAGGCCGAGAAGAATGTCAAGCACGGCGATCTCCGCTATCTCGTCTCGCAGAGGTCAGTGCCTTCCGATTTCCCCCGTTAACTGTCTGCACCTTTCCAAGCTGAATCGGCTGTCCGTTCCGGGATCTCTAGTGCCTGCCGTGCGTATCATGCGGAGGGAAGCGATTTATAGTTTTGGTTGAAAGCTCCGAATCCTAGGCATACAATTTTGTGGGAGACGTGGTTTCCAGATTGATTGAATCTAGGGCTATTTGGGGATGCTGGCGTTAGGTGGCAAAAATGATCTAATCTCACCATACTATTTGGTTTATATTTTTAGAATCTTGGAAATCTTGGGGGCGTTTGGGTAATGATTGATGGTTATCTGACGCAAAATTGTTTTGCACATTGGTTATATCTTTTGATGTTTACTTTGCTAATTGTTCAATCAGAAATATGGAGATATCTAGGGATCAGAATTTGCATGCACTCGAGGAACTAAGCTATAAATTGATAAGAGTTTTTAATTATTGACTATCCTTATTTGGTGTATGCTAGAGATGGGAAGCATATTCTAGATTGACTCACGTTCCACCTGAGCTGACCTGATTGTGATATGGTTGTGATGACATGGTGATACATTTCCTGAAAACCATGATGGTTCTATAAACTGAAGTATTGGGGATGTGCGGATTTGCATCACTCTCTAATGCATATGAAGCGATTAAGTTCCCACAGCTCAATGCTCATTGTGATACCCACATCCTAATTGCTTACCGCTGTATGGAACTCTAGAGTTCAATAACCTAATAGGTACCTTCAATCATGTTTGAAATTGCCACCTACTGGCTTTAGTACTTCTTTGTCTTGCAATTTTACGAAGGTTGTTACCAAACTATGGGAACCCATCGGTGCTTTTTAAAATTCTCGTAAAAGATATGGCTGTGCTGCCCAAAAGGATTTCTTGTTGCAAATGTTATATCTTCATTACACTTTGGAGTTGTCATTTCCTTTTGAAGTTGTAATGTTTAAAGTTATCCATTTTTTGGTTTATAATTATTCTGCATAACTGTTACTGAATTACATCCTGCATAAATGGTGCAGCTGGTGGATGGAGTGGCAAGGATATGTGGGTCTAGTCAATTATGGAGAAAGTGGCACCGAGCAGTTTCCTCAGGCCACAAATAGACCTGGAGAGATTGATAACTCGAAGCTTGTTTTGGCAGAAAGGATCAATGGTAGTGAGGAGCCAGAGCTTCAAAGGACCTTGAGAGAAGGGGAGCACTATACTTTGGTGCCGCAAGAAGTTTGGCAAAGGCTATATGAATGGTATTTAAAGATATTTGTGTTTGCTTATTTTTGATAGCTAGTTCCAGAAACTGTACCCAAAAGCGAAAAATTGCTACATAAATACTACTAGCGACCCGTTTGCTTATAAATTAGATTTCCACTGCAAATTGATTGCATCTTGTCTATAACCCCGAGTCTCTTACGTGGTAGCGGAACTATAACATGAGTTCACACCAGTATATTTTTCCCTTGATGATGTCTGTTCTATTATTCATGGTCATGATTACAACTTAATGATTGTGTTAACCTGTGATGCCTAGTGTATTTTTCAGAACATTTTCTGTTATTATGTTAGCTAATCCTATGGGCTCCAAAACTGTGCTGGATGTTATGCAAAATTTCTTTTCTATTATTGCTTTTATTGTGAGTTCAAATTTGGTGTGGATCTGTTACGTCTTAGTTGTGCTATCTAATGTTGCATTAGATGTAACTTTTTGATGGACTACCATCTCATGTGACATATTTGGTTTGTGTGGTAGAGACCTTGAGTATGACTTCCTTGTCTTGTCTTTGGTATCATATACTCATTGAACATATCAACATTTGCAGGTATAAAGGTGGACCAGAAATCCCTAGAAAAGTTATTTTTGACAATCCAACTGACAAGACTTACGTAGTGGATGTCTACCCTCTCTGTCTAAAACTAATTGATGCAAGGGACGACTCTGAGAAAGTTTTTAGGATAAGTAGAAAGGTAAAATGGCACTACTTTATTTCTTTACTTGATATCGACATAAAATTATTCACGTAATAATTAAACTATTCTGATATATTTTCAATTTATGATGCGTGACCGGGTACATTAAATTAATGTTACCATTAGTCATATTACTGCATAATCACATACAATATTACATTGCTTATCTGTTATATTTGTTGCCATCAATTTTTGTTTCGTTGTACTCTAGTTTGGGATGTCAAATTGGTAAATATCTCAAACTTTAAATAACATGGCCCTACTAGCATGTATAGGGTTTGATGGGGCTGGGTTCCCGATCTCCCGTTAGGTTCACGATAACTATCGATTTGTTAGAGATTCGACACACCGATTCGGTTTCAGATCACAGAGACTCGAACCGTGCAACCTTAGCACCACTTCTCCTCTGTCAATCATGCCATGATCTGGTTGACCTCGTCAAGAAGACTAATTCCTGCATGCGAATCGAAGAACACAAGCAAGAACACAATAGATTTATCTGAAATTGCGAATAGCAAGGATTAAGCACTCAAGTTGGGGTTCCACAAACCGACGAGGCGGCGAAACTTTATACAACAGAATAATCTAAGCAAAACCCATCTAATCTAATAGATACTACTGGATATATATACAAGAAAGATGGCTAAGGCGATGACCAAGGTTGTGGCCGAGCAACCCTAGAGTGTACAAGGCCTTTGGGCCTAAAAATACGTTGATTTCTGGCAGATTTTGGAGGTCATCTTGTTACGATGATTTCCGTCGACTCTGAGCGTATATTGACGTTGATCCAGTTGTGTTGGAAAGCTTATCTCCTTAGCTTTCCAACAATATTTAAAACTCCCAAAACGGAGTCCATATGTGGCCCCCTATGCCTCCATTTGCGTGGCTAAGTTTTTTATAGCTGGCTCGCCACGCCTAACGCAACCCCCTTGTACTTGGACTTGGGACTATGCTATGCTGCACCAACATATGCTTAGAAAACATAGGCGTTGTTACTCCCTACAATAAAAAGGTGAAAAAGTATTTGAATTTGTACTCAAATTTTATATCTATCATTTGAGAAGGTATATGATAAAAATTTGAGGTTTATCTTTTATGAATCTTTACAAGCTCTGCTAAAAACAAGAAAAACAAGAATATGAATTTGCATTGCAGATTCTATATCCTATTTATTTGCAATCAAAGAAAAAGACAAACCAAATAAATCTCTGTTTTCGACCGTTTCATCCCTACTTGTTCTTAATATCCTGTGTAAAGTTAGTAGCAAATGGAACATCCACAATATGTGTGTCAATATGTTCAATTTTAGCAAGATATTCATTCGTTTTAATTTTAGCAAGTTATTGTCGCATATTTAATTTTAATCTCAACTATTGTTATTAAAACGTCATTAAAACATCGTTTAAATGACGTTTAAACACCAAAACACTATTAGGGGGCCAAAACATTGTAACGTTTACGAATTAGACGTAATACGACATTTTCTGGCGTTTAAACGTCGCGCTTCGGTGTTTAAACGCCGGAGGCCGTAGAACTCCACGTTTCTAGCGTTTTACACCTCATGCCCAACAGTGAATTCGGCCCAGCCCTATTTAGCCCTCATGGCTCACGCACTCACGCTCGCTTGTGCTATGTCCTCCTACCCATGCCCGTCCGTCGGCTCTCGGCTGCCGTAGCGCCACCACTCCACGCCGTCCACCAGTGCTAGGAGACCTCTATTCGCTGGCTTTAAGCTGCTAGAGGTGATTTTCTCCTGCGACACAAGGGAGGTTGTGCTTCGTCGGTCCGTCCGTGCAAGGGGAGGCTGCTGCATGCCCGGTTCACGCAAAGAGAGGCTGTGCGCTGCCGGCGCGTCCGCTCTGCACCGTCGGCGCGCGTTTGCTCTGCACCGTCGGCACTGTCGGTGCTGTGCGCTCCCCCAACCGGCGCCCTTCTGCTCCTCTGCCTTTTCTTGGCTGGACAGTGCCGGTTGCTTGGAGCTTTGGACTGTCTGCTCCTCTGCCTCTGCTTGGCCTGGAAAATGTCTGCTGCTTGGAGCTTTGGACTGATATATTGATATTTTCCTATGTTGGTATATTGATATATTGACTATGTTGTTTAAAACTACGTTTAAGCTTCCTTTAAACGTTTAAAAGTTAAACTTCACCCATGAGCGTTTCAACGTTTCGTCGTTTTAACAACCTTGCTCTCAACCTCGCAAGCAAGACTAAATAAATCATTGAGAGAGTTATATTTTTTATCAACAACATCATGAATTTCATCTTTAAGGCCATTTAAAAATCTTCCCTTTCTTTCTCAGTTTCATCCAAACCACAATGCACAATAGTGTTCAATGCGTCATAATATTCCTTAACTGACTTGTCATGCTGTTTTAGATGGTGTAAGTCACAAATTAACTTCATAGAATAGGAATCAAAAACAAATTCATTCCGCATACAATGTTTTTGATATTTTTCCAAGTAAGTGGATCTTTATTGTAATCACATCAATCACCCTGCGAGTTTAAAGCAAAAGATGTAAAACAACTAACAACATTCTTAATTTTTCTTCTTTCACACATACGATGTTTCGTAAAAATTTCATCCATCTGAATTTTCTATGTAATATATCTTTTAGAACCACAACCATCGTATGAATGAAGGCATGAAAAAGATATAATTTGTATGAGAAAGGTTATCAACTGTGGTGCAACTCCCAAACGTTGTATGCTGTTGTTGCAAAATCAACCTTGTACGTACGCTGTTGAAAGGCCTGGTGCCCTGTGCGTCTAGAGAAGAAAGGCCCATGGTTGCCCACGGCTGGAGAAGAAAGGCCCATGGCTGCCCACGGTTGCAGAAGAAAGGCCTGGTGTCCTGCGCAGATCCGATGCCTGATGGTCCTGTATTGGCAGCGGCGCTGGAGTTCACTGGAGCCACGAACGTCCGGCCGACAGTGGCTGCATCAGCGTTGGAAAAAACGTCATGTTCCCTACACTGTAGAGGATTCATTTGGTGGAGGGGTAATTTCGCAAAACGACTATGAGCTAAAGTTGGGGAAGCCACTTTTTTTGGCTTCCCCTCTCTAGTATAAAATGATGAAGTGTTTTTACCAAAAGCCATTTGTGAAATTGATGTTTGGTACGGCTTATGGGAAAAAACGAGAAGCCAGTCGTGAGAAGCCCTGCCAAAGGGCCCCTAAATTTTTATGAACTACTTTTCTCAGTACTCCAAAATCTAGGCCATTTTGGCTTCTCTAGATGCATAGATCTATGTACCTAGAAAAGCCAAAACTAGTTAAAATTTGAGACGGAGGGAGTATTTTGTGTTGAAATTCCTAAGTTCAATTACCGCCATAGTAGACAAATATATTTGTTCTGCAACTGATTATTTTTAGTCAACAGATTTATTTGTAGTATATTTGTTGATGCTTTCAGGCCAAAGTTCATGAGCTTTACTCAATGGTTTGCTCGCTCATGTCAGTAGAGCAGTCTGAGGTATTGCCATTTGTTGTATTTGCCACGTTGTGCCATTTATCAGTAAAGGTCATGCTTTGTAGTTACTATCTTTTCCGATTTTGATTTAATGTTTCAGATTGTCATCTGGGATTATTATCGGAGGACAAAGGGCAAGGAGTTGACTAATCAAAATGATACACTAGAAGAAGCTCAACTTAGTATGGACCAGGAGGTATTATGCTATCTTTACATTTTATTTCACGGGTCTCATATTATTGAATGTTCTCTTTGAAATCTTCAACTAGACATTTGATTGTTGCTTGATTGGTTGTTATTATTGTTTGCCATCTTTGTCCTGTGCAGTCTGTTTCACATGCCATCAGTTCATAGGTACCGGATTGTAAAATTCAATTGGACAGATTGCTACAAGCCAACAATATGCTTCCTCCCAGCTTGCAGGAACAATCTGCAAGCTAAAGCAAATATAGCTTTATCTTCTTGAGTTACTCTTTGTTTCAAGTGATTAAACTCATGAACTACACAGCCACTTTTCTGACCTCAAACCTCTTTCTACGATCTGTTGAGTTGTCTCTTGCTAAGATACATGTCTGCCATTCACTAAGGGTTTGGTTGCTTGCATTAGCCGTAGCCTGCATTAGACCTTATGGACCATAATTTAAGCTAGTGTAAACATATAGTGTCTTGGTGTTTGGTTGTTTTGCATAGGTAAGCCACATTTGATAAAATGTGTTTGATTGTTTACATTCCGTTGTATGTAGTCACCCCCATGTTCCAGTTGAGGTCTTAATGTTTCTAGCAGAGGTATGGGGTGTCTAGTTGTTTATGTTTTGTTGCGCATGTTGTTACCTTCATGTTCTAGTTGAGGTATCATGTTTCTAACAGAGGTATGGGGAACGAGAATATTTCATTTTTGTCTGCACCGGCTTGTGCAAACCTGCATTGTCTGATACGACCAAGACCAAGTTTAATGTACGAGCTAATGCGGTGTTGTCAATGTGCATAGGAACCGAGAAAGGAACCTGTTACAATTCCTGAAAGGAACCGAGACAACATCACAATTAGAAATATGGGACCTTCGTCCATTCAATTTATCTTCGGTTGACAGATAATAAATTGATGGAAGGGCGGGCCTAGTGCAGCGGTAGAGCCTACCGTTTGTAACCGGAAGGTCCCGGGTTCGAGCCTCAGCCTCTGCATATTATGCGGGTAAGGATTGGCGCTTAAAGATACCCTTCCCTAGACCCCGCACAGTGCGGGAAGCCTACAACACTGGGTACACCCTTTTTTGACAGATAAATTGATGGAGAAGGTTACTATAATCAAAATTACGAAAAGAATAAAAGGAATGAACATGCCCAGAAGGAATCATTACTGTCGTGCCCCTTGTATTATCTTTTTTTACAAATGTATACAATTATAACTTCGAAGGCTCAGGTAGCAGTTTGAAGGTAGTCTTACAACTTTGGATGCGTAGCGGCTTGGTGTGATGTGAGTACGTGAATTCTGTCCCCGTGCATGGGCACTATTCACCTATTTATAGGGACAACTCTGTATACAACTGTGTGGGAAATTACAATCATAGCCTCAAATCCTATACACTTAGCTACGAAAACTTCTGAGGACAACATCGTCATTTATCCTGAAGCATCGGTAGATACGTCGTCATTTATGCTTGAATTGAAACTTCTTCCACTTCTCTTTTTACCTGTATTGACATTCTTTGGCTGATATGGGTTAATTACTCGTGGAAAAGATTGTGAAACTGTTAATACCAGTTAGTTTTGAGGATCTTCGGCAAAGGCATTCCCTTAACAATCTGCATTGCACAAGCATGGACACAGGCTAATACAAACAACCAATTAGGCCTTAAAAACTGTTGACCACCCTTCAGTTCTCTATTTCTTCATAGACAAGCTCAACATTGAGGGCATTTAGCTTGTTTATTTGGGAAACCCTAACCTTAGAATAGGGTGGGGTGATGTATTAATAGACTTGGAGTTGGGCTAGACCCATTACAGTGGGGGCGAGAGGGTAATTACGCAGGGAGAGCCCTTAACCCTAACGGGTATTCTAACACCCCCTGCAGCCGCAACTCTATCATGTACATATGTTGAGACTGTATCGAAAGTCTAGGAATACACTCGTAGGTAACCCCTTGGTGAAGATGTCGGCGAACTACAGCGTGGTGGGGACGCTGAGAACCCGAATGTCACCAGCAGCGACACGCTCACGGACGAAGTGCAGGTCGATCTCCACATGCTTCGTGCGCTGATGCTGCACGGGATTGGTGGAGAGGTAGGCGGCGCTGACGTTGTCGCAGTAGACTAGGGTGGCGCGCTGAAGGGGGCTATGGAGCTCGTGGAGGAGCCGACGCAACTGAACGTCGTTGGTGAGAAAGAACGCCCGTGAGGCGTGGTTGTCAAACTCACGGCCATTATCGCACTGCAGGGCATGGACCGGGCGACGGAACTGGGTGGAGACCCAGGCGAAGAAGTGTGTGAGTGGTGAATGTGTCGGACTTCAACCGAAGAGAAGTCCAGATAAAATGGGAAAAATCATCCAAAATCACCAAATAGTATTTATATCCAGAAAGACTGAGTACAGGGGAGGTCTAGAGATCACAATGAACCAGGTCAAAAGCCTGCTCAGCCCGAGAAGAAGAGGTAGTAAAAGGGAGACGACTATGTCGGCCTAACTGACAAGCATGACCGAGACCCTCAAAATGTCCCCTACTACAAGAAGAATCAAGACTGCTGGAAAGTTTGGTCATGACGTCAGGTCCTGGATGGCCGAGACGACGATGCCAAGTGGTGGAGGTGGTGGTGGAGACCAGGACGGGTGGTGGAGACGCGCCGGTGGAAGAAGGCCAGAGCACGTAGAGGGGCCCGGTGCTGTCACAGCGGGCGAGAGGGGTCCTAGTGGCCAGATCCTTTAGAGAAAAACCAGAGGGGTTAAACTCAATAGAACAAGAATTGTCGGTAGTGAACCGTCAGACAGAAAGTAGATTTCAGGTGATGTGGGGGGCGACAAGAACGTCGTTGAGATAGAACGGTCCAGGGAGAATCGAGGCACCTATTGAGGTGACCGGCAGAGTGGAACCGTTTCCAACGACGATCGAGGCGGGGTGGGAGGAATGGGGTGGGTGAGAGCGAGATAGCATGCCTGCAGTGGGGGTGGTGTGGTAGGAAACACCGGAGTCGATGACCCAATCAGGGAGGGTGGAGCCATGCCATGGTGCTGTAGGCGGCGGCGAAGAGAGGCTTGGTCCCAGCCTCCAGCGAGCGTCGACCAGGGAGTCGTGGTGATCCCCGGAGGCACGAGCTGAGGCGGGGTCGGGGTTGTCGGGGGCACGCTGTATGGAGGCATGCCGTAGGCAATCGACGAAGGTGCACCGTAGGGGGGCATAGTCAGGAGAGCCGGCATCGGCGCCGGAGGACGGGAGGCACTAGGCCTGACCCGACCACATGGAGATGGTGCCGGTCTAGGGGTTGTAGAACGACGGCTAGCCCTGGCTGCCACCCCGGTCGGTGGAACCTCCACGGGTGGAGCTGCCACCCCCACGCCCGCCTTTGCGGGGGCGACGGCCGCCGTCGGCGTTGGAGGCCGGACGAGGGGCCGCAGGGGCAGTGCAGGAGGACGAGTGGGGGCCCCGGTCGACGAAGTGCGAGGGGCCTGTCCCCCGGAAGACGCCTGAGTGCCAGTGGTGGCGCTGTAGAATGCCGGGGCCGGGGAGGGTGCCTCAATCGTCATGGTAAGCTCCTCGAGGAGAAGCTCATTCCGCACAACATGGAATGTGGGAAAGGGCACTGTCCTCTTGATCAGAGCCTTCAGGTGGCCGTAGCGGGGGTTGAGGCCACGCAGGAGGTTCAGCACCAAGGTACGGTCCGCCATCGGCTCGCCGAGGTCGTAGAGGGAGTCCCGCTAGGCCCTTCATCTGGCGGCAGTACTCCCCAACGGAGAGGTACCCTCTGAGAGAACTAGTGGAATTGGGTGTCGAGGTGAAGGGCCCGAGCGTCTCGGTTCTCGAGGAACTGTTCCTCGAGAGCAAGCCACGACTGGTGGCCCGTGTCCGACTGGTCGCGGATGATGTCCTGGAGCTCGATGGTGATGGTGTCGTGGAACCACGAGAGCACCACGCTGTTCATCAGGGACCAGGACGGGGACGGCGGGGCCTCGATGTCATCGAGGACGTGGTCAGCGAGAGCATAGCGCCGAAGAGTGAGGAGGACGCCGGGTCCAGCACGATGGACACGAGGGCCCGGATGTTGTGGAGTCCGGTAGCCTGTGCATGGAGGGCGGTGATGTGGTCGGCGTCGAGTCCAGAGGCGAGGTGGGCCTCGGGAGTGGGCAGAGGGGTCTCATGAGCCATCGGAGGAGTGCCGAGGATGAGACGCTGCGACGGCCATTTGGGCGGTCAGAGCAGCGACTATGGCACACTCTTGCTCCAGTGCGTGGGACGTGGCGCGCTCGAGCTCCTACGAGGCGGCCAGGGCAGCTTGGATGGTGGCGATGGTAGAGGCCAGCGCAGAGTCGGTGGAGGAAGTCGGGGAAGCCCAGGTGGCGTCGACAACAAGTGGACGCGTGGTGGAGAACCCAGGGGGCGGTTGCCTGGGGAGGCGGGTCGGCGAGAGAAGACCAGTGAGGGCGCATGTGCACGTTGGGTAGCCCAGGAGGCCAAGCCCGGAGGGGACGAGGCCGGCTGCACGCGCGCTGGAAGCGGCGGTGGCGACGACCACGCTAGGCGAGAGGAGGCCTGAGCTCGGAGGTGGTGTGGGCCACGACGGCGTCCCTGGTGACGGCGGCGATATCACACAAGAGGGTCGACGGGGAGAGCCGAGCCGGTGCCTGAGGCGCCAACGACGGCGGTGGAGGAACACATGGCTAGCGGCGCGGGGTGGCTGGGCGGCGCTAGGGAGGCCTGAAGATGGCGGCGCGACTGCCGCTGGGGGGGGGGGGAAGGGCACGACTGCCGGCAGGGCAGAGTGTTGCCGGCGCGCGGTCGCCGGTTGGGTGGCGACGCTGCCAGCAAGGGGCCGCGGTTGTCCGGGGGAGGGGGGGTGGCGGCGTGGCCAGCAAGGAGGGGCGCGGCCGCTGGTGGGGCAGAGGGCCGCCACCGGTGGCTAGAGGAGGGCAGCGGCGGTTGGAGGGTGGGAGGAAAAAGAAAATGTCTAACCTAGCTCTATACCATGTGGGAAACCCTAACCCTAGAATAGGGTGTGGTGATGTATTAATAGACTTGGAGTTGGGCCAGACCCATTATAGAGGGGGCGAGAGGGTAATTACACAGGGAGAGCCCCTAACCCTAACGAGTATTCTAACAGTTTAGTTCACGACTAATATTGCTATTACTAAATTCATGCCATTGAGACACTGGTTTGGTTGTTTAACAAACTATCTCATTATTGGTCTCTTTGTTATGGATATAAACTTGTGCCTAACTTTGCCTAAGTTGTCATATTCACCACCATGAAAAGTTTGTCAAGCAGCTGTGGTTGAAGTAGGTTTGAACCAAATAATTAACTATATTTTTTCTTATGTTGCTTGCCATTTGCTTTCTACAATCAGCTCATTTGTTATGTCTTGGGTGATAAAGTTGACTCTTAGTCTAATATAATTATATTTTGGGTGAAGTGTTGTACTTCCATTTATTTGTTGTGACAGCTATTAAGTTTTGATGTGCTGTAATCAGAATGAACTTATGTTGGATGCATTACATACCACCAAAATATAATTATGCTGGATGCAAACCAGCCGGCCACTAATGCTAGTGCCTTCCCAAAGGTGTTCCATTTTTATCCATTTAGACGGTGATAGTTAAGTTCTAGCTATTTTCTGGCTTTTGCAATAACTACTTTTCTTGCCTTATGCTTGCAGATCCTCTTGGAGATGAAGCTAGGCGGGGGCAGTTCAGGTTTCAGTGCAAGATCCACAAATGATGAATTGGCATTAATTCCATTAGAACCCTCAACATCATCATTTTCTATTGCTGGAGGGCCTACATTTTCAAATGGTTTTTCATCTGGGATTGGTTCTAGTTTTTCGCAAGATAATAGCTTTAGTCCTTTATTAAGGGATGGAGAAGATGGTTACAATAGTCTCAGCAATGGAACTAAAGATGACACTCACGGATTGAGTGGATTACATAACTTGGGTAATACATGCTTCATGAATAGTGCCATACAATCCTTGGTTCATACACCTCCATTGGTACAGTACTTTTTGGAGGACTATACTTGTGAAATAAACAAGGAAAATCCACTAGGCCTCCAGGTATAAGTTCATTCTTATCCTGAACTTCACTAGAGAAAGCTAACTTACATGATGTTTTTACTGATGTTTGAGGATTTTCTAACATGCAGGGGGAACTTGCAATAGCATTTGGAGAGCTACTTAGAAAACTTTGGTCGTCTGGTCGAACTTCTATTGCTCCACGGGCATTTAAATCGAAACTTTCTCGATTTGCCCCCCAGTTCAGTGGATATAATCAGCATGATTCTCAGGTTGGTCTATTTTAAACAGCAATCGACTTCAACTCAGAGGATACATATTAGCTTATTTTGGCTTCATGTATGGGATTGGTGTATTAAGGGTGTGTTTGGCAGAGCTCCGCGCAGCTTCAGATCCTAAAAAACGGATCCGCTCCCAAATTTTCCAGCCAAACGCTCCAGCTCCATGAACTCCAGATCTGCCAATTGCCAAAAACTTGAACATAGCTCCCAGATCCACCAAATCCATGGAGCACCTCAAGGGGTGCTATGAAAACTCTAATTTTTGTCGAGTTGGAGAAAATTACCCACCATTGCTACTCATTACACAAAGATACCAATTTGATTTCTCTCTCACACTGCCTCTGTTACTCGTCGTGTGTGCCGCCATCTCCCTGTTGCGACTTTTCCCACCGTTTGCCATGTTTGCCGCCACGCTCTGGCCCTGTTGGCATGCGTCCTGCCGCCCAGCTCTGGCCCTGATGCCTAGGTTTGACGCCACTGATTGCCGCGTCCACCATGGCTGTGCGCCGCCGTCCCATTGTGTGGGAGGCTAGACAGGACTGCGCCGGAGCCAGCCTTGGCCTCACTGCGTGCCACACATAGGATGCCACACTCAGAAGGGAGTTATGTTTTTTTTTTGTTTTGGCCTCCTGATTATCATAATTACATATATGTCTATTTCAGAGCTGTTGCTCTATCAAACGGTTTGATGGGAGCTCATATCCACCATAATTACATATATGTGTATTTCTGGAGTTGTGTTTGTGTTTACCGAGCTAGAGCTCTGCCAAACAGGCCCTAAGTTGGAACTTGAAACTTGTTTAACTGACACATTGCTGCTTGCTGTAGATATCAGATATCTTCTGCTACTTTTGAGCAAAACGCATGCACTTCCGTTATTACAAAATTCTTTTGGCAGTAGACGCTAGAATGGTTTTCTGAATAATTTTCCATTGCTTCTGGTTCTCTTTCAGAAACATTGACCACCTTAGTTCTAGAGCTCTCCAAATCTCCTGTTTATGTCCTATCACATTGCATTTTAACATTTCCTTCATTTCTTTTATAATAGGTAAGTAGCATTGCTTGCTGATATACATCTCTTAAGCACCCCTGCTTTATGATGTGACTTCAGTTATTCAACTTTGACACTTAGTACTTGTTTGTTTTAGGCTTTCAATTTATGATACTTTGGTTTACTGCTCATTTTCTTGGACTTGCTTACAAAATTTGCATTGTATTTAGGCACCATGTATCATTCCTTTTCAGAACAGTATTTCTTTCTTGTGTTTAAATGTGACCTCTATCTGAATGTATTTGCAAAGTTCTCCATTTATGTGAATATCAATTTTCTGGGGTTTGTGGTACCACTATTTAATTTGCTCCTCAAGACAATAATACCCTCCCTTTGCTATAGGAGCTACTTGCGTTTCTGTTGGATGGTCTGCATGAAGATCTGAACCGTGTAAAAGAGAAACCATATATTGAGGCAAAAGATGCAGATGGCCGCCCAGATGATGAATTTGCTGAAGAATGCTGGAATTACCATAAAGCTCGAAATGACTCCATAATTGTTGATAAGTTTCAAGTAAGTAGATTTCTTAACATGGTGTTTGCTTCCTATTTTATGGAAAATATTTTGGATTAAACTGAGTTGATCTTATCTTTGCTACTCGTTGCATCCTATTCTGTGTTATTCCACCTGAGAGTCGTACTTCTCAATTTGCTTTTGTTTTGCTAGTAGATTTCTCTTGCAATTGTTGTTCAGCCATGCACCATTTGGCCATCAAGAAGACCTAACATTTGCGAAATTAATCAAGAAGGAAAATTATAACAGAAAGAGGGACCATAAGGAAGCTGAGATAGTCAATTGGTCGAGGGTTTGGATGTATGCCCAGACCACCTAGGTTCAAGTCCTCATCGAGGCAAATTTGGGTCCCTATTTGCTTAATAACTTGCCACCTAGTTCCTCATTGCTCAATTGATATTTTAGTTTTTCTTCGAACAGAAGTTTCTTGATTGAAACTCCAAAAAAAAAAATCATACACTAGGAAATTGATGCAAGACTAACATATAACCCGTGCTAACACAACGATCCTGGGGAGGGATCGACGGCGGCACAAGGGGAGGGTTTCACGGCGGGGGGGGGGGGGGGGGGGGGGGGCACGGGGGAGTGGGGTGGCGGGAGAGGGATGATCCAAATAATATTGTCCATTGGATTTGAGTAAGAGAGGGGGAATTATACAACGATCTGAACCGTTGGTTTTGATGTGTTAAATCTGGCTGCAATTTGTTTGGTGGAGGTTGTAGGTGTAGGGGTGATTTGGTTGGGTCGGTTTTGCAAAGTTTAAACTGGTGGATTATATAGTGATAGATATAGATTGTATGAAGATTAAGATATTCTATTTTAAAATTTTTAATTGAGCTCAAGGGTGAGTATATAGATATATTGATATTTATAAACTGATAAGTAGGTAGTGCTACCATTCTTTTGGAAAGTAACACTGGCTATTATATGTCTAAATTTCACCAAAGAAGCCAAAAGTGTTCTGTATTCTTTGGTTCAAACTTTTGCAATTGAAACTATCAATTTGATAATCTGGCCTATATCAATTATAATTCCACCTGTGTTATGTGTGTAAAGCACACTTTAATCTATCGGCTTGTTGGTTCATGTTGCAGGGTCAATACAAGTCCACATTGGTGTGCCCAGTTTGTAACAAAATCTCTGTTACCTTTGATCCATTTATGTATTTGTCGCTACCATTGCCATCAACAGTTACTCGGATGATTACTGTAACTGTATTCAGTGGTACGGGAGATGTTCTTCCAATGCCTTACACTGTGACTGTACAGAAAAATGGAAACTGCCGTGATCTTACTAAAGCCCTTGCTGATGTCTGCTGCTTAAAAAATTCTGAGACATTGTTGCTTGCAGAGGTAGAAACATGGATCTGTCTTTCTTGTGCATTCAAGTGTATATTCTCACACTTTTACAGCAAACAACTTAGCACCTGATACTTTCATTCTTTAGGTATACGAACGTCGGATCTACCGCTACCTAACAAATCCAATTGAGGGACTTCATATCATAAAAGATGAAGATATACTTGTTGCATACAGGCTCCCTGTTGGTCATGAAAAACTTTTGAGGTTGGAGATTCTGCATTCGAGGGCAGACAGGTGAGCTGTGTTTAGTGCATCTTAGTATATTCAGAGATATAAGGAACACACATGTTATGGTCGCTAGATCGGTGAGGGATTAGAGAGGTGTATCGATGGGCAGGAACGTCAGTCGGGGGCCTCTGCCCACGGCCGAGCAAGAGGAGGGTTTCTCCCTTCTAATTCTTGCCTACTTTCTTTCTCATCCATTGATTACATAAATAGGCCGGTTGGCCGCCCTTGTCTAGCTATAGATCCTTGTCTCCTTAAAACTCCTAAAAACTCTCAACAAACTAACTGATAACCTTCCTAGATAATCTCAACTAATCTTCTAATCTTATCTCTAACTATCCTTATCTAATACCCCTTGGAGGGCCCATGGCTGCTGCTGCCGTAGCCCCTCCGTGGGCCTCCTTAGGCTCTGACACTACACCCCTCCTAGACAAGCAGCTCGTTCTCGAGCTGGCATGACGGATGCTCAAAGAATGAGTCTACTTGACCCAAAACCAGACACCTAGAAGACAAGCCTTTTACATCTTGGCTTATCTTATTATTCTGAATCTAAATTTTTTTGACCCTAAGATAAGGCGGACACCCTCTGCGCATTGGACTTGCACGTGTGCAGCCACCTGGATCCCATGGACGCCATCTGGACGAAAGGGGAGCACATGGACGGGCACCTGGAATAGGTCGCAATAATAACCAGCGGAGGCGCCCTCGTGACGGCCGGTAGCGGAATGTGGAGGCGCTAAACAGTGCGCCCTTGCTGATGACAAGGGGAGTGCCTTCCCTACTCCCGCTGTCGTAGGGTTGAAGTTCGTCGCCCGCGGGACACGTACCATGCTCGCACTTGGAGATAGCGGGCCAGTGCTGCTGCTGATGGCTGGCCGACAGGGCGAGGTCGCGCCCCCTTGTGCCGAGGTCAACCGTCACCAAAGTTGTCTCAAGCATCTGCCGACGCATCTCTCGCACTCTCCGTCGTGCAAGGAAGCCACGAGCAGCAGCCTGTATGCCCACAGCTGCCGACGTCTGGAGCCGTGCGGACAACACTAACTGCTGCTGTTCATGTTGCACTGCTGCCTTGATTTGCAGCAGCCCCTGCTCAACCATCCGGAGCGAGGCTTGCATCTTTGCGAGATCAGTCTTTATGTTGGCCCACAAGTCCCCCATCGATGGAGCTGGTGATTGTTGAGCCGTGGCTGCCTCTAGTGGCGTCACCCATGGGGATGGAGACGCCGTCAACGAAGATGATGCGACAAAATTTGGCGTTATCCCTGGAGATGGGCACACCGTCGTCCAGGATGTGGTGACAAAATTGGCAGGCGATGTTGCCCATAGAGATGGGGACGCCGGTTGCCAGGATGGCGTGATGAAGGTGGCATGCGGCGCAGCCCATGGAGATGGGGACACCGGTTGCCAGGATGACGTGACAAAGGTGACATGCGGCGCAATCCATGGAGATGGGGACACCGGTTGCCAGGACGATGCCAAGAAATTGGCAACAGAAGCCATGGGATCGGATCGAAACCCAAGCTAAGCCGATACCAGATGTTATGGTCGCTAGATCTGTGAGGGATTAGAGAGGCAAGAACGTCGGTCGGGGGCCTCTGCTCACGGCCGAGCAAGAGGAGGGTTTCTCCTAATTCCTGTCTACTTTATTTCTCATCCATTGATTACATAAATAGGCCGGCTAGCCGCCCTTGTCTAGCTACAGATCCTTGCCTCCTTAAAACTCTCCTAAAAACTCTCAACAAACTAACTGATAACCTTTCTAGATAATCTCAACTAATTTTCTAATATTATCTCTAACTATCCTTATCTAATACCCCTTGGAGGGCCCATGGCTGCTGCTGCCGCAGCCACTCCGTGGGCCTCCTTAGGCCCTGACACACATGATATTTCTGTCTGTTAGGGACTGTTTGAAACCCTTGCTAGGCCTTAGCTAACCGGGCGAGAACCGAGAAACTGACCTTGCTGCTAGCGGTTTAGTTTTCTTGCTTATTTCTTCTGGGCTCATGATTTCAATGTTTTCCCACGCCAGTCCTAGCCAGCCAAATTTCTCCCCACTGCTGGCAAGGCTGGCATCGCTTGTCGAGGCGAGGTGAATGTACCAAACACACCTGCGATCATGGTCTATGGTCTTTGATATGTTAAAAGCCATATATATGGGTTGTACTTTCTTCTTTATGTTGTTTAGTTATTTCAGTTTTTTCTCTGCGATTGATGACTAGCAGTTTAATCCATCGAAAGAACCAGCTGATTATACTTTATCTTGTATTGTGTGCCGTGTTGTTTGATAAGCATTTGATACTTCACCCAGATTTCTTGTGGAGCCTCAGTTTAATATCAATAGGAAGCTCATTGGGTGCCCCATTGTGACTTGTATTCCAAATGACTCTACTGCAAAATCTGATATTTATGCGGCTGTATCTTCTGTCTTGGTTCCATTTGTAAGAGCAAAAGCACATAGCCCTGATGTGTCTGCTGTCAAGTTAAATGGCAATGGGCCAAGTTTGGACGGTATTGTCCTGACCGATAATGGCACCACCAGTGAGGAGGGTCTCTCTACATCAAGATCAAGGGAGGACGATAATGCAGCTGACAATGAGCTTTTACCGTTTCAGCTTTCATTGACTGATGAAAAAGGTAGTACAAGAAATGCTATAGACATGGATTCTAATCGTGTTCTAGGACTAGTTATTAGGGTTTTGATGGATTGGGGTGAGAAAGAGCATGGGATGTACAATATTGATCACATGGATGTACTTCCTGAAGTCTTCAAGCCTGGTTTTATGTCAAAGAAGACCCGTCAAGAAGCAGTCAATTTATTTTCATGCTTGGATGCTTTTCTGAAGGAGGAGCCTCTAGGGCCAGATGATATGTGGTTAGTAATTTTCTGGCACTGTTAACTGAGATGCTTCTGCAAACTGCCCTCATCTGAAATCAACCTTTTGTTGATGTTTGATGGATTTTACTTTTGTCATGCCTCTAAACAGGTACTGTCCTGGGTGCAAGGAACACAGGCAAGCTAGCAAGAAACTGGACTTGTGGAGGTTGCCTGAGATATTGGTAGTTCATTTGAAAAGGTTCTCGTACAGCCGGTATATGAAGAATAAGCTTGATACATTTGTGAACTTTCCGATCCATGACCTCAATATGAGCAAGTATGTGAAGCCTACATCAAGAGGTGACCAGCACCCCGTGTATGAACTCTATGCAGTGATAAATCATTATGGCGGTCTCGGTGGTGGACACTACTCTGCATATGCGAAGGTACCTGCATTTTTGTGTCGCTGTTAAATTATGTATGTATATATGTTTGCATTATTGTATGCGTGCTTGCCAGCTTCCTGAACTGTATACTGTCACTTGCAGCTAGTTGAAGAGGACAATTGGTATCATTTTGATGACAGTCATGTTTCCTCTGTTAATGAGGATGAGATCAGGCGATCTGCAGCATATGTTCTTTTCTACCGACGAGTTGGAGGTTCAAGTACAGCGGCAAACGGTGGTCCAGTTGACATTGAAATGGTTGATTCGCTAGAGACATAGTTCCCCAGATCAAAGCCTGAGTATAACATGTGGATCGAGATATGGAGATCAGAAGAGTTATGGAATTTGCATGTCTGCTCCGGAATGGAATATTTGTGTATGAAGCCTTTGACATTTTGAGGCATGGCAGACAACTGAGGTCGAAATAGCGTGGTAGCTTGGATCTGCACATCTATATGATTGAGGGCCTGGTGTTTAGGATTATAATCTGCCCAGATTATATAACCTATCTTATTTTGAACTAAGTGTTAGTTCAAAATAAGTTAGATTATATAATATGGACAAATTATATTCCCAATCAAACAGGCTATGATTGGACTTACTGATACCCATTTGAGTAGAACTGATCTTGACAGGTATCCGAGAAAACGATGACCTTAATTGAAAATTTTGCTGATACGCTGATGCAGCACTTAGGGTCTACTATTGTTATTGGTGTAGCCAAGGGATTGCAACTGGGAAAAATGGTGTAAAAACGCTGCATATTTTTTTTTGCCTAAGCTACAGCTGTGCTACAGCAAATTTTGATTACGGTTGTTTTTTTAAAATGCCCAATCATCAGCACTTAGCCTTATTCGGTGTGATTGGTTGAGTGGAGTGTGGCCTGCCTCATGTGAGCTTGGCTCGTAGGAAACGGGACGCTCGCTGCGTACTTACCCATGCAGCCGGAGGTGATCATTTTGGCCTCCGCTGCAGCCCCGGTGCAGAGCCTTGCGTGCAAGCAACCAGGAGCTGCCCTTTGGTCAATTCATCTAGAGAGTCTGAATAAGTAAGCACAGGTAACCAATCACACCAGGAGCTGCCCTTTGGTCAATTCATCTAGAGAGGCTGAATAAGTAAGCACAGGTAACCAATCACACCGATTGTGATTCCGTGTGCTTCCCCAATCACACCGATTGTGATTCCGTGTGCTTCCCCATCCCTATTTATTCGTCGGGGAAAAATTTTCCCGTTTACATTCCTGCGGGGAAGTAACCTCTCCATCCTCATCCTATAAGGGCTAGTTTGGGAGTCTAAAAACTAGAGGGGATTGGAGGGGCTAAAATCTCCTCATTCAAAATTGAATAAGAAGGGAATTTTAGCCCGTCCAATCTCCTTTGGATTTATGGCTCCTAAACTGGCCCTAATAGAAGAATTCGCCACGGGGGATCGGGTCTCCATTGCCATCTCTATTCAGGACTATGATTTCGTGGGGTTGGTATAAAATTATTCACCATGTAACTAATTACACAATGTAACATTTCGTTTTGTTCTATTTTTTCACATGCAAATTGTTTTCTTCGTACCGCACCATGCCTCTCCCTGCGTAGACCGTCGAGGCGCTCTTCGATCTCTACTTTGTACTTGTAGTCGACGTGTAGGTGGTCGTCCACTCGGAGATGGCCCTCCTCGTCCACGTGCTCCCCAAGGAGCGTCCCGCTGAGCAAGCCGAACGCCATGGGCCGACACGGTCGACCTCCAGTGTCTCCCTTGTCGATGTGGTAAGGGTCTGTGTCCGGGGTCACCGATGCGAAGTCCATAATTTGGTCTAGCAGCACGATGACGTTCTTGGACCACAGTCACTTGGGCGCCTTGGCCGACGCCCGGGCGCCCATGAGCTTGAGCAGCCGCGGTGCGTCGTGGACGTCACACGCTTCTCAGGGCTCTACGTCACTCAATTTTTCAGTGCTCGAGCTAGGTTATAAGTTAAACATACCAAAAAATTGTTAAAATTTAGGCTTCTTTGGCTGTGGAGAAGGTGTATTCCTTGATAGCTATGCAGAAGGTGGATCCCTTGCTGGTGGCGTAAACAGTAGGTCACAGAGAGGATGAGTATGGGGGTGGAGAAGGTGGTGGAGCCCTGAATGGCGATGCTTGTGGCGGAGACGGTGGGTCAGAAAGAGGATGAGCAGCACCAAGTGAAGTTTGAGGAGGTGATGACGGTTGTATAATATGATCTAGATGTGATGACTCTTGCGTTAGGGGTCGGACATGTGACAATGACGGTGGTGGATCATCCAATTGGACATCCCGTCAAGGCCAAAGGATGAAATTCTTGATAGCATGTCCAAGTGTCTCAATACCTTCTGGCCTAGGGATGTCTAGCATGTCGTCCTCGGATCCTTGGATGACCGTCATGACTTCTATCCTGTAATAATCTTCTATAATTTTGTCTCCATGGAAGTTGCGTCCTAGGATCGCAAGGTCTGTGGCTACTTTCTTCATACGAATATTGTTAATACCATATCTTATAACTAGGGTGCACCCCATAGGCCTTGTGATGTCATCAACTGGATAACAGACCTTATTTCCCATAGACGCGACAGAGCATGGGACAGTTGTACAATCTATGGAAGATGGCGGTTGAGCTTCTGGAATTAGTTGCATCTGTGGAGGTTGAGTGGTCATCTGTTGAATAGACACCACACTCGCCAATTGTTGCATCAATTCTAGAGGAGGATTCGACAACATTTGAGACATTAGGTCTGAAAGGATCACGATGCCCAAGAGGGAGGGTGGTGGTGAATTGGGCTTTTCTAAAATTCTTACAAAAGATTAAACCCTAAACAAGAGCTCAACTTCACCCAATCTACTAGCAAGAAGTAAAAGCTATGAAATGGAGAACAAGACTAAGTCATTATGGCAAATACTCAAAGTAAAATGCACAAAGTGAATGTAAAAAGTACTGTAAAATGCTCAAAGTACTGAGGTATCGAAGAGTCGACACTCTCCACTAGTCTTCGTTGGAGCACCTGTGCAAGGGTATCACTCCCCCTTGGTCCTCGCAAGAACCAAGTGCTCACTATGAGATGATCTTTTGCCTCTCTAGCGCGGTAGATCCCTCACGACCACGTACAACCATTGAGTCGGGTCACCAACAAATCCTCCGGGGTGATCACGGAGCTCCAATCACCACTGAGCCATCTAGATGATGCCGATTACCAAGAGTAACAAGCCATAGACTTTCGCTTGACCAAGAGAAGCCTAATGCATGCGATGTGTGCTCTAGGTGGCTCTGATGCGCACTAATGAGGTCCTACCATGGGATTATGATTTTGCTAATCACCTCACTAGGCTTTATGGACTTGCAATGCTCTAGCAATAAATTCTAGGTGGCTGGGGCAGCAAGACATTCAATATGGCTGGTGGAGGGGGTATAAATAACGCACCCACAAAAACTAGCCGTTGCAAACTCTACTGAGCATGGGCGCACCGGACAGTCCGGTGTGCCACCGGTGCATATCCAATGGCTAGTTCTCATAACTAGCCATTGCTTTAGAGTTGCATCGGACATAGCACATTAGCTGTCCGGTACAACCGGACAGTCCGGTGCAGGCCAAAAAATCAGCTGTCAGAACTGTTTGCTCTCGGGTTTCTGGGCTTCTCAGGGTTTCCTCTCAGGCGCTCTCGGGCAAACTGTCCAGGGACCACCGTACAGTCCAGTGCACACTAGACAGTCCTATGCCCCTAGGGTAGCATCCCTACTTTCTTTTCTTGAGGTTTCCTAATCCAATTTCGATTCTAGCTTGTGAGTGAGTTCTAGAGTGACACCTAGCACTAGTTTTGAGTGTGAACATGGACCGACACTACACTAGTTATCTCTTGGTCAAACTACTCATACACAACCCTCTTTATAGTACGACTAAAATAAAAATATAAGTCCTAACTCTATACCAAGTGTCCGACAACTCCTTCGACTCTTAGGATATGAAGACCTTCATCATTTGATTCGCCTTTTTCAGCCATCGCTTCAAGTTCTCATCTGAGGGACTGGTTTCATGGTTGTAGCACAACTTCTTGCATTGTGACCTAACTTACCATTTGCTCTGCAAAACACACATTATTCACAAGTAATCTTACATTGTCATTAATCACTAAAACCAACTAGGGGCCTAGATGCTTTCAATCTCCCCTCTTTTGGTGATTGATGACAACCATACAAGAGTGTGAGAGTATTTAGTTTGATTCCTGTCAACATTAGAAGATTGTTAGTGATATTCAACAAGTTGACAAAAGATAGTCATGTATAGGATATAGGAAGTATAAACACATACATAACATAAAATCTTGTTCAAATAATGTGAATGAAATCCATGAACAAGAGTTTCATGACTGATGAAGAAAGTAAGTGAAAACATATAAACACACACAATCAGCAAAAGATCCTGAGAGCATATCATTGAGTTTGTGAGGCATACAAAAAGCATACAAAAGCGGAGAGTCACATCAGAGAGTATCGTGCATATATTACAACAAAAGACAATGACTCTCTCAACTAACTCTAACTCCCCCTAGCTCTCACAACTCTCATCTCTCCCCCTTTGGCGGTAAGCACCAAAAGGGTTGCCCTAACCTAGATACCAAAAGAAGGAGGAGGGGCAGGTGCATTAGGTCGAGGGCGAGCAGTTAGAGAAAAGGCAAGAAGGGGATCAGAGTTGGTCTTGGATATAAGATCTGCTGTAGAGGCTGGAGCTAGTGTTGACTCTGACGTCGACTGTGATGACTGAGCTACCGGCACTAGAGCTAGAATAGGATCGACCACTGCGGGGGTAGCAACTGTAGAAACTGGTGGCACTAGTGGCTGAGCACTGACAATTCCAATGCCCCAAGTAGAGAAGTCCAGAGTGACTGGCAGGAGAGGCGAGAACATCAGACCAAAGGTGTGCAACTGGTGTCCGAACTGAATGGCTGACACCATAGAAGTCTGAAGAGGTGGTGGTGGAGCTTACTGCACTTGAGGCACATGAACATTGGTGTGCTGAAGAATTTGAGTCATGAACGCTCGATGCTCCACCCTATCTGCCAAGAGATGCTGCTGAAGAGTGTCCTAGCAGTCTTGAATAGTCTGAAACATCAAAAACATCCGCTCAGACATCTACTGCAGGATGGCTACCTGATATGCCTGCTCAGCTGCCAAGTGAGCCTGCTGCTGGGTGGAAGACTTAAGGATGGCTGCCAGGGCTGGATCAATAGCAGGAGGTGTAGAGGGAGGAACAACATTGGAACCACCGGCCTCGTGATCGTGTGAGCAAGGTGGCACATGATGTGGTGGTTGTGGAATCCCTAAGTCCTCATCATCAGAATCTAAAGAAGTGTCATCAACCATACCCTGATCCTCAAGCTGACGGATCGACTCATTGTCAACCTAACACTCGGGGCCCAAAGGATCCATAGGTGTAGAACTGGAGACTAGAGCACTGGGGTGAGCTGCATCCTTAGGTTCCAGGCGGTGGAAACCAACACAAGTCTGGTAGAGTCGAGTGTAGCCTGGAAGTGAGGAGGTCAGATCAGCTGCGCGAAGATATGGTAGAGATAGTGAGTGTAGGGTAGCTGACAACGAGCACGGAGACCATCCAAAACTGTATCCTCTATCTCACAGATCAGAAAGTCAACCACATCGAACACTGAGTGAGACACAAAAGCACCTAAGAGCCAGAGCTGAATGTGAGTGGTGGCCTCTCTGTAGCCCATATGTGGTAGGAAGGTGCGCCTCATCAGCTCATAGAGGAACTTCGTTGTTGTGGTGAAATCTGCAAGAGAGCGTCGTGAGCCATTCGTGAAAGGTGGCCTAAAGAGCGTTGCGATGTAAGCTATGGTAGGAGAAACTCCGTCATGAGGGCGACAAGGAGGGTCTGAAATACCATAGCAGAGACTATGAAGCCTCGTCGTCGACTGAGGGAAACCAAAGAGCTCTCTGATATGAGCAATGTGAATCGTGACATCCTCGCACTCGAAGCGAAACCTCATCCACTGATGGTCGGGGTCAATCTAGACAGTAGCATAGAAAACTCTGACCCACTCCTCAATGTAACGACCACCAAAAGTTAGCAGAGAGTACATATTAGGTAGATATGTGATATGGCCCTCAACCTTAGAATTAGCTACCGAACAAAACACTGTCAAGCCCAGTCGACAGTGAGCCCTCAAGGCTATTTGTGCTATCAGCTGAGCTAAGTAGAAAGACTCCTGTGTCCGAGTGCTGAAGAGAGGAGCAGCTGAAGGATCTCGCTGAGCTAGAAACCAGGACTCCACTGGCACATGTCTGAAATTACAAACCCTGGTGGTACTAGCCCTCTTGAGGTCAAACAGTCTGGGATCTGCAGCAAGTGCTCGAACCTCTGTCTCGTCATGCTCTCGGAAATGGGGTGGAGGTACTGGTGGAGTGACAGAGGTAGCAGGAGCAGTGGAAGCAGGTGTGGTGGAGGCTGTAGGCGTAGCGAGTGTGGTGGAAGGCATTGGAGCGGCAGAAGCTGGTGTGGTGGAGGAAGGTGGAGTGGTAGACTGGTAGTGGTGGCGGGAGTAGAGGGGTCGAACCGAGCTAGAGTGAAGAGAGTTCGATACGAGAGGTGACTGACACGAAAGGCGATCTGATCTGAGCCAATCCTCAACGCCCACCTTGCTCTGCTCTCTCAGCTGGTGCTGCTACTGCTGCTCGAGTAGCTCTATCCAACTTCCTTTTCATCTTTCCTGCCTGCTGCTCAAGGTATACATCCTTGCCCTTATGCTATCTGAATGGGCGAGGAGGGTCCTAATCATCGTCTCCCCCTACTGGGGTGACATTCTTGGTCCTCACCATCCTGACTGATCACTAATACGCTGCACAAGAACCAGAGAGATAAGCGAGTGTAGCAAAGCAGGATATAAGAATGGAGAAGAAATGTCACACCCGGATTTAGGGGGACAAACTCGGGTGTGACTCACAGGTGTGCTAGAATCAAGTCTCACACATATGATGACTCATAGTATAGAAACAAATGTCACATCTTTACTATTTAATAGGAGTTCTATACAAAATAACTAAATAATTACATCATACAAAGAGGACAATCCAGCAACCCTAGTTGACTGGGAGACGATGGCCTAGACCTCTCACGAACTCATCGTGACCTCCTTCGTGCACCTTATCCTACGGTACCTGTTCTTGACCTGGGGGATGTGAGTACAACAAGAGTGAGTCACATATGTTCATCGTTCAACAAGTTGTGGGTAATAATGTGCATGAGCTCACTTATAGTGGGGCTCATGTGAAGTGTAAGGCTTACCAAGGAGATGGTTAAAGCTGTGCATTGCTTTTAGAGTTGGTCAAAATTTTATTAGCAGTTACTAAGTTTAAGTAGATACCAATCCAATTAAATAAGAGATCACAATTAATAATAACACCCATAATGCAATGCATATGACATATTAAGTTTAGTTCCATAAGTTAACCATGCGAGAGTCCTGAGTCGCTCTTGACCGTGAGCACGACTGATATATCAGTTTTACACTCTACAGAGGTTGCACCCTTTACCCACAAGTCATGTTACCCATCTGCCAAGGGATCACTACTTCCCAGTCATCTCTGCTGAGGAGACGAGGCAGGGTATCACTACGTGGCCTTTACAAAGTTCCACTAGCTTCAGAAAACCCGCTATGGTTTCTGAGAAGGGCAATATAGGAATCGCTCGTGCGAAAATCCATCGCAGCATGATCAACCCGAGAACCTCCCTATACGTAGCTCGTCTACTGCCCTTGCCCCTTTTGGGTAAGGTAGTCCTCCACTAGCTTTACTAATTAGTCAGCCAAGG
This sequence comes from Zea mays, assembly GCF_902167145.1. NCBI lineage: Eukaryota > Viridiplantae > Streptophyta > Magnoliopsida > Poales > Poaceae > Zea > Zea mays. The sequence continues at coordinate 125,632,451 of NC_050096.1, read as the reverse complement.
GCGTCCCATTCCACCCTTGTGGTAGCACGATTATCTCAAGTTAAGCTCCATGTTCCAATTAACACAATGATCTTGTCATGAGCAATAATTAAAACAACAACATAATTGGAACATGATCATAATTCAAATGTAACATTAATCCCAAAACTAGGTATAGCAGTAGCGAGTCTACCCAATAATTCATTTGTCTGTAAGGGGTGGGATAACCGAATCTAGGGAAAACCTATTAGGTCCCATCAAATTATCCGGAGCATATCACAGTGATTAACAAGAACATTATTGGGTAAAGAAGAGTGATCAAGGGCACAACTTGCCTTTTTACATGCGATAACCTTTGAGTCTAGATGCTGCCCCAAAATTTTAGCTTCAAATTCCTCGTCATATTGCCTCTACTCGTAGCAATATATAAAATCAAGAAAATATTAGATATGGCAACCTTACACCAAAGCATATGAACAACCAACGTAAGAATATCCTACGCGTCGCTACGAGATTGTAGGTTCAAGAACCAATAAAATCAGAGTTAAAACGAAGAAGTTATGGATAAAACAATATTTTTAGGCGCAATAAATCTAATAGATGTGATCTAATAGATATTGCATTTAAACTAAGCAAGTATTAAATTAAAATATTTGAGTTTGTATTAATAATTAATAATATTTATAAAATGCGTAGGTTAGAACTATAAATTAGATTAACTAGATTATCTAGCTAATTAACATTAATTTAAAAAGTAATTAATTAATTATTAATTAATTAAACCATGTGGTATAATTAAAATAATGTTATTACTACATACACAAAAAATTATTATGAACCTAACACAACTTGAACAGATTGAAATAAATTATTTGACCTAGAAGACATCACATTTTTAATAAATTAGTAGGGCTGCACAGAAATAGATAACATGACGCAATCTGATTGGTTAATTAAGTCCGTTGAAGGTGGAAAATATTTGTTTACAAATGCATGACCTCACTGTTGTCAACTTATCATGATTGCACCTACTGTTAAATTCATGATGCATGACAAACTTGCCTGTAAAAGAGCCTATAGTGGTGGTTATCTATTAGGCGGGAAGCGTCAAGCCTATTTTGAGGGAAAGACCTCTAACCTACCACCAACGTACCTTACAATCAAGCCCTTCAACCTTACGTTGCTGTTGGTCATCTAGTTTTTTTTACGGTGAACCAAAGATCCGATCGATGAACCAAAAGCGCGGTGACGAAGCTCTCGCGAGCTGGTCACGTCGATGTTCTGGGTTGTCCCGAAAGATGAACAGATGGTGAAAAATTACTCGCCAAAGTTGTTGCTAGAGTTGGGGAGGAACTCGAACTCGACGAGCAGGTCATGGCGGCTTATGGCTGGGAGCTTAGCTAACAGCGACCTGTTGTGGCTTGGATAACGACAGCGCTGCAGCGAGGCTATAGAGAAAATGAGTCTATAGTTGATGGCTACACGATATGTCAGCACCCTCTCTCCTCTCAAAGCTCATCGGCAAAGTCTCACTGCAGGCAGCTTCGACGGCTTGGGTACATGGTCAAGGGGATCGCAACCACGACTTTATAGCAGCAGAGTCCGTTTCCAAGGGTATACTCGGCCAAATCTCAACGACCCTGGTCCAGATTCCTTACCGCTCACATCGCAACGTCCGCTTGGCAAGCAGAGTTCGAGTTTTGGAGAGCAACCCGACGAGTGGGACCCACCCGGCGGTGACCCAGCATGCGTGGGGCACGTTCAGCCAAACATGATTTAATTTGCATGCAAGGTCGTCGTGCGCAGATAGAAAATAACAACAAAAAAAATGAGAGAAGGATGTGGGTTGTATTGGGTATATGGATGGCAGGCTGGGCCGAAACCAAGTAAGTGCGTCTTTTTTTAGTTTTCTATTTCTATTTCCAATTATATATATCCTGTAAAATCTAAGTTCAAATAGAGATGCCGAACTCCAGTCTAAATGCAGAATTGGAATTTCAGCATGGTACAACTTGTATTTTATTTATTTATTTATTATACTATTGAAGCAAATTATATGATTCGTACACATAAAATAAGTAGTTTAAGAAATAATTCAAACACATAGCCACATTTTAGAAGTACAATAAAATAAATCTATAATCTTCACATATTTATTTAAAAGGATATAATTTCTTATGTAAAATCTATATTAAGAGATAGTTTAACTTATTTTTTTTTAGAAAATAGATCTTTAACACAAAAGATAGTTCACATAAGAATCTTTTAGGTAATCTATTATTTGAAAACACATTTATTTAAATCACAAAATGAGTTTTTTTAATTTATCTGGAATAGGATTTTGGAATGTTACAAGGAAAGTGCTAGCTACCTAGGGCACGTTTTTCGAGAAAAGCCATGCAGGAGAGGAGTAACGCGAGTGGGCACACCGTCACACAAAAAATGACAGAAGAGGGAAGCACATGAGTCACAGAGACACAACTGAGTATGAAAATGCGAATAATATACATACAATAGTTCACATGATGTTATGGCATGAAGGTTTGAATGGCTTGACTTGGTGTAACACCCCAAATCTCATTTTGAGAATATAGTAATATTTTTCAAAGACCTTGAATTATAATACATTTTTTTCTTTCTTCGTTAGAATCCCCATAACATTTTCCCTAAAAGATTAATGATTAAATGACCAACAATAGTGGTTTACTTTCTTTTTAAATTTGTTCCCAAAAAAAATGGACACATAGTAATGATAGAAGATGCAAATGTAGAACCTTTATGAAACTAAAATTTAACTTGGATCTAGGAGAGAAAATATGATAATAAAACGATCTTCAATCCACTGACTAAAACATAATACTTTACCTTCATAAAAATATAAGCAGAAATACTTTTCAAAGTATTTAAGTAACTCTTACTTTCTTTTAAAGATAAATAAGTAGTGAATATTCAATTTTAGTTTATTATTAACCTCTCACTTGATCATACAATAAAAACAATATTCTTCTAAAAATGAATGATGTGTATGTGCATAATGGAAGCAATTGCTCTAGGGATCAAATAATTAAATATAAGCATATGAAAATAAACATGAATAAATTCATACTATAGTCTTTGTATGCTGCGTATTATTTGAATATTGAAACACAAAACACATTCAGATTGGAATTTGGCAAGTGAAAATAATAAAAGGAAAAATGGGAAAATGGAGTTTGGGCTCAAATCTGCGTTTTCGGCCCACTCTCCCGAGCCCCACTGTGCGGCCCATCCCTTCTTTACTGGTGTCACCTACGTGTGGGGCCCGCACGTCGGCCGTCCTTCGCGCCGCTGACTGACCGGGCCCATGTTCTGGGTCTTCTTCCCCGTATGACTTGGACCACGCAGTTGCCATGGATCGGCCGTGATCTCAGGTGAACGCCCTCCTGCTCGGACTTAGTCTAGGGTATAAATCGGTGTCCTCCCCAACCCTATGCACCGCGCCGCCTCAGCTCTTGCACGTCCCAGCCATGCTCGACATCATCTCTGGTGGCAAGCTCTAGAATCCGTGGATCCGCCGCCACACCCTTCTGGCGCGCCGCTCCTGCAACACCGGCCACGCTCTGCGCGTGCCCCTGCCTACATGCGCCTGTTGCCGCACCTGCTACCATCTTCCCCGTGCGTGGAGCCGCCAGCCGCTGCGGGGGATTCATGCACCGCCATCGCGCGTCCACCGGAGGCGGGCGTGGAAGGCCACCGCTTCCGACCCAATTCCTCGCCGATGTCGGTGGCTCGTGGCGAGACTACACCCCACGTGGGCGAAGCTCCTGCCCGTGCCAATCATGGTATGCGATACTCCATCATGTTCGTACCGGCTGTCTCTCCCATATCGTTTTGCGGATTAGGACACTTGGGCGCGACTTGCTTGCCGCCGCGGGGGAATCCTCAATTTAGCCACTGTCCGTGCCTCATGAGGTGTTTAGGGCCTCCACCAGGTCCGGGGGAGGGATCTCCGCAGCATCGCGTTCTGGATTGACCACTGCAGCCCCAAGAATTCTTCACCGGAATACCCATCGACGTCCGCGCCGCCCTGTACCGTGGAACGGACTGTCACCATCGTGAACCAAGGTAACACGACGTTCCTTTGTTCCACTATCACCGTCGCGTTAGTCGGGACTGGTTTCCAGTGTAGCATGTCGCTGGTAGGGGGGAATCGCTCAACTCCGGCGAGAGCGCCGCCGTGGCGGGACTCTGTTCACGACGGATCATTGGATAAGTGAGGGAGACAACCCTAGATTGTAGGATGACCTTCGGACGATCGGGATTAGGGCATCGCGTACCGATTGGTTCGACCAGGTAGGACCGTCCGATGCGGGGTGTGCGTGTAGGATTTTGATCCGAAGCAATTAAAACTGGGTCCATCGGATCGCGATCCAATGGGCTGGATCGCGTACCGGTTCGTGCGTGAAGTAGATTTAATCGGAGCTGTTCACGGCAGATTGGACGATCGAGATTCGCTGTTACCGCTCCGTTTGGGTAATTTTGCGTAAGAACCCCTGAAGTTGAGTAGAATCAACTCGCCATCCACTGCGGGATGGCCCTGTGTCTTGCGGATTCTTGCGCCAGAGACCCTATCTTCTCTGGTATTTTAAGCGCAGTCCAGGGATCAATTAAATTGGATAAATGAATTAGAAAATGAATTTTTAATATGAAAATAATTTCTAGAACTTGTATAAATCATGGAAAATTCATATGAACTCCAAATTGACCCATTTCAGTTCCTATAATTTTATAATATTGTTTATCATTTAGTACCACTATTTTGATATGAAAGTCACAATAAAATTTATACCTTATTTAATCTTGTATCAAATACATAAAACCTTCAGAAATTCATAACCCCTCCGTTTTAATTCCGAATTGTCTCGTTCCAGTTGAGTTAGTCTCGTATAAATATTTACTACACAGTAACAACATTTATTATACCATGTCCCATTCTTTTATAATTATATCTTTATTTAACTTATATTGGTTAGTATTGTTAATTTACTTATCATTATAATCTACTAAAATATGATCTATGGTCAATTTATAACTTAGATCAAAGTGAGTTAATTATTTATAAGATATTCTCTCATATGATTTATACTAACCAATTTATGGTATAGTTAATATTTTAATCACACAGATCTTCTATAAAATCATAACTCCTTAATCGTAACTCCGATCTTAGTAGTTCTCGATCCCACGATCTCGTAGCAGCGTATAGATCATTATTATGCAGTATGTTCTTATGTTTGGTGTGATGTTAATTTTTGTCTATACCATGTCTGTTTGTATTGCTACGACTAGCAGTGAGGTCACGAGGATCTGAAGAATCACCATGGTAACTGGAATCTCAAGTGCCAGGCAAGTTGTGCCCTTGATCACTTTTGTTACCCAATAATGTTCTTTATAATCATTTACCATGCATAGGCTTAATTTTGATGGGACCCGATAGGTCACCCTAGATTGTTTATCTCTTTACCTTGTTATCCCTGAATCACTTGGGTAGTTTTGCTATTGCTTTACATGGTTTTGAGATAATATTTCATTATATATATGTTCCAGTTATTTTGTTATTCTATTTATGTTCATGTCAAGATCATTAAATGTTAATTGGAACATGGAGCTTAACTTGAGAAACACGTGCCACCATAAGGGTTTAATGGGACGCCCTTGGCCATCTAACTAGGAAAGCTAGTGGAAGACTACCTTACCCGAAATGGGCAAGGGCAGTAGGGGATTGCATGCAAGGAGGTTCTCGGGTTGATTTTGCAGCGATGGCGATCAGACGGGGGATTCTTGCAAGTGCTCTCTCCATAAACTGTAGCGGGTTTTCGGAAGCTAGTGGAACTTTGTAAAGGCCTCGTAGTGGATCCCTAGCCATTCACCTCGGTAGTGTCTAAGGGTCTAGCTAACCCTGGCGACATGGGATACACGACTTGTGGGTAAAGGGTACAACCTCTGCAGAGTGTAAAACTGGTATACTAGCCGAGCTCACGGTCATGAGCAGCTCAGGACTCTCTGATGATTAATTTATGGAACTAAATTCAATTTGTCATATGCATTGCATCGCAGGTGATGTTGTTACTTTTGTTCTACTACTTAATTGGGTTGGTATTTACTTATACTTAGTAACTGCTAATAAAATTTTGACCAACTTTAAAAGCAATGCTCAGCTCTAACCATCCTCTTTGGTAAGCCTTACACTTCACATGAGCTCCCACCTTTGGCGAGTTCATGCACATTATTCCCCACAACTTGTTGAGCGATGAACGTATGTGAGCTCACTCTTGCTGTCTCACACCCCCACAGGTCAAGAACAGGTACCACAGGATGAGGCGCATGAAGGATGCTGTGACGAGTTCGTGAGAGGTCTAGGTCGTCGTCTCCCAGTCAACTTTGGGTTGCTGGACCGTTGTCTCCTTATAATGTAATTATTCATTTATTTTGTACAGAACTCCTATTATATAGTAAAGATGTGACATTCGATCCTGTGCCATGATTCATCATATGTGTGAGACTTGGTCCTAGCACACCTGGTGATTATGTTCGCGCCCGGGTCTTGGTGCCTCAAAACCCGGGTGTGACACTTGGTTAGGAGGAAGTGGCTCATGTTAAATGGAATATCAGAGATGTTTTATATAGGCATGAAAGAGCTACAGGGAAGGCACATGTGGCTTTAGGTATGGAATGTACAAGTCACATAGATGAGGTTTTTGGTTTGATGACCACTAAGAATGTCACGTAATGAAGATCCAGAGAGTAACTAATTTGGAAAACCACATGAGGTTATATGGAAGACGTGTATGAAACTCATGTGAATAAGCAATAAACTGAGGAATATTGACCTTTTTGACTTAGACGGGAAGGGATATGGAGTAGGATGAGTATTGGTAGTGTATATAGTCTAATGAAAAAAATTTGGGGTTGATTTGAGCTCTGAATATTGGTTTAGGCATTTTATTAAAACAGATGGTGTGCAAGGTTGTGGGTGTGTAGAGAATCAAGCCTTTCTACATATTCAAACCATGTAGGGACTGATGATCCTGCAAGAGAGGTGTAAGGGGACACAACCACACACAGATTCAAATGATTTTTACTGGAATTTAGATTTTTGGAAGAGGTATGAACAAAATGCTTGACTGATGAACATAGAGAAAAGAGGGAGCTGCCGAGCTCACCAGCGGGGGGAGAAGTAAGGAGAATGGCGTGCCAAGGTCACCAGATTGCGGGGACGCTGAGGGCGAAGGCGGGGATCTCGTGGTGGCATGGAATTGGTGAGCAGATCTATGTGACAGCGCTGGGAAGCACAGGCAGAGAGCGCGCACGAGGTGAGTGGGAGGAAGACAAAATGAGGTTTGAGAGACTAACGTGTGAGCCTGGGTGAGAGAAATGCTTTAAAATGACAGTTATGGGCATGCCGGATAGTGAACAATACACTGTGCGTTGCATACCAGATAGTCTGGATAGGGGTAGAGCCAGCCGAGGCCAAGCCGGAGCATTGTATAGTGCACATTGTAGTTTCTGGTGCACAACGGACTGTGAGGTGTGCCTAAACTAGATATGGCCAAACGGACAGCCCGGCCTAGCCCCGCCCGGGGCCGGTGAAGCCCGACCCGTTTTGGGCCCGGTTAGAAAACCGGGCTGGGCCATCTAAGCCCGTAGTCTCGTTAACCTGTCCGAGCCCAGCCCGTTTAGCACGGGAAAAGCGGGCCGAAAAATGGGCTAAGGAGGCGGTAAGCACGGTTTAGTGCAAAAAGCGTGCCGTGCCGGGCTAGCCCACCGTGTCTAGTTTCCTCTCCGAGCCCGGCCCGCTTATTCGTGCCGAGCGGGCCCGGGCCCGCATAGAACCATGCTGTGCTGGGCTCGGATCAGGCCTAAACAGCGGGCTTCATGCCGGGCTCGCGGGCCTCGTGCTTATTGGCCTAAACACAGGGAGTTTGGAAGTTTTTCTATGAATTTTTGCGCCAAATCAAATCCCAACTTATAAGCACACAGAAGAACACCTGTTAGGACATGTATTGGCACCCTCACACATTCACTCATAGTCTTCAAAATATTTTGCCATAGGCTATTTAGTTTTTAGAAAATAGGCAAATGGTGAGAGTTTACATTTGAGATTTACACTAGGGGTTTCAAGTATGAATTAAGTTGCGAATACCCCCCTAAGTGCAGTAACACATGCATATCTCAAGAACCAATAGTTGCATTATAAAGAAAATTTAAGTACGAGAAAAGCTAAAAAGCTAGAACATGTCAAGTTTGAGCCTGAGTTAAGCTTTTTCACTCGCTTTGTGGTCGACTTTCTTAACTAGGTTATTCAAGTACTAGATGCAATACATGAATTTAAATATGCAATGCAAGCTTGAAATCACCATTTTAGGATCTTGTGAAATTTCTGAGATCAAGAATGTTAAGCTCATTCCTCAACATGCAAAAGCGGGTTTTATCCAAAGGTTTCGTGAAAATATTCGTTAGTTGATCATCTGTCCCCACTCCTAGCACAATATCTCCCTTAGCAACATGATCACTAAGGAAGTGATGACAAATGTCAGTGTGCTTGGTGCGATATTGTTGGACATGATTATTAGCAATTTTAACAACACTCTCATTATCACACAATAAAGGTACCTTTTCTAGAACTACACCATAGTCTAGAAGGGTTTGTTTCATATAAAGGATTTATGTGCAACAAGCACACGCGACAATGTATTCCGCTTCTACGGTTGACAAGGCAACACTATTTTTCTTTTTTGAGTTCCATGAGACTTGTGATCTCCCAAGCAAATGGCACCCTCTAGATGTACTTTTCCTATCAATTTTGCATTTGGCGTAATTCGAACCGGAATAGCCAACTAAATCAAAAGTAGCTCCTTTAGGATACCAAAGGGCAATGCTTGGGGTGTGCTTTAGGTACCTAAGAATTATCTTGACAACACTATGATGGGCTTTTTTAGGATTGGCTTGAAAGCGAGCACACATACAAACACTAAACATGATGTCGGGCCTAGATGCAGTAAGGTACAATAAACTACCAATCATTGAACGGTAGAGTTTGATCAACCGAGTTACCTCCCTCATCTAGGACAAGATGTCCATTAGTAGACAATGGTGTCTTGATTGGTTTGCACTTCCCCATTTTGAATATTTTTAACAAGCCTTTAGTATACTTCTCTTGCGAGAGGAAGTTCCCTTCTTTCATTTGCTTGACTTGAAAGCCGAGGAAGAATGTGAGCTCACCAATCATTGACATCTTGAACTCCTTCGACATTATCTCACCAAATTCCTTGCAATGATAATCATTTGTCGAGCCAAAGATTATATCATCAACATAAACTTAACAAATGACAATATCACCGTTATGCTTCTTGGTGAATAGTATGGTGTCGATGGTCCCGATCTTGAAGCCCTTCTCAATGAGAAAGTTGTGAAGACGCTCATACCAAGCCCTTGGAGCTTGCTTTAGTCCATATAGCGCCTTGGACAACCTGTAAGCATGATTAGGATATCTAGGGTCTTTACACCTAGGGGGTTCCTCAACCTATACAAGTTCATTAATGAAGCCATTTAAAAATGCACTTTTTTACATCCATTTGATATAGTTTAATGTCATGGTTGGATGCATATGCAAGAAGGATAGGAATGGCTTTAAGTCGAGCAACCGATGCAAAGGTCTCTCCAAAATCCAATCCTTCAACTTGAGAGAACCCCTTTGCAACTAGCCTTGCCTTGTTTTGCACAATTACTCCTTGTTCATCTTGCTTGTTTCTAAACACCCACTTTGTTCCAATGACTCTTGCATCTTGTGGAGGCTTTTCAAGGGTCCAAACTTGATTCCGAGTGAAGTTGTTTAATTCTTCATGCATGGCATTCACCCAATCTAGATCCTGAGTGCCTCATCTATACAAGTAGGCTCAACACAAGAAACAAAGGAGTGATGTTCAACAAATGAAGCAAAAATTTGTGAACAAGTAATAACCCCTTTGAAGGACTCCCAATGATGAGGTCTTGTGGATGTGGTTGTAGTGGAGATGAATTCCGTTTGTCAAATACTTTGGGAGAAGGTCGTGGAGCATCAACATCTTTGGCTTGTACCATTACTTGTTCATGAGAGACAAATGTGTCTTCATTTGCATTACTCTCATCTTTCTCATCATATTGTGGTACAATTGATGAAGAGGACCTGTCGATGTCTTGAACCTCATCTTCATCTTCTTTTGGTTTGATGGCTCCAATTGGCATATTCTTCATAGCCTCCCTGAGTGGTTCATCACCTACATCATCAAGATTTTCAAGTGCTCCTTGGGAGCCGTTAGTCTCATCAAATTCCACATCATATGTTTCTTCCACCATGCTAGTGGCATGATTGAATACTCGATATGCTTTGGATTTCGATGAATAACCAAGTAAGAAACCAATGCCACATTGTCTTTGAAACTTCCCTAGGTGATGGCGTTTCTTGTAGATGTAGCATTTGCATCCAAACACCCAGAAGAATGAGACATCTGGCTTTTTCCCATTTAGCAGTTCATAGGGAGTCTTCTCAAGTAGTCGGTAAGGAAATAGCCTGTTTGATGCATAACATGAAGTATTGAAAGCCACGGCCCAAAACCTCTCCGGTGTGTTATACTCATCTATCATTGTTCTTGCAAGAGTGATCAAGGTTCTATTCTCCCTTTCTACAACTCCATTTTGTTGAGGTGCATATGTTGTAGATAATTCATGTTTGATACCAATTTCATCACAATATTCATGTATGTTGGTGTTGTCAAACTCCTTCCCATTGTCACTTCTGATTTTCTTGATTTTTCATTCAAATTCATTTTGTGCTTTCTTGGCAAACTTCCTGAATATTGATGCAACCTTAGACTTTTCATGAAGAAAGAACACCCAAGTATATATGGAAAAATCATTAACAATAACCAGGCGGTAGAGGTGGCCACCAACTCTAGCATAAGTTGTTGGTCTAAATAAATCCATGTGAAGTAGCTTTAGTAGCGTTGATGTTGACATAAATGGTTTTGTAGGATGAGTGTTAGCAACTTGTTTTCTAGCTTGGAATGCACTATAAAGCTTGTCCTTTTCAAATACAACATCCTTCAAACCTCTAACCATGTCTTTCTTCAGAATCTTCTTAAGTGTGCTCATTCCAACATGTGCAAGCCTTCTATGCCATAGCCATCCAAGAGATGCTTTGGTAAAGAGGCAAGTACTTAGGTTAGCATCTTCAGAATAGAAATCCACTAAATATAGGTTGCTATATCTAAATCCTTTGAATATGATTGACAATTATAGTAATCATCTGAGTAATTGTTGATGGCAATTGTAGCGACAAATACATTTTGTTACAAACTGGGCACACCAATGTGGACCCTGCAACATGAACCAACAAGCCGATAGACTAAAGTGTGCTTTACACACATAACACAGGTGGAATTATAATTGAATATAGGCTAGATTACTAAATTGACAGTTTCAATTACAAAAGTTTGAACGAATACAGAACACTTTTGGCTTCTTTAGTGAAATTTAGACATATAATAGCCAGTGTTACTTTCCAAAAGATACAACAACGTCTGATGGAGTAAATAAGCATTGAAGGCCAAGATCACACAACTGATCGACTGATAGCAAGTTTTAACTCCATGGTGCAACCAAGAGAACATTTGAGATTGAAAGATCATTTGATATAGCCACCTTGCCAAGCCCTTGAACCTTTTCTTTTGAATTATCTCCAAATGTGATTTTGTCTTGTTCATCAACATCTTCATCTAATGAGGTGAACATCCAGGGGTTACCAATCATGTGTTGAGTCAATTACCCAATGGCTCCCATCTGTCTTATAGTTCATCTTTCGTTCACCTTTAGCCATAAGGCATAGGTGTGTAGTGGATGAAGATGATGATGGTGGTGAAGAGAAATCCACGACGACGATGACGATCTTTTCATCATCTTCTTCACTTGAGTAAGAGCCGCTTGAAGATTCAATGTTGGTGAGCCAATCACCAACACTGTATGCTTTCCCATTTTTTCTTTTGTGGATCCTCTTTTTCTTGCCATCTTTTTTCTTAAAAAACTTATTTCCCTTCTTCTCATTTTCACTCTCATCATCTTTCTTGCCCTTGAATTTGTTTTTCTTAGGGTTTGTGCATTGATGAGCAAGATGACCAAGCTCTCCACAATTATAGCAATCCATCTCTAGGATGGGTTTTCTCTTGCTAGAGAAAAACTTCTTGTTCCTTGAATCAAATTAGATGCCTTCTCGGTAAAGTTTCTTCAACATTTTTGTTGTCTTTCTCACCATCAAGGCAATATTTTCATCAAGGTCATCATCACTTGAGGACTATTCTTCAACTAGAACTTTGGTCTTGCCTTTCTTCTCTTGACTAGCTTTGAGAGCCAAATCTTTCTTTTTGGAGGATGACCCATCTTTGTCACTGATGTGTGTTGGGGGCCTTCGTCCTCCGAAGGTCCTCAAAAACATGATTTGACAATGTTTTCCAAGTGAATTATATGAACAGGTATTTTCGGATTCAGAATTATAGATATGGAGCACGACCAGGACGAAGGCTGAGCCAGACGAAGGTCGGGGGCAGCCGAAGCTGTGCGCAGGGAAGCTTCGGCGCGATGGCAGAAGGGGGAACCGACTTAAAGATGAAAAGACTTCGGGGGCCTCGACAGATTTCCATAAGCCGTTAGCAAATGTAATGGGCATGGATGTAATTTTACGTGGGCTGCGTCCCGCGTCTATAAATAGATGAACAGTACTCCCGTACTGTTCACGCGGACCTTTCATTTGCCTTTGCGTCACGCCTGTACTTTTTTACCTTCTCCCAGGACCGAAGGTACATTTGTAATTTGAAATCATTTCTATTTTCCCATGTTAATAAAATAGAAATGATTCCATGATGATGCATATATTATATTTCATGCTTTATATGAGTCTTTCGTTTTTACCCATTATATTTACGAAGGTATGTCTCTTATGACCTTCGTCCGAAACTCATTATTTCCCGAAGGGACATAATGCTTCGAAGGACGAAGGACTTTAACACTTAACACTTTTTATGTTGCCTTGTTCTTAACTCTTAGCATTTGAGAACAAGTCACCAACATTGGCGCCCACCTCCGGTGAACTCACTTCCACTTCTTGAGTTTTTCGGCACCTTCGGCAAGCATCAGCTTCGTCATGCCGCCGAAGAAGGCTCCAGCACCAGGGGCTGGCACGCTGCAGCCGCTGGACCCCAATCAAGATGTCCTTTCTCTCAGAGAGGCACGAAGCCAGAAGAGGAAGGCTACCAGTCCAACACATCCGGAGGATGATCTAGATCAGGAAATTCAGAATTTGGAAATCCTTCAGCAACAGGTTCAACGCAGGAAGGAGAAGATGGCCAGGCTAGCTGAACTGCAGAGGCAGATAGATGAAGCCTCTGAAGAAGTTCGTCATCTTGCTCAGGATGAGCAACTCCGAAGGCCTCCGCATCAAGACCTTCATCAGGAGGGCTTTCACAACGAAGATGATTGGTATGACAATTTCCATCATGGGAATTTTGTTTTTGATGATGCTTCTCCCTTGTCCGCTGAGTTGCAGGCTACGCCTTGGCCTCCGTCCTACAAGCCGCCTCAGCTCCCCGTATTTGATGGCCATTCTGATCCGAAGCAGTTTTTGATGAGCTACGAAGCAACAGTGTCTTCGTACGGTGGCAATGCTTCAGTCATGGCCAAATCTTTCGTTATGGCTGTCAGAAGTGTTGCTCAAACCTGGTATTCCTCCCTTCGACCAGGAACGATCACTTCATGGCAGAAGCTGAAGGACTTGTTGTTAACCAGCTTTCAAGGATTTCAGACGAAGCCGGTCACTGCTCAGGCTCTGTTCCAGTGCACTCAGGACCCCGAAGAATACCTTCAGGCATATGTCCGAAGGTTTTTGCGTTTGAGGGCACAGGCACCAACGGTGCCCAATGAAATTGTCATTGAGGCCATGATCAAGGGGCTTCGGCCAGGTCCGTCAGCTCAGTACTTCGCCAGGAAGCCTCCTCAAACGCTAGAGAAGCTGCTCCAGAAGATGGATGAATATATTCGAGCTGACAATGATTTTCGCCAAAGAAGGGAGGAGGCCTTCAGATTTTCTGAGATGACCAGGGGCTTCGGAGGAAGATTCTATCCGAGGCATGTCAGATCAATTCATAACTCCAATCAAAATGATGATAAAGGGAGCCAGCAGCAAAGGCCACAGTACTCCTCACAGGCTTCGGGGCAACAGCAAAGCTCCTTCCGACCACCAGCTCCAAGAGGCAGAGGCGCCAGGGGCTTCGGAGGAAGATTTGGCGATCAACCAAGAAGAATCTTTTGCTTATTCTGTGGGGAGAACAAAGGCCATACTACCAGGATGTGCCATGTTACTATACAGAAGCAAAAGGAAATAGCTGAAGCAGCAGCACAACAAGCCCAGCCGAAGCAGGTCATGCATACAGCTTCGTATCATTCGCCCTACATCCCAGAATATGTGGGCAATCATCCTGTAGTCTCTGCTGCTTCGGCAAGCCAGCCTTCAGCCTCCTGGCAACAGCCTCCGCCTCCACCCCCGTTGCAACAAGGTCAGCAGCCAGAAGGGAGCCAATATGCTCCACATCAAAGGGACTTCAGAGAACAGTCCGAAGCTCGCACGGTCAACAGCACCGTGCCAGAATCAAAGCACATCTATTGACAAATATCCTACCTTAATAGCAATCTTTTTCATTCAGTTTTATTCTCCGTAATAAAGAACATTGTTTTCATGTAATTAGTTTCGTTGATTCCTACAAGAAAAATATGTTTTCTTCACAGGTTTGCGACAATAAAAAGGACCTTCGGACTATTGAAAATCCTTCGAAGCAACGAAAAGTCGTTCTAAGGAACGCAGAGTAAGTCTGGCGAAGTTACAAAAAGTCGTTCCGAAGGGAGCGCAGCGTAAGTTTTCTGCTCCAAAGTCGTTCCAAAAGGAATGCAGAGCATACAGCGAAAAGTCAACGCTGATACCGCCTAAGTAAAAGGCGAAGAAGCTCCAAAGACGTTCCTAAGGGAATGCAGAGCTTATACCGCCTAAGTAAAAGGCGAAGAAGCTCCAAAGACGTTCCTAAGGGAATGCAGAGCTTATACCGCCTAAGTAAGAGGCGAAGAAGCTCCAAAGACGTTCCTAAGGGAATGCAGAGCTTACAGCGAAGAATCAGTGCTGATACAAAAATATTGTGTGGGGATATGTGTGTATCTTTCGGAACAAATGTCATCTACATAGCATAACATCATTACATCATTTTGCATAGCATAAGCATCATACATCATGTTGCATCATGGTCCCAAGAAGGGGACACGATATTGATCTTCGGAAGTATGATTTGCAAGAGTGAAAATCATGGTCCCAAGAAGGGGACACGATATTGATCTTCGGAAGTATGATTTGCAAGAGTAAAAGCTTCGGAGAATCAATCTTCATCTTCGGAAGTATAGCTTCAGAGAATTTTTTCACGAAGTACGATATTCTTCACGAAGCATGAAAAGAAGGGAAGGTGTTTTTTTTTTTTTTTTTTCGCCAAACTCAAAAACGGTACGTGTGTAAAGTTTCATGCATCGTAAAGAATTGAATAGCAAAAATAGATATATTACATTCGGGGTTACAAAACTGTTACGTTATATTACATTTCCGAAGTTTTTTACAAAAATGTTTAATCCTCTCTCAAAACGACTCCTGCAGCTTCATTCAGAAGCCGATTGACGACTTCGTCCATAATATCTTCGGCCATCTTTTTAATTTCGTCGTCCCCCTTCGGCTGAGGGCCCGAAGGCGCTTTAGTCGGATCTGAAGCAGGACACGACTACATTACTATTACAAATCGCAAACAGGTCTTAAAAGCCTAAAGATTACAACACGGTAGAAGCTATTATTTAGTACCTAATTGACCTTCGGGCTCTGTGCTCTTTTCAGCAGCCTTGGCCACTTCTCTAGCATCATGGATGCCCTTTTCACTTCTCTGAATAATTTCTCTTGCCATTTCTCGGCCACCGTTGTCCCAGATGTCGGTAAAAAATTTTCCCCCAACCGCGCTAGCTTCGGCTGAAGGATCTTTTATATCTTCAGTTGACAAGGAGGCTTCGGACTGTGCTAAAATTTTCACATGTTCACAGCCTTTCTTCTCTAAAACAGTGGCAATCCCTCTGGCGCCAGAAAAGGCACATATATCTCCTCGGCTATTTAAAATTTCTTCAAAGACTTCAGCTTCGTGGTCAATCCATTCAATGACACTTTCGGGATTGCCCCTCAGAAAATTTTCTTCACTAGAGAATGCGCCGACCTTGGCGAAGCTAGCCTTTAATTTTTTAGCACAGTCTATAGATTTATTGTAGCATCTCTTTTTGGATGAACGAAGCTCTTCAACAGTCACTTCTAGGTGATCTGCCCATTGATCGCTGAGTTCACGCTTTGTTTCTTCAAGTATACGTTCCTCTGTGGCTCTGGCCAGTTGTTTCCGAAGGTCTTCAATTTCGCGTTTCTGAGCTTCAGCCTGACTTTTGAAAGCAGCTTCGTCCTCCTTTATTTTATCTATCAATGAGTGTAATATTTTGTCTTTTTCGAGACCTTCGTTCCTCAGTTCAATCACTTCGGAGCGAAGGTTGCTCAGGGCTAAAGTACACCCTTCGTCTTCAGTATCTCTCTGGGCTCTGAGAGCATTGCTAAGAATCAAGCCCTGCAAAAAGGAATATGTGTGTGTGTCAGAGGGTTTAAATGAACGGAAAAATACAAGGATTTCATTTATCATACCTTTAAACTGTTATAAGCTAGGCTGTCAGCCAGATCGTTTTTTGATAGCACCGAAAGTCCGTCTTCTAAAGTTGGGAATCCGAAGCTTCTGCCTATCTCCCGACAGACAGAAATTTCCTTGTTGTCGGGAAGACAGTACAAGAAGTCTTCTTCTCCACTGCCATTAAATATTAATGCTCCCTTCGGATATTTCAGTTTTTGGGCATAATGCTGGGCCTCTTGTTCTTCTTTTTCTGATAATTTTTTCCCCGAAGCATGACGAAAAATATAATCACGAATCTTGGGGGATGCTTCGGGGGCAACAACACTAGATTCTTCAATAGTTGGCTTTGTTATTCTCTCTGTCTCACTTTTCAAAGTTTTTGCGGGCTCTGAGGGTCCAGCTTCGGCTGAAATCTCTTGATCTGGAGCTGTAGAACCAGAGATTTCAGCTTTTGTTTCAGGAGTAACAGCAGCTTTCTTCGGAGGTGTGCTCGAAGATTTGATCGTTTCCAATACGTCTAGCACATTAGCCATTCTCTTTCTCTTCGGAGTTACAGCTGGCACTTTTTCATTTTTTGCTGTCCCGATGATTGCTGTAGGACTCAAAACTTCTGATGTTTTGAAGCCCTCAGTTGCTTCTCTTACTTTCTCAATTTTTTCTGTGAGCGGCGCTTCGGTTTTTTCTTTTGTTTCTGACAACAAAATGTTTGATTGTTCTGATTCTATCTTTGGTGGCACTTCGGCCGTTTCTGCGATCTCTGGCAACAAGGCCGGCTCGATTAGTTTCTCAGCTTCGGTGGCTGAAGAAGTTTTCCCGGTAAACTCTGGCACCGAAGCTGGTTCAATATGGCGTGGTCGGTGTGTGAAGACCTTCAACCTTTTTCCTTTTGGTTCTGGCTCGCTAGGAGCGGTTCCAGCTTCTTCTTTTTCAGAGGTTATGTTTTTCCTTTTTTGCATTCGGATGGGATAACAATAATCAGGGTAGAAGAACCCGATTGCATCAAACACTCGGTTCAGTCTCTTCTTTTTTCGGCCTCCGAAGGCTGCTGATAGTGCAGTATTTTCAGCCTTCGAGAATGCCCCAAGTAATTCATCACTTAATATTTCAATGCTTCTCAGCCAGTCATCATCAGGTTCAATAAATTTATCTGCATATTTGAATGTGTATTTTAATCTGACTAGTCCGCCTTCGTCGGACTCTTTGATGGTTTCTTCCGGCATTTCCCACTTTTCTGCAAGTGGCCATATCCTGAAGGCAATGTGCTCCTGAACCAAGTCCCTTGTCCCAATGAAGGAGCAGACTGCGCTGAAGGCTCTTTGGCATTCTTCGGCTGCCTCATCCATATCAACCTTCGGCCTTCGGAGTCCGAAGCGTTGCCAAATTGGGTACATAATAATACTTTGGACATTATTTTGCGCTGTTAGATCATTTTTCACATAAAACCATTCAGATGTCCAGGCTCCGGGCCACCTCTTCCGAAAGGTTGGCACAGGGTAGCTTGACCCGGAGCGGGCGCCGAAGCTGTAGCACCCAAAGTTGTTGTGGTATTGCTCCT
Source organism: Zea mays (assembly GCF_902167145.1). Taxonomy (NCBI): domain Eukaryota; kingdom Viridiplantae; phylum Streptophyta; class Magnoliopsida; order Poales; family Poaceae; genus Zea; species Zea mays. Next base: position 125,614,118 of record NC_050096.1, on the reverse strand, counting down.
TTCCCCAGGGCTTCGTCTCGTACAATAACTCGTGTATATTGCAGAAGCTTTTAGCGTTTGGTTCCAAACCTTGGCTTCTCGCAGCCCAGACAAAAATCCCCATTCTTATAATAGCTTCGGGGGTGAGTTGATGAAGGTAGATTTGGAATGTTTTCAGTACCTCAACAACAAAATTGTTCAGGGGGAATCGAAGCCCAGCTTTGAGGAGGCTTCGGAAAATTACAACTTCATCCTCTTCAGGGGTGGGAGAAGTCTTTTCCCCGGCATCAGCTCTCACAATAGATATGTCTCGGAAGTATCGCCCCCTCATATTGTCAATGTGACTCTGCTTGATGGTTGTTTTCCCAAAAACTGAGTGACTTGGTCGCCACGGTCGATCTTCGGCCTCTTCCCCACTACTTTCCACATCATAGCTGTCGCTGTCATCAGTATCTTCGGACAAACCTTCGAGAATCTCCTTCGTGATTTTCTCTGTATTAGTCTCTGCCATCGCTATCAGGAACCCCAGATTCTTCTCCTCCTCGAGACTTAGCTTCGTCTCAGCAGGGATCTTCTTGTCTTCAGACATCTTCGGAAACACTAAAAATTTGTTCCCGAGGCCGAAGCTTCGAAATCAAAAAGACCGGCAAATCTCAATGAGCAAGAGCTAAAAATTTTTTAGTGGGCCGAAGCAAAAGGCAAGCGTGTGTACCAAATGAATTCACGATGTGTTCTTATTTATACGCCTAGGGCGTTGAAAGTTAAAAGGCCCCGCTTGTCAGTGAATGTTGCTATTCTAGCAAAGGGAAGGTGTTTTTTCGGACCTTCGGCTCAAGGCCTTCGTCCATATCGCAATCTGAATTTATTATTTACAAATTAATATTGCGAGGGGCTACTGTTGGGGGCCTTCGTCCTCCGAAGGTCCTCAAAAACATGATTTGACAATGTTTTCCAAGTGAATTATATGAACAGGTATTTTCGGATTCAGAATTATAGATATGGAGCACGACCAGGACGAAGGCTGAGCCAGACGAAGGTCGGGGGCAGCCGAAGCTGTGCGCAGGGAAGCTTCGGCGCGATGGCAGAAGGGGGAACCGACTTAAAGATGAAAAGACTTCGGGGGCCTCGACAGATTTCCATAAGCCGTTAGCAAATGTAATGGGCATGGATGTAATTTTACGTGGGCTGCGTCCCGCGTCTATAAATAGATGAACAGTACTCCCGTACTGTTCACGCGGACCTTTCATTTGCCTTTGCGTCACGCCTGTACTTTTTTACCTTCTCCCAGGACCGAAGGTACATTTGTAATTTGAAATCATTTCTATTTTCCCATGTTAATAAAATAGAAATGATTCCATGATGATGCATATATTATATTTCATGCTTTATATGAGTCTTTCGTTTTTACCCATTATATTTACGAAGGTATGTCTCTTATGACCTTCGTCCGAAACTCATTATTTCCCGAAGGGACATAATGCTTCGAAGGACGAAGGACTTTAACACTTAACACTTTTTATGTTGCCTTGTTCTTAACTCTTAGCATTTGAGAACAAGTCACCAACAATGTGCATATACATTTTATGGGCATTGATCTTTCCCAATATTTGAGTTGGTGTAGCGGTGGAAATATCCATTTGATGTAGCACCGTGACAATGTGGCCATACTTCTCAATTGACAACACACTAAGAATTTTCCTCATAACATCCGGTTGTGAGATTTGAGTGAGTGCCAAGCCATTTACTTCCTCTACAAGAATATTGAGTTGTGAGTACATATCATTTGCAAGCATTTCAAAGGAATTTAACTTTCTCATAGCAATGTTATATCTCTCCTCATGCTCACTCTTTGTTCCTTCATGTAGAGCACAAATATCAAACCACAAATAATAAGCATTTTTATGATTTCCAACTCTATTGAAAACAACCTTGCAAAGACCTCTAAAAAGAGTGTTTTTGGCTTTGCGTTCCATTTCTCATAATTGATTTCATCACCCAAAAGGTTTGTATTATCTCTAGGTTGGGGGAACCCTTCGGTGGCTGCTTTGTAGACTCCAATGCCTATAACCTCTAGGTAAGCTTCCATATGATATTCTAATAAGGAAAATCGTCACCATCAAAAATGGGAGGAGGTCCATCCCTGCCGGACATCGTTACTCTAGTGGTTAAGCTAAACTAGGAGCAACACAGGCTCTGATACCAATTGAAAAGATCATGATTCCCAAGAGGAGGGGGGTGAATTGGGCTTTTCTAAAATTCTGACAAAAGATTAAACCCTAAACAAGAGCCCAACTTCACCCAATCTACTAGCAAGAAGTAAAAGCTATGTAATGGAGAACAACCCTTAGTCATTATGGCAAATACTAACAAAGCAAATACTCGAAGTAAAATGATCAAAGTGAATGGGGAAAGTAAAATAGGGACAAGAATACTCCTCCAATTTTTCCTGAGGTATCAAAGAGTCGGCACTCTCCATTAGTTCTCGTTGGAGCACCCACGCAAGGCTATTGCTCCCCCTTGGTCCTCGCAAGAACCAAGTTGTATCACCCCTTGTGTTACTAGCACTAAAACTTGAGCATAACATCATGTGCATTGACATTTCATATGTTTGTTACACCTAGAGTGCATTCACTAGGTAAAAATTTCAATCAAGTTGTGATGTTAGGACTTGTTGAATGGTTAACCCTAGGGTAGGGCACTAAACCCTGAGTTAGGGCTTATGGATGTAAGTGAAGTCCAAATAAGATAAAACCTCAAAACTCATTAGAAATATTCATAAGGTATCAAAATTGATGGACTTTAGTAGTACAAAAACCCTAAAGTACTCAAAACCTTAAAAAGACCCCTAGAAAATCCTAAATTGGAACCCTAGGGGGGTAATTGTAAATTCTAGGCACTTTTGGACCAAAGTGCAAATATCAAAGTAAAAGAGCACCTTAAACCAACTATCTTTCACATTGGAAAATTTGCAAGTTGAATAGTGGAATGTCTAAGTCTGAAATTCAGTGCATGGGGTCAACTTTGGAGCACTATATCTCTCAATTCATAAAGAATTTGCCCTAGGTCAACACATCAAGATTATAGAGATACTATAGGAGCATAACTTTGCTTAAGTGATTAAACCTTGGTGTCATACAAAATTTGGAGATAAATAGACCTAAAATCTGGTTGTCAGTCAACTCAGAGTGTGAATTTTTACTGACAGTGACTTGGGATGAACTTTGGGAGCTCTTTTGAGAATGATCGAGTGAGTATCTGAGCGTGGTTACTATAGCAAAGTCAAAGTTGAATTATAGATCAACAACTTTGTCACAGGAGGATAAACAAGTTATCACATAAAAATTTGAGATCTGGGCCCTGAAACTTGCTCTGTCAGACGCTCTGATGGTGATCACCATGGTAAAGTGACTGAATAAGATCACATGTTCGGCCCCCCTCACCGCCGGTGACCTTGCGCCCAGATTCACACCGGCGTCGCGATTCACGCCCGGTCGAATGCGGATAACGATCCTCGGTGAAAAATCGGGTGCTGAGGATGAGCTTGAGACACCGTTCCGCCCCGGCCGCCGTGTCCACTTGCCTCACGGTCGGTCCAGATAACCTCACCAGAGTTAGCCGCCTGCCGCTCGGGTGCCACGTGCCTAAGCGCAGTACTTCATCATAGTGACTCGCCTTAGCTTGTCCGATCATCGTCGATGGTCTTGCCACGGTGAAGTGCCACGATAACCATGTACCAGTAACTCTCCCCCATCTTCGGCTGCCAGCGCGCCATTCCAAATTCAAGAGCCACCACCCTCGGGCCCTATAAATTAAGCGTGCCATCAGCTCCGCTAGGTAATCACACACCCAACACACCAGCCCGTGCCTCAGATTGTCCACCAGAGCGCTCCAATTTTGAAGTTCCCCCAAATCAATCAAAACTCCGCCGTGTGCGAGCTCGCCGTGACCAGCTCTGCACAGGTCCGATCATGCCCTCCTCGCTCTTGTTTTAGCTCTCTTATATGCTCTTGATGCTTCTCGACCCTACCAATTGAGCTTGAACATGTAGGATCACCGAGAACGCCTCGGTTCATCCATAGTTCGTGCTATCACCATGGACAAAGCGATTAGGAGCTAGAACCTTGCAATTGCTTGAGGGGTTATGGTCGTTAGGGGTGGAATTAGGTGTCAGCCACACCAGAGCACCGACCATTGCGTTTTCCGGCCAGGGTAAGCTCGCCAGAGCCCCTGCTCCGACATCCATGGTCGGGGGTCTCGACGTCTGAAGAAATAGAAAAGGGAAGGGGCTATCTGCAAATGTCAGTGACACATAGGAATGGTGCACAAGAGTCTTTACGAGTTATTTAAAAGAGCAGGCGCGGGCTCGCTTTCGCCTGTGCGTGGGCCGGCTTGGGCTAGTTTCAGCCCAGTACTATTCACCTTTTTCCTTTTTCTTTTTTTGCCAGACTTAGGAAATCCATAGAAAATTATAGAAAAAATGATAAAAATACGAGACCAATTTTGTTGGACTCCTAAATTTCTCCAGTAATTAATAAAAATGGTTCCAAGAATTTTAGCCCAGACCAGGAAATATTTAGTATTTAAGATGGCCAAAACCTAGTCTCCTGGAATTTTAGAAATTAGTTAATAACTCCAAAAATCACTAAACTTTTTGGATAAGCCTAATATGATATTTAGATTCCATGCGTGAAGTTTGACTTGATTTGGACATTGTTTGATGCCTAAACCAAAAACCCTAGCTTCTTAGTGTAAAACTATCTAACCCTACTAAGGTACTGACCTAGAAAAACCATAATTTCCCTAGTGCATCGTGAAGGAAAGTTGTATTCAAGATACAACTTGGTGTATCTTTTCTATTATTGCATTTTCATAAGAATTACATGAGCATTCATGGTTATATATGGTCATGTATAGAGAACGAGGAAGAAATAACTGTTGAAGAAGAGGAGACTGCTCCATCGACAGAAAATCCACCTACCGAGAACTATTTCTATTTGGATATTTGTGGAACAGAGCCCGACTCTGCTACAACACAAGGCAAGGCCCGGTGCATTTGCCACCTCCTTGCTGTTTTAAACTCTTTATCACTTGAATGATGCATTAGGTGATAGGAGTTGGGTGTTAAACCAATTGCTGCATTTCCTTCCTTGGAATAGTTTACCATTCCTTGATTACATGTTTTATTAAAAGGTTTTTCTGATGCTTATTCTTGCATTAGAAAAACAAATGTTTTGTTTTAAAACAAAAGATGATGCTTCACAGTGGATGGGATGTTTTCAAAAATAAAACTTGATGGTGGAACCATCATGGCCATGATGGGTTCAACATCAGAAAAAGATGTACCTCTGCTAGGTACCAGACTTTGGGTTTTTAAATGATAAAGCTAAGATCGGGCGAGTGACTTGCACAAGAAGAGAGTCTCAGTGTAGTGTCTCTGTCTGAGTCGATTAAGAACCGTGTCGATGTAGGCCTAATGACCGAGGACCCTTTAACAGGTCATATGCCTCGTCATGGGTAAGCTTTGCCTCGGGCAGACTAATACCAGAAAGGCCAACACACAATGGGAGTGGAGAGATGGCGAGAGTAGCGTGTGCCCTCCGTGGCAAGAGGCTGGACGGTGGTGTATCTGTGCTCTCGATTGGCGTGAACCCGGTCTGGTCTTACTAACCCCGGTGGTGAGTTGACATATGCAAGGGTTAAGTGCTACATATGTCGTGTGATTGGAGATCATCAGCTGAGTATTAATCGATTCAGATCGTCGTTACTTCTCGGACATGAAGACTTGGTCACTGACTTACACGTAGCATTCCAGTGAACAAAAAGGGTTGATAAAAGACGGCTAGTGCAGGTCCAGTGCTTGAACTAGGGTAGAAGGAACTCTAGATTCAGGTAATGACTTAACTTGCTAATAAAACTGGATTTTTAAGGATCCACTTTTAGTAAGCATTTTTGCAAACAGAGTCTTTGCTACTTGATCAACCTCACCTTGACTCCCTTAAGCCTGCATATCCTTGAGAGTCTTTTATTTTGACGGGTAAGACTTGCGAAAGTACACTCCATACTCAGGGTTTTTTAACCCATGTTGTTGTAGGTGAGGAAACAACAGACTTTTGCTGTTTTTGCACTAAGGTGGTGCCCAAGGAAGAACCTCAGCAGTGAAGCCACGAGAGGATGTTGGCCTCCCATTTGGAAAACAATATACTTTTATGTGGGAGGGGTTTTTGCCTCCCAAGTTTGTAATAATAATACTTATGCACTCATATACCCTGGTTTTGTAATAACTATAACACTCTCTCTATATTTTGATGAATATAAATTAAGTTATTGTAATTCGCTTATGCTTATTCATTCCTCCGATGTGTTGTAATATCTGCGTGACGGGTGAAACGCTCTTGGGCAAGGAAAAGGATACAGATACCGAACTTGTCGAGTGATTATGTGCATCTACAGGGTTGTCCAAGGTCTGTTGGATAAGGACAACTGTAGGTGGGGCTAATGACTTGGGAGGTTCCGTCACAGCTGGTATCGGAGCGAAGCCCATCTCTTCAGATATTACGAAGCATTTCAAAAAGAATTTTCAAATACTTATCCAAGAAATATTCTTTCATTCTTACCATGCCACTTTCTAGAAGTTCTCATCTTGTAAGACTAGGTAATAGAGTGCAAAATATAGAAAGTGGGATCAACGAAGATTGATTCCGTAATCATTAGGTCATGCATGCATCATGTTTAAAATTTATACTAATAAATCTTCCACTCTTATGGAGATATGCCGCGTACGAGGAAAACCGCGCGCAAGTCCACTGGACCTATTGGCGTGCCTCGTCATCAGTTGGCTCTAAGACATGAAGGGAGCAGCAGCGGCAGCAACGATCCAATCGGAGACTTGGAAGCCCAAGTGGAACAGCTTCGGACGGAGCTACATCACCGAAACAGGGTGTGGGCACAAGACGGTCAACGTATAAATGAGTTGGCAGCTGATGTCAGACGCCTGCAAGACGAGCTTGCTGAACAGGATTTGGCGGTCGATTGGGCCATCAACTCACGTTCGGTTGCTTGGGACCACGAAGCCAAAGCTCGTGCTCGTGTGGCAGAGCTTAGTGTGGCCCTCGACAACTTGCAGGTGTACTGCAATAGTTTACATGAGGAAGTACATGTACTGTATTCGCGACTGCATCCGGATGTGCCTGCCGACCTTGTTGCAATGGGAGCCGGATCATCAAGGACAACAGGTGAAGAATCTGATGGGGAGTTGGACCTTTTTAGGCCTCCTCCTTCCATGAACCTGGCTGACGATCGGTCTCCCACGGCAGGAAATGAAGAAACCAAGGACGACGAAGACTAGACTAGTATAGTACCTATGTAAAATAAGCAATGAAGTCATGTTGTACACTTGAGTCTGTATCATTATATTTTGGTAATGTAAAATGATGGTGTGTATCGGCATGTTATATTTTTCCCAAATGTTTCTTTGCCTCAGATGCCATCAAGGACTCGTGCGCATGACGGTGCGGGGACTTCCTGTGGTCGGGAAGATACTCCTAATCCGCCACCTATGCCACCAACACTGGCCGAGGCTATCGCTGCCTTGGTTAATGCTACTGCAGATAATACTCACTTCTTACGTGAGATGGCGGGTAATCAATTCCAGCAGCATGGCGAAGAGCTCCTCCACAGGGACCGCGTGAAACCTCATATCTGGAATTCTCAAAAACGCGTCCCCCACTCTTTGTTAAAGCAAAAGACCCTCTTGAAGCTGTTGAGTGGATAAGGGTTATGGAGCAGAAGTTTGGATTAATCCGTTGCACAGAAATACAGAAGCCGTTGTTCGCCGCCCAACAACTGAGAGGCCCTGCCAGTATCTGGTGGGGAAATTTTGTAGCAGTTCAACCAGCCGGACATCAGGTCACTTAGGATGAATTTAAATTAGCATTTTGTGAACACTATATTCCAGAAGGAGTGCTTCACATGAAATAAGAGGAGTTTATTCGACTAAAACAAGGAGGAGATACTGTGATGCAGTATCTCAACAAGTTTTATCATTTATCTCAATATGCTGTTGATCAAGTAAACACTGACCTGAAGAAGAAGAATTGCTTCATGAGAGGACTCAACTACCGGCTCCAACGAAAAATGGCCACCTGCCTAGATCTTACTTACAGCAGAGCTGTCAGCACGACGCTGGCAGTAGAAGCCAAGAATACAGGCCAAAGAAAATCAAAGGGATTTGGAGGTGACAGGTCCAATCAGGGACCTGAGAAGCGAACCAGGTTGGTAATCCGACCTTTTAATCAGAATCGTTCTTTGCCTCGTCCACCCTCCTATCCGTTTAAACAGCCTGTTTTCATTCGTCCTACCACTGCCCCCACTTCTACAAATCAGCCGAGTGCCCCTGGTGCTCGTTTCCCCGCCCTCCCTAGTTCTTCAACTGACTTCTTCAACTGTGGAAAGTTTGGTCATTTTATAAAAGGCTGTCCATATCCGAAGCAGAATAAGTTCAACAATCAACGTAATTCTGGGAGCTCCAATCAAGGCAAAGGGAACATGGCTAATAAATCAGTGGGCAAAAATGTCAATAAGACTGGGCGAATTTATTATACTCAAGTGGCCACTACACCGGAAGGAGAGCCGATAATGATGGGTACGTTCCTTGTGGACAATCACCCAACAGTTATTCTCTTTGATTCTAGTGCTTCACATACATTCATAAGCAAGAAATTCGTGGAAAAGCATTGCATTCCTAGCACTGAATCAAGGGAAGGATTTATTATCCATTCACCTGGGGGACAAATATTTACTAAGGAAGTAACCTTCCATGTGCCAGTAACATTGGCTGGACAAGATTTTCCCACCAATATGATTGTTTTGAAAGGCCAAGATATAGATGTAATTCTGGGCATGAATTGGTTAGCCCAGCATAAAGCTATCCTCAACACTGACTTAAGGACTATCAAGTTGAGCCATGACCATGAAGAGGTTCTCTTATCCATCCCTGTAGCCGTCCCAGCCAAACCATTTGGGCGGGTCTATGAAGCTATCATCCTAGAAATCCAGGATATTCCGGTAGTATGTGAAAGTCACCTAGAGGGGGGGGGGTGAATAGGGCGAATCTGAAATTTATAAACTTAAGCACAACTACAAGCTGGATTAGCGTTAGAAATAAGAACGAGTCCGAGAGAGAGGGTGAAAAACAAATCGCAAGCAAATAAAGAGTGTGACACAAGGATTTGTTTTACCGAGGTTCGGTTCTTGCAAACCTACTCCCCGTTGAGGTGGTCACAAAGACCGGGTCTCTTTCAACCCTTTCCCTCTCTCAAACGGTCACATAGACCGAGTGAGCTTCTCTTCTCAATCAAATGGAACACAAAGTTCCCGCAAGGACCACCACACAATTGGTGTCTCTTGCCTCGGTTACAATTGAGTTTGATCACAAGAAAGAATGAGAAAGAAGAAGCAATCCAAGCGCAAGAGCTCAAATGAACACAATTGTCGCTCTCTCTAGTCACTATTTGATTTGGAGTGATTTCGGACTTGGGAGAGGATTTGATCTCTTTGGTTGTGTCTTGAATTGAATGCTATAGCTCTTGTAATGTGTTGGAAGGTGGAAAACTTGGATGCCATTGAATGTGGGGTGGTTGGGGTATTTATAGCCCCAACCACCAAAAGTGGCCGTTGGGAGGTTGTCTGTCGCATGGCGCACCGGACAGTCCGGTGCGGCACTGGACACTGTCCGGTGCGCCAGCCACGTCAGCCGGCCGTTAGGTTCTGATCGTTGGAGCTCTGGCTGGTGGGGCCTCTGGGCTGTCCGGTGGTGCACCGGACAGGTCCTGTAGACTGTCCGGTGCGCCTTCTGCGCGTGCTCTGTCCTCTGCGCGTGCAGGCGCGCATTAAATGCGTTGCAGTCGACCGTTGCATGTGAAGTAGCCGTTGTTCCGCTGGCACACCGGACAGTCCAGTGTGACACTGGACACTGTCCGGTGCTTCACTGGACGGCCCGGTGAATTATAGCGGAGCGGCCTCCCATTTTCCCAAAGGTGGCAAGTTCAGCTTCGAGTTCCCTGGTGCACCGGACACTGCCCGGTGGCACACCGGACAGTCCGGTGCGCCAGACCAGGGTGCCTTTTGGGACGCCTTTAGCTCTCTTTATTTGAACCCATCTTTGGTCTTTTTATTGGCTTGTTGTGAACCTTTGGCACCTGTAAAACTTATAGACTAGAGCAAACTAGTTAGTCCAATTTATTTGTGTTGGGTAATTTAACCACCAAAATCTATTTAAGAAAAGGTGTAAGCCTATTTCCCTTTCAATCTCCCCCTTTTTGGTGATTGATGCCAACACAAACCAAAGCAAATATAGAAGTGCATAATTGAACTAGTTTGCATAATGTAAGTGCAAAGATTACTTAGAATTGAACCAATAACCATTATCATAAGGTATGCATGGATTGTTTCTTTTTCATTTTCAACATTTTGGACCACGCTTGCACCACATGTTTTGTTTTTGCAAATTCTTTTGTAAATTCTTTTCAAAGTCCTTTTGCAAATGGTCAAAGGTAAATGAATAAGATTTTGAGAAGTATTTTCATGATATGGAAATTTTCTTCCCCTGTTTCAAATGCTTTTCCTTTGACTAAACAAAACTCCCCCTTAGTGAAATCCTCCTCTTAGTGTTCAAGAGGGTTTTGCAATTTTCGAATATACTACTTTCTCCCCCTTTTGAACATAATAAGCCTGAGCCGAAGGTCCGAAAAAACACCTTCCCTTTGCTAGAATAGCAACAGCCACCGACAAGCGGGCCCTCCAGCATGCAATGCACCAGGCGTATAAATAAGAGCACACCGTAATGTCATTTGGTACGCTTTCTTGCCATCTGGTCTTGCTTACTCAGTTTTTAGCTCTTTGCACACCAAGACTTGCTTGGCTTTTTAAGCTTTTAAGCTTCAGCTTTGAAAGCAGTTTTTTAGCATTTTCGAAGATGTCTGAAGATAAAAAAGCTATTGCTGAAACGAAGCTGAGCCTTTCTGAGGAGAAGAATCTTGGCTTTATTGAATCAATATCAAAGACAAATACAGAGAAGATTACAAGGGAAATTTTGGAAGGTTTATCTGAAGATACTGGTGAGAGTGACAGTTATGATGTGGAAAGTGGCGGAGAAGACTCCAAAGATTGACCCTGGCGGCCAAGCCATGCAGTTTTTGGAAAATCAACCATTAAACAAAGCCATCTTGTCAATATGAGGGGGAGATATTTTTGGGATATGTCTATTGTGAGGGCTGACAACGGAGAGAAGACTTGTCCTAGTCCCGAAGAAAATCAAGTCGTGATCTTTCGAAGCTTCTTCAAAGCTAGGCTTCGGTTCCCTCTAAGCAGTTTCGTGGTTGAAGTTTTGAAGATATATGAAATCTACCTTCATCAAATTACTCCCGAAGCAATCGTAAGAATGGGAGTCTTTGTCTGGGCCGCGAGGAGCCAAGGTTTGGAGCCAAATGCAAAAAGTTTCTGCAGTATACACGAACTGGTTTATGAGACAAAGCCTTGGGGGCAAAGAGCAGTATCATAACAATTTCGGCTGTTATAGCTTCGGTGCCCGCTCTGGGTCAAGCTGCCCTGTGCCGACTTTCCGAAAGAGATGGCCCAGGGATTGAATGAAGGAATGGTTCTATGTAAAAAATGATTTAAAAGCATGAGAGGATATTAAGGATATTATTATGCGCCCTATCTGGCAGCGTTTCGGCCTCCGGAAGCCGAAGGTGGAGATTGATGAAGCAGCCGAAGAATGCCGAAAGGCTTTCGACATAGTCTGCTCCTTCATAGGGACAAGGGACTTGGTTCAAGAACATGTGGCCTACAGGATATGGCCATTGGTAGCCAACTGGGAAATGCCAAAGGAAACTATCAGCAACCCCCTCGAAGGTGGTCTGGTTCGACTAAAGTATACCTTCAGATTTGTAGACCAGTTTGTCGAGCCAGACGATGATTGGTTGGAAAGTGTTGAAGCTACAAGTGATGAATTGCTTGGGGCGTACTCCAAGACTGAAGATAATGCGCTATCAGCGGCCTTCGGAGGCCGGAAAAAGAAGAGGCTGAACAGAGTTTTCGATGCTATTGGATTCGTCTATCCTGACTACCGTTACCCGCTACGGGGTCAGAAAAGAAAAGGTGCAGTTTCTGTGAAGGAAGTTGCTTCGACCGCTTCTAGTGAGCCCACGCCGAAGAGAAAAAAGGTGAAGGTTCTTACCCATCGGCCACGCTACATTGAGCCGGCCATAGTGCCAGATTTTGGTGGTGAGACCTCTTCGGCCACTGAAGCCAGAGAACCTACACATCTGCAGAATATTGAAGAGCCGGCTGCAATGCCGGAGATGTAAACAATTGAAGAACGGAGGGCTGAAGAGACAAGGACATCAGAAGTTTTAAGTCCTTCGGCAAGAGTTGATGTGTCAATGCCGAAGGCACAAAAGGATCTGACAACAACTCCCAAGAGGAGGAGATGGTCAATGTTTTAGATGTGCAAGAAACAATAAAATCTTCAAGCTCTACTCCGAAGAAAGCTGCCGAAGCTTCAAAAACACAAATTGAGAAGACCGAAACTAGGCCTTCAGAGCCCGCCAAGAAGAAATCCTTGGAAATTAGAAAAGAAACGGAAAAAGAATCTGTAGAAGAAATTTTATCTGAAAAAACTGCCATCCCTATTCCCGAAGCATCTTCCGAAGCCCTCAACTATGTTTTACGTCATGCTTCGGGTAAAAAATTGACTGAAAAAGAAAAGCAAGAAGCTCAGTTCTATGCGCAAAAATTGAAATATCCAAAAGGGGCGCTGATATTCAACGGTAGTGGAGAAGAAAACTTCTTGTATTGTCTCCCTGACAGCAAGGAGATTTCTGTCTGTCGGGAGATGAGCAAGAGCTTCGGATTCCCGACATTAGAAGACGGACTTTCGATGCTGTCAAAAGATGAGTTGGCCGACAGCTTAGCATACAATAGTTTAAAGGTGAGAGATTGAGATTTTTGTATTTAAAAACAAAAATTTTTTATTTGCGTAAACTTAATACCGCATTTTTTGCAGGGCCTTATTCTTAGCAATGCCCTCAGAGCACAAAAATATGCCGAAGATGAAGGGTGTACCATAGCCTTGAACAACCTTCGTTCCGAAGTAATTGAACTAAGGAACGAAGGTCTTGAAAAAGATAAAATATTAAACTCATTGTTGAGTAAAATAAAAGAAGATGAAGCTGTTTCCAAAGCGCAAGCCGAAGCTCAGAAACAGGAGATCGAAGATCTTCGAAAACAACTATTCGAATTTAAAGAAAAATGGGCTGTTGCAGAAGCTAAACGAGAAATTAGCGATCAAAGGACAAAATGCTTAGAGAAAAACATTGAAGAGTTTCGTATATCCAAGGAAAAATATTTTGAAAAATCTATGGATTGTGTGAAGAGAATAAAATTTAGCTTCGCCAACGTTGGCGCGTACTCAAGCGAGGAAAATTTCATAATGGGCGATCCCGAGGGCCCAATTGAATGGACCAGCCACGAAGCGTGAAGATGCAAAAAGAATATGAAGGATGGCGCAGAGCCGAAGCTATGCGCAGGGGAGCTTCGGCGTGATAGCAGAAAAAGAAACCGACTTAAAAGGGAAAGGCTATTTAGACCCCGATGGATTACTATAGAGTTATTAGCAAATGTAAAGGGCATGGTTGTAATTTTACATGGGCTGCGTCCCGTATCTATAAATAGATGAACAGTGCTCCCATACTGTTCACGCTAACTTGGCATTTACTTTCGCGTCACGCTTGTACCCCTACTTTCCTTCGAGCCGAAGGTACATTTATAATTTGTTATTGTTGATTCAGTAACGCAAATAAAAATATGTTGATAATAATGTTTAAAGTGTTTATATTATTTTTCATATCTTGTGCATGAATCCTTCTTCATCATTTATTGTGCTTATGAAGGTTTGTCCTTCATAACCTTCGTCCGGGATTCATATATCCGAAGGGAGATAATGCTTCAAAGGACGAAGGACTTTAACATTTAACACTTTTTATGTTGCCTTGTTCTTAACTCTTAGCATTTGAGAACAAGTCCCCAACATTGGCGCCCACCTCCGGTGAACTCACTTCCACTTTTTGAGTTTCGAACACCTTCGGCAAGCATAGACCTTCGTCATGCCGCCCAAGAAAGCTTCAGCAACAGGGGCTGCCGCTCTGCAGCCGCTGGACCCCAACCAGGAGACCCTCTCTCTTCGGGAGGCCCGAAGTCAGAAGAGGAAGGCCACTAGTCCAACACCTCAGGAGGACGACTTGGACCAAGAGATCAGAAATATGGAGATGCTCCATCAGCAGGTGCAAAGGAAGAAGGAAAAGATGGCTAGGCTGGCTGACCTGCAAAGGCAGATAGACGAAGCCTCTGAAGAAGTTCGCCATCTTACTCAAGATGAGCAGAACCGAAGGCCTCAACACAGAGAGCTTCATCAAGAGGGCTTCTTCAACGAGGATGACTGGTATGAGAATTTTCATCATGGAAATTTTGCTTTTGATGATGCTTCTCCTCTGTCAGCAGAACTGCAGGCTACACCTTGGCCTCCGTCCTACAAGCCACCTCAACTCCCCATGTACGACGGACACTCAGATCCGAAGCAGTTTTTGATGAGCTACGAAGCAACGATATCTTCCTATGGTGGCAATTCTGCAGTCATGGCGAAGTCTTTCGTCATCGTCGTCAAGAATGTTGCACAAACCTGGTACTCCTCCCTTCGGCCAGGAACAATCACATCATGGCAGAAGCTGAAGGATATGCTGATCACCAGTTTCCAAGGGTTTCAAACGAAGCCGGTCACCACTCAAGCCTTATTCCAGTGCACCCAAGATCACGAAGAATATCTTCAGGCGTATGTCCGAAGGTTCTTACGCCTGAGGGCACAAGCGCCAACAGTGCCCAATGAAATTGTCATTGAGGCCATGATTAAGGGGCTTCGGTCGGGACCTTCAGCCCAATACTTTGCCAGGAAGCCCCCTCAGACTCTGGAGAAACTGCTTCAGAAGATGGATGAATACATCCGCGCTGACAATGATTTTCGACAGAGAAGGGAGGAAGCTTACATGTTCTCCGAAATAGCCAGGGGCTTCAGAGGGAGAATTCATCCCAGACATGTCAGATCGATTCATTCCACTCAGAATGATGACAGGGGAAGCCAGCAGCAGAGGCCGCAATATTCCTCCCAGGCTTCGGGGCAGCAGCAGAGCTATCCTCGGCCTCCAGCTCAAAGGGGCAGAGGTGCCAGGGGCTTCGGAGGAAGATTTGGGGATCAGCCCAGGAAAATTTATTGCTTATTCTGTGGTGAGGACAAGGGCCACACCACCAGGATGTGCCATGTTACCATCCAGAAACAAAAGGAAATAGCAGAAGCTGCAGCCCAACAGACCCAGCCGAAGCAAGTTATGCATACTGCTTCGTACCACTCGCCTTATATCCCAGAGTATGTGGGCAACCACCCTGCAGCTTCTGTTGCTTTGGCAAGTCAATCTCAGGCATCTTGGCAACAGCCTCCACCTCCACCGCCAATGCAACGAGGCCAGCAACCAGAAGGGAGTCAGCATACTCAACACCAACGAGACTTCAGAGAAGAATCTGAAGCTCGCACAGTCAATAGTACTGTGCCAGAATCGAAGCACATTTACTAACAAATATCCTACCTCGGCAGCAGTTTTTGCATTCTGTATCATTTTCTTTTTTAATAAGGAACAATTATTGAAAGCCTAAGTGTTTTTTGTTGTTTTCAATTTCTTGTAATAGCTTCGCCTTTGCCATAGTACGAATATACTTTCTCCACAGAATAACGGAGTCCAAAAAGTTGCCGAAGCATAAGAATTTATGGTTACAGGGAGAACCTCCGAAATAACAAAAAGTCGTTCCTAAGGGAGCGCAGCGTAAGTTTTCTGCTCAAAAGTCGTTCCAAAGGGAATGCAGAGCTTACAGCAAAAAATAAACGATGATTCCGCTGAAAGTAAAAGGCAAATAAGCTCCTAAGGGAGGCTTACAGCGAAAAATAAACGCTGATTCCGCTGAAAGTAAAAGGTGAAGAAGCTCCTAAGGGAGGCTTACAGTGAAAAATAAACGCTGATTCCGCTGAAAGTAAAAGGCGAAGAAGCTCCTAAGGGAGGCTTACAGCGAAAAATAAACGCTGATTCCGCTGAAGTAAAAGGCGAAGAAGCTCCTAAGGGAGGCTTACAGTGAAAAATAAACGTCGATCTTCGGCAAATATCATTTTGCATAACATCACATCATCACATCATTTGCATAGCATAACATCATACATCATATTGCATCAATGACGCAAGAAGGGGGTTTCAATGTTGACATTCGAAGATTGTTTCGAAGAAACAGTGCCAAGGCACAAAAATAATCATTGAAGAAGCATGCCTTCGTCAAACTCTGAAATGAAAAGATCTATTGGTTACTGATTTTACGAAGATTGGATGTTTTTATGAAAATACGGATATTATTCACGAAGCATGAAAAGAAGGGAAGGTGTTTTTTCGCCGAAGGCTCAAAAATGGTATGTATGTAAAGTTTCATGCATCATAAAGAATTGAACCATAAATAGCTTATATATTACATTCAAAGTTACAAAATATTACACATATTGTTCAACAAATATTACATTCCAAATGTTTTTACAATAACATCTAATCTTCCCTTAGAACTACTTCTGCAGCTTCGTTTGGTAGTTGATCAACAACTTTGTCCATGATAGCTTCGGCCATTTTTCTAATCTCTTCATCCCCCTTTACGTTGGGGTCCGCTAATGGCTCGGCGGGCTCTGAGGGAGGAGAAGGTGCGGCTATGTTACAAAGTGTAAACAAGTTTGAAATAAAAAAGTTACAACAAAAAGCCAAAAAACTAGTAGTTAATACCTATTCGCCCTTCGAGATCCGCACTTTTCTCAGCGGCCTCTGCTACTTTTCTAGCGTCATGAATACCTTTTTCGCTTCTTCGTATAATTTCTTGAGCCATCTCCCGGCCACCATTTTCCCAGATGTCGGTGAAAAATTTTCCACCAACCAAACTTGCCTCGGCCGAAGGGTCTTTTATGTCTTCAGAAGATAAATCGGTTTCGGTCTGTGCCAAGGATTTCACGTGATCGCAACCTTTTTTCTCCAAAACAGTGGCAATTCCCCTAGCACCCGAGAAGGCACATATGTCTCCGCGGCTATTCAAAACTTCTTCAAAAGCTTCAGCTTCGTGGCTGATCCATCCAATTGGGCCTTCGGGGTCGCCCCTCATGAAATTTTCTTCACTTGAGAACGCGCCAACGCTGGCGAAGCTGGTTCTTATTTTCTTAACACATTCTACAGATTTTTCATAACACCTTTTCTTGGATGCACGAAGCTCTTCAACGTTTTTTTTCTAAATGATTTGCCCATTGTTCACTAATTTCTCGTTTTGTTTCTTCAACTGTGCATTCTTCTTTAGCTCTGGCTAGCTGTTTCCGAAGATCCTCAATTTCGCGCTTCTGAGCCTCAGCTTGAGCTTTGAAAGCAGCTTCGTCTTCTTTTATCTTATTCACCAACGAATGTAATATTTTATCTTTTTCGAGACCTTCGTTCCTTAGTTCAATTACTTCGGAACGAAGGTTGCTCAAGGCTATGGTACACCCTTCGTCTTCGACATCTTTTTATGCCCTGAGGGCATTGCTGAGTATAAGGCCCTGCAAAAAAATGCGTTAATAAGTTTAAGCAAATGAAAAATTTTGGTTTCAAGGAATAATACAAAGATCTCATTTTTTCACCTTTAAACTACTGTACGCTAAACTGTCGGCCAGCTCGTTCTTTGACAACACCGAGAGCCCGTCTTCTAACGTTGGGAATCTGAAGCCTTTGCTCATCTCCCGACAGACAGAAATCTCCTTGCTGTCAGGGAGACAATACAAGAAGTCTTCTTCTCCGCTGCCGTTGAATATCAGTGCCCCTTTTGGATATTTCAATTTTTGCGCATAAAATTGAGCTTCTCTTTTTTCTTTTTTGCTCAGATTTTTACCCGAAGCATGACGTAATACATAGTCAGAAGCTTCAGAAGATGCTTCGGGAATAGGTGTGGCGATTTTCTCAGATAAAGTTTCTTCTACAGATTCTTTTTCCGTTTCTTTTTCAATTTCCAAAAATTCCCTCTTGGTAGGCTCTGAAAGCCCAGTTTCAGTTTCCGCTTGACTTTTGGCAGCTTCGGCCTCAGTTTGTGTCTTTGGAACTTTGGCAGCTATCTTCGAAGTAGAGCTTGAAGATTTTATCGTTTCCAGTACATCTAGCACGTTAGCCATTCTTTTCCTCTTGGGGGTTGTATTAAGGTCTTTTTGTGCCATCGGCATTGGCATCGGCACCTCAACTCTTGCTGAAGGACTTAAAATTTCCGATGTCCTTGTCTCTTCATCCCTCGGATCTTCTATTTTTTCCATCTCCGGCATTTTGGCCAGCTCTTCAGTATTCGATAGGGGAGTCGGCTCCTTGGCTTCGGTGGCCGAAGAGGTCTCACCGACAAACTCAGGCACTGTGGCCGGTTCAATATAGCGTGGCCGGTGCGTAAGAACCTTCATCTTTTTCCTCTTCGACGCTGGCTCACTAGGAGCGGCTGAAGCAACTTCCTTCGCAGAAGCCGTATCTTTCCTTTTTTGACCCCGTGTTGGGTAACGGTAGTCAGGATAGACGAATCCAATGGCATCAAATACTCGGTTGAGTCTTTTCTTCTTCCGGCCTCCGAAGGCCGCGGATAGTGCAGTATCTTCTGCCTTGGAGTATGGCCCAATTAGTTCATCGCTTGTGGCCTCAATACATTTCAGCCAGTCATCATCTGGCTCGACAAACTTATCTCCATATCTGAAGGTATATTTTAACCTAACTAGTCCACCTTCGTTAGGTTTGCTGATGATTTCCTTTGGCATTTCCCACTTTTCTACAAGTGGCCATACTCTAAAGGCAATATGTTCCTAGATCAAATCCCTTGTCCCGATGAAAGAGCAAACTACACCGAAGGCTCTTTGGCATTCTTCGGCTGCTTCGTCAATATCCACCTTCGGTTTCCGAAGGCCAAAACGTTGCCAGATGGGGCGCATGATGATACCTTTAATATCTTCTCGTGTCTTCAAGTCGTTCTTCACATAGAACCATTCCTTCATCCAGTCCCCGGGCCATCTCTTCCGAAAAGTTGGTACAGGACAGCTTGACCCAGAGCGGGCACCGAAGCTATAACAGCCAAAATTGTTATGGTATTGCTCTTTACCCCAGGGTTTCGTCTCATATAATAACTCATGCATGCTACAAAAACTTTTTGCATTTGGCTCCAAACCTTGGCTCTTCACGGCCCATACAAAGATTCCCATTCTTATGATTGCTTCGGGAGTAATTTGATGAAGGCAGATTTCAAATATCTTCAAAACTTCTACCACGAAACTGCTCAGAGGAAACCGAAGTCCAGCCTTGAAGAAACTTCAGAATATCACGACTTCATTTTCTTCGTGGGTCGGACAAGTTTTCTCTCCTTCGTCAGCCCTCACAATAGATAAATCCCAAGAATATCTACCCCTCATATTGACAAGATGGCTTTGTTTAATGCTTGATTTTCCAAAAACTGCATGGCTTGGTCGCCAAGGTCGATCTTCGGAATCTTCACCACCACTTTCCACATCATAGCTGCCACTATCACCAATGTCTTCAGATAAACCCTCTAAAATCTCCCTGGTAATCTTCTCCGTATTTGTCTTTGCTATTGATTCAAGAAAGCCGAGATTCATCTCCTCAGAAAGGCTCAGCTTCGATTCAGCGACAACTTTCTTATCTTCAGACATCTTCGAAAATGCTGAGAAAGTGCTCTCGAAACTGAAGCTTAAAAATTTAAAAAACCAAGCAAATGGTGGTGCGCAAGGGCTAAAAGTTGGGTGAGCAAGAGCAGATAGCAATAAAGCGTGCCAAATGAACCCGTGGTGAGCTCTTATTTATACGCCTAGTGTGTTGAAAACTGGAGGGTCCCGCTTGTCATTGACTGTTGCTATTCTAGCAAAGGGAAGGTGTTTTTTTCGGACCTTTGGCTTAAGGCCTTCGTCCATGTCGCAATCTGAATTTATCACTCTAACAAATTAATATTGCGAGGGGCTACTGTTGGGGGCCTTCGGCTTCCGAAGGTCCTCAAAAAACATGATTTAACAATGTCTCTGGAGTATAATGTGTAAACAGGTACCTTCGGACATAGATCAAAACCACAGCGTGAAGATGCGCAAAGAATATGAAGGATGGCGCAGAGCCGAAGCTATGCGCAGGGGAGCTTCGGCGTGATAGCAGAAAAAGAAACCGACTTAAAAGGGAAAAGGCTATGTAGACCCCGATGGATTACTATAGAGTTATTAGCAAATGTAAAGGGCATGGTTGTAATTTTACATGGGCTGTGTCCCGTATCTATAAATAGATGAACAGTGCTCCCGTACTGTTCACGCTGACTTGGCATTTACTTTCGCGTCACGCTTGTACCCCTACTTTCCTTCGAGCCGAAGGTACATTTATAATTTGTTATTGTTGATACAGTAACGTAAATAAAAATAAGTTGATAATAATGTTTAAAGTGTTTATATTATTTTTCATATCTTGTGCATGAATCCTTCTTCATCATTTATTGTGCTTATGAAGGTTTGTCCTTCATAACCTTCGTCCGAGATTCATTATATCTGAAGGGAGATAATGCTTCGAAGGACGAAGGACTTTAACATTTAACACTTTTTAGGTTGCCTTGTTCTTAACTCTTAGCATTTGAGAACAAGTCCCCAACAACCGCTATCTTGGAGAGAATAGGCTGCGAACATGTGAAATCCTTGGCGCAAACCGAGGCTGCCTTACCTATTGAAGATACAAAAGACCCCTCGGCCGAAGCAAGCTTGGTTGGTGGAAATTTTTTCACCGACATCTGGGAAAATGGCGGTCGGGAGATGGCTCAAGAAATTATAAGGAAAAGTGAAAAAGATACTCACGATGCTAGAGAAGCAGCAGAGGCCACTGAGAAAACTGCGGATCTCGAGAGGCGAATAGGTATTGATTAATAGCTTTTGACTTTATGTTCTAATTTTATGACTTCGAACTTATTTACGCTTTGCATCACAGCTACACTATCTCCTCCCCCAGAGCCCGTCGAGCTATTGGCGGACCCAAAGCAAAGGAGGATGATGAAATTATAAAAATGGCCGAAGCTATTATGGATAAAGTTGTTGATCAACTATTAAACGAAGCTGCAGAAGTAGTTTTAAAAGAAGATTAGCTGTCATTGTAAAGACATTTGGAATGTAATATTTGCTGGACAATGTGTGTAATATTTTATAATTTTGAATGTAATATATAAGCTGTTTATAATTCAATTCTTTACGGTGGGCGCCAATGTTGGTGACTTGCTCTCAAATGCTTCGGCTTAAGAGCAAGGCAACATAAAGAATGTTAAACGTTAAAGTCCTTCATCCTTCGGAGCATTATTTCCCTTAGGATATAACGACTTACGGACGAAGGTTACAATGAGCATACCTTCGTAAAATACAACATATAAATATGAAGGAGTCACACGAAACATGAACAATACGAACCATCAAATATGTTATTATTATTGCATTATTTTTATTTTATTCCTATGAATAAGTAAATATATCAATTTATTACAAGTGTACCTTCGACTTGAAGGCAGATAAAGAATACAAGTGTGACGCAAAAGCAAAATGCCAAGTCAGCGTGAACAGTACGGGAGTACTGTTCACCTATTTATAGGCACGAGACGCAGCTCGTATGAAATTACACTCATGCCCTTTACATTTGCTAATAGCTCTGTAGTATTCCATCGAGGTTTAAATAGCCTTTTCATCTCTAAGTCGGTTTCCCTTTCTGCTATCATGCCGAAGCCTTCCTGCGCACAGCTTCGGCTTTGCTTTATCCTTCGTACTCTTTTTGTGCTTCTTCACGCGGTGGTTTCGATTCAAGACCGAAGGTACCTGTTTATGCATTATACTTCCAGAAACATTGTTAAATTATGTTTTTGAGGACCTTCGGAAGCCGAAGGCCCCCAACAATATCAATTTGAGAATCTTTATTTTAAAATTAGGTGGTGGTGCGGTCCTTTTGCTTTGGGCTAATACTTTCTCCCCCTTTGGCAAGAATCACCAAAAATGGATACTTGAGTGAAATATAAGCCCTTCTAACTACTTTCTCCCCCTTTGGCGAACAAAGTATGAGTGAAGATTATACCAAAGTTGGAGAGTGGCGCGGAGTGAAGGCGAAGGATGAGCGAGTCAATGGAGTGGAGTGGAAGCCTTTGTCTTCGCCGAAGACTCCAATTCCCTTTCAATCTATGACTTGGTTTGAAATACACTTGAAAACATATTAGTCATAGCATATAAAAGAGATATGATCAAAGGTATATTAAAGAGCTATGTCTGCAAAGCATCAAAAGAAATTCCTAGAATCAAGAATATTTAGCTCATGCCTAAGTTTGTTAAAGGTTTGTTCATCTAGTGGCTTGGTAAAGATATCGGCTAATTGTTCTTTAGTGTTGATATAAGCAATCTCGATATCCCCCTTTTGTTGGTGATCCCTTAGAAAATGATACCGAATGGCTATGTGTTTAGTGCGGCTATGCTCAACGGGATTATCCGCCATGCGGATTGCACTCTAATTATCACATAGAAGAGGAACTTTGGTTAATTTGTAACCATAGTCCCTAAGGGTTTGCCTCATCCAAAGTAATTGCGCGCAACAATGTCCTGTGGCAATATACTCGGCCTCGGCGGTAGAAAGAGCCACGAAATTTTGCTTCTTTGAAGCCCAAGACACCACAGACCTTCCCAAGAACTGGCAAGTCCCCGATGTGCTCTTTCTATTAATCTTACACCCCGCTCAATCGGCATCCGAATAACCAATTAAATCAAATGTGGATCCCCGAGGGTACTAAAGCCCAAACTTAGGAGTATAAACTAAATATCTCAAGATTCGTTTTACGACCGTAAGGTGAGCTTCCTTAGGGTCGGCTTGGAATCTTGCACACATGCATACGGAAAGCATAATGTCCGGTCGAGATGCACATAAATAGAATAGAGAGCCTATCATCGACCGGTATACCTTTTGATCTACGGATTTACCTCCCGTGTCGAGGTTGAGATGCCCATTGGTTCCCATGGGTGTCTTGATGGGCTTGGCATCCTTCATCCCAAACTTGTTTAGAATGTCTTGAATATACTTCGTTTGGCTAATGAAGGTGCCCTCTTGGAGTTGCTTCACTTGAAATCCTAAGAAGTACTTTAACTCCCCCATCATAGACATCTTGAATTTTGTGTCATGATCCTACTAAACTCTTCACATGTAGATTCGTTAGTAGACCCAAAAATCATATCATCAACATAAATTTGGCATACAACAAATCATTTTCAAGTGTTTTGGTAAAGAGTGTAGGATCGGCTTTGCCGACTTTGAAGCCATTAGTGATAAGAAAATCTCTTAGGCATTCAAACCATGCTCTTGGGGCTTGCTTGAGCCCATAAAGCGTCTTAGAGAGTTTATACACGTGATTAGGGTACTCACTATCTTCAAAGCCGGGAGGTTGCTCAACATAGACCTCCTCCTTGATTGGTCCATTAAGGAAGGCACTTTTCACGTCCATTTGGTAAAGCTTAAAGCCATGGTAAGTAGCATAGGCAAGTAAAATGCGAATTGACTCAAGCCTAGCTACGGGTGCATAGGTTTCATCGAAATCCAAACCTTCGACTTGTGAATATCCTTTGGCCACAAGTCGGGCTTTGTTCCTTGTCATCACACCATGCTCATCTTGCTTGTTGCGGAAAACCCACTTGGTTCCTACAACATTTTGGTTAGGATGTGGAACTAAATGCCATACCTCATTCCTAGTGAAGTTGTTGAGCTCCTCTTGCATCGCCACCACCCAATCCGAATCTTGAAGTGCTTCCTCTACCCTGTGTGGCTCAATAGAGGAAACAAATGTAACACCCGGTTTTAAGGAACAAAGCCGGGTGCATCTCATACATGCGCCAAGAAGACAACATATACAATAACAGAGTGTATAGAGATAAATGTCATAAAACATCAGAGTATTTATTACATAGCAGAAGACTTATTACAAAATAAAAGAATAAACATAAAACAAACTAAGGATCATCGGCGCCAATGTCAACTGAGAAACGCCACCTAGATCAGATCATACTCCTCGCCTTGTGGCTCCTCCTGAACCACCTGTTCTTCTCCTGTGGGGGGGGGGGGGGTGTGAGACAGCAAGAGTGAGCTCACATACGTTCATCGCTCAACAAGTTGTGGGGAATAATGTGGCATGAACTCACCAAATGTGGGAGTTCATGAAGTGTAAGGCTGATCAATGAAATAAAGGCTGAAGCTGAGCATTGCTTTTATAAGTTGGTCAAAATTTTATTAGCAGTTACTAAGTGTAAGTAAATACCAAACCTTAGAAATAATAAATAAAAGTAACAATAAAATAATCCCAAATGCAATGATATGACAGATTAAGTTTAAGTTCCATAAATTAATCATGTGAGTGTCCGAGCCGCTCATGACCGTGAGCACGACTAGTATACCAGTTTTACACTCTGCAGAGGTTGCGCATCTTTACCCACAAGTCGTGTTACCCATTTGCCACGGAGTTGATCAGACTCCATACACCTCTACCGTGGAAGCGAGGCAGGGTACCACTACGAGGCCTTTACAAAGTTCCACTAGCTTCAGACTACCCGCTA
This sequence comes from Zea mays, assembly GCF_902167145.1. NCBI lineage: Eukaryota > Viridiplantae > Streptophyta > Magnoliopsida > Poales > Poaceae > Zea > Zea mays. The sequence continues at coordinate 125,589,376 of NC_050096.1, read as the reverse complement.
CAGTTTATAGGAAGCTCCAGTGCAGGGTTCTTGCCTGACCGCCATCGCAGCAAAATCAACTCAAGGACCTCCCTACACTGACCACTCCCCTACTGCCCTTGCCCCTTTCAGGTAAGGTAGCCCTCCACTAGCTTTCCTAGTTAATCAGCCAAGGGCGTCCCATTAAACCCTTGTGGTAGCACTGTTTTCCCGGGTGGTTAGCTCCATGTTCCTATTAACATAATGATCTTATCATGAACATAAAATAATGAACAGATAATAGAAAGTGTAATCATGAGCCATAAATATCTTTATACCCAAATCCACATAAAGCAATAACATGTACTACCCAAAAATTTAGTAGTAAAACCAGTGGTGAAACAAGGTATAAAGATAGTCAAATCTAGGGTAACCTATTGGGTCCCAGCAAAATTAACCTATGCAGATCATTATGAATAATAAGAACATGAATGGGTAAAAGAAGTGATCAAGGGCACAACTTGCCTGGCACTTGAGATTCCAGTTACCAACTTGCTTTTCAGATGACACGTGCCTCGCGCTAGTCATAGCAATACAAACAAACATGGTATAGATAAAATTAACATCACACCAAACATAAGTACAAACTGAATAATAATGATCTTCGCGTTTCTACGAGACTAACGCAACTTGAACGGATCAAATCGGAGTTAAAACGAAGGAGTTATGAATTTCTAACGATTTTATGTGTTTTGTACAAGATTAGATTAGAAAATAGATTTTAAAGTGGCTTTCATGTCAAATCAGAGGTACTATGTGATAAACAATAATATTATAGAATTATAAAAATTGGAACGGGCTCATTTGGACTTAATATGAGTTTTCTATGGATTTAACAAGATTTTGGAATTGTTTTTATATAAGAAATTCATTTTATAACTCATTTTCTCTGATTTCCCATTTCCCTGGACTGCTCCTCAAATAACAGTTAAGACAAGGACCCCTGCGCAAGAATTCCCGTGACTCAGTGCCCACAGCGCAGGACTGCGGGTTTATTAGGAAGAATCCCGAGGGCTCTTATGCAAATGATACACCACGAAGGGGTATCCGCTATCCCTGGCCGCCCGATCACAGGTGGAGGGCGCAGATCAGATCTCTCCTTAAAATACACAGCGACCGCTAGATCTAACATCCACGGTTTGGATCGACTCACGCGAAGGGGTATTCGTTGTTCTAATCTTGATCGTCCATCGGAAATTCGACGGCCGAGGTGTGCAGGGAGCGAATCGGTACGCAGCCAAAGATCTGGGCCGCACAACCAGATCCCACGGCGCATGTGCTTCTTCCCCACCTGACTTCCAGGCAGCGGCGGTGCCTAGCGCCCCGCGGCGACGCAGCTTGCCGGCGCATGCAGTCTACAGCCTCGTGGCCTAAAAATCCAATCAGACTACTCCTACGCGAAGCAGACGTGATGTTAAATATGTACAAGGGTAACTCACCGTCGGTGGAGTGGCAGCGGACTCGCCCCGCGACAAGATGCGGCACCGTGGCGGAGGTTCGACACTGATGAGCGATTCGCGATGCTCCGGTGGATTGATTCGTCGAGTCGGACGGTGCCCAGCCCGCAACATGAGGTGGATCGCGGGCAGGATTCAATCGCTCCAATGAGCAATTCCCGTTCCATGTGATGGCGCCTCTCCGCCATGGTTCCTAGACTCCGGCGAGCACACACTTGACCCCCGGTCGCCAACCTCCACAGCGAGCACCCAGATACTATCCTCAGGACGCGACGGGGCTTCTAAGCTCGATTCAATGGCGGCCTCGCGAGCACCTCCCTCTCTCCCTCACGGCCCGCACGAACGGCCACCCGGGCGGGGTCAACCGCGGCTGACAGGTTCGATTCCCCCCCGGTGCGTGGAGAGAAAGAGGGGGAAGCGCAGGGTAGCTTTATCCTACCGCGAGCAATGATTTGGCGAGGCTACCTGCGAGATTCACGGCGGCATCCCGGACTCCCCGCGCGACCACACGAGAATCGGAGGACCCAACGACCGCCCTGGCCGCGCGCGAGGAGGTCCCTTAGAGATGGCTTGCACGCGGAATGGGCCATCCTGGATGACACGCGCGTGGGGTGTTTTGTGGGCCGAGCAGAGAAGAAACGACCCAGGCACAGTTTCTCTTTTATTTTATTTTGGTTATTTATTTTCCTTTTCTTTTCTACTTTCAAGTTCAACTTGAATTCGAATTTAGTTTCAAACCTTGTGCAAATTTGTTATCAAATCATATTATGAAATGAAAAATACATATTCTAGAAATATATTTATATTATTTATATTTATATCATTTCTCTTCTTACTTTCAAACCCTAATTTTCAATTTAGGGTTTAATCCAATTTCTAGCCATTTTTATATTATTAGTATTTTTATTTAATGCACAAACATAAAACTCCAACAAGATGTACTTTATTTTATTTTGGAATTATTTGTTTTTATTAATCCCTCTTAATTACTTATATGCTCTTTTCATGATGCAAATATGATACATAAAATAAGGAGACCTCACTATATTCTTGGTATGCAAATTTGAGTATTACAAATCCTACCCCCCTTAAAAATAATCTCGTCCTCGAGATTTAGGAAGATCTAGGGAAAAGGTGGGGAAAATCTATGCGAAGCTCTTCTTCTCTTTCCCAAGTTGCTTCATCTTCACCGTGGTGGCTCCATTGCACTTTGCACATCTTTATAACCTTATTCCTCGTAACTCGAGTCAAAGTATCCAAAATCTTGATGGGGTACTCAGCATAAGTTAGATCATCTTGAACACTAAGGTCCTCCATTGGTAACTGTTCTTCAGGCACCCTGAGGCACTTCTTTAGCTGAGATACATGGAACACATCATGCACATCTGACAGATGATCGGGTAACTCCAGTCGATATGCAACTTCCCCCACTCGCTTTAAGATCAAGAAGGGTCCAATGAAGCGAGGGGACAACTTTCCTTTAACTTTAAATCTCCTCATACCCCGAAGTGGTGACACCTTCAGATACACGTGATCACCCTCCTTAAACTCCAGTAATCTTCTCCTATTATCAGCATAACTCTTTTGCCTGGATTGTGCAATTCTCAAATTTTCTCTTATCATTCGAACTTGTTCTTCTGCCTCTTGAATAAGCTCAGGCCCAAAGAACTGTCTTTCTCCAATCTGATCCCAATACAGGGGAGTCCTGCATTTCCTGCCATACAGAGCCTCAAATGGTGACATCTTCAAACTGGCCTGGTAGCTATTATTATAAGAAAACTCAGCATATGGTAAGCTCTTATCCCAACTTCCACCATGTTTAAGAGCACAAGCTCTTAACATATCCTCCAGTACTTGATTAGTCCTCTCTGTCTGTCCATCAGTCTGAGGATGGTAGGCTGAGCTAAAATTCAACTTTGTATCCAAGCTCTCATGCAACTTCTTCCAAAATCGAGAAGTAAACTGCGATCCTCGATCAGACACAATCTTCTTAGGCACTCCATGTAAACAAACTATCCGAGTCATATACAATTCTGCTAGCTTGGCTCCCGTGTATTTAGTCCTCATAGGTATGAAATGAGCCACTTTTGTCAACCTGTCCACAATTACCCAAATAGAGTCATACCCAGCAAGGGTGCGGGGTAGTCCAACAATAAAATCCATATCAATTTCTTCCCATTTCCACTCGGGTATCTTCAATGGGTGCAATAGTCCAGTCGGTCTTTGATGTTCGGCCTTAACTCTTTGACACACATCACACTTTGCCGCATGAGCAGCCACATCTCTCTTCAATCCATACCACCAATACTTTTGCTTCAAATCCTAATACATCTTAGTGCTACCTGGGTGGATAGAGTAATCAGAATCATGGGCTTCTTTCAATATAGTCCCATGAAGGCTATCAATCTCCTGAACACATATCCGATCCTTGAACCATATAGTACCTTGTTCATCCTCCGTGAATTCCGGACCTCGACCTTCCGTAATCAGATCCTTAATCTCTTGAATTTTAGCATCACCAACCTGAGCTTTACGAATCTCTTGCTCCAAGGTAGGTTCCAACTCAATGGTAACTCCTTCAGTGTGAGTAACAATCCCCAAATTGAGTCTCTCAAAGTCTTTTGCTAATTCATCGGGTAGCTGGACGAAAAAAGCAGAGTGAACATGCTCTTTCCGACTCAAGGCATCTGCAACCAAATTCGCCTTGCCCGGGTGATAGTGAATCTCCAAATCATAATCCTTGATGAGCTCCAACCAACGACGTTGTCTGAGGTTGAGATCCTTCTGAGTGAATATATACTTCAAACTCTTATGATCCGTGTATACTTGGCACTTAGTTCCCATAATGTAATGTCTCCAAATCTTAAGAGCATGCACAACTGCTGCCAGCTCTAAGTCATGAGTGGGGTAGTTTAGTTCATGTTTCCGCAACTGACGAGACGCGTAGGCCATCACATGACCTTCTTGCATAAGCACACATCCCAATCCTTGGCCACATGCATCACAATAAATGTCAAATCCCTTCTGCAGATCTGGCATAACCAACACTAGTGGTGACATCAATCTCTCCTTCAATTGATCAAAGCTAACTTGGCATTTCTCATCCCACTTAAATTCTCTTCCTTTCTCCAGAAGCGAGGTCATAGGCTTGGCAATCTTAGAAAATCCGTCAATAAATCTCCGATAGTATCCTGCAAGCCCCAAGAAACTCCAAATCTCGGTAACAGTAGTGGGCACTCTCCACTCCATTATCTTCTTCACTTTAGCAGGATCCACTGCTATTCCTCCATTAGAAATGATATGTCCAAGGAATGACACCTCGTCAAACCAGAACTCGCATTTACTGTACTTGGCGTAGAGTTGATTATCTCGTAGCTTCTGTAGCACCAATCTTAGATGTTCTTCATGATCACTTTCACTTCTAGAATAGATAAGAATATCGTCGATGAACACCACGACAAATCTGTCCAAATACTCCATAAATACCTTATTCATCAAATTCATAAAATAAGATGGTGTGTTGGTTAATCCAAACGACATAACCGTGAACTCATATAATCCATATCGGGTCGAGAAAGTCGTCTTGGGAATCTTCACTTGGTGATAACCCGTTCGAAGATCAATCTTCGAGAATATCCTAGCATCTCTCATCTAATCAAATAAATCTTCAATGCGGGGTAATGGATACTTGTTCTTCACCGTGACATCATTAAGTGATCTATAGTCCACACACATCCACTGAGATCCATCCTTCTTCTGTACCAACAAAACCGGTGCCCCCCAAGGTGAGGAACTCGGACGAATGTACCCAGCCTCTTGCAACTCAGTTAACTGCTTCTTAAGTTCCTTCAACTCCTCTACGGACATCCTATATGGCCGTTTAGAAATAGGGGCGGTTCCAGGTAAGAGATCAATAACAAACTCAACTTCTCTATCAGGTGGCATCCTGGTAACTCCTCTGGAAAGACATCCGGAAAATCTCTAACCACCCGGATGTTGTCACCAACAAACTTCCCATCTACTAAGAATGTCGCTAGTCAAGTGGCGGTAGTTACTGCAATTCCAACTTCAAATCTTTCTCCTTTGGAACTGGTGAGTTCTATGGTTCCTTTAGCACAGTGCATAAACTGCCTTTGCCTTTCTTAACCATGACATACCAAGGATTACGTCTATAGTGCTCTCTTCTAACACTATAGGGGTAGCCCATCTGGGTTGGAAACATAGGGTAAGAAAGGAAGAATTGTAGACGAGGCGAGTAATTACGAATCGTGTTACTTTGGGGGATTTATTAGCTAAGCAGATTAATGTTTTATCTACCATAGCTAATTCAATACCTTATAGTGGTACATGCTAAGATGCCCAACTATAATGTTTCAATCAATCAAAGAAGCAAATCAAGCATTTATCATCAGAACAATCAAACAACATTTTTAAATATAGAAAATAGTTTTGTTTTGGTCTTAGGCCTCCTATCTCTTAAAAATGTCATAGGGGTAGGGATTCCAAGGTGTGAAATCCATCTTGTCTCAGAATAGAAAAGATAAGAATGATTAGAGTAGAACAGTAGAAGGTGAGACATGATCAAGATAATTGTAGAAAGAATCAGAGTAAGGTAAGTATAGAATGAATCAGAATAAGATAAGTAGGTCCATTTCTATCTAGGTTTCGTCCTACAGTCAACATTTCCTCTGATACCACTTCTGTCACACCCGGTTTTAAGGAACAAAGCCGGGTGCATCTCATACATGCGCCAAGAAGACAACATATACAATAACAGAGTGTATAGAGATAAATGTCATAAAACATCAGAGTATTTATTACATAGCAGAAGACTTATTACAAAATAAAAGAATAAACATAAAACGAACTAAGGATCGTCGGCGCCAATGTCAACTGAGAAACGCCACCTAGATCAGATCATACTCCTCGCCTTGTGGCTCCTCCTGAACCACCTGTTCTTCTCCTATGGGGGGGTGTGAGACAGCAAGAGTGAGCTCACATACGTTCATCGCTCAACAAGTTGTGGGGAATAATGTGGCATGAACTCACCAAATGTGGGAGTTCATGAAGTGTAAGGCTGATCAATGAAATAAAGGCTGAAGCTGAGCATTGCTTTTATAAGTTGGTCAAAATTTTATTAGCAGTTACTAAGTGTAAGTAAATACCAAACCTTAGAAATAATAAATAAAAGTACCAATAAAATAATCCCAAATGCAATGATATGACAGATTAAGTTTAAGTTCCATAAATTAATCATGTGAGTGTCCGAGCCGCTCATGACCGTGAGCACGGCTAGTATACCAGTTTTACACTCTGCAGAGGTTGCGCATCTTTACCCACAAGTCGTGTTACCCATTTGCCACGGAGTTGATCAGACTCCATACACCTCTACCGAGGAAGCGAGGCAGTGTACCACTACGAGGCCTTTACAAAGTTCCACTAGCTTCAGACTACCCGCTATTGTTTATAGGAAGCTCCAGTGCAGGGTTCTTGCCTGACCGCCATCGCAGCAAAATCAACCCAAGGACCTCCCTACACTGACCACTCCCCTACTGCCCTTGCCCCTTTCAGGTAAGGTAGCCCTCCACTAGCTTTCCTAGTTAATCAGCCAAGGGCGTCCCATTAAACCCTTGTGGTAGCACTGTTTTCCCGGGTGGTTCTCCATGTTCCCATTAACATAATGATCTTATCATGAACATAAAATAATGAACAGATAATAGAAAGTGTAATCATGAGTCATAAATATCTTTATACCCAAATCCACATAAAGCAATAGCATGTACTACCCAAAAATTTAGTAGTAAAACCAGTGGTGAAACAAGGTATAAAGATAGTCAAATCTAGGGTAACCTATTGGGTCCCAGCAAAATTAACCTATGCAGATCATTATGAATAATAAGAACATGAATGGGTAAAAGAAGTGATCAAGGGCACAACTTGCCTGGCACTTGAGATTCCAGTTACCAACTTGCTTTTTAGATGACACGTGCCTCGCGCTAGTCATAGCAATACAAACAAACATGGTATAGATAAAATTAACATCACACCAAACATAAGTACAAACTGAATAATAATGATCTTCGCGTTTCTACGAGACTAACGCAACTTGAATGGATCAAATCGGAGTTAAAACGAAGGAGTTATGAATTTCTAACGATTTTATGTGTTTTGTACAATATTAGATTAGAAAATAGATTTTAAAGTGGCTTTCATGTCAAATCAGAGGTACTATGTGATAAACAATAATATTATAGAATTATAGAAATTGGAACGGGCTCATTTGGACTTAATATGAATTTTTTTGGATTTAACAAGATTTTGGAATTGTTTTTATATAAGAAATTCATTTTATAACTCATTTTCTCTGATTTCCCATTTCCCTGGACTGCTCCTCAAATAACAGTTAAGACAAGGACCCCTGCGCAAGAATTCCCGTGACTCAGTGCCCACAGCGCAGGACTGTGGGTTTATTAGGAAGAATCCCGAGGGCTCTTATGCAAATGATACACCACGAAGGGGTATCCGCTATCCCTGGCCGCCCGATCACAGGTGGAGGGCACAGATCAGATCTCTCCTTAAAATACACAGCGACCGCTAGATCTAACATCCACGGTTTGGATCGACTCACGCGAAGGGGTATTCGTTGTTCTAATCTTGATCGTCCATCGGAAATTCGACGGCCGAGGTGTGCAGGGAGCGAATCGGTACGCAGCCAAAGATCTGGGCCGCACAACCAGATCCCACGGCGCATGTGCTTCTTCCCCACCTGACTTCCAGGCAGCGGCGGTGCCTAGCGCCCCGCGACGACGCAGCTTGTCGGCGCACGCAGTCTACAGCCTCGTGGCCTAAAATCCAATCAGACTACTCCTACGCGAAGCGGACGTGATGTTAAATATGTACAAGGGTAACTCACCGTCGGTGGAGTGGCAGCGGACTCACCCCGCGACAAGATGCGGCACCGTGGCGGAGGTTCGACACTGATGAGCGATTCACGATGCTCCGGTGGATTGATTCGTCGAGTCGGACGGTGCCCAGCCCGCAACATGAGGTGGATCGCGGGCAGGATTCAATCGCTCCAATGAGCAATTCCCGTTCCATGAATGGCGCCTCTCCGCCATGGTTCCTAGACTCCGGCGAGCACACACTTGACCCCCGGTCGCCAACCTCCACAGCGAGCACCCAGATACTATCCTCAGGACGCGACAGGGCTTCTAAGCTCGATTCAATGGCAGCCTCGCGAGCACCTCCCTCTCTCCCTCACGGCCCGCACGAACGGCCACCCGGGCGGGGTCAACCGCGGCTGACAGGTTCGATTCCCCCCCGGTGCGTGGAGAGAAAGAGGGGGAAGCGCAGGGTAGCTTTATCCTACCGCGAGCAATGATTTGGCGAGGCTACCGGCGAGATTCACGGCGGCATCCCGGACTCCCCGCGCGACCACACGAGAATCGGAGGACCCAACGACCGCCCTGGCCGCGCGCGAGGAGGTCTCTTAGAGATGGCTTGCACGCGGAATGGGCCATCCTGGATGGCGCGCGCGTGGGGTGTTTTGTGGGCCGAGCAGAGAAGAAACGGCCCAGGCACAGTTTCTCTTTTATTTTATTTTGGTTATTTATTTTCCTTTTCTTTTCTACTTTCAAGTTCAACTTGAATTCGAATTTAGTTTCAAACCTTGTGCAAATTTGTTATCAAATCATATTATGAAATGAAAAATACATATTCTAGAAATATATTTATATTATTTATATTTATATCATTTCTCTTCTTACTTTCAAACCCTAATTTTCAATTTAGGGTTTAATCCAATTTCTAGCCTTTTTTATATTATTAGTATTTTTATTTAATGCACAAACATAAAACTCCAACAAGATGTACTTTATTTTATTTTGGAATTATTTGTTTTTATTAATCCCTCTTAATTACTTATATGCTCTTTTCATGATGCAAATATGATACATAAAATAAGGAGACCTCACTATATTCTTGGTATGCAAATTTGAGTATTACAACAAAAGAGTAATGTTCACAAAAATGAGCAACACGAGATCGAGTAGTTACCCCCTTTTGAATATCGCCGAGGATGGTGTTCATGGGGTGATCTCGTTGGATTGCTTGGTGGACTCTTAGGTGTGTCGGTCTTGGAACTTGTTCATCTTCCTCATCTTGATCATGGGCATCTCCCCCTTGATCATTGCTCTCCTCTTGAGGTGGCTCATTCTCTTGATCTTCTCCTTCATCATTTTGAGCCTCATCCTCATCTTGAGTCGGTGGGGATGCTTGCATGGAGGAAGATGGTTGATCTTGTGCTTGTGGAGGCTCTTTGGATTCCTTAGGACATACATCCCCAATGGACATGTTCCTTAGCGCGACACACGGAGCCTCTTCATCATCTAGCTCATCAAGATAAACTTGCTCTACTTGAGAGCCGTTAGTCTCATCAAACACAATGTCACATGAAACTTCAACTAGTCTAGAAGACTTGTTAAAGACTCTATATGCCCTTGTGTTTGAATCATATCCTAGTAAAAAGCCTTCTACAGCCTTAGGAGCAAATTTTGATTTTCTACCTCTTTTAACAAGAATAAAGCATTTGCTACCAAAGACTCTAAAATATGAAACATTGGGCTTTTTACCGGTTAGGTGTTCATACGATGTCTTCTTGAGGATTCGGTGTAGATACAATCGGTTGATGGCGTAGCACGCGGTGTTGACTGCCTCGGCCCAAAACCGATCCAAAGTCTTGTACTCATCAAGCATGGTTCTTGCCATGTCCAATAGAGTTCGATTCTTCCTCTCCACTACACCATTTTGTTGTGGCGTGTAGGGAGAAGAGAACTCATGCTTGATGCCCTCCTCCTCATGGAAGCCTTCGATTTGTGAGTTCTTGAAATCCGTCCCGTTATCGCTTCTAATCTTTTTGATCCTTAAGCCGAACTCATTTTGAGCCCATCTCAAGAATCCCTTTAAGGTCTCTTGGGTATGAGATTTTTCCTGCAAAAAGAACACCCAAGTGAAGCGAGAATAGTCATCCACAATAACTAGACAGTACTTACTCCCGCCGATGCTTATGTAAGCTATCAGGCCGAATAGGTCCATGTGGAGGAGTTCGAGTGGCCTGTCAGTCGTCATGATGTTCTTATGTGGATGATGAACACCAACTTGCTTTCCTGCCTGACATGCGCTACAAATCTTGTCTTTCTCAAAAATAACATTTGTTAGTCCCAAAATGTGTTCTCCCTTTAGAAGCTTGTGAAGATTCTTCATTCCAACATGTGCTAGTCGGCGATGCTAGAGCCATCCCATGTTAGTCTTAGCAATTAAGCAAGTGTCGAGTTCAGCTCTATCAAAATCTACTAAGTATAGCTCACCGTCTAACACTCCCTTAAATGCTACTGAATCATCACTTCTTCTAAAGACAGTAACACCTATATCTGTAAAAAGACAGTTGTAACCCATTTTACATAATTGAGAAACGGAAAGCAAATTGTAATCTAAAGAATCTATAAGAAAAACATTGGAAATGGAATGGTCAGGCGATATAGCAATTTTACCCAATCCTTTGACCAAACCTTGATTTCCATCCCCGAATGTGATAGCTCGTTGGGGATCTTGGTTTTTCTCGTAGGAGGAGAACATCCTTTTCTCCCCTATCATGTGGTTTGTGCACCCGCTGTCGATGATCCAACTTGAGCCCCTGGATGCATAAACCTACAAAACAAATTTAGTTCTTGATTTTAGGTACCCAAACGGTTTTGGGTCCTTTGACATTAGATACAAGAACTTTGGGTACCCAAACACAAGTTTTTGATCCCTTGTGTTTGCCCCCAACATACTTGGCAACTACCTTGCCGGATTTGCTAGTCAAAACATAAGATGCATCAAAAGTTTTAAATGAAATGTTAGAATCATTTGATGCAATAGGAGTTTTCTTCTTAGGCAATTTTGCACGGGTTGATTTCCTAGAGCTAGATGTCTCACCCTTATACATAAAAGCATGATTAGGGCCAGAGTGAGACTTCCTAGAGTGAATTCTCCTAATCTTATGCTCGGGATAACCGGCAGGGTACAAAATGTAACCCTCGTTATCCTGAGGCATGGGAGCCTTGCCCTTAACAAAGTTAGACAATCTTTTAGGAGGGGCATTAAGTTTGACATTGTCTCCCTTTTGGAAGCCAATGCCATCCTTGATGCCAGGGCGTCTCCCACTATAGAGCATGCTTCTAGCAAATTTAAAATTTTCATTTTCTAAGTCATGCTCATTAATCTTAGCATTAAGTTGAGCTATGTGATCATTTTGTTTCTTAATTAAGGCTAAGTGATCATGAATAGCATCAACATTAATATCTCTACATCTAGTACAAATGGAAACATGCTCAACGGTAGATGTAGAGGATTTGCAAGTTTTTAGTTCAACAATCTTAGCATGTAAAATGTCATTTTCACTTCTAAGATTGGATATGGTAACATTGCAAACATCTAAGTCTTTAGCCTTAGCAATTAACTTTTCATTATCATTTCTAAGGCTAGCAAGAGAGACATTCAATTCTTCAATCTTAGCAAGTAAATTAACATTATCATCTCTAAGAATGGAAATTGAAACATCACAAACATTTGAATCAATCTTAGCAATTATTTTAGCATTTTCATTTCTAAGGTTGGCAATAACATCATGGCAAGTGCTTAGCTCACTAGATAGTTTTTCACATTTTTCTACTTCTAGAGCTTAAGCATTTTTAACCTTAACATGCTTCTTGTTTTCCTTAATTAGGAAGTCCTCTTGGGAGTCCAAGAGTTCATCCTTCTCATGAATAGCACTAATTAATTCATTTAACTTTTCTTTTTGTTGCATGTTTAGGTTGGCAAAAAGGGTACGCAAATTATCCTCATCATTACTAGAATTAGCCTCATCGCTAGATGTCACATATTTAGTGGAGGATTTAGATTTAACCTTCATCTTTTTGCCATCCTTTGCCATGAGACACTTGTGGCCGACGTTGGGGAAGAGAAGACCCTTGGTGACGGCGATGTTTGCGGCGTCCTCGTTGGAGGAGGAGTCGGTGGAGCTCTCGTTGGAGTTCCACTCCCGGCAAACATGGGCATCGCCGCCCTTCTTCTTGTAGTACCTCTTCTTCTCCTTTCTTCTCCCCTTCTTGTCGTCGCCCCTATCACTGTCACTAGATAGTGGACATTTTGCAATAAAATGACCGGGCTTACCACACTTGTAGCACACCTTCTTGGAACGGGACTTGTAATCTTTCCCCTTCCTTTGTTTGAGGATTTGACAGAAGCTCTTGATGATGAGCGCCATCTCCTCATTGTCGAGCTTGGAGGCATCAATGGGGATTCTACTTGGAGTAGAATCTTCTTTCTTCTCCTTCGTTGCTTTGAATGCAACGGGTTGTGCTTCGGGCATGGAGGAGTCGCCTTGCTCGATGATCTTTTTGGAGCCTTTGATCATTAGCTCAAAGCTCACAAATTTACCTATGACCTCCTCGGGAGACATTAGCGTGTATCTAGGATCACCTCGAATTAATTGAACTTGCGTAGGATTAAGGAAAACGAGGGATCTTAGAATAACCTTGACCATCTCATGGTCATCCCGTTTGGTGCTCCCGAGGTTGCGCACTTGGTTCACCAAGGTCTTCAAGCGGTTGTACATGGCTTGAGGGTCCTCGCCTTGGTTGAGTCGGAACCGACCGAGCTCCCCCTCGATCGTCTCCCTCTTGGTGATCTTGGTCACCTCGTCTCCTTCGTGCACGGTCTTGAGTACGTCCCAAATCTCCTTGGCGCTTTTTAGCCCTTGCACCTTGTTATACTCCTCTCGACTTAGAGAGGTGAGGAGTATAGTGGTGGCTTGGGAGTTGAAGTGTCGGATTTGGGCGACCTCGTCCGAATCATAGTCTTCATCCCCCGGTGATGGTACCTGTACTCCAATCTCAACAACATCCCAAATGCTAGTGTGGAGTAAGGTTAGATGATGCCTCATTTTATCACTCCACATATTATAATCTTCACCATCAAACATAGGTGGTTTGCCTAATGGAACGGAAAGTAATGGAGTACGTTTAGAAATGCGAGGGTAGCGTAGGGGGATCTTACTAAACTTCTTGCGCTCATGGCGCTTAGAAGTTACAGACGGCGTGTCGGAGCCGGAGGTGGATGGCGATGAAGAGTCGGTCTCGTAGTAGACCACCTTCTTCATCATCTTCTTCTTGTCACCGCTCTGACGCTACTTGTCGTGTGAAGGGGATCCCTTCACCTTGTTGGCGGACTCCCTGAATGGAGCCTTCCCATGGCTTGTGGCGGGCTTCTCGCTGGTCCCGATCTCCCTCTTGGCGGATGCTCCCGACATCACTTCGAGCGGTTAGGCTCTAATGAAGCACCGGGCTTTGATACCAATTGATAGTCGCCTAGGGGGGGGGTGAATAGGGCGAATCTGAAATTTATAAACTTAAGCACAACTACAAGCCGGGTTAGCGTTAGAAATAATAACGAGTCCGAGAGAGAGGGTGAAAAACAAATCGCAAGCAAATAAAGAGTGTGACACAAGGATTTGTTTTACCGAGGTTCGGTTCTTGCAAACCTACTCCCCGTTGAGGTGGTCACAAAGACCGGGTCTCTTTCAACCCTTTCCCTCTCTCAAACGGTCACTTAGACCGAGTGAGCTTCTCTTCTCAATCAAATGGAACACAAAGTTCCCGCAAGGACCACCACACAATTAGTGTCTCTTGCCTCGGTTACAATTGAGTTTGCTCACAAGAAAGAATGAGAAAGAAGAAGCAATCCAAGCGCAAGAGCTCAAATGAACACAATTGTCGCTCTCTCTCTAGTCACTATTTGATTTGGAGTGATTCTGGACTTGGGAGAGGATTTGATCTCTTTGGTTGTGTCTAGAATTGAATGCTATAGCTCTTGTAATGTGTTGGAAGGTCGAAAACTTGGATGCCATTGAATGTGGGGTGGTTGGGGTATTTATAGCCCCAACCACCAAAAGTGGCCGTTGGGAGGCTGTCTGTCGCATGGCGCACCGGACAGTCCGGTGCGGCATCGGACACTGTCTGGTGCACCAGCCACGTCAGCCGGCCGTTAGGTTCTGACCATTGGAGCTCTGACTGGTGGGGCCTCTGGGCTGTCCGGTGGTGCACCGGACAGGTCCTGTAGACTGTCCGGTGCGCCTTCTGCGCGTGCTCTGTCCTCTACACGCGCATGCGCGCATTAAATGCGTTGCAGTCGACCGTTGCGTGCGAAGTAGCCGTTGTTCCGCTGGTGTGGCGGAACTGCCCGAATTATTCCAACTTTAGTGCCTAAGTCCCGCCTTAGAGGCTAGACCACACTTAAATAGGAATAACACGTCAATCCCTCAGATCTAGTCCGACTAGGCCACTGACAGGATCAAGTACCACATTCTCACTCGATGGTGAGTCACAGAGCAAATACAATAATGCATAAAACCATACATTAAGGAGTATTAAATTTATTACATCCTCATCAGAGTTTTAGCAAAAGTAGTCATCATTGTTCGAAATGCAGCGGAATAAAACTAACTATAAATAAACAGAGAGATGGGGAAGCCTGTCCCATCACTCCTCATGCTCCTCCTCAGCCGAGGTAGTGTCCCACTCGACTGTCCAACCCGGTGGCAAGATGGACGACCAAGTCACTCCAGCAACAATGTCCTCCAGAGAACCTGTAAAATTATGCCACAAGCAAGGCTGAGTATACTAATACTCAGCTAGACTTACCCGGTGTGAGGAGTCTATTCCTCTACCTCTAGACATGCAGCTGTTGGCTGATGGGTTTGGTTGCCAAAAGCACTAGCTGAGTCTATAAATCAAGTTTCAGCTTTGTCAAGTTTTAGTGTGACTCTCTTAAGACTGAATGTATACCTATCTAATCATACATGGTATCAAACAATTAGCAATCAACAACTTTTGCCAAGTCATCACATTTCCACTTGTTACTCAATGTAGCAGCATGGATCAAGCAGTCTCATTAGCTGCGAGAAGCAGACGATTCGAATCGAGTTTTTAAAACCTTGCAAGGTAAACCTAAACATACGACGTGGCGAGGCACTCCGTCCCCACACACATCAACCGTCCCCATCGATTCCCTAGCAACAGAAAGGGGCTCACTGCCTTGGCGTACAATGCCTCACTGACCCCGACTGCCGTCGTGCAGTGACCGCACTTGTACCCACCATAACCGGAATGGGAGACCACGTCTCAGGTCGCGTGAGGAGGGCAATCTGCGGGCAGGTTCACTCAGGTACTAGGCTTACCGATTTACCATATTTCTCGGCATATGTTTAGTACGTTCAAACGCTTGACACACGGTACCACACCTTAATCCTTATTCAAATTTTCATCCCGTAGACAACCAATCCCCATGGATTGTTGCCCACAGACCAACATCATTATGATATGAAAGTGGGTACAACCAATTCCTGACCTCGCGCGAGTGCTAGAAAAATCACTCGACTTCTACCGAGATCCCTAATTAGTAAAGCAGCTACTCGACCTAGCATACTAGTATCCATCACAAAAGGATTCCTGAGATCATGCAACTAGGGTTTCAAACAACTCCTACACTTAAGAGCACATTCAATCCTACAATCATTAAGTGTAGTAAAATAGCATAATAAATAGGTTATGCATAAAAACCGGGGCTTGAATTCCAAAGCTGGGGCAGGCAGATCCTCTGGGGCAGGCTTTGGTGCTAGATCCGGGGCTACCTCCTGAGCAACTCCTTGCTCCGGCACGAGGACGTACTCTCCGTCAGCGAGGTTGCAATCTATCGAATGCAATGAATAAGAATATGCATGCCATGATTATGTAGAATTTAGTAATCATTATGCTAAGTGAAGAAAAACTAAGTTAGTTAGTAACTTAGGGTTTCCTGGTTATACGGGGCCCTTAGTGGTTTATGCTTATCAATTTAGGTTTGGGTTTTGCCTAGGGATAAGCACCGTGGATTGAAACTTGGATTTCCCTTAGATGTTTTAGTAGGCATTTAAGGGGTTTTGCTGGTTGGGTTAGGGTAACAGTAATCTCCACTATTAATTCCCCTTTTTTTCATTTTCTATTTATGAATTCTAGTGGGGGTTTGAACTACAACAGTGGTTTAACTTTTTTCCAAAAATTCTATAAAAATTACAGTGGGTTACTATTTGTCACTGCAGGCTGTCCTATAAATTTGAGGTGGATACTGATTCAGATACTACTTGTGCAAAATTAATAAAAACAAGTGTAAAAGGGTATTTTACACTATAGCTGTGATTTAAGTGAGGGTTCTGTACCCAATTTTATTTTTGTCCAGATTCATAGGTGATATTAGGCCTCTGTGCTAAAAATCACAGAAAAAGGCCTACTGGATATTTAGTTGTGAATTTCTAAAGTTTTATGCCAAAAAGGTGCTTATAACTAACTTGTTATTTGAAAAATATCAAACAACATATTTCATATTTTTCCTATGTTTATAATAACAAAACATTAGTTATCCCAAGGTTTGGGGTGTTTTCTCCTCAGGGTTATTTCTCTGGGGTTTTTCTAAGGTTTCGTTGTTTTTCTAAATTAAAAGGTATCTCCTTTCTTTTGCACTAAACAAGGGTATATTAAAATTTTCTAGTGAACTACACTAAATAAGGGAGCTAACAAAAATGTGGGTGTTCCCTGGTTCTTATTTTACACTACCTTTAATATTTTCTCTAACTTTAGGCTAAAAATGATTTAAACGGTAAACTCTACCTTAACTTGGTGTACAGAGGGGTTTATTATTTTTAAACAGGTCAGAAAGTGATTAAGTACTTCTCTAAATTTTCTTAAACCCAGTCTAATAGTGTAGCTATTTTTCCTTATTTCTTTTAGCTTTTGATCAGTTAATCATTTAAATCAAAACTTTAAGTTTTCTGCAACACTTAGGGGTTTTATATTTTTCCTAAGTAGTTTACATTATTTAGGATCTGGCAAAATTGGTTTGACTTGATTTGGGTAAACCAAACTGAAGTTATGATTTTTTCAAGTTTTGTTTGAATTTAATCAGAATATTTAAAAAGGTTTCCTGCAAATCCACTTTGCATCGAAGACCCTGGGTTCTTTCTAAACTAATTCCTTCAGTTATACCCCTGTGCCACTATTCCTCCGAGTCACTGACAGCGCACAAAACCCCTGGCCTTTTTTTCTTCTTCCCCGAGGTCCCTCCCCTTATGTAAACAGTAACCGTGGAAAGGAAAAGGGCGGCGCGGCTTAACGGCGGCGAGAGAGGTCCGGCGAGGGGCGGGGTTGGCTTCGGGAGGTCCTGGCGGTCACAGCGAGGTACGACTTGACGGTGGTGGTGGCCAGAATCGGCCGGTCCACGTGCGCAGGCGGGTGAACTCGTCGGCGGCGAGTGCTCCGGCCTAACCATGGTGACATAGGTCAATCCAATGGCACGGGAAGCTTCACGGGGTGTTGATGAGTCGACACGTGCAAGGAATTGAAGAACAACTCACCGAGGAGCTCGGTCTACGTTCACCGGCGGTCGGGTGAAGTCCGACGACCGTGGACTGGCTTCTCCGGCGAGGCAAAGTCCGATTCCTTGCTCGAGGAGCTTCACCGAGGCATGCATTGTCTACTCCGAGGGTCGAACACGGCTGGGGGAGGCTCGGCTGGCCGGTCTACGATGGCGGGTGTTGGGTGGCCGCGGGCACACCGTTTGCAGGGCAAACGCCGGTGATCTCTGGCTCCAGTGAGGTCGAGAGCACGCGGGGGAGTATGGTTGAAGCTTCGGTGGGCTTTATAGGCGCGAGCGCGAGCAGGAGACACGGGCACAGCTTGGCGCGGCGCGGGGCGCGCGGGGTCGGGCGCTGGGCGTGCTCTGGCGCGTTCAGAGCGTGTCGAACACGTGGAAGTGTTCTTCTGCCCTTGCTCAACAGCTCGCCGAGATCGCAAGCGTGCGAATCTTGGCAAAAATTCGGCGCATGCCTCCTCCTAGCACCTAGGGCTGTCTCTTGTATGTGAGTTCCCATGGCAGATATGCCCTAGGTAGGGAGATTGAGGACGCCAAATCTGGCTTGTCCCTCTATCCACCTCGCGACAAAAACCATGCCAAATCTTGTCAAACTTCTTGGGCTCGGTTTCAAACTTTTCCAGTGGGTGCCTTAGGTGGTATGATACCTTTTTGGTATACAACTCAAGTGGTTTTGGTGCCATTTACTAAGTGAACGCAGTGGATCTTTAGATTAGGTTCAAAATTTAACTTAGAAAGAATTAGGGAGCTCTAGTGTGCTCTCTACTTAAGGGGCGAATTTGGGGTCTTCAAGGGGTCTTTTTGTAATGTTTCCCCCTGCATTTGGTAGGTTACAATGTTACTAAAACTTTGTTTATGGATTAGAATCATGTTTTGGCAATTTGGTTAACTTATCTTATCCACTGATCCCTGGTTTGGAAGTCTACTGCTCTTAGGTGTCCTTAGGGTTTAATCACCTTGGGTCCTCATGACCATTGTTCCAATTGTGTGGTTGAAACCCTTGCCACTAACTTCTCTTAGCTAACCCATGTTTCCAAGGTTTTATGCTCTTCTTTTTTTCCACATGTGATCACAGTCATTAGTGCATAAATGTAACCATGGTCTTGGTAACACCTGGGGTGTTACAGCCCTCCCCCCTTAAAGGAATCTCGTCCCGAGATTTTAGGTAGAGTTCTTTGGAGGGGTGCCATGAGGGTGTGTTGGTGTGTTGCTCCTTCTTTTATCCAAGTTTCTCTAGTTAACTGCTCTTCGAATGTCATTCTCTTTGCAACTTCAGAAGGAAGTCCTTTTTGAGTCATTTTCAAAGCTTACACTACCTTTAACATCTAAGTTTTTCTTATATTTGAATTCAAAGGGCAGGTGGGGTGGGGTTTTTGGATTACTTACCGACTCCGTTGGGCAGAAAGTCGGGGAAGCGAGAACGTAGAAAATCCTCGATCTCCCACGTAGCTTCTTCTACTGAATGGTGACTCCACTGAACCTTATACATTTTGATCGACTTTGCCCGCGTTGATCTCTCCTTTTGGTCCAATACCTTGACGGGGTGCTTTTGATAAGACAAGTTGAGAGCACCTAGAGGGGGGGGGGGGTGAATAGGTGATCCTGTAAAACTTGAAACTTAATGCCACAAAACTTGATTAGGAGTTAGCACAATAAAGTCAAGAGGCTAGATAGGAGTTCTTGCAAGACACGATAACCACAAGAAGATCAATCACAGATAGACACAGTGGTTTATCCCGTGGTTCGGCCAAGTTCAACACTTGCCTACTCCATGTTGTGGCATCCCAACGGACGAGGGTTGCAATCAACCCCTCTCAAGTGGTCCAAAGACCCACTTGAATACCACGGTGTTTTGCTTTGTTTACATTATCCCGCTCGCGAGGAATCTCCACAACTTGGAGCCTCTCGCCCTTACACTTTGATGTTCACAAAGAAGCACGGAGTAAGGGAGGGATGAGCAACGCACACAAGACACAAAATCAGAGCGACAATATGCACACAAGTCACAACACGAGCTCTCAACGCAACTCAGAGTTCTCTACTCAAATGGAGCTCTAGTTGCTATCACAAAGAATTGAATGCGCGGAATTGAAGTCTTGGTGCTTAGGAATGCTTAGAGAATGCTTGGTGTTCTCCTCCATGCGCCTAGGGGTCCCTTTTATAGCCCCAAGGCAGCTAGGAGCCGTTGAGAGCATTCCAGGAAGGCAATTCTTGCCTTCTGTCGACTGGCGCACCGGACAGTCCGGTGCACCACCGGACACTGTCCGGTGTGGATTTCTTTCCTTCTTTGGCGAAGCCGACCGTTGAAGGTTTGGAGCCGTTGGCGCACCGGACACTGTCCGGTGCACACCGGACAATCCGGTGCCCCCTTCTGACCGTTGGCTCTGCCACGCGTCGTGCGCGGATTACGCGGCCGACCGTTGGCTGGGCCGACTGTTGGCTCACCGGACAGTCCGGTGCACCACCGGACAGTCCGGTGATTTATAGCCGTACACCGCCGTCGAAGTCCCGAGAGCAGCCAGTTGACAAACGCCAGCCTGGCGCACCGGACACTGTTCGGTGCACCACCGGACAGTCCGGTGCACCCAGACCGAGCAGCCTTTTGGCTGTACACAGCCAACTTTTCCAGAATTGTTTCTCCTGTTTCTAGCACTTAGACACAATACATTAGTCTTCAAAACAATGTACTAAGTCTAGAGACATACCTTTAATCTTGATTTGCACTTCTTGAGTCCTTGGCACAATTTAACACTTAGGCACTTGTGTTGGACACTTAATCACCAAAATACTTAGAAATGGCCCACGGGCACATTTCCCTTTCACAAGTCTGGTTCTATCTCAATTTCTAGTTCAGGTAATACTTCGGTGGGTAAGCGGACACATTTCCGCAGCTGAGATACATGGAACACATCATGAACTGCTGACATGTGGGGTGGCAACTTCAACTGATATGCTACGGGTCCACAAGTTTCCTTGATCTCATAGGGTCCAATGTAGCGAGGGGCTAACTTGCCCTTGATTCCAAATCTCTGGACACCCTTGGTGGGTGACACCTTAATATAAACATGATCTCCCACTCCAAACTGTAGAGGCTTCCTTCTCTTGTCATGATAGCTCTTTTGCCTGGCCCGAGCAGCTTCTAGGTTCTTCTTAATAACTCTGACCTTTTCCTCTGCTTCAAGTACCAAGTCAGGTCCAAATATTTCCCTCTCTCCTGCTTGAGACCAATTTAGCGGGGTCCTACACCTTCTCCCATATAAGGCTTCAAAAGGTGCCATCTTCAAACTGGACTAGTAGCTGTTATTATAAGAGAACTCTGCCAATGAAAGACACTTGTCCCAATCCCTTCCATAGTGTAGCACACATGCCCTCAACATGTCTTCCAAAATCTGATTTACCCTTTCTGTCTGACCATCTGTTTGGGGATGGTATGCTGAGCTTCTTATTACATGGGTCCCAAGTGACTCCTGCAATTGCTCCCAAAATCGTGCCACGAATGGTGCTCCTTTGTCAGATACTATAGTCCTTGGTATTCCATGCAAGCGAACTATCTGGTCAATGTAGATTTATGCATACTTCTCCGTCCTGTGGGTGGTGTGTACCGACAAGAAATGAGTTGTCTTGGTCAATCTGTCCACAATGACCCAAATGGAATCATGGCGCCGGGAGGTATTGGGCAATCCCACGATAAAATCCATGCAAATGTCCTCCCATTTCCAAGATGGTATGGGAAGGGGTTGCAAAGGGTCTGCTACCTTCAAGTGACTGGCCTTGACTCTCTGGCAGGTGTCACATTCAGATATATACTTAGCAATTTCTCTCTTCATTCTGGTCCACCAGTATAAAGATCTGAGATCATGATACATCTTGTTACTGCCGGGGTGCATGGAGAATTTTGAAAGGTGAGCTTCATCCAATATTTTCTTTCTGAGCTCGGGGTTCTTGGGGACAACCAATCGGTCTCCAAACCATAGAATTCCTTTGCTGTCCTGATGGAAGCATTTGTATTTGTCCACCTTTTGTCCGACCATTTCCTTAATGACTTGAACACCCTTGTCTCCAATCTGTGCCATGACTATTTGCTCTTGTAATGTGGGCTCCACTGAAATATAACTCAAAGCACCGGAGGAAACAACTTCTAGGTTCAGTTTGCACAACTCATCACACAGGGTGGTGACTCTTGCATCCATGTTCATACAATTGCAGTGGGCTTTCCTGCTTAAGGCATCTGCCACAACATTGGCTTTGCCAGGATGGTAATGCACCTCCAAATCATAGTCCTTGATCAGCTCTAACCATCTTCTCTGCCTCATATTAAGATCAGCCTGGGTGAAGATATATTTGAGACTCTTATGATCAGTGTAAATGTTATAGTGAGCTCCCATCAAGTAATGTCTCCATATCTTGAGAGCATGAACCACTGCTGCTAACTCCAGATCATGTGTGGGGTAGTTCTGCTCATGGGGTCTGAGTGCTCGGGAGGCATAAGCAATAACTCTGTTGTCTTGCATCAAGACACATCCCAAACCAGTACCAGAAGCATCGCAATAAACTTCAAAGGGCTTGGTGTTGTCAGGTTGAGCTAGCACTGCAAATGCTGCCTTAGTGTATGAAAGGCATCCTCACACTTCTAGCTCCATTCATACTTGGCTCCTTTCTTCAACAATTCAGTCATTGGCTTGGCAATCCTGGAGAAATCCGGAATAAATCGTCGATAATACCCTGCCAATCCCAGAAAACTACGGATCTGCCGTACTGTGGTAGGAGCCTTCCAATCCATTACTTCTTGTACCTTCTCAGGATCAACTGATATCCCATCCTGAGAAATTGTGTGACCCAGAAATTTTATCTCCTTCAGCCAGAAATCACATTTGGACAATTTAGCATACAACTGATGGTCACGCAGCCTCTGAAGTACGGTATGTAAATGCTTAGTGTGCTCGGCTTCATTTTTGGAATACACCAGAATGTCATCAATGAAAACCACCACAAATTTGTCCAGTTCTGGCATGAACACTAAGTTCATTAGATACATGAAATAAGCCGGGGCATTGGTCAACCCAAAAGACATCACCAAAA
This sequence comes from Zea mays, assembly GCF_902167145.1. Lineage (NCBI taxonomy): Eukaryota > Viridiplantae > Streptophyta > Magnoliopsida > Poales > Poaceae > Zea > Zea mays. The sequence goes on along the minus strand of NC_050096.1, from coordinate 125,566,322 downwards.
ACTCATAGAGCCCATATCTGGGGGAGAAAGCCGTCTTCGGAATGTCACTGGCACGGATCTTGATTTGATGGTAGCACGAGCGGAGGTCTATCTTGGAGAACACTTTGGCTCCAACCAACTGATCAAACAAAACATCAATGCGGGGCAGTGGGTATTTGTTCTTGATGGTCACCGCATTGAGAGGGTGGTAATCGACACACATTCTCAGACTTTCGTCCTTCTTCTTTACAAACAAGGCTGGGCATCCCCAAGGTGAAGTACTTGGGCGAATGAACCCCTTGTCCAACAACTCTTGTAGCTGCTTTTTCAACTCCGCTAATTCCGCGAGAGGCATCCTATAGGGTCTCTTGGATATAGGAGCGGTTCCGGGATGCAATTCAATCGCGAACTCTATGCCTCTGTCGGGTGGCATTCCCGGCAATTCGTTAGGAAAGACATCTGGGTAGTCACAGACCACAGGGATTCTTTCAACTGGTGACTCTAACATGGCGAATGCACAAGAACGGGTACAACCCTGATCAGGCAAATATAAAGTAGTCTCGCCATAAGTAGGGGAGTGAATCTCAATGGCCCTTGCTGCAATATCCAATACTGCCTGATGTCTGGATAACCAATCGGTTCCAATATAATGTCCACGCTATCCAATCCTAAGATGAGAAGGGTGGTTCTAATCACAAGACTACCAAACTTTATAGGCACTTGCCTGCTGATTTGGTAGGTGGCAACCCTGCCTCCTGGTGCTAAAATTGTAATACCCCCATTGGTGTGGTGAAAAGGTAATTGGCACTTGGCACTAAATTTGGCACTGATAAAACTGTGTGACGCACCAGAATCAAAAAGAATAATAGCAGGATAATTCAAAACTGAAAACATACCAGTCATGACGGGTGCTCCCTCTGGAATGTCAACCACGGTGGTGAAGTTCAGTCTGCCTTGTCTCACTTGCACCTTTTGCCTCTTGCCTTGGTTCTGGTTGACATTTTGTCCCTGCCTCTGCTGGTTTCTGGGGCAATTTTTAGCATAATGTCCGGTGTTACCACAAGTGAAACACTTATTGTCATTGACCTGACGGTACTGCTGCTGCTGTGGCTAATTGTTCCTCTGAACTAGAAACTGGGTGCGGTTTGGTGCCTGCTGCTGCTGGAGTCCCCTGTTCTGAGTGTCAGATACGATCCTGAAGCGCTGTGGCTGAGCTGAAGGTCCTGCCACAGGGGTCTTCCTCTTCTTCTCTGCCTGACGAGCTGTGATACAGTCCTCCTGAGAAATGGCCATGTTGACTAACTCATTATAGCTATTGGCCCTGACTGTGTTGAGACGGTCACGGAGCTTGGTGCTGAGCCCCCTCCTGAACCTGTCCCTCTTCTTCTCGTCCGTGTCTGCATGATATCCGGCATACTAGCACAGGTCATTGAAGGCCTGAGCATACTGTAACACTGTCCGGTTCCCTTGAGTGAGTGCAAGAAACTCGTTGAGCTTGTGGTCCATAATGCCCGCTGGTATATGGTGCCCCCTGAAAGCTGCCTTGAACTCTCTCCATTCCACCTCATGGTCAGCTGGCTGCATAGCAAGATAGTGGTCCCACCATGTCCGCGCGGGTCCGTGAAGCTGCTGGGTGGCGAACCTGACCTTAGTCACCTCTGAACAAACTCCATGTAGTAGCGGGAATTTGGATTCCACTACTCTCAGCCATACATCAGCATCAAGTGGGTCCTCGGCCCTGGTGAACAACGGTGGCTGAGTACTGAGGAACTCCTGATAAGTGGCCGCTGCGGGGTGACACTGATGATCACCACCACCATAATGCTGAGGTGGTGGCTGGCGCTAAGCTAACTGTCGCAAGATCTCGTTCTGCTGAGCCATCAGCTCCTGCAGAGTAGGAGGTGGTGGCGATGGTGGAGGAATGCGCTCATTCTGTCCACGACGCGCTCTTCCCGCCATCTGAAAAATCATGTATATTCTCAATATAACATTTCCGAGGTTCAAGGTTCAATCGTGGTGAAAGAGTCAAAAGGGTAAAACCAATATATTCTTGCATAATTATAAAAGATTCCACATGGCATAAACTTTTCTTCTTAAATAAAAACTGGCATCATTCATCATCCATGCTTCCAAAAGAGTTTGTCATGATTACATCAGTTACTCAAAAGACTCAACTCTGTCTAGCCTAGTACCCCAAGGGTGCAAAAGCTAAGCTAGCCTCGAGGAGTTTCTACCGTCACAGACTTCTAACTCTATCCCTGCGACCTAGTGGGCAAACGAGGCAACACTCGACTCGGGGGAAGGTGGTCTCCCTGAGCCAGCAGTGTCCAAGTTGGAGGCAGGCTCCTCTCCTCCCTCGATGTCGACATCCTCGTTGGCCTCCATGTCCTGGATCTCCTGGTGGTGCATATCCAGGTGCTGGTTAGCTTCCACGAGTTGCTGCTGAGTGTTGATAAGCTGATCCTCGAGAACCTCAATGGTGTTCTCCCTGGTTCCCACTAGTTCCTCAAGCTCTTGGATCTCATTTGACAATTGTTCCACTTGTAGGTCTTTTTCCACCATCTCAGTGGACAAGTCAACCACAAGTTCCTCTCTATTATCCAAAGTGATCTTGGTCGCCACCAACAATGCCATCAGATGGGACACTGCCTCTCCACACATCACTTGCAGACGATACAGGGCATTCATGCACCGCACCGTCAAGTGAGCAGTCTATCCTGGGTAGATAGCCCAGATATCCTTGGCATGCTCCACTCGGTCCTTCCACATTGGGTCATCCTCCTTCTCCACGGGGAACAAGCCAATGGGGGTGAGTGGATAGCTCCAAGGGGTGGAATCCGCAGAAGGTGGTCAATCCATGAAGAGCAATCGCCTCGATAGTATCCTTAGCCCTGTATCCAAAAGACTCAGAGTCCAGCGAACGCCAGCCTGGCTGCAGGGGATGAGGCTCTAAGGTCATCCTCACCCTACAGCGGGGCACTCGGTGCTTCTCAAACAACTACACCGCGTATTGGGGAGGCATCGTGTAGCCAGCTCCCTGAAGTACCTCCCATAAGATACGGGAAAAACCTTCTCGTGCAAGCCTGTCCGTGTGGGACTATGCATTCCCTTCGTCCGAGGATCCGTGAGAAGTCATGTGTGCACGGTTAAGCGTAAGTAAAAAGAAAAAAGAAGTATAAAAGAAAAAGGAATCAAAACTTGGCCTCTCTCGGGTTATAACCATATTTCATGGTGTACTTATCTTTTGTTATTATGCCTCGGATCATTTTAAAATTCTTAACTAGTTACCCAGTAGTTTGATTACATGATGCATGCATGCTCATCCTAAACGACCTCACATCAACTTAGAGGGAATAGGAAGGAACTCCCATCCCTTATAGTAGCCTGTAGGGCTTACTCCATTAGCCACCTAGCTACCCCTCTATCATCCTAAGGCTTCACGTCCTAGGTCTGTCCTAATCGTCCTATGATTTATCCAACATTTGTTTATACCAAGTTTTACTTTGAAAAAAGGATGGTATTTATAGTTAATTGATTCCTCTGTGGTGGTACGAGCTCCTATACCAGCTGTGGCGGAACTGCCCGAATTATTCCAACTTAAGTGCCTAAGTCCCGCCTTAGAGGCTAGACCACACTTAAATGGGAATAACACGTCAATCCCTCGGATCTAGTCCGACTAGGCCACTGACAGGATCAAGTACCACATTCTCACTCGATGGTGAGTCACAGAGCAAATACAATAAAGCATAAAACCATACATTAAGGAGTATTAAATTTATTACATCCTCATCGGAGTTTTAGCAAAAGTAGTCATCATTGTTCGAAATGCAGCGGAATAAAACTAACGATAAATAAACAGAGAGATGGGGAAGCCTATACCATCACTCCTCATGCTCCTCCTCAGCCGAGGTAGGGTCCCACTCGACTGTCCAACCCGGTGGCAAGATGGACGGCCAAGTCACTCCAGCAACCATGTCCTCCAGAGAACATGTAAAATTATGCTACAAGCAAGGCTGAGTATACTAATACTCAGCTAGACTTACCTGGTGTGAGGAGTCTACTCCTCTACCTCTAGACATGCAGCTGTTGGCTGAGGGGTTTGGTTGCCAAAAGCACAAGCTGAGTCTATAAATCAAGTTTTAGCTTTGTCAAGTTTTAGTGTGACTCTCTTAAAACTGAATGTATACCTATCTAATCATACATGGTATCAAACAATTAGCAATCAACAACTTTTGTCAAGTCATCACATTTCCACTTGTTACTCAATGTAGCAGCATGGATCAAGCAGTCTCATTAGCTGTGAGAAGCAGACGATTCGAATCGAGTTTTTAAAACCTTGCAAGGTAAACCTAAACATGCGACGTGGCGAGGCACTCCGTCCCCACACACATCAACCGTCCCCATCGATTCCCTGGCAACAGAAAGGGGCTCACCGCCTTGGCGTACAATGCCTCACTGACCCCGACTGCCGTCGTGCAGTGACCGCACTTGTACCCACCATAACCGGAATGAGAGACCACGTCTCAGGTCGCGTGAGGAGGGCAATCTGCGGGCAGGTTCACTCAGGTACTAGGCTTACCGATTTACCATATTTCTCGGCATATGTTTAGTACATTCAAACGCTTGACACACGGTACCACACCTTAATCCTTATTCAAATTTTCATCCCATAGACAACCAATCCCCATGGATTGTTGCCTACAGACCAACATCATTATGATATGAAAGTGGGTACAACCAATTCCTGACCTCGCGTGAGTGCTAGAAAAATCACTCGACTTCTACCGAGATCCCTAATTAGTAAAGCAGCTACTCGACCTAGCATACTAGTATCCATCACAAAAGGATTCCTGAGATCATGCAACTAGGGTTTCAAACAACTCCTACACTTAAGAGCACATTCAATCCTACAATCATTAAGTGTAGTAAAATAGCATAATAAATAGGTTATGCACAAAAACCGGGGCTTGCCTTCCAAAGCTGGGGCAGGCAGATCCTCTGGGGCAGGCTCTGGTGCTGGATCCGGGGCTACCTCCTGAGCAACTCCTTACTCCGGCACGAGGACGTACTCTCCGTCAGCGAGGTTGCAATCTATCGAATGCAATGAATAAGAATATGCATGCCATGATTATGTAGAATTTAGTAATCATTATGCTAAGTGAAGAAAAACTAAGTTAGTTAGTAACTTAGGGTTTCCTGGTTATACGGGGCCCTTAGTGGTTTATGCTTATCAATTTAGGTTTGGGTTTTTCCTAGGGATAAGCACAGTGGATTGAAACTTGGATTTCCCTTAGATGTTTTAGTAGGCATTTAAGGGGTTTTGCTGGTTGGGTTAGGGTAACAGTAATCTCCACTATTAATTCCCCTTTTTTTCATTTTCTATTTATGAATTCTAGTGGGGGTTTGAACTACAACAGTGGTTTAACCTTTTTCCAAAAATTCTACAAAAATTACAGTGGGTTACTATTTGTCACTGCAGGCTGTCCTATAAATTTGAGGTGGATACTGATTTAGATACTACTTGTGCAAAATTAATAAAAACAAGTGTAAAAGGGACTTTTACACTATAGCTGTGATTTAAGTGAGGGTTCTGTTGGGGGCCTTCGGCTTCCGAAGGTCCTCAAAAACATGATTGAACAATGTCTCTACAGTATAATGTGTAAACAGGTACCTTTGGACTTAGATCAAAACCACAACGTGAAGATGCGCAAAGAATATGAAGGATGGCGCAGAGCCGAAGCTATGCGCAGGGGAGCTTCGACGTGATAGCAGAAAAAGAAACTGACTTAAAAGGGAAAAGACTATTTAGACCCCGATGGATTACTATAGAGTTATTAGCAAATGTAAAGGGCATGGGTGTAATTTTACATGGGCTGCGTCCCGTACCTATAAATAGATGAACAGTGTTCCCGTACTGTTCACGCTGACTTGGCATTTGCTTTCGCGTCACGCTTGTACCCCTGCTTTCCTTCGAGCCGAAGGTACATTTATAATTTGTTATTGTTGATATAGTAACGCAAATAAAAATAAGTTGATAATAATGTTTAAAGTGTTTATGTTATTTTCCATATTTTGTATATGAACCCTTCTTTACCATTTATTGTGCTTATAAAGGTCTGTCCTTTATAACCTTCGTTCGGAATTCATTATATCCGAAGGGAGATAATGCTTCAAAGGACGAAGGACTTTAACATTTAACACTTTCTATGTTGCCTTGTTCTTAACTCGAAGCATTTGAGAACAAGTCCCCAACAGGTTCTATACCCAATTTTATTTTTGTCCAGATTCATAGGTGATATTAGGCCTCTGTGCTAAAAATCACAGAAAAAGGCCTACTGGATATTTAGTTGTGAATTTCTAAAGTTTTATGCCAAAAAGGTGCTTATAACTAACTTGTTATTTGAAAAATATCAAACAACAAATTTCATATTTTTCCTATGTTCATAATAACAAAACATTAGTTATCCCAAGTTTGGGGTGTTTTCTCCTCAGGGTTATTTCTCTGGGTTTTTCTAAGGTTTCCTTATTTTTCTACATTAAAAGGTATCTCCTTTCTTTTGCACTAAAAAAGGGTATAATAAATTTTTCTAGTGAACTACACTCAATAAGGGAGCTAACAAAAATGTGGGTGCTCCCTGGTTCTTATTTTACACTACCTTTAATATTTTCTCTAACTTTAGGCTAAAAATGATTTAAATGGTAAACTCTACCTTAACTTGGTGTACAGAGAGGTTTATTATTTTTAAACAGGTCAGGAAGTGATTAAGTACTTCTCTAAATTTTCTTAACCCCAGTCTAATAGTGTAGCTATTTTTCCTTATTTCTTTTAGCTTTTGATCAGTTAATCATTTAAATCAAAACTTTAAAGTTTTCTGCAACACTTAGGAGTTTTATATTTTTCCTAAGTAGCTTACATTATTTAGGATCTCGCAAAATTGGTTTGACTCGATTTGGGTAAACCAAACTGAAGTTATGAATTTTTCAAGTTCTGTTTGAATTTAATCAGAATATTTAAAAAGGTTTCCTGGAAATCCACTTTGCATCGAAGACCCTGGGTTCTTTCTAAACTAAATCCTTCAGTTATACCCCTGTGCCACTATTCCCCCGAGTCACTGACAGCGCACAAAACCCCCTAGGTTCTTCTTCCCCGAGGTCCCTCCCCTTATGTAAACAGTAACCGCGGAAAGGAAAAGGGCGGCGCGGCTTACCGGCGGCGAGAGAGGTCTGGCGAGGGGCGGGGTTGGCTTCGGGAGGTCCTGGCGGTCACAGCGAGGTAGGCTTGACGGCGGTGGTGGTCGGAATCGGCCGGTCCACGTGCGCAGGCGGGTGAACTCGTCGGCGGCGAGTGCTCCGGCCTAACCACGGCGACATAGGTCAATCCAATGGCATGAGAAGCTTCACGGGGTGTTGATGAGTCGACACATGCAAGGAATTGAAGAACAACTCACCGTGGAGCTCGGTCTACGTTCACCGGCGGTCGGGTGAAGTCCGGCGACCGTGGACTGGCTTCTCCGGCGAGGCAAAGTCCGATTCCTTGCTCGGGGAGCTTCACCGAGGCATGCACGGTCTACTCCGAGGGTCGAACGCGGCTGGGGGAGGCTTGGCTGGCCGGTCTACGGTGGTGGGTGTTCGGGTGGTCGCGGGCACGCCGTTTGCAGGGCAAACGCCGGTGATCTCTGGCTTCGGTGAGGTCGAGAGCACGCAGGGGAGTACGGTTGAAGCTTCGGTGGGATTTATAGGCGCGGGCGCGAGCAGGAGACACGAGCACGGCTTGGCGCGGCACTGGGCGCACGGGGTCGGGCGCTGGGCGTGCTCTGGCGCGTTCAGAGCGCGTCGAACACGTGGAAGTGTTCTTCTGCCCTTGCTCAACAGCTCGCCGAGATCGCAAGCATGCGAATCTTGGCAAAAATCCGGCGCAGGCCTCCTCCTAGCACCTAGGGCTGTCTCTTGTATGTGAGTTCCAATGGCAGATATGCCCTAGGTAGGGAGATTTGCGGACGCCAAATCTAGCTTGTCCCTCTGTCCACCTCGCGACAAAAACCATGCCAAATCTTGTCAAACGTCTTGGGCTCGGTTTCAAACTTTTCCAGTGGGTGCCTTAGGTGGTATGACACCTTTTTGGTATACAACTCAAGTGGTTTTGGTGCCATTTACTAAGTGAACACGGTGGATCTTTAGATTAGGTTCAAAATTTAACTTAGAAAGAATTAGGGAGCTCTAGTGTGCTCTCTACTTAAGGGGTGAATTTGGGGTCTTCAAGGGGTCTTTTTGTAATGTTTCCCCCTGCATTTGGTAGGTTACAATGTTACTAAAACTTTGTTTATGGATTAGAATCATGTTTTGGCAATTTGGTTAACTTATCTTATCCACTGATCCCTGGTTTGGAAGTCTACTGCTCTTAGGTGTCCTTAGGGTTTAATCACCTTGGGTCCTCATGACCATTGTTCCAATTGTGTGGTTGAAACCCTTGCCACTAACTTCTCATAGCTAACCCATGTTTCCAAGGTTTTATGCTCTTCTTTTCTTCCACATGTGATCACAGTCATTAGTGCATAAATGTAACCATGGTCTTGGTAACACCTTGGGTGTTACAGCTGGCACACCGGACACTGTCCGGTGCTTCACCGGAAGGCCCGATGAATTATAGCAGAGCGGCCTCCCATTTTCCCGAAGGTGGCAAGTTCAGCTTCGAGGTCCCTGGTGCACCGTACACTGTCCGGTGGCACACCGGACAGTCCGGTGCGCCAGACCAGGGTGCCTTTTGGGATGCCTTTAGCTCTCTTTATTTGAACCCATCTTTGGTCTTTTTATTGGCTTGTTGTGAACCTTTGGCACCTGTAAAACTTATAGACTAGAGCAAACTAGTTAGTCCAATTTATTTGTGATGGGTAATTTAACCACCAAAATCTATTTAAGAAAAGGTGTAAGCCTATTTCCCTTTCAGTATGTGAATTCCCGGATGTCTTTCCTGAAGATTTGCCTGGATTGCCTCCAGAAAGGGATGTAGAGTTTGTGATCGAACTAAAGCTGGGTACAGCTCCTATTTCTAGAAGGTCGTACCGGATGCCACCAAATGAATTGGTGGAGCTCAAGACTCAATTACAAGACTTGCTTGAGAAGGGATTCATTCGACCCAGTTCATCACCTTGGGGATGTCCCGCAATTTTTGTTAAGAAGGATCAAACACTTCGAATGTGCGTGGACTACAGACCCCTTAATGATGTCACTATCAAGAACAAGTACCCTCTTCCCTGGATCGATATCTTATTCGATCAACTTACCAGAGCTCGGGTATTCTCCAAGGTTGACCTCAGGTCAGGCTATCATCAGATCTGTATTCGACCCGAAGATATACCCAAGACCGCATTTACTACGCGGTATGGATTATTTGAATATTTGGTTATGTCCTTCGGATTGACAAATGCTCCTGCCCACTTCACATATCTAATGAACTTGGTGTTTATGCCCGAGTTGGATAAATTTGTGGTGGTCTTCATTGATGATATCTTGATCTATTCCAAGAATGAAGAGGAGCATGCTAAACATTTACGGATCGTATTAACGCGCTTAAGGGAACACCAATTATATGCTAAATTCAGAAAATGCACGTTTTGGTTGGAGGAAATCCAATTCTTGGGACATGTATTGTTTGCAAATGGGATTGCAGTTGATCCCAGCAAGGTCAAGGATATTCTAAAGTGGAAACCACCAACCACTGTACATCAAGTTCGAAGTTTCCTTGGGCTAGCTGGCTATTACCATAGATTTATCCAGGATTTCTCCAAGATTGTGAAACCAATCACAAGTCTGTTGAAGAACGATACCAAATTTAACTGGTCCTCAGGATGCAAAGAAGCCTTCGAGCAACTGAAGGCATTGTTGACCACTGCTCTGGTATTGGCTCAACTGGACATTAAGCCTTTTGATGTGTATTGTGACGCATCGAGCAGTGGTCTTGGATGTGTCTTAATGCAAGAGGGCCGAGTCATAGCATATGCTTCAAGACAGTTGCACTAGCATGAGGAGCATTGTCCAACTCATGACTTGGAATTAGCTGCTGTGGTTCATGCCCTTAAAATATAGCGTCATTATCTGCTAGGAAATATCTGCCATGTATATACAGATCATAAAAGTTTGAAGTATATTTTTACCCAGTCAGAACTAAACATGAGGCAGAGAATATGGCTTGAGCTGATTAAAGATTATGAATTAGAAATCCATTATCACCCAGGAAAGGCCAACGTGGTGGCAGATGCACTAAGTCACAAGGCTTCTTGCCATTGTCTTACACTAAGGACTCCGGACACCACATTATGTCAAGAAATGGAGAAATTAAACCTGGGGATGATACAACATGGAACCTTGAACCAATTGAAGCAGAGTCAATTCTTCTGCAAAAGATTATTGATGCCCAAAGAAGTGATAAGGGAATGAAACATATTCATGAGAAAATAGAAGCCGACAAAGCGAATTGTTTCATAAAGGATGATAAAGGCATAGTATGGTTTAATAATCACATAGTTGTGCCTAAAAATGATGAAGTCCGCCAGCAAATTTTGGATGAAGCTCATCTTAGTCGATATTCCATTCATCCTGGAAGCACTAAGATGTATCAAGATTTAAAGCAACATTATTGGTGGACAAAAATGAAGATTGAAATTGCACGCTATGTGGCGAGATGTGACACCTGTAGACGTGTCAAAGCAATACATATGAAGACTGCAGGTCCACTACAATCGTTGCCCATCCCAACTTGGAAATGGGAGGACATTAGCATGGACTTCATTGTGGGATTACCCATGACGGCTAAAGGTTTTGACTCTATCTGGGTTATAGTTGATCTACTTACAAAAATAGCCCATTTTCTATCGGTCAAGACATCCTATCTAGTCCTCACCTATGCCCAGGTATATATTGCCCGTATTCTCAGTTTGCACGGAATTCCAAAGACCATAGTGTCGGACCGCGGACCGCAATTTGTATCCAAGTTTTGGGAAGAATTACATAAGTCCCTGGGTACTAAGTTGCTCCACAGTTCGGCATATCATCCTCAAACAAGTGGACAGACTGAGAGAGTAAATCAAATACTTGAAGACATGTTGCGGGCATGTGTTTTGGAATTCCCACAAAAATGGGATGAATGTTTACCATTAGCAGAGTTTTCTTATAACAATAGTTATCAAGAAAGTATTAAGATGGCACCATTTGAAGCATTGTATGGACGACGGTGCCGTACCCCCTTGAATTGGTCTGAACCAGGAGAAAGGTGGTTTTTCAGGCCTGACCTGGTTAAAGAAATGGAAGAAAAGGTTCAACGAATCATACATAACTTGAAAGAGGCACAAGCTCGACAAAAGAGTTATGCAGACAAACGACGCCAACCCTTGTACATTAAAGTCAAATATTATGTGTACCTGAAAGTATCACCAATAAAGGGTGTGACCCGTTTCGGTGTAAAAGGAAAGCTTGCACCTCGATACATAGGTCCGTTTCCTATTCTTGAACAATGTGGACCAGTGGCATACCGACTCCAACTACCCAAAACATTGTCTGCAGTGCACAATGTGTTCCATGTATCCCAATTGAAGAAGTGTCTTCGAGTTCCGGATCGAACCATTGATATTGAGGATGTTGTCTTAGAACCAGACATAACATATTCAGAACATCCTATCCGAGTCCTGGATCAGAAAGACATGATCACCCGAAGAAGAACTCTTAGATTCTACAAGATACAATGGAACCAACATACTGAAGATGAAGCTACATGGGAAACCCAAGACTTCTTAGAAAAGAATTTCCCTGGCTTTTTAGCTTCATGTAATTTGTGAGATATGTACAATTGTTTGTAAAGATGGAATAGACCCATACCACCCCCTGCTTTGTACGAGAAATAAGGAAATAAAAATATGACGTGTTTCCTTTTCCACTACTTGCCCTAGGACTTTAAATCTTGGGACAAGATTCTTTATGGGGGGAAGGATGTAACACCCCTGGTGTTACTAGCACTAAAACTTGAGTATAACATCATGTGCATTGACATTTCATATGTCTGTTACACATAGAGTGCATTCACTAGGTAAAAATTTCAATCAAGTTGTGATGTTAGGACTTGTTGAATGGTTAACCCTAGCGTAGGGCACTAAACCCTGAGTTAGGGCTTATGGATGTAAGTGAAGTCCAAATAAGAAAAAACCTCAAAACTCATTAGAAATATTCATAAGGTATCAAAATTGATGGACTTTAGTAGTACAAAAACTCTAAAGTACTCAAAACCTTAAAAAGACCCCTAGAAAATCCTAAATTGGAACCCTAGGGGGTAACTGTAAATTCTAGGCACTTTTGGACCAAAGTGCAAATATCAAAGTAAAAGAGCACCTTAAACCAACTATCTTTCACATTGGAAAATTTGCAAGTTGAATAGTGGAATTTGGGTCTACTTGCAAAAAGCACCCCATAAACCATATATGCCTAAGTCTGAAATTCAGTGCATGGGGTCAACTTTGGAGCTCTATATCTCTCAATTCATAAAGAATTTGCCCTAGGTCAACACATCAAGATTATAGAGCTACTATAGGAGCATAACTTTGCTTAAGTGATTAAACCTTGGTGTCTTACAAAATTTGGAGATAAATAGACCTAAAATCTGGCTGTCAGTCAACTTAGAGTCTGAATTTTTACTGACAGTGACTTGGGATGGACTTTGGGAGCTCTTTTGAGAATGATCCAGTGAGAATCTGAGCATGGTTACTATAGCAAGATCAAAGTTGAATTATAGATCAACAACTTTGTCACAGGAGGATAAACAAGTTATCACATAAAAATTTGAGATATGGGCCCTGAAACTTGCTCTGTCATATGCTCTGACGGTGATCACCATGGTACAGTGACTGAATAAGATCACAAGTTTAGCCCCCCTCACCGCCGGTGACCTCAAGCCAAGATTCGCGCCGGCGTCGCGATTCACACTCGGTCGAACGCGGATAATGATCCTCGGTGAAAAATCGGGTGCTGACGATGAGCTTGAGACACTGTTCCGCCCCGGCCGCCGTGTCCGCTTGTCTCACGGCCGGTCCAGATAACCTCGCCGGAGTTAGCCGCCTGCCGCTCGGGTGCCACGTGCCTAAAAGCAGTACTTCATCGCAGTGACTCGCCTTAGCTTGTCCGATCATCGTCGGTTGTCTTGCCACGGTGAAGTGCCACGATAACCATGTACCAGTAACTCTCCCCCCTCTCCGGCCGCCAGCACGCCATTCCAAATTCAAGAGCCACCACCCCCGGGCCCTATAAATTAAGCATGCCATCAGCTCCGCTAGGTAATCACACACCCAACGCACCAGCCCGTGCCTCGGATTGTCCACCAGAGCGCTCCAATTTTGAAGTTCCCCAAATCAGTCAAAACTCCGCCGTGTGTGAGCTCGTCGTGACCAGCTCTCCACAGGTCCGATCATGCCCTCCTCGCTCTTGTTTCAGCTCTCTTATATGCTCTTGATGCTTCTCGACCCGACCAATTGAGCTTGAACACGTAGGATCACCGGGAACGCCTCGGTTCATCCGTAGTTCACGCTATCACCGTGGACAAAGCGATTAGGAGCTAGAACCTTGCAATTGCTTGAGGGGTTATGGTCGTTAGGGGTGGAATTAGGTGTCAGCCACACCGGAGCACCGGCTGTTGTGTTTTCTGGCCAGGGTAAGCTCCCCGGAGCCCCTGCTCCGCCATCCATGGTTAGGGGTCTCGACGTGTGAAGAAATAGAAAAGGGAAGGGGCTATTTGCAAACGTCTGTGACACATAGGAATAGTGCGCATGAGTCTTTATGAGTTATTAAAAATTGCAGGGTCCTCTGCGCAAAGTGAACACCGCGGGCGCGCGCGGGCGCGCTTTCGCCTGTGCGTGGGCCGGCTTGGAAAAGTTTTAGCCCAGTACTATTCACCTTTTTCCTTTTTCTTTTTTTGTCAGACTTAGGAAATCCATAGAAAATTATAGAAAAATGATAAAAATATGAAACCAATTTTGTTGGACTCCTAAATTTCTCTAGTAATTTATAAAAATGGTTCCAAGAGTTTTAGCCTAGACCAGGAATTATTTAGTATTTAAGATGGCCAAAACCTAGTCTCCTGGAATTTTAGAAATTATTTAATAACTTCAAAAATCACTAAACTTTTTGGATAAGACTAATATGATATTTAGATCCCATGAGTGAAGTTTGACTTGATTTGGACATTGTTTGATGCCTAAACCAAAAACCCTAGCTCCCTAGGTTAAAACTATCTAACCCTACTAAGGTATTGACCTAGAAAAACCATAATTTCCCTAGTGCACCGTGAAGGAAAGTTGTATTCAAGATACAACTTGGTGTATCTTTTCTATTATTGGATTTTCATAAGTATTACATGAGCATTCATGGTTATATATGGTCATGTATAGAGAACGAGGAAGAAATAACTGTTGAAGAAGAGGAGACTGCTCCATCGACAGAAAATCCACCTGCCGGGAACTGTTTCTATTTTGATATTTTGGAACAGAGCCCGACTCTCCTACAACACAAGGCAAGCCCCGGTGCATTTGCCACCTCCTTACTGTTTTAAACTATTTATTACTTGAATGATGCATTAGGTGATAGGAGTTGGGTGTTAAACCAATTGCTGCATTTCCTTCCATGGAACTGTTTACCATTCCTTGATTACCTGTTTTATTAAAAGGTTTTTCTGATGCTTATTCTTGCTTTAGAAAAACAAATATTTTGTTTTAAAACAAAAGATGATGCTTCACAGTGGATGGGATGTTTTCAAAAATAAAACTTGATGGTGGAACCATCATGGCCATGATGGGTTCAACATCAGAAAAGATGTACCTCTGCCAGTTACCAGACATTGGGTTTTTAAATTATAAAGCTAAGACCGAGCGGGTGACTTGCACGAGAAGAGAGTCTCAGTGTAGTTTCTCCGTCTGAGTCGATTAAGGACTGTGTCGATGTAGGCCTGATGACCGAGGACCCTTTAACTGGTCACATGCCTCGTCATGGGTAAGCTTTGCCTCGGGCAGACTAATACCAGGGAGTGGAGAGATGGCGAGAATAGCATGTACCCTCCATGGCAAGAGGTTGGACGGTGGTGTATCTGTGCTCTCTATTGGCGTGAACCTGGTCTGGTCTTAAAAACCCCGGTGGCAAGTTGACATATGGAAGGGTTAAGTGCTACATATGTCGTGTGATTGGAGATCCTTAGCTGAGTATTAATCGATTCGGATCGCCGTTATTTCTCAGACATGAAGACTTGGTCACTGACTTACATGTAACATTCCAGTGAACAAAAAGGGTTGATAAAAGACGGCTAGTGCAGGTCCAGTGCTTGAACTAGGGTAGAAGGAACTCTAGTTTCAGGTAATGACTTAACTTGCTAATAAAACTGGATTTTTAAGGATCCACTTTTAGTAAGCATTTTTGCAAACAGAGTCTTTGCTACTTGATCAGCCTCACCTTGACTCCCTTAAGCCAGCATATCCTTGAGAGTCTTTTGTTTTGACGGGTAAGACTTGCGAAAGTACACTCCGTACTCAGGGTTTTTGAACCCATGTTGTTGTAGGTGAGAAAACAACAGACTTTTGCTGTTTTTGCACTAAGGTGGTGCCCAAGGAAGAACCTCAGCAGTGAAGCCACATGACAATGTTGGCCTCCCATTTGGAAAACAATATACTTTTATGCGGGAGGGGTTTTAGCCTCCCAAGTTTGTAATAATAATACTTATGCACTCATATACCCTGGTTTTGTAATAACTATAACACTCTCTCTATAGCTTATTCATTCCTCCGATGTGTTGTAATATCTGCGTGACGGGTGAAACGCTCTTGGGCAAGGAAAAGGATACATATACCGAACTTGTCGAGTGATTATGTGCATCTACAGGGTTGTCCAAGGTCCGTTGGACAAGGACAACTGTAGGTGGGCCTAATGACTTGGGAGGTTCCGTCACACAAGCGCTCACTATGAGATGATCCATGCCTCTCCGACACGGTGGATCCCTCACGACCATGTACAACCATCGAGTCGGGTCACCAACAATTCCTCCAGGGTGATGACCGAGCTCCAATTGCCACCAAGCCATCTAGGTGATGCCGATCACCAAGAGTAATAAGCCATAGACTTTCACTTGACCAAGAGAAGCCTAATGCATGCGGTATGTGCTCTAGGTGGCTCTCATGCGCACTAATGATGTCCTAACATGGGATTATGATTTTGCTAATAACCCCACTAGGTTTTATGGACTTGCAATGCTCTGGCAATAAAGTCTAGGTGGTTGGGGCAGCAAGACATTCAATATGGCTGGTGGAGGGGGTATAAATACCCCACTCACCAAAAACTAGCCGTTGAAAACTCTACTGCGTATGGGCGCACCGGACAGTCTGGTGCCATCAGTGCGCTAACGGTGCATATCCAATATCTAGTTCTGACAACTAGCCGTTGCTTTAGAGTTGCACCGGACATGACCCAGTAGTTGTCTGGTGCACATAGGACAGTTCGGTGCCAGGCCAAAAAATCAGTTGTTCGAACTATTTGCTCTTAGGTTTCTAGGCTTCTCAGGGTTTCCTCTCGGGCGCTCTTGGGCTCACTGCCCAGGGGACCACCGGATAGTCTGGTGCACACCAGACAGTCCTATACCCCTAGGGCAGGATCCCTACTTTCATTTCTTGAGGTTTTCTAAACTGATTTCGATTCTAACTTGTGAGTAAGTTTAGAGTGACAACTAGCACTAGTTGTGAGTGTGAACATGCACCGACACTACACTAGTTATCTCTTGGCCTAACTACTCATCCACATCCCCTCTTTATAGTATGGATAAAATAAAAATAGAAGTCCTACCTCTATACCAAGTGTTCCACAACTCGTTCGACACTTAGGATATGAAGACCTTCATCTTTTGATTCGCCTTTTTCAGCCGTCGCTTCAAGTTCTCATCTAAGGGACTGTTTTCACGGTTATAGTGTAACTTCCTGCATTGTGACCTAACTTACCATTTGCTCTACAAAACACATGTTAGTCACAAGTAATCTTACGTTGTCATTAATCAATAAAACCAACTAGGAACCTAGATGATTTCAAGGTCTTTTAACTCTTTCTTAGCTCCTCTTTAAAATACTCTACCATTGTTTCCTTGTATCAATCACGTTTCTTGTACAGACCATCCCACTACGGTCCGAATCCTTCCTTAGACGACATTCCTCGTACATGACTAGGATGCTCAAGGTTATCAAGACCTATCGTTAGGATGTCTATCTCCCTTTGTGGCTTAAATGTTCCTTGGCTTTGCTTAGTTGCCATTGCATATATGTTCTTTGCCGCTTCTTCGAGAGTGGGATTATCAAAAGTTACACCGAACTCGGTTTCCCTTGGTTTTTGAACACTGATCAAATCTACCGTCCTTTCACCAAGTTGCTCATACATCGTTGGCAACCCTGTGGCCTTCTTCTTGTGCCTAGGTGGTGGTGGTACTTGTTCTTTTTAGATAGTTCTGAATTTTCCTTGCTTGAAGATATGAAATATGGGTTACTCCTCCACTATAGAAATAATGCCCACTGGCCTGCTGAGATTTTATATTTTTTGTCGGGTCCAGGCCTTTCTTTGCAAACTTGGTATTCATCTCAGACCTTCAGTGTTGGGGGCCATCATCTTCCGAAGGTCCTCAAAAACATGATTAACAATGTTTCCCAAGTGTAATATATGTACAGGAATCTTCGGACTCGGAATGAAGTTGAACATGATAGGAAAAGCGTGATCAAGACGAAGGTTGAACCAGTTCCGAAGCTACACGCAAGGAAGCTTCGACTCAGCAGCAGAAAAAGGAACCGACTTAAAGAGGAAAAGGCTATCTAGTCCTTGATAGATTGTCCTTGAGTCAATAGTAAACATGAAGGGCATGAATGTAATTTCATACAGGCTGCGCCCTGTGCCTATAAATAGATGAACAGTATCTCCGTACTGTTCACGCTGGCTTGTATTCGCGGCGGAGATAGTTCAGCTAAAGTAGGTAAAATTGATTAGTTTGAAGCCACAAAACAAGTACCGAAGCTAAAAAACCAAAAAATAATACCTATACGCCTTTCGCGTTCTGCAGCCTCTTCAGCTCGTTTTGCTTCTGCTCAGGCGTCATGGGTGTCTTTTTCACTCTTTTTTATAATCTCATGGGCCAGCTCTCGGCCACCATTCACCCAGACATCATTATAAAATTTCCCGCCCATTAAAGTTGCTTCAGCTGAAGGATCCTTCGTATCATTTACGGAGAAGGCAGCTTCGGCCTGGGCCATGGCTTTAACGCGATCGCATCCGGCCTTCTCCAAGATGGATGAAATTCCCCGCGCACCGGAAAACATGCAAACATCCCCGCAATCACTCAAAATTTCTTCAAAGGCTTCGGCTTCTTCACTTATTCATTCAACGATGCCCTTGGGATCGCCTCGTATGAAGTTTTCTTCAGCAGAGTAGGCACCCACTTTGGCGAAGCTAGTTTTCAATTTCTTCACACAATCCAAGGATTTCTCGAAGCACCTTTCCTTGGATTCGCGAAGTTCTTCAACATTTTTCTCTAGCTTATTTTTCCAGTACTCATTGATTTCTCGATTAGCCTGTGCGAGCGCGCAATTCTCTTTAGCTTCGGCCAGCTGTCTCCGAAGGTCTTCAATTTCAGTTTTCTGGGCTTCGGTCTAAGCTTTATAATTAGCTCCGTCTTCCTTTACTTTGTTTACCAATGAAATCAAAATTTTATCTTTCTCTAGACCTTCGTTTCTTAGTTCAATCACCTTGGACCGAAAGTTGTTAATAGCCATTGTACAGCCTTCGTCTTCGGCGCTCTTCTGAGCCCTCAAGGCATTACTAAGAATTAATCCCTGTAAAGAAGAAGAAAGAATTGAGTATGAAAATAAAAACTTCGTTTTTAACTTCAAAGTCAACTTTTATACCTTTATACTATTTTACGCGAGGCTGTCAGCAAGATCATCCTTCGATAAGACCGAAAGGCCTTCTTCAAGTTTAGGAAATCCCATACTCTTATCTATCTCCCGGCAAACGGATATTTCTTTGTTATCCGGGAGACAATACAGGAAATCTTCTTCGTTACTACCATTGAACACTAAGGCCCCCTTCGGATATTTCAATCTTTGGGCGTAGTGTCTGGCTTCTAGTATTTCTTCTTGAGATAATTTCTTCCCCGAAGCATGTCGAATGATGTAGTCAACATTTTTGTTTGGAGCTTTGGGAGCAAGAGCTTCGATCTTTTCAGGAGTAATCTGCCCTGACATTTTTTCCTCAGGCGCGGAAGGCTTCGTCTCGATGGGCACTGAAGGCCCAGCTTCGGCTTTGGCCTGAACTTTCGTAGCTTCGGCAATTTTCTTAGGGGCAGGGCTCAGGGCCTTCGTAGTCTCTATAACAACGTCTAACACGCTGGCCATCCTCCTCCTCTTGGGAGTTGTGGCAGGAATTTTTTGCATCTTTGGCAAATCTGCCTTTGTCGGTGGGCTCAGAATTTCTGGCGTTTTAATCACCTTTTCCACCTGTGGCTCTTCAGCCTTATTATCTCTAGCTTCGGCTGTCCGGACTATAGGCACCTTTGGCACTACAATCGGCTCTTCAGTACTCTACACAATTGGAGCAGCTTCCTTGGCCTCGGCAGCTGAAGAGGTCCCCGCACCAAATTTAGACACCACGGCCGGTGCAATGTACCGCGACCGGTGGGTCAGAACCTTCAACTTTTTGCCCTTTGGCTCAGCTTTAATGGCCGAAGCGGCAATCTTCCTCTTTTTCTCTTGCCCTCGTAGCGGGTAATGGTAATCAGGGTATACGAAGCCAATAGCATCAAATACCATTTTTAATCTTTTCTTGCCCTGACCTCCAAACGCTGCAGACAAAGCATTATCTTCGGCCTTGGAGTATGTCCCAAGTAGTTCGTCGCTGGTAGCTTTGATGCACTTCAGCCAGTCATCGTCTGGCTCATCAAACTCCCCCCTAAATCTGAAGGTATACTTCAATCGGACCAGACCACCCTCACTAGAATCGGCGGTGGTCTCCTTCGGCATATCCCAGCTCTCCACAAGTGGCCATACCCTAAAGGCTATATGCTCTTGAATCAAATCCCTTATGCCAATGAAGGCACACACAGTGCTAAAAGCCCTCTAACATGCTTCGACATTGCCATCAATTTCCACCTTCGGCCTTCGGAGGCCGAAGCGAGACCAGATGGGTCGCTGAATGATTTCTTTGATGTCTTCCCTTGCCTTTAAATCATTTTTAACGTAAAACCACTCCCCCATCCAGGACCCAGGCCATCTTTTCTGGAATGTTGGTACCAGGTGGCTTGCATTGGGGCGAGCAATAAATCCATAACAACCGAAGTTGTTGTGGTACTAT
Organism: Zea mays; assembly: GCF_902167145.1. Lineage (NCBI taxonomy): Eukaryota > Viridiplantae > Streptophyta > Magnoliopsida > Poales > Poaceae > Zea > Zea mays. The sequence continues at coordinate 125,545,952 of NC_050096.1, read as the reverse complement.
TCTTTGCCAGTAGCCTTCGTCTCATATAAAAGCTCGTGCATACTGCAGAAGCACTTCACGCTTGGCTCTAGCCCCTGACTCCTTACAGCCGAGACAAAAATCCCCATCCTAATCATAGCTTCGGGGGTGATCTGATGAAGGAAGATCTGATATATCTTCAGCACTTCAACCACAAACTTGCTCAAAGGGAACCAAAGACCAGGCTTAAAAAAGCTTCGGTAGATTAACAACTTCATTCTCCTCAGGAGTAGGGACGATGTTGTCTCCACCAACTCTCACGATAGACATGTCACGAAAGTACCTTCCTGTCATGTTGTCAAGATGACTCTGTTTAATAGTCGATTTTCCGAAGAAAGCATGGCTTGGTCGCCATGGCCAATCTTTAGAATTGTCATCTCCACTCTCCACATCATAACTATCACTGTCATCAGTATCTTCAGACAAACCCTCCAGTATCTCTTTAGTAATCTTCTCCGTGTTCGTTTTTGACATAGACTCAAAAAACTCGGCGATAAAAGGACCCGCAACTTTCTTTTCTTCAAACAACTTCGTCTCCTCAGTTAGCTTTGTCTCCACAGTCGTCTTCTTTTCCTCAGTCATCTTTTCCTCAGACATGGTGAAAACACGTCTTATTCCCGAAGCTCAAAAAGCTTGAAAATCAGGCGAGAGCTAGTGAGCAAGAGCTAAAAAGTTTGAGAAAATAACGCAAATGGCAGAAATTGCGTATCAAATGTTGCCGGTGTGGGTTCATATTTATACGCCCAGTGCTTTTCTAGCAAAGGGAAGGTGTTTTTTTGGACCTTCGGCTTAAGGCCTCCGTTCACGTCACAGTCTAAATTCGTTGTTATAACAAATTAATACTGTGAGGGGCTACTGTTGGGGGCCTTTGTCTTCCGAAGGTCCTCAAAAACATGATAAACAATGTTTCCCAAGTGTAATATATGTACAGGAATCTTCAGACTCGGAATGAAGTTGAACATGATAGGAAAAGCGTGATCAAGATGAAGGTTAAACCAGTTCCGAAGCTACACGCAAGGAAGCTTCAGCTCAGCAGCAGAAAAAGGAACCGACTTAAAGAGGAAAAGGCTATCTAGTCCTCGATAGATTGTCCTTGAGTCAATAGTAAACATGAAGGGCATGAATGTAATTTCATACATGCTGCGCCCTGTGCCTATAAATAGATGAACAGTATCCCGTACTGTTCACGCTAGCTTGTATTCGCTCGTGCGTCACACTTGGACTTTTACCTTCTGTCAAGCCGAAGGTACAAATGTAATTCAATATTGTTCTTGTTCATCCATGATGATATAATAAATATATATTAATGATATCATATGATTATTCGTGTCGTCTCTTATATTTCATATGCTTCTTCTTTCATTAACATATATTGTGATGATGAAGATACGTCCTTCATGACCTTCGTCTAAAGATCATTATATCCTAAGGGAGATAATGCTTCAAAGGACGAAGGGCATTAACCTTTAACATTTTGTGTTGCCTTGTTCTTAACTCATAGCATTTGAGAACAAGTCCCCAACATTCAGTTTTGGAAATTTATGGCAAATGTGGCAGAACCGCCCGAATTATTCCAGCTTAAGTGCCTAAGTCACGCCTCAGGGGCCGTAACACACTTAAATCCGAATAACTCGTCAGTCCCTCAGATCTAGTCTGATAAAGCCACTTAACCAGGATCAAATACCACAAACTCACTCGAAGGTGAGTCACAGAAGAAATACAATAAAACAGGAAAAACCTCAAATTAAAGTACTGGATTTATTACATAAATCAGAGTTTTCCCAGTTGCTGATATAAGTTCACAAAATAAAATGCAGCGGATAATCGATATCGTCGGTAGCGAGGAATTGGGCAAGGCCTAGCCCACTCCTCCTCCTACTCCTCTCCTACTGGAGCAGCATCCCACTCGACCGTCCAACCCGGTGGCAGGATGGTAGGCCAAGTCACACCATCAACCATATCCTGAAGCGTACCTGCAAAAATTATGCCACAAGCAAGGCTGAGTATACTAATACTCAGCTAGACTTACCCGGTGTGAGGAGTCTATTCCTCTACCTCTAGACCATGCAGCTGTTTGGCTGAGGGGTTTGGTTTGCCAAAGCACTAGATGAGTCTAAAATCAATTTTTAGCTTTTCAATTTCTAGCATCATTATCTTAGCTAAGTTTGCTCCTTCTAAGCATACATGGTAGCAAGCATTTAGTACAATCAACAAGTTATCTCAAGTAAACTTCATTTCACTTCTTACTCAATGTAGTACAAGGGGTCAAGCAGTCTCATTAGCTGCGAGAAGCAGACGATTCAAATCGAGTTTTAAAACCTTGCAAGGTAAACCTAAACACACGACATGTCAGGGCACTCCGTCCCCACACACGTCAACCGTCCCCATCGATTTCCCGTTCGTGGCCAGGCCTCACCGCCTTGGCATACAATGCTCCACTGACACCGGCTGCCGTTGTGCAGTGACCGCACTTGTACCCACCATAGCTAGCATGGGAGATCTAGTCTCAGGTCGCGTGAGGGGTAAAGTCTGCGCCCGGCTTCACTCAGGTACTAGGTTTACCAGTTACCATATTTCCTGACATGTGCTTAGTACATTCAAACGCTTGACTTAGGTATCCACACATTAATCCTTAATTCCTTATTCCCGTCTCATGGACAAGGCATCCTCCCTGGATTCAAGTCCATAGACCATCATAGATCCCGTTATCAAGATGAATACAATCAATTCCTGACCTCGCGCGAGTGCTAGAAAAATCACTCAACTTCTACCGAGATCCTGATTAGCAAAGCAGCTACTCGACCTAACATACTAGTATCCATCTTAAAAAGGAATCCTAAGTTCAAGCAACTAGGGTTTCAGGCAACTCCTACACTTAAGTGCATAGTACAAGCCTACAAACATTAAGTGTAGTAAAATAGCATATATAAATGGTTATGCATTAAACCGGGGCTTGCCTTCAATAGCTGGGGCTGCGGGGAGATCCTTGATGGCAGTCTCGGGAGCTTGCTCCTGATCTTCCTCGTGGACAGCTCCTTGCTCAGGGATGAGCACGTACTCTTCGTCAGCAAGATTGCAATCTAATGAATGAAATGAGTAAGAAACATGCATGGCATGATATGCAATTTTGCAATTAAAATTTGATGGGGGAGGATTAATTTAACATGGTGGAGTTTAATCTTACTACTGAAGCTTTTTGTGGTACACTTAGCAAATTAGGGTCAAGCTTGGTTAAGCTAATTGGTAAGTTCATTTTGTTGTTCCACTGATTTCTTTTTAATGCCTTAGTGAGAGTTTATTAAGATCTCTAGCTGAATTCATTGGAGTGAGATTTATTTTTCCCTCTCTTCCCTTCTATTTCTTTTAAGCTTTTAAGGTTGGTTTGAACTACAAGATAGCTAAAAATATTTCCAAAAATTCTGCAACAATTACAGTGGCTTCTTACTGGTGTATAATTCTCTGTCTCAAATTTTGGGGCTTAAAAAGTGAGGGGTGCTCTCTGTATATAATTATCAAATATTAGGGCAGAGGGGGTGTTTCAACTACAACTCCTTTTTAACTGTCGGTTATTCTCTAAGACATATTTTTGCCGGCATTTAGATATTATAACATGACTTTGTACAAATTTTCAGCCACTAATACTTATTAGTTATTTTTTTATGATTTCCTAAAGTTTCTAGCCAAAGGGGTGCTTTCTACTACCACTATACTTGAAAAATATCAAACAACAGACTTCAAATTTTTCCTATCTTCTTCTTTGTGCAAGAGCAATCATTCTGAAGTTTGGTAACTTTTTTCTGAAGGGAAGGGTGGTAGGGATTTCTTGAACTAAATGGCCTTTTTCATGAAGTAGGGGCAATGGGTATTATTTTGCAGCTTTCAATTGGATTTAGCATTTTTCTCTGGTGGCCTACTTCATTATTAATCTGGTAAAAATTTATTTGCCCATTATTACACATTGTTTGGCTTGCTTACGATTTAATTGAACTATGGCTCAATATCAAGTTCTATTTGTTCACCCTACTTAAAATGATGGGCTGGTGTGTTTACCATTTTTGTAGTGGTGTTCTAGTGGTTACAAGTCCAATGATTTTTTCTTAACAATTTTGAAATTGTTTTCATAATTCTAATAATTGTTTTTCTAGTTTGGTTAGTGCCTAATAAAACATTTCACCTTAAATTTGCTCTGGACTAGGGTTCCCTTTATTTTTTCTAGGTTCTCTATTACTTAAGTGGACTAGGAAAAATACTTGCATTCACTGTTCATTATTTTCCAGTGCATTTCTCATTTTCCTAAGTTTTGAGAAAATGTGGCTTTTAATAAGTAATCTTGTTTAAATCTTCAATACTGCGGTGCTCACTATTTTTAAACAGTGTCTAAATGGGGTTTACACTTCTACAAATTTTCTGAAGTTCAGCACAGGAGCCTAACAAGTTTTCTTTATTTTAATAAGGTTTGGTCAGATTCCTTAATTAATTTCAAACTCTAAAATTTAAAACAGAAAACATAGGGTTCAGTATTTTTAGGTGATAGTTCATAATATTTTGAATCTAGCAAAATTGGTTTGGTTAAATTTGGTTGAATATAACTCAAGATATAATTTTCCTAATTTCTCTGCTGAATTTAAAAATATTAAATAGAAATTGATAAAGGAAAAACAGTTTTACACTTGGGTCCCTGGCGAAAGGTTTTAAACGTATTACAGATAGGTCCTCAGTTCACTATTCATCTGAGTCTATGACTCTGCAGAAAACCCCCTAGGGTTTCTCGAAATCAAACCCTCAGTCTTGCCCCTAATGGAACAGTGACCACGGCGGAGGAAAAGGGTGGAGGGGCTTACCGGCGGCGAGGTTGCTCTAGTGAGGGGTCGGGTGAGGTTCGGGAGTCTCTGGCGATCATGCCGAGGTGCGGATCGCCGGCGATGGTGGTCGGAGTAGGTCGGTTCACGTGCGCAGGCGGGGGAGCTCGTCGGTGGCGAGGAATCCGGCCTAACCAGGGCGCGATAAATCAATTAAATGGGTCGGGGAGCTTCACTAGAGATCAAGGAAGATGTGTTCTGTCGGGTCCGAGAGCTTGGGAAGCTCCACGGGCCACTAGCGAAGCTAACCGAGGGACAGGCGCAGCTTGGACGCGGCTGGAGCGAGCTGGCCGCGGTGGCCGAGGCTTGGGCAGTGATGGCTGGCGGAGGAAAGCTCGTCGGAGCTAAAGGAGGGGTGTCTGGCCAGCGAGGTTGAGCGTGGAGTGAGGTGAGGCGCGCCTAGGGGTGGTTTTAAAGGCGTGGGCGAGCACGACTGAGGGGAGGCTCTGACAAGCGCTCGGGGCGTGCGCGGGCGAGCGCCAGTGCACGCTCTGGCGTCTGGCACAGCGTCGAGCACGAGGCAGCGCAGAGAGATGTCGTGTTCAAGCGCGGGTTGGCTCCAAATCTTTGAGATTATGGCCATGATCCCATTGAGAGATCTCTTCCCCTGACATTCCTTTGTCGTTTGTGTGTGGAGGCTTGTAGGTTTCGCTGATTGGATCAAGAGATATGGAGGGGTGAAGTTGGGTTTCTCTCACTGCCGAACGCAGTGAGAAGATCCCGGGTCTGACGTGTCCATGGCACGCGTCCCGATGCCATCTTCTGGTATGAGGTAGAGGGGTTAGTTAGACACATTTTTGTCAATGGGAGCTTAGAGTTTTGAGATAGAGATCAAGGTGAACGCGCTCGGTTTTGGTTCAAAGGCTAAAAATTCAGAAATCTGTATTTCAGATTTCCCCATTAAACCTCCACTTGAATGGCTTGCTTGGAGTTTTTAACAAACTATTTTGTCCAAACTTTTATAATCTTTATTGTAGCTTAGTTAATGTATTTAAATTTTTATAATTGGCCTAAGCCATGATTCCATGTTTTTCATGGCCTTTCATCCCTTTTTCTTCCTTTCTACTTAAGTGGCTTATTTAGGGTTGGTATTTGGGTTTCAACATTTTTCCCTTTTTGAAAACCTCATTTGTTTTAGACATGATTATTTAGATGTAAACTTAGTGGATCTTTTATTCTTAAGTTGATTTGGTGCTTCTTGTCCAATTTGGTTTACATGAAATGATGGCACTTGATTTAGAATTGAGAAGAACCCTAGGTGACACTAGGGTGTCACATCCTTCCCCCTTAAAGGAATCTCGTCCCGAGATTCGGGTCGGAGTCCTCTCGGGTGAAGCAAAGGGTGAGACTTGCTTGAAGTGGGTGCTTTATTTATTAAGGCAACTGCTCTTCGAATGTCATTCTCTTTGCAACTTCAGAAGGAAGTCCTTTTAACCTTAATTTTATAGTTAACTCATTCTATTTTAAGATCATTTTTCTTATGTTTTGATTCAAAGGGAAGGGGAGGGGTTGGGCATGATTACGTACTAATTTCCGTAGGTAGGCAATCAGGGAAGTTGGAACGCAGAAATTCCTCAGTCTCCCAAGTAATCTCTTCCTCCCAGTGATTACTCCATTGGATCTTATACATCTTGACTGATTTAGCCTGAGTTGATCTTTCTTTGCAATCTAGAACCTTTGAAGCGTACTCTTGGTACGATAGATCTGGCTCTATCTCCAATTCTGGTTCTGCTATGATCTCAGTCGGCAATCGAACACATTTCTTCAGTTGGGATACATGGAACACATTGTGGATGGCAGACATTTTTGGAGGTAACTTCAATTTGTATGCCACGGGTCCACATGCTTCTATGATCTCATAAGGTCCAATGTAATGAGGGGCTAACTTGCCTTTGATCCCGAATCTCTGCACTCCCTTGGTGGGTGATACCTTTAGATATACGAAATCTCCCACCTCGAACTTGAGAGGTTTCCTTCTCTTATCATGGTAACTCTTCTGCCTGGCCTGAGCAGCTTCTAGATTCTTCCTGATTAGTTTGACCTTCCTTTCGGCTTCAGTCACTAAGTCAGGTCTAAAAACTTCTCTTTCTCCAGGCTGAGACCAATTGAGGGGTGTTCTACACCTTCTCCCATAGAGAGCTTCGAAGGGTGCCATCTTTAGGCTGGATTGATAACTGTTGTTATAAGCAAACTCTGCCAAGGAGAGGTGCTTATCCTAGTTCTTGCTACAATCCATTGCACAAGCCCTCAGCATATCTTCAAGAATTTGATTTACCCTCTCGGTCTGACCATCACTCTGTGGGTGGTAAGCTGAACTTCTGATTAGCTTGGTTCCCAAAGACTTGCAGTTGTTCCCAAAATCTAGCAACAAATTGGGCTCATCAGTCAGAGACAATGGTCCGGGGCAATCCGTGCAAACACACGATTCGGTCAATGTACAACTCTGCATACTTTTGAGCCTTATCAGTGGTGTGCATTGGGAGAAAATGTGCCACTTTCGTGAGTCGGTCCACAATAACCCAAATCGAATCATGATGACGCGAGGTGTTGGGCAGACCCACAATGAAATCCATGCTGATGTCATCCCATTTCCACGAAGGTATAGATATGGGTTGCAAGGCTCTAGCTGATTTCAAGTGGCTTGCCTTTATCCCCTAACAGGTTTCACATTCTGATACATATTGGGCTATCTCCCTCTTCATTCTGGTCCACCAATACAAGGGCTTTAGATCATGCTACATTTTGGTGCTCCCTGGATGTATGCAGAATTTAGAGAGATGGGCCTCATCCAAGATTTTCTTCTTGAGATCCTTATTTTTAGGAACCACCAATCTGCTTTCAAACCACAATATACCCTTTCCATCTTGGCAGAAACATTTATACTTCTTGGTCTTCTGATGGAGGTTCTCCTTAATAATTTGCACTCCCTTGTCACTGAGCTGGGCCATGATGATCTGGTCTTGCAAAGCTGGCTCAACGGAAATGTGAGACAAAGCACTAGAAGGAATCACTTCAATCTTCATTTTGCTCAACTCATCACACAAGGTGTCAATGCGAGAATCCATCATAACACAATTGCATTGCAATTTCCGACTCAAGGCATCCGCCACTACATTAGCCTTTCCTGGGTGATAATGTACCTCCAGGTCATAGTCCTTGATCAGCTCTAGCCATCTTCTCTGCCTCATGTTGAGATTAGCCTGAGTAAAGATATACTTAAGACTCTTATGATCAGTGAAGATGTTGCAGTGGGTACCCATCAAATAGTGTCTCCACATTTTCAATGCATGGACCACGACTGCTAACTCCAAGTCATGAGTGGGATAATTTTGCTCATGAGGCCTGAGTGCTCTTGATGCGTAAACAATGACTCGGTTGTCTTGCATCAAGACACAACCCAGTCCAGTGCCAGAGGCATCACAATACACATCAAATGGCTTGCTGCTGTCGGGTTGTGCTAACAACAGTGCTGTGGTCAGATGTTGCCTCAATGCATGGAAGTCATCTTCGCACTTCTGACCCCAAACAAACTTGGCTTCTTTCTTCAGCAATTCAATTAGGGCTTTGCAATTCGAGAGAAATCTGGAATGAATCTTCGATAATAACCAGCTAATCCCAGAAAACTTCGAATCTGACGGACAGTCGTTGGCGGCTTCTAGTTCATCACCTCTTGCACCTTATCAGGATCAACAGCTATACCTGCCTGAGAGATAGTGTGACCCAAGAATTTGATCTCCTTTAGCCAAAAATCACATTTTGACAATTTGGCATAAAGATGGTGCTCTCGCAGATGTTGAAGCACTACATGCAAATGTCCGGCATGCTCTTCTTCGTTCTTTGAGTACACCAGAATATCATCGATGAAAACCACTACAAACTTGTCCAATTCAGGCATGAAAACAGAATTCATTAGGTACATGAAATATGCTGGTGCATTAGTCAGCCCAAAAGACATCACCAAGAATTCATACAACCCATATCTGGTCGAGAAGGCAGTCTTTGGAATATCGCTTGCTCGTATCTTGATCTGATGATAGCCGGAGCGAAGATCTATCTTGGAAAACACTTTGGCTCCGACCAACTGATCGAAAAGAACATCAATACGAGACAAATGATACTTATTCTTGATAGTCACCGCCATTAAGTGGGCGGTAATCTATGCAGTCTCAAGCTTTCATCTTTCTTCTTTACAAACAAGGCTAGACATCCCCAAGGCAAAGTACTTGGGCGAATAAAACCTTTGTCCAACAATTCTTGCAAATGCTTCTTCAATTCTGCCAACTCAGCGGGTGGTATCCGGTAAGGCCTCTTGGAAATAGGTGTCGTTCCCGGTTGCAATTCGATGGCGAATTCGATATCTCGGTCTGGTGGTATTCCTGGTAATTCATCCGAAAACACATCTGCATAATCATAGACCACTGGAATCTTCTTAGGGGTAACTCCGTCATAGCAAAAGCACATGACTGAGTAGAATCTTGACTGGGCAGAAACAAGGTGAAACTCCACAGATTGGGCAATTGATTTCAACGATGCGGCTGGCTACATCGAGCACTACTTGGTGTCTGGTCATCCAATTGGTTCCCAAAATAATATCCACATTCTCCAAACCCAAAACAAGAAGGGTGGTTTTGATAATGTGGCTTCCCAGTTGAATAGGCACACTTTGGTTTAATTGGTTAGTTGCAATTTTACCCCTAGGTGTGGCTATCATGAATGACCCTTTTGTGTGACAGAAAGGCAGTTGACATTTAGCATTGAACTTTTGGCTAATGAAACTATGAGATGCACCAGAATCAAACAAAATTAATGCAGGTTGATTATAAACTAAAAAGATACCAGTCATGATGGGGGCTCCCTCAGGAAACTCCTCCAGAGTAGTGAAGTTGAGCTTCCCTTGCCTGACTTGTACCTTCTGCTTTCTTCCCTTGTCTTGATTTGGTGTTGGCATCTGGCTCTGCTGATTTCTTGGGCAATTCTTGGCATAGTGGCCCACATTGCCACAAGTGAAGCACTTGTTCCCATTACCCTGGCGAAATTGCTGCTGAGGAGGCTGATTGTTCCTTGGAGCAGGAGCTAGAAGACGAGTGGGTGCTGGCTGCTGCTGCTGAGGTGGCCTGATCACCCATCTGCCAGCCTGCTGCTGAAATCCCCTACTCTAGTTGTGAGAAACAATCCTGAACCTCTGGGCCTGAGCGGATGGTGCTGCCATCGGTGCCTTTCTTTTCTTCTCTGCCCAGTGAGCTACATACAATCCTCCTGGGAGATGGCCAGGTTGACCAACTCATTGAAGCTATCAGCCCGGACAGTGTTAAGACGTTCACGCAACTTGGTGTTGAGACCCCTGCGGAAGCGGTTTCTCTTCTTCTCATTGGAATCAGCATGATAACCTACGTACTGGCACAGGTCGTTGAAGGCCTTAGCGTACTGCAATACCGTGCGGGTTCCTTGATTGAGTGCCAGAAACTCATTCAGCTTGCGACCGAGAATTCCAGCTGGGATGTGGTGCCCTCTGAAAGCAGTCTTGAATTCCTCCCAAGACACTTCACGATCAGCAGGTAGCATAGCACGGAAGTGGTCCCACCAAGTCCAAGCAGGGCCGCGAAGCTGCTGCGCGGCGAAGCGAGCCTTGGTATCATCAAGGCAGTCTCCCGCTAGGAGGGGAAACTTGGACTCCACGACGTGTAAGGACACGTCGGCATCCAACAGATCCTCTACCTTGGTGAACAAGGGTGGCTGCGTACTCAGGAAATCCTGGTAGGTTGCCGCTACCGGAGGTCGCTGTGGCTGGCCTCCACCATACTGCTGAGGGTGGGGCTGGCGCTGCAAAAGCTGTCGCAGAATCTCATTCTGCTGGGCCATCAACTCCTGCACTGTGGGAGCTAGAGGAGGTGGCGGGGGAACTTGCTCGTTTTGCCCGTGATGCTACCTAGCTGCCATCTGAAAATAGAGATCGTCGCCATTGTTATCCCAATTCACAGTTTCGAACAATATGCTATTATCTCATATGGAAAGAAATTGCCATAATCATAATATTAGGTTCGAATGAAGATAACATGGTTACAAACATCCCACAGATCTCAAAAGTTCACAAGGGTTACATCATTTAGGGGAAGTACCCGTAAGCCTAGCCCAAAATCTGCCATCACTAAGCTTGCGTAGGTTTCTATCTGCCTAAAGCGTCAAAATGACTGATGAACCCTGAGTGGTGGAAGCGAAACTGGATGCGGGTGAAGGGGGCATCGCAGAGGTAGTCCCATTGGCACCAGGGGCTGGTCCTAACTCCTCAGGAGCCTCTTTTCCCTCGCTTCCGGCCTCATTGGCCTCCATCTCTAAGTGGTGCATGTCCAGGTGGTCATTAGCTTCTTCAAGTTCCCGTTGCACATCATGGAGCTGGTTCTCCAAGACATCAATAGTGTTGTCTCGGATCTCCACCTACTGCTCCAAGGTGGTGATGCGCTGGCTCAGCCTTTCCACCTTTAGGTCCTTCTCCACCAACTCGGAGGACAAGTCGACCACAAAGTCTTCTTGGCTGTCGAGGGTGAGCTTGGTGGTTTGAGTGATGTTAGCAAGATTTTCCATAGCGTCGCTCTGCAGGGCCTGAAGGCGGTACAACGCACTCATGCACTGAACAGTGACCCTCCCAACCAAGTCAGGATACATCGCACACACGTCCTTCACATGGCTCACGCGGTTGCACCACATGGGGTCATCCTTCTTCTCAGCAGGGAAGAGTCCCAAGGGGTGCATCTCCATCTCCAGGGGATGGTAGCCACAGAAAATCGTCAGAGTCTTCATCGTTGCCGCTTCAGTGGTGTCGTCCGTCCTAAATCCAATCATCTCGGAGTCAAGAGAACGCCAACCCGGCTGAAGGGGATGAGCCTCCAAAGTCAGCCAGACTCGGCAACGTGGTACCCAATGCTCCACGTACAACTGCACCGTGTACAAAGGGGGTGTAGGGTAACCGGCGGAGTTAAGCACTTCCCACAAGATGGAAGGAAAGCCATCGTGAGAAAGGAAGTCAGAGCTGAAACGAGTGTCTCCTCCACTGGTGGGGGTAGGTGAGGTCATCTGCGGAAGGGTATCATATGTAAATATTATGGTGGAAGAGGAAAAATAAAAAGAACCTGGGTGGTTTAAAAGGAAGCGGGTTAGCTCAAATTTTTACTTCTTCAGTTCTTAATCCTTTTAGTTTTATAATGCATGCATGCTGAAAATAACGTCTCCTCTCCGAATAAAAGGGTGCTTTAAGGCATCCTCTAAGAATCTAAATACTGGCCCACAGGGCCTACTTAATTAGCCACCTATTCTTCCCTCTATTCCTAAGGCCTTTCGTCCTAGGTCTAGCGTTCTAGTCCTGACGATTCACACTAGTTTCTAAGCATGTTTTAATTTTTGAAATTTGGTATTCATGGTTTATTGTCCTCCTCTGTGGTGGTATTTGCTCCGATATCAGTTGTGGCAGAATCGCCCGAATTATTCTAGCTTAAGTGCCTAAGTCACGCCTCAGGGGCCGTAACACACTTAAATCGGAATAACCCGTCAGTCCCTCAGATCTAGTCTGATAAAGCCACTTAACCAGGATCAAATACCACAAACTCACTCAAAGGTGAGTCACAGAAGAAATACAATAAAATAGGAAAAACCTCAAATTAAAGTACTAGAGTTATTACATAAATCAGAGTTTTCCCAGTAGCTCATATAAGTTTACAAAATAAAATGCAGCGGATAATCGATATCGTCGGTAGCGAGGAATTGGCAAGGCCTAGCCAACTCCTCCTCCTGCTCCTCTCCTGCTGGAGCAGCATCCCACTCGACCATCCAACCCGGTGGCAGGGTGGTAGGCCAAGTCACACCATCAACCATATCCTGAAGCGTACCTGCAAAAATTATGCCACAAACAAGGCTGAGTATACTAATACTCAGCTAGACTTACCCGGTGTGAGGATTCTAATCCTCTACCTCTAGACCATGCAGCTGTTTGGCTGAGGGGTTTGGTTTGCCAAAAGCACTAGCTGAGTCTAAAGTCAATTTTTATCTTTTCAATTTCTAGTATCATTATCTTAGCTAAGTTTGCTCCTTTTAAGCATACATGGTAGCAAGCATTTAGTACAATCAACAAGTTATCTCAAGTCAACCTCATTTCACTTCTTACTCAATGTAGTACAAGGGATCAAGCAGTCTCATTAGTTGCGAGAAGCAGACGATTCGAATCGAGTTTTAAAACCTTGCAAGGTAAACCTAAACACACGACATGTCAGGGCACTCCGTCCCCACACACGTCAACCTTCCCCATCGATTCCTCGTTCGCGGCCAGGCCTCACCGCCTTGGCATACAATGCTCCACTGACCCCGGCTGCCGCCGTGCAGTGACCACACTTGTACCCACCATAGCTAGCATGGGTGACTCAGTCTCAGGTCGCATGAGGGGTAAAGTCCGCGCCTGGCTTCACTCAGGTACTAGGTTTACTAGTTACCATATTTCTCGACATGTGCTTAGTACATTCAAACACTTGACTCAGGTATCCACACATTAATCCTTAATTCCTTTTTCCCATCTCATGGACAAGGCATCCTCCCTGGATCCAAGTTCATAGACCATCATAGACCCCGTTATCAAGATGAATACAATCAATTCCTGACCTCGCGTGAGTGCTAGAAAAATCACTCGACTTCTACCGAGATCCTGATTAGCAAAGCAGCTACTCGACCTAGCATACTAGTATCCATCTCAAAAAGGAATCATGAGTTCATGCAACTAGGGTTTCAGGCAACTCCTACACTTAAGTGCATAGTACAAGCCTACAAACATTAAGTGTAGTAAAATAGCATATATAAACAGTTATACATAAAATTGGGGCTTGCCTTCAATAGCTGGGGCTGCGGGGAGATCCTCGATGGCAGTCTCGGGAGCTTGCTCTTGGTCTTCCCCATGGACAGCTCCTTGCTCAGGGATGAGCACGTATTCTCCATCAGCGAGATTGCAATCTAATGAATGCAATGAGTAAGACACATGCATGGCATGATATGCAATTTTGCAATTAAAATTTGATGGGGGAGGATTAATTTAACATGGTGGAGTTTAATCTTACTACTGAAGGTTTTATGGTACACTTAGCAAATTAGGGTCAAGCTTGGTTAAGCTAATTGGTAAGTTCATTTTGGTGTTCCACTGATTTCTTTTTAATGCCTTAGTGAGAGTTTATTAAGATCTCTAGCTGAATTCATTGGAGTGAGATTTATTTTTCCCTCTCTTCCCTTCTATTTCTTTTATGCTTTTAAGGTTGGTTTGAACTACAAGATAGCTTAAAATATTTCCAACAATTATGCAAAAATTACAGTGGCTTCTTACTGGTGTATAATTCTTTGTCTCAAAATTTGGGGCTTAAAAAGTGAGGGGTGCTCTCTGTATAAAATTATCAAATATTTGGGCAGAGGGGGTGTTTGAACTACAACTCCTTTTTAACAGTGGGTTATTCTCTAAGACATATTTTTGCTAGCATTTATATGTTATAACATGACTTTGTACAAATTTGCAGCCACTAATACTTATTAGTTATTTTGTTATGATTTTCTAAAGTTTGTAGCCAATGGGGTGTTTTTTACTACCACTATACTTGAAAAATATCAAACAACAGACTTCAAATTTTTCCTATCTTCTTCTTTGTGCAAGAGAAATCATTTTGAAGTTTGGTAACTTTTTGCTTAAGGGAAGGGTGGTAGGGATTTCTTGAACTAAATGGCTTTTTTCATGAAGTAGGGGCAATGGGTATTGTTTTGCAGCTTTCAATTGGGTTCAGCATTTTTCTCTGGTGGCCTACTTCATTTTTAATCTGATAAAAATTTATTTGCCCATTATTGCACATTGTTTGGCTTGCTTATGATTTAATTGAACTATGGCTCAATATCAAGTTATATTTGTTCACCCTACTTAGAATGATGGGCTGGGGTGTTTATCATTTTTGTAGTGGTGTCCTAGTGGTTACAAGTCCACTGAATTTTTCTTAACAATTTTGAAATTATTTTCATAATTCTAATAATTGGTTTGGTTAGTGCCTAATAAAACATTTCACCTTAAATTTGCTCTGGACTAGGGTTCCCTTTATTTTTCCTAGGTTTTCTATTACTTAAGTGAACTAGGAAAAATACTTGCATTCACTGTTCATTATTTTCCAGTGCCTTTCTCATTTTCCTAAGTTTTGAGCAAATGTGGCTTTTAATATGTAATCTTGTTTAAATCTTCCATACTAGGGTGCTCACTATTTTTAAACAGTGTCTAAGTGGGGTTTACACTTCTACAAATTTTCTGAAGTTCAGCACATGAGCCTAACAAATTTTCTTTATTTTAATAAGGTTTGGTCAGTTTCCTTAATTAATTTCAAACTCTAAAATTTAAAACAGAAAGCATAGGGTTCAGTATTTTTAGGTAATAGTTCATAATATTTTGAATCCAGCAAAATTGGTTTGGTTAAATTTGGTTGAATATAACTCAAGATATAATTTTCCTAAGTTCTCTACTGAATTTAAAAAGATTAAATAGAAATGGATAAAGGAAAAACGTTTTTGCACTGGGGTCCCTGGCGAAAGGTTTTAAATGTATTGCAGACAGGTCCTCGGTTTACTATTCATTTGACGGCGTGTTGGGCGATGGCGCGTGTACCGTTGGATCCAACACGGACGATCGGGATTTAAACCAGAGCTTACAGATTCGATCGGTTGATCGTGTCCGTCGGTGGCAGATCAACGACCATGGGAATTTATGACCTTGTTTTCATCGTAGCCGTAGGATCTTGATCCGATGGCCAGTAGTACGTACCGGTTCGCAAGTGTGGTGATCTAATCTGGACCCCAGATTGCAGATCGGGCGGCCAGAAACGCTCGATACCCCTTCGGCCAGGCACTTTTTCATAAGAGACCCTCTGTTTATTTGAAAACAACCCGCCATCCTCGGTAACACTAAGCTGTGTCTGGGGATTTTTACCCTGGAGCCCTTGGACTTTCCTGTAATTGAGGCCCAGTCCAGAGAATTATAAAATCTAGAAAAAGGAATTAGAAAATGATTTTTATGTAAAAATAAATGCTAGAATTTGTTTAATTCATAGAAAATGCATATTTAGTCCAAATTAATTCATTCCAATTCCTATAATTTTATAAAATCATTGCTTATCATTTGGTACCATTGTTTTGACATAAAAGTCACATTAAAATTGTTATCTTAATTAATTTTGTACTAAGCACATAGAATCTTTGGAAAATCCATAACTTAAAATCTATAACTCCAAAATTAATAATTTCTGTTCCTCTGATCTTATTTCAATGTGTAGATTATTAATATGTATTTTGCATATATGTTTGGTGTAATGTTAATTTTGCCTATACAATGTTTGTCTGTATTGCTACGACTAGCAGTGAGGTCACGAGTCATCTGAAGATCATCCTGGTACCTGGAATCTCAAGTCCCAGACAAGTTGTGCCCTTGATCACTTCTTTTTACCTAGTCATGTTCTGATTAATCATAATGATCTGCATAGGTTAATTTTGATGGAACCCAACAGGTTACCCTAGTTTGATTATCTTTATACCTTGACTCCACTAAACTTTTTGGGTAGTACTTGCTAATGCTATATGTGGTTTTGGGCATGGAGATACATTATTCATGATTACACTTTTATTATCAGTTGTTATTTACTGTTCATGATAAGATCATTATGTTAATTGGAACATGGAGAACCACCCGGGAAAACAGTGCTACCACAAGGGTTTAATGGGACGCCCTTGGCCGATTAATTAGGAAAGCTAGTGGAAGACTACCTTACCCGAAAGGGGCAAGGGCAGTAGGGGAGTGGTCAGTGTAGGGAGGCCCTCGGGAGGATTTTGCTGCGATGGCGGTCCTGCAAGGGATTCCTGCATTGGAGCTTCCTATAAACTGTAGCGGGTTTTCTGAAGCTAGTGGAACTTTGTAAAGGCCTCGTAGTGTTACCCTGCCTCGCCTCCTCGGTAGAGGTGTATGGGAAGTCGCGATCCCTTGGCAGATGGGTAACATGACTTGTCGGTAAAGATGCACAACCTCTGCAGAGTGTAAAACTGGTATACTAGCCGTGCTCACGGTCATGAGCAGCTCGGACACTCACATGATTAATTTATGGAGTTAAATTCAATTTGTCATATGCATTGCATCGCAGGTGATGTTATTACTTTTGTTCTACTACTTAACTGGGTTTGGTATTTACTTATACTTAGTAATTGCTAATAAAATTTTGACCAACTTTAAAAGCAATGCTCAGCTTCAACCATCCTCTTTGGTAAGCCTTACACTTCACATGAGCTCCCACCTTTGGCGAGTTCATGCACATTATTCCCCACAACTTGTTGAGCGATGAACGTATGTGAGCTCACTCTTGCTGTCTCACACCCCCCCACAGGTCAAGAACAGGTACCACAGGATGAGGCGCATGAAGGATGCTGTGACGAGTTCGTGAGAGGTCTAGGTCGTCGTCTCCCAGTCAACTTCGGGTTGCTGGACCGTTGTCTCCATATAATGTAATTATTTATTTATTTTGTACAGAACTCCGATTATATAGTAAAGATGTGACATTCGATCCTGTGCCATGATTCATCATATGTGTGAGACTTGGTCCCAGCACACCTGGTGATTATGTTCGCGCCCGGGCTTTGGACCCCTAAAACCCGGGTGTGACAGAAGTGGTATCAGAGGAATGTTGACTGTAGGACGAAACCTAGATAGAAATGGACATAACCATTACCTACTTACCTTTGCTACTCTGATTCTTTTCAAAACTTTTCTTAATCTATTCTTATCTATTTCCGCTATACTCTGATTATTCTTACCTTTTTGTTCTAAAGACAAATGTGGATTTCACACTTTGAAATCCTGTGCTTAAAGTGACTTTAGGAATAGGAGACCTATTCATAAGAACAAAAAGAAAACTATTTTTATAGGTATATATGTGCTTGAATGTTTGTTCTTATGATACATGTCTGATTTGGTTCTTTGATTGAGTGTGATGAATTGTGGAGTAATATCCACAATTGCATCTGCATATACATATAGGCGTAAAAAACAATATGATAACTCGACAAATTAGATTATTCCTCATTAAAATATATCTAGCTTAATAGATCTATCTTATCTTAAAAGATTCTCTCTTATCTTAATAGATTCATCTTACCTTAAAAGGATTCTATCTTATCCTTCTGACTTGTCATAACCACTTTGCTTACCTCATCCTAGAGTAGCAACCATGATCTAGCCTAAAATAAATAGATCTTATCTAGTTATACCAATCTGATCTAGATCCCACCTAATCTAACATGAGCTAATCCAAATTGAGTTACTTAAGTAAGTTAGACATAAATTAGGCCCTGATTCTATAAACATATCTTACCCTAAATTAATGCCCTGGACTAACTTGTCCGTAAACAACAACCTAACCTACATCATAGGTTGCCTAATCTAGATATCCTAAAAGCAAAGTAAAACTCTGTTTAAATCTAACTACCTCATGTACCCTAGCTATCCTAGCTATAGCCATATGCCCTCAACTCGGATAGCAACTCCAGGAGGAAGGCCAAAGAAGACCAACCACGTCATGGGAGGATAAGCACCAACTCAAGTCTTCAATGGGCAAAACGGAATCATCAGATGAGTCAAGATCCACCATCCATAATGAAATCTTTCTTTGCCCTAATCCTTATTACCACAACCTTCTCTACTTCTGCCTAATAGCTAAACATAGTATACCCATGTGTTCCTAATCATTTCCTTATTTAAATGACTTAAAAAAAGTATATAGAAAACATTTGTGCTTATAACCATTTGGAAAAAAAACTCGAAGCTAAACCCAACTAAACATTTAGCTTTCTATATTCCCTAGATCTTCCTAAATCTCGAGGACGAGATTATTTTTAAGGGGGGTAGGATTTGTAATACTCAAAGTTGTATACAAGGAACAATAGAGAGTTAGCCTCAATTCTATGTGCCTCATTTGCATCATAAGAAAAGAGCACACACACAATTTAGAGATTAAGTCAAACAAATGATAAAAAAATGCATCATGCTGGAGTTTTTATGTTTGTGCATTAAATAAAATAATAATAATAATAAGGATAATAAGAGAATAAATACTAGAAGTTAAATCAAACCCTAAATTAAAGCTAGGGTTTTGAAAATAAGGAGAGAAATGATATAGAAATATAAACAATATAATTATATTTCAAAGAATTGGTATTCTTAACTTCACAAAAGTAATAAAGATTAATGTAGCACAAGTTTTACTTCAAAATTCAAATTCAAATTTAAACCTAAAAAAGGAAGAAAAGAGAAAGAAAAAGATAAAAGAAAAAGAGAAAACCTGCAGCTGGGCCAACTTCCCCTCATTTCGGCCCATCTACTAAAACCTCACCTCTCTCCGCGCCGCCCAAACCCCAGGAGATCGGCGCCGACACCCAGGGCCCGCGTGCCATACACTGCGCTCCGCCCACGCGCTTATCGGCGCCGACAGGTGGGCCCTATGGGTCGGTCACATGCGCGCTCGCCTGAATATCTGCTCGCGCGCGCTTTGTATCACTGCTCTGCGGGTCCCACTCGTCAGGGCGCGATCTTCCTCTTCGCAACGGCGTCTGCAGCCGTCGCCGCCATTGCCGGGAGCGGGACAACCTCTTCCCCTCTTCCCGACCTGGACTCTAGGAGATAAAAGGGAATCCCCGTGACCCGTTCCTCCTCCCACAACCTTCTCGCGCAAACCTAGTTTCCCTAAACAAATTAGCGCCGCCATTGCCGCCCACGGATGTTGGGATCCACCATAGTTGACCGGCCGATTCACCGACATGCGTGCCTCGGTGCTTGATCCGGGGTGATCGCGACGTCGTCTCGGTGGTGTCCACGGGTTTCTCAGCCCCTGGACTTGTTCTACCCCACCGGAATTGCTCGCCGTTGCTCCTGCGCCGCCGCGGATCGCTTCTTGCCACGGTCAGACCTCCACGCCGCATCGCAACCGGTGAGTCCGTGCCTCGCATGTTCGCCTTCATCTCCGCTTTGCGCATGTGCCTTCGGATTAGAGTTTGGGGCAATGGGTTCACGGATTGGGTTGGCGCCGGTGACGCGCCGCCGCGGGGAAGGCCCAACGCCGCAGCGTGACGGCGTGTTGGGCGATGGCGCGTGTACCGTTGGATCCAACACGGACGATCGGGATTTAAACCAGAGCTTACAGATTCGATCGGTTGATCGTGTCCGTCGGTGGCAGATCAACGGCCATGGGAATTTATGACCTTGTTTTCATCGTAGCCGTAGGATCTTGATCCGATGGCCAGTAGTACGTACCGGTTCGCAAGTGTGGTGATCTAATCTGGACCCCAGATTGCCGATCGGGCGGCCAGAAACGCTCGATACCCCTTCGGCCAGGCACTTTTTCATAAGAGACCCTCTGTTTATTTGAAAACAACCCGCCATCCTCGGTAACAGTAAGCTGTGTCTGGGGATTTTTACCCCGGAGCCCCTGGACTTTCCTGTAATTGAGGCCCAGTCCAGAGAATTATAAAATCTAGAAAAAGAAATTAGAAAATGATTTTTATGCAAAAATAAATGCTAGAATTTGTTTAATTCATAGAAAATGCATATTTAGTCCAAATTAATTCATTCCAATTCCTATAATTTTATAAAATCATTGCTTATCATTTGGTACCATTGTTTTGACATAAAAGTCACATTAAAATTGTTATCTTAATTAATTTTGTACTAAGCACATAGAATCTTTGGAAAATCCATAACTTAAAATCTATAACTCCAAAATTAATAATTTCTGTTCCTCTGATCTTATTTCAATGTGTAGATTATTAATATGTATTTTGCATATATGTTTGGTGTAATGTTAATTTTGCCTATACAATGTTTGTCTGTATTGCTACGACTAGCAGTGAGGTCACGAGTCATCTGAAGATCATCCTGGTGCCTGGAATCTCAAGTCCCAGGCAAGTTGTGCCCTTGATCACTTCTTTTTACCCAGTCATGTTCTGATTAATCATAATGATCTGCATAGGTTAATTTTGATGGGACCCAACAGGTTACCCTAGTTTGATTATCTTTATACCTTGACTCCACTAAACTTTTTGGGTAGTACTTGCTAGTGCTATATGTGGTTTTGGGCATGGAGATACATTATTCATGATTACACTTTTATTATCAGTTGTTATTTACTGTTCATGATAAGATCATTATGTTAATTGGAACATGGAGAACCACCCGGGAAAACAGTGCTACCACAAGGGTTTAATGGGACGCCCTTGACCGATTATTTAGGAAAGCTAGTGGAAGACTACCTTACCCGAAAGGGGCAAGGGCAGTAGGGGAGTGGTCAGTGTAGGGAGGCCCTCGGGAGGATTTTGCTGCGATGGCGGTCCTGCAAGGGATTCCTGCATTGGAGCTTCCTATAAACTGTAGCGGGTTTTCTGAAGCTAGTGGAACTTTGTAAAGGCCTCGTAGTGTTACCCTGCCTCGCCTCCTCGGTAGAGGTGTATGGGAAGTCGCGATCCCTTGGCAGATGGGTAACATGACTTGTGGGTAAAGATGCGCAACCTCTGCAGAGTGTAAAACTGGTATACTAGCCGTGCTCACGGTCATGAGCAGCTCAGACACTCACATGATTAATTTATGGAATTAAATTCAATTTGTTATATGCATTGCATCGCAGGTGATGTTATTACTTTTGTTCTACTACTTAACTGGGTTTGGTATTTACTTATACTTAGTAATTGCTAATAAAATTTTGACCAACTTTAAAAGCAATGCTCAGCTTCAACCATCCTCTTTGGTAAGCCTTACACTTCACATGAGCTCCCACCTTTAGCGAGTTCATGCACATTATTCCCCACAACTTGTTGAGCGATGAACGTATGTGAGCTCACTCTTGCTGTCTCACACCCCCCACAGGTCAAGAACAGGTACCACAGGATGAGGCGCATGAAGGATGCTGTGACGAGTTTGTGAGAGGTCTAGGTCGTCGTCTCCCAGTCAACTTCGGTTTGCTGGACCGTTGTCTCCATATAATGTAATTATTTATTTATTTTGTACAGAACTCCGATTATATAGTAAAGATGTGACATTCGATCCTGTGCCATGATTCATCATATGTGTGAGACTTGGTCCCAGCACACCTGGTGATTATGTTCGCGCCCGGGCTTTGGACCCCTAAAACCCAGGTGTGACATTTTCTCATTTTCCTAAGTTTTGAGCAAATGTGGCTTTTAATATGTAATCTTGTTTAAATCTTCAATACTAGGGTGCTCACTATTTTTAAACAGTGTCTAAGTGGGGTTTACACTTCTACAAATTTTCTGAAGTTCAGCACATGAGCCTAACAAATTTTCTTTATTTTAATAAGGTTTGGTCAGTTTCCTTAATTAATTTCAAACTCTAAAATTTAAAACAGAAAGCATAGGGTTCAGTATTTTTAGGTAATAGTTCATAATATTTTGAATCCAGCAAAATTGGTTTGGTTAAATTTGGTTGAATATAACTCAAGATATAATTTTCCTAAGTTCTCTGCTGAATTTAAAAAGATTAAATAGAAATGGATAAAGAAAAAACGTTTTTGCACTGGGGTCCCTGGCGAAAGGTTTTAAACGTATTACAGACAGGTCCTCGGTTTACTATTCATTTGAGTCTATGACTCTGCAGAAAACCCCCTAGGGTTTCCCGAAATCGAACCCGCGGTCCTTCCCCTAATGGAACAGTGAATGCGGCGGAGGAAAAGGGCGGAGGGGCTTACCGGCGGCGAGGTTGCTCTGGTGAGGGGTCAGGTGAGGTTTGGGAGCCTCTGGCGATCACGCCGAGGTGCGGATCGCCGGCGATGGTGGTCGGAGTAGGTCGGTTCACGTGCGCAGGCGGGGGAGCTCATCGGCGGCGAGGAATCCAGCCTAACCAGGGCGCGATAGTCAATTAA
The DNA here is from genome assembly GCF_902167145.1 of Zea mays. Taxonomy (NCBI): domain Eukaryota; kingdom Viridiplantae; phylum Streptophyta; class Magnoliopsida; order Poales; family Poaceae; genus Zea; species Zea mays. The sequence goes on along the minus strand of NC_050096.1, from coordinate 125,523,121 downwards.
ATGGGTCGGGGAGCTTCACCAGAGATCAGGGAAGATGTGTGCGCGAGGAATTTGAGAATGGCTCACCGGATTGCTCGGTCTACGCGCGGCCACGGGCGACCAAAGTCCGGTGAAGGCGATCCTGGGTCTCCGGTGAGGTTCTGTCGGGTCCGAGAGCTTGGGAAGCTCCATGGGCCACTGGTGAAGCTAACCGAGGGACAGGCGCAGCTTGGACGCGGCTAGAGCGAGCTGGCCGTGGTGGCTGAGGCTTGGGCAGTGATGGCGGGTAGAGGAAAGCTCACCGGAGCTAAAGGAGGGGTGTCTGGCCAGCGAGGGTGAGCGTGGAGTGAGGTGAGGCACGCCCGGGGGTAGTTTTAAAGGCACAGGCAAGCACGGTCGAGGGGAGGCTCTGACAAGCGCTCGGGGCGTGCGAGGGCGAGCGCCAGTGCGTGCTCTGGCGTCTGGCACAACGTCGAGCACGAGGCAGCATAGAGAAAGGTCGTGTTCAAGCGCGGATTGGCTCCAAATCTTTGAGATTATGGCCATGATCCCATTGAGAGATCTCTTCCCCTGACATTCCTTTATCGTTTGTGTGTGGAGGCTTGCAGGTTTCACTGACTGGATCAAGAGATATGGAGGGGTGAAGTTGGGTTTGTCTCACTGCCGAACACAGAGAGAAAATCCTGGGTTTGATGTGTCCAGGGCACACGTCCCGATGCCATCTTCTGGTATTAGGTAGAGGGGTTAGTTAGACACATTTTTGTCAATGGGAGCTTAGAGTTTTGAGATAGAGATCAAGGTGAACGCGCTCGGTTTTGGTTCAAAGGCTGAAAATTCAGAAATCTGAATTTCAGATTTCCCCATTAAACCTCCACTTGAATGGCTTGCTTGGAGTTTTTAACAAACTATTTTGGTCAAACTTTTATAATCTTTATTGTAGCTTAGTTAGTGTATTTAAATTTTTATAATTGGCCTCAGCCATGGTTCCATGTTTTTCATGGTCTTTCATCCCTTTTTCTCCCTTTCTACTTAAGTGGCTTATTTAGGGTTGGTATTAGGGTTTCAACATTTTTCCCTTTTTGAAAACCTCATTTGTTTTAGACATGATTCTTTAGATGTAAACTTAGTGGATCTTTTATTATTAAGTTGATTTGGTGCTTCTTGTCCAATTTGGTTTACATGAAATGATGTCACTTGAGTTAGAATTGAGAAGAACCCTAGGTGACACTGGGGTGTCACAACAAATTGCTTCATCGTCTATTCCTTCACGAGTTCTTCTGAACCACGAGGCAGAATGAACCTTGTTAATAGCTTATTCCCCATTTGATTCTTGGCATCATCTGACACATCTTTCCACTTGTTGGTGCGAAGGCCAAACGTCCCCTCGATTAGTCTAACCTGACCATGATCATGCATACTTTGGCACAGGTGCAAATTGCAAAGGGGTACTTTGATTTGTGTCAACGTCCAAGTCTTCGACCGCAACTTTTGGAGGGGACAAAGCGAAGGGCCTCAATAGCCGAAAGGGGCTCCCCGCATCCCCGCGCACGCGTCCCGAAGGCACAAACTCTCCTAGATCGCGAGGTCCAAGTCTTCACAGGATCAGGAAGGCACGACTCCGCAGGGTCGAGGCCGCGATGTGCAAATGATGGCCAGGCCAAAATGTAGTGGGGCCCAGACTCTGCCATGCCATCATCTAGGTCCACCTGTAAGCCCCAATTACTGGGTAAATTTTGTAGTGTGTTTAGGTTGTTGTATTTCACCTCACTGTAATGACCCCATTGAGGGGAATGTTCTGGGATTGTATTAGGTAACTGGAGGTATAACGGTATTTGGTGACCCATCTACCTACCTGGTTACCTATAAATACCCCCACACTGTACCATAACAAGACACTACAGTTCCCTACTCACTGTCTTTTTGTGCACCTAGGCGCTTGTGTCCCAAAGTGTATGGGCCCATCCATTCATGGCAGTTGGACCCAACATTTTGGCACCCACTGTTCGTGCTCCAAACAGCTCCTACAATGGTCCTAAGAAAGCGACGACCAGGAGCACCTACTCTCTAGACAAAGCCGCCATGGCAGCCCTTGTAGACAAGAAAGGCAAGGCAATCCTCACGAACAGCACCTGCCAGCCATAGTTGAGACTGATAAAACTAGGCTAGCAAACAACGTACACCCTCACAACGAGGACCCCCACACCTGAAGGCAACATCCACACATACATTGAAGACCTTCCCCTCAGAGACGCACCACCTGAGTTCCCACCCATGGGACCCCACACAATTTAAGAGGACAAAGACAACTTTCAAGATGGTGAGGACTTGGGTATCTCGTCTGAGGATGAACTCAAACTTCGTGGCCTTCGCATCAAGGACAACCATATCTAGAAGCAAAGAGAAGCATCAAGGACAACCATATCTAGAAGCAAAGAGAAATCCTCACAGCCAAAAGGCAGCGAACAAACATGCAGACTAGAATAATCATGGAAGAGGAAGAAAGGAGAAGGTCCTTGAACAGGAACTTGCTGAAATGCAGAATGAAACCCCCTCATCGTCAACCCTTGATGCCGTCTTCAATCAGAACAATTTTCAATTCGAGAGGCCACCTCAGGCACAAGCCGCATTCTAGGGGCTCAACCCTCATGTGGTACTCAATGCTACCACCCATGTCTATTGACTCATGGAAAACCCTTCGCGACAAGTTTTTGCTCAACTTTTAGGGTTACAGACATGAGACAAACGCCTTAGCCAAATTCTCCCTCTACAGACATCTAGAAAAAGAGAGCCGGCGTGATTATTACAAAAAGTTCATATCATTCTAGTCACAGTTGCCTTAGGTCGACGATCAGATCATGATCCACTACACGATAAACTGCCTTCGCACATGACACCTGTACAACCATTGCACAAGAAAATCACCTTCAACTCTGCAGGAACTATATCACTTCGAGAAATATGCTCGGTCCGAAGAGCTACATTACCGCAAGGTAGAGTTACAACATTAGCCGAAGATAGACTCGCAACAGGTAGGTCATGGAACCTAGGCCAACAGTGAGAATATCCCTATCAAGACCACAGTCAGGTGCAACCCTAGGTCCACAACATAGCCAACCAACAACAGGGCAGTGTCCCCCCCAACGTTATCCTTAGCGGCAAAGCCTCAGTGGTGCACCAAGCGGCAGAGGCCGAGATAGAGGTCCACAACAACCCAAGAAGTTTTATAGTGTCTTCCACGATGAAGACTCAAACCACCCCACCAGGGATTGCCCAAAGACAAGAAACCAAAGTGAGTATGGCTAGGACAGCCCCCGCTAACAACCAACGAGCCATCGCCCATACTTATCACCCCATCAATATCATAACCCTCGTTATCAAAACGAACACCAATACCACCCACAACAACAAAACTATAATCAGAGGTCCCCACAACACCCACAACACCTACAACTCCAATACCAAGAAAGATTGCCACTTCCACCCCAAGCAAACCAACAAGTTTGTAACACCCTGAATTTGGGGGTATAAAATTTCTTTCTAATTATTGTAATACCCACTTTGTAAGAAAAATCTAAAAGGAGAAATTATATTCCCTTATTTATGTGTGTTATGTCAATCCATCATTTTCATGTGGACACCCCACTTGCACAGATAAATAATTAACAAAAAGACACTCAACTAAATTATGCATCATGCTGAGATTTCCTTTTGTGTGCACATTGTGACAATAAAATAATAAATGTGAAAAGAAATGTATTAAAGTCTAAAGTGGAATTTAAAATCCAAAAGGAATTGTAGAATTTAGAAAAGAGAAGAAAATAAGAATTTTGTGGATAAAAATAAGTAAATAAAAATATATAAATCTTACACTAGAGTTTGAATTCGTATAATTGACTCAAGAGTGAAACTCATGTGAGGATTCAAATTCAAATTTGGGATTTAAAATAGAAATAAGACAAAATAGGAAAAGAAAATGAAATAAAATAAAGGAAAACGGTGCCTGGGCCTAATCTTCCGAATTCGGCTCATTTACCTCACGCAACCTCTCCACGCGGCCCAAACTCTTCTCCTCCGCGCGCGCACCTGGCATGCGGGCCTGGTCAGGCAGCCTTTGCGCGGTCTCCCCCTTGTCCCGGTGTCGCTGTCACATGGGCCACGACTGTCAGTTCTCCACTCTCAACCGAAATCCCGACCATGGCGGTGCTTACCGGAGAGCTCGGATTCCGTTGCTGACCAATCTCTGTGCATAAAATGAATCGCGTCGCGCACCTCCTAACCTTCAGTCCAGCTCGCGTCCACCTGAGTGGTTGATAGAGAAAGAGAGAGAGAGAGACAGGGCTGTGGTGACCGAACAGGCGGATAGCCGTCCTCATCGTCGTCGGTCGTGCTCGGCTCCAAATTGGAACCCTGTGTGCGGCCAGAAAGCTTCGCCCGTGTCCCTGGTTCGCTCCGGTGACGATTGCGGGGCAGGTGGCTGACTGGAGGGCGTTTAATTTGTCTCCGCCGTCACATAGTCCGCGGGTCGCCATGGGCTGACTGGAGCAGTGCCGGATTCAATGTAAGGACTTGCTCCCCATGTTCGCCCCCTTCCCAATTCCATTTCGCACTTAGATTTCCTAGCAATCGTGCACCGTAGGATGAGGTGAGAACTCCGGCCACGGCGCGCCGCCGTGCGGGGTGTTTCGGTCGTTGGCAGGGTCAGAGGTCGACCGGATACGCCTGCGCGGTTCGATCAAAGTTGAGCGGCTGAGATTTGATGCGGTGTACCCCTTCGCTCGGTTGAAGCCGCACCGTTGGATTTAGGATGGGTGGTCTTGATTAGATCATGGGTATTCCGTTGCGCGTTTCAATCTGGGTGCTCCGTTTAGATCGGACGGCTGTGAGCGCACCGTACCCCTTCGGTCGATCGGTTTATCATAAGAGCCCCTCTATTATTTGGTATTCAAACCGCCATCCACCTGGAGCTGTGCGCTGTGTCCTGGGAAAGTTCCCCCGAGCCCCCTATGTTTCGGTTAAATTGAGGCCCAGTCCAGAGCAGTTTTAAATTGACTAAATGAATTAGAAAATGGATTTTTAATATGAAAATAAACCCTAGAATTTGAATAAATCATAGAAAATCCATTTTTAGTCCAAATTACTCCATTCCAGTTTCTAAAATTTTGTAATTTTATTCCCTATCACTTGGAATCTATGTTTTGACATGAAAATAGTAAGAAATTTATTTCCCACTTAATCCTATTTTAAGCACATGAAACCTTTGGAAATTCATATCTTAAAAACTATAACTCCAAAAATTATGATTCCTGTTCCTAGGATTTTATTTTAATGTGTAGATTATTATCATGTATTTTGTCTACATGTTTGGTGTGATGTTAATTTTCTCTATACACTGTGCTTGTTTGTATTGTGGCGAGTAGAAGAACATGTGACTGAGGATCCTGGTGACCAGCAGATAGAAGTAGCTGAGCAGGAGCTCATTGAAGGCAAGTTGTGCCCTTGACCATTTTTTATATCCAATAATGTTCTTTAATGTCATTATTCATGCATAGGTTTAATTTTGATGGGACCCAATAGGTCACCCTAGACTGTTTATCTCTTTACCTTGTTACCCCTGAATCACTTGGGTAGTTTTGCTATTGCTTTACATGGTTTTGGGATAATATTTCATTATATCCATGTTCCAGTTGTTCTGTTATTTTATTTATGTTCATGTCAAGATCATTAATTTTAATTGGAACATAGAGCTTAACTTGAGAAACACGTGCCACCACAAGGGTTTAATGGGACACCCTTGGCTGACTTACTAGGAAAGCTAGTGGAAGACTATCTTACCCGAAAGGGGCAAGGGCAGTAGGGGATTGCATGCAAGGAGGTTCTCGAGTTGTTTTTGCTGCGATGGCGGTCAGATGGGGGATTTTTGCAACTGCTCTTCCCATAAACTGTAGCGGGTTTTCGGAAGCTAGTGGAACTTTATAAAGGCCTCGTAGTGTTGCCCTGCCTCGCTTCCTTGGTAGAGGTGTATGGGAGTCGCGATCCCTTGGCAGATGGGTAACATGACTTGTGGGTACAGGGTACAACCTCTGCAGAGTGTAAAACTGGTATACTAGCCGTGCTCGCGGTCATGAGCAGCTCAGGACTCTCGCATGATTAATTTATGGAACTTAAATTCAATTTGTCATTTGCATTGCATGGGATTTTTTATTAATTTTGTTCTATTACTTTATTTAAGGTTTGGTATTTACTTACATTTAGTAACTGCTAATAAAATTTTGACCAACTAATTAAAAGCAATGCTCAGCTTTAACCCCTGTCGTTGATTAGCCTTACACATCATATGGACTCCCACCTTTGGTGAGTTCATGCCCACTGGTTTCCCCACAACTTGTTGAGCTATGATCACGTGTGAGCTCACTCTTGCTGTCTCACACCCCCCACAGGAGAAGAACATGTGGTTCAGGAGGAGCCACAAAGCGAGGAGTTTGATCAGATCTAGGTGGCGTTTCCCCAGTTGACTCTTGCGCCAAGGATGATCCTTAGTTTGTTTTATATTTATATTTTATTTTGTAATAAGACTTCTGCTATGTAATAAATACTCTGATGTTATTGTGACATTTATCTCTATACACTCTGTTATTATATATGTTGTCTTCTTGGCGCATGTATGAGATGCACCCGGCTTTGTTCCTTAAAGCCCGGGTGTGACAATTATCACCCAAATTCATGTGCTACTCTTCTCTCTCTCACCCTAGGTTTTATCTCTCTCTAGATTCTCTCCCCCTTGTTCCCTTTTAGGTAGAATTAGCTTAAAGTTAGGGGATTTAATTATTTATTTTTGCCAAAACATTTTGGGTCATGACATGTTGCATCATGCTGAGCTTAAAATATTCTTTGAAGTGTTGCACAAGTTTGAATATATTTGAATTTGAAACCTAGTTTGAATTTGGAATTGAAACTCTAGAGAAAAGAAATAGAAAAGGAATTAGAAAATCCAGATAAAAAGAAAAAGGAAAAGCAGCACGGCAGCCTAGTCGGCCTAGCTCGGCCCAGCCAGGCCGCGCGCCCACGCCGCCTGACAGGCGGACCCCGCCTATCAGCGGCAGCTCTCTCTCCCGCACGCTCTCTCTCTCGCTCTCTGCCCACTGGGGCCGACCTGTCTGCGCCGATTTCTTCACCCGCTCGCTTCTCCTCTCTCTTTGCCTCACGGGCTCGGTTCGCCAGTTGCTGAGCCGTTGCCTCGAGCGCCCCTTCCCTCTCTCTCTGCGCCGTGGACCCTCCCTGTCAGATACGCCCTCCCCGCGCCCGCCGTGGATCGGCGAGTGCGCACTTGCGCACGTCACCAGATTTCTCGGCCACGACGCCCACCCACGTGCCCAGCTCCCTTCTTAGAGCCTCGCTAGCGCCCGCACTTGCTCCCCCGCCTCATTTCGCACAGCTTTGCCCTCTCTCGCACTCTGCCCTCGCCGCCAGACGCCGCCGGAGACCCGCGACCGCTTCCCCGGCCATCTAGCTCGCCAGAGACCGCGTCAAGCCTCCCCGAGCTCCGCCCCAAGGTGAGACACCTTTGCCCGTGCTTAATTTCCCTAGTTTCGCTATGTGCTCGGCCAATTTTGGCATCGCTGGTGCTCGGCCGCGGTGGTTCGCCATGCTCGCGCGGTGGCCGGCCGATTTAGCCAGGCCTAGCTCCCCGGTGTAGGTTCCCGTGTCACCTCTATCTCTGCTGAAGCTAGCCCAGGCCTTAGCGCGCCTTAAGCCCCCTCCCCGTGGCCGGAATGCCTCGCCGGAGCTCCTCCGGTCCGCCCGACACCTTCTCCCCGCCGTTCTTCTCCCTCTGTCTGCGAATTCATGGCCTCTTCCCCGCCATTGAGTTTGCCGTGGCGTTCTCTCCCTCTCTTCCCAATCTCGGCGACCACGGAGCCACCCTAGCACGCGCCTGCCCCAACTCCGACGATCTCACCACCGCGGAGAGGAGAAGCGCTGCCCGCAGCAGTTCGTCCTCCCTGGTCTGATCTCCCCCGTCCGATCTTGATCGCATGGCCCAGATCGTGGATACCGCTTCGCGCACGCTCGCCCTGTGCCCTTGGCCCGCCTGTCAGCGCCCATGTCCCCTAGCGCTGGGCCCGCTCGGTCAGTGCGCCCTCCCCCCTGTCGCTGACATCTCCTAGCCTGCCTGTCAGCACTCGCCCGCTCGCTCGTGTGCGCCCTTGCGGTAGATCTAATCTCAGCCGTTGATTTTAGATCTAACGGTTGAGGGAGCACGATACCCCTTCGCGTGGTTGTTTTGCGTAAAAAAACCCTCGGTTTGTTGGAAATAAACACGTCGTCCCTTGTTTTCGCGCGCAGGCCCTTGTATTCTTGCAGATTGAACCCTAAACTTTTAAATATTCACAGAATTAGACCTAATTTCATATTTTGAATTCCCAAACTTGTTTATTTCATATCTTTTGCATATGAACTCCAAATTTAGTGATTCAAATTGCAAAATGTTCATAGTATTATTCTTTGTTCAAATAAATTAGTTCCATTTACACCATGTGCTTCCTAATTTTATGGATAACTATTAACTAGTATATGTATAGATTTGGTGTATTTATAAAATAAAAGGGAAAACCCTAGAGATTAAAACATGCTTAATTGTGAGATTAATAGTGTACATGAATTCATCTCTGTTCTAATTTTTAGGTCACAATAAAATAAATTGAACTATGTTATGTATTTGTGAGTAACAATTAGTGAAATAATAATCTATTTCTAGCTCGAACTTCAAAATAAATGCCAAAAAGAGATCATTATCATGAGTCAACCACGTCGCTATCACAAGACCTGTTGTTCAGACGAAGTGGTCTCATGTTCCACTTACCTTGGATGCAAGAGACATCGATCTCCGAAGTGCACCCCACACAGATGCACTTGTCATTAGTTGTAATGTGGTAGGCTTGTTACTACACAAGGTCCTCGTCGACAATGGGAGTCATCCAGACATCGTCTTTCTGCATGCATTCAATCAGATGGGCATCAACCACAACTTTGTTCAGCCAACCGACAACACATTGTATGACTTTGGAGGGAAAGGAACATTCCCACTTAGCAAGATAGGGCTCCCCCTCTCCTTCGGCACAAGCCCCAATACGAGATCAGAATAGGTGACCGCTGACATAGTCGATATGGTCTACCTGTACATAATGAGAAGAGGATCCATAAACAAACTCGAAGCAGCCATTCATGACTTCTATCTATGCATAAAAATCCTAAGCCCCCTCAGAGCAATAACAATCTATGGGAACCACCAAACCACTTGTAACATTGAAAGAGACTTCGTCTCAGGATAGCGCGATGTCCATTGCCTCACCACTGAGGATGAAGGCTCCATCAGCCAGCGCCACGAAAAAACAATAGCACCCAAAGCTCAGATTCAGAGCAATGAAGAAGCCAAAAATGTCCCTTTGGACACTTCAATTCCAAATCAGACAATTTTAATAAGCGAAGATCTCACCACAGAGCAAGAGTCCAAGCTATTATCCTATTTACATCACAACAAATATGTCTTCGGTTGGTCAGCTTTAGACCTCGTCAGTGTCAGTTGCACAACCATCGAACTCGGGTTAAGCAATGACCCTTCAATCTGCCTAAAAAAGGAGAAACTCCGCAAAATGTCGGATGAAAAGACCGAAGCAGCAAAAGCCGAGGTCCACAGGCTACTTGAAGCAAAGTTCATTGAGCCGGTCGAGTACCCCACCTGGCTTGCTAACGTGTTCATGGTTAAGAAGAATAGCAGCAAGTGGCAAATGTGTATAAATTTCACTAGCCTCAATAAAGCATGCCCAAAAGACAATTTTCCCCTTGCCATAATTAACAAGATTGTTGATTTGGTTGCAAGATGTCAGGTCATGTCACTCGTAGACTGTTTCTCAGGCTACCACCAGATATACATGAAAGAGGAAGACAAGGCAACAACAAGTTTTATAACACCCTTCGACACATATTGTTTTGCGCGCATGCCCAAAGGCCTTAAGAACGTTGGTTCCACCTTCTAGCGGCTAACCAAGTTAGTACTCGAAGAGCAGCTGGGGTGCAATGTGTTTACCTACTTCGACGACATTGTCATCGGAAGCAGAAATGAGGAGGATGACATCGCTGACCTCGTGGAAACGTTTCCAAGAATGCACAAAGCAAGGCTTTGCCTAAATCCAGAAAAGTGTGTGTTTGGTGTCTGTCAGGGCAAAATATTGGGCTACCTCATGGAGATACAGCCTTCGCAATCAACAAAAGACATTCAGAGGCTCACAGGAAGGCTGGAAGCACTGAACAGATTCATCTCTCAGTCTGTAGAATGAAGTTTGCCTTTCCTACGAACGCTAAGGGGAGCAAACAACTTTGTCTAGGGCCCCAAGAAAGCAGCGGCCTCTGAATCACTCAAAGCTTATCTTTCAAAGTTGGCAACCTTAGCTAGTCCGGAGCCTTCTTCCTCTATACTGTTGTACGTCACAACATCCTACAATGCTGTTAGCGTAGCTCTGGTAGAAGAGAAACTCAAAAAATGGCAGACTGCAACAACAACCTATGTATTTCATTTATGAGTTCCTTAGTAATTCTAAACGCAACATGACGGAGATAGAAAAAATAACACATGTAGTACTCATGGTGTCATGGAAGGTGCGTCATTATTTTGAAGCACACAAAATAAGAGTGCCAACAGACCGAAGTCTCAATGACCTATTTAATAACCTAGAAGCTACAACCAGAATAGGCAAGTGGACAACCAAATTCTCTGAGTATAATATAGTCTTCGAATCAAGAAGCTCAATCAAGTCACAAGTCCTCGATGATTTTATAGTAGATTGGACAAGGCCTTCGACTTTTGGTCATCCAAATTTGGAAACACACTAGACAATTCATTGTGATGACACCTGGTATCATGCGGAGGCTGGTGCATGAACAATAATTATAGCTCCTTCAGGTACCAAGTACAAATATGCCATCCGCCTATGCTTTTCTCTCGAGATAGACAACTGCACCAACAACATAGCAGAGTACAAACTAGTCATTCTCGGACTCTGCAAACTAAGGGCACTCGACGTCTAAACATGCGTCGTGAGGACTGATTCTAAAGTCGTCGCCAACCAGATAGAAAAAGATTGTACAACTCATGAACCGGCGCTCCTCCAATACCTATCTATCATACGAAGCCTAGAAAAACAATTCAAAGGTTTTACCATCTAGCACATAGACAGAAACAAAAACGAAGAGGCAGACGCACTCGCGAAGGCCGCTGCAAGGGGAGACCCCATGCCTTCAGACATTTTCTTTCAAACCATCGAAGCCCCAGTCGTAAGGGAACGCGACGGGCAAAGAAATATAAGCCTCTTAATGACCACAGAGTAGAGAGCCCCAATAATTATTTACCTACGAGGACGCTATCACCTCACAGACAAAGCTGAAGCCAAAATATTCACATACCAAAGTTGTGGGTTCACCATAACAGGAGAACAACTATACAAGAAAGAACTTTCCCAACCTTTGATTAAATTTATCACATCAGTCGAGGATGTAAACCTCGTCAGCGAGGTGCACAAAGGAACATGCGACTATCACTCAGGCCCTAGAGCCCTGACTGCCAAGGTCAGGCAAAGGTTTTTATTGGCCGGACATTGTATGCGCAACAAAAAGCATAGTACAGTCATGTGAAGCGTGCCAAAAATTTCAGCCCGGAGCAGGGCACCCTCGCAGTTCATGAAACTAACCTAGCCACTGCAACGCTAGGCCTCGACATAGTGGAACCACTCCCCACATCACAGGGAACCTCAAATACGCCATTGTTGTTGAGGAATACTTCACCAAGTGGATAGAAGCAAGAGTAATAGCTTCTTCTAATATCACACGAAACTGAGACAACATCTTCTATTCATATAATAAAATGCACAAGAAATCATGCATGTGTAATATACAACGTGAGATCAGGTAATTAGGTACACACCCAAAATTAAGTATGTGTACTTTACGTCATCTTCTGGTGGATCATAACTAGGGTCACGTTGCAACTCACGGTGAGCGGCCTATGGTAGGACTAGGGTCGGCAGACATTTCATATCCTTCACCACTAGATTGTTTTGGAGAAACACACTAGTCCATGTGGTCGGGCCCTAATCCTTGGTCCTTGACCAAAGAACTCATTGAGCTATATATATAAATAAGAAATAATTAAAAAGATATTAACACATTAACATCAAGATATCTATCAAAGACAATAACAATTACATGAGAACATACAGAGAGAGTAAGTAAAATCAACAACTAAACCATAACCCCTAACCCTAACCATAAACCCTGAACCCTAAACACTAAGCCTTAACCATTGTAACACCCTGGTGTTACTAGAACTAAAACTTTGGCATGACATCATATGCATTGCATTTCATTATGTATGTTACACCTAGAATGCATCCACTAGGTAAAAAATTCAAAACAAGCTTGTGATGTGATGATTTGACTTGATTAAAGAGGTCTTTTGACCCTAGGATAGGGTACTTTCCCAAGGATTAGAAGCATGTCGGTGTGTGAGATAAGAATTAGAGTATGATCTAAAAGTTAGTAAATATGTTCAAGAAAGACTAAACTTAGAGAGTTTAAGTGCCACTTAAACCGTAGAATACTCAAAACCCTAATAGAAACCCTAAAAACCCTAATTAGTGCTCTATAAGGTGACTTCAATTTCTATGCACTTTTGGACCAAATAAATCAAAGTGGTAGAGTAACAAAAATTAAGCAACTTTTATATTTGGAGATTTCCAAGTTTTGTGGAACAAATTGGGGTAAATTGCAAAAGATCCCAAAAGCACCCATATGGCTAACTCTAAAACAGTGTTATCAGGCCAAGTTCAAGCCTTAATATCTCCTGGCCTGTGGAGATTTTGTCAGGGGTCACTATAACGAAACTGTAGAGTTACTATAGTTGGGATGTCACTCGAGTGCTAGGCTAAAGACCAGACTGACAGTGATGTCCGACTAACTTCGGGACCAAATTGTGCCTAATCTAGTAAGTATCCAATCAAGAACCTATTAATGAAGTTAACGCACGTATGTAGGACAACAACTTTGATGCAATCGGATTAGCAACTCATCACACGAAAATCAAAGAAAAAGTGCCCTGAAGTTGCTCTGTCAGATGAACTGAATAAGATCGCCAAGGTACAGTTGTCTAAAGAAGATCGTAGGTGCAGTGCACCCGTCGCTGGTGATCTCCGCGCTGTGATCCGCGTCATCGGTAAGATTCGTGCATTGTCTGGAGTGGATAACTTGGTGGATGAAAAGATCCTGGGTGAGGTGAACATCCCTGAGCTGGATCACCGCCGTGCCCACTTGCCCGCGCGGTCAGTTGAAATATCATCGCTGGTGTTCGTCGTGTTCCCGATGAAAGACACGTAGTCGCCTGATTCACCGTGGTGTCGTGGTTTTCCCATGAGTCGTGACTGTCGACCGGTGAGTGCATGAGCTCCACAGTGGGTCTCGGTAATCATTCCGCCGGGGAAACGAGTCTCACTCTCCTCCAAAATTCGGAACCACCGTAGTGGATCACTATAAATCGAAGGCCCTACCTGCTCCGCTATCTCGTTACGAAATCAGCGCACCACTCCCCTCTCCCGATCATCCACCATAGCTCGTGAATTTCCGTTTTCCCCCAAATCGGTCATCCGCGTCGCCGTGGCCAGAGCTCTCGGAGGTAATTGTGGTCGGGCTTGAGAGTGTTTTGAGTTCTCTTACATGTTGCGATGCTCATCGACCCGCCCGATTGAACTCTACTGCAGCCAGAACCCCGGAACACTATGTCGCCACCGTGGGACGCTGTCACAGACACTCCCTCCGTCGACCCACTTCCCTAACCCTTCACCCGTCTTCCTGACCGTCGTCCTTGAGTCCTGGTGAGCTACTAAAGCCTAACGTACTCCCAATTTCAACGCTACCGTGCTAGGTCGACGGGAACAGTTTTGCCGATCCTTGTTGTTCGCCGTCATTATAGACTAGGGGGATCCCAGGTCAGATTAGCCTAATTAGTGCATGGATTAGGGTTGTTTGGAATCAAGGATGAGGATTTGATGCTTGGATTCGACGGTCGTCACCGTTTGAAGCGAGTCCCAGCAAGGGGTGGCCGGCGGCGAGCGCGTCGTCGTCGGGGACCTAGCGCTGTGAAGAAATAGAAGTAGGAGGGCCCAGGTGAAGCTGTCAGTGAGACATGTAAATAGTATCGCGGACTCTTTACTGGATATTTGAAACACTAGGGACCTCGGCGCAAAACCACCAACATGGTCGCGGGCTGTAACACCCCAGGTGTTACTTAGGGTTTTCTCTTAGTACCCCCACCTATGACCTATTATCACATGTGTTTTGGACTGAGAAAAAGGCACCAAGATTTAGGAGCCAAGCCCTAAACCGATTCCATCATTCTAAGAAAGCATACATTAACCATGTCAAGCCTAAGAAAGTAGGTGAAGTTCCAAAACCCTAGAGTTCCCCTCTCTAGAATATTAGAGCACCAAGCTCGTCGCCGAAGAACCTTACGCCGCACCCGCTTTTGAAGGCAAGCCCGGGTTTATGTATAACCTTATATATGCTATTTTACTGCACTTAAAGTTTGTAGGTTTGTATCATGCACTTAAGTGTAGGAATTGCTTTAAACCCTAGTATGAGCAAGACTTTTGTTGAGAAGCATTGCATACATAGTACTGAATCAAAGGAGGGTTTTGTTATTCAATCACCTAGGGTCAAATCTTTACTAAGGAAGTAGTCTTCCACGTACCCGTGAGATTGGTCGGACATGAGTTCCCTACCAACATGATAGTTATAAAGAGACAAGATGTAGATGTAATTCTGGGCATGAATTGGTTAGCCCAGAATGAGGCTATTATCAATGCTGATCAAAGGACTATTTAGCTAAGTCATGGACAAGAAGAAGTCAAGTTGTCCACCCTGTATCTGTCCCAGTTAAAGTATATGGTAAAGTTTTTGAAGCCATGGTGCAAGAAATACAAGACATCCCGGTTGTGTGTGAGTTTCTAGATGTATTCTCTGAAGATTTACCCAGACTACCTCCGGAGAGGGATGTGTAGTTTGTGATTGAACGGAAACATGGTACCACTCCTATTTCTAGAAGATCGTACCGTATGCCTCCCAATGAGTTAGCAGAACTCAAGACACAATTACAAGACTTATTGGAAAAAGGATTTATCAGATCGAGTTCATCACCATGGGGATGTCCAGCCATCTTTGTCAAAAAAGGATCAAACCCTATGAATGTGTGTGGACTACAAACCCCTTAATGAAGTTACTATTAAAAAGAAGTATCCCCTTCCCTGGATCGATATTTTATTCGATCAACCCACTGGAGCCTGGGTATTTTCTAAAATTGATCTCAGATCGGGCTATCATCAGATCAGGATTCGACCCGAGGATATACCCAAGACTACTTTCACCACTCGGTATGGGTTATTCAAATATTTGGTTATGTCCTTTGGATTGACGAATGCTCCAGCCTACTTTACATACTTAATGATTTCGGTATTCATGCCCGAATTAGACAAGTTTGTGGTGGTCTTTATTGATGACATTTTGATCTATTCCAAGAATGAGGAGGAGCATGCAAAACATTTGCGGATTGTTTTAGCGCACTTGAGAGATGTCACACCCGGATTTAAGGAACAAAGTCGGGTGCATCTCATATATGCGCCAAAGAAGATAACACATATAATAACAGAGTGCATAGAGATAAATGTCATAAATATCATAAATGTACTTATTACATAGCGGAAGTCTTACAAAAATAAATGATAAAATAAAGCAAACTAAATATTATTCCCTATCACCACAAAGCTGATAGGGAGACACCACCTAGATCAAGTCGAAAGCCTTAGTGCTAGGCGGCTCCTCTTAGACCACCTGTTCTTCTCTTGTTGGGGGGTGTGAGACAGCAAGAGTGAGCTCACATACGTTCATAGCTCAACAAGTCATGGGGAATAATGTGCATGAACTCACCAAAGGTGGGAGTTCATGTGATGTGTAAGGCTGATCAACAAAATAAAGGCTGAAGCTGAGCATTGCTTTAATAAGTTGGTCAAAATTTTATTAGCAATTACTAAGTACAAGTAAATACCAAACCTTAGTAATAATAAGTAAAGGTAATAAGAAAATAATCTCAATGCGATGCAAATGACAAATTAAGTTTTAATTCCATAGATTAAGCATGTGAGGGTCCAAGCTGCTCATGACCGTGAGCACGGCTAGTATACCAGTTTTACACTCTGCACAGGTTGCACATCTTTACCCACAAGTCATGTTACCCATCTGCCAAGAGACGGCCAATCCCATACACCTCTACCGATGAGGATAGGCAGGGTAACAATACGAGGCCTTTACAAAGTTCCACTAGCTTTAGAAAACCCGCTACAGTTTATAGGAAGCTCCAGTGCAGGAATCCCTCGCCTGACCGCCATCGCAGCAAAATCAACCCAAGGACCTCACTACACTGACCACTCCCCTACTGCCCTTGCCCCTTTCGGGTAAGGAAGTCATCCACTAGCTTTCCTAGTTAATCAGCCAAGGGCATCCCATACTACCCATGTGGTAGCACTATTTTCCCGGGTGGTCGATTTATGTTCCCATTAACATAATGATCTTAACATGAACAACAATAATAAATAGAGAATAAAAGTGTAATCATGAATAATGTATCTACATACCCAAATCCACAAAAAGCAATAGCAAGTACTGCCCAAAAATATTTCAGTGGTAAAACAAGGTATAAAGATAACCAAAACTAGGGTAACCTATTGGATCCCATCAAAATTAACCTATGTAGATCATTATGAATAATAAGAACATGACTGGGTAAAAATAAGTGATCAAGGGCACAACTTGCCTTCAATGAGCTCCTGCTCAGCAACTTCTACCTGCTGAACCTCAGGATCCACAGTGGCTTGCTCGTCTACTCGCATCAACACAATACATACATAGTATAGCAAAAATTAACATCACACTAAACATGTAAATAAAATACACAATAACAATCTACACATTAAAATAAGAACCTAGGAACATGAATAATTAATTTTGGAGTTATAGATTTTAAGATATGAATTTCCAAAGGTTTTATGTGCTTGAAATAAAATTAAAAGAGAAATTAATTTTCTTACTGTTTTCATGTCAAAATAGAGACTCTAGTTGATAAATAATTATATTACAAAATTTTAGAAACTGGAATGGATCAATTTGGACTAAAAATGAATTTTCTATGCATTTTACAAGTTCTAGCATTTATTTTCATATTAAAAATTCATTTTCTAATCCATTTATCCAATTTACATGACCTCTGGACTGCGCGCATATTAAACAGAAACGCAGCGGGCTTGGTGCAAGAAGTCCTAAGACTCAGTCTAACCCAGCAGTGGACCGCGGTTTATTTTTACAAAATCAGAAGGTCTCTTTTAGAAATCACTCGGCTGCCAAGGTCCGGACTAACCGGAGCCGTCCGATCAACCGCTAGCGGTCCAGATTAGACCAGCGGCCCGTTCGAATCGGTACGCGCCATCAGACCTAGGATCGAGTATTAACGGCCACGATTCAAAAAAATACCGCCAGCCGCCCGATGTTAGATCACCGGCGCAGATCTATCCTACCCAATAGGTACGCCCCGTTTAATCCGGACCGTCCGATCATAGATCTACGACTCCGCTTCGTTTTCCCTAACCCGAGGTCGAACGCAGCGCCTCATCCACACTTCTACGGCGGAGAAGTCCGGCGAGCCCCCCACTAGGTGCTTACGGTGCTCCGATTCAGTACAGAAAGGTGTATCACGTTCGTATAATCACGGTGAAGGTAGTCGAGGGTCATACCGAGGGGTTGGAGCGATGGCGAGGACAGACCGTGAGGTACCGCGGCTGCCGCGACGGAGAAGCACCACGACGTGAAATTGCTCGGTCCCGGGGTAGAGGTTGTCCAAATTGATGAGGGCCAAAGCTTTCCGCGCCAAGCAGGTCCTTGGGGTTCGGTGCGGAGGTCCAGCCACGACGTTGGTGAAGGATAGTCGCGGCGGCGGGTTCTCCCATCCGCAATTCCCTGGTGATGGTGAGGTTGAGCCTAGGTGTGGGTTGCTGCGCGCTGGCGAAGGAAAAGGGGAGAGAAGGCTTTGGCTCCGACCTATTTATGGCCACCCGAGGTCGTTTCGTGGGGGCCTCAACTGATTTCCGAGGAACATGCAATGGTTGCGCACCTCCGTTGGACGCGACGAAGGAAGAGGAGGGATCTGATGACCCGGGCCCGATCGTCAGAGACACAACGCATCAGAGGCCAGATACGCATGTCCGGACCAGCTGACCTGCGGGCCCACGGTGTCGGCGCGTGGTCAGCCGGTTTGGGCCGCATGTAGAAATTCTGCTCGTGGGCCAAAACCAGGTACGAAGCCCAGGTAGTGTTTTCCCTTTTTGTTTTATTTTCTTTTTTTCTGATTTGTTTTTTTCTTTTTCATTTGAATTCAAATTTCAAATTCAACCATGTGGTAAATCATCCCCAAATTAAGAGTATAATTTGAGCATACTTTTATTACCTTTATTTATAATATTTACTTTGTATATATTTTCTTTTCTCTTTTTGTTTCAATTCTAGAATTTCCTTTAGGGTTTAAATTCTAATGTGGGTATTATCATATTTATTTTTACCTTATTTTTATATTATCACAAAATGCACACAAAATAAAAACCCACCATGATTCATATTTTAGTGGTATAACTTTTTATTAGTTATTTGTCTTTAAATATTGTGACGGAACCTCACAAGTCATTAGGCCCACCTACAGTTGTCCTTGTCCAACAAACCTTGGACAACCCTGTAGATGCACATAATCACTCGACAAGTTCGGTATCTGTATCCTTTTCCTTGCCCAAGAGCGTTTCACCCATCACACAAATATTACAACACATTGGAGGAATGAATAAGTGGAAGCGAATTACAATAACTTAATTTACATTCATCAAAACATAGAGAGATTGTTATAGTTATTACAAAACTAGGGTTTATGAGTGCATAAGTATTTTTATTACAAACTTGGGAGGCAAAAACCCCTCCCGCATAAAAGTATATTGTTTTCCAAATGGGAGGCCAACATCCTCCCGTGGCTTCACTGCTGAGGTTCTTCCTTGGGCACCACCTTAGTGCAAAAACAGCAAAAGTCTGCTGTTTCCTCACCTACAACAACATGGGTTCAAAAACCCTGAGTACGGAGTGTACTTTCGCAAGTCTTACCTGTCAAAATAAAAGACTCTCAAGGATATGCTGGCTTAAGGGAGTCAAGGTGAGGCTGATCAAGTAGCAAAGACTCTGTTTGCAAAAATGCTTACTAAAAGTGGATCCTTAAAAATCCAGTTTTATTAGCAAGTTAAGTCATTACCTGAATCTAGAGTTCCTTGTACCCTAGTTCAAGCACTGGACTTGCACTAGCCGTCTTTTATAAACCCTTTTTGTTCACTGGAATGCTACGTGTAAGTCAGTGACCAAGTCTTCATGTCCGAGAAGTAATGGCGATCCGAATCGATTAATACTCAACTTAGGATCTCCAATCACACGACATATGTAGCACTTAACCCTTGCATATGTCAACTCGCCACCAGGGTTCTTAAGACCAGACCGAGTTCATGCCAACCGAGAGCACAGATACACCACCGTCCAGCCTGTTGCCATGGAGGGTACACGCTACTCTCGCCATCTCTCCACTCCCATTGCGTGTTGGCCTTTCTGGTATTAGTTTGCCCAAGGCAAAGCTTACCATGACGAGGCATGTGACCAGTTAAAGAGTCCTCGGTCATCAGGCCTACATCGACACGGTCCTTAATCGACTCAGACGGAGACACTACACCGAGACTCTCTTCTCGTTCCAGTCACCCGCCCGGTCTTAGCTTTATCATTTAAAAACCTAAAGTCTGGTACCTGGCAGAGGTACATCTTTTCTGATGTTGAACCTCTCATGGCCATGATGGTTCCACCATCAAGTTTTATTTTTGAAAACATCCCATCCACTGTGAAGCATCATCTTTTGTTTTAAAACAAAACATTTGTTTTTCTAAAGCAAGAATAAGCATCAGAAAAACCTTTTAATAAAACAGGTAATCAAGGAATGGTAAACAGTTCCAAGGAAGGAAATGCAGCAATTGGTTTAACACCCAACTCCTATCACCTAATGCATCATTCAAGTGATAAAGAGTTTAAAACATCAAGGAGGTGGCAAATACACCGGGGCTTCCTTATGTTGTAGGAGAGTCAGGCTCTGTTCCACAAATATCAAAATAGAAACAATTCCCGGCAGGTGGATTTTCTATCGATGGAGCAGTCTCCTCTTCTTCAATAGTTATTTCTTCCTCGTTCTCTATACATGACCATATATAACCATGAATGCTCATGTAATGCTTATAAAAATGCAATAATAGAAAGATACACCAAGTTGTATCTTGAATAAAACTTTCCTTCTCGGTGCACTAGGGAAATTATGGTTTTCTAGGTCAGTACCTTAGTAGGGTTAGATAGTTTTACCCTAAGGAGCTAGGGTTTTTGGTTTAGGCATCAAACAATGTCCAAATCAAGTCAAACTTCACTCATGGGATCCAAATATCATATTAGGCTTATCCAAAAAGTTTAGTGATTTTTGGAGTTATTAAATAATTTCTAAAATTCTAGGAGACTAGGTTTTGGCCATATTAAATACTAAATAATTCCTGCGCTGGGCTAAAATTCTTGGAATCATTTTTATTAATTACTAGAGAAATTTAGGAGTCCAACAAAATTGGTCTTATATTTTTATCATTTTTCTATAATTTTCTGTGGATTTCCTAAGTCTGGTATAAACGAAAAAGGAAAAAGGTGAATAGTACTGGGCTGAAACTAGCCCAAGCCGGACCACGCACAGGCGAAAGCGCGCCCGCGGTGTTCACTTTGCACAGAGGACCCTGCTCTTTTAAATAACTCGTAAAGACTCCTGTGCACTATTCCTATGTGTCACTGACGTTTGCAGATAGCCCCTTCCCTTTTCTATTTCTTCACACGTCGAGACCCCCGACCATGGATGGCGGAGCAGGGGCTCCAGCAAGCTTACCCTAGCTAGAAAACGCAACGGCCGATGCTCCGGTGTGATTGACACCTAATTCCACCCCTAACGACCATAACCCCTCAAGCAATTGCAAGGTTGTAGCTCCTAATCGCTCTGTCCACGGTGATAGCGCGAACTACGGATGAACCAAGGCGTTCCCGTTGATCCTACGTGTTCAAGCTCAATTGGCCGGGTCGAGAAGCATCAAGAGCATATAAGAGAGCTGAAACAAGAGCGAGGAGGGCATGATCGTCCTGTGGAGAGCTTCACGGCGAGCTCACACGTGGCGGAGTTTTGACTGATTTGGAGAACTTCAAAATTGGAGCGCTCTGGTGGACAATCTGAGGCACGAGCTGGTGCGTTGGGTGTGTGATTACCTAGCGGAGCTGATAGCACACTTAATTTATAGGCCCCAAGGGCAGTGGCTCTTGAATTTGGAATGGCGCGCTGGCGGCCGGAGAGGGGGGAAAGTTACTGGTACATGGTTATCGTGGCACTTCACCGTGGCAAGACCACCAGCGATGACCGGACAAGCTAAGGTGAGTCACTACGACGAAGTACTGCGTTTAGGCATGTGGCACCTGAGCGGCAGGTAGCTAACTCCGGCGAGGTTATCTGGACCGGCCGTGAGACAAGCGAACACGGCGGCTGGGGCGGAACAGTGTCTCAAGCTCATCCTCAGCACCCATTTAATTGTGGATGGCAGACATTTTTGGAGGTAACTTCAATTTGTATGCCACGGGTCCACATGCTTCTATGATCTCATAAGGTCCAATGTAACGAGGGGCTAACTTGCCTTTGATCCCGAATCTCTGCACTCCCTTGGTGGGTGATACCTTTAGATATACGAAATCTCCCACCTCGAACTTGAGAGGTTTCCTTCTCTTATCATGGTAACTCTTCTGCCTGGCCTGAGCAGCTTCTAGATTCTTCCTGATTAGTTTGACCTTCCTTTCGGCTTCAGTCACTAAGTCAGGTCTGAAAACTTCTCTTTCTCCAGGCTGAGACCAATTGAGGGGTGTTCTACACCTTCTCCCATAGAGAGCTTCGAAGGGTGCCATCTTTAGGCTGGATTGATAACTGTCGTTATAAGCAAACTCTGCCAAGGAGAGGTGCTTATCCTAGTTCTTGCCACAATCGATTGCACAAGCCCTCAGCATATCTTCAAGAATTTGATTTACCCTCTCGGTCTGACCATCACTCTGTGGGTGGTAAGCTGAACTTCTGATTAGCTTGGTTCCCAAAGACTTACAGTTGTTCCCAAAATCTGGCAACAAATTGGGCTCCTCATTCAGAGACAATGGTCCATGGCAATCCGTGCAAACACACGATTCGGTCAATGTACAACTCTGCATACTTTTGATCCTTATCAGTGGTGTGCATTGGGAGAAAATGTGCCACTTTCGTCAGTCGGTCCACAATAACCCAAATCGAATCATGATGACGCGAGGTGTTGGGCAGACCCACAATGAAATCCATGCTGATGTCATCCCATTTCCACGAAGGTATAGATAGGGGTTGCAAGGCTCCAGCTGATTTCAAGTGGCTTGCCTTTATCCTCTGACAGGTGTCACATTCTGATACATATTGGGCTATCTCTCTCTTCATTCTGGTCCACCAATACAAGGGCTTTAGATCATGGTACATTTTGGTGCTCCCTGGATGTATGCAGAATTTGGAGAGATGGGCCTCATCCAAGATTTTCTTCTTGAGATCCTTATTTTTAGGAACCACCAATCTGCTTTCAAACCACAATATACCCTTTCCATCTTGGCGGAAACATTTATACTTCTTGGTCTTCTGATGGAGGTTCTCCTTAATAATTTGCACTCCCATGTCACTGAGCTGTGCCATGATGATCTGGTCTTGCAAAGCTGGCTCAACGGAAATGTGAGACAAAGCACTAGAAGGAATCACTTCAATCTTCATTTTGCTCAACTCATCACACAAGGTGTCAATGCGAGAATCCATCATAACACAATTGCATTGCAATTTCCGACTCAAGGCATCCGCCACTACATTGGCCTTTCCTGGGTGATAATGTACCTCCAGGTCATAGTCCTTGATCAGCTCTAGCCATCTTCTCTGCCTCATGTTGAGATCAGCCTGAGTAAAGATATACTTAAGACTCTTATGATCAGTGAAGATGTTGCAGTGGGTACCCATCAAATAGTGTCTCCACATTTTCAATGCATGGACCACGACTGCTAACTCCAAGTCATGAGTGGGATAATTTTGCTCATGAGGCCTGAGTGCTCTTGATGTGTAAGCAATGACTCGGTTGTCTTGCATCAAGACACGACCCAGTCCAGTGCCAGAGGCATCACAATACACATCAAATGGCTTGCTGCTGCCGGGTTGTCCTAACAACGGTGCTGTGGTCAGATGTTGCCTCAATACATGGAAGTCATCTTCGCACTTCTGGCCCCAAACAAACTTGGCTTCTTTCTTCAGCAATTCAATTAGGGCTTTGCAATTCGAGAGAAATCTGGAATGAATCTTTGATAATAACCAGCTAATCCTAGAAAACTTCGAATCTGACGGACAGTCGTTGGCGGCTTCTAGTTCATCACCTCTTGCACCTTATCAGGATCAACAGCTATACCTGCCTGAGAGATAGTGTGACCCAAGAATTTGATCTCCTTTAGCCAAAAATCACATTTTGACAATTTGGCATAAAGATGCTGCTCTCGCAGAAGTTGAAGCACTACATGCAAATGTCCAGCATGCTCTTCTTCGTTCTTTGAGTACACCAGAATATCATCGATGAAAACCAGTACAAACTTGTCCAATTCAGGCATGAAAACAGAATTCATCAGGTACATGAAATATGCTGGTGCATTAGTCAGCCCAAAAGACATCACCAAGAATTCATGCAACCCATATCTGGTCGAGAAGGCAGTCTTTGGAATATCGCTTGCTCGTATCTTGATCTGATGATAGCCGGAGCGAAGGTCTATCTTGGAAAACACTTTGGCTCTGACCAACTGATCGAAAAGAACATCAATACGAGACAAATGATACTTATTCTTGATTGTCACCGCCATTAAGTGGGCAATAATCTATGCATAGTCTCAAGCTTTCATCTTTCTTCTTTACAAACAAGGCTGGACATCCCCAAGGCAAAGTACTTGGGCAAATAAAACCTTTGTCCAACAATTCTTGCAATTGCTTCTTCAATTCTGCCAACACAGCAGGTGGCATCCAGTAAGGCCTCTTGGAAATAGGTGTCGTTCCCTGTTGCAATTCGATGGCGAATTCGATATCCCGGTCTGGTGGTATTCCTGGTAATTCATCCAGAAACACATCTGCATAATCATAGACCACTGGAATCTTCTTCAGGGGTAACTCCGTCATAGCAAAAGCACATGACTGAGTAGAATCTTGACTGGGCAGAAACAAGGTGAAACTCCCACAGATTGGGCAATTGACTTCAACGATGTGGCTGGCTACATTGAGCACTACTTGGTGTTTGGTCATCCAATTGGTTCCTAGAATAATATCCACATTCTCCAAACCCAAAACAAGAAGGGTGGTTTTGATAATGTGGCTTCCCAGTTGAATAGGCACACTTTGGTTTAATTGGTTAGTTGCAATTTTACCCCTAGGTGTGGCTATCATGAATGACCCTTTTGTGTGATAGAAAGGCAGTTGACATTTAGCATTGAACTTCTGGCTAATGAAACTATGAGATGCACCAGAATCAAACAAAATTAATGCAGGTTGATTATAAACTAAAAAGATACCAGTCATGATAGGGGCTCCCTCAGGAAACTCCTCCAGAGTAGTGAAGTTGAGCTTTCCTTGCCTGACTTGTACCTTCTGTTTTCTTCCCTTGTCTTGATTTGGTGTTGGCATCTGCCTCTGCTGATTTCTTGGGCAATTCTTGGCATAGTGGCCCACATTGCCACAAGTGAAGCACTTGTTCCCATTACCCTGGCGGAACTGCTGTTGAGGAGGCTGATTGTTCCTTGGAGCAGGAGCTAGAAAACGAGTGGGTGTTGGCTGCTGCTGCTGAGGTGGCCTGATCACCCATCTGCCAGCCTGCTGCTGAAATCCCCTACTCTAGTTGTGAGAAACAATCCCGAACCTCTGGGCCTGAGCGGATGGTGCTGCCATCGGTGCCTTTCTTTTCTTCTCTGCCCGGTGAGCTACATACAATCCTCCTGGGAGATGGCCAGGTTGACCAACTCATTGAAGCTATCAGCCCGGACAGTGTTAAGACGTTCACGCAACTTGGTGTTGAGACCCCTGCGGAAGCGGTTTCTCTTCTTCTCATTGGAATCAGCATGATAACCTGCGTACTGGCACAGGTCGTTGAAGGCCTTACCGTACTGAAATATCGTGCGGGTTCCTTGATTGAGTGCTAGAAACTCATTCAACTTGCGATCGAGAATTCCAGCTGGGATGTGGTGCCCTCTGAAATCAGTCTTGAATTCCTCCCAAGACACTTCACGATCAGCAGGTAGCATAGCACGGAAGTGGTCCCACCAAGTCCAAGCAGGGCCGCGAAGCTGCTGCGTGGTGAAGCGAGCCTTGGTATCATCAAGGCAGTCTCCCGCGAGGAGGGGAAACTTGGACTCCATGACGTGTAACCACACGTCGGCATCCAACGGATCCTCTGCCTTGGTGAACAAGGGTGGCTGCGTACTCAGGAATTCCTGATAGGTTGCCGCTGTCGGAGGTCGCTGTGGCTGGCCTCCACCATACTGCTGAGGGTGGGGCTAGCGCTGCAAAAGCTGTCGCAGAATCTCATTCTGCTAGGCCATCAACTCCTGCACTATGGGAGCTAGAGGAGGTGGTGGGGGAACTTGCTCGTTTTGCCCGCGATGCTGCTTAGCTGCCATCTGAAAATAGAGATCGTCGCCATTGTTATCCCAATTCACAATTTCGAACAATATGCTATTATCTCATATGGAAAGAAATTGCCATAATCATAATATTAGGTTCGAATGAAGATAACATGGTTACAAACATCCCACAGATCTCAAAAGTTCACAAGGGTTACATCATTTAGTGGAAGTACCCGTAAGCCTAGCCCAAAATCTGCCATCACTAAGCTTGCGTAGGTTTCTATCCGCCTAAAGCGTCAAAATGACTGATGAACCCTGAGTGGTGGAAGCGAATCTGGATGCGGGTGAAGGGGGCATCACGGAGGTAGTCCCATTGGCACCGGGGGCTGGTCCTAACTCCTCAGGAGCCTCTTTTCCCTCGCTTCCGGCCTCATTTGCCTCCATCTCTAAGTGGTGCATGTCCAGGTGGTCATTAGCTTCTTCAAGTTCCCATTGCACAACATGGAGCTGGTTCTCCAAGACATCAATAGTGTTGTCTCGGATCTCCACCTACTGCTCCAAGGTGGTGATGCGCTGGCTCAGCCTTTCCACCTGTAGGTCCTTCTCCACCAACTCGGAGGACAAGTCGACCACAAAGTCTTCTTGGCTGTCGAGGGTGAGCTTGGTGGTTTGAGCGATGTTAGCAAGATGTGCCATAGCGTCGCTCTGCAGGGCCTGAAGGCGGTACAGCGCACTCATGCACTGAACAGTGACCCTCCCAACCAAGTCAGGATACATCGCCCACACGTCCTTCACATGGCTCACGCTGTTGCACCACATGGGGTCATCCCTCTTCTCAGCAGGGAAGAGTCCCAAGGGGTGCATCTCCATCTCCAGGGGATGGAAGCCACAGAGAATCATTAGAGTCTTCATCGCTGCCGCTTCAGTGGTGTCGTCCGTCCTAAATCCAATCATCTCGGAGTTAAGAGAACGCCAACCCGGCTGAAGGGGATGAGCCTCCGAAGTCAGCCAGACTCGGCAACGTGGTACCCAATGCTCCTCGTACAACTGCACCGTGTACAAAGGGGGCGTAGGGTAACCGGCGGAGTTAAGCACTTCCCACAAGATGGAAGGAAAGCCATCGTGAGAAAGGAAGTCAGAGCTAAAACGAGTGTCTCCTCCACTGGCGGGGGTAGGTGAGGTCATCTGCGGAAGGGTATCATTATATGTAAATATTATGGTGGAAGAGGAAAAATAAAAAGAACCTGGGTGGTTTAAAAGGAAGCGGGTTAGCTCAAATTTTTACTTCTTCAGTTCTTAATCCTTTTAGTTTTATAATGCATGCATGCTAAAAATAACGTCTCCTCTCCGAATAAAAGGGTGCTTTAAGGCATCCTCTAAGAATCTAAATACTGGCCCACAGGGCCTACTTAATTAGCCACCTATTCTTCCCTCTATTCCTAAGGCCTTTCGTCCTAGGTCTAGCGTTCTAGTCCTGATGATTCACACTAGTTTCTAAGCATGTTTTAATTTTTGAAATTTGGTATTCATGGTTTATTGTCCTCCTCTGTGGTGGTATTTGCTTCGATATCAGTTGTGGCAGAATCGCCCGAATTATTCTAGCTTAAGTGCCTAAGTCACGCCTCAGGGGCCGTAACACACTTAAATCGAAATAACCCGTTAGTCCCTCAGATCTAGTCTGATAAAGCCACTTAACCAGGATCAAATACCACGAACTCACTCGAAGGTGAGTCACAGAAGAAATACAATAAAACAGGAAAAACCTCAAATTAAAGTACTAGAGTTATTACATAAATCAGAGTTTTCCCAGTAGCTGATATAAGTTTACAAAATAAAATGCAGCGGATAATCGATATCGTCGGTATTGAGGAATTGGGCAAGGCCTAGCCCACTCCTCCTCCTGCTCCTCTCCTGCTGGAGCAGCATCCCACTCGACCGTCCAACCCGGTGGCAGGGTGGTAGGCCAAGTCACACCATCAACCATATCCTGAAGCGTACCTGCAAAAATTATGCCACAAACAAGGCTGAGTATACTAATACTCAGTGAGACTTACCCTGTGTGAGGAGACTACTCCTCTACCTCTAGACCATGCAGCTGTTTGGTTGAGGGGTTTGGTTTACCAAAAGCACTAGCTGAGTCTAAAATCAATTTTTAGCTTTTCAATTTCTAGCATCATTATCTTAGATAAGTTTGCTTCTTCTAAGCATACATGGTAGCAAGCATTTAGTACAATCAACAAGTTATCTCAAGTCAACCTCATTTCACTTCTTACTCAATGTAGTACAAGGGATCAAGCAGTCTCATTAGCTGCGAGAAGCAGACGATTCGAATCGAGTTTTAAAACCTTGCAAGGTAAACCTAAACACACGACATGTTAGGGCACTCCGTCCCCACACACGTCAACCGTCCCCATCGATTCCTCGTTCGCGGCCAGGCCTCACCGCCTTGGCATACAATGCTCCACTGACCCCGGCTGCCGCCGTGCAGTGACCACACTTGTGCCCACCATAGCTAGCATGGGAGACCCAGTCTCAGGTCGCGTGAGGGGTAAAGTCCGCGCCTGGCTTCACTCAGGTACTAGGTTTACTGGTTACCATATTTCTCGACATGTGCTTAGTACATTCAAACACTTGACTCAGGTATCCACACATTAATCCTTAATTCCTTTTTCCCATCTCATGGACAAGGCATCCTCCCTGGATCCAAGTTCATAGACCATCATAGACCCCGTTATCAAGATGAATACAATCAATTCCTGACCTCGCGCGAGTGCTAGAAAAATCACTCGACTTCTACCGAGATCCTGATTAGCAAAGCAGCTACTCGACCTAGCATACTAGTATCCATCTCAAAAAGGAATCCTGAGTTCATGCAACTAGGGTTTCAGGCAACTCCTACACTTAAGTGCATAGTACAAGCCTACAAACATTAAGTGTAGTAAAATAGCATATATAAACAGTTATACATAAAACTGGGGCTTGCCTTCAATAGCTGGGGCTGCGGGGAGATCCTCGATGGCAGTCTCGTGAGCTTGCTCCTGGTCTTCCCCATGGACAGCTCCTTGCTCAGGGATGAGCACGTATTCTCCATCAGCGAGATTGCAATCTAATGAATGCAATGAGTAAGACACATGCATGGCATGATATGCAATTTTGCAATTAAAATTTGATGGGGGAGGATTAATTTAACATGGTGGAGTTTAATCTTACTACTGAAGGTTTTTATGGTACACTTAGCAAATTAGGGTCAAGCTTGGTTAAGCTAATTGGTAAGTTCATTTTGGTGTTCCACTGATTTCTTTTTAATGCCTTAGTGAGAGTTTATTAAGATCTCTAGCTGAATTCATTGGAGTGAGATTTATTTTTCCCTCTCTTCCCTTCTATTTCTTTTATGCTTTTAAGGTTGGTTTGAACTACAAGATAGCTTAAAATATTTTCAAAAATTCTGCAAAAATTACAGTGGCTTCTTACTGGTGTATAATTCTCTGTCTCAAAATTTGGGGCTTAAAAAGTGAGGGGTGCTCTCTGTATAAAATTATCAAATATTTGGGCAGAGGGGGTGTTTGAACTACAACTCCTTTTTAACAGTGGGTTATTCTCTAAGACATATTTTTGCTGGCATTTAGATGTTATAACATGACTTTGTACAAATTTTCAGCCACTAATACTTATTAGTTATTTTGTTATGATTTTCTAAAGTTTCTAGCCAAAGGGGTGCTTTCTACTACCACTATACTTGAAAAATATCAAACAACAGACTTCAAAATTTTCCTATCTTCTTCTTTGTGCAAGAGCAATCATTCTGAAGTTTGGTAACTTTTTGCTTAAGGGAAGGGTGGTAGGGATTTCTTGAACTAAATGGCTTTTTTCATGAAGTAGGGGCAATGGGTATTATTTTGCAGCTTTCAATTGGGTTCAACATTTTTCTCTGGTGGCCTACTTCATTTTTAATCTGGTAAAAATTTATTTGCCCATTATTGCACATTGTTTGGCTTGCTTATGATTTAATTGAACTATGGCTTAATATCAAGTTATATTTGTTCACCCTACTTAGAATGATGGGCTGGGGTGTTTACCATTTTTGTAGTGGTGTCCTAGTGGTTACAAGTCCACTGAATTTTTCTTAACAAATTTTAAATTATTTTCATAATTCTAATAATTGTTTTTTAGTTTCGTTAGTGTCTAATAAAACATTTCACCTTAAATTTGCTCTGGACTAGGGTTCTCTTTATTTTTCCTAGGTTCTCTATTACTTAAGTGAACTAGGAAAAATACTTGCATTCACTGTTCATTATTTTCCAGTGCCTTTCTCATTTTCCTAAGTTTTGAGCAAATGTGGCTTTTAATAAGTAATCTTGTTTAAATCTTCAATACTGGGGTGCTCACTATTTTTAAACAGTGTCTAAGTGGGGTTTACACTTCTACAAATTTTCTGAAGTTCAGCACATGAGCCTAACAAATTTTCTTTATTTTAATAAGGTTTGGTCAGTTTCCTTAATTAATTTCAAACTCTAAAATTTAAAACAGAGAGCATAGGGTTCAATATTTTTAGGTAATAGTTCATAATATTTTGAATCCAGCAAAATTGGTTTGGTTAAATTTGGTTGAATATAACTCAAGATATAATTTTCCTAAGTTCTCTGTTGAATTTAAAAAGATTAAATAGAAATG
Source organism: Zea mays (assembly GCF_902167145.1). NCBI lineage: Eukaryota > Viridiplantae > Streptophyta > Magnoliopsida > Poales > Poaceae > Zea > Zea mays. Next base: position 125,492,563 of record NC_050096.1, on the reverse strand, counting down.
GATAAAGGAAAAACGTTTTTGCACTGGGGTCCCTGGCGAAAGGTTTTAAACGTATTACAGACAGGTGCTCGGTTCACTATTCATTTGAGTCTATGACTCTGCAGAAAACCCCCTAGGGTTTCCCGAAATCAAACCCGCAGTCCTTCCCCTAATGGAACAGTGACCGCGGCGGAGGAAAAGGGCGGAGGGGCTTACTGGCGGCGAGGTTGCTCTAGTGAGGGGTCGGGTGAGGTTCGGGAGTCTCTGGCGATCACGCCGAGGTGCGGATCGCCGGCGATGGTGGTCGGAGTAGGTCGGTTCACGTGCGCAGGCGGGGGAGCTCATCGGCGGCGAGGAATCCGGCCTAACCAGGGCGCGATAGATCAATTAAATGGGTCGGGGAGCTTCACCGGAGATCAGGGAAGATGTGTGCGCGAGGAATTTGAGAATGGCTCACCGGATTTCTCGGTCTATGCGCGGCCACGGGCAACCAAAGTCTGGCGAAGGCGATCTTGGGTCTCCGGTGAGGTTCTGTCGGGTCCGAGAGCTTGGGAAGCTCCATGGGCCACTGGTGAAGCTAACCGAGGGACAGGCGCAGCTTGGACGCGGCTAGAGCGAGCTGGCCGCGGTGGCCGAGGCTTGGGCAGTGATGGCGGGTAGAGGAAAGCTCACCGGAGCTAAAGGAGGGGTGTCTGGCCAGCGAGGGTGAGCGTGGAGTGAGGTGAGGCGCGCCCGGGGGGTGGTTTTAAAGGCACAGGCAAGCACGGCCGAGAGGAGGCTCTGACAAGCGCTCGGGGCGTGCGAGGGCGAGCGCCTGTGCGCGCTCTGGCATCTGGCACAACGTCGAGCACGAGGCAGCATAGAGAAAGGTCGTGTTCAAGCGCGGATTGGCTCCAAATCTTTGAGATTATGGCCATGATCCCATTGAGAGATCTCTTCCCCTGACATTCCTTTATCGTTTGTGTGTGGAGGCTTGCAGGTTTCGCTGACTGGATCAAGAGATATGGAGGGGTGAAGTTGGGTTTGTCTCACTGCCGAACACAGAGAGAAGATCCCGGGTTTGATGTGTCCAGGGCACCGTCCCGATGCCATCTTCTGGTATGAGGTAGAGGGGTTAGTTAGACACATTTTTGTTAATGGGAGCTTAGAGTTTTGAGATAGAGATCAAGGTGAACGCGCTCGGTTTTGGTTCAAAGGCTGAAAATTCAGAAATCTGAATTTCAGATTTCCCCATTAAACCTCCACTTGAATGGCTTGCTTGGAGTTTTTAACAAACTATTTTGGCCAAACTTTTATAATCTTTATTGTAGCTCAGTTAGTGTATTTAAATTTTTATAATTGGCCTCAGCCATGGTTCAATGTTTTTCATGGTCTTTCATCCCTTTTTCTCCCTTTCTACTTAAGTGGCTTATTTAGGGTTGGTATTAGGGTTTCAACATTTTTCCCTTTTTGAAAACCTCATTTGTTTTAGACATGATTCTTTAGATGTAAACTTAGTGGATCTTTTATTCTTAAGTTGATTTGGTGCTTCTTGTCCAATTTGGTTTACATGAAATGATGTCACTTGAGTTAGAATTGAGAAGAACCCTAGGTGACACTGGGGTGTCACAACAAATTGCTTCATCGTCTATTCCTTCACGAGTTCTTCTGAACCACGAGGCAGAATGAACCTTGTTAATAGCTTATTCCCCATTTGATTCTTGGCATCATCTGACACATCTTTCCACTTGTTGGTGCGAAGGCCAAACGTCCCCTCGATTAGTCTAACCTGACCATGATCATGCATACTTTGGCACAGGTGCAAATTGCAAAGGGGTACTTTGATTTGTGTCAACGTCCAAGTCTTCGACCGCAGCTTTTGGAGGGGACAAAGCGAAGGGCCTCAATAGCCGAAAGGGGTTCCCCGCATCCCCGCGCACGCGTCCCGAAGGCACAAACTCTCCTAGATCGCGAGGTCCAAGTCTTCACAGGATCTGGAAGGCACGACTCCGCAGGGTCGAGGCCACGACGTGCAAATGATGGCCAGGCCAAAATGTAGTGGGGCCCAGACTCTGCCACGCCATCATCTAGGTCCACCTGTAAGCCCCAATTACTGGGTAAATTTTGTAGTGTGTTTAGGCTGTTGTATTTGACCTCACTGTAATGACCCCATTGAGGGGAATGTTCTAGGATTGTATTAGGTAACTGGAGGTATAACGGTATTTGGTGACCCATCTACCAACCTGGTTACCTATAAATACCCCCACACTGTACCATAACAAGACACTATAGTTCCCTACTCATTGTCTTTTCGTGCACCTGGGCGCTTGTGTCCCAAAGTGTATGGACCCATCCATTCATGGTAGTTGGACCCAACATTTTGGCACCCACTGTTCGTGCTCCAAACAGCTCCTACAATGGCTCCTAAGAAAGAGACAACCGGGAGCACCTACTCTCTAGACAAAGCCGCCATGGCAGCCCTCATAGACAAGAAAGGCAAGGCAATCCTCACGAACAGCACCTGCCAGCCATAGTTGAGACTGATAAAACTAGCCTAGCAAACAACATACACCCTCACAACGAGGACCCCCACACCTGAAGGCAACATCCACACATACATTGAAGACCTTCCCCTCAGAGACGCACCACCTGAGTTCCCACCCATGGGACCCCACACAATTTAAGAGGACAAAGATAACTTTCAAGATGGTGAGTACTTGGGTATCTCGTCTGAGGATGAACTCAAACTTCGTGGCCTTCGCATCAAGGACAACCATATCTAGAAGCAAAGAGAAGCATCATGGACAACCATATCTAGAAGCAAAGATAAATCCTCACAGCCAAAAGGCAGCGAACAAACATGCAGACCAGAATAATCATGGAAGAGGAAGAAAGGAGAAGGCCCTTGAACAGGAACTTGCTGAAATGCAGAATGAAACCCCCTCATCGTCAACCCTTGATGCTGTCTTCAATCAGAACAATTTTCAATTCGAGAGGCCACCTCAGGCACAAGCCGCATTCCAGGGGCTCAACCCTCATGTGGTACTCAAGGCTACCACCCATGTCTATTGACTCATGGAAAACCCTTCGCGACAAGTTTTTGCTCAACTTTTAGGGTTACAGACATGAGACAAACGCCTTAGACAAATTCTCCCTCTACAGACAACTAGAAAAAGATAGCCGGCGTGATTATTACAAAAAGTTCATATCGTTCTAGTCACAGTTGCCTTAGGTCGACGATCAGATCATGATCCACTACACGATAAACTGCCTTCGCACATGACACCTGTACAACCATTGCACAAGAAAATCACCTTCAACTCTGCAGGAACTATATCACTTCGAGAAATATGCTCGGTCCGAAGAGCTACATTACCGCAAGGTAGAGTTACAGCACTAGCCGAAGATATACTCGCAACAGGTAGGTCATGGAACCTAGGCCAACAGTGAGAATATCCCTGTCAAGACCACATTCAGGTGCAACCCTAGGTCCACAACATAGCCAACCAACAACAGGGCAGTGTCCCCCCCAACGTTATCCTCAGCGGCAAAGCCTCGGTGGTGCACCAAGTGGTAGAGGCCGAGATAGAGGTCCACAACAACCCAAGAAGTTTTATTGCGTCTTCCACGATGAAGACTCAAACCACCCCACCAGGGATTGCCCAGAGACAAGAAACCAAAGTGAGTATGGCTAGGACAGCCCCCGCTAACAACCAACGAGCCATCGCCCATACTTATCACCCCATCAATATCATAACCCTCATTATCAAAACGAACACCAATACCACCCACAACAACAAAACTATAATCAGAGGTCCCCACAACACCCACAACACCTACAACTCCAATACCAAGAAAGATTGCCACTTCCACCCCAAGCAAACCAACAAGTTTGCCAACCACCCCAAAGCAGGAAGATGACTTCGCCAATTGTAACACCCTTAATTTGGGGGTATAAAATTTCTTTCTAATTATTGTAATACCCACTTTGTAAGAAAAATCTAAAAGGAGAAATTATATTCCCTTATTTATGTGTGTTATGTCAATCCATCATTTCATGTGGACACCCCACTTGCACAGATAAATAATTAACAAAAAGACACTCAACTAAATTATGCATCATGCTGAGATTTCCTTTTGTGTGCACATTGTGACAAAATAAAATAATAAATGTGACAAGAAATGTATTAAAGTCTAAAGTGGAATTTAAAATCCAAAAGGAATTGTAGAATTTAGAAAAGAGAAGAAAATAAGAATTTTGTGGATAAAAATAAGTAAATAAAAATATATAAATCTTACACTAGAGTTTGAATTCGTATAATTGACTCAAGAGTGAAACTCATGTGAGGATTCAAATTCAAATTTGGGATTTAAAATAGAAATAAGACAAAATAGGAAAAGAAAATGAAATAAAATAAAGGAAAACGGTGCCTGGGCCTAATCTTCCGAATTCGGCCCATTTACCTCACGCAACCTCTCCATGCGGCCCAAACTCTTCTTCTCCACGCGTGCACCTGGCATGCGGGCCTAGTCAGGCAGCCTTTGCGCGGTCTCCCCCTCGTCCCGGTGTCGCTGTCACGTGGGCCACGACTGTCAGTTCTCCGCTCTCAACCAAAATCCCGACCATGGCGGTGCTTACCGGAGAGCTCGGATTCCGTTGCTGACCAATCTCTACGCATAAAATGAATCACGTCGCGCACCTCCTAACCTTCAGTCCATCTCGCGTCCACCTGAGTGGTTGATAGAGAAAGAGAGAGAGAGAGAGAGAGAGACAGGCCGTGGTGACCGAACGGGCGGATAGCCGTCCTCACCGTCGTCGGTCGTGCTCGGCTCCAAATTGGAACCCTGTGTGCGGCCAGAAAGCTTCGCCCGTGTCCCTGGTTCGCTCCGGTGACGATTGCGGGGCAGGTGGCTGACTGGAGGGCGTTTAATTTGTCTCCACCGTCACATAGTCTGTGGGTCGCCGTGGGCTGACTAGAGCAGTGCCGGATTCAATGTAAGGACTTGCTCCCCATGTTCGCCCCCTTCCCAATTCCATTTCGCACTTAGATTTCCTAGCAATCGTGCACCGTAGGATGAGGTGAGAACTCCTGCCACGGCGCGCCGCCGTGCGGGGTGTTTCCGTCGTCGGCAGGGTCAGAGGTCGACTGGATACGCCTGCGCGGTTCGATCAAAGTTGAGCGGCTGAGATTTGATGCGGTGTACCCCTTCGCTCGGTTGAAGCCGCACCGTTGGATTTAGGATGGGTGGTCTTGATTAGATCATGGGTATTCTGCTGCGCATTTCAATCAGGGTGCTCCGTTTAGATCGGACGGCTATGAGCGCACCGTACCCCTTCGGTCGATCGGTTTATCATAAGAGCCCCTCTATTATTTAGTATTCAAACCGCCATCCACCTGGAGCTGTGCGCTGTGTCTTGGGAAAGTTCCCCCGAGCCCCCTATGTTCCGGTTAAATTGAGGCCCAGTCCAGAGCAGTTTTAAATTGACTAAATGAATTAGAAAATGGATTTTTAATATGAAAATAAACCCTAGAACTTATATAAATCATAGAAAATCCATTTTTAGTCCAAATTACTCCATTCCAGTTTCTAAAATTTTGTAATTTTATTCCCTATCACTTGGAATCTCTGTTTTGATATGAAAACAGTAAGAAATTTATTTCCCACTTAATCCTATTTGAAGCACAGGAAACCTTTGGAAATTCATATCTTAAAAACTATAACTCCAAAAATTATGATTCCTGTTCCTAGGATTTTATTTTAATGTATAGATTATTATCATGTATTTTGTCTACATGTTTGGTGTGAAGTTAATTTTCTCTATACACTATGCTTGTTTGTATTGTGGCGAGTAGAACAACATGTGACTGAGGATCCTGGTGACCAGCAGATAGAAGTAGCTAAGCAGGAGCTCATTGAAGGCAAGTTGTGCCCTTGACCACTTTTTATATCCAATAATGTTCTTTAATGTCATTATTCATGCATAGGTTTAATTTTGATGGGACCCAATAGGTCACCCTAGACTGTTTATCACTTTACCTTGTTACCCCTGAATCACTTGGGTAGTTTTGCTATTGCTTTACATGGTTTTGGGATAATATTTCATTATATCCATGTTCCAGTTGTTCTGTTATTTTATTTATGTTCATGTCAAGATCATTAATTTTAATTGGAACATAGAGCTTAACTTGAGAAACACGTGCCACCACAAGGGTTTAATGGGACGCCCTTGGCTGACTAACTAGGAAAGCTAGTGGAAGACTACCTTACCCGAAAGGGGCAAGGGCAGTAGGGGATTGCATGCAAGGAGGTTCTCGGGTTGATTTTGCTGCGATGGCGGTCAGATGGGGGATTTTTGCAAGTGCTCTTCCCATAAACTGTTGCGGGTTTTCGGAAGCTAGTGGAACTTTATAAAGGCCTCGTAGTGTTGCCCTGCCTCGCTTTCTTGGTAGAGGTGTATGGGAGTCGCGATCCCTTGGCAGATGGGTAACATGACTTGTGGGTACAGGGTACAACCTATGCAGAGTGTAAAACTAGTATACTAGCCGTGCTCGCGGTCATGAGCAGCTCAGGACTCTCGCATGATTAATTTATGGAACTTAAATTCAATTTGTCATTTGAATTGCATGGGATTATTTATTAATTTTGTTCTATTACTTTATTTAAGGTTTGGTATTTACTTACATTTAGTAACTGCTAATAAAATTTTGACCAACTAATTAAAAGCAATGCTCAGCTTTAACCCCTGTCGTTGATTAGCCTTACACATCATATGGACTCCTACCTTTGGTGAGTTCATGCCCACTGGTTTCCCCAAAACTTGTTGAGCTATGATCATGTGTGAGCTCACCCTTGCTGTCTCACACCCCCCCACAAGAGAAGAACATGTGGTTCAGGAGGAGCCACAAAGCGAGGAGTTTGATCAGATATAGGTGGCGTTTCCCCAGGTTACTCTTGCGCCAAGGATGATCCTTAGTTCGTTTTATATTTATATTTTATTTTGTAATAAGACTTCCGCTATGTAATAAATACTCTGATGTTATTGTAACATTTATCTCTATACACTCTGTTATTATATATGTTGTCTTCTTGGCGCATGTATGAGATGCACCCGGCTTTGTTCCTTAAAGCCCGGGTGTGACAATTATCACCCAAATTCATGTGTTACTCTTCTCTCTCTCACCCTAGGTTTTATCTCTCTCTAGATTCTCTCCCCCTTGTTCCCTTTTAGGTAGAATTAGCTTAAAGTTGGGGGATTTAATTATTTATTTTTGCCAAAACATTTTGGGTCATGACATGTTGCATCATGCTGAGCTTAAAATATTCTTTGAAGTGTTGCACAAGTTTGAATATATTTGAATTTGAAACCTAGTTTGAATTTGGAATTGAAAACTCTAGAGAAAAGAAATAGAAAAGGAATTAGAAAATCCAGATAAAAAGAAAAAGGAAAAGCAGCACAGCAGCCTAGCCGGCCCAGCTCGGCCCAGCCAGGCCGCGCGCCCACACCGCCTGACAGGCGGACCCCGCCTGTCAGCGGCAGCTCTCTCTCCCGCACGCTCTCTCTCTCGCTCTCTGCCCACTGGGGCCGACCTGTCGGCGCCGATTTCTTCACCTGCTCGCTTCTCCTCTCTCTTTGCCTCACGGGCCCGGTTCGCCAATTGCTGAGCCATTGCCTCGAGCGCCCCTTCCCTCTCTCTCTGCGCCGTGGACCCTCCCTGTCAGATCCACCCTCCCCGCGCCCGCCGTGGATCGGCGAGTGTGCACTCGCGCACGTCACCAGATTTCTCAGCCACGACGCCGGCCCACGTGCCCAGCTCCCTTCTTAGAGCCTCGCTAGCACCCGCACTCGCTCCCCCGCCTCATTTCGCACAGCTTTGCCCTCTCTCGCACTCTGCCCTCGCCGCCAGACGCCGCCGGAGACCCACGCCCGCTTCCCCGGCCATCTAGCTCGCCAGAGACCGCGCCAAGCCTCCCCTAGCTCCGCCCCAAGGTGAGACACTTTTGCCCGTGCTTAATTTTCCTAGTTTCGCTATGTGCTCGGCCAATTTTGGCATCGCTGGTGCTCGGCCGCGGTGGTTCGCCATGCTCGCGCGGTGGCCGGCCGATTTAGCCAGGCCTAGCTCCCCGGTGTAGGTTCCCGTGTCACATCTGCCTCTGCTGAAGCTAGCCCAGGCCTTAGCGCGCCTTAAGCCCCCTCCCCGTGGCCGGAATGCCTCGCCGGAGCTCCTCCGGTCGGCCTGAGACCTCCCCGCCGTTCTCCCCCCTCTGTCCGCGAATTCATGGCCTCTTCCCCGCCATTGAGTTTCCATGGCGTTCTCTCCCTCTCTTCCCAATCCCGGCGATCCCGGAGCCACCCTAGCACGCGCCTGCCCCAACTCCGACGATCTCACCGCCGCGGAGAGGAGAAGCGCCGCCCGCAGTAGTTCGTCCTCCCTAGTCTGATCTCCCCCGTCCGATCTTGATCGCATGGCCCAGATCGTGGATACCGCTTCGTGCACGCGCGCCCTGTGCCCTTGGCTCGCCTGTCAGCGCCCATGTCCCCTAGCGCTGGGCCCGCTCGGTCAGTGCGCCCTCCCCCCTGTCGCTGACATCTCCTGTCCCGCCTGTCAGCACTCGCCATTGATTTTAGATCTAACGGTTGAGGGAGCCCGATACCCCTTCGCGTGGTTGTTTTGCGTAAAAAACCCTCGGTTTGTTGGAAATAAACACGTCGTCCCTTGTTTTCGCACGCAGGCCCTTGTATTCTTGCACATTGAACCCTAAACTTTTAAATATTCACAGAATTAGACCTAATTTCATATTTTGAATTCCCAAACTTGTTTATTTCATATCTTTTGCATATGAACTCCAAATTTAGTGATTCAAATTGCAAAATGTTCATAGTATTATTCTTTGTTCAAATAAATTAGTTCCATTTACACCATGTGCTTCCTAATTTTATGGATAACTATTAACTAGTATATGTATAGATTTGGTGTATTTAATAAAATAAAAGGGAAAACCCTAGAGATTAAAACATGCTTAATCTTGTGAGATTAATAATGTGTATTACATGAATTCATCTCTGTTCTATTTTTTAGGTCACAATAAAATAAATTGAACTATGTTATGTATTTGTGAGTAACACTTAGTGAAATAATAATCTATTTCCAAATGATGTTAGTTTATGTTATAATTTGAATTCATTATCCCTTATGTAGTATTGTGTCTTTTAAGATGTATTCCTATGTTTGTACATGTTTGGTGTGCTGTTCATTTGTACTTTCCAAATGTATTGAGTGCAAGTTCGCTTTATTTAGACAACGAGTAGTCCGAGGTTCCTCAGTGTGTTGTTGGAGACCTTCCTGAGCAACAACCTGGTGAAGGCAAGTGTCCTCTGACCTATTATGTCCTACATACTTTATGATTCACTGTCTCGCATTACATTATCTAAACCTAAGGATTGACTAGCTTTCTATGTACCTTATCCTTGTTTACCTTTTGGGTTATCATGGTTAGCATTTTGCTATTGCCTTAACTTTAATCAATGAACATGATGTGAACATTTATGATACGATACTATTATGCTGATTATGTTGATGATCTTGTGATACTCTAGAGGGCTCAGGCCTTTTTCCTGAGTACCTCTCCGTAAGGACCTGTTCGTGGAGTGACCACCCGGGATAACAGTGCAACCATGAGGGTGGAATGGGACACCCTTAGCTGATTAATTAGATGAACCTAGGGGTGTAGTTGGCTTTGCCGGAGGGCCGTCAATGGGGGCCGGGGTGTAGTGCTCGCTCTGCCAAGGTTGGGGTGCAGAGGTTCATTCGATTTGGTTTTGTTAGTCACCCACCTTGGGGAGGTGTACTGCGTTTGTACGACTGGCGAAACCTAACAAGCAGCTATGCACCAAGGGAGTCTTTGTAAAGGCTACATAGTGTATCCCTGGCCATTCACCTTGGTAGTGAAGATCGGGTCTATATAACCCAAGCTGGAAAGGGATCATGACTCGTGGGTAAAGTGTGCAACCTCTGCAGAGTGTTAGAAACTGGTATATCAGCCGAGCTCACGGTTAAGAGCAGCCTTGGGATCCTCTTTGATTAGAAGAACTTTGGATACTTTTATGATGATGGTTAATAATGGTGTTATAAGTCTGATCTCTGGTATTTCCTCTTTTGAGGGAGTACTTTTGGGTAATAACTGGGTTTATTACTAAAACTTGGCTCTACTAATAATAATAAATACTTGAACAACTAAAAGCAACTGCTTAACTTCAAGCCCACATATAGCTAGTCCACTTTAGCCAAACGAGACATTTGCTGAGTACGTTGATGTGTACTCACCCTTGCTTTACGCACCACCCCACCCCAGGTTGTCCCCATTGTACTCAGTGCTCAGGAGGTGATGCTGGCAGCATGGAGGACTTCGAGGAGTTCCAGGAATACGACGAGTTTTAGTTTATCTTAGTGGCAAACCCCCAGTCAGCTGCCTATGTAGGCTTATCATCTACGTTTTGTTTCTCCGCACTTTGATAGTTATGTTAAAGACAATGGTTATGTAATAGACTCTATGGATGTCTCAGACATCTTGATGTAATTAAGTACCCTTCCGCTATTTATTTCAAGGATTGTGTGATAATGTCCAATTATGTAATTGCTGTGTACGTGAGTTTCTGATCCTGGCACGTACATGGTTCGCATTCGGTTTGCCTTCCAAAACCGGGTGTGACACCAATCCTACCTTTAGAGGAGTAATCCATATGATCACCGAAGGGTCTAGCTCGAACTTCAAAAATAAATGCCAAAAAGAGATCATTATCATGAGTCAACCACGTTGCTATCATAGGACCTGTTGTTCAGACGAAGTGGTCTCATGTTCCACTTACCTTGGATGCAAGTGACATCGATCTCCGCAGTGCACCCCACACAGATGCACTTGTCATTAGTTGTAATGTGGTAGGCTTGTTACTACACAAGGTCCTCGTCGACAATGGGAGTCATCCAGACATCGTCTTTCTGCATGCATTCAATCAGATGGGCATCAACCACAACTTTGTTCAGCCAACCGACAACACATTGTATGACTTTGGAGGGAAAGGAACATTCCCACTTAGCAAGATAGGGCTCCCCCTCTCCTTCGGCACAAGCCCCAATACGAGATCAGAATAGGTGACCGCTGGCATAGTCGATATGGTCTACCCGTACAACGCCATAATGAGAAGAGGATCCATAAACAAACTCGAAGCAGCCATTCATGATTTCTATCTATGCATAAAAATCCTAGGCCCCCTCGGAGCAATAACAATCTATGGGAACCACCAAACCGCTTGTAACATTGAAAGAGACTTCGTCTCAGGATAGCGCAATGTCCATTGCCTCACCACTGAGGATGAAGGCTCCATCAGCCAGCGCCACGAAAAAACAATAGCACCCAAAGCTCAGATTCAGAGCAATGAAGAAGCCAAAAATGTCCCTTTGGACACTTCAATTCCAAATCAGACAATTTTAATAAGCGAAGATCTCACCACAGAGCAAAAGTCCAAGCTATTATCCTATTTACATCACAACAAATATGTCTTCAGTTGGTCAGCTTTAGACCTCGTCAGTGTCAGTCGCACAACCATCGAACTCGGGTTAAGCAATGACCCTTCAATCTGCCTAAAAAAGGAGAAACTCCGCAAAATGTCGGATGAAAAGACCGAAGCAGCAAAAGCCAAGGTCCACACGCTACTTTAAGCAAAGTTCATTGAGCCGGTCGAGTACCCCACTGGCTTGCTAACGTGTTCATGGTTAAGAAGAATAGCAGCAAGTGGCAAATGTGTATATATTTCACTAGCCTCAATAAAGCATGCCCAAAAGACAATTTTCCCCTTGCCATAATTAACAAGATTGTTGATTTGGTTGCAAGATGCCAGGTTATGTCACTCGTAGACTGTTTCTCAGGCTACCACAAGATATACATGAAAGAGGGAGACAAGGCAACAACAAGTTTTATAACACCCTTTGACACATATTGTTTTGTGCGCATGCTCGAAGGCCTTAAGAACGTTGGTTCCACCTTCTAGCGGCTAACCAAGTTAGTACTCGAAGAGCAGCTGGGGTGCAATGTCTTTACCTACGTCAACGACATTGTCATCGGAAGCAAAAATGAGGAGGATGACATCGCTGACCTCGTGGAAGCGTTTCCAAGAATGCACAAAGCAAGGCTTTGCCTAAATCCAGAAAAGTGTGTGTTTGGTGTCTGCCAGGGCAAAATATTGGGCTACCTCATGGAGATACAGCCTCTGCAATCAACAAAAGACATTCAGAGGCTCACAGGAAGGCTGGAAGCACTGAACAGATTCATCTCTCAGTCTGTAGAATGATGTTTGCCTTTCCTACGAACGCTAAGGGGAGCAAACAACTTTGTCTAGGGCCCCAAGAAAGCAGCGGCCTCTGAATCACTCAAAGCTTATCTTTCAAAGTTGGCAACCTTAGCTAGTCCGGAGCCTTCTTCCTCTATACTGTTGTACGTCACAACATCCTACAATGCTGTTAGCGTAGCTCTGGTAGAAGAGAAACTCAAAAAATGGCAGACTGCAACAACAACCTATGTATTTCATTTATGAGTTCCTTAGTAATTCTAAACGCAACATGACGGAGATAGAAAAAATAACACATGTAGTACTCATGGTGTCATGGAAGCTACGTCATTATTTTGAAGCACACAAAATAAGAGTGCCAACAGACCGAAGTCTCAATGACCTATTTAATAACCTAGAAGCTACAACCAGAATAGGCAAGTGGACAACCAAATTCTCTGAGTACAATATAGTCTTCGAATCAAGAAGCTCAATCAAGTCACAAGTCCTTGATGATTTTATAGTAGATTGGGACAAGGCCTTCGTCTTCTGGTCATCCAAATTTGGAAACACACTAGACAATTCATTGTGATGACACCTGGTATCATGCGGAGGCTGGTGCATGAACAATAATTATAGCTCCTTTAGGTACCAAGTACAAATATGCCATCCGCCTATGCTTTTCTCTCAAGATAGACAACTGCACCAACAACATAGCAGAGTACAAACCAGTCATTCTCGGACTCTGCAAACTGAGGGCACTCGACGTCTAAACATGCATCGTTAGGACTGATTCTAAAGTCGTCGCCAACCAGATAGAAAAAGACTGTACAACTCATGAACCGGCGCTCCTCCAATACCTATCTATCATACGAAGCCTAGAAAAACAATTCAAAGGTTTTACCATCCAGCACATAGACAGAAACAAAAACGAAGAGGCAGACGCACTCGCGAAGGCCGCTGCAAGGGGATACCCCATGCCTTCAGACATTTTCTTTCAAACCATCGAAGCCCCAGTCGTAAGGGAATGCGACGGGCAAAGAAACATAAGCCTCTTAATGACCACAGAGTAGAGAGCCCCAATAATTATTTACCTACGAGGACGCTATCACCTCACAGACAAAGCTGAAGCCAAAATATTCACATACCAAAGTTGTGGGTTCACCATAACAGGAGAACAACTGTACAAGAAAGAACTTTCCCAACCTTTGATTAAATGTATCACATCAGTCGAGGATGTAAACCTCGTCAGCGAGGTGCACAAAGGAACATGCGACTGTCACTCAGGCCCTAGAGCCCTGACTGCCAAGGTCAGGCAAAGGTTTTTACTGGCCGGACATTGTATGCGCAACAAAAAGCATAGTACGGTCATGTGAAGCGTGCCAAAAATTTTCAGCCCGGAGCAGGGCACCCTCGCAGTTCATGAAACTATCCTAGCCACTGCAACGCTAGGCCTCGACATAGTGGAACCACTCCCCACATCACAGGGAACCTCAAATACGCCATTGTTGTTGAGGAATACTTCACCAAGTGGATAGAAGCAAGAGTAATAGCTTCTTCTAATATCACACGAAACTGAGACAACATCTTCTATTCATATAATAAAATGCACAAGAAATCATGCATGTGTAATGTACAATGTGAGATCAGGTAATTAGGTACACACCCAAAATTAAGTATGTGTACTTTACGTCATCTTCCGGTGGATCATAATTAGGGTCACGTTGCAACTCACGGTGAGCGGCCTATGGTAGGACTAGGGTCGGCAGACATTTCATATCCTTCACCACTACATTGTTTTGGAGAAACACACTAGTCCATGTGGTCGGGCCCTAATCTTTGGTCCTTGATCAAAGAACTCATTGAGCTATATATATAAATAAGAAATAATTAAAAAGATATTAAGACATTAACATCAAGATATCTATCAAAGACAATAACAATTACATGAGAACATACAAAGAGAGTAAGGAAAATCAACAACTAAACCATAACCCCTAACCCTAACCATAAACCCTGAACCCTAAACACTAAGCCTTAACCATTGTAACACCCTGGTGTTACTAGAACTAAAACTTTGGCATGACATCACATGCATTGCATTTCATTATGTATGTTACACCTAGAATGCATCCACTAGGTAAAAAATTCAAAACAAGCTTGTGATGTGATGATTTGACTTGATTAAAGAGGTCTTTTGACCCTAGGATAGGGTACTTTCCCAAGGATTAGAAGCATGTCGGTGTGTGAGATAAGAATTAGAGTATGATCTAAAAGTTAGTAAATATGTTCAAGAAAGACTAAACTTAGAGAGTTTAAGTGCCACTTAAACCCTAGAATACTCAAAACCCTAATAGAAACCCTAAAAACCCTAATTAGTGCTCTATAAGGTGACTTCAATTTCTACGCACTTTTGGACCAAATAAATCAAAGTGGTAGAGTAACAAAAATTAAGAAACTTTTATATTTGGAGATTTCCAAGTTTTATGGAACAAATTGGGGTAAATTGCAAAAGATCCCAAAAGCACCCATATGGCTAACTCTAAAAACAGTGTTATCAGGCCAAGTTCAAGCCTTAATATCTCTTGGTCTGTGGAGATTTTGTCAGGGGTCACTATAACGAAACTGTAGAGTTACTATAGTTGGGATGTCACTGGAGTGCTAGGCTAAAGACCAGACTGACAGTGATGTCCGACTAACTTTGGGACCAAATTGTGCCTAATCTAGTAAGTATCCAATCAAGAACCTTTTAATGAAGTTAACGCACGTATGTAGGACAATAACTTTGATGCAGTCGGATTAGCAACTCATCACACGAAAATCAAAGAAAAAGTGCCCTGATGTTGCTCTATCAGATGAACTGAATAAGATTGCCAAGGTACAGTTGTCTAAAGAAGATCGCAGGTGCAGTGCACCCGTCGCCGGTGATCTCCGCGCTGTGATCCACGTCATCGGTAAGATTCGTGCATTGTCTGGAGTGGATAACTTGGTGGATGAAAAGATCCTGGGTGAGGTGAACATCCCTGAGCTGGATCACCGCCGTGCCCACTTGCCCACGCGGTCAGTTGAAATATCATCGCTGGTGTTCGTCGTGTTCCCTATGAAAGACATGTAGTCGCCTGATTCATCGTGGTGTCGTGGTTTTCCCCTGAGTCGTGACCGTCGACCGGTGAGTGCATGAGCTCCACAGTGGGTCTCGGTAATCATTCCGCCGGGGAAACGAGTCTCACTCTCCTCCAAAATTCGGAACCACTGTAGCGGATCACTATAAATCGAAGGCCCTACCTGCTCCACTATCTCGTTATGAAATCAGCGCACCACTCCCCTCTCCCGATCATCCACCATAGCTCGTGAATTTCCGTTTTCCCCCAAATCGGTCATCCGCGTCACCGTGGCCAGAGCTCTCGGAGGTAATTGTGGTCGGGCTTGAGAGTGTTTTGAGTTCTCTTACATGTTGCGATGCTCATCGACCCGCCCGATGGAACTCTACCGCAGCCAGAACCCCGGAACACTATGTCGCCACCGTGGGACGCCGTCACAGACACTCCCTCTGTCGACCCACTACCCTAACCCTTCACCTGTCTTCCTGACCGTCGTCCTTGAGTCCTGGTGAGCTACTGAAGCCTAACGTACTCCCAATTTCAACGCTACCGTGCTAGGTCGACGGGAACAGTTTTGCCGATCCTCGTTGTTCGCCGTCGTTATAGACTAGGGGGATCCCAGGTCAGATTAGCCTAATTAGTGCATGGATTAGGGTTGTCTGGAATCAGGGATGAGGATTTGATGCTTGGATTCGACGATCGTCACCGTTTGAAGCGAGTCCCAGCAAGGGGTGGCCGGCGGCGAGCGCGTCGTCGTCGGGGACCTAGCGCTGTGAAGAAATAGAAGTAGGAGGGCCCAGGTGAAGCTGTCAGTGAGACATGTAAATAGTATCACGGACTCTTTACTGGATATTCGAAACACTAGGGACCTCGGCGCAAAACCACCAACGTGGGCGCGGGCTGTAACACCCCAGGTGTTACTTACGGTTTTCTCTTAGTACCCCCACCTATGACGTATTATCACATGTGTTTTGGACTGAGAAAAAGGCACCAAGATTTAGGAGCCAAGCCCTAAACCGATTCCATCATTCTAAGAAAGCATACATTAACCATGTCAAGCCTAAGAAAGAAGGTGAAGTGCCAAAACCCTAGAATTCCCCTCTCTAGAATATTAGAGCACCAAGCTCGTCGCCGAAGAACCTTACGTCGCACCCGCTTTTGAAGGCAAGCCCGGGTTTATGCATAACCTTATATATGCTATTTTACTGCACTTAAAGTTTGTAGGTTTGTATCGGGCACTTAAGTGTAGGAATTGCTTTAAACCCTAGTATGAGCAAGACTTTTGTTGAGAAGCATTGCATACATAGTACTGAATCAAAGGAGGGTCAAATCTTTACTAAGGAAGTAGTCTTCCACGTACCCGTGAGATTGGCCGGACATGAGTTCCCTACCAACATGATAGTTATAAAGGGACAAGATGTAGATGTAATTCTGGGCATGAATTGGTTAGCCCAGAATAAGGCTATTATCAATGCTGATCAAAGGACTATTTAGCTAAGTCATGGACAAGAAGAAGTCAAGTTGTCCATCCCTGTATCTGTCCCAGTTAAAGTATATGGTAAAGTTTTTGAAGCCATTGTGCAAGAAATACAAGACATCCCGGTTGTGTGTGAGTTTCTAGACGTATTCTCTGAAGATTTACCCAGACTACCTCCGGAGAGGGATGTTGTTGGGACCATGCTTCGTCGCCGAAGGTCCTGCAGAAGGAAACAGCTTCGACTGAAGCTGTCTGCACGTGATGACCGAAGGTTGTTGTTCATGAAGCTTCGGAATTGCAAACCGACTTAAAAGTAGAATGACCTTTTAGTCCATAAGTGTTTGAGTCGTTGTTGTAAACTTTTATGAGGGGCATGATTGTAATTCCTCACAGACTGTGTCTTGTGCCTATAAATAGTGAACAGTATTCCTTTACTGTTCACGCATTCCTGTAATTGCAATCGCATCAACCGGGAATTAATCTTTGTCAAGGCAGAGGTATAAATGTATTTAGTATTTGAATACATTAAATTGAGATAATATGAAAGTGATGTTGTTCATTTATAATTTATTTGTCTTTAATGCTTCATGTTTCGTATTATTTTATATAATCTATTAGAGTTCAATTACGAAGATTTAACCTTCGTAATCGTATCGTCTTTAACCTTCGTCCGAAGTTCATTAATCCTTAAAGGAATAATGCTTCATTGGACGAAGGGCATTAAAATTTAACATTCTATGTTGCCTTGTTCTTAATTCATAGCATTTGAGAACGAGTCCCCAACAGATGTGTAGTTTGTGATTGAACCGAAACATAGTACGACTCCTATTTCTAGAAGATCGTACCGTATGCCTCCTAATGAGCTAGCAGAACTCAAGACACAATTACAAGACTTATTGGAAAAAGGATTTATCAGATCGAGTTCATCACCATGGGGATGTCCAGCCATCTTTGTCAAAAAAAGGATCAAACCCTATGAATGTGTGTGGACTACAAACCCCTTAATGAAGTTACTATTAAAAAGAAGTATCCCCATCCCTGGATCGATATTTTATTCGATCAACCCATTGGAGCCTGGGTATTTTCTAAAATTGATCTCAGATATGGCTATCATCAGATCAGGATTCGACCCGAGGATATACCCAAGACTGCTTTCACCAATCGGTGTGGGTTATTCGAATATTTGGTTATGTCCTTTGGATTGACGAATGCTCCAGCCTACTTTACATACTTAATGATTTCGGTATTCATGCCTGAATTAGACAAGTTTGTGGTGGTCTTTATTGATGACATTTTGATCTATTCCAAGAATGAGGAGGAGCATGCAAAACATTTGCGGATTGTTTTAGCGCACTTGAGAGATGTCACACCTAGATTTAAGGAATAAAGTCGGGTGCATCTCATATATGCGCCAAAGAAGACAACACATATAATAACAGAGTGCATAGAGATAAATGTCATAATATCATAAATGTACTTATTACATAGCGAAAGTCTTACAAAAATAAATGATAAAATAAAGCGAACTAAGTATTATTCCCTATCGCCACAAAGCTGACAGGGAGACACCACCTAGATCAAGTCGAAAGCCTTAGTGCTAAGCGGCTCTTCTTCGACCACCTGTTCTTCTCTTGTTGGGGGGTGTGAGACAGCAAGAGTGAGCTCACATACGTTCATAGCTCAACAAGTCATGGGGAATAATGTGCATGAACTCACCAAAGGTGGGAGTTCATGTGATGTGTAAGGCTGATCAACAAAATAAAGGTTGAAGCTGAGCATTGCTTTTATAAGTTGGTCAAAATTTTATTAGCAGTTACTAAGTATAAGTAAATACCAAACCTTAGTAATAATAAGTAAAGGTAATAAGAAAATAATCTCAATGCGATGCAAATGACAAATTAAGTTTTAATTCCATAGATTAATCATGTGAGGGTCCAAGCTGCTCATGACCGTGAGCACGACTAGTATACCAGTTTTACACTCTGCAGAGGTTGCACATCTTTACCCACAAGTCATGTTACCCATCTGCCAAGAGACGGCCAATCCCATACACCTCTACCGATGAGGATAGGCATGGTAACAATACGAGGACTTTACAAAGTTCCACTAGCTTTAGAAAACCCGCTACAGTTTATAGGAAGCTCCAGTGCAGGAATCCCTCGCCTGACCACCATCGCAGCAAAATCAACCCAAGGACCTCACTACACTGACCACTCCCCTACTGCCCTTGCCCCTTTCGGGTAAGGAAGTCATCCACTAGCTTTCCTAGTTAATCAGCCAAGGGCATCCCATACTACCCATGTGGTAGCACTATTTTCCCGGGTGGTCGATTTATGTTCCCATTAACATAATGACCTTAACATGAACAGCAATAATAAATAGAGAATAAAATTGTAATCATGAATAATGTATCTCCATACCCAAATCCACATAAAGCAATAGCAAGTACTGCCCAAAAATATTTCAGTGGTAAAACACGGTATAAAGATAACCAAAACTACGGTAACCTATTGGTTCCCATCAAAATTAACCTATGTAGATCATTATGAATAATAAGAACATGGCTGGGTAAAAATAAGTGATCAAGGGCACAACTTGCCTTCAATGAGCTCCTGCTCAGCAATTTCTACCTGCTGAACCTCAGGATCCACAGTGGCTTGCTCGTCTACTCGCATCAACACAATACATACATAGTATAGCAAAAATTAACATCACACTAAACATGTAAATAAAATACACAATAACAATTTACACATTAAAATAAGAACCTAGGAACATGAATCATTAATTTTGGAGTTATAGATTTTAAGATATGAATTTCCAAAGGTTTTATGTGCTTGAAATAAAATTAAAAGAGAAATTAATTTTCTTATTGTTTTCCTGTCAAAATAGAGACTCTAGTTGATAAATAATTATATTACAAAATTTTAGAAACTGGAATGGATCAATTTGGACTAAAAATGAATTTTCTATGCATTTTACAAGTTCTAGCACTTATTTTCATATTAAAAATTCATTTTCTAATCCATTTATCCAATTTACATGACCTCTGGACTGCGGGCATATTAAACAGAAACACAGCGGGCTTGGTGCAAGAAGTCCTAAGACTCAGTCTAACCCAGCAGTGGACCGCGGTTTATTTTTACAAAATCAGAAGGTCTCTTTTAGAAATCACTCGGCTGCCAAGGTCCGGACTAACCAGAGTCGTCCGATCAACTGCTAGCGGTCCAGATTAGACCAGCGGCCCGTTCGAATCGGTACGCGCCATCAGACCTAGGATCGAGTATTAACGACCACGATTCAAAAAAATACCGCCAACCACCCGATGTTAGATCACCGGCGCAGATCTATCCTACCCAATAGGTACGCCCCGTTTAATCCGGACCGTCCGATCATAGATCTACGACTCCGCTCCGTTTTCCCTAACCCGAGGTCGAACGCAGCGGCTCCGCCACACTTCTACGGCGGAGAAGTCCGGCGAGCCCCCCACTAGGCGCTTACGGTGCTCCGATTCAGTACGGACAGGTGTATCACGTTCGTATAATCGCGGTGAAGGTAGTCGAGGGTCATACCGAGGGGTTGGAGCGATGGCGAGGACAGACCGCGAGGTACCGCGGCTGCCGCGACGGAGAAGCACCACGACGTGAAATTACTCGGCCCCGGGGTAGAGGTTGTCCAAATTGATGAGGGCCAAAGCTTTCCGCGCCAAGCAGGTCCTTGGGGTTCGGTGCGGAGGTCCAGCCACGACGTTGGCGAGGGATAGTCGCGGCGGCGGGTTCTCTCGTCCGCAATTCCCCGGTGATGGTGGAGGTCGAGCCTAGGTGTGGGTTGCTGCGCGCTGGCGAAGGAAAAGGGGAGAGAAGGCTTTGGCTCCGGCATATTTATTGCCACCCGAGGTCGGTTTGTGGGGGCCTCAACTGATTTCCGAGGAACGCGCCATGGTTGCGCACCTCCGTTTGGCACGGCGAAGGAAGAGGAGGGATCCGACGACCCGGGTCCGATTGTCAGAGAAATAGTGCAGCAGAGGCCAGATACGCGTGTCCGGACCAGCTGACCTGCGGGCCCGCAGTGTCGGCGCGCGGTCAGCCGGTTTGGGCCGCGCGGAGAAATTATGCTCGTGGGCCGAAACCAGGTACGAAGCCCAGGTAGTGTTTTCCATTTTTGTTTTATTTTCTTTTTGCTGATTTGTTTTTTTCTTTTTCATTTGAATTCAAATTACAAATTCAACCATGTGGTGAATCATCCCCAGATTAATAGTACAATTTGAACATACTTTTATTACCTTTATTTATAATATTTACTTTGTATATATTGTCTTTTCTCTTTTTGTTTCAATTCTAGAATTTCCTTTAGGGTTTAAATTCTAATTTGGGTATTATCATATTTATTTTTACCTTATTTTTATATTATCACAAAATGCACACAAAATAAAAACCCATCATGATTCATATTTTAGTGGTATAACTTTTTATTAGTTATTTGTTTTTAAATATGGTATTCACATGCGATGATAAGTGGATATAATATACACATATACATAAAGGAAATGACTTTTCTCCTTTTATATGGTCTCTTACAAATTGGGTATTACAAGAGAGCATCAACTTTATGCGAAATTCAGCAAGTGCGCGTTCTAGTTGAAGGAAATCCAATTTTTCGGACATGTTTTATCTGCTAAAGGAATTGCGGTTGATCCCAGCAAGGTTAAGGATATTCTGGAATGGAAATCTCCTACCTCGGTGCATCAAGTTAGAAGTTTTCTTGGATTGACTGGTTATTACCGCAGGTTTATCCCGGATTTCTCCAAAATCGTTAAACCTATTACTGAGTTACTGAAGAATGATATTAAGTTTGTCTAGTCTCCCAAGTGCAACGATGCCTTTGAACAATTGAAAGTATTGCTGACCACTGCACCGGTTTTGGCTCAACCAGATATTGAGAAACCATTTGATGTTTATTGTGACGCATCAGGCATTAGGCTTGGGTGTGTTCTAATGCAAGAAGGACGAGTAATAGCGTATGCTTCAAGGCAGCTATGCCAACATGAGGAACATTACCCAACACATGATTTGGAACTGGACGCAGTAGTACATGCCCTTAAAATTTGGCGTCATTATCTACTGGGAATAGATGTCATATATATACAGATCACAAGAGTTTAAAGTACATTTTCACTCTGTCGGAGTTAAACATGAGACAAAGAAGGTGGCTCGAGCTGATCAAAGATTATGACCTAGAAATTCATTATCACCCAGGAAGGGCTAATGTGGTGGCGGATGCTTTAACTCGTAAAGCCTTTTGTCATTGTCTCACGGTGAGATCACCTGACACCACCTTATGTCAGGGAATGGATTATTGATGCTCAAAGGATTGATAAGGGTATGAAATATATTTATGAGAAAATGGAGGCCGACAAAGCTAATTGTTTTAGGAAAGATAATCTAGGAGTGGTATGGTTTAAAGACCACATAGTGGTGCCTAAGGATGTTGAACTCCGTCAACAAATCTTGGATGAAGCTCATCTTAGTCGGTATTCCATTCACTCTGGTAGTACTAAGATGTACCAAGACTTGAAACAACATTATTGGTGGACTAAGATGAAGATTGAAATCGCTCGCTATGTGGCGAAATGTGACACATGTAGACGAGTTAAGGCAGTGCATATGAAAGTTGTTGGACCTTTACAATCATTGCTGATCCGAACCTGGAAATGGGAAGACATCAGTATGGATTTTTTGTGGGATTACCTAAGACATCTAAAGGATATGACTCTATTTGGGTCATAGTGGACCACCTTACAAAGACAGCTCATTTTCTTCCAGTCAAAACATATTACCTGGTTATTATCTATGCTCAGCTATATGTTGCTCGTATTCTCAGTTTGCATGGAGTTCCAAAGACGATAGTGTCGGACCAGGGACCGCAATTTGTATCTGTGTTTTGGGAAGAGTTGCACAAATCTTTGGGCACTAAATTGCTCCACAGTTCGGCCTATCATCCTCAAACGAGCGGACAAACAAAAAGGGTAAATTAGATACTGGAAGATATGTTACAAGCCTGTGTCTTGGAGTTTCCACAAAATGGGATGATTGTCTAACGCTGGCAGAATTTTCTTATAATAACAGTTATCAAGAGAGTATTAAAATGGCACCGTTTGAAGCTCTGTACGGACGGCGGTGTAGAACACCCTTGAATTGGTCAGAACCAGGAGAACGGTGGTTTTTCAGACCTGATTTGGTTAAAGAAACAGAAGAAAAGGTCCAACGCATAAGACATAACTTGAGAGAAGCTCAAGCCCGACAGAAAAATTATGTGGATAAACGACATCAACCATTGATTTTTCAAGTCAGAGATTATGTGTATCTGAAAGTATCACCAATGAAGGGTGTTAATCGATTCGGGGTTAAAGGAAAGTTAGCACCCTGATACATTGGCCTGTTCCCTATTCTTGAACGATGTGGGCAAGTTGCATACAGACTTTGGTTGCCAGAATAACTGTCTGTTGTGCATAATGTGTTCCATGTATCTTAGTTAAAGAAGTGTCTTCAGATTCCTAATCAAACTATGGATGTGGCTTATGTTAATTTAGAACCAGACTTAACCTATTAAGAACATCCCATTCGAGATTTGGATCAGAAGGACCGAATTACTCGAAGAAGGACTCTAAATTTTATAAGGTACAATGGAACCAACACAAAGAAGAAGCTACCTGGGAGACTCAAGATTTCTTAGAACATCATTTTCCTAAGTTTTAAGCCTCCTGTAATCTTTAAAGTTTATATACTTTGTTGTAAAGTTAGAACAAACCCCACCCCAACTCCTGCTATGTAAGAGAAAATAGGACATAAAGTTGTGACGCGTTTCCTTTTCCATTACTTACCCTAGAGCCTTAAATCTCAAGACGAGATTCTTTTATGTCGGGAAGGATGTAACACCCTAGTGTTACAAGAACTTAAACTTTGGCATGACATCATATGCATTGGTATTTCATTATGTATGTTACACCTGGAGTGCATCCACTAGGTAAAAATTTCAAAACAAGCTTGTGGTGTGATGATTTGACTTGATTAAAGAGGTCTTTTGACCCTAGGATAGGGTACTTTCCCAAGGATTAGAAGCATGTGGGTGTGGGTGATGAGAATTAGAGTATGATCTAAAAAGTTAGTAAAGATGTTCAAGAAATACTAAACTTGGAGAGTTTAAGTTCCACTTAAACCCTAGAATACTCAAAACCCTAATAGAAACCCTAAAACCCCTAATTAGTGCTCTATAACGTGACTTCAATTTGTATGCACTTTTGGACGAAAGTGCATATATCAAAGTGGTAGAGTAACAAAAACTAAGCAACTTTTATATTTGGAGATTTCAAAGTTTTGTGGAACAAATTGGGGTAAATTGCAAAAGATCCCAAAAGCACCCATATGGCTAACTCTGAAAACAGTGTTATCGGGCCAAGTTCAAACCTTAATATCTCCTGATCTGTGGAGATTTTGTAAGAGGTCACTACAACGAAATTGTAGAGTTACTTTAGTAGTCCAAGTTTGCATAAAGGATTGAGCCTTAGAACTGTACAGAAATAGGAACAAAATGACCTAGAAGTTGGGCTGTTAGTCGAGTTCTAGGCTAAAGACCAGACTGGCTGTGATGTCCGACTAACTTTGGGACTGAATTGTGCCTAATCCAGTAAGTATCCAATCAAGAACATTATAAAGAAGTTGACGCTAGTATGTAGGACAACATCTTTGATGCAGTCGGATTAGCAACTCACCACACGAAAATCAAAGAAAAAGTGCCCTGAAGTTGCTCTTTCATATGAACTGAATAAGATCGCCATGGTACAATTGTCTAAAGAATATTGTAGGTGCAGTGTACCCGTCGCCAGTGATCTCCGCACTATGATTCGTGTCACTGGTAAGATTCATGCATAGTCTGGAGTGGATAACTTGGTGGATGAAAAGATTCTGGGTGAGGTGAACATAGGCCCTGAGCTAGATCACCGCCATGCCCACTTGCCCCTGCGGTCAGGTTAAATATCGTCGCCAGTGTTCGCCGTGTTCCCGGTGAAAGACAAGTAGTCGTCTGATTCACCGTGGTGTCGTGGTCGTGGCATCCCCTGAGTCGTGACCGTCGACCGGTGAGTGCATGAGCTCCACGGTGGGTCTCGGTAATCATTCCGCCAGGGAAATGAGTCTCACTCTCCTCCAAAATTTGGAACCACCATAGCCAATCACTATAAATCGAAGGCCCTACCTGCTTTGCTATCTTGTTACGAAATCAGCGCACCACTCCCCACTCACGATCATCCACCATAGCTCGTGAATTTCCCTTTTCCCCCAAATCGATCATCCGTGCCACCGTGTAACGTCTCGCTGTGGCTAGAGCTCTCGGAGGTAATTGTGGTCGGGATTGAGAGTGTTTTGAGTTCTCTTACATGTCGCGATGCTCATCGACCCGCCCGATTGAACTCTACCGTAGCTGGAACCCCGGAACACTGCGTCGCCACCGTGGGACGCCATCACGGACACTCCCTCCGTCGACCCACTATCCTGACCCTTCACCCGTCTTCCTGACTGTCATCCTTGAGTCCTGGTGAGCTACTGAAGCCTAACGTACTCCCAATTTGAACGCTACCACGCTAGGTCGACGGGAACAGTTTTGCCGATCCTCGGTGTTTGCTGTCGTTGTAGACAAGGGGGATCCTAGGTCAGATTAGCCTAATTAGTGCATGGATTAGGGTCGTCTAGGATTAGGGATGAGGATTTGATGCTCGGATTCGACGGTCATCACCGTTTGAAGCGAGTCCCAGCAAGGGGTGGCCGACGGCGAGCGTGCCTTCGTCGGGGACCTAGCGCCGTGAAGAAATAGAAGTAGGAGGGCCTAGGTGAAGCTGTCAGTGAGACATGTAAATAGTACCGCAAACTGTTTACTAGATATTCAAAACACTAGGGACCTTGGAGCAAAACAGCCAAGGTGGGCGCGGGCGTGCGCGCGTTCCACCGTTCGCAGGCCGAATACGGCCCATTACTATTCACATTTTATCCTTTTCTTTTTACTGTCAGCTTGGAAAATTTATATTAAATATTAGAAAACTGGTAAAATCATGAGACCAATTTTGCTAGATTCCTAAAATAACATAATATTTAATAAAAATAATTCCAAGATTTTTATCCCAAACTGAGAATTATGTAGCATTTAAATATGCTTAAACCAAGCCTTTTGGAATTTTAGAATTAGCTTAGTAATTCCAAAAATTATAAAACTTTTTAAGTAAGCCTAATATGTTGATTAGAGCTCCTGAGTGAAGTTTGAAATGATTTGAACACTGCTTGGTCAAAAACCCAATAACTAGCTTCATAGGGTAAATTACTAGATACCAATCCTATAGGAATACTAAATTTGGAAACCCTAGTGGTTAGTTTGTACCATGAAGGAAAGTTGTAATCAAGATGCAACTTGGTATGTTTCTATTGTGTAACTGCATATTCATGACATAGCATAAGCATTCATGTACATGTATTATCATGTTTAGAACACGAGGAAGAAACCGTGGTAGAAGAAGAGGTTGTCCCCCAGACTGAAAATCCTCCAGCAGAGAACAACTTTTACTTCAACATCTGCGGAGTGAAACCTAAACCTCCTGCAACACAAGGCAAGCCCCGGTGCATTATCCCTTTTCCTTATTGTTTTCAAATCTTTATCACCTTATATGATGCATTAGGTGATAGGAGTTGTGTGCTAAACAATTGTTGCATTTCCTTCATTGGAAAATTGATTACCATTCCTTGATTCTTTTTTATGAAAAGAATTTTTATGATGCTTAGCCTTGCTTTAGAAAAACAAAATGTTTTGTTTTAAAGCAAAAGGTGATGCTTCACACTGGATGGGATTTTTTACAAAAAAAGACTTGTGATGGTGAATCCATCATGGACATGATGGGTTCAACATTGGAAAAGAGTACCTCTGCCCGGTACCGAACTTTGGGGTTTTAAGTAATAAAGACGAGACCGGGCAGGTGACTTGCACGTGAAGGGAATCTCAGTGTAGTGTCTCCGTCTGAGTCGTTTAAGGACCAAACCGATGTAGGCTTGATGATTGAGGACCTTTTAACTGGCCACATGCCTCGTCATGGGTAAGCTTTGCCTTGGTCGAACCAATACCAGAAAGGCTACCACGCAATGGGAGTGGAGAGATGGTGAGAGTAGTGTGTACCCTCCGTGGCAAGAGGCTGGACGATGGTGTATCTGTGCTCTCGGTTGGCGTGAACCCATTCTGGTCTTGAGAAACCCGGGTGCAAGTTGACATATGCAAGGGTTAAGTGCTACATATGTCGTGTGGTTGGAGATCCCTAGCTAGGTATTAATCGATTTGGATCGCCGTTACTTCTCGGACATGAAGACTTGGTCACTAACTTACACGTAGCATCAAGTGAACTAAAAGGATGATGAGACGGCTAGTATAGACCAAGTGTTTGATCTAGAAGAGAAATAAATCTAGATGCAATTAATTACTTAACCTGATAGGTGAAATGTAATTTTGTAGGATCCACTCATAGTAAGCTTTTCGGCAAAGAGAGTCTTTGAATCTTGATAAGCTTTACCTTGATTCCCAAAAGCCAGCATATCCTTGAGAGTCTTTTCCATTGACGGGTAAGACTTGTGAAAGTACACTCTGTACTCAGGGTTTTCAAACCCATGTTGTTGTAGGTGATGAAACAGCTGAGTTCGGCTGTTTATGTTCCAAGGTGGTTCCCAAGCAAGAGGATGAAAATTAAGTTTTATTAGGGGAAGGTGTTTTGCCTTCTGGTAATATAAGAATAAGTTTTCGCACTCAAGTACCGGTATATGTAATAACAACTCTTTCTATATTTTTCTTATGAATGTAAATTATGTTATTGTAATCATTGTCGCTTACTCCTTACTCCGATGATGTGTAATGTCTGCGTGATGGGTTAAGCGCTCTTCGGCGATATGATGGAGATACAGATAATCAGACTTGCCAAGTCATTATTCAAACCTGCATGACTGTCTGAGGTCCTTAGGACAAGGAAATCTATAGGTGGGTCTAATACCTTGGGAGGTTCCGTGACAACCATAACCATAACCCTTAACCCTAACCCTTAACCATAAACCAAAACCCTAACCGTAATCCCTAAGCCTAACTCTTACCCTAACCCCGAACTCTAACCCTAACCCTTAACCATGACCCTAACCCTAACCGTAACCCTAAACATAACCCTTAACCCTAATGCTTAACCATAACCCTAAGCACTAAACCCCAAACCCTAACCCGAATCCCAAACCCTAATTCTAACCCAAATCCCGAATCCTAAACCCTCACCATACCCTAACAACCCTAACCACAACCCTCAACCCTAACCCTTAACGATAACCCTAAACCCTAAGCTAACCCTAATCCCTAACCCTAACCCTAACCATAACCATAACCCTAGCCCTAGCAATAACCCTAACCCTAACCCAAACCATAACATAACCCTAACCCTTAACCCAAAACCCAAACCCTAACCTTAACCCCTAGCCCTAACCCTAACCCTTAATCCTTAACCTTTACCATAACCCTAACCCTTATGCCTAACCCTAAACCTTAACCCTAACCCTATATATGATGTCTCACACGCATAGAGTCGTATAGAGAGGGAGAGAGGGATAGTCGTATAGTATTGTGATACATATATTATTAAGTTACCGATATTATCGAGTTACGTATAGAGAGGAAGAATCATATAGGACATATAGAGAGGGAGAGTCGTATAGAATATATAGGGAGGGAGAGCCATACAAATATTATTGAGTTGTGTCGGTACAGATATTATCGAGTTGTGACAGATAAAATTACAATTGATATCGACATCTTAAATACTCCCTCCGTTCCAAAAATAGTATTGTTTTAGCTCTTGATTTTTTATGTATATATTCAACTAGATGATAATGAATGTGGACACATATATTGAACACATACACCAAGCATTGTATGAATACACAAAAAATAAGAATAAGGATTGTATGACACATATATTGAACATACATTTAACACATATATTGAATGAATACAAGTATTGTATGAATACACTAAACAAGTATATATGGAATACCAAGTATTGAATGAATATATTGTCACCACCCAACCAAACTATCGAGCCCATGTACACCAATTCTTACCCTTAAGGCCTTAGATGGATATGTAAGTGAACCAGATAACTTACTCGGGGTGCTGAGTTTCGATGAACTCGTTCGTTCCCAAGGATCATTCACCCATGATTGAGAACATTACAATAATCATTCATCTTGAAACAAGAACATAAATATAAACCTAAGAGATGGAGTGGAAGACTTTACAAAAGGATAATGAACATTAGCAAGCTTTACGTTTACAAAACCATGTAGTGTTTATTATTGCATGCCTAAGGTAGAGTCAAAGTGCTAACTTATTACATCACTTGGGAAGATCTCATCTTCCCACAAGCACACAAAAACTAAACATAGGTGAGCCCTACAGAAGTCAAACGTGTCAAGAACCTCTCCTGCAACAACATAGAGAATAAAACCCTGAGTACACAATTACTCAACAAGACTTACCCGACTAAAGAAAAGACTCTCAAGGTTATGCTAGTTGATTAGGAATCAAGGTGAAAGTCATCAATGTTCAAAGGATCAAGTTTTTCCTAAAAGCTTACTATCACTTGACCCTTTGGCCAACTTTTTACTCTACAAGTTAAGTTCTTACCTTTCTCTAGATCGGCCTAACCTAGCTCATTCACATGGCCTAGTCTAGCTTCCTTTTACATAAAAAAATCTTGTTATACTTGTTATCTATGATGATGGTCATTGATCCAATCTCCATATCCAAGAAGTAACAGTGATTCAAATAAATTAATACCTAGCTGGGGATCTCCAACCACATGACATATGTAGCATTAACCCTTGCATATGTAAACTCGCACACAAGTTTCTCAAGACCAGATTGGGTTCACGCGACCCGAGAGCACATTACCCCACCATCCAGGCCCTTAACAGGTGTGCACACGTTAGTCTCTCCATCTCTCCACTCCCAATGCGTGCGGTCTATTCTGGTATTGGTCCGGCCGAGGCAAAGCTTACCCATGATGAGGCATGTGGCCAATTAAAAGGTCCTAGGCCAGCAGGCCAACAATTGTTACGGTTCTTAAACGACATAGACAGGCGACCTTTCCTGCTCAACGTCTTCTTCTAGGTGTTTTACAAGTCAATTACAAGTACATGAATGCTTATGTAAAGACATGAAATGCAAACTTTCACAAGGAGAGGTGGGAAGCATAATCACTCTTAAAAAAGCATATGACAAGTATATCCATATTTCTAGGCCACCCAATATTTGCTAAAAGTATCCAAACTGAACTTACTTGGGCAAACTAGAGAACTAAACATACTAAAGTCTACTAAATTTGCTGCTCATCAATTTATATGTTTTATTTTCCTTCTAAACAAATATTAGTATTAAATTTTATGATTCAAACATCCCTATTTAGCTATTCCAAGGTTTTCTTAACAAACCAACTCCAAACAAGCTCAAATTTTTACCAAGTGCTAATATGATGGTAAATAGTTTTCCACAAATTTTTATAATTTTTGGTGCTCCGGTTTTATTTCTAAAATTCATTTATTCTTTCTAAGGGCACATTTAAATGACCTATGTTTTACTTTTTGCTGCAAAAATCCTAAAACCAATTCTAATAGAAATACACAATTTTGTGGACTCAACAAATTTGGTTTCACAATTCTTGAATTTTTTATATTTTGTAGTGGATTTTACAAACTGTCAACAAAAAAGAAAAAGGAAAATTACCTACAGTACTGGCCCGAAACCTCGGGCTTGGCCCACAAGCACCCATGAAACGACACCGCTCACCGGCAGCTTGCGCTCGCCCTCAACTTTACACCTAGGTCCTCGTTGATTCGACTAAATGGTTAATAATCCAAAGAACTATTCTCACAACTCACTAACAAGCGCACAGAAGCCCTTCTTTTTCCTTAATTTTGCAAACTTAGACCCTGACCCTTAGCTCCACTAAGCACCGGTCAAATACCTGGCTTGAGGCACTCAAATCTGTCGCTGGTGATATTCTCCAGCGAGGACAAGCACGCCAACTCGGTTCCCGAGGCTAACTTATCACTTCGCCTCGATTAATCGGGTCCAAATAGTCTAGATCGCCTCTAGGACACTGTAAGGAAATAGATTTTGGTGTTTGTAGTTCACAGGATGCTAAAGTTACTTGGACCAAGGCATTGAGGAAAGCAACACCTCAAAAGAAGACATTATGAAGATCAAGTGAAGTCCAAGAAACAAAAGAAGTATTGCCTATGGACTATCTAGTCTAGAGCACCAGACAATCTGGTGGCACACCGAACTATCTGGTGCCACACGCCGGACTATCTGGTGCACTAAGGAACAGTATCCCAATGGCTAGTTCCAGGTGGCACTATGGAGAGAAGACCACCAGTCTATCTTGTGTGACATCGGGAGTGTCCGATGTAAAAAGCCTGCGGGCCAACGGTCGCATGCGGTGTCAGACCAATGGCTAGGCGCACCAGACAGTGAACAGTGCACTGTCCGGTGCACCACTGGACTGTCTGGTGTGCTGCAGAGTGGAGCAGCTTTTCTCCAATGGCTAGTTTTGTGTTGGCAGCTATAAATGCCACCCCAACCGGCCATTCCAAGGTGTGGGGGCCCAAGCAACATACCAAGGCATAATATAGACATTTCCAAGTGCTCATACACCCAAGTACTTAATAGAATCACTCAGTGATTAGTGTAAGTTCTTTGCGAAGTGCTTAGGTTAGTTAGACCGCTTTAGCGTTTCCTCTAGGTGAATTCTAGTTAGTTGAGTGAGTTTAGAAAAACCACACAACCCCTTGCCTCTTGCGCGAGCCGTTGTAATTGTACCGAGCGGGGTGAGAGTCTTGCGAGACCGTGACAACCTTGTTTGTGTCACGGCCGCCACTGTGTACCGGAGGGAACGAGGCTCGCGACATTTTTGGCTACAATCTCGATAGTGCAGACGGCGGGCAGCGTCCGAGAGGAGCCGGAAGCGGAGCACCACTTGCGCGTGGAGAAGGCCCGCGTCTCTCTATGGAGTTACTCGACCGAGGTGCTTGTCCCTTGTGTGGGCTTCCCTTTGTGTAGGGGCACCAATGAGGATTAGTCGGGACCTTGTGCGGTGTTGGGGACTTGTTCTCAAATGCTATGAATTAAGAACAAGGAAACACAAAATGTTAATGGTTAAGGCCCTTCGTCCTTCGAAACATTATCTCCCTTAGGATATAATGATCTTCTGACAAAGGTCATGAAGGACGTACCTTCATCATCACGGTATATATTAATGAAAGAAGAAGCATATGAAACATGAGAAATAACATGAATAATCATATGACATCATTTATATGTCTTTATTATATCATCACGAATGAACATGAACAATATTGAATTACATTTGTAACTTCGGCTTGACAGAAGGCAAAAGTCCAAACGTGACGCACGAGTGAATACAAGTTAGCGTGAACAGTACAGGGGTACTGTTCATCTATTTATAGGCATAGGGCGCAGCCTGTGTAAAATTACATTCATGCCCTTTATGTTTACTATTGAGTTAAGGACAATCCAACGAGGACTAGATAGCCTTTTCCCCTTTAAGTCGGTTCCTTTTTCTGCCGCTGAGCCGAAGCTTCCTTGCGTGTAGCTTCGGAGCTGGTTCAACCTTCGTCCTGACCATGATTTTCATATTGTGTACAACTTTATTCTGAGTTCGAAGGTTCCTGTACATATATTACACTTGGGAAACATTGTTAATCATGTTTTTGAGGACCTTCGGAAGATGAAGGCCGCCAATAGTAGCCCCTCACAGTATTAATTTGATATAACAACGAATTCAGACTGTGATGTGAACGAAGGCCTTAAGCCGAAGGTCCGAAAAAACACCTTCCCTTTGCTAGAATAGCAACAATCAATGATAGTTGGGGCCCTCCAAGTTGCAACACACTGAGCGTATAAATATGAACCCACACCAGCAGCATTTGACCCGCCATTTCTGCCATTAGTGTTATTTTATCAAGCTCTTAGCTCTTGCTCACTAGCTCTCGCCTGATTTTCAAGCTTTTTGAGCTTCGGTTTAAAGACGTGTTTGCACCATGTCTGGGGAAAAGATGACTGAGGAAAAGAAGATGACTGAGGAGACGAAGCTAACCGAGGAGACGAAGTTGTTTGAAGAAAAGAAAGTTGCGGATCCTTTTATCGCCGGATTTTTTGAGTCTATCTCAAAAACAAACACAGAGAAGATTACTAAAGAGATACTGGAGGGTTTGTCTAAAGATACTGATGACAGTGATAGTTATGATGTGGAGTGGAGATGAAGATTCTGAAGATCGGCCCTAGCGACCGAGCCATGCCGTCTTCGGAAAATCAACTATTAAACAGAGTCATATTGATAATATGAGAGGAAGGCACTTTCGTGACATGTCTATCGTGAGAGTTGGTGGAGACAACATCGTACCTGCTCCTGAGGAAAATGAAGTTGTTATTTATCAAAGCTTTCTGAAGGCTGATCTTCAGTTCCCTTTGAGCAAGTTTGTGGTTGAAGTGCTGAAGATATACCAGATCTTCCTTCATCAAATCACCACCGAAGCTATAATTAAGATGGGGATTTTTGTCTAGGCTATAAGGAGTCAGGGGCTGGAGCCAAGCGCGAAGTGCTTCTGTAGTATGCACGAGCTTTTATATGAGACGAAGGCTACTGGCAAAGAACAGTACCACAACAACTTCGGTTGTTATGGATTTATTGCTCGCCCTAATGCAAGACACCCAAGGCCAACATTCTGGAAAAGATGGCCCGGGGCCTGGATGGAGGAGTGGTTTTACGTTAAAAATGATTTAAAGAAAAGGGAAGACATCAAAGAAATTATCTAGCGCCCCATCTGGTCTCGCTTCGGCCTCCGAAGGCCGAAGGTGAGTATTGATAGCTATGTCAAAGCATGCCAGAAGACCTTTAGCACTATGTGCGCCTTCATTGGCACGAGGGATTTAATTCAAGAACACATATCCTTCAGGGTGTGGCCACTTGTCGAAAGCTGGGATATGCCGAAGGAGACTACTGCTGATTCCAATGAAAGTGGCCTAGTCCGATTGAAATATACCTTCAGATTTAAGGACAAGTTTGATGAGCCAGATGATGACTGGTTGAAATGTATTGAAGCTACCGGCGACGAGCTACTTGGGACATATTCGAAGGCCGAAGATAATGCTTTGTCCGCATCCTTCGGGGGTCGGGGCAAGAAAAAATTGAACAGGGTATTTGATGTGATTGGCTTTGTATACCTTGATTATCATTACCCGCTACAAGGGCAAGGGAAAAAGAGAAAGACTACCGGTTCAGCCATCACAGCTGTGCCGAAGAGCAAAAAGGTGAAGGTTCTGACCTACCGGCTGCGGTATATTGAACCGGCCGTAGTGCCGGAACTTGGCGAAGGGGCCTCTTCAACTGCCGAAGCACGACAAGCTACTCAGATTATGCAGAGCGTTGAAGAGCCGACAGTAGTACTGAAGGTACCTACAGTCGGAGCAGCCGAAGCTAAGACTGATAAGGCCAAAGAGCCACAGGCGGAAAAAATAGAGAAAATACCTAAAATTTTGAGCCCACTAGCTGAGGCAAGTTTGCCTAAGGTGCAAAAGGCTCCTGCCGCAACTCCCAAGAGGAGGAGAATGGCCAATGTGCTGGACGCTGTCTTGGAGACTACGAAGGCCTTGAGCCCTAGAGCTACTAACAAAGATGCTGAAGCTACCAAAGTCCAAGATGTGGCCGAAGCTGGGCCTTCAGCGTCCATTGAGACAAAAGCTGCCATGCCAGAGGACAAAACAGCAGGGCAGATTATACCAGAAAAGACCTAAGCTCCTGTTCCCGAAGCTCTGAACAAAGATGTTGACTACATTATTCGACATGCTTCGGGGAAGAAATTATCCAAAGAAGAAATACTAGAAGCCATACACTACGCCCAAAGACTAAAATATCCGAAGGGGGCCTTAGTGTTCAATGGAAGTAACGAAGATGATTTCCTATATTGTCTCATGGACAACAAAGATATATCCGTTTGCCTGGAGATAGCTAAAAGTATGGGATTTCCGAAGCTGGAAGATGGCCTTTCGGTTATGTCGAAGGATGATCTTGCTGATAGCCTCGCGTACAACAATATAAAGGTACAAAAGTTGACTTTGAAGCTAGAAAATGAAGTAGTTTATTGCCCTCAAGTCTTTCTTCTTCTTTGCAGGGCTTAATTCTTAGTAATGCCTTGAGGTCACAGAAAAGCGCCGAGGACAAAAGTTGTGCAATAGCTCTTAACAACCTTCGGACCGAGGTGATTGAGCTAAGAAATGAAGGTCTAGAGAAAGACAAGATTTTGATTTCATTGGTAGATAAAATAAAAGAAGACGAGACTAAATACAATGCTCAAGCCGAAGCTCAAAAGGCTAAGGTTGAAGACCTTCGGAGACAACTGGCCGAAGCTAGTGAGAAGTGCGCTCTCGCAGAGCATAAGCAAGAGATCAGTGAATACTGGAGAAAAAAGCTAGAGAAAAATGTTGAAGAGCTTCGCGAGTCCAAGGAAAGGTGTTTTGAAAAATCCTTGGATTATGTGAAGAAAATAAAAACTAGCTTCTCCAGAGTGGGCGCCTATTCTTCTGAAGAAAACTTCATACGAGGCGACCCCGAAGGCGGTGTTGAATGGATAAGTGGAGAAGCTGAAGCCTTCGAGGAAATTTTGAGTGATCGCGGGGATGTTTGCGCGTTTTCCGGTGCGCGAGAAATCTCAGCTATTCTGGAGAAGGCCGGATGTGATCACATTAAGGCCATAGCCCAAGCCGAAGCTGCCTTCTACATAGATGATTCGAAGGATCCTTCGGCCGAAGCAACTTTAATGGGTGGGAAATTTTATAACGATGTCTAGGTGAACAGTGGCCGAGAGCTGGCCCACGAGATTATAAAAAAGAGTGAAAAAGACACCCATGACGCCAGGGCAGACGCGTAAGAAGCTGCAGAACGCGAAAGGCGTATAGGTATTATTTCTTGATTATTTAGCTTTAGTACTTGCTTTGTGGCTTCGAACTAATCTGTTTACCTACTTTAGCTTAACTATCCCCGCCTCTAGAGCCGTACAATCCCCTAGCTGATCCAGAGATGAAGGAATCATTGAATATCATAAGCATGGCTGAATCCATTATTGACGAGGTCGTCAACAAATTACTGAACGAAGTTGCAGAGAAAGTCCTTAAAGAGGAATAGGTTTTATTGTAATAATCATTTTGAAAAGCTTGATGTATAGAACAAATGAAGGAAGATTAGGCTTCTATTGTAACAAAACTATGTAATATTTGAAGTATGTAATATTGAATCAAATATGTAGACTGTTGTAATTTATTTCTTTGCGATGCATGAAATTTACACACATACTGTTTTGGAGCCTTTGGCGAAAAACACCTTCCCTTCTTTTCATGCTTCATAAAGAAAGAGATCCCTTCTTATGACAAGGCTGATAAAACTATATTTCTCGAAGCTTACTTCGTGCCTTAGCACATTTTCAATTTGATGAAGCATTTGCCGAAGATTGGCTTCGTATTCGATTCTTGTGTCGTTAGTGCAATATGATGTATGATGTAATGTTATGCGAAATGATGTGATGATATGATGATGAAAAATGATGAGGATGCCGAAGACACACACCCACATGCCCACACTGGAACACACAAGCTCTGCATCCCCTTAGGAACGACTTTTGAGCTTCTTCACCTTCTATTTCGGTGATATAAGTTCTGCATCCCCTTAGGAACGTCTTTTGAACTTCTTCGCCTTCTATTTCGGCGGTACAAGTTCTGCATCCCCTAAGGAACGACTTTTGAACTTCTTCGCCTTATATTTCGGCAGTATTTGGCTCTGCATTCCCTTTGGAACGACTTTTGAGCAGAAAACTTACACTGCGCTCTCTTAGGAACGACTTTTTGTAGCTTCATCAATTTTGGCTCTGCATTCCCTTAGGAACGACTTTTGAGCAAAAGACTTATGCTGCGCTCCCTTAGGAACGACTTTTGTAGCTTCGTCAATTTTGGCTCTGCATTCCCTTAGGAACTACTTTTGAGCTTCGTAAAAATGTGAAGAAGATATATTTCATTCTGGTACAGGCAGAATCATTACAAGAAATTAAATCTAAGTTTTCATTGCTTGTTCCTTATACAAAAAGCAAAATGGCATAGAAAATAAAAGTATTTTAGAAGTAGGATATTGCTCAGTATATGTGCTTTGATTCTGGTACAGTGTTGTTGACTGTATGAGCTTCGGACTCCTCCCTGAAGTCACGTTGTTGTTGGGAATGCTGGCGCCCTTCTGGCTGCTGGCTTCGGGTATAAGTAGGTTGCAATGGTGGTGGCGGTGGGAGCTAGGGCCAGGAGGCTTGTGAATGGCTTGCGGAAGCAACAGAAGCTGCAGGTTGATTGCCCACATATTCTGGTATGTAAGGAGAGTGGCACGAAGCAGTATGTAAAACCTGCTTCGGTTGATTCTGCCGGGCTTCTGCTTCAGCAATCTCCTTTTGTTTCTCAATGGTAAACTGACATGTTCTTGTCGTGTGGCCCTTGTCTTCACCACAGAATAAGCAATAGATTTTCCTGAGTTGATCCCCATATCTTCCTCCGAAGCCCCTACTGCCTCGGCCCCTTGGGGCTGGTGGCCTAAAGGAGCTTTGCTGCTGTCCTGAAGACTGTGAGCTGTGCTGTGGCCTCTAAAACTGGCCTCCTTTGTCATCGTTCTGACTGGAGCTGTGGATTGATCTGACATGTCTAGGGTGGATTCTTCCTTTGAAGCCCCTAGTCATCTCAGAAAATCTGTAAGCTTCCTCCCTTCTTTGGCGGAAATCATTGTCAGCCCGGATGTACTCATCCATTTTCTGAAGCAGCTTCTCCAGAGTCTGGGGTGGTTTCCTGGCGAAGTATTGAGTCGTAGGCCCTGGCCGAAGACCTTTGATAATGGCCTCAATGACGATTTCATTGGCCACCATGGGCGCTTGTGCTCTCAGGCGCAAGAACCTTCGGACATATGCCTGAAGGTACTCCTCATGGTCTTGAGTGCACTGGAACAAAGTCTGAGCAGTGACTGACTTTGTTTGAAACCCTTGAAAGCTAGTGACCAGCATGTCCTTAAGCTTCTGCCATGACGTGATTGTCCTTGGCCGGAGAGAAGAGTACCATGTCTAGGTCACACTTCGGACTGCCATGACGAAGGACTTCACCATGACTGCGGTATTGCCCCCGTACGAAGATATAGTTGCATCGTAGCTCATCAGGAAATGCTTCGGATCTGAGTGCCCATCATACAAGAGGAGCTGAGGTGGCTTGTATGATGGGGGCCATGGGGTAGCCTGCAGTTCTGCTGATAGAGGACAAGCATCATCAAAAGCAAAATTTTCATGATGGAAATCGTCATACCAATCATCATCATTGTAGGGTTGTCTTGACGAAGCTCTCTTTATGGAGGTCTTCGGTCCTGGTCATCTTGAGTAAGATGACGTATTTCTTTAGCAGCTTTATTGATCTTCTTCTGTAGATCGGAAAGACGAAGCATCTTCTCTGTCTTCCTTTCGACCTGCTGATGAATAGCTTCGAGATCCCTTATCTCCTGGTTCAGCTCCTCCTCTTGGGGTGTTGGACTTGTGGCCTTCATCTTTTGAGTTTGAGCTTTGCGCAATGTGTCCTGGTTGACGTCCAGTGGCTGCAGTGCAGCCCCTAGCCCTGAAGAAGTTTTCTTCGGCGGCATGACGAAGGTCACTGCTTGCCGAAGGTGGTCGATTGAGTTCACCGGAGGTGGGCGCCAATGTTGGGGACTTGTTCTCAAATGCTATGAATTAAGAACAAGGCAACACAAAATGTTAATGGTTAAGGCCCTTCGTCCTTTGAAACATTATCTCCCTTAGGATATAATGATCTTCAGACGAAGGTCATGAAGGACGTACCTTCATCATCGTGGTATATATTAATGAAAGAAGAAGCATATGAAACATGAGAAATAACATGAATAATCATATGAAATCATTTATATATCTTTATTATATCATCACGAATGAACATGAACAATATTGAATTACATTTGTACCTTCGGCTTGACAGAAGGCAAAAGTCCAAACGTGACGCACGAGTGAATACAAGTGGGCGTGAACAGTACAGGGGTACTGTTCATCTATTTATATGCATAGGGCGCAGCCTGTGTAAAATTACATTCATGCCCTTTATGTTTACTATTGACTTAAGAACAATCCAACGAGGACTAGATAGCCTTTTCCCCTTTAAGTCGGTTCCTTTTTCTGCCGCTGAGACGAAGCTTCCTTGCGCGTAGCTTCGGAGCTGGTTCTACCTTCGTCCCGACCATGCTTTTCATATTGTGTACATCTTTATTCCGAGTCTGAAGGTTCCTGTACATATATTACACTTGGGAAACATTATTAATCATGTTTTTGAGGACCTTCTGAAGACGAAGGCCCCCAACACGCGGTTCCGGATATCTCGGTAAAAATATCGGCGTCATCCATGAGAGTTTGCATCTCTACCTTGCTCTTTAGCTTCCGCATTTATATTAAGCATTTAAGTTTCAATCTTGTCTTTATACTTATATAGGTGTAGATTGAAACATAGCCATTGCGGTAGAGATTGCAACACTTAGACAAAACCTAGTTTGCACATTCTAATTTGATTAATTGCATAGGTTTTTCTCTAGGGATTTATTTGTGGCCTAGTTTAGTGAAAGTTTTAGAATTCCTAATTCACCCCCTCTTAGGTGTCACATGTTTCCTTCAATTGGTATTAGAAACTGGTTTGGCTCATTTGAAACCCTTTAGCTTCACCGCTAAAAGATGTCGTGGATCTAGGTGTTTGGAGAGTCACTCGTGACGGGATGAAACCCCCCAAAAATTCCGAGAAACCAACCACGAGTGAGGAAAAAGAAATTTATTTAAATGCTAGAGCCAAAAATTGCTTGTATGAATTCTTAGTATGGATATTTTTAATCAACTGTTTACATTGAAAACTGCTAATGAGATTTGGATAAAATTGCATGAGCTCCATGACGGCACATCAAATGTTAGTGAGCAAAAACATTGCCTAGTCTTAAATGAGTATAATCCTTTTGCTATGAAGGATAATGAGCTGACAGAGCAACTTCAGGGGTGTTTTTCTTCAATTTCTATGTAATGAGCTACTTACCTAATTACATCAAAGTTATTCTCCTATAAACCAGCTCCAACTTTGTCAGAGAGATCATAGTCATCTACTCACTGAATGAAGCACAATTCGGCCCCAAAATTGATCCGATGCAACTGATAGTCTCATTTCAGACTGGCACTCGACTGACAGCCCAACTTCTAGGCCATTTTATTCCAATCTCTGTACATTTCTAGGGCTCAATCATTTAATAAAACTTGGACTACTATAGTAACTCTACAAATTCGTTGCAGTGACCCATGACAAAATCCCCATAGATCAAGAGATATTAAGGCTTGAACTTGGCATGATAACACTGTTTTCAGAGTTAGGCATATGGGTACTCTTTGACCTTTTTGCAATTTACCCCAAATTGCTCCACAAAACTTGGAAATTCCCAAACATGAAAGTTACTTAGCTTTTGTTACTCTATCACTTTGATATATACACTTTTTCCAAAAGTGCATAGAAATGGAAATCAACTTATAGGGCACTAATTAGGGTTTTCAGTGTTCTAGGGTTTAAGTGACACTTAAACTCTCTAAGTTTAATATTTCTTCAACATCTCTGCTAACCTTTTAGATCATACTCTAGTTCTCATCTCAGACATCCCAATGCTTCTAATCCTTCGGAAAATACCCTATCCTAGGGTCAAGGACCTCTTTGATCAAGTCAAATCACCACATCACATGTTTGTTTTGAAATTTTAGCCTAGTGGATGCAATTGTAATGGAAAAGGATCTCGTCCCGACATCAAGTCAATCCTTCCCCTATAAAAGAATCTCGTCCCAAGATTTAAGGCTCTAGGGTAAGTAATGGAAAAGGAAATGCGTCACAATTGTAGTTCCTATTTTCTCTTACAGAGCAGGAGTCGGTGTGGGGGTTTGCTCTAATTTTACAACAAAGTACATAAACTTTAAAGATTACAAGAGGCTAAAAACTTAGGAAAATGTTTTTCTAAGAAATCTTGAGTCTCCTAGGTAGCTTCTTCATCGGTGTGTTGGTTCCAGTGTACCTTATAACATTTGAGAGTCCTTCTTCGAGTAATTTGGTCTTTCTAATCCAAGACTCAAATGGGATGTTCTGAATAGGTTAAGTCCGGTTCCAAATTAACATCAGCCACATCCATAGTTTGATCAGGAATCCGAAGACACTTCTTTAATTGAGATACGTGGAACACATTATGCACAACAGACAGTGATTCTGGCAACCGAAGTCTGTACGCAACCTGCCCACATCATTCAAGAATAGGGAACGGGCCAATGTATCAGGGTGCTAACTGTCCTTTAACCCTGAATCGACTAACACCCTTCATCGGTGATACTTTCAAGTAAACATGATCTCCGACTTGAAAAATAAATGGTCGACGACGTTTATTCGGATAATTTTTCTACCGGGCTTGAGCTTCTCTCAAGTTATGTCTTATGCATTGGACCTTTTCTTCTATTTGTTTAACCAAATTAGGCCTGAAAAACCACCGTTCTCCTGGTTCTGACCTATTCAAGGGTGTTCTGCATCTTCGTCCGTACAGAGCTTCAAACGGTGCCATTTTAATACTTTCTTGGTAACTATTATTATAAGAAGATTCTGCCAGCGGCAGACATTCATCCCACCTTTGAGAAAACTCCAAGACGTAGGCTTGTAGCATATCTTCCAGTATTTGATTTACCCTTTCTATTTGTCTGCTCGTTTGAGGATGATAGACCGAACTGTGGAGCAATTTAGTGCCCAAAGATTTGTGCAGCTCTTCCCAAAACTTGGATACAAATTACGGTCCTCGGTCCGATACTATCGTTTTTGGAACTCCATGCAAGCTGAGAATATGAGCAATATAAAGTTCTGCATACATAATCACTGGATATTTCACCTTAACGGGGAGAAAATGAGCAGTTTTTGTAAGCCGATCCACTATGACCCAAATAGAGTCATATCCTTTAGATGTCTTGGGTAGTCCAACAACAAAATCCATGCTTATATCCTCCCATTTCCATGTTGGGATAGACAATGATTGTAGAGGTCCAGCAGTTTTCATATGCACCGCCTTGACTCATTTACAAGTGTCACACTTCGCCACATAGTGAGCGATTTCAATCTTCATCTTAGTCCACCAATAATGTTGTTTTAAGTCTTGGTACATCTTAGTACTTCCAGGATGAATAGAATACCGACTAAGATGGGTTTCATCCAAGATTTGTTGACGGAGTTCGGCATCCGTAGGCACCACTATGCGGTCTTTAAACCATAACACTCCTTGGTTATCTTTCCTAAAACAAGTAGCTTTGTCGACCTCTATTTTCTTGTGGATATATTTCATACCCTTATCAGTCCTTTGAGCATCAATAATCTTTTGTTGAATAACTGACTCAAGCTTCAAATGCATCAATGTTCCTTGTTGCACTATCCCTAGATTTAATCTTTCCATTTCCTAACATAAGGTGGTGTCAGGTGATCCCACTATGAGACAATGACAAAAGGCT
Source organism: Zea mays (assembly GCF_902167145.1). NCBI lineage: Eukaryota > Viridiplantae > Streptophyta > Magnoliopsida > Poales > Poaceae > Zea > Zea mays. The sequence goes on along the minus strand of NC_050096.1, from coordinate 125,449,954 downwards.
TTACAACTTAAGGCATCCGCCACCACATTAGCCTTTCCTAGGTGATAATGAATTTCTAGGTCATTGTTGGGGGCCTTCTTCTTCGCCGAAGGTCCTCTAAGCAAAAAACACCTTTGGCAGGATGATATGCAAGCAAATATGACATGAAGATATATGCCGAAGCTACGATTGAAAGAGCTTTGGCATGAAGGTATACTTAAGACGAAGTATGGCACCGACTTAAAGAGGAAAACACCACGTAGTCCCTGACAATTTGTACTATGATTATGATTAGTTATCAAGGATACGAATGTAATTTTGTCCAGGCTGTGTCCCGTGCCTATAAATAGATGAATAGTACCCACGTACTGTTCACGCTGACTTGTAATCACTTGCACGTCACTCTTGAATTTTTACCTTCTATCAAGCCGAAGGTACACATGTAATTTAAATATCATTGATGTTTGTTCATGATTATATAATAACAATGTGAATAATCTAATGATTTAATATGATTATTCATGCTCTATCTACAATTTATATGTCCATGTTTATATCTTTACATATTGAAATGATGAAGGTACGTCCTTCATAACCTTCGTCCGAAGATCATTATATCCAAAAGGAAATAATGTTACGAAGGACGAAGATCTTTAATCATTAACATCTATGTTGCCCTGTTCTTGATCTATAGCATTTGAGAACAAGTAATCAACATTGGCGCCCACCTCCGGTGAATTCACTTCCACTATTGTGACGATGGCTTTGTACAACAACCAAGCTGTCATACCTTCGGTCATGAAGCTGGTGCTCCCAATCACAGGTGGTTCGAGCTCAGAGTCAGCCAACAAGAAGCAGAAGAAGGAAGCACAAAGAAGATTGCAGCATGTTGGGGTGCAAGTACCCTTCATCAGATCCAAGTTGTCTCACATCCCATTTACCTTCTCCTAGGAAGACCTTCAGCTTAAAGATTATCCTCGTAATGATGCCATGGTTATATCTTGTGTCATCAAGGGATTTCTGGTCCATAATGTTCTAGTTGACATAGGCAGTGCAGCGGACATCATCTTTGCAAAGGCTTTCAGACAGATGCAAGGACCAGAAGACAAGATACATGATGCAACACATCATCTTTGTGGCTTCGGAGGAAGACAGATTGTGGCACTTGGCAAAATAACAATGTCAGTTACCTTCGGTTACATCCACAACACAAGAACTGAACAAGTTGTCTTTGACATTGTCGACATGGAGTACCCATATAACGCAATTATTGGTCGAGGGACGCTTAATGCCTTCGAAGCAATACTCCATCCAGCATACTTTTGCATGAAGATACCTTCAGAACAAGGGCTTATTGCTGTTCATGGGAGTCAAGAAGCTGCCAGGAGGGCTGAAGGGAGTTAGACGGATTGAAAGGCTATCCATAACATAGATGGAGCCGAAACTTGTCAGCAATATAAACACAAAAGAGAGAAGGCTGCTTCGGCAGATCAACCGATGCCTATGCTCCTGTGTGAAGACATAGCAGATCAAAAGGTACTGCTGGGGTCTCAATTATCTCGTGAACAAGAAAAGAGTCTGCTAAAGTTTTTGTTCAACAACAAAGATGTTTTCTCTTGGACAGCTAACGATCTTTGTGGTGTTAATAGAGATGTTATTGAGCATTCACTCAATGTGGATCCATCTTTCAGGCCAAGGAAGCAAAGACTTCGGAAAATAGATAAAGCCGAAGGTGCTCGGAATGAAGTAAAAAGACTTCTCAGTGCTGGTGTTATCAGAGAAGTAACATATCAAGAGTGGCTAGCTAACACTGTTATGGTGAAGAAGGCTAATGGGAAATGGAGAATGTGTATTGATTTCATAGACCTCAACAAGGCATGTGAGAAGGATGAGTTCCATTTACCAAGAATAGACTCCCTTGTAGATGCAGCAGCTTTTTCGGAACTCATGAGATTATTAGACTGCTACTCGGGCTATCACCAAATTTGGATGAGGAAAGAGGATGAGGCAAAGACAAGTTTCATAACTCCTAGTGGTACTTATTGCTACCTTTGGATGCCTGAGGGGCTCAAAAATGCTAGAGGAAGCATCAGCAGAATGACTGCCAAGATTCTTCACTCCCAAATAGGTAGAAATGTGCTAACTTATGTTGATGACATTATAGTAAAAAGCACAAAACAAGAGAATCATGTTGCTGACTTGCAAGAGACATTTGCCAATTTCAGGCAAGCTGGTCTCAAGTTGAATCCAGAAAAGTGCGTCTTCGGAGTGAAGAAAGGTAAGTTTCTTGGTTGTCTGGTATCAACAAAGGGCATCGAAGCCAATCCAAGCAAAATTGAAGCTATCCTTCGAATGGAACCGCCAAACTCGAAGAAGGGGGCTCAACGATTGGCAGGGAGACTAGCATCGTTGAACAGATTTATATGAAGATCAGCAGAAAGAAAGTTACCATTCTTTGAAATACTGAAGTCAGCTGAAGTCTTTCAATGGGGTCCGGCTCAACAGAAAGCCTTGGAAGAGTTAAAACAATATTTGATAGATTTGACAACTCTAACGCCACCTTCATCAGGAACTCCATTAATCTAGTATGTGGCTGCCTCCCATTCTGCAGTTAGTGCGGCACTGGTACAGGAGAAGCAAGATGGCCAAGTAAAAAGACAAGCACTGGTATACTTCGTCTCTGAAGTACTCAGTTTATCAAAGAAAAACAACACAGAGTTGGAGAAGGTATTGTATGCTGTGTTGATGGCCTCCAGGAAACTTCGGCATTATTTTCAAGCATATCATATAATAGTACCTTCATCACAACCTCTAAAGGATACAATGAGAAATAGAGAAGCTACAAAAGGATTGGAAAATGGACGCCAGGGGCTTAGGGGGAAGAAGCAACCAAAGATGCCAAAGCCTGGATGGTATTCTGTGACGGTTCTTGGGGAACCTTCGGCGCAGGAGCGGCTGTTGTTCTAGTAACGCCCTCTAAAGTCAGGACATGCTATGCAGTAAAACTGGATTTTAGTTGTACAAATAATATTGATGAGTACAAAGCTCTTCTTTTAGGGCTTCGGAAGCTAAAGGCAATGGAAATAAGAAGGGCAATATTCGAAACTGATTCTCAAGTTATTTCTGGTCATATAGACAAAAGTAGCAAGGCAAGGGATCCGAAGCTTGAAAATGATTTGGATGCAGTCCGAAGATTGGAAGCTTCTTTTGAAGGATTTTCTGTAAAAAATAATCCAAGGAGGGAAAATGAGCATGTTGATTTACTAGCTAAGTCAGCAGCACAGGGGCTCCCTTTGCCTTCAGAAGTGTTCTTTGAGACAATAAAAGCTCTCAATATCACCTGTACATAGTGAAGATTGGAGGACTGAGATTATATCTTTCCTCCAAGGCAACTATCTTTCGGATGACGAAGTTTATAATAAAAGAATGGAAGAAAGAACAAGACCATGTGTGATCATAGAAGGGGAGTTATATAAATATGGAGTCTGCTCTCCATTACTCAAGTGTTTATCCAGAACCGAAGTTCAAGAATTGATGAAGGAAATACATGCAGGATTATGTGGGTCTTATATTGGGTCTAGGTCAAGGATTTTATTGGCTAAAAGTAGCTTCGGATGCAGTAGATCTGGTTCACTATAGGAATCTGATGCATTCCCGTCGGCCAGCGAAAGGGCCGACGGGGATAACGTAATCCCCGTCGGCAAGAAGAAGGTTGATGGCGATTAATTAATGCCCGTCGTTCACAACCCTAGCCGATGGCGATTCAATAATTCCCGTCGGCCAGTCATCAAGGCCGACGGGAATAACTTAACTCCAGTCGGCCTAGTACTCTGGCCGACGGGAGTTATTCGAATTAACCAATAGCCACGGTGCTCATTTCTCTTTCTTCTCTCTGTACCGAGCAGCAGCCGCCGCGCACGCCCACCCGCCTCCGTGCCCACCACGCTTGCCCGCCCGCCACCGGTAGCCACCCACCCGCCCGCCGTTTGCCCGCCCCCTGCGCTCGCTCGCCTGCCCGCCCATCGCCACCGCCCGCCCGTCCGGCCACCGTCACCGCCCTCCCTCCTGCCCGATGCCGGTCGCACGTTGTCGGCCACGGTAGTCGCGACCTCCCTTGTTTGCCATGCCAGTCCGCCCGCCACCGCCCCGGGTTGCCGCCCCCGGTTGCCGCGCCAACCACCGCCGTTTGCCGCGCCGCCCAACGCTGTCGCCTCCCCACGCCGTCCATCGTCGCCACATCGGCGTCGTTTACCACTGTCGTCCACCGTCGTCGTCCACCACCGCCATCCGCGCAACGCAAGGTATATTATATATATTAAAACATTTTATTTTCGTCATTTTTTTGTGGCCGATGGGAGTTAACTGTTATGTGATTAGAGTTTGTTTAAATTTATTAATTAATAGTGTTATTAGTCTTCATATGACTTTATACATTGTAGTTGCTATTTTAATTTTATGTTGCAAATATAAAATGTGTTGTTTGATGTTATTAATTAATGAATTTGATGGTGAATGTGATGTGTTATACAAATAGTAGTTATTGCAAATATTATTATTTAATGAATTTGATGTTATGCAAGTATTAATTATGTTAATGTGATGAAGTTACATTATGTATATATATAGTTTTACTACTTACCTATAGATGTATGTGTGACGTGTAGAAATATGAATGTCTCACACACGCACTTCTTACTCGTACACACAGCCGCAATAATGGGTGATAGACGTGATTGGATGTATGAAGGTTTCAAGAAGGGTGGGTGTCACACAAGTGAATGGTTTGCCAAGACGCAGATGTTTCTGGACCATGCAGCTGCTTTGTCACAAATAGATAATATTAGGTGTCCATGCAATAAATGTAGAAATATGAAGAGCCACACCAAGAGGCAGGTCACACTACACCTGTGCTCGCATGGTTTTGTGCCAGGCTATAAGGTCTGGTATCTCCATGGGGAGTCACGCCTTGAACGAGCAGCAGAAGTAGAAGTTGATGACGGTGAAGATGTGGATAGGATGGACCAGATGCTTGAGGATCTGCAGCCTAAACTGGCCCCAGATCATCATGATTCACCTACACCAGAGGTTGAGAAGTTATTCGACCTCCTCAAAGCGTTAGAAGAGCCTCTTCACGGGCACACTGACGTGACCATCCTCGTCAGTGAGATCTGAGAGGACGAGTTCATCTTCCCATAGATCGTGCTCTCGTCGACCGAACGAGCATGAGTTGGAGATTATGAGGATGCATGAGGAGATGAGACAACAACGAGAATTTATGGAGGCTTGCAATGCACATAACCAAGCGATGTATCAAGTGAGTATACATAATCCGAACTCTAAATTATTATATTTCAATACAACATCTTCAATAGTAACACATATGTTTAACAGTTAATGCAGCAATAGGGCATGACAACAAATTTTCCACCGCCACCACAATGGAGCCAGTTTGCATCCACACCAGCTTCGCCACCACAGTTCAACACCCCTCCGACACATATACCTGCACCTGCAGATAGGGTACATTTGATAACTCTCGATGAATTTATACACTTGTATACTTGTTGATATTTGCATTTAACGTTTGATATTGGTATTAAAAATGTTAATATTAGCTAACTTGCATAGGTTACGCCCGAAGCAGGTGGTAGTGGGTCTGATCCCACAACAGGGACTGGATTTGTTGACTCCCTCTTCGCGTTCCCTCCTCCAGGTGGCGGCAGCGGTCAAAGCTCTAACCACCCAAGTGGTGGTTATCTCTAGACACTTGAACTCGTGCACGCTATGTTTTTTAACTTGTGCACGCTATGTTTTTCGCGCACTAAACACTTGAACATATCTCGTTGGTCCTATTTGAAATGTTTGTGTAAACTATGTTGGTGATGTTAAGTTTGTGATGTGTGAATTGATATATATGTTATGTGTGTAAACTCAATGCATGTGTCTGTTCTGTGTGATGATATATATGTTATGTGTGCAATTGTGGAGAAATAGTGACCTAATTTGGTGCTGGTTTTGCAGTAGCATAGGTTAATTCCCGTCGGCCCAGTAACTCTTGTCAGCTATGGTCGAACAGACGAGAATAAAAAATTAATTCTCGTCGGCCCAGTAATCCCCATCGGCCCGGCTGGCCGATGGGAATTAATTGGTAATCCCCGTTGTCCCGGCTGGCCGACGAGAATTAATTGGTAATCCCCGTCGGCCCGGCTGACCGACGGGCATTAATTGGTAATCCCGTCGGCCCCACTTGCCGACGGGAATTAGTGTTTATTCTCGTCGGCTTGTACGTGGCCGACGGGGATTACTTATTCCCATCAGCAGCCGACGGGAATAACCTTATCCCTGACATATGACGCATGTCGGCTTAACGCCGACGGGAATAAGCCATAAACCAACGGGAATTAGTAATTCCCGTCGGTTTGGTGCTTATTCCCGTCGTTTCTTAGCCGACGGGAATTAAGTGGATTCCTGTAGTGGTTCAAAAATGTGAAAATTGCCAAAGATGTGCAAAGGACTAGAAACAACATTCGTCTTTAACCCAGTTAATACAGCCAACTTGGCCACTACAAAGGTGGGGTCCGGATTTGCTAGGTGCACTCCCACCAGCTCAAGGAAATTTTAAATATGTCGTCGTAGCTGTGGAATATTTCTCTAAGTAGATCGAAGCAAAGCCCCTAGCCAAAATAACTTCAGCCACAGTGCAGAAATTCTTTTAGCAAAATATTGTTTGTCGCTTCGGCGTGCTGAAGGCAATAACCGTTGACAATGGAACTCAATTTGATGCTGAAACATTCAAAGATTTTTGTGAACGAATTGGTACAAAATTCATTTTGAATCAGTAAGGCATCCAGAATCAAATGGGTTAGTAGAGAGAGCAAATGGAATTATAATGACAGGAATAATGAAGTTAATCTTCAATCAACCTAGAGGAAAGTGGCCAGAAGAGTTGATCAAAGTGGTGTAGAGCCATAACACAACTATCTCAAGGTAAACAAGTTTTACACCTTCAAGCTCTTGTTCAATGACGAAGCAATAACACCAGAAGAAGCAAAGGCAGGATCAATAAGAACTACAGCTTCAGCAAAGGACGAAGCTAATTCTCAAATAACAAAAGATACTATAGAAGGGACCAGACTTCAGGCCATAGAACACATCAATAAGTATCAGGCCGAAACAGTAAAGTGGCGTGATAGGAAAGTTCGATTGAAAAACACCAAACCAGGTCATATGGTGCTTCGGAGAATAGCCAACCCAGATACAGTGGACAAGTTACAACTGAAGTGGGAAGGTCCTTTTCTGGTAGTAACTTCGTCAAGACCCGGGTCTTACAGATTGAAGGATATGGACGACAACGACATACCCAGATTTTGGAACGAGGATGAGCTTTGGCGGTACTATGTGTAATTGATGTAATCTTTTCTATTTTTCCTATGGCACCCTTTTCCTTTTAGGAGGGGAGAAAGGTTTTTAACGGGGCCATAGTTTGTAATTTTCATTCTTATTTAGCCACATGCAATACAAGGGCCAAAATTCCCCAAAGGTGTAATATGTAATTCACACCATTGAGTGCAAAAAGAAAACAAGAAAAAGCTCAAAACGTCCTTAAGAGGATGCAGAGTTGTAATCACCTCAAGGATGACGAAGCTACAAAAGGCGTTCCTAAGGGAGCGCAGCGTAAGTTCCGAAGGTGCAAAAGTCGTTCTTAAGGGAGCGCAGCGTAAGTTCCGAAGCTTAAAAGTCGTTCCTAAGGGAATGCAGAGCCAAATACCACCGAAATATAAGGTGAAGAAGCTCCAAAGTCGTTCCTAATGGGATGTAGAGCTTAAATGCCACCGAAATAGAAGGTGAAGAAGCTCCAAAGTCATTCCTAAGGGGATGCAGAGCTTAAATACCACCAAAATAGAAGGTGAAGAAGCTCCAAAGTCGTTCCTAAGGGAATGCAGAGCTTAAAGACTCCAAAGTCGTTCCTAATGGGATGCAGAGTCTGGGTATGGCTTCGTGTGTGTTTGGGACATTCATTTGCATATTACATCACATCATGCATTGCATTCATACAGACATTCATTTAGACATTCATAGGATCATCATCATCATGACATAAAGCACGAACAGAAATACTCCGTCTTCGATGAGCATGAAGAAGCTTCGTTTCAAACATACACATTTTATGCAAAGGAAGTGCTTCAATGTGTACGAAAAGGAGGGAAGGTGTTTTTCACCTTCGGCTCAAAAGATACAAGTTTCGTCCACAGCAAAGCAATTGGTACATGGATGAAAAGGTAAAATATATTACAAGGTATGGACAAATATACACAGTACTGTTTAATTCTCGTTTACAATCTTTTGCAAAGATAATGCAAATATTTCTAAGCTCTATGCAAGAAGGCTTAAAGAGAAGCTTCATCTCAGCAACCTTTGGAATATGCTTTGAGTTATCAATCTTCGGCACCATTATCCTGCAGACAAACAATGGTATAAGGTAAAAGTAATTATAAGAATCAAGGCACACACCAGGTATAAGTTCCGTACTGGTTTAAGCAAGTTTCGAGCTTCGTCCCCAGCCAACTCTCGTCCACCCTTAGCCCAAATCTGAGATATGAATCTGTTTCCGATGCTTCGGGATTCACTAGGAATATCAATCAAATCTGATGGTGTCAGGCGGAAGGTCGGCCTATTCACTGTCTTCGCATGCGTGCAACCGGCTTTCAAGAATGCGGCAGCTGTGCCGCGAGAAGCTAGCAAAGCACAGAAGTCACCATGCCCAGCTATCACTTCATCGAGTGCATCAACTTCATTTTCAATATGTTTGAAGGTATTTGATATGTCTTCAGACGAAGGGGTAATATCTTCAGAGCTGGCCCCAACCGAGTTAAAGACCACTTTCAACCGTTGCACGCAGCGGCTGTCAAAATTCAAACATGTATCCCGAAGGTCCTTCAAAGATTTCTGCAGCTTTGTATTTTTATCAGCTTCAGCTTCATATTTTGCTTGTAGACCTTTCTTCTCTTGTTTGAAGCTCTCTAATTTTTCTTTTAAGACTTTCTGTCTTTGGAGAAGCTCCTCGCTTAATCTAGCATTTTTAGCTTGAATTTCTGCAAGCGAACCCTCTATTGCTTGAAGTAGGAAGACTTTCTTCTCTAGAGAAGCTTCGTAATCCTTAATTTTACTCTCCAAGCCCTCGATTATGATTTCATTTTTCTTGTCTTTGAGGTCTTGTTGCATCCTTAGTGCCTTACTTAGTAGCATACTCTATGGAAATAAACTGATATCAGAAAATTTTAATTCATCACAAATATAACAGAGGTCTAGGTAAAAAAGAACTTTACCTTGAAATTAGAATAAAATAGACTACCGACGATATGTTGTCGCCGGTAGCCGCTAATATCAGCCTCAAACTTCGGGAAACCGACACTCTTCGATAGAGTGCCGATTATTTTTGCCTCGGCGCGATCGTGAATGCATCCTAAGGCTCCTTCGTCAATTCCACCAAAGTGCATAGCTCCTGGCTGGTAGCCATAGGATATCCCATATTCCTGTAGCTCCTTCTTCTTAGCCTCGGACAATTCTTGACCCACCAGGTTCCGAAGGTTAAAGTCTCTTTCTTTTGAAGCAGCATCAGCAATCTTTTTCCCCTTGTCAGGCACTGCGACCATGACCTTCTCTGCAGCCACAACTGTCTCTTCTACAGCCATATCTGAATGGATTTATCAATCCCTGAAAGAGTACTTTCAAGATTGGCAGCTTCGGTAGTGGCCTCGACACTTGCAATAGGTGCTCTTTTGGATGCCGAGGCAAGTGGTGGTGTCCGTTCAATGGCTTGCATGACATTAACAATTCTTCGTCTTTTATGATCGTCAGCCTTCTCCTTTATAGCCGAAGGCTCATCCTTCTTCTGTAAAAGTTTTGTCAGTTCTGGCCCTAGAGGACTTAGCAGCTTGATGGGTAAAGATTCAGTCATTACCTTTAAAATTTCTGCTATTTCGGCAACAGGAGGCATCGAAGGAGTCTCCTCTGTTGCCTCAATTATCTTCGGCTCCGGAGTTTTAGCTTTCCTCTTCTTCGAAACTACCGCCTTCGGCTCAGGAGTGGATTTTCTCTTCTTTGAAACCTTCTCATCCTCCTTTACCATTCTAGCAGCTTGCCTGCTCAGAATGCTGACAATTCTTTTTCTTTTTACCCCTTCGGCACCTTTGTAAAGCCTTTCATAATCAGGGTATTCAAATTTCAAGGCGTCCATTACCCAGTTCAACCTTTGTTTTGGTCGAATGCCGAAGGCTACGGTCATCAATTGATCTTCCTTTTTGGTGTAATTCCAAAATATCTCGTTGCACATAGTCTCAACCATGTCTAGCCATTCTTTGCAAGGCTTCTTGAATTGTTTTTCAAATTTGAAACGGTAAGCAAGACGAACAAGTTCATGCTTCTTCCCTGCTTCTTTCTTCTTCGGCATTCCCCAGCCACTTGACGTTGGATATGTTCTATTCGCCAAGTATTCTTGCACCAAGTCCATGGTACTGATTTGCTTCGCTACCACTCTAAATTCTACTTCGGCCAGCTGACAGGGTGACCTCAGTTGCATATTGCATAAAGGCTGGGTCATTATGAAGCTCAAACAATGTGAATGATCTAATGATTTAATATGATTATTCATGCTCTATCTACATTTTATATGTCCATGTTTATATCTTTACATATTGAAATGATGAAGGTACATCCTTCATAACCTTCATCCGAAGATCATTATATCCAAAAGGAAATAATGTTACGAAGGACGAAGATCATTAATCATTAACATCTATGTTGCCTTGTTCTTGATCTATAGCATTTGAGAACAAGTAATCAACATTGGCACCCACCTCCGGTGAATTCACTTCCACTGTTGTGACGATGGCTTTGTACAACAACCAAGTTGTCGTACCTTCGGTCACGAAGCTGGTGCTCCCAATCACAGGTGGTTCGAGCTCAAAGCCAGCCAACAAGAAGCAGAAGAAGGAAGCACAAAGAAGAGTGCAGCATGTTACGGTGCAAGTACCCTTCATCAGATCCAAGTTGTCTCACATCCCAATTACCTTCTCCTAGGAAGACCTTCAGCTTAAAGATTATCCTCATAATGATGCCATGGTTATATCTTTTGTCATCAAGGGATTTCTGGTCCATAATGTTCTGGTTGACACAGGCAGTGCAGCGGACATCATCTTTGCAAAGGCTTTCAGACATATGCAAGGACCAGAAGACAAGATACATGATGCAACACATCCTCTTTGTGGCTTCGGAGGAAGACAGATTGTGGCACTTGGCAAAATAACAATGTCAGTTACCTTCGGTTACATCCACAACACAAGAACTGAACAAGTTGTCTTTGACATTGTTGACATGGAGTACCCATATAACGCGATCCTTGGTCGAGGGACGCTTAATGCCTTCGAAGCAATACTCCATCCAGCATACTTATGCATGAAGATACCTTCAGAACAAGGGCCTATTGCTGTTCATGAGAGTCAAGAAGCTGCCAGGAGGGCTAAAGGGAGTTAGACGGATTGAAAGGCTATCCATAACATAGATGGAGCCAAAACTTGTCAGCAATATAAACACAAAAGAGAGAAGGCTGCTTTGGCAGATCAACCGATGCCTATGCTCCTGTGTGAAGACATAGCAGATCAAAAGGTACTGCTGGGGTCTCAATTATCTCATGAACAAGAAAAGAGTCTGCTAAAGTTTTTGTTCAACAACAAAGATGTTTTCTCTTGGACAGCTAACGATCTCTGTGGTGTTAATAGAGATGTTATTGAGCATTCACTCAATGTGGATCCATCTTTCAGGCCAAGGAAGCAAAGACTTCGGAAAATGTCTAAGGATAAAGCCGAAGGTGCTCGGAATGAAGTAAAAAGACTTCTCAATGCTGGTGTTATCAGAGAAGTAACATATCAAGAGTGGCTAGCTAACACTGTTATGGTGAAGAAGGCTAATGGGAAATGGAGAATGTGTATTGATTTCACAGACCTCAACAAGGCATGTCCGAAGGATGAGTTCCCTTTACCAAGAATAGACTCCCTTGTAGATGCAGCAGCTTCTTCGGAACTCATGAGCTTATTAGACTGCTACTCGGGCTATCACCAAATTTGGATGAGGAAAGAGGATGAGCCAAAGACAAGTTTGATAACTCCTAGTGGTACTTATTGCTACCTTTGGATGCCTGAGGGGCTCAAAAATGCTGGAGGAAGCTTTAGCAGAATGACTGCCAAGATTCTTCACTCCCAAATAGGCAGAAATGTGCTAACTTATGTTGATGACATTATAGTAAAAAGCACAAAACAAGAGAATCATGTTGCCGACTTGCAAGAGACATTTGCCAATTTCAGGCAAGCTGGTCTCAAGTTGAATCCAGAAAAGTGCGTCTTCGGAGTGAAGAAAGGTAAGTTTCTTGGCTGTCTGGTATCAACAAAGGGCATCGAAGCCAATCCAAGCAAAATTGAAGCTATCCTTCGAATGGAACCGCCAAACTCGAAGAAGGGGGCTCAACGGTTGGCAGGGAGACTAGCATCGTTGAACAGATTTATATCAAGATCAGCAGAAAGAAAGTTACCATTCTTTGAAATACTGAAGTTAGCTGAAGTCTTTCAATGGGGTCCGGCTCAACAGAAAGCCTTGGAAGAGTTAAAACAATATTTGATAGATTTGACAACTCTAACGCCACCTTCATCAGGAACTCCATTAATCTTGTATGTGGCTGCCTCCCATTCTGCAGTTAGTGCGGCACTGGTACAGGAGAAGCAAGATGGCCAAGTAAAAAGACAAGCACTAGTATACTTCATCTCCGAAATACTCAGTTTATCAAAGAAAAACTACACAGAGTTGGAGAAGGTATTGTATGCTGTGTTGATGGCCTCCAGGAAACTTCATCATTATTTTCAAGCATATCATATAATAGTACCTTCATCACAACCTTTGAAGGATATAATGAGAAACAGAGAAGCTACAAAAGGATTGGAAAATGGACGCCAGGGGCTTAGGGAGAAGAAGCAACCAAAGATGCCAAAGCCTGGACGGTATTCTGTGATGGTTCTTGGGGAACCTTAGGCGCAGGAGCGGCTGTTGTTCTAGTAACGCCCTCTAAAGTCAGGACATGCTATGCAGTAAAACTGGATTTTAGTTGTACAAATAATATTGTCGAGTACGAAGCTCTTCTTTTAGGGCTTCGGAAGCTAAAGGCAATGGGAATAAGAAGGGCAATATTCGAAACTGATTCTCGAGTTATTTCTGGTCATGTAGACAAAAGTAGCAAGGCAAGGGATCCGAAGCTTGAAAAAGATTTGGATGCAGTCCGAAGATTGGAAGCTTCTTTTGAAGGATTTTCTGTAAAAAATATTGCAAGGGGGGAAAATGAGCATGCAGATTTACTAGCTAAGTCAGCAGCACAGGGGCTCCCTTTGCCTTCGGAAGTGTTCTTTGAGACAATAAAAGCACCTTCAGTCGAACTTATGGAGAGGGCAGTGCTCTCAATATCACCTGTACATAGTGAAGATTGGAGGACTGAGATTATATCTTTCCTCCAAGGCAACTATCTTTCGGATGACGAAGTTTATAATAAAAGAATGGAAGAAAGAACAAGACCATGTGTGTTCATAGAAGGGGAGTTATATAAATATGTGAAAGTCGCCTAGAGGGGGTGAATAGGGCGAATCTGAAATTTATAAACTTAAGCACAACTACAAGCCGAGTTAGCGTTAGAAATATAAACGAGTCCGAGAGAGAGGGTGCAAAACAAATCGTGAGCAAATAAAGAGCGAGACACGATGATTTGTTTTACCGAGGTTTGGTTCTTGCAAACCTACTCCCCGTTGAGGTGGTCACGAAGACCGGGTCTCTTTCAACCCTTTCCCTCTCTCAAACGGTCACTTAGACAGAGTGAGCTTCTCTTCTCAATCAAACGGAACACAAAGTTCCCGCAAGGACCACCACACAATTGGTGTCTCTTGCCTTGATTACAATTGAGTTGATCACAAGAAAGAATGAGAAAGAAAAGAAGCGATCCAAGCGCAAGAGCTCAAATGAACACAAAAGTCGCTCTCTCTAGTCACTATTTGATTTGGAGTGATTCCAGACTTGGGAGAGGATTTGATCTCTTTGGAGTGTCTAGAATTGAATGCTATAGCTCTTGTAATGTGTTGAAGGTTGGAAACTTGGATGCCATTGAATGTGGGGTGGTTGGGGTATTTATAGCCCCAACTACCAAAAATGCCCGTTGGGAGACTATCGCATGGCGCACCGGACAGTCCGGTGCGCCAGCCACGTCAGCCAGCCGTTGGGGTTCGACCGTTGGAGCTCTGACTTGTGGGGCCTCTGGGCTGTCCTGTGGTGCACCGGACAGGTCCTGTAGACTGTCCGGTGCACCAACTGCACGTGCTCTGACTCTGGCGCACACTGTAGCGTATTGAATGCGGTTGCAGTCGACCGTTGCGCGCGAAGTAGTCGTTGCTCCGCTGGCACACCGGACAGTCCGGTGTGCACCGAACACTGTCCGGTGACTCACCGGACAGTCTGGTGAATTATAGCGGAGCGCCCTCTGAATTTCCCGAAGGTAGCGAGTTCAGCTTCAAGTGCCCTGGTGCACCGGACATTCGGGTGCGCCAGACCAGGGTGCCTTTTGGGATGTCTTTTGCTCTCTTTATTTGAACCCTTTCTTGGTCTTTTTATTGGCTTATTGTGAATCTTTGGCACCTGTAAAACTTATAGACTAGGGCAAACTAGTTAGTCCAATTATTTGTGTTGGGCAATTCAACCACCAAAATCAATTAGGAAAAAGGTGTAAGCCTAATTCCCTTTCAATTTCCCCCTTTTTGGTGATTGATGCCAACACAAACCAAAGCAACTATTGAAGTGCTTAATTGAACTAGTTTGCATAATTGTAAGTGCAAAGGTTGCTTGAAATAAAACCAATATGTTCTTATAAGATACGCATGGATTGTTTCTTTATATTTTTAATATTTTGGACCACGCTTGCACCACATTTTTTTTTGCAAATCCTTTTGTAAATTCTTTTCAAAGTCCTTTTGCAAATAGTCAAAGGTAAATGAATGAGATTTTGAGAAGCATTTTCAAGATTTGAGATTTTCTCCCCCTGTTTTAGAATGCTTTTCCTTTGACTAAACCTAAAACTCCCCCTTAATGAAATCCTCCTCTTAGTGTTCAAGAGGGTTTTAAGATACCAATTTTGAAAATACTAGTTTCTCCCCTTTTTGAATACAATAAGATATTAATTGAAAAGTTCATCATTTCATTTAAAATTTTGAAAATTGGTGGTGTGGTGTTGTCCTTTTTCTTTGGGCTAATACTTTCTCCCCTTTGGCATGAATCGCCAAAAAACGGATACTTGTGAGTGAAATATAAGCCCTTTTAACTACTTTCTCCCCTTTGGCAAATAAAAGATGAGTGAAGATTATACAAAAGTTGGAGAGTTGCTCGGAGCGACGGCGAAGGATGAGTAATTTCGATGGAGTGGAGTGGAAGCCTTTGTCTTCGCCGAAGACTCCAATTCCCTTTCAATCTATGACTTGGTTTGAGATAAACTTGAAAAACAAATTAGTCATAGCATATAAAAGAGATATGATCAAAGGTATATTAATGAGCTATGTATGCAAGATATCAAAAGAAATTCCGAGAATCAAGAATATTTAGCTCATGCCTAAGTTTGTAAAAAGTTTGTTCATCTAGTGGCTTGGTAAAGATATCGGCTAAATGTTCCTTGGTGTTAATATATGCAATCTCGATATCCCCCTTTTGTTGGTGATCCCTTAGAAAATGATACCGAATGGCTATGTGTTTAGTGCGGCTATGCTCAACGGGATTATCTGCCATGCGGATTGCACTCTCATTATCACATAGAAGAGGGACTTTGGTTAATTTGTAACCATAGTCCCTAAGGGTTTTCCTCATCTAAAGTAATTGCGCGCAACAATGGCCTGCGGCAATATATTCGGCTTCGGCGGTAGAAAGAGCGACGGAATTTTGTTTCTTTGAAGCCCAAGACACCAAGGATCTTCCCAAGAACTGGCAAGTCCCCGATGTGCTCTTTCTATTAATTTTACACCCTGCCCAATCGGCATCCGAATAACCAATTAAATCAAATGTGGATCCCCGAGGGTACCAAAGCCCAAACTTAGGAGTATAAACTAAATATCTCAAGATTCGTTTTACGGCCGTAAGGTGAGCTTCCTTATGGTCGGCTTGGAATCTTGCAACATGCATACGGAAAGCATAATGTCCGGTCGAGATGCACATAAATAGAGTAGAGAGCCTATCATCGACCGGTATACCTTTTGATCGACGGATTTACCTCCCGTGTCGAGGTCGAGATGCCCATTGGTTCCCATGGGTGTCTTGATGGGCTTGGCATCCTTCATCCCAAACTTGCTTAGAATGTCTTGAATATACTTCGTTTGGCTAATGAAGGTGCCCTCTTGGAGTTGCTTTACTTGAAATCCCAAGAAGTACTTCAACTCCCCCATCATTGACATCTCAAATTTCTGTGTCATGATCCTACTAAATTCCTCACATGTAGATTCGTTAGTAGACCCAAATATAATATCATCAACATAAATTTGGCATACAAACAAATCATTGTCAAGAGTTTTAGTGAATAGAGTAGGATCGACCTTTCCGACTTTGAAGCCATTAGTGATAAGAAAATCTCTTAGACATTCATACCATGCTCTTAGGGCTTGCTTGAGCCCATAAAGCGCCTTAGAGAGTTTGTAAACATGGTTAGGGTACTCACTATCTTCAAAGCCGGGAGGTTGCTCAACATAGACCTCCTCCTTGATTGGTCCATTGAGGAAGGCACTTTTCACGTCCATTTGATAAAGCTTAAAGCCATGGTAAGTAGCATAGGCAAGTAAAATGCGAATTGATTCTAGCCTAGCTACGGGTGCATAGGTTTCACCGAAATCCAAACCTTCGACTTGTGAATATCCCTTGGCCACAAGTCGGGCTTTGTTCCTTGTCACCACACCATGCTTGTCTTGTTTGTTGCGGAAGACCCACTTGGTTCATACAACATTTTGGTTAGGACGTGGAACTAAATGTCATACCTCGTTCCTAGTGAAGTTGTTGAGCTCCTCTTGCATCGCCACCACCCAATCCGAATCTTGAAGTGCTTCTTCTACCCTATGTGGATCAATAGAGGAAACAAAAGAGTAATGCTCACAAAAATGTGCAACACGAGATCTAGTGGTTACCCCCTTATGAATGTCGCCGAGGATGGTGTCGACGGGGTGATCTTGTTGGATTGCTTGGTGAACTCTTGGGTGTGGCGGCCTTGGAACTTGTTCGTCTTCCTTATTTTGATCATGGGCATCTCCCCCTTGATCATTGCTTTCCTCTTGAGGTGGCTCAACTTCTTGATCTTCTCCTTCATCATTTTGAGCCTTATCCTCATCTTGAGTTGGTGGAGATGCTTGTGTAGAGGAAGATGGTTGATCTTGTGCTTGTGGAGGCTCTTCGGATTCCTTAGGGCACACATCCCCAATGGACATGTTCCTTAGCTCGACACACGGAGCCTCTTCATCACCTATCTCATCAAGATCAACTTGCTCTACTTGAGAGTCGTTAGTCTCATCAAACACAATGTCACAAGAAACTTCAACTAGTCTAGAGGACTTGTTAAAGACTCTATATGCCCTTGTGTTTGAATCATATCCTAGTAAAAAGCCTTCTACAGCCTTAGGAGCAAATTTGGATTTTCTACCTCTTTTAACAAGAATAAAGCATTTGCTACCAAAGACTCTAAAATATGAAACATTGGGCTTTTTACCGGTTAGGAGTTCGTATGATGTCTTCTTGAGGATTCAGTGTAGATATAACCGGTTGATGGCGTAGCAAACGGTGTTGACCGCCTCGGCCCAAAACCGATCTGAAGTCTTGTACTCATCAAGCATGGTTCTTGCCATGTCCAATAGAGTTCTATTCTTCCTCTCCACTACACCATTTTGTTGTGGCGTGTAGGGAGAAGAGAACTCATGCTTGATGCCCTCCTCCTCAAGGAAGCCTTCAATTTGAGAGTTCTTGAACTCCGTCCCGTTGTCGCTTCTTATTTTCTTGATCCTTAAGCCGAACTCGTTTTGAGCCCGTCTCAAGAATCCCTTTAAAGTCTCTTGGGTATGAGATTTTTCCTGCAAAAAGAACACCCAAGTGAAGCGAGAATAATCATCCACAATAACTAGACAGTACTTACTCCCGCCGATGCTTATGTAAGCTATCGGGCCGAATAGGTCCATGTGTAGGAGCTCGAGTGGCCTGTCAGTCGTCATGATGTTCTTGTGTGGATGATGAACACCAACTTGCTTCCCTGCCTGACATGCGCTACAAACCCTGTCTTTCTCAAAATGAACATCTGTTAGTCCCAAAATGTGTTCTCCCTTTAGAAGTTTGTGAAGGTTCTTCATTCAAACATGTGCTAGTCGGCGATGCCAGAGCCAACCCATGTTAGTCTTAGCAATTAAGCAAGTATCGAGTTCAGCTCTATTAAAATCTACTAAGTATAGCTAACCCTCTAACACTCCCTTAAATGCTATTTAATCATCACTTCTTCTAAAGACAGTAACACCTACATCTGTAAAAAGATAGTTGTAGCCCATTTTACATAATTGCGAAACTGAAAGCAAGTTTTTCGGGGACCATAATTAGGGGTACCCACAAGACTCCTAATCTCAGCTGGTAACCCCCATCAACACAAAGCTGCAAAGGCCTGATGGGTGCGATTAAGTCAAGGCTCAGTCCACTCAAGGGACACGATCTCGCCTCGCCCGAGCCTAGCCTCGGGCAAGGGAAGCCAACCCCCGAGGATTCACATCTCGCCCGAGGCCCCCCTCAAGCAACGGACACACCTTCGGCTCGCCCGAGGCCCAGTCTTCGCCGAGAAGCAACCTTGACTAGATCGCCACGCCGATCGACCGTATCGTAGGAGCATTTAATGCAAGGATCACCTGACACCTTATCCTGACGAGCGCCCTTCAGTCGACAGAGCCGAAGTGACCGCAGTCACTTCGCCGCTCTACTGACCGACCTGACAAGAAGATAGCGCCGCCTGCGTCGCTCTGACTGCTGTGCCACTCCACAGAGTGAGGCTGACAGCAGCCAAGTCCGGCCTCGGGCGCCATAAGAAACTCCGCCTCGCCCGACCCTAGGGCTCGGCCCCCGTCTCGGCCTCGAATGATGGACTCCGCCTCGCCCGACCCTAGGGCTCGGACTCAGCCTCGGCTCCGGAAGACGACGAACTCCGCCTCGCACGACCCCAGGGCTCGGACTCAGCCTTGGCTCCGGAAGACGACGAACTCTGCCTCGCCCGACCCTAGGGCTCGGACTTAGCCTCGGCTCTGGGAGACGATGAACTCCGCCTCGCCCGAGCCCAGGGCTCGTACTCAGCCTTGGCATCGGACGACGGTCTCCGCCTCGCCCGACCCAGGGCTCGGACCGACCATGTCACAGGGGGGGGCCATCATTACCCTACCCCTAGCTAGCTTAGGCTACGGGGAACAAGACCGACGTCCCATCTGGCTCGCCTTGGTAAACAGATAATGATGGTGCCACGCGTGCTCCATGACGACGGCGGCTCTCAACCCCTTACGGAAGCAAGGAGACATCAGCAAGGACTCGACAGCCCCGACAGCTGTCCTTCCGCAAGGCTCCAGCGCTCCTCCGACGGCCATGACATCACATGAACAGGGTGCCAAAACCTCTCCGGCTGCAACGACGACATGTACTTAGGGCTCTAGCTCCTCCCTGCTAGAAACGTTAGCACACTGCTACATCCCCCATTGTACACCTGGGCCCTCTCCTTACGCCTATAAAAGGAAGGTCCAGGGCTCTCGTACGAGAAGGTTGGCCGCGCGGGAGAACGGGCCGGCGCGTAAGTCTCTCGCTCTCTCCCACGCGGACGCTTGTAACCCCCTACTGCAAGCGCACCCGACCTGGGCGCAGGGCAACACGAAGGCCGCGGGTTTCCCCTTTTGCCTGTCTCCTTTTCCCCCCTTCGTGCTCCGCCTCGCGCCGACCCATCTGGGCTGGGACACGCGGCGAGAATTTACTCGTCGGTCCAGGGACCCCCCGGGGTCGAAACGCCGACAGTTGGCGCGCCAGGTAGGGGCCTGCTGCGTGTTGACGAACAGCTTTCCATCGAGCTCCAGATGGGTAGTCTCTAGCAACCTTTCCAACCCGGGACGATTCTCCGTTTCGGGAGTCTTGAGTTCATGTCCCTCGACGGCGGCTACGACATGGTACTCCTTCCTCCACCGCGCGACGGCGACAATGGCGGCCGACAGCCCACCCGCCGGCGGCAGAATCAACGACATCTTCCCCACGTGGCGGAAAAACAACATTCGGGTTTGTCCCGTCACCTCCCCCGCAGACGGAGGAGGAGGCAGGGCAACCATGGCCAAGCAGGAGGCGGCACCTTGTCGGCTGTCGAGCGAGTCGACGGCGCTGGCGCCCCAACGGGGGACACGTTGGGCTTCGACCTCGTGTCTGAGATGAAGACGAGCGTTGTTTCCCCGCAACACGCCAACTCCAAGCGGACAAACGACGCCAGCACGCTCGCGAGGGACTTGCTGGGTGTCACCTTCATACCTGAGACGACGGTGCAGTCCGCCCCTGACGCGACTTCGTCACCGCCCGTCGACCAAGAGGTACCGACCGGTTCCCATCTCGTGCCTTTTGGATTCAGCTTCGACCCACCAAGCGACCTCGCTTCGGTGGAAGCCATCAGAGAGGCATGTACCAACCCTCCGGGGTACCGTATGCAGTCGCCCTGGGACAGACTGACGGTCGTCTCGACCTACGGACCCTCGGGTTCCGAGGAAGATGACGAGCCCGACTTTTGTTGGGATTTCTCCGGGCTCGGTAACCCCAGTGCCATGCGGGACTTCATGACCGCATGCGACTACTGCCTTTCTGATTGTTCCGACGGTAGCCGCAGCTTCGACGACGAGGACTGCGGCCCAAGTCGTGAATGTTTCCACGTCGATCTAGGGGGTCCCGGCGAAGTCAACCATCTTGGTATGCCGGAAAACGGTGATCCCCCTAGGCCTGCGCCTCGCGTTGACATCCTTCGGGAGCTAGCTGTGGTCCCAGTCCCTCCGGGGGGTCAGGACGCACAGCTCGAGCAAATCCGCGAGGTACAGGCCAGGCTCGACGAGGGAGCAGGAACACTTGAGCAGTTCCGGCGGAACATCGGGCAGGAATGGGCAGACCGAGCTCCGCCCGGAGAAGCGCGCCATCTACCCTAGGGCATCCAGCTCCGCATTGCCGACGACGTTAGGGCAAGGCCACCACCGGCTTCTAGTGGGGTCGGCCAGAACCTGGCTGCAGCAGCAATACTTCTCCGCGCGATGCCGGAACCATCGACCACCGAAGGGCGGCGTATCTAGGGAGAGCTCAAGAATCTCCTGGAGGATGTCACGGTCTGACGGGCCGAAAGCTCTGCCTCCCGAAGGCAGGGGTACCCCTCGGAGCATCGCGCCGCGACTTCCCGATTCATGCGGGAAGCCTCGGTCCACACCGGGCGCACGCGCAACACAGCGCCTGCGGCCCCGGGTCGCCTCGGCAACGAGCACCACCACCGCAACCGTCGAGCCCACCTCGACGACAGGGTGTGCCGAGGCTACCACCCCAGGCGTGGGGGACGCTACGACAGCGGGGAGGATCGGAGTCCCTCGCCCGAACCACCCAGTCCGTAGGCTTTCAGCCGGGCCATACGACGGGCGCCGTTCGCAACCCGGTTCCGAACCCCGACTACCATCACAAAGTACTCGGGGGAGACGAGGCCGGAACTATGGCTCGCGGACTACCGACTGGCCTGCCAGCTGGGTGGAACGGACGATGACAACCTCATCATCCGCAACCTCCCCTTGTTCCTCTCCGACACCGCTCGAGCCTGGCTGAAGCATCTGCCTCCGGGGCAGATCTCCAACTGGGACGACCTGGTCCAAGCCTTCGCCAGCAACTTCCAGGGCACGTACG
Organism: Zea mays; assembly: GCF_902167145.1. Classification (NCBI taxonomy): domain Eukaryota; kingdom Viridiplantae; phylum Streptophyta; class Magnoliopsida; order Poales; family Poaceae; genus Zea; species Zea mays. The sequence goes on along the minus strand of NC_050096.1, from coordinate 125,427,964 downwards.
TGCACCATGGGAACTCCTGGGATCTCCGAAGCTGCCGCCAGCAGCCAGGAGAGTCTCTCCGGGACTACATCCAGCGATTCTCGAAGCAGCGCACCGAGCTACCCAACGTCACCGACTCGGACGTCATCGGCGCGTTCCTCGCTGGCACCACCTACCGCGACCTGGTGAGCAAGCTGGGTCGCAAGACCCCCACCAGGGCGAGCGAGCTGATGGACATCGCCACCAAGTTCGCCTCTGGCCAGCAGGCGGTTGAGGCCATCTTCCGGAAGGACAAGCAGCCCAGGGCCGCCAGCCGGAAGATGTCCCCGAGGCGTCCACTCAGCGTGGCACCAAGAAGAAAGGCAAGAATAAGTCGCAAGCGAAACGCAACGCCGCCGACGCGGACCTTGTCGCCGCCGCTGAGTACAAGAACCCTCGGAAACCTCCCGGAGGAGCCAATCTCTTCGACAAGATGCTCAAGGAGTCGTGCCCCTATCATTAGGGGCCCGTCAAGCACACCCTTGAGGAGTGCGTCATGCTTCGGCACCACTTTCACAAGGCCGGGCCACCTGCGGAAGGTGGCAAGGCCCACAACAACGACAAGAAGGAGGATCACCTTCGACCAGGGCGACCACCCCGACCGTGTGCCGAGCCCGGGGAAATATCCACTCGTTGTCGACCCCGTCATCGGCAACGTCAGGCTCACCAAGGTCCTCATGGACGGAGGCAACAGCCTCAACATCATCTACGCCGAGACCCTCGGGCTCCTGCGGATCGATCTGTCCTCGGTCCGGGCAGGCGCGGCGCCTTTTCACGGGATCATCCCCGGAAGACGCGTCCAACCGCTCGGACAACTCGATCTGCCCGTCTGCTTCGGGACTCCCTCCAACTTCAGAAGGGAAACCCTCACGTTCGAGGTGGTCGGGTTCCGAGGAACCTACCACGCAGTATTGGGGAGGCCGTGCTACGCCAAGTTCATGGTCGTCCCCAACTACACCTACCTCAAGCTCAAGATGCCGGGCCCCAACGGGGTCATCACCGTCGGCCCCACGTACCGACACGCGTACGAATGCGACGTGGAGTGCGTGGAGTACGCTGAGGCCCTTGCCGAATCTGAGGCCCTCATCGCCGACCTGGAGAGCCTCTCCAAAGAGGCGCCAGACATGTAGCGCCATGCTGGCAACTTCGAGCCAGCAAAGACGGTTAAGTCCGTCCCTCTCGACCCTACCAACGACGCCTCCAAGCAGATCCGGATCGGCTCCGAGCTCGACCCTAAATAGGAAGCTGTGCTCGTCGACTTTCTCCGCGCAAACGCCGAAGTTTTCGCGTGGAGTCCCTCGGACATGCCTAGCATATCGAGGGATGTCGCCGAGCACTCGCTGGATATCCGAGCTAGAGCCCGACCCGTGAAGCAGCCTCTGCGCCGATTCGATGAAGAAAAGCGCAGAGCCATAGGTGAGGAGATCCACAAGCTGATGGCTGTAGGGCTCATCAAAGAGGTATTCCATCCCGAATGGCTTGCCAACCCTATGCTTGTGAGAAAGAAAGGAGGGAAATGGCGGATGTGTGTAGACTACACTGGTCTAAACAAAGCATGTCCGAAGGTTCCCTACCCTCTTCCTCGCATCAATCAAATCGTGGATTCCACCGCTGGGTGCGAAACCCTGTCTTTCCACGATGCCTACTCAGGGTATCACCAAATCAGGATGAAAGAGTCCGACCAGCTCGCGACTTCTTTCATCACACCTTTTGGCATGTACTGCTACGTTACCATGCCATTTGGTTTGAGGAATGCGGGTGCGACATACCAAAGGTGCATGAACCACGTGTTTGGCGAGCACATTGGTCGAACGGTCGAGGCTTACGTCGATGACATCGTAGTCAAGACGAGGAAAGCCTCCGACCTCCTCTCCGACCTTGAAACGACATTCCGGTGTCTCAAGGCGAAGGGCGTAAAACTCAATCCCGAGAAGTGTGTCTTCGGAGTCCCCCGAGGCATGCTCTTGGGGTTCATCGTCTCCGAGCGGGGGATCGAGGCCAACCTGGAGAAAATCGCGGCCATCACCAACATGGGGCCCATCAAGGACTTGAAAGGCATACAGAGGGTCATGGGATGCCTTGCGGCTCTGAGCCGCTTCATCTCGCGCCTCGGCGAAAGAGGCCTACCTCTGTACCGCCTCTTAAGGAAGACCGAGCGCTTCTCTTGGACCCCTGAGGCCGAGGAAGCCCTGGGGAACCTGAAAGCGCTCCTCACCAGCGCGCCCATTTTGGTGCCCCCCGCTGCCGGAGAAGCCCTCTTGATCTACGTTGCCGCTACCACTCGGGTGGTCAGCGCCGCGATCGTGGTTGAGAGACGAGAAGAGGGGCATGCATTGCCCGTCCAGAGGCCGGTTTACTTCATCAGTGAGGTACTATCCGAGACCAAGATCCGCTACCCACAAATTCAGAAGCTGATGTACGCGGTGATTCTGACACGGCGGAAGTTGCGACACTACTTCGAGTCTCATCCGGTGACTGTGGTGTCATACTTCCCCCTGGGGGAGATCATCCAGTGCCGAGAGGCCTCGGGTAGGATTGCAAAGTGGGCGGTGGAAATCATGGGCGAGACAATCTCGTTCGCCCCTCAGAAGGCCATCAAATCCCAAGTCTTAGCGGACTTTGTGGCAGAATGGGTCGACACCCAGCTTCCAGTAGCTCCGATCCAACCGGAACTCTGGACCATGTTTTTCGACGGGTCACTGATGAAAATAGGGTAGGCGCGGGCGTGCTTTTCATCTCGCCCCTCGGGAAGCACCTCCGCTACGTGCTACGCCTCCACTTCCCGGCATCCAACAACGTGGCTGAGTATGAGGCTCTGGTCAACTGGTTGTGCATCGCCATCGAGCTAGGGGTCCGACGTCTCGATGCTCGCGGTGAGTCGCAGCTTGTCATCGACCAAGTCATGAAGAACTCCCACTGCCGCGACCCGAAGATGGAAGCCTACTGCGATGAGGTTCGGCGCCTGGAGAACAAGTTCCACGGGCTCGAGCTCAACCACATCGCCCGATGATACAACGAGACTGCGGACGAGCTGGCCAAGATAGCCTCGGGGCGGACAACGGTTCCCCCGGACGTCTTCTCCCGAGACCTACATCAACCCTCAGTCAAGATCGACGACACGCCCGAGCCCGAGAAGGCCTCGGCCATGCCCGAGGCACCCTCGGTTCAGCCAGAGGCGCCCTCGGCTCAGCTCGAGGCACCCTCGGCCCCCGAGGGTGAGGCACTGCGTGTCGAGGAAGAGCGGAATGGGGTCCCACCTAATCGAGACTGGCAGACCTCGTACCTGCAATATCTCCACCGAGGAGAGCTGCCCCTCGACCGAGCCGAAGCTCGGCGACTGGCGCGGTGCGCCAAGTCGTTCGTCTTGCTGGGGGACGGGAAGGAGCTCTACCACCGCAGCCCCTCCGGCATCCTCCAACGATGCATATCCATCGCCGAAGGCCAGGAGCTCTTACAAGAAATACACTCGGGGGCTTGCGGTCATCACACAGCGCCTCAAGCCCTTATTGGAAACGCTTTCCGACAAGGTTTCTACTGGCCGACTGCGGTGGCCGACGCCACTAGAATTCTCCGCACCTGCCAAGGGTGTCAATTCTACGCAAGGCAAACCCACCTGCCCGCTCAGGCTCTGCAGACAATACCCATCACCTGGTCGTTCGCTGTGTGGGGTCTGGACCTTGTCGGTCCCTTGCAGAAGGCACCCGGGGGCTACACGCACCGGCTGGTCGCCATCGACAAATTCTCCAAGTGGATCGAGGTCCGACCCCTAAACAGCATCAGGTCCGAACAGACGGTGGCGTTCTTCACCAACATCATCCATCGCTTTGGGGTCCCGAACTCCATCATCACCGACCACGGCACCCAGTTCACCGGCAGAAAGTTCCTGGACTTCTGCAAGGATCACCACATCCGGGTGGACTGGGCCGCCGTGGCTCACCCCATGACGAATGGGCAGGTAGAACATGCCAACGACATGATTCTGCAAGGACTCAAGCCGAGGATCTACAACGACCTCAACAAGTTCGGCAGGCGATGGATGAAGGAACTCCCCTCGGTTGTCTGGAGTCAGAGGACAACGCCGAGCCGAGCCATGGGCTTCACACCGTTCTTTCTAGTCTATGGGGCCGAGGCCATCTTGCCCACGGACTTAGAATACGGTTCCCCGAGGACGAGGGCGTACGACGACCAAAGCAATCGAACCAACCAAGAAGACTCACTGGACCAGCTGCAAGAGTCTCGGGACATGGCCTTACTACACTCGGCGTGGTACCAGCAGTCCCTGCGACGCTATCATGCCCGAGGGGTGCGGTCCCGAGACCTCCAGGTGGGCGACTTGGTGCTTCGGCTGCGTCAAGACGCCCGAGGGCGGCACAAGCTCACGCCTCCCTGGGAAGGTCCGTTCGTCATCGCCAAGGTTCTGAAGCTCGGGACATACAAGCTGGCCAACAGTCAAGGCGAGGTCTACAACAACGCTTGGAACATCCGACAGCTACGTCGCTTCTACCCTTAAGATGCTTTCAAGTCGTTCGTACACCTCGTTCACATACAAAGTGTAACCATCAAGGAAGGGTCAGCCTTGCCTCGGCAAAGCCCGACCCTCCCTCGGGGGCTAGAAGGGGGGAACCCCCTCTGCGTCAAAATTTTCCTCGGAAAAGGTCTTTCTGCCAGAATGTCTTTCGTGCTTTTCGACTACTTCGAAAGTGGGATCCTGAAAACGACGGAGTACACGTAAGCAGCCAAGGCCGACCGAGCCGAGGCACTCCTACGCCTCCGGGATACGGATGCCTCACTCATCACCTTCTGCGATAAGTAACTCACGCTCGGATAAGCGATTCCGCGGACCGAACAAGTCTTAACGCTCGAAAACTCTTCTGTCGAAACGATTTTTCATGCCTTCTCGACTACATCGATAGCAGAATCCTACGGACGAGTAAGAGTACACGTAAGCGGCAAGGCCGACCGAGCCGAGGGACTCCTACGCCTCCGGGATACGGATACCTCACTCATCGCCTTCCGTGAAAAGTAACTCTTGCTCGGACAAACAATTCTGTTACCGACAAATAAGTCCAGATACTCGAAACAAGAGGAAAGGAAACGCAGCTTTACAACGCGACGACGATATGTTTGGGCCTCGGCGGCCGCAGAAAACATACGCACGCTACAATATGAACCGATCCTGCAGGCTTGGACCTTGACGGTGGGGGAGCAGCAGCACCCTCGGCGTCAACTCCACCTTCGGCGAAGTCCGACCGAGCCTCGGACGGCAACACGGGCGAAGGATCTCCACTCCGAAGGACAACGTCAGCGCCACGCCCGGGCTATCACCGCCAGGGTCTCCTCCAAGAATCCGGCCCAAGCAGACGGCTCGGCCGGCTGCCCCGAAGCCTTAGCTAGCTGTCCCCCGAGGACACCAGCCCGGCTCATGGCCTCGGCAACCCGACCCCGGCGCTGGTCCCGCCAGTGGACGGCCCGGCCAGGCTCCGGCCGATGAAGTCTTCTTTTGGAGCCAACTCTGCCTCTGTCCATACTAACGCCGCTGCCCTCGGCCCCGGCTCACCACAGAGCGGCCGAGGGTTCCTTTAACTAAGCAAGAGAAACCTCGAGCGGCAAGGCCGACTGAGCCGAGGGACTCCTACGCCTCCGGGATACGGATACCTCACTCGTCACCTTCGCACGAGGCAACTCACACTTGGTGAAGCGGTTCAGTTAGCCGACAGGCGAGTCCTAGTGCTCGAAATGAGGAAAAAACACGGCTTCATGCCAAAAATACATACATGTTCAGGCCCCGACAGCCACAATGAACAGACACCGGCACTCAAGGTGTCGTTACAAACGGAACTCCGGTTCCACCCCCGCAGGTACGAACAACCCCCCACATTGGAGGGCCTGCGGGGCGACGAAACCCCTGGTGGCTCGCCGATGCCCGCTCCGGCAGCAGCGACAACGACCTCCGCTCCAGGTGGCCAAACTGCAGCAGCGATGGCCTCAGCGCGGACGCTACTGCAACAAGGCCCTCGCCCACGTCCCCACTCGAGGGGCGAGGACAAGCTATCAAAGCCAAAGAGCCGGAGGCCTGGAGCGAGGATGGTGGCGGTGATCCCGTCGGCGACGAGGACTTCTTTAGCCGCCACCACCTCAGCGCCGACGACGGAAGCCATCTGCCCACCGGCAGATCCCCACTCGGATCCTCCCGGACGGGCGAATACCGACCTCCGCGCAGAGGTGCCGTACCGGGGCAAAGGCAAGACAGCCCAAGAACACGAACGCCGCCCTAGCAGCGCGCGACGTCTTGGGCGGTCCTCCGGTACGCGAGGCGCGACGACCGCTCTCGTGGCAGGAGGGGGCACCGGGAGCCGAGCCAGAGCCAACTGAGCCAGCGAGCTCAACGCGCTGAAGCTGACGACACTCGCCACCGACCAGCCCCGCGTTGTCGAAGTCCGACCCTCCCGCTAGGCCGGTGAGCGCCCTCTCCCCTGAATGCTGAGGGAGAAGGTGACCCACGAAACTGCGCGGGAGGTAGAGCTCCGGCTTAGTACGGCCTCTGCCCCAGCCAGGATGATGAAGATCCTTGAAGCTGAGGGCGGGGCAGAGGTCGCAGCCCGGCTTGCTTCTCCCCACCCCGGAACTGGTGGTCACCGTCTTGGGTGACCACCGGCGAGGGGATGCGGCCGGGCTGCCTGATCAAAATCCTTGAAGCCGAACGATGGCTGAAAGGTACCAACTTCCGAGAAGTTGCGTTCCTCCGACGACGACAAGGCGGAAGAATCGCGGGCGCTCCCCATCCGGGGGCTCGGAAGGTGGAAGGACGCGATGCATGAAGGGAGTGCGAAGACATGGTTGCCTTCCGAGGGGGTCACCCTCCTTTTAAAGGCGACTCTCCCCACTTGCGTCCTCAGCCGGCGCGGACCGAGTCTTCTCCAACACGCTCCAAGGTCCTCCCCCTACGACACAGGGGCTGGGCCCCACACGTCATGCAGGATGGCCCAAGGCGGAAGAAGCCAAACCGCCACGCGCGGTGCGCGTAACTGCCCAGCGGTCACAAGCGCTTCTCCACTTTCGCCCAGACCAGCGGGTGAAAGGGCGGACCGCCATGCAGGCGGCATGCAACCGCACCAAGGGGGCGCACCCTTTCAACTTCGACGCGTCCAGCGTGGAGGCCCAGGCCCACACGTCATGTAACCGGTGCGCCGGTTACTACGTGCGAGAAACTGCACCGCCACTCGCACCAGTACCGCGCCTTCTCGACTGCGGAACCAGTGCCGCGACTCGAGGCGACCCTGCGCATGACCCGACAGTGCCAACCGAGCACATCGGTCACGGGTCAGTCAGCCGCGGGAGAAGGCGCGACGGTCGATATGGCCAGAAATGGGCCGGCAGTAATGGCGGTGGCAGGTGGGCGGAAGCAGCAGTCAAGTCGTCAGCAAGCTCACGTCCCCTCCTGGGGCAGTGAGAGAGCCCTCTCCCACGGCGTGAAGATGACGCGCCCGTTCCCCGAACGGCTCGCGCACGCACAACGGCTGCCCTGTGAACCACTCGTCCCATCGCATTAACTCTGCGGCAGGATAGGCGGCACCTTTGGCAGGTGAAGCAGGCGACGCTTCACCTCCGCCATGATGACCGCATCAAAAAAGGTGTGCCACGTCATTCGATTTTGTATCCTTTTCCACTCCCTCTTTCTCTCTCTTGCCACAGGGACCGGGAAAGGGGATGCTCCGAAAGGGATCCTTCTCCGTGAAGGAAGCGGGCCCCGAGCCCCCCCTACTGATAAGAGGTTCGAAGGCTGGCCCCTCGGAAGGGTTCAACAGCCGCCTCAGAGCACTCGGGCTCCACGCTCACTACTGGTCAGAGGTTCGAAGGCCGACCCCTCGGAAGGGTTCAACGGCCGCCTCAGGCCACTCGGGCTCCGCGCCCACTACTGATTAGGGGTTCGTAGGTTGGCCCCCGAAGGGTTCTGACAGCCGCCTCAGAGCACACAAAGCGAGGGATGACCCTGGGTACGTTTGATACATAACCGAGGCTCGGGCTACGCTCCCGAGGTACCCTAGGACATTTCCGAGACCGACGGGAACGATTTTGTAACAGAATCCCACCAGAGGGAGGCATCGAGCCCTCGAACCCCGTCAAAAGGGGACGGGGTCCGGCAAATCACCCGTAGGTACTTTTGGAGCGCGCCTCTGGGCCACTAGCCGACCCCTAACGAATGGGGCACGGGCCGGATTACCCGTTAGCAACTCACTGGAGACACCATGTTCGGCGCCCTCCGAGGGCAACATGGCGCTTTCCCCCCTCCTCCTTGTGGAAAGGTGACACAGGGGCGTATGTAAAAAGCCGAGTCTGTCCTTGACCGTCCTCTCGCTCTGTGTAGAGGCTCGGGGGCTGCTCTCGCAAACCCGGCTCCGGCCGAACTGAGAACTTGGTACTCGACTGTGCGCCCGGGCTACGGCCGGTTCGCATGAGGGAACAACCAGACCGGCCGAAGCATCACGAAACGCGCTAAGACCTCGAAGGAGTCAAATTACTCCTCCGAGGCCTTGGGGGCTACACCCGGCGGTTGCGCTCGCGCGCACCCACCGGAACAAAACGCAACCAAGAAAGGCCGGTCCCCTTGCAAAAAGTGCGACAAAAGCCTCCAAGTGAGTATCAACACTCCCTTCGAGGCTCGGGGGCTACTGTCGGGGACCATAATTAGGGGTACCCCCAAGACTCCTAATCTCAGCTGGTAACCCCCATCAGCACAAAGCTGCAAAGGCCTGATGGGTGCGATTAAGTCAAGGCTCAGTCCACTCAAGGGACACGATCTCACCTTGCCCGAGCCTAGCCTCGGGCAAGGGCAGCCGACCCCGGAGGATTCACGTCTCGCCCGAGGGCCCCCTCAAGCAACGGACACACCTTCGGCTCGCCCGAGGCCCAGTCTTCGCCAAGAAGCAACCTTGACCAGATCGCCACGCAGATCGACCGTATCGCAGGAGCATTTAATGCAAGGATCACCTGACACCTTATCCTGACGAGCGCCCTTCAGTCGATAGAGCCGAAGTGACCGCAGTCACTTCGCCGCTCCACTGACAGACCTGACAAGAAGACAGCGCCGACTGCATCGCTCCGACTGTTGTGCCACTCGACAGAGTGAGGCTGACAGCAGCCAAGTCCGGCCTCGGGCGCCATAAGAAATTCCGCCTCGCCAGACCCTAGGGCTCGGCCCCCGTCTCGGCCTCGGACGATGGACTCTTCCTCGCCCGACCCCAGGGATCGGACTCAGCCTCGGCTCCGGAAGACGACGAACTCCGCCTCGCCCGACCCCAGGGCTCGGACTCAGCCTCGGCTCCAGAAGACGACGAACTCCGCCTCGCTCGACCCCAGGGCTCGGACTCAGCCTCAGCTCCGGGAGACGAAGAACTCCGCCTCGCCCGAGCCCAGGGCTCAGAATCAGCCTTGGCCTCGGACGATGGTCTCCGCCTCGCCCGACCCGGGGCTCGGACTCGACCTCGACCTCGGAAGACAGACTCGACCTCGACCTCGGAGGAGCCTCCGCCTCGCCCGACCCAGGGCTCGGACCGACCACGTCACAGGGGGGCCATCATTACCCTACCCCTAGCTAGCTCAGGCTACGAGGAACAAGACCAGCATCCCATCTGGCTCGCCCCGGTAAACAAATAATGATGGCGCCCCGCGTGCTCCATGACGACGGCGGCTCTCAGCCCCTTACGAAAGCAAGGAGACGTCAGCAAGGACTCGACAGCCCCGACAGCTGTCGTTCCGCAAGGCTCCAGCGCTCCTCCGACGGCCACGACATCACATGAACAGGGTGCCAAAACCTCTCTGGCTGCCACGATGGCATGTACTTAGGGCTCTAGCTCCTCCCTGCTAGACACGTTAGCACACTGCTACATCCCCCATTGTACACCTTGGCCCTCTCCTTACGCCTATAAAAGGAAGGTCCAGGGCTCTCGTACGAGAAGGTTGGCCGCGCGGGAGAACGGGCCGGCGCGTAAGTCTCTCGCTCTCTCCCACGCGGACGCTTGTAACCCCCTACTGCAAGCGCACCCGACCTGGACGCAGGGCAACACGAAGGCCACGGGTTTCCCCTTTTGCCTGTCTCCTTTTCCCCCCTTCGTGCTCCGCCTCGCGCCGACCCATCTGGGCTGGGAAACGCGGCGACAATTTACTCGTCGGTCCAAGGACCCCCCGGGGTCGAAACGCCGACAAAGTTGTAATCTAAAGAGTCTACAAGAAAAACATTGGAAATGGAATGGTCATGTGATATAGCAATTTTACCCAATCCTTTGACCAAACCTTGATTTCCATCCCTGAATGTGATCGCTCTTTGGGGATCTTGGTTTTTCTCATAGGAGGAGAACATCTTCTTCTCCCCTGTCATGTGGTTTGTGCATCCACTATCAATGATCCAACTTGAGCCCCCGGATGCATAAACCTACAAAACAAGTTTAGTTTTTGATTTTAGGTACCCAAATGGTTTTGGGTCCTTTGACATTAGATACAAGAACTTTGGGTACCCAAACACAAGTCTTTGACCCCTTGTGATTGCCCCCAACATATTTGGCAACTACCTTACCGGATTTGTTAGTTAAAACATAGGATGCATCAAAAGTTTTAAATGAAATTTTAGAATCATTTGATGCAGTTGGAGTTTTCTTCTTAGGCAATTTAGCACGAGTTGATTGCCTAGAACTAGATGTCTCACCCTTATACATAAAAGCATGATTAGGGCCAGAGTGAGACTTCCTAGAATGAATTCTCCTAATTTTGCTCTCGGGATAACCGACAGGGTATAAAATGTAACCCTCGTTATCCTGAGGCATGGGAGCCTTGCCCTTAACAAAGTTTGACAATCTTTTAGGAGGGGCATTAAGTTTGGCATTGTCCCCCTTTTGGAAGCCAATGCCATCCTTGATGCCAGGGCGTCTCCCACTATAGAGCATGCTTCTAGCAAATTTAAATTTTTCATTTTCTAAGTCATGCTCGGCAATTTTAGCATCTAATTTTGCTATATGATCATTTTGTTGTTTAATTAAACCCATATGATCATGAATAGCATCAATGTTACACTACTAAAAAATAACCCTAATGCCACGACAGATATTGCAACAACAATATTTTTGTTACATTAGATGTTATTTATTGCCACGACCTTTAAAAGTGGTTGCAATATATGGAACGTTTTGCCACTTTTTTTGTGCATTGCGATAACCATGACTTTCGTTGCAAGAGAAAGGTGTTATTGCGACCACTAGAACAGTTGTTGCAAAATCACCCTAATGCCACGACAGATATTGCAACAACAATATTTTTGTTGCATTAGATATTATTTATTGCCATGACCTTTAAAAGTGGTTGCAATATATGGACCGTTTCACCACTTTTTTTGTGCATTGCGATAACCATGACTTTCGTTGCAAGAGAAAGGTGTTATTGCGACCACTAGAACAGTTGTTGCAAAATTACTCTAGTGTCACACGGATATTGCAACAACAATAAAGTTGTAGCATTAGGTGTTACTTATTGCCACAGCCTTTAAAAGTGGTTGCAATTTATGCACCTTTTTTGCCACTTTACTTGTGCGTTGCAATAATCATGAAGATGTTATTGCTACCACTAGAATAGTTGTTGTAAAATGTCCCTAGTGGCTCACCAGATATTACAACATCAGTAAAGTTGTAGCATTACGTGTTAGTTATTGCCACAGCCTTTAAAAGTGGTTGCAAAATATGCACCTTTTTGCCACTTTATTTGTGCGTTGCAATAATCATGACTTTCGTTGCAAGAGAAAGATGTTACTGCTATCACTAGAACAATTGTTGCAAAATGTCCCTAGTGGCTCACTGGATATTACAACATCAGTAAAGTGGTAGCATTAGTAGCAGTGTAAAGCGAGACGCGGCATGTGCGTAGAATTCTTTTTTTCATCCAAACCGACCGGGCGTGCAGGGAGGGTGAGGCCACCCTATGTCATATACTCTCATGTCTGCGCAAGGCCAAGGAAATCGTAGTATATACGGACCTGCCGCGCGCAACATGTCTAAGCCATGATCCAACTTTGCGTTCTGTGTCTGGATCGCGATGGGAAATATATTCAATTTATTGATACGTTACAAGAAAAATACAAAGAACAATCTAGAAGTTTTTGTTCTCTCAGACACACATCAATAAAACACGCAGGTGAATAAAATACAAGGAAAAGGATCACAAGAATCTTCTAAAATCTAATATATAACCAACAATAGAAAAGAATACAAGGAAAAGGATCTCAAGAATCTTCTAAAATCTGATATATAACCAACAATACAAAAGAATACAAGGAAAAGGATCACAAGAATCTTCTAAAATCTGATATATAACCAAAAATAGAAAATAATACAGGGAAAATGATCACATGAATCATACAATTTCCAATTGTTGTCTGCATGCCTATACTACTACATATTACAGCCGCCACTGCCTGCAGGGGACTCAAACTACCGCCCGCCAGGACACACAACCATCAGCAGCGAGGGACTCCACGCCTGCCTTCAGCCTTCAGCCACCTGCCAGGACACACAACCATCAGCAGCCAGGGACTCCACGCCTGCCTTCAGCCTTCAGCCAGGGACTCTCATGCCTTCAGCCAGGGACTCAGCCTTCAGGTGATCCTTCTGACTTTGGCTAAGCAGTAGAAAAATCAGTATGCTAAGCAGGTAGTGAACATTTTCTTTAGGAAAAGAGGCAATAAGCAGTACAATGATAGCAACGTAGAAGTAGCCAAACTCGCTGACCCAGATAGAGGCGCGGTTCCTTGTCGAAATAGTAGAGAAAGTAAATGTTGTAGGTATAAAAATAAAGGACCTAGTGAAGTATCCCCTCAGGATTGAACCTGGTGACCTGGTGACCCAGATAGAGGCGCAGTTCCTTTGGTCGCTGAACCTGGTGACTTGGACGAAGGGGAAGCTGTCCCCTCAGGATTGAAGAATCCAGAGCTGCTTGTGAACCTTTTTTTTTGTTTTCTCCCACCTAGAGGCACTGCGTGAGGGGGTCTTAGATGGTTATTACTGTCAAGTGTAACTGACAACAAGAATCATTGAGATGTGCACATTGCTTCAAACAAATGCCTGAGGAAATGCACTCACCTGAAATCCTATAACAATAACAACGGATAATAATGGAGCTTGCTCATTTTAAGGTGAACTAACAAAATAAAAGTAATAAAAAGGGAAAAAGGAATATTCTTAGCATAAAATCTATATAATCAGTAAATTATTCATATAAACAAAGTAAAGGAGAACGTTACTTAATTTGATGGACGATATGAAGTGTGTTACAACAACTTTAGCGTATGATATACCACAGTTTGCAAGGGTGGGAGGAAATACTCAAAAGAGACTTGTAAGGGTGGAAGTATTTATTTTATCAGTTCTATTTTAATTGTTGAATATATATCCCTTTTGTTTTAGTAGATCAAACAATAGCAGTAAAAAAATCAGAATGATAAGCAGGTAGTGAACATTTTCTTTAGGAAAAAGAGGCAATAAGCAGTACAATGATAGCAACATAGAAGTAGCCAAACTCGCTGACCCAAATAGATGCGCAGTTCTTTGTCGAAATAGTAGAGAAAGTATATGTTGTAGGTATAAAAATAAAGGACCTAAAATGAAGTGAGGAAAATTGAGTGCGGAATATTCTCAAAGGGAAACTGAGGAAGAGAAGGTTACCGGAGGAGCGATGCAAGGAGCCGGATTCGCTGAACCTGGTGACCTGGACGAAGGCGAAGCTGTCCCCTCAGGATTGAAGTATCTAGAGCTGCCTGTGAACCTTTTTTTGTTTTCTCCCACCTAGAGGCACTGCGTGAGGGGGTCTTAGATGGTTATTACTGTCAAGTGTAACTGACAACACGAAGCATTGAGATGTGCACATTGCTTCAAACAAATGCCTGAGGAAATGCACTCACCTGAAATCTTATAACAATAACAACCGATAATAATGGAGCTTGCTCATTTTAAGGTGAACTAACAAAATAAAAGTAATAAAAAGGGAAAAAGGAATATTCTTAGCATAAAATCTCTATAATCAGTAAATTATTCATATAAACAAAGTAAAGGAGAACGTTACTTAATTTGATGGACGATATGAAGCGTGTTACAACAACTTTAGCGTATGATATACCACAGTTTGCAAGGGTGGGAGGAAATACTCAAAAGAGACTTGTAAGGGTGGAAGTATTTATTTTATCAGTTCTATTTTCATTGTTGAATATATATCCCTTTTGTTTTAGCAGATCAAACAATAGCAGTAGAAAAATCAGTATGATAAGCAGGTAGTGAACATTTTCTTTAGGAAAAAGAAGCAATAAGCAGTACAATGATAGCAACATAGAAGTAGTCAAACTCGCTGACCCAGATAGAGGCGCAGTTCCTTGTCGAAATAGTAGAGAAAGTATATGTTGTAGGTATAAAAATAAAGGACCTAAAATGAAGTGAGGAAAATTGAGTGCGGAATATTCTCAAAGGGAAACTGAGGAAGAGAAGGTTACCGGAGGAGCGATGCAAGGAGCCGGATTCGCTGAACCTGGTGACCTGGACGAAGGTGAAGCTGTCCCCTCAGGATTGAAGTATCCAGAGCTGCCTGTGAACCTTTTTTTGTTTTCTCCCACCTAGAGGCACTGCGTGAGGGGGTCTTAGATGGTTATTACTGTCAAGTGTAACTAACAGCAAGAATCATTGAGATGTGCACATTGCTTCAAACAAATGTCTATGCAACATAATTGTAGAGATGTGTTATTTTCAGGACTGCGCTTAAAGAAAAGATATGACCCCCAACTACAAATGATAATAACTAATTGAGCAATAATTTAACACCATAACACAATCTAATAAAAGGGTGAAAACGTACAAAGAAAAACTAACTGAATCCATGGAATCAACATCATTTGTTGTTCATGTTTGGCGTTTTTCTGGAATCATTTTCATCATTTTCAAACTCAACATAAGACATTCATATTACTTAACCGCACCAAACATGTATTCCTGCTTTAACAGCAACAAAAAACCGACATAAGGCATTCATATTACTTAGTGGTTGGCTGCTACTGACTTACTGAGTGGAACAACCAAGCAGCAGCACTGCCTTGCTATCCTAAACTCCTAGTAGCTTATTTGCAAATCTAACTAGACTTTATTGCTGATTTGTAGGTTCAAGCAATAGCCAAAGAGCCAATAAGTCATCAACATATATATGGAGTTCTAGGTAAGTTCAGACATCTGCATGTTGTTGAGTATTGAGAATGGTTATTACTGATTTACTGTTGTTGACATTAGTGCCAGTTCAGAACAACTTATGTCCTAATCTTAATTCTTCTATATTTTCAATGTTTTAGCATGTATGATATGCCAAAATAATATTCATGGACATGGAGTATCACTTTCCTTTCCCCTTAAACAGTTATGCAAGTGTCTTAGATGTAACCCCCCATCCTTTTTGTATTCTGAAAATCATATTCATGAAGTCTTATATTAAGTTTTATGCAGTTTTATGTTAGCATTCGATAGTAAGTTCTGCACTTCGATGTTTTGTTCAATGTTCAGGATTAGGAATTCACAATGCCACACATCAAAGGTACATTGCAGTCATGAATCATGTACCTTGGTAAAGAAGCATGCTCTCTTTGCAATGTAGAACCTCTTTCTCCTTCTCACTATAATTCTCCTCAAGATGTGCAAACTGCCTTTTGAACTGTGAACTCCACTGCACAAAGATATTGGTATTAACTGTCTTTTTTAAAAAAATGGATGTGAAACTGTGATTTCTGAAAATGTGATGCAAAGGGCAAATTCTGAAATTGTTATTAGCATCAGCACCAAAATGATTTTAGGCATGTCGGCACCAAAATGTTTTCAAGTGTGACTGACAGCAAGAATCATTGAGATGTGCACATTGCTTCAAACAAATGCCTATGCACAACACACTTAATTCTTTTCTCTCAATGCAATTCAGCACATGTTACTTCAAACAAATGGCTGTTCACATTCCAGTTTTATTAGTATGGCTAAGAAAGCCGCACAAAAGAGCCAAGCATGTTGCATGAATTAGTAACTTATCATTAAACTTTAAAGATCAATACTGATTATGACTGAAAATCTATTTAACTTTGATTTGTTTTGTTATAGGGCTCGACTGGTGATTTGAATCTTTGACTAGAAAGCCATGTCTCAGAATAATAGCAGTTGGATGCGCATGCACTTCACGACAAATGAGCGGCAAACAAATTTCAGAAAGTTCATACAAACTACATTTGGTGGCACTACTAGAGGAGAAACTGCACCATGCCCATGTTCAAGATGTCGATGCATGTCCTACAGAACACAATCTCAGGTTCAGAGTCACTTGGTTATTAGAGGGTTTGATGAGAGCTTCATCGAAGAAGGAAACCAAGCAAATGATTCAGATGAGGGCAATGCTGCAGCAGTTGTCAATGATGATGAAACAGGTGACAATGGTTCTGTGACCGAACTAGTTTCAACGCTAATTAGTGGTGCTATACACGAAGACATCATAGGAAAAATTAATGAAGAGCCAAATGCAAAAGCAAAGGCATTCTTTAATCTATTAACAGAGGCAAAGAAGGAATTGTATCCAGGTTGCAAGGAGGTCACTAAGGTATCTTTTATAGTAAGGCTCTTTCAGATTAAATGCATGTTTGGTCTTAGTAAAAGTGCATTAGCGGCCGTACTTCAGTTGTTTTGGCTTGTTCTCCCAGAAGGCCACTGTGTTCCAGACACATTGGATAAAGTACAAAAGGTCATTCATGATCTTGGCCTTGACTACCAAAAGATACATGCATGTGTCAATGATTGTTTGTTGTTTCGGAAAGAATATGCAGCCATGGATACATGTCCAACATGTGGTGAATCTAGATGGCAACCAATGGTTTCTAGGCATCACGAGGAGGCAACCAACAAGCGTGCCCCACGTAAAATCCTAAGATATTTCCCAGTTATTCCTCGGTTGCAAAGGTTGTATATGAATCCGACCACATCTGAATATATGCGTTGGCACAAGGAGGGCTTAGTCCAAGATAACAAAATGAGGCACCCTGCTGACTCTAGGGCATGGAAGCATGTAGATAACATATACAAAGATTTTGCTTCTAATCCTCGTAACATTCGATTGGGTCTTGCATCTGATGGCCTCAATCCATTTGGGATGGTCAATGTTGCGTACACTATATGGCCTGTCATTTTAATCCCTTACAACTTGCCACCTTGGTTGTGTTTGAAACAACCTTTCGGGATGTTGTCAATGTTGATACCCGGTAAAAACTCTCCAGGAAACAATATTGATGTATATTTGCAGCCTCTGATTGATGAGCTCAAAGACCTTTGGGAAAAAGGTGTTGAGACATGGGATGCCAAGGAGAAGAAGAATTTTAATTTGAGAGCAATTCTTCTCTGGACAATTAATGACTTTCCAGCATATGGGATGTTATCTGGCTGGAGTACAAAAGGCAAGTTCGCATGTCCATACTGCCACAAGGATACAGACTTCTTATGGTTGAAATGTGGATCCAAGCATTGCTACATGGGGCATCGTCGCTTTCTGCCTATGGATCATAGGTGGCGCAAGAACAAGGCCAGTTTCAACAATACTGTGGAAACCAGGGAGACTCCAGTGCCATTGAGTGGTGAAGGGGTTCTGCAACAATATGAAAGTTTTGAGCAAATCACTTTTGGGAAGTCTACTAGGAAAAGGAAGCAGCGTGAGGAAGAAACTAGATGGCACAACTGGAGGAAAAAGAGTATTTTTTTTATCTACCTTACTGGAAAAATTGCTTGTAAGGCATAATTTGGATGTGATGCACATTGAGAAAAACATTTGTGATAGTATATTGGGGACTTTGCTAGGTATGGAAGGGAAGTCAAAGGATAGCGAGAAGGCTCGACTTTACATGGAGCATTTAGGCATCAGGAAGGATCAACATGTTGTGGTCGGGAATGGAAAATACACATTGCCATCAGCACTTTACACATTAGGTAAGGATGAGATGACATGGTTATGCAAATTTCCAGAAGGTGTGAAGATGCCTGATGGTTATGCCTCTAATATTAAGAGGAGTGTGGATGTGAACAAGTGCAAGGTGTCTGGTCTAAAAACTCATGACTGTCATGTTATTTTTCAGAAGCTATTACCCATTGCAGTTCGCAACGTTTTGCCAGAAAATGTTGCTCTTCCATTGATTCAGCTTAGTAGGTACTTCAGTGCAATATGTTCAAAGGAGCTGAGTGCTGAAGAGTTAGAGCAGTTGAGCACCTCGATTCCTGAAACCCTTTGTCAGCTCGTAATGATTTTCCCACCAGCCTTTTTTGATATAATGATTCATTTGCCGATTCATCTAGCTGAAGAGGCTAAACTTGGTGGACCAGTGTGCTATAGATGGATGTATCCAATTGAGAGATACTTACGTACTCTTAAAGCCTATGTAAGGAACAAAGCGCACCCTGAAGGCTCGATAGCTGAGGGATATATATTAGAGGAGTGCATGACATTTTGCAGTCGCTTCTTGCAAGATGTGGAAACCAAGCTTAATCGTGCAGACCGTCATGAAGCTGCTGCTGTGAATGAACCACCATCTGGCCTAAGCATATTTGCCAACATTGACTACACTAAGAAAGGATTCACTGTCGAGTCACTTTCTAGGAGTGAGCTGCATCTGATGAGGCACTACATATTACAAAATTGTGATGAGGCTACTCCATGGATAAAGTAAGATCTTATTTCAAACTCTATATTTTGATATTATACATTGACATGTTTCATAGAATTTGATTTACCCGAAGCCCTCTTTTAAAATATTGTAGCGAGCATATGGACGAACTAAAAAATTTAAGTACACAGAATGTTGATCGAAGGCACAAGGAACAATTTGTAGGCTGGTTCGAGCGTAAGGTGGGTTGTGAGTAATTTGTTTTTTGTAATGGCATCCACAAACTACTGCTCAGTATTATATTTGCAAATAACTTAAACATATTTTCCTGGCTGCAGATCAGCAAACTAAATCAACAAGGGAAGACAAGTGACCTGCTCTACACACTTTCACAAGGACCAGACCATCGAGCTCGTGTTTTCAACAGATGTTTCATCAATAGTTTTCTTTTTCGTACAGAAAAGATAGAGCAGAACCTATGCACACAAAATAGTGGAGTTGTTGTGAAAGGAGATGAAAGCTCCGGTAATATTGACTGGTACGGTGTGATTAAAAAAATTATTGCACTAGATTTTCCTCAAGGTAAGGAAGTTGTCCTCTTTCAGTGCAACTGGTTCCATGGTCCTACTGCCAAGAACAAAGGAAGAGGCTATCAAAGGGATAGGTATGGAATTATTGATATTGATAAAACTCGGTTGTGCTATTTAGATGAGCCTTATATTCTTGGTTCACAAGCTGAACAGGTGTTTTATGTCAATGGTACAAAGAAAAAAGATTGGTGCACTGTTGTAAGAATGAAACCCAGAAATCTATTCGCCATGCCAGAATCTGAAAATTCAGAAATTGATCTTGACTCATTGGACGTGGGGTTGGAAGGCATGAGTGTTTCAGGCAGCGATGATGTATTGGTGCAGTGGAGAAGGTCTGACATGGAAGGTGTGATCGGTGATGCTTGTGTCATTGAGAAGGCACTTGCTGAATTTGTAGAAGAATCACATGATATTGGGTTAGCAGATGAGGAGGAAGAAGACGACACGTACATTGATGATGGATATGTAGCACCTGTGGACTCTTCACGCGACTCAAATGATGATGATTTTTTTGTTTAAAAGGAAAGTGGTTGTAATACTATGGTATTTCATTCAAATGACTGTTGCTATAATAATCTTTCCTCTTTGGTTGGATTTATGCATTGCACCAATCTATTTCTTCTTCCAACTCCTCTATAAAATAGCTTTAATACTATTAAATAACTCATATTTGTTATGGTACAATTTTTAAGTAATTAGGACAGCTATTATATTAATTAAAATGTTTATGTGGTGTGAGAGGAAAGTGCAAAACCTATATTTGTTTATGAAAAACACATGAAAAAGTTAGACAGATATGTACCATACAAACTAAATGGAATCCACTGTCGCTGAGTTCTGATGCTTGTTCCCTCCTTGTAAAATGGAGAGGAAACAGTTCAGTTAGGTTTCATTGAGAGAGTGATCTACACGCTTAAGCTTCTATAAGAAGTTGTATCTTCATAACTTATGCTATGAACACTGTCAATAGAGACCCTAGCATCATACCCAAAGAGAAGATATCCTAGCCACGATCACCATCTCCATAATAAAAAAGGAAATCAAATTTGATGTAGAGTACAACACATACCAATAACAGTGATTTTAGTGGAAAAGCAATAATCGTTGTGCAGACGTATTAACTAAGCAGGCTCATGGTCGTACAACACATACCAATAACAGTGATTTTAGTACAACCATAAACAAGCCTAGAAAGAAGATCGCTAGATGGATTAGGACCAAGACCACAAACAACTTCCTGAGTTTTCTGCCAGAGGCCAGATTTACGAACCCCATCGCCAATGGGACAAATAGCTTCAATTTGGGTTTGGGTGCTCGGTTGCAGGAAGATTACATGTGATCGAAATACATGTAGCCAAATAACTTAGCATTACATCGGATCGAAATACATGTAGCCAAATAACTTCAGTTAGGGTTTGGGCACTCGGATGTAGGAAGAGAAGAAAAGGGGTGGGCATACCTATTGGATTCCCATCGCCAACAATGGGTCCGGCCAAAAGCTGGTCACCTGGCCTAGGGCGGCGTATGTATGCTCCCATGCCTCCGGGACGCGGCCCTCATCGCCCTCCTCCTCCTCGTCCTGGAGCGTGTAGAAGCCAACGGAGGAAGAGAAGGAGGAAGCGGATCTGATCACCTCGCCTGCTCTCACCTCGGGCACTTCCCAGCCCCACCGCTCCGGATCTACTCGACGTACGCATGGTCGGCGGGGGTACGGCTGGTTGGGAGCGGGAGCATGTGGGGGTAGGGGGCTCGGGAGACGGGCGTGCTAGGCAGGGGGCAGACTTTGGTGTCTCCGGACACGAGGGGTGCGGGGGCATGGCATAGAAATTCTAAGGGCTACTCACCAATTTAGAACTACTACACGATTTATCTCTTTGCAACAAAGAGTGAGAGATAATAACACAATAAGTTTGTCGTAGTCTACTGCAGAGCGATTTTTAATTCTAATTGGCTCATTTTTCTTTATTAGAAATCCATTACAATTCGCAAGTGGTAAATCCCATCAAAGCGTTTCTTGCTTGCAACCAGTACGCCATGTGAAATCCGGCCTGTAGACTGGGCAGCTCCATGCGACTGTGTCGTGATGTCCTCGACGCTTATTACTCCCCTACCCCGTACGCCATGTGAAATCCGGCCTTCCCGCGCGCTAGGCTTTTTTTCCTGTCACTTGTAAGATTTGGGGCCTAGGTGTACCCGTGGATTCATCTCTATGCCACCCACACACGCTCCGCTTCGCATCTACACCATCCAGTGGCCTATACCCGCGGATTCATCTGGTTCGTCGTGCATGCAGACAGATTCATTTGGTTTGTACTCTGGCTCTTGCTGTCGGCGAGAAACCGAAATCGTTTTCATCCCTAATGGTACCCACAACATATCCAGTTTTGATCAATATATTTTGGTTGTCATGACTTTAGTGGACAGTGGCTGATTTTTTTGATAAAAAAGACATTATGACTTCTTCATATGTATAAGATTAGATTGAAGATAAACTTTATATTAAAAACATCGATACTCGATGCCCACGATGGCAATATCTCGTCATAGCTACTAGTACTCTAGTAGGGAATCCCACGCACGGCACGTCAACGACCTGCCTCCGCGTGTCCTTGCACGCGTCCTCCTCAGACTCACACGACCGAGACATTAAAAACATTAGTATTGCTGCTACTCTCTCGTTTCCTGTTGTTAATTTTTTTCTATCAAATTCGTGTTTAGTAGTCTGAAAAGAGAAAAAGAGGAAATCCGACCTTCGCACGCTTCAAGAAGCGACCTTCGCGCGCTCGAGAAGAAGGTATTTCTGTCGGCTCCATGAAATTTGGGCGCTCCCTCTCCCTTTTTGCAGCACTAATTTTAGACTCTACTACTACTAGCAAATCTTATATCCCATCCCTTATTTCAAACTTCTCCCTGTAAACAGTATCAAATAGTCCAAATCACCTATTGGAGTATGTATACAAAATTTGCCAGTTGCAGAGTTGTGCATTCTCTCTATTTAAAACTCTCTTCTATATACAACAGCAACCAATGAATTGCAAATACAGGCAAAAAAATATAAAAAACAAGAGCATAAATAACCAAATCCGGAACCAGCTGGATACAGGCAGGCACTCACAGATGCGCTGTCGACCAAGGTCTACCTTTAACTGTACAGGGCTCCAAAGCAAGCACAACTATGTATCTCATAAAGAAACCAAGCTCACCATATAATCAATCGTGCGCCAACCTAACAACTCTGCTCGCCCTTGCCAATGTGCAATGCAAGCACTCCATCTGGCCTGATCCATGTGACCAGATCCTCAGAAAATGGCAATCGTCGACAAAACCAAAACAAAATCAAGCAGAACAAGGAACCAAAGAAAAGCTGGTCCTCCGAGGTCATCTTCTACTCGCAAATGAAGCTAGCGCGTTTGCATGAATATAGACCGATAATGGACATCTGGTTCAAGAATCACCTGGGGAATGAAAATTTTGAAACAAAAACACAAAAACAGATAATGTAATTATGTCTTTTCTGAATGCAAACCTCAATCTGATATAAGGCGATCTATTTTTGATATTTATGAATTACTGACTGTTTGCCGACCATTTCCGAGTGTGTTCACCCATAACAATAACCAAATTCATGGAGTCTTGCTCTACGATAAAAGCAAGAATACGATCGAGTTTGCTTGCATAGCACATTCCATAAATCAATCATGCGCCAACCTAACAACTCTGCTCGCCCTTGCCAATGTGCAATGCAAGCACTCCATCTGGCCTGATCCATGTGACCAGATCCTCAGAAAATGGCAATCGTCGACAAAACCAAAACAAAATCAAGCAGAACAAGGCTCAGTGTCTTCACGAAGGAAATCCGACCTTCGCGCCCAATGTCTCGGGACGATCGAAAGAAAGGCTCCAAATCCAAAAAGATCGAGACTAATAAACCATCTGGTTAGTTTTCCCCATTCTTGGCGCCCAATGTCCCTTCAGACAGTATGCACTATGCCTGTAAAATTCCCATTCACTTCAGATGCTGAACTTGGTTCTTTGACGAGGATACATGACTAGCATCGTTTAATCACAGCATTATTATTCTGTTCTCAGATGGTGACAATAAGGAAAGCAAGATGGAAATATCTGAAAACCTTGAAGATCGCTGTTTCCCTTTGGATGCGAAATCAGATGCCCCTTGCTTATTCTCCTTCCAGTCTCATCATTGAACCACCGACATCGCCATAAGATTTGGCCAAAACCCGGTGCTGTCAGCATTAGCGATCGGCGTGCTCTCAGTACACGTTTGCCTGGTCCCAGCCACCACTCACCCTGTCAACCACAGACGCGGACCACGGACCAGCTCCAGCCTCTAGGCAACGTTCCCAAATGGGAAGGGCGCAACGGCAGGCATTCCTCGTTCCTCCTTCCTAATCTGCTCTACTGCAAGGGTTTTATCAGCCGTCGCCCGTCTGGGTTTCAGGTTGAGGTACGCGCCGCCCCCAATCTCTATTCCTAATCTCCGAGCTCCGTCCCCCAATCTCCGTTCGCCGTCCGTCGTTCGGCTCCACTCTCCAGGCCGACCTGGGACCGAGCAGCTTGCACGCGTTCATCTCTGGCACCGGCACACACTCTCCCTGGTCCGTCGTTCATCTCTGGAGCATCGGCTGTCTCTTTTTTTCTCTATTGTCGGTAGCTTGCACGCGTCGGTGCCAGGTCTGGTTACTGTTTTGGCTTGCGCATTTTGGATCTTGCTGTTGTGTGTTGTCTTTTGCATATACGGTAGTCATTAAAAAAAAGATGTTGTAGAAACTGGGTGGGGAACCAAGATAGTCTTGGAAGTTATGCCCGCACGAGAGATATTTGGTCATGGATTTTAGCTGTTCTAACCCAGGTACTAATTGTTAATTGGGGTCTAGCTAACAATTAGTTAAGATTTTGGTTGGCCAGCTTGAAACACTTACAATTAATTGTTGCTAACAATTATCTATAGATCGATGCTCCAGATGATGCCCCATTCATCTCTGCAAATATATACAAAGTACTACTACCATCGACATAGATGTCTTGATTTGTATTATTATTGCCATGGATAGATATGATGCTGCTTGTGAAAGAAACAAGTATGTATATGGGGCTTTAGGAATGAACGAATCAACATCATGATTAACAACTAGTTATTTATTAGTATATAGCTGCCTACACCCAGTGTCTTTCCTGGAAGTGATGAGCGAGGTCCCTAGCTAGCTTGTAGCTTTGTTTAGCATCATCCCTAGTAGAGAATAATCGTTGCTTCTGTGGGAAATTCGAGTTCTTCCAACGACACACACCAAACCGCGCTTGACCCTACTAGCTACAAACCGCGCTTGGCTGTATCGTGTTCTGTCACCTAAATTACTGCACATAATTCCATGAACCAATATATTGTTATACTTACATGATTTTTTCGTTCCCTGTCCTGTCAGCATCTATTTTCCTAACCTATGATGACGACTCAAGGAGGTTTGCAGCCGACAAGCAATGAAGCTAATATGTGCACCAACGACAATGGTAGCCAACTTGGTACACGGATTGTGGACGAGATTATGGCCGGGAAGAACATCTTCTTTGATCTTCCTGACAAGTAAAAATCTATCTACCCATATTGTTCTCTACTGCTTTGGCCTTGGCGCAGATCATAATTATAGTATATTGTTTTCATACCTCTTAATTGTTGACTGAAATCTTTTTACAACACTGTTTTAGTCATTGTTTGCTTAGAATATATTTGTGTGGCAGGTTGACTGGTGAGATATGGACCTTGAAATTCTATTGCATTGGAGCACAACCTGGAAAAGAAATTGTCACAGTAAATATTGATAAAGCTTATGTTGCCTTTTACAACGTGGTGTATATAAAATCGAAACTTGGATATTCTGGGAGGGACTTCTTGTTTTACAAGAAACGATGTGGCATTGATCGATCCAGGCTATTGGCACTTGATTACATCCACCAAGAAGAGGCCATGCTGTCTGATAACATGGATGAGAGAAAAATAAGTTTTGTGCTCACAAAAGATCCACCCAGTGATCTAGAGGTAAGCATAACTCCCATCAAGCGTCCAAGGCAGCGAACAAATGTTGATGAAGAAACTATAGAAGTGTCGATTGATGCATATAAGGAGTGGCTTGCAATACTACAACATGATAATCCAGAAACAGGTAAGTTAAGATGTCAAACTCATTACATTAAATACATGATATGTTATAGTTTCCACAGTTAAACTTACATATTGTTTAAGTGCAGATTTAATGGATGACTTCAGGGAGGATACGATCAAAACATATAAAGAATGGTTAAGGCATCAAGGCGATCTTCCAGATATCTGTAATTTCTTTTATTTACAGCCTACTAACATATAGTGTATATTTTCGCAAATTGTTAGAGATGTAACTGATGCCTATGCTATCCGCAGTATTGTATGAACGACAAAGCAATGATGACCTAATATTATCAGATGAAGAAATTCATGGCAGCAGCAAACCTACTGCTAATTGGCCATCTCATGCTAGACGTCATAGGAAAAGAGATCCTGGTATTTTTTACTAAGAGTGTTTTTATTCAAATGTTGCAATCTTCTACTTTGAATATTTCTACCCATTCATATGTTATTGGTATATATGTAGATAACGATGGAGTCTTCAAAAAGGAGGGGTGTGGTACCCTTAAGGGTATAGCAGCAGCCACCAAGCGAATCAAGAACGGTGATCACAAACTTAAGATTGAATTTTCATCTAAGCTTGGAGGTCCTGTAGGACCAAACGCTCGCACTTTTGTGGATGAAATCGTATTGTTTACAAAGAAAAAGGCACCACTCATTGGAGTGAAAAAGTGGAAAGATATAGAGCTCAATGTTAGATCTTCTATAGCCTCTGATGTACTGGTATGTGAAATTTCTTTACTTGAGCCCTAACAGTTAGCTAGAACTATTAGTGGTCTACTATTCCCAAATTACTAGACAATTAACCTTCTCTTTATATCAAAACTGAAACAGCGAAGGTGGGAGTTTCTAACCAATGAAGACACGCATGAAAAGATCTGGTCTATTGCTAAGGAGAGATACAAAGGATGGCGATCAACGTTAAGCTCAACATACAAGGCATACAATAGTTATGCTGAAAGGGTGAAAAACAAGCCTGAAGATGTAGACATCGTCGAGTGGCATTACATGGTGTTGTATTTTGGATCTGAGAAATTCCAGGTTTGCTATTTCATTTCCTTTACTTTAACGATTGGCACTTGCATAATATGGATGATTCTAGCGATTTATTTATTAATTCATTTCCTACTATTATTATTTTCTAGAAAATAAGCAGTCAGAACTCGGAAAACCGTCAGAAACAAAGAACGAAGCATATAATGGGTTCTAGAACTTTTTCCCAAATAAGCTTTCAACAGGTAATGATATGACCACTACTTTATTTTCCATGATTAATGACAAACTTGTATGATACATTCTTCACATTACAGAGAGATCCAGAAACTGGTATAGAACCAACCGATCTATCCCTTTGGATGATTACTCATTGTAAAAATGATGAATGGTCGGAAGAGGCTTCACGTGGCATTTATGTGAGTAAATCACAAAGCTTACTACTAAAACATACTTTAAAATACTCGGCATCAATTCTTATTTGAATTGAGTAACTTGAACTATATTGTTCTTTTCAGGAGAACGCAGCTGAGAAAATTGCTGAGAAAATATATCAAACAGAAAGATTTTATCTAATAAGAGAAGAGGAAAATGCTATTTTCCAAACAACATTCAAGGAAACAACAGGATGTAAGGCAAACAGACTTCATGGTCATGGGTACCTATCAAGATATCCAACAAGAAGTCAAGTGATGGAATCAAAGTTCCTCGAACAAGCTCGTGCCACGGTTGCAACCAACCAAAAAAACATTGAACTCGAAAGTCAGGTCTAGTTGTTAAATGAAAAACTTGCGTGTGAGGTTGCAGAACGAGAAAGAATACTCCAGGAAAAAATGCAAGCACTGCAAGAAGAATAACAAAAAAAAGACAAGTGCTTAGAGAAGAAATGAGGCAAGAAATGGTTGCTGCCCTTGCTGTTGTAGCACAACTGGTATAAAATTTGATATTTGTATTTTTACCATCATTGCTATTAGAAACTTTTGCAACATAAATTGTTTGATCAATTGTTTAATGCAGAGCAACCGTGAAAGCACCACCCCAATCGATCCTTCTTCTGTTGTCCCTACTAAACCTCCTTAATTCATCCCAGCTGATCCTCCTGCACCTGCACCAAGTAGTGCAAACAACGTTCGTACACCAGACACAAACATTAAGAAAGACAATATGCCAGCAAACTATATTAGCTCTTACACTCTAAGGAATGCTGTGACAAGACGTGTGCAGGCACGGGGCAACAAAAGAAGCGAATGTGTATGGAATGCAAATGTTCTTGTATTATGATCATATAAACTGTTTTACAACATTTTTTGATAGTTTTGTTTTTGTAATCCTGAATATGATAATAGGTACAATCCGCAACTGCAAGCGAGAAGCAAGGTAGATCAACTTAAGAAGCTCTATCAAAGTGTGTTTAAGGTATGTCCACAATCTTTTTTTTATTTCTTTTGTAGTTGTGCATGCAATGGATTTTAGTAGCCTAAACAGATTTTAGTTAACCATAGGAGCAGTACACATGTTTGTGGCTCTGTGCAGCATGCTTATTTGGTAGCCTGTTTTCGCTCTTGTTAGGCTGGTGCTGCAGCTGCCTTCTCTGGTAGAGATAGAGTAGAACGCTTGCTACTGCGTGCTTCCTATTTGCTGCGTGCTACTGTTTGTTGCTTGCCGCTGCTAGCTGCGTGCTGCTGCGTGTTGTTGTTGCTGCTTGCTGCATGCTGCGTGTTGCTACTTGCTGCTTGCTGATGGTTGCTACTGTTTGTTGCTTGCCGCTGCTAGGTGCGTGTTGTTGTTGTTGCATGCTGCATGTTGCTGCTTGCTGCTTGCTGATGGTTGCTGCTGATGCTGCTTGCTAGGAGTTGTGTTGTAGCTGTAGCTGTAGGCACTACAGTTGTAGTCTTCCACTAATGATTAACCAAGTTATTGTAGCTTTACTAATTATTGTTTTGAACACTTCCAACAGGTTCCTTGTCGTCGTGATATCGTCGTCAGCCTAGCTAACCATCGCTTGCATCAATGGAGGGGATGGAGGGGTACACGATGACAAAAAAACTTCCAATAATTTGCTAGTCCTGAGTAGTTTATTATCTATGTTATCACAATCCAAGCTAGTATGAGGATGTTGTGACTGTGAGCTATGTTATCAAATTAATTTGTATTTGGCCACTATTTATTTGGTGCAACCTATTTGTTACAACTTATGGTATGGATATAGTTAATATATGAGATAAGAGACAAATATTATGGTTGTCAATTTTGGTTCTTACGTTACTGATGTAAAATATAATTCTTTTGCATAACATTTTATACCCAATAGAAATGCAAAATGCATTGTCGTATAAATTGTGGGTTTGAATATATGTAAATGCAACGGTTTTATTGGTTGTTGTATGGTTCAGTTGCAATGATTTTTTTGTTGCAATAAGATGTAATTACCATGGATCTATTTCGTTGGGACTTCAGTAGTCGCAACCTTTTCTTCTTGTTGCAACATCATTTGTTACGATATTTTTTGTTGTTGTTATATCGGTTCTTACCACAGATAATTTTATAGCAAAAAGGTCATGTAGCCACGAGACACATTATGTTGCAAAATGATCAAATGCAACGAAATTATTTGCATGGCAATACATCTTGTTGCCACGAGTCACTGGTGTTGCACTAGTGTTTTGTTGCCACGAAGCATCTTGTGGTAACAAAGCCATTTGCAACAGATTTAAACATGGCATTAACACTTATTACCATGAAATATGTTGTGGCAATAGAGTTTTTGGCAACAATCGTAAATGTTGCAATATAACTTATTGCAACAGAATAGTCCATTGTAACAACGAACTGCTGCAACACTTGAATACGTTGCAAAATATGTAGTAATTGCAACAGAACGTAAAATTGTTGCTATTGCCTATGGCCACTCTGTTTTCTGCAACAGCAGCCAACGACAGTTGTTCTATCGCAATTGGTGCCTATCACAACGATTTATGGTCTATCGCAACGGTTTTTGCCCATTGCAAGAAGGTGATTTTTTAGTAGTGAATTAATATCTCTACATCTAGTGCAAATAGTGACATGCTCAATGGTAGATGTAGAGGGTTTGCAAGAATTAAGTTCAACAATCTTAGCACGTAAAATATCATTGTTATCTCTAAGATCGGAAATGGAAGCATTGCAAACATCTAATACCTTAGCCTTGGTAATTAATTTTTCATTTTCAATCTTAAGGCTAGCAAGAGAGACATTCAATTCTTCAATCTTAGCAAGCAAGTTATCATTATCATCTCTAATATTGGGAATTGAAACATCACAAATATTAGAATCAACCTTAGCAATTAATTTAGCATTTTCATTTCTAAGGTTGGCAATAGTGTCATAGCAAGTGCTTAGCTCACTAGATAATTTTTCACATTTTTCTACTTCTAGAGCGTAAGCATTTTTAACCTTAACATGCTTCTTATTTTCCTTAATTAAGAAGTCCTCTTGGGTGTCCAAGAGTTCATCCTTCTCATGAATAGCACTAATTAATTCATTTAATTTTTCTTTTTGTTGCATGCTAAGGTTGGCAAAAAGGGTGCGCAAGTTATCCTCCTCATCACTAGCATTATCCTCATCACTAGAGGTTTCATATTTAGTGGAGGATCTTGATTTTACCTTCTTCCTTTTGCCGTCCTTTGCCATGAGGCACTTGTGACCGACGTTGAGGAAGAGGAGTCCCTTGGTGACGGCGATGTTGGCGGCGTCCTCGTCGGAGGAGCTCTCCTCGGAGTCCCATTCGCGGCACACATGGGCATCGCCGCCCCTCTTCTTGTGGTACCTCTTCTTTTCTCTCCTCTTGCCCTTCTTGTCGTCGCCCCTGTCACTATCACTATATAACGGACATTTAGCAATGAAATGACCGGGCTTACCACATTTGTAGCACACCTTCTTGGAACGGGGCTTGTAATCTTTCCCCTTCCTTTGCTTGAGGATTTGGCGGAAGCTCTTGATGATGAGCGCCATCTCCTCATTGTCGAGCTTAGAGGCGTCGATGGGTTGTCTACTTGATGTAGACTCCTCCTTCTTCTCCTCCGTTGCCTTGAATGCGACCGGTTGTGCTTCGGGCGTGGAGGGGCCATCTAGCTCGATGATTTTCTTTGAGCCTTTGATCATCAATTCAAAGCTCACAAAGTTTCCTATTACTTCCTCGGGAGACATTAGTGTATATCTAGGATTACCTTGAATTAATTGAATTTGTGTAGGATTAAGAAAAACGAGGGATCTTAAAATAACCTTGACCATCTCATGGTCATCCCATTTAGTGCTCCCGAGGTTGCGCACTTGGTTCACCAAGGTCTTCAAGCGGTTGTACATGGCTTGAGGGTCCTCGCCTTGGTTGAGTCGGAACCGATCGAGCTCCCCCTCGATCGTCTCCCGCTTGGTGATTTTGGTCACCTCATCTCGTTCGTGCGCGGTCTTGAGTACGTCCCAAATCTCCTTGGCGCTCTTTAGGCCTTGCACCTTGTTATACTCCTCTCGACTTAGAGAGGCGAGGAGTATAGTGGTGGCTTGAGAGTTGAAGTGTCGGATTTGGGCAACCTCGTCTGAATCATAATCTTCATCCCCCGGTGATGGTACCTGTACTCCAATCTCAACAACATCCCAAATGCTAGTGTGGAGTGAGGTTAGATGATGCCTCATTTTATCACTCCACATATTATAATCTTCACCATCAAACATAGGCAGTTTGCCTAATGGGACGGAAAGTAAAGGAGTACGTTTGGAAATGCGAGGGTAACGAAGGGGAATCTTACTAAACTTCTTGCGCTCATGGCGCTTAGAAGTTACGGACGGCGTGTCGGAGCCGGAGGTGGATGGCGACGAAGAGTCGGTCTCGTAGTAGACCACCTTCCTCATCTTTTTATTCTTGTCACCGCTCCGACCCGACTTGTTGTGTGAAGGGGATCCCTTCATCTTGTTGGCGGACTCCCCGGATGGAGCCTTCCCATGGCTTGTAGCGGGCTTCTCGCCGGTCCCGGTTTCCCTCTTGGCGGATGCTCCCGACATCACTTCGAGCAGTTAGGCTCTAATGAAGCACCGGGCTCTGATACCAATTGAAAGTCGCCTAGAGGGGGGTGAATAGAGCGAATCTGAAATTTATAAACATAAGCACAACTACAAGCCGAGTTAGCGTTAGAAATATAAACGAGTCCGAGAGAGAGGGCACAAAACAAACTGTGAGCAAGTAAAGAGTGAGACACGATGATTTGTTTTACCGAGGTTTGGTTCTTGCAAACCTACTCCCCGTTGAGGTGGTCACGAAGACCGGGTCTCTTTCAACCCTTTCCCTCTCTCAAACGGTCACTTAGACCGAGTGAGCTTCTCTTCTTAATCAAACAGAACACAAAGTTCCAGCAAGGACCACCACACAATTGGTGTCTCTTGCCTTGGCTATAATTGAGTTGATCACAAGAAAGAATGAGAAAGAAAAGAAGCGATCCAAGCGCAAGAGCTCAAATGAACACAAAAGTCGCTCTCTCTAGTCACTATTTGATTTGGAGTGATTCCGGACTTGGGAGAGGATTTGATCTCTTTGGAGTGTCTAGAATTGAATGCTATAGCTCTTGTAATGTGTTGAAGGTTGGAAACTTGGATGCCATTGAATGTGGGGTGGTTGGGGTATTTATAGCCCCAACCACCAAAAATGGTCATTGGGAGACTGCTGTCGCCTGGCACACCGGACAGTCCGGTGCGCCAGCCACGTGAGCCAGCCGTTGGGGTTCGACCATTGGAGCTCTGGCTTGTGGGGCCTCTGGGCTGTCCGGTGGTGCACCGGACAGGTCCTGTAGACTGTCTGGTGCGCCAACTGTGACACCCCAGTGTCACCTAGGGTTTCTCTTACAAATGCCAAACCAAGAACCATTATTTTATGTGAACCAAAGTAAGCATGAGCATCAAATTATCTTAGGAATAAAGAACTCACCAAGTATATACTTGAAAGTATCATGATCAAAACAAATGGGTCTTTCAAAAGGTAATAATTTTGCAACCCTAATAAAAACCGTAAGTGAGCCCCATAAGCAAAATTCAAGAAAATAAGGAAAAGGGTATGAAAATTTTAAAATTATGACTTGAGCCAATTATAAAAATTGAAGTATATTTAATAAGCAACAAGAAAGGTTGAGAAAGCTTAGCAAAAATAACTCAAATAAAACCCCAAATCAAGCTTCTCATGTGGGGACTTAATGGGAATTCTGAATTTCAGAATTCTGAAATTCAGACCTTGAGCCAAAGATTAGGGATGTTCACCTTGATCCCTAGCTCGAAGCCTAATGGCCCCATTAACAAAAATGTGCCTAATTAACCCCTCTGTCATGTGCCAGGAGATGGCATTGGGACGCGTGCCTCGGACACGTCAAACCACAGATTTTCTCTCTGTGTGTGGCAGTGAGACAAACAGGATTTCTCCCCTCTCTATCTCCTAATCCAGTCAGCGAAACTTGCTAGCCTCCACACACAAACGACAAAGGGACCTGAGAGGAAGAGATCTTTCAACGGGATCGTGGCCTTAATCTCAAAGATTTGGGCCCAGTCCGCGTTTGAACTTGACCTCTCTCTGCGCTGCCTCGTGCTCGACGCTGTGCCAGGCGCCAGAGCGTGCACTGGCGTTCGCCGCGCACGCCCCGAGCGCATGTCAGAGCCCCGCCCTCGGTCGTGCTTGCCCGCGCCTATAAAGCCTCCCCGGGCGCGCCCCACTTCACCCCGCGCTCACCTTCACCGGCCAGCCCCCTCTCCTTAGCTCCGGCGAGCTCAATTCCGCCCGCCATTGCCGCCAGAGCTTCGGCCACCGTGGCCAGCCCACTCCAGCCACCCCCAAGTCGAGCCAGCGCTTCGGCTAGCTCCGCCAGTAGCCCGTGAAGCTTTCCAAGCCCTCGGACTAGGCCGGGCTTCACCGGAGGCCCGAGATCGACCTCACCGGACTTCGGTCTTTCGCCGCCGCGCGTGGACAGAGCTAACCGGTGAGTCTCCGCCCAATTCCTTGCACCCATATCTTCTCTGGCATCCCGTGAACCTCTCTGACCCGTTCAATTGAACTATCTCGCCGTGAGCAGGCCGGACTCCTCGCCGCCGACGAGCATCCCCGCTTGCGCACGTGGACCGGCCAACTTCGGCCATCCCCGACGGCGACCCACACACCGTTGTGATCCCTGAGACCTCCCCTACGTCCTCGACCACTTCACCGGAGCCATCTCGCCGCCTGTAAGCCCCTCCAGCCTTTCTTCCGCCGCGGTTACTGTTTAAGTTAGGAGAAGGACCTCGGGTTAGGATTTGTAGAACCCGAGGGGTTTTCTGTAACGCCAGTGACCCATGTGAATAGTAGCCTAAGGACTAATCCGCGAAGAAAACTTAAAATACCGCTAGGGACCCCAGTGCAAAGTGGATTTCCATTAAATCAATTCTGTTGATCTTTTTAAATGACCAGAGAACTTAGAAAACCCATAACTTGATGAATTCTTAATGAAAAGTTGTCAAACTAATTTTGCTAGCTCCTGAATATTATGAACTATCATTTAAAAATGATAAACCCTATGCTTTCTGTTCTGAATTTTTAAGTTTAAAATTAAAAACAGAAACCTACCAAACCTTGTTTAATTAGGGAAAATTAGTTTTTCTTCTGTACTGAACCTAAGAAAATTTGTAGGTATTCAAACCTCATTTAGACACTGTTTAAAAATAGTAGGAACCCCAGCATTGGAAAATATGATGTAGATATTCATTTAAAGCTATTTTGCCCAAAACTTAGAAAAAACCAGAAAGGCATTAGAATTTGGTGAACAGTGAGTAGAATTATTTTTCCTAATTTTCTTAAATAACAGAGAACCTAGGAAAAATAAGGAGACCATTAGTCCAGATCAGTTTTAAATTAAAATGTTTTATTTAGCCTTATTTGGACTGAAAATCAATTATTAGAGTTACACAACTATACCCGAAATGGATAATAAAAATCCAGTGGACTTACAACCACCACAGCCCCACTACAAAAATAAAGAACACCTCAACCCAACATTTTAAGTGAGGAAAATAAATATAAAGTGATGATAAGGCATTTTCCAAATACATCATGAACAACCCCTAATAATGTGATAATGGACAACCAAAAATTTGCTAAGTTCATAATGAGATAAACCACCAGAGAAAAATACAAACCCATGAAAAAGAAGCAAACTCATACCTATTGCTAGTGTTTTATGAGAAAGGCCACTTAATTCAAATAATGCATACCACCCCTTTCCTTAAGCAAAAAGAAGCCAAACTCCAGAATGATTGCTCTTGCACAAAATAATAACCCCTTTGGCTAGAAAACTTGAGAAAACTATAGTAGAATAACTAAAAAGTATTAATGGCTAGAAATTTATATCATGTCATGTTATAACACCTAAAAGCCAGCAAAAATAAGTTTTAGAGAATTACCCACTGTTAAATAATAGTTGTAGTTCAAAGCACCCCTTCTGCCCTAGAATTTAATAATTTTGTCCAGAGAAAACTATTCACTTTCTGATCCCCAATTTTTGAGACAGAGAAACATACACCAGCACCAAGCCACTGTAATTTGTGCAGAATTTTTGGAATTTTATAAAAGATACTTGTAGTTCAAACCCACTCCAAAACATTAAAGAGAATAAAAGAAAAGAAAAGAAGAAATAAACCTCACCCCAATAAGTCTAACTTGAGAACTTATCAACTCTCACTAAGACTTAGAAAGAATTCAGTGGAACCCCAAAAATAAACCTACCACTTACCTTAGCTAAAGTTTGACCCAATTTACCAAGTATACCACCCAAAGGTCTTACATAAGTAAGGTTTAACTTTATCTAACTCAAGTAGATCATACACCATCAAAAGTTGTAATTTCTAAAAGCACATATCATATCATGCATATATCTTACGCATTGCATTCATTAGATTGTAATCTTGCCGACGGAGAGTACATGCTCATCCCCGAGCAAGGACCTGTCCAAGAGGAGGACCAGGAGCAGGCTTCAGAGGCTGCTATTGAGGATCTCCCCGCAGCCCCAGCAATTGAAGGCAAGCCCCGGTTTTATGCATAACCTGTTAATTATGCTATTTTACTACACTTAATGCATGTAGGATTGTAATGTGCACTTAAGTGTAGGAGTTGCTTGAAACCCCTAGTTGCATGAGCTTAGGATTCCTTTTTGAGATGAATACTAGTATGCTAGGTCGAGTAGCTGCTTGCTAATCAGGATCTCGGTAGAAGTCGAGTGATTTTTCTAGCACTCGCGCGAGGTCAGGAATTGATTGTATTCATCTTGATAATGGGATCTATGTTGGTCTATGGACTTGGATCCAGGGAGGATGCCTTGTCCATGAGACGGGAAAAAGGAATTAAGGATTAATGTGTGGATACCTGAGTCATGCTTTTGAACGTACTAAGCACATGCCGGGAAAAATGGTAACTGGTAAACCTAGTACCTGATTGAAGCCGGGCGTGGACTTTATCCCTCATGCGACCTGAGACTGGTTCTCCCATGCTAGCTATGGTGGTACAAGTGTGGTCACTGCACGGCGGTAGCCGGGGTCAGTGGAGCATTGTATGCCAAGGCGGTGAGGCCTTGACGCGAACGGGGAATCGATGGGGACGGTTGTCATGTGTGGGGTCGGAGTACCCTGACATGCCGTGTGTTTAGGTTTACCTTGCAAGGTTAAAACTCGATTCGAATCGTCTGCTTCTCGCAGCTAATGAGACTGCTTGACCCCTTGTACTGCATCGAGTAAGAAGTGAAATGAGGTTACATGAGATAACTTGTTGATTGAACTAAATGATTGTTACCATGTATGCTTAGAAGGAGCAAATCTAGCTAAGTTAATGATGATAGAATTTGAAAATCTAAAAAAATTGGTTTTAGAAACAGCTAGTGCTTTTGGCAAACCAAACCCCTCAGCTAAACAGCTGCATAGTCTAGAGGTAGAGGAGTAGACTCCTCACACCGGTTAAGTCTAGTTGAGTATTAGTATACTCAGCCTTGCTTGTGGCATAATTTTTGCAGGTACCATTCAGGAAATGGTTGATGGTGTGACTTGGCCTACCACCCTGCCACCGGGTTGGACGGTCGAGTGGGATGTTGCTCCGGCAGGAGAGGAGCACGAGGAGTAGTGGGCTAGGCCTTGCCCAATTCCTCGATACCGACGACATCGATTATCCGCTGTACTTTATTTTGTGAACTTTATTTGCTACTCGAAAACTCTGATTTATGTAATAATTCAGTACTTAATTTGAGGTTTCCTATTTTATTGTATTTCTTCTGTGACTCGCCTTCGAGTGAGATTGTGGAATTTGATCCTGGTTAAGTGGCTCTATCAGACTAGATCTAAGGGACTGACGGGTTATTCCGATTTAAGTGTGTTACGGCCCCTGAGGCGTGACTTAGGCACTTAAGCTGGAATAATTCGGGCGGTTCCGCCACACCAACTGCACGTGCTCTGATTCTGGCGCACACTGTAGCGCATTGAATGCGGTTGCAGTCGACCGTTGCGCGCGAAGTAGTCGTTGCTCCGCTGGCACACCGGACAGTCCGGTGAATTATAGCGGAGCGCCCTCTGAATTTCCCGAAGGTAGCGAGTTCAGCTTCAAGTGCCCTAGTGCACCGGACAGTCGGGTGCGCCAGACCAGGGTGCCTTTTGGGATGTCTTTTGCTCTCTTTATTTGAACCATTTCTTGGTCTTTTTAATGGCTTATTGTGAATCTTTGGCACCTGTAAAACTTATAGACTAGAGCAAACTAGTTAGTCCAATTATTTGTGTTGGGCAATTCAACCACCAAAATCAATTAGGAAAAAGGTGTAAGCCTAATTCCCTTTCAATATGGAGTCTGCTCTCCATTACTCAAGTGTTTATCCAGAACCGAAGGTCAAGAACTGATGAAGGAAATACATGCAGGATTATCTGGGTCTCATATTGGGTCTAGGTCAAGGATTTTATTGGCCGAAAGTAGCTTCGGATGCAGTAGATCTGGTTCTCTATAGGAATCTGATGCATTCCCGTCGGCCAGCGAAAGGGCCGATGGGGATAACGTAATCCCCGTCGGCAAGAAGGCTGATGGAGATTAATTAATGCCTGTCGGTCACAACCCTAGCCGATGGCGATTAAATAATTCCTGTCAGCCAGTCATCAAGGCCGACGGGAATAACTTAACTCCCGTTGGCCTAGTACTCTGGCCGACGGGAGTTATTCGAATTAACCAATAGCCGCGGTGCTCATTTCTCTTTCTTCTCTCTGTGCCGAGCAGCAGCTGCCGCGCACGCCCGCCCGCCTCCGCGCCCACCGTGCCTGCACGCCCGTCGCCGATAGCCGCCCACCCGCCCGCCATTTGCCCGCCCCCTGCGCTCGCTCGCCCGCCCGCCCATCGCCGCCGCCCGCCCGACCAGCCACCGCCACCGCCCTCCCTCCCGCCCGATGCCGGTCGCACGTTGCCGGCCACGATTGTCGCGGCCTCCCTTGTTTGCCACGCCAGAACGCCCGCCACCACCCCGAGTTGCCGCCCCCGGTTGCCGCGCCAACCGCCGCTGCCGTTTGCCGCGCCGCCCAACGCTACCGCCTCCCCACGCCGTCCGTCGTCGCCACATCGGCGTCGTCCACCACTGTCGTCCACCATCGTCGTCCACCACCGCCATCCGCGCAATGCGAGGTATATTATATATATTAAAACATTTTATTTTCGTCGTTTTTTTGTGGCCGACGGGAGTTAACTGTTATGTGATTAGAGTTTGTTTAAATTGTTAATTAATAGTGTTATTAGTCTTCATATGACTTTATACATTGTAGTTGCTATTTTTAATTTTATGTTGCAAATATAAAATGTGTTGTTTGATGTTATTAATTAATGAATTTGATGGTGAATGTGATGTGTTATACAAATAGTAGTTATTGCAAATATTATTATTTAATGAATTTGATGTTATGCAAGTATTAATTATGTTAATGTGATGAAGTTACGTTATGTATATATATAGTTTTACTACTTACCTATAGATGTATGTGTGACGTGTAGAAATATGAATGTCTCATACACGCACTTCTTACTCGTACACACAGCCGCAATAATGGGTGATAGACGTGATTGGATGTATGAAGGTTTCAAGAAGGGTGGGTGTCACACAAGTGAATGGTTTGCCAAGACGCAGATGTTTCTGGACCATGCAGCTGCTTTGTCACAAATAGATAATATTAGGTGTCCATGCAATAAATGTAGAAATATGAAGAGCCACACCAAGAGGCAGGTCACACTACACCTGTGCTCGCATGGTTTTGTGCCAGGCTATAAGGTCTGGTATCTCCATGGGGAGTCACGCCTTGAACGAGCAGCAGAAATAGAAGTTGATGACGGTGAAGATGTGGATAGGATGGACCAGATGCTTGAGGATCTGCAGCCTAAACTGGCCCCAGATCATCATGATTCACCTACATCGGAGGTTCAGAAGTTTTTCGACCTCCTCAAAGCATCAGAAGAGCCTCTTCACGGGCACACTGACGTGACCGTCCTCGTCGGTGAGATCAGAGAGGACGGGTTCATCTTCCCATAGATCGTGCTCTCGTCGACCGAACGAGCATGAGTTGGAGATTATGAGGATGCATGAGGAGATGAGAAAACAACGAGAATTTATGGAGGCTTGCAATGCACATAACCAAGCGATGTATCAAGTGAGTATACATAATTCGAACTCTAAATTATTATATTTCAATACAACATATTCAATAGTAACACATATGTTTAACAGTTAATGCAGCAATAGGGCATGACAACAAATTTTCCACCGCCACCACAATGGAGCCAGTTTGCATCCACACCAGCTTCGCCACCACAGTTCAACACCCCTCCGACACATATACCTGCACCTGCAGATAGGGTACATTTGATAACTCTCGATGAATTTATACACTTGTATACTTGTTGATATTTGCATTTAACGTTTGATATTGGTATTAAAAATGTTAATATTTGCTAACTTGCATAGGTTACGCCCGAAGCGGGTGGTAGTGGGTCTGATACCATAGCAGGGACTAGATTTGTTGACTCCCTCTTCGCGTTCCCTCCTCCAGGTGGCGGCAGCGGTCAAAGCTCTAACCACCCAAGTGGTGGTTATCTCTAGACACTTGAACTCGTGCACGCTATGTTTTTTAACTTGTGCACGCTATGTTTTTCGCGCACTAAACACTTGAACTTATCTCGTTGGTCCTATTTGAAATGTTTGTGTAAACTATGTTGGTGGTGTTAAGTTTGTGATGTGTGAATTGATATATATGTTATGTGTGTAAACTCAATGCATGTTTCTGTTCTGTGTGATGATATATATGTTATGTGTGCAATTGTGGAGAAATAGTGACCTAATTTGGTGTTGGTTTTGCAGCAGCATAGGTTAATTCCCGTCGGCCCAGTAACTCCTATCGGCTATGGTCGAACAGACGGGAATAAAAAATTAATTCTCGTCGGCCCAGTAATCCTCGTCGGCCCGGCTGGCCGACGGGAATTAATTGGTAATCCCCGTCGGCCCGGCTGACCGACGGTCATTAATTGGTAATCCCCGTCGGCCCCACTGGCCGACGGGAATTAGTGTTTATTCTCGTCGGCTTGTACGTGGCCGACAGGGATTACTTATTCCCATCGGCAACCGACAGGAATAACCTTATCCCTGACATATGACGCATGTCGGCTTAATGCCGACGGGAATAAGCCATAAACCGACGGGAATTAGTAATTCCCGTCGGTTGGTGCTTATTCCCGTCGGTTCTTAGCCGACGGGAATTAAGTGGATTCCTGTAGTGGTTCAAAAATGTGAAAATTGCCAAAGATGTGCAAAGGACTAGAAACAACCTTCGTCTTTATACCAGTTAATACAACCAACTTGGCCACTACAAAGGTGGGGTCCGGATTTGCTAGGTGCACTCCCACCAGCTCAAGGAAATTTTAAATATGTCGTCGTAGTTGTGGAATATTTCTCTAAGTAGATCGAAGCAAAGCCCCTAGCCAAAATAACTTCAGCCACAGTGCAGAAATTCTTTTGGCAAAATATTGTTTGTCGCTTTGGCGTGCTAAAGGCAATAACCGTTGACAATGGAACTCAATTTGATGCTGAAACATTCAAAGATTTTTGTGACCGAATTGGTACAAAAATTCATTTTGCATCAGTAAGGCATCCAGAATCAAATGGGTTAGTAGAGAGAGCAAATGGAATTATAATGACAGGAATAATGAAGTTAATCTTCAATCAACCTAGAGGAAAGTGGCCAGAAGAGTTGATCAAAGTGGTGTAGAGCCATAACACAACTATCTCAAGGTAAACAAGTTTTACACCTTCAAGCTCTTGTTCAATGACGAAGCAATAACACCAGAAGAAGCAAAGGCGGGATCAATAAGAACTACAGCTTCAGCAAAGGACGAAGCTAATTCTCAAATAACAAAAGACACTATAGAAGGGACCAGACTTCAGGCCATAGAACACATCAATAAGTATCAGACCGAAACAATAAAGTGGCGTGATAGGAAAGTTGGTTTGAAAACATCAAACCAGGTCATCTGGTGCTTCGGAGAATAGCTAACCTAGATACAGTGGGCAAGTTACAACTGAAGTGGGAAGGTCCTTTTCTGGTAGTAACTTCGTCAAGACCCGAGTCTTACAGATTGAAGGATATGGACGACAACGACATACCTAGATTTTGGAACGAGGATGAGCTTCGGTGGTACTATGTGTAATTGATGTAATCTTTTCTATTTTTCCTATGGCACCCTTTTCCTTTCAGGAGGGGAGAATGGTTTTTAACGGGGCCATAGTTTGTAATTTTCATTCTTATTTAGCCACATGCAATACAAGGGCCAAAATTCCCCAAAGGTGTAATATGTAATATCAGAACTCGCACCATTGAGTGCAAAAAGAAAACAAGAAAAAGCTCAAAAACGTCCTTAAGAGGATGCAGAGTTGTAATCACCTCAAGGATGACGAAGCTACAAAAGGCGTTCCTAAGGGAGCGCAGCGTAAGTTCCGAAGGTGCAAAAGTCGTTCTT
Organism: Zea mays; assembly: GCF_902167145.1. NCBI lineage: Eukaryota > Viridiplantae > Streptophyta > Magnoliopsida > Poales > Poaceae > Zea > Zea mays. The sequence continues at coordinate 125,386,457 of NC_050096.1, read as the reverse complement.
AAGGGAGCGCAGCGTAAGTTCCGAAGCTCAAAAGTCGTTCCTAAGGGAATACAGAGTCAAATACCACCGAAATATAAGGTGAAGAAGCTCCAAAGTCGTTCCTAATGGGATACAGAGCTTAAATGCCACCGAAATAGAAGGTGAAGAAGCTCCAAAGTCATTCCTAAGGGGATGCAGAGCTTAAATACCACCGAAATAGAAGGTGAAGAAGCTCCAAAGTCGTTCCTAAGGAAATGCAGAGCTTAAAGACTCCAAAGTCGTTCCTAATGGGATGAAGAGTCTGGGTATGGCTTCGTGTGCGTTTGGGACATTCATTTGCATATTACATCACATCATGCATTGCATTCATATAGACATTCATTTAGACATTCGTAGGATCATCATCATCATGACATAAAGCACGAACAGAAATACTCCGGCTTCGATGAGCACGAAGAAGCTTCGTTTCAAACATACACATTTTATGCAAAGGAAGTGCTTCAATGTGTACGAAAAGAAGGGAACGTGTTTTTCACCTTCGGCTCAAAAGATACAAGTTTCGTCCATAGCAAAGCAATTGGTACATGGATGAAAAGGTAAAATATATTACAAGGTATGGACAAATATACACAGTACTGTTTAATTCTCGTTTACAATCTTTTGCAAAAATAATGCAAATATTTCTAAGCTCTATGCAAGAAGGCTTAAAGAGAAGCTTCATCTCAGCAACCTTCGGAATATGCTTTGAGTTATCAATCTTCGGCACCATTATCCTGCAGACAAACAATGGTATAAGGTCAAAGTAATTATAAGAATCAAGGCACACAACAGGTATAAGTTTCGTACTGGTTTAAGCAAGTTTCGAGCTTCGTCCCCAGCCAACTCTCGTCCACCCTTAGCCCAAATCTGAGTTATGAATCTGTTTTCGATGCTTCAGGATTCACTAGGAATATCAATCAAATCTGATGGTGTCAGGCGGAAGGTCAGCCTATTCACTGTCTTCGCATGCGTGCAACCGGCTTTCAAGAATGCGGCAGCTGTGCTGCGAGAAGCTAGCAAAGCACAGAAGTCACCATGCCCAGCTATCACTTCATCGAGTGCATCAACTTAATTTTCAATATGTTTGAAGGTATTTGATATGTCTTCAGACGAAGGGGTAATATCTTCAGAGCTGGCCCCAACCGAGCTAAAGACCCCTTTCAACCGTTGCACGCAGCAGCTGCCAAAATTCAAACATGTATCTCGAAGGTCATTCAAAGATTTCTGCAGCTTTGTATTTTTATTAGCTTCAGCTTCATATTTTGCTTGCAGACCTTTCTTCTCTTGTTTGAAGCTCTCTAATTTTTCTTTTAAGACTGTCTGTCTTTGGAGAAGCTCCTCGCTTAATCTAGCATTTTCAGCTTGAATTTCTGCAAGCAAACCCTCTGTTGCTTGAAGTAGGAAGTCTTTCTTCTCTAGAGAAGCTTCGTAATCCTTAATTTTACTCTCCAAGCCCTCGATTATGATTTCATTTTTCTTGTCTTTGAGGTCTTGTTGCATCCTCAATGCTTTACTTAGTAGCATACTCTATGGAAATAAACTGATATCAGAAAATTTTAATTCATCACAAAAATAACAGAGGTCTAGGTAAAAAAGAACTTTACCTTGAAATTAGAATAAAACAGACTGCCGACGATATGTTGTCGCCGGTAGCCGCTAATATCAGCCTCAAGCTTCGGGAAACCGACACTCTTCGATAGGGTGCCGATTATTTTTGCCTCGGCGCGATCGCGAATGCATCCTAAGGCTCCTTCGTCAATTCCACCAAAGTGCATAGCTCCTGGCTGGTAGCCACAGGATATCCCATATTCCTATAGCTCCTTCTTCTTAGCCTCGGACAATTCTTGACCCACCAGGTTCCGCAGGTTAAAGTCCATTTCTTCTGAAGCAGCATCAGCAATCTTTTTCCCCTTGTCAGGCACTGCGACCATGACCTTCTCTGCAGCCACAACTGTCTCTTTTGCAGCCATATCCGAATGGATTTTATCAATCCTTGAAAGAGTACTTTCAAGATTGGCAGCTTCGGTAGTGGCCTCGACACTTGTAATAGGTGCTATTTTGGATGTCGAGGCCAGTGGTGGTGTCCGTTCAATGGCTTGCATGACATTAACAATTCTTCGTCTTTTATGACTGTCAGCCTTCTCCTTTATAGCTGAAGGCTCATCCTTCTTCTGTAAAACTTTTGTCAATTCTGGCCCTAGAGGACTTAGCAGCTTGATGGGTAAAGATTGAGTCATTACCTTTAAAATTTCTACTATTTTGGCAACAGGAGGCGTCGAAGGAGTCTCCTCTGCTGCCTCAGTTATCTTCGGCTCCGGAGTTTTAGCTTTCCTCTTCTTTGAAACTACCGCCTTCGGCTTAGGAGTGGATTTTCTCTTCTTTGAAACCTTCTCATCCTCCTTTACCATTCTAGCAGCTTGCCTGCTCAGAATGCTGACAATTCTTTTTCTTTTTACCCCTTCGGTACCTTTGTAAAGCCTTTCATAATCAGGGTATTCAAATTTCAAGGCGTCCATTACCCGGTTCAACCTTTGTTTTGGTCGAATGCCGAAGGCTACGGTCATCAATTGATCTTCCTTTTTGGTGTAATTCCAAAATATCTCGTTGCACATAGTCTCAACCATGTCTAGCCATTCTTTGCAAGGCTTCTTGAATTGTTTTTCAAATTTGAAACGGTAAGCAAGACGAACAAGTTCATGCTTCTTCCCTGCTTCTTTCTTCTTCGGCATTCCCCAGCCACTTGACGTTGGATATGTTCTATTCGCCAAGTATTCTTGCACCAAGTCCCTGGTACTGATTTGCTTCGCTACCACTCTAAATTCTACTTCGGCCAGCTAACAGGGTGACCCCAGTTGCATATTGCATAAAGGCTGGGTCATTCCGAAGCTCAAACTCAATGGACTCATGACCATGGTCATCAGCTTCTCCCTCTTTTTCTCATCAGCCTTCATATAGAACCATTCATTTTCCAACCGGTTGGCCACTTCATAAGGTAGCTGAGCGTTGGTGCCTTTGTATCCTTTCGATATGCAAAATTGTAACACCCAAAATTTTCATGAAGGCCATCTGCCCTGGCCTTTGTTTGATAGTGCAGCTCGTGCACTCGGCAGAAAGCTTCGGCATCTGGGCTCATCCCTTGGCTTTGGAGGACCCAGATAAAGACGCTGAGCCTAACAATAGCGTTGGGAGTCAGCTGATGAAGATATATTTCAAAGTTCTTCAAAACTACCCCTATCATCTCATTCAGGGGGAATCGCAGCCCTGCTCTGAAGAAGCTCTTGAAAACAACAACTTCATCTTTATTCGGCTCTGGGATAGTCTCTTCTCCAGCAAATCGAATAAGCTTACTCTCAGCCTCTCCAAAATAGCCCAATTTCATCATCATAGGCATGTCATCTTCAATCAAAGTAGATTTTTCAAAATCTAGTAACTAGGTTTCGTTGGGATTAGAATGTTGTAGTCTTCTTCACTCTCTTCAACATTTTCACCTTCAACCACAGTCTGTTCAGCTTCGGCATTAGAAGCACTTTCGTCGCCCACAACCAGACCTGATCGTTTCATTTCTTTTGAAATTGGTGCCGTTTCATCGGCCTCAGTTTCGTCCTCCTCACGAGACACCCTTGCAGTTGATCGCACTCTAGCCATTTCGATGATTTTTAACCATTTGACGAAGCTAACCCGTTTGACGAAGTTAACCTTAAACGATGAAGCGTTTGCTCGAAGGCGCAATGCAGAAAGCTTTGGCTATGGTTAAATTTTTTAACAGCACAACAGTGCAATGGCAATGAATGCTGTGGTAACTCCTCACCAACCCGTCTGTTTATATAGTGCTGCAGGGGGAAGGCGAACCACTAGGCCGCTTGCACTCGCTGAACGGTGGACCGCTCGACGCTTGGAATGTTATATTCGTTTCTCGGCAATGAGCTTAGGGAAGGTGTTTTTCGGACCTTCGGCATTCCAAACCCTTCGAGTTTTTCGCGGATCGAGCTCATTACGAAAAACGATCTAGCACCGTGAAGGGGCTACTTTTGGGGGGCCTTATTTTTCGTCGAAGGTCCTCTAAGCAAAAAACACCTTCGACACGACGATATGCAAGCAGATATGACATGAAGATATATGCCGAAGCTACGATTGAAAGAGCTTCGGCAAGATGGCATACTTAAGACGAAGGACCGCACCGACTTAAAGAGGAAAAGACCACGTTGTCCCGGATAATTTGTACTATAATTATGATTAGTTATCAAGGATACGAATGTAATTTTGTCCGGGCTGCGTCCCGTGCCTATAAATAGATGAACAGTACCCCCGTACTGTTCACGCTGACTTGTAATCACTCGCACGTCACTCTCGGATTTTTACCTTCTGTCAAGCCGAAGGAACAAATGTAATTTCAATATCATTGATGTTTGTTCATGATTATATAATGACAATATGAATAATCTAATGATTTAATATGATTATTCATGCTCTTTCTACATTTTATATGTCCATGTTTATATCTTTACACATCGAAATGATGAAGGTACGTCCTTCATAACCTTCATCCGAAGATCATTATATCCAAAAGGAAATAATGTTACGAAGGACGAAGGTCTTTAATCATTAACATCTAAGATACCTTGTTCTTGATCTATAGCATTTGAGAACAAGTAATCAACAGTCATAATCCTTGATCAGCTCGAGCCACCTTCTCTGTCTCATGTTTAACTCCGACTGGGTAAAAATGTACTTTAAACTCTTGTGATACGTATACATATGACATACATTTCCAGTAGATAATGACGCCAAATTTTAAGGGCATTAACTACTGCGGCTAGTTCCAAATCATGTGTTGGATAATGTTCCTCATGCCGGCGTAGCTGCCTTGAGGCATAAGCTATTACTCGTCCTTCTTGTATCAGAACACATCTAGGCCCAATGCCTGATGCGTCACTGTATACATCAAATGTCATCTCTATATCCGGTTGAGCCAAAACTGGTGCAGTGGTCAGTAATATTTTCAATTATTCAATGGCCTCATTGCACTTGGAAGACCAGTCAAACTTAACATCATTCTTCAGTAGCTCGACAATAGGTTTAACGATCTTGGAGAAAATCCGAGATAAACCTGCGGTAATAACCAGCCAGTCCAAGGAAACTTCTAACTTGATGCACCAAGGTAGGATATTTCCATTCTAGGATATCCTTAACCTTGCTGGAATCAACCGCAATCCCTTTAGCAGATAAAACATGTCCTAAAAATTGGATTTCCCCCAACCAGAACATGCACTTGCTGAATTTTGCATAAAGTTGATGATCTCTCAAGCACGATAAAACAATCCACAAATGTTGTGCATGCTCTTCCTTATTCTTGGAATAGATCAAAATTTCATCAATAAAGACCACCACAAACTTGTCTAATTTGGGCATGAATACCGAATTCATTAAGTATGTAAAATGGGATGGAGCATTTGTCAATCCAAAGGACATAACCAAATACTCAAATAACCCATACCGAGTGGTGAAAGCTGTCTTGGGTATATCCTCTTGTCGAATTCTGATCTGATGGTAGCCCGATCTGATATCAATTTTAGAAAATACCCGGGCTCCAGTGAGTTGATCGAATAAAAGATCGATCCGGGGAAGAGGATACTTGTTTTTAATGGTCACTTCATTAAGGGGTCTATAGTCCACACACATTTGTAGGGTTTGATCCTTCTTCTTGACGAAGATGGATGGACATCCCCATGGCGATGAACTCGGTCTAATAAATCATTTTTCCAATAAGTCTTGTAATTGCGTCTTGAGTTCTGCCAACTCATTGGGAGGCATACAGTACGATCTTCTAGAAATAGGAGTCGTACCGGTTTTCAATTCAATCACAAACTCCATATCCCTCTCCAGAGGTAATCCGGGCAAATCTTTAGGGAATACATCCGAAAACTCACACACAACCGGGATGTCTTGTATCTCTTGCACTACGGCTTCAAAAACTTGTCCAGATACTTTAACTAGGACAGATACAGGATGGACAACTTGACTTCTTCTTGTCCATGACTTAACTGAATAGTCCTTTGATCAGCATTCATAATAGCCTTATTCTGGGCTAACCAATTGATACCCAGAATCACATCTACGTCTTGCCCTTTATAACTATCATATTGGTAGGGAACTCATGTCCAGCTAAACTCACAGGTATGTGGAAGACTACTTCCTTAGTAAAGATTTGACCCCTAGGTGATTGAATAACAAAACCCTCCTGTTGGGGGCCTTCCTCTTCCGAAGGTCCTCAAAAACGTGACTAATATGTTTTTAGTGTAACATAGACTACTACAGGAGGCTTCGGCTTTGGGATGAAGGTATGCGTGATATGGAGATACAACCCGAAGGCAGGATGAAAGGACACCAAAGCTGTGGCTAAAGTAGCTTCAACTTAGTATAATGACGAAGGTGGAAGATGAAACCAACCTAAAGGGGAAAATACTACTTAGTCCTTGATAGCTCGCCTTACGATTAACAGTAAATGTCAGGGACATGAATGTAATTTTGTCCGGGCTGCGTCCCGTGCCTATAAATAGATGAACAGTAACACCGCACTGTTCATGTTGAATTGTAATCACTCTCGCGTCACTCGCATTTTCACCTTCTGGCAAGTCAAAGGTATTGAAGTAATATTAATTTCATTTATGTTTATTCATGTTTATAAAATGAGAATATAAATAGTCTAATGATTTGTAATGATTATTCATATTCTTTTGTGTTTCATGTATCTTCATTTATATTCGTTCACTGAGATGATGAAGGTATGCCCTTCATGACCTTCATCTGAAGATCATTATATCCCAAAGAAGATAACGCTTCGATGGACGAAGGTCTCTAATCGTTAACAATTGTGTTGCTTTGTTCTTGATGTATAGCATTCGAGAACAAGGACCAACACCTCCTTTGATTCCACACTAGGTATGCAATGCTTCTCAACAAAAGTCTTGCTCATGAAAGTATGGGATGCACCAGAATCAAAAAGGATGACGACGAGATGATCGGCAATAGAAATCGTACCCATCATCACAGGCTCTCCTTCCGGGGTGGTAGCCACTTGAGTGTAGTAGACTCGCCCAATTTTCCTTGTATTCTTGCCAGCCTGAGTGCTGGCCACATTTCCCTCGCCTTGAGATGTGCTCCCAGAAGTCTGTTGGGAATTGGATTTATTTTGTTTTGGATAGGGACAGTCCTTGATGAAGTGTCCAGACTTCCCGCGGTTGAAGCAGCCGCTAGATGAACTGGGTAAGGCGGGAAAACGAGTAACAGGGGCACTCGACTGATTGTTTTGAGTAGGGGCAGGAGTGGGATGGATAAAAACTGGTTGCTTGAAGGGATAAGCGGGTGGATGAGGAAAAGAGCGATTTGGGTTAAAAGGAAGAATCACCAACCTCGATCGCTTCTTGGATCCTTGAGAGGATCCTTCAACCCCTTCACGCCCATATCTCTTTGTTTTTCCCTACCCGTATTCTTAGCTTCCATCGAAAGCTCTGTGCTCACGACCCTGTTGTAAGTGAGGTCCAGGCAAGTGGCCATCTTTCGCTGTAGTCGATCATTTAGACCTCTCATGAAGCAAATCTTCTTCTTCAGGTCCGTGTCAACTTGCTGTATAGCATACTGGGAGAGATGGTTGAATTTGGTGAGGTATTGCATCACTGAATCTCCTCCTTGCTTTAAGTGCACAAACTCTTCAAGTTTCATCTGTAAAACACCATATGGAATGTAGTGTTCCCTTAACGCTTGCTTGAACTCTGCCCACGTGACAAGATGTCCTTCAGGTTGAACAGCTGTAAAGTTTTCCCACCAGGTGCTGGCAGGACCTCTCAATTGCTGGGCAGCGAACATGGGCTTCTGGGTCTCTGTACAACGAATCAATCCGAATTTTTCTGCTCCATGACCCGAATCCATTCATCCGCCTCCAAAGGTTCCTCCACTTTAACAAAAAGAGGTGGACGAGTTTCTAAAAATTCTAGGTATGTGGTGTCTCTAGGGCCTTGGGTTGACCTCTGCCTCCATGCTGATGAAACTGATTCCCAGCCATTTCTCGAAGGGAGCAAGTGTTATCAGCAGTGGCATTGATTAAGGCCACAATAGCCTCTGCCAGCGTGGGAGGAATAGGTGGTGGGTTCGGAGTTTCCTCCCCACCATGGGAAGTTCCTGTCCCATCTTGAGCACGAGTTCTAGACGGCATCTGAAGAAGAAAATATACTTGATTATTACATGCCACCAGTACACCACCTTAGTTACATTATTCCAAACTAGTACTAATTATACATACTCAACTTGTACAAATCATTTTTCCTTATTTAGACTACATAAGGAAACAGCCTACTACTATACTACTCTAGTTATCTGCGTCCTTGGCTGCTCCCGCTCCACTACCTGCTTCGGGAGAACGATGATCTGCGAGGTTCATGGAAGGAGGGGCTCCAAAGAGATCCAACTCCCCATAAGGTCCTCCGCCAGCTGCTCCTGATGTTCCAGCTCCCATTGCCGCAACCTCTCGTGGCATGTTCGGATGCAACTGGTCATACAACATGTGTACTTCCTCATGCAGAGTGTTATTGTACGCTTGCAGATTTGCCATGGCTACGCTTAGCTCTTCCACCCGGGCTAGGGCATTTGCCTCACAATTCTAGGCTATAGATCGTGAATTTACAGCCCAATCTATAGCCCTGTCTCGCTCCACAATCTCCCGCTGCAAACGGTCAACCTCTGTTGACAGCTCAGCAATACGGCGGCTATCACACGCACGCTCCCTTCTTCCACGATGCAGTTCCATCGTTAGTCGTTCAACTTTGACCTCTAGATCCCCTATGGGATCATTACTTCCGCTACTGCTCCCCTCATGTCGAGGAGCCAACTGGTGCCGAGGCACGCCTCGAGGTCCAGTCACCTTCTGTTGGGTAGTCCTGGTATGTTCCATCTCTCTATAAGAGGGGGAGATTACTTAGTATTGTTTAAATATGATGCATGCATGTCCTACGATTATGGAATCAACCTCTCGTTGATCCCATACCTCCTACGCAGAGACTATTATTTAGCACTCTATTACCTGATTTCAAGGATAAGCTATTATAAGAAAGGATCAAGGTAAGAATGAAAGAATGTTCAAAGGTAAGTATTTTAAAATCTTTTGAAGTACTAAGTAATGTCCGAAGAAATGGGCTTCGCTCCGATACCAGCGGTCACGGAACCTCCCAAGGTATTAGGCCCACCTACGTATGTCCTTGTCCTGAGGACCTCAGATAGTCATGCAGGTGCGCACAATGACTCGGTAGGTTCGGTTATCTGTAACTCCATCGTATCGCCCAAGAGCGCTTAACCCATCACATAGACATTACACATCGTCGGAGTAAGCGTAAAGGATTACAATAACATAATTCACCTTCATAAGTGAAATATAGGAAGAGTGATTATTACATATCCGGGTACTTGAGTGCGTAAACTTATTATTTACATCACGGGAAGGCAAAACACCTTCCTCAAATAAGTCTTTGTTTTCGCTTGGGAACCACCTTGGAACTGAAACAACAGAACTCGACCGTTTCATCACCTACAACAACATGGGTTTGAAAACCCTGAGTTCGGAGTGTACTTTCGCAAGTCTTACCCGTCAAAGGAAAAAGACTCTCAAGAATATGCTGGCCTTTAGGAATCAAGGTATTCTTATCAAGATTTAAAGACTCCTTTTTTGTAGAAAAGCTTACTATGAGTGGATCCTTAAAAATTCATTTTACTTATCAGGTTAAGTAGTTACCTGCATCTAGATTTCTTTCTATTCTAGATCAAGCACTTGGCCTATACTAGCCATCTTTTATCATCCCTTCAGTTCACTTGTTGCTACGTGTAGGGCAATGACCAAGTCTTCATATCCGAGAAGTAACAACGATCCGGATCGATTCATACCTAGCTGTGGATTTCCAACCACACGACATAAGTAGCACTTAACCCTTGCATATGTCAACTCGCACCCTAGTTTCTCAAGACCAGAATGAGTTCACACCAACCGAGAGCACAAGTTCTCCACCATCCAGCCTCTTGCCGCGGAGGGTACACACTACTCTCGCCATCTCTCCACTCCCATTGTGTGGTGGCCTTTCTGGTATTAGTCCGACCGAGGTAAAGCTTACCCATGATGAGGCATGTGGCCAGTTAAAAGGTCCCCTCGATCATCAAGCCTACATCGGCTTGGTCCTTAAATGACTCAGACGGAGACACTACAACGAGACTTCCTTCTCGTGCAAGTCACCCGCCGGGTCTCGTTTTTATTATTTAAAAACCCAAAGTTTGGTACCTGATAGAGGTACTCCTTTTGGATGTTGAACCCATCACGGCCGTGATGGATCCACCATCATCAGTCTTTTCTTTGTAAAAATTCTCATCCCATGTGAAGCATCACCTTTTTCAAAACAAAACCTTTTTGTTTTCTATAGCAGACTAAGCATTAGAAAACGTGTTTAAAATAGGCAAACAAGGAATGGTAACCAATTTCCAAGGAAGGAAATGCATCAACTATTTATCACACAATTCCTATCACCTAATGCATCATATAAAGTGATAAAGATTTTTAAAACAACAAGGAAAAGGGATAATGCACTGGGCTTTCCTTGTGTTGCAGGAGGTTCAGGTTCCACACCACAAATGTCGAAGTAAAGGTTGTTCTCTACTGGAGGATTCGTAGTATGGGAGATAACCTCTTCTACTACTGTTTCTTCCTCGTGTTCTATACATGATAATACATGTACATGAATGCTTATGCTATGTTTATAAATATGCAGTTACAAAATAAAATATAATAAGTTGCATCTTGAAGACAACTTTCCTCCATGGTACAAACTAATCACTAAGGTTTCCTAGTCAGGTGTTCCTTTAGGATTAGTAGTAATTAATCCTATAAAGCTAGTTATTGGGTTTTCTAGTCAAATAGTGTCCAAATCATTACAAACTTTACTCAGGGGCTTTAATCATCATATTAAGCTTACTTAAAAAGTTTTATGATTTTTGGGAATGACTAAACTATTTCTAAAATTCTAAAAGGCTTGATTTAAGCACCTTTAAATGCTACATAATTCCAGGTTTGAAATAAAAATCATGGAATTATTTTTATTAAATACTACTTGAGTTTTGGAATCTAACAAAATTGGTCTCATAATTTTACCAATTTTATACTATTTCTAATGAATTTCCTAAACTAATAGAAAAAAGAAAAAGATAAACTATGAATAGTATTGGGCTGAATTCGACCCAGACGACCCAAACCTACGCAGAAACCACGCGCGTCCGTGCCCGCGCTGGTGGATTTGCGCCGACGTCCCTGGTGTTTCGAACATCCAGTAAAGAGTCCCTAAGTACTATTCATGTGTCTCTCTGACAATTGCATATAAGCCCTCCTATTTATATTTCTTCACGACTCAGGTCCCGACCGTGCACAAGTCGAACACCTGGCCGAAATCGCGTGTACTTGCCGACGATGACCTGTTCCGGTGGTGTAGAGTGTACAGACTCCATCACCGATTCTATCAGAACACATCCCTATGATTAATTCGACCAGTCCTCCACTATCATATCTGTCCACCACAACAGCGGAGCAAGATCGCCGGCAACCTGGGTTATACAAGCTGGTAGCGTTCAATCCAACGACTCAGAAAGAAGAAGTGACCTACTAGGGCTATGGTGCTTGCACCAATTTGGACAGAGACAACTAGGAACAACCGGTCGACATGAGCCATGTCCACAGCGGCGTTCCCGGGCGATGACACGGTGTTCCCTAGGCAACGACGTGGTAGCATTTAATTGGCCGAGATCGATAGTTTCACTAGCACCAAAGGATGTAGAAACATGGATTAGAGAGACGTGAATGGACCTGAGAAGGGCTGGCCACGGCGGGGTGTCTCATGGCGGCGATGGTGACCAGTTTTGGGGAAACCCGATGGACTTGTGCTCTAGTGAACGAGAAGGGTTGGCTGAGGCTGGACTGGGTTCATAACAGAGAGGCGGAGTGAGAGTAACACTCAATTTATAGAGAGAGAGAGCACGAGTGCAACGAATTTGGACGAAGATGAGCTCGTGGTGGTGAGGAGATGAGTCACCGGAGCTCGTCTACCGTGGCGCTTAATGAGGTAAAGGCTTGGGCAGTAAATGGGTCGTCCACTACAACCTATTGTGACGTGGTAACACCCTCAAGCACGTGGCATCCTCGCGATGAGCGGCGCACGCCAACGATGGCATTTTGGTCAGTTGTGAAGCAAGTGGGTACAGCGGCTAGAGCATAAACGCGTCCGCGGTCACGATATTTTCATCCTCCAGATAATATCCGCATCAAGCAGTGCACGAATCTTCAAGGCGAGCTCGAATCATCATGTCCGATCACCGGTGGCGAGCTGCTCCGCATCTCTGATATTTTTCAGTCATTGTACCATCGCTAACACCATTCAGTGCCCTGACAGAGCAACTTCAGCGGGGTTTTTCTTCAGTTTCTATGTGATGAGCTACTAACCTGATTACATCAAAGTTATTCTCCTATAAACCAGCTCCAACTTTGCCATAGAGATCATAGTCATCTACTCATTGAATCAAGCACAATACGGCCCCAAAATTGATCCGATGCAACTGATAGTCTGATTTCAGACAGGCACTCGACTGACAGCGCAACTTTTAGGTCATTTTATTCCAATTTTTTGTACAGTTCTAGGGCTCAATCATTTAATCAAACTTGGACTACTATAGTAAATCTACTAATTTGTTGTAGTGACCCATGACAAAATCTCCATAGATCAGGAGATATTAAGGCTTGAACTTGGCCTGATAACACTGTTTTCAGAGTTGGGCATATGGGTACTCTTTGAACTTTTTGCAATTTACCCCAAATTGCTCCACAAAACATGTAAATTCCCAAACATGAAAGTTACTTAACTTTTGTTACTCTAGCACTTTGATATATACACTTTTGTCCAAAACTGCATAGAAATTGAAATCACCTTATAGGGCACTAATTAGGGTTTTCAGTGTTCTAGGGTTTAAGTGACACTTAAACTCTCTAAGTTTAATCTTTCTTAAACATCTCTACTAACCTCTTAGATCATACTCTAGTTATCATCTCACACATCCCAATGATTCTAATCCTTGGGAAAGTACCCTATCCTAGGGTCAAGGACCTCTTTGATCAAGTCAAATCACCACATCACATGTTTGTTTTGAAATTTTAGCATAGTGGATGCATTCCAGGTGTAACATACATAATGAAATGCCAATGCATATGATGCCATGCCAAAGTTTTAGTTTTTGTAACACCAGGGGTGTTATAATGCGGCCCGTGATATGCTTTTGTGTTCATAAGGACCCGGGGGATATCTATCCCTTACAAGCCCGAGGCTCAAGCCAACTCTTGAGAGTAATTGGCTCGAGACTCTAAGGAAGAATTGTGCCTTTTGACTTTTCTAAGCTTTTGAATGCAGCTCTGTTCCATATTTGTATCCATTGGGTGTAGCCCCCAAGCTTTGAATTGATTTGAGCATCAATCAACTCAAAGGTCTTCACAATCTTGCTTTTGAGTGTGGCTTTGTTTTGTCTTTGTATCCATTGGGTGCACGTAGGTTCACCCAATGGTGTAGCCCCCGAGCTTTGAATTGATTTGAGCATCAATCAACTCAAAGGTCCTCATAATCTGCTTTTGAAAGGTTCTAGTTTAGCGTATCAAATGTGGTTCACCGGGCTGAAAATTGGCCGGTTGAGATCCGTTCGACTAAAATCGTGGTGACTGAAACCTGGTCAACTGGAAGCAAAAGAAAATCAGTGTTCTTCCTATTTCAAAAATCAGCCCTCTAACTAAACCCTACATGTTCATTTAGTCCCAAAACTCAAAACCAAATACCCCAATTAACAAAGTGGCACCAAACTACCCTAGGCATGCCTTGGAAAGTTTGAACCCAAAACAAATTTAGTTGACAAGATTTGGCCTGAATTTACCCTCGGTTTTAACACCCTGAGACAGACCAAACTTAGGAGGTAGGCAACTCCTTACCTTTGGCACAAAACGCTTCGGGCCCTGTACAAATGTGATAGAACATAGAGTGGAGAGGAAATCTTTAATGGGATGTTTGCACAAATCCGCAAAGATATGGAGCCAATGAACATTTGAAAGTGACTACATGAGTGTCGCCATGTGCTCGACCTCGACTAGGGGCGTGCCACGCCTATGCCCACGCCTATAGAGGTCGATTGAGCCCTCAGTCATGCCCTCAGTTGCTCCCTCAGCTCGTTATCACACTTTCTCGAGACAGCACCCAGTTCTAGCGAGCTTCTCACGCGCCACCCTTGCCTATGAGCACCAGCCACCGCGGTCACCCCGCTCCGGTCATGTTCCAACCAATCCAACTCCACCTTTAGCTCCCTTAACGTTCCGTAAAGCCTCCCCGAGCTCAAGCATAAGCTATACCTCACAGGAATAGTGAAATCGACCTCATTGAAGATGAAGGCTCCGTCGTTGAGCGTAGATCGTCCTCCACAGCCTGCGTCCATCAAATTCCATCAGTGGACTGCATCACTGACCTCCTGTGGAGCTCGCTGATCGGTCGAATCGAACTCTACTGCCACCGGTCAGCCGGAGTTCATGCCACCGTCAAACTTTGCTGCTTGTGCACGTGGTCCAAGCTACTCTGGCCACCTCTAGCGACAAGTCAACTACAAAGGTGACCGCCTCGACCTCATGAAACTTATCGAGTCCTTCACCGGAACTCTATTGCCGCTAGTGTCGGTGTTTAGTGTCCGACCGCACACCCTAGGGTACCCTCGTGGTGCTTTTGGGTAGGACGGTGTCGTGGATTATAACGCAATGGTTCGTGCTGAGGGCACGAGAAAGAGAGAGTCGAGCGAGTTTCAGCAGGTTCGGGCCGCTTGAGGAGCGTAATACCCTACTTCATGGGATGACTTTGTATGTGGGAGGTGTTTACAAGTGGTGTCTACCGGGTGGTGAGGTGCTAATGAGATGAAAATGATGAGGATCCCCCTTGGCCTTATATACACGAACGCAAGGTGCTTCCCGCGTACACACTGATCACATTCTTCCAACTTATCTCCTAGCTAATAGCGAACAAACTTCACTATACCGAGGAAAACCTGGCACCTCCGCTCCGAGCTCTCTCCGGTGTTTGAGGATGTCGAGCGCAGGAAAAGCGAACAGCTTCAATGGGACCACGCCCAAACCACGAGCAATCCGGGTGCGGGCCTATCGCATTCCTAGGTTGGCCCATTTCCACCATTCTCTCTGCCTGGCTGACGATGAGGCGTCACTGCGGGGCGACTGGCATGTGGCCCCGAGCAGAGTTTTCGCCCCCGAGTGGACCTGGGGGATATATGTCCCCCACAAGCCCCCAATCTTTATAACTCTGTTGGGCTCATCGTATTCAAAGGTTCCTGGTCCTTGCTTATGGGCTCATCATATGACTTGAAATGTTTATAACTTCATTGGGTGCACCGAAGGTGTACCCATTGGGTGTAGCCCCCGAGCTTTGAGTTGATTTTGAAATAATCAATTCAAAGGTCTTCTTTTTATGCTTTAGAAATCAGCACTCGGCTTCGAAGTATTGTGAACCCGTTGGGTGCACCGAAGGTGCACCTAATGGGTGTAGTGCACCTAATGGGTGTAGCCCCCGAGCTTTGAGTTGATTTTGAAATAATCAATTCAAAGGTCTTCATCTTATGCTTTTTCCAAAATGATTTTTCGGGATAGCCTAGTGATGACATATGTCTGTATCTTGCTTAGTCTGGAATCAATTAGATCGGTGACAAGTTGGAATCCGGATGGTCAAAAATAGGGAGCCCTTGGCTGGACGCCACTCGGCTGCGTACTTTAATGCTTCTGGTGATTGGACTTGTGCTTTGGCAACCGCATTTGGACTTCTCCCATTTCAGCCGATCTTCCCCTTTGTCGCGGTATATGCATTGCGTATATGTTTCAGGTATCACTGCTTCAGAAAATCTCGGAGAATCCGGGCGGTACACCTAATGGGTGTGCCCAATGAGTTTCTGCCCAGTAAAAGACAAAGATGTGTAATACTTTGCTTGAGCAGTTGACATGATTCCATCCGGTGCCATGTTACGCGAAGCGGCGCCAGACTCCAGACTCATTTCTAGGCGGTTTCAATTGCTTATTGAATTCTTGGGACTTTTTGATGAGCAGGGTAGGAAGTGGACGGTCGCCTCCCGACCTCTTTAAATAGAATGGCCCGGCTGCTTTCTCCACTCGCTCTTGTTCACTCGCCTTCTCCTTCTTCTCAACTTTTTCTCCCTCCACTCGGACCATGGTCAGAGGCAAGAAGGACAAGAAAGGGCGTCACCACGCTGACGGGAAGCGCAAGGGCCCCCAAGTCCTCCCTCAGAGGACTTTGGGGACTCGGAGTACTCGAAGGAGGTCTCCTCCGAGTATGATCACTCGCCTGCTTCAGTGTCCCCCATGGCGTCGTCCGAGGACTCGGACGACTCCATGGGGTTGTCTGTCGCTGCGCGGGCGGACTGTCGATCCATCGACCGTGCGGGGCTCGGTGGGTCGGATGACTCGGAGGAGGTGGAGGACTCCTCTGACTCTGAGGAGGGGAGCGGCGGCGAGGGTGACAGCAGCAGTGACGATGACGATGGCGAGGGCAGCGACGAGGGTGACGGCGGCGAAGGAGGTGACAGCGGCGAGGATGGCGACGACAAGGGCGATAGCAAAGGCAACGACAAAGGCAGCGACGGCGACGATAAAGGCGATGGCTACGGCGGCGACGGTAAGGCCGATGGCATAATGCTGTTGGCTTAAATATTAGTATAGTTTAGTAGTAGAATAATGTAGTTTAACTGGTAGTGTAGTGTAGTCTAAGTAGTAATGTAATATAATGTGCTGATCGAGGGGAGGCAGGCCGACTCATGATGAGTCGGTCTCAATTTTGTAATGATCTCCCTCTTGGTGAATGAAAACCTTCTTTCATGCTGATCTGCGGCTGCGTACTCCGCTCTTGTGTCTGATGATTCACTTAGCATTTTAGAGGTAACGCCCGAGTGAAGCTGTTTTGCTGCAACCAAAACTCTCCCGAGATATCGGCTTGCCCCTTTGCGCCCGACTTAGTATAACAACCCATGCTTCTGCTGACGTCCTCTTGAGCTCTGAACCCTAGTTCTTGTCTTTTCCTCCACCTCTCTCTAGCTTTCTGAGTTCACAAATCCTTTTGCGCTGTTTTAAAAAATCATGATGGCGCCCAGGAAAAGAAAACAAAGTACTACCATACCAGACATTCCTCCGATCGATCCCAACAGCCAACTCCCCTTTGATGGTAACCATGTTTCTGTCGTTTCTGAGGCTGACCTTCTACATCTTGTTGAGATTGGGGTTCTACCGCCGAAGGAACTATGTTCCTGGCGAATCTGGAGCGGAGCTATTGTCCCAATAGAGGATACTCACGAGGCGGTTATCTTCGTGCCTTTTCTCATCCGGGGACTGGCCCTGCCAGTTTCTCCCTTCTTTTGTGGTCTTATTGTTTTTTATTCTCAAAACCTTACTCATCTGTATCCCAATTTTGTGCTTCAAATTGTCGTGTTTGTTCATCTTTGTGAAGCTTTTCTTGGAATTCTTCCACACTTTGGGCTTTGGAAATATCTTTACCATTGTCGCCCGGGATGGCTGGAGGGCAACATCAGCTTGTTGGAGGTGCTAGCTTGGAACTTCGCTGAGGTTGGAAAGCTGAGTATCTCAACATTCCATTGAAAGATAGCATTAAAGGATGGCGCTTCAAGTGGTTTACTATGGAAAATCATAACAAGTCACTTCCCGCTCGATCAAGGAGACAGCTCGATGTTCGAACGCCTAGCTGGACAGAGGTCCCTACAGATTCAGAGCTTGCTAAGTCTAGGGTGTTACTTGTAGAGATATGTGCATTGAGGGACAGAGGCTTGACTGCTGAACCTGTTGTTGTCGACTTTGTTTTCAAGAATATTCAGCCTTTGAAAGATAGAGTCTACCCTACTTATCTATACACTGGTGTTAATGACCCCACTAGAATTACTAATAAGCGAATATTTGAGGAGGACGTGTTGAGTCGAGTTGATTCGATGCTGAGAGGCATGGTTTCGAATGCTGGTTCTCTCCTTTCGTATTCTGCCTAGAGTCTTCCCCTGCAGAGGCCCTTTTCAGACTTCATATCCAACCCACCTGTTCAAGACGATAGTCCAGGCCATAGAGTGTGACCCTCTTCAGAAGATATTGAGGCCTTCATTGCTCTATACCGGAATCTCCCTGAAGAGGAGAGACAAACCCATCTCTAGATGCAAACGATTGCCGATGAGGCTGAAGTGAACGTTGTTCTTAATATGCTAGCGAGCGAGTCGTCTGAGTCTGCCCGTACTGAATTGGTGAGCACTGCAACTGGTTGTGTCTTTAGTGAGGATGAAGGAGCTTGCAGTCCTGGAGGTGCTCGTTGTAAATGATTGTGTCGATCGGGCCACCCAGTCGTGTCTACTGAGGGGAAGAAAAGAAAGGGAAGACTTCGGTGTTCATCTGGCCTAGAGCTGGGGGCTAACTCTACTGCCCCAGTCCTTGTTGGTGGCCCGGCGAGCGGCAACCTTGAGGATGATATTGAGATTTGTGGTGGCACCAGAGTCGGTGGACGTGTGTTTGATGAGGATGAAGAAGATGAAGAAGAAGTTTCCCCTTTGATTCCTAAGAATTGTCGTAGCAAAAACAGCGATGATGTCCCGATTCAAGCTCTGTAAGGGCTTGTTAATCTCCAGAGGTTGACGATGTCTGCCATTGACCATGCACGAGATTATCCCTGAAGATCTTTTATTGGAGCTTCCTAAAACTGAGAGTGCTACCATCCGTGGAGAGGTACCGGATGATACCCCCTCAGCTAGTAATCCAGTCAGGCAAGAAATAACCCGGATAGTTTCCCATGCTTCTTCGACCTTTGAGGGCGGCCTCATTTGTGGGGACACCTCGGTTCCTAATGTTACATGCAAAGGTTACCCATCTCTTGTGGGTACGATTGAGGGTGCTTCAGCCCCCGAGGGTGCCGCTGAGGACAACCCAACCCCCGAGGGTGCTACTAAGGATGACCCAGCCCCCGAGGGTGCCAAGCTCAGCTCCTCCTCGGCTGCTTCTATGGATGTTCATGTCGGATCACCACCAGTTCAATCTGAGGAGCCGGTGGTAACGAGTCTTCCTACTGCTCTTGTTGGTCCGATCACTTTAGAGGTCAGTGACCTGGGCACTAGGAATTCGCTGCACGCTGTTGGAGCTGAGGTTTCACTGAGTGCTGCCTTGGGTGCGAGCTCTGATCCTCTTTTGGGGCTCGAGTCTGCTCTCAATATTGCTTTTGCTAGTACCCCGCCGTTCGACAGCACGTCGATGCCTCTAGCTTTGGGATTTCCTTTGTTCCTTTCTAACCTTCATGTGAGCTGACTTTTTCCCTACTTTACTTGTGTTCACAAATAGATTCCTTTGCTAATTCTTGTAGTTGCAGAATGTTCTGAGCTCTGTGTCGGCTTAGTTGAGGTCTTGCGGTGCCCCTTTTCCTGATTAGGTTTTGTCCTTGCTGCAGTGGAATCCTCTCTTGCTTCAGAAGCAAATAGATGATCTAAAAGCTTCGAACATCGGTTAGCAGATTGATAGCTTTCTTCACTGCTCATTGCTTCCCTCGTTTTACCCTCTGTGCTCTTTCCTTTTTGCCTTTCCAGCTCTGAATCGGCGGTGCTCCGACGCTGAGGAGAGGTATGCTCAGAGTCAAGCTGACTTGAACCAAGTTTCTGCATTCTTGGATGGTGCCTAAACCCTGAACTCTTCCTTGAATGCTCAGCTTGATTCAGAGAAGAGATCCCATGAGGTAGATTTTTCTGACTGTTCCTGATGCCTTTGTTTCGTGCCTTTACTTCGATGTTTAGTACTCTTCTTGCCTGTAGGAGGAGATGCAAAGACTTCTTGATTCCCATGATAGTCTGGATAAACTATATTGTGATGCCAGTAGTTCCCTTACTACTTTGGAGAGGAGTCATTGCTTTACTATGTTAGAGCTTGACCATCATATAGATGAGCTGAGGTTTTCCCAGACTAAAGTGTTGTGGCTTAATAAGTTACTGTCTTTAAAAGATTCTATCATCAAAGAGTTGCGTGCCTCGAAGAAACTTGTTTCGCAGGAGTTGGAAATCGCTCATCGCGACATTAAGGTTTTAGAGGATGACCATGGTATCATGAAAGCAATGTGTGATAAAGCGATGGACAAAGTTGTTCGTGTTGGTCAAATCCTGATGAAAAGACCGGGTGTTGTGGTGCTTAAGGACATTGTTGCTGGCGTTCTTATTGCGTCTGCCGGTGTGAGTAAACCTCCTTCCTCTGGTGATCCTGCTAGCAAGGTCCCTTGCGAGAATGCTCCTGCATAGTAATTGTGTAATGAAGACAAATTTTGATTCGTTCAAATAGAAAACCCTTTTCATTGAGTCGGTATTTCTTGTCGAGATGGTGCATCATAGAGTTCATGTATGTGTGTTGTAATCACCCTCGTGTATGCCAGTGAGAGCATGTTGCACCGACTTAAGGTGTTTCTGACTTTAGCCGATTGCTCCGTTAGTAGGGTATAGTAATCACCTGAGCTATGTAAGCGTGAGCATGTCGCACCGACTTAAGACGTCTCTGACTTAAGCCTATTGCTCCGTTAGTAGGCTATAGTAATCACCCTAAGTCATGTAAGCATGAGCATTTTACACCGACTTAAGGCGTTTCCGACTTAAGCCGATTGCTCTATTAGTAGGGTATAGTAATCACCCTAAGTCATGTAAGCGTGAGCATGTCGCACTAACTTGAAACATATTTTATTTAAGTCGATTGCTCCGTTAGTAGGGTATAGTAATCACCCTAAGTCATGTAAGCGTGAGCATGTCGCACCGACTTAATACGTCTCTGACTTAAGCCGATTGCTCCGTTAATATGGTATAATAATCACCCTAAGTCATGTAAGCGTGAGCAAGTGTAAAGCCCAAAATGTGTATCAGGAAAAAATATCTATCTTGAGACTCAGGAGATAGAATTCCAAGATTTAAGTCTTTTATAATAAGAGATTAAATAAAAGACCCTCATATAATTTAAACCAACCTTTGTTGAATAATGAGATCAGAGATATTCTCCAAAAGAATTAAGTTTAAGAAATATCCTAACGAATACTATACACTAGAAAATCTTTTCTTTTAAATAACTATGAACATATTTTAAATGGAATAAACATTCAAGGGAACAATTTTTACGTGGGTGCATTCTATACTTAAAATATTTGGATAAAATAAACAAAATTAAACATATGTATATATTCATGCACATCAAGTTGGAGTTTTATTTTCTGGTGCATATAATCTTGGAAACCCTGAACTTTGAATCAAATTTGAATTTTGAATCTAAAATTGAGATAAAACTGAAAACAGAAATTAGAAAAAAAAAGAAAATATTAAATGGGAGGTTGGGCCGACTTCTCCCTGTGCCTCGGCCCACCTCACTTTTTCCCCCTTGCGCAGCCCACTTAACACACGCACTTCTCCCCCTCTCTACGGCTGCCAGGTGGGGCCCGCAACCCAGCCTCAACGCTCCTGACACCCAGCGTGCAGTGACTTAGTGGTGGGTCCTTTGCACCAGCAGTGTTCCTATTCTTCTTCAATCACGCGTGAGTGCCGCCGCATCCCAAGGAGGAATCGGTCTAGCTCAAACGGCCTTGGCCAATGCCTCTACGCACCAGTTCGTTGCAACGGCCTCCCTGAAAACTTGCCTCATTCCTTGCTAATCCTCCTGTCGCCCTCACCTTTCTCTCGAATATTATCCCTCCTGCCCTTCTATAAGGCTTGGGCGCCATGCCCTCTGACCCTCGCGTGCTCGCGCGAGATGGTTGGTAGCCGCCACCATGGTCGAGCGCAGTGATGAGAGAGAGAGTCGTGGGTCACCGCTTCCGCTGCGCAAGTGTGGTGGAGAGGATGGCCCTGTGAGCGGGGCACACCGTCGCTGGGTTTCCGGGCACAGGATCTGGGAGTTCACGTGGATGCATTGGTTGCGCATATAGGGTGGTGCGCTGGGAGATCAAACCAGTGCGACGGGGAAGCTCGCCGGAGTTCGTCTCCTCCGCAAACACTGCATGTATTGTGGGTAGCAACATCAGCGCCATCGTTTCGGGTAAGATCAAACCGACCTACTTCGTTATCCCATCAGTTGCATGTAGCACCGTCCCTTCCAAAGTTTAGGACACTAGTGCGCAATCTAGGTGGTTCACCGTCTCGCCACCGTGGGTGTGGCAGAACCTCCAAGTTGTTGGGCCCACATGCACCTATCCTTGTCTCAAAGACCTCAGACAACTATGCATGTGCACCGGATAACTTAACAGGATCCGTCCGAGTGTCCCAGGGACCCTGGATAAACCACTCACAACCAGGATCACAAGATTAAGTAATCACAAATCACACACCAACATTTTTGCAGCGGAAATCTTATTACCAAATTTTACAAGTTACATTAAGTTTTATAATCTACATGATCGGAGTGCTTACAAAAGTGGTTCAAAGAAATAACTTTGAACTGTTATAAATTGCCCAACACAAATAATTGGACTAACTAGTTTGCTCTAGTGTATAAGTTATACAGGTGCCAAAGGTTCACACTTAGCCAATAAAAAGATCAAGTATTGGGTTCAACAAAAGAGCAAAGGGACAATCAAAGGCACCTCTGGTCTGGCGCACCGGACAGTGTCCGGTGCATCAGAGAACTCCAAGTCAAACTCGTCACCTTCGGAAAAATCCAGAGACGCTCCGCTATAATTCACCGGACTGTCCGGTGTACACCGGACAGTGTCTGGTGCTCCAAGGAAGAGCGGCTCCAAGGAAGAGCGGCTCTGGAACTCGCCAGCTTCGGGAATTCGCAACGGCTAGTCCGCTATAATTCACCGGACATGTCCGGTGTACACCGGACTGTCCGGTGTGACATCGAAGCAACGGATACTTCGGCACCAATGGCTACCTGCAACGCATTGAATGCGGGCCAGCGCGCGCAGAAGTCAGGCACGCCCATGCTGGCGCACCGGACACTCTACAGTACATGTCCGGTGCGCCACCGGACATCCAGGTGGGCCTAGAAGACAGAGCTCCAACGGTCGGAACCCAACGGCTTTGGTGACATGGCTGGCGCACCGGACATGTCCGGTGTGCACCGGACTGTCTGGTGCACCATACGACAGTCAGCCCCACCAAACGGCTAGTTTGGTGGTTGGGGCTATAAATACCCCCAACCACCCACCATTCATTGCATCCAAGTTTTCACACTTCCAACCACTTACAAGAGCTAGGCATTCAATTCTAGACACACTCAAGAGATCAAATCCTCTCCCAAATTCCACACAACGCCCTAGTGCTTAGAGAGAGAGATTTGCTTGTGTTCTTTCGAGCTCTTGCGCTTGGATTGCTTTCTTCTTTCTTTGATTCTTCATTTCGATCAAACTCACTTGTAATTGAGGCAAGAGACACCAATCTTGTGGTGGTCCTTGTGGGAACTTTGTGTTCCAAGTGATTGAGAAGAGAAAGCTCACTCGGTCCAAGGGACCGTTTGAGAGAGGGAAAGGGTTGAAAGAGACCCGGTCTTTGTGACCACCTCAACGGGGAGTAGGTTTGCGAAAACCGAACCTCGGTAAAACAAATCCGCGTGTCACACTCTTTATTTTGCTTGCGATTTGCTTTGCACCCTCTCTCGCGGACTCGATTATATTTCTAACGCTAACCCGGCTTGTAGTTGTGATTATTTTTGAGAATTTCAGTTTCGCCCTATTCACCCCCCCCCTCTAGGCGACTTTCAATTGGTATCGGAGCTCGGTGCTTCATTAGAGCCTAACCGCTCGAAGTGATGTCGGGAGAACTCGCCAAGAAGGAGATGGAGACCGGCGACAAGCCCACTACAAGCCACGGGAAGGCTTCATCGGAAGAGTCCCGCAACAAGGAAAAGAGGAAGGAGAAGAAGAAGGAAAAGAAGACTTCTTCTCACAAGTTGCATCGGAGTGGCAACAAAATAAAGAAGATGAGGAAAGTGGTCTACTACGAGACCGACACTTCATCACCTTCTACCTCCGGCTCCGACGCGCCCTCCATAACTTCTAAGCGCCATGAGCGCAAGAAGTTTAGTAAGATCCCCTTACATTATCCTCGTACTTCTAGACATACTCCATTACTTTCCGTTCCATTAGGCAAACCGCCAACTTTTGATGGTGAAGATTATGCTAGGTGGAGTGATTTAATGCGATTTCATCTAACCTCACTCCACAAAAGTATATGGGATGTTGTTGAGTTTGGTGCACAGGTACCATCCGTAGGGGATGAAGACTATGATGTGGATGAAGTGGCCCAAATCGAGCACTTCAACTCCCAAGCCACAACCATACTCCTCGCCTCTCTAAGTAGGGAGGAGTACAACAAGGTGCAAGGACTAAAAAGCGCCAAGGAAGTTTGGGACGTGCTCAAGACGGCGCACGAGGGTGATGAACTCACCAAGATCACCAAGCGGGAAACGATCGAGGGGGAGCTTGGTCGCTTCCGTCTTCGCCAAGGGGAGGAGCCACAAGACATGTACAACCGGCTCAAAACCTTGGTGAACCAAGTGCGCAACCTCGGGAGCAAAAAGTGGGATGACCATGAGGTGGTTAAGGTTATTCTCAGATCTCTTATTTTCCTTAACCCTAGTCAAGTTCAATTAATTCGTGGCAACCCAAGATATACACTAATGACTCCCGAGGAAGTAATCGGGAATTTTGTGAGCTTTGAATTTATGATCAAGGGCTCACGAAAGATCAACGAGCTTGACGGCCCCTCCACGTCCGAAGCACAACTGGTCGCATTTAAGGCGACGAAGGAGAAGAAGGAGGAGTCTACACCAAGTAGACAACCAATCGATGCCTCCAAGCTCGACAATGAGGAAATGTCACTTGTCATCAAGAGCTTTCGCCAAATCCTCAAGCAAAGGAGGGGGAAGGATTACAAGCCCCGCTCCAAGAAGGTTTGTGAAAGGGAATTAGGCTTACACCTAGTTCCTAAATAATTTTGGTGGTTGAATTGCCCAACACAAATCTTTTGGACTAACTAGTTTGCCCAAGTGTGTAGATTATACAGGTGTAAAAGGTTCACCCTCAGCCAATAAAAAGACCAAGTTTTGGATTCAATAAAGGAGCAAAGGGGCAACCGAAGGCACCCCTGGTCTGGCGCACCGGACTGTCCGGTGCGCCACCGGACAGTGAACAGTACCTGTCCGGTGCACCAGGGGACTCAGACTCAAACTCGCTACCTTCGGGAACTTCCAGGGCGACTCGGCTATAATTCACCGGACTGTCCGGTGTACACCGGACAGTGTCCGGTGCGCCAAGGGAAGTCGGCCTCAGGAACTCGCCAGCTTCGGGAAACGCCAACGGCTAGCCCGCTAAAATTCACCGGACTGTCCGGTGTGCACCGGACTGTCCGGTGCGCCTCCGAAGCAACGGTCATCTCCGCGCCAACGGCTCTCTGCCGCGCATTTAATGCGCCCTCTGCGCGCGCAGAAGTCAGAATCGCCCATGCTGGCACACCGGACATCGAACAGTACCTGTCCGGTGTGCACCGGACACCCAGGCGGGCCCACAAGTCAGAAGCTCCAACGGTCAGAATCCAACGGCAGTGATGACGTGGCAGGGGGCACCGGACTGTCCGGTGTGCACCGGACTGTCCGGTGCGCCATCGAACAGACAGCCTCCCAACGGCCACTTTTGGTGGTTGGGGCTATAAATACCCCAACCACCCCACCATTCATTGCATCCAAGTTTTCCACTTCCCAACCACTTACAAGAGCTAGGCATTCAATTCTAGACACATACAAAGAGATCAAATCCTCTCCAATTCATCACAAAGCCCTAGTGACTAGAGAGAGTGATTTGCCGTGTTCATTTGAGCTCTTGCGCTTGGATTGCTTCTTTTCTTTCTCACTTGTTCTTGAGATCACAACTCCATTGTAATCAAGGCAAGAGGCACCAATTGTGTGGTGGCCCTTGCGGGGAAGTTTTGTTCCCGACTTTGATTTGAGAAGAGAAGCTCACTCGATCCGTGGATCGTTTGAGAGAGGGAAGGGTTGAAAGAGACCCGGCCTTTGTGGCCTCCTCAACGGGGAGTAGGTTTGCAAGAACCGAACCTCGGTAAAACAAATCTCAGTGTCTCACTTGCTCATTCGCTTGGGATTTGTTTTGCGCCCTCTCTTGCGGACTCGTTCTTTATTCCTAACGCTAACCCCGGCTTGTAGTTGTGTTTATATTTGTAAATTTCAGTTTCGCCCTATTCACCCCCCCCTCTAGGCGACTATCAATTGGTATCAGAGCCCGGTGCTTCATTAGAGCCTAACCGCTCGAAGTGATGTCGGGAGATCACGCCAAGAAGGAGATGGAGACCGGCGAAAAGCCCACTACAAGCCACGGGAGCACTTCATCGGAAGAGTCCCGCACCAAAAGGAGGGAGAAGAAGAAGAGCTCCTCCAACAAGGGGAAGGAGAAGAAATCTTCTTCTCACCACAAAGAGAAGAAGGAAAAATCTTCTTCCCACAAGCCGCATCGGAAAGGCGACAAGCACAAGAGGATGAGGAAGGTGGTCTACTACGAGACCGACACTTCATCAACATCGACCTCCGACTCCGATGCGCCATCCGTCACTTCTAAGCGCCAAGAGCGCAAGAAGTATAGTAAGATCCCCCTACGCTACCCTCGCATTTCCAAACATACACCTTTACTTTCCGTCCCATTAGGCAAACCACCAACTTTTGATGGTGAAGATTACGCTAGGTGGAGCGATTTAATGCGATTTCATCTAACCTCGCTCCACAAAAGCATATGGGATGTTGTTGAGTTTGGCGCGCAGGTACCATCCGTAGGGGATGAGGACTATGATGAGGATGAGGTGGCCCAAATCGAGCACTTCAACTCTCAAGCAACAACAATACTCCTCGCCTCTCTAAGTAGAGAGGAGTATAACAAAGTACAAGGGTTGAAGAGCGCCAAGGAGATTTGGGATGTACTCAAAACCGCGCACGAGGGAGACGAGCTCACCAAGATCACCAAGCGGGAAACGATCGAGGGGGAGCTCGGTCGGTTCCGGCTTCACAAAGGAGAGGAGCCACAACACATGTACAACCGGCTCAAGACTTTGGTGAACCAAGTGCGCAACCTCGGGAGCAAGAAGTGGGACGATCACGAAGTGGTAAATGTTATTTTAAGATCTCTTATTTTTCTTAATCCCACTCAAGTTCAATTAATTCGTGGTAATCCTAGATATACTAAAATGACCCCCGAGGAAGTTATCGGGCATTTTGTAAGTTTTGAGTGCATGATAGAAGGCTCGAGGAAAATCAACGAGCTTGGCGACTCATCCGAAGCCCAACCCGTTGCATTCAAGGCAACGGAGGAAAAGAAGGAGGAGGCTACACCAAGTCGACAACCAATCGACGCCTCCAAGCTCGACAATGAGGAAATGGCGCTCGTCATCAAGAGCTTCCGCCAAATCCTCAAACAAAGGAGGGGGAAAGACTACAAGTCCCGCTCCAAGAAGGTTTGCTACAAGTGTGGTAAGCCCGGTCATTTTATTGCTAAATGTCCTATATCTAGTGACAGTGACCGAGGTGACGACAAGAAGGGGAGGCGAAAGGAGAAGAAGAGGTATTACAAGAAGAAGGGCGGCGATGCCCATGTTTGTCGCGAGTGGGACTCCGACGAGAGCTCAAGCGACTCCTCCGACGATGAGGACGCCGCCAACATCGCCGTCACCAAGGGACTCCTCTTCCCCAACGTCGGCCACAAGTGCCTCATGGCAAAGGACGGCAAAAAGAAGGTTAAATCTAAATCCTCCACTAAATATGAATCCTCTAGTGATGACAATGCTAGTGATGAGGAAGATAATTTGCGTTCCCTTTTTGCCAACCTTAACATAGCTCAAAAAGAAAAATTAAATGAATTGGTTAGTGCTATTCATGAAAAGGATGACCTTTTGGATTCCCAAGAGGATTGTCTAATTAAAGAAAACAAAAAACATGTTAAGGTTAAAAAGGCTTATGCTCTAGAAGTAGAAAAATGTGAAAAATTATCTAGTGAGCTAAGCACTTGCCGTGAGATGATTGACAACCTTAGGAATGAAAATGCTATTTTAAATGCTAAGGTTGATTCACATGGTTGTAATGCTTCAATTCCCAATCTTAGAAATGATAATGTTGATTTGCTTGCTAAGATTGATGAATTGAATGTATCTCTTGCTAGCCTTAGAGTAGAAAATGAAAAGTTGATTACTAAGGCTAAAGAACTAGATGTTTGCAATGTTACAATTTCTGACCTTAGAACTAAAAATGATATGTTGCATGCTAAGGTTGTAGAATTAAAATCTTGCAAACCCTCTACATCTATTGTTGAGCATGTATCTATTTGTACTAGATGTAGAAATGTTGATATTGATGCTATTCATGATCATATGGCTTTGATTAAACAACAAAATGATCATATAGCAAAATTAGATGCTAAAATTGCCGAGCACAACTTAGAAAATGAGAAATTTAAATTTGCTCGTAGCATGCTTTATAATGGGAGACGCCCGGGCATTAAGGATGGCATTGGCTTCCAAAGGGGAGACAATGTCAAAATTAGTGCCCCTCCTAAAAGATTGTCTAATTTTGTTAAGGGAAAGGCTCCCATGCCTCAGGATAACGAGGGCTACATTTTATACCCTGCCGGTTATCCCGAGAGCAAGATTAGGAGAATTCATTCTAGGAAGTCTCACTCTGGCCCTAATCATGCTTTCATGTATAAGGGTGAGACATCTAGCTCTAGGCAATCAACTCATGCTAAGTTGCCTAGAAAGAAAACTCCTAGTGCATCAAATGATCATAATATTTCATTTAAAACTTTTGATGCATCTTATGTTTTGACTAACAAATCCGGCAAGGTAGTTGCCAAATATGTTGGGGGCAAACACAAGGGGTCAAAGACTTGTGTTTGGGTACCCAAAGTTCTTGTGTCTAATGCCAAAGGACCCAAAACCATTTGGGTACCTAAAGTCAAGAACTAAATTTGTTTTGTAGGTTTATGCATCCGGGGGCTCAAGTTGGATACTCGACAGCGGGTGCACAAACCACATGACAGGGGAGAAAAGGATGTTCTCCTCATATGAGAAAAACCAAGATCCCCAAAGAGCGATCACATTCGGGGATGGAAATCAAGGTTTGGTCAAAGGTTTGGGTAAAATTGCTATATCTCCTGACCATTCTATTTCCAATGTTTTTCTTGTAGATTCTCTAGATTACAACTTGCTTTCTGTTTCCCAATTATGTCAAATGGGCTACAACTGTCTTTTTACTAATACAGGTGTCACTGTCTTTAGAAGAAGTGATGATTCAATAGCATTTAAGGGTGTGTTAGAGGGTCAGCTATACTTAGTAGATTTTGATAGAGCTGAACTCGACACATGCTTAATTGCTAAGACTAACATGGGTTGGCTCTGGCACCGCCGACTAGCCCATGTTGGGATGAAGAATCTTCACAAACTTCTAAAGGGAGAGCACATTTTAGGATTAACAAATGTTTATTTTGAGAAAGACAGGATTTGTAGCGCATGCCAGGCAGGGAAGCAAGTTGGAGTCCATCATCCACACAAGAACATCATGACGACCGACAGGCCGCTTGAGCTACTCCACATGGATCTATTCGGCCCGATTGCTTACATAAGCATCGGCGAGAGTAAGTATTGTCTTGTAATAGTGGATGATTATTCTCGCTTCACTTGGGTATTCTTTTTACAGGAAAAATCTCAAACCCAAGAGACCTTAAAGGGATTCTTGAGACGGGCTCAAAATGAGTTTGGCTTAAGGATCAAGAAAATAAGAAGCGACAACGGGATGGAGTTCAAGAACTCTCAAATTGAAGGCTTCCTTGAGGAGGGCATCAAGCATGAGTTCTCCTCTCCCTACACGCCACAACAAAATGGTGTAGTGGAGAGGAAGAATCGAACTCTTTTGGACATGGCAAGGACCATGCTTGATGAGTACAAGACTTCGGATCGGTTTTGGGCCGAGGCGGTCAACACCGCTTGCTACGCCATCAACCGGTTATATCTTCACCGAATCCTCAAGAAGACATCCTATGAACTCCTAACCGGTAAAAAGCCCAACATTTCATACTTTAGAGTTTTTGGTAGCAAATGCTTTATTCTTGTTAAAAGAGGTAGAAAATCAAAATTTGCTCCTAAAACTGTAGAAAGCTTTTTACTTGGTTATGACTCAAACACAAGGGCATATAGGGTCTTTAACAAGTCCACTGGACTAGTTGAAGTCTCATGTGACGTTGTGTTTGATGAAACTAACGGCTCTCAAGTAGAGCAAGTTGATCTTGATGAGATAGGTGAAGAACAGGCTCCATGCATAGCGCTAAGGAACATGTCCATTGGGGATGTGTGTCCTAAGGAATCCGAAGAGCCTCCAAGTGCACAAGATCAACCGTCCTCCTTCATGCAAGCATCTCCACCAACTCAAAATGAGGATGAAGCTCAAGTTGATGAGGGGGAAAATCAAGAAGATGAGCCACCTCAAGATAATGGCAATGATCAAGGGGGAGATGCAAATGATCAAGAAAAGGAGGATGAGGAAGAACCAAGACCGCCACACCCAAGAGTCCATCAAGCAATACAACGAGACCACCCCGTCAACACCATCCTCGGCGACATTCATAAGGGGGTAACAACTAGATCTCGGGTTGCTCATTTTTGTGAACATTACTCTTTTGTTTCCTCTATTGAGCCACACAGGGTAGAAGAAGCTCTCCAAGATTCGGATTGGGTGGTGGCAATGCAAGAGGAGCTCAACAATTTCACAAGGAACGAGGTATGGCATTTAGTTTCACGTCCTAACCAAAATGTTGTAGGAACCAAATGGGTCTTCCGCAACAAGCAAGACGAGCATGGTGTGGTGACAAGGAACAAAGCTCGACTTGTGGCCAAAGGATACTCTCAAGTCGAAGGTTTGGATTTCGGTGAAACCTATGCACCCGTAGCTAGGCTTGAGTCAATTCGCATATTATTGGCCTATGCTACTTACCATGGCTTTAAGCTTTATCAAATGGACGTGAAAAGTGCCTTCCTCAACGGACCAATCAAGGAAGAGGTCTATGTTGAGCAACCTCCCGGCTTTGAAGACAGTGAGTACCCTAACCATGTTTATAGGCTCTCTAAGGCGCTTTATGGGCTTAAGCAAGCCCCAAGAGCATGGTATGAATGCCTTAGAGATTTCCTTATTGATAATGGTTTCAAAGTCGGCAAGGCCGATCCTACTCTATTCACTAAAACTCTTGACAATGATTTGTTTGTATGCCAAATCTATGTTGATGATATCATATTTGGGTCTACTAACGAATCTACCTGTGAAGAATTTAGTAGGATCATGACAAAGAAATTCGAGATGTCTATGATGGGGGAGTTGAAGTATTTTCTAGGATTCCAAGTCAAGCAACTCCAAGAGGGCACCTTCATTAGCCAAACGAAGTACACTCAAGACATTCTAACAAAGTTTGGAATGAAGGATGCCAAACCCATCAAGACACCCATGGGAACCAATGGGCATCTCGACCTCGACACGGGAGGTAAGTCCGTGGATCAAAAGGTATACCGGTCGATGATTGGTTCATTGCTTTATTTGTGTGCATCTCGACCGGACATTATGCTTTCCGTTTGCATGTGTGCAAGATTCCAATCCGACCCTAAGGAATCCCACCTTACGGCCGTAAAACGAATCTTGAGATATTTGGCTTATACTCCTAAGTTTGGGCTTTGGTACCCTCGGGGATCCACTTTTGATTTGGTTGGTTATTCGGATGCCGATTGGGCGGGGTGCAAAATTAATAGGAAGAGCACATCGGGGACTTGCCAGTTCTTGGGAAGATCCTTGGTGTCTTGGGCTTCAAAGAAGCAAAATTCGGTCGCTCTTTCCACCGCCGAAGCCGAGTACATTGCCGCAGGTCATTGTTGCGCGCAATTACTCTGGATGAGGCAAACCCTGCAGGACTACGGTTACAAATTAACCAAAGTCCCTTTGCTATGTGATAATGAGAGTGCAATCAAAATGGTCGACAATCCCGTCGAGCATAGCCGCACTAAGCACATAGCCATTCGGTATCATTTTCTTAGGGATCACCAACAAAAGGGAGATATCGAGATTTCTTATATTAACACTAAAGATCAATTAGCCGATATCTTTACCAAGCCTCTTGATGAACAAACTTTTACCAAACTTAGGCATGAGCTCAATATTCTTGATTCTCGCAACTTTTTTTGCTAGATTGCACACATAGCTCATTTATATACCTTTGATCGTATCTCTTTTTTATGCTATGACTAATGTGTTTTCAAGTTTATTTCAAACCAAGTCATAGGTATATTGAAAGGAAATTGGAGTTTTCGGCGACGACAAAGGCTTCCACTCCGTAACTCATACTTCGCCATCACTCCAAGCAACTCTCTATTCTTTGGGGAGAAATGAGCATCAAAGAAAAGGACTTCATCTTTGGTATAATCTTAACTCATTTGTTTATGACCAAAGGGGAAGAAACTACTTCGAGGGCTCTAATGATTCCGTTTTTGGCGATTCATGCCAAAAAGGGGGAGAAATGAGCCCAAAGCAAATGGACCGCACCACCACCAAATTCAAAAACCTAAGTGTTTTCCAAGAAGTATTTATCAATTGGTATCCTATCGTGTTCAAAAGGGGGAGAAAGTAGTATTTCAAAATGATACATCAAAACCCTCTTGAACACTAAGAGGAGGATCTCCTTTAGGGGGAGTTTTGTTAAGTCAAAGGAAAAGCATTTGAAACAGGGGGAGAAAATTTCAAATCTTAAAAATGCTTTGCAAACTCTCATTCATTTACCTTTTTGCAAAAGACTTTTGAAATGGATTTACAAAAAGAATTTGCAAAAACAAAACGTGTGGTGCAAACGTGGTCCGAAATGTTAAAAATGAAAGAAACATTCCATGCATATCTTGTAAGTATTTATATTGGCTCAATTCCAAGCAACCTTTACACTTACATTATGCAAACTAGTTCAATTATGCACTTCTATATTTGCTTTGGTTTGTGTTGGCATCAATCACCAAAAAGGGGGAGATTGAAAGGGAATTAGGCTTACACCTAGTTCCTAAATAATTTTGGTGGTTGAATTGCCCAACACAAATCTTTTGGACTAACTAGTTTGCCCAAGTGTGTAGATTATACAGGTGTAAAAGGTTCACCCTCAGCCAATAAAAAGACCAAGTTTTGGATTCAATAAAGGAGCAAAGGGGCAACCGAAGGCACCCCTGGTCTGGCGCACCGGACTGTCCGGTGCGCCACCGGACAGTGAACAGTACCTGTCCGGTGCACCAGGGGACTCAGACTCAAACTCGCTACCTTCGGGAACTTCCAGGGCGACTCGGCTATAATTCACCGGACTGTCCGGTGTACACCGGACAGTGTCCGGTGCGCCAAGGGAAGTCGGCCTCAGGAACTCGCCAGCTTCGGGAAACGCCAACGGCTAGCCCGCTAAAATTCACCGGACTGTCCGGTGTGCACCGGACTGTCCGGTGCGCCTCCGAAGCAACGGTCATCTCCGCGCCAACGGCTCTCTGCCGCGCATTTAATGCGCCCTCTGCGCGCGCAGAAGTCAGAATCGCCCATGCTGGCACACCGGACATCGAACAGTACCTGTCCGGTGTGCACCGGACACCCAGGCGGGCCCACAAGTCAGAAGCTCCAACGGTCAGAATCCAACGGCAGTGATGACGTGGCAGGGGGCACCGGACTGTCCGGTGTGCACCGGACTGTCCGGTGCGCCATCGAACAGACAGCCTCCCAACGGCCACTTTTGGTGGTTGGGGCTATAAATACCCCAACCACCCCACCATTCATTGCATCCAAGTTTTCCATTTCCCAACCACTTACAAGAGCTAGGCATTCAATTCTAGACACATACAAAGAAATCAAATCCTCTCCAATTCATCACAAAGCCCTAGTGACTAGAGAGAGTGATTTGCCGTGTTCATTTGAGCTCTTGCGCTTGGATTGCTTCTTTTCTTTCTCACTTGTTCTTGAGATCACAACTCCATTGTAATCAAGGCAAGAGGCACCAATTGTGTGGTGGCCCTTGCGGGGAAGTTTTGTTCCCGACTTTGATTTGAGAAGAGAAGCTCACTCGATCCGTGGATCGTTTGAGAGAGGGAAGGGTTGAAAGAGACCCGGCCTTTGTGGCCTCCTCAACGGGGAGTAGGTTTGCAAGAACCGAACCTCGGTAAAACAAATCTCAGTGTCTCACTTGCTCATTCGCTTGGGATTTGTTTTGCGTCCTCTCTTGCGGACTCGTTCTTTATTCCTAACGCTAACCCCGGCTTGTAGTTGTGTTTATATTTGTAAATTTCAGTTTCGCCCTATTCACCCCCCCTCTAGGCGACTATCAGTTTGCTACAAGTGTGGTAAGCCCGGTCACTTTATTGCAAAATGTCCTATTTCTAGTGACAGTGACAGGGGTGATGACAAGAAGGGGAGAAGAAAGGAGAAGAAGAGGTACTACAAGAAGAAGGGCAGCGATGCCCATGTTTGTCGGGAGTGGGACTCCGACGAAAGCTCTAGTGACTCCTCCGACGACGAGGACGCCGCCAACATCGCCGTCACCAAGGGCCTTCTCTTCCCCAACATCGGCCACAAGTGCCTCATGGCAAAGGACGGCAAAAAGAAGAAGGTTAAATCTAAATCCTCCACTAGATATGAGTCCTCTAGTGATGAAAATGCTAGTGATGAGGAAGATAACCTACGCACTCTTTTTGCCAACTTAAACATGCAACAAAAAGAGAAATTAAATGAATTGATTAGTGCCATCCATGAGAAGGATGATCTCTTGGACTCCCAAGAGGACTTCCTAATCAAGGAAAACAAAAAGCATGTTAAAGTTAAAAATGCTTATGCTCTAGAAGTTGAGAAATGTGAAAAATTATCTAGTTAGCTAAGCACCTACCATGAGACAATAGACAACCTTAGAAATGAAAATGCTAATTTGTTAGCTAAGGTTGATTCAAATGTTTGTGATGTTTCAGTTCCCAATCTTAGAAATGATAATGATGATTTACTTGCTAAGATTGAAGAACTAAACATGTCTCTTGCTAGCCTTAGGATTGAGAATGAAAAATTGCTTGCTAAGGCTAAAGATATTGATGTTTGCAATACTACTATTTCCGACCTTAGAACTAAGAATGATATATTGCATGCTAAGGTTGTAGAATTAAAATCTTGCAAACCCTCTACATCTACCGTTGAGCACACTTCTATTTGTACTAGATGTAGAGATGTTGATGTTAATGCTATACATGATCACAGGGCTTTAATTAAACAACAAAATGATCATATAGCAAAATTAGATGCTAAAATTGTCGAGCATAACTTAGAAAATGAAAAATTTAAATTTGCTAGAAGTATGCTCTATAGTGGGAGACACCCTGGCATCAAGGATGGCATTGGCTTCCAACAAGGAGGCAATGTCAAACTTAATGCCCCTCCTAAGAAATTGTCCAACTTTGTTAAGGGCAAGGCTCCCATGCCTCAGGACAACAAGGGTTACATTTTATACCCTGCCGATTATCCTGAGGACAAAATTAGGAGAATTCATTCTAGGAAGTCTCACTCTGGCCCTAATCATGCTTTTATGTATAAGGGTGAGACATCTAGCTCTAGGCAACCAACCCGTGCTAAGTTGCCTAAGGAGAAAACTCCTAGTGCATCAAATGATCATGACATTTCATTCAAAACTTTTGATGCATCTTATGTTTTAACTAACAAATCCGGCAAGGTAGTTGCCAAGTATGTTGGGGGCAAGCACAAGGGGTCAAAGACTTGTGTTTGGGTACCCAAAGTTCTTATGTCTAATGCCAAAGAACCCAAAACCATTTGGGTACCTAAAGTCAAGAACTAAACTTGTTTTGTAGGTTTATGCATCCGGGGGCTCAAGTTGGATTATCGACAGCGGGTGCACAAACCACATGACAGGGGAGAAGAAGATGTTCTCCTCCTATGAGAAAAACCAGGATCCCCAACGAGCTATCACATTTGGGGATGGAAATCAAGGTTTGGTCAAAGGTCTTGGTAAAATAGCTATATCTCCTGACCATTCTATTTCCAATGTTTTTCTTGTAGATTCATTAGATTACAATTTGCTTTCTGTATCTCAATTATGCAAAATGGGTTACAACTGTCTTTTCACTGATGTAGGTGTCACTGTCTTTAGAAGAAGTGATGATTCAATAGCATTTAAGGGAGTGTTAGAGGGTCAGCTATACTTGGTAGATTTTGATAGAGCTGAACTCGACACTTGCTTAATTGCTAAGACTAACATGGGCTGGCTCTAGCATCGCCGACTAGCACATGTTGGGATGAAGAATCTTCATAAGCTTCTAAAGGGAGATCACATTTTAGGATTAACCAATGTTCATTTTGAGAAAGACAGGGTTTGTAGCGCATGCCAAGCAGGAAAGCAAGTTGGTACCCATCATCCACACAAGAACATAATGACGACCGACAGGCCACTGGAGCTCCTACATATGGATCTATTCGGCCCGATTGCTTACATAAGCATCGGCGAGAGTAAGTATTGTCTTGTAATAGTGGATGATTATTCTCACTTCACTTGGGTGTTCTTTTTGCAAGAAAAATCTCATACCCAAGAGACCTTAAAGGGATTCTTGAGACGAGCTCAAAATGAGTTCGGCTTGAGGATCAAGAAAATTAGAAGCGACAACGGGACGGAGTTCAAGAACTCTCAAATTGAAGGCTTCCTTGAGGAGGAGGGCATCAAGCATGAGTTCTCTTCTCCCTACACCCCTCAACAAAATGGTGTAGTGGAGAGGAAGAATAGAAATCTATTGGACATGGCAAGAACCATGCTTGATGAGTACAAGACTTCGGATCGGTTTTGGGCCGAAGCGGTCAACACCGCCTGCTACTCCATCAACCGGTTATATCTACACCGAATCCTCAAGAAGACATCTTATGAACTCCTAACCGGTAAAAAGCCCAACATTTCATATTTTAGAGTCTTTGGTAGCAAATGCTTTATTCTTGTTAAAAGAGGTAGAAAATCTAAATTTGCTCCTAAGACTGTAGAAGGCTTTTTTCTAGGATATGATTCAAACACAAGGGCATATAGAGTCTTTAACAAGTCCTCTGGACAAGTTGAAGTTTCTTGTGACGTTGTGTTTGATGAGACTAACGGCTCTCAAGTAGAGCAAGTTGATATTGATGAGATAGGTATTGAAGAGGCTCTGTGCATCGCGCTAAGGAACATGTCCATTGGGAATGTGTGTCCTAAGGAATCCGAAGAGCCTCCAAATGCACAAGATCAACCATCCTCCTCCACGCAAGCATCTCCACCGACTCAAAATGAGGATGAAGCTCAAGTTGATGAAGTAGAAGATCAAGAAAATGAGCCACCTCAAGATGACGGCAATGATCAATGGGGAGATGCAAATGATCAAGACAAGGAGGATGAAGAACAAAGGCCGCCACACCCAAGAGTCCACCAAGCAATCCAACGAGATCACCCCGTTGACACCATCCTCGGCGACATTCATAAGGGGGTAACCACTAGATCTCGTGTTGCACATTTTTGTGAGCATTACTCTTTTGTTTCCTCTATTGAGCCACACAGGGTAGAGGAAGCACTTCAAGATTCGGATTGGGTGGTGGCGATGCAAGAGGAGCTCAACAACTTCACTAGGAATGAGGTATGGCATTTAGTTCCACGTCCTAATCAAAATGTTGTAGGAACCAAATGGGTCTTCCGCAACAAGCAAGATGAGCATGGTGTGGTGACAAGAAACAAAGCTCGACTTGTGGCCAAGGGATACTCCCAAGTCGAAGGTTTGGATTTCGGTGAAACCTATGCACCCGTAGCTAGGCTTGAGTCAATTCGTATATTATTGGCCTATGCTACTTACCATGGCTTCAAGCTTTACCAAATGGACGTGAAGAGTGCCTTCCTTAATGGACCAATCAAGGAAGAGGTCTATGTTGAGCAACCTCCCGGCTTTGAAGACAGTGAGTATCCTAACCATGTCTATAAGCTCTCTAAGGCGCTTTATGGGCTCAAGCAAGCCCCAAGAGCATGGTATGAATGCCTTAGAGATTTCCTTATTGCTAATGGCTTCAAAGTTGGAAAGGCCAATCCTACTCTATTCACTAAAACTCTTGAAAATGACTTGTTTGTATGCCAAATTTATGTTGATGATATTATATTTGGGTCTACTAACGAGTCTACATGTGAAGAATTTAGTAGGATCATGACACAAAAATTTGAGATGTCTATGATGGGGGAGTTGAAGTATTTCTTAGGATTTCAAGTGAAACAGCTCCAAGAAGGCACCTTCCTAAGCCAAACGAAGTACACTCAAGATATTCTAAGCAAGTTTGGGATGAAGGATGCCAAACCCATCAAGACACCCATGGGAACCAATGGGCATCTCGAACTCGACGAGGGAGGTAAATCCGTCGATCAAAAGGTATACCGGTCGATGATAGGTTCTTTGCTATATTTATGTGCATCTCGACCGGATATTATGCTTTCCGTATGCATGTGTGCAAGATTCCAAGCCGAACCTAAGGAAGCTCACCTTACGGCCGTAAAACGAATCTTGAGATATTTAGTTTATACTCCTAAGTTTGGGCTTTGGTATCCTAGGGGATCCACATTTGATTTGATTGGTTATTCGGATGCCGATTGGGCAGGGTGTAAAATCAATAGAAAGAGCACATCGGGGACTTGCCAGTTTTTGGGAAGATCCTTGGTGTCTTGGGCTTCAAAGAAGCAAAATTCCGTAGCTCTTTCTACCGCCGAAGCTGAGTACATTGCCGCAGGCCATTGTTGCGCGCAACTACTTTGGATGAGGCAAACCCTTAGGGACTACGGTTACAAATTAACCAAAGTTCCTCTTCTATGTGATAATGAGAGTGCAATCCGCATGGCGGACAATCCCGTTGAGCATAGCCGCACTAAACACATAGCCATTCGGTATCACTTTTTAAGGGATCACCAACAAAAGGGAGATATCGAGATTTCATACATTAATACTAAAGATCAATTAGCCGATCTTTACCAAGCCACTTGATGAACAAACTTTTAACAAACTCAGGCATGAGCTAAATATTCTTGATTCTAGGAACTTCTTTTGTTGATTTGCACACATAGCTCATTTATATATCTTTGATCATGTCTCTTTCATATGCTATGACTAATGTGTTCTCAAGTCTATTTCAAACCAAGTCATAGGTGTATTGAAAGGAAATTGGAGTCTTCGGCGAAGACAAAGGCTTCCACTCCGTAACTCATCATTCGCCGTCGCTCCGCGCATCTCTCCATCTTTTTGGGGAGAATCCAAAGGACTCCATCTTTGGTATAATCTTCACTCATTTATTTATGACCAAAGGGGGAGACAATTCTTCTAAAGGGCTCTAATGATTCCGTTTTTGGCGATTCATGCCAAAGGGGGAGAGAGTATGAGCCCAAAGCAAAAGGACCGCACCACCACCTATTTCTAAAATTTTAGTTTTTCAACGAGTATTTTCAAATTGGTATCTTATTTGTGATATAATTTCAAATTGGTATAACCTCTTCAAAATTAATATCAAAACCCTCTTGAACACTAAGAGGAGGATTTCATTAAGGGGGAGTTTTGTTTAGTCAAAGGAAAAGCATTTGAAACAAGGGGAGAAAATTTCAAATCTTTAAGATGCTTTGCAAAATCTTATTCATTTACCTTTGACTATTTGCAAAAGAACTTTGAAAAGGATTTACAAAAGAATTTGCAAAAACAAAACATATGGTGCAAGCGTGGTCCAAAATGTTAAAAATGAAGAAACAATCCATGCATATCTTATAAGTATGTATATTGGCTCAATTCCAAGCAATCTTTGCACTTACATTATGCAAACTAGTTCAATTATGCATTTCTATACTTGCTTTGGTTTGTGTTGGCATCAATCACCAAAAAGGGGGAGATTGAAAGGGAATTAGGCTTACACCTATTTCCTAATTGATTTTGGTGGTTGAATTGCCCAACACAAATAATTGGACTAACTAGTTTGCTCTAGTGTATAAGTTATACAGGTGCCAAAGGTTCACACTTAGCCAATAAAAAGACCAAGTATTGGGTTCAACAAAAGAGCAAAGGGACAATCGAAGGCACCTCTGGTCTGGCGCACCGGACTGTCCGGTGTGCCACCGGACAGTGTCCGGTGCACCAGAGGACTCCAAGTCAAACTCGTCACCTTCGGGAAAATCCAGAGACGCTCCGCTATAATTCACCGGACTTTCCGGTGTACACCGGACAGTGTCCGGTGCTCCAAGGAAGAGCGGCTCTGGAACTCGCCAGCTTCGGGAATTCGCAACGGCTAGTCCGCTATAATTCACCGGACATGTCCGGTGTACACCGGACTGTCCGGTGTGACATCGAAGCAACGGATACTTCAGCGCCAACGGCTACCTGCAGCGCATTGAATGCGCGCCAGCGCGCGCAGAAGTCAGGCACGCCCATGCTAGCGCACCGGACACTCTACAGTACATGTCCGGTGCGCCACCGGACATCCAGGCGGGCCCAGAAGACAGAGCTCCAACGGTCGGAACCCAACGGCTTTAGTGACGTGGCTGGCGCACCGGACATGTCCGGTGTGCACCGGACTGTCCGGTGCACCATACGACAGTCAGCCCCACCAAACGGCTAGTTTGGTGGTTGGGGCTATAAATACCCCCAACCACCCACCATTCATTGCATCCAAGTTTTCACAATTCCAACTACTTACAAGAGCTAGGCATTCAATTCTAGACACACTCAAGAGATCAAATCCTCTCCCAAATTCCACACAACGCCCTAGTGCTTAGAGAGAGAGATTTGCTTGTGTTCTTTCGAGCTCTTGTGCTTGGATTGCTTTCTTCTTTCTTTGATTCTTCATTGCGATCAAACTCACTTGTAATTGAGGCAAGAGACACCAATCTTGTGGTGGTCCTTGTGGGAACTTTGTGTTCCAAGTGATTGAGAAGAGAAAGCTCACTCGGTCCGAGGGACCGTTTGAGAGAGGGAAAGGGTTGAAAGAGACCCGGTCTTTGTGACCACCTCAACGGGGAGTAGGTTTGCGAAAACCGAACCTCGGTAAAACAAATCCGCGTGTCACACTCTTTATTTTGCTTGCGATTTGCTTTGCACCCTCTCTCGCGGACTCGATTATATTTCTAACGCTAACCCGGCTTGTAGTTGTGATTATTTTTGAGAATTTCAGTTTCGCCCTATTCACCCCCCCTCTAGGCGACTTTCACCTCGGCCCACCTCACTTTTTCCCCCTTGCGCAGCCCACTTAACACACGCACTTCTCCCCCTCTCTACGGCTGCAAGGCGGGGCCCGCAACCCAGCCTCAACGCTCCTGACCCCCAGCGTGCAGTGACTTAGTGGTGGGTCCTTTACGCCAGCAGTGTTCCTGTTCTTCTTCAATCACGTGTGAGTGCCGCCGCCTCCCAAGGAGGAATCGGTCTAGCTCAAACGGCCTTGGCCAATGCCTCTACGCACCAGTTCGTTGCAACGGCCTCCCTGAAAACTTGCCTCGTTCCTTGCTAATCCTCCTATTGCCCTCACCTTTCTCTCGAATATTATCCCTCCTGCCCTTCTATAAGGCTTGGGCGCCATGCCCTCTGACCCTCGCGTGCTCGCGCGAGATGGTTGGTAGCCGCCACCATGGTCGAGCGCAGTGATGAGAGAGAGAGTCGTGGGTCACCGCTTCCGCTGCGCAAGTGTGGTGGAGAGGATGGCCCTGTGAGCGGGGCACACCGTCGCTGGGTTTCCGGGCACAGGATCTGGGAGTTCACGTGGATGCATTGGTTGCGCATATAGGGTGGTGCGCTGGGAGATCAAACCAGTGACACGGGGAAGCTCGCCGGAGTTCGTCTCCTCCGCAAACACTGCATGTATTGTGGGTAGCAACATCAGCGCCATCGTTTCGGGTAAGATCAAATCGACCTACTTCGTTATCCCATCAGTTGCATGTAGCACCGTTCCTTCCAAAGTTTAGGACACTAGTGCGCAATCTAGGCGGTTCACCGTCTCGCCACCGTGGGTGTGGCAGAACCTCCAAGTTGTTGGGCCCACATGCACCTATCCTTGTCTCAAAGACCTCAGACAACTATGCATGTGCACCGGATAACTTAACAGGATCCGTCCGAGTGTCCCAGGGACCCTGGATAAACCACTCACAACCAGGATCACAAGATTAAGTAATCACAAATCACACACCAACATTTTTGCAGCGGAAATCTTATTACCAAATTTTACAAGTTACATTAAGTTTTATAATCTACATGATCGGAGTGCTTACAAAAGTGGTTCAAAGAAATAACTTTGAACTGTTATAAATTATTTATAGCTTTGAGATATATGCTAGCTCAAGTGACCATCCTCAATAAGAAGTATAGAAGGGTTACTTAGACTTATAAGAAGGCCGAGCCCACCGGCTTAACACCATCATCAACATCACAAAACTATAACCTGAAAAACAACAGGAAATAAAACCCTGAGTATGGAATTACTCAGCAAGACTTACTCGACTAAAGAAAAGACTCTCAAGGGTATGCTGGCTAGAGGGATTCAAGGTATGGCTTATCAAGAATCAAAGACTCTGTTTTGCAGAAAAGCTTACTATGAGTGGATCCTTAAAATCCAATTTTACTTGTCAGGTTATGTAAAGTTACCTGCATCTAGAGTTCTTTCTACCCTAGTTCAAGCACTTGGCCTATACTAGCCAAATTTTTATCAACCCTTCTTATTCACTGGAATGCTACGTGTAGGGCAGTGACCAAGTCTTCATGTCCGCGAAGTTACGGCGATCCGAATCGATTATACTCAGCTGAGGATCTCCAATCACACGACATATGTAGCACTTAACCCTTGCATATGTCAACTTGCCACCAGGGTTCTTAAGACCAGGTCAGGTTCACGCCAACCGAGAGCACAGATACACCATCGTCTAGCCTCTTGCCACGGAGGGTACACGCTACTCTCGCCATCTCTCCAGTCCCATTGTGTGTTATCTTATTCTGGTATTAGTCTGCCCGAGGCAAAGCTTACCCATGATGAGGAATGTGACCAGTTAAAGGGTCCTCGATCAGCAAGCCTACATCGACAAGGTCCTCAATCGACTCAGACGGAGACACTACACCGAGACTCCTTTCTCGTGCAAGTCAACCGTTCGGTCTCAGCTTTATCATTTCAAACCCAAAGTTTGGGACGTGGCAGAGGTACATC
Organism: Zea mays; assembly: GCF_902167145.1. Classification (NCBI taxonomy): domain Eukaryota; kingdom Viridiplantae; phylum Streptophyta; class Magnoliopsida; order Poales; family Poaceae; genus Zea; species Zea mays. The sequence goes on along the minus strand of NC_050096.1, from coordinate 125,343,052 downwards.
TTTTCCGATGTTGAACCCATCAAGGCCTTTGATGGATTCACCATCAAGTTTTATTTTTGAAAACATTCCCACCCACTGAAGCATCACTTTTGTTTAAAAAGAAAACATTTTTGTTTGCTAAACAAGGCTAAGCATCATAAAATTCTTTTCAAAAAGGGTGTCAAGGAAGGGTATTCAATTTTCCAAGGAAGGAAATGCATCAACGGTTTAGCACACAACTCCTATCACCTAATGCATCAAACAAGGTGATAAAGATTTTAAAATAGCAAGGAGGTGGCAAATGCACTGGGGCTTGCCTGAATAACACTAGGTTAGTGTTGTTAGGTGACGTCCACTTGACGATCAGCCTTTATTCCGATACTCGCTCCATTATCCATCTCCAGGTTTGTCCATCAGCATCATCCTGCGGATTAGCCCGCGCTTGGGGTCGACTTGGGTCGTCTTCCGCATCACGTGATTAATTAACGTACCTGAATGATATGCATAATACACATGTATGCATATAAGGAGGAATATCGCGAACCTAAATAATACTTATACGACAGCAAATTAGACACCAAACCTAGAATAAGCTAACTAATTAAGCAGGGCATCGACTTCATCCATTAACCAAATTAACATAATACACTAGAAAATCTATTTTTATTCCTAGCTTTTTATTAACTCTTTAAATTGTATAACTTAATTACTTGATTTACCGGTTTATCTAAATCGATCATCACAATATACGTATGCTAAATTAATAATATTTATTGTGGCCAACAATTCTATTTATAGACCTAGTTGACTGGAATACGAATTAACTTACCCTTAGGACATCCGGCTTGAAACCACGAAATCGACGACGCCTTTCAGCTCAGCATTTCACCGAAAATGGGGTGAGTGCTGCGTCGAATCGCGCTTCTTCTTTGTCCACATCGAGAATTCTCCGGCTGTATACTGATTTATTTCCTTCTGTGCCTAATCTTCTCGGATCTTGGCATAGACAAGGATGACGATCGACGACTTGTTCAAGCTTTTTGTCGAGCACTTGGTGAATATGACGCTGCTAGCTTCGTCTTCACCTGATTCTTGGGATTTCTTGACGACGCACGGAACGACGACGAGATTGTGTCTAGAGCGAGCTGGCGAGGACACGAATCTAGTGAGGGCTCTGGCGACGACGAAGTCACGAGCAAAGGAGGACGGGTTCAACAGCTCGACGACAAACGCGAGCACGCGTGAAGCCTGATAGACAAAGAGCGAGTGCGACGCAGTGACAACGAGCAGGCGCGCGAGCGTTAACACGAGCCAGCAGCAGGCACGAGTGCTGAGGTACAACCGACAACACTCGACGAGCACGCAGCGAAGCACACAACAGCGACGACAGTCGAATCAGCAACAGAGCGTTGGCAAACTCGACGAACACGACCACGGTCGCGTGCTGATGCGGATAGGACAATGGCAGCTGACGAGTTGGAGCACCAGCGAGTAGCCAACGTGAGTGAGCAAAGGAGGCAGGACGTCGGGCATCGCGGCGAGTTAGACAAGGATTCGGTGCGGGATCGCGGCGAGTTAGACAAGGATTCGGTGCGGGAGCTCGACGTGCACGTGAAGCTATCACCAGCGACGACACGACAATGGCGATATGAGCGAACGCGAATCGGCGCGGGCCAAACACCGGACAACCGTGGCAGCGAGGAACTCGCTATGGGAGCAGTGGAGCGCGCGCACAGGAACTTGAGGCAGAGCACGCAGGGAGCTCCGGCCAAGGAGAAACGGGGGGCGCGCGGCCAACAGGAATCCGAGCAGAGCACGGCGGGAAAACACCAGGGAGATGAAGCGGCTTGGCTGGGCGAGGCACCAGGGAGAGGCGACCGTGCCATGGGCGAACGCCAGGGAACCCCGAGCAGATGGGAGCGCGGCCACCAGGGAGCTCGGCGAGCGGGTTGAGCGCGACCTCCGGGAACGCCAGGGACGGAGGTCGGAGGAGCCCGACACGGCGGCCATGGAGGAGAAACTCGGCGTGGCTAGGCTGGGAAACAGGGAGAAGCAGAGGGAGCTGGGAACCGCGGCGCGCAGGGACGAACGGGAGTCAGGCGCGTGCGATGGGGGAACTCGGACCAAGACGCAAGGAGAGGGCAAAGGGGCAGGGGCACCGCGGCATGGCGAGTGCGCCAGACAACTCTGGCCGGCGAGCAGTGAGATGGGCACGCTTCCATGGGCGAGCAAGGAGTCGACCACGGCCATGGGGGCGCGCCATGGACGAACGGAGTGCGTATGTCGATCTCCACGGAGGGGAAACAAGGGAGGCGCGCGCCATGAGAGCAAGCTCCACGGCGGTGTCCAGGGAGAGGAGGAGCGAGCCGAGGGGAAAGAGAGGAGACGCGCAGGGGAGGAAAAGGAAGAGCGCGCATAGTTAAAAAGGAGCAGGGGTGGCGCCGTAGAAAAATCACAGAGGGAAAGCGGCGTGGGGATAGGAACGAGAGAGAAGAGATCTTTTCTTTTTTATTATTATTATTTTTTTAACCGAAAAATCACAGATATTTGGGGTTCTGATATTTGGATTCGAGAGATATTTAAAAGGTCGGACCAAAATAAGTTCGACAGAATATTTAAGAAGGATTTGATTTGATGACTAATCTGGAGTCAGATGAATTCGTATCTGTTATTTATATCCAAAGTATTGGATCGAGGCGAGACGTCGTCGGAAAAAATCCGAACGGTGTGAACAATAGTATTTTAGATTGTGTTCAATTTGATTTGAAATCAAATAATTTCATCCGCAGTCAACACCCGATTCCACGTCAACAGATAATTTACGTGGAGAATCGAATCTCAATTATAAATTCTCAGACATGATTTTCTCGGTTGACGAGTGGGGACAGAATTATTTGCGCCGAAAACCTTAGTCGACGAGTTCTATTTAATTGGCCCGGGATAAAATCGTCCGAGTGGGTCGAGCTTCTGAATTTCGTATTCGAGCGGGCGAAGAGTTTAAATAATCACCGGGCACACCGATTTTTGGAATAACGATGTTCCGAACATCACGAAAATTTAGGAAGAACCCGGATAAATAAAAATGATATCGAACTCGCGACGGACAAAACCAATGCGATATTATAATCGCGATAGGCGAAGATGTTTAAAATTTAGCATCTGTTTTATCCACTGATATTACATACTTAAATCCATACTCGTTGTCGAGCGGAATATAAACACCTGGGGTGTTACAACCCTCCCCCTTAAAAGAATCTCGTCCCGAGATTCGGAGATAAAGACTTTTAAGAGTAGAGAAGCATGTAACCCATGTCCATACCAGCGATAATCATAAGACAGTTTCAAGCAAAGGCGAGTGTCTCAGGATGTTGTTTCTCTAGTGGACATATCATGTATCGCCGTAAGCTAATTTAGAGATGTCCAACAATAGAGACAATGTCTGCCAAAAGAACACATAAGGTTCCATGTGTGCAGTTTGCTTTTTCTGATGACACTGTATTATCTGAGTCTGTTGAGCGAGCGGTAAATACACGATTTTACCCAAACAGAATTAGATGCAACCTCTTGGGTAAAACACACAAAAGGAGGTTTACCAACAAGTGGTCGTTGGAGTTTCATAGCACATAAGACGAGTGCGGATGTCGAATAACATCACAGCTAACTCGTGTTAGCCTGGGAGTCCAAGTCCATGAAAGGTGATATAGATTCGAGAAAATCACCAGCGAAAGGATCTGTAAATGCTGCCGTCGTAACCAATCCGTTTTATCAAGCACTAGTCATGGCTCGACTTGATCACATATGCTGGAAAAGCACGTGTGAGGCAATCGAGGCGTGACTAGAGCGATAATTAGGTAGTTTCTGGCCGACTTAGTCTCGATTCTTGTAAGTACTTTCTTTAGGGTGTGTTGAACCAAAGTGAGTTTAGACAACTCGATAAAACGATCTCTAAACTCAACCTTTGTTCATTGGGTAGTTACAAGTTAGTAAAACCAACTTGTTGAACTACTTTTGACATTAAGTAGGTCCTCTCAGTACCATTGGTAAGCCAAGGGTTGAGAGTTCCCATTTGCGAGCAAAAGGTCATGCATTTGGGTAGAAATCCATTTGGTCATGTTGTTCATCCGTTTCTTCATGCGAGATGAACTGACTTGGTCCAGGAATACATGAATTAAATAAGAGAGCTAATGAACAAACTCTTGCACTTCAGCAGCGGGGGAAACAGATCTCCATCTTGAGAGCTAATCAGTTGTCTCTCAACATTAAAAAGCTCCAAGGCTTCACCTTTACACAAAGGATGTAAAAGGAACTTGTATGAGTAGTCACTACCAAGATCAAAAGAAATAAGACCAGACATGAAAGTGGTATGCCCTTTTGATCCAACGGAGATGACAGATGTTGCTTGATCACTTCCCAAACAACATAGAAATTGTTTCAAGGAAAGGTCCATGGAAGATAACATATCGATATAGTCTCATAATGGATTATGACTACTAACGGTGATACCAGCGCGTGCCAAGTAGCGCAACCATGTGTGTGCACTCACAGGAGGCCCTCGGTTTCATCGCGGTGCCATCGATTTTAGTCATAACACCATTACCAGACGTAACCAATAAGAAATCTCGTGCGACACCAATGGATTGGGCAAGGGTGACAATATACAAAGAGATACTCCACCTGTAAGAATGGTTACAAGTAGAGAACCAAATAGATCATGGCCCGATGAAATGAACAAGGCATGGCCATAAACTAAACTTGATGAAAGGAGTACGATGGGAGAATGTTAATTCAGCCCCAAGCATATTTCTATGCCCATCAAATGGATTACAAGTCAAAGATTAGTATCTGATTAGATACGTAGGGAAAACAATCACAAGGTTAATTTGGTATGCCTTTGATAGATATGAGGAAACCAAAGGCATCAAACTCAAGAAAATGGTCAGACATGTCTTTCCTAGGTTAGGTTGATAAAATATCGACATGATCCTCAAAAAGATACAAAGTAGAAGAGAGACATCAGTTTACAAAAATCGAACAAGGGAATGGTTTTGGAAGAAAACATGACTCGATATTCTTGTTTTAAGCTCGGGTACACTTTTATGTCCAACAAAGAAATTATCTAGGTATTTATTTGTATGTGTTTGGTCATGGAGTGATAATGGAGAATTCAACTTTGGGGTCATGGTTCACTAAATAAGAACATGGCATAATTTTCAATTTAAGCAAACAAACTACCAACCTTCTATCAGCACGTCAAGTACCAGGGCAAACACATATATAACACCTAACTAGATTACCTAAAGAACGGAGGACAGCTATTTCACCGAAGTTCATAATACAGCATTACACCACATTATCTACAATCACTGGTTACTGGAATAAGGATGAGAGAAGCATTTTGGGTGTATAGGTGACAAACACGATGCAACAATCAGGATGCATGCTCGTCCTATGCATCCTCACGAGTTTTTTTGCCAATCTAATGTGGCAATAGCGTTCTATATCGGTGGCATACTTACGACTCTCTCGATATTTTGCAAGTCGTCAACTACACATACGTTTTCGAGGTTAGTGTACCTGCAGAAAAATCCATCACAACCCAATTTTCCCATGATGCAATTTCCACACATGACAATTAATCACAGTTTATACTCCATATATTACTATATGGAGGCCAGCTCATCATTAAGCGTCGAGCCACGCATAGGCGTCGTTGCCACACTTTAACCATAGGGCAACTCATTATGGTAACTCACCTTCTTACCTGAGCGTATGTAACGCCCTGAATTTGGGGGTAGATTTTTTCTTCTTTTCCCTCACCAAATTCAGGCGTTACCCTTTCCTTTTCCCTTTTCTCCTCACCAAACCTTGATCTTTTCCAAAGTTATAGCGGGATTCGGCTTGGGATCCCGTGTAAAGCAAAACCCTAAAATACTTTATTTTGTGTGATGCACCATGTCGAACCATGCATACTTTTTGATTGTTTAAAATGTAAATGCATTCATCTAGAGAAAATAGATTTTTAGAAAAAGGAAAATCTTTTTCTTCTCTCTTCCCCCCTCCTTCCCCATTTTTGGCCCAGCCGGCCCAGGCGCGCCCCCTCCCCCGCCGTGGGCCGCCTCGGCCGGCCTAGCCGCACCCCCTCCCCCTTTTGGCCCAAGCGGCCCAGCCGCCCCTCCCCCCCCCCCAAATCCTCTCTCTCCCCTCCCCTGCAGGCCCCGCCCGTCATCCCCTCCCCTGCCCTAACCGCGCCCCTCCCCTAGCGCCGCCGCCGCCGCCTCCCTCCCCCAGCGCCGCCGCCGCGCCGCCCTCCCCTGCCGCGGTGAGGCCCCCCCTCCCCTCTCCTCCCCCCTTCTCCCTCCCCCTTCCCCGCGCTCGTGCCGCCCGGCCCCGCCCCCCCCGCCTCGGCGACCCCGGCGACCCGCCCCGTCCGCCCCCCCCCGGCGTGCCGCGCCCGGCCTCGCCCGGCCCCGCTCGGTCGCCCCGCCCCTTCCCCTGCCCTCGCCTCGGCCCCGCTCGGTGAGCCGCCCCTGCCCCTCCCCGCGCCCGGCCGACCCTGGCGAGCCGCGCTCGGCCCCGCCCGGCGAGCCGCCCCTGCCCCTCCCCGCGCCCGGCGAGCCGCCTCGGCCCCGCTCCGGCGAGCCGCCCCCACTCCCGACCTCGCGCCGCCTCGCCCTCGCGCCGCCCCCTGGCGAGCCGCCCCCGCCCCCGCCACGCCCGGCTCGGCCGTGCCCGCCTAGGCCCCGTGCTGTCCTGGCCCCGGCCGTGCCCCCCGCCCCGCCCGTGCTTCGCCCCGCCCGTGCGCCGTGCTCGCCCGCCCGCCCCAGCGTGCCTTGCTCGCGTCGTGACGGCCCCGGCGCGGCCTCGAGCTCGGCCCAGCGTGCCTATGGCGCGTGGCCTTGAGCTCGGCTAGCGTGCGGCCCCGACGTGCGCACGGCTAGTTCGCGGCGCGTGCGTGCGGCCTTGCGTGCGTGCTCGCGTAGTGTGCAGTGCCTTGGCACGGCCCGTCGTGCCTTCGTCTACCCCCGGACGTCCCCATCTACCCCCCCCCCTTTTTATATTTTATGCGTGCTAATCACATTGTTCATGTTAATAAGATAGGAGTCTCAATTTAGAAATTGGTTACGTTAGTTAAATTGTATAGCTAATCGTCTATCTCATTTAATGTTAATCTACTAAAAGTGGTCACGTTTCCATTAGTGCATGTAGCTAATCCTTATTATTGAAGCTAAGCAGAACTAGAGCACGTAACGTTTAGTTATTCGTTTACCCGTAGTGCGCCTCGAGCATAAACTTTAACCCCTGCGAGACCTTTCCCCGTTTCTTTCTAACCATGGTAAATGCATTATCGTATGTCATATTCTATGCATGTTTAATCTACTTGTTCTCTTGTATGGTGTATTGTTGGTTTCCTAATTTCAATGGATGGATGTATGTATGTTTGCACCCGCATAGAGAACGATCTGGTTGAAGAGCCCGAGGAACTCGCAGGAGAAGCCCCTGAGCAGCAGTCGGTTGGTGGAGGCAAGTGTCCCTTGACCTATCTCTGTCCTATACATACTTTAATTCACCTCCCGCATTACACATTTATACCTAAGGATTGACTAGCTTTTGTTATCCATGTCCTTGCTTACCTATTTGGGTTGGATTACTATTGCTTAGTCTTATGCTATTGCACAACTCTAATCAATGAACATGATGAGAATGATCAATGATATGTTGTTTTCCCCCCTTCTTATTATGATGTTGCACTTATGGTCTTTAAGGGGGGCTCGAGCGGTTTCTCGAGTGCCTCTCCGTAAGGACCTGTTCTTTGGATGACCGCCCGGGAAAACAGTGCAACCATGAGGGTGGAATGGGGTGCCCTTAGCTGAATAATTAGAGGATCCGGGGTGTAGTTCGCTTAGCCGTTGTGCCGTCAATGGGGCTCGGTGTATGCGGCTCGCTCTGCCAAGTTTGGGTTCGCCCCTTGGGGAGGAGTGCGGTGCATTTAGGAAACCTAACGGGCGGCTACAGCCCCGGGGAATCTTTGTAAAGGCTACGTAGTGATGCCCTGCTGGGTCACCTTGGTAGTGATCAATGGAGAGTCATGATCTCCGGGCAGAAAGGGAATCACGGCTTGTGGGTAAAGTGCACAACCTCTGCAGAGTGTTTGAAAACTGATATATCAGCCGTGCTCGCGGTTATGAGCGGCCAAGGGAGCTCCAGTGATTAGTGGTACTTGATCAGAGACATTTTGGTTTACAGGTGGCAATGAGATTGATGGTTCTGGTTATGACTATGGTGCTGGTAAGTGGTATTCTTTCCGTTTAGAAAGGGTACATTGGGCTAATAACTTGGGTTAATGCGAAAACCTGGCTTTCTATTAGTAAATAATAATCTGACCAACTAAAAGCAACTGCTTGACTTACCCCCACATAAAGCTAGTCCACTACAGCCAAACGGGATACTTGCTGAGTATGTTGATGTGTACTCATCCTTGCTCTACACACCAAACCCCCCCCATCCCCAGGTTGTCAGCATTGCAACCACTGCTCAGGCGAAGATGAAGCTGTGGAAGAAGACTTCCAGGAGTTCCAAGACTACGACGAGTTCTAGGCGTGGGTTAGCGGCAACCCCCAGTCGGCTGCCTGTGAAGGCCGCATTTATCTACGTTTCTTTTCCGCACTTTGATTTATTGTAAAGACTATGTGGATGTCTCAGACATCATGATGTAATCGACTATTATTTCCCTTTTTAATACTCTTTGAGCACTATGTGATGATGTCCATGTTATGTAACTGCTGTGTACGTGAATTGCTGATCCTGGCACGTACATGGTTCGCGTTCAGTTTGCCTTCTAAAACCGGGTGTGACATAGGTGGTATCAAAGCTGTGCTGACTGTAGGACCGCTAACCTAGAGTAGAATGGTCGTTCTAAGGACTATAGACCTCTGTCCATGCCTTGACTTTGATATCCCTTCAAAAGTTGGTCATATCGACCAAAACCTATGTTCTACTATATATTATACCTTGCGAAAAATTGTGTTTTATTCTAATCCTTCATTTATTTATGGTTCATTATTTGCTGGTCATATTAATTCTATTCTCACTCTTTTGCTTGCGGTGTCTTTTGTAGATGGCTCGACTTAGACACACTGCACGAAAGTCCGTCATCCCCTTCTTACCCTCCTGTCTTGCTGAGCGTTCGCTTCGCCGTCCCGTGGCCGGTCAGTCCAGTCACTTGGAGAGGCTGCACCACCGCCTGCATGAGGAGCAGGAGCGTCGACGACAGGAGCAGCAGGGCTCTTCTTTCTCGCTCCAGCAGGAGATAGAGTCTGTGAGGAGCTGCTCCCCTGTGCTTCCTCTGAAGGCGCCCCCTGCACCACCTCTGGGCGCCCCAGCCTCTGGAGTAGCTGCTGGAGGAGACCCAGACGACGGAGGTGGCGACGACAGCTCGAGCCACGACACCGACTTCTCTGCTGACCAGGAGCCGGAAGGATGGGTTGCTCGACCCATCACTCGTGACGCTGCTCGCGGGTGTCACTTCCATGATGCGCTCGACACCCTGCTACGTCGGGCACTTGACCGGCGTACTTGGTCCATAGAGTATCGCTGTGTGGTCTACCAGCATAGTCGCGGGGTCTACCCGGACCGCTGGGAGGTGACCTGCTTGGTGCGTCGTCCGGAGAACAGTCTCCAGGGTGCGGAGGCCTGCTCAGAGCACTATTCTATCTCTGAGCGGGACTCAGCTGAGGCGGCCATGCAAGATGCTGCATGGCGTGCGCTTTCGCACTACTTCTCGGTTCTCGGTGGGGTAGCTGACGGTCTCAACCTGAAGTATTACCCCCGCCATCCATCTGGCAGCATAGGAGGCGTGATTGTTTCACCTGTCGGTGAGGACAATCCTAGGTTGAGCAGCACAGTCAACCTAGCCACTGTGCTAAACACGAAGCTGGACCATGCACTAGACGAGCTGAGTAGGGCTCGTGCTGAGATTGCCCTGCTGTGGGCTGAGCGTGCGGAACGTCGTCACCTGGATGATGGTTCCCCTGCTCCCATCGGGACTCAGCACCCGTACCGCTCACCTCGGCGTGGACGCCAGTCTTATGGCAATCCCGACTGCAAGACCAAGACAAATCTAGAACCATAGATCATTAGAGTTGGATCTTGTAATTAATACAAAATATATACGTAGAAGCTACAGTCTTAGTGTTAGTCTCGCTCTTAGTTAGTCTTAGTTAGACAGGATAGTTTGCTATATCCTGTGCCTTTATGTTTGTCATGATGAACTATGTTTGGTTTGGATCTTTGTAATGACTGTCACCAGAGTGCGGGTATCCCCTGCATTTTGGTTTACCTGTTATGTTAATGGAGTTAGTTATCTAGTTGGGAAACCTTTTATTCCACTTTCCTCTTTATCTGAGAAGCTGTGTTGGTCTGTGTTGGAGATCAGTAAAGATGCTCATCTGTTCAGGGTTGTGGAGAATTCTATACTCTTCTCTTATGCTGCAAGATTTGCAAGATCAGTTCTGATGTGTGGTTGCATTCTGCAGATGTCAGAGAACAGGCGCAGAGGAGGAAGGCGTGCTCAGCAGGAGCAAGCCGCTCAGCAGGAAGAGGTACCCCAGCAACAGCAACTGCCACCCCCGCCCCCAATGTCCATCGAGCAGATGTTTCTGATGCAGACTCAGGCAGTCCAAGCCATCGGTCAGACTCTAGCCGCCATTCAGCAGCAGCAACAGCAGGCACCACCCCAGCCTCAGATGCCTCAGATGCCTAGGGACAAGCGTGCTGAATTCATGAGAGGTCATCCACCAACGTTCGCTCACTCTTCTGACCCCATGGATGCTGAAGACTGGCTACGCACTGTGGAACGGGAGTTGCATACCGCTTAGTGCGATGACAGGGAGAAAGTCCTGTATGGTCCCCGTTTGTTGAGAGGAGCAGCTCAGTCATGGTGGGAGTCTTATCTCATCACACATGCCAACCCCGACACCATCACCTAGGAAGAGTTCAGAGGTAGCTTTCGTCAGTACCATGTTCCTGCAGGTCTGATGACAGTGAAGAAAGAGGAGTTCCTGGCCCTCAAGCAAGGGTCATCGTCTGTCAGTGAGTACCGGGACAGGTTTCTGCAGCTGTCTCGCTATGCTCCTGAAGATGTCAACACCGACGCCAAGCGACAGTACCGTTTCCTGAGAGGCTTGGTTGATCCTCTGCAGTACCAGCTGATGAATCACACCTTCCCGACATTCCAGCACCTGATTGACATAGCAATCATGACAGAGAGGAAGCGTAAGGAGATGGAGGATCGTAAGCGCAAGATCAGTGGACCCCAGCCTGGAAGCAGCAATCGTCCTCGTTTCTCAGGCAATCAACCTCAGCAGTTCAGGCAGAACCAGCGTCCACCTCAGCAGCATCAGTAGTTCCAAAGGCAGTATCCTCAGCACCAGTATCAGAATCGTCAGAACAATTAGTCAGGAGGAGGTCAGTTTCAGAGGCAGAATCAGCAGACACCTCGTCTTCCTGCCCCAGCCGCTCAGCAGAACAGTCAGGCAGCACCAGCTCAAGTTGGAAACAGGGCATGTTTCCACTGTGGAGAGCAAGGCCACTGGGTGATGCAATGTCCGAAGAAGGCAGCCCAGCAGCAATCAGGCCCCAGTGCCCCAGCAAAGCAGAACGTGCCTCAGCCTGGATCAGGCAACCGCTCTCAACCGCGCTACAACCATGGGAGACTGAATCACTTGGAGGCTGAAGCAGTTAAGGAGACCCCCGACATGATAGTAGGTATGTTCCCAGTCGACTCCCATATTGCATAAGTGTTATTTGATACTGGAGCAATGCATTCTTTCATTACTGCATCATGGGTAGAAGCACATAATCTTCCAATTACTACCATGTCAACCCCCATTCAAATTGACTCAGCCGGTGGTAGAATTCGAGCCGATAGCATTTGTTTGAATGTAAGTGTGGAAATAAGGGGGATAGTGTTTCCTGCTAACCTCATAGTAATGGGTACTCAGGGAATAGATGTCATCCTAGGGATGAATTGGCTAGATAAGTATCAGGCAGTTATCAGTTGTGATAAGAGGACAATCAAGTTGGTGTCCCCACTAGGAGAGGAAGTGGTGACCGAGTTAGTCCCGCCTGAGCCGAAGAAAGAAAGTTGTTATCAGATGGCTGTCGATAGCAGTGAAGCAGACCCAATTGAGAGTATCAAGGTTGTGTCCGAGTTCCCAGATGTGTTTCCAAAGGACTTACCGGGTATGCCACCAGAGCGAAAAGTTGAATTTGCCATAGAGCTTCTTCCTGGAACTGCCCCCATCTTTAAGAGAGCTTACAGAATATCTGGACCAGAGTTGGTTGAGCTTAAGAAGCAGATTGATGAGCTGTCAGAGAAAGGTTACATTCAGCCAAGCACCTCGCCTTGGGCCGCCCCTGTCTTATTTGTGGAAAAGAAAGATGGCACCAAAAGGATATGTATCGATTATCGAGCTCTGAATGAAGTCACGATCAAGAACAAGTACCCCTTGCCCAGAATAGAAGATCTGTTCGACCAGTTGAGAGGAGCCAGTGTGTTCTCCAAGATTGATCTAAGGTCAGGTTATCATTAGCTCAGGATTCGACCTTCAGACATTCCGAAGACGATAATCATTACCAAGTATGGTTTGATGAGTTCACTGTGATGTCTTTTGGTTTGACCAATGCACCAGCCTTCTTCATGAACCTGATGAACAGTGTATTCATGGATTATCTTGATAAATTTGTGGTAGTGTTCATTGATGACATTCTGATTTATTCTCAAATCGAGGAAGAGCATGCAGATCATTTAAGGATGGTATTGCAGAGATTGCGAGAGCACCAGTTCTATGCAAAATTGAGCAAGTGCGAGTTCTGGATCAGTGAAGTCCTGTTTTTGGGTCACATAATCAACAAAGAAGGATTGGCTGTGGATCCGAAGAAAGTGGCAGACATTCTGAACTGGAAAGCGCCAACAGATTCCCGAGGAATCAAGAGTTTCATTGGAATGGCCGGATATTATCGGCGATTCATTGAAGGGTTTTCGAAGATTGCGAAACCAATGACAGCGTTGCTAGGCAACAAAGTCGAGTTCAAGTGGACCCAGAAATGTCAAGAGGCTTTTGAAGCGCTGAAAGAGAAGTTGACTACAGCGCCTGTTTTAGTCTTGCCTGATGTGCACAAGCCCTTCTCGGTGTATTGTGATGCTTGTTACACAGGTTTGGGATGTGTGTTGATGCAAGAAGGAAGAGTTGTGGCTTACTCGTCCCGACAACTAAAAGTTAATGAGAAGAATTACCCAATCCATGATCTAGAGTTGGTAGCAGTGGTTCACGCACTGAAGACATGGAGGCACTACCTGTATGGACAGAAATGCGATGTTTACACAGACCACAAGAGTTTGAAGTACATATTCACTCAGTCAGAGTTGAATATGAGGCAGCGAAGATGGTTAGAGTTGATCAAAGACTATGAGTTGGAGATTCATTACCATCTAGGCAAAGCAAACGTAGTGGCAGATGCTTTGAGCAGGAAGAGTCAGGTCAATCTGATGGTCGCTCGTCCGATGCCTTATGAGTTGGTCAAGGAGTTTTAGAGGTTGAGTCTCGGATTTCTGAACAACACGCAAGGAGTCACAGTTGAGTTGGAACCTACCTTGGAGCGGGAAATCAAAGAAGCGCAGAAGAATGATGAGAAGATCAGTGAGATCCAGCGACTGATTCTAGATGGCAGAGGCAAAGATTTTCGGGAAGATGCAGAAGGTGTGATATGGTTCAAAGACCGCTTGTGTGTTCCCAATGTCCAGTCTATTCGAGAGTTGATTCTCAAGGAAGCTCATGAGACAGCCTATTCGATTCACCCTGGCAGTGAGAAGATGTATCAGGATCTGAAGAAGAAATTCTGGTGGTACGGAATGAAGAGGGAAATCGCAGAGCATGTGGCTATGTGTCGGGGACCATAATTAGGGGTACCCTCAAGACTCCTAATTCTCAGCTGGTAACCCCCATCAGCATAAAGCTGCTAAGGCCTGATGGGTGCGATTAAGTCAGGGATCAGTCCATTCGAGCGACTCGATCACGCCTCGCCCGAGCCTAGCCTCGGACAAGGGCAGCCGACCCCGGAGGATTTCCGCCTCGCCCGAGGCCCCCCTACGGTGAACATATCTCCGGCTCGCTCGAGGCCCTGCCTTCGCTAAGAAGCAACCCTGACTAAATCGCCGCATCGACCGACCAAGTCGCAGGAGCATTTAATGCAAAGGTAGCCTGACACCTTTATCCTGACGCGCGCCCCCCGGCAGAGCCGAAGTGACCGCCGTCACTTCGCCGCTCCACTGACCGGCCTGACAGAAGGACAGCGCCGCCTGCGCCACTCCGACTGCAGTGTCACTTGACAGAATGAGACTGACAGGCAGTCAGGCCCTGCCAAAGGCACCATAGGAAGCTCCGCTTCGCCCGACCCAGGGCTCGGACTCGGGCTAAGTCCCGGAAGACGGCGAACTCCGCTCCGCCCGACCCAGGGCTCAGACTCGGGCTAAGTCCCGAAAGACGGCGAACTCCGCTCCGCCCGACCCAGGGCTCGGACTCGGGCTAAGCCCCGGAAGACGGCGACCTCCGCTCCGCCCGACCCAGGGCCCGGACTCGGGCTCAGTCCCGGAAGACGGCGAACTCCGCTCCGCCCAACCCAGGGCTCGGACTCAGGCTCAGCCCCAGAAGATGACGAACTCCGCTTCGCCCGACCCAGGGGCTCGGACTCGGCCTCGACCATGGAAGACAGACTCGACCTCGGCTTCGGAGGAGCCTCCACATCGCCCAACCTAGGGCGCAGGCTAGCCACGTCAACAGGAGGCGCCATCATCACCCTACCCCGAGCTGACTCGGGCCGCAGAGAACAAGACCGGTGTCCCATCTGGCTAGCTCCGCTAGATAGGCAATGATGGCGCCCCGCATGCTCTGTGACGACGGCGGCTCTCAGCCCCCTTACGGAAGCAAGAGGACGTCAGCAAGGACCCAACCGCTCCGATAGCTGTCCCTCCGCCAGGCTCCATCGCTCCTCCGACGGCCACGACATCACACCAGCTGGGTGCCAAAATCTCTCCGGCTGCCACATCGGCATGTACTTAGGGCGCTAGCTCTCCCCCGCTAGACACGTAGCACTCTGCTACACCCCCCATTGTACACCTGGATCCTCTCCTTACGCTTATAAAAGGAAGGACCAGGGCCCTCTTAGAGAGGGTTGGCCGCGCGGGGACGAGGACGAGACAGGCGCTCTCTTGGGGCCACTCGCTTCCCTCTCCCGCGTGGACGCTTGTAACCCCCTACTGCAAGCGCACCCGACCTGGGCGCGGGACGAACACGAAGGCCGCGGGATTCCCACCTCTCTCACGCCGGTCTCCGGCCGCCTCGCTTCTCCCCCCTTCTTGCTCGCCCTCGCGCTCGACCCATCTAGGCTGGGGCACGCGGCGACACTCACTCGTCGGCCCAAGGGACCCCCCGGTCTCGGAACGCCGACAGTTGGCGCACCAGGTAGGGGCCTGCTGCGTGTTGACGAACAGCTTCCCGTCAAGCTCTAGATGGGCAGTCTCCAGCAACCTCTCCAACCCGGGACGGTGCTCCGTTTCGGGAGTCTTGAGTTCATGTCCTTCGACAGCATCTACGACATGATACTCCTTCCACCGCCGTGCGGCAACGACAATGGCGGCCGACAGCCCGCCCCCCGGCGGCGGAATCGACGACGTCTTCCCCGCGTGGCGGAAGAACAATCTTCGAGCTCGTCCCGCCTTCTTCCCCGTCGGCGGAGGGGAAGGCAGGGCAACCAAGGCCAAGCAGGAGGCAGCGCCTCGTCGGCTGTCGAGCGAGTCGACAGCGCCGGCACCCCAATGAGGGGCGCACCGGGTATCGACTTCGCGCCTGAGACGAAGACGAGCGCCGTCTCCCCGCGACACGCCAATCCCGAGCGAGTGGACGACGGGGAAGCTTGCTGGACGTCACCCTCGTACCTGGGACGACGGTGCAGTCAGTCCCCGACGTGACTTCATCGCCGCTCGTCGACCAAAAGGTACCGACCGATTCCCATCCTACGTCATTTGGATTCAGCCTCAACCCGCCTAGCGACCTCGCTCTGGCGGACGCTCTCGTAGAGGCGAGTTCAAACCCTCTCGGGTTTCGCATGCGGTCGCCTTGGGACCGGTTGACGGACGTCTCGACCTACGGGCCCTCTGGGTCCGAGGAAGACGACGACCCCAGCATCTGTTGGGATTTCTCTGGACTTGGCAACCCCAGTGCCATGCGGGACTTCATGACCGCATGTGACTACTGCCTCTCCGACTGTTCTGACGGTAGCCGCAGCCTCGACGACGAGGACTGCGGCCCAAGCCGCGAATGTTTCCACGTCGATCTAGGGGGTCCCTCCGAAGGCAATCATCTCGGCATGCCGGAGGATGGTGATCTCCCTAGGCCGGTGCCCCGCGTTGACATCCCACGGGAGCTAGCTGTGGTCCCCGTTCAGGCGGGGGGCCATGACCCACAGCTCGAGCAAATCCGCGGGGCGCAGGCCAGGCTCGACGAGGGAGCAGGAGCGCTTGAGCCGATCCGCCGGGACGTCGGGCAGGCATGGGCGGGCCAACCCCCGGCCGGAGAAATACGTCATCTGCCCCAGGGTTTCCAGCACCGCGTCGCCGACGACGATAGGGTCAGGCCGCCACCCGCATCTAGTGGCGTCGGCCAGAACCTGGCTGCAGCGGCGATGCTCCTCCGCGCGATGCTGGAGCCATCCACCTCCGAGGGTCGGCGAATCCAGGGGGAGCTCAAGAATCTCCTGGAAGGCGCCACGGTCCGACGGGTCGAGAGCTCTGCCTCCCGAAGGCAGGGATACCCCTCGGAACCTCACGCCGCGACTTCCCGATTCATGTGGGAAGCCTCGGTCTACACCGGGCGCACGCGCAACACCGCGCCTGCGGCCCCGGGCCGCCTCAGCAACGAGCACCATCATCGCGACCGTCGGGCCCACCTCGACGAGAGGGTGCGCCGAGGCTACCACCCCAGGCATGGGGGACGCTACGACAGCGGGGAGGATCGGAGTCCCTCGCCCGAGCCGCCCGGTCCGCAGGCCTTCAGCCGGGCCATCCGACGGGCACCATTCCCGACCCGGTTCCGACCCCCGACTACTATCACAAAGTACTCGGGGGAGACGAGACCGAAACTGTGGCTCGCGGACTACCGTCTGGCCTGCCAACTGGGTGGAACAGACGACGACAACCTCATCATCCGCAACTGTGGCAGAACTGCCCGAATTATTCCAACTTAAGTGCCCAAGTCCCGCCTTAGAGGCTAGACCACACTTAAATGGGAATAACCCGTCAATCCCTCGGATCTAGTCCGACACGGCCACTGACAGGATCAAGTACCACAATCTCACTCGAAGGTGAGTCACAGAGCAAATACAATAAAGCATAAAACCATACATGCCACAATGTTAAATTATTACATCACCATCATCATCATCGGAGTTTTTGCAAAAGTAACCATCATTGTTCGAAGTGCAGCGGAATAAAACTAACGATAATTAAACAGAGAGATGGGGAAGCCTGTCCCATCACTCCTCATGCTCCTCCTCAGCCGAGGCAGGGTCCCACTCGACAGTCCAACCCGGTGGCAGGGTGGTCGGCCAAGTTATCCCAGCAACCATCTCCTCCAGAGAACCTGTAAAAATTATGCCACAAGCAAGGCTGAGTATACTAATACTCAGCTAGACTTACCCGGTGTGAGGAGTCTACTCCTCTACCTCTAGACATGCAGCTGTTTGGCTGTGGGGTTTGGTTGCCAAAAGCACTAGCTGAGTTTCTAAATCAAGATTTTAACTTAGTCAAAATTAAGTGTGACTATCTTAAGGCTAAAAGTGGACTATCTACTCATACATGGTAGCAAGCATTATTAGCAATCAACATCTTATATCAACTCATCATATTTCCACTTATTACTCAATGCAGTACAATGGATCAAGCAGTCTCATTAGCTGCGAGAAGCAGACGATTCGAATCGAGTTTTTTTATCCTTGCAAGGTAAACCTAAACACACGACACATAGGGGCACTCCGTCCCCACACATATCAACCGTCCCCATCGATTCCCTGGCAACAGATCAGGGCTCACCGCCTTGGCGTACAATGCCTCACTGACCCCGACTGGCCGTCGTGCAGTGACCGCACTTGTACCCACCATAACCGGAATGGGAGACCTCGTCTCAGGTCGCGTGAGGGGATATGTCTGCGGGCAGGTTCACTCAGGTACTAGGCTTACCGATTTACCATATTTCTCGGTATGTGTTTAGTACGTTCAAACGCTTGACACAGGTATCCACACGTTAATCCTTATTCCATTTTCCATCTCGTGAACAACCAATCCCCATGGATTGTTGTTCACCAACTAGTATCATGACAGTGTGAAAGTGGGTACAATCAATTTCCTGATCTCGCGCGAGTGCTAGAAAAATCACTCGTCTTCTACCGAGATCCTAATTAAATAAAGCAACTACTCGACCTGTCATACTAGTATTCATCTCAAAAGGATTCCTGAGATCATGCAACTAGGGTTTCAAACAATTCCTACACCTAAGTGCACAATCAATCCTACAATCATTAAGTGAAGTAAAATAGCATAAATAACAGGTTATGCATAAAACCGGGGCTTGCCTTCCAAAGCAGTGGCAGGCAGGTCCTTTGGTGCTGGCTCGGGTGCTGGATCTGGGGCTACCTCCTGAGCAGCTCCTTGCTCCAGCACGAGGATGTACTCTCCGTCAGCAAGATTACAGTCTATCGAATGCAATGAACATGTATGTCATGATTATGCATGATTTAACAACATTTTGTAAAAGAAACTAAGTCAAGAAGTAACTTAGAGTTCTTAGTCATGCGGGGCTTCCAGTGGGTTAGGTTTAATACTCCTTAGGCTTGGGTTTTCAGTGAGGATAACATAGTGGATTGGTATTACCTTGATACATTTTTAGTGGACAGACTACAAGGGTTTTGAGATAACATTAATTCACATTATCCATTTTCCTTTCTTTGATTTCCATTTAGGGTTTCTAGGGTAGGTTTGAACTACAACAGGGTTTTAATAATTTTCAAAAATTCTGTAAAAATTACAGTGGGTTGTCACTGGCTATTCTAGCTTGTTTTTAAGAATTTGAGGCTTAGAGTATAAAAGTTAGGCCTTAAACAAAAATAACAAAAGTTAGGCAAAAAGGGCCACTTTACACTACACCTCCTAGTTAGGGGTAGGTTCTGTCCTAAAAGTTATTTTTGTTGGCATCCTCTGGTAATAATAGGCCTCTGTGCTAAAAATCACAGAAAACTAAGGGGTGGTTATTTAGTTATGATTTTCTTAAGTTTAATGTCAAAAAGGCACTTTCTACTACCTTATTATTTGAAAAATGTCAAACAGCAGATTTCCTATTTTTCTTAGGTTCTTTCTAATAAAACAATAGTTATCCCAAGGGTGGGGGTGTTTTAACCTTGGGGTTATTTTTGTAGAGTTTTTCTAAGTTTCACTTGTTTTATTAAAACAACAGGGATCTTACTTAGTTTACACTAAAACAGGGTATGATATATTTTTCCAGTGAACTACATTGAATAAGTAGCCTAACAAAAATAGAGGTACCCTCTGGTTCATTAATTTAATTACATTTTCTATTTTCCTTATCCTTAAGCATATTATAGAATAAGGGGTAAAACTAACTCAAATGGAGTGGACAGAGAGGTTTAACATTTTTAAACAGGTTAGTAGGTAAATATAAACTTCTCCAAATTTTCCTAACCCTAGTCAAATAGCCTAACTATTTTTCTTACTATTATTTAGCTTTTGGTCAAAACTAAGATTAAATCAGAACTTTTAAGTTTTCCACAGTACCAAGGGGTTTTATATTTTTCTTAAATAGGTTACCTTAATTTGAGTCTAACAAAATTGGTTTGACCAAATTTGGATGATTTAAACAGAAGTTATGCATTTTCAAAGTTGCTGTTCAATTTAAAACAGATTTAATTAAGGGTTTCTGGAAAAACAGTTTACACCGGGGTCCCTGGGTTTAAACGAAATCCACCTTCACAGATCTACCCCCACGCCACTATTCCCCTGTGTCACTGACATTACACAAAACCCCCTGACCTTTCTTCCCTCTCACCCGCAGTCCTTCCCTTCACTGAAACAGTAACCGCGGGAAAGAAAAGGGAGGCGCGGCTTACAGGCGGCGAGGGAGGTCCGGCGAAGGGTGGGGTCGGCTTGGGGAGACTCTGGCGGTCACGTCGAGGTACGGCTCAGCGTCGGAGGTGGTCGGAATCGCCCGGTCCACGCGTGCAGGCGGGTGTCCTCGTCGGCGGCGAGTATACCGGCCAAACTACGGCGAACTGGCGCAATCCGAGGGCACGGTGAGCATCACGGGGTCACGCAACGACTGTGTGCACAAGGAATCGAAGGATGGTGGAGTGGCTTACCTGGTCCACGTGCTCCGGCGGGGTGAGAGCTCCGGCGAGCGCGGACTGGCTTCTCCGGCGAAGGGAACTTCGATTCCTTGCTCGGGGAGCTTCACAGAGGTGTGCACAAGCTTCTCCGAAGGCAGGACGGGGTCGGGGATGGCTCTGCTGGCCGGTCTACGGTGGCAGAGGGGTTGGGCGGCCGCGGACTCGCTGCGCACGGGCAAACGGCGACGAGCTAACTCCGGCGAGGTATGGAGGGTGTGCGGAAGGGCATAGGCGCGGGTTTGGCTCGGGCGCGCGCGAGCGTGCTCTGGCGCGGGCAGACGGCGTCGAACACGTGGCAGTGAGTTTCTTCCAATGTTCAAACGCTTCCAGAGATCGCAAACGTGCGAATCTCGCCATGAATCCGGCGCAGACCTCCTCCTGGCACCTAGGGCTATCTCACATGTGTGAGTTCCAAGGGATGATACGCCCTAGATAGGGAGATAGACGGGCGCCAAATCTGGCTTGTCTCCCTGCCCGCTCAGCGACAAAACTGATGTCAAGTGTTGTCAAACGTCTGAGTCTCGGCCTCAAATTTTTCCAGGGGGTGCCTTAAGTGGTATAGCACATTTTTGGTATAGAACCCAAGTGGTTTTGGCGCCATCTTCAAAGTGAACACGGCTGGTCTTTGAATTAGGGCTAAAATGTGACTTAGAGGGAAATAGAGAGCTCTAGCTCTCTCTCCACTTGGAGATTTGAATTGGGGTTTCTCCAGGGGTCTTTTTGCAATATTTCCCTCCCTTATTTGATGGTTATAATGTTGCTTAGGGTTTGGGTAAAAGTTACACATGCTTTGCCCCACTTGTTCACTCTCTTTCCCCCCTTTTACTTAGGGTTTTGGAAGGTAGGGCTTTTGAGAGGTCTAGGGTTCTTCTCCCCTTATTACCCAAGGTAGCAAGTGTGCAAGGATTAGAGTAATGCTTCTTATGTCATTGGCCACTTGATTAGCACAAGAGCTCCAAAGTTCTCATGTGGTGCCCTAAGTCTTTACCTTTGTGAAAACAGCTTCTAGTGCCAAGGTGGCTCTAGCCAAGGTAACACCTGGGGTGTTACAGCCCTCCCCCCTTAAAGGAATCTCGTCCCGAGATTTAGACAGAGTTCCTTGGAGGGTGCTTGAAGGTGTGGTGGTGTTGTTTTTCCTTTACCCTTAAGTTTCTCTTATTAACTGCTCTTCGAATGTCATCCTCTTTGCAACTTCAGAAGGAAGCCCTTCTTAAGTTAAATCCACAACTTAGACTATCCTTGTTATCTAAGTTTTTCTTATAATTGGATTCAAAGGGCAGGTGGGGGTGGGGTTCGGGGTTACATACCGACTGCTTTGGGTAGAAACTCGGGGAAGCGAGAGCGTAGAAAATCCTCAGTCTCCCATGTAGCTTCTTCTGCTGAATGGTGACTCCACTGAACCTTATACATTCTGACCGACCTTGCCCGAGTTGATCTCTCTTTTTGATCTAGTACCTTGACGGGGTACTCTTGGTAGGATAAGTCTGGTTCTATCTCAATGTCTGGCTCCGGTAGCACTTCAGTGGGTAGACGAACGCATTTCCGCAGCTGAGATACATGGAACACATTATGAACCGCTGACATGTGAGGTGGCAATTCCACTTGATAGGCCACGGGTCCACAACCTGCCTTGATCTCATAGGGTCCAATGTAGCGAGGAGCTAATTTGCCCTTGATCCCGAATCTCTGGACACCCTTGGTGGGTGATACCTTAAGGTAGACATGATCTCCCACCTCAAACTGTAGAGGCTTCCGCCTCTTATCATGATAGCTCCTTTGCCTGGCCTGAGCAGCTTCTAAGTTCTTGGTAATAACCCTGACCTTTGCCTCTGCCTCAAGTACCAAGTCTGGCCCAAAAATTTCCCTTTCTCCTGCCTGAGACCAGTTTAGTGGGGTCCTACATCTTCTCCCATATAATGCCTCAAAAGGTGCCATCTTTAAACTGGACTGATAGCTGTTATTATAAGAAAACTCTGCCAAAGACAGACACTTGTCCCAATCCTTTCCATAATGTAGTGCACATGCCCGCAACATGTCTTCCAAAATCTGATTCACCCTTTCTGTCTGGCCATCTGTTTGTGGGTGGTATGCTGAGCTTCGGATGACATGGGTCCCAAGTGATTCTTGCAGTTTTTCCCAAAAGCGTGCCACAAACAGTGCTCCTCGGTCAGATATAATGGTCTTTGGAATACCATGCAATCTCACTATCTGATCAACATAAATTTCAGCATACTTCTCTGTCTTGTGGGTGGTGTGCACTGGCAAGAAATGAGCAGTCTTGGTCAATCTGTCCACGATAACCCAAATAGAATCATGGTGCCTGGAGGTATTGGGTAATC
This sequence comes from Zea mays, assembly GCF_902167145.1. Classification (NCBI taxonomy): domain Eukaryota; kingdom Viridiplantae; phylum Streptophyta; class Magnoliopsida; order Poales; family Poaceae; genus Zea; species Zea mays. The sequence goes on along the minus strand of NC_050096.1, from coordinate 125,320,229 downwards.
CCACTATGAAGTCCATGCAAATGTCCTCCCATTTCCAAGATGGTATGGGAAGGGGTTGCAAATGGCCTGCTGCCTTCAAGTGACTAGCTTTAACTCTCCGACAGGTATCGCACTCGGATATGTACTTGGCAATTTCCCTCTTCATTCTGGTCCACCAATATAGAGATCTGAGATCATGGTACATCTTGTTGCTACCAGGGTGCATGGAGAATTTGGAAAGGTGAGCTTCATCTAGTATCTTCTTTCTGAGCTCAGGGTCCTTAGGAACAACCAATCGATCTCCAAACCATAGAATTCCCTTGCTGTCCTGCCGGAAACACTTGTATTTCTCTGCCTTTTGCTTGATCATATCCTTGATAACCTGAACACCCTTATCCTCAACCTGTGCCCTGACTATTTGCTCTTGCAATGTGGGCTCCACCGAGATATAGCTTAGGTTACCCGAAGAAACAACTTCCAGGTTCAGCTTACACAACTCATCACATAGGGTGGTCATTCCCACATCCATGCTCATACAATTACACTGGGCCTTTCTGCTCAAGGCATCTGCCACAACATTGGCCTTACCTGGGTGGTAATGCACATCTAAATCATAGTCCTTGATCAACTCTAACCATATCCTCTGCCTCATGTTCAGGTCTGCCTGAGTGAAGATGTATTTGAGACTCTTGTGATCAGTGTAGATGTTACAGTGAGCTCCCATCAGGTAGTGTCTCCATATCTTAAGAGCATGAACTACAGCTGCCAATTCTAGATCATGTGTAGGGTAGTTCTGCTCATGGGGCCTGAGTGCTCGGGAAGCATAAGCAATCACTCTGTTCTCTTGCATCAAGACACATCCCAATCCGGTACCAGAAGCATCACAATAAACTTCAAATGGCTTGGTGTTGTCAGGTTGGGCCAGCACTGGGGCTGTTGTCAAATGTTGCCTCAAGGTATGAAAGGCATCTTCACACTTTTGGCTCCACTCAAATTTGACTCCCTTCTTTAACAGTTCAGTCATTGGTTTGGCAATTCTGGAGAAATCCGGAATAAATCGTCGATAATACCCTGCCAATCCCAGAAAACTCCGAATTTGCTTTACTGTGGTCGGGGGTTTCCAATCCATCACCTCCTGCACCTTCTCAGGATCAACTGATATCCCATCTTGAGAAATTGTGTGACCCAAGAATTTTATCTCCTTCAGCCAAAACTCACACTTACTCAGCTTAGCATACAGCTGATGATCACGCAGTCTCTGAAGTACAGTATGCAAGTGTTTAGTGTGCTCGGCTTCGTTCTTGGAATAAACCAGTATATCATCAATGAAAACGACCACGAACTGGTCTAACTCTGGCATGAATACTGAGTTCATCAAATACATAAAATAAGCCGGGGCATTGGTCAGCCCAAAAGACATCACCAGAAACTCATATAGTCCATATCTGGTAGAGAAAGCCGTCTTGGGAATATCACTAGCACGGATCTTGATCTGATGGTATCCTGAGCGAAGGTCTATCTTGGAGAATACCTTGGCTCCAACCAACTGATCAAACAGAACATCAATGCGGGGCAGCGGGTATTTGTTCTTAATAGTTACCGCATTGAGAGGACGGTAGTCAACACACATCCTCAAACTCTCATCCTTTTTCTTCACAAATAATGCTGGACATCCCCATGGTGAAGTGCTTGGACGAATAAACCCTTTGTCCAACAACTCTTGCAATTGTTTCTTCAATTCTGCCAATTCTGCGGGAGGCATCCTATAGGGTCTCTTGGAGATAGGAGCGGTCCCGGGTTGCAATTCGATGGCGAACTCAATATCTCGGTCAGGTGGCATCCCTGGCAATTCATCCGGAAAAACATCCGGATAGTCACAGACCACTGGGATCTTTTCCACTGGGGATTCTAACATAACAAAGGCACAAGATCGGGTACAACCCTGGTCAGGCAAATACAGTGTGGTCTCACCACAAGTTGGCGAGTGCACCTCAATGGCTCTAGCCGCAATATCCATCACAGCCTGATTTCTTGTCAACCAGTCAGTTCCCAATATAATATCCACACTCTCCAAACCCAGAATGAGAAGGTTGGCTTTAATTATCAGACTACCAAACTTTATAGGCACATTCTTGTTAATTTGGTAGGTGGCAACCCTGCCTTCTGGGGTTGAAATTGTAATGCCCCCATTGGTGTGGTGAAAGGGCAACTAGCATTTGGCACTAAACCTTGCACTGATAAAACTATGCGAAGCACCGGAATCAAAAAGAACAATAGCAGGAAAATTTAATACTGTAAAGATACCAGTCATGACGGGTGCTCCCTCTGGAATGTCAGCCATGGTGGTGAAGTTCAGCCTGCCCTGCCTCACTTGCACCTTCTGTCTCTTGCCTTGGTTCTGATTGACATTCTGCCCCTGCCTCTGCTGGTTCCTGGGGCAATTCTTGGCATAATGCCCAGTGTTGCCACAAGTGAAACACCTGTTGTCATTGGCTTGGCGGTACTGCTGCTGCTGATTATTCCTCTGAGCTGGGAACTGGTTGCGGTTGGGTGCCTGCTGCTGCTGCTGCTGCTGAGGTCGGATTACCCATCGCCCTTGCTGCTGCTGGGGTCCCCTGCCCTGGGTGTCGGACACAATCCGGAAACGCTGTGGCTGAGCTGAGGGTCCTGCCACGGGGGTCTTCCTCTTTTTCTCTGCCTGCCTAGCGGTAATGCAGTCCTCTTGGGAGATAGCCATGTTGACCAACTCATTGTAGCTGTTGGCCCTGACGGTGTTGAGGCGATCCCGGAGCTTAGTGCTGAGTCCCCTTCTGAATCCGTCTCTCTTCTTCTCATCTGTATCCGCATGATATCCCGCATACTGGCACAAGTCATTAAAGGCCTGGGCGTACTGCAACACTGTCCTGCTGCCCTGAGTGAGTGCCAAGAACTCATTGAGCTTCCTGTCCATGATCCCAGCTGGTATATGGTGTCCTCTAAAAGCTGCCTTAAACTCCCTCCACTCCACCTCTCGGTCCTCTGGCTGCATAGCAAGAAAGTGATCCCACCAAGTCCTTGCAGGTCCGCGAAGCTGCTGGGTAGCGAACCTGACTTTGGTGACCTCTGAGCAAACTCCATGGAGTAGTGGGAATTTGGATTCCACCACTCGCAGCCACACATCTGCGTCAAGTGGGTCCTCCGCCCTTGTGAATAGTGGAGGCTGGGTGCTGAGGAATTCCTGATAGGTGGCCACCGCGGGGTGACGTTGGTGGTCCCCACCACCATAATGCTGAGGTGGTGGCTGGCGTTGAGCCAGCTGCCTCAGGATCTCATTCTGCTGAGCCATGAGCTCCTGCAGAGTGGGAGGTGGGGGCGGCGGTGGAACGTGCTCGTTCTGGCCACGACGCTGCCTCCCGGCCATCTGAAAAACCACATACTTACTTAACACCATAGTTCCAAATTTCAAGATTTTATCACGGGGAAAAGTTAAAACAGCATGATAGACTCTGACTTCAACAAAAGGGATTTCAAGAGGCATAATTTCTTCCTTCCAAAAATTAAACTGATAAAAGCATCCATCAAACAAGCTCCCAAGAGAGTTTAACACGATTACATCAAATTGTTCCAAAATGACTCAACTCTACCTAGCCTAGTACCCCAAGGGTGCAAAAGCTAAGCTAGCTGCGAGGAGTCCGACTGTCCAACTTCTAAACCTACCCTGGACACCTAGTGAGCGAACGAAGCAACACTTGACTCGGGGGAAGGTGGTCTTCCCGAGCCAGCAGTGTCCACACTGGAGGCAGGCTCATCTCCTCCCTCAATGTCGACGTCCTCGTTGGCCTCCTAGTCCTGGATCTCCTGGTGGTGCATGTCCAGGTGCTCGTTAGCCTCAGCAAGCTGCTGCTGAGTGTTAATGAGCTGATCCTCGAGGACCTCGATGGTGTTCTCCCTGGTACCTACCAGCTCCTCCAACTCCTGAATATCGGTGGATAGCTGCTCCACCTACAAATCCTTCTCCACCATTTCTTGAGATAAATCAACCACGAGCTCCTCTCTGTTATCCAGCGTGATCTTTGTTGCCTCCAGCAGTGCCATCAGATGGGACATTGCCTCACCGTGCATCACCTGCAGACGGTACAGAGCATTCATGCACCGTACTGTCAAGTGCGCAGTCTGACCTGGGTAGATGGCCCAGATGTCCTTGGCATGCTCCACCCGATCCTTCCACATTGGGTCGTCCTCCTTCTCAGCGGGGAACAAGCCAATGGGGTGGGTAGCCAGCTCTAAGGGATGGAATCCGCAGAAGGTAGTCAATCTATGCAGAGCGATTGCCTCGATCGTGTCCTCTGCCCGGTACCCGAAAGACTCTGAGTCCAAGGAGCGCCAGCCTGGCTGCAGGGGATGAGGCTCCAAAGTCATCCTCACCCTACAGCGGGGCACCCGGTGCTTCTCGAACTGTTGCACCGCGTACTGAGGGGGTGTCGTATATCCGGCCCCCTGAAGTACTTCCCACAAAATGCGGGGAAAGCCCTCTCGTGCGAGTCCGTCAGTGTGGGTCAGTGCATTCCCGTCATCGGAGGATCCGTGGGAAGTCATCTGTGTACGGTTAAGCGTAAGTAAAAGAAAAAGAATTATAAAAAGAACAAGGAAAATAAAACTCAGCCTTTCTCCAGTTAAGTAAAAAGGCACTAGGGACCTAGTTGGTTGTTATCTTGTTTTTAAGTCCTTTACTCAGTTATCCATTGCTTAGTTATGAATGCATGCATGCTCGTCCTGAACGGCCTCACAACAAGATAAAAGGAATAGGGAGGAACTCCCATCCTGTAAAAGTGGCCTGTAGGGCCTAGTTACTTAGCCACCTAGCTACCCTTCTATTAACCTAAGGCTTCACGTCCTAGGTCTATCCTGCTCGTCCTACTATCTATCCAACCTTGTTTCTATCAAGTTTTATTTAGAAAATTTATGGTATTTACATTTTATTGATTCCTCTGTGGTGGTACAAGCTCCGATACCAGCTGTGGCGGAACTGCCCGAATTATTCCAACTTAAGTGCCCAAGTCCCGCCTTAGAGGCTAGACCACACTTAAATGGGAATAACCCGTCAATCCCTCGGATCTAGTCCGACACGGCCACTGACAGGATCAAGTACCACAATCTCACTCGAAGGTGAGTCACAGAGCAAATACAATAAAGCATAAAACCATACATGCCACAATGTTAAATTATTACATCACCATCATCATCATCGGAGTTTTTGCAAAAGTAACCATCATTGTTCGAAGTGCAGCGGAATAAAACTAACGATAATTAAACAGAGAGATGGGGAAGCCTGTCCCATCACTCCTCATGCTCCTCCTCAGCCGAGGCAGGGTCCCACTCGACAGTCCAACCCGGTGGCAGGGTGGTCGGCCAAGTTATCCCAGCAACCATCTCCTCCAGAGAACCTGTAAAAATTATGCCACAAGCAAGGCTGAGTATACTAATACTCAGCTAGACTTACCCGGTGTGAGGAGTCTACTCCTCTACCTCTAGACATGCAGCTGTTTGGCTGTGGGGTTTGGTTGCCAAAAGCACTAGCTGAGTTTCTAAATCAAGATTTTAACTTAGTCAAAATTAAGTGTGACTCTCTTAAGGCTAAAAGTGGACTATCTACTCATACATGGTAGCAAGCATTATTAGCAATCAACATCTTATATCAACTCATCATATTTCCACTTATTACTCAATGCAGTACAATGGATCAAGCAGTCTCATTAGCTGCGAGAAGCAGACGATTCGAATCGAGTTTTTTTATCCTTGCAAGGTAAACCTAAACACACGACACGTAGGGGCACTCCGTCCCCACACATATCAACCGTCCCCATCGATTCCCTGGCAACAGATCAGGGCTCACCGCCTTGGCGTACAATGCCTCACTGACCCCGACTGGCCGTCGTGCAGTGACCGCACTTGTACCCACCATAACCGGAATGGGAGACCTCGTCTCAGGTCGCGTGAGGGGATATGTCTGCGGGCAGGTTCACTCAGGTACTAGGCTTACCGATTTACCATATTTCTCGGTATGTGTTTAGTACGTTCAAACGCTTGACACAGGTATCCACACGTTAATCCTTATTCCATTTTCCATCTCGTGAACAACCAATCCCCATGGATTGTTGTTCACCAACTAGTATCATGACAGTGTGAAAGTGGGTACAATCAATTTCCTGATCTCGCGCGAGTGCTAGAAAAATCACTCGTCTTCTACCGAGATCCTAATTAAATAAAGCAACTACTCGACCTGTCATACTAGTATTCATCTCAAAAGGATTCCTGAGAACATGCAACTAGGGTTTCAAACAATTCCTACACCTAAGTGCACAATCAATCCTACAATCATTAAGTGAAGTAAAATAGCATAAATAACAGGTTATGCATAAAACCGGGGCTTGCCTTCCAAAGCAGTGGCAGGCAGGTCCTCTGGTGCAGGCTCGGGTGCTGGATCTGGGGCTACCTCCTGAGCAGCTCCTTGCTCCGGCACGAGGATGTACTCTCCGTCAGCAAGATTACAGTCTATCGAATGCAATGAACATGTATGTCATGATTATGCATGATTTAACAACATTTTGTAAAAGAAACTAAGTCAAGAAGTAACTTAGAGTTCTTAGTCATGCGGGGCTTCCAGTGGGTTAGGTTTAATACTCCTTAGGCTTGGGTTTTCAGTGAGGATAACATAGTGGATTGGTATTACCTTGATACATTTTTAGTGGACAGACTACAAGGGTTTTGAGATAACATTAATTCACATTATCCATTTTCCTTTCCTTGATTTCCATTTAGGGTTTCTAGGGTAGGTTTGAACTACAACAGGGTTTTAATAATTTTCAAAAATTCTATAAAAATTACAGTGGGTTGTCACTGGCTATTCTAGCTTGTTTTTAAGAATTTGAGGCTTAGAGTATAAAAGTTAGGCCTTAAACAAAAATAACAAAAGTTAGGCAAAAAGGGCCACTTTACACTACACCTCCTAGTTAGGGGTAGGTTCTGTCCTAAAGGTTATTTTTGTTGGCATCCTTTGGTAATAATAGGCCTCTGTGCTAAAAATCACAGAAAACTAAGGGGTGGTTATTTAGTTATGATTTTCTTAAGTTTAATGTCAAAAAGGCACTTTCTACTACCTTATTATTTGAAAAATGTCAAACAGCAGATTTCCTATTTTTCTTAGGTTTTTTCTAATAAAACAATAGTTATCCCAAGGGTGGGGGTGTTTTCACTTTGGGGTTATTTTTGTAGAGTTTTTCTAAGTTTCACTTGTTTTATTAAAACAACAAGGATCTTACTTAGTTTACACTAAAACAGGGTATGATATATTTTTCCAGTGAACTATATTGAATAAGTAGCCTAACAAAAATAGAGGTACCCTCTGGTTCATTAATTTAATTACATTTTCTATTTTCCTTATCCTTAAGCATATTATAGAATAAGGGGTAAAACTAACTCAAATGGAGTGGACAGAGAGGTTTAACATTTTTAAACAGGTTAGTAGGTAAATATAAACTTCTCCAAATTTTCCTAACCCTAGTCAAATAGCCTAACTATTTTTCTTACTATTATTTAGCTTTTGGCCAAAACTAACATTAAATCAGAACTTTTAAGTTTTCCACAGTACCAAGGGGTTTTATATTTTTCTTAAATAGGTTACCTTAATTTGAGTCTGACAAAATTGGTTTGACCAAATTTGGATGATTTAAACAGAAGTTATGCATTTTCAAAGTTGCTGTTCAATTTAAAACAGATTTAATTAAGGGTTTCTGGAAAAACAGTTTACACCGGGGTCCCTAGGTTTAAACGAAATCCACCTTCACAGATCTACCCCCACGCCATTATTCCCCTGTGTCACTGACATTACACAAAACCCCCTGACCTTTCTTCCCTCTCACCCGCAGTCCTTCCCTTCACTGAAACAGTAACCGCGGGAAAGAAAAGGGCGGCGCGGCTTACCGGCGGCGAGGGAGGTCCGGCGAAGGGTGGGGTCGGCTTGGGGAGACTCTGGCGGTCACGTCGAGGTACGGCTCGGCGTCGGAGGTGGCCGGAATCGCCCGGTCCACGCGTGCAGGCGGGTGTCCTCGTCGGCAGCGAGTATACCAGCCAAACTACGGCGAACTGGCACAATCCGAGGGCACGGTGAGCATCACGGGGTCACGCAACGACTGTGTGCACAAGGAATCGAAGGATGGTGGAGTGGCTTACCCGGTCCACGTGCTCCGGCGGGGGTGAGAGCTCCGGCGAGCGCGGACTGGCTTCTCCGGCGAAGGGAACTCCGATTCCTTGCTCGGGGAGCTTCACAGAGGTGTGCACAAGCTTCTCCGAAGGCAGGACAGGGTCGGGGATGGCTCTGCTGGCCGGTCTACGGTGGCAGAGGGGTTGGGCGGCCGCGGACTCGCTGCGCACGGGCAAACGACGACGAGCTAACTTCGGCGAGGTATGGAGGGTGTGCGGAAGGGCATAACCGAAGCCTGGGAGGGATTTATAAGCTCGGGCGCGGGCCACGGCGCGGGTTTGGCTCGGGCGCGGCGCGGGGCATGCGAGGGCGCGCGCGAGCGTGCTCTGGCGCGGGCAGACGGCGTCGAACACGTGGCAGTGAGTTTCTTCCAATGTTCAAACGCTTCCAGAGATCGCAAACGTGCGAATCTCGCCATGAATCTGGCGCAGACCTCCTCCTGGCACCTAGGGCTATCTCACATGTGTGAGTTCCAAGGGATGATACGCCCTAGATAGGGAGATAGACGGGCGCCAAATCTGGCTTGTCTCCCTGCCCGCTCAGCGACAAAACTGATGTCAAGTGTTGTCAAACGTCTGAGTCTCGGCCTCAAATTTTTCCAGGGGGTGCCTTAAGTGGTATAGCACATTTTTGGTATAGAACCCAAGTGGTTTTGGCGCCATCTTCAAAGTGAACACGGCTGGTCTTTGAATTAGGGCTAAAATGTGACTTAGAGGGAAATAGAGAGCTCTAGCTCTCTCTCCACTTGGAGATTTGAATTGGGGTTTCTCCAGGGGCCTTTTTGCAATATTTCCCTCCCTTATTTGATGGTTATAATGTTGCTTAGGGTTTGGGTAAAAGTTACACATGCTTTGCCCCACTTGTTCACTCTCTTTCCCCCCTTTTACTTAGGGTTTTGGAAGGTAGGGCTTTTGAGAGGTCTAGGGTTCTTCTCCCCTTATTACCCAAGGTAGCAAGTGTGCAAGGATTAGAGTAATGCTTCTTATGTCATTGGCCACTTGATTAGCACAAGAGCTCCAAAGTTCTCATGTGGTGCCCTAAGTCTTTACCTTTGTGAAAACAGCTTCTAGTGCCAAGGTGGCTCTAGCCAAGGTAACACCTGGGGTGTTACAGCAACCTCCCCCTGTTCCTCTCCGACACCGCTCGCGCCTGGTTGGAACACCTGCCTCCGGGGCAGATCTCCAACTGGGACGACCTAGTCCAAGCCTTCGCCGGCAATTTCCAGGGCACGTACGTGCGCCCCGGGAACTCCTGGGACCTCCGAAGCTGCCGGCAGCAGCCGGGAGAGTCTCTCCGGGACTACATCCAGCGATTTTCGAAGCAGCGCACCGAGCTGCCCAACATCACCGACTCGGATGTCATCGGCGCGTTCCTCGCCGGCGCCACTTGCCGCGACCTAGTGAGCAAGTTGGGTCGCAAGACCCCCACCAGCGCGAGCGAGCTGATGGACATCGCCACCAAGTTCGCCTCTGGCCAGGAGGCAGTCGAGGCTATCTTCCGAAAGGACAAGAAACCCCAGGGCCGCCCATCGGAAGATGCTCCCGAGGCGTCGACTCAGTGCGGTGCCAAGAAGAAAGGCAAGAAGAAGCCGCAAGCGAAACGCAACGTCGCCGACGCGGACCTTGTCGCCGCCGCCGAGTACAAGAACCCTCGGAAACCCCCCGGAGGTGCCAACCTCTTCGACAAGATGCTCAAGGAGCCGTGCCCCTACCACCAGGGGCTCGTCAAGCACACCCTTGAGGAGTGCGTCATGCTTCAGCGCCACTTCCACAGGGCCGGGCCAGCCGCGGAGGGTGGCAGGGCCCGCGACGATGACAAGAAGGAAGATCACCAAGCAGGAGAGTTCCTCGAGGTCCGCGACTGCTTCATGATCTACGGCGGGCAAGCGGCGAATGCCTCGGCTCGGCACCGCAAACAAGAGCGCCGGGAGGTCTGCTCGGTGAAGGTGGCAGCGCCAGTCTACCTAGACTGGTCCGACAAGCCTATCACCTTCGACCAAGCTGACCACCCCGACCATGTGCCGAGCCCGGGGAAATACCCGCTCGTCGTCGACCCCGTCATGGGTGACGTCAGGCTCACCAAGGTCCTTATGGACGGAGGCAGCAGCCTCAACATCATCTACGCCGAGACCCTTGGGCTCCTGCGCGTCGATCTGTCCTCCGTCCGAGCAGGCGTTGCGCCCTTCCACGGGATCATTCCCCGGAAGCGCGTTGTTGGGACTATGCTTCGTCGCCGAAGGTCTTGTAGGAAGAAGCAGCTTTCGGCTGAAGCTGTTCGTATGAGATGACCGAAGGTTCCTACTCATGAAGCTTCGGTATTACAAACCGACTTAAAAGTAGAATGACCCTCTAGTCCATAAGTGCTTAGGTCGCTGTTGTAATCTTTTATAAGGGGCATAATTGTAATTTCTCACAGGCTGTGTCCTGTGCCTATAAATAGTGAACAGTATTCCCTTACTGTTCACGGATTCTGATTTTTGCAATCACATCATTAAGGAACCAATCTTTGCCAAGGCAGAGGTATAATTGTATTCAACAATTCAATATATTAAGAAAATATAATATGTTCCGTTTATGATTCATTTACCTTTGATACTCTTTATTTTATGTTATCTTATACAATCTATTACAATTCAATTACGAAGATTTAACCTTCGTAATTGTATTGCCATCAACCTTCGTCCAAGGATCATTATCCTCAAGGGAATAATGCTTCGTGGATGAAGGACATTAACATTTAACATTTTATGTTGCCTTGTTCTTAATTCATAGCATTTGAGAACAAGTCCCCAACATTGGCGCCCACCTCCGGTGAACTCACTTCCACTTTTTTTGAGCTGATGGCTTCGTTCAACGATCAAGCTGGAGCTGCTTCGGAGCCGAAGCTGGTGCTCCCGATTACAGGTGGTTCGTGCTCAGAACCAGCCAACAAAAAGCAGAAGAAAGAGGCGCAGAGAAGGGTACAACATGTTGGAGTGCAAGGACCCTTTATCAAGTCAAGGTGGTCCCACATCCCAATCACCTTCTCCCAGGAGGACCTTCAGCTCAAGGATTTTCCTCATAACGATGCTATGGTTATTTCTTGCGTTATCAAAGGGTTTCTGGTCCACAATGTCTTGGTTGATATAGGCAGTGCAGCTGATATCATATTTGCTAAGGCCTTCAGACAAATGCAAGAGCCAGAAGATAAGATTCATGATGCTACACATCCTCTCTATGGCTTCGGAGGAAGACAGATTGTAGCACTGGGCAAGATTACCATGCCAGTGACCTTCGGATTCATTAACAACACTAGAACTGAGCAAGTTGTGTTTGACATTGTTGACATGGAGTACCCTTACAATGCAATTATTGGTCGTGGCACCCTTAATGCTTTCGAAGCAATTCTTCATCCTGCTTACCTTTGCATGAAGATACCTTCGGATCAAGGACCCATTGCTATTCATGGAAGTCAGGAAGCTGCTAGAAGGGCCGAAGGAAACTGGACTGACTCAAAAGCAATCCATAACATAGATGGAGCTGAAGCTTGTGAACAGTACAAATTCAGAAGGGAGAAAGCAGCTTCAGCAGATCAGCCGAAGCCCATGCTCTTATGTGAGGACATAGCAGAGCAGAAGGTGCTGTTGGGCTCTCAATTATCCGAAGAACAGGAGAAAACCTTGATAAGGTTTTTGTTCAACAACAAAGATGTTTTTGCATGGTCAGCCAATGATCTCTGCGGAGTTAATAGGGATGTTATTGAACACTCTCTCAATGTTGACCCATCCTTCAGACCCAGAAAGCAGAGGCTTCGGAAAATGTCTGATGATAAGGCCGAAGGTGCTCATAATGAAGTCAAAAGACTCCTCAGTGCAGGAGTTATCAGAGAAGTAAAGTACCCAGAATGGCTAGCTAACACTGTTATGGTAAAAAAGGCCAATGGCAAATGGCGAATGTGTATCGATTTTACAGATCTCAACAAGGCTTGTCCGAAGGACGAATTCCCATTGCCAAGGATAGACTCCTTAGTTGATGCAGCAGCTTCGTCAGAGCTTATGAGTCTTCTCGATTGTTATTCAGGCTATCATCAAATTTGGATGAAGAAGGAGGATGAGCCAAAGACCAGTTTCATAACCCCTAGTGGAACATATTGTTACCTTCGGATGCCTGAGGGGCTCAAGAACGCTGGAGGAAGTTTCAGCAGAATGACTGCGAAGGTTCTCCAATCTCAGATAGGCAGAAATGTGCTAACTTATGTTGATGATATCATTGTAAAAAGCACGAAGCAGGAAAATCATATTGCTGATTTGCAAGAGACCTTCGCCAGTTTTAGGCAAGCTGGCCTAAAGTTGAATCCAGAAAAATGTGTCTTCAGAGTCAAGAAGGGGAAATTTCTTGGATGCTTGGTTTCAACAAAGGGAATTGAAGCTAATCCAAGTAAAATTGAAGCTATACTTCGAATGGAGCCACCAACTACAAAAAAGGGGGCCCAAAGATTGACAGGGAGGCTGGCATCTCTTAATAGATTTATATCCAGATCAGCAGAAAGAAATTTACCATTCTTCGAAGTACTGAAATCAGCCGAAGTCTTTCAATGGGGACCAAGCCAACAAAAAGCCTTCGAGGACCTGAAGCAATATTTGATAGATTTAACAACCTTAAATCCACCAACGCCAGGGGCTCCGTTGTTATTATATGTGGCAGCTTCGCACTCAGCGGTAAGTGCAGCACTTGTCCAGGAGAAGCTTGACGGCCAAGTCAAGAAGCAGGTCCCAGTGTATTTTGTATCTGAAGTTCTTAGTATATCAAAGAAAAACTATACAGAGTTAGAGAAGGTGTTATATGCTGTTTTGATGGCATCCAGGAAGCTTCGGCATTACTTTCAAGCATACAATATTATTGTTCCTTCTTCGCAGCCGTTGAAGGATATTATGAGAAATAGAGAAGCTACTGGGCGGATTGGAAAATGGGCTGCAGAGCTCAATGAATTTTGCATTGATTATGTGCATAGATCTTCGATCCAGTCCCAAGCGTTGGCAGATTTTATCGCCGATTGGACGCTAGGGGCTCAGGATGAAGAAACAAATAAAGATGTCGAAGTATGGATAGTGTTTTGCGATGGGTCTTGGGGAACCTTCGGGGCAGGAGCAGCTGCTGTGTTGGTCTCGCCATCCAAAGTTATAACTTGTTATGCGGCAAGGCTCGATTTCAGTTGTACAAACAATATCACTGAGTACGAAGCCCTGCTTTTGGGTCTTCGGAAGCTAAAAGCAATGGGAATCAGAAGGGCCATTCTTAAAACTGATTCCCAGGTTGTTTCGGGTCATATCGACAAGAGTTGCAAGGCTAAAGATCCGAAGCTTGAAAAATATCTAGACATGGTTCGAAGAGTCGAAGCTTCCTTCGAAGGATTTTCTGTCAAAAATATCCCTCGAGGACAAAATGAGCATGCTGATTTACTAGCCAAGTCAGCAGCACAGGGACTGCCCTTACCTTCGGATGTGTTCTTCGAAACAATAAAAGCACCTTCAGTGGAACTTCTTGAAAGAGCAGTCCTCAATATATCTCCTGTTTATAGCGAAGATTGGAGAACTGAGATCATCTCTTACCTTCAGGGTAAATTCTTTTCAGATGACGAAACTTATAACAGGAGGATAGAGGCAAGAGCTCGTCCATATGTCATGATAGAAGGGGAGTTGTACAAGCATGGAGTTTGTGCTCCGCTACTCAAGTGTTTATCTAGAACCGAAGGCATAGAGTTGATGAAAGAAATACATGCAGGCCTGTGTGGATCTCACATTGGATCTAGGCCGTTACTTGGAAAAGTTTTCCGCCAAGGGTTTTATTGGCCGAAGGCAGCTTCGGATGCAGCGGAATTAGTTCAAAAGTACGAAGGTTGTCAGAAATGTGCAAGAGATCAAAAACAACCTTCGTCCTTAACACAGCTCATACAACCCATCTGGCCATTGCAAAGGTGGGGCCTTGACTTGTTAGGTCCATTACCACCGGCCCAAGGGAACTTAAGATATGTTGTAGTGGCTGTGGAATATTTTTATAAATGGATTGAGGCAAAGCCTTTAGCCACAATAACTTCGGCTACCATCCAAAAGTTTTTCTGGCAGAATATTGTTTGTCGTTTCGGGGTACCAAAGGCCATCACTATATATAATGGAACATAGTTCGACTCCGAAGCTTTCAGAGATTTCTGTGATCAAATTGGTACGAAGATCCATTTTGCATCAGTCAGGCATCCGGAGTCAAATGGACTCGTTGAAAGAGCCAATGGCATTATAATGACAGGAATAATGAAGTTAATCTTCAATCAACCCAGGGGAAAGTGGCCAGAGCAGTTAACCAAAGTGGTGTGGAGCCACAACACAACAACATCAAGGTCAACAGGCTTTACTCCATTCAAGTTATCATTCGGTGACGAAGCAATAACTCCGGAGGAAGCTAAAACTGGATCAATAAGAGTAGTAGCTTCGGCAGAATCAGGTTCTGAAGATGCTTATTCTGTGGAAAAAGATGCTTTAGAAGGGATCAGGCTTCAAGCTGTGGAGAATATAAATAAATATCAAGCCGAAACAATCAAATGGCGTGATAGAAAGGTTCGGCTAAAGAATATTGAGCCAGGACATTTGGTGCTTCGGAGAGTGGCCAACCCAGACACAGTGGGCAAGTTGCAGTTGAAATGGGAGGGACCTTTTTTGGTAGTATCTTCGTCAAGACCCGGTTCATACAGATTGAAGGATATGGACGGCAACGACATTCCTAGATCTTGGAATGCGGATGAGCTTCGGCGATATTATGTATAACTTGATGTAATTTTTTACATTTTTTATTTTTTCTTTCATGGCACCCTTTTCCTTTCCGAAGGGGGAGAAAGGTTTTTAATGGGGCCATCATATGTAATTTCCTTTTTTAGTTCTATAAGAGCAAAATCCCCCAAGGAATGTAAATGTAAAAGCTGAGAACGCACCATCGAGTGCCGAAAAGTAAAAAGCGAAGAAGCTCCAAAGTCGTTCCTAAGGGAATGCAGAGCTTACAGCGAAAATTCAACGCTGATTCCGCCGAAAGTAAAAGGCGAAGAAGCTCCAAAGTCGTTCCTAAGGGAATGCAGAGCTTACAGCGAAAAGTCAACGCTGATTCCGCCGAAAGTAAAAGGCGAAGAAGCTCCAAAGTCGTTCCTAAGGGAATGCAGAGCTTACAGCGAAAAGTTAGCACTGATATGTGATTGTTTCTAAGGAAATAATGGCTGTGATTATGGCTTCGGATATGTGTTTGGACATTCATTTGCACATCAAATTACATCATAGCATTTGCATTCATAAACATTCATCCAGGCATATGTAGGATAATCATCATCATAGCATAAGTGGTTGCTTCGGCAAAAAGAAAAAAAAGAGAGAAGAGCTTCTTCGTGTACGAAAAGAAGAGCTTCGGAAGAAAGGGAAATGTTATGTTCTATGCTTCGCTGTGTACAAAAAGAAGGGAAGGTGTTTTTTTGCCTTCGGCTCAAAAAAGATAATTTCGTCCACATCAAAGCACCTCTCATACATTAATGGAAGGATAAGAGCATATTACAAGGTATGAACAGAATTCATTAAAGACAAGTTTAGTTACATTTACAAAAGTTATCTCAAAAGTTTCTTGAGTCTGTCTACAGTCTACTCCTATTTAATCTTCAAGGGACTTCAGCTTCGGCGTCATTCTTTTTAACCATCGGCTTCGGCTTCGTCATCCTACATGAATTAAGTTGTTGTAAGTAAAAATCGAGCTTGAAGGAAGAGGTAAGCACAAGGTATGATTTCTTACTGGTTCAAGATGACTTCGAGCTTCGTCTCCAGCCTTTTCTCGCCCGCCTTTTGTCCATATCATCTTTACAAATCTATTGGAAATGCTTCGGGCGAGATCAGGAATGTCATCTAGAATTGATGGTGATAAAGTGAAATTGGGCCTATTAACAATCTTTCCATGATCGCAGCCAGCTTTTAGGAAAGCTGCAGCAGTGCCCCGAGAAGCTACCCAGGCGCAGAAGTCACCGTGCCCGGCTATAACTTCGTCAAGCTCATCAATTTCACCCTCAATATGTTCGAAGGTCTTTGCTAAATCTTCAGCTGACGGGGTGAATTTCTCACTGCTAGCTCTGACTGAATGGAAAATTTTTCTCAGTCGTTGAATACATTTGTTGCTAAATTCTAAACATTTGTCTTGAAGGCCCGCCAATAGTTTTTTCAAAACTGAATTTTGTTGAACTTCGGCTTCAAGTTTTGCATTAAGTTCTTGCTTTTCTTGCTCAAACTGTTCAGATTGGCGGAGAAGCTTCGTGTTCAGTTCTGTTATTTTAGCTTCGGCCTCCGCCAATAAGCCTTCAGTTGCTTGAAGCTCGAAGTTTTTCTTTTCAATAGCAGCTGATTGCTCTTTTATCTTGCCTTCTAAATTTTCAATTATAACTTCGTGTTTCTTGTCTTCCAGATCTTGCTGCATTTTCAAAGCTTTGCTTAACAGCATACTCTGCACGAAAACAACCTTCGTTAGACATGTCTTCATTATCCAAAACAATAAAAGTCAGGGGAAAAATAGTTCACCTTGAAATTGGAATAGAATAAACTATCAACGATATGTTGTCGTCGGTAGCGGCTAATGTCCGTTTCTAGCTTCGGAAAACCGATACTCTTTGACAGAGTACCGATAACCTTAGCTCCAGTTTGGTTCCAGATACAGTCCAATTTTTCATCATCAATACCTCCGAAGAGGAGTGCTCCTGGCTTATATCCGCAAGATTTGGCATACTCTTTAAGCTCTTCTATTTCGGTTTTTGACAATTTTTCTCCAACTAAATTTTGGAACATGAAGGCTTCGTCCTCTGAAGCTTCGTCAGCAATTTCCTTTTCTTTCCCCGACGCTGCGGCCACGGCCTCTTCGGCGGCAGTAGTAGCTTCTTCTGCGGCCATGTCTAGCAGCATTTTGTCGATGTGTTCAATTGTGCTTTCCAAGTTCAAATCTTCAATTGAGGTAGCTTCAGCAGCCACAACCTCCGAAGGTGTGATTTCAATATTTGTCATTCCCTCAGCCGCTGGTACCTTCTGAGCTGAAGCTCTCGGTGGTGTCTTGTCAATGACCTCTGTCACACCGATGATTCTCTGTCTCTTTGCTTTAGTCGTTTTCTTCGTTTTTTCGGGCTCCTTTTCCTTCTGAAAAAACTTTGTCAGTTGAGGCCCCAATGGACTTAGCTTCGCAGGCAGGGATTCAGTCATTACCTTCGAAATTTCCTCCACGTCAGTGGCAGAGTGTGATGCGGGGGTTTCTTCTTCGTCGGATACTTTTTGCTTCGGAGAAGACGCTTTCCTCTTCTTCGGAATTTTCTTCTTTGATGGTTCTTTCTCATCTTCATTTAAGGCTTCAGTTATCCTTTTCCTTTTCTGGCCTCCGACACCTTTATTCAGATTTTCGTAGTCAGGGTATTCAAAACCCAAGGCGTCCAGCACTCGATTTAGTCTTCGCTTCGGACGGGTGCCGAAGGCCGCGGTCATCAACTGATCTTCTTTTTTGGAATAATTGCCGAGTATTTCATTGCACATTACTTCAATTGTATCCAGCCACTCTTGGCAAGGTGTTTTAAAGTATTTCTTAAACTTGAAATAGTAAGGTAACCGCACAAGTTCACCTTTTTTCTTCTCCCCCTTTAGCTTCGGCATTTCCCATTCTTTTAAACTAGGAAAAACCTTGAAAGCCAAAAACTCCTGAACCAGGTCTCTTGTACTGATATGCTCTGCAATAATTCTGAATTCATCCAACGCTTGTTGGGTTGGACCTTCTGGTGTCATATTGCAACGAGGTCGGGTTTCTCCGAAGATTAGTTCAAGTGGACTTTGCACAAGCTTCTCCTTGTCGTCATCAACCTTGACATAGAACCACTCCAACTTCCAGCCTGCTGCCCATTTGCTTCGATAGCTGATTACAGGAAACTTTGTGGTTTTCCGATAAGCAAAATTATAACAACCAAAATTGTCATGTAATCCATCTTTTCTAGCCTTCGTCTGATAGTGCAGCTCGTGAACTCGACAAAAGCTGTCCGCAAACAGCTCCACCGCTTGGCTTCGGAGTGCCCAGATATAAACACTAAGCCTAACGATAGCGTTAGGAGTCAACTGATGAAAGTAGATACCAAATCTCTTCAGTACCTCTGCAATAATCCCATGTAGGGGGAATCTTAATCCAGCCTTTAGAAAGCTCTTGAAAATGACTATTTCATCCTTCTCCGGCTTTGGAGTAGTTTCTTCTCCCCCGAAGCGTAATAGCTTCTTCTGATTTTCACTGAAAAAACCCGACTTTACCATCTTGGAGAGATCAGCCTTCGAAATAGTAGACTTTCCGAAGTCCAAGTGGCTGGGCTTGCTTGGCATGGCAATACGATAATCATCTTCGGGATCAGTTTCCTCAATATCTTCTTCTTCTGCTTCGGCAGTTGCTTGTTCTGCTTGTTCCACATCAGCACTGGGGATTTTTTCCGAAGTTACCAGCCCGGATCGTTGCATCGCTTCGGAGATGGGAACAGTCTCCAAACCTTCAGCTTCGCCTCCCTCACGCTCAACCCTAGCGGTAGAGCGCACTCTGGCCATTTAATTCTGAATTTGCGGCAATTAAATACTTTTTTCTCCGAAGTTTTTCATCTGACGAAGCAAGCTTCAAGCTGGAGCTTCGTTCGATTCCGAGAGTCAAGCTTTGGCTATGGTTAAAAATTTTGGCAGCAAAACAGTGCAAATAGCAATGAATGCTGTGGTAACTTCACACCTACTCGTTTGTTTATATAGTACTGCAGGTAAGAAGGCGAAGCGCCAGGATTTTTACACCAGGCGGACAGCCGCTTGCACTCGCTGCGTGGTGGACCGCAGAGACCAAACAGTAACTCTGCAAGGTGGGACCGCTACGCGCTAGGAAACTGAATCGTTTCTCGACCACGAGCTCAGGGAAGGTGTTTTTTGGACCTTCGGCTTCCCGAAGCTTAAGAGACTTTTTTCACGGATCAAGCTCGTTACGAAAAACGATCTAGCACCGCGAAAGGGGCTACTGTTGGGACTATGCTTCGTCGCCGAAGGTCTTGTAGGAAGAAGCAGCTTTCGGCTGAAGCTGTTCGTATGAGATGACCGAAGGTTCCTACTCATGAAGCTTCGGTATTACAAACCGACTTAAAAGTAGAATGACCCTCTAGTCCATAAGTGCTTAGGTCGCTGTTGTAATCTTTTATAAGGGGCATAATTGTAATTTCTCACAGGTTGTGTCCTGTGCCTATAAATAGTGAACAGTATTCCCTTACTGTTCACGGATTCTGATTTTTGCAATCACATCATTAAGGAACCAATCTTTGCCAAGGCAGAGGTATAATTGTATTCAACAATTCAATATATTAAGAAAATATAATATGTTCCGTTTATGATTCATTTACCTTTGATACTCTTTATTTCATGTTATCTTATACAATCTATTACAATTCAATTACGAAGATTTAACCTTCGTAATTGTATTGCCATCAACCTTCGTCCAAGGATCATTATCCTCAAGGGAATAATGCTTCGTGGATGAAGGACATTAACATTTAACATTTTATGTTGCCTTGTTCTTAATTCATAGCATTTGAGAACAAGTCCCCAACACGCGTCCAGCCCCTCGGACGACTCGACCTTCCCGTCTGCTTCGGAACGCCCTCCAACTTCCGAAGGGAGACTCTGACGTTCGAGGTGGTCGGGTTCCGAGGAACCTACCACGCGGTACTGGGAAGGCCATGCTACGCGAAGTTCATGGCCGTCCCCAACTACACCTACCTGAAGCTCAAAATGCCGGGCCTGAGGTACCCTCGGCTCAGTCCAAGGTACCCTCGGCACAGCCCGAGGTACCCTCGGCACAGCCCGAGGTACCCTCGGCACAGCCCGAGGTACCCTCGGCCTCCGAGGATGAGGCACTGCGCATCGAGGAGGAGCGAAGCGGGGCCACGCCTGATCGAAACTGGTAGACCCCGTACCTGCAATATCTCCGCCAAGGAGAGCTACCCCTCGACCGAGCCAAGGCTCGGCGGGTGGCGCGGCGCGCCAAGTCGTTTGTCTTGCTGGGCGATGAGAAGGATCTCTACCACCGCAGCCCCTCAGGCATCTTCCAGTGATGCATCTCCGTCACCGAAGGTCAGGAACTCCTGCGAGAGATACACTCGGGGGCTTGCGGCCATCACGCAGCGCCTCGAGCCCTTGTCGGGAATGCTTTCCGACAAGGCTTCTACTGGCCAACGGCGGTGGCTGACGCCACTAGAATTGTCCGCACCTGTGAAGGGTGCCAATTCTATGCGAAGCAGACCCACCTGCCCGCTCAGGCTCTGCAGATGATACCCATCACCTGGCATTTTGCCGTATGGGGTCTGGACCTCGTCGGCCCTTTGCAGAAGGCACCCGGGGGCTACACGCACCTGCTGGTCGCCATCGACAAATTCTCCAAGTGGATCGAGGTCCGACCTCTGAACAGCATCAGGTCCGAGCAGGCGGTGGCGTTCTTCACCAACATCATCCATCGCTTCGGGGTCCCGAACTCCATCATCACCGACAACGGCACCCAGTTCACCGGCAGAAAGTTCTTGGACTTCTGCGAGGATCACCACATCCGGGTGGACTGGGCCACCGTGGCTCATCCCATGTCGAATGGGCAAGTAGAGCGTGCCAACGGCATGATTCTACAAGGGCTCAAGCCTCGGATTTACAACGACCTCAACAAGTTCGGCAAGCGATGGATGAAGGAACTCCCCTCGGTGGTCTGGAGCCTGAGGACGACGCCGAGCCGAGCCACGGGTTTCACGTCGTTCTTCCTAGTCTACGGGGCCGAGGCCGTCTTGCCCACAGACCTGGAATACAGCTCCCCGAGGACGAGGGCCTACAGCGATCAAAGCAACCAAGCTAGCTGAGAAGACTCGCTAGACCAGCTGGAAGAGGCTCGGGACAAGGCCTTACTACACTCGGCGCGGTACCAGCAGTCCCTGCGACGCTACCACGCCCGAGGGGTCCGGCCCTGAGACCTCCAGGTGGGCGACCTGGTGCTTCGGCTGCGACAAGATGCCCGAGGGAGGCACAAGCTCACGCCCCCATGGGAGGGGCCATTCGTCATCGCCAAAGTTCTGAAGCCCAGAACGTACAAGCTGGCCAACAGTCAAGGCGAGGTCTACGGCAACGCTTGGAACATCCAACAGCTACGTCTCTTCTACCCTTAAGATGTTTTCAAGTTGTTCATATATCTCGCACCCACGCAAAGTTTAGTCATCAAGGAAGGGTCGGCCTCGCCTCGACAAGGCCCGAGCCTCCCTCGGGGGCTAAAAGGGGGGGAACCCCCTCTGCGTTGAAATTTTCCTCGAAAAAAGATCTCTTCTGCCAGAATATCTTTCATGCTTTTTGACTGCTTCGAAAAGTGGATCCTGAAAACGACGGAGTACACGTAAGCAGCCAAGGCTGACCGAGCCGAGGGACTCCTACGCCTCCGGGATACGGATACCTCACTCATCACCTTCTGTGATAAGTAACTCACGTTCGGATAAGTGGTTCCGCGGACCGAACAAGTCTTCACATTCGGAAGTTCTTCTGCCGAAGCGATCCTTCGAGCCTTCTTGACTGAGTCGGTGACAGAGCCTCATGGACGGGTGAAAGTGCGCGTAAGCGGCAAGGCCGACCGAGCCGAGGGACTCCAACGCCTCCGGGATATGGATACCTCACTCATCACCTTCCGCGAGAAGCAACTCTCGCTCGCACAAACAACCCTGTTACCGACAAAAAAAAGTCCAGATACTCGAAACAAGGGGAAAAGAGATGCAGCTTTACAACACAGCGAGGGTGTGTGTTCTGGCCTCGGCGGCCGCAGAAGGCACACGCTACAAGACAATCTGATCCTGCAGGCTCGGGTCTTGACGCTGGAAGGGGGCAGCAGCACCCTCGGCATCGATGACACCTTCGGCAAGGTTCGACCTAGCCTCGGACGGCGACGCGGTCCGAAGATCTCCACTCTGAAGGACGACGTCATCACCACGCCCGGGCCATCGCCGCCAGGGTCTTCTCCGGGAATCCGGCCCGAGCAGGCGGCTCGGCCGGTCACCCCTGGGGCCTCGGCCAACCATCTTACAAGGGCGCCAGCCCGACCCGAGGCCTCGGCTGGTCAACTCCGGCGTCGGTCCCGCTAACGGACGACCCGGCTAGGCTCCGGCCAACCAGGTTTCATTTTTGAGCCAACTCTGCCCCTGTTCATGCTGATATTGCTACCCCTGGCCTCGGCTCATCGAAGAGCGGCCAAGGGGTCCCTTTAACTAAGCCTGAGGAACCTCGGACAACAAGGCCGACCGAGCCGAGGGACTCCTACGCCTCCGGGATACGGATACCTCACTCGTCACCTTGACACGGGGCGACTCACGCTTGGTGAAGCGGTTCAGACAATCAACAGGCGAGTCTTAGTGCTCGAAAATGAGGAAAAAACACGGCTCCATGCCAAAATTACATACATGTTCAGGCCTCGACAGCCACAATGAACAAAATACACTGGCATTCAAGGTGCCATTACAAACGGAACTATGGTTCTGTCCCCGCGGGTATGAGCAACCTCGAGCCTACGGGGCGACGAACGTCGGGAGACTCGCCAGCGACCTCTGCAGCAGCGGCCATGGTCCCGGGTGGACGCGGCCGCCGGAGGGCTTTCGTTTGTGTTCCCGCTCAAGGGACACGAACCAGCTATTAAAGCCAAAGAGTGGGCCGCTCCCAAGCGCACCGGCAGGTCCTCGCTGCCGTCCTCGCCGCGAATGCGAGGGAGAGGGCGGAATGTTGCATCCTAGCTGGGCAGCAACAGTTCGCCTTCCCCGACATGGCTGGAGGACGTCTCCGCCGCAGGGCTGGAGGGCGATTGCCACCACCAGAAGCTGGCAGAAGAGGTGGCCCGCCGACCCGTGCAGGAGGTAGAGCCCCGGCTCGCCTCGTTCCTCGCCCCAGTGAGGATGACGAACACCCTCGACGCTGAGGGCGGGATCGAGATCACAGCCCGGCTTGCCTCTCCCCATCCAGGAGCTGGAGGTCACCGTCTTGGGTGACCACCAGCGGAGGGGTGCAACCGGGCTGTGAGATGAAAATCCTTGAAGCCGAACGATGGCTGAAAGGTACCAACTCCCATGGAGTTGCGTTCCTCCAACGATGAGGCGGAAAGACGGTGGGTATCCCCCATCCGGGGGCTTGGAAAGTGGAAAGACACGATGCATGAGGGAGCGCGAAAACATGGTCTACTTCCAAGGGGGTCGCCCTCCTTTTAAAGGCGACTATCCCTACATGCGTCCCCAGCCGTCACGGGCTGAGTCTTCTCCAACACGCTCCAAGGCCCTCCCCTACGGCGCGGGGGCTGGGTCCCGCATGTCATGCAAGCCGCCTCAGAGCAGAAGAAGCCAAACCGCCACGCGCGGTGCACACGACCGCCCAGCGGTTACAAGTGACCCTCCACTTTTGCCCAGACCAACGGCCGAAAGGGGCGGGCAGCCATGCAGGCGGCATGCAACCGCGCCAAGTGGGCGCGCTTCTCCGACTCCCAACGCGCCTAGCCCGGAGGCCCAAGCCCACGCGTCATGCAACCGGCGGGCCGACTGCTTCGTGCATGCAACTGCACCGCCACTTGCGCCACCACCGCGCCTCCTCGATTGCGGAACCAATACCGCGACTCGAGGCGACCCAGCGCACGACCCAGCAGCGCCAGCCTAGCGCGGCGGTCAATGCGGCCAAAGATGGGCCGGCAGTAATGACGGTGGCAGGCGGGCGGGAGCAACGGTCACGTCGTCAGCCAAGCTCACGTCCCATCCGGGGGCAGCAAGAGAACCCCCTCTCACGGCGTGAAGACAACACGCCCGTGATCCGTTCCTCGAACGGCTCGCGCACGCGCAACGACCGCCCCGCCAACCACTCGCCCCATCGCATTAACTCCGCGGCGGGACAGGCGGCATTTCTGGCAGGAGAAGCGGGCGACGCTTCGCCTTGGCCGTAATGACCGCGCCAAAAAAGGTACATCGCGTCGTTCGATTTCGTATCCTTTTCCTTTTTTCCTCTTTCTCTCTCTCTCTTGCAACAGGGACCGGGAAAGGGGGATACCCCGAAAAGGATCCTTCCCCGTGAAGGAACCAGGCTCCGAGCCTCCCTACTGATCAGAGGTTTGAAGGCTGGCCCCCCGAAGGGTCCGACAGCCGCCTCAGATCGCGTGGGCCCTACACCCACTACTGGTCAGAGGTTCGAAGGCCGGCCCCCCGAAGGGTTCCACGGCCGCCTCAGGCTACTCGGGCTCCACGCCCATTACTGATCAGGGGTTCGAAGGCTGGCCCCCGAAGGGTTCACAGCCGCCTCAGACGCCGAGCGAGGGATGACCATGGGTACGTTCGATACATAACCAAGGCTCGGGCTGCGCTCCCGAGGTACCCTAGGACATTTCCGAGACCAGCGGGAGCGATCTTGTAACGGAATCCCATCAGAGGGAGGCATCGAGCCCTCGGACCCCGTCGCCAGGGGACCGAGTCCGGCAGATCACCCGCAGGTACTTTTGGGCGTGCCTCTGGGCCCCTAGCCGACCCCTAACGAACGGGGCACGGACGTCCACTCGGATTACCCGCTCGCAGCTCACCGGAGACACCATGTTCGGCGCCCATCGAGGGCAACATGGCGCTTTCCCCCCCTCCTCCTTGCGGAAAGGCGACGCAGGGGCGTACGTAAAAAAGCCGAGTCTGTCCCTGATCGCCCTCTCGCCCTGTGTAGAGGCTCGGGGGCTGCTCTCGCAAACCCGGCTCCGGCCGAACCGTTGACAGCGTCAACATACCAGCCCGAGAACTTGGGACCCGACCGTACACCCGGGCTACGGCCAGCTCGCATGAGGGAACAACCAGACCAGCCGAAGCATTACGCGAGGCATCAAGACCTCGAAGGAGTGAAACCACTCCTCCGAGGCCTCGGGGGCTACACCCGGCGGGTGCGCTCACGCGCACCCACCGGAACAAAATGCAACCGAGAAAGGCTGGTCCCCTTGCAAAAAAGTGCGACGAAAGCCTCCAAGCGAGTGCTAACACTCCCTTCGAGGCTCGGGGGCTACTGTCGGGGACCATAATTAGGGGTACCCTCAAGACTCCTAATTCTCAGCTGGTAACCCCCATCAGCATAAAGCTGCTAAGGCCTGATGGGTGCGATTAAGTCAGGGATCAGTCCATTCGAGCGACTCGATCACGCCTCGCCCGAGCCTAGCCTCGGACAAGGGCAGCCGACCCCGGAGGATTTCTGCCTCGCCCGAGGCCCCCCTACGGCGAACATATCTCCGGCTCGCCCGAGGCCCTGCCTTCGCTAAGAAGCAACCCTGACTAAATCGCCGCACCGACCGACCAAGTCGCAGGAGCATTTAATGGAAAGGTAGCCTGACACCTTTATCCTGACGCGCGCCCCCCGGCAGAGCCGAAGTGACCGCCGTCACTTCGCCGCTCCACTGACCGGCCTGAAAGAAGGACAGCGCCGCCTGCGCCACTCCGACTGCAGTGTCACTTGATAGAATGAGATTGACAGGCAGTTAGGCCCTGCCAAAGGCACCATAGGAAGCTCCGCTTCGCCCGACCCAGGGCTCAGACTCGGGCTAAGTCCCGGAAGATGGCGAACTCCGCTCCGCCCGACCCAGGGCTCGGACTCGGGCTAAGTCCCGGAAGACGGCGAACTCCGCTCCGCCCGACCCAGGGCTCGGACTCGGGCTAAGCCCCGGAAGACGGAGAACTCCGCTCCGCCCGACCCAGGGCTCGGACTCGGGCTCAGTCCCGGAAGACGGCGAACTCCGCTCTGCCCAACCCAGGGCTCGGACTCAGGCTCAGCCCCAGAAGACGACGAACTCCGCTTCGCCCGACCCAGGGGCTCGGACTCGGCCTCGACCATGGAAGACAGACTCGACCTCGGCTTCGGAGGAGCCTCCACATCGCCCAACCTAGGGCGCAGGCTAGCCACGTCAACAGGAGGCGCCATCATCACCCTACCCCGAGCTGACTCGGGCCGCAGGGAACAAGACCGGTGTCCCATCTGGCTAGCTCCGCCAGATCGGCAATGATGGCGCCCCACATGCTCTGTGACGACGGCGGCTCTCAGCCCCCTTACGGAAGCAAGAGGACGTCAGCAAGGACCCAACCGCTCCGACAGCTGTCCCTCCGCCAGGCTCCATCGCTTCTTCGACGGCCACGACATCACACCAGCTGGGTGCCAAAATCTCTCTGGCTGCCACATCAGCATGTACTTAGGGCGCTAGCTCTCCCCCGCTAGACACGTAGCACTCTGCTACACCCCCCATTGTACACCTGGATCCTCTCCTTACTCCTATAAAAGGAAGGACAAGGGCCCTCTTAGAGAGGATTGGCCGCGTGGGGACGAGGACGAGACAGGCGCTCTCTTGGGGCCGCTCGCTTCCCTCTCCCGCGTGGACGCTTGTAACCCCCTACTGCAAGCGCACCCGACCTGGGCGCGGGACGAACACGAAGGTCGCGGGATTCCCACCTCTCTCACGCCGGTCTCCGGCCGCCTCGCTTCTCTCCCCTTCGCGCTCGCCCTCGCGCTCGACCCATCTGGGCTGGGGCACGCGGCGACACTCACTCGTCGGCCCAAGGGACCCCCCGGTCTCGGAACGCCGACACTATGTGTGATAGTTGTCGACGGATCAAGGCAGAGCACCAGAGACCAGCTGGATTGTTGCAACCGTTGCAAATCCCTCAGTGGAAATGGGATAAAATCGGTATGGATTTCATAGTCGGATTGCCTCGTACTCGAGCCGGCTACGATTCTATTTGGGTAGTAGTGGACCGTTTGACCAAGTCAGCCCGCTTAATACCTGTCAAGACCAACTACAGCAGTGCAGTATTGGCAGAGTTGTATATGTCTCAGATCGTTTGCCTTCATGGTGTGCCAAAGAAGATAGTGTCAGACAGAGGAACGCAGTTCACCTCTCATTCCTGGCAGCAGTTGCATGAAGCCTTGGGCACACATCTGAATTTCAGTTCAGCGTATCATCCGCAGACAGATGGTCAGACTGAAAGGACCAATCAAATTCTTGAAGATATGTTGAGAGCCTGTGCGTTGCAAGATCAGTCCGGATGGGATAAGAGATTGCCTTATGCAGAGTTTTCCTATAATAACAGTTACCAGGCCAGCTTGAAGATGTCACCATTTCAGGCGCTCTATGGAAGGAGTTGTAGAACTCCGTTGCAATGGGATCAGCCTGGAGAAAAGCAAGTGTTCGGGCCAGACATTCTGCTTGAAGCCGAAGAGAACATCAGGATGGTCCGAGAGAATCTGAAGATAGCGCAATCAAGGCAGTGAAGCAATGCAGACACAAGGAGAAGAGAGCTGAGTTTTGAAGTCGGAGACTTTGTCTATCTGAAAGTGTCACCGATCAGAGGAGTCAGGAGATTTGGAGTCAAAGGCAAGCTAGCACCCCGCTACATCGGTCCGTATCAAATTCTCGCCTGGCGTGGAGAAGTGGCCTATCAGCTCAATCTGCCAGAAAATTTGTCTGCTGTGCATGATGTCTTTCATGTGTCTCAGTTGAAGAAATGCTTACGTGTGCCAGAAGAGCAGTTGCCAGTTGAAGGTCTCGAAGTCCAGGAGGACTTGACCTACACAGAGAAACCAGCGCAAATCCTTGAGATTGCAGACAGAGTCACCCGAAGGAAGACCATCAGAATGTGCAAGGTCAGATGGAACCATCACTCTGAGGAAGAAGCAACCTGGGAGCGTGAAGATGATCTGATGGCTGAATACCCTGAGCTCTTTGCTAGCCAACCCTGAATCTCGAGGGCGAGATTCTTTTAAGGGGGGTAGGTTTGTAACGCCCTGAATTTGGGGGTAGATTTTTTCTTCTTTTCCCTCACCAAATTCAGGCGTTACCCTTTCCTTTTCCCTTTTCTCCTCACTAAACCTTGATCTTTTCCAAAGTTATAGCGGGATTCGGCTTGGGATCCCGTGTAAAGCAAAACCCTAAAATACTTTATTTTGTGTGATGCACCATGCCGAACCATGCATACTTTTTGATTGTTTAAAATGTAAATGCATTCATCTAGAGAAAATAGATTTTTAGAAAAAGGAAAACATTTTTCTTCTCTCTTCCCCCCTCCTTCCCCATTTTTGGCCCAGCAGCCCCCTCCCCACCCCTCGCGCCCGGCCCAGCCAGCCGGCCCAGCCGCGCCCCCCCACTCCCCCTTCCCTCCCCCGCCATGGGCCGCCCCGGACGGCCCAGCCGCGCCCCCTCCCCCTTTTGGCCCAAGCGGCCCAGCCACCCCTCCCCACCCCAAAATCCTCTCTCTCCCCTCCCCTGCGGGCCCCGCCCGTCATCCCCTCCCCTGCCCTAACCGCGCCCCCTCCCCTAGCACCGCCGCCGCCTCCCTCCCCCAGCGCCGCCGCCGCGCCGCGCCGCGCCGCCCTCCCCTGCCGCGGTGCGGCCCCCCTCCCCTCTCCTCCCCCCTTCTCCCTCCCCCTTCCCCGCACCCGTGCCGCCCGTCCCCGCCCCCCGCCTCGGCGACCCGCCCACCCGGCTCCCCGGCGACCCCGGCGACCTGCCCCGTCCGCGCCCTCCCCCCCCCCTCGGCGTCCCGCGCCCGGCCTCGCCCGGCCGCCCCCGCGCCGTCCCCGGCCAGTCGCGCCCGGCCCCGCTCGGCCACCCCGCCCTCGCCTCAGCCCCGCCCGGCGAGCCGCCCCTGCCCCTCCCCGCGCTCGGCCGCCCCGGCGAGCCGCCTCGGCCCCGCCCGGCGAGCCGCCCCAGCCCCTCCCCACGCCCGGCGAGCCGCCTCGGCCCCGCTCCGGCGAGCCGCCCCCACCCCCGACCTCGCGCCGCCCCGGCGAGCCCGCTCCCGCCCCGCGCCCGGCCGCCCCGACGAGCCCGCCTCTTCCTCGCGCCGCCCCCCGGCGAGCCGCCCCCACCCCGCCCCGGCTCGGCCGCGCCGCCCTGCGCCGCCTCGGCACCGTGCCGTCCCGGCCCCGGTCGTGCCCCCCGCCCCGCCCGTGCTCCATGCTCGCCCACCCGCCCCGGTGTGCCTTGCTCGCGTCGTGACAACCCTGGCGCGGCCTCGAGCTCGGCCCAGCGTGCCTATGGCGCGCGGCCTTGAGCTCGGCTAGCGCGCGGCCCCGACGTGCGCACGACTAGTTCGCGGCGCGTGCGTGCGGCCTTGCGCGCGTGCTCTCGTAGTGCGCAGTGCCTTGGCACGGCCCGTCGTGCCTTCGTCTACCCCCAGACGTCCCTGTCTACCCCCCCTTTATATTTTATGCGTGCTAATCACATTGTTCATGTTAATAAGATAGGAGTCTCAATTTAGAAATTGGTTACGTTAGTTAAATTGTATAGCTAATCGTCTATCTCATTTAATGTTAATCTACTAAAAGTGGTCACGTTTCTGTTGGGGGCCTTCGTCCTCCGAAGGTCCTCAAAAACATGATTTGACAATGTTTCTGGAGTATAATGTGTGAACAGGTATCTTCGGACTCGAATCAGAAAGGGAGAAGCTCAAAAGATACGAAGGTTGACACAGTGCCGAAGCTGCGAAGCAGGAAAGCTTCGGCATGTTCGCAGAAAGGGGAACCGACTTAAAGATGAAAAGGCCATTTAGACCTCGATAGAATGCTATAGAATTATCACCAAATGTAAAGGGCATGTATGTAATTTTGTATGGGTTGTACCCCGTGCCTATAAATAGGTGAACAGTACCCCCGTACTGTTCACGCTGACTTGGCATTTGCTTTTGGCATTACGCTCGTACTTTTCACCTTCTCTCAGGACCGAAGGTACATTTGTAATTTGGAATCATTTCTGTTTTTCCATGTCAATAAAATAGAAATGATTCTATGGTGATGCTTATATCATATTTCATGCTTTATGTGAGTCCTTCGTCATTACTTATTATGTTTACGAAGGTATGTCTCTCATGACCTTCGTCCGAGACTCATTATTTCCCGAAGGGACATAATGCTTCGAAGGACGAAGGATTTTAACACTTAACACTTTTTATGTTGCCTTGTTCTTAACTCTTAGCACTTGAGAACAAGTCCTCAACATTGGCGCCCACCTCCGGTGAACTCACTTCCACTTCGAGTCTTCGTGAACACCTTCGGAAGCTATAGACCTTCGCTATGGCGCCGAAGAAAGCTTCAGCGACTGGGGCTGCAGCACTACAACCGCTGGACCACAACCAGGAGACCGTCTCTCTTCGGGAGGCCAGAAGCCAGAAGAGAAAAGCTGTTAGCCCGACGCTTGAGGAAGAAGAGCTAGATCAAGAAATCAGAGAGATGGAGATGCTACATCAACAGGTGCAGAGGAAGAAGGAGAAGGTGGCCCGCCTAGCTGAGTTGCAAAGGCAAATTGACGAAGCTTCTGAGGAAGTTCGCCATCTCACTCACGATGAGCAGAACAGAAGGCCTCATCAGAAAGACCTTCATCAGGAGGGCTTTGTCAACGAAGACGACTGGTATGATAATTTCCATCAGGGAAATTTTGTTTTTGATGATGCTTCTCCTCTGTCTGCTGAGCTGCAGGCTACACCTTGGCCTCCATCCTATAAGCCACCCCAGCTCCCCATGTTTGACGGCCACTCCGACCCGAAGCAATTCTTGATGAGCTACGAAGCAACAGTGTCTTCGTACGGGGGCAACGCTGCAGTCATGGCGAAGTCCTTCGTCATGGCCGTCAGGAATGTTGCTCAGACCTGGTATTCCTCCCTTCGGCCAGGAACAATCACTTCATGGCAGAAGCTGAAGGATATGTTACTGACCAGCTTTCAAGGATTTCAAACGAAGCCGGTTACAGCTCAAGCTCTCTTCCAGTGTATTCAGGATCACGAAGAATACCTTCAGGCGTATGTCCGAAGGTTCTTACGATTGAGGGCGCAGGCACCAACGGTGCCCAATGAAATTGTTATCGAAGCCATGATCAAGGGGCTTCGTCCTGGACCTGCAGCTCAATACTTTGCTCGGAAGCCTCCTCAGACCTTGGAGAAATTGCTCCAAAAGATGGATGAGTACATTTGTGCCGACAATGACTTTCGCCAAAGAAGGGAGGAGGCCTTCAGATTTTCTGAGATGACCAGGGGCTTCGGAGGAAGATACTACCCGAGGCATGTCCGTTCCATTCACAGCACTCAGAATGATGATAAGGGGAGTCAGCAAAACAGGCCGCAGTGCTCCTCACAGGCTTCGGGGCAACAACAAACTTCCTTTCGGCCACCAGCTCCAAGAGGCAGAGGCGCCAGGGGCTTCGGCGGAAGATTCGGAGATCAGCCAAGGAGACTGTTTTGCCTATTCTGTGGAGAGGGCAAGGGCCACACCACTAGGACGTGCCATGTTACAATCCAGAAGCAAAAGGAACTAGCCGAAGCTGCATCTCAACAAGCTCAGTCGAAGCAGGTTTTGCATACTGCTTCGTTTCATCCACCTTATGTCCCACAATACATAGACAACCACCCTGCGGCTTCTGTAGCTTCGGCAAGTCAACCTCAAGCTTCCTGGCAGCAGCCTCCGCCTCCACCTCCATTGCAGCAAGGTCAACAGCCAGAAGGGAGTCAATACGCTCCACAGCAGAGGGACTTCAGAGAACAGTCCGAAGCTCGCACAGTCAACAGCACTGTGCCAGAGTCGAAGCACATTTATTGACATATCCTACCTTTGATAGCAGTCTTTTCTATTCAGTTTTACTTTCTGTGAAGCAAAAAACATTGATAGTTTCCATGTAATAATTTCGTTGTTTCCACGAGAAAAATTTATTTGATTCACAGGCCTAAGTTGCCGAAGCCTAAAATTTCTTCCGTTACCAAGAAGGACCTTCGGACTAAAAATCCTTCGGAGTAACAAAAAGTCGTTCTAAGGAACGCAGAGTAAGTTTATAAAGTCACAAAAAGTCGTTCCAAAGGGAGCGCAGCGTAAGTTTTCTGCTCAGAAGTCGTTCCTAAAGGAATGCAGAGCTTACAGCGAAAAGTCAACGCTGATACCGTCTAAGTAAAAGACGAAGAAGCTCCTAAGGGAGGCTTACAGCGAAAAGTCAACGCTGATACCGTCTAAGTAAAAGACGAAGAAGCTCCTAAGGGAGGCTTACAGCGAAAAGTCAACGCTGATGCCGTCTAAGTAAAAGACGAAGAAGCTCCAAAGACGTTCCTAAGGGAATGCAGAGCTTACGAATATATTTTATGTGTATCTTCGGAACAAATGTCACATGCATAACATAACATCATCACATCATTTTGCATAGCATAAGCATCATACATCATATCGCATTCGGCAAGAGAAGGGGACACTCTCAACCTTCGAAGGGATGCTTTGCAAAAGTGACATTGAAATTGTATAGCTTCGGAATACAGTTTCGGGGAATATTTTCACGAAACATGGGCGAACTTTATCAGATCAATATCAAAGTTGCATAGCTTCGGAAAATAGCTTCGGAAAATGTTTTCACGAGGCATCGATGTCATTCATCAGAATAATTTTGACGAAGGCTATCTTCTTCACGACGCATGAAAAGAAGGGAAGGTGTTTTTTCGCCGAAGGCTCAAAAGTGGTATGTATTTAAAGTTTCATGCATCGTAAAGAATTCAGTAACGAAAAGAGACTTGTATATTACATTCAAATGTACAAAGTGTTGCATAGATTACACTTTAAATGTTTTTTTTTCCAAATAGCACCTAATCCTCCCTCAATACTGCTTCGGCGGCTGCATTCAGGAGTTGGTCAACAACCTTGTCCATGATAGTTTCGGCCATTTGATTAATTTCTTCATCCCCTTTTGTGTGGGGGACGGCAGATCGTTCAACAGTTTCTGAGCGAAGAGAACACTTCTTCAGTACTTTTACAAATCGCGAGCAAAGTTTAAAATGAAAATTACAACGCAACAAGAACGACTAGTTGGTACCTAACTGTCTTTCGGGCTCCCTACTCTTTTCGGCAGCGTCTGCTACTCTTCTAGCATCGTGTATGCCTTTTTCGCTTCTTTCAATGATCTCTCGCGCCATTCCTCGGCCGCCGTCGTTCCAGATATCAGTAAAAAATTTGCCTCCAACTACGCTCGCTTCGGCCGAGGGGTCTTTGATGTCTTCGGAAGACAAGGTAGCTTCGGATTGAGCTAAAAATTTTACATGTTCGCAACCTTTCTTCTCTAAGACGGAAGCAATTCCTCTGGCACCCGAAAAAGCACATATGTCGCCACGACTGTTCAGAATCTCTTCGAAGGCCTCTGCTTCGTGGCTAATCCATTCCAGCGGACCTTCGGGATTGCCTCGAGAGAAATTCTCTTCGCTGGAAAAGGCGCCTACGCTGGCGAAGCTGGATTTAATTTTATTCACACATTCTACAGATTTGACATAGCATTTCCCCTGAGATGTGCGAAGCTCCTTAACTTTTGATTCCAATTTGTTGACCATAAAATCACTAAGTTCTCGTTTCGTTTCTTCAAGCGCGCGCTCCTCTTTAGCTCTAGCCAGCTGTTTCTGAAGATCTTTAATCTCGCGCTTTTGAGCTTCGGCCTGGGCCTTTGAAGCAGCTTCGTCTTTTTTCACTTTATCTACCAGTGTAAGTAGAATTTTATCTTTTTCCAAAGCTTCGTTTCTCAGTTTGATAACTTCGGAGCGTAAATTATTAAACGCAATTTCATAGCTTTCATCTTCGGCGCTCTTTTGGGCTCTTAGTGCGTTGCTTAGGATCAGGCCCTATACGAAAAAGAATTCATATAAGAAAAAAGGAATGAGTTGCGTAAAAATAAGGGGATTTTTCAAGTGTTTAATTCCTATACCTTCAGGCTGTTGTACGCGAGGCTGTCTGCGAGATCCTCTTTCGTCATGGCGCTTAACCCAGCTTCAAGCTTCGGAAAGCCAATACTTCTGGCCATTTCTCGGCAGACAGATAGCTCTTTGTTGTCAGGCAGGCAGTATAAGAAGTCATCTTCATTCGTTCCATTGAATATTACTGCCCCCTTCGGATATTTTAGTTCCTTTGCATAATGGATGGCTTCATGAGTTTCTTCTTCAGATAGCTTCTTCCCCGAAGCATGTCGTATCATGTAATCACGCATGCTGGCAGGTGCTTCGGGGATGGCGGTGTCAGTTTCTTCAACTAATACTTGTTCTGGAATTTTTATTGCTTCGGCTTCAAAAGGTTGCTCCTTGCAGGGCTCTGAAGGCCCAGCTTCAGCTTTAGCTTGTTGAGCCGAAGCTTCAGTAGAAGCTTCAGCAATTTCAACACTTTTTTTTGGAATTGTGCTTGAAGACTTAATTGTCTCCAAGACGTCTAGTACATTTACCATTCTCTTCCTTTTTGGGGTCACTGATGGCCCCTTTTGGTTTTTTGCTGTTTCAATATTTACTGCAGAACTCAAAATTTCTAATGTTTTTTCCTTAGTCAGCTCTTTCGCTTCTTCCATTTTTTCTGTGGATGGTGCTTCGGCCATCTCTGCAGTTTCTGGCAGCAAGGTTGGCTGTTCAGCTTCGGTGGCCGAAGAAGCTTCTCCGGTGAACTCAGGCACCGAAGCTGGTTCAATATAGCGTGGCCGGTGTGTGAAGATTTTTATCCTCTTTCTCTTTGATTCTGGCTCGCCAGGAGCAGTTGCAGCTTCCCCTTCTGCAGAGGTTGTGTTCTTTCTTTTCTGCCCTCGAGTGGGATAACGATAGTCAGGGTAGACAAACCCAATGGCATCGAATACCCGATTCAGTCTCTTCTTTTTTCGGCCTCCGAAGGCTGCTGACATTGCATTATCTTCAGCCTTCGAGTAGGTCCCGAGTAGCTCATCACTTAAATTTTCAATGCTCTTCAACCAGTCATCATCAGGTTCAACGAATTTATCAGCATATTTGAATGTGTATTTCAGTCTAACTAGACCGCCTTCGTCGGGCTCTTTAATGGTCTCCTTCGGCATTTCCCACTTCTCCGCAAGTGGCCATACCCTGAATGCAATGTGTTCTTGGACCAAGTCCCTTGACCCGATAAACGAGCAGACTACCCCAAAGGCCCTTTGGCACTCTTCGGCGGCTTCGTCCATTTCAACCTTCGGCCTCCGAAGGCCGAAGCTTTGCCAAATAGGACGCATAATTATACCTTTGATGTCTTCTCGTTCTGATAAGTCATTCTTCACATAAAACCATTCTGTCATCCAATCCCCGGGCCATCTCTTCCGAAAGGTTGGTACGGGACAGCTTGCCCCGGACCGAGAAACGAAGCTGTAGCAGCCAAAGTTGTTATGGTACTGTTCCTTGCCCCAAGGCTTTGTTTCATATAATAACTCATGAACATTACAGAAGCTTCTCGCGTCAGGCTTCAGACCTTGGCTCCTCGCGGCCCACACGAAGATATTTAGCCTTATAATTGCCTCAGGAGTAAGTTGATGAAGATAGACTTCGAAGATTTTCAACACCTCCACGACGAAGCTGCTCAAGGGGAATCGCAGTCCAGCTTTCAAAAAGCTTCGGTACACCACAACTTCATTTTCTTCAGGGTGTGGACAAGTTTTTTCCCCTTCGTCCGCCCTCACAATGGACAGATCCCGGAAATACCTCCCTCTCATATTAACAAGATGTTTCTCTTTGATAGTCGATTTACCATAAACTGAATGGCTTGGTCGCCAGGGGCGATCTTCGGAGTCTTCGCCACCGCTGTCCACATCATAACTTTCACTGTCACCAGTGTCTTCAGACAGTCCCTCCAGAATTTCCTTGGTAATCTTTTCTGTGTTGGACTTCGACATGGCTATAAGAAACCCTAGGTTCTTCTCTTCATCAAGACTCAGCTTCATCTCAGCAGCAGCCTTCTTAGCGGCTTCAGACATCTTCGGAAGCGCTAAAAAACTGTTTTTAAAACCCGAAGCTTCAAAGCTAAAAACTTAGCAGTGCACAAGAGCTAAAAAATGAATGAGCAGGAGTGGTTGGCCGGAAAGCGTGCGAAATAAGTTTGCGGCATGGCCGTATTTATACGCTTGATGCGTTGAAAGTTGAAAGACCCCACTTGTCATTGAATGTTGCTATTCTAGCAAAGGGAAGGTGTTTTTTCGGACCTTCGGCTCAAGGCCTTCGTCCATATCGCAATCTGAATTTAGTATTTACAAATTAATATTGCGAGGGGCTACTGTTGGGGGCCTTCGTCCTCCGAAGGTCCTCAAAAACATGATTTGACAATGTTTCTGGAGTATAATGTGTGAACAGGTATCTTCGGACTCGAATCAGAAAGGGAGAAGCTCAAAAGATACGAAGGTTGACACAGTGCCGAAGCTGCGAAGCAGGAAAGCTTCGACATGTTCGCAGAAAGGGGAACCGACTTAAAGATGAAAAGGCCATTTAGACCTCGATAGAATGCTATAGAATTATCACCAAATGTAAAGGGCATGTATGTAATTTTGTATGGGTTGTACCCCGTGCCTATAAATAGGTGAACAGTACCCCCGTACTGTTCACGCTGACTTGGCATTTGCTTTTGGCATTACGCTCGTACTTTTCACCTTCTCTCAGGACCGAAGGTACATTTGTAATTTGGAATCATTTCTGTTTTTCCATGTCAATAAAATAGAAATGATTCTATGGTGATGCTTATATCATATTTCATGCTTTATGTGAGTCCTTCGTCATTACTTATTATGTTTACGAAGGTATGTCTCTCATGACCTTCGTCCGAGACTCATTATTTCCCGAAGGGACATAATGCTTCGAAGGACGAAGGATTTTAACACTTAACACTTTTTATGTTGCCTTGTTCTTAACTCTTAGCACTTGAGAACAAGTCCTCAACAGTTTCCATTAGTGCATGTAGCTAATCCTTATTATTGAAGCTAAGCAGAACTAGAGCACGTAACGTTTAGTTATTCGTTTACCCGTAGTGCGCCTCGAGCATAAACTTTAACCCCTGCGAGACCTTTCCCCGTTTCTTTCTAACCATGGTAAATGCATTATCGTATGTCATATTCTATGCATGTTTAATCTACTTGTTCTCTTGTATGGTGTAATGTTGGTTTCCTAATTTCAATGGATGGATGTATGTATGTTTGCACCCGCATAGAGAACGATTTGGTTGAAGAGCCCGAGGAACTCGCAGGAGAAGCCCATGAGCAGCAGTCGGTTGGTGGAGGCAAGTGTCCCTTGACCTATCTCTGTCCTATACATACTTTAATTCACCTCCCACATTACACATTTATACCTAAGGATTGACTAGCTTTTGTTATCCATGTCCTTGCTTACCTATTTGGGTTGGATTACTATTGCTTAGTCTTATGCTATTGCTCAACTCTAATCAATGAACATGATGAGAATGATCAATGATACGCTGTTTTCCCCGTTCTTATTATGATGTTGCACTTGTGGTCTTTAAGGGGG
The DNA here is from genome assembly GCF_902167145.1 of Zea mays. Classification (NCBI taxonomy): domain Eukaryota; kingdom Viridiplantae; phylum Streptophyta; class Magnoliopsida; order Poales; family Poaceae; genus Zea; species Zea mays. The sequence goes on along the minus strand of NC_050096.1, from coordinate 125,282,668 downwards.
CTCGAGCGGTTGCTCGAGTGCCTCTCCGTAAGGACCTGTTCTTTGGATGACCGCCCGGGAAAATAGTGTAACCATGAGGGTGGAATGGGGTGCCCTTAGCTGAATAATTAGAGGATCCGGGGTGTAGTTCGCTTAGCCGTTGTGCCGTCAATGGGGCTCGGTGTATGCGGCTCGCTCTGCCAAGTTTGGGTTCGCCCCTTGGGGAGGAGTGCGGTGCATTTAGGAAACCTAACGGGCGGCTACAGCCCCGGGGAATCTTTGTAAAGGCTACGTAGTGATGCCCTGCTGGGTCACCTTGGTAGTGATCAATGGAGAGTCATGATCTCCGGGCAGAAAGGGAATCACGGCTTGTGGGTAAAGTGCACAACCTCTGCAGAGTGTTTGAAAACTGATATATCAGCCGTGCTCGCGGTTATGAGCGGCCAAGGGAGCTCCAGTGATTAGTGGTACTTGATCAGAGACATTTTGGTTTACAGGTGGCAATGAGATTGATGGTTCTGGTTATGACTATGGTGCTGGTAAGTGATATTCTTTCTGTTTGGAAAGGGTACATCAGGCTAATAACTAGGGTTAATGCTAAAACCTGGCTTTCTATTAGTAAATAATAATCTGACCAACTAAAAGCAACTGCTTGACTTACCCCCACATAAAGCTAGTCCACTACAGCCAAACAGGTTACTTGCTGAGTATGTTGATGTGTACTCACCCTTGCTCTACACACCAAACCCCCCCCCCCATCCCCAGGTTGTCAGCATTGCAACCACTGCTCAAGGGAAGATGAAGCTGTGGAAGGAGACTTCCAGGAGTTCCAAGACTACGACGAGTTCTAGGCGTGGGTTAGCGGCAACCCCCAGTCGGCTGCCTGTGAAGGCCGCGTTTATCTACGTTTCTTTTCTGCACTTTGATTTATTGTAAAGACTATGTGGATGTCTCAGACATCATGATGTAATCGACTATTATTTCCCTTTTTAATACTATTTGAGCACTGTGTGATGATGTCCATGTTATGTAACTGCTGTGTGCGTGAATTGCTTATCCTGGCACGTACATGGTTCGCATTCGGTTTGCCTTCTAAAACCGGGTGTGACAGCGTATGTGCATCGTTACAAGTACATTAGACTTCTCAGTATTCCCATGTCTGTATATCCATGGGGTACTGAATCTCAGAAAAATAAATACTCCACATCGCAGCCTTCATATATACATATGTAAAACATGTATATTATCAAGCGCTTTTTATACTCTTCCCTAGACCGACGTTTGTTCGGTCATGCTCTCACATCTCACCATACCTGAGCATCGATCCATTCAGAACTGAATGGCCTCAAAATAACAATACACATGTATGCAATACCCCTTGTTGTGGGTTAGTGGTTTTCAACTAAGCCACCTGATAGTCCTTAGTTTAGGGCTTAACAGAGGATGTCGCTAGCATTATAGTTTTTCAAATCTGTTTTTCAAAACCAAACAATGTGTTTAGTTGAAAATAGGTTTTTCAAAATCAAAACTTTTGTTTTGAAAATACGTATGTGACCGTATATACTTAATCCTGCTCCGATACCAGCTGTGGCAGAATCTCCCAAGTTATTGGGCCCACATGCATATGTCCTTGTCTCAAAGACCTCAGACGGCTATGCATGTGCACCGGATAACTTAACAGGATCCGTCCGAGTGTCCCAGGGACCCCTGATAAACCACTCACAACCAGGATCACAAGATTAAGTAACTACAAATCACACACCAACATTTTTGCAGCGGAAATCTTATTACCAAATTTTACAAGTTACATTAAGTTTTATAATCTACATGATCGGAGTGCTTACAAAAGTGGTTCAAAGAAATAACTTTGAACTGTTATAAATTATTTATAGTTTTGAGATATATGCTAGCTCAAGTGATCATCCTCAATAAGAAGTATAGAAGGGTTACTTAGACTTATAAGAAGGCCGAGCCCACCGGCACTTAACACCATCATCAGCAGCACAAAACTATAACCTGATAAACAACAGGGAATAAAACCCTGAGTATGGAATTACTCAGCAAGACTTACCCGACTAAAGAAAAGACTCTCAAGGGTATGCTGGCTAGCTAGAGGGATTCAAGGTATGGCTTATCAAGAATCAAAGACTTTGTTTTGCAGAAAAGCTTACTATGAGTGGATCCTTAAAATCCAATTTTACTTGTCAGGTTAAGTAAAGTTACATGCATCTAGAGTTCTTTCTACCCTAGTTCAAGCACTTGGCCTATACTAGATATTTTTTTATCAACCCTTCTTGTTCACTAGAATGCTACGTGTAGGGCAGTGACCAAGTCTTCATGTCCACGAAGTTATGGAGATCCAAATCGATTATACTAAGCTAAGGATATCCAATCACACGACATATGTAGCACTTAACCCTTGCATATGTCAACTCGCCACCGGGGTTCTTAAGACCAGATCAGGTTCACGCCAACCGAGAGCACAGATACACCACCGTCCAGCCTCTTGCCACGGAGGGTACACACTACTCTCGCCATCTCTCCACTCCCATTGTGTGTTATCTTATTCTGGTATTAGTCTGCCCGAGGCAAAGCTTACCCATGATGAGGCATGTGACCAGTTAAAGGGTCCTCGATCAGCAAGCCTACATCGACAAGGTCCTTAATCGACTCAGACGAAGACACTACACCGAGACTCCTTTCTCGTGCAAGTCAACCGCCCGGTCTCAGCTTTATCATTTCAAACCCAAAGTTTGGTACCTGGCAGAGGTACATCTTTTCCGATGTTGAACCCATCAAGGCCTTTGATGGATTCACCATCAAGTTTTATTTTTGAAAACATTCCCACCCACTGAAGCATCACTTTTGTTTACAAACAAAACATTTTTGTTTGCTAAAGCAAGGCTAAGCATCATAAAATTCTTTTCAAAAAGGGTGTCAAGGAAGGGTATTCAATTTTCCAAGGAAGGAAATGCATCAACGGTTAGCACACAACTCCTATCACCTAATGCATCAAATAAGGTGATAAAGATTTTAAAATAGCAAGGAGGTGGCAAATGCAACGGGGCTTGCTTGAATAACACTAGGTTAGTGTTGTTAGGTGACGTCCACTTGACGATCAGCCTTTATTCCGATACTCGCTCCATTATCCATCTCCAGGTTTGTCCATCAGCATCATCCTGCGGATTAGCCCATGCTTGGGGTCGACTTGGGTCGTCTTCCGCATCACGTGATTAATTAACGTACCTGAATGATATGCATAATGCACATGTATGCATATAAGGAGGAATATCGCGAACCTAAATAATACTTATACGACAGCGAATTAAACACCAAACCTAGAATAACCTGACTAATTAAGCAGGGCATCGACTTCATCCATTAACCAAATTAACATAATACACTAGAAAATCTATTTTTATTCCTAGCTTTTTATTAACTCTTTAAACTGTATAACTTAATTACTTGATTTATCGGTTTATCTAAATCAATCATCACAATACGTATGCTAAATTAATAACATTTATTGTGACCAACAATTCTATTTATAGACCTAGTTTACTGGAATACGAATTAACTTACCCTTAGGACATCCAAGTTGAAACCACGAAATCGACGACGCCTTTCAGCTCAGCATTTCACCGAAAATGGGGTGAGTGCTGCGTCGAATCACGCTTCTTCTTTGTCCACATCGAGAATTCTCCGGCCGCGTATTGATTTATTTCCTTCTGCGCCTAATCTTCTTGGATCTTGGCGTAGACGAGGATGACGATCGATGACTTGTTCAAGCTTTTTGTCGAGCACTTGGTGAATATCACGCTGCTAGCTTCGTCTTCACCTGATTCTTGGGATTTCTTGACGACACACGGAACGATGATGAGATTGTGTCTAGAGCGAGCTGGTGAGGACACGAATCCAGTGAGGGCTCTAGTGACGACGAAGTCACGAGCAAGGGAGGACGGGTTCAACAGCTCGACGACAAATGCGAGTACGCGTGAAACCCGATAGACGAAGAGCGAGTGCGACGCAGTGACAACGAGCAGGCGCGCGAGCGTTAACGCGAGCCAGCGGCAAGCACGAGTGCTGAGGTACAACCGACAACACTCAGCGAGCACACAGCGAAGCGCACAACAGCGACGATAGTCGAATCGGCAACAGAGCGTTGGCGAACTCGACGAACACGACCACGGTCACGTGCTGACGCGGATAGGACAACGACAGCTGATGAGTTGGAGCACCAGCGAGTAGCCAACGCGGGTGAGCAAAGCAGGTAGGACGTCGGGCGTCGCGGCGAGCTAGACAAGGATTCGACGCGGGAGCTCGACGCGCATGCGAAGCTATCACCTGCGACGACACGACGATGGCGATATGAGCGAACACGAATCGGCGTGGGCCAAACACCAGACAACCGTGGCAGTGAGGAACTCGCTATGGGAGCAGTGGAGCACGCGCATAGGAACTTGAAGCCGAGCACGCAGGGAGCTCCTGCCAAGGAGAAACAGGGGGCGCGTGGCCAACAGGAATCCGAGCAGAGCACGACGGGAAAACACCAGGGAGATGAAGTGGCTTGGCTAGGCGAGGCACCAGGGAGAGGCGACCGCGCCATGGGTGAGCGCCAGGGAACCCCGAGCAGATGGGAGCATGGCCACCAGGGAGCTCGGCGAGCGGGTTGAGTGCGAGCTCCGGGAACGCCAGGGAGGGAGGTCGGTGGAGCCCGGCACGGCGGCCATGGAGGAGAAACTCGGCGCGGCTGGGCTGGGAAACAGGGAGAAGCAGAGGGAGCTAGGAACCGCGGCGCGCAGGGATGAACAGGAGTCAGGCGCACGCGATGGGGGAACTCGGACCAAGACGCAGGGAGAGGGAAAAGGGAGCAGGGGCGCCGCGACATGGCGAGTGCGCCCGAAAACTCTGGCCGGCGAGCAGTGAGATGGGCACGCTTCCATGGGCGAGCAAGGAGTCGACCACGGCCATGGGGGCGCGCCATGGACGAACGGAGTGTTGGAACTTGCTCTCAGCAGCAAGGAGGCCAACAGGGGTGAACAGTGGCGACAACAGGGTCACGTGCTCGGGGGCAATAGCTCTGTTAATCTAGCCTCTCACGGGCACTGTGCGGGGGTATTTATAGGTATCTGAGTGCCCAGCGCCTTGTGTTAAGGACGCATGTGCCCTCAGACACCTAGTTTATCCCCAGAATATTCCCATAAAGCATGGTTACAAGCTGTAATTACAAGCATGCCTTTACAGATCAGGCCCGTAACACAAAGGCGGCCACGCAGGGCCCGTTACAATGGGCCAGATCACACGTGGGCCTCAGAGCTGAACGAGGCCGCGCTGTGGGATGGCGTCGCCGCAGGCCTTCGTCTGGTGCCGAATGGAGCGAAGGGTGTCCCCGCCCGTTTTGTCTCTGTCAGACCAGCGACTGCAGCGAAGGCCTCGAGCGAAGGGTGGCGTCTTTGCCTTCGCCCCAACATTTGCCCTCCGAGGGACCAGTTCGACAAAGTCACCTGGTGCCGAAGACGTCGCTAGATGGTGGAGACGCTGCCCTCGCTCGAAGTGGTTCCGCAGGGGTTTTTGATGTGACCGTTGATGGATGGCGTACTGTTGGATTGTGGGTTTCCCGAAGCGTCGCGCCTGTCGGATTGCGGGTTTCCCGAAGAGCCGCGCCCTGCCTATAAAAGGGGGCGGGGGTTGGCGCTGTTTGAACTTTGCCTTCCGCGCTCCGTGAAAACCCTAGCCGCCCGCCGTCTTGCTGCTCCTCTTCTTCCGCTGCCCTCTTGCTCGCTGGAGTTCTGGGGCGAGTGAAGCAGACCGCCCGCCGCCGCCGACGGTACGTAGCAATGCCGTCCTCTTCTTCTTCCGCTGCCACTACGCCGCCGGCCGCCGCCTCGTCTGAGGAGACGTTGAGTAGCTTGATGGTGGAGGAGTTGCGCGCCGGCGACTCTGTTGATTTTGGTGTGTCGCGGATGACGTCAGCCCGCGTTGACGATATGCAGCGGTTGGGCTACTTTGGCGGCGGAGTTGCTCGTGCTCCGGGGACGGAGGAAGTCCCCGAGCCGGAGGGTGAGTTGGTCGTTTTCGAGGCGTTCTTCGCCGCCGGTCTCCGCTTGCCTGCGCACCGGTTTGTTGGCGAAGTCCTGCGTAGATTCAACGTTCAAATACATCAGCTGACACCGAATGCCGTGGTGGCACTGTCGAAGTATGTCTGGGCGACGACTTCGTACGGCGGACAGCCGTCGGTTGAAGTTTTTGTGAAGTATTATTGTTTGCACTGGCAGAAGAGGATGATTGGGGACGAAGTTGCCCAGTTCGGGTCATGCACATTCACGCCGAAGACCGGCAAGACCACAATGCAAGCAGTGGAGTTGGTTCCGTGCGCCCGCAACAAGTGGGGCAATTGGAATGAATTTTGGTTTTACGTTGCTGAGGCTACTGTCGAAGGCCATGAAGGACTCCCCATGTCTGAGATGTGCTCTCATTATTACTCTGCGTATCCGCCCTTTGAAGTGGCAGAGGAGGATGCAGACGAAGGGGCCCTTCGGTGCGCCGTCGGTCAGAGCAGTGGGCGTGATTTAGTTGAAGAGTTCGTGGCGTACGGGGTGTGGCCCTTGGCGCATGGCTGGGCGTTGGGCGAAGTGTGCCCTCGCCAGATGCCCTTTCATGGAGGAAGGGAGGTGCGAAGTCCTGCCTTCGCACTGAATCTGCGAAACCGCGACCCGACCGCCTTTGTGCGCGATGCGGAGGACGGGGCGGTGCGGCTCGTGGGGCGTTACGTGCCGAGGACTGTAACACCCTGAATTTGGGGGTATAAAATTTCTTTGCTCATATTCACAAATTTAGGTGTTACTTCCCTTTTCTCATCCTTCCTCATTCTTTTCTTTCTCATTTCTATAGGAGAAAAGTGCTTATTTTATTTGTAATTGAAGTTTATTATGTTAAACCCTAAGGGAGTATGAATTGTTGCATCATGTTGAACCCTAGATTTCACTTTTGCTTGGTGCATAATTCTTGGAAGGTTTGATTTGAATTTGTGGCTTGTTTGAATTTGAATCAAATAGGGAAAGTAAAAAGAAAAGGGAAAATCAATTCAGAATAAAAAGAAAAGAGAAAGAGGCCCAACCCCGCCGCCCCCTCGGCCTTTCGGCCCAGCCGGCCCATTCCCGCGCGCGCGCCTCTCCCTCCCCCTCCTCTCTCTGCCCCGGCGGGCCCGCCCGTCAGCGCAGCCGCCCCTCTCGTGCGCCCGCCTCCGCTCTCCCCTCTCTCTCTGCTCGTGGGCCCGGGCTGTCAGCCTCGTCGTCCTCGCGTAACCGCCGCCGAGCTGCGCGCGCCCGCCTTCCCCGCGCCCACGTCGCGCGTGGAGCTCGGAACTGACCCGCCCCTGGCCACTTGAGCCCCGAGCCCCACTCGCCCTCTCCCCCTCCCCCATTTGCGCTCCAGTAGACCCTCTTTCCCCCTCGCTGCGCGCACGCAGAGCGCCGCTGCCAAATCCCCGCCGTCCCGAGCTTGTTTCCCGGCCGCCGTTGGAGCTCCGCCGTGTCCGTTGCCACGGTGAGCTTCGCCCCGGCGTCCGCAACCCGAGACGCGCCCCAATTCCCTCTCCCCCTCCCTATTTCTCTCTGCCCGCGCTCACCCGCCGTTCCCCGTGCAGCCGCGGAGGTCCGCCACCGTCGCCCCGGGCCACCGTCGCGCCATTGCCGCCGCCGAGGAGTCCCCGGAGCCCGTCTTGAGGTAAGGGACCTCTCCCGCCCCTATCGACCTTTGCTTTGCTCTCTGCCGCGTGTAATTCCTCGCCGGAGTAGAGTAATCCCGCCGCCGAGCCGCTCCGCCGTGAACCGCCCCCCTCCGGTGCCCCTGCCCCGACCCAGACCCCACCAGAGGACTCCCCGTGCCCTCCCCAACCTTCCCGGCCACTCAGGTCAACCCAGAGGCCCGCCAATCGCCCGCGCCCCTCGTCTCCGGCGAGCCCTCCGCCGCGGGGACGAGCGCCGCCGCCCCAGCTAGCCGTAGGAAAGACCCAGGCCGCCCACCCGATCCCCGCCGTTCATCCCAGATCGGGCGGCCCAGATTCAACTCGCCCGGACCAAATCCTGGCCATCCGCCGGAGATCCAGCGGCCCAGGCCCACTTCCCCCTCACCCCGTCTCCCTGCCAGTTGGGCCCCGCCTGTCAGCCCGCCCGCGCGCTCGCCCTGCCCGCCGGCCCTGCCTGTCAGCCCGCCCGCGCGCTCGCCCTGCCCGCCGGCCCCGCCTGTCAGCCCGCCCGCGCGCGCTCTGCCCGCCCGGTCCCGCCTGTCAGTCGCCCAGGCCGCCGCGCGCTCGCGCGCCCGCCCGCAGGATCTAATCCTGGCCGTTCGCTTGAGATCCGACGGCCGTAGGAGCCCGATACCCCTTCGCCTGCGCATTTTCTTAAAGAGACCCTCGGTTTTCTAGAATTTGAACCCGCCGTCCCTGGTTTCTCGCAGTTAAGTCCCTGGCCTTTTATTTAATTCAAAATAGGTATTTAGGGTATATTTTTAATCCCCAAACTTGTAAAATTCATAACTTTGTCATATGAACTCCAAATGAGGTGCTTCAAATTGCAAAATACTCATTATGTTTTTGTCTATCTATTTAAACAATGTTTCCCTGCTGTTTCCATGTACCAATTAATAGTTAATCACTAGGATAGGATTAAGACTATTGGAACCTTATTTGAGATAATTAGAAATTGGTAGACTTTAATAAAAGTTGGATTACTTAAGTTTATGGACTTAAACACCTAAGTTTAGGAACTTAAAACCATGTAGTGATTTAATCCCACCACTGTCTTAAACTTGATTAGTGGATAATGGATCACTTTGTATAGTCCTCTACCCCAGACCTAGGGAACACCAGAGTACCTATCCCCTTTTCAACTATGAACTTGTGATCTCTCTCTGCTGCATTTGTTTGGTATGTTTCTTTTGTTGTTATCTTCCCAAGTGCATAGTGTGAATGATTACTTTACGTAGACAACGAGCAGTCTGTGTTTCCCGAGGAGGTTGCAGAGGAAGTCCCTGATCAGCAGTTTGGTGAAGGCAAGTGTCCTCTGTCCCATTATGTCCTATTCATTTATAACTTACTACCCCGCATTACTTACTTGAAACCTAAGGATTGACTAGCTTTACACTTTACCTTATCCTTGATGACCTTTTGGGTTATTATGGTTAGCACTCTGCTATTGCCTTAACTTAATCAATGAACATGATGTGACTATTTATGATACTGTTATCCTGATGATGTTGATGATCTTGTGATACTCTAGGGGGCTCAGGCTGTTTCCTGAGTACCTCTCCGTAAGGACTTGTTCGTTGAGAGACCACCCGGGATAACAGTGCAACCATGAGGGTGAAATGGGATGCCCTTAGCTGATTAATTGGATGAACTAGAGGTGTAGTTGCTTAGCCGTCGTGCCGTCAATGGGGTCCAGGCACAGTGCTTGCTCTGCCGAGGCTGAGTGCCGAGGTTCTTTCGTTTTGCTCTTTGTTAGTCACTCTCCTGCGGGGAGGGGTACTGTGTTTATCAAACTGGAGAAACCTAACGGGCAGCTATGATCTCTAGGGAATCTTTGTAAAAGCTACGTAGTGATGCCCTGCCGGGTAGAAAGGGAATCATGACTCATGGGTAAAGTGTGCAACCTCTGCAGAGGGTAGTGAAACTGGTATATCAGCCGTGCTCACGGTTAAGAGCAGCCTTGGGATCCTCTTTGATTAGAGATACAGATGGTTCGAGATACAAGGATTATGTTATGGTTTCGGTTCGACTATGATGATGATGTTCCTCGATGAGGAAATGGTTTACGGGTTGGTTAATGCTAAAATCTGGCTTCTACTAATGATAAATACCTGACCAACTAAAAGCAACTGCTTGAGCCTAACCCCACATAAAGCTACTCCACTTCAGCCAAACGGGACATTTGCTGAGTACGTTGATGTGTACTCATCCTTGCTTTACCACAAAACACCAGGTTGCCCACACTGTAACCACTGCTCAGGAGAAGGCGAAGCCGTGGAAGGAGACTTCCAGGAGTTTCAAGACTACGATGAATTCTAGGAGTGGGTTGGCGGCAACCCCCAGTCAGCTGCCTGTGAAGGCCTTATCTTTACTGCGTTTCGTTTAGCACTTTGATTTACTTGTTAAGACAATGACTATGTGGATGTCTATGACTCTATGATGTAATAAGTACTCTTTTATGTTATTATTCGAGCACTGTGTGATGATGTTCATTTATGTAATCGCTGTGTACGTGAGTTCTGATCCTGGCACGTACATAGTTCGCATTCGGTTTACCTTCTAAAACCGGGTGTGACATAAGTGGTATCAAAGCCCATGCTGACTGTAGGACCGCTAACCTAGAGTAGCACTGGTCGTACTAAGGACTATTGACCCTCCCCCTCACCTTGACCTCTGATGTTACTTCAAAAGTCGGTCACCTCGACCAACCCTATGTTTTACTATCTATATATACTATACCTTGTTAAAAATTCTATCTCATTCTGTTTATGGTTTACTCACTTGTCATATTAGTTCTGCTCTTACTCTTATGCTTACGGTGTCTTTTGTAGATGGCTCGTCTTAGACACACTGCACGTAAGTCGGTGATTCCTTTCCTGCCGTCTCGACTTGCGGAGCGTCCTCTGCACCGCACTGTGTCCGGTCAGTCGAGTCACCTGGAGAGACTGCACCACCGCCTGCGTGAGGAGCAGGAACGCCGGCGCCAGCACAGAGAGCAGCAGGGCTCTTCCTCCCCACCCCAGCGAGAGGTGGAGTCCGTGAGGCCCCGTTCCTCTGTTGCCCAGCTGGAGGCGCCCCCTGCACCACCGCGGGACGCCCCGGCTGTTGGAGGAGCTACTGGTGGAGATCATGGAGGAGACCCCGACGACGACGACTCAGACCACAGCACGGAGTCCTCTGAGCCGCAGGAGGCGGAAGGATGGGTCGCCCGACCCATCACCCGTGACGCCGCTCACGGTTGTCACTTCCACGACGCACTCGACACCTTGCTGCGCCAGGCTTTCGACCGGCACACCTAGTCGATCGAGTACCGTTGTGTAGTCTACCAGCACAGTCGCGGGAGGTACCCGGACCGCTGGGAGGCTACCTGCCTAGTTCGCCGTCCGGAGGATGATCTCCGGGGTGCGGAGGCCGTTTCGGAGCACTATTCCATCCCCGAGAGGGACACTGCAGAGGCGGCTATGCAGGATGCAGCACAGCGTGCACTCTCCCAGTATTGTTCTTTGTTCGGTGGCGTGGCCGACGGTCTTAACCTTCGGTACTACCCCCGCCGCCCTACTGGCAGCACAGAGAGTGTGGTTGTCTCACCCGTTGGTGAGGCTAACCCTAGGTTGAGCAGCACAGTCAACCTAGTCGCAGTGCTTAACACTGAGCTGGACCATTCTCTGGACGAGCTAAGCAGGGCTCGAACGGAGATTGCGGAATTGCGTGCTGAGTTGGCAGAGCGCCATCACCAGGAGGGTGGTTCTCCCACTCCTGTTGGGACTCAGCACCCATACCGCTCACCGCCACGTGGCCACCACACTTATGGTTCCCCTGTTTGTAAGACCAGGATAGATCTGGATCCATATATCGTTAGCGTCGGAGTTTGTAATAATTCTTAAGTCGGATGTCTCAATCTTAGGTAGTCAGTTTAGTTTGCTTATCAGTTGCTTCCATTTAGTTTAGTTTGCTTATCAGTTGCTTTCATGCTTGTTATGATGAACTTGTACTGGATTTGAATCTTTGTAATGACTGTTGCCAACCTGCGGGTTTCCCCTGCAGTTTGGCTTAACTAGTAATATTAATGGAGTCAGTTGTTTAGTTGGGAAACCATTTACTCTTACTTTCCTTTCTTATCTGAGAAGCTGTGTTGAATCATGAATGAGGATCAGTGAGGCTCTTTGTTCACTCAGTGTCATGAAGAATTCTGTATTCCCTTTTCTTATGCTGAAAGATTGTAAGATCAATGCTGATGTATGAATGTCTTCCACAGATGTCTGACAACAGGCGCCGATGCAACAGGCGTGCTCAGCTAGAGCAGCATGACCAGCAGGAGGAAAATCAGAGGCAGCCTCCCCCACCACCCCCGATGTCAGTGGAGCAGATGTTCTTGATGCAGACTCAGGCAGTGCAGGCCATTGGGCAGACTCTGGCAGCCATGCAGCAAGCTCAACAGCAACCCCAACCCCAATTGCAAGTGCAGATGCCCCAGATGCCACGGGATAAGCGTGGCGAGTTCATGAGAGGGCACCCTCCTACCTTCGCCCATTCTGCTGACCCCATGGATGCAGAAGACTGGCTGCGCGCAGTGGAAAGGGAACTGCGCAGCGCCCAATGTGACGACAGGGAGAAGGTTCTGTATGGTCCCCGTCAGCTAAGGGGAGCAGCTCAGTCCTGGTGGGAGTCCTACCTCGCCACACATGCTGACCCCGAAGCCATCACCTGGGAAGAATTCAGTGAGAGTTTCCGCAGGTACCATGTGCCAGAGGGACTGATGATCGTGAAGAAGGAGGAGTTTCTGGCCCTGAAGTAGGGACCCCTGTCTGTTAGTGAATACAGGGATATGTTTCTGCAGCTATCCCGTTATGCACCTGAAGACGTCAACACTGATGCTAAGAGGCAGTACAGGTTCATGAGGGGTTTGGTGGATCCCCTGCACTACCAGCTGATGAATCACACCTTCCCCACCTTCCAACACCTGATCGATAGAGCAGTTATGACTGAGAAGAAGCGTAAGGATATGAAAGATCGAAAGCGCAAGATTAGTGGACCCCAGTCCGGAAGCATTAGCCGTCCCCGTTTCTCGGGCAGTTCATCTCAGCAAGGCAGACCTGGTCACCCACAGGGATATCAGAATCAGAATCAGCGTCCGCACCAGCAGCAGTTTCAGAGGCAGTACCCACAGCAGCAACAGCAGTATCGTCAGCACAGCCAGCAGGGAGGTAATCAGTATCAGAAGCAGAACAACCAGGCACCTCGCCTTCCTGCCGCAGCAGCAAATCAGAGCAACCAAGCAGCCCCAGCACAAGGAGGAGGCAGAGGATGTTTCCACTGTGGAGATCAAGGCCACTGGGTGATGCAGTGCCCAAAGAAGATGACTCATCAGCAGACCAACCCCAATGCTCCAACAAGGCAAGGTGTACTGCAGCCGGCAGCAGGCAATCGTAACCAAGCGTACAACCGTGGAAAGGTGAACCACTTGGAGGCCGAAGCGATCCAGGATGCACCAGATGTGGCAGTAGGTATGTTCTCAGTCGAATCTCATCCCGCAAAAGTGCTATTTGATACTGGTGCAACTCATTCTTTTGTCACTGCAACCTGGGTAGAATTGCATAACATCTCAGTAGAGGCAATGATGCCGCCCATGAGGATTAATTCGGTTGGTGGCAAGGTGCAAACAGATAAAATATGTTCAAATATAATGGTGGAAATAAGGGGGATAGGATTCCCCAGTGACTTAATAGTAATAGACACCCCTAGGATAGATGTTATTCTAGGGATGAATTGGTTAATGAAGTATGAAGCAAATGTTAGTTGTGACAAGAGGACCGTAACATTGAAGTCCCCGTCAGGAGAAGAGGTAATGGCCGAGCTAAGGATGCCTAAGTCAGAAGAGGGAGTCTGTCACCAGATTTCAGTTGATAGTAAGGGGCCCAACCCGCTCGAGGCTATCAAGGTTGTGTCCGACTTTCCGGACGTGTTTCCCGAGGAGCTAACGGGCATGCCACCCGAGAGAAAAGTCGAATTTGCCATAGAGCTTATCCCTGGTACCGCCCCCATTTCCAAAAGAGCCTATCGAGTGTCTGGACCAGAATTGGTGGAACTCAAGAAGCAGATAGATGAGATGTTAGAGAAGGGTTACATCAGGCCAAGTACCTCGCCTTGGGCCGCTCCAGTGTTGTTTGTAGAGAAGAAAGATGGTACCAAAAGGATGTGCATAGACTACAGAGCCTTGAATGAAGTCACTGTCAAGAACAAGTACCCCCTGCCAAGGATAGAAGATTTGTTCGACCAGCTCAGAGGTGCCAGCGTTTTCTCGAAGATAGATCTGAGATCAGGTTACCATCAGCTTAGAATCCGACCCTCAGATATACCGAAGACGGCATTCATCACCAAGTATGGGTTATATGAGTTCACAGTTATGTCCTTTGGTTTGACAAATGTGCCAGCCTTCTTTGTGTACCTGATGAACAGTGTGTTCATGGATTATCTGGACAAGTTTGTGGTAGTGTTCATCGATGACATTCTCATATACTCTCAAAGTGAGGAAGATCATGTGGAGCATTTGAAGATGGTATTGCAAAGACTTCGAGAGCATCAGTTGTATGCCAAGCTGGGCAAATGCGAGTTCTGGATTCATGAAGTCTTATTTCTGGGTCACATCATAAATCAAGATGGGTTAGCAGTGGATCCAAAGAAAGTAGCAGATATCCTGAACTGGAAAGCACCGAAGGATGTTCGTGGGATCAAGAGCTTCATTGGAATGGCTGGATATTATAGGCGTTTCATTGAAGGCTTCTCAAAGATTGCTAGACCAATGACAGCGCTGCTAGCGAAGAAAGTTGAGTTTAAGTGGACTCAAAAGTGTCAGGAAGCATTTGAAGAACTGAAGAATAGATTGACTACAGCTCCTGTGTTAGTCCTGCCTGATGTTCACAAGTCATTCTCAGTGTATTGCGACGCTTCGTACACCGGGTTGGGATGTGTGCTGATGCAAGAAGGAAGAGTTGTAGCATACTCGTCTCGACAGCTGAAGATCCATGAGAAAAATTATCCCACACATGACCTGGAGTTGGCAGCAGTGGTTCATGCCTTAAAGACCTGGAGACATTACCTGTACGGGCAGAAGTGCGACATCTACACAGATCATAAAAGTCTGAAGTACATATTCACCCAATCAGAGTTAAACATGAGGCAGCGAAGATGGTTGGAATTGATCAAAGACTATGAGTTGGAGATACATTACCATCCAGGCAAAGCCAATGTTGTTGCAGATGCTCTGAGCAGGAAGAGTCAAGTCAATATGTTGGCCTCGTACCCGATGTCGTATGAGTTAGCCAAAGAGTTCGACAGACTGAGCCTCGGTTTCCTGAATAGTACGCAAGGAGTAACCGTGGAATTAGAGCCCACCCTAGAGCGGGAGATCAAAGAAGGGCAGAAGGATGATGAAAGCATCAACAAGATCCGGCAGCTGATCTTAGAAGGAAGAGGCAAAGACTTTCGAGAGGATGAAGAGGGAGTAATATGGTTCAAGGACCGATTGTGTGTCCCCGACCTCAAACCTATTCGGAAACTGATCCTCAAGGAAGCTCATGAGACAGCCTACTCCATACACCCAGGGAGCGAGAAGATGTACCAGGATTTAAAAAGAAGGTTTTGGTGGTATGGCATGAAAAGAGAGATCGCAGAATATGTCGCCATCTGTGATAGCTGTCAAAGAACCAAAGCAGAGCATCAGAGACCCGCCGGATTGTTGCAGCCATTGCGGATTCCTCAGTGGAAGTGGGATGAGATCGGGATGGATTTTATAGTTGGCCTACCTCGTACCCGGGCCGGCTATGATTCCATCTGGGTGGTTGTGGACCGCTTAACAAAGGTGGCCCATTTCATACCCGTGAAGACAACATACACCGGAGCAACGTTAGCTGAGTTATATATGTCACGGATAGTCTGCCTTCATGGTGTACCGAAGAAGATAGTGTCAGATCAAGGAACGCAGTTCACCTCTCATTTTTGGCAGCAGCTACAAGAAGCTTTGGGCACACATTTGAACTTCAGCTCAGCTTATCACCCTCAGACAGACGGTCAGACTGAAAGAACTAATCAGATCCTAGAGGATATGTTGAGAGCTTGTGCGTTGCAAGACAAGTCAGGATGGGACAGAAGGTTACCTTATGCAGAGTTCTCCTACAACAATAGTTACCAGACCAGCTTGAAGATGTCACCGTTTCAGGCACTCTATGGGCGGAGTTGCAGGACTCCGTTGCATTGGGACCAGCCTGGAGAGAGACAGGTGTTTGGCCCCGACATCTTGCTTGAAGCCGAAGAGAATATCAAAATGGTTCGGGAGAATCTGAAGATAGCCCAGTCAAGACAGCGAAGCTATGCGGACCGAAGGAGAAGAGAACTGAGTTTCGAAGTGGGAGATTACGTCTATCTGAAGGTGTCACCTATCAGGGGAGTCAGAAGGTTCGGAGTTAAAGGCAAGTTAGCACCCCGGTACGTCGGACCATATCAGATTCAAGCAAAGCGTGGAGAAGTGGCCTACCAGCTCAACCTACCAGAAAGTTTGTCGGCGGTGCACAATGTGTTCCATGTGTCCCAACTGAAGAAGTGTTTGCGAGTACCAGAAGAGCAGTTGCCAGTGGAGGGTTTGGAGGTCCAGGAGGACCTGACATACATAGAGAAACCAACGCAGATTCTGGAGTTTGCAGACAGAGTCACCCGGAGGAACACCATCAGAATGTGCAAAGTCAGATGGGGTCACCACTCGGAGGAAGAAGCAACCTGGGAACGAGAAGATGATCTGAAGGCCAAATACCCTGAACTCTTTGCTGACCAACCTTGAATCTCGGGGCGAGATTCTTTTAAGGGGGATAGGTTTGTAACACCCTGAATTTGGGGGTATAAAATTTCTTTGCTCATATTCACAAATTCAGGTGTTACTTCCCTTTTCTCATCCTTCCTCATTCTTTTCTTTCTCATTTCTATAGGAGAAAAGTGCTTATTTTATTTGTAATTGAAGTTTATTATGTTAAACCCTAAGGGAGTATGAATTGTTGCATCATGTTGAACCCTAGATTTCACTTTTGCTTGGTGCATAATTCTTGGAAGGTTTGATTTGAATTTGTGGCTTGTTTGAATTTGAATCAAATAGGGAAAGTAAAAAAGAAAAGGGAAAATCAATTCAGAATAAAAAGAAAAGAGAAAGAGGCCCAACCCCGCCGCCCCCTCGGCCTTTCGGCCCAGCCGGCCCATTCCCGCGCGCGCGCCTCTCCCTCCCCCTCCTCTCTCTGCCCCGGCGGGCCCGCCCGTCAGCGCAGCCGCCCCTCTCGCGCGCCCGCCTCCGCTCTCCCCTCTCTCTCTGCTCGCGGGCCCGCGCTGTCAGCCCCGTCGTCCTCGCGTAACCGCCGCCGAGCTGCGCGCGCCCGCCTTCCCCGCGCCCACGTCGCGCGTGGAGCTCGGAACTGACCCGCCCCTGGCCACTTGAGCCCCGAGCCCCACTCGCCCTCTCCCCCTCCCCCATTTGCGCTCCAGTAGACCCTCTTTCCCCCTCGCTGCGCGCACGCAGAGCGCCGCCGCCAAACCCCCGCCGTCCCGAGCTTGTTTCTCGGCCGCCGTTGGAGCTCCGCCGTGTCCGTTGCCACGGTGAGCTTCGCCCCGGCGTCCGCAACCCGAGACGCGCCCCAATTCCCTCTCCCCCTCCCTATTTCTCTCTGCCCGCGCTCACCCGTCGTTCCCCGTGCAGCCGCGGAGGTCCGCCACCGTCGCCCCGGGCCACCGTCGCGCCATTGCCGCCGCCGAGGAGTCCCCGGAGCCCGTCTTGAGGTAAGGGACCTCTCCCGCCCCTATCGACCTTTGCTTTGCTCTCTGCCGCGTGTAATTCCTCGCCGGAGTAGAGTAATCCCGCCGCCGAGCCGCTCCGCCGTGAACCGCCCCCCTCCGGTGCCCCTGCCCCGACCCAGACCCCACCAGAGGACTCCCCGTGCCCTCCCCAACCTTCCCGGCCACTCAGGTCACCCCAGAGGCCCGCCAATCGCCCGCGCCCCTCGTCTCCGGTGAGCCCTCCGCCGCGGGGACGAGCGCCGCTGCCCCAGCTAGCCGTAGGAAAGACCCAGGCCGCCCACCTGATCCCCGTCGTTCATCCCAGATCGGGCGGCCCTGATTCAACTCGCCCGGACCAAATCCTGGCCGTCCGCCGGAGATCCAGCGGCCCAGGCCCACTTCCCCCTCACCCCGTCTCCCTGCCAGTTGGGCCCCGCCTGTCAGCCCGCCCGCGTGCTCGCCCTGCCCGCCGGCCCCGCCTGTCAGCCCGCCCGCGCGCTCGCCCTGCCCGCCGGCCCCGCCTGTCAGCCCGCCCGCGCGCGCTCTGCCCGCCCGGTCCCGCCTGTCAGTCGCCCAGGCCGCCGCGCGCTCGCGCGCCCGCCCGCAGGATCTAATCCTGGCCGTTCGCTTGAGATCCGACGGCCGTAGGAGCCCGATACCCCTTCGCCTGCGCATTTTCTTAAAGAGACCCCCGGTTTTCTGGAATTTGAACCCGCCGTCCCTGGTTTCTCGCAGTTAAGTCCCTGGCCCTTTTATTTAATTCAAAATAGGTATTTAGGGTATATTTTTAATCCCCAAACTTGTAAAATTCATAACTTTGTCATATGAACTCCAAATGAGGTGCTTCAAATTGCAAAATACTCATTATGTTTTTGTCTATCTATTTAAACAATGTTTCCCTGCTGTTTCCATGTACCAATTAATAGTTAATCACTAGGATAGGATTAAGACTATTGGAACCTTATTTGAGATAATTAGAAATTGGTAGACTTTAATAAAAGTTGGATTACTTAAGTTTATGGACTTAAACACCTAAGTTTAGGAACTTAAAACCATGTAGTGATTTAATCCCACCACTGTCTTAAACTTGATTAGTGGATAATGGATCACTTTGTATAGTCCTCTACCCCAGACCTAGGGAACACCAGAGTACCTATCCCCTTTTCAACTATGAACTTGTGATCTCTCTCTGCTGCATTTGTTTGGTATGTTTCTTTTGTTGTTATCTTCCCAAGTGCATAGTGTGAATGATTACTTTACGTAGACAACGAGCAGTCTGTGTTTCCCGAGGAGGTTGCAGAGGAAGTCCCTGATCAGCAGTTTGGTGAAGGCAAGTGTCCTCTGTCCCATTATGTCCTATTCATTTATAACTTACTACCCCGCATTACTTACTTGAAACCTAAGGATTGACTAGCTTTACACTTTACCTTATCCTTGATGACCTTTTGGGTTATTATGGTTAGCACTCTGCTATTGCCTTAACTTAATCAATGAACATGATGTGACTATTTATGATACTGTTATCCTGATGATGTTGATGATCTTGTGATACTCTAGGGGGCTCAGGCTGTTTCCTGAGTACCTCTCCGTAAGGACTTGTTCGTTGAGAGACCACCCGGGATAACAGTGCAACCATGAGGGTGAAATGGGATGCCCTTAGCTGATTAATTGGATGAACTAGAGGTGTAGTTGCTTAGCCGTCGTGCCGTCAATGGGGTCCAGGCACAGTGCTTGCTCTGCCGAGGCTGAGTGCCGAGGTTCTTTCGTTTTGCTCTTTGTTAGTCACTCTCCTGCGGGGAGGGGTACTGTGTTTATCAAACTGGAGAAACCTAACGGGCAGCTATGATCTCTAGGGAATCTTTGTAAAAGCTACGTAGTGATGCCCTGCCGGGTAGAAAGGGAATCATGACTCATGGGTAAAGTGTGCAACCTCTGCAGAGGGTAGTGAAACTGGTATATCAGCCGTGCTCACGGTTAAGAGCAGCCTTGGGATCCTCTTTGATTAGAGATACAGATGGTTCGAGATACAAGGATTATGTTATGGTTTCGGTTCGACTATGATGATGATGTTCCTCGATGAGGAAATGGTTTACGGGTTGGTTAATGCTAAAATCTGGCTTCTACTAATGATAAATACCTGACCAACTAAAAGCATCTGCTTGAGCCTAACCCCACATAAAGCTAGTCCACTTCAGCCAAACGGGACATTTGCTGAGTACGTTGATGTGTACTCATCCTTGCTTTACCACAAAACACCAGGTTGCCCACATTGTAACCACTGCTCAGGAGAAGGCGAAGCCGTGGAAGGAGACTTCCAGGAGTTTCAAGACTACGATGAATTCTAGGAGTGGGTTGGCGGCAACCCCCAGTCAGCTGCCTGTGAAGGCCTTATCTTTACTGCGTTTCATTTAGCACTTTGATTTACTTGTTAAGACAATGACTATGTGGATGTCTATGACTCTATGATGTAATAAGTACTCTTTTATGTTATTATTCGAGCACTGTGTGATGATGTTCATTTATGTAATCGCTGTGTACGTGAGTTCTGATCCTGGCACGTACATAGTTCGCATTCGGTTTACCTTCTAAAACCGGGTGTGGCAAGGACGGAAGGCCAGCGCAGCTTTGATATCCGCGGGTCAAATGACCGTTTGAACAGGGTCTTCGAATTAAATCAATTGTCGTACGACGGCTATCCTGGTCAAGACGAAGCGGACTGCCGTGGGAAGAAAACGGCGGTGGAGACTGGAGACGACCCTGCGCCGGCGGCCGCCCCTTCCTCAAAAAAGAGAAAATTAGGTACTGCGATGGGAGGACTTGGGGTGTCTGATAGTTTTGCTAGAGAGTTAATGAGGACGTGTGCGGCCCCGGGGGGAAAGGATGTCTTCGCCCGAGCTCCGGGAGTCTTCGGCTCGGATGCTGAGGGTTACCGGGGTTGCTGGCCTAGGAATGTTCCTATCCCCTGCGCGGCTGGCGAGGACTATTTTACATCTCGTATGGTTCGTCAGTGGAGAGTTTTTCCTTACGGGCGGAATATCGGTGCTGTTATGTGGGCAGTGATGGACAAGGATCGCCAAGGTGCGGCGCAAAAACGCCAGGCGGCTGTCAGGCTGCATGAAGCTAGGCCGAAGAGGCAGCGGGGGGCTGCGAAGGCTGCGGCCTCCGGCGGAGGCAAGCCGCCGCTGGCGGCGAAGGCGGGCGCCTCTGCACCTAGCAAGGCGCCGGAGGCAACGGCGGGCGCCGGAGGCTCCAAGTCAACGAAGGTGGTGCCGCCGGCCAGCGGAGTGGCGGAGGCTTCGAAGGCGGCCCGAGCGTTGCCGTTGTCGGGCAAGCGCGTTGCCGACTTCGGCACCGATATTAGTGTAGACGACTATCTTGGTGGTAAGTCGTTGTCCTATTATTATTATTATATATATTTTTTTTTAATTCGAAGATGCGTTGCAGGGTCGGACGAGGGCCAGCTTGCTATGGTTGCGTCTGGCGCGGAGATCGCGACGGCGGCCATAGTGCCGAAGGCGAGGGGCGAGGCCCTTGGCGCCGGAGGCGAGGTGTCGGCCCTCGCGGTGGTCAGGGACGAGGCGGGCGCAGCGACCCGCCGGCTGAAGGGAGTGACGGAGGCGCTGAGTCAGGCGACGGAGGCGCTGAGTCAGGTCCGCTGAGTTATACTCTCTCCCCCACCTCTTTCTTTTGGGGCAACGGCCTTACGTGTGCTCTGCAGGTGGCTGACTTCGCCAGTCGTACCGCGTCGGGGGCCCTCACGGCAGCTGTGTCTGCCGAAGTCGAGAGACTTCGGACACAACATGCTGACGCTGTCCGTGAGAAATCGGCCTCCGACAGCAAGTGCCGTAAGCTGACGGACAGGGTGGCCGCCCTGGAGAGGGAGAAGGCCGACCTCCGGCGCCAACTGGCGGCGGAGAGGAGGGAGGCAAACGAGGCCATCACCAAGGAGCAGGCTGCGCAGGCGGAGGCCAAACTGGCGCGGGCGGAGGGCAATCTTGCCAAGGAGCTCGCCGAACATCTGCAAGAGCGGCTTACCGCCCTGGAGAGCCGCGCGAAGGGGGCCGAGGCCGCGATGCGTGCGGAGGCTGAACGGACGCGCGCTCAGCTTATGGATACATATCGCGAGCTGGGCGCGCGGACTGGCGACTTCAAGGTGCCGGACCGAGAGCCCGGGCTTCGTTGTCTGCAATGGGTGCAGGAGGAGCTGCAGGAACTCCCCACTGTTGTGGGGGGGTTTATGTCGTACGCCTCCCTGGTCACCTGCGAGGGGGCGATGAACGCACTCTCCCGCGAAGGGTGCCGGCACTTCGAGGTCTTCGACCAGGCAGATGAAGATTTTGAGCGAGATGTCTATAAGGTCGAAGACCCCGTTGTGAAGGAATCTGCCAGGGCCCTCTACGACCGGATGTGGGGTCCGCATGGTCGTGAGGTGGTCAGGGAGCGGGCCGAGACTGCGAGGGCTCAGGTAACGTTGTTGTTTGTTTGGCGTTTGCTGTATGCGGGTTGTGCGTGTGTTTGCTGAATTTGTGTGTCTTGTCCTAGGCGGCGCGCGGCGAGCGGGTGGACGACTTCGGGGCTCTAAACAGTGCGCTGCCAGACCCGGAGCCGACCCTTGCGGAGGCTGTGACTAGGGTCGCCCTGGAGCCAACCCCGGAGACCGCAGCGATCGCGACGGCTGCCCCCACATCCGCTGCGGCCGGCGAAGACCTGCCCCCGAAGGTGGCCGAAGGCGCCCCTGATGCCCCCGCAGCTGCTGTGCCGAGTGCTGAAGATCCCGCGGCGGTGGCGGCGGAAACAACGGCGGAGGCAGCGGCGGAGCCAACGGCGGAGGCTCCCGCAGCGTCAGGGCCTTCGCAGGTGGCGTAGTGGGTGTTTAGGGTTGGGGAATTTTTGGATGTTGTGCTGAATTTTGGTTGCTGCGCAGGTTCAAGATTTTGGGCCTGCGCACGCAACCGCTACTACTGAGTTTTTGGCGGCTTCGACCGCGGAAGGTGGGAATGAATATGGTGAGTCTGTATCTGAGTTTTTTGATTTTACTAACTCTGGGAGCTCGGTTGAGTGGACTGAGGAGTCGTCGGAGGAGGACTTGGATTATTTTGCGGCCTTGGACGTGGCTGCGGCGGAGGCTTCGCCACACGCCGCGGACGCGCCAGACGTGCCAGGTCCTAGCACCGGGCGCCGACGACGAAGGGCGGTTGCAAAGCGTAGGGTTAGTGCGGAGGAAGGGGCTCGGCTTCGCGTGAGTAGGGCTGGTCGGCAAGAGCTGTTGTCTTTGCCGGCCGCCGCGGGTACAGGGGAAGGGGAACTGCGAAGTCTTTTTGCGGGTGAGGAGCTTAGGATAATGTTATTTAATTATAGGGAGATGGGAATTATTCCTAAGGTTGAGCCGATGTAGAGTGTGGCGCCCTCGCTTGTATATGTGTAAAGGCTTGTAAGATGAAGTTGTGTGCCCTCGCGTGCCTGTGCCTGCGAGGGCGTTGTGTACTTTGTATGGTTGGCTATGTTGTGCTGGTGTGATTATAGTCGGTCTTAGCGCGGACGGTTTGATGCTGTCGTTTGTGCTTTTGTTGTACTAGTTCGGCTGCGCCCTTAGGCGGCTTATGCGCGGAGTCTTTGCGATAGACTTCGGGTTTTCTCGCACTTGTTGTGCTGGTCCGGCTGCACCCTTAGGCGACTTCTGCGCGGATAGTCTTCGCGATAGACATCGAATTTTTTCGCGCTTGTTGTGCTTAGTCCGGCTGCACCCTTAGGCGACTTCTGCGCGGATAGTCTTTGCGATAGGCATCGGATTTTTCCGCACTTGTTGTGCTTAGTCCGGCTGCACCCTTAGGCGACTTCTGCGCGGATAGTCTTCGCGATAGACATCGGATTTTTTTCGCACTTGTTGTGCTTAGTCCGGCTGCACCCTTAGGCGACTTCTGCGCGGATAGTCTTCGCGATAGACATCGGATTTTTTTCGCACTTGTGGTGCTTAGTCTGGCTGCACCCTTAGGCGACTTCTGCGCGGATAGTCTTCGCGATAGACATCGGATTTTTTTCGCACTTGTTGTGCTTAGTCCGGCTGCACCCTTAGGCGACTTCTGCGCGGATTTGTCGCACGCGAGGGTGGCTAGCGCTTAGCCTCGCGGTGACCTCGGATTGGTCGAATGTCGAAGGCCGTCGTCGCGGTCTGTTTTCGACGCATGTTTTTGCGGGGGATTTTCCACACATATATTACATGGCTCCGCCTCGTTAAAAACCTCACCCCCCGAGAGGAAAAGAGTGCGGGCCGGTAGAAGATTGTTTTTTGGCGAATTACAAGGGCGAAATCAGCCCCGATGAGTCAGACAAAAAATTTGCGGAGGTTGTCGATGTTCCAGGAGTGCTCCAGGTCCTCGCCGTTTGGCGTTATGAGCCTGTAGGCGCTGGGGGATGCTTTTGTCTTGACTATGAAGGGGCCCTCCCACTTGGGCTCCAGCTTTCCCCTGGACTCCGTCCGAGCTGTTCGGACGAGTACGAGGTCCCCTTCGCTGAACTCCCTCGGGATGACTGCGTGGTCGCGCCATGCTTTGGTCTGGGCTTGGTATTTGTTTAGGGCCTGTAGGGCGAAGACCCGGTCTCCGTCAATGAGATCTTTTGAAGTTGGCTCGTCCACGTCGGGGACGGCTGACGGAACTGTACGCGGGGACCCATGCTTTATTTCTTGCGGGGTCATGGCCTCCGATCCGTATAGAAGGCGGAAAGGAGTGAACCCAGTCGCCCTGCACTCAGTTGTGCTTAGCGCCCAGACTGCCTCAGGTAATAAATCGGTCCATCTGCCTTTTTTTTCATCGAGGAGCATTTTCTTGACAACTGTGAAGATTTTCCCATTGGCGCGCTCCACGACCCCGTTGGACTGCGGATGATAGACTGAAGCGAAGGCAAGCTTGGTGCCGATGGAAAAACAAAAATCCTTGAAATCTTGGCTGTCAAACTGCTTGCCGTTGTCAACTGTTAGCTCGGACGGTACTCCGAAGCGGCAAACAATGTTTTGCCAGAAGAATTTCTGGGCAGTCTTTGATGTTATTGTAGAAACAGCCCTCGCTTCGATCCATTTGGTGAAGTATTCGACGGCTACAAAGGCGAACTTAAGGTTCCCCTGAGCGGTGGGCAGGGGCCCGACAATGTCTAGGCCCCAGCGCTGGAGAGGCCATGTATGGGTAATCAGCTTTGTATACTGCGAGGGGTTGCCTGACCGAGGAGAGAACTTCTGGCAGGCTTCGCAGGACCTTGAGACCCGATTTGCGGCGCAGATCATTGCGGGCCAGTAAAACCCTTGGCGGATCACCTTGGCAGCTAGGGCCCTTGGCCCTGCGTGCGAGCCGCACGTGCCACTGTGGACTTCACGTAGGATCTGCATGCCTTCGGTTTCGGTGACGCACTTAAGCATTGGCTGACTGACCCCTTTCTTGTAGAGCTGGCCCTCGATCAGCGCGAAGTCCCGGCTTCGATGTCTGAGGCGCTTGGCCTCGCTGACGTCGGTTGGATGATAGTACCCCTGTAGGAACAGGGTTATTGGTGCCCGCCAGTCTTCGGTCATGATTAGGTTGACTATGCGGTGGCCCTCGCTATCATTAGTTATTTGGAGCCCTTCGGGGCTCCGGACGGCAGGCGTGCCGATGGTGTGAAAGAACACGTCGGAGGGCAAGGGCTCGCCCCTGGCGGCAGCCTTGGCCAATGCATCAGCCTCCTCGTTCTTGGCCCTATCCTCATGCTGCAAGGTGAATCCCTTGAACTGTCTCTCGAGACTTCGGATAGCCGCGAGGTATTGCATGAGCGCGGGGTCTTTTGCTGCATAGTCTTTCTCGATCTGGCCGGCAACTATCTTGGAGTCTGTCTTGATGATACATGTGGTGACTCCGAGGGTCCTTAGCTTGAGGAGGCCGAGGATAACCGCTTCATACTCTGCTATATTGTTTGTGCATCTGTCGGATTCCAGAGCGAAGCTGAGGCGTGCTACATATCTGTGTTTGACTCCGGCTGGTGAGGTGACGACTGCAGCGACGCCTGCCCCCGCATGGCACCATGCGCCGTCGCAATGGATGGTCCAAACCTTCTCTGTGGATGGGTCCGGCTGTGTTATTGGCCCAGTCCAGTCGACGACGAAGTCTGTCAGGACTTGTGACTTGATGGTTGTCCTGGGCTCGAAGCTGATGTGGTAGCCGGAGAGTTCGGCTGCCCACTTGGCAATCCTCACCGATGCCTCCGGGTTTCTGAATAGTTCGCCGAGCCCCCTGTCTGAGGTGACTCGGACCTTGAATGCTTCAAAGTAATGGCGCAGTTTGCGCGAGGACATAACAACTGCCTAGGCGATCTTCTCCAGCTCTGTCATGTTGCATTTGGACGGTGTCAGGACTTCGGAGACATAGTAAACAGGGCACTGTCTGACTGCGCCCTCAACAGTCTGCTCCTGCACTAGTGCCGCGCTGACCGCGTGCGGCGAAGCCGCGACATAGAGCAATAGGGGGAGCGAGGAGTCGGGGCTTGTGAGGATGGCCAGCTCCGACAGGTACTGTTTTAGTGAGGCGAAGGCCGCTGCTTGCTCCGGCCCCCAGGCGAAGTCTTTCGCACCGCAAAGTGTTTTGAGGAAGGGGAGACTTCGCTCGGCGGACCTGGAGATGAATCTGTTGAGAGCGGCCAATCTGCCTGTCAGACGCTTGACGTCCCTGGCGGACTGTGGAGGCGACATGTCGACGATGGCCTGGATCTTGGTTGGGTTGGCCTCGATGCCGCGGTGTGACACCAGGTAACCCAATATCTTGCCCTGGCGAACACCGAAGATGCACTTTTCCGGGTTCAAGCGGAGTCGTGCATCTCGCATGTTCGCGAATGTCTCGGCGAGGTCGGCGAGATGGTCCTCCTTATTCTTGCTTGCGACGACGATGTCGTCCACATATGTAAATATGTTTCTGCCAACCTGCCCTTCGAGTACTGTTTTGGTGAGTCTGGAGAAGGTGGACCCTGCATTCTTGAGTCCCTCCGGCATCCTGATGAAGCAATAAGTGCCGAAGGGTGTTATAAAGCTGGTGCTAGCCTTGTCTTCCTCCTTCATGTATATCTGGTGATAGCCAGAGAAGCAGTCAAGGAGTGACATGACCTCGCATCCGGCCGCGCTATCGACTATTTTGTCGACCCGCGGCAACGGGAAATTGTCCTTCGGGCTGGCCTTATTGAGACTGGTGAAGTCTATGCACATTTGCCATTTCCCGCTTTTTTTCTGCACCATTACGACATTGGAGAGCCACGTGGGGTAAGCCACTGGCTCAATGAATTTAGCTTCTAGGAGGCGGTGCACTTCCGCCTTGGCGGCCTCTGTCTTTTCGTCGGACATTTTGCGGAGCCTTTGCTTTTTTGGTCGCACCGAAGGGTCAATTCCCAAGCTGTGCTCAATTATGGATCGGCTGACTCCGACCAGGTCTAGGGCGGACCAGGCGAAGACATCTTTATTCTTGGCCACGCAGCAGAGAAGCTTCTCTTCTTCATGTGAAGTAAGGTCTTCGCTGATAGTGACTGTCTGCTTGGGCGTGGCCTGATCAAGGGGGACAGTCTTGGTCCCGTCTTGGCTCTGCAACTGTGCCTTGTCGTGCTGCTTATCGGTTGGGCTGGCGGGCGCAGGGACCTCGCGCTGGGTCGTGAGACAGTGTACGTTCCTCTGACCAGGCACGAAGTCCCGCTCTATGTTGCACGCCGTCTGCTGGTTGCCGTAGATCGTGATAGCGCCTAGCGGACCTGGTATCTTCATACATAGGTACAGTCCGTGGATGGCAGCTTCGAACTTATTGATGGAGCCCCGGCCCATGATGGCGTTGTACGGATATACCATGTCGACAATGTCGAAGGTTACTTGCTCACTTCGGGCCTTGGGTGCTACACCGAAGGAGAGGGGCAGCTCTATTTTGCCAACGGGAAAGGTGCCTTTGCCGCCGAAGCCATACAACGGATTGTCCGAAGGCTTGAGCAGGCTGTGGCTTATACCCATGCGGTCGAAGGCGTGGAGGAAGATGATGTCCGCCTGACTGCCGTTGTCGAATAGGACTTTGTGTAAGTCCCAGCCTGCCACGCTGCAATTGATGACCATAGCATCGATGTGGGGGGCGCTGCGCAGGTCGACGTCTCGTGCATCGAAGGTTAGCGGTATGTGGGACCACTTCGTCTGCACGACTGGGCCAGTGACCGCGACATGGTTGATGCTGCGGTAGTGGTCCCGCTTCTGCCGCTTGGTGTCGAAGTCAGTGCTGGACCCCCCTGTTATCATGTGAATGACTCCGCGATATGGTTGATCAGCGAAGTCTTCCTGCTTTGGGGCATGGGGGATGTTTTGGTGTTGCTGGTGTGGTGGTGGGGGTGGAGGAGGTATGATTTGTACTTCCTGATGGTGTTGGTAAGCGTGGTGCGGTGGATGCGGAGCGGGAGCGTGGATATATGGTGGAGGGGGTGGCTGGTAATTATGCGCGACAATTCTGGGATTGTCGGCTGGCTGCGCCCGCGCCATTCTGTCTCTGGTGGCCTTCGTTTCGGGGCAGTCTTTGGTTTGGTGGGCGCAGTCTTCGCCGTGGAAAAGGCAGTAGAACCGGCGCGGCGGCTGCGCGCGCCCTCGGCCCCTGCCACGAGTTCCGTTTCCGCGGCCCTGGGGGGGATATTCCTGGCGACGAGGGGGGTCAGCAGCAGGCTGCTGGTTGGCGATGTTGTGCACTTGCTGTTGACTGCGGCCATCTCGACCGGAGTCTGGTTGCGGAGTCCTCGTCCACGTGCGGCTGGACTGCGGGGCATCTTTGGGCTTCCGCTGTGACTCAACCTTGCGCTGGTGGAGCTCTTCGGATTTGGCATATTTTTCAAAGAGCTGATATAGCTCCTGGAGGTTCTTGGGTGGATCTCTGATACAGTGGCTGTAGAGGACGCCGGCCCGAAGGCCACTGATGGCGTAGTGGATAGCGATCTTATCATCGACGGAGGGCAGCTGTGACTTGAGTGTTAAGAATTTGCGGTAATACTCCCGCAGAGTCTCCTTTTCCAGCTGTTTGCAAAGCGAGAGCTCGGCCAAAGCGTCGGTGTCTGGACGGTACCCTTGGAAGTTGAGAAGGAACCTGTCCCTGAGACTTCTCCACGAATCAATGGACAGCGGAGGCAATCTGGTGAACCAGGTGAGTGCTGGGCCCTCTAGGGCGATGATGAAAGACTTCGCCATTGTGGCGTCGTCCCCTCCGGCGGATGCAACGGCGACTTGATAACTCATTATGTATTGCGCCGGGTCGGTGCTGCCGTTGTACTTGGGATATGCCCCTGCTCGGAAGTTAGCTGGCCAAGGCGTCACTTGCAGGTGTGGCGCCAGGGGACTTCGCTCGTCGAGGTAGTTGACCCCTTGGAATGGCGCGCCGTGCTGGAAGGCGTAGTCATGCTGGGGGAAACGCGGGTTCTCCGGCTGCGCCCGGTGTTGCAGGGGTGGGCCATGCTGCAGGCCGAGGTGGCCTTCGCGCGTGTCTTCCGGTTGTGCGCGCTGCTGGAGGGGTGGCTCTTGCTGTAGACCGAAGTGGCCTTCGCGCTGCATCAGCGCGATCTCGCGCTCGAGGTCTTGGGCCTTCTGCTCCTCGTCGCGTATCATTTGCCGCACCTTGGCTAGTGCGGACACACGCTGGCGCTTGGCCTCCAGTATCTCTTTCTGCCTCTGGAGATTGCAGTTCTTGAGGCGCAGGGCGCGCAGCTGTAGCTGTTCTTCTGTTGAGACGCCGAGGACCTCGCCGTCCTCGGTGAGATCCGCGCCCTCCAGTGGGGCGAAGCCTGGGGGCGGCTGCGATTGTCCTTCGGGCCCGCAGGTGCGGAAGGTGTCGTCTTCGCAGGTGCGGGGAATATTGTCTTCAGTGGGCTCTTGGTGGGTGGATTGGGTGAGGGCGAGGGCCTTGCCCTTTCTTGCGGCAAGCAGTGTTGCCTTCGCAGCCTCGTCAGCCTTCGGGTTAGCTCTCTTGGGTGCCATCGCGGGTGGTTTTGTCGTAGCACGAAAGGTGGGCGCCAAATGTTGGAACTTGCTCTCAGCAGCAAGGAGGCCAACAGGGGTGAACAGTGGCGACAACAGGGTCACGTGCTCGGGGGCAATAGCTCTGTTAATCTAGCCTCTCACGGGCACTGTGCGGGGGTATTTATAGGTATCTGAGTGCCCAGCGCCTTGTGTTAAGGACGCATGTGCCCTCAGACACCTAGTTTATCCCCAGAATATTCCCATAAAGCAGGGTTACAAGCTGTAATTACAAGCATGCCTTTACAGATCAGGCCCGTAACACAAAGGCGGCCACGCAGGGCCCGTTACAATGGGCCAGATCACACGTGGGCCTCAGAGCTGAACGAGGCCGCGCTGCGGGATGGCGTCGCCGCAGGCCTTCGTCTGGTGCCGAATGGAGCGAAGGGTGTCCCCGCCCGTTTTGTCTCTGTCAGACCAGCGACTGCAGCGAAGGCCTCGAGCGAAGGGTGGCGTCTTTGTCTTCGCCCCAACACGGAGTGCGTCGGGGCGAGCTCCACGAAGGGGAAACAAGGGAGGCGCGTGCCATGAGAGCAAGCTCCACGGTGGTGTCAAGGGAGAGGAGGAGCGAGCCGAGGGGAAAGAGAGGAGACGCGCGGGGGAGGAAAAGGAAGAACGCGCATAATTAAAAAGGAGTAGGGGCGGCACCGTAGAAAAAATCACAGAGGGAAAGCGGCATGGGGATAGGAACGAGAGAGAAGAGATCTTTTCTTTTTATTATTATTATTTTTTTAACCGAAAAATCACAAATATTTGGGGTTCTGATATTTGGATTTGAGAGATATTTAAAAGGTTGGACCAAAATAAGTTCGACAGAATATTTGAGAAGGATTTGATTTGATGACTAATCTAGAGTCAGATGAATTCGTATATGTTATTTATATCCAAAGTTTTGCATCGGGGCGAGACGTCGTCGGAAAAAATCTGGACGGCGTGAACAACAGTATTTCAGACTGTGTTCAATTTGATTTGAAATCAAATAATTTCATCTGCAGTCAACACCCGATTCCACGTCAACAGATAATTTACGTGGAGAATCGAATCTCAATTATAAATTCTCAGACACGATTTTCTCGGTTGACGAGTGGGGACATAATTATTTGCGTCGAAAACCTTAGTCGACGAGTTCTATTTAATTGGCCCGGGATAAAATCGTCCGAGTGGGTCGAGCTTCCGAATTTCGTATTCGCGCGGGCGATGAGTTTAAATAATCACCGGGCGCACCGATTTTCGGAATAACGATGTTCCGAACATCACGAAAATTTAGGAAGAACCCAGATAAATAAAAATGATATCGAACTCGCGACGGACCAAACAAATGCGATATTAGAATCGCGATAGGCGAAGACGTTTAAAATTTAGCATCTGTTTTATCCACTGATATTACGTGCTTAAATCCATACTCGTTGTCGAGCGGAATATAAACACTTGGGGTGTTACAGTGGGCATGGGCGTTTGCGCTGGCATACGAGGTAAGAATGCCATAGTGGATCTCGTTGTATTCGGTTCATCGAGTAGTGCCTGTTGGGGTGCTCATTTGAGCACCAGAGCACCGGGCGCCTTTTCTCCGTTGATGGCTCCACCGACCTCGTGGGCGGCGCCGCCGTCCTCGGGTGCGCGAAGGGAGAAAAGAGCTGGGACGCTAGATTCAAAATCTACGGCGCGGATTAGATCCTAGGGTAGCAATTCATTTGGGTATTCTATGCCGTCCAATTCGATCCTACGCTTCGATCGCGGTCATTTATTAATCGTGACCATTGATCTAATAATGGACGACTCAGATCTGGGCGCTCTTATCCCCTTCGCGCGATCGAATCTGGATCTTCAGATTTCGATCGGATGGCTCTGACGCTCTCATACACCCCTTCGGCCTGGAACAATTGCAAATGAGCCCATTCCCTTTTGTTATATAAACCCGTCGTCCGTACCTGGGATGCTCTGTGTCTTAGGAAATCTTACCCTGTGGCCCCTGTGTTTTCTGTAATTAGTGCGCCCAGTCCAGAATCAGAGGAAATTCAAAATTCAATTAGAAAATGATTTATAGTGTTAAAATAATTCCAGAATCTTATTTAATTCAGAGAAAATCTATATTGAGTCCAAATTGATCCATTCCAATTCCTATAATTTTGTAATATTATTGTTTATCAGTTAGTGTATCTGTTTTGATATGAAAGTCACATTAAAATTTATATCTTATTTAATCTTATACAAAACACATAGAATCTTTAGAAATTCATAACTTAAAATCTATAACTCCGATTGGATTCATTCAAGTTGCGTTAGTCTTGTACAAGTATTTACTACGCAGTAACAATATTTATTATATCATGTCTCATTCTTTTATAATTAGATCTTTATTTAACTTATGTTGGTTAGTTTTGTTAATCTGCTTATTAATGTAATAGAAGATGATCTATGATCAATTTAAGACTTAGATTAAAGTTGAGATAACTATTTATAGAACAACCTCTCATATGATTTATACTAACCAATTTATAATATGGTTTAATATTTTAATCACACAGATCTTCTATAAAATCATAACTCCTTAAACGTAACTCCGATTTTAGTGGTTCTCGTTCCCACGATCTCGTAGCACCGCGTAGATCATTATTATGCAATATGTTCTTATGTTTGGTGTGATGTTAATTTTGTCTATACTATGTATGTTTGTATTGCTACGACTAGCAGTGCGGTCACGAGGATCCGAAGAATCACTCTGGTAACTGGAATCTCAAGTGCCAGGCAAGTTGTGCCCTTAATCACCTTCATTTACCCAATAATGTTCTTTAATGTCATTTATTCATGCATAGGTTTAATTTTGAAGGGACCCAATAGGTCACCCTAGTCTGTTTATCCTGTTTACCTTGTTTACCCCTGATTCACTTGGGTAGTTTGCTATTGCTCTATATGGTTTTGGGATTAATATTTCATTATATCCATGTTCCAATTATTCTGTTATTTTATTTATGTTCATATCAAGATCATAATCTTTAATTGGAACATGGAGCTTAACTTGAGAAACACGTGCCACCACAAGGGTGGAATGGGACGCCCTTGGCTGACTAATTAGGAAAGCTAGTGGAAGACTACTTTACCTGAAAGGGGCAAGGGTAGTAGGGGAGTTGCATGCAAGAAGGTTCTCGGGTTGATTTTGCTGCGATGGCAGTCAGACGAGGAATTCTTGCAAGTGCTCTTCCCATAAACTGTAGAGGGTTTTCGGAAGCTAGTGGAACTTTTAAAGGCCTCGTAGTGGATCCCTAGCCATTCACCTTGTTAGTGTCTAAGGGTCTAGCTAACCCTGGCGAAATGGGATACACGACTTGTGGGTACAGGGTACAACCTCTGCAGAGTGTAAAACTAGTATACTAGCCAAGCTCACGGTCATGAGCAGCTCAGGACTCTCGCATGATTAAATATGGAACCTAAACTCAATTTGTCATTTGCATTTGCATGGGATTCATTATTAATTTTGTTCTATTATTTTATTATTGTTTGGTATTCACTTACATTTAGTAACTGCTAATAAAATTTGACCAACTTATTATAAGCAATGCTCAGCTTTAACCTTTATTGTTGATCAGTCTTACACATCACATGAACTCCCACCTTTAGTGAGTTCATGCCACATTATTCCCCACAACTTGTTGAGCTATGAACATGTGTGAGCTCACCCTTGCTGTCTCACACCCCCCCACAGGAGAAGAACAGGTGGTTCAAGAGGAGCCACAGCGAGGAGTTCGATTCGATCTAGGTGGCGTCTTTGAGTTGACTTTCTAGCGCCAAGGATGGATTTTAGATCCTTTTATATTTATCTTTTATTTTGTAAGACTTCTGCTATGTAAAATAATACTCTGATTATTGTGACATTTATCTATATACACTCTGTTATTATATATGTTGTCTTATTTGGCGCATGTATAAGATGCACCCGGCTTTGTTCCTTAAACTCGGGTGTGATAGAAGTGGTATCAGAGGAATGTTGACTGAAGGACGAAAAGTAGATAGAAATGGACAAACCCTTACCTACTTACCTTACTCTGATTCTTATCTAAACTTTTCTTATTCATTTCTCATCTATTTCCGCTTGACTTTGATTATTCTTACCTTTTATTTCTAAAGACAAATGTGGATTTCACACATTGAAATCCTATGCCTAAAGTGAACTTTAGGAATAGGAGACCTACTCTTAGGAACAAAAACAAAACTATTTTTATAGGTATCTATACGCTTGAATGTTTGTTCTTATGATACTTGTCTGATTTGGATCTTTGATTGAGTGTCATTAGTTGTGGAGTAATGTCCACAATTACATCTGCATATACATATCGGCATAAATAGAATTCATGAGATAACTAAGCAACTTAGATTGTCCTCCATTAAAGTATATCTATTTTAAATGGACCCCTCTTACCTTAAATGATTCTTTCTTACTTTAATGGACCCCTCTTAACTTTAAGGAATCTATCTTATCCTAATAGGTTCATCTGGTGTAAAAAAATTTTATTATCTTATCCTCTTGAATTGTTTATGAGATTATAAGATAAACTAGACCAACTAAAAGTACCCCCACGGGAATATATTGAATGGATCTCTCTTATCTTAAAAGACGCTCTCTTATCTTAATAGATCCATCTGATCTTAAAAGATTCTTTCTTATCTTAATAGACCCATCTTATCTCGAAAAGATTCTATCCTATCCTAATAGATCTAACTAATCTCAAAAGATTCTATCTTATTCTTAGAGACTCATCTTGTCCTAATGAGCATACTTATCCCCAACCACTTTGCTTATCTCATAATAGTGAAACAAACATGACCTATTCCAAAATAAATTTAGTAGATCTTATCTAGTCTAATCTGATCACACCAATTTAATTCTGATCCCATCTAATCTGATCAGATCTAATCTAATGGTCAAACATGTTAGATAATACTGGTAAAATAAGATTGGATCCTACTCTTATAAATATGTTTTAATCTAATTTGGAGTCTTAGTCCAACCTGGCCATATGCAACTACCTTAACCATTCAATGGTTGCATAACCCCTCCGTTTTAACCCATCAGAGATTCTGACCTACCTACACCAAATAATCCATCATATTTCAAAAGATTCTAACATATATCAATAATATATATTCTACCTTGGTAGATCTATCTAACTCAAACTAGTCTAATCTAGTTGTATCCAATCTAACCTTGACCCTACCTAATCTGACATGATCTAATCTAAAGGAAGCACGATTATGCCAAAGTACACTCATTCTATGTCAACACTCACCAAATAGCTAACACATGATGTACCCTTGTTTCTATACCCCACCTGCCAATGGCATAAAAAAGATTTTCAGGTGTATACAAAATATATACTGAAATTTCATAAAGATAAAGTCACCTTGATATGCTTAACTAAATGATATTCTTAAATAGGATTATGGAACCTAGTGTGATCTAATCCAATGTGGTCTGCTTAAACAGATTAGTGGTATTTAGACCCTACTAGCTAGGTATTAACTTAGCACATTAGATCAACTCAATCATGAGCTAACCCAACCAATAGTGTCATGATGAATTGATTAATTATCTGTCCCCACCTAACATCAAACAAAATTTTGACCTACATCATGTAGTCTATCTCACCCATATCTATCACATCTTGGAAGATTCTATCGTACCTTTGGACATTCACATTATACGACTGGTTATCCCAAGCTTGGTATAAAATAAAGATTAAGCCCTGCTAAAGAATCTTCATATCATAACCACTTATTGGCCTATTCGTCTACCTGCCAAATAATTTTCCTTGCAAAATTATATTACCATATGCTTCTAACTTCGATGGTCAATACCAGGAAGGGAAGATTATCACGCAACAGGAAACAGAAATGAATCCTCCAAATCCTCCACCGGTTGGAATCGATCAAGTGGTTGCCACCCAAATGATGATAATGCAACAAATGGCAAACATGGTTACCGAATTGCAAAATCAGATAAGACAAGAACGCAAGGAAATACTTCAGGACTGGCTGGAGATACGTTAAAAAATAAGGCAAGCACGGTTGGAAAGACAACAACAACAACGCCGACTACCTACACCACCACCACCAGCTCCACCAAGCTACATAAATATATATATACTACTATTTTAGTTAAATGTTACTTTAGTTAGTAGTTAGTATTCTACTGTTTTAGGAGGAACAATAAGGTCTAATTGACCCCATGTGTTGCTAATAAATCATGCATCATGCTGAGATTTTGTTTGTGCATATGTGTTGAGATAACATAGTTATACCCCTTTTTCTTACAAATCTCGAGGACGAGATTTCTGTTAAGGGGATAGGATTTGTAAAGCCCAAAATGTGTATCAGGAAAAAAAATATTTTGAGACTCAGGAGATAGAATTCCAAGATTTAAGTCTTTTATAATAAGAGATTAAATAAAAGACCCTCATATAATTTAAACCAACCTTTCTTGAATAATGAGATCAGAGATTTCTCCAAAAGAATTAAGTTTAAGAAATATCCTAATGAATACTATACACTAGAAAATATTTTCTTTTAAATAACTATGAACATATTTTAAATGGAATAAACATTCAAGGGAATAATTTTTACGTGGGGTGCATTCTATACTTAAAATATTTGGATAAAATAAACAAAATTAAACATATGTATATATTCATGCGCATCAAGTTGGAGTTTTTTTTGCTGGTGCATATAATCTTGGAAACCCTGAACTTTGAATCAAATTTGATTTTTTAATCTGAAATTGAGATAAAACTGAAAACAGAAATTATAAAAAAAATAATAAATGGGAGGTTGAGCCGACTTCTCCCCTGCGCCTCGGCCCACCTCACTTTTTCCCCCTTGCGCAGCCCACTAAACACACGCACTTCTCCCCCTCTCTGCGGCTGCCAGGCAGGGCCCTCAACCCAGCCTCAACGCTCCTGACCCCCAGCGCATAGTGACTTCGTGGTGGGTCCCTTGCGCCAGCAGTGTTCCTATTCTTCTTCAATCACGAGTGAGCGCCGCCGCATCCTAGGGAGGAATCGGTCTAGCTCAAACAGCCCTGGCCAGTGCCTCTACGCACCAGTTCGTTGCAACGGCCTCCCTGAAAACTCGCCTCGTTCCTTGTTAATCCTCCTGCCGCCCTCACCTTTCTCTCGGATCTGATCCCTCCTTGCCCTTCTATAAGTCTTGGGCGCCATGCCCTCTGACCCTCACGTGCTCGTCGAGATGGTTGGTAGCCGCTACCATGGTCGAGCGCGGTGATGAGAGAGTAGTGGGTCACCGCTTCCGCTGCGCAAGTGTGGTGGAGAGGATGGCCCTGTGACCGGGTCACACCGTCGCTGGGTTTCTGGGCACAGGATCTGGGAGTTCTAGTGGACGCATTGGTTGCGCATATAGGGTGGTGCGCTGGGAGATCGAACCAGTGCCACGGGGAAGCTCGCCGGAGTTCGTCTCCTCCGCAAACACTGCCTGTATTGTGGGTAGCAACATCGGCGCCACCGTTTCAGGTAAAACCAAACCGACCTACTTCGCTATCCCATCAGTTGCATGTAGCACCGTCCCTTCCAAAGTTTAGGACACTAGTGCGCAATCCAGGCGGTTCGCCGGCTCGCCACCGTGGGCATGGGCGTTTGCGCTGGCATCCGAGGTTTTAATGCCACAATGGATCTCCTTGTATTCGGTTCATCGAGTAGAGCCTGTTGGGGTGCTCATTTGAGCACCAGAGCACCGGGCGCCTTTTCTCCGGTGATGGCTCCACCGGGCTCGTGGGCGGCGCCGCCGTCTTCGGGTGCGCAAAGGGAGAAAAGAGCTGGGACGCTAGCTTCAAAATCTACGGCGCGGATTACAACGTAGGGTAGCAATTCATTTGGATATTCTGTGTCGTCCGATTCGATCCTATGCTATAGGATCGATCGCGGTCATTTATTAATCGTGACGATTGATCTAATAGTGGATGACTCAGATCTAGGCGCGCTTATCCCCTTCGCGCGATCTAATCTGGATCTTCATATTTCAATCGGACGGCTCTGACGCTCTCATACCCCTTCGGCCTGGAACAATTGCAAAAGAGCCCCTTCCCTTTTGTTATATAAACTTGTCGTCCGTACCTGGGATGCTCCGTGTCTTAGGAAATCATAGCCCGGGGCCCATGTGTTTTCTGTAATTAGTGCGCCCAGTCCAGAATTAGAGGAAATTCAGAAATTCAATTAGAAAATGATTTCTAGTGTTAAAATAATTCTAGAATCTTATTTAATTCATAGAAAATCCATATTGAGTCCAAATTGATCCATTCCAATTCCTATAATTTTGTAATATTATTGTTTATCAGTTAGTGTCTTATTTAATTCATGAAAGTCACATTAAAATTTATATCTTATTTAATCTTATATAAAACACATAGAATCTTTAGAAATTCATAACATAAAATATATAACTCCGATTGGATTCATTCAAGTTGCGTTAGTGTAACACCCTGAATTTGGGGGTATAAAATTTCTTTCTTATGATCATCCAAATTCAGGTGTTACTCTTCTCTATCTCACTCTAGTTCCCCTCTCTCTCTAGTTTTCTCCCTGTCTTCTTTTAGTTAGGGTTAATTGAATTAGTGAAGGATTATTGAATTTATTTTATCCAAAACATGAGTCGTGGAATGTTGCATCATATTGAGCCTAAATATTCTTTGAAATGATGGACATATTTGATTTGGTTTGAATTTTAAACTTGATTTGAATTTGAATTTAAAACCCTAGAGAAAATAAATAGAAAAGCAATTAGATATTCTAGGAAAAAGGAAAAGGTAATTCGACCCAAGGCAGCCCACTTAGCCCAGCCCGCACGCGCGCTCGCGCCCTTGCGCCCCCTCTGCCTGACAGGCGGGTCCCGCCTGTCGGCGCCATCCCGAGCGCGCCTCTCTCCCTCTCTCTCTGTCCTGTGGGCCAGACCTATCGGCGCTAGTTCTCTCGCGTGCGCCTGTACTCCGTCTCTCTGCCCTGCCGTCCCCACCTGTCAGCTCGTTTCTAACCTCTCGCCCACGATCTCCCCGCCGTGGACGCACCCACGTTCACGCGTTCTTCGGCCACGTCGGAGCCCCCGTGCCCCTTTTGAGCCCCGCGCCCTGCTCGCCCACCTCCCCTTGCCAATTTGCGCCCTCTGCCAGACTCGCTCGCCCTCTCTCTCGCTCTGCCCATGCGTGCAGAGAGCCCCGCCACCGCCAGCCGCCGACCGTCGCCTGTTCTGGGGCCACCGTCGCGTTCGCGCCCCGTCCAATGCCACGGTGAGCTCCGCCTCACTGTCAGCTGCTCGGGACACCCTTCGGTGTGCCCCTTCCCTCCCTGGTTCAGTCGGCCCATGTTCACCGGAGTGATTCTCGCGCAGCCGGAGCTCCGCCACCATCGTTCGTCGTGTCCCTGCGCCACCGACGTTGCCCCGTGACTCCATCACTTTCCCTAGAGGTGAGAAACCTGCTTGCGCCCCTAATTTCCTGTGTAGTGCCCTGTTGTTCGCACGATTGCTCGCCGGAGCAATCTAGCGCCGCCGTTAGTCTGCCTCTCCACGTGCAGCGCCATCTGGTGCTCCCGCGCCGGCGTGGTGCTCTCTGCTGAGTCCGCCAGATCACCCTGAACACGCCTGAACCACCCCCCAAGCCTCTGGAGCCCTGCCGTGGCCAGCCTCCTCGTCTCCGGCGAGCTCCCGCCGCGGGACCGAGCGGCGCCACCGCGCCTAAGTACGCCCCCCTGCCGTTAGATCTCGGTCATCTATCCGAGATCGGATGGTTTGGACTTAACCCGAGTAGATCTAATCCTAGCCCTTCGATCCAGATCCAACCGTCTCTCCCCTCTCCCCCTCACCCGCGTCTCTACCCCTGGGCCCGGCCGGCCAGCCCATCCTGGCTCACTAGCGCCCTAGCCCGCTTGTCAGCCGCACCCACGCGCGCGCCCGCGTGATCTAATCTGGGTCGTTGATGTTTGATCCGACAGCTGAGGTTACCCCGTACCCCTTCGCGTGGTTGTTTTGCTTAAGAAACCCACTGGTTTTAGGAAATCGACCCATCGTCCTCGGTTTTAGCGCATAGGTCCCTGGTTTCTTTAGAATAGCCCTCTGGACTTATATTTAATCACAAATTTAGCCCTAATTTCATATTTCAAACTTCAAAACTTGTTTATTTCATATCTTTTTCATATGAACTCCAAATTTAGTGGTTCAAATTGCAAAATGTTCACAAGATTATTCTCTGTCCAAATAAAATATGACCAACTGTAATTTGTACACTTTAATTTTTACACTTAGAATATAGAATTAAAGTATATGTTGATTTATTTATTTAATGAAACAAATAAAAGGAGAATCCTAGGAGTTAAAATATATTTAATTTTGTGAGATTAGTGTTATGCATTTCATGGATTCATTTTTGGTTTAACCTTTAGACCCTAATGTGATAAATAGAATTAGGTATGTAATTATGGATAATATTTAAAGGATAATCAAATTCCTAAATGAGAGTAGTTCATCTTATAATGTAATATTTTCTTTGTTTAATTATTACTCTATCTTTTTAGGTTATGTTTCAACACTTAGAGAGTAATCAACTCCCCCCAATTAAGACGGGGCGTTTGGATCCCTTCATTTTAGAGGAATTGGAATTCACTCAATAAAGTAACTTATTTAGTTTGGAATTTGACATTCCACCACTTTCCAAAGTTCATATATTAGTCTATCTCAAATTCATGGGGTGGGGGATGGGAAATGATTTTATACAGTAGTAGAATTTGTTTCTACTCTGTAACTTACGTGACACTCTTCATCTCACTCCTCTATAGTAAAAATATAGCACATAAATATCTTCGATATCTTGCTAATAATAGTATACAAATATATTTTGTATAAAACTGAATTAGCTTAATTGGTATATGCCTAAATTACTATTATTAGAATAGAATTCAATTCCAATGATCCAAACGGGGCGTTAGTTTATTTTATAACTTGACCTCATTCCCCTGTACTTAATACTATACCCTTTTGAGTTGTGTGCCAATGTTTGTACATGTTTGATGTGATGTTCATTTTTACCTTCCAAATGTATTGAATATATGCTCGCTTTACTTAAACAACGAGCATCTCGTGGTTCCTGAGTGTGTTGTCGAAGATCCCTTTGAGCAACAACCTGGTGAAGGCAAGTGTCCTCAGACCTATCATGTCCTACTTTACTTTATAATTCATTGTCCCGCATTACATTATTGAAACCTAAGGATTGACTAGTCTGTATTTACCTTACCCTTGTTTACCTTTTTGGGTTAATCATGGTTAACTTATGCTATTGCTTAAACTTAATCAATGAACATGATGTGATCTTTTATGATACGATGATGTTATCCCGATGAGGTTCTTGTAATTACTTTAGGGGGCTCAGGCTCTTTCCTGAGTGCCTCTCCATAAGGACCTGTTTGGGGAGTGACAACCCGAGATAACAGTGCAACCATGAGGGTGGAATGGGACACCCTTAGCTGATTAATTAGATGAACTAGAGGAGTAGTTGGCTTCGCCGTAGGGCCATCAATGGGGTCCGGGCACAGTACTTGCTCTACCGAGGCTGGTTGCAGTGGTTCTTTGATAGGGATGGCAACGGGTAAACTATCCGCGGATAGTGTCTCTAAACATCCATATCCGCGACTTATACCCGACATCTGAACCCATACCCGTTACCCGCTATGGATAATAAACACTATCCGCATCCGTTACCCGCGGGTAACGAATATCCGCGGATATATCCGTTTGTCCAGCAAATTTAAATATGATAAAAACATACAGCCATACAAAATTTGTCCATGGCAGCTGTAAGGCATTGAATTAATAAAAGTAACAATCAACAAATTGTTGTATCTAAAATAATCTGTACTTGCATTTGGGTGAGAAAAACAATCAACAAACTTCTAAAATAATCTGTACTTTACACCGGGAGTCCGGGACAGCAGCGCAGGAGCAGGGACTGAGGGGAGGTGGCGGGCGCGCAGGGACCGAGGGGAGTCAGGAGTGGCCGAGTCATCGTCGCAGCTCGCAGGGACACCCGGTGGGCACATGGCAC
Organism: Zea mays; assembly: GCF_902167145.1. NCBI lineage: Eukaryota > Viridiplantae > Streptophyta > Magnoliopsida > Poales > Poaceae > Zea > Zea mays. The sequence goes on along the minus strand of NC_050096.1, from coordinate 125,241,022 downwards.
AGGCGGCAGGCCGCAGATGCGATGCGCGTATCCGCGCAGGGAGCCAGGGACTGAGGACTTTGAGCTTGCAGCTTGGAGTGCCGGAGACCGGAGTGACGGAGTGCCGGAGACCGGAGTGACGGAGTGCAGGAGTGCCGCAGGGACGGACGATTGCGCGCAGCCGTGCGACTGCGGTAGGAGCCGGAGTGCCGGAGCCGGAGTGCAGCGGGAGTCTGGGAGAGGACAGAGGAGAGATAGAGCATGGAGTGGGCGGTGGCGATAGGAGTGGTCGGGTGGGAGAGGACAGAGGAGAGAATGAGAGATGGAGGCCGAGCGAGGGCTTCGCTGGCAGCCTGGAGGACTAGGCTTGTGGGTTGTGGCCTTGTGGGCTGTAGCTCGTGGGCCTATGGGTTTAACGGATATTCGGATATTTGGGTATGGATATTAATTTTTCGTAACCGTTTAAAAATATCCACGGATATCAAGTGGTACCCGTATCCATATCCATGGGTACAGATTCGTACCCAAAACCGTGTCCAACGGGTTTTTTATCCGCGGGTACACGGATAAATCACATCCATTGCCATCCCTATTCTTTGATTTGGATTTGTTAGTCATCCTTCCTCTGGAGAGATGTACTGTGTTTATCAAACTGGAGAAACCTAACGGGCGACTATGGCCACTGGGAAATCTTTGTAAAGGCTACATAGTGAGACCCTGCTAGGTCACCTTGGTAGTGATCAATGGGGAGGCTAGAACCCCGGGCAGAATGGGAATCACGACTTGTGGGTAAAGTGTGCAACCTCTACAAAGTGTTAGAAACTGGTATATCAGCCTTGCTCACGGTTACGAGCAGCCTTGGGATCCTCTTTGATTAGAAGAACTTTGATCACTTTTATGATGATGAATAGCAATGATGGTTATAAATCTGATCTCTGGTATTTCCTCTTGGAGGGAGTACTCCTAGGTAATAACTGGGTTTATTACTAAAAGTTGGCTCTATTTATTTTAATAAAACTTGACCAACTAAAAGCAACTTCGTAACCTTAACTCCACATACAGCTAGTCCACTTTAGCCAAATGGGACATTTGCTGAGTACGTTGAAGTGTACTCACCCTTGCTTTACAAACCACCCCACCCCAGGTTGTCCCCACTGTACTCATTGCTCAGGAGGTGAAGCTGGTAACATGGGGGACTTTGAAGAGTTCCAGGACTACGACGAGTTCTAGTTTACTTTAGTGGCAAACCCCCAGTTAGCTGCCTGTGTAGGCTTACATTCTACGTTTCGATACTCCGCACTTTGATGTTATTGTTAAACACTATGTTTATGTAATAGACTCTGTGGATGTCTCAGACATCTTGATGTAACTAAGTACCTTTCCGCTATTTAATTCAAGCATTGTGTGATGATGTCCAATTATGTAATCGTTGTGTACGTGAGTTCTGATCCTGGCACGTACATGGTTCGCATTCAGTTTACCTTCCAAAACTGGGTGTGACATAAGTGGTATCAAAGCCTTGCTGACTGTAGGACCGCTAACCTAGACTAGAATGGTTGACCTAAGGACTATAGACCCTTACTCTTACCTTGACTTTAGTGTCTTCACAAAAGTTGGTCATCTTGACCAACTCTATATTATTTACTTATCCCAAAAGTTTTGTCTCACTTTTCTTTCTGTTTACTTTCTGGTCTCATAGTTCTACCCTTACTCTTGTGCTTACGATATCTTTTGTAGATGGCCCGTATCAGGTGCACTGCACGTAAGTCTGTGATCCCCTTTTTACTTTCTCGACTGGAGGAGCGTCCCCTGTGTCGCACGGTGTCAGGTCATTCCAGTCACCTGGAGAGACTGCATCGCCGCCTGCACGAGGAGCAGGAGCGCCAACGCCAGGAGCAGGAGCAGCAGGACTCTTCCCCCTTGCCTTAGCGGGAGGTGGAGTTTGAGAGGCCGCCTTCCCCAGCACCTCAGCAAGAGATGCCTCCTGCACCACCACAGGGCATCCCGGCTGCTGGAGGAGACCCTGACGGAAACGGAGACGACGACGATGCCGGTGGCAGTTCGAGCCACGACACGGAGCGTGTGGCAGAACCGCCCGAATTATTCCAGCTTAAGTGCCTAAGTCACATCTCAAGGGCTGTAACACACTTAAATCGGAATAACCCGTCAGTCTCTCAGATCTAGTCTGATAAAGCCACTTAACCAGAATCAAATACCACAATCTCACACGAAGGTGGGTCACAAAAGAAATACAATAAAACAGGAAACCTCAAATTAAGTACTAAATTATTACATAGATCGGAGTTTTTCAAGTAGCAAATAAAAGTTCACAAGATAAAATGCAGCGGATAATTGATGTCGTCGATAGCGAGGAAATGGGCAAGGCCTAGCCCACTACTCCTCCTGCTCCTCTCCCGTGGAAGCAGCATCCCACTCGACCGTCCAACCCGGTGGCAGGGTGGTAGGCCAAGTCACACCATCAACCTAGCGCGAGTGCTAGAAAAACCACTCGACTTCTACCGAGATCCTGATTAGCAAGCAGCTACTCGACCTAGCATACTAGCATCCATCTCAAAAAGAATTTCTAAGTTCATGCAACTAGAGGTTTCAAGCAACTCCTACAATTAAGTGTACATTACAATCCTACAAGCATTAAGTGTAGTAAAGTACCATATATAATTATGGTTATGCATAAAACCGGGGCTTGCCTTCAAATGCTGGGGTGCGAGGAGATCCTCAGTGGCAGTCTCGGGAGCTGGCTCCTGGTCCTCCTCTTGGACAGTTCCTTGCTCGGGGATGAGCACGTACTCTCCATCAGCTAGATTGCAGTCTAATGAATGCAATGAGTAAGATACATGCATGATATGATATGTAATTTAGCAATTAACTTTGATGGTGACTAATCTACTTAAATTTGATAGGGTTCACTCTTGCTACTAGAGATTTTTGTGGTATAATCAGTAATTTAGATAACATTTAGTTAAACTAAGTGGTAAGTCTATCCCGGTGTTCTCCTGAATTCTTTTTAAAGCCTTAGCGAGAATTCAATAGGATTTCTAGTTGAACTTATTAGAGTGAGGTTTATTATTTTCCTTTCTTCTTCTTATTCCTTTTATGCTTTTAAGATAGATTTGAACTACAAATTTCTAGCTGTTAAGAAGGGGTGGTTTGAACTTTAACATAAGGTTATTTTTAAGACATATTTTTGCTGGCATCTAAATGTTAAAACATGATTTTGCACAAATTTCTAGCCATTAATACTTACCAGTTATTTTATTATGAATTTCCCAAAGTTTCTAGCCAAAGAGGTGCTTTCTACTACCACTATATTTGAAAAATATCAAACAACAGATTTCTGATTTTTCCTAGCTTCTATTTTGTGCAAGAGCAATCATTCTGAAGTTTGGCATCTTTTTGCATAAGGGAAGGGGTGGTAGGAATTATTTGGATTAAATGGCCTTTTTCATGAAATATTGGCAATAGGTGTTATTTGGCATCTTTCAAATGGGTTTGCATTTTCCTCTAGTGTCCTATCTCATTATTGATCTAGCAAAATTTTATTTGCCTATTATTGCATCATTTTTGGGTTGTTTATGGTTTAATTGAAATATGCCCCAATATCAAATTTTATTTGTTTACCCTACTTAAAATGATGGGCAGGGGTGGTTATCATTTTTGTAGTAGGGTTTTAGTGGTCACAAGTCCACTGGATTTTTATGACAAGTTTTGAAATTGTCCTCATAATTCTAATATATGTTTCTAGTTGGAATAATGCTAAATAAAACATTTCAATTTAATTCTGTTCTGGACTAGAGGTCTTTTTATTTTTCCTAGGTTCTCTGTTACTTAAGTTGGCTAGGAAAAATAATTGCACTTACTGTTCATTTTCTATTAATGCCTTTCTGATTTTTCTAAGTCTAGGGCAAAAATGGCTTTTAATAGATATTCCTACTTAACTTTTCAATACTGAGGTTCCCACTATTTTTAAATAGTGCTTAAATGAGGTTTGAACATCTACAATTTTTTTCAAGCCTAGCATAGAAGCATAACTAATTTTCTTTAATTAAACAAGGTTTAGTCAGTTTCTGTATTTAATTCTAAAATCTAAAAATTAGAACAGAAGGCATGGGGTTCAGTATTTTTTATTGACAGTCCATAATATTTAGAATCCAGCAAAATTGGTTTGACAAATTTTGGTTAATTATTTCTCAAGTTATGAATTTCCTAAACTTTCTGCTGAATAATAAAAGATTAATTCGAAATGGTTTAAGGAAAAACAGTTTTGCGTTGGGGTCCCTGGCGAAAGTTCTTAAAAGAATTACAGACAGGTCCTCGGGGCACTATTTATTTGAGTCTACGGCTCTACAGAAAACCCCCTAAGTTTTCTGGAAATCGAACCCGCGGTCCGATCCCCAATTGAGTACCCGCGGCGAAGAAAAGGGCGGAGGGGCTTACCAGCGGCGAGGCTGCTCCGATGAGGTGGTCGAGGATGTAGGGGAGGTCTCGGGGATCACGGCGATGTGCGGGTTGCCGTCGGGGATGGTCGGAGTCGGCCGGTCCACGTGCGCATGCGGATATGCTCGTCGGCGACGAGGAATCCGGCCTACTCACAGCGCAATAGGTCAATTGAACGGGTCAGAGAGCTTTACTGGGTGCTAGGGAAGACGTGGGTGCAAGGAATTTGAAAATGGCTTACCGGAGAGCTCGGTCCACGCGCGGCGGCGGGCGACCGAAGTCCTGCGAGGGCGATCTCGGGCTTCCGGTGAAGCTCTGCTGGGTCCAAGGACTTGGAAAGCTTCATGGGCTAATGGCAAAGCTAACCGAAGGTTAGGTGCGGCTTGGGCGCGACTGGAGAGAGATGGCCACGGCGGCCGAGGCTTGGAAAGCTTGGCGGGCGGTGGCGCGGCGTGCTCGGGGCAAATTTCGGTGATGTCTGGCTTGAGCAAGACTTGTGAGCACGCGGGGAGGGATGGCCGAGGCTCGGGGCTGCTTTATAGGCACGGCGCGGCGCACAGGCGGCCGTGGACCGGCGAGCGCGCGCGGGCAGGCGCTGGGGAGCGTGGGTGCGCGAACGGGCGTGAACCAGGGGTGTCAGCCACGGTCGAACACGTGGAACCGTTGCCTCTGCCCAAGTTCTAACGCCGATTGGGCGCAAATCATCGCGAATTTGGGCAAGATCACTGTGAAGGATTTGTTAATCTGGCATTGCTTTGTCTTTTGTGTATGGTCGTTGCACGGTTTTAGGCTAGGGATAGGGAGTTGTAGCGTCACCAAGGTGCCAGTGTCAGAACACCTGGTCCCGAGGTCAAGCTGCGCCAAAACCGTGTCAAATGAATTTGGTTTGAGTTCAAAATTTTCCAGAGTGTGTTCAAGGGGATTTGGCACAACTTTGATATTTGGACTTCCTAGTTTTGAGTTTTGAAAAACAGAGAACGCAAAGGATCTTTGAAAAGGGTTCTGAAATTCAGAATTCAGAATTCTGAATTTCCCCATGGGACCATGGTTTAAGGGCTGATTTGGGGATTTTGGAAAAACCAAATGGCCAAACTTTCTTACTATGATTTGTTAGTCATTTGATGAACTAAAACTTTGTAATTTGGTCTTTTTTACAATTTGCATTTTCCCCCAAGATTTCTCCCAATTTCCCTTTTATGCTTAATTTGCTCACTTAGGATTTATTAGGGTTTGAGATTTTTCCTTCCTTAAGGTTCATGACAAGATTAAGAAGAGTTTGAGAAGACTCATTATAATTCTTTGTTCTTAATTTTTGATGTTCATTCCTTTACTAGGTTTACATGTGATAATAGGTTGGGGTTAGCTTAAAGAAGAACCCTAGGTGACACTGGGGTGTCACAGCCTTCCCCCCTTAATGAAATCTCGTCCCGAGATTCAGGTCGAAGTACTACCGGGGTGAAGCGAAGGGTGATACTTACTTGAAGTGGATACTTTCTTTATTAAGGCAAACTACTCTTCTAATGTCATTCTCTTTGCAACTTCAGAAGGAAGTCCTTTAGAATTTTGTTTTATAGCTTATTCTTTTCAGTTCAAGATTATATTACTGAATTTTAGATTCGAAGGGCAGGAGGAGGGGTTGGACATGAATACGTACCAATTTCCTTAGGCAGATAATTGGGATAGTTGGAACGCAGAAATTCTTCAGTCTCCCAAGTAGCCTCTTCCTCTGAATGATTACTCCACTGGATCTTATACATCTTGATCGATTTTGCCCGAGTTGATCTCTCTTTGCAATCCAGAATCTTGGAAGGGTACTCTTGGTATGATAGATCTGGTTCTATCTCCAATTCTGGTTCTGCTACGATCTTAGTCGGCAATCGAACACACTTCTTCAGTTGAGATACATGGAACACACTATGGATGGAAGACATTTTTGGAGGTAACTTCAACTTGTATGCCACGGGTCCACATGCTTCTATGATCTCATAAGGTCCAATGTAGCGAGGGGCTAACTTTCCTTTGATCCCAAACCTCTCCACTCCCTTGGTGGGTGATACCTTGAGATAAACGAAATCTCCCACCTCGAACTGGAGAGGTTTCCTTCTCTTATCGTGGTAACTCTTTTGCCTGGCCTGAGCAGCTTCTAGATTCTTCCTGATTAGTTTGACCTTCCTTTCGGCTTCAGTCACTAAGTCAGGTCCGAAAACTTCTCTTTCTCTAGGCTGAGACCAATTGAGTGGTGTTCTGCAGCTTCTCCCATAGAGAGCTTCGAAAGGTGCCATCTTTAAGCTAGATTGGTAAGTGCTGTTATAAGCAAACTCTGCCAAGGAGAGGTTCTTATCCCAGTTCTTGCCACAATTGATTGCACAAGCTCTCAGCATATCTTCAAGAATTTGATTTACCCTCTCAGTCTGTCTATCAGTCTGTGGGTGGTAAGCCGAACTTCTGATTAGCTTGGTTCCCAAAGACTCTTGCAGTTGTTCCCAAAATCTGGCAACAAACGGGGCTCCTCGGTCAGAAACAATGGTCCTGGGCAATCCGTGCAAACGCACGATCCGGTCAATGTACAATTCTGCATACTTTTGAGCCTTATCAGTGGTGTGCACTGGGAGAAAATGTGCCACTTTCGTCAGTCGATCCACAATAACCCAAATCGAATCATGATGACGATAGGTGTTGGGCAGACCCACTATGAAATCCATGCTGATGTCATCCCATTTCCACGAAGGTATGGACAGGGGCTGCAAGGCTCCAGCTGATTTCAAGTGGCTTGCCTTTATCCTCTGACAGGTGTCACATTCAGATACATATCAGGCTATCTCCCTCTTCATTCTGGTCCACCAATACAAGGGCTTCAGATCGTGGTACATTTTGGTGCTCCCCGGATGCATGGAGAATTTGGAGAGATGGGCCTCATCCAAGATTCTCTTCTTGAGATCCTCATTTTTAGGAACCACCAATCTGCTTTCAAACCATAAGACACCCTTTCCATCTTGGCAGAAACATTTATACTTCTCAGTCTCCTGATGGAGATTCTCCTTGATAATCTACACTGAGCTGGGCCATGATGATCTGGTCTTGCAAAGCTGGCTCAACAGAAATGTGAGACAATGCACCAGAAGGAATCACTTCAATCTGCATCTTGCTCAACTCATCACACAAGGTGTCAATTCGAGAATCCATCAGAACACAATTGCACTGCAACTTCCGACTCAAGGCATCTGCTACCACATTGGCCTTTCCTGGGTGATAATGTACCTCCAGGTCATAATCCTTTATCAGCTCTAGCCATCTTCTCTGCCTCATGTTGAGATCAGCCTGAGTAAAGATATACTTAAGGCTCTTATGATCAGTGAAGATGTTATAGTGGGTTCCCATCAAATAGTGCCTCCACATTTTTAATGCATGAACGACTGCTGCTAGCTCCAGGTCATGAGTAGGATAATTCTGCTCGTGAGGCCTGAGTGCTCTTGATGCGTAAGCAATGACTCGGTTGTCTTGCATCAAGACACAACCTAGTCCAGTGCCAGAGGCATCACAGTACACATCGAATGGCTTGCTGCTGTCGGGTTGTGCTAACACTAGTGCTATGGTCAGATGTTGCCTCAGTGCATGGAAGGCATCTTCGCACTTCTGACCCCAAACAAATTTGGCTTCTTTCTTCAACAACTCAGTTATGGGCTTCACAATTCGAGAGAAATCCGGAATGAATATTCGGTAATAACCAGCTAATCCCAGAAAACTCCGAATCTGAAGGACAATCGTGGGTGGCTTCCAGTACATCACCTCTTGCACTTTATCAGGATCAACAGCTATGCCTGCCTAAGAAATAGTGTGACCTAAGAATTTGATCTCCTTTAGCCAAAAATCACATTTTGACAACTTGGCATAAAGGTGGTGCTCTCGCAGATGTTGAAGCATACATGCAAATGCCCGACGTGTTCTTCTTCGTTCTTTGAGTACACCAATATATCATCAATGAAAACCACTACGAATTTGTCCAATTCAGGCATGAAAACAGAATTCATCAGATATATGAAATATGCTGGTGCATTCGTCAGCCCAAAAGACATCACCAAGAATTCATATAGCCCATATCTGGTTGAGAAAGCCGTCTTCGGAACATCACTTGCCCGTATCTTGATCTGATGATAGCCGGAGCGAAGGTCTATCTTAGAAAACACTTTGGCTCCGACCAACTGATCGAAAAGAACATCAATACAAGGCAAAGGATACTTGTTCTTGACAGTCACCGCATTAAGTGGGTGGTAATCTATACACAGCCTCAAGCTTTCATCTTTCTTCTTCACAAACAAGGCTGGACATCCCCAAGGCAAAGTACTTGGGTGAATAAATCCCTTGTCCAGCAATTCTTGCAATTGCTTCTTCAATTCTGCCAATTCAGCGGGTGGCATCCGGTAAGGCCTCTTGGAAATAGGTGTCGTTCCCGGTTGCAACTCGATGGCAAACTCAATGTCCCGGTGCAAGGACGTCAGAACCGCCCGAATTATTCCAGTTTAAGTGCCTAAATAACGCCTCAAGGGCTGTAACGCACTTAAATCAGAAAAACCCGTCAGTCCCTCAGATCTAGTCTGATAAAGCCACTTAACTAGGATCAAATACCACAATCTCACACGAAGTTGAGTCACAGAAGAAATACAATAAAACAGGAAACCTCAAATTAAGTACTGAATTATTACATAGATCGGAGTTTTCGAGTAGGAAATAAAAGTTCACAAGATAAAATGCAGCGGATAATCGATGTCATCGATAGCGAGGAAATGGGCAAGGCCTAGCCCACTACTCCTCCTGCTCCTCTCCCATGGAAGCAGCATCCCACTCGGCCGTCCAACCCAGTGCCAGGGTGGTAGGCCAAGTCACACCATCAACCATATCCTACAACGTACCTGCAAAAATTATGCCACAAGCAAGGCTGAGTATACTAATACTCAGCTAGACTTACCCGGTGTGAGGAAACTACTCCTCTACCTCTAGACCATGCAGCTGTTTGGCTGAGGGGTTTGGTTTGCCCAAAAGCACTAGCTGTTTCTAAAATCAAGTTTTAGCTTTTCACTTTCTAGCATCATTAGATTAGCTAAGTTGCTCTTTCTAAGCATACATGGTAACAAGCATTTAGTACAATCAACAAGTTATCTCATGTAAACCTCATTTCACTTCTTACTCAATGTAGTACAAGGGGTCAAGCAGTCTCGTTAGCTGCGAGAAGCAGACGATTCGAATCGAGTTTTTTATCCTTGCAAGGTAAACCTAAACACACGACATGTCAGGGTACTCCGACCCCACACATGTCAACCGTCCCCATCGATTCCCCTTTCGCGGCCAGGGCTCACCGCCTTGGCATACAATGCTCCACTGACCCCGGCTGCCGCCGTGCAGTGACCGCACCTGTACCCACCATAGCTAGCATGGGAGACCCAGTCTCAGGACGAGTGAGGGATAAAGTCTGCGCCCGGCTTCACTCAGGTACTAGGTTTACCGGTTACCATATTTCCCGACATGTGCTTAGTACGTTCAAACGCATGACCAGGTATCCACACATTAATCCTTAATCCTTTTTCCCGTCTCATGAACAAGGCATCCTCCATGGATCCAAGTCCATAGACCATTGTAGATCCCGTTATCAAGATGAATACAATCAATTCCTTACCTCGCGCGAGTGCTAGAAAAATCACTCGACTTCTACTGAGATCCTGATTAGCAAGCAGCTACTCGACCTAGCATACTAGTATCCATCTCAAAAAGGATTTCCAAGTTCATGCAACTAGAGGTTTCAAGCAACTCCTACACTTAAGTGCACATTACAATCCTACAAGCATTAAGTGTAGTAAAGTAGCATATATAATTATGGTTATGCATAAAACCGGGGCTTGCCTTCAAATCCTGGGGGTGCGGGGAGATCCTCAATGGCAATCTCGGGAGCTGGCTCCTGGTCCTCCTCTTGGACAGTTCCTTGCTCGGGGATGAGCACGTACTTTCCGTCAGCTAGATTGTAGTCTAATGAATGCAATGAGTAAGATACATGCATGATATGATATGTAATTTAGCAATTAACTTTAATGGTGACTAATCTACTTAAATTTGATAGGGTTCACTCTTGCTACTAGAGATTCTTGTGGTATAATCAGTAATTTAGATCACATTTAGTTAAACTAAGTGGTAAGTCTATCCCGGTGTTCTCCTGAATTCTTTTAAAGCCTTAGCGAGAATTCAATAGGATTTCTAGTTGAACTTATTAGAGCGAGGTTTATTATTTTTCTTTCTTCTTCTTAGTCCTTTTATGCTTTTAAGATAGATTTGAACTACAAGTTATAGCAATAAATTTTCAAAAATTCTGGAAAAATTACAGTGGCTTTTTACTGGTGTATAATTTTCTGCCTCAAATTTTGGGATTTAACAAGTAAGTAGTTCTTTCTGGATAAAATTATTAAATGCTAGGTCAGAAGGGGTGGTTTGAACTACAACTACCATTTAACAGAAGGTTATTCCTTAAGACATATTTTTGCTGGCATCTAGATGTTAAATCATGATTTTGCACAAATTTCTAGCCATTAATACTTACCAGTTATTTTATTATGAATTTCCCAAAGTTTCTATCCAAAGAGGTGCTTTCTACTACCACTATATTTGAAAAATATCAAACAACAAATTTATGATTTTTTCTAGCTTTTATTTTGTGCAAGAGCAATCATTCTGAAGTTTGGCATCTTTTTGCTTAAGGGAAAGGTGGTAGGAATTATTTGGATTAAATGGCCTTTTTAATAAAATATTGGCAATAGGTGTTATTTGGCATCTTTTAAATGGGTTTGCATTTTCCTCTGGTGGCCTACCTCATTATTAATCTAGCAAAATTTTATTTGCCTATTATTGCATCATTTTTGGGTTGTTTATGGTTTAATTGAAATATGCCCCAATATCAAATTTTATTTGTTTACCCTACTTAAAATGATAGGCTGGGGTGGTTATTATTTTTGTAGTGGGGTTTTAGTGGTCACAAGTCCACTGGATTTTTATGACAAGTTTTGAAATTGTCCTCATAATTCTAATAATTGTTTTCTAGTTGGAATAATGCTAAATAAAACATTTCACTTTAATTCTGTTCTGGACTAGAGGTCTTTTTATTTTTCCTAGGTTCTCTATTACTTAAGTAGGCTAGGAAAAAGAAGTGCACTTACTGTTCATTTTCTATTAATGCCTTTCTGATTTTCCTAAGTCTAGGGCAAAAATGGCTTTTAATAGATATTCCTACTTAACTTTTCAATACTGAGGTTCCCACTATTTTTAAACAGTGCTTAAATGAGGTTTGAACATCTACAAATTTTCTCAAGCCTAGCACAGAAGCATAACTAATTTTCTTTAATTAAACAAGGTTTAGTCAGTTTTTGTATTTAATTCTAAACTCTAAAAATTAGAACAGAAGGCATGGGGTTCAGTATTTTTAATTGACAGTCCATAATATTTAGAATCCAGCAAAATTGGTTTGACAAATTTTAGTTAAGTATTTCTCAAGTTATGAATTTCCTAAACTTTCTGCTGAATAATAAAAGATTAATTCGAAAAGGTTTAAGGAAAAACAGTTTTGTGCTGGGGTCCCTGGCGAAAGTTCTTAAAAGAATTACAGACAGGTCCCCGGGGCACAATTCATCTAAGGCCACGGCTCTGCAGAAAACCCCCTAGGTTTTCTAGAAATCGAACCCGCGGTCCTATCCCCAATTGAACAGTACCCGCGGCGAAGAAAAGGGCGGAGGGGCTTACCAGCGGCGAGGCTGCTCCGGTGAGGTGGTCGAGGATGTAGGGGAGATCTCGGGATCACGGCGATGTGCGGGTCGCCGTCGGGGATGGTCGGAGTCGACCGGTCCGCGTGCGCAGGCGGAGATGCTCGTCGGCGGCGAGGAATCCGACCTACTCACGGCGCAATAGGTCAATTGAACGGGTCAGAGAGCTTTACTGGGTGCTAGGGAAGACGTGGGTGCAAGGAATTTGAAAATGGCTTACCGGAGAGCTCGGTCCACACACGGCGGCGGGCGATCGAAGTCCTGCGAGGGCGATCTCGGGCTTCCGGTGAAGCTCTGCCGGGTCCGAGGACTTGGAAAGCTTCACGGGCTAATGGCGAAGCTAACCAAAGGTTTGGTGCGGCTTGGGCGCGACTGGAGAGAGCTGTCCACGGCGGCCGAGGCTTGAAAAGCTTGGCGGGCGGTGGCGCGGCGTGCTCGCGGCAAATTCCGTTGATCTCTGGCTTGGGCAAGACTTGTGAGCACGTGGGGTGGGATGGCCGAGGCTCGGGGCTGCTTTATAGGCACGACGCACAGGCGGCCGTGGACCGGCGAGCGCGCGTGGGCGTGCGCTGGGGAGCGCGGGTGCGCGAACGGGCGTGAACCAGGGGTGTCAGCCACGGTTGAACACGTGGAACCGTTGCCTCTGCCCAAGTTCTAACGCCGATTGGGCGCAAATCTTCGTGAATTTGGGCAAGATCGCTGTGAAGGATTTGTTCATCTGACATTGCTTTGTCTTTTGCGTGTGGACGTCGCACGGTTTTAGGCTAGGGACAGGGAGTTGTAGCGTCACCAAGGTGCCAGTGTCAGAACACCTGGTCTTGAGGTCAAGCTGCACCAAAACCGTGTCAAATGAATTTGGTTTGAGTTCAAAATTTTCTAGAGTGTGTTCAAGGGGATTTGGCACAACTTTGATATTTGGACTTCCTGGTTTTGAGTTTTTAAAAACAGAGAACGCAAATGATCTTTGGAAAGGGTTCTGAAATTCAAAATTCTGAATTTCCCCATGGGACCATGGTTTAAGGGCTGATTTGGGGATTTTAGAAAAACCAAATGGCCAAACTTTCTTACTATGATTTGTTAGTCATTTGATGAACTAAAACTTTGTAATTTGGTCTTTTCTACAATTTGCATTTCCCCCCCAAGATTTCTCCCAATTTCCCTTTTATGCTTAATTTGCTCACTTAGGATTTATTAGGGTTTGAGATTTTTCCTTCCTTAAGGTTCATGACAAGATTAAGAAGAGTTTGAGAAGACTCATTATAATTCTTTGTTCTTAATTTTTGATGTTCATTCCTTTACTAGGTTTACATGTGATAATAGGTTGGGGTTAGCTTAAAGAAGAACCCTAGGTGACATTGGGGTGTCACAGCCTTCCCCTTAAAGGAATCTCGTCCCGAGATTTGGGTCGGAGTCCTACCAGGGTGAAGCGAAGGGTGAGACTTACTTGAAGTGGATACTTTCTTTATTAAGGCAAACTGCTCTTCGAATGTCATTCTCTTTGCAACTTCAGAAGGAAGTCCTTTAGAATTTTGTTTTATAGCTTATTGTTTTCAATTCAAGATTATATTACTAAATTTTAGATTCGAAGGGCAGGAGGAGGGGCTGGACATGAATACGTACCAATTTCCTTAGGCAGATAATCGGGAAAGTTGGAATGCAGAAATTCTTCAGTCTCCCAAGTAGCCTCTTCCTCTGAATGATTACTCCACTGGATCTTATACATCTTGATCGATTTTGCCCGAGTTGATCTCTCTTTGCAATCCAGAATCTTGGAAGCGTACTCTTGGTACGATAGATCTGGTTCTATCTCCAATTCTGGTTCTGCTATGATCTCAGTCGGCAATCGAACACACTTCTTCAGTTGAGATACATGGAACACACTGTGGATGGCAGACATTTTTGGAGGTAACTTCAACTTGTATGCCACGGGTCCACATGCTTCTATGATCTCATAAGGTCCAATGTAGCGAGGGGCTAACTTGCCTTTGATCCCAAACCTCTGCACTCCCTTGGTGGGTGATACCTTGAGATAAACGAAATCTCCCACCTCGAACTGGAGAGGTTTCCTTCTCTTATCATGGTAATTCTTTTGCCTGGCCTGAGCAGCTTCTAAATTCTTCCTGATTAGTTTGACCTTCCTTTCGGCTTCAGTCACTAAGTCAGGTCCAAAAATTTTAGTGGCAAACCCCCAGTTAGCTGGTAACATGGGGGACTTTGAGAAGTTCCAGGACTACGACGAGTTCTAGTTACTTTAGTGGCAAGCCCCGAGTTAGCTGCCTGTGTAGGCTTACATTCTACGTTTCGATACTCCACACTTTGATGTTATTGTTAAACACTATGTTTATGTAATAGACTCTGTGGATGTCTCAGATATCTTGATGTAACTAAGTACCTTTCCGCTATTTAATTCAAGCATTGTGTGATGATGTCCAATTATGTAATCGTTGTGTACGTGAGTTCTGATCCTGGCATGTACATGGTTCGCATTCGGTTTACCTTCCAAAACCGGGTGTGACAATTAGTCTTGTACAAGTATTTACTACACAATAACAATATTTATTAAACCATGTCTCATTATTTTATAATTATATCTTTATTTAACTTATGTTGGTTAGTTTTGTTAATCTGCTTATTAATGTAATAGAAGATGATCTATGATCAATTTATGACTTAGATTAAAGTTGAGATAACTATTTATAGAATAACCTCTCATATGATTTATATTAACCAATTTATAATATGGTTTAATATTTTAGTCACATAGATCTTCTATAAAATCATAACTCCTTAAACGTAACTCCGATTTTAGTGGTTCTCGTTCCCACGATCTCGTAGCAACGCGTAGATCATTATTATGCAGTATGTTCTTATATTTGGTGTGATGTTAATTTTGTCTATACTATGATTGTTTGTATTGCTACGACTAGCAGTGCGGTCACGAGGATCCGAAGAATCACCCTGGTAACTGGAATCTCAAGTGCCAGGCAAGTTGTGCCCTTGATCACCTTCATTTACCCAATAATGTTCTTTAGTGTCATTTATTCATGCATAGGTTTAATTTTGAAGGGACCCAATAGGACACCCTAGTATGTTTATCCTGTTTACCTTGTTTACCCCTGATTCACTTGAGTAGTTTGCTATTGCTCTAAATGGTTTTGGGATTAATATTTCATTATATCCATGTTCCAATTATTCTGTTATTTTATTTATGTTCATGACAAGATCATAATCTTTAATTGGAACATGGACCTTAATTTGAGAAACACGTGCCACCACAAGGGTGGAATGGGACGCCCCTGGCTGACTAATTAGGAAAGCTAGTGGAAGGCTACCTTACCCGAAAGGGGCAAGGGCAGTAGGGGAGTTGCATGCAAGGAGGTTCTCGGGTTGATTTTGCTGAGATGGCGGTCAGACGAGGGATTCTTGCAAGTGCTCTTCCCATAACTGTAGCGGGTTTTCGGAAGCTAGTGGAACTTTGTAAAGGCCTCATAGTGGATCCATAGCCATTCACCTCGGTAGTGTCTAAGGGTCTAGCTAATCCTGGCAACATGGGATATACGACTTGTGGGTATAGGGTACAACCTCTGAAGAGTGTAAAACTGGTATACTAGCCGAGCTCACGGTCATGAGCAGCTCAGGACTCTCGCATGATTAAATGTGGAACCTAAACTCAATTTGTCATTTGCATTTGCATGGGATTCATTATTAATTTTGTTCTATTATTTTATTATGGATTGGTATTCACTTACATTTAGTAACTGCTAATAAAATTTGACCAACTTATTATAAGCAATGCTCAGCTTTAACCTTTACTGTTGATCAGCCTTACACATCACATGAACTCCCACCTTTGGTGAGTTCATGCCACATTATTCCCCACAACTTGTTGAGCGATGAAAATGTGTGAGCTAACCCTTGCTATCTAACACCCCCACAGGAGAAGAACAGGTGGTTCAAGAGGAGCCACAACAAAGAGTTCGATTCGATCTAGGTGGCCTCTCCCAGTTGACTTTCTGGCGCCAAGGATGGATTTTAGATCCTTTTATATTTATCTTTTATTTTGTAAGACTTTCGCTTTGTAATAAATACTTTGATTATTGTGACATTTATCTATATACACTCTGTTATTATATATGTTGTCTTCTTTAGCGCATGTATGAGATGCACCCGACTTTGTTCCTTAAATCCGGGTGTGACAGCAAGTTGCACCGACTTAAGACGTCTCTGACTTAAGCCGATTGCTCTATTAGTAGGGTATAGTAATCACCCTTAAGTCATGTAAGCATGCAGGTATGTTGTGCCGGTTTTAAGTCGTTTTCGACTTAAACCTACTTGTTGGTTGAGAGTTTGTATGCGGCAGAACACAGAAGCTTTATTTATAATGAATCCTTTTGCTTACAAAGTACAGCTTGCTCATTAGAGTCTTGAGATGCTGCTACGGATAGAATGTCTTGAGGTGTTCAATATTCCATGAGTTTCCCACTTTGGTTCCGTCCATTTGGGTAAGTCGGTAGGATCCTGGTCGGGTAACCTCTGCAATGATGAATGACCCCGTCAGCACTCGGCGGAGGACTAGATCTCCTACTGCGAAGGATCGATGTCGCACTACTTTGTCATGGTACCGCCTCAGGGTTTGCTGGTATCTGGCCGATTGAATGACAACATTTAGACGTTCCTCCTCTAATATATCAACATCTTCCAACCTGGTTGCTTCTGCTTCAGCTATGCTTTCAAATGTTAGTTTGGGTGCTCCAAAGATCAAATCCGCTGGTAATACCACCTCCGATCCATATACCATGAAGAATAGGGTGTTTCCATGCAAGGCCCGGCTTGGCTAGGTTTGTAGGCTCCAGACCACATACGGTAGTTCTCTGATCCATTTTCCTGCAAGCTTTTTGCTCTTGTCGAACACCTTTTTCCTGAGTGCATCAAGCATCATCCTGCTGGCTCTTTCCACCTGCCCATCAGCTCTTGGGTGTGCCACTGATGCATACTTGATCTAGATGCTCCTCTACTCGCAGAAATCAAAGAACTCTGAGCTAGTGAAGTTAGATCCCAGGTCTGTGATGATGCTGTTAGGTATCCCAAACCTGAACATTATTTCTTGAATGAACTCCACCGCTTTTGCTGAGGTCAAAGAGGCGATGGGCTTGTACTCTATCCATTTTTAAACTTTTCAATGGCGACGAGTATGTGAGTATATCTTCCTTGAGCTTTTTTTTGAATGGCCTAATCATGTCCAGCCCCCAGCACGCGAAAGGACAGGTTATAGGAATAGTCTGCAACTGTTGGGTGGGCAAGTGTTGATGCTTTGATAGGAAATGACATGCTTCACACTTCTGAATTAACTCTGCCGCATCATACATTGCTGTTGGCCAGTAGAACCCGAACCTGAAAGCTTTCCCTACTAATGTTCTTGATGCTATGTGTATGCCACATTGCCCCACATGAATTTCATCCAACAACTGCCTTCCTGTTGTAACACCCTTGGTGTTTATATTCTGCTCGACAACGAGTACGGATTTAAGCACGTAATATCAGTGGATAAACTGGATGCTAAATTTTAATCATCTTCGCCTATTGCGATTTTAATATCGCATCTGTTTCGTCTGTCGCGAGTTCGACATCGTTTTTATCTATCCGGGCTCTTCCTAATTTTTCGTGATGTTCGGAACATAGTTGTTCCAAAAATCGGTGTGTCCGGTGATTATTTAAAAGTCTTCGCTCACGCGAATACGAATTCGGAAGCTCGACCTACTCTTACGATTTTATCCCGGGCAAATTAATTTTAACTCGGTGACAAAAGTTTTAATGTAAAATTAAATCAGACCACACTCGGAATCCAAGAAAAACCAGACGTAGGGTTGTTAATTGAATTGTTCTCCGATCGAATATTTGGATAGCAGGTGAAATTCGTTTAGGTTCAACTAAATCAAATATCGACTAAAATATCAAATCTGATCTCGTCTGGTTTAATCCGTCCATATCTCGTTCCCGTGACAATGCTGATGTCGTCTCCGAGGGATTGCGACGCCGCATTCGGCTCGCACAGTTTATTTTTTTTTATTTTTAAAGTGTTGTTTTAATTAGATTTGTTTACATCTTGTCTAGGCTCAAATTCTAATATTCTAAAATTCCTTTTACCAAATAAAATATCCTTTTATGATATTTACCACCGCTTAGACTTTATATTGATTTTCTGGCCATCGGCTTTATCTAATTGCGCAAGGCTACACAAATTCATTTTCCTACTGCTCTCTCTCTCTCTCTAAAAATTTTCCCCTGGCCGCACTTTCCCTGCTCGCGCTGGCCTGGGATATTTTCTGAAGCCGCTGCCGTCCTTATCTCCTCTGATTTCTACACCCAGTCGTCCTCATCCGCTTGGGCTGCTGGGAAGACAAAAAAATCTGGCCGCCGGTGGCGTGCTTATCTTCCCCGCGAGCCCTTGCTCCCTGATTTTTTCTTGCTCGCTCCTGAGCCATGGAGTTCCTGTGCGCTCCCTCTGCCCATCTCAATGGCCGACCGCACGGCTTCCATGGCGCACGCTCAGCTCCAGCTCGGCCTCCTTCCCCTAATCTCTCATCACCGCGCGCCCTCTGCTCCTCCCTACTGGCCAGCGCCCAGCGCTGCGCCTAGCTCCCTCCTCTCAAGCTCCCATGCCGCGCGCTGTGCTTCTTGCTCGCCATGGCCTCGCCAAAACCCCAGCCGATCTCCTGTTTCTCTCTCCCGCGGTCCCTGACTTCCCATCGCCGGAGCTCCCTGTCTCGTCTTTGGTACTCGCCTGGCCGCGCCCTTGCTTCCCAGTCCCAGCTCGGAGCTCCTAGCGCCGGCTCGGAGCTCCTAGCGCCGCGGCTTCCTCCTTCAGCTCGGCGCTCATCTCCCTCTCTGCTCGGACCGCGCCCAGCCCCAGCGCCCTCGTCCTCTTTTCTGCGCGCGCCCGGCCGGAGCTCTGCTCTCTCTCGTGGCACCCAGAATTTCCCCCGCACGGATCTCTCTCACAGCCGCGCCCGCTGCTTGCTCCCCATGGCGCTCGGTCTCTACCGCGCGCCCAGCTCCTGTGCACCGCAGTTCGCCCCAGCTCGGCGTCTGCTTCTCTGCTCCCTATTCTGCGCGTCGGTCGCTTCGCTTCTGCGCGTAGCTCCCTGGCCGTCGCGCCCATGCCGGCCAGAGCTCGCTCGGTCGCGGTCTCGTCCCGGCTCCCTGCTGCGCTCGCCCAGATCGCCGCTGTCGAGTTCCATCGCCGAGTGTAGCTCCTGTTGCTGCGTCCTCGTCGCGTTCGTGAAACTGCCGTGGAATTGCATTCGTTTTTCATGTGGGTAGCATGCCATCGTCTTCGTGTTTTTGCAAGTCCCGGCGTGCGCTCGCTCGCCATCCTCTGCTCGACCTCGTCGATGAGCTTCGCCTTGCCGTTGTTCGCCATCCTCTGCTCGGATGAAGTCTGATCGGTGTTGAGAGTTGGTCATGTGGTGGTGTGCGTGAAGCTCGTAATGTACCTGCCAAGCGCTCGACAAATTGTCTAGACCGGAAAATCATTACCGATCTCGCGGATTCGAGTCAGATATTGGAACGGTGAGCTGCTTTGCTATTTTTATTGACTAGTTCAATAAATGAATTGATAGGTATGTATGTCGCGACGAGTATTCCGCTTGTAGCTCAGGCACGTATTTATTTGACGCTTGTAGGAATACGGGGCTACCTGCAGCATGTTAATTGTGTCCCCGATTGCGATGTCGTTATGCTGCATAGCTAAGTTAAGTTTAACGACATAGGTTATGCGAGAATGATTAAATCGGTGTTTCGTATCCGATGAGTGGTCGAAGTAATAAAATGAGGAATAGGTCTAGTGTTTCTAACGACTAGTCGATAGATTCTTTTAAAAATTGATTATGCTAATTTTAATTAAGTGGTTGAATGATGCATTACCTTAGTAGTTATCGAATTCCATTTTTAATGATCAAGTTAAATGTCATATTTGAATTTGGTCACTTAAGTAAATTGTCATGAATAAATATTCATCATTATTTTAATTAGTTTGGAGCAAGTATCACTATCAGGTTCGCTTTAGGTGAATTCTGAAACCTACATAGTAGACTTTACACCTTAATGATTTAACTCTTTAGGATCTAAATTATGATCTTGTGAAAACTCTATGTTTGTTGACTGGTTAAGTGTTATAAATATATAAGGGTTGTTACACAAAATATTTAGGAAGCGAAGAACATTGATAAGTGTATTCCTATGAAAACCCGAGGACTATTAGTGGAGAATGCGCATAAGCGGGTTAGATCTTTGGTTGTTTAGAAGGTCGTTTTGTAGAACTCTATGATATTTGAATTAGAGTTGGTTAAGCTCGAAAGTCGCAGCTATTGTGCTTAATCATACGTCAATAACTAGTGTTTTCGTATGAAACGGTACAACGCCTCGTCGTTAGGTGTTTAATTCGTTATCGCGTAGCACTATTTAGGTGTGTAATATTCCTGTCTATATGCATTCATGTGCATAATGCATTTCATTCAGGTACGTGAATTTACCACGTGATGCGGCGAACCAGAACTGAGTCGACCACAAGATGGTGCTGATGCATGGAACTGAAGATGGACAGACGAAACAAGTATCAGAACAAAAGGCTAATCGCTAAGTGGTCGTCACCTAACAAACACTAACCTAGTGTTATTCATACAAGCCCCGGTGCATGCAACACCTTCCTTGTGTTTTTAAATTATTTTTACACACTTTAAGTCTAGTGAATGTGCATTAGGTTTATAAGAGTTGCTTGGAAACCCTTTGATGCATTGGCTACCTTGAAATCCATTCCTTTTATAGATACTTCTGGTGAAGTATCAAAATATGATTTACAAAAAAAATGCTTAGCCCTGCTTATAAGCAGATAGAGTTTGTCCTTTGCACTTATGCCTAGCTCAGGTTTATCCTTAGGAAGGATGGCTTCTACCTGCAAGAATATTTTCATTGGGAGCATGGTGGGATCTTACTGCAAAGTTCCCTATAATTCTCTTTTCATCCTAAGGAACACAAAACAATCCTTAGGGTGGAAGTACTTAACTCAAGACTTGGGCTAGGAACAGGTGATGCTCCACCCAGTTTATTTAAGGATTGGATGCGTATGTAGGCCTGTATGATCAAGGACTATCTTAACTGGCCACATACCCTGGATATGGGATAGGGTAAGCTTGAACCCGACTATTCCATACATGAAAAGACAACCGCGCACTGGGCGTGGGAGGTGGTGGGAGTAGCGTGTACCCTCCTGGCTAGAGGTTGGACGAAGGAGTACTGTGCTACCGGGTAGCGCGGACCGGTTCACGTTGTGGAGGATCTGTGGGAATGGTTGACATATGCAAGGGTTAAGTGCTACATATGTCGTGTGGTTAGAAATCCTCAGCTGAGTAAATCGATTCGGATCGCCGTTATATCCCCAGAGAGAGGAGACTTGATCACTGACCTGCAACCTAAGTCAGGATGTAAACATTATGAGTAAAAATGATGTTGTATTGATGAGATGGTGAAATTATTCTAGGTGCAACCAGAGTCTATTAATATTTAATCTGGCGTTAAAATATTGAAAGTAAGGACTCACTTTAGTAAGCTATTTCTGCAAAAGTATCTAAGTTGATTCTTGCTAAGAGCCTCTCCTTGATTCCTAAATCCAGCATATCCTTAAGAGTCTTTTTTCTTAGTCGGGTAAGACTTGAGAAAGTACACTTCGTACTCAGGGCTTTGTCCCATGTTGTTTTAGGTGAAGAGCCTACGGAGCTTTGCTACTTTTGTGCAAAGGTGGTTCCCAAGCAGAAGGAAGAACCAAAAATAGAAGTGTGTTGCTGTGGATGGTGCTAAGTATCGGTGGGCTCGGCCTTCTTATAAGTCTAAGTACCTCTTCTATACTTCTTATTGAGGATGGTCACTTAAGCTAGCATATATTTCAAACTTACAAGTATTTTATAACATTTTAAAGTTTATTTCTTTGAATCACTTTGTAATCACTCTGATAAACATAATGTAAATTTGATGTAACTTGAAACCTTTTGTAATATAGAAATTCCGCTGCAAAATGTTGGTGTGTGATTTGTGTTTACTTAATCTTGCGGTTCTGGTTGTAAGTGGTTGATCCGGGGTCCTTGGGACACTCGGACGGATCCTGTTAAGTTATTTGCTGCACATGCATAGCCGTCTGAGGTCTTTGAGACAAGGACAAGTGCATGTGGACCCAATAACTTGGGAGGTTCTGCCACAGCTGGTATCGGAGCCGACTCGAGGTTTCACGGGCATGTGTGGGCTAGGGGGTTTGGGTATATGGCGCATGGCGCATGTGGGCCCGGAGTGGTCACATGACATGGCATATGATGACACTAGACACACAGACGTGGCTAAGAGGGGAGGTTCCTGGACTGGGGTTGACCGACGAGGACATCGGTCTTCTAAGGGGGTGGATTGTGATATCCTGGCCCCTGGGATGGGATGTCCTGGCCCAAGGCTTAATAGAATTAATAGAGTAATCATATCAACAAGGTGCATCTTCTTTTTCGGAAGCCTATCTCGAAAGAATCTCCAAGTTAAGCGTGCTTGGCTTGGAGCAATTTGGGATGGGTGACCGACCGAAAAGTTTTCTCGGGTGCGCATGAGTGAGGACAAAGTGCGCACAAAAGACCCGTGTTGGTTTGTGGGAACAATATATGATCCTAGAGAGCTGTCAAGAGTAAGTACCGCCGATCCAAGGATTGGATGGGGTGTTACAAGTGGTATCAGAGCAAAAGGCTGATCGCCAAGTGGTCATCACCTAACAAACACTAACCTAGTGTTATTCTTTGCTGGACATAAAGTGTACTCGGGCTTAAAGCAAGAATCTTGAGTCATGTTTCCATCTAAAACCATTCCCTTGTTCGATTTGTGCAAGCTGATGTCTCTATTCCAGTTTGCCTGTTCTTAAGGATCGCCATGTTGCTTTATCAACCTAACTCAGGAAAGACATGTCCGATCATTTTCTTGAGTTTGATGCCTTTGGTTTCTTCCTATCTATCGAAGGCATACCAACTTAATCTTATGAATGTTTCCCCTCCGTATCTAACCAGATACTAATCCTTGGCCTTGTGATCTCTGCGATGGGAATAGAAATATGCTTGGGGCTGAAATAACAGTCTCCCATCATACTCCTTTCATCAAGTTTAGGTTTTGACCATATCGTGTTCATTTCATCGGGCCATGATCTATTTGGCTCTCTACTTGTAACCATTCTGACAGATAGAGTCTCTTTGTATATTGTCACCCTTGCTCAATCCGGTTGTGTGGTGCGAGATTTCCTATTGATGACGTCTGGTAATGGTGTTATGACTAAAACCGATGGTGTCGTGATGAAACCCAGGGCCTCCTATGAATGTACACACATGGTTGTGTTGCTCGGCATGTGCTGGTATCAGGGTTAGTAGTTGTAATCCATTATGAGACTATATCAATATGTTATCTCTGCACAAATTGTTCTTACCACGTGAGATTCATTATTGGTGCCAGTTCAATAAAGGTGTCTCGATTAATGACTTATGGTACTACCGCGAAACTGAGAGCCCCTTGTGAATGTACACACAAGGTTATGCTGCTTGGCGCATGCTGGTATCAAGGTCTCTAGTCATGATCCGTTATGGAATTACACTGATGTGTTATCTTCCGTGGACCTGCCCTTGAAACAATTTCTATGTTGTTTGTCAAGTGATCAAGCAACACCTATCATCTCTGTTGGATCAAACGGGCATACCACTTTTATGTGTGGTCTATTTTCTTTTGATCTTGGTAGTGACTACTTGTACAAGTTCCCTTTACATCCTTTGTTGTAAAGGTGAAGCTTTGAAACTTTTTAGTGTTGAGAGACAACTAATTAGCTCTCAAAATGGAGATTGGTTTTCCCTGCTGCTGAGATACAGGAGTTTATTCATTCGCTCTCTTATTTAATTCATGTACTTTCTAACCAAGTCAGTTCATCTCGCATGAAGAAATGGATGAACAACCTGACCAAATGGATTTCTACCCAAATGCATGATCAACTGTTAACAAATGTGAAACTCTCAACCCTGGTTTACTGATGGATAATAAGAGGACTTGCTCAATGTCAAAAGTAGTTCAACAAGTTGGTTTTACTAACTTGTAACTGCCAATGAACAAAGATTGAGTTTAGATATCGTTTTATCGAGTTGTCTAAACTCACTTTAGTTTAGCCTATCGTGAAGAAACCCTTATCAAGGTCAAGTGAAGGTTATGAACATATGCGCAGGTCTTGTGCCATATTGGATTAGATTATAAGCATATGCATCTTAACTTTACATTGTTGGCCAAGGTACTTTGCCATCCTCAGCTAACTGTTAACAGCCTAACCCCAGCTCTAGTCATGCCTTGATCGCCTCACGTGTGCTTTTCCAGCATGAGTGATCAGGTCAAGCCATGCTTAGTGCTTGATAAAGTGGATTGATTGTGAAGTCAACCTTTGATTGATCATCTTCACTAATGCGTTCCTCGAATTTTTATTATCTTCGTGGAACTTGAATTCCTCAAATGGCCACTTGTTGATAAACCTCTTTCTGTGTGTTTTACTCAAGAGGTTGCATATGGTTCTGTTTGGGTAAAATCGCGTATTTACCGCTCGCTCAACAGACTCAGATAGTACAGTGTCATCAGAAAAAGCAAACTGCGCACATGGAGCCTTGTGTGTTCCTCTGGCAGACATCGTCTCTATTGGTGGACATCTCTAAATTATCTTAAAGCGATATATGTTATGTCCACCAGAGAAACAACATCCTGAGACGCTCGCCTTTGCTTGGAACTGCCTTGATTACCGCTGATGTGGACATGGGTTACATGCCTCTCTACTATTAGAAGTCTTTCGTTCCGAATCTCGGGACGAGATTCTTTTAAGGGGGGAGGGCTGTAACACCCCTGGTGTTTATATTCTGCTCGACAACGAGTATGGATTTAAGCACGTAATATCAGTGGATAAAATGGATGCTAAATTTTAATCATCTTCGCCTATTGCGATTTTAATATCGCATCTGTTTCGTCTGTCGCAAGTTCGACATCGTTTTTATCTATCGGGGCTCTTCCTAAATTTTCGTGATGTTCGGAACATAGTTGTTCCAAAAATCGATGCGTCTGGTGATTATTTAAAAGTCTTCGCTCACGTGAATACGAATTCGAAAGCTCGATCTACTCTTACGATTTTATCCTAGGCAAATTAATTTTAACTCGGTGACAAAAGTTTTAATGTAAAATTAAATCAGACCACACTCGGAATCCAAGAAAAACCAGGCGTAGGGTTGTTAATTGAATTGTTCTTCGATCGAATATTCGGATAGCAGGCGAAATTTGTTTAGGTTCAACTAAATCAAATGTCGACTAAAATATCAAATCTAATCTCGTCTGTTTTAATCCGTCTATATCTCGCTCCCGTGACAATGCTGACGTCGTCTCCAGGGGATTCTAATTGCGATGCCGCATTCGGCTCGCGCAGTTTAAAATTTATTTATTTCTAAAGTGTCGTTTTAATTAGATTTGTTTACATCTTGTCCAGGCTCAAATTCTAATATTTTGAAATTCCTTTTACCAAATAAAATATCCTCTTATGATATTTACCACCACTTAGTCTTTGTATTGATTTTCTGGCCATCGTCTTTATCTAATTGCGCCAAGGCTACACAAATTCATTTGCCGACTGCTCTCTCTCTCTCTGAAAATTTTCCCCTGGCCGCACTTTCCCTGCTCGCGCTGGCCTGGGATATTTTTTGCCATTATGAAAGTCCACCGGTGCGGCTTCGACGAATTGGAGGCTTAGACGAGGGTTTCTCCATTATAGAAAAGTTGGGCATAGCCAACACTCTAAAATGAACATGACGACTCCATTACACGGTTCGAACCACGATTACTGTCGTTGATACCGGCGCCATCCCAAGTGCCGTGAGTTCTGCATCGCCATCGAGTTTTCCCTTCTCTCCTCCTCGCAGACATCTCCCTTCTCTCTCGCTCTCTCGCACAAGAGCCGCACCCTCGCACCAGAGAGCAGGTAGACCATGTCCTTGTACTTCCCCGTCGCATGACGTGGTCGTCGAGCAGCGACGCGGCGGAGGCGGAGGGCGGGGAGGAGAAATTTGCCATTACGCATGGCGCCGTCGTTGTAGGTGCGGAGCAGCCCCGACAGGGAGGAGAAATTTGCCATTACGGTGTGGGCGGGCTCGCCCAACCACGGCATCGCCTTCGACTCCTCCTGGGGGCTCCTCGACGACCTGGAGATACTCGTCAAGCGCCTCCACTCAAAGCAGGTGCGAAAGGGCTCCATCGACGGGAGCGGCGGCGCCGGCAACAGCAACTTCGACTCCTTCTCCGAGGCCGGGTGGTCCAGGGAGATCTCCGGCGCGGCGGATTCGGCATCCACCAGCGCCCCGTGGGACGAGACGAGCCGCGACTACCTCACCTTCGTCAAGGAGTACCGAGAAGCCGCCATATTGTGCCCATCTCATGCCAGGGCACTCAAGCTCCTGGGGAGCACTCTCTTTGGCGTTGGGGAGTACCGAGCTGCTGAGAAGGCACTGGAGGAGGCCATCTTCCTGAAGGAAGACTATGCTAATGCGCACTGTGACCTTGGGTCGGCCCTGCATGCAGTAGGGGAGGATGACCGTGCTATCCAGGAGTTTCAGACAGCAATTGATCTCAAACCTGGCCATGTTGATGCCTTGTACAATCTTGGTGGATTGAACATGGATGCTGGCCGCTTCGTATGGGCTGCAGAGATGTATACTCGTGTGCTGAGCATCCGACCAAACCATTGGCGTGCACAGCTAAACAAGGCGGTGGCTTTGCTTGGGCAGGGTGAATCTGAGGAGGCTAAGAAGGCACTCAAGGAGGCGTTTAAGATGACACAGAGGGTGAAAGTGTATGATGCTATCTCACATTTGAAGACATTGCAAAAGAAAAAGCCAAAGCCTTCCTTGATGCTCCTGGTTCTGGTCGTGTTGATCTGGGTATGTTCTTCGCCATCATTGCTCCAATCTGTTCAGGCCCTGTGGATAGGCGCAAGCGTATCGTCTTTGATGCACTTCTTTGGCGTCATACACGGAATTCTTAGAGATGTTCAATGATCCGGATTGGGGATTTGGGATCCTAAGCACTCTGGTGAAGCTCGAAGAGAGTGACCACATACGCCATGGTAGCCACACATCCCAGTCCCCTGAGCTCGTAGTAGTCGCCGCCACCGTGACGGGCTCCGCTGCGGGCGCCGAGGATGCATGGCGATGACGGTCGTCCTTGGCAGACGCGGAAGCGGAAGTCGCGGAGGAAGAGGAGTCCCCGTCGCCGCCGCCGCTGCCGCGGCCGAGGAGACCACAGAGGATGGCGAAGAGCACGAGGCAGAGGAGACCACAACGGAAATATGACGACGTGAGTTTGAGATCGTCGTTACTTGTTAATAGAGTTGTCATGTTCATTTTAAAGTGTTGGCTATGTCCAGCTTTTATATAATGGAGAAACCCTCGCCTGAGCCTCTATTTCATCGAAACCGCATCCATCGTATTTCATAATGTCAAATCTCTCTCTCTGAAGACGTTGCCGTCCTTATCTCCTCTAATTTCTACACCCGGTCGTCCTCATCCGCTCGAGCTGCTGGGAAGACAAAAAAAATCTAGCCGCTGGTGGACATGCTTATCTTCCCCGCGAGCTCCTGCTCCCTGATTTTTTCTTCTTGCTCCTGAGCCATGGAGTTCCTGCGCGCTCCCTCTGCCCATCTCCATGGCCGACCGCGCGGCTCCCATGGCGCACGCTCAGCTCCAGCTCGACCTCCTTCCCCTAATCTCTCATCACCGCGCGCCCTCTGCTCCTCCCTGCTGGCCAGCGCCGAGCGCTGCGCCCAGCTCTCTCCTCTCAAGCTCCCATGCCGCGTGCTATGCTTCTTGCTCGCCATGGCCTCGCCAAAACCCCAGCCGAGCTCCTGTTTCTCTCTCCCGCGGTCCCTAACTTCCCATGGCCGGAGCTCCCTGTCTCGGCTTTGGTACTCGCCTGGCCGCGCCCTTGCTTCCCAGTCCCAGCTCGGAGCTCCTAGCGCAGCGGCTTCCTCCTTCAACTCGGCGCTCATCTCCCTCTCTGCTCGGACCGCGCCTAGCCCCAGCGCCCTCGTCCTCTTTCCTGCGCACGCCCGGTCGGAGCTCTGCTCTCTCTCGTGGTGCCTAGAATTTCCCCTACACGGATCTCTCTCACATCCGCGCTCGCTGCTTGCTCCCCATGGCGCTCGGTCTCTGCTGTGCGCCCAGCTCCTACGCGCCGCAGTTCGCCCCAGCTCAGTGACTGCTTCTCTGCTCGCTGTTCTGCGCGCCGGTCGCTTCGCCCCTGCGCGTAGATCTCTGGCCGTCGCGTCCATGCCGACCAGAGCTCGCTTGGCCTCTGTCTCGTCCCGGCTCCCTGCTACGCTCGCCTAGATCGCTACTGTCGAGTTCCATCACCGAGTCTAGCCCCTATTGCTGCGTTCTACGTCCTTGCCGCGTTCGTGAAACTGCCGTGGAATTGCGGTCGTTTTTTTGCGTCATGTGCGCAGCACGCCATCGTGTTCGTGTTTTTGGCAAGTTCCGGCGTGCGCTCGCACACGCCATCCTCTGCTCGACCTCGTCGATGAGCTTCGCCTTGCCAGTCGTTCTAGCTGCGACCTGTCATGAAGCTCCCTAGCTGCGCGCGCGTGCTTCACTGTTTGGTTGTCGTTGCGCCCAGCCCGGATTCCAGCGTCCCTTCGTGCTCTGGTTTTCTCTCTTCGCGTCGATGTGCAAGCGCCTTCGTGCTCGCTTCCCTTGGGCCCGTTTCTCCTTCGCGCGACACCGGCTGTGAGTTGAAGTTAATTTCGCAAATTACTCGGGTGAAGTCCGATCAGTGTTGAGAGTTCGTCATGCGGTGGTGTGCGTGAAGCTCGTATAGTACCTGCTAAGCGCTCGACAAATTGCCTGGACCGGAAAATCATTACCGATCTCGCGGATTCGAGTCAGATATTGAAACGGTGAGCTGCTTTGCTATTTTTATTGACTAGTTTGATAAATGAATTGATAGGTATGTATGTCGCGACGAGTGTTCCGCTTGTAGCTCAGGCACGTATTTATTTGACGCTTGTAGGAATACGGGGCTACCTGCAACATGGTAATTGTGTCCCCGATTGCGAAGTCGTCATGCTGCATAACTAAGTTTAGGTTTAACGACATAGGTTATACGAGAAGGATTAAATCAGTGTTTTGTATCCGATGAGTGGTCGAAGTAATAAAATGAGGAATAGGTCTAGTGTTTCTAATGACTAGTCGATAGGTTCTTTTAAAAATTGATTATGCTAATTTTAATTAAGTGGTGGAATGATGCATTACCTTAGTAGTTATCGAATTCCATGTTTATTGATCAAGTTAAATGTCATATTTGAATTTGGTCACTTAAGTAAATTATCATGAATAAATATTCATCATTATTTTAATTAGTTTGGAGCAAGTATCACTATCAGGTTCGCTTTAGGTGAATTCTGAAACCTACATAGTAGACTTTACACCTTAATGATTTAACTCTTTAGGATCTAAATTATGATCTTGTGAAAAACTCTATGTTTGTTGACTGGTTAAGTGTTATAAATATATAATGGTTGTTACACAAAATATTTAGGAAACAAAGAACATTGATAAGTCTGTTCCTATGAAAACCCGAGGACTATTAGTGGAGAATGCGCATAAGTGGGTTAGATCTTTGGTTGTTTAGAAGGTCGTTTTGTAGAACTCTATGATGTTTGAATTAGATTTGGTTAAGCTCGAAAGGCACAGCTATTGCGCTTAATCATACGTCGATAACTAGTGTTTCCGTATGAAACGGTACAACGTCTCGCCGTTAGGTGTTTAATTCGTTATCGCGTAGCACTATTTAGGTTTGTAATATTCCTGTCTATATGCATTCATGTGCATAATGCATTTCATTCAGGTACGTGAATTAACCACGTGATGCGGAGAACCAGAACTGAGTCGACCACAAGATGGTGCTGATGCACGGAACTGAAGATGGACAGACGAAACAATTATCAAAACAAAAGGCTGATCACCAAGTGGTCGTCACCTAACAAACACTAACCTAGTGTTATTCAGGCAAGCCCCGGTGCAAGCAACACCTTCCTTGTGTTTTTAAATTATTTTTACACACTTTAAGTCTAGTGCATTGCATTAGGTTTATAGGAGTTGCTTGGAAACCTTTTAATGCATTGGCTACCTTGAAATCCATTCCTTTTATAGATACTTCTGGTGAAGTATCAAAATATGATTTACAAAAAATGCTTAGCCCTGCTTATAAGCAGATAGAGTTTGTCCTTTGCACTTATGCCTAGCTCAGGTTTATCCTGAGGAAGGATAGCTTCTACCTGCAAGAATATTTTCATTGGGAGCATGGTGGGATCTTATTTCAAAGTTCCCTATAATGCTCTTTTCATCCTAAGGAACACAAAACAATCCTAAGGGTGGAAGTACTTAACTCGAGACTTGGGCTAGGAACAGGTGATGCTCTACCCAGGTTATTTAAGGATTGGATGCGTATGTAGGCCTGTATGATCAAGGACTATCTTAACTGGCCACATGCCCTGGATATGGGACAGGGTAAGCTTGAACTCGGCTATTCCATACGTGAAAAGACAACTGCGCACTGGGCATGGGAGGTGGTGGGAGTAGCATGTACGCTCCTGGCTAGAGGCTGGACGGAGGAG
Organism: Zea mays; assembly: GCF_902167145.1. Lineage (NCBI taxonomy): Eukaryota > Viridiplantae > Streptophyta > Magnoliopsida > Poales > Poaceae > Zea > Zea mays. The sequence continues at coordinate 125,210,056 of NC_050096.1, read as the reverse complement.
TACTGTGCTCCCTGGTAGCGTGGACCGGTTCATGTTGTGGAGGATCTGAGGGAATGGTTGACATATGCAAGGGTTAAGTGCTACATGTCATGTGGTTAGAAATCCTCAGTTGAGTAAATCGATTCGGATCGCCATTATATCCCCGGAGAGTGGAGACTTGATCACTGACCTGCAACCTAAGTCAGGATGTAAACATTATGAGTAAAAATGATGTTGTATTGATGAGATGGTTAAATTAGACTAGGTGCAACCAGAGTCTATTAATATTTAATATGGCGTTACAATATTGAAAGTAAGGACTCACTTTAGTAAGCTATTTCTGCAAAAGTATCTAAGTTGATTCTTGCTAAGAGCCTCTCCTTGATTCTTAAATCCAGCATATCCATGAGAGTCTTTTTCCTTAGTCGGGTAAGACTTGCGAAAGTACACTTCGTACTCAAGGCTTTGTCCCATGTTGTTTTAGGTGAAGAGCCTACGGAGCTTTGCTACTTTTGTGCAAAGGTGGTTCCCAAGCAGGAGGAAGAACCGAAAATAGAAGTGTGTTGTTGTGAAAGTGTCGGTGGGCTCGGCCTTCTTATAAGTCTAAGTACCTCTTTTATACTTCTTATTGAGGATGGTCACTTAAGCTAGTATATATTTAAAACTTACAAGTAGTTTATAACATTTAAAAGTTTAGTTCTTTGAATCACTTTGTAATCACTCCGATAAACATAATGTAAATTTGATGTAACTTGTAACCTTTTGTAATAAAGAAATTCCGCTGCAAAATATTGGTGTGTGATTTGTGTTTACTTAATCTTGCGGTTCTGGTTGTAAGTGGTTGATCCAAGGTCCTTGGGACACTCGGACGGATCCTGTTAAGTTATTTGGTGCACATGCATAGCCGTATGAGGTCTTTGAGACAAGGACAGGTGCATGTGGGCCCAATAACTTGTGAGGTTCTGCCACACCTGTAGCCGAGTGAACACACTTCATGAGGACTCCTCTTGCACTTCTTCTATACAGTAGACCCTCTATGATGGTATAGTGAGCCAAATGTCTTGTGATGTGTTCTGTCGTGGCCTTGTCATCTGGTTCTTCCTCGTTTTAATGTACTTGATAATTGGCTCCCTTCAGTCTTTGGGATCTGCTTCTGCTTGGTCTAAAGCGTTGCACTCCTCAACCTGCTCTACAGTGATGCTTGGTTGATGTACTTGTTGGACGAAAATCCTAGGTGGCACCTGGGCCCGACTGGCCCCAATTTTGACAATGCATCTGCTGCTGCATTGTGATCCCTTTCCACGTGGTGGAATTCTAAACCTTCGAATTGGTCTTCTAGCTTCCACACTGTAGCGCAGTATCTATTCATTGAGTCAGTTAAGAAGTCTCAATCCTTGTTTACCTGGCTGATGACTACCAGTAAGTCACTGTATACCATTAACGTTTTGATGCCTAGTGAAATGGCGATGTTCAGCCCGTGAACCAGGGCCTCATACTCTGCGATATTGTTGGACGCTGGAAACAAGAGCTGGAGCGCATACTTGAGTTGGTCACCTCTAGGGTGTAGTACCCACTTTGTAAGAAAAGTCTAAAAAGAGAGATTATACTACTTTATATCTATATGTGTTATCTATGTTTATCATTTCATGTGAACACCACAATTAAACAAATAAATAAATGACAAAAGACACCCAAAAATAATACAAGCATCATGCTGGGATTTGATTTGGTGTGCATTATTTGTGACAATATAAAAATAACCTAGAAAGAAATATGTTAAAAGTCTAAAGTGGAGTTTAAAGGAAAAAAATTCAAGAATGTAGAAAAAGAGAAGAAGAGAAATCATTATGTGGAATAAAAATAAGTATAAATATATATATTATTCTTACACAGATTTGAGTTTATACATTTGACTCAAAAGTGAATTTCTTAACAAGACTGAAATTCAAATTAGAAATTCAAATGCAAAGAAAATGAATCAAATAGGAAAAGGGAAAATAAAAGAAAAGACTAAAGACACCTAACTGGGCCGCGGAAAACCTATTCGGCCCACTATCTCTTGCTCTCGCTGGCACGTGTGGCCCAGGTTTCACCCCTCGCCCGCGTCATTCTGCGCTCGTCCCTGACAGATGGGGCCCTTGCGTCAGACAGGTCCGCGTTGGCGCGCTCTCGACGTTGCGTGGTCCTGGTTTGTCAGCGCGGTATCTCATACGCTGCAACCACCGGGCCGCTTCGCTCGCCGCCATTGTCGCGCCTCTCCCCAGCTCAGTTGACCGTCCCTGCGGGTATAAAGACAATGTGGCGTGGACTCGTTCGCCCATCCACTATTCCGCCCTTCCCCTACCTCGTTGAGCACAATCGCCGTGAGCCGTGGGAGCCGTAACCCGCCGCTGCACCGAATCCGTGTGCCACCGTCGTCCGTAGTGCTCGGTGCCAAATTGGAGCCTTGCGGGCGGCCAGGAGGCTTCGCCCGTGTCTCCGGTTCGCGTTGGTGGCGATTGCGGGGCAGGAGGGTGACCGGAGCGCGTCCAATTTACCTCCACCGTCACGCATTCGCGGTTTGCTGTGGACTGACTGAAACAACGTCGGACTTAGGGTAAGGACCCGCTCTCCATGTTCGCCTTCACCTCAATTTCATTTTGCGCCTAGTGTATTTAGCGATTGTGCACCGTGGTGCGCTGTGGGCAGTCCGGCGATGGTGACCGTCGCGGGATTGCACGCGCCGCCGTGCTCCGGCGGGATAGGTAGAGGATTAGGTCTGGGCCGTGTGATCTTGAATCGATGGCCACGATTAAAAGCCAGATACCGATTCGGCCAACGACATGATGGCCGCCCGATCGGGATCGCGCGCGTCTGGGGCATGTTCCACTGTATTAAATCGGGACCACTAATCCACCGTGGTGCGGTCATCAGGGAGCGTGGGCTGTCTAGCGCAGTGGATCGTGGATCTTTGATCCAACGGTCAATTGAGCTTACCGGTTCGCGAAGTAGAAAGATCTAATCTGGACCGTTTGCGGTTGATCGGGTGACTGAGGTGACTCCATACTGATTCGGCCGCGCATCTTACAAAGGAGCCCCTCTGAAAATAGGCATTAGAACCCGCCATCCTCTGGAGTTGTGCTCCGTGTCTGGCTAATCTTGCCCCGAACCCCCTGTTTTTCCTAGAAAATGAGGCCCAGTCCAGTCAACTCGAAAATCAGAGAAAATAAAATAGAAATAGATTTTTAGCGTATAAATAATTGCTAGAAACTTGTATATTCCGTAGAAAATTCATACGAACTCCAAATTAATCAATTCCACTTTCTAAATTTTTTGTAATATTATTTTCTATCACTTAGAGTCTCTGTTTTGTCGTGAAAACAGTAAGAAAAATAATTTCTCACTTAATCCTATTTCAAGCACATAAAATCTTTGGAAATTCATATCTTAAAAGCTATAACTCCAAAAAATATGATTCCTGTTCCTAGGATTTTATTTTAATGCGTAGATTATTACTGTGTATTTTGTTTACATGTTTGGTGTGATGTTAATTTTCTCTATATACTGTGCTTGTTTGTATTGTGGCGAGTAGAAGAGACTGTGACCGAGGATCCTGGTGACCAGCAGATAGAAGTAGCTGAGCAGGAGCTCAATGAAGGCAAGTTGTGTCCTTGACCACTTTTGTTACCCAATAATGTTCTTTATAATCATTTACCATGCATAGGCTTAACTTTGATGGGACCCGATAGGTCACCCTAGATTGTTTATCTCTTTACCTTGTTATCCCTGAATCACTTGGGTAGTTTTGCTATTGCTTTACATGGTTTTGGGATAATATTTTATTATATCCATGTTCCAGTTAATTTGTTATTCTATTTATGTTCATGTCAAGATCATTAATGTTAATTGGAACATGGAGCTTAACTTGAGAAACACGTGCCACCACAAGGGTTTAATGGGACGCCCTTGGCCAACTAACTAGGAAAGCTAGTGGAAGACTACCTTACCCAAAAGGGGCAAGGACAGTAGGGGATTGCATGCAAGGAGGTTCTCGGGTTGATTTTGCTGCGATGGCGATCAGACGGGGGATTCTTGCAAGTGCTCTTCCCATAAACTGTAGCGGGTTTTCGGAAGCTAGTGGAACTTTGTAAAGGCCTCGTAGTGGATCCCTAGCCATTCACCTCGGTAGTGTCTAAGGGTCTAGCTAACCCTGGCGACATGGGATACACGACTTGTGGGTACAGGGTACAACCTCTGCAGAATGTAAAACTGGTATACTAGCCGTGCTCGCGGTCATGAGCAGCTCAGGACTCTCGCATGATTAATTTATGAAACTTAAATTCAATTTATCATTTGCATTGCATGGGATTATTTATTTAATTTTGTTCTATTACTTTTATTAAGGTTTGGTATTTACTTACATTTAGTAACTGCTAATAAAATTTTGACCAACTACTTAAAAGCAATGCTCAGCTTTAACCCCTGTTATTGATTAGCCTTACACATCACATGAACTCCCACCTTTCTGGGTCTCCTAGTTGATAACGAGGAGTTCGATTCGATCTAGGTGGCGTCTCCTAGTTGACTTTCTGGTGCCAAGGATAGATTTTAGATCCTATTATATTTATCTTTTATTTTGTAAGACTTCCGCTATGTAATAAGTACTCTAATTATATTGTGACATTTATCTCTATACACTCTGTTATTATATATGTTGTCTTATTGGCGCATGTATGAGATACACCCGACTTTGTCCCTTAAAGCCCGGGTGTGACAAAAGTGGTATCAGAGGAAATGTTGACTGTAGGATAAAACCTAGATAGAAATGGACAAAACCCTTACCTACTTACCTTATTCTGATTCATTCTATACTTACCTTACTCTGATTCTTTCTATACTCATCTTATCTTGATCATGTCTCACCTTTTGCTGTCATACTCTGATTACTCTTATCCTTTCTGTTCTAAGGCAAGATGGATTTCATACCTCGGAATCCTACATTTATGAACTTTTTAAGAGATAGGAGACCTAAGACAAAAAAATTAAAACTATTTTCTCTATTAAAAAATGATGGTTGATTGTTCTGATGATAAATGCTTGATTTGCTTCTTTGATTGATTGAAACATTATAGTTGGGCATCTTAGCATGTACCAGCATAAGGTAATGTATTAGCTTTAGTGGATAACACGCTAATCTACTTAGCTAATAAATCCCCGTAGTAACATTTCTCGTAATTACTCGCCTTGTCTACAATTATTCCTTTTTTACCCTGTATTTCTAACCCAGATGGGCTACCCCTATAGTGCTAGAAGAGAGCACTATAGACGTGATCCTTGGTATGTCATGGTTAAGAAAGGCAAAGGCAGTTTATACACTGTGCTAAAGGAACCATAGAACTCACCAGTTCCAAAGGAGAAAGATTTGAAGTTGGGATTGCAGTAACTACCGCCACCAGACTAGCGGCAGTAGATGGGAAGTTGTTGGTGTCAACATCCGTGTGGTTAGAGATTTTCCGGATGTCTTCCCAAAAGAGTTACCAGGGATGCCACCATATAGGGAAGTTGAGTTTGTCATTGATCCCTTACCTGGGCTGCCCCTACTTTCAAACGGCCATACAGGATGTCTGTAGAAGAGTTAAAGGGACTGAAGAAGCAGTTAACAGAATTACAAGAGGCTAGGTACATACGTTTGAGTTCCTCACCTTGGGGAGAACCAGTACTGTTTGTACAGAAGAAGGATGGATCGCAAAGGATGTGTGTGGATTATAGGTCCCTTAATGATGTTATCATGAAGAACAAGTACTCGTTGCCCCGCGTTGAGGATTTATTTGATCAGAGGAGAGGTGCTAGGATATTCTCGAATATTGATCTCCAAACGGGTTATCACCAAGTGAAGATTAGTCCATCGGATATTCCCAAGACGACTTTGTCAACCCGATATGGTTTATATGAGTTTACCGTTATGCCATTTGGACTAACTAATGCACCAGCTTATTTTATGAAGCTGATGAATAAAGTGTTTATGGAGTATTTGGACAGATTCATCGTAGTATTCATCGACGATATTCTTATTTATTCCAAGAGTGATAGCGATCATGAGGAACATCTGAGATTGGTGCTAAAGAAGCTACGAGATAATCAACTCTATGCCAAGTACAGTAAATGCGAGTTCTGGATTGACAAGGTGTCATTCCTTGGACATATCATTTCTAATGGAGGGATAACTGTGGATCCTGCTAAAGTCAAGGGGATAGTGGCGTGGAGCATACCCACTACAGTTACAGAGATTCGGAGTTTCTTGGGACTTGCAGGATATTATCGGAGATTTATTGAAGGATTTTCTAAGATTGCTAAGCCTATGACCTCGCTTCTGGAGAAAGGAAGAGAGTATAAGTGGGATGAGAAGTGCCAAGATAGCTTCGATCAATTAAGGAAGAGATTGATGTCACCACTAGTGTTGGTTATGCCAGATTTACAGAAGGGATTTGATATTTATTGTGATGCATGTGGCCAAGGCTTGGGATGTGTTCTCATGCAAGAAGGACATGTGATTGCCAACGCTTCTCGTCAATTGCGGAAACATGAGTTGAACTACCCCACTCATGACTTAGAGCTGGTAGCCGTTGTGCATGTGCTTAAGATTTGGAGACATTATATCATGGGGACCAAGTGCCAAGTGTACACGGATCATAAGAGTTTGAAATATATATTCACACAATAGGATCTCAACCTTAGGCAACGTCGTTGGATGGAGCTTATTAAGGACTATGATTTGGAAAATCACTATCAGCCGCGCAAGGCGAATTTGGTTGCAGATGCCTTGAGTCGAAAGGAGCATGTTCATTCAGTTGTTGTTGCCCAGCTACCCGATGAGATTGTTGAGGATTTTAGGAAACTTAACCTGGCGATAGTTGTTCACACTGAAGGAGTTATTATTGATGTGGAACCTACCTTGGAACAAGAAATCCGCAGAAGGACGGATTGGTGAGGCTAAAATACAAGAGATTAAGGATCTGATTACTGAAGGTAGAGGTCCAGAATTCACGAGGATGAGCAAGGCACGGTATGGATCAAGGATCGGATATGTGTTCCGGAGATTGAAAGCCTTCGTGAGACTATTTTAAAGGATGCCCATGACTCGGATTATTCTATTCATCCTAGGAGTACCAAGATGTATTAGGATTTGAAGCAGAAGTACTAATGGTGTGGACTGAAGAGAGTAGAGAGATGTGGCTTCACATGTGGCTATGTGCCATGGGTGTCAAAGAGTTAAGGCCGAACACCAAAGACCAGCTGGACTATTATACCCATTAAAGATACCCGAATGGAAGTGGGAAGAGATTGGTATGGATTTCATTACTGGATTGCCTCGCATCCAGAAAGGATATGATGCTATATGGGTGATTGTGGATAGATTGACTAAAGTGGCTCATTTCATTCCGGTCAAGACTACTTATAAAGGTTCTCAGCTAGCAGAGTTATATATGGCTCGGATTGTGTGTTTACATGAAGTACCAAAGAAGATCATGTCTGATCGAGGTTCACAGTTTACCTCAAGATTTTGGAGAAGCTTTCATGAGAATATGAATACGAAGTTGAATTTTAGTACATCTTATCACCCTCAGACTGATGGACAGACTGAAAGGACTAATCAAGTATTGGAGGACATGTTGAGAGCTTGTGCCCTTCAGCATGGTAGTAGTTGGGACAAGAGTCTACCTTATGCTGAGTTCTCATATAATAATAGTTACCAGGCCAGTCTAAAAGATGTCACCGTTCGAGACTCTATATGGCAGGAAGTGCAGGGCTCCTCTATATTGGGATCAGACTGGAGAAAGACAATTCTTTGGGGCTGAACTGATTCAAGAGGCAGAAGAACAAGTCCGTATGATTTGAGAGAATTTGAGGGTAGCTCAAACCATGCAAAAGAGCTATGCTGGTAACCGAAGAAGACCACTAGAATTTGGGGAAGGAGATTATGTGTACCTCAAGGTATCACCACTTCGCGGAATGAGGAGATTCAAAGTTAAGGGCAAATTGTCCCCTCGCTTTATGGGACCATTCATGATCTTTAGGCGAGTTGGGGAGATGGCATACCAACTCGAGCTACCTGCTAGTCTATCTGATGTGCACAATGTGTTCCACATGTCTCAGCTTAAGAAGTGTCTCTGTGTCCCTGAGGAACAGTTACCAATGGAAGAGCTCAATGTTCAGGGTGATTTGACTTACACGAAGTATCCTGTCAAGATTCTTGACACTTTGACTCGAGTTACAAGAAATAAGGTGATAAAGAGGTGCAAAGTGCAATGGAGTCACCATGGAGAAGATGAAGCAACATGGGAAAGAGAAGAAGAGCTTCACATAGATTTTCCACATCTTTTCCCTAGTCCTTCCTAAATCTCGAGACGAGATTCTTGTTAAGGGTGGTAGGATTTGTAATACCAACTTTGTAAGAAAAGTCTAAAAAGAGAGATTATACTACTTTATATCTATATGTGTTATCTATGTTTATCATTTCATGTGAACACCACAATTAAACAAATAAATAAATGACAAAAGACACCCAAAAATAATACATGCATCATGCTGGGATTTGATTTGGTGTGCATTATTTGTGACAATATAAAAATAACCTAGAGAGAAATATGTTAAAAGTCTCAAGTGGAGTTTAAAGGAAAAAAATTCAAGAATGTAGAAAAAGAGAAGAAGAGAAATCATTATGTGGTATAAAAATAAGTATAAATATATATATATATATATATATATATATATATATATATATATATATATATTATTCTTACACAGATTTGAGTTTATACATTTGACTCAAAAGTGAATTTCTCAACAAGACTCAAATTCAAATTAGAAATTAAAATGAAAAGAAAATGAATCAAATAGGAAAAAGGAAAAAGGAAAATAAAAGAAAAGACTAAAGACACCTAACTGGGTCGTGGAAAACCTATTTGGCCCACTATCTCTTCCTCTCGCTAGCACGCGAGGCCCAGGCTTCACCCCACGCCCGCGTCGTTCTGTGCTCATCCCTGACAGATGGGGCCCTTGCGTCAGACCGATCCACGTTGGCGCGCTCTCGCTGTTGTGTGGTCCTGGTTTGTCAGCGCGGTATCTCCTATGCCGCAACCACCGGGCCGCTTCGCTCGCCGCCATTGTCGCGTCTCTCCCCAGCTCGGTTGACCGTCCCTGCGGGTATATAGACAACGCGGCGTGGACTCGTTCGCCCATCCACTATTCCGCCCTTTCCCTACCTCATTGAGCACAATCGTCGTGAGCCGTAACCCGCCGCTGCACCGAATCTGTGTGCCACCATCATCCTAGTGCTCGGCGCCAAATTGGAGCCTTGTGGGCGGCTAGGAGGCTTCGCCTGTGTCTCTGGTTCGCGTTGGTGGCAATTGCAGGGCAGGAGGGCGACCGGAGCGCGTCCAATTTACCTCCGCCGTCGCACATTCGCGGTTCGCCGTGGACTGACCGAAACAACGTCGGACTTCGGGTAAGGACCCGCTCTCCATGTTCGCCTTCACCTCAATTTCATTTTGCACCTAGTGTATTTAGCGATTGTGCACCATGGCGTGCCGTGGGCAGTCCGGCGATGGTGACCGCCGCGGGATTGCACACGCCGCCGTGCTCCGGCGAGATATGTAGAGGATTAGGTCTGGGCTGTGTGATCCTGAATCGATGGTTACGATTAAAAGCCAGATACCGATTCAGCCAACGACGCGATGGCCGTCCGATCGGGATCGCGGGCGTCTGGGGCATGTTCCACTGTATTAAATCGAGACCGCTGATCCACCATCGTGCGGTCATGAGGGAGCGTGGGCTGGCTGGCGCAGTGGATCGTGGATCTTTGATCCAACGGTCAATAGAGCTTACAGGTTCGCGAAGTAGAAAGTTCTAATCTCGATCGTTTGCGGTTGATCGGGCAACTGAGGTGACTCCATACCGATTCGGCCGCGCATCTTACAAAGGAGCCCCTCTGGAATTAGGGATTAGAACCCGCCATCCTCTGGAGCTATGCTCTGTGTCTGGCTAATCTTGCCCCGAACCCCCTGTTTTTCCCAGAAAATGAGGCCCAGTCTAGTGAACTCGAAAATCAGAGAAAATAAAATAGAAATAGATTTTTAGTGTATAAATAATTGCTAGAAACTTGTATATTCCGTAGAAAATTCATACGAACTCCAAATTAATCCATTCCACTTTCTAAATTTTTGTAATATTATTTTCTATCACTTAGAATCTTTGTTTTTTCATGAAAACAGTAAGAAAAATAATTTCTCACTTAATCCTATTTCAAGGACATAAAATCTTTGGAAATTCATATCTTAAAAGCTATAACTCCAAAAAAATATGATTCCTGTTCCTAGGATTTTATTTTAATGTGTAGATTATTACTGTGTATTTTGTTTACATGTTTGGTGTGATGTTAATTTTCTCTATATACTTTGCTTGTTTGTATTGTGGCGAGTAGAAGAGACTGTGACCGAGGATCCTGGTGATCAGCAGATAGAAGTAGCTGAGCAGGAGCTCATTGAAGGCAAGTTGTGTCCTTGACCACTTTTGTTACCCAATAATGTTCTTTATAATCATTTACCATGCATAGGCTTAACTTTGATGGGACCCGATAGGTCACCCTATATTGTTTATCTCTTTACCTTGTTATCCCTAAATCACTTGGGTAGTTTTGCTATTGCTTTACATGCTTTTGGGATAATATTTTTATTATATCCATGTTCCAGTTATTTTGTTATTCTATTTATGTTCATGTCAAGATCATTAATGTTAATTGGAACATGGAGCTTAACTTGAGAAACACGTGCCACCACAAGGGTTTAATGGGACGCCCTTGGCCAACTAACTAGGAAAGCTAGTGGAAGACTACCTTACCCGAAAGGGGCAAGGGCAGTAGAGGATTGCATGCAAGGAGGTTCTGGGGTTGATTTTGCTGCGATGGCAGTCAGACGGGGGATTCTTGCAAGTGCTCTTCCCATAAACTGTAGCGGGTTTTCGGAAGCTAGTGGAACTTTGTAAAGGCCTCGTAGTGGATCCCTAGCCATTCACCTCGGTAGTGTCTAAGGGTCTAGCTAACCATGGCGACATGGGATACACGACTTCTGGGTACAGGGTACAACTTCTGCAGAGTGTAAAACTGGTATACTAGCCGTGCTCGCGGTCATGAGCAGCTCAGGACTCTCGCATGATTAATTTATGAAACTTAAATTCAATTTGTCATTTGCATTGCATGGGATTATTTATTTTATTTTGTTCTATTACTTTTATTAAGGTTTGGTATTTACTTACATTTAGTAACTGCTAACACTACTAAAAAATCACCTTCTTGCAATGGGCAAAAATCGTTGCGATAGACCATAAATCGTTGCGATAGGCACCAATTGCGATAGAACAACTGTCGTTGCCTGCTGTTGCAGAAAACAGAGTGGCAATAGGCTATAGCAACAATTTTACGTTCTGTTGCAATTACTACATCTTTTGCAACGTATTCAAGTGTTGCAGCAGTTCGTTGTTACAATGGACTATTCTGTTGCAATAAGTTATATTGCAACTATTACGATAGTTGCCAAAAACTCTATTGCCACAACATATTTCATGGTAATAAGTGTTAATGCCACGTTTAAATCTGTTGCAAATGGCTTTGTTACCACAAGATGCTGTGTGGCAACAAAACACTAGTGCCACACCAGTGACTCGTGGCAACAAGATGTATTGCCATGCAAATAATTTCGTTGCATTTGATCATTTTGCAACATAATGTGTCTCGTGGCTACATGACCTTTTTGCTATAAAATTATCTGTGGTAACAACCGATATAACAACAAAAAATATCGTAACAAATGATGTTGCAACAAGAAGAAAAGGTTGCGACTACCGAAGTCCCAACGAAATAGATCCATGGTAATTACATCTTATTGCAACAAAAAAATCATTGCAACTGAACCATACAACAACCAATAAAACCGTTGCATTTACATATATTCAAACCCACAATTTATACGACAATGCATTTTGCATTTGTATTGGGTAGAAAATGTTATGCAAAAGAATTATATTTTACATCAGTAACGTAAGAACCAAAATTGACAACCATAATATTTGTCTCTTATCTCATATATTAACTACATCCATACCATAAGTTGTAACAAATAGGTTGCACCAAATAAATAGTGGCCAAATACAAATTAATTTGATAACATAGCTCACAGTCATAACATCCTCATACTAGCTTGGTTGTGATAACATAGATAATAAACTACTCAGGACTAGCAAATTATTGGAAGTTTTTTTTGTCATCGTGTACCCCTCCATCCCCTCCATTGATGCAAGCGATGGTTAGCTAGGCTGACGACGATATCACGACGACAAGGAACCTGTTGGAAGTGTTAAAAACAATAATTAGTAAAGCTACAATAACTTGGTTAATCATTAGTGAAAGACTACAACTGTAGTGCCTACAGCTACAGCTACAGCACAACTCCTAGCAAGCAGCATCAGCAGCAGCAAGCAGCAAGCAGCAACATGCAGCATGCAACAGCAACAACATGTAGCAGCACGCAGCTAGCAGCGGCAAGCAACAAACAGTAGCAACCATCAGCAAGCAGCAAGTAGCAACACGCAGCATGCAACAAGCAGCAACAACAACACGCAGCAGCACGCAGCTAGCAGCGGCAAGCAACAAATAGTAGCACGCAGCAAACAGGAAGCACGCAGCAGCAAGCGTTCTACTCTATCTCTACCAGAGAAGGCAGCTGCAGCACCAGCCTAACAAGAGCGAAAACAGGCTACCAAATAAGCATGCTGCACAGAGCCACAAACATGTGTACTGCTCATATGGTTAACTAAAATCTGTTTAGGCTACTAAAATCCATTGCATGCACAACTACAAAAGAAATAAAAAAAGATTGTGGACATACCTTAAACACACTTTGATAGAGCTTCTTAAGTTGATCTACCTTGCTTCTCGCTTGCACTTGCGGATTGTACCTATTATCATATCCAGGATTACAAAAACAAAACTATCAAAAAAATGTTGTAAAACAGTTTATATGATCATAATACAAGAACATTTGCATTCCATACACATTCGCTTCTTTTGTTGCCCCTTGCCTGCACACGTCTTGTCACAGCATTCCTTAGAGTGTAAGAGCTAATATAGTTTGCTGGCATATTGTCTTTCTTATTGTTTGTGTCTGGTGTACGAACGTTGTTTGCACTACTTGGTGCAGGTGCAGGAGAATCAGCTGGGATGAATTCAGGAGGTTTAGTAGGGACAACGGAAGAAGGATCGATTGGAGTGGTGCTTTCACGGTTGCTCTGCATTAAACAATTGATCAAACAATTTATGTTGCAAAAGTTTCTAATAGCAATGATGGTAAAAATACAAATATCAAATTTTATACCTGTTGTGCTACAACAGCAAGGGCAGCAACCATTTCTTGCCTCATTTCTTCTCTAAGCACTTGTCTTTTTTTTTCTTCTTCTTCTTGCAGTGCTTGCATTTTTTCCTGGAGTATTCTTTCTCGTTCTGCAACCTCACACGCAAGTTTTTCATTTAACAACTGGACCTGACTTTCGAGTTCAATGTTTTTTTGGTTGGTTGCAACCGTGGCACGAGCTTGTTCGAGGAACTTTGATTCCATCACTTGACTTCTTGTTGGATATCTTGATAGGTACCCATGACCATGAAGTCTGTTTGCCTTACATCCTGTTGTTTCCTTGAATGTTGTTTGGAAAATAGCATTTTCCTCTTCTCTTGTTAGATAAAATTTTTCTGTTTGATATATTTCAAGTTAGCTCAATTCAAATAAGAATTGATGCCGAGTATTTTAAAGTATGTTTTAGTAGTAAGCTTTGTGATTTACTCACATAAATGCCACGTGAAGCCTCTTCCGACCATTCATCATTTTTACAATGAGTAATCATCCAAAGGGATAGATCGGTTGGTTCTATACCAGTTTCTGGATCTCTCTGTAATGTGAAGAATGTATCATACAAGTTTGTCATTAATCATGGAAAATAAAGTAGTGGTCATATCATTACCTGTTGAAAGCTTATTTGGGAAAAAGTTCTAGAACCCATTATATGCTTCGTTCTTTGTTTCTGACGGTTTTCCGAGTTCCGGCTGCTTATTTTCTAGAAAATAATAATAGTTGGAAATGAATTAATAAATAAATCGCTAGAATCATCCATATTATGCAAGTGCCAATCGTTAAAGTAAAGGAAATGAAATAGCAAACCTGGAATTTCTCAGATCCAAAATACAACACCATGTAATGCCACTCGACGATGTCTACATCTTCAGGCTTGTTTTTCATCCTTTCAGCATAACTATTGTATGCCTTGTATGTTGAGCTTAACGTTGATCGCCATCCTTTGTATCTCTCCTTAGCAATAGACCAGATCTTTTCATGCGCGTCCTCATTGGTTAGAAACTCCCACCTTCGCTGTTTCAGTTTTGATATAAAGAGAAGGTTAATTGTCTAGTAATTTGGGAATAGTAGACCACTAATAGTTCTAGCTAACTGTTAGGGCTCAAGTAAAGAAATTTCACATACCAGTACGTCAGAGGCTATAGAAGATCTAACATTGAGCTCTATATCTTTCCACTTTTTCACTCCAATGAGTGGTGCCTTTTTCTTTGTAAACAATACGATTTCATCCACAAAAGTGCGAGCGTTTGGTCCTACAGGACCTCCAAGCTTAGATGAAAATTCAATCTTAAGTTTGTGATCACCGTTCTTGATCCGCTTGGTGGCTGCTGCTATACCCTTAAGGGTACCACGCCCCTCCTTTTTAAAGACTCCATCGTTATCTACATATATACCAATAACATCTGAATGGGTAGAAATATTCAAAGTAGAAGATTGCAACATTTGAATAAAAAACACTCTTAGTAAAAAATACCAGGATCTCTTTTCCTATGACGTCTAGCATGAGATGGCCAATTAGTAGTAGGTTTGCTGCTGCCATGAATTTCTTCATCTGATAATATTAGGTCATCATTGCTTTGTCGTTCATACAATACTGCGGATAGCATAGGCATCAGTTACATCTCTAACAATTTGCGAAAATATAGACTATATGTTAGTAGGCTGTAAATAAAAGAAATTACAGATATCTGGAAGATCGCCTTGATGCCTTAACCATTCTTTATATGTTTTGATCGTATCCTCCCTGAAGTCATCCATTAAATCTGCACTTAAACAATATGTAAGTTTAACTGTGGAAACTATAACATATCATGTATTTAATGTAATGAGTTTGACATCTTAACTTACCCGTTTCTGGATTATCATGTTGTAGTATTGCAAGCCACTCCTTATATGCATCAATCGACACTTCTATAGTTTCTTCATCAACATTTGTTCGCTGTCTTGGACGCTTGATGGGAGTTATGCTTACCTCTAGATCACTGGGTGGATCTTTTGTGAGCACAAAACTTATTTTTCTCTCATCCATGTTATCAGACAGCATGGCCTCTTCTTGGTGGATGTAATCAAGTGCCAATAGCCTGGATCGATCAATGCCACATCGTTTCTTGTAAAACAAGAAGTCCCTCCCAGAATATCCAAGTTTCGATTTTATGTACACCACGTTGTAAAAGGCAACATAAGCTTTATCAATATTTACTGTGACAATTTCTTTTCCAGGTTGTGCTCCAATGCAATGGAATTTCAAGGTCCATATCTCACCAGTCAACCTGCCACACAAATATATTTTATGCAAACAATGACTAAAATAGTGTTGTAAAAAGATTTCATTCAACAATTAAGAGGTATGAAAACAATATACTATAATTATGATCTGCGCCAAGGCCAAAGCAGTAGAGAACAATATGGGTAGATAGATTTTTACTTGTCAGGAAGATCAAAGAAGACGTTCTTCCCGGCCATAATCTCGTCCACAATCCGTGTACCAAGTTGGCTACCATTGTCGTTGGTGCACATATTAGCTTCATTGCTTGTCGGCTGCAAACCTCCTTGAGTCGTCATCCTGGTGGAACACGCAGAAAGTATGACTCTGATTTAGTTTTCAAGGCTATTTGCTTGTTACAGCTTCTCACCAATATTCTGAATATAATTATATATAATTATATATATATATTTATATTTGCTGGAGCTGTCATTTTGCTGTGGTTCTAGCTAACTGTTAATGATCAAATAATCACTTACAACTTGCCACCTTGGTTGTGTTCACAAGCTCGAGTAGTAATGCACTAGAATTTTCTAAGTATAATGAAGACACACTAGCATCATGCACGCCATGTAGAATAATACCAAGTACAATAGCACTGTTGCTCATGTAGAATAATACGAAGTACTAGCATCATATTCTCTGCATATGCTCATGTAGAATAATACGAAGTGCAGCAGCAGTAAAAAGCAAGCCAGCTTGAAGCGGTGGTGATTGGTGAACGTGGGGAGGGCGCGCAGCGTGGAGAGCAGGCGTACAGTAGCCCGAAGCGGTGGTGATTGGTGACGTGAACAGCTCAACTGCAGTGTCAGGACTCGGGAGGCCAGAGGCGCCGCGGCGGACGCGATGGTGAACTGGTGATTGGTCGGGCGCGTACGCCGTACGCGCGTGGATATGGTCGGGCCTCGGGCGACCCACGGCCGGTGTCGAGGGTGGCTCAGCCGTGCAGCGAAGAGTTGTCGAGGGACGGCCGGACGGAGGAAGCACGATTCGGCTAGTCGGACGGAGGAAGGAGAAGCAGGATTTTGGACTCTGGCAGCGGCGGCGTGGAGAAGTCAGAGGAGTGAGCGCTAGGTTTCTGGACGCTTTAGCCAATTAGCCCGTGGCCCTGTGGCCGGCGCTTAGATGGACTGGGCCTCAAAGTTGCACTGATGTCTGGACTCTGGAGCAGGCTCTATTGAATTATTCCCGAACTAAAAATACGGTAAGAAAAACGGGATCATCCCGATTAAAAACAGGATCCCGGTTAAACGGTCGGAAAAACAACTCTACCGTTTCCGTTTTCGTTTACCGTTTTGTATATCCCGTTTTCGTACCGTTTTTGTTTTTTAGACGGGTTCGAAAATGACCGGGACAAAACTAACAAAATCGGTTATACGATAACGGTTGGTATGGGATTTTCCCATCCTACTTTCATCCCTAGTCACCAGGGGCGGAGCCAAGGGGGGGCCGGCAGGGGCCATGGCCCCTCCCAAGGCTGCCACATAGACAAGAGTATATATAGTCTAAATTTTGTGTGTTTAAATCTATATACTCTAAAATTTAAGCAGCATAATTAATCAAAGGTTTAATATAGTGGTTGGTAATATATGATCCATAACTCTGTTGTAGTATGCCAACCGAAGTCTAAAAGAGACAAAGAATATAAGATAAAATATTCGTTGAACGACCAATCGATGCATGAAACGTCAAACCTAATTCGCTTGCAGACGCTGATATCTGAACCTCACCCACTTATGATTCATCCTATCATTTCGCTAGGCAGCCGCCGATTGCCGCTGACCACTTGACTTGCCACTGCCATAGCCTCACAACCAAAGTCCAAAGAAGGTGATCACACGAAGCAGTAGAATGAGTGCCAGCAACTTATATACATACTACATTAGATCTCATGGATAATAAAACCTATAAATTTCAACTAAAGTTGTCACCTGATAGTTGGTGTGTACACAACAAATTTGACATGTACCTATGTAGGTTGACGAATTTTCATGGATTCTCGAGTCTAGTTGGATTTTTGAACTCTCTCATAAATTTGTTAGCTGCCTCATGAATACGATCATTATATAAAAGTTGAATCTCATCGGTCACATATTCATCGTTTTATCGTCTTTATTTTTTTGGTATTGTTCTTGCGTCACAACTTTAGTTCAATATATTAATTAGCTATAAAAGAGACTCATGGACTAAGATAATTTATAAAGGTTTAGAATTCTTATTTCATAGCGAGTGCTTAAAATTAGTAACATTATATAATATTTTTATCAATTGATCGGCCCCCCTTATATCATAGTTCTGGCTCCGCCCCTGACTGTCACCATCTGAGAACAGAATAATAATGCTGTGATTAAACGATGCTAGTCATGTATCCTCGTCAAAGAACCATGCAAGTTCAGCATCTGAAGTGAATGGGAATTTTACAAACATAGTGCATACTGTCTGAAGGGACATTGGGCGCCAGGAATGGGGAAAATTAAACGATGCTACTCATTACAGAATGTTTGACTTACTTGGCTCCTCACCTCCTTGCTGACGAAGGAACAAGATGTCGCTCCTCAGCTCCTCGCTGACCCTCTGCTCTTCGGTAAAAAATTTATAGCCTTAGCTTAGTAGTCCCCTCTTGATCAATTCTGGATCCGCCAATGTGAATAATTGTTCATAGTACAAAAAGAGGTTTGCCATAACGAACATGCATGCCTTAGAAGCCTTAATTAGAAGCCTCAGGTGAATAATTGTTAATGGTACATGTTCAAATACTATATGGCATTTGTTTAGAAAAATTAAACGATGGGAACGAGAGAGTATATATGTGTATACGTGCAACAATCACTACTACATATATGACTATTTAAGACACACCATTAAAGACTAATATAAGTATATTTTATAGAAGTGTCTTATATCATATGAAGTCGTCTAGACTATAAGAAACATTGTAGATGTTAGTGAGTATACTAGACACTTATAAATATGGAACCATCTTCACATGATAGTCTGACAAGACTTATATGAAAAACGTAGCAAATAGTGAAATCACCTTAAGTTGATGATATATACGAATCACTATCCTTTTGTTTCCATCCCCCGACGCCGTCTCACCATACACACTCGACGCCTCCCTCAAGAACTGCTGCCGCCACACTTAGGAACTGCCACCGCCGCCCAATAATCATGGACTCCGAACCCCATGAATCGCCGCCGTCAGAGGCCGTCTCGTGTCGCGGTGGCTCGGAACAGTCGACGCCAGGCTGCGGCGTTCATTCGTGGCACCATCAGCAGCAACCACCAACTCAAATAATCTAGGTAAACAAATAAGACTCCTCAGATTATATAATCCACTAAAATAATTTAGATTGTCTAATAATATATTTGCTATTGTTAAAAGCAAAACTTGAAGAGGAAAAAGCCATTTTTTTTCTTTTTCTCCACTGCCCTTTTCTCCTTGTCTCATGTCGACCAGGCTTTCAGACTTATCCACCGCACCCATCTCCAGCTCTCTGGAATTTCTTGCCATCAGCCCTCTGCCCTTCTTCCTGCAGTAGAGAGTCGCCGCCCCTCCCAAATCCCCTTCTTCAGCGAAGGCCTCCAGCGCGGAGGGCAGCAAGGAGCCCCCGTCGCTGCCGCCAGCATCTCCCCCCTTAGGGTTTGGTCAGCGGCGGAGCTTGGGGGGCGGCTTTGGAGGAGCGGACTCCTCGTCTTCGTCCGATCCGGCTTCCTCGGCTGACGAATCACCAGACTCGCTCAGCTCGGTGCCAGCGACGGAGCTGAATAGGCGCGCATCACCCTCGTCGTCCTAGCCGTCACCAGCTCCGTGAGTATCGCTGCTCCCCCTCAGAACCCCCAAAGCCGATGTTGCTTGTGTAGTCTGCTAATCTGGCTCTTCTTTTTTTTGGAGATTTGAATGTGCCTTCAGTTGCTAGTCCCCGAACCCTATCCCTCCGCCGTCCTCAAGGTGCAGGTCCACCTGATGCGACACAACTCGCCTGCCGAGCTCGACGTCCCATCGTCGGCTTCCTCTCTCCAGGGTCCAGGCAAGTCCCCGAACCCTATCCCTCCGTCCGTCCCTTAGAGGGGCAGGAGCATACGTATCATTGTCTTTTGCAATAACTAGTAACGGTTGCGCGCCTCGCGTGCGTGGATAAAAAATTGCACGCATGGATAAAAAGTGTACATGGATAAAAAACGTAATGTAAATGATAATTACAGTATTATGTCGTTTAGAAGATGTGCATACACATTTTGCAATTGTAGAGATAATTCAGTAAGCTGTTCATACACATTTTACAAAGGTAGAGAAGGGGCTAATTCTGTCTTTTTCATCTTCTGAAATTAGTTTCTTATATTTACACAATTTCTTCTAAGGTTAAACATGAATACATCCATAATTATACCGTGTGCATAAAATAAGCACCTTAGAACTTCATAGAGTGTTCATGTAGAAGCCTAGAAGGCAATATCTAGTTTTGGGAAGTTTTTTTGGTAGTTTCTTTTCGGATGCGTAAGGGTTCTTGCTTGAACCTGTTGATGAATGATCATGAAAAAATAGCGAGGTGCTATAAATTTTACTTATGGACTATTTAGTCAGGTAGCCCATTTCAAGAGTTTGAGAGTATTGAGACTCTACGAAAATGTTATACATAAAAAGCATGATAGATGCACATAAATATTAATTTAAATTCGTAATAAGAAACAAAAACACGTGCACAGAAATAATAATACCAGAAGAACAAAATTTCTGGTTAAATGCCAACAACAACAACAATGTGATCTTTTAACTACATATTGAAATTTTCCTGTCAAGCATTGAATGTGTACAACAGTGAGCGCTTGCTTTGAAGCGATATCCGTATATATAGCATCACACAACGCATACAAATGCATTACACAACGCTCAGTAAGCTAGTGCATCATACAAATGCATTACACAACGCTCAGTAGCATATTAAAGCTTTGTATTGTTTGCACTGTGATATATACCTCAGTAGTTGGGCATTATTGAATATATACTAAAGTCATGACAACCAAAATCTACTGATCAGAACTGGATATGTAATAGTTACGCGATTGTACGCGTTTGCCTCAATTCAGTGTGTGCCAACCTCGGATAACATCTTTCTCGTATCCAATAGTCTGTGACTTTTCTTTTAAACAAAAAAATCATCATCGTTTGCGTCGCGTGACGAGTCCACAGGTGCTACATATCCATCATCAATGTATGTGTTGTCTTCTTCGTCCTCCTCATCTGCTAACCCAATATCATGTGATTCTTCCACAAATTCAGCAAGTGCTTTCTCAATGACACAAGCATCACCGATTACACCTTCCATGTCAGACCTTCTCCACTTCACCAATACTTCATCGCTGCTTGAAACACTCATGCCTTCGAATCCCACGTGCAGCGAATCAAGATCAATTTCTGAATTTTCAGATTCTGGCATGGCGAACAGATTTCGGGGATTCATTCTTACAATAGTGCACCAATCTTTTTTCTTTGTACCATTGACATAAAACACCTGCTCAGCTTGTGAACCAAGAATATAAGGCTCATCTAAATAGCACAACCGAGTTTTATCAATATCAATAATTCCATACTGATCCCTTTGGTAGCCTCGTCCTTTGTTCTTGGCAGTAGGAACATGGAACCAGTTGCACTGAAAGAGGAAAACTTCCTTACCTTGAGGAAAATCTAGTGCAATAATTTTTTTAATCACACCATACCAGTCAATATTACCAGAGCTTTCATCTCCTTTCACAACAACACCACTATTTTGTGTGCATAGGTTCTGCTCTATCTTTTCTGTACGAAAAAGAAATCCATTGATGAAGCATCTGTTGAAAACACGAGCCCGATGGTCTGGTCCTTGTGAAAGTGTGTAGAGCAGGTCACTTGTCTTCCCTTGTTGATTTAGTTTGCTGATCTGCAGCCAACAAAACATGTTTAAGTTATTTGCAAATATAATACTGAGCAGCAGTTAGTGGATGGCATTACAAATAAAACAAATTACTCATAACCCACCTTTCGCTCGAACCAGCCTACAAATTGTTCCTTGTGCCTTTGATCAACATTCCGTGTACTTAATTTTTTTAGTTCGTCCATATGCTCGCTACAATATTTTAAAAGAGGGCTTCAGGTAATTCAAATTCTATGAAACATGCCAATGCATAGTATCAAAATATAGATTTTGAAATAAGATCTTACTTTATCCATGGAGTAGCCTCATCACAGTTTTGTAATATGTAGTGCCTCATTCGTTGCAGCTCACTCCTAGAAAGTGACTCGACAGTGAATCCTTTCTTAGTGTAGTCAATGTTGGCAAATACACTTAAGCCAGATGGTGGTTCATTCACAGCAGCAGCTTCATGACGGTCTGCATGATTAAGCTTGGTTTCCACGTCTTGCAAGAAGCGACTGCAAAATGTCATGCACTCCTCTAATATATATCCCTCAGCTATCGAGCCTTCAGGGTGCGCTTTGTTCCGTACATAGGCTTTAAGAGTACGTAGATATCTCTCAATTGGATACATCCATCTATAGCACACGGGTCCACCAAGTTTAGCCTCTTCAGCTAGATGAATTGACAAATGAATCATTATATCAAAAAAGGCTGGTGGGAAAATCATCTCAAGCCGACAAAGGGTTTCAGGAATCGAGGTGCTCAACTGCTCTAAATCTTCAGCACTCAACTCCTTTGAACATATTGCATTAAAGTACCTACTAAGCTGAATCAATGGAAGAGCAACATTTTCTGGCAAAACATTGCGAACTGCAATGGGTAATAGTTTTTGAAAAATAACATGACAGTCATGAGTTTTTAGACCAGACACCTTACACTTGTTCACATCCACACTCCTCTTTATGTTAGAGGCATAACCATCAGGCATCTTCACGCCTTCTAGGAATTGGCATAACCATATCATCTCATCCTTACCCAATGTGTAAAGTGCTGATGGCAAGGTGTATTTTCCATTCCCGAGCACAATGTGTTGATCCTTCCTGATGCCTAAATGCTCCATGTCAAGTCGAGCCTTCTCGCCATCCTTAGATTTCCCTTCCATACCTAGCAAAGTCCCCAATATGCTGTCACAAATGTTTTTCTCAATGTGCATCACATCCAAATTATGCCTTACGAGCAATTTTTCCCAGTATTGTAGTTCAAAAAAAATACTCTTTTTCCTCCAATTGTGCCATCTAGTTTCTTCCTCACGCTGCTTCCTTTTCCTTGTAGACTTCCCAAAAGTGATTTGCTCAAAACTTTCATACTGTTGCAGAACCCCTTCACCACTCAATGGCACTGGAGGCTCCCTTGTTTCCACAGTATTGTTGAAACTGGCCTTGTTCTTGCGCCACCTATGATCCATAGGCAGAAACCGACGATGTCCCATGTAGCAATGCTTGGATCCACATTTCAACCATAAGAAGTCGGTATCCTTGTGGCAGTATGGACATGCAAACTTGCCTTTTGTGCTCCAGCCAGATAACATCCCATATGCTGGGAAGTCATTAATTGTCCAGAGAAGAATTGCTCTCAAATTAAAGTTCTTCTTCTCCTTGGCATCCCATGTCTCAACACCTTTTTCCCAAAGGTCTTTGAGCTCATCAATCAGAGGCTGCAAATATACATCAATATTGTTTCCTGGAGAGTTTTTACCGGGTATCAACATTGACAACATCCAGAAAGGTTGTTTCAAACACAACCAAGGTGGCAAGTTGTAAGGGATTAAAATGACAGGCCATATAGTGTACGCAACATTGACCATCCCAAATGGATTGAAGCCATCAGATGCAAGACCCAACCGAATGTTACGAGGATCAGTAGCAAAATCTTTGTATATGTTATCTACATGCTTCCATGCCTTAGAGTCAGCAGGGTGCCTCATTTTGTTATCTTGGACTAAGCCCTCCTTGTGCCAACGCATATATTCAGATGTGGTCGAATTCATATACAACCTTTGCAATCGAGGAATAACTGGGAAATATCTTAGGATTTTCCGCGGGGCACGCTTGTTGGTTGCCTCCTCATGATGCCCAGAAATCGTTGGTTGCCATCTAGACTCACCACATGTTGGACATGTATCCATGGCTGCATATTCTTTCCGAAACAACAAACAATCATTGACACATGCATGTATCTTTTGGTAGTCAAGGCCAAGATCATGAATAACCTTTTGTACTTTATCCAATGTGTCCGGAACACAGTGGCCTTCTGGGAGAACAAGCCGAAACAACTGAAGTACGGCCGCTAATGCACTTTTACTAAGACCAAACATGCATTTAATCTGAAAGAGCCTTACTATAAAAGATACCTTAGTGACCTCCTTGCAACCTGGATACAATTCCTTCTTTGCCTCTGTTAATAGATTAAAGAATGCCTTTGCTTTTGCATTTGGCTCTTCATTAATTTTTCCTATGATGTCTTCGTGTATAGCACCACTAATTAGCGTTGAAACTAGTTCGGTCACAGAACCACTGTCACCTGTTTCATCATCATTGACAACTGCTGCAGCATTGCCCTCATCTGAATCATTTGCTTGGTTTCCTTCTTCGATGAAGCTCTCATCAAACCCTCTAATAACCAAGTGACTCTGAACCTGAGATTGTGTTCTGTAGGACATGCATCGACATCTTGAACATGGGCATGGTGCAGTTTCTCCTCTAGTAGTGCCACCAAATGTAGTTTGTATGAACTTTCTGAAATTTGTTTGCCACTCATTTGTCGTGAAGTGCATGCGCATCCAACTGCTATTATTCTGAGACATGGCCTTCTAGTTAATGATTCAAATCACCAGTCGAGCCCTATAACAAAACAAATCAAAGTTAAATAGATTTTCAGTCATAATCAGTATTGATCTTTAAAGTTTAATGATAAGTTACTAATTCATGCAACATGCTTGGCTCTTTTGTGCGGCTTTCTTAGCCATACTAATAAAACTGGAATGTGAACAGCCATTTGTTTGAAGTAACATGTGCTGAATTGCATTGAGAGAAAAGAATTAAGTGTGTTGTGCATAGGCATTTGTTTGAAGCAATGTGCACATCTCAATGATTCTTGCTGTCAGTCACACTTGAAAACATTTTGGTGCCGACATGCCTAAAATCATTTTGGTGCTGATGCTAATAACAATTTCAGAATTTGCCCTTTGCATCACATTTTCAGAAATCACAGTTTCACATCCATTTTTTTAAAAAAATACAGTTAATACCAATATCTTTGTGCAGTGGAGTTCACAGTTCAAAAGGCAGTTTGCACATCTTGAGGAGAATTATAGTGAGAAGGAGAAAGAGGTTCTACATTGCAAAGAGAGCATGCTTCTTTACCAAGGTACATGATTCATGACTGCAATGTACCTTTGATGTGTGGCATTGTGAATTCCTAATCCTGAACATTGAACAAAACATCGAAGTGCAGAACTTACTATCGAATGCTAACATAAAACTGCATAAAACTTAATATAAGACTTCATGAATATGATTTTCAGAATACAAAAAGGATGGGGGGTTACATCTAAGACACTTGCATAACTGTTTAAGGGGAAAGGAAAGTGATACTCCATGTCCATGAATATTATTTTGGCATATCATACATGCTAAAACATTGAAAATATAGAAGAATTAAGATTAGGACATAAGTTGTTCTGAACTGGCACTAATGTCAACAACAGTAAATCAGTAATAACCATTCTCAATACTCAACAACACGCAGATGTCTGAACTTACCTAGAACTCCATATATATGTTGATGACTTGTTGGCTCTTTGGCTATTGCTTGAACCTACAAATCAGCAATAAAGTCTAGTTAGATTTGCAAATAAGCTACTAGGAGTTTAGGATAGCAAGGCAGTGCTGCTGCTTGGTTGTTCCACTCAGTAAGTCAGTAGCAGCCAACCACTAAGTAATATGAATGCCTTATGTCGGTTTTTTGTTGCTGTTAAAGCTGGAATACATGTTTGGTGCGGTTAAGTAATATGAATGCCTTATGTTGAGTTTGAAAATGATGAAAATGATTCCAGAAAAACGCCAAACATGAACAACAAATGATGTTGATTCCATGGCTTCAGTTAGTTTTTCTTTGTACGTTTTCACCCTTTTATTAGATTGTGTTATGGTGTTAAATTATTGCTCAATTAGTTATTATCATTTGTAGTTGGGGGTCATATCTTTTCTTTAAGCGCAGTCCTGAAAATAACACATCTCTACAATTATGTTGCATAGACATTTGTTTGAAGCAATGTGCACATCTCAATGATTCTTGCTGTCAGTTACACTTGACAGTAATAACCATCTAAGACCCCCTCACGCAGTGCCTCTAGGTGGGAGAAAACAAAAAAAGGTTCATAGGCAGCTCTGGATACTTCAATCCTGAGGGGACAGCTTCGCCTTCGTCCAGGTCACCAGGTTCAGCGAATCCGGCTCCTTGCATCGCTCCTCCGGTAACCTTCTCTTCCTCAGTTTCCCTTTGAGAATATTCCACACTCAATTTTCCTCACTTCATTTTAGGTCCTTTATTTTTATACCTACAACATATACTTTCTCTACTATTTCGACAAGGAACTGCGCCTCTATCTGGGTCAGCGAGTTTGGCTACTTCTATGTTGCTATCATTGTACTGCTTATTGCTTCTTTTTCCTAAAGAAAATGTTCACTACCTGCTTATCATACTGATTTTTCTACTGCTATTGTTTGATCTGCTAAAACAAAAGGGATATATATTCAACAATGAAAATAGAACTGATAAAATAAATACTTCCACCCTTACAAGTCTCTTTTGAGTATTTCCTCCCACCCTTGCAAACTGTGGTATATCATACGCTAAAGTTGTTGTAACACGCTTCATATCGTCCATCAAATTAAGTAACGTTCTCCTTTACTTTGTTTATATGAATAATTTACTGATTATAGAGATTTTATGCTAAGAATATTCCTTTTTCCCTTTTTATTACTTTTATTTTGTTAGTTCACCTTAAAATGAGCAAGCTCCATTATTATCGGTTGTTATTGTTATAAGATTTCAAGTGAGTGCATTTCCTCAGGCATTTGTTTGAAGCAATGTGCACATCTCAATGATTCTTGTTGTCAGTTACACTTGACAGTAATAACCATCTAAGACCCCCTCACGCAGTGCCTCTAGGTGGGAGAAAACAAAAAAAGGTTCACAGGCAGCTCTGGATACTTCAATCCTGAGGGGACAGCTTCGCCTTCGTCCAGGTCACCAGGTTCAGCGAATCCGGCTCCTTGCATCGCTCCTCCGGTAACCTTCTCTTCCTCAGTTTCCCTTTGAGAATATTCCGCACTCAATTTTCCTCACTTCATTTTAGGTCCTTTATTTTTATACCTACAACATATACTTTCTCTACTATTTCGACAAAGAACTGCGCCTCTATCTGGGTCAGCGAGTTTGGCTACTTCTATGTTGCTATCATTGTACTGCTTATTGCCTCTTTTTCCTAAAGAAAATGTTCACTATCTGCTTATCATACTGATTTTTTTACTGCTATTGTTTGATCTGCTAAAACAAAAGGGATATATATTCAACAATTAAAATAGAACTGATAAAATAAATACTTCCACCCTTACAAGTCTCTTTTGAGTATTTCCTCCCACCCTTGCAAACTGTGGTATATCATACGCTAAAGTTGTTGTAACACACTTCATATTGTCCATCAAATTAAGTAACGTTCTCCTTTACTTTGTTTATATGAATAATTTACTGATTATAGAGATTTTATGCTAAGAATATTCCTTTTTCCCTTTTTATTACTTTTATTTTGTTAGTTCACCTTAAAATGAGCAAGCTCCATTATTATCCGTTGTTATTGTTATAGGATTTCAGGTGAGTCCATTTCCTCAGGCATTTGTTTGAAGCAATGTGCACATCTCAATGATTCTTGTTGTCAGTTACACTTGACAGTAATAACCATCTAAGACCCCCTCACGCAGTGCCTCTAGGTGGGAGAAAACAAAAAAAAGTTTCACAAGCAGCTCTGGATTCTTCAATCCTGAGGGGATAGCTTCCCCTTCGTCCAAGTCACCAGGTTCAGCGACCAAAGGAACTGCGACTCTATCTGGGTCACCAGGTCACCATGTTCAATCCTGAGGGGATACTTCACTAGGTCCTTTATTTTTATACCTACAACATATACTTTCTCTACTATTTCGACAAGGAACCGCGCCTCTATCTGGGTCAGCGAGTTTGGCTACTTCTACGTTGCTATCATTGTACTGCTTATTGCCTCTTTTTCCTAAAGAAAATGTTCACTACCTGGTTAGCATACTGATTTTTCTACTGCTTAGCCAAAGTCAGAAGGATCACCTGAAGGCTGAGTCCCTGGCTGAAGGCATGAGAGTCCCTGGCTGAAGGCTGAAGGCAGGCGTGGAGTCCCTGGCTGCTGATGGTTGTGTGTCCTGGCAGGTGGCTGAAGGCTGAAGGCAGGCGTGGAGTCCCTGGCTGCTGATGGTTGTGTGTCCTGGCGGGCGGCAGTTTGAGTCCCCTGCAGGTAGTGGCGGCTGTAATATGTAGTAGTATAGGCATGCAGACAACAATTGGAAATTGTATGATTCATGTGATCATTTTCCTTGTATTATTTTCTATTTTTGGTTATATATCAGATTTTAGAAGATTCTTGTGATCCTTTTCCTTGTATTCTTTTGTATTGTTGGTTATATATCAGATTTTAGAAGATTCTTGAGATCCTTTTCCTTGTATTCTTTTCTATTGTTGGTTATATATCAGATTTTAGAAGATTCTTGTGATCCTTTTCCTTGTATTTTATTCACCTGCGTGTTTTATTGATGTGTGTCTGAGAGAACAAAAACTTCTAGATTGTTCTTTGTATTTTTCTTGTAACGTATCAATAAATTGAATATATTTCCCATCGCGATCCAGACACAGAACGCAAAGTTGGATCATGGCTTAGACATGTTGCGCGCGGCAGGTCCGTATATACTACGATTTCCTTGGCCTTGCGCAGACATGAGAGTATATGACATAGGGTGGCCTCACCCTCCCTGCACGCCCGGTCGGTTTGGATGAAAAAAGAATTCTACGCACATGCCGCGTCTCGCTTTACACTGCTACTAATGCTACCACTTTACTGATGTTGTAATATCCAGTGAGCCACTAGGAACATTTTGCAACAACTGTTCTAGTGATAGCAGTAACATCTTTCTCTTGCAACGAAAGTCATGATTATTGCAACGCACAAATAAAGTGGCAAAAAGGTGCATATTTTGCAACCACTTTTAAAGGTTGTGGCAATAACTAACACGTAATGCTACAACTTTACTGATGTTGTAATATCTGGTGAGCCACTAGGGACATTTTACAACAACTATTCTAGTGGTAGCAATAACATCTTCATGATTATTGCAACGCACAAGTAAAGTGGCAAAAAAGGTGCATAAATTGCAACCACTTTTAAAGGTTGTGGCAATAAGTAACACCTAATGCTACAACTTTATTGTTGTTGCAATATCCGTGTGACACTAGAGTAATTTTGCAACAACTGTTCTAGTGGTCGCAATAACACCTTTCTCTTGCAACGAAAGTCATGGTTATCGCAATGCACAAAAAAAGTGGCGAAACGGTCCATATATTGCAACCACTTTTAAAGGTCATGGCAATAAATAATATCTAATGCAACAAAAATATTGTTGTTGCAATATCTATCGTGGCATTAGGGTGATTTTGCAACAACTGTTCTAGTGGTCGCAATAACACCTTTCTCTTGCAACGAAAGTCATGGTTATCGCAATGCACAAAAAAAGTGGCAAAACGGTCCATATATTGCAACCACTTTTAAAGGTCGTGGCAATAAATAACATCTAATGCAACAAAAATATTGTTGTTGCAATATCTGTCGTGGCATTAGGGTTATTTTTTAGTAGTGTAATAAAATTTTGACCAACTACTTAAAAGCAATGCTCATCTTTAACCCCTGTTGTTGATTAGCCTTACACATCACATGAACTCCCACCTTTGGTGAGTTCATGCCACTGGTTCTCCACAACTTGTTGAGCTATGATCATGTGCGAGCTCACCCTTGCTGTCTCACACCCCCCATAGGAGAAGAACAGGTGGTTCAAGTTGTGCCACGCAACGAGGAGTTCGATTCGATCTAGGTGGCGTCTCCTAGTTGACTTTCTGGCGCCAAGGATAGATTTTAGATCCTGTTATATTTATCTTTTATTTTGTAAGACTTCCGCTATGTAATAAGTACTCTGATTATATTGTGACATTTATGTCTATACACTCTATTATTATATATGTTATCTTCTTGGCGCATGTATGAGATGCACCCGACTTTGTCCCTTAAAGCCCGGGTGTCACACAGGGGCAATAAAAAGGATCCCTGCTCCTACTCCATGCAATCTTAGCGAGCCATCAAAGTACATTTTCCAGACTTCTACAGCTTCTGGGTTTTCTAGGACCTGGTGCTCAGTCCATTCTGATACGAAATCAACTAGTGCTTGAGTCTTTATTGCAGTACGAGGTCAAAATTCTATATCATGAGCTCTGAGTTCACATGCCCATTTGGCTGTTCTTCCAATAGTTTCCTTATTGTGGAGTATATCTTCTGATGGGAATCTCGTGATTACTATGACTTTGTGGTAGTCAAAGTAGTGTCGGAACTTACGAGCAGTTAGAAGTACTACGTATAATAGCTTCTGAACTTGAGGATACCTTATCTTCGAGGGACCGAGGACTTCACTGATAAAGTAAACCAGATGTTGTACTGGATACGCACGCCCTTCTTTTGTCTGCTTGACTACCAACGCAGTACTTACCACGTGAGTCGTGCAAGAGATATATAGCAGTAGGTCTTCAGCCGGCTGATTGGATGTAGCTAGGCGTGGTGGCTTGAGTACTGGTGGTGTAGTCAGAAACTTCTTTAGTGCTTCCAAGGCTTCTTGAGCTTCTGTCGTCCACTAGAATTTATCCACCTTTTTGAGCAGTTTAAAGAATGGCATCCCTTTCTCACCAAGCCTTGATATGAATCTACTCATCGCTGCCATGCATCCAGTGAGCCTTTGTACTTTCTTCTATGATCACGGTGGCTCCATCCTCATAATGGCTTCAATATTTTCTAGATTTGCCTCTATTCCTCGATGGGTGACGATAAACCCGAGTAGCTTTCCAGCCTGTACTCCGAACACACACTTCTCTGGGTTCAGTTTCCATCTGTAGCGCCTCAAACTATTGAAGATCTGTTGCAAATCCTTGATGAAGTTGTCTGATTTTTCTGTCTTAATGACTACATAATCAACATAGGCCTCTACTCGCTTGCCCTAGTGGTCGGCTAAGCATGTTTGGATAGCCCTTTGGTAAGTCGCTCCAACGTTTTTGAGGCCGAACGACATGGAGGTATAGCAGAAGGCTCCAAACGGCATGATGAATGCAGTCTTCTCCTCATCTTTCTTTGCCAGACTGATCTGACGATATCCAGAGTAGCAATCTAGGAAGGAGAGCATAGAACAGCCAGCGGTCAAATCGACTACCTGATCTATTCTAGGGAGTCCAAAGGGATCCTTCGGACAGTGCTTATTGAGAACGGTATAGTCGACGCACATGTGCTAATCAACTTTATTCTTTTTTTGTACAATAACAGGATTTGCCAACCATTCAGGATGTAGTACTTCTCTAATGAATCCTACCAACACCAGGTGATGAGGACATCACTTCTATACATACAATGAATGGACCGATAACACGATCTCGTGCATGACAGCTAAATCTCCAGGTACGTTCTACCCTAGTCAATTGTGTTTCAGAGCTTACGCTTGGGGCCATAGATGTTTTGATGATTAGGTACCTTGGAGAGGACCAGCAAGGACTTGGGAAAGGCCAAGGTGTTGAGGAGGAGCAGCAAGGGTGGCCACAACAGGAAGGAGATCAAGTCCGACTCGGCTGCGACTCCATCTCGGGTTCCAGGACCAGTCTGCACTAAAATGGACGCCCAGGATGCATCCGGACTCCGATTGCGACATACTTGATATTGTTCGAAATATAAGGAGATTATCTAACCAACCCAACTGGTTCCACCTTAAAATTCATCTGGAGTCAACGGGAATCGTCGAAACAATTCAGCGTTCAGATTATGTTTTGGTGCTGCGACACCGTCTGTTGGGCCGTTGGGCCGTGTATTGCGTCGACGCCCATTAGGGGCGAGTCCAGGGGTCACGCACGCCCTAATACTATATTTATTCAACAGCCACCGCCACATTAGGTTTTGGGTTTTGCTTAGATCAATTCTGTCATCGAACAGTGTCGCCGTCATCGGTTTGTGAGACCCCAACCCGTAATCAATACAATTTTGGTTGTGTTTCTTTCCTGTTCTTGCTTGTGTTCTTGATTGCGCTTGCAAAGATAAGCCTTCGTGGCGAGGTCATTCGTGTGTCACAGGTGGTAACCAATGGAGCCGTGGTGTAGTGATTGCGAGGAACCGTTCGCTCGGAGCCTTGGATCATCAACGTCGAGATCTCCACTCAATCAAGTTATCGTATCTCACGAAAGATCGGGCCGCGTCTTCTATCAATTGGTATCAGATTTCCAGGTTGCCCGTGAGGTATAATCCTACCTTTAGATTAGTTTTGTTTCGTCCCATAGTCCACAAAAAGCCAAAAAAATAATAATTACGATCAGCTTATTGCGACCTAAAACCATCGCTTTAGCCTTTGCACAATTCAGTTTTAGAGTCCGCAGTTCTGAGTTCGTGTTCTAGGTTGAGTTTGGTTGCTGGTTTAGATTTGTTTTGGTTCAGTTTGATTATGTCCATCCGCTTCCATCCTACAAAACTGACCATATCTACAAAACAGATCCTATCTCTAAAACCGACCCTATCCACAAGACAGATCCTATCTCTAAAACCGACCCTATCCACAAAACAGATCCTATATCTAAACCGACCATATCCACAAAACAAATCTTATCTCTAAAACCAACCTTATCCACAAAATAGATCCTATCTCTACAACCGCCCCTATCCACAAAATAAATCCTATCTCTAAAATCAACCCTATCCAAAAAAAACCGAACCCCCCACACTTCCAACACCTCGCTAGAAACCCTGATTCGGAGTCCAAACTTAAAACGGCCATAACTTTCGCCTCGGAACTCGAATCGGGCCCATTTTTTTTCAAATCGCACAGAATTAAATTTTGCATCCGATTCTTTCCGGCTTTGCCGGATTCGCTGTTTTTAAAATTCCTAAATTTGGCTTGGAAATAGGACTTCTCATTTTCCAAACATTTATTCCGATTTTAGGGCAAACTTGCAGAAATTCCAGAGGACGCGTCACTGCACAAAAAAATCTGAAACTTGGTGTATTATCTTCTTATGTGCTGCTGCAAAATAGAAAAATATAAAAAAAATATTTGAAAAAAATCGCAAAAAAAGAAGGGTAGCACATAACCAGAAACGCTAGTGTTCTGTGCACCTCTGTGATTATTTTGCCCCAAGCCTGTTTTCTTGCTGCACCCATATACTTGTACCTCCTTTCTTGTGCCTTGGTCTAACTGTTATATTACATTTTCTAGGCTAACAACTAGGACGAGTACTTGGAACACTTATTCAGCATTGCTATCTGTTACTGACTTGTGTGCCACATATATATATTTAGTCAGCCTTCCCAGAACTCCAGCTTTCTCTCGAGCAGAACAGGTACTCCTTTGCAATCACACCCACGCTCGTTGGATAGTCACACCGGTCACCGTTTGCCACCTGCAGTGCTGGTAAGAACGTTGTAAGAGCGGGGTAAGACGCTTCATAATTTGTATTCCACCACCACCACCACCCTGAGAGATAGTTGTAGGGTTCACATTGTTTGTTGCCTTTTTGTCTCTTTTTTGTGCTAACAATGACAGGACCAAAGAATCAAATGGACAAGGACAAGGGGCTTAAGCTTAACGACGATGAGTGTCTCTCAGCTGGAATTGAAGGAGATGATGCGCGCGATGACTGAAGCTTTTAAAAAATACCAGGACTCTGTGGCGACATCCTATGAGCAGCTTGATCGACAAGTTGCTAAACTTGTTACACGCATGGACGTACTGGAGGCTCGTTCCCCACCACCAACTCCAGCCCCAGCTCACTCTCCTGTGGACGACGACGACAACGATGACGACGATGATGACGATGTTTATGCACCGCTGCGGCAACGCCTCGCACGTAATCGACAAGGTATGGGAGGTAATGGTAGACGTCGTCATCATAATCCTGAACGAGACCATGATCCATTTGCTAAGATTAAGTTCTCTATTCCACCGTTCATGGGTTCTTATGATGCTGAAGCTTACTTAGACTTGGAGATGACGGTAGAACAAAAATTTAATTCCCATCTTGTTTTTGAGCAGCATAGGGTTAGATAAGCCACTAGTGAATTTAGAGATTTTGCTATCATTTGGTGGAATGAACTTGTTAACGCACGTGCTGCACCACAAACATGGAATGCGTTAAAAGAGGAGATGCGAGCTCGCTTTGTTCCCCCTTCTTATAGACATGATCTTCGAAAAAAATTGCAACGCTTAGATCAGGGAGACATGTCGGTACAGGAATACTACCAAGAGCTTCAGAAAGGTATGCTACGATGTGGGGTAGTTGAGGATCCGGAGGATCAAATGGTTAGGTTTTATGGGGGATTAAGGCGGGAGATTCAAGATATTGTTGATTATAAAGAATATCATTCTATGCAATGCTTGTTCCATCTTTCTATGTTGGCAGGAAAAGAATTGCAGGGTCGTCAATAGCAGAGGAGCAGCACTTTCACGCCACACTAGCCACCGGCGCCAGCCAAGGCGTTATCCTCTTCGAGCGTACGGACGTCCACATCTTCCTCCACCAGCGGCACACGCAGCACCGCACCTTCGGCATCACAGGGACACGACAACAGCAAGTCCTTGGTGCCTTCGGGTGTTGCAGCAAAACATGCTACGGCCACCTCTTCCACAGGCCACTCCTTCGACATCAAGTGCCACCGCTGCCAGGGACTTGGCCATATTCGGCGAGATTGCCCCAGCAAACGGGCATACATTGCTACTGGTGATGGTGGGTATGTTAGTGCTTCTGATGTGGAAGATGAAGATACTGTTGGAGCTAACATTGCAGAGACTTATGCTGGTGATGAAGAGGTTCTTGGTACAACAGTGACCGAGACCTATAAGGCCTTGATTGTGCAACAAGC
The DNA here is from genome assembly GCF_902167145.1 of Zea mays. Lineage (NCBI taxonomy): Eukaryota > Viridiplantae > Streptophyta > Magnoliopsida > Poales > Poaceae > Zea > Zea mays. The sequence goes on along the minus strand of NC_050096.1, from coordinate 125,175,208 downwards.
TTTGAGTGCCACGGCTAGTGACGACGACAACAGACAGCGCCACAACCTCTTCAACATGTTCCTCATCGTCAAGGACTGTCGTGTACATACCATCATTGACAGTGGTAGCTGCAACAACTTGGTGAACGTTGAGGTGGTCAAGAAGCTTGGCTTGACCACACAACAACATCCCCACCCTTATCACATTCAATGGATTAACAACAGCGGTAAGTTCAAGGTAACAAAAACAGCAAGGGTGCATTTTTCTATTGGCTCTTACCATGACTTTGCTGATTTCGATGTGGTGAGTATGGATGCTTTCTCTCTTTTACTGGGACGTCCTTGGGAGTTTGATACTGATGCTATTCACCATGGTAGATCTAATAAATATACTTTCATGCATAAGGGAAAGAAAAGTGTGTTGCTTCCTATGACTCCCACTGAAATGGTCCACTTTGAACATGAGAAAAAGACTAATGTTAGACTAATGCTAAGCAAAAATGTGTTTTGAACTCTAAAAATCAGCAACCTATTAAGTAAAAACTCCTACTTTGCTAGCCACTAAATCTGATCTTGATGAGTTACATGCCTCTTTTGGACTTTGCTATGCCTTAGTGTGCAAAAATGTTTTCTATTCCATTGATGATACGTTTATTGCTTTGCCACCGGCTATTGCTAACCTTTTGCAAGAGTATATGGATGTGTTTCCCTCTGAGATACCCCCTGGATTACCACCTGAGTTGCCTCCAGATTTTTGGGTTAGTTCCACCTTTAACATTTCAGATTTGACGCCATATATGGGTGACGAAGATGAGATCGAGTCGAGGACGACTCCAATTCAAGAGGAGGATGATGATGAGGACATCACTTCTATACATACAATGAATGGACCGATAACACGATCTCGTGCACGACAACTAAATCTCTAGGTACGTTCTACCCTAGTCAATTGTGTTTCAGAGCTTATGCTTGGGGCCATGGATGTTTCGATGATTAGGTACTTTGGAGAGGACCAACAAGGACTTGGGAAAGGCCAAGGTGTTGAGGAGGAGCAGCAAGGGCGACCACAATAGAAAGGAGATCAAGTCCGACTCGGCTACGACTCCATCTCAGGTTCCAGGACCAGTCTGCACTAAAATGTCGCCCAGGATGCATCCGGACTCCAATTGCGATGGACTTGATATGGTTGAAAAGATACGGAGATTATCTAACCAACCCAACTGGTTCCATCTTAAAATTCATCCAGAGTCAACGGGAATGGTCGAAACAATTCAGCGTTCAGATTCTGTTTTGGTGCTGCGACACCGTCTGTTGGGCCGTTGGGCCATGTATCACGTCGAAGCCCATTAGGGGCGAGTCCAGGGGTCGCGCACGCCCTAATACTCTATTTATTCAGCAGTCACCGCCACATTAGGTTTTGGGTTTTGCTTAGATCAATTCTGTCATCGAACAGTGTCGCCGTCATCGGTTTGTGAGACCCCATCCCGTAATCAATACAATTTTGGTTGCGTTTCTTTCCTGTTCTTGCTTGTGTTCTTGATTGCGCTTGCAGGGATAAGCCTTCGTGGTGAGGTCATTCGTGTGTCACGGGTGATAACCAACGGAGCCATGGTGTAGTGATTGCGAGGAACCGTTCACTCGGAGCCTTGGATCATCAACGTCGAGATCTCCACTCAATCAAGTTATCGTATCTCACTGAAGATCGGGCTACGTCTTCTATCACCAGGTGAGCTAATTTTGCTCGAATGGCTTCTCTTTTGTCAGGCATGAAACGACATAGCTTCTGTTGGATCGGCCTTACCTATGGGTACACTTTGAGTTTGTGCTTAGCCAGCTCTCTCGGGACTCCTGGCATGTCCGCAGGTTACCATGCAAACACATCCCGATTGTTTTGCAGGAACTGGACGAGCGTGCTTTCCTATTTGTCGTCGAGGCTGGAACTGATAATTGCAGTCTTGCGTTCATTAGAGAATCCAAGATTGATCATTTTAGTTTCTTCAGTAGGTCGCATAGAGGTCGTAGTCGGAGCTTAATTCAAAGGGATTGTGAAGTTTTCGTCCACCAGCTTGCCATCGACTTGTGCAGGAAGGGCTACCGGGGGCCCGATAGTGAGAGTCGTCTGAATGGCACCCCAAAAGCATTTCGCAGCGCCTTGGAAGTCAGCACGCATGGTGATGATCCCCTGAGGTCCTGGCATTTTGAGTATCATATACGGGTAGTGTGGAATAGCCATGAATTTTGCCAGTCCTGGTCTTCCAATGATGGCGTTGTACCCTCAATCGAAGCGTGCCACCTCAAACCTCAGGAACTCAGTTCGGTAGTTCTCTGGGTTCCAAAGGTGACAGACATGTAGATGTGTCCTAGTGGGTACTCCCCTTCAGTCGGCACGATGCTGAAGAAAGGAGTATCCGACTCAGTGAGGTCATCGATGGCGACCCCGAGGGCCTAGAGCGTTCGGGGAAAGGTGACGTTGATGCTGCTGCGACCATCCACCAACACCTTCTTAATCTAGCTTTCCTGGATCACTAGATCGACGAGTAGCAAATATTTGTCGAGGTGATCGAAGTTAAGCCACTAATCAGCTCGGCTGAAGGATATAGTGTGCTCCGACCATCGGTAAGGAGCCGGAGCACTATTTGTTGAAACTAGAACTTGCCGATCGTTAAGCTTTTGTTGCCTTCTGCTTTCTTGTGCTCCGTGGCCTCCGAATATGATGTTGACCTCCCTATCAAAACGCAGGAAAGCTCCACCTCTCCCCCCTTCCTGCTGTTGAGGCTGCCTATGCTCGTCAGGCTCTCCTCGAGGTGGGGGAGGAGGCAGTGGCTGGAACGGTCAGCCATGCCCGACGGAGTTTTTGAAATCCCTGCAGTTCCATAGGGTGTGCCGCATGTCCTTGTGATACAAACACTGGGAGTCAAGGATCTCGTCTAGTGTTCGTACCCCTCGGTGGGGTGCGCCGCGGGCTCGAGCGGCAGGTGGCCCAACGGTGTGCACCTTCTCGCGGGGTCTCTTCTCCCAACGTTTGTCTGGTTGCTGGTTCGTGTCCCTTCGCGGTGCGGGCGATACGGGCTTTGTGCCTCCAATGAGGTCCTGGGCCCGCTCATCCGTGGTGATGTAGACGTGCGCCTGCTTGAACAGTTGTTCGGAGGTGGCAGGTGCTTTTTGAAGTATGGCCCGGACAAAGGCTGGGTCATTCGATCCCCGATAGAAGTCGTCAATCATAGCCGCATCAGCGACTTCAGGAATACGATTCCTCATCATTTGAAATCTTTTGAGGAACAATTAGAGAGTTTCATCATCCTGCCATCTAATGGATTTGAGGTCCCATGGCTGTGCCGGTTTATCAGAGAGAGACTAGAAATTCGTGATAAACCGGCGGCTGAAGTGACCCCAATCGTCGATGCAGTGTCGAGGTAGGTGTCAGAGCCCTTGCAGTGCGTCCTGCCCCAAAACAATGGGCAAGTACGCCTTCATGACATCCTCTGTTCCCTAGTAGCCCAGGCGGCAGTTGTATAAACAGCAAACCAGCCTCCTGGGTCCTGCTTCGGCTCATATTTGTTGACGTTGGAGACTTTGAAATTAGGAGGCCATTGGATGGCCCGAAGGCGAGGGGTAAGCATGGAGACCCCGCACGTATCCTCTTGTCGATGATCATGTTGTCGATCCTAGGGAGGGGAGTACATATTAGGTCACCTCAACCATCCCCGGAATGGACTGTTGGTTGAGGCTGCCGCTAACTCGATCCGGGTTTCGCGGCTGCGTGCCGGTACACCATGATCTCGGTTGTATTCTTCCCAGTGCCTTATCTCATTCTCGTGCTGATGATAGTGTGAAGCACTGATGTTGCTCTGCGCGTCTCGTCGGGTATTGATGGCGTGATGTAGGTCGTTCGATGGGTGAGCGAGAGGTAGCAGATGATTGGCCGCATGAGTAAGCAGCCGCCAATAACCCTCCGCATCTGGGGTCCATGGGAGGCCGTCGGCTATCTGCGCCAGTACTCCTCCAACTTCACTCAGCTTGTTCAATGCTCGGGCAAAGTCGGGGTACAAGTTTCAGGCAAGGAGCGGATTCTCCCATCAGAGTCTAGCATCTTGTTCAGCTAGTTCCCGCTCTCGTTCTTGAGCCTAACGGCGATCGCGGTGGCGGGAGTTACGCCTTTCTCGATGTGCTCTTTCATCAGGAGTTTCTCCCATTTTTGAGGCTTCGTCTCGAGAGACGGGTTGTGCTGGGTCTCATTCTCCAACTTCGTGATGTTGTCGCACGTTCTGGTACCAGTTTCTCCGTCGCTGAGCATCACGCTGGGGAGGTTCCTCCCCCTGCGTGGTGGGTTCATCTTCAGAGATGGGTGATGACTCCCCTAAATGAAGAGGACGTCGGGGTAGAAAGGAGTTGGTACGGCAGTGCGCTTCTTCTCATCCTCCTTTGAAGGCGGAGGTGTTGGGAGGATTGCTCGCCGTGTTTTCCTTCCCCAGTATGGAACATTCACTGCCCTTCTCTGAGTGATCCGTGTCCACTCCTTAGTGGGCGAGATGGACAACGGAGTTCTCCAAGTTGGGGAGGCCTCGGTTGACTGGCCTTCTATCCTCTAGGGATTTTTGAGCTCGGATTTGCGCGGGGCCATGCCCTCCCGAGCTATGAGCGGGGGCATGGCTCACGGTTTCACTCCAGCTTCTCGCGGAATTCTTGAGGAAGGTTTCTTCTTGGGTGGAGCTGCTATGCGGTGCAGAGTTCCCTCTATGTCTGCTATGCACAAGATGGTCCCGAAGCAGAAAATAGCTCCTGGGCTGAAGGTGATCTTGCTCTTGAAGATGATGGCCATGGAGTTAGCGTTGATCGACGACACACCCCCTACCTGGAATGCCAGCTATCGGTGTTTAGTGTTCGACCGCACACCCAGGGGTACCCTCGTGGTGCTTTTGGGTAGGATGGTGTCGTGGATTGTAACTCGATGGTTCTTGCCGAGGGCACGAGAAAGAGAGTCGAGTGAGTTTCAGCAGGTTCGGGCCGCTTGAGGAGCGTAATACCCTACTTCCTGGGAATACTTTGTATGTGGGAGGTGTTTACAAGTGGTGTCTACCGAGTGGTGAGGTGCTAATGAGATGAAAATGATGGGGATTTCCCTTAGCCTTATATACACGACTACAAGGTGCTTCCCGCGTACACACTGATCACATTCTTCCAGCTTATCTCCTAGCTAATAGCGAACAAACTTCACTATCCCGGCGCCTCCGCTCCGAGCTGTCTCCTGCATTTGAGGATGTCGGGCACGGGAAAAGCGAACAACTTCAACGAGATCACGCCCAAACCACGAGCAATCCGGGTGTGGGCCTATCACATTCTTGGGTCGGCCCATTTCTACTATTCTCTCAGTCTGGCTCACGATGAGGCATCACTACGAGGCGCCTGACATGTGGCCCTGAGCGGAGTTTTCGCCCCTGAGTGGACCCCGAGGATATCTGTCCCCCACAGCCGGTGAGCCTCACCGTCGACTACTATTTAGGGAAGGGGAGGATTGTGAGTTGGATGACTAAAAACCTAGGGGGGGTTTCTGGGAAAACAGTGACTCAGTTGAATAGTGCGCAAAGCTACTATTCTTTTTCCATTTAGAATTGCTTATTTCATTTTAAATCTACGTAAACTTGGAAAATGCATAACTAGAGAAATATAAGCCCAAAAATTATGAAACCAATATTGCTAGACTCTGTATAATGTAAACTTTAAACCAAAAATACTAAACCACCTAAGTCCAGCACTATTTATAGATGTTTTGATTTAATTTAGAAGATTGCTTAAAACATAGAAATAGAGAGGAAAGTAGTAAAACCTTTATACGAAAGTAAAAAATTTGAGTAGGTGCTTGTACAAGAGTAACATCATATAAAAATATTAAGCACCCTGGTTCACAAGTCTAATTAGAGTTTAACCACAAAATTATGTTTCTATCCATTCTTTTGGAAAATGAAAAAGGGAAAAAAAATGAGAAACAGAAAGCAACCTTATTTTTCTTAGGATGCTTAAGTGGTGTAGCACAAGAGAAAATTTTAGTGAGCCCTATTCGAGTGAAGAAATACAGGACCACCTTCTAAATGAGAAAAATAGAGAAAACTTTAGAAAATCATAGAAACCCCTCTCTGAAGAGAAAAACCTCCAACCTTAGGATTGATTTCTCTTGGGAAATTAAAAACTTAGAAAATTTTCCAAATTTGTTGTTTGACATTTTTCAAAAAAAAAGTTAGTTGAAAGCACCTTGTAGCCATAAAACTTTAGACAATCATAACTAAAACTCCACTAAGTATCCCTTGAAAAATTTTGGCACAAGACTATGTTATCACACCTAAATACCAGAAAAAATACCCATTTGGGTAGTAGCCACTTCTAGAGAGGAGGTGTAGTGCAATGTGCACCCTCTACCCTAGCTTTTGATATTTTTGTCTAGAATAGACCCTAATTAGTTTTGACCCCAAATTTCTAGGACAACCTATTTCAACCAATAGGAAGCTACTATATTTTTGACAGAATTGTTAGAAATTTATAAATCATAGTTGTAGTTCATACCACCCTTAAAAGCTTAATAGAAAAAGGAAAAAAGAGAAATTAAAGCTTAACTAAGTGTAACCAAGATAACGCTAGCAAACCTACTGGAGCCTTAACAAAAACTTTTAGGAGAATAATCTAAGTCTTAATCCAACTTTCTCCTTTTGATCAAATCTTAGTTGGACCACTAGATGCCATTTCCTAAAAGGCTTGTTTCAATAAGTGTGAACTCTCACTTTTTGCTAAATAACTTAGTATTATTTCACCATGCATACTCAATAAACTTTGCATGTCATAATTGTTGGTCACTTATTTTTGATTGCTGTGAACCAAAAATGAGGCAACACAATTATTAAACATTAAGGACCTTCGTCCTTCAAAGCATTATCTCCTTTCGGGTATAATGGGCTTCATACGAAGGTCATGAAGAACAAGACTTCATCATTCATAAACGTAAGAATATACATGAAAAATATGATGTCATGTCCCATATTTATTGTATAATAAATGTATGTAATACCCAAAAATGTATACAATAGGAATATAGTTGATCTCTTTATTTTGTGAACCACATATTCATCATAACAAGAGCATACCTATAATTAAGAGTGATTAATTAAAACAAATGACAGTAAAATGGAATATGCATCATGTTGAGGCTTTATTTTATGTGCATTTTGTGATAATATAAGAATAATGTAAAAAGAAATATATTAATATCCAAATTTGGGGATTTAACCTTAATTTGCAAATTAGAGTTTAGAGAAAAGAAAGAAAAATGCTATACAAAAATAAAGAAATTAATATAAAAATAATTAAGCCTTCCATATTTGGGATTCAATTTGTACATTTAAAATGTGTATAAGTTCACAGTTACAATGGAATTCAAATTTGAATTTGAAAATCCAAAAGGAAAAGAGAAAGGAAAAATAAAAAGAAAAAGGAAAAGAAAATAGGATGCGTCGCATGGGCTCAATCCTCCTGGCGCGGCCCACTTCGCCTCTATTCTGCGCGGCCCAACAACCAAACGGCGCGCCGACCTGTGAGTCCGGACGATAGTCCCCTTGGGTGTTGATGGCACTGGACGGTGGTCCCCACACGTCAGATCCTCCCACGAGCTAGTCCTCCACGCACCGCAACTGACGACGAGCTCGCCACGCGCAGATCTCGCCTGTGGACCCAAACCACCAGTATGGGGCCTAAATGATGAGGGTCGCCTCGACCACGCGCAGGCCTCATCAAACTTCTGAGTCCATCCCCAGTATAAATTTTGTGCGCAGCGGTTAAATCGCTCGGGCAGATCGGGTGAACTTCCGTCGGCGCTGTTCTCCGTGTCACCAGCAACCGGTGGCCCGGGGTGGGAGCAATAGTGTTCGCCAAGGCCCTATGGTGTTGACGCGTGGAAGTCTAGAGTCGGGAATGCACGGTTGACCCCAGAATTTCTCACCTACGGCGGAGACCTCGTGGATTTTCGCCGAGCGCCACGAGAAGGGCGTGACACCACTCGGATTCTGGTAAGAACCCCACCAACGCATCCGCAACATTATCCTCTTCACAAAGTAGCGTTTCATGCATGAACCGAGAGCTAGGAATGAAATACGAGGGCGCCGGCGATGGCACCGCCGTGTTAGATGCCGCGCCACCGTGGTTCGCCCGGAAGAAGGGGAAAGCACGTGTTGACCGTCGATCTGCGAACGAGTGGCTCCGATTTGATCGGAGATATCCCTTCAGAACCGTAGAATCTGGGTCATTGGATCCGGCACGGACAGGCACGATTAAAAGCTAGAGTATCGTTTCGTTCTGGGAAATCCTGGCCGTCTTTCGGACGCGGGCGGACGAGATTAGAACATAACGTACCGCTTCGATCAATTGGATCGTAACTGTCCGATCAGGATCGGATGGTGGTTACTCACATTGGGCTTCATTAAATCATGGGCGTCGGATCCCGATCCACTGATCGGGATTGTGTACCGATTCATATGATGTGTAGGTCTAATCCTGACGGCCGAATTCTGATCGGACGGCCGTAGTGGCTCCATACCCCTTCGACGAGCCGATTTTGTAAAAGAGTCCCTGCGCTTATTAGAAACTAACCCGCCATCCTATGAAAATAATGCGCAGAGGCCCCTGCCTTCTCTAGAAATTGAGGCGCAGTCCAGGGAGTTAGAAAATCAGAGAAATAAATATAGAAATTGATTTTTAATGTATAAATAAATGCTAAGAACTTGTTTAATTCATATAAAATTCATATGAAGTCCAAATTAATCCATTCCAATTTCTATAATTCTATAATATTATTGTTTATCACCTAGGGTCTCTGTTTTGACATGAAAATAATAATAAAATTTATTCCTTAATTAATCTTATACCAAGCACATAAAACCTTTGGAAATTCATAACTTAAAATCTATAACTCCAAAATTAATGATTCATGTTCATGTGATCTTATTTTAATATGTAGATTATTAATGTGTATTTTGTTTACATGTTTGGTGTGATGTTAATTTCTTTTTCATACTATGCTTGTTTGTATTGTGGCGAGTAGAAGAGCCAGTGGCTGAGGATCGCGGTGTTCAGCAGATAGAAGTTGCTGAGCAGGAGCTCATTGAAGGCAAGTTGTGCCCTTGACCACTTTTTACCCAATAATGTTCTTTAATATCACTTATTCATGCATAGGTTTAATTTTGATGGGACCTAATAGGTTACCCTAGTCTGTTTATCCTTTTTACCTTGTTACCCTTGAATCATTTAGGTAGTTTGCTATTGCTTTATTGGTTTTTGGTTAATATTTCATTATATATATGTTCCAGTTATTGTGTTATTTTATTTATGTTCATGTCAAGATCATTATCATTAATTGGAACATGGAGCTTAACTTGAGAAACACGTGCCACCACAAGGGTGGAATGGGACGCCCTTGGCTGACTAATTAGGAAAGCTAGTGGAAGACTACCTTACCCGAAAGGGGCAAGGGCAGTAAAGGAGTAGGCATGTAGGGAGGTTCTCGGTTTGATTTTGCTGTGATGGCAGTGAGACGGGGGATTCCTACAATTGCTCTTCCCATAAACTGTAGCAGGTTTTCGAAAGCTAGTGGAACTTTGTAAAGGGCTCGTAGTGGATCCCTAGCCATTCACCTCGGAAGTGTCTAAGGGCCTTGCAAACCCTGGCGACATGGGATACACTACTTGTGGGTACAGGGTACAACCTCTGTAGAGTGTAAAACTAGTATACTAGCTGAGCTCACGGTCAAGAGCAGCTCAGGACTCTCGCATGATTAAATTATAGAATTAAATTCAATTTGTCATTGCATTGCATGGGTTTATTTATTAATGTTGTTCTATATTTATTATGGTTTGGTATTTAATTACATTAGTAACTGCTAATAAAATTTGACCAACTTATTAAAAGCAATGCTCAGCTTTAACCTCTATTATTGATCAGCCTTACACATCACATGAACTCCCACCTTTGGTGAGTTCATGCACATTATTCCCCACAACTTGTTGAGCGATGAACATGTGTGAGCTCACCCTTGTTGTCTCACACCCCCCACAGGAGAAGAACAGGTGGTTCAAGAGGAGCCGCACAACAAGGAGTTTGACTTAATCTAGGTGGCGTCTCCCAGTTGACTTTATGGTGCCAAGGATGGACTTTAGTTCGTTTTATATCTATCTTTTATTTTGTAAGACTTCCGCAATATAATAAGTACTCTGATGTTATTATGACATTTATCTGTATACACTCTATTATTATATGTGTTGTCTTCTTTGGCGCATATATGAGATGCACCCGGCTTTGTCCCTTAAATCCGAGTGTGACAATGTATAAACATTATCAAAGTTTATATTACATTGATAACGTCAGCTTGTTTGAAGGTGATGACGCGAGATCAATTACAATCCAGCGTGAACAGTACGAGGTACTATTTACCTATTTATAGGCACCTGACATAGCCCGAGTAAAAATACATTTATGACCGTAACATGTACACATAATTCCCAATTATCATATTTTTCTAGCGTAATCGCATCTACTTCAAACATCAAGTAATAATAAGCTAAGCACAAGTCTTTTGTCGAAACACCCAATATCAAATTAATCGTCACATTTTCATTCACTATTTTTTCAAATTACTTCAAACATCAAGTAAGGAAGCATATTAATGAATTTTGTACACTACTTAAATCCTAAAGATTTAAAATACTAAAGAACCATGTCCGCTGAGTAGTCTTTTTTTTAGATTTCAACTGAAGCGGACCAAATAATGTTGTTCGCCTCCAATTAATTTGGACAAACGAAAACAAGATAACAACTATTTATTCATAGCTATCAATCTAACTAATCAATATCTGACTCCAACATTATCGATCACAAACATAGATGATACTAACTACTAGCGCAGGACATCGACTTCATCTTACGCGCACTAAACACAATTAGCATCGACAGACATATCAATAATTGCTTAAAATACTAAACTTAACCTACGCGTCACCAAAATACTACACTCTGCAAAATAGAACTAGTTCGAATATACTCAGCAACTAAACTCATTGAAGCACACCTCGAATCACTGGTATTTCTAACTTAAACTTCATACGCAAACTAAGCGTCTTATTTCCTGATCATCAAATCAATAGTAAAAATAGTGAATCGGCTCACCATAATTAACTTGACTCAATATTTGCGAGAACGGTGACAGTCTTCGATTGAAGTCTTTGATCAAACACCTGACGAGTATTGAACTGAACTTCACTTTCTCCTCAATCCACAACTCTTGGAATCTCTCCATAATACTAGAACTTCGCAAAAATGACGATGATCCTTGTTCAGGCCTTTCGCCGAGCACTTGGGGGCATCGACCAGGGGCTTGCGTCTCCACATCCTCTTGGGATTCTTTTGTCGGCGCGAACACAAGTCGAAGGCATCACGTAGGGGCTGGCATCGAGGCGAGGTGACCGAACGACGATGGCGATGGCGAGGCCATCCACACGGCTTTTTTGGGAAGGCAAAACAGGGACAATGGGCAGGCCCATGGCGTTCTAAACCACGGTGGATAAAATATGTTGGTGAGATGGACGATGACCGAATCGATGACGGTCTCATGTTCGAGCTTTTCGTCGAGCACCAGACGTGCGACACAAGCCGACTTCACTGTCTTCTACAACCATATCCCCGTCTTCTTTCCCAAATCCACACAGACATTGACCAAGGCTTAGGCTGCAGATTTTCCCCCGTTGCTCCACGAATGACGCGTGGACAGACTGCGAGAAGGGCCCTGAGCTCGACGGTGTCCGCGGCCAGAGCGAGCACGACCGAGGAAGACCGAGCTGGGGGCCGAGCGCAGCGAGATGGGGCGCGCGTTGGAGAGTTGAGTAGGGAGGAGCGCCGGCGAGGAAGCTCCACGGCGAGGTCGCGACCAGGACGAGCTTGAGGGGCGCGCCGCGGGGGAGGGAGCAGAGACGCGTGCCATGGCGGGAGTAGAGGAGGAGAGAGAAAAGCAGGGGCGCCGCGAGCTGGAGCACCGGCGAGCAGCAACAAAGAGTAGGGCGCGGCGGCCAGGGAGCTCGGTCGGGCGCCGGAGCTAGAGGCCGAGTGAGCTCCAAGCTGGGGCGAGCAGCAGGTGCGGGCCTGGGGATAGCAGAGGGAGCTCCGAGCTGTGGCCGGTGCCATGGGTGAGCAGGGCGCGTGGTGGAAGATAGGGCGCACGCAAGGGAATTCAGCTGGGCACTGGGAACTTGAGGAGCGCGCAACGGGAAGATGGAGCAGGGAGGGCACAGTCCTGTGCACGCGGCTGGGGAAGACAATGGCTGGAGCGGCTGCGCGTAGAAGATAAGGCCGCTAAACAAAAAATCTGAGCAGGGGGCGGCAGTTTGAGATTTTTTTAGAGAGTCAAGCGCCTTCGTGAAAAACCAATTCCTCGCAGCACAACGCGTACAGGAATAAAAATCTAGCGACAGGATAGCGACCGATCATGAGCGATGGCGGATGAGGCTAAAAAAATCAGAGAGAGAAAGCGGTGGGAGAATGATTAGGAGATATTTTCTTATCACGTTCCTTTTTTGAAACCTAACTATATTTCTTGATTCTAAAATGGGTTTATGTGAGATGAAAACAGATCAGATTAAAAAAAATTAGTGGCCCAAATATTTGATCGACGCCTGATTTTTAATTTGGTAAATACTCTCGGAGTCATATGAGTTTTCACCCGTTATTTATATTGGAGATTCAGATCGAGACGAGAAAAACATGAACCGGACCACGTCATTATCTTCCAACACGATTTCTCAGATAACACAGGGTCGAGATTATTTTGAACTGAAAACTTTATTTGTTGAATTCTAAATGAATTTGTTTGAGGAAAAATTTACAAGGCGGAATTTTAGCTAGATGTCAATGGATCAAACCAAACGATGTTGGATTCGATATTTTAATAGACATTCGATTTGGGTGAACCAAAACGAATTTCGTCGCTGTTATGTGTTAAAGTTCGCATTCGTGGTCAAGCAGACGATAAACACCTGGGGTGTTACAGCCCTCCCCCCTTAAAAGAATCTCGTCCCGAGATTCGGAGCAAAAGTCTTCTAAGGGTAAAGAAGCATGTAACCCTTGTCCATACCAGGGATAACCATAAGACAATTCCAAGCAAAGATGAGTGTCTCAAGAGGTTGTTTCTCTAGTGGACATAACATGCATCGTCCTAAACTAATTTAAAGATGTCCACCAATAGAGACGATGTCTGCCAGAGGAACACATAAGGTTCCATGTGTGCAGTTTGCTTTTTCTGATGACACTGTACTATCTGAGTCTGTTGAGCGAGTGGCAAATACGCGATCTTACCCAAGCAGAATCAGATGCACCATCTTGGGTAAAACACACAAAAGGAGGTTTACCAACAAGTGGTCATTTGAGGAATTCAAGTTCCAAGAAGATAATAAAAATTCGAGGAACGCATTAGTGAAGATAATCAACAAATGTTAACTTCACAATCAATCCGCTTTATCGAGCACTAAGCATGACTCGACCTGATCACTCATGCTGGAAAAGCACACATGAGGCGATTGAGGCATGACTAGAGCTGTGGTTAGGCTGTTAACAGTTAGCTGAGGATGGCAAAATACCTCGGCCAACAAGGTAAAGTTAAGATGCATATGCTCATAACCTAATCCAATATGGCACAAGATCTACGCATATGTTCATAACCTTCACTTGATCTTCACAAGGTTTTCTTCAGGATAGGCCGAACTAAAGTGAGTTTAGACAACTTGATAAAACGATCTCTAAACTCAACCTTTGTTCACAAAGCAGTTACAAGTTAGTAAAACCAACTTGTTGAACTACTTATGACATTGAGTAGGTCCTCTTATTACCATCGGTAAACCAGGGTTTGAGAGTTCACATTCGCTAACAAGAGATCATGCATTTGGGTAGAAATCTATTTGATCATGTGGCTCATCCGTTTCTTCATGTGAGATGAACTGACTTGGTTTTGGAATACATGTATTAAATAAGGGAGCGAATGAACAAACTCCTGCATCTCAGCAGCAGGGGAAAACCAATCTCCATTTTGAGAGCTAAACAACTGTCTTCCAACACTAAAAAGCTCCAAGGCTTCACTTTTACAAGAAAGGATGCAAAGGAAACGTGTATGTGTGAAGTCACCATCAAAGTCAAGGAAAAGAGACCACACATGAAAGGGGTATGTCCTTTTGATCCAACAGAGATGATAGATGTTACTTGATCACTTGACAAACAACATAGAAATTGTTTCAAGGAAGAGATCCACAGAAGATAATATATCAATGTAGTTTCATAATGGATCATGACTAGAGACCTTGATACCGGCATGAGCCATGTAGCATAACCATGTGTGTACATTCACAAGGGCTCTCAGTTTCGCGGCGGCACCATAAGTCATTAATCACGACACCATTACCGAACATCACCAATAATGAATCTCACGTGGTATGAACAATTTGTGCAGAGATAACATATTGATATAATCTCATAATGGATCATGACTGCTAACGGTGATACCAACGCGTGCCAAGTAGCGCAACCATGTGTTGATCACCCACAGGAGGCCCTCGGTTTCGTCATGGCACCATCGGTTTTAGTCATAACACCATTACCAGATATAACCAATAATAAATCTCACGCGACACAAATGGACTGGGCAAGAATGACAATATACAAAAAGAAACTCCACCTGTAAGAATGGTTACAAGTAGAGAGCCAATCAGATAACAACTATTTATTCATAGCTATCAATCTAACTAATCAATATCCGACTCCAACATTATCGATCACAAACATAGATGATACTAACTACTAGCACAGGACATCGATTTCATCATACGCGCACTGAACACAATTAGCATCGACAGACTTATCGATAATTGCTTAAAATACTAAACTTAACCTACGCGTCACCGAGACACTACACTCTGCAAAATAGAACTAGTTCGAATATACTCGGCAACTAAACTCATCGAAGCACACCTCGCATCACTGGTATTTCTAACTTAAACTTCATACGCAAACTAAGCGTCTTATTTCCCGATCATAAAATCAATAGTAAAAATACTGAATCGGCTCACCATAATTAACTTGACTCAATATTTGCGAGAACGACGACAGTCTCCGATTGAAGTCTTCGATCAAACACCAGACGAGTATTGAACTGAGCTTCACTTTCTCCTCAATCCACAATTCTTGGAATCTCTCCATAGTACTAGAACTTCGCAAAAATGACGATGATCCTTGTTCAGGCCTTTCGCTGAGCACTTGGGGGCATCGACCAGGGGCTTGCTTCTCCACATCCTCTTGGGATTCTTTTGTCGGCGTGAACACAAGTCGGAGGCATCATATAGGGGCTGGCATTAAGGCGAGGTGACCGAACGATGATGGCGAGGGCAAGGCCATCCACGTGGCTTCTTGGGGAAGGCAAAATAGGGACAATGAGCAGGCCCATGGCGAGCTAAACCACGACGGATAAAATATGTTGGTGAGATGGACGACAACCGAATCGATGACGGTCTCATGTTTGAGCTTTTCGTCGAGCACCAGACGTGCGACACAAGCCGACTTCACTGTCTTCTACAACCATATCTCCGTCTTCTTTCCCAAATCCACACAGACATTGACCAAGGCTTAGGGCGTGTTCGGCAGGCTGCAAGCCGACACTGTTGCAGCTGTTTGGACTGCTGCAGCTGCAATCCATAGAGAGAAAAATACTGTAGAAGCCGCAGCCGCAGCCGGATTGCAGCCGCAGCAAGCCGCAGCGAACAAGCTGTTAGGCTATAGATTTCCCCCATTGCTCCACGCATGATGCGTGGACATACGGCGAGCAGGGCCCTGAGCTCGACGGTGTCCACGACCAGAGCGAGCGCGACCGAGGAAGACCGAGCTGGGGGCCGAGCGCAGCGAGATGGGGCGCGCGCTGGAGAGCTGAGCAGGGAGGAGCGCCGGCGAGGAAGGTCCACGACGAGGTCGCGGCCTGGACGAGCTTGAGGGGCACGCCGTGGGGGAGGGAGCAGAGACGCGCGCCATGGCGGGAGTAGAGGAGGAGAGAGAAAAGCAGGGGCGCCGCGAGCTGGAGCACCGGTGAGCAGCAAAAGAGAGCAGGGCGCGGCAGCCAGGGAGCTCAGCCGGGCGCCGGAGCTGGAGGTCGAGCGAGCTCCAAGCTGGGGCAAGCAGCAGGCGCAGGCCTGGGGATGCAGAGGGAGCTCCGAGCTGTGGCTGGCGCCATGGGCGAGCAGGGCACATGGTGGAAGATAGGGCGCGCGCAGGGGAATTCAGCTGGGCGCTAGGAACTTGAGGAGCGAGCGATGGGAAGATGGAGCAGGGAGGGCGTGGTCCTGTGCACGCGGCTGGGGAAGACACGGGCTGGAGCGGCTGCGCGTAGAAGATAAGACCGCTGAACAAAAAAATCTGAGAGGGGGCGGCGGTTTTAGATTTTTTTAGAGAGTCGAGCGCCTGCATGAAAAACCAATTCCTTGCAGCACAACACGTACAGGAAATAAAAATCTAGCGACAGGATAGCGATCGGTCATGAGCAGTGGCGGATGAGGCTAAAAAAATCAGAGAGAGAAAGCGGTGGGAGAATGATTAGGAGATATTTTCTTCTCACAATCCTTTTTTTAAATCTAACTATATTTCTTGATTCTAAAATGGGTTCATGTGAGATGAAAACATATCTGAATAAAAAAATTAGTGGTCCAGATATTTAATCGACGCCTGATTTTTAATTTGATAAATACTCCTGGAGTCATATGAGTTTTCACCCGTTATTTATATTTGGAGATTCAGATCGAGATGAGAAAAACATGGACCGAACCACGTCATTATCTTTGTGTCGGGGACCATAATTAGGGGTACCCTCAAGACGCCTAATTCTCAGCTAGTAACCCCCATCAGCATAAAGCTGCAAAGGCCTGATGGGTACGATTAAGTCAGGGATCAGTCCACACGAGTGACTCGATCACGCTTCACCCGAGCCTAGCCTCGGCCAAGGGCAGTCGACCTCGAGAGACTTCCGTCTCGCCCGAGGCCCCCCTTTTTACGGCGGACACATCACCGGCTCGCCCGAGGCCTTGGCTTCGCTCAGAAGCAACCCTGACTAAATCGCCACACCGACTGACCAAATTGCAGGAGCATTTAACGCAAAGGTGGCCTGACACCTTTATCCTGACACGCGCCCCCCCGGCATAGCCGAAGTGACCACCGTCACTCCACCGCTCCACTGACCAGTCTGACAGAAGGACAGCGCCGCCTGCGTCACTCCGACTGCGGTGCCACTCGACAGAGTGAATCTGACAGGCAGTCAGGCCTTGCCAAAGGCGCCACGGCGAACTCCGCTCCGCCCGACCCCAGGGCTCGGACTCGGGCTAAGACCCGGAAGACGGCGAACTCCGCTCCGCCCGACCCCAGGGCTCGGACTCGGGCTAAGACCCGGAAGACGGCGAACTCCGCTCCGCCCGACCCCAGGGCTCGGACTCGGGCTAAGACCCGGAAGACGGCGAACTCCGCTCTGCCCGACCCCAGGGCTCGGACTCGGGCTAAGACCCGGAAGACGACGAAACTCCGCCTCGCCCGACCCCAGGGCTCGGACTCCGCCCTGGCCTCGGCCGGACGACCTCCGCCTCGCCCGACCCCATGGCTCGGACTCGGCCTCGGCAACAGAAGACAGACTCAACCTCGGCTTCGGAGGAGCCCCCACGTCACCCTGCCTAGGGCACAGACCCGCCACGTCAACGGGGAGCGCCATCATCGTCCTACCCCGAATCGACTCGGGTCACGGAGAACAAGACCGGCGTCCCATCCGGCCAGCTCCGCCGGATGGGCAATGATGGCGCTCCACAAGCTCTGTGACGACGGCGGCCCCCAGCTCTCTTACGGAAGCAGGGCGACGTCAGCAAGGACTCGACCGCTCCAACAGCTGTCCCTCCGCCAGGCTCCGTTGCACCTCCGACAGCCACGACATCACACCAGCAAGGTGCCAAGACCTCTCCGGCTGCCACATTGGCATGTACCTAGGGCGCTAGCTCTCGCTCCGCTAGACACGTAGCACTCTGCTACACCCCCCATTGTACACCTGGATCCTCTCCTTACGACTATAAAAGGGAGGACCAGGGCCTTCTGAGAGAAGGTTGGCCGCGCGGGACCGAGGACGGGACAGGCGCTCTCTTGGGGCCGCTCGCTTCCCTCACCCGCGTGGACGCTTGTAACCCCCCTACTGCAAGCGCACCCGACCTGGGCGCGGGACGAACACGAAGGCTGCGGGACTTCCACCTCTCTCACGCTCGGCTCCGGCCACCTCGCCTCTCCCCCTTCGCGCTCGCTCACGCGCTCGACCCATGTGGGCTGGGGCACGCAGCACACTCACTCGTCGGCTTAGGGACCCCCCTGTCTCGAAACGCCGACAGTTGGCGCGCCAGGTAGGGGGCTGCTGCGTGCTGACGAACAGCTCCCCGTCAAGCTCCAGATGGGCAGTCTCCAGCAACCTCTCCGGCCCGGGGCGGTGCTTCGTTTCGGGACTCTTGAGTTCATGTCCTTCGACGGCAGCTACGACATGATACTTCTTCCACCGCCGCGCGACAACGACAATGGCGGCCGACATCCCGCCCGCCGGCGGCGGAATCGACGACATCTTCCCCGCGTGGTGGAAGAGCAACCTTCGAGCTCGCTCCGTTCTCTCCCCTGCCAACGGAGGAGGAGGCGGGGCCATCAAGGCCAAGCGGGAGGCCGCGCTTCGTCGGCCGTCGAGCGAATCGACGCCCCCGACGCTCCGACGGAAGGCACGCCGGACGTCGACCTCGCGTTCAAGACGAAGGCAAGCGCCGTCCCCCCGCGACACGCTGACCCCGAGCAAGAAGACGACGCCGGCGCGCTCGCGGAAAGCCTGCAGGACGTCGCCCTCGTACCTGAGATGACGGTGCAACCAGTCCCCGATGTGACTACGTCGCTCCTCGTCGACCAAAAGGTACCGACTAACTCCCATCTTACGTCATTTCGACCCGGCCTCAACCCGCCAAACGACCTCGCTTTGGCGGGCGCTCTCATTGAGGCGAGTGCAACCCCACTAGGGTTTCGTATGCGGTCGCCTTGGGACCGACTGACGGACGTCTCGACCGACGGGCCCTCTGGGTCCGAGGAAGATGACGATCCCAGCATCTGTTGGGATTTCTCCGGACTTGGCAACCCCAGTGCCATGCGGGACTTCATGACCGCATGTGACTACTGCCTATCCGACTGTTCCGACGGAAGCCGCAGCCTTGGCGACGAGAGCTGCGGCCCAAGCCGCGAATGTTTCCACATCGAGCTAGGGGATCCCTCCGAAGGCAACCATCTCGGCATGCCGGAGGACGGTGATCTTCCTAGGCCGGTGCCTCGCGCCGACATCCCACGGGAGCTAGCTGTGGTCCCCGCTCCGGCGGGGGGTTACGACCCACAACTCGAGCAAGTCCGCGAGGCGTAGGCCAGGCTCAACGAGGGAACAGGAGCGCTTGGGCCGATCCGTCGGGACGTCGGGCAAGCATGGGCGGGCCAACCCCTGGCCGGAGAAATACGTCACCTGCCCCAAGGTCTCCAGCACCGCGTCGCCAACGATGTCAGGGTCAGGCCGCCGCCCGCATCCAGCGGGGTTGGTCAGAACCTGGCAGCCGCAGCGATGCTCCTCCGCGCGATGCTGGAGCCATCAACCACCGAGGGTCGGCGAATCCAGGGAGAGCTCAAGAATCTCCTGGAAGGCGCTGCGGCCCGACGGGCCGAGAGCACTGCCTCCCGAAGGCAGGGATATCCCTCGGAACCTCATGCCGCGACTTCCCGATTCATGCGGGAAGCCTCGGTCTACACCGGGCGCACGCGCAACACCGCGCCTGCGGCCCCGGGCCACCTCGGCAACGAGCACCATCGACGCGACCGTCGGGCCCACCTCGACGAAAGGGTGCGCCGAGGCTACCACCCCAGGCGTGGGGGGCGCTACGACAGCGGGGAGGATCGGAGTCCCTCGCCCGAACCACCCGGTCTGCAGGCCTTCAGTCGGGCCATCCGACGGGCGCCGTTCCCGACCAGGTTCCGACCCCCGACTACTATCACAAAGTACTCGGGGGAAACGAGACCGGAACTGTGGCTCGCGGACTACCGCCTTGCCTGCCAACTGGGTGGGACGGACGACGACAACCTCATCATCCGTAACCTCCCCCTGTTCCTCTCCGACACTGCTCGCGCCTGGTTGGAGCACCTGCCTCCGGGGCAGATCTCCAACTGGGACGACTTGGTCCAAGCCTTCGCTGGCAATTTCCAGGGCACATACGTGCGCCCCGGGAATTCCTGGGACCTTCGAAGCTGCCGGCAACAGCCGGGAGAGTCACTCCGGGACTACATCCGGCGATTCTCGAAGCAGCGCACCGAGCTGCCCAACATCACCGACTCGGATGTCATCGGCGCGTTCCTCGCCGGCACCACTTGCCGCGACCTGGTGAGCAAGCTGGGTCGCAAGACCCCCACCAGGGCGAGCGAGCTGATGGACATCGCCACCAAGTTCGCCTCTGGCCAGGAGGCGGTCGAGGCTATCTTCCGAAAGGACAAGCAGCCCCAGGGCCGCCCATCGGAAGAGGCTCCCGAGGCGTCTGCTCCGCGCGGCGCCAAGAAGAAAGGCAAGAAGAAGTCGCAACCGAAACGCGACGCCGCTGACGCGGACCTTGTCGCCGCCGCCGAGTACAAGAACCCTCGGAAGCCCCCCGGAGGTGCAAACCTCTTCGACAAGATGCTCAAGGAGCCGTGTCCCTACCATCAGGGGCCCGTCAAGCACACCCTCGAGGAGTGCGTTATGCTTCGGCGTCACTTCCACAGGGCCGGGCCACCCGCCGAGGGTGGCAGGGCCCGCGACGACGACAAGAATGAAGATCACCAAGCAGGAGAGTTCCCCGAGGTCCGCGACTGCTTCATGATCTATGGAGGGCATGCGGCGAATGCCTCGGCT
Organism: Zea mays; assembly: GCF_902167145.1. NCBI lineage: Eukaryota > Viridiplantae > Streptophyta > Magnoliopsida > Poales > Poaceae > Zea > Zea mays. Next base: position 125,154,210 of record NC_050096.1, on the reverse strand, counting down.
CGGCATCGTAAGCAAGAGCGCCGGGAGGTCTGCTCGGTGAAGGTGGCGACGCCAGTCTACCTAGACTGGTCCGACAAGCCCATCACCTTCGACCAGGCCGACCACCCCGACCATGTGCCGAGCCCGGGGAAATACCCGCTCGTCGTCGACCCCGTTGTCGGCAATGTCAGGCTCACCAAGGTCCTGATGGATGGGGGCAGCTGCCTCAACATCATCTACGCCGAGACCCTCAAGCTCCTGCGCATCGATCTGTCCTCCGTCCGAGCAGGCGCTGCGCCCTTCCACGGGATCATCCCTGGGAAGCGCGTCCAGCCCCTCGGGCGACTCGACCTCCCCGTCTGCTTCGGGACGCCCTCCAACTTCCGAAGGGAGACCCTGACGTTCGAGGTGGTCGGGTTCCGAGGAACCTACCACGCCGTACTAGGGAGGCCATGCTACGCGAAGTTCATGGCCGTCCCCAACTACACCTACCTGAAGCTCAAGATGCCGGGCCCCAACAGGGTCATCACCGTCGGCCCCACGTACAAACACGCGTTCGAATGCGACGTGGAGTGCGTGGAGTACGCCGAGGCCCTCGCCGAGTCCGAGGCCCTCATCGCCGACCTGGAGAACCTCTCCAAGGAGGTGCCAGACGTGAAGCGCCATGCCGGCAACTTCGAGCCAGCGGAGACGGTTAAGGCCGTCCCTCTTGACCCCAGTGGCGACACCACCAAGCAGATCCGGATCGGTTCCGGGCTCGACCCCAAATAGGAAGCAGTGCTCGTCGACTTTCTCCGCGCAAACGCCGACGTCTTTGCGTGGAGTCCCTCGGACATGCCCGGCATACTGAGGGATGTCGCCGAGCACTCGCTGGATATTCGGGCCGGAGCCCGACCCGTCAGGCAGCCTCTGCGCCGATTCGACGAGGAGAAGCGCAGAGTGATTGGCGAAGAGATCCACAAGCTAATGGCAGCAGGGTTCATCAAAGAGGTATTCCATCCCGAATGGCTTGCCAACCCTGTGCTTGTGAGGAAGAAAGGGGGGAAATGGCGGATGTGTGTGGACTACACTGGTCCCAACAAAGCATGTCCGAAGGTTCCCTACCCTCTGCCTCGCATCGATCAAATCGTGGATTCCACCGCTGGGTGCGAAACCCTGTCCTTCCTCGATGCCTACTCAGGGTATCACCAGATCCGGATGAAAGAGTCCGACCAGCTCGCGACTTCTTTCATCACGCCGTTCGGCATGTACTGCTATGTCACCATGCCGTTCGGTTTGAGGAATGCGGGCGCGACGCACCAGCGGTGCATGAACCATGTGTTCGGCGAACACATCGGTCGCACAGTCGAGGCCTACGTCGATGACATCGTAGTCAAGACAAGGAAGGCTTCTGACCTCCTCTCCGACCTTGAAGTGACATTCCGATGTCTCAAGGCGAAAGGAGTCAAGCTCAATCCTGAGAAGTGTGTCTTCGGGGTGCCCCGGGGCATGCTCCTAGGGTTCATCGTCTCCGAGCGAGGCATTGAAGCCAACCCGGAGAAGATCGCGGCCATCACCAGCATGGGACCCATCAAGGACTTAAAAGGTGTACAGAGGGTTATGGGATGCCTCGCGGCCCTGAGCCGCTTCATCTCACGCCTCGGCGAAAGAGGTCTGCCTCTGTACCGCCTCTTAAGGAAGGCCGAGTGTTTCACTTGGACCCCTGAGGCCGAGGAAGCCCTCGGCAACCTGAAGGCGCTCCTTACGAAGGCGCCTGTCTTGGTGCCCCCGGCGGATGGAGAAGCCCTCTTGGTCTACGTCGCCGCGACCACTCAGGTGGTTAGCGCCGCGATTGTGGTCGAGAGGCAAGAGGAAGGGCATGCATTGCCCGTTCAGAGGCCGGTCTACTTCGTCAGCGAAGTGCTGTCCGAGACCAAGATCCGCTACCCACAAGTTCAAAAGCTGCTGTATGCTGTGATCCTGACAAGGCGGAAGCTGCGACACTACTTCGAGTCTCATCCGGTAACTGTGGTGTCATCCTTCCCCCTGGGGGAGATCATCCAGTGCCGAGAGGCCTCGGGCAGGATCGCAAAGTGGGCGGTGGAAATCATGGGCGAAACGATCTCGTTCGCCCCTCGGAAGGCCATCAAGTCCCAGGTGTTGGCAGATTTCGTGGCCAAATGGGTCGACACCCAGTTGCCGATGGCTCCGATCCAACCGGAGCTCTGGACCATGTTTTTCGACGGGTCGCTGATGAAGACAGGGGCCGGCGCGGGCCTGCTCTTCATCTCGCCCCTTGGAAAGCACCTGCGCTACGTGCTGCGCCTCCATTTCCCGGCGTCCAACAATGTGGCCGAGTACGAAGCTCTGGTCAACGGGTTGCGGATCGCCATCGAGCTAGGGGTCAGACGCCTCGACGCCCGCGGTGATTCGCAGCTCGTCATCGACCAAGTCATGAAGAACTCCAACTGCCGCGACCCGAAGATGGAGGCCTACTGCGATGAGGTTCGGCGCCTGGAAGACAAGTTCTTCGGACTCAAGCTCAACCACATCGCTCGGCGCTACAACGAAACCGCAGATGAGCTGGCTAAAATAGCTTCGGGGCGAACGACGGTCCCCCCGGACGTCTTCTCCCGGGATCTGCACCAACCCTCTGTCAAGATCGACGACGCGCCCGAGCCCGAGGTACCCTCGGCTCAGCCTGAGGCACCCTCGGCACAGCCCGAGGTACCCTCGGCCCCCGAGGGCGAGGCACTGGACGTCGAGGAAGAGCAGGGCGGGGCCACGCCTGATCGAGATTGGCGGGTCCCGTACCTGCAATATCTCCGTCGAGGAGAGCTACCCCCCGACCAAGTCGAGGCTCGGCGGGTAGCGCGACGCGCCAAGTCGTTCGTCTTGATGGGCGATGAAGAAGAGCTCTACCATCGCAGCCCCTCGGGCATCCTCCAGCGATGCATCTCCATCGCCGAAGGTCGGGAACTGCTGCAAGAAATACACTCGGGGGCTTGCGGCCATCACGCAGCGCCCCGAGCCCTTGTCGGGAATGCTTTCCGACAAGGCTTCTACTGGCCAACGGCGGTGGGTGACGCCACTAGAATTGTACGCACCTGCGAAGGGTGCCAATTCTATGCAAAGCAGACCCACCTGCCCGCTCAGGCTCTGCAGACAATACCCATCACCTGGCCCTTTGCTGTATGGGGTCTGGACCTCGTCGGCCCCTTGCAGAAGGCGCCCGGGGGCTACATGCACCTGCTGGTCGCCATCGACAAATTCTCCAAGTGGATCGAGGTCTGACCTCTGAACAGCATCAGGTCCGAGCAGGCGGTGGCATTCTTCACCAACATCATCCATCGCTTCGGGGTCCCGAACTCCATCATCATCGACAATGGCACCTAGTTCACCGGCAAAAAATTCTTGGATTTTTGCGAGGATCACCATATCCGGGTGGACTGGGCCGCCGTGGCTCATCCCATATCGAATGGGCAAGTGGAGCGTGCCAACGGCATGATTCTACAAGGGCTCAAGCCTCGGATCTACAACGACCTCAACAAGTTCGGCAAGCGGTGGATGAAGGAACTCCCCTCGGTGGTCTGGAGCCTAAGGACGACGCCGAGTCGTGCCACGGGTTTCACGCCGTTTTTCCTGGTCTACGGGGCTGAAGCTATCTTGCCCACTGACCTGGAATACGGCTCCCCGAGGACGAGGGCCTACAACGATCAAAGCAACCAAGCTAGCCGAGAAGAATCGCTGGACCAGCTGGAGGAGGCTCGGGACAGGGCCTTACTACACTCGGCGCGGTACCAGCAGTCCCTGCGACGCTACCACGCCCGAGGGGTCCGGTCCCGAGACCTCCAGGTGGGCGATCTGGTGCTTCGGCTGTGGCAAGACGCCCGAGGGAGGCACAAGCTCACGCCCCCCTGGGAAGGGCCATTCGTCATCGCCAAAGTTCTGAAGCCCGGAACATACAAGCTGGCCAACAATCAAGGCGAGATCTACGGCAACGCTTGGAACATCAAACAGCTACGTCGCTTCTACCCTTAAGATGTTTCCAAGTTGTTCATATACCTCGCACCTACGCAAAGTTTAGTCGTCAAGGAAGGGTCGGCCTAGCCTCGGCAAAGCCCGACCCTCCCTCGGGGGCTAAAAGGGGGGAGACCCCCTCTGCGTCGAATTTTTCCTCGAAAAAGGATCTCTTTTCAGCAGGATTACTTTCGTGCTTCTTGACTACTTCGGAAAGCGGATCCTGGAAACGACGGAGTACACGTAAGCAGCCAAGGCTGACCGAGCCGAGGGACTCCTACGCCTCCGGGATAAGGATACCTCACTCATCACCTTCTGCGAGAAGTAACTCGCGCTCGGATAAAGCGACTTCGTGGACCGAACAAGTCTTCACGTTCGGAAGCTCTCCTGCCGAAGCAGTCCTTCAAGCTTTCTCGACTAAGTCGGGGACAGGGCCTCATGGACGGGTGAAAGTACGCGTAAGCGGCAAGGCCGACCGAGCCGAGGGATTCCCACGCCTCTGGGATACGGATACCTCACTCGTCCCTTCCGCGAGAAGCAACTCTCGCTCACACAAACATCCCTGTTACCGACAGAGAGTCCAGATGCTCGAAACAAGAGGAAAAAAGATGCAGCTTCGCAAGCGCGGCGAGGGTGTGTTTTTCTGGCCTCGGCGGCCGCAGAAGGCACACGCTACAAGACGATCTGATCCTGCAGGCTCGGGTCTTCACGCTGAAGGGAGCCGTAGCACCCTCGGCATCGACGACGTCTTCAGCAAAGTCCGACCCAGCCTCGGACGGCGACGCGGTCCAGGGACTCCTCCGGGAATCCGGCCCGAGCAGGCGGCTCGGCCGGTTACCCCTAGGGCCTCGGCCAACCGGCTTCCAAGGGCGCCAGCCCGACCCGAGGCCTCGGCTGATCGACTTTGGCGTCGGCTCTGCTGACGGACAACACGGCTAGGCTCCGGCCAACCAGGTTCCCATTCTCGAGCCAACTCCGCCTCTGTTCATACTGATATCGCTACCCCTGGCCTCGGCTCATCGAAGGGCGGCCGAGGGGTCTCTTTAACTAAGCTAGAGGAGCCCCAGACAACAAGGCCGATCGGGCCGAGGGATTCCTACGCCTCCGGGATACGGATACCTCACTCGTCACCTTGACACGGGGCGACTCATGCTCGGTAAAGCGGTTCAGATAATCAACAGACGAGACTTAGTGCTCGAAAATGAGGAAAAAACACGGCTCCGCGCCAAAATTACATACATGTTCAGGCCCCGACAGCCGCAATGAACAAACACACTGGCATTCGAGATGCCATTACCAACGGAACTCCGGTTCCCCTCCGCAGGTACGAATAACCCCACTCCGAGGGGGAAGGCCTGCGGAGTAACAGAAGAACGATGAGCGGCTCGCTGCCGCCCGTTCTAACCACGACGACAACCACCCCCGCCCTGGGCAGCGAAGCAGCTTAGGCAGCAGCTTTGGGGCGGGTGTCGCGACAGGAGGGCTCTCCCCCGCTGAGGACGAGAACCAGCCATTCAGGCAGGGAGACGGAGACCCAGGGCCACTGGCGCCCTACCTATCCCGGCATGGCTGGAGGAAGTCCCCGTGGGACTCGAGGACGCCATTCTCCCCCAGGCGCGGGGGGAAGAAAAAGGCAGCCGACCCACGCGGGGGCGGCCCCCCGACTCGCCTCATCTTCCATCTTGGCCTGGATGACGAAAATCCTTGAGGCCGAGGGAGGAGTAGAGGCCACGGCCTGGCCCGCTTTCCCCACCGTCGAACTGGAGGTCACCATCTTGGGTGACCGCCGGTGGCGGGGTGTGGCCAGGCTGCGTGATGAAAATCCTTGAAGCCGAACGATGGCTGAGAGGTACCAACTCCCATGGAGTTGCGTTCCTCCAACGAGGAGGCGGAAAGGCGGCGGATACCCCCCACCCGGGGGCTTGGAAGATGGAAAGACACGACGCATAAGGGAGGAAGAAGACATGGTTGCCTTCTGAAAGGAGTCTCCCTCCTTTTAAAGGCAACTCTCCCTACGTGCGCCCCCAGACGCTGCGGGCTGAGTCTTCTCCAACACGCTCCAAGGCCCTCCCCTGTGACTCGGGGGCTGGATCCCGCATGTCATGCAAACCGGCTCAGGGCAGAAGAAGCCAAACCGCCGCGCGTGGTGCGCACGACCGTCCAGCGGTTACAAGCGACCCCCCACTTTTGCCCAGACCAACGGGCGGAAGGGGCGGACAGCCATGCAGGCGGCATGCAACCGCGCCAGGTGGACGCACTTCTCCGACTTCTGACACGCCAGCTTGGAAGCCCAGGCCCACGCGTCAAGCAACCGGCGCGCCAGTTGCTGCATGCAAGCAACCGCACCGCCACTTGTGCCACCGTCGCACCTCTTCGGTTGCGGAGCCTATGCCGCGACTCGAGGCGACCCCGCAGCGCCAGCCTGGCGCGTTGGTCAAAGCGACCGAAAGTGGGCCGGCAGTAATGGCGGTGGCAGGCGGGCGGGCGCAGCAGTCACGTCGTCAGCCAGGCTCACGTCCCATCCTGGGACAGCAAGAGAGCCTCCTCCCACGGCGTGAAGACGGCGCACCCGTGACCCGTTCCTCGAACGGATCGCGCACGCGCAACGGCCGCCCCGCCAACCACTCGCCCCGTCGCATTAACTCCGCGGCAGGACAGGCGTCGCCTCTGACGGGAGGAGCGCGCGACGCTTCACCTTCGCCGTAATAACCGCGTCAGAAAAGGTACGCCACGTCGTTCGATTTCGTATCCTTTTCCTTTTTCCTCTTTCTCTATCTCTTGCAACAGGGACCGGGAAAGGGGGATACCCCGAAAAGGATCCTTCTCCGCGAAGGAACCGGGCTCCGAGCCCCCCTACTGATCAGGGGTTCGAAGACTGGCCCTCCGAAGGGTTCAACAGTCGCCTCAGATCGCGTGGGCCCGACACCCACTACTGGTCAGGGGTTCGAAGGCCAGCCCCCCGAAGGGTTCCATGGCCGCCTCAGGCTACTCGGGCTCCGCGCCCATTACTGATCAGGGGTTCGAAGGCTGGCCCCCGAAGGGTTCACAGTCGCCTCAGACACCGAGCGAGGGATGACCAGGGGTACGTTCGATACATAACCAAGGCTCGGGCTGCGCTCCCGAGGTACCCTAGGACATTTCCGAGACCAGCGGGAACGATCTTGTAACGGAATCCCATCGGAGGGAGGCATCGAGCCCTCGGACCCCGTCGCCAGGGGACCGGGTCCGGCAAGTCACCCGCAGGTACTTTTGGGCGTGCCTCTGGGCCCCTAGCCGACCCCCAACGAACGGGGCACGGACGTCCACTCGGATTACCCGCTTGCAGCTCACCGGAGACACCATGTTCGGTGCCCATCGAGGGTAACATGGCGCACTCCCCCCCTCCTCCTTGCGGAAAGGCGACGTAGGGGCGTATGTAAAAAGCCGAGTCTGTCCCTGATCGTCCTCTCGCCCTGTGCAGAGGCTCGGGGGCTGCTCTCGCAAAAACCGGCTCCGGCCAAACCGTTGACAGCGTCAACATACCAGCCCGAGAGCTTGGGCCCCGACCGTGCACCCGGGCTACGGCCAGTTCGCATGAGGGAACGACCAGACCAGCCGAAGCATTACGCGAGGTATTAAGACCTCGAAGGAGTGTAACCACTCCTTCGAGGCCTCGGGGGCTACACCCGGCGGGTGCGCTCGCGCGCACCCACCGGAACAAAATGCAACCGAGAAAGGCTGGTCCCCTTGCAAAAAAGTGCGACGAAAGCCTCCAAGCGAGTGCTAATACTCCCTTCGAGGCTCGGGGGCTACTGTCGGGGACCATAATTAGGGGTACCCTCAAGACGCCTAATTCTCAGCTGGTAACCCCCATCAGCATAAAGCTGCAAAGGCCTGATGGGTACGATTAAGTCAGGGATCAGTCCACACGAGTGACTCGATCACGCTTCACCCGAGCCTAGCCTCGGCCAAGGGCAGCCGACCTCGAGAGACTTCCGTCTCGCCCGAGGCCCCCCTTTTTACGGCGGACACATCACCGGCTCGCCCGAGGCCTTGGCTTCGCTCAGAAGCAACCCTGACTAAATCGCCACACCGACTGACCAAATTGCAGGAGCATTTAACGCAAAGGTGGCCTGACACCTTTATCCTGACACGCGCCCCCCCCGGCAGAGCCGAAGTGACCACCGTCACTCCACCGCTCCACTGACCAGTCTGACAGAAGGACAGCGCCGCCTGCGCCACTCCGACTGCGGTGCCACTCGACAGAGTGAATCTGACAGGCAGTCAGGCCTTGCCAAAGGCGCCACGGCGAACTCCGCTCCGCCCGACCCCAGGGCTCGGACTCGGGCTAAGACCCGGAAGACGGCGAACTCCGCTCCGCCCGACCCCAGGGCTCGGACTCGGGCTAAGACCCGGAAGACGGCGAACTCCGCTCCGCCCGACCCCAGGGCTCGGACTCGGGCTAAGACCCGGAAGACGGCGAACTCCGCTCCGCCCGACCCCAGGGCTCGGACTCGGGCTAAGACCCGGAAGACGACGAAACTCCGCCTCGCCCGACCCCAGGGCTCGGACTCCGCCCTGGCCTCGGCCGGACGACCTCCGCCTCGCCCGACCCCATGGCTCGGACTCGGCCTCGGCAACAGAAGACAGACTCAACCTCGGCTTCGGAGGAGCCCCCACATCACCCTGCCTAGGGCACAGACCCGCCACGTCAACGGGGAGCGCCATCATCGTCCTACCCCGAATCGACTCGGGTCACGGAGAACAAGACCGGCGTCCCATCCGGCCAGCTCCGCCGGATGGGCAATGATGGCGCTCCACAAGCTCTGTGACGGCGGCCCCCAGCTCTCTTACGGAAGCAGGGCGACGTCAGCAAGGACTCGACCGCTCCAACAGCTGTCCCTCCGCCAGGCTCCGTCGCACCTCCGACAGCCACGACATCACACCAGCAAGGTGCCAAGACCTCTCCGGCTGCCACATTGGCATGTACCTAGGGCGCTAGCTCTCGCTCCGCTAGACACGTAGCACTCTGCTACACCCCCCATTGTACACCTGGATCCTCTCCTTACGACTATAAAAGGGAGGACCAGGGCCTTCTGAGAGAAGGTTGGCCGCGTGGGACCGAGGACGGGACAGGCGCTCTCTTGGGGCCGCTCGCTTCCCTCACCCGCGTGGACGCTTGTAACCCCCCTACTGCAAGCGCACCCGACCTGGGCGCGGGACGAACACGAAGGCCGCGGGACTTCCACCTCTCTCACGCTCGGCTCCGGCCACCTCGCCTCTCCCCCCTTCGCGCTCGCTCACGCGCTCGACCCATCTGGGCTGGGGCACGCAGCACACTCACTCGTCGGCTTAGGGACCCCCCTGTCTCGAAACGCCGACACTTTGAACACGATTTCTCAGATAACAAATGGGGTCGAGATTATTTTGGACTGAAAACTTTATTTGTTGAATTCTAAATGAATTTGTTTGAGGAAAAATTTACAAGGCGGAATTTTAGCTAGATGTCGACGGATCAAACCAAACGATGTCGGATTCGATATTTTAATAGACATTCGATTTAGGTGAGCCAAAATGAATTTCGTCGCTATTATGTGTTAAAGTCCGCACTCGTGGTCGAGCAGACGATAAACACCTAGGGTGTTACAACGAGGACATTGTGAACCAAGAATCCTTTGACAACACATGATATGACCATGACATCATTGTGTGGGTAATCCTTAAGCTGAAGGTCTTCTTGAGAAAATGTGATCAGTAAATGAGACCATTTGGACTTGATGAAGGGTCCTTGTACTCCGACATGTTGCACCCTTCTCTATGCTTCCTTCTTCTGCTTTATATTGGCTGGTTCGGAGCTTGAACCGCCTGTGATTGGGAACACTAGCTTCGTGGCCGAAGGTGACGTAGCTTGATCACCTTGTGAAGCCATTATCGTGGTCGCGGAAGTGAGTTCACCGGAGGTGGGTGCCAATGTTGGTCACTTGTTTTTTATTGCTGTGAACCAAAAATAAGGCAACACAATTGTTAAACGTTAAGTACCTTCATCCTTCGAAGCATTATCTTCTTTCGGGTATAATGGTCTTCAGACGATGGTCATGAAGAACAAGTCCTCATCATTCATAAATGTAAGAATATACATGCAAAATGTGATGTCATGTCCCATATTTATTTCATAATAAATGTATAAACATTATCAAAGTTTATATTACATGGATACCTTCGACTTGTTTGAAGGTGATGACGCGAGAGCAATTACAATCCAGCGTGAACAGTGCGGGGGTACTGTTCACCTATTTATAGGCATGAGATGTAGGCCGAGTAAAAATACATTTATGACCTTAACATGTACACATAATTCTAATACAAAACATCAGGGTTTAACTAGTCTTTTCCTCTTCAACTCAACATTATGTTTGACCTTCGTCGCCACCTTAAGCCGAAGCTGTCATCCTTTGTCTGTTTACACATGATTGTTGTAGCTTCGGCATCCGATCTTGTTGATTACAGACGATATCTTCGTCTTGAGGACCTTCGGCAGAGAAGGAGACCCCCAACAATAGCATGCATATATCTTATGTATTGCATTCGATAGATTGCAACCTCGCTGACGAAGAGTACGTGCTAATTCTAGAACAGGGAGTTGAGAAAGAAGAAGTCCAAGAACCTACTCCCAAACTTGCCGTTGAGGATCTCCCCACTGCACCAGCACCAGAAGACAAGCTCTGGTTTTAAGCATAACCTTTATATTTGCTATTTTACTGCAATTATGTTTGTAGGCTTGTATTGTGCACTAAGTGTAGGAGTTGTTTGAAACCCTAGTTGCAAAAACTCAGGTCCTTTATGAGATGAATACTAGTATGCTAGGTCGAGTAGATACTATGCTAATCAAGGATCTCGGTAGAAGCCGAGTGATTTTTCTAGCACTCGGACGAGGTCAGGAATGGGTTGTATCCATTTTTTGGACAATGGGATTATGATGGTCTGTGGACACGGATCCCTAGGGGATGCCCCATCTATAAGACAAAATCACAATTAGGATTAATGTGTGGATACTTGTGTCATGTGTTTGAACGTACTAAACACATGCCGAGAAATATGGTAATCGGTAAGCCTAGTACCTGAGTGAAGCCGGGCGCAGATTTTCCCCCTCATTGGTCCTGAGATGTGGTCTCCCATTTTAGATATGGTGGGTACAAGTGTGGTCACTACATGACTAGGTCCACCGGAGTGGAGCATTGTACCCAAGGTAGTGGGACCTGACCGCGAACAGAGAATCAATGAGGATGGTTGATGTGTGTGGGAATCTGCATGTCGTGTGTTCATGTTTACCTTGCAAGGTTAAAAACTCGATTTGAATCGTCTGCTTCTTGTAGCTAATGAGACTGCTTGATCTATTGTACTGCATTGAGTAATAAATGGAAATGAGTTTACTTGCGAAAAGATGTTGATTGGCTTAATGGTTGATACCATGTGTGAATAGCTAGGTGCTCATCTAGTTTAATGTATTATTCTAGAACCTAAAAAGCTAAAAATTGACTTAGACTCAGCTAGTGCTTTTGATAAACCAAACCCCACAACCAAACAACTTCGTGGTCTAGAGGTAGAGGAGTAGACTCCTCACACCGGGTAAGCCTAGCTGAGTATTATTATACTCAGCCTTGCTTGTGGCATAATTTTACAGGTCTCTTGCAAGAAAAGGTTGATGATGTGACTTGGCCATCCACCCTACCACCGGGTTAGACAGTCGAGTGGGATGCTGCTTTAGTAGGAGAGGGCCAGGAGTATTGGCTTGGCCATGGTTCGCCTTATTACTAATTATCTTTGTTAGTTTCATTCCACTGCAACAAAAACAATGGTTTACTTCTTTTAAAACTCTATTGTTGTATTGACTTTTAAGTACCTCCTTATTTTGTGGTATTATGCTTTATTGTATTTCTCTATGTCTCACCTTCGAGTGAGAAAGTGATATTCGATCCTTGTCAAGTGGTTTTATCGGACTAGATCCGACAGACTGACAGTTTATTCTGATTTAAATGTGTTGTTGCCTCTAAAGCGAGACTTAGGCACTTAAGCTGGAATAATGTAACACCCTAAATCCATCACCTAAAAGCAATTCAATTTATTAATTAGTTTCCAATAGAAAAGAAAATACTTATGTTTTAAAATAATAAAAGGGTTTGATGCATTCATTTTGGGATGACTTTTGTTTATTAATAAATTCAAAGATTTATTATGATTCGATTTATTATTTTTATGAAGCCCAGTTTATTTAAATAATAGATTCTTGTCTAAATTTATTTATTATTACCCTTAAAAATTTTATGTATTATTTTTTTATATATAACATATTACTAGTTAATTTATTATAATAATTTTTGTAAATATTATTTCTGGATTTGTAATATTTTTCTGACTATTTAAATATATATAGTAAAAAAGAAGAAAAAAACAACAAAGCGCTCTATCGCTTGGCTGCTCGGCCTCCATGAGGCCCAGCCGGCGCTCTCTCCTCTTTATTTGTATGGCGTGTGGGACCCATAAGTCAGAATTTTCTTCTTCCTCCTAGCCGCTCTCTTCAGATTAGCGCCGCTGGTGGCTTCAACTCGACGCTGCCTGTAACACCCCAGTGTCACTTAGGGTTTCTTCTCAGAGCTAACTCAAGACCATTATCACATGTGAACCAAATTAAGCAAAGGACATCAAAAATTAGGAACAAAGGTTTAATTAAGTCTTTTTCATCTTAAGGATTGTGTCTTAATCATATCATGCACCTCAAGGTGAGAAGAATTCACAAACCCTAAATAACCCTAAGTAGGCCATTTAAGTGCAAAAAGGGAAAACTTGTAAAAATATTTTGAAAAACACAAAATTATGATGAGAACCAAATAACAAAGTTAAAGTGCACTAAATAAACTACAAAATGTAGTCAGAAAGTTTGATCAGTGGAGCTTTGCAAAATTCTCAAAAAGACCCCTCAAGCTAAATTTTCAAAAAGGAAATTCAGAACTGAATTTTTACCCCTTTATGAAGTTCAGTCGTGTTCTCTGTTTTCCAAAACTCAAATATACAAAACCCAAATATGAAAGTGGCGCCAAATTACCTTGAACATACTCTGGTAAAGTTTGAAATCAAATAAAAACCGTTTGACACATGTTGACTCAACTTTAGTCTCGGTTTTCAGCCGAGCGACAAACCCAACTTTGTCGCCTCGTATCTCGCGAATCCGAGATCAAATCCACTCATGTGCTGTAAGAGAAACAAAGAGTAAAAGACAAGGAAGAAATCGTGTGTAGGGATTTAGGAGAGTTACGAGAAGATCGCGAGCCAGTTAGCGTTTGAAAATGACCAGACCGAGCGAGGCCACGTGTTCGATCCCTTGCCTGACCGGCCGAGCGCGGCAGCGCGCGCCCCGCCTCGTGCGTCTGCACCTTGCCCTCGCCTATAAGTGCCCCCAGAGGCCTTAGTCGTTTGCACTCGCGCACCCAAAGCCCCGCCCGAGCCAGAGATCATTGGAGTTCATCGTGGAAAGCGAGCGCCATCGCCCGCCATCATTGCCCGAGCACGGCCATCGTGACCAATCTTTTCTAACTACCCCAGCCTCGCCCTAGCCCCTGGATAGCTTCCCCGAGAGGCTGTGAAGCTTCTCCAAGCTTGAGCCGAGACATTGCCTCACCGGAGAAGCGGAATCACCGTCGCCAGACTTTGGCCGCCCGCCATCGCGCGTGAACCGAGCTATCTGGTGAGCCATTTTTCAATTCCTCACGCCTATGTCTTTCCTGACCTCTGGTGAAGCTCACTAACCAATTCAATTGAACTGTACCGCCTGGTTAGGCCAGAGCCCTCGACGCCGATGAGCTCCCACGCCTGCGTGTGTGGACCGACCTACTCCGACCATCACCGGAGACGATCCGCACATCGACGTGACCGTCAAGACCTCCCCTACACCCTCGACCACTTCACCGGAGCAATCTCGCCCCCGGTAAGCTCCTCCGCCCTTTCCACCGCTGCGGCTACTGTTTCATTAGGGGAAGGGCCGTGGGTTTGATTTAGCAGAACCCTAGGGGGTTTTCTGCGTAGTCAGAGACTCATGTGAATAGTAACCCGAGGACCCGTCTGCAAAGAAACTTAGAAACTTTCGCCAGGGACCCCAATGCAAAACCTTTTTACTTTAACCATTTATGTTTATTCTTTTTAAATGAGCAGAGAACTTAGGAAATTCATGTCTTGAGAAATATTTAACCAAATTTAGTCAAACCAATTTTACTAGATTCAGAATATTATGAACTATCGAATAAAAATGTTGAACCCTATGGTTTCTGTAGTGATTTTTAGAGTTTGGAATTAAATAAGGAAACTGCCCAAACCTTATTAAAATAAGGAAAACTAGTTATGCTTCTGTGCTGGACTTAAGAAAATTTGTAGAAGTCCAAAACCAACTCAGGCAATGTTTAAAAATACTAAGCACCCCAGTATACAAGATTAACTCAAGTTTTGCTATTAAAAACTATATCTGTCCAAAACTTAGGAAAATAAGAAAGGCAATAGAAATTAATAAACAGAGGATGAACATATTTTTCCTAGTATACTTAAGTAATGGAGAACCTAGGAAAAATACAAAGAACCCTAGTTCAGGGCAAGTCCAAGGTGAAATATTTTATTAGGCACTAATAAATCCAGAAAGACCATAATTAAAAATATAAGGACCATTTCAAATTGGTAAGAAAATTTCAGTAGACTCCTAACTACTAGAACACCCCTACAAAAATAATAAGCACCCCAGTCCATTATCATAAGTGGGTTAAACAATTAAAACTTGATTCTTAGCCTTGTTCCAATTAAATCATAAGAAAGCCAAAAATTGTGCAACAATGGGCAAATGAATTTTTACCAAATTGTTGATGAAGTAGACCATTAGAGAAAAATGCAAAACCTATTCAAAACTACAAAATAACACCCATTACACCTACCTCATGAAAAAGGCCATTTAATTCAAAAAATTCTACCACCCTTTCCCTTAAGCAAAAAGTTGCCAAATTCTAGAATGATTGCTCTTGCGCAAAGAAGAAGATAGGAAAATTTAGAAATCTGTTGTTTGATATTTCTCAAGTATAGTGGTAGTAGAAAGCACCCCATTGGCTAGAAACTTTAGAAAATCATAGTAAAATAATTAATATGTATTAGTAGCTGAAAATTTGTACAACGTCATGTTATTACACCTAGATGCCAGCAAAAATAAGCGTTAGAAAATAACCTACTGTCAAAGGAAGGTTGTAGTTCAAAGCACCCCCTCTGCTGTAATATTTGATAATTTTGTACAGAGAGAACCCCTCACTCTTTAAGCCCCAAATTTTAAGACAGAGATTTATACACTAGTGAGGAGCCACTGTAATTGTTACAGAATTTTTGAAAATTTATAACACTGGCTTGTAGTTCAACCCCACCTTAAAAGCATAAAAGAAAAGGAAAAGAAGAGATACATTGGAAGGATTAATAAGTCTCACCCCAATAAATGCAACTAGGAATCTTGTTAAAACTTTCACTAAAACATTAAAAGGAAATCAGAGGAATACTAAAAATAGTCTGACCTTCAGTAATCAAACTTGACCCTAATTTACTAAGTATACCACAGAAATCTCTAGTAGCAAGAGTTAGCTCTACTTTTTATTAATCTTTCACCATACAATTTTAATTGCTAAAATTTCATATCATATCATACATATATCTTAACCCTTGCATTCATTAGATTGCAACCTCGCTGACGGAGAGTACGTGCTCATTCCTGAGCAAGGAGCTGCCCACGAGGAAGATCAGGAGCCAGCTCCCGAGCCTGCCATCGAGGATCTCCCCGCAGCCCCATCAATTGAAGGCAAGCCCCGGTTTTATGCATAACCAAATTCTATATGCTATTTTACTGCACTTAATGTTTGTAGGCTTGTAATGTGCACGTAAGTGTAGGAGTTGCTTGAAACCTTAGTTGCACGAACTCAGGATTCCTTTTCGAGATGGATACTAGTATGCTAGGTCGAGTAGTTGCTTTGCTAATTAGGATCTCGGTAGAAGACGAGTGATTTTTCTAGCACTCACGTGAGGTCAGGAATTGATTGTAATCATCTTGAAAACGGGATCTATGATGGTCTATGGACTTGGATCCATGGAGGATGCCTTGTCCATGAGACGAGAAAAGGAATTAAGGATTAATGTGTGGATACCTGAGTCAAGCATTGAACGTACTAAACACATGTCGGGAAATATGGTAACTGGTAAACCTAGTACCTAAGTGAAGCCGGGCGTGGACTTTTCTCCTCACTTGTCCTGAGACTGGGTCTCCCATGCTAGCTATGGTGGGTACAAGTGCGGTCACTGCACAACGGCAGACGGGGTCAGTGGAGCATTGTATGCCAAGGCGGTGAGCCCTGGCCGCGAACGGGGAATCGATGGGGACGATTGACGTGTGTGGGGGACAGAGTGCCCCTACATGTCGTGTGTTTAGGTTTACCTTGCAAGGTTAAAACTCGATTCAAATCATCTGCTTCTCGCAACTAATGAGACTGCTTGACCCCTTGTACTACATTGAGTAAGAAATGAAATGAGGTTTTACATGATATAACATGTTGATTGTATTAAATGATTGCTACCATGTATGCTTAGAAGGATCAAACTTAGCTAAAAGTAATGAAATTAGAATTGGAAAAGCTAAAATTAATCTTAAACTCAGCTAGTGCTTTGGCAAACCAAACCCCTCAGCCAAACAGCTGCATAGTCTAGAGGTAGAGGAGTAGATTCCTCACACCGGGTAAGTCTAGCTGAGTATTAGCATACTCAGCCTTGCTTGTGGCATAAATTTTGCAGGTACGCTTAAGGACACGATTGATGGTGTAACTTGGCCTACCACCCTGCCACCGGGTTGGACGGTCGAGTGGGATGCTGCTCCAGCAGGAGACGAGCAGGAGGAGTAATGGGCTAGGCCTTGCCCTATTCCTCGCTTCCGACGATATCGATTATCCGCTGCAATTTATCTTATGAACTTACTTTAGTTACATGAAAATCTCCGATTTATGTAATAACTCTAGTACTTTAATTTGAGGTTTCCTGTTTTATTGTACTTCCTCTTTGACTCACCTTCGAGTGGGTTAGTGGTATTTGATCCTGGATAAGTGGCTTTATCAGACTAGATCTGAGGGACTGACGGGTTATTCCAATTTAAGTGTGTTGCGACCTCTGAGGCGTGACTTGAGCACTTAAGCTGGAATAATTTGGGCGGTTCTGCCACACTGCCCCTTGGTCTCCCCTTGTGCCGCCCAGCTCCAGTGGATCAGCACCGAGCTTGCGCTGAGCCTGTTCCTCTCCCCATTAACACAATTGTTTCTCTGTTTTTCTCTCTCCTGACCATTTCTCATAGGGAGTTAGCGGCACCATTAATGACAAGCCTGCGTCACTCGAGCTCCCTCTTCCCTGACCTATAAATGCCAGCGCCAAGCGCCCAAGCCTCTAGAGCTCGCCCCAGCCTCCATTCCCCTCTCCCATGTTGGATGCTGCTACCGTGTGGAGTTTGTGCTATCATCTCCACTACTCAACATCGTCGCGTGCCAATGCTTGTTATCGACTCCCTGCCTCGCCTACGCTCTTGCTACTTCTACACATCGTCGCTTGTGCAACGCCCACACTAAGGATCTTTTCCTTCAAGCACCACAACCTTGTCCTCTGCATCGCCATTGTGCTAACCTCGTCGAACCTCCCTGCTGTTGAGTGCCATTGTGCCCACGCCACCGCACCGCATGCTCGGCCAGGGTTTTAATGCGACCGCTGACTGGGCTCAACCGATAGAGGTCCGGTTGACTCCTGTTTGACTGGTCTTGAGTTTGTCGTTTTGTAGCTTCTATTGATATCTCACAGATTAGGTTGCTTCAGAAAATCCCAAAAAATTCGATCTGTACACCCAATGGGTGCACCAAATCGGTGTGTATGTTGTCTTGTCTCAAAATAGTAACCTGACACGATAGGGTCTAGTAATGCGCATGAGCGGTTGGTATTACTCCTCTTCGATGCCGTGTTACACCAATGTGTGTTAGTGACTTGATATTTCTTGGAAATTTACATGGCTCTTGAAGTATTTGCGACTCTTCGTTGTATGGGCGGGAGCCGAAACGTCGTCCCTTGGCTTCTTTAAATAAAACACCCGCCTGCGATTGTCTTCTTCACTTGCTCTAGTTTCCTCTATCTCTTCCACTTCTCCATTTTTGAAAGAAAACCCCAATGGCCGAAGGCAAAGGCAGCAAAGGCAAGCGTGGCAAGAAGGACCATTAGAGGACTTCGGCGACTCTAAGTTCTCGGAGGAGTGATTCTCCTCAGAGGGTGAGGAGTCCTCGCCACCGGTGCTTCTATTGCCGTCATCCGAAGGTTCAGATGACTTGATGGGGTGCTCGGCGACAGAAAGACCATACATCTGGTCCATCGAGTAGGTGGGGTTCGAGGGATCGGATGACTCGAAGGAGGAGGGCAGCAGTGGAGGAGACGGGAGTGGCTACGACAAGGGCGATGAGGGCGGCAGTAGCAGAGACAATGGCGGTGTACGGAGCAAGAGCGGTGGTAGCAGCGGTGGCGGCAATGACTATAGCAAGGGTGACGATGGCCAGGACAACAGTTGCGGCAAGGGAGTCATCTGAGTTGGTGCGACTTGAGTCGGGGTGCGAAGCCCTCGAGTAGTAAAGAGATGGAGAGAAAAAGGTAGGTAATCTCATGGGTCCACGACGCAAGCGATCGTGCCAAACAGATGCCCAGGCTAAGCCCACATAAGTCAAGAAGAAGAAGAAATTTGGCATTCGTCAGACCTACAGCCAGCGACTGCTCAGGCCTAGCTGAACCCCAATGACAACCTAATGGATGTTGGTTTGGAGAATGTCATGAAAAGTGGAAGTAGGGTGAAAACGACTAGGTATGTGGTGGAGGAAGATGATGAGCAAGAGGAAGAGGAAGATGTGCTTCCCTTGGTTTGGCGCGAGCGGCGCTCCAAGGCTCGTAGTAATACTTTGAGTCTTGGTGCCGCAACTAAGATGGTGGATATTCGGGGTTGGTCTATGTCGGCTGTTGATGGTATACTCAAAGAGGCCATTCCCGAGGAGCTATTGCTTGAATTACCTAATATAAACGTTATTGATGTACATATAGATTGCCCGGACAGAGTATCTTTTGCTAGTTTGCTGGCTAGGCCAGAGGTAAGCCTTCCAGTCTCATAGGGTGTTTTGGCTCCTGTACTGGAGATCACTCTAGCCCCTGAGGGTACAACAGCCCCTAAGGGTGCTTTAATTGTTTCTTCTTCTGTTGCTTCAATGGAAGTTCACGTTGGGTCACCAGTGCCTCGGATCGAGGATGCTTGGGCAACAAGTTCTGTTATGCCCATTTGTCTGGCCGATCTAACCACCTTAGAGGTTAGTGGTTCTGGTGCTAGAATCCTAATGGGTGTCGCACTCATTCTAGAGATTCAGAACCTTCAGGGCTTGTCCCTGCTCATGTTGTGGTTTCCGTTGCTGCTACTGCCTTCGAGGATGTCTCAGCTATTCTAGATTTAGGTCTTCCACTCTTCCTAACGAACTTGAAGGTACATGCTTATGCACCTCGCGTTACCTTGTATTTTCCAATGGGTGTTCTGTTTACTGACTTCCTATCTTCACAGGGTGTCTTGGTTCAGGTGGTCGTTTAGCTTAAAGCACATGGAGGTCCGGTACCTGAACATATATCCTCTTTTTCATAGTGGAGTACTATTGTTCTTTAGAAACAAGTAGATGATCTGAAGGCTGCCAATGCTGCTAAGTTTTTGATGTCACTCCTTGCTGATTTTTCTTATTCTCATTCATATTTTTGAATACTTTCAATTGTTTATTCAGCTTTAACTTGGTAGTGTTCCGATGCCGAGGAGAGATGTGCTTGAAATCAATCAGAGCTTGATCAAGTTTCTAGATTCCTTGATGGTGCCCGCACCATGAATTTCTCCCTACAATCGAAGTTAGAATTGGAGAAGAAAACTCATGATGTAATTTGCCAGGAGCCTCAGGTTTCTTATTCCATGCTATCGACCTATTATCAAGGATTCTCCCATCCACAGGAGGAGATACAGAGGCTCAAAACTAAGATCCGGACACTGCTTGCTTCTCGAAACAATCTTGATAAGTTGTATAGAGATGCCTCCAACTCTCTTACTACTTTGGAGAGGTGCCACCAGTTTACCATGGAGGAGCTGGAATGCAAGAGGAATGAGCTGAAGGAGTCCCAAGAGGAGGTGTCAGCTCTTAGTAGGTCATTGTCTTCCAAGGATTCTACCATCAAGGATCTTCGTGTCTTGAAAAAGTTTGTGTCGTAGGAGTTGGAGACTGCCCAACGAAATATTAAGGTATTAGAAAATGACCGTGAAATCATGAAAGTGTGGTGAGACAAGGCAACGAATAAAGCGGTCCGTGCTGACCATGAAATCATGAAAGTAGAACGATGGTTGGTTAAGCGGGAGGCGCTTCCTCCTTTGATAAGTGTACTTGATAATTTAATTCGAATTTGAGCTCTGGAACTACTTTGTTGTACTTGCGATGAGTTGTGGGGGGGACTTAGTGTTCGTCCCTTCACTTTGCTTTTTTCTTTTGATGGGATTTTTCGTGTTTCCCTTTTACGTGTATGTGTGTGTATGAGGTGCCGATTAAACAACTCCCAATTCGAGCCAGTGATCTTGTTAGTAGGTCATTGAGTGTACCCTTTGTTTGTAAGAGTGAGCATGTGACACCGACTTAAGCCATTCCCGACTTAAGCCGATTGCTCCGTTAGTAGGGTATAGTATGCACCCTTTATTTGTAAGCGTGAGCATTTGACACCGACTTAAGCGGATCGTGACTTAAGCTGATTGATCTATTAGTAGGGAATAGTATGCACCTTTGTTTGTAATCATGAGCATGTGACACCGACTTAAGAAGATTGCTCCGTTAGTAGCGTATAGTATGCACCCTTTGTTTGTAAGCGTGAGCATGTGACGCCGACTTAAGCTGATCCCGACTTAAGCCGATAGCTTCGTTAATTGCATGTGAGATTACAATTGTATGTGGAGAAAGAGTAGAAGCTTTATTGAAAATGCAGTCGATCGTGGTGGTTCCATCCTCAGAATGATGTCAGTAAGCTTATGGACCTTTTTTTGTGATTGTGGTGGTTCCATCCTTAGAATGGCGTCGATCTTCTCCGGGTTGGCCTCAATTCTCCGATGACTGATGATGAATCGAGTAGCTTCCCGGCTGGTACCCCGAACACACATTTGTCTGGGTTAAGTTTCCAGCGGTAGCGCCTAAGGCTATTGAAGACATGCTAGAGATCGTCGATGAAGTTCTCTGGGTTCATGGTTTTGATCACCACATTGTCAATATAAGCTTCCACCCGCTCGGCCGAGTGGTCGGCTCAGCATGTTTGGATAGCTCATTGATAGGACACTATAACACCTAAAAACCATCAACTAAAAATAAAACATTTAGAATATTAGTGTTAATAATATTAAAGAATTTTTCTTCAAGTGTTTGATTTTATTTACCTTTAGAATAATTTTTGTTTGCTCATATTGGATTGATAATTGTATTTGTGGAATTTCATTTATATTGAAAGCCCAATTAATTAATATAGAAACTTGGGTTGAAAATAAGTATTTTAGTTATAAATAATTTTCGTATAATTATTATGATTTTTTAGAAATATTTCAAAATATATTTATTTATATTTTTGGGAAATGGAGATAAAAGAAAAAAAAAGAAAAAAGAAAACAGCCAAACCCTAGCCAAATTCGGCCCACCAGGGCCCAGCCGCCCTTCACCCCTTCCCCCTCTCTCTCTCTTACGCGCGGGGCCGCCCCTGGACCCATGGCTCCTCTCCCTGGTAGCGCCGCCACCGAGGCGCGCGCCCGCGCCCCTACCGAGCGTAGCCGCCGTCGCTCCTAGCCACACCCTCTCCTCTCCCCTGCGCCAGAAACTGCCGCAGCCGCCTCCTCCTTTCCCTCCCCCACTTACTCTTTCCATTAGTGAATTAACGGCCGCCATCAACGATGCCATCAACGACGAAGTTATGGCCGCCGCCATTAATGGCCGGCCGGGCACCTCCTCCCTTGCGTCCCTCCCTCTCCCTTTCTTCTCTCTATAAATGGAACTGGGCCAAGCCCTTCTCTCCCCTGCCCGAGCTCTCTCTCTCCCTCCTCGCACTCTCTTCCTCGCTCGCGCATGCCATACTCGGACCTCACCGGAGCTAGCCGCCACCGTCCGTGGAGCTCGCCGGATCATCCGCGTTGTGCCCTGCCCCGGCTGCGCCCGGACTGTCCGTCTGCACCGTGCCCTCGTCGTGCCTGTCCCCTGCCCGCCGAGACCTCCCTGTGCTGCTCCCTGCTCGCCGAGCTCTTCCCTGTGCACAAGCATTAGCCCAAGGTAGAAGATGACAATTTTGCATTTTGGCACTCCGAATTTCTAAAAATTATTTCTGTATTTTCTGCAGTATAAATGTATGTAAAAGAGATCCAAAAATCTTATGTGCTACTCCCCGAAGTATACATGTAATTTGGAATCAACCCCGGCAATAGTATTTTGAATATGGACATTATTTTTATAATTTGAAAAATACATAGGTTGTCACGATTCTTTAATTTTGTGATGTAGTATTAGAAACATTTCGACTAACTTCTCATATTAGCGCATAAAACAATATTATTAGTAGATGTTTAAGTATAGTTTTACTGATATAGGAAATGAAAAAGTACTAGGCCCCATCTTCTTGATCAGGTTAAGATATAGGTTTTTACTAATCATGATATTTGCGTTCATACGCATATCACTTATTCACTAAGATTAGTAAAATATCTATTTACGTCAAAATAACTATGATTATGTTACTAAAGTCCAAAATTAGTAATCTACATTAATTCTTAGAATATTAATGTTAGGTGATTTATAAATAAACATTTTTAGCAATATGTATAATTTCTATTTAGAAAGGAAAGGATAAAACCCAAAAGACTATTATTAGTAATAAAGAAATAATTAATAATTATTTTCCGTAAAGTTTGTTAAGTCATTTTATCTACGTTATACTAGATAAACTAGCTTCGTAGTCACCTCCTCACATTTTCACCAATGATAACTCAAAGTGGAGAATGTAGTGGATTAATAAAATAATTATGATTTAGACATATTTATGAGTATGATTGTGTGATATGTGAATGTTTATGTAATGGTGAATTGTAACCCATGTAATGGTGTATGTTTATTTATTTGGTGTACGTACTCTTTTTTATGTATGATACGCGAATCGATGATTAGAAGTCGACTGTGGGGTAGACGAACCAAACACGTTCGAGGACGACCCACAGGACACATTCGATCAAGGCAAGTGGATTCTCCCTCTGCATTTCTATTTGTACCCAAATAATGCATATAATAATGTTTACTTTTTGGATATTGCATAATTTGATGGGATTTGCCTAAATAAGAATTTCCTAGAATTACCAACTGTAACACTATAAAATCCATCAACTAAAAATAATGCATTTAGTTATTAATGGTAATTATGGTAATAAATTTTTCATTCAAGTGTTTGTTATTTATTTGCATTTAAAATAATTTTTGATTGCTCATGATTGATTTTGGATATTTAATAGCATTTCTTCTTAAATAAAAATCCAAATAAATAATATAATAATTATTAGTCCAAAAATAAATATTTTATTTATAAATAACTTTGGTTTAATTATTATGAAGTTTAGGGTTATTTAAAAATATATTTTGAAATTAGAAAAGAAATAAAAGAAAAAAGAAAAAAACAAAAAGGAAACCCTAACCCTATGGCCCACTAGGGGCCCATGCAAGCCGCCGCCTCCCCCCAGCCGCGGGCGCGTCTCCCCTGCCTCCCTGCTTAGCCACCGCCACCCTCCTGCCTTTTTCCCTCTCTCTCTCTTGCGTGGGGCCCACCCGGCCCTTCCCTGCCTCCCAGCAGCCGCGCCGCTAGGAGCCCAGCACTAGGCTGCCGTCGCACCCCGACGCGCCCAGTCTAAGCCGCGCGACGCCCCGTCCAGGCCGCGACGCTTGCGCCGCGCCCAGGACCCGACGCCCACGGCCGAAGCCCCGCCACCCGAGCCACCACCCACGCGTTTGTTCGTCTCTGCGACAATGGAACTGACGACATCAATGGCCTTGAAGACCCCGGTCGCCCCTCTCTCTCCACGACGACCTCTCTTCTCCCCTCCCTCTCTCTATAAATACGCCAAGCTCCTCTGTCTCCCTCCTCCCTGCCGAGCTCGCCCCCTTCTCTCTCTCACTCTCCTCGTCGTTTGAGCCACTGCCGCCATCGCTGGAATTCGCCACGCCGTCGTCGGAGCCCGTGGAGCTCGCCGGAGCTACGCCAACCGTCGTACCAAGCCTTCGTCTAGACGCACACCCAAGCCGTCCGCCGTTTGTCGCGAGGTTGAAGATGGCCCAAAATTATTTTTATGTATTTTTGAAATCAGTTTTGATTCAGTTTGTGAATTTTATAATTATTGTGTTGTAATATGAGCATGTTGTGATTCGGAATTCATGTGTATGTGCGCTATGGATTTTTGGTAGATATACACGATAAATTAGTGCACCGTGATTATTCATGTTATTTGATTACGATGA
This sequence comes from Zea mays, assembly GCF_902167145.1. Lineage (NCBI taxonomy): Eukaryota > Viridiplantae > Streptophyta > Magnoliopsida > Poales > Poaceae > Zea > Zea mays. The sequence goes on along the minus strand of NC_050096.1, from coordinate 125,129,599 downwards.
CTTTTAGAATGTTAGATTAGAGAGAAGTATGACGAGAATTCGTAGACACATGATGGCGATAAAAACACTAGATAGGAAATTTTATAGCTAATTTTGTTCACAAGGAATGTTGGAAATTATTTGGAAGGTTATAATCATAAGTTCGTTTTAATAGATAATAGAAATTTTTCTTAACATGGATTTAGTAAATGGTATAGAATTCATGGCAATATAAACATTATAGGTTATTAGATGATTTATCTCTGATTATTTTTAGTGATACTTTCTTTTAGAAATAAAAGAGAAAACTAAAAGAATATTACTGGTCGTAAAGAAAAATAGATTTCTAGCCAAAATAAAAGTGTCCATAAGTATAGCATTTAAATTCTTAGAATTAGTAAAATACTTGTTTATGTCAAAATAACCATGTTTATGTTATAAAAAACCTAATTGGTGATTTATATTGATTCTTAGAATATTAATGTTAGTAGAGTCATTTTTAGCTATACGCATAAATTCAAGTTAGAAATAAAAGGAATAAAATCTATTAGTCTATTCATTAGTAATAAAGAAAATAATTAGCCTTTATTTTCATAAAGAATGTTAATACATATTAATACTAGTTAAAACTATTATTATAGACACCTACTCATAATTTCATCAATAATGACTCGTAATAATAGTCATAATGAATTAATAAGTATTTACGCTTTAAGACATATTTATGAGTTTGATAAGTGTGATGTATGAATGTGAATGTAATGGTGAATGATTACTGTAATACCCAGTTTGGGAATAATAAGAGAAATGGATGATCTCATTAGTTGTTTTGTTTTCTACTTATCATCACTTGGGAATAACCATACTTAGAGAGAATAAGTAGTAAAGACACCAAAGATAATTTCTGCATCATGCTAGATTTTAATTGTTTGTGCATTTAATATTGATAAAATTAATAGGGATACATTAATAATGAGAATTTGGGATTTAGCCTAATTAAATTCTAGAATTGCAAAATAAGAGAAGGAAAGAAATGAGAAAATACTACATAAAATAAAATAAAATAAATAATAAGAATAAATATCTTTCACACTGATATTTTCAAACTGTACATTTAAAACTAAGGACAAATTCATTACAAAGTTGAATTCAAAATTTAGGATCTAAAATAAAAAGAAAAAGGAACAGAATAAGAAAAGGATAATGAGAAAAAGAAAAGAGCTCGTGTGGGCCCAAAATGCGCCGCGCTGCCCATCTGGTCGTTCCTACGCAGCCCAAATTACACCTCCCGCCGTTCTCACTCAAGTCACCGCAGTATGGGCCCAACTCCATAGCTCCACACAGCCTAGTGAGCGCCATGCCCTGTGCCACTTACCTGTGGGACCGGTCGTCAGGGGGGAATCCTCCCTCGGGTTGTTGAGCCACCTCCGATGGCGACGGATCCACCGCAGGAAAACCAGACCAGCAACGGGTGGGGGAGCTCTCACATGCGGGGATATATGCCATGGCTATATATGCGGCACCCTCCGGTCGCCCTGTGCGAGCACACCCTGATTCCTCGCGACTGCCAACAAAACCACCATTACCGCCAGCCGAGATACGGGATTCCGCGTGCCGTCGTCACGCATCCACCAGGAAGCTAGGAGGGTGGCTAGACACACCTCGGCAAAGCTCGTCGTCGCACACGAAGTCGGTGTTTTGTGCGCACAACGGAACCAGGAGTGGCCGGATCTTCACCGGACCGGAATCTCGGCGTCGAACAGATCGCGGCGCCAGGACGTCGGGTTAGAATCCTTAGCCGCTTCGGATTTATTCGTCCATGCATGTAGTAGTCCGTAGGCTAGGGTTCCAGGGCTCTGACAACTAGTGTGTCGAGAGCTGGTGACCATGTTCCGTAGGCGCCGCTGTTCTGGGAACTCGCTTCGCCATGGTGGATCGGCTCATGGATGGCTCAGATTAAGGCACACACACTCTTTCACTCAGCCAGAGTCGTAACCGTTGGATTGTGCTCCAAGGGTGGGATGGAAACGCGTTGTAGACCACACCAAATCTGAACCCTAGACCTCCCATCCGAGGGCTGTCCTCGCGATGTGTCGTAAGGTGCGCGCGGTTTTAATCCAGGGCGTAAGATGTTGATCGGATGGCTGTAGTCTGGGGAGTTTTCATAGATGTGCCCCTGCACTTTTTAGATTTTGGCGCCCAGTCCAGAGAAGGTTAGAAATAGAGAAAATTAAATTGTAAGTGGATTTTAATATATAAATAAATGCTAGAACTTGTAAAATGCATAGAAAAATTATTTTTTAGTTCAAATTGATCCATTCCGGTTCCTAAAATTTTGTAATATTATTGTCTAACCAGTAGTGACACTATTTTGGCATGAAAGACACATTCAAATTTATCTATTACTTAATCTTGTTTTAAATACATAAAACCTTAGAAAATTCATAACTTAAAATCTATAACTTCAAATTTAATGATTCCAGTTCCTATGATCTTATTTTAATGTCTAGATTATTATTGTGTATTTTATTTAAATGTTTGGTGTGATGTTAATTTTTGCTATACTATATATGAATTGTGTTGATACGAGTAGACGAGCAAGCTAGAGAGGATCCTGAGGTTCGACTGGTAGAGACTACTGAGCAGGAGCTCATGGAAGGCAAGTTGTGCCCTTGATCACTTCCTTTTACCCATTCATATTCTTATTAATCATAATGATCTGCATAGGTTAATTTTGATGGGACCTAATAGGTTACCCTAGATTTTGACTATCTTTGTACCTTGTTTCACCACTGGTTTTACTACTAAATTTTTGGGTAGTACATGCTATTGCTTTATGTGGTTTTGGGTATAGAGATATTCACTACTCATGATTACAGTTTTTATTATCTGTTCATTATTTACTGTTCATGATAAGATCATTATGTTAATGGGAACATGGAGAACTACCCGGGAAAACAGTGCTACCACAAGTGTTTAATAGGACGCCCTTGGCTGATTAACTAGGAAAGCTAGTGGATGACTACCTTACCCGAAAGGGGCAAGGGCAGTAGGGGAGTGGTCAGTGTAGGGAGGTCCTTGGGTTGATTTTGCTGCGATGGCGGTCAGGCGAGGGATTCCTGCACTGGAGCTTCCTATAAATTGTAGCGGGTTTTCTGAAGCTAGTGGAACTTTCTAAAGGCCTCGTAGTGGTACCCTGCCTCGCTTCCTCGGTAGAGGTGTATGGGGTCTGATCAACTCCGTGGCAAATGGGTAACACGACTTGTGGGTAAAGATGCACAACCTCTGCAGAGTGTAAAACTGGTATACTAGCCTTGCTCACAGTCATGAGTGGCTCAGACACTCACATGATTAATTTATGGAACTTAAATTTAATTTGTCATTACATTGCATCTGGGATTATTTTATTATTACTTTTATTTATTATTTCTATGGTTTGGTATTTACTTACACTTAGTAACTGCTAATAAAACTTTGACCAACTTATAAAAGCAATGCTCAGCTTCAACCTTTACTCTGTTGATTAGCCTTACACTTCACATGAACTCCCACCTTTGGTGAGTTCATGCACATTATTCCCCACAACTTGTTGAGCGATGAACATGTGTGAGCTCACCCTTGCTGTCTCACACCCCCACAGGAGAAGAACAGGTGGTTGAAGAGGAGCTGTCTAACACTGAGGCTTTCGATTTGATCTAGGTGGCGTCTCCTAGTTGACTTTCTGGCGCCAAGGATAGATTTTAGTTCGATCCATATTTATATTTTATTTTGTAAGACTTCCGCTATGTAATAAATACTCTGATTATTGTGACATTTATCTCTATACACTCTGTTATTATATATGTTGTCTTCTTTGGCACATGTATGAGATGCACCCAGCTTGTCCCTTAAAGCCCGGGTGTGACAGAAGTTGTATTAGAGCAAATGTTGATTGTAGGACGAAACCTAGATAGAACTGGACAAAACCCTTACCTACTTACCTTACTCTGATTGTTTCTATACTTATCTTGATCCTGTCTCACCTTTTGTTGTTCCACTCTGATTACTCTTATCTCTTCTACTCTAAGACAAGATGGATTTCACACCTTGAAATCCTACACTTATGATCTTTTTAAGAGATAGGAGACCTAAGACAAAAAAAATCAAAATTATTTTCTCTATTAAAAATGTTGGTTGATTGTTCTGATGATCAATGCCTGATTTGGTTCTTTGATTGATTGAAATAGTATAGACGGGCATCTTAGAATGTACCACCATAAGGTAATGTATTAGCTTTAGTAGGTGACACACTAATCTACTTAGCTAATAAATCCCCCGCAATAACATTCCTCGTAATTACTCGCCTTGTCTACAATTCTTCCTTTCTTACCCTGTGTTTCTAACCCAGATGGGCTACCCCTATAGTGTTAGAAGAGAGCGGTATAGATCTGATCCTCAGTATGTCATGATTAAGGAAGGCAAAGGCCATTATACAATGTGGTAGGGGTACTGTAGAACTCACCAGCCCTAAAGGAGAAAGATTTCAAGTTCAAATTGTAGTAACCACCTCTTCCAAATGGGCGATGTTCTTTATAGCTGAGGAGTTTGTTGGTGACAACATCCGTGTGGTTAGGGATTTTCTGGATGTCTTTCCAGAGGAGTTGCCAGGGATGCCACCAGATAGGGATGTTGAGTTTGTTATTGATCTCTTACCTGGGACTGCTCCTATTTCTAAGAGGCCATACAGGATGTATGTAGAAGAATTAAAGGAACTGAAGAAGCAGTTGATGGAATTACAGGAGGCTGGGTACATTCGTCTGAGTTCCTCACATTAGGGAGCGCCGATTCTGTTTGTACAGAAGAAGGATGGTTCACAACGGATGTGTGTGGACTATAGATCACTTAATGATGTTACTGTGAAGAACAAGTATCCGTTACCCTGCATTGAGGATTTATTTGATCAGATGAGAGGTGCTAGGGTATTCTCGAAGATTGATCTCTGATCGGGTTACCATCAAATGAAGATTAGGCCATCGGATATTCCCAAGACAGCTTTCTCAACCCGATATGGATTATATGAGTTCACTATTATGTCGTTTGGATTAACTAATGCACCAGCTTATTTTATGAATTTTATGAATAAGGTGTTTATGGAGTATTTGGACAAATTCGTCGTAGTATTTATCGACGATATTCTTATCTATTCTAAGAGTGAAAGTGATCATGAGGAACACCTGAGATTGGTGCTACAGAAGCTACAAGATAATAAACTCTATGCCAAGTTTAGCAAATGCGAGTTTTGGATTGACATGGTGCCATTTCTTGGACATATCATTTCTAATGGAGGAATTTCAGTGGATCCTGCTAAAGTCAAGGAGATAATGGCGTGGAGCGTACCCACTACAGTTACGGAGATCCGGAGTTTCTTGGGACTTGCAGGATATTATCGGAGATTTATTGAAGGATTTTCTAAGATTGCTAAGCCTATGACCTCGCTTCTAGAGAAGGGAAGAGAATTTAAGTGGGACGAGAAGTGCCAAGATAGCTTTGATCAATTAAAGAAGAGATTGATGTCACCACCAGTGTTGGTTATGCCAGATCTACAGAAGGGATTTGACATTTATTGTGATGCATGTGGCCGAGGATTGGGATGTGTACTCATGCAAGCAGGACATGTGGTTGCCTATGCGTCTCGTCAGTTGCGGAAACATGAATTGAACTACCCCACTCATGACTTAGAACTGGTAGCCATTGCGCATGCGCTTAAGATTTGGAGACATTACATTATGGGAACTAAGTGCCAAGTATACACGGATCATAAGAGTTTGAAGTACATATTTACTCAGAAAGATCTCAACCTTAGGCAACGCCGTTGGTTGGAGCTCATTAAGGATTATGATTTGGAGATTCACTATCACCCGGGCAAGGCAAATTTGGTTGCAGATGCCTTGAGTCGAAAGGAGCACGTTCATTCAGCTGTTGTTGCCCAGCTACCCGATGAGATTGTTGAGGATCTCAGGAGACTTAACCTAGGGATAGTCGCTCACACTGAAGGAGTCACCATTGAAGTGGAATCTACCTTGGAGCAAGAAATTCGTAAAGGTCAGGTTGGTGATGCTAAAATTCAAGAGATCAAGGATCTTATTACTGAGGGTAGAGGTCCAGAGTTCATGGAGGATGAGCAAGGTACTATATGGTTCAAGGATCGGATATGTGTTTCGGAGATTGATAGCCTTCGTGAGACTGTATTGAAAGAAGCCCATGATTCTGATTACTCTATCCACCCTGGTAGCACTAAGATGTATCAGGATTTGAAGCAGAAATACTGGTGCTATGGATTGAAAAGATATGTTTGTTGGGGCGAAGGAGAAGATGCTACCCTTCGCTCGATGCCTTCGCCAATCTCGCTGCACCAACGGAGGCGAAATGACCGGCGGGTACCACTCTTCGTCCACTACACTGCAAGAGAAAGGCCTACGACAAGGTCGCCCCGTCCCGCGTCCTAGTCTAACCCAGAGGCCCACGGGGAATTTGGCCCATTGTAACAGGCCCCGCGTGGCTAAGTGTGTTACGGGCCCGTTTTGTAATGGCTTTTCTGTAATGACAGTCTGTAACCCCACTTTATGGGAATATTCCGGGGATACCCTAGGCGCCTGAGGGCACATGCGTCCTTACTCCAAACGTTGGGCACTCAGGCACCTATAAATACCCTCGTACAATGCCCTTGAGAGGCTGGATTAACAGAGCAATTGCCATCTCGAGCTAAAACCTTGTTCGCATTCCTCTTACTCCCCCATTGGATCATCTTGCCAGGAGAGCAAGTTCCAACAATGTTGTTGCACATGTGGCTAAGTGTGATGTGTGTCAAAGAGTCAAGGCCGAACATCAAAGACCAGCTGGACTATTGCACCCATTGATGATACCTGAGTGGAAATGGGAAGAAATTGGTATGGATTTCATTGTTGGACTACCCCGCACTCCTACTGGGTATGATTCTCTTTGGGTAATTGTGGACAGAGTGACAAAAGTAGCTCATTTCATACCTGTGAGGACTAATTACATGGGAGCCAAGCTAGCAGAATTGTATATGACTCAGATAGTTTGTCTACATGGAGTGCCTAAGAAGATCGTGTCAGACCGAGGATCACAGTTTACTTCTCGGTTTTGGAAGAAGTTGCATGAGAGCTTGGATACACAGTTGAATTTCAGTTCAGCCTACCATCCCCAAACTGATGGGCAGACCGAGAGGACTAACCAAGTGCTGGAGGATATGTTAAGAGCTTGTGCTCTTAAACATGGTGGAAGTTCGGATAAGAGCTTACCATATGCGAAGTTCTCTTATAATAATAGCTACCAGGCTAGTTTGAAGATGTCACCATTTGAGGCTTTATATGGCAGGAAGTGCAGGACTCCTCTATATTGGGATCAGACTGGAGAAAGACAGTTCTTCGTGCCTGAACTTATTCAAGAGGTAGAAGAACAAGTGTGAATGATAAGAGAGAATTTAAAAATTGCACAATCAAGACAGAAGAGCTATGCTGATTGTAACACCCCTGGTGTTACTGCCACTAAAACTTGAGCATAACATCATAAGCATTGGCATATCATGTGATTGTTACACTTAGAATGCATTCACTAGGTAAAAAATGTTCAAACATGTTGTATTGATGGGACATGCTTTAAGTGAAACCCTAGGGTACAGTGCTTAACCCTAGATTGGGCTTAATAGAGCAAACAAAGCCTAATGAGAGAAATGCTTAACCCTAGATTGGGCTTAATAGAGCAAACAAAGCCTAATGAGAGAAAACTTCAAAAACTCAATTGAAATAGTCATAAAATGACCCATGAATAGACTCAAATGGCATCCAAACCCTAGAAGTACCAAAAACCCTAAATAGAACCCTAGAAAGCCCTAGACTACAACCCTAGGGGGCTAAGTGCAAAACTAGTGCACTTTTGGACTAAAGTGCAAAAAAACCAAGGCATTAGGGTACCTTAAGTCATATGGTTCACATAATTGGGGATTCCCAAGTCAAAGATGTGAGTTGGACTTATTTGCAAAAGGACCACCCTTGTGCTCAATTGGTTAAGTCTGAAAATAGTGAAGTAGGGCTGACTTTAGGGCTCTGTAGATCCAAAAATATTGAGAATTTGCCTAGGGTCAACACATCAAACCTATAGAGCTATGAAAGGAGAACAATTCTTATTAAGTAACCAAGCACTGATGCTGTGTAAAAATTGGAGAAAGGCAAGCCCAAAGTTGGGTTGTCAGTCAGCCAAAAACCTGAATTTTGATATTCAGTGATATGGGACGAACTTTGGGAGTCTTTTTGAAGATGATCCAGTAAGTGTTTGAGCATGGTTACACTAGCAAGATTATAGCTGGTTTATTAGGCTATCACTTTGATATAGAGAGCTGATTCAGTCCTTATACAAAATCTGGAGCAAATTGGTACCAAATATGCTCTGTGAGGCCAACTGAATAAGCTGCGCCATGGTACAGTGAACGAGATGGATCAGGTTCAGAGAACCTCGCCGCCAGCGACCTGTGCGCCCGGATTCGCACCGGCGTCGCGATTCACGCCTGACTGAACTCAGATAAGCACTCCTCGGTATGAAGTATCACGCTGGAGATAAACTCTGACCACTGTTCTCACCGCCGTCGTGTCTCGCCGTAGTTAGTCGCGCTGGCATCACCGGTGTTCGCTGTAATCCGGCCGGGCTACGTGCCTCGACGCTTTACCCTGTCACGGTGAGTCATTAGAAACCGCCCGGTAGCACTGGTTCATCGCCGGTGAGGTCGCCACGGTAGAAGCCACTGAGCTCTCGTGACAGTACTCTTTTCACTCTCCGGCCGCCATCGCGCTAACTCAAATTCACGCGCCACTGCTGATGGAGTCTATAAATTGCTGCCCCCGCGTACTACGCTATGTAATTGTGTAACCAGTAAAGCAACCAGTGCCTCAAATCATCCCCTAGAACTCTCCAATTTCCCATTCTCCCCAATTCGGTTTCCACCGCAGTGAAAGCATCCTCGCCCTAGCCAGCTTGTTTCAGGTTGGTTCAAGCTCTCTGGTCATTTGTTCTAGTCTCCTTAAGACCTCCTAATGCTATTCGACCCCTCTGATTGAACTAGACCGCCCTGGATCATCGAGAACGCCCATGTTCATCCATTGTCCATGCTGTCTCCGTGGACAGGATGATTTAGAGTCTCATTAGTGAAATTGAGTGAGGGGAAATGGTTAGGAGAAATCCAATTTGGTGTCTGCCGCCCGGGAGCACCGGTCTTTGCGTGATCCGGCCAGTATAGACTCGCCGGTGCTCGGGTCTCCGCCGTGCGACGTCATGGACTTGGCGCTGTGAAGAATTAGAAGTTCAGGGGTCTAACTGTAACTGTCAGGGACTCATAGAAATAGTGCGGTGAACTCAGTTTAGGTTATTCAAAACAACAGGGGTCTCTGTGCAAAGTATGCACACGGGCACGCGTGAGCGCTTTCCTCCAGTAGTGGGCTGACTTGGGCCGGTTTCGGTCCAACACTGTTCATGTCTTTTCTTTTTCCTTTTCTGCTAGAGCTAAAGAAATTCTAGAAAATTGTAGAAAAATGCTAAAAATACAAGACCAAATTTGCTAGGCTTATAATTTCCTATAGTATTTAATAAAAATAGCCTCATGATTTTTAGTTCCAATAGAGAATTTTGGGACATATAAAACAGCCAAAAATCATGCTTCTGGATTTTTAGGGAATAAATAATAAATCCAAAATTCACTAAACTTTTAGGGTAAACTCTAAATAATATTTAGAATCCTTGGGTAAAGTTTGGTATGATTTGGACCATGTTTGGTACTTAGAACCCAAAACCCTAGCCCCCTGCCCTATGAACTTCACTATTGACTCCAAAAACCTTAAGTTCTCGGAGATCCGTGAAGGAAAGTTTTATTCAAGACCTTAGATAATAAACTTTTATTATCTTAGCATTTTCATGAGCATTACATGATTATTCATGATTATATATGGTCATATCTAGAAAAGGAAGAGGAAATAGAAGTTGAAGAGACAAGGACTTCACCACCACCACCACCTAAAGAACATCAGGCAGGCAACTGCTTTTATTTTGATATCTGTGGAATAGTGCCTGATTCACTAGTAACAAAAGGCAAGCCCCGGTGCATTTGCCACCTCCTTGTTCCTTTTAAAATCTTTCTCACTTGCTTGATGCATTAGGTGATAGGAGTTATGTGCTAAACCAATTCCTGCATTTCCTTCCTTGGATTTGATTACTTCTTCTCAAATCCCTGTTTTACAAAAGGTTTTTCTTATGCTTAGCTTTGCTCTAGAAAAACAAAAATGTTTTGCTTTTACAAAAGATGATGCTTCAAAGTGGGTGGGATGTTTTCGAAAATAAAACTTGATGGTGGATCCATCATGGCCATGATGGGTTCAACATCAGAAAAGATGTACCTCTGACAGGTACCAAACTTTGGGTTTGAAATGATTAAGCTGAGACCGGGTGGGTGACTTGCACGAGAAGAGAGTCTCGGTGTAGTGTCTCCATCTGAGTCGATTAAGGACCGTGTCGATGTAGGCCTGCTGACCGAGGACCCTTTAACTGGTCACATGCCTCATCATGGGTAAGTTTTGCCTCGGGCAGACTAATACCAGAATAAGATAACACACAATGGGAGTGGAGAGATGGCGAGAGTAGCGTGTACCCTCCGTGGCAAGAGGCTGGACGGTGGTGTATATGTGCTCTCGGTTGGCGTGAACCTGATATGGTCTTAAGAACCTCGGTGGCGAGTTGACATATGCAAGGGTTAAGTGCTACATATGTCATGTGATTGGAGATCCTCAGCTGAGTATAATCGATTCGGAACAACGTAACTTCGCGGACATGAAGACTTGGTCACTGACTTAAACGTAGCTTTCTAGTGAATAAGAAGGGTTGATAAGAAATTGGCTAGTATAGGTCAAGTGATTGAATTAGGTTAGAAAGAACTCTAGTTGCAGTGCAGGTAATTTTACTTAACCTGACAAATAAAACTGGATTTTAAGGATCCACTATTAGTAAGCATTTCTGCAAACAAAGTCATTGATTATTGACAAGCCTTACCTTGAGTCCCTTAAAGCCAGCATATCCTTGAGAGTCTTTTACTTTGTCGGGTAAGTCTTGCGAAAGTACACTTCGTACTCAGGGCTTTGTCCCATGTTGTTTTAGGTGAAGAAGCTGCAAACTTTTGTTGCTTCTGTTCCAAGGTGGTACCAAAAGAAGAGAATCAAGACTAAAGTTGCGGGAGGAAAGATCCTCCGTTAAGAAAAACTTTTTACTACTTATTCGGGAGGGGTTTTTGCCTCCCATGTTATGTAATAATAATACTCTGCACTCATATATATTTTGTTCTGGTCTGTAACTATATAACTCTGCCTTACTTTTCAATAAAGTAAGTTATTTTAACTGCTTCCGCACTTTCGTATCTCCGATGAATTGTAACGTCTACGTGACAGGTGAAACGCTCTTGGGAAGGTAAGGAATTCAGATACCGAACTTATCAAGTGATTATGTGCACCTGCAGGGTTGTCTGAAGTCCATGGGACAAGGACAACTGTAGGTGGGCCTAATGACTTGGAAGGTTCTGTCACAGTTGGTATCGAAGCAAAGCCCATCTTTGCAGATATTATGAGACATTTTCAAAAAGAATTTTCAAGGACTTATCTAGAAAATTTCTTTCCTTCTTATCCAATCCCCTTCTGAGGTACTTACTTTAATGACCAGATAGTTGAGTGCAATGTATAGAAGGTGTGAATCAACTAAAGTTGATTCTGTAATTATACATGCATCATGCTAAAAACTATGCTAATAAGATTCTCCCCCTCATGGAGATATGCCGCCGCGCACAAGAAAGACCACGCGCAAGTCTACCGGGCCGATTGTCATACCCCTCCATCAACTAGCCCCAAGGCATGAAGACAGTAGCAGTGGTAGCAATGATCCAATCGAGGATCTGGAAGTTCAAGTTGAACAGCTTCGATCAGAGCTCTGTCACAGGAACAATATATGGGTCGTGGATGGTGAGAGAATAAATGAATTGAGAACTGACATCCGCCACCTGCAAGACCAACTTGCTGAACGAGATCTAGCGCTCGATTGGGCTGTGAACTCTCATTCACTTGCTTGGGCCAAGGAAGCCAAAGCTCGAGCCCGCGTGGAGGAGCTTAGCTCAGCTATGGACAACTTGCAGGTTTATTGTAATACACTACATGAGGAAGTTCATGTATTGTATTCACAACTGCACCCTAACATACCTGCGGATCCTGTCGGGATGGAAGCTGGACCTTCTGGAGTAGCGGGAGAAGCACTTGGTGGTGAACTGGACCTTTTCAGGCCTCCTCCCTCTATGAAGCTGGTTGATGAATGGTCTCCTACACCCGACAGCGAGGCTACCAAAAGTGACAAGAAGCTAGAGTAGTGTAGTATAGAAGTAGTGATAATGTGTAATAGGTAATGTAATCCTGTTGTAAAATTCGAGTCTGTATCATTACCCTTTTAAGTAATGTAAAATGGATGGTTTACTTTGGCATATTATATTTTTCCAAATGTTCTTTGCCTCAGATGCCGTCCAAGACTCGCGCACAGGATGGGGCAGGAACCTCCCGTGGGAGGGAAGCAACCCCTAATCCACCCCCATTACCTCCAACATTAGCTGAGGCCATCGCTGCCTTAGTTAATGCCACGACCGACAACACCCTCTTTCTGCGGGAAATGGCGGGACAACAAATGCAGCAGCAAGGCGGGCGAGCATATCCGCAAGGACCCCACGAAACATCATATCTGGATTTCTCAGAGACACGTCCCCCATTATTTGTCAAGGCAGAAGATCCTCTGGAAGCAGATGAGTGGATCCTGGTTATCGAACAGAAGTTCGGGCTTCTCTGATGTACGGAGACTCAAAAGCCCTTATTTGCGGCACAACAGTTGCGAGGCCCTACCAACACATGGTGGGGAAATTATGTTGCCATTCAGCCGACCGGCCATCAAATTACATGGGATGAGTTCAAACTGGCTTTCCGGGAGCACTATATTACTGAAGGGGTGCTCCATAAGAAGCAGGAGGGATTTATGAAGCTCAAACAGGGTGGGGATACTGTCACTCAGTATCTCAACAAATTCAACCACTTGTCCCAATATGCTATCGATCAAGTCAACACAGATCTAAAGAAGAAAAAATGCTTCATGAGAGGCCTTAATGATCGAATGCAACAAAAAGATGGCCACCTGCATTGATCTTTCTTACGAAAGGGCTGTCAGCACGGCGCTGGCAGTTGAAGCCAAATATGCAGGCTCAGGAAAATCAAAGGGCAATGGAGGCGACAGGCCCAATCATGGGTCTGAGAAAAGACAAAGGTTAGTGATCCAACCTTTTAACCAGAATCGTTCTTCGCCACGTCCACCCTCCTACCCTTTCAAACAACCGGTTTTTATCTGTCCTGCCACTGCCCCCACCTCGACAAATCACTCGGGTGCCCCTGGTACTCGTTTCCCCGCTCTCCCAAGTTCTTCAACAGGCTGCTTTAATTGTGGAAAGTCCGGACATTTTATCAAGGACTGTCCATACCCGAAGCAGAACAGATCAAATAATCAGCAGAGTTCTGGGAGTTCCGCTCAATGCAGGGGAAATGCGGCAAACAATACTGCGGGCAAAAATATGAGGAAAACAGGGCGGATTTATTATACTCAAGTGGCCACAACACCGAAAGGCGAACCAGTTATGATGGGTACGTTTCTCGTGGCCAATCACCCTGCAGTTATTCTTTTTGATTCTGGTGCTTCACATACATTCATAAGCAAGAAGTTTGTGGAGCAACATTGCATTCCATACAATGAATCAAGGGGAGGGTTTATAATTCATTCGCCTCGGGGACAAATATTTACTAAAGAAGTGGCTTACCATGTGCCCGTAACATTGGCTGAACGAGACTTTCTTACAAACATGATTGTTCTAAAAGGCCAAGATATAGATGTAATTTTGGGCATGAATTGGTTAGCCCAGCATAAAGCAATCCTCAACACTGATCTGAGAACCATCAGGTTGAGTTATGGCCAAGAAGAGGTTCTTTTATCCATCCTCGTAGATATTCCAGCTAAACCGTGTGGCAGAGTATATGAAGCCATCATACCGGAGATCCAAGATATTCCAGTAGTATGTGAGTTTCAGACATCTTCCCGAAAGATCTGCCTGGATTGCCTCTAGAAAGAGATGTAGAATTTGTGATTGAGTTGAAGCCCGGTACAGCTCCTATTTCTAGAAGGTCCTACCGAATGCCTTCGAATGAATTGGCAGAACTCAAGACCCAATTACAAGATCTACTTGAAAAAGGATTCATCCGACCAAGTTCATCACCTTGGGGTTGTCCAGCCATCTTTGTCAAGAAGGACCAAACACTACGGATGTGCGTGGATTATAGACCCCTTAATGATGTCACCATCAAGAATAAGTACCCTCTTCCCCGGATTGACATTCTATTTGATCAACTTACTGGAGCCCGGATATTTTCCAAGATTGACCTTAGGTCGGGTTATCATCAGGTCCGTATCCGACCCGAAGATATACCAAAGACCGCATTCACCACGCGGTATGGATTATTTGAATATTTGGTCATGTCTTTCGGACTAACAAATGCTCCTGCCCACTTCAGATATCTGATGAACTCAATATTTATGCCCGAGTTGGACAAATTTGTGGTGGTATTCATTGACGATATCTTAATATACTCCAAGAATGAAGAGGAGCATGCTCGGCATTTGCGGATCGTATTAACGCGCTTAAGGGAACACCAATTATATGCTAAGTTCAGTAAGTGCGCATTCTGGCTAGAGGAGATCCAATTTCTAGGACATGTATTATCTGCCAAGGGGATTGCGGTGGATCCCAGCAAAGTCAAGGATATTTTGGAGTGGAAACCCCCAACCACTGTACATCAAGTTCGAAGTTTCCTTGGACTGGCTGGTTACTACCACCGATTCATTCCAGATTTTTCCAAGCTTGTGAAACCAATCACAAGTTTATTGAAGAATGATACCAAATTCAATTGGTGTTCAAAATGTAATGAAGCCTTTGAGCAGCTGAAAGTATTATTAACCACTGGTCCGGTATTGGCTCAACCGGACATTGAAAAGCCCTTTGAGGTGTATTGTGACGCATCAGGCAGTGGTCTCGGCTGTGTTCTAATGCAAGAGGGCCGAGTAATAGCTTATGCTTCAAGGCAGTTGCACCGGCATGAGGAACATTATCCAACTCATGACCTGGAGTTAGCTGCGGTGGTTCGTGCCCTAAAAATATGGTGTCATTATCTATTGGGGAATGTCTGTCACATTTATACAGATCATAAAAGTTTGAAGTACATCTTTACCAAGTCAGAGCTTAATATGAGACAAAGGAGGTGGCTTGAGCTGATCAAGGATTATGAATTAGAGATTCACTATCACCCAGGCAAAGCTAATGTAGTGGTAGATGCATTAAGTCGTAAGGCTTTCTGTCATTGTCTTACCATGAAGACTTCTGACATTACGTTATGCCAAGAAATGGAAAAGTTGAACCTGGGAATGATTCAGCATGGAACTTCAAGTCACTTGAAGCTTGAGTTAGTCATCATGCAAAGAATAATTGACGCACAAAGAAATGAGGAGGGAATGAAACACATTCATGAGGAGGGAATGAAACACATTCATGAGAAAATAGAGGCCGGTAAAGCCAACTACTTCAGAAGAGATGATCAAGGTGTTGTATGGTTTAACAGCCGCGTAGTTGTGCCTAAGAATGAGGAGATCCGCCAACAAATTTTGGATGAAGCACATCTTAGTCGCTATTCTATTCATCCCGGAAGCACTAAGATGTATCATGATCTAAAACAGCATTATTGGTGGACAAAGATGAAGATTGAAATCGCACGCTATGTGGCAAGATGTGACACTTGTAGACGTGTCAAGGCCATACACATGAAAACTGCTGGTCCATTACAATCTCTACCTATACCAACATGGAAATGGGAGGATATAATCATGGACTTTATTGTGGGATTGCCTAGGACAGCAAAAGGGAACGATTCTATTTAGGTTATAGTTGATCGACTTACCAAGATAGCCCATTTTCTGCCAGTCAAGACAGATCACCCGGCTGCTGTCTATGCCCAATTATACATTGCTCGTATTCTTAGTCTGCATGTGGTTCCAAAGACTATAGTGTCGGATCATGGACCGCAATTTGTAGCCAAGTTTTGGGAAGCACTTCATAAATCCCTGGGTACTAAGTTGCTTCACAGTTCGGCCTACCATCCCCAAACTAGTGGGCAGACTGAGAGGGTAAATCAGATACTTGAAGATATGTTGCGAGCATGTGCTTTGGAATTGCCATAGAAATGGGATGATTGTTTACCATTAGCGGAGTTCTCGTATAATAATAGCTATCAAGAAAGCATTAAGATGGCACCCTTCGAAGCTTTATATGGACGACG
Source organism: Zea mays (assembly GCF_902167145.1). Classification (NCBI taxonomy): domain Eukaryota; kingdom Viridiplantae; phylum Streptophyta; class Magnoliopsida; order Poales; family Poaceae; genus Zea; species Zea mays. The sequence continues at coordinate 125,113,136 of NC_050096.1, read as the reverse complement.
GTGTCATACTCCGTTAAACTGGTCTGAACCAGGTGAAAGAAATTTCTTCAGGCCTGATATGGTAATGGAGACAGAAGAAAAAGTTCAAGGAATAATTCATAATTTGAAAGAAGCTCAAGCTCGTCAGAAGAGTTATGCAAACAAGCGACGACAACCCTTGTACTTTGTAGTTGGAGATTATGTCTACCTGAAAGTTTCACCAATGAAGGGTGTATCATGTTTCTGGGTAAAAGGAAGCTTACACCCCGGTATATTGGTCCTTTTCCTGTTCTTGAACAATGTGGACCAGTGGCATGCCGACTCATTGTCTGCCGTACATAATATGTTCCATGTATCCCAATTGAAGAAGTGTCTTCGGGTTCCCAATCGAACCATTGAAGTAACGGATGTTGCTTTAGAACCAGACTTGAAATATTCAGAACATCCTATTCGTGTCTTGAACCAAAAGGACAGAACTACCCGAAGGAAAACTCTCAAGTTTTATAAGATATAGTGGAACCAACATACAGAGGATGAAGCTACTTGGGAAACTCAAGCCTTTTTAGATAAGAATTTCCCAGGCTTTTTAGCTTCGTGTAAATTGTAAAATATGTACATTTGTTGTAATAGAGGAATGAACCCCAAACCACCCCTGCCTTGTACCAAAAATAAGGAAATAAAGGTGTGTCACGTTTTCTTTTCCATTACTTGCCCTAGGACTTTTAATCTCGGGACGAGATTCTTTTATGGGGGGAAGGATGCAACACCCCTGGTGTTACTGCCACTAAAACTTGAGAATAACATCATAAGCATTGGCATATCATGTGATTGTTACACTTAGAATGCATTCACTAGGCAAAATGTTCAAACATGTGGTATTGATGGGACATGCTTTAAGTGAAACCCTAGGGTATAGTGCTTAACCCTAGATTGGGCTTAATAGAGCAAACAAGGCCTAATAGGAGAAAACTTCAAAAATTCAATTGAAATATTCATAAAATGTCACCATGAATAGACTGAAATGGCATCCAAACCCTAGAAGTACCAAAAACCCTAAATAGAACCCTGGAAAGCCCTAGATTAAAACCCTAGGGGGCTAAGTGCAAAACTAGTGCACTTTTGGACTAAAGTGCAAAAAAACCAAGGCATTAGGGTACCTTAAGTCATATGGTTCACATAATTGGGGATTCCCATGTCAAAGATGTGAATTGGACTTATTTGCAAAAGGACCACCCTTGTGCTCAATTGGTTAAGTCTGAAAATAGTGAAGTAGGGCAGACTTTAGGGCTCTGTAGATCCAAAAATATTGAGAATTTGCCTAGGGTCAACACATCAAACCTACAAAGCTATGAAAGGAAAACGATTCTTATTAAGTAACCAAACACTGATGCTGTGTAAAAATTGGAGAAAGGCAAGCCAAAAGTTGGGTTGTCAGTCAGCCAAAAACCTGAATTTTGATAATCAGTGACATGGGATGAACTTTGGGAGTCTTTTCTAAGATGATCCAGTAAGTGTTTGAGCATGGTTACCCTAGCAAGATTGTAGTTGGTTTATTAGGCTATCACTTTGATACAGAGAGTTGATTCAGTCCTTATACAAAATCTAGAGCAAATTGGTACCAAATATGCTCTGTCAAGCCAACTGAATAAGCTCCGCCATGGTACAGTGAACGGGATGGATCAGGTTCAGAGAACCTCGCCGCCGGCGACTTGTGCGCCTAGATTCGCGCCGGCGTCACGATTCACGCCCGACCGAACTCAGATAAGCACTCCTCGGTATGAAGTATCACGCTGGAGATAAACTCCGACCACTGTTCTCACCGCCGTCGTGTCTCACCGTAGTTAGTCGCGCTGGCATCACCGGCGTTCGCTGTTATCCGGCCGGGCTACATGCCTCGACGGTTTAGCCCGTCGCGGTGAGTCACTAGAAACCGCCCGGTAGCACTGGTTCGTCGCCGGTGAGGTCGCCACGGTAGATGCCACTGAGCTCTCGCGATAGTACTCTTTTCACTCTTCGGCCGCCATCGCGCTAACTCAAATTCACGCGCCACAGCTGATGGATTCTATAAATTGCTGCCCTCGCCTACTACGCTATGTAATTGGGTAACCAGTAAAGCAACCCGTGCCTCGAATCATCCCCTAGAACTCTCCAATTTCCCATTCTCCCCAATTCAGTTTCCGCCACCGTGAAAGCATCCTCGCCCTGGCCAGCTTGTTTTAGGTTGGTTCAAGCTCTCTAGTCGTTTGTTCTAGTCTCCTTAAGACCTCCTAATGTGGTTCGACCCCTCTGATTGAACTAGACCGCCATGGATCACCGAGAACGCCCGTGTTCATCCATTGTCCGCGCTGTCTCCGTGGACAGAATGATTTAGAGTCTCATTAGTGAAATTGAGTGAGGGGAAATGGTTAGGAGGAATCCAATTTGGTGTCTGCCACACGGGAGCACCGGTCTTTGCGTGATCCGGCCAGAATAGACTCGCCGGTGCTCGGGTCTCCGCCGTGCGACGTCATGGATTTGGCACTGTGAAGAAATAGAAGTTCAGGGGTCTAACTGTAATTGTCAGCGACTCATAGAAATAGTGCGGTGAACTTAGTTCGGGTTATTTAAAACAACAGGGGTCTTTATGCAAAGTCTGCACGCGGGCGCTTTCCTCCAGTAGTGGGCTGACTTGGGCCGGTTTCGGTCCAATACTGTTCATGTCTTTTCTTTTTCCTTTTCTGCTAGAGCTAAAGAAATTTTAGAAAATTATAGAAAAATACTAAAAATACAAGACCAATTTTGCTAGGCTTCTAGTTTCCTATAGTATTTAATAAAAATAGCCTCATGATTTTTAGTTCCAATAGGGAATTTTGGGACATTTAAAATAGCCAAAAACCATGCTTCTAGATTTTTAGGGAATAAATAATAAATCCAAAATTCACTAAACTTTTAGGGTAAACTTTAAATAATATTTAGAAGCCTTGGGTAAAGTTTGGTATGATTTGGACCATGTTTGATACTTAGAACCCAAAACCCTAGCCCCCTGCCCTATGAACTTCACTATTGACTCCGAAAACCCTAAGTTCTCGGAGATCCGTGAAGGAAAGTTATATTCAAGACCTTAGATAATAAACTTTTATTATCTTAGCATTTTCATGAGCATTCATGATTATATATGGTCATATCTAGAAATTGAAGAGGAAATAGAAGTTGAAGAGACAAGGACTTCATCACCACCACCACCACCTAAAGAATATCAGGCAGACAACTGCTTTTATTTTGATATCTATGGAATAGTGCCTGATTCACCAGTAACACAAGGCAAGCCCCGGTGCATTTGCCACCTCCTTGTTCCTTTTAAAATCTTTCTCACTTGCTTGATGCATTAGGTGATAAGAGTTGTGTGCTAAACCAATTCCTGCATTTCCTTCGTTGGATTTGATTACTTCTCCTCAAATCCCTGTTTTACAAAAGGTTTTTCTTATGCTTAGCTTTGCTCTAGAAAAACAAAAATGTTTTGCTTTTACAAAAGATGATGCTTCAAAGTGGGTGGGATGTTTTCAAAAATAAAACTTGATGGTGGATCCATCATGGCCATGACGGGTTCAACATCGGAAAAGATGTACCTCTGACAGGTACCGAACTTTGGGTTTGAAATGATTAAGCTGAGACCGGGAGGGTGACTTGCACGAGAAGAGAGTCTCGGTATAGTGTCTCCGTCTGAGTCGATTAAGGACCGTGTCGATGTAGGCCTGCTGACCGAGGACCCTTTAACTGGTCACATGCCTCATCATGGGTAAGCTTTGCCTCGGGCAGACTAATACCAGAATAAGATAACACGCAATGGGAGTGGAGAGATGGCGAGAGTACCGTGTACCCTCCGTGGCATGAGGCTGGATGGTGGTGTATCTGTGCTCTCGGTTGGCGTGAACCTGATCTGGTCTTAAGAACCCCGGTGGCGAGTTGACATATGCGAGGGTTAAGTGCTACATATGTCGTGTGATTGGAGATCCTCACCTGAGTATAATCAATTCGGATCGCCGTAACTTCACAGACATGAAGACTTGGTCACTGACTTACACGTAGTTTTCCAGTGAATAAGAAGGGTTGATAAGAAATTGGCTAGTATAGGTCAAGTGATTGAATTAGGGTAGAAGGAACCCTAGCTGCAGGTAATTTTACTTAACCTGACAAATAAAACTGGATTTTTAAGGATCCACTATTAGTAAGATTTCTGCAAAAAGAGTCATTGATTATTGATAAGCCTTACGTTGACTCCCTTAAAGCCAGCATATCCTTGAGAGTCTTTTACTTTGTCGGGTAAGTCTTGCGAAAGTACACTTCATACTCAGGGCTTTGTCCCATGTTGTTTTAGGTGAAGGAGCAGCAAACTTTTGTTGCTTCTGCTCCAAGGTGGTACGAAAAGAAGAGAATCAAGACTAAAGTTGTGGGAGGAAAGATCCTCCGTTAAGAAAAACTTTTTACTACTTATTCGGGAGGGTTTTTTGCCTCCCATGTTATGTAATAATAATACTCTTTACTCATATATATTTTGTTCTGGTCTGTAACTATATAACTCTGCCTTACTTTTCAATAAAGTAAGTTATTGTAACTGCTTCCACACTTTCGTATCTCCAATGAATTGTAATGTCTGCGTGACAGGTGAAACGCTCTTGGGAAGGTAAGGAATTCAGATACCGAACTTATCAAGTGATCAGGTGCACTTGCAAGGTTGTCTGAAGTCCGTGGGACAAGGACAACTGTAGGTGGGCCTAATGACTTGGGAGGTTCTATCACACTGATACCCGGAGAAGACTACTGGAGTTTAAGACGGGTGATCACGTGTATCTGAAGGTGTCACCGATCCGGGGTATGAGGAGATTTAAAGTTAAAGGAAAGTTGTCCCCTCGCTTCATTGGACCTTTCTTGAATTTAAGCGAGTGGGTGAAGTTGCATATCAGCTAGAACTGCCCGATCATCTTGCAGATGTACATGATGTATTCCATGTATCCCAACTGAAGAAGTGCCTCAGGGTACCTAAGGATCAGCTACCAATGGAGGACCTTAGTGTTCAAGATGACCTGACTTATGCTGAGTACCCTATCAAGATTCTTGATACACTGACTCGTGTTATGAGAATTAAGGTTATAAAGATGTGCAAAGTGCAATGGAGTCACCACGGAGAAGATGAAGCTACTTGGGAGAGAGAAGAAGAGCTTCGCATAGATTTTCCCCATCTGTTCCCTAGTCCTTCCTAAATCTCGAGGACAAGATTTCTATTAAGGGGGGTAGGATTTGTAATACCCAGTTTGGAAATAATAAGAGAAAGGGATGATCTCATTAGTTGTTTTGTTTTCTACTTATCATCACTTGGGAATAACCGTACTTAGAGAGAATAAGTAGTAAAGACACCAAAGATAATTTGTGCATCATGCTGGATTTTAATTGTTTGTGCATTTAATAATGATAAAATTAATAGGGATACATTAATAATGAGAATTTGGGATTTAGCCTAAATTAAATTCTAGAATTGGAAAATAAGAGAAGGAAAGAAATGAGAAAATACTACATAAAATAAAATAAAAAAATAATAAGAATAAATATCTTTCACACTGATATTTTCAAACTATACATTTAAAACTAAGGACAAATTCATTACAAAGTTGAATTCAAAATTTAGGATCTAAAATAAAAAGAAAAAGGAACCGAATAAGAAAAGGATAATGAGAAAAAGAAAAGAGCTCGTGTGGGCCCAAAATGTGCCACACGACCCATCTGGTCGTTCCTACATAGCCCAAATTACCCCTCCCGCCGTTCTCACTCAAGTCACCACGGCGTGGGCCCAACTCCATAGCTCTGTGCAGCCTAGTGAGCGCCATGCCCTGTGCCACTTACCTGTGGGACCGGTCGTCAGGGGGGAATCCTCCCTCGGGTTGTTGAGCCACCTCCGATGGTGACGGATCCACCGCGGGAAAACCGGACCAGCAACGGGTGGGGAGCTCTCACGTGCGGGGATGTATGCCATGGCTATATATGCGGCACCCTTCGGTCGCCCTGAGCGAGCACACCCTGATTCTAAGCGACTGTCAACAAAACCACCATTACCGCCATCTGAGCTACAGGAATCCGCGCGCCGCCATCACGCGTCCACCAGGAAGCTAGGAGGGTGGCTGGACTCACACCTCGGCAAAGCTTGTCGTCGCACACGAAGTTGGCGTTTTGTGCGCGCAACGGAACCAGGAGTGGCCGGATCTTCACCGAACCGGAATCTCGACGTCGAACAGATCGCGGCGCCAGGACCTCGGGTGAGATCCTTAGCCGCTTCGGCTTTATTCGTCCATGTCTGTAGTACTCCGTAAGCTAGGGTTCCAGGGCTCTGACAACTGGTGCGTCGAGAGCTGGTGACCATGTTCCGTAGGCGGCGCTGTTCTGGGAACTCGCTTCGCCATGGTGGAGCGGGGGGAGGAAGATGAGTCGTAGGCCGTGGATCGGCTCCTGGATGGCTTAGATTAAGGCGCACACACTCTTTCACTCAGCCAGAGTCGGAACCGTTAGATTGTGCTCCAAGGGTGGAATGGAAACGCGTTGTAGACCACACCAAATCTGAACCCTAGACCTCCCATCCAAGGGCTGTCCTCGTGATGTGTCGTAAGGCGCGCGCGGTTTTTAATCCAGGGCGTAAGATGTTGATCGGATGGCTGTAGTACGCGCATACCCTTTCGCTGACGCAAATTGCGTAAAAGACCCTGTATTCTAGTGAAAGTAACCTGCGCTCCGTTCTGGTGGATGGCTGAGTCTGGGGAGTTTTCATAGATGTGCCCCTGCACTTTTTAGATTTTAGCGCCCAGTCAAGAGAAGGTTAGAAATAGATAAAATTAAATTGTAAATGGATTTTAATATATAAATAAATGCTAGAACTTGTAAAATGCATAGAAAATTCATTTTTAGTTCAAATTGATCCATTCCAATTCCTAAAATTTTGTAATATTATTGTCTGACCAGTAGTGCCACTGTTTTGGCATGAAAGACATATTAAAATTTATCTATTACTTAATCTTGTTTTAAATATATAAAACATTGGAAAATTCATAACTTAAAATCTATAACTTCAAATTTAATGATTCCAGTTCCTATGATCTTATTTTAATTCCTAGATTATTATTGTGTATTTTATTTACAGGTTTGGTGTGATGTTGATTTTTGCTATACTATGTATGAGTTGTGTTGATACGAGTAGATGAGCAAGCTACAGAGGATCCTGAGGTTCGGCTGGTAGAGACTGCTGAGCAGGAGCTCGTGGAAGGCAAGTTGTGCCCTTGATCACTTCCTTTTACCCATTCATGTTCTTATTAATCATAATGATTTGCATAGGTTAATTTTGATGGGACCCAATAGGTTACCCTAGATTTTGACTATCTTTGTACCTTGTTTCACCACCGGTTTTACTACTAATTTTTTGGGTAGTACATGCTATTGCTTTATGTGGTTTTGGGTATAGAGATATTCACTACTCATCATTACACTTTTTATTATCTGTTCATTTATTACTGTTCATGATATGATCATTATGTTAATGGGAACATGGAGAACCACCCGGGAAAACAGTGCTACCACAAGGGTTTAATGGGACGCCCTTGGCTGATTAACTAGGAAAGCTAGTGGATGACTACCTTACCCGAAAGGGGCAAGGGCAGTAGGGGAGTGGTCAGTGTAGGGAGGTCCTTAGGTTGATTTTGTTGCGATGGCGGTCAGGCGAGGGATTCTTGCACTGGAGCTTCCTATAAACTGTAGCGGGTTTTCTGAAGCTAGTGGAACTTTGTAAAGGCCTCATAGTGGTACCCTGCCTCGCTTCCTTGGTAGAGGTGTATGGGGTCTTATCAACTCCATGGCAAATGGATAACACAACTTGTGGGTAAAGATGCGCAACGTCTGCAGAGTGTAAAACTGGTATACTAGTCGTGCTTACGGTCATGAGCGGCTCGGGCACTCACATGATTAATTTATGGAACTTAAATTTAATTTGTCATTACATTGCATCTGGGATTATTTTATTATTACTTTTATTTATTATTTCTAAGGTTTGATATTTACTTACACTTAGTAACTGCTAATAAAACTTTGACCAACTTATAAAAGCAATGCTCAACTTCAACCTTTACTCTATTGATTAGCCTTACACTTCACATGAACTCCCACCTTTGGTGAGTTCATGCACATTATTCCCCACAACTTGTTGAGCGATGAACATGTGTGAGCTCACCCTTGCTGTCTCACACCCCCCACAGGAGAAGAACAGGTGGTTGAAGAGGAGCCGTCTAACACTGAGGCTTTCGATTTGATCTAGGTGGCGTCTCCCAGTTGACTTTCTGGCGCCAAGGATAGATTTTAGTTTGATCCATATTTATATTTTATTTTGTAAGACTTCCGCTATGTAATAAATACTCTGATTATTGTGACATTTATCTCTATACACTCTGTTATTATATATGTTGTCTTCTTTAGCGCATGTATGAGGTGCACCCGGCGTTGTCCCTTAAAGCCCGGGTGTGACAATTACCCCTGTACTGGTGTATGTTTATTTATTTGACGTACGTATTCTTTTGTATGTGAGATACGCAAATCGATGCTAGAAGTGGATTGTGAGGTATGGATTGTGAGGTAGACGAGCCAAACACGTTCGAGGACGACACACAGGAAACTTTTGAGCAATGCAAGTGGATTCTCCCTCTGCATACTCTATTTATACCCAAATATTGCATATAATAATGTTTACTTTTTGGATATATTGCATAATCTGATGGGGTTTGCATAATTAAGGATTTCCTAGATTTACCAACTATATTCCTTGATTACCCTGGGAAAATACTATGCTTTGCAAATTGATGCTACCGCTCAACATGTTAATTTTGATGTCACTCATTATTTGATATTAATGTTCTGGAAATGAAATTGGCATTATGGTGTTAACCCGATGGTTAAACAAGATTATTTCATATTAATTGGAACATGGAGTGACCACCCAGGATAATAGTGCAACCACGAGTGCTATCATGGATCTGGCTTTGGTAATTAGCTTTATATGCTTAGTACCTAGCAACCTTACGTGAAATATGGGAAAGAGGGGAGCGGCAGTGGTGGCAGCTCACGTTAACATGGGGACGTATTCTTGGCTAAGGTACCTCGCCCAAAGGGCCTCCACACCGACTTGGAAACCTTAGCGGGTTGCTTTGTATTAAGTGTATTTTGTGAAAGCCTCATAATGGATCCCTAGCCATTCACCTTGGTAGTGTTTATGGGTCCGATCAACCCAGGCTAGATGGGATACATGGCTTGTGGGAAAAGTTGTACCACCTCTACAGAGTGTAAAACTGATACGTCCGCCGTGCTCACGGTTAAGAGCAACCTAGACCCTCACATGATAATTGAACTTAAAGATGGACAATAAATCGAGATTTGATGATCTGCCAATGGTTTACTTAAGTGGTTTCACTTAAGTCTTTATGATATACTCTTATACATTTGTTTAAATGGGATACTAAGGATGTACACTTATTAGTAAGACTTGTGTTGTTAATAAAATATTGACCAACTAAAATGCTTACTGCTCAACCTTAGCCTCACCTTGTTAAACTTGCATTAATTTTCCCTCCACTTGCTGAGCCTCGACCATAAGTGAGCTCACCCTTGCTAATATTTTGATCAGAGGGTGATGTTGGAGACTTCGCTGATGTCGATGATGAGTTTTAAGTCTAACTATGCGCCGGTCACCTTCCTGTGGAAGAGTGCCCATATTTAATTCCGCCTTACTTTGATGTTGATACTTGTTAAAGATACAATGATTCAGATGATGTAATAAAGTACTCTACTCTCTTTACGCCTTTATTGCATTGTCTTTTGATAGATTACACTTGTGACGTCAACATATGAGTGGAAATGGATCTTGGCACACATATGCGATGCACCTGGCTCTGCCCCTAGAACCGGGTGTGACACCAACCCTATTCCTTGATTTACCCTGGGATAAATGCTATGCTTAACAATTTTTGCTATTGCTCAACTTGATCAATACGATGTCACTCTGTTAATGATACTATGTTTCGGAAAAGAAGTTTTTATTTATGATGTTGACCCGATGGTTAAACAAGAACATTTTGTATTAAATGGAACATGGAGTGACCACCCAGGATAATAGTACAACCACGAGTGCTATAATGGCTATGGCTTTTGTAATTAGCTCTATAGACTTAGTGCTTAGCAACCCTACCTGGTTTGGTGGCAGCTCAGGTTAACATGGGGTGGTAGTCTTGGCTAAGTTACCTGTTGGGGGCCTTCGGCTTCCGAAGGTCCTCAAAAACATGATTTAACAATGTTTCTGGAGTAAAATACATTAACAGGTATCTTCGGACTCGGATCAGAGCCATGGTATGAAGAAGCACAAAGAACACGAAGGATGGCGCAGAGCCGAAGCTGTGTGTAGAAGAGTTTCGGAATAGCGGCGGAAAAGGAAACCGACTTAAAGATGAAAAACCAGATTAGACCTCTAAGAATTATCATAAAGTTATTGGTAAATGTAAAGGGCATTAATGTAATTTTGCGTGGGCTGCGACCCGCGCCTATAAATAGGTGAACAGTATCCCCGTACTGTTCACGCGGATTTGACATTGGCTTTTACGTCATACTCGTACTTTTACCTTCTCACGAGCTGAAGGTACATTTGTAATTTGACATCATTTCTATTTTTCCATCATAATAAAATGGGAATGTGTTGACAATAATACATAACTGTTTATGTCATTTTTTATGTTTTATACAATCCCTTCTTCATTATTATGTTTTATGCTTATAAAAGGTATATCCTTCATAACCTTCGTCCGAAAATCATTATATCCTTAGGGAAATAATGCTTCGAAGGACGAAGGATATTAACATTTAACATTTTGTGTTGCCTTGTTCTTGATTCATAGCATTAGAGAACAAGTCCCTAACATTGGCGCCCACCTCCGGTGAACTCACTTCCATTTTTTGAGTCTTGAACACTTTCGGCAAGCATCACCTTCGTCATGCTGCCGAAAAAAGCTTCAGCGACAGGGGCTGGTATTTTACAGCCGCTGGAACCCAATCAGGACGTCCTTTCTCTTAGAGAGGCCCGAAGCCAGAAGAGGAAGGCTGTTAGTCCGACACCTTCGGAGGATGACCTGGATCAGGAGATCCAAAACCTGGAGATCCTTCAGCAACAGGTGCAGCGCAAGAAGGAGAAGATGGCTCGTCTAGCTGATCTTCAGAGACAGATAGACGAAGCTTCTGAAGAGGTTCGTCATCTTGTTCAAGATGATCAGAGCCGAAGGCTTCCACGCAGAGAGCCCCATCAGGAAGGCTTCCACAATGAGGACGACTGGTATGAAGATTTCCATCATGGAAACTTTGCTTTTGATGATGCTTCTCCTCTCTCAACAGAATTGCAGGCTACACCATGGCCTCAGTCCTACAAGCCACCCTAGCTCCCCATGTATGACGATCATACAGACCCCAAGCAATTCCTGATGAGCTACGAAGCAACGATATCTTCGTATGGTGGCAATACGGCAGTCATGGCAAAATCTTTTGTCATGGCCGTCAGGAGCGTTGCTCAGACTTGGTACTCTTCTCTTCGGCCAGGGACAATTACTTCTTGGTAGAAATTGAAGGATATGCTGATAACTAGCTTCCAAGGGTTTCAGACAAAGCCAGTCACCGCTCAAGTTCTCTTCCAGTGTACCCAGGACCATGAAGAGTACCTTCAGGCGTATGTCCGGAGGTTTCTGCGCCTGAGGGCACAAGCGCCAACAGTGCCCAATGAAATTGTCATTGAGGCCATGATTAAGGGGCTTCGGCTGGGACCATCAGCACAGTACTTTGCCAGGAAGCCACCACAAACGTTGGAGAAGCTGCTCCAGAAGATGGACGAATACATTCGAGCTGACAATGACTTCCGCCAAAGAAGGGAGGAAGCATTCAGGTTCTCTGAAATGACCAGGGGCTTCGGAGGAAGATTTCACCCGAGGCATGTCATGTCAATCCATAACTCTGCTCAAACTGATGATCGAGGGAGCCAGCAGCAAAGGCCACAACACTCTTCACAAGCTTCGGCCCAACAGCAGAGTTCTTTTCGGCCGCCAGCGCCAAGGGGCAGAGGCGCCAGGGGCTTCGGGGGAAGGTTTGGAGACCAGCCAAGAAAAATATATTGCCTATTCTGTGGTGAAGACAAGGGCCATACTACTAGGATGTGCCATGTTACCATCCAGAAGCAAAAGGAAATAGCGGAACAGCAGCGCAACAGAGTCAGCCGAAGCAGGTCATGCACACTGCTTCGTATCACTCACCTTATATCCCAGAATATGTAGGCAACCACCCTGCAGCTTCTGTTGCTTCGGCGAGCCAACCCCAAGCATCTTGGCAGCAACCTCCACCGCCACCGCCGACCCAGCGAGGACAACAACCAGAAGGGAGTTAGCACAATCATCTTCATAGGGATTTCAGAGAGGAGTCCGAAGCTCGCACAGTCAACAGCACTGTGCCAGAGTCGAAGCACATTTATTGACAAATATCCTACCTCAACAACAGTTCTTTTGCATTTTCTACATCCACTATTACCCTTTTTGTTAATAAGGAACAATTTTGAAGAGTTTAAATGTCTTTTATTGAATTTCAATTCCTTGTAATACTTTCGTCTTTTATCATAATAAAAATATGTTTTCCCATAGGCTTGAGTTGCCGAAGCATACGAACTTGTACTGATTTGAAGGACCTTTGTATTATCAAAAATTTGATTTAACGGACACAGTACAAATTGTTCGAAGCAGTAAAAAGTCGTTCCTAAGGGAGCGCAGTGTAAGTTTTCTAAACTTACAGCGAAAAATAAACGCTGATTCCGCTGAAAGTAAAAGGCGAAGAAGCTCCTAAGGGAGGCTTACAGCGAAAAATAAACGTTGATTCCGCTGAAAGTAAAAGGCGAAGAAGCTCCTAAGGGAGGCTTACAGCGAAAAATAAACGCTGATTCCGCTGAAAGTAAAAGGCGAAGAAGCTCCTAAGGGAGGCTTACAACGAAAAGTCAGCGCTGATATAAAAAGTGTGTGTGCTTTATTACAGGGATATGTATCTGCGGCACAAAATATCATTTTGCATAACATAACATCATCACATCATTCTTGCATAACATAAGCATCATACAGCATAATGCATCTGGAACAAGAAGGGAATACAGTGTTGACCTTCGGAACATATTTTAGAAAAGAGAAAATCGTGCTAAGGCACAAGACAAATCGAGATGAAGTGTAGCCTCATCGGAAACGCAACACAAAACTTTTTTATGGCTTCGGAAAATATTTCACGAAGCTTGGACATTTTTCATCAGAGAAGCGAATTCTTGTGATATAGAAAGGATTTTCTTCACGAAGCATGAAAAGAAGGGAAGGTGTTTTTTCGCCGAAGGCTCAAAAAATGGTATGTATGCAAAGTTTCATGCATTGTAAAGAATTAAATTATAAATAGATTATATATTACATTTAAAGTTACAATATATTACACATTTTTATGTTTTAAATGTTTCTACAATGGCATTCAATCCTCTTTGAGCACTATCTCTGCAGCTTCGTTCAAAAGTTGGTTGACAACCTTGTCCATAATGGCTTCGGCCATTTTTCTAATTTCATCGTCCCCCTTCGGGTGGGGGCCCAGAGATGCCTCAGCAGGTTCTGAGGGAAGAAAAGATACGGCTATATTACTATTACAAACCGAGAACAGAGTCTGGAATTAAAAATTACAGCATGATAAAAACCACTAATTAATACCTATGTGCCCTTCGGGCTCTGTATTTTTCTCGGCAGCTTCCGCTACTTTTCTAGCATCGTGGATGCCTTTTTCACTTCTTTGAATAATTTCTTGCGCCAATTCTCGGCCGCCGTTATCCCAGATATCGGTGAAGAATTTCCCGCCGACCATGCTTGCTTCGGGTGAGGGGTCTTTAATGTCTTCAGTAGACAAAGTAGCTTCGGACTGTGCTAAGGATTTTACATGCTCGCAACCTTTCTTCTCCAAAATAGTAGCAATCCCTCTAGCACCCGAAAAAGCGCAGATGTCGCCGCGGCTGTTCAGAATTTCCTCGAAGGCCTCTGCTTCGTGACTGATCCATTCCATTGGACCTTCAGGATTGCCTCTTGTAAAATTCTCTTCGCGCACCAACGCCGGCAAAGCTGGATTTTATTTTCTTGACGCATTCAATGGATTTAACATAGCATTTTCTCTGGGATGCACGAAGCTCTTTAACACTTATCTCCAAATGATTGGCCAATTGGTCACTAAGCTCTCGTTTTGTCTCTTCAAGTATACGTTCTTCTTTAGCTCTAGCTAGCTGTTTCTGAAGATCTTTAATTTCACGTTTTTGAGCTTCGGCCTGGGCTTTCGAAGCAGCTTCGTCCTTTCTTACCTTGTCTACCAATGTAAGCAGAATTTTATCTTTTTCCAGAGCTTCGTTTCTCAGTTTAATAACTTCTGATCGTAGATTGTTGAACGCAATTTCATAGCTCTCGTCTTTGGCACTCTTTTGTGTTCTCAATGCGTTGCTTAGAATTAAACCCTATATGAAAAAGAGTTCGTATAAGAATAAAAGAATGAGTTACGAATTGTGAAATTTTCAAACGTCTAATTCCCATACCTTCAGGCTATTATACGCAAGACTATCCGCGAGATCTTCTTTCGTCATAGCGCATAAGCCAGCTTCGAGCTTCGGAAACCCCACACTTCTAGCCATCTCCCGACAGACGGACAATTCTTTGTTGTCTGGGAGGCAGTATAGGAAATCTTCTTCGTTCGTCCCATTGAACACTAGTGCCCCCTTCGGATATTTCAATTCTTTGGCATAGTGGTTAGCTTCAAAAATTTCTTCTTCCGATAACTTTTTCCCCGAAGCATGTCGCACGATATAGTCATATATTTTGGAAGATGCTTCGGGATGGCGGTATCAATTTCTTCGACCGAAGCTGGCTCTGACATTTTCATTTCTTCGGTTGCCTTTGCAATTTTTACTTCTTCTGTTTCCGAAGCTGGTTCTGAAGGCCCGGTTTCAACTCCAGTCTGTGGCTTCGGAGCTTCAGCAACGGACACTTTAGCAAGCGCCTCAGAAGTTTCAGCAGTCTTCTTTGGGGTTGTGCTTGGAAGTTTAATTGTTTCCAAAACATCTAACACGTTAACCATTCTTTTCCTTTTTGGGGTCGCTGTCGGCCCCTTTTTAATTTTTGCTACTTCAATTTCTACTGAAGGACTTAAAATTTCTGATATTTTTGCTCCCTCAGTTGATGCTTTTGCTTCTTCCATCTTTTCTGTCGATGGCGCTTCGGCCAGCTCTTTGGTTTCTGGTAACAGAGTCTTTGGTTCCTCCAATTCTTTTGTTGTTAGCGCTTCGGCCAGCTCTGTGGCTCCTGGCAGCGCAGTTGGTTCCTTAGCTTCGGGAGCCGAAGACGTTGCGCTGCCAAATTCAGGCACTGTGGCTAGTTCAATGTAGCGTGGCCGGTGTGTGAGAACTTTTACCCTTTTTCTCTTCGGCGCTGGCTCGCTAGGAGCAGCTGAAGCAGTTTCTTTTGCAGAAGTCGTACCTTTCCTTTTCTGCCCCCGCGCTGGATAATGGTAGTTGGGGTACATGAACCCAATTGCATCAAATACTCGGTTTAGTCTTTTCTTTCTTCGGCCTCCGAAGGCTGCTGACAATGCAGTATCTTCAGCCTTCGAATATATCCCAAGCAATTCATCGCTTACAGTCTCAATGCTTTTTAACCAATCATCATCTGGTTCAACGAACTTGTCCCCATACTTGAATGTATACTTCAGCCTGACTAGCCCACCTTCGTCAGTTTCTTTAACAGTTTCTTTTGGCATTTCCCAATTATCCGCAAGAGGCCATACTCTGAAGGCAATGTGTTCTTGTATTAAATCTCTTGTCCCAATAAAAGAGCAGACTACGCCGAAGGCCCGTTGGCATTCTTCGGCTGCTTCATCCATTTCTATCTTCGGTTTCCGAAGTCCGAAGCGCTGCCAGATGGGGCACATGATGACATCCTTAATATCCTCTCGAACCTTCAAATCATTTTTTACATAAAACCATTCTTTCATCCATTCCCCGGGCCATCTCTTACGAAACGTGGGCACGGGACAGCTTGATCCAGAGCGAGCGCCAAAGTTGTAGCAACCAAAGTTGTTATGGTATTGCTCTTTACCCCAGGGCTTCGTTTCATATAACAGTTCATGTATATTGCAAAAGCTTTTTGCACTTGGCTCTAGACCCTGACTCTTCACAGCCCAGACGAAGATTCCCATTCTTATTATTGCTTTAGGGGTAAGTTGATGGAGGTAAATCTGATATATTTTCAGAACTTCTACCACGAATCTGCTTAAAGGGAATCGTAGACCAGCTTTTAAAAAGCTTCGGAAGATAACAACTTCATCATCTTCGGGAGTCAGCACAGTTCTTTCTCTGGCATCTGCTCTCACAATGGACATATCTCGAAAGTATCTCCCTTTCATATTTTCAAGGTGACTTTGCCCAATAGTTGATTTTCCGAAGACTGAATGGCTTGGTCGCCATGGCCGATCTTCAGAATCTTCACCCCCGCTGTCTGCATCGTAACTGTCACTTTCACCAGTATCTTCAGATAAACCTTCTAAAATCTCCCTTGTAATCTTCTTCGTATTTTTCTTCGCCATTGACTCAAGAAAACCCAGATGCATCTCTTCAGAAAGGCTCAGCTTCATTTCGGCGGCAACCTTCTTCTTCTCAGACATTCCTTCGGAATTCTTCCTTCTCCCTTCCGAAGCTTAAAACTAGGGAGGCAACCAAATATTTTAGGCAGAAAACTATTTGAGCAGGTAAAACGGATGGCAAGAGAGCGTGTCAAATAAAATGTGGTGAGCCCGTATTTATAAACCCATTATGTCGGAGACTGGAGGGTCCCATTTGACAATGACTGTTGCTATTCTAGCAAAAGGAAGGTGTTTTTTCGGACCTTCGGCTCATAGCCTTCGTCCATTTCGCAATCTGAATTTATTATTCTAACAAATTAATATTGCGAGGGGCTACTGTTGGGGGCCTTCGGCTTCCGAAGGTCCTCAAAAACATGATTTAACAATGTTTCTGGAGTAAAATACATTAACAGGTATCTTCGGACTCGGATCAGAGCCATGGTATGAAGAAGCACAAAGAACACAAAGGTTTGCGCAGAGCCGAAGCTGTGTGTAGAAGAGCTTCGGAATAGCGGCGGAAAAGGAAACCGACTTAAAGATGAAAAACCAGATTAGACCTCGAAGAATTATCATAAAGGGCATTAATGTAATTTTGCGTGGGCTGCGACCCGCTCCTATAAATAGGTGAACAGTATCCCCGTACTGTTCACGCGGATTTGACATTGGCTTTTACGTCATACTCGTACTTTTACCTTCTCACGAGCTGAAGGTACATTTGTAATTTGACATCATTTCTATTTTTCCATCATAATAAAATGGGAATGTGTTGACAATAATACATAATTGTTTATGTCATTTTTTATGTTTTATACAATCCCTTCTTCATTATTATGTTTTATGCTTATAAAAGGTATATCCTTCATAACCTTCGTCCGAAAATCATTATATCCTTAGGGAAATAATGCTTCGAAGGACGAAGGATATTAACATTTAACATTTTGTGTTGCCTTGTTCTTGATTCATAGCATTTGAGAACAAGTCCCCAACACCTCACCCAGAGGGCCATCAATACTGACGTGGAAACCTTAGCGGGTGGCTTTGTACTAAGGATATTTTGTGAAAGCCTCATAGTGGATCCCTAGCCATTCACCTAGGCAGTTGTTGGGGGTATTTTTCTCAGCCGAAGGTCCTTAAGGAAAAAACATCTTCGGCAAAATGATACAAAGGATCAACGAAGCCTCCTTCAGCCTCGGTTTAGCTCCTCAAGACGAAGACTCTGTGAAAAGACGACAGTGTGAGATGCCAAAGCTTAATGGCTTCAGCCCAGACCAAGCAAAGAAGGAAAAAGGACTAGATATGCCTCATTGGTTTTAATTACTTGTAAACAAGTGTTCGAGGGCACAAATGTAATTTTACCCGGGCTGCGTCCCATGCCTATAAATAGAAGAACAGTACCCCCGTACTGTTCACATTGGATTGTAATCACTCTCGCTTTATTCTCGCGCCCCCACCTTCTAGCAAGCCAAAGGTATCAATGTAATATGAATATTATAGATGTTTATTCATGTTTATGGAATACAAAGATATATAGATTATTGATACATGATTATTGTTATCTCTATTTCTTTGTGTTCCTTTACTTTCTTATTCACATTCATATTTATATACTGAAATGATGAAGGTATGTCCTTCATGACCTTCATCTAAAGATCATTATATCCGAGAGGAAATAATGCTTCGAAGGACGAAGGTCTTTTACCATTAACAATTGTATTGCCTTGTTCTTGATTTATAGCATTTGAGAACAAGTGACCAACATTGACGCCCACCTTCGGTGAACTCACTTCCACAACTGTGATGATGGCTTCGCAAAGCAACCAAGTTGTGGCACCTTCGGCTATGAAGCTGGTGCTCCCAATCACAGGCGGCTCAAGTTTTGAACCAGCCAACAAGAGGCAGAAGAACGAAGCACAGAGAAGGGTACAACATGTTGGGGTGCAAGGACCCTTCATCAAGTCCAAATGGTCTCACATACCAATCACCTTCTCCCAGGAAGATCTTCAACTCAAGGATTATCCCCACAACGATGCAATGGTCATATCTTGTGTCATCAAGGGATTTCTGGTCCACAATGTCCTGGTAGACGCAGGCAGTGTAGCGAATATCATATTCGCAAAGGCTTTCAGGCAAATGCAAGAGCCAGATGATAAGATACGTGATGCAACACACCCCCTTTGTGGTTTCGGAGGAAGACAGATTGTGGCGCTCGGTAAGATAATCATGCCGGTCACCTTCGGCTATGTTCACAACACAAGGACAGAACAGGTTGTCTTCGACATTGTTGAGATGGACTATCCATACAACACAATCATTGGTCGAGGGACGCTCAATGCCTTCGAAGCAATACTCCATCCAGCATATCTTTGCATGAAGATACCTTCGGAACAAGGGCCCATTGTTGTACATGGGAGTCAAGAAGCTGCCAGGAAAGCCGAAGGAAGTTGGACGGATTTGAAGACCATCCATAATATAGATGAAGTCGAAGCTCACCAGCAATATAAGCATAAAAGAGAAAAGGCTGCTTCAGCAGATCAACCAAAGCCCATGCTTTTGTGTGAAGACATAGCTGTTTAAAAAGTGCTATTGGGATCTCAATTATCTAATAAACAAGAGAAGACCTTACTGAGATTTTTGTTTAACAACAAAGATGATTTTGCTTGGTCCGCCAATGATCTATGTGGTGTTAATAGAGATATTATTGAGCACTCACTCAATGTAGACCCGTCCTTCAGACCAAGAAAGCAGAGGCTTCAGAAAATGTCCGATGATAAAGCCGAAGGTGCACGAAACGAAGTGAAAAGACTTCTAAGTGCTGGCGTTATCAGAGAAGTGACATACCCAGAGTGGCTGGCCAATACCGTCATGGTAAACAAAGCTAACAGAAAATGGAGAATGTGTATTGACTTCACAGATCTCAATAAAGCATGCCCGAAGGATGAATTCCCATTACCAAGAATAGAATCCCTTATGGATGCAGCAGCTACTTCGGAGCTTATGAGTTTATTGGATTGCTACTCAGGATATCATCAAATTTGGATGAAGTAGGACGGTGAGCCAAAGACAAGCTTCATAACTCTTAGTGGGACTTATTGTTATCTTTGGATGCCTAAGGGGCTCAAGAATGCTGGAGGAAGCTTCAATAGAATGACTACCAAAGTCCTTCACTCCTAAATTGGCAGAAATGTGCTGACATATGTTGATGATATCATAGTAAAAAGCACGAAACAAGAAAACCATGTTGCTGATTTGCAAGAAACATTTGCCAACTTCAGACGGGCTGGTCTTAAGCTAAATCCAGAAAAATGCGTCTTTGGAGTGAAGAAGGGCAAGTTTCTTGGCTGCTTGGTATCAACAAAGGGTATTGAAGCTAACCCAAGCAAAATTGAAGCTATCCTTCGGATGGAACTGCCAAATTCGAGAAAGGGGACTCAGAGGTTAGCACGAAGGCTGACATCATTTAACAGATTTATCTCAAGATCAGCAGAGAGGAACAGGCCTTTCTTCGAAGTATTGAAATCAGTCGAAGTCTTTCAATGGGGACCAGCTTAGCAGAAAGCCTTCGAAGAGCTGAAGCAGTATTTGATAGATCTAACAACTTTAACCCCACCTTCGTCAGGAACTCCATTACTTCTATACGTGGCTACTTCCCACACTGCGGTTAGTGCGGTGCTTGTACAAGAGAAGCAGGATGGCCAAGTAAAGAAGCAAGCACCAGTATACTTCGTCTCCGAGGTACTTAGTCCATCAAAGAAGAATTACACAGAATTGGAGAAGGTACTGTATGTTGTACTGATGGCCTCCAGGAAGCTTCGGCATTACTTTCAAGCATACCACATAATAGTGCCTTCATCACAACCCCTGAAGGACATAATGAGGAACAGAGAAGCTATAGGAAGTGATGGAAAATGGGCTGCAGAACTCAATGAATTCACCATTGATTATGTCCATAGATCTTCAATCCAGTCCCAAGCGTTAGCATACATCATTGCTGATTGGATGCTAGGGGCTCAGGACGAAGAAAGAATAAGCGATGTCGAAGCTTGGTTAGTGTTTTGTGACGGGTCTTGGGGGACTTTCGGCGCAGGTGCAGCTGTCGTTCTAGTTGCACCATCTAAAGTTAGAACCTGTTATGCAGTAAAATTAGACTTCAGCCGCACAAATAATATTGCAAAGTACGAAGCCCTTCTCTTGGGGCTTCGGAAACTTAAGGCAATGGGTATAAGAAGGGCGATCCTCAAGACTGATTCACAAGTTATCTCGGGTCATGTAGAAAAAAGCAGTAAAGCAAGAGACCCGATGCTTGAAAAGTATTTAGATGCAGTCCGAAGGTTGGAAGCCTCATTTGAAGGTTTTTCTGTAAAAAATATCCCAAGGGAAGAAAATGAACATGCATACTTATTAGCAAAATCAGCGGCTCAGGGGCTCCCATTACCTTCGGAAGTATTTTTTTTGAAACAATAAAGGCACCCTCGGTTGAGCTTATGGAAAGAGAGGTGCTCACAATTTCACCAGTACATAGTGAAGATTGGAGGACCAAGATTGTATCTTTCCTCCAAGGCAATTGTCTTTCGGATGATGAAGTTTATAATAAAAGAATGGAAGCAAGAGCAAGACCATATGTAATTATAGAAGGGGATTTATACAAGCATGGAGTCTGCTCTCCATTGCTCAAGTGCTTGTCTTGAGCCGAAGGTCAAGAATTGATGAAGGAAATACACGCTGGATTATGTGGGGCCCATATTGGGTTTAGGCTTTTACTAGGGAAGGTTTTTAGACAAGGTTTTTACTGGCCGAAGGCAGCTTCAGATGCTGCGGATTTGGTTCAAAAATGTGAAAATTTCCAAAGATGCGTCAGAGACCAGAAGCAACCTTCGTCTTTAACCCAGTTAATACAACCAACCTGACCATTGCAAAGGTGGGGCCTGGATTTGCTAGGACCACTCCCACTAGCACAAGGCAACTTAAAATATGTTGTGGTGGCAGTGGAGTACTTTTCTAAGTGGATTGAAGCAAATCCCTTAGCCACAATAACTTCGGCCACGGTCCAGAAATTATTTTGGCAGAGTATTGTTTGTCGCTTCGGTGTGTCGAAGGCTATAACAGTTGATAACGGAACTCAGTTTGATGCTGAAACATTCAAAACTTTTTGTAGCCAGATTGGTACAAAAATACACTTCACATCAGTGAGGCATCCAGAGTCAAATGAATTGGTAGAAAGAGTAAATGGAATCATAATAACAGGAATAATGAAGTTAATCTTCAACCAACCCAAAGGAAAGTGGCCAGACGAACTAATAAAAGTGGTGTGGAAACACAATACTGCGGTATCAAGGTCAACAGGATTTACACTCACACCCGGTTTTAGAAGGCAAACCGAATGCAAACCATGTACGTGCTAGGATTAGCAATTCACGTACACAGCAGTTACATAACCGGACATCATCACACAGTGCTCGAATAATAACATAAAGGATAGTAATAGTCGATTACATCATGATGTCCGAGACATCCACATAGTCTTTAACAATTATCAAAGTGCGAAAACGAAACGTAGATACACACGACCTTCACAGGCAGCCGACTGGGGGGTTGCCGCTAACCCACGCCTAGAACTCATCGTACTCTTGGAACTCCTAGAAGTTCTCCTCAGCAATGGTTGCAACATGGATAACCTGGGGGGTTTGGTGTGTAAAGCAAGGGTGAGTACACATCAACATACTCAACAATTGTCCTGTTTGGTTGTAGTGAACTAGCTTTATGTGGGGTCAAGTCAAGCAGTTGCTTTTAGTTGGTCAGGTTATTATTACTAGTAGAGAGCCAAGTTTTTAGCATTAGCCCAAGTTGTTAACCCAAAAGCACTCTTTCCAAACGGAAAGAATACTAGAAACCATTACCATAATCATAATCAAAACAATCATCCTCGTCACCACCTGTAAACCAAACATCTCTCATCAAAGTATCTCTAATCAATAGATCTCCCTTGGCCGCTCATAACTGCGAGCACGACTGATATATCAGTTTCATAACACTCTGCAGAGGTTGTGCACTTTACCCACAAGCTGTGATTCCCTTTTGCCTCGGGGCGATCAAACCCTTAAACAGTACCAAGGTGAACAGGCAGGGTTTCACTATGTAGCTTTTACAAAGATTCTCTCAGGTTGTAGCCGCCCGTTAGGTTTCCTAAATGTACCGCGCTCCTCTCCAAGGGGCAATCCACCCTCGGCATCGCGAGCCGCATACACCGAGCCCCATTGACGACACGATGGCGAAGCGAACTACACCTCAGTTCCTCTAATTATTCAGCTAAGGGTGTCCCATACCACCATCATGGTTGCACTGTTTTCCTGAGCGGTCATCCAACGAACCAGTCCTTACGGAGAGGCACTCGAGAAACCGCTCGAGTCCCCTTAAATCTCATAGTATACCATCATAATCAAAAGGGAAAATAACGTATCATAAATAATCTCATCATGTTCATTGACTAGTGTGAAGCAGCATCATAAAGCTAAAACAAAATAACCCAACCCATATAGGTAAGCTAGGACAAGATGAACAAAAGCTAGTCAATCCTTAGGTATAAATTGTGTAAATGCGGGGAGTGAATTAAAAAATGAATAGGACATAGATGGGTAAAGGGACACTTGCCTTCACCAACCAGCTACTGCTCAGGGTATTCACTTGTAACTCCTTCAGACTCTGCCAACTCACCGTTATCTATAAGAGTTCACCCACAAATTTAATATAAAAAGAACAGTACACCATGCAGTAAAATATAATAAATAAGCAGACACTCGGTGCAGGGCTCGCACCTACGACTAAGCGAGAAAGAGAAAGCAACGGTCGAGGCTACATTTGAAGGGTGATCACGTTAAGTGATTATAGATTAAAGTACTCGTCTAAACATAATCCTCTTAATTTGACAATCACACTATACATAGAACAAAGTTATGCTATATGTTTAATTATTATAAAGAATTCAAGGTAGATTTAAGAGGACTGTCGCGCGGCGAAACGAACGACAGCATACACGAACTAAACCGAAATAAAATGAGTCATCGCGCGGCGATGTGCGCGATACAACACTTAGAATGAACTAAAATAAAACGAATCGTCGCGCGAAGAAGCGCGCAAGGAAACACTTGAATTAATTATAAAAAAATGTCGAGCCTCGCGCAACGAAGCGCACGACAACATACGTAACTTAAATTGAATTTAAAACAAAACGCCGCTCGACTAAACGCGCGACATCACACATTAAATAACCTAAACTTAAATCGAATCGTCGTGCGACGAAACATGCGACATCACAATAATAAATCCGGATTTTAACTAAATCGTCGCGCGACAAAGCGTGTGATGCATCACGTTAATTAACTAAATTTAAAATTAATCAAATAGAAATTTGATCGCTGGGGGCCGCGTGCCGCGAGGCAATGGTGGGGGCAGGGGGCCACGCCAAGGGGCAGGGACGGGGGGCCACATGTAACACCCCAGGTGTTACTTTGGGTGTCCACCCAAGGCTACACCATTTAAACCTACTATCACAGGTAGTTTAGTTTGAGCAAAGTACATCAAACTTGGAAATCAAAATCATAAGTAAGTGTAACCCATCTTAGATGTCATGCCTTGGCTTGTTATGCAAGTATAAAGGGGAGAATTGCCCAAACCCTAATGCAAACCCCATTGGACAATGGGAACCCTAGAAGTAATTATGACCAAAGGGTCATGAAAACCACATGATCATGACTTGGGCCAATTATAAAAGTTGTAGTACACTTAATAACCTACAAATAATAGTAAGAAAGTAACCCCAAAAAGATTTCATAAAAACCCCAAAAGGTTCACCAAAGGGTTGAGCATGAAAGAAAAATCAGAATTTGCCTAAGTCCAAAACCAACCTTTGGCCAAAGATCAAACATGTTCACCCTCATTCAAACTTCAAAACATTTCGACCCAATTGACAAAGTGGCGCCAAATTACCTCCAGAATGCCCTGGAGAAAGTTGACACCTACCCTAAGTCATTTGACACGACTTGGCACAAGTTTTGTCTCGGTTTGGACATCTCTGACATAGCCGACTTCCCACCCCCGTATCTCTCTAACCCGACCACATCTACCCTTGGAACTCACATGAACTAGGTAGCTCTAGGTGCAGGGAAGAGATCTCTCATAGGTCCTAGGGCAAGATTCGTACGTTTTGGCCGCTCAGCAGAGGGAAGAACAGGGGTAGAAGCAAAGAGCCACGTGTTCGACGCGCTCTGAGCTCGCCAGAGCACGCCCGACGCGCGCCCCCGCATGCCCCGCGTCGCGCCAAAGCCAAGCCGGTGTCATGGCCCGCGCCCGCACCTATAAAGCACCCAGGGACTTCGGCCGTACCCCTCCGCGCACGCTCGACCACACCGGAGCCCGAAACCACCGGTGTTGCCCCGTGCACGGCGTGCCCGCGGCCACCTGAGCCCCTGCCACCGTAGACCGGCCAACAAAACCCTTCCCAACCCCGTCCAACCCTCGGAGAGGACTGTGCACACCTCGGTGAAGCTCCCCAAGCAAGGAATCGGAGTTTGCTTCGCCGGAGAAGCCAGTCCACGATCGCCGGACTTCGCCCGACCGCCGTGAGCGTAGACCGGGTAATCCTCTGCTCCATTCTTCGATTCCTTGTGCACACAGCCTCTACGTCACCCCGTGAAGCTCACCGTGCCCTTTGATTGAACTAGATCGCCGTGGTTTAGCCGGAACAACCGCCACCGACGAGACCACCCGCTTGCGCGCGTGGACCGGACGATTCCGGCCACCCCCGCCATCGAGCCGTACAACGTTGTGACCGCCAGGACCTCCCGGAGCCAACCCCGCCCCTCGCTGGACCTCTCTCGCCGCCGGTAAGCCACGCCGCCCTTTTCTTTTTTGTGGGTACTGTTACAGAAAAATATAAGGTTTAAGGTTTTACAGAAAACTTTAAGGTTTTGATTTAAATATTGATTTGACCAAAAGCTAAATAATAGGAAGAAAAATGGTTACACTGTTAGACTGAGGCTAAGAAAATTTGGAGGAGTACCTAAGTACTTCTTAACCTGTTTAAAAATAATAAACCTCTCTGTACACCCAGTTAAGATAGAGTTTACCATTTAAAACCTTTTTAGCCTTAAGTTAAAGAAAATAGGAAAGGTAATTTAAATAAAGAACCAGGGAGCACCCATATTTTTGTTAGTCTACTTATTCGGTATAGTTCACTAGAAAAATCTATTATACTCTGGTTTAGTACAAAATAATTGGGATACCTTTTATTTTAAGAAAACAAGGAAAACTTAGAAAAACCCTAGAAAAATAACCCCAAGGTAAAAACACTCCAAACCTTGGGATAATTAATGTTTTGTTATTAAGAACATAGGAAAAAAATGAAATCTGTTGTTTGACATTTTTCAAATAACAAGGCAGTAGAAAGTGCCTTTTTGGCATTTAAATTTAGAAAATCACAACTAAATAACCATCAATTAACTCTCTGTGAT
This sequence comes from Zea mays, assembly GCF_902167145.1. Taxonomy (NCBI): domain Eukaryota; kingdom Viridiplantae; phylum Streptophyta; class Magnoliopsida; order Poales; family Poaceae; genus Zea; species Zea mays. The sequence continues at coordinate 125,086,908 of NC_050096.1, read as the reverse complement.
TTTTGGCACAGAAGCTTGTTATTACTGTTAGATGCCAACAAAAATGACCCTTAGGATAGAACCCACCCCTAGTTAAGAGTTGTAGTGCAAGGTGACCCCATTTGCCCAACTTTTGTTATTTTTGTCCAAAGCATACTCTTTTTATTCTGGACCTCAAATTCCTAGAACAGGCTATAGTGACCAATGGCAACCCACTGTAATTTTTACATAATTTTTGGAAAAAGTTAAACCACTGTTGTAGTTCAAACCCACACTAGAATTCATAATTAGAAAATGAAAAAGGAGAAATTGATAATGGAAACTCGTGTCACCCTAACCCCACTAGCAAAACTTTTTTAATTTGCCCACTGAAATATGTAAGGAAAATACAAATCCACTATGCTTATTCTCAACCAAACCTAAACCTAGGATGATAAGCATAAACCACTAAAAGCCACGTGCGACCAAGAAATCCTAAGTTACTAACTAACTTAGTTTTTTCTTCCTTTAGCTTAATGTTGTTAAATCCTGCATAATCATGACATACATATTCATTTCATTCGATAGACTGCAACCTCGCTGACGGAGAGTACGTCCTCGGAGCAAGGTGATGCTCAGGAGGTAGCCCCGGATCCAGCACCAGAGCCTGCACCAGAGGATCTGCCTGCCACTGCTTTGGAAGGCAAGCCCCGGTTTTATGCATAACCTGTTATTTATGCTATTTTACTACACTTAATGATTGTAGGATTGAATGTGCACTTAAGTGTAGGAGTTGTTTGAAACCCTAGTTGCATGATCTCAGGAATCCTGTTGAGATGAATACTAGTATGCTAGGTCGAGTAGCTGCTTTATTAATTAGGGATCTCGGTAGAAGTCGAGTGATTTTTCTAGCACTCGCGCGAGGTCAGGACATTGATTGTACCCACTTTCATATCATACTGATGTTGGTCTATGGACACGGATCCATGGGGATACGTGGTCTACGAGATGAAATTGGAATAAGGATTAACGTGCGGATACCTGTGTCAAGCAATTGAACGTACTAAGCACATGCCGAGAAATATGGTAAATCGGTAAGCCTAGTACCTGAGTGAACCTGGCAGTGGACATATCCCCTCACGCGACCTGAGACGAGGTCTCCCATTCCAGTTATGGTGGGTACAAGTGCGGTCACTGCACGACGGCAGTCGGGGTCAGTAAGGCATTATACACCAAGGCGGTGAGCCCTGATCTGCTGACGAGGAATCGATGGGGACGGTTGATGTGTGTGGGGACAGAGTACCCCTACATGTCGTGTGTTTAGGTTTACCATGCAAGGATAAAAACTCGATTCGAATCGTCTGCTTCTCGCAGCTAATGAGACTGCTTGATCCATTGTACTGCATTGAGTAACAAGTGGAAATGTGATGAGTTGATACAATATGTTGATTGCTAACTATGTTTGATACCATGTATGAGTAGATAGTACACATTTAGCCTTAAGAGAGTCAAACTTAAATTTGACAAAGCTAAATTTTGATTTACAAACTCAGCTACTGCTTTTGGCAACCAAACCCCACAGCCAAACAGCTGCATGTCTAGAGGTAGAGGAGTAGACTCCTCACACCGGGTAAGTCAAGCTGAGTATTAGTATACTCAGCCTTGCTTGTGGCATAAATTTTACAGGTTATTTGGAGGACATGGTTGCTGGAGTGACTTGGTCGTCCATCTTGCCACCGGGTTGGACTGTCGAGTGGGACCCCGCCTCGGCTGAGGAGGAGCATGAGGAGTGATCGGACAGGCTTCCCCATCTCTCTGTTTATTTATCGTTAATTTCATTCCACTGCACTTCGAACAATGACGGCTACTTTTGCAAAAACTTCGGTGATGATGTAATAATTTAATACTCCTTAATGTATGGTTTTATGCTTTATTGTATTTGCTCTGGGACTCACCATCGAGTGAGATTGTGGTACTTGATCCTGTCAGTGGCCACGTCGGACTAGATCCGAGGAATTGGCGGGTTATTCCCATTTAAGTGTGGTCTAGCCTCGGAGGCGGGACTGGGGCACTTAAGTTGGAATAATTCGGGCAGTTCCGCCACAGCTGGTATCAGAGCTTGTACCACCATAGAGGAATCAATAAACTATAAATATCATCTTTTTCCAAAGTAAAACTTGATAGAAACAAATGTTGGATAGGTCGTAGGACGATCAGGAAAGACCTAGGACGGAAGCCTTAGGATGGTAGAAGGGTAGTTAGGTGGCTAAGTGATTAAGCCCTACAAGCTACTATGAGGGATGGGAGTTCTTCCCTATTTCCCTTTACGTTGATGTGAGGTCGTTCAGGACGAGCATGCATGCATTCTTAATTAAACTAATGGATAATTGGGTAAGGACTTTTATACAGAATGATGACCAACTAAGTACCCCAGTACCATTGTTATAGTTAGAAAGAGGCTGAGTTGTGTTTCCTTTTTCTTTTTTATAATTCTTTTTCTTTTACTTACTCTTAACCGTACACAGATGACTTCCCACGGATCCTCGGACGAAGGGAATGCACTGTCCCACACTAACGGGCTTGCACGAGAGGGATTTCCCCGTATTTTGTGGGAGGTACTTCAGGGGGCCAGTTACACGATGCCTCCTCAGTACGCGGTGCAGCAGTTCGAGAAGCACTGAGTGCCCTGCTATAGGGTGAGGATGACCCTGGAGCCTCATCCCCTACAGCCAGGCTGGTGTTCACTGGACTCTAAGTCGTTTGGATACCGGGCTGAGGATACGATCGAGGCAATTGCTCTGCACGGATTAACCACTTTCTGCGGATTCCACCCCTTGGAGCTGTCCACCCACCCCATTGGCTTGTTCCCCGCTGAGAAGGAGGATGACCCAATGTGGAAGGATCGAGTGGAGCATGCCAAGGACATCTGGGCTATCTACCCAGGTCAGACTGCTCACTTGACAGTGCGGTGCATGAATGCCCTGTACCGTCTGCAAGTGATGCGTGGTCAGGCAATGTCCCATCTGATGGCATTGTTGGAGGCAACTAAGATCACCCTGGATAACAGAGAGGAGCTTGTGGTTGACTTGTCCACTGAGATGGTGGAAAAGGACTTACAGGTGGAGCAACTGTCAAATGAAATCCAAGAGCTTGAGGAACTGGTGGGAACAAGGGAGAACACCATCGAGGTTCTCGAGGATCAGCTTATCAACACCCAGCAGCAGCTTGCCGAGGCTAACGAGCACCTGGATATGCATCACCAGGAGATCTAGGACATGGAGGCCAATGAGGATGTCGACATTGAGGGAGGAGAGGAGCCTGCCTCCAGCTTGGACACTGCTGGCTCAGGGAGACCACCTTCCCCCGAGTCGAGTGTTGCCTCGTTCGCTCACTAGGTATCAGGGGTAGAGCTGGAAGTCGGTGATGGTAGGACTCCTCAAAGTTAGCTTAGCTTTTGCACCCTTGGGGTACTAGGCTAGATAGAGTTGAGTCTTTTGGGCTATTAATGTAATCGTGATAAACTCTTTTGGAAGCATGGTTGATGGATGATGTTAGTCTTAATTTGAGAAGAAAAGTTTATGCCTTGTGAAATCCTTTATGTTTATGCAAGAATCTATCAATTTCGCCTTTTGACTCTTTCATCGCGATGAACCTTAAACCTTAAAGAGGTGTTAGTGAGAATATATGTGATTTTTTAGATGGCCGGGAGAGCGTGTCGTGGTCAAAATGAGCGCGTTCCTCCACCGCCGCCACCGCCTCCCACTCTGCAGGAGCTAATGGCTCAGCAGAATGAGATCTTGAGGCAGTTAGCTCAGCGCCAGCCACCACCTCAGCACTATGGTGGTGGAGATCATCAGCGTCACCCCACGGCAGCCACCTACCAGGAGTTCCTCAGTACCCAGCCACCATTGTTCACCAGGGCAGAGGACCCACTTGATGCGGATGTATGGTTGAGAGTAGTGGAATCCAAATTCCTGCTACTCCATGGAGTTTGCTCAGAGGTCACTAAGGTCAGGATCGCCACCCAGCAGCTTCGCGGACCCGCAAGGACATGGTGGGACCATTTTCTTGCTATGTAGCCAGATGACCGAGAGGTGGAATGGAGAGAGTTCAAGGCAGCTTTCAGGGGGCACCATATACCAGCAGGTATTATGGACCGAAAGCTCAACGAGTTCCTGGCACTCACCCAAGGGAACCGGACAGTGCTACAGTATGCTCAGGCCTTCAATGACCTGTGCCAGTATGCCAGGTATCATGCAGACACATACGAGAAGAAGAGGGACATATTCAGAAGGGGGCTCAGCACTAAGCTCCGTGACCGTCTCAACACCGTCAGGGCCAATAACTATAATGAGTTAGTCAACATGGCCATTTCTCAGGAGGACTGTATCACAGCTCGTCAGGCGGAGAAGAAGAGGAAGACCCCTGTGGCAGGACCTTCAGCTCAGCCATAGCGCTTCAGGATTGTGTCTGACACTCAGAACAAGGGACCTCAGCAGCAGCAAGGGCGATGGGTGATCCGACCACAGCAGCAACATCAGGCAACCAACCGCACCTAGTTTCCAGCTCAGAGGAACAATCAACAGCAGCAGCAATATCGCCAGGCAAATGACAACAGGTGTTTCACATGTGGCAACACCAGACATTATGCCAAGAATTGCCCCAGAAACCAGCAGAGGCGGGGGCAGAATGTTAATCAGAACCAAGGCAAGAGGCAGAAGGTGCAAGTGAGGCAAGGCAGGCTGAACTTCACCACCATGGCTGATATTCCAGAGGGAGCACCCGTCGTGACTGGTATCTTTACAGTTTTGAATTATCCTGCTATCATTCTTTTTGATTATGGTGCATCGCATAGTTTTATCAGTGCCAAATTTAGTGCCAAGTGCCAGTTACCTTTTCACCACACCAATGGGGGTATTACAATTTCAACACCAGGAGGCAGGGTTGCCACCTACCAAATCAACAAGAATGTGCCTATAAAGTTTGGTAGTCTGATAATTAAAACCAACCTCCTCATTTTGGGTTTGGATAGTGTGGATATCATATTGGGAACTGACTGGTTGACCAAACATCAGGCTGTGATTGATATTGCAGTTAGGGCCATTGAAGTGCACTCACCGACCTGTGGTGAAACCACATTATATTTGCCCGACCAGGGATGTACCCGTTCTTGTGCCTTCGTTATGATCGAATCCCCAGTGGAAAGGATCCCAGTAGTTTGTGACTACCCAGATGTTTTTTTGGATGAATTGCCAGGAATGCCACCTGATAGAGACATTGAGTTCGCAATTGAATTGCAACCCGAGACTGCTCCTATCTCTAAGAGACCCTATAGGATGCCTCCCGTGGAATTGGCAGAACTGAAAAAGCAACTGCAAGAGTTGTTGGACAAGGGGTTCATTCGCCCAAGTACTTCACCGTGGGGATGTCCGACCTTATTTGTGAAGAAAAAGGATGAGAGTTTGAGAATGTGTGTTGATTACCGCCCTATCAATGCGGTGACCATCAAGAACGAATACCCACTGCCCCGCATTGATGTTTTGTTTGATCAGTTGGTGGGAGCCAAGGTGTCCTCCAAGATAGATCTTCGCTCGGGTTACCATCAGATCAAGATCCGTGCCAGCGATATTCCCAAGACGGCCTTCTCTACCAGATATGGACTCTATGAATTTTTGGTGTTGTCTTTTGGGCTGACCAATGCCCCGACATATTTCATGTACCTGATGAACTCAGTATTCATGCCAGAGTTGGACAAGTTCGTGGTCGTTTTCATTGATGATATTCTGGTCTATTCCAAGAATGAAGACGAACATACTCAGCATCTGCACATCGTGCTTCAGCGACTGCGCGATCATCGTCTTTATGCTAAGTTGTCTAAATGTGAATTCTGGCTGAAGGAAATTAAATTTTTGGGTCACACAATTTCTCGGGATGGGATATCTGTTGATCCTGAGAAGGTACAAGAGGTAATGGATTGGAAACCCCCGACTATAGTGAGGCAGATTCGGAGTTTTCTCGGATTGGCAGGGTATTATCGATGATTTATTCTGGATTTCTGCAGAATTGCCAAACCAATGACTGAACTGTTGAAGAAAGGAGTCAAGTATGATTGGAGCCAGAAGTGTGAAGAAGCCTTTCATACACTAAGGCAGCATTTGACAACAGCCCCAGTGCTGGCTCAACCTGATAACACAAAGCCCTTTGAAGTTTATTGCGATGCTTCCAGTATAGGATTGGGATGTGTCTTAATGCAAGACAACAGAGTAATTGCTTATGCCTCCCGAGCACTCAGACCCCATGAGCAGAACTACCCTACACATGATCTGGAGTTAGCAGCTGTGGTTCATGCTCTCAAGATATGGAGACATTACTTGATGGAGCTCACTGTAACATTTACACTGATCATAAGAGTCTCAAGTACATTTTCACTCAGGCAGATCTTAACATGAGGCAGAGGAGATGATTAGAGCTAATCAAGGACTATGATTTGGAGGTACATTACCACCCTGGTAAAGCCAATGTTGTGGCAGATGCCTTGAGCAGAAAGGCCCATTGCAATTGTATGAGCATGGATGCAAGAGTTACCACCCTGTGTGATGAGTTGTGCAAGCTGAACCTGGAAGTTGTTTCTTCAGGTGATTTAAATTATATCTCGGTAGAGCCCACATTACAAGAGCAAATAGTCAGGGCACAGATTGAAGACAAGGGTGTTCGGGTTATCAAGGAAATGATCAAGCAGAAAGCAGAAAAATACAAGTGCTTCCGTCAGGACAGCAAGGGAATTCTATGGTTTGGAGATCGATTGGTTGTTCCCAAGGACCCGGAGCTCAGAAAGAAGATATTGGATGAAGCCCACCTTTCAAAATTCTCCATGCACCCCGGCAGTAACAAGATGTATCATGATCTCAGATCCTTATACTGGTGGACTAGAATGAAGAGGGAAATTGCCAAGTACATATCCGAGTGCGATACCTGCCAGAGAATCAAAGCCAGTCATTTGAAGGCAGCAGGCCCTTTGCAACCCCTTCCCATACCATCTTGGAAATGGGAGGACATCTGCATGGATTTTATCGTGGGATTGCCCAATACCTCCAGGCACCATGATTCCATTTGGGTTATTGTGGACAGATTGACGAAGACCGCTCATTTCTTACCAGTGCATACCACCCACAAGACAGAGAAATATGCAGAAATCTATGTTGATCAAATAGTGCGTTTGCATGGTATTCCAAAGACCATTGTATCTGACAGAGGAGCACTGTTTGTGGCACACTTTTGGGAGCAGCTACAAGAATCACTTGGGACCCAGGTAATACGAAGCTCAGCATACCATCCTCAAACAGATGGCCAGACAGAGAGAGTAAATCAAATCCTCGAAGACATGTTGCGAGCATGTGTACTACACTACGGAAAGGATTGGGACAAGTGCCTTTCTTTGGCAGAGTTTTCTTATAATAACAGCTACCAGTCCAGTTTGAAGATGGCACCTTTTGAAGCCTTGTATGGGAGAAGGTGTAGGACCCCGCTGAATTGGTCTCAAGCAGGAGAGAGGGAAATATTTGGACCAGACTTGGTACTTGAAGCAGAGGAAAGGGTCGGAGTTATTACGAAGAACTTAGAAGCTGCTCAGGCCAGGCAAAAGAGTTATCATGACAGGAGGAGGAAACCTTTGTAGTTTGAAGTGGGAGATCATGTTTACCTTAAGGTGTCACCCACCAAGGGTGTCCAGAGATTCGGGATCAAGGGCAAGTTAGCTCCTCGCTACATTGGACCCTATGAGATCAAAGCAAGTTGTGGACCCGTAGCCTATCAATTGGAATTGCCACCTCACATGTCAGCAGTTCACAATGTGTTTCATGTATCTCAGCTGCGAAAATGTGTCCGCCTACCCACTGAAGTGCTACCTGAACCAGACATTGAAATAGAACCAGACTTGTCCTATCAAGAGTACCCCGTCAAGGTATTGGATCAGAAAGAGAGGTCAACGCGGGCAAAGTTGATCAGAATGTATAAGGTTCAGTGGAGTCACCATTCAGTAGAAGAAGCTACATGGGAGACTGAGGATTTTCTACGCTCTCGCTTCCTCGACTTTCTGCCCAAAGGAGTCGGTACGTAACCCAAAACCCCACCCCCACCTGCCATTTGAATACAAATATAAGAAAAACTTAGATGATAAGGGTAGTATAAGTTGTGGTTTTAACATAAAAAGGACTTCCTTCTGAAGTCGCAAAGAGAATGACATTCGAAGAGCAGTTAACAAGAGAAACTTGGATAAAAGAAAGGGTAGCACACCAACACTCCTTCACGGCACCCCTCCAAGGGACTCTACCTAAAATCTTGGGACGAGATTCCTTTAAGGGTGGAGGGCTGTAACACCCCACGTGTTACTTTGGATGTCCACCCAAGGCTACACCATTTAAACCTACTATCACAGGTAGTTTAGTTTGAGCAAAGTACATCAAACTTGGAAATCAAAATCATAAGTAAGTGTAACCCATCTTAGATGTCATGCCTTGGCTTGTTATGCAAGTATAAAGGGGAGAATTGCCCAAACCCTAATGCAAACCCCTTTGGACAATGTGAACCCTAGAAGTAATTATGACCAAAGGGTCATGAAAACCACATGATCATGACTTGGGCCAATTATAAAAGTTGTATTACACATAATAACCTACAAATAATAGTAAGAAAGTAACCCCAAAAAGATTTCAGAAAAACCCCAAAAGGTTCACCAAAGGGTTGAGCATGAAAGAAAAATCAGAATTTGCCTAAGTCCAAAACCAACCTTTGGCCAAAGATCAAACATGTTCACCCTCATTCAAACTTCAAAACATTTCGACCCAATTGACAAAGTGGCGCCAAATTACCTCTAGAATGCCCTGGAGAAAGTTGACACCTACCCTAAGTCGTTTGACACGACTTGTCACAAGTTTTGTCTCGGTTTGGACATCTCTGACATAGCCGACTTCCCACCCCCGTATCTCTCTAACCCGACCACATCTACCCTTGGAACTCACATGAACAAGGTAGCTCTAGGTGCAAGGAAGAGATCTCTCACAGGTCCTAGGGCAAGATTCGTACGTTTTGGTCGCTCAGTAGAGGGAAGAACAGGGGCAGAAGCAAAGAGCCACGTGTTCGACGCGCTCTGAGCTCGCCAGAGCACGCCCGACGCGCGCCCCCGCGTGCCCCGCGTCGCGCCAAAGCCAAGCCGGCGCCATGGCCCGCGCCCGCGCCTATAAAGCACCCAGGGACTTTGGCCGTAGCCCTCCGCGCATGCTCGACCTCACCGGAGCCCGAAACCACCGGCGTTGCCCCATGCACGGCGTGCCCGCGGCCACCCGAGCCCCTACCAGCATAGACCGGCCAACAGAACCCTTCCCAACCCCGTCCAACCCTCGGAGAGGACTGTGCACACCTCGGTGAAGCTCCCCGAGCAAGGAATCGGAGTTTGCTTCGCCGGAGAAGCCAGTCCACGATCGCTGGACTTCGCCCGACCGCCGGTGAGCGTAGACCGGGTAATCCTCTGCTCCATTCTTCGATTCCTTGTGCACACAGCCTCTACGTCATCCCGTGAAGCTCATTGTGCCCTTTGATTGAACTAGATCGTCGTGGTTTAGCCGGAACAACCGCCGCCGACGAGACCACCCTCCTGCGCGCGTGGACCGGACGATTCCGGCCACCCCCGCCGTCGAGCTGTACACCGTTGTGACCGCCAGGACCTCCCGGAGCCAACCCCGCCCCTCGCCGGACCTCTCTCGCCGCCGGTAAGCCGCGCCGCCCTTTTCTTTTCCGCGGGTACTGTTTAAACCTGAGGAGGGACCGCGGGGGGAGAAGAAGAAAAGGCTAGGGGTTTTGCGCATTGTCAGTGACTCAGGGGAATAGTAGTGCAGGGGTATAACTGAGAGGGTTAGTTTGGAAAGAACCCGAGGACTTCAGTGCAAAGTGGTTTTTCCAGGAAACCTTTTTAAAAATCTGATTTAAATTCAAAGAGAGCTTAAACAATTCATATCTTCTGTTTTGTTCACCCAAATTGAGTCAAACCAATTTTGCCAGATCTTAAATAATGTAAACTACTTAAGAAAAATATAAAACCCTTAAGTGTTACAGAAAACTTTAAGGTTTTGATTTAAATATTGATTTGACCAAAAGCTAAATAATAGGAAGAAAAATGGTTACACTGTTAGACTGAGGCTAAGAAAATTTGGAGGAGTACCTAAGTACTTCCTAACCTGTTTAAAAATAATAAACCTCTCTGTACACCCAGTTAAGATAGAGTTTACCATTTAAATCCTTTTTAGCCTTAAGTTAAAGAAAATAGGAAAGGTAATTTAAATAAAGAACCCGGGAGCACCCATATTTTTGTTAGTCTACTTATTCAGTATAGTTCACTAGAAAAATCTATTATACTCTGGTTTAGTACAAAATAATTAGGATACCTTTTATTTTAAGAAAACAAGGAAAACTTAGAAAAACCCTAGAAAAATAACCCCAATGTAAAAACACCCCAAACCTTAGGATAATTAATGTTTTGTTATTAAGAACATAGGAAAAATATGAAATCTGCTGTTTGACATTTTTCAAATAACAAGGCAGTAGAAAGTGCCTTTTTGGCATTTAAATTTAGAAAATCACAACTAAATAACCATCAATTAACTCTCTGTGATTTTTGGCACAGAAGCTTGTTATTACTGTTAGATGCCAACAAAAATGACCCTTAGGATAGAACCCACCCCTAGTTAAGAGTTGTAGTGCAAGGTGACCCCCTTTGCCCAACTTTTGTTATTTTTGTCCAAACCATACTCTTTTTATTCTGGACCTCAAATTCCTAGAACAGGCTATAGTGACCAATGGAAACCCACTATAATTTTTACATAATTTTTGGTAAAAGTTAAACCACTGTTGTAGTTCAAACCCACACTTGAATTCATAATTAGAAAATGAAAAAGGAGAAATTGACAATGGAAACTTGTGTCACCCTAACCCCACTAGCAAAACTTTTTTTAATTTGCCCACTGAAATATGTAAGGAAAATACAAATCCACTATGCTTATTCTCAACCAAACCTAAACCTAGGATGATAAGCATAAACCACTAAAAGCCACGTGCGACCAAGAAACCCTAAGTTACTAACTAACTTAGTTTTTTCTTCCTTTAGCTTAATGTTGTTAAATCCTGCATAATCATGACATACATATTCATTTCATTCGATAGACTGCAACCTCGCTGACGGAGAGTACGTCCTCGTGCCGGAGCAAGGTGATGCTCAGGAGGTAGCCCCAGATCCAGCACCGGAGCCTGCACCAGAGGATCTGCCTGCCACTGCTTTGGAAGGCAAGCCCCGGTTTTATGCATAACCTATTATTTATGCTATTTTACTACACTTAATGATTGTAGGATTGAATGTGCACTTAAGTGTAGGAGTTGTTTGAAACCCTAGTTGCATGATCTCAGGAATCCTGTTGAGATGAATACTAGTATGCTAGGTCGAGTAGCTGCTTTATTAATTAGGGATCTCGGTAGAAGTCGAGTGATTTTTCTAGCACTCGCGTGAGGTCAGGACATTGATTGTACCCACTTTCATATCGTATTGATGTTGGTCTGTGGACACGGATCCATGGGGATGCATGGTCTACGAGATGAAATTGGAATAAGGATTAACGTGCGGATACCTGTGTCAAGCGATTGAACGTACTAAGCACATGCCGAGAAATATGGTAAATCGGTAAGCCTAGTACCTGAATGAACCTGGAAGTGGACATATCCCCTCACGCGACCTGAGACGAGGACTCCCATTCCGGTTATGGTGGGTACAAGTGCGGTCACTGCACGACGGCAGTCGAGGTCAGTGAGGCATTGTACGCCAAGGCGGTGAGCCCAGATCTGCTGACGGGGAATCGATGGGGACGGTTGATGTGTGTGGGGACGGAGTGCCCCTACATGTCGTGTGTTTACGTTTACCTTGCAAGGTTAAAACTTGATTCGAATCGTCTGCTTCTTGCAGCTAATGAGACTGCTTGATCCATTGTACTGCATTGAGTAACACGTGGAAATGTGATGAGTTGATACAATATGTTGATTGCTAAATATGTTTGATACCATGTATGAGTAGATAGTACACATTTAGCCTTAAGAGAGTCACACTTAAATTTGACAAAGCTAAAATTTGATTTACAAACTCAACTAGTGCTTTTGGCAACCAAACCCCACAGCCAAACAGCTGCATGTCTAGAGGTAGAGGAGTAGACTCCTCACACCGGGTAAGTCTAGCTGAGTATTAGTATACTCAGCCTTGCTTGTGGCATAAATTTTACAGGTTCTTTAGAGGACATGGTTGCTGGAGTGACTTGGCCGTCCATCTTGCCACCAGGTTGGACTGTCGAGGGGGACCCCGCCTCGGCTGAGGAGGAGCATGAGGAGTGATGGGACAGGCTTTCCCATCTCTCTGTTTATTTATCGTTAGTTTCATTCCGCTGCACTTCGAACAATGACGGCTACTTTTGCAAAAACTCCAATGATGATGTAATAATTTAATACTCCTTAATGTATGGTTTTATGCTTTATTGTATTTGCTCTGTGACTCACCATCGAGTGAGATTGTGGTACTTGATCCTGTCAGTGGCCTCGTCGGACTAGATCCGAGGAATTGGCGGGTTATTCCCATTTAAGTGTGGTCTAGCCTCGGAGGCGGGACTGAGGCACTTAAGTTGGAATAATTTGGGCAGTTCCGCCACACCACGTGCCGCGCCGAGGGGAGGGTTGGGGCCACGCCACCGCGCCAAGGGGCCAGGACGGTGCCACGCCGCCACCAAGGAGGCACGCAAGGACACGCGCAGGGGGGGCAGGGACGCACACAGGGAAGGGGAAAGGGGAGGGAGAGGGAGAGAGAGATAGAGAGAGGATAGGGGAGCTCACCTTGGGATCCAAAAACCAGCGATAACCGTCCACCGGATCACCTAGGACAAAGAGGTCGAAGAGAGGTGGGAGAAAGGGAGAGGGAGTTGCTACGCGGGAAAACCAAATGAGGGAGAGAGGAGGGGGCGCACATGGGGGGGTGGGGCGCCAGGGGCGCGCGGCCAAGGGCCGGGTCGGGTCGTGCTGGGCTAGGTCTCGGCCCGGGACGGAAGCCCACAACACACAAGACCACTGATTGGAATCCAATTGCAAATCAAATTCCGAAACGAGGCGAGACGGACGCGTGATTAAACACAACATCAGACAAAAGAAATATGCTTCGTCATGATGCAACACCCATGTCAACTTAGGTTTTTTGTTTACACGCACTACAGACACCAGTCGTTATACTGCTTTGAAAATGGGAAGAAGGAGCGAAACAGGAAGAGAAAAGAGAGTAACGCCTGAATTTGGTGAGTATCGAAGATGAAAAATTCTACCCCCCTAAATTTAGGGTGTTATAAACCTATCCCCCTTAAAAGAATCTCGCCCTCGAGATTCAAGGTTGGCCAGCAAAGAGTTCGGGATACTTGGCCATCAGATCATCTTCATGCTCCCAGGTTGCTTCTTCCTCAGAGTGGTGACCCCATCTGACTTTGCACATTCTGATAGTGTTCCTCTAGGTGACCCTGTCTGCAGTCTCAAGAATCTGCATTGGCTTCTCTATGTAGGTCAAGTCTTCTTGGACTTCTATACCTTCCACTGGCAACTGCTCTTCTAGCACACGCAGACACTTCTTCAACTGAGACACATGAAAGACATCATGCACCGCTGACAAATCTTCTGGCAGATTGAGCTGATAAGCCACTTCTCCACGCTTTGCGAGAATCTGATACGGACCAACATACCGTGGCGCTAGCTTGCCTTTGACTCCGGATCTTCTAACTCCTCTGATAGGCGATACCTTCAGGTAGACAAAATCTCTGACTTCAAAACTTAGCTCTCTCCTTCTCATGTCTGCATAACTTTGCTGCCTTGTTTGCACTATCTTCAGGTTCTCCCGAACCATCTTGATGTTCTCTTCAGCTTCGAGCAAAATGTTTAGCCCAAACACTTGCTTTTTCTAGGCTGATCCCATTGCAATGGAGTTCTACAACTCCTTCCATAAAGCGCCTGAAATGGTGACATCATCAAGATGGCCTGGTTACTGTTGTTATAAGAGAATTCTGCATAAGGTAACCTCTTGTCCCATCCAAAATAATCTTGCAACGCACAGGCTCTCAATATATTTTCAAGGATTTGATTAGTTCTTTCAATCTGACTGTTTGTTTGCGGGTGATAAGCTGAACGAAATTCAGATGTGTACCCAAGGCTTCATGCAAATGTTGCCAGAAATGAGAGGTGAACTGCGTTCCTCTGTCTGACACTATCTTCTTTGGCACACCATGAAGACAAACGATCTGGGACATGTATAGCTTCATCAATATTGCACTGTTGTAGCTAGTCTTGACAAGTATGAAGTGGGCTGACTTGGTCAAGCTGTCCACCACTACCCAAATGGAATCGTAGCCGCCTCGAGTCCGAGGCAATCCGACTATGAAGTCTATCCTGATTTCATCCCATTTCCAATGAGGAATTCACAACGGCTGCAACAACCCAGCTGGCTTCTGATGAGAGCCTTGATCCTCTGACAACTGTCACATATGGCCACATGCTCTGCGATCTCCCTTTTCATTCCATACCACCAAATTTCTTCTTCAGATCCTGATACATCTTCTCACTTCCAGGGTGTATGAAATAAGCTTTCTCATGAGTTTCCTTGAGGATCAACTCCCGAATGGACTGGACATTGGGGACACACAAACGGTCCTTGAACCATACCACACCTTTTGCATCTTCCCGAAAGTCTTTTCCTCTTCCTTCTAGAATCAGTTGCCGGATTTCACTGATCTTCTCATCATTCTTTTGTGCTTCTTTGATTTCCCGCTCTAAGGTGGGTTCTAACTCAATTGTTACTCCTCGCATGTTATTCAGAAATCTGAGATTCAACCTGTCAAACTCTTTGGCCAACTCATAAAGCATCGGATAAGCGACCATCATATTGACTTGACTTTTCCTGCTTAAAGCATCTGCCACCATGTTTGCTTTGCCTGGATGGTAATGAATTTCCAATTCATAGTTTTTGATCAATTCTAACCATCTTTGTTGTCTCATATTTAGCTTCGACTAGGTGAATATGTACTTCAGACTCTTGTGGTCTGTGTAGACATCACATTTCTGCACGTACAGATAGTGCTGTCATGTCTTCAATGCATGAACCACTGGTGCCAACTCTAGGTCGAGGATTGGATAATTCTTCTCAAGAACCATTAGCTGTCGAGACGAGTAAGCCACAACTCTTCCCTCTTGCATCAATACACATCCCAAGCCAGTGTAGCAAGCATCACAATACACCGAGAAGGGCTTGTACACATCCGGCAAGACTAAGACAGGCGTTGTAGTCAACTTCTCTTTCAGTGCTTCAAAGGCCTCTTGACACTTATGGGTCCACTTGAACTCACTTTGTTGGCTAGCAAAGCTGTCATCGGTTTTGCGATCTTCAAAAATCCTTCAATGAACCGCCAAAAATATTCGGCCATTTCAATGAAACTCTTGATTCCTCAAGCATATGTTGGCGATTTCCAGTTCAGAATGTCTGCCACTTTCTTCGGATCCACCGCCAATCCATCTTTGTTTATTATGTGACCTAAGAATAGGACTTCAAATATCCAGAACTCGCACTTACTCAACTTAGCATACAGCTGGTGTTCTCGCAATCTCTGCAATACCACCTTCAAATGATCCACATGCTCCTCCTCACTTTGAGAATATATAAGAATGTCATCAATGAATACCACTAAGAATTTGTCGAGATAATCCTTGAATACAATGTTCATCAGATTCATGAAGAAGGTTGATGCATTCGTCAGGTCAAAAGACATAAAAATAAACTCATATAGCCCATACTTGGTAATAAATGTCGTCTTCGGAATGTCTGAAGGTCGAATCCTGAGCTGGTGATAACCTGACCTCAGATCTATCTTTGAGAACACGCTGGCTCCTCTCAGCTGGTCGAACAGATCTTCTATCCTAGGCAAGGGGTACTTGTTCTTGATTGTGACCTCATTCAGAGCTCGATAATCGAAGCACATCCTCCTAGTGCCATCTTTATTTTCCATGAATAGGATAGGGGCGGCCCAAGGTGAGGTGCTTGGTCTGATGTAACCTTTCTCTGACAGCTCATCTATTTGCTTCTTGAGTTCAACCAACTCAGGTCCAGATACCCTGTAAGCTCTTTTAGAAATGGGGGCGGTTCCAGGAAGAAGCTCTATGGCAAACTCAACTTTCCGCTCAGGTGGCATACCTGGTAAATCTTTCAGGGACACATCCGGAAACTCTGACACACAACTTTGATAGTCTCGAGTGGATCTGCCTCACTACTATCAATAGCCATCTGATGACAACCTCCTTTCTTTGGCTCAGGTGAGACTAACTCAGCCACTAATGCTTCTCCTAGTGGGGACACCAACTCAATTGTCCTCTTATCACAGCTGATAACTGCTTGGTACTTATCTAGCCAATTCATCACTAGGATGACATCTATTCCTTGGTACCCATTACTATGAGGTTAGCGGGAAACTCTGTCCCCCTTATTTCCACACTTACATTCAAGCAAACACTATCGGCTCGAACTTTACCACCGGCTGAATCAATTTAAATGGGTGTTGACATGGTAGTTATTGGAAGATTATGCTCTTCTACCCATGATGTAGTAATAAACGAATGCGTCGCTCCAGTATCAAATAATACTTCTGCAATATGGGAGTCGACTGGAAACATACCTACTATCATGCCTGGTGTTTCCTGAACTGCTTCAACCTCCAAATGGTTCAGTCTCCCATGGTTGTAGGGTGTCTGGACGCGGTTGCCTGCTCTTGGCTGAGACACATTCTGCTTCGCTGGGTCACTAGGGCCTGACTGCTGCTGAGCTACCTTCTTTGGACAATGCATCACCCAATGGCCTTGCTCTCCACAATGGAAACATGCTCTGCCTCCGCCTTGCACTGGGCTGCTTGACTGCTCTGGTTGGTTGCTAGGGCGGGGAGGCGAGGTGCCTACTAATTCTGCCTCTGGAACTGACTTCCTCCTACATAACTATTCTGACGATTCTGTTGTTGATGCTGGGGGTACTGCCTCTGAAACTGCTGCTGAGGCGGGCGCTGATTCTGCTTGAACTACTGAGGCAGGTTGCCTAAGAAATGGGGGCGATTGCTGCCTCTAGGCTGAGGCCCACCAATCTTGCGCTTGCGATCCTCCATCTCCTTGCGCTTCTTCTCTGTCATGATTGCTCTGTCGATTAGGTGCTAAAATGTGGGGAAGGTATGGTTCATCAGCTGATAGTGCAGGGGATCGACTAAACCTCTCAAGAAACGATACTGCCTCTCGGCGTCTGTGCTGACATCTTCAGGAGCATAGCGGGAGAGCTGCAGAAACCTGTCTCGGTACTCACTGACTGACATGGGCCCTTGCTTGAGCGCCGAAAATTCCTCCTTCTTCACTATCATCAGACCTGCTAGAACATGATACTGATGGAAATTATCTCTGAATTCCTCCCAGGTGATGGTGTCAGGGTTGGCATGGGTGGCGAGGTAGGACTCCCACCAAGACTGAGCTGCTCCCCTCAACAAACGAGGACCATACAAAACTTTCTCTCTGTCATCACACTGAGCGGTGTGCAACTCCCGCTCCACGGTACGCAGCCAATTTTCAGCATCTATGGGGTCAGCAGAGTGAGCGAACACTGGGGGATGACCTCTCATGAATTCAGCACGCTTGTCCCTAGGCATCTGAGGATGAGGTTAAGGTGGGGGCTATCGCTGCTGCTGCTGCATCGCGGCCAGAGTCTGACCAATAGCTTGGACTGCCTGAGTCTCATCAAGAACATCTGCTCTATTGTCATCAGGGGCGGTGGTGGCAACTGCTGCTGGGGTGCCTCATCTTGCAGTGCTGGCTGCTCCTATTGAGCACGCCTTCCTCCTCTGTGCCTATTGTCTGACATCTGCAGAATGCAATCACACATCAGAACTGATCTTGCAAAACTTGTAGCATAAGAAAAGAGTATAGAATTCTTCCACAATATTGAACCGATAAGCATCTTCACTGACTCCCAACACAGACAAGCACAGCTTCCCAGATAAAGAGATAATTAGAATAAAAGGGCTTCCCAACTAGATAACTAATTTTATTAACATTAACAGGTAAACCAAAGTGCAGGGGGCAACCACACTTTGGCGATAGTAATTACAAAGATCCAAATCCATCATAGTCCATCATGACAAACATAAAAAACACAGGATAAGCAAACTACCCTATCTAACTAAAACTAACTGAGAGTAAGACTAAGGCTATGACTAAGACTTCTATTTTAAACATTAATTACAAGATCCGACGCTGACGATCTATTGTTCTAAATTTATCCTGGTTCTGCAATCGGGGTTACCATAGGCATGGTGTCCACCTGAGGTGAGTGGTATGGGTTTTGAGTCCCGACGGGGGTGGGGGAGCCATCCTCCAGGTGACGACGCTCCACGCGCTCAGCCCGCAACTGGGCGATCTCAGCACGAGCCCTACTTAGCTCATCTAAAGCATGGTCCAGCTCCGTGTTTAGCACGACGGCTAGGTTGACTGTGTTGCTCAACCTAGGATTGTCCTCACCAACAGGTGAGACAACCACGCCTCCTATGCTGCCAGATGGACACCGGGGGTAATACCTCAGGTTGAGACCATCAACCACCCCATCGAGCACTGAGCAGTAGTGCAAAAGTGCACGTCGTGCAGCATCTTGCATGGCCGCCTCAGCTGAATCTCGCTTAGTGATAGAGTAATGCTTTGAGCAGACATCCGCACCCCGGAGACTGTTCTCCGGACGGCACAGCAAACAAGTCGCCTCCTAGCTATCTGGCTAAACCCCGCGATTGTGTTGGAAGATAACACAGCGATACTCGATAGACCAGGTACGCCGGTCAAGTGCCTGGCGCAGCAAGGTGTCGAGCGCATCGTGGAAGTGACACCCGCGAGCGGCGTCACGAGTGAGGGGCCGAGCATCCCATCCCTCCGGCTGCTGCTCCTCTGAAAGGTCGATGTTGTGGCTCAAGCTACTATCGTCACCTCCGTTGTCATGGTCTCCTCTAGCAGCTACTCCAGCGGCCGGGAAGCCCAGTGGTGGTGCATGGGGCACCTCCAGCGGGGGCACAGGAGAGCAGCTCCTCATAAACTCTACCTCCTGCTGAGGTGAGGAAGAACCCTGCTGCTCTAACTCCTATCGCCGACGCTCCTGCTCCTCGTGTAGTCGGTGGTGCAGCCTCTCCAAATGGCTAGACTAACCAGTCACCGGACGGCGAAGTGGACGCTCCACGAGACGAGAAGGCAAGAAAGGAATGACTGACTTCCGTGCGGCGTGTCTAAGACGAGCCATCTATAAAAGACACCGTAAGCATAAGAGTGAGAACAGAACTAGTATGACCAGCAAGTAGACCAAAAAATTAGGAAATAGAAATAAACAACATTTTCAGCAAGGTCTAATATATATAATAGAACATAGATTTGGTCGATATGACCATCTTTTGAAGGGATTCCAAAGTCAAGGTGATAATAGAGGTCTATAGTCCTTAGAACGACCATTCTACTCTAGGTTAGAGGTCCTACAGTCAGCACGGCTTTGATACCACTTATGTCACACCCGGTTTTAGAAGGCAAACCGAATGTGAACCATGTACGTGCCAGGATCAGCAATTCACGTACACAGCAGTTACATAACCGGACATCATCACACAGTGCTCGAATAATAACATAAAGGATAGTAATAGTCGATTACATCATGATGTTCGAGACATCCACATAGTCTTTAACAGTTATCAAAGTGCGAAAACGAAACGTTGATACACACGGCCTTCATAGGCATCCGACTGGGGGGTTGCCGCTAACCCACGCCTAGAACTCATCGTACTCTTGGAACTCCTGGAAGTCCTCCTCCATGACTTCATCTTCTCCTGAGCAGTGGTTGCACGTGGACAACCTAGGGGGGTTTTGTGTGTAAAGCAAGGGTGAGTACACATCAACATACTCAGGAATTGTCCCGTTTGGTTGTAGTGGACTAGCTTTATGTGGGGTTAAGTCAAGCAGTTGCTTTTAGTTGGTCAGGTTATTATTACTAGTAGAGAGCCAGGTTTTTAGCATTAGCCCAAGTTGTTAACCCAAAAGCACTCTTTCCAAACGGAAAGAATACTAGAAACCATTACCATAATCATAATCAAAACCATCATCCTCGTCACCACCTGTAAACCAAACATCTCTGATCAAAGTATCTCTAATCAATGGAGCTCCCTTGGCCGCTGATAACCACGAGCATGCCTGATATATCAGTTTCATAACACTTTGCAAAGGTTGCGCACTTTACCCACAAGCCGTGATTCCCTTTCGCCTCGGGCCGATCAAACCCTTAAACACTACCAAGGTGAACAAGCAGGGTACAACTATGTGGCCTTTACAAAGATTCCCTGAGGCTGTAGCCGCCCGTTAGGTTTCCTAAATGTACCGCTCTCCTCCCCAAGGGCAATCCACCCTCGGCAGAGCGAGCCGCATACACCGAGCCCCATTGATAGCACGACGGTGAAGCGAACTATACTTCAGTTCCTCTAATTATTCAGCTAAGGGCGCCCCATACCACCCTCATGGTTGCACTATTTCCCGGGCGGTCATCCAACGAACCAGTCCTTACGGAGAGGCACTCGAGAAACCGCTCGAGTCCCCTTAAATGTCTTAGTATATCATCATAATCAAAAGGAAAAATAGTGTATCATAAATAATCTCATCATGTTCATTGATTAGTGTGAAGCACTAGCATAAAGCTAAACCAAAATAACCCAACCCATATTGGTAAGCAAGGACAAGATGAACAAAAGCTAGTCAATCCTTAGGTATAAATTGTGTAAATGCGAGGAGTGAATTATAAAATGAATAGGACATAGATGGATCAAGGGACACTTGCCTTCACTAACCAGCTGCTGCTCAGGGTCTTCACCTGCAACTCCTTCAGACTCCGCCAATTGACCATTATCTATACGAGTTCAAACATACATTCCACAAATTTAATATAAAAATAACAGTACACCATGCAGTAAAATATAATAAATAAGCAGACACTCGGTGCAGGGCTCGCACCTACGACTAAGCGAGAAAGAGAAAGCAACGGTCGAGGCTACGATCGAAGGGTGATCACGTTAAGCGATTATAGATTAAAGTACTCATCTAAACATAATCCTATTAATTTGACAATCACACTATACATAGAACAAAGTTATGCTATATTTTTAAATATTATAAACAATTCAAGGTAGATTTAAGAGGACTGTCACACGACGAAACGCACGACGGCATACACGAACTAAACCGAAAATAAAATGAGTTGTCATGCGGCGAAGCGCGCGACAAAACATTTAGACTGAACTGAAATAAAACAAATCGTCGCGTGGTGAAGCGCGCAATGAAACACTTGAATTAATTATGAAAATAACGTCAAGCGTCGCACGACGAAGCGGACGACAACATACGACTAAACGCGCGACGTCACACAATAAATAACCTAAACTTAAATCAAATCGTCGCGTGACGAAGCACGCGACAGCAAAATAATAAATCCAGATTTTAACTAAATCGTCGCACGCTTTGTCGCACGTTAATTAACTAAATTTAAAATTTATCAAACTGAAATTTGATCACCGCGCGCGTTGGGGTTGCAAGCGAGGGAACGCACCACGCGCCGGGGCCGTGAGCCGAGCAGGCCGCGCGCCGCGGGGCAAGGGCGGGGGCAGGGGGCCCCGCCGCTGCGCCAAGGAGCAGGGACGGGGGCCGCGCGCCGCGCCGAGGGGCCGGGACGGGACCGCGCCGCCGCTGAGGAGGTGAGCAGGGACGCGCGTGGGGGGGGGGGGGGTGGGCAGGGACGCATGCTCGCGTGTCACACCCGGTTTTAAAGGACAAAGCCGGGTGCATCTCATACATGTGCCAAGAAGACAACATATATAATAACAGAGTGTATAGAGATAAATGTCATAAAACATCAGAGTATTTATTACATAGCGGAAGACTTATTACAAAATAAAATAATAAATATAAAACGAACTAAGGATCGTTGGCGCCAATGTCGACTGAGAAACGCCACCTAGATCAAGTCGAATGCCTCAGTGTTAGGCGACTCCTCTTCGACCACCTGTTCTTCTCCTATGGGGGGGTGTGAGACAGCAAGAGTGAGCTCACATACGTTCATCGCTCAACAAGTTGTGGGGAATAATGTGGCATGAACTCACCAAAGGAGGGAGTTCATGTAGTGTAAGGCTGATCAATGAAGTAAAGGCTGAGGCTGAGCATTGCTTTTATAAGTTGGTCAAAATTTTATTAGCAATTACTAAGTGTAAGTAAATACCAAACCTTAATAATAATAAAGTAATAATAAAATAATCCCAAATGCGATGCAAATGTCAAATTAAATTTAAGTTCCATAATTAATCATGTGAGGGTCCGAGCCGCTCATGACCGTGAGCACGTCTAGTATACCAGTTTTACACTCTGCAGAGGTTGCGCATCTTTACCCACAAGTCATGTTACCCATCTGCCAAGAGATGGCCAATCCCATACACCTCTACCGAGGAGGCGAGGCAGGGTAACACTACGAGGCCTTTACAAAGTTCCACTAGCTTCAGAAATCCCGCTACAGTTTATAGGAAGCTCCAATGCAGGGTTCTTGCCTGACCGCCATCGCAGCAAAATCAACCAAGGACCTCCCTACACTGACCACTCCCCTACTGCCCTTGCCCCTTTCGGGTAAGGAAGACCTCCACTAGCTTTCCTAGTTAATCAGCCAAGGGCGTCCCATTATACCCTTGTGGTAGCACTGTTTTCCCGGGTGGTCGCTCCATGTTCCCATTAACATAATGATCTTAACATGAACAGTAATAATAAAAGAGAATAAAAGAGTAATTATGAATAAAGTATCTTCATACCCAAATCCACATAAAGCAATAGCAGGTACTACCCAAAGAAATATTTCAGTGGTGAACAAGGTATAAAGATAGCCAAAACTAGGGTAACCTATTGGGTCCCATCAAAATTATCCTATGCAGATCATTATAATTAATAAGAACATGGCTGGGAAAAGTAAGTGATCAAGGGCACAACTTGCCTTCAATGAGCTCCTGCTCAGCTACTTCTACTTGTTGAACCTCAGATTCCACAGTGGCTCGCTCGTCTACTCGCATCAACACAATACATACATGATATAGCAAAAATTAACATTGCACCAAACATGTAAATAAAATTCACAGTAAAAATCTATACATTAAAATGAAATCATAGGAACTGGAATCACTAAATTTGGAGTTATAGAATTCAAGTTATGAATTTCTTAAGATTTAATGTGCTTGAAATAGAATTAAATGATAAATTAATTTTTTTACTGTTTTCATGTAAAAACAGGGACACTAAATGATAGAGAATATTATTACAAAATTTTAGAAATTGAAATGGCTCAGTTTGGAGCTAGAATGAATTTTCTATGCATTTTACAAGTTTCTAGATTTGTTTTTGTATTTAAAACGAATTTCTGATATTATTTCTCCAGTTTTAATCCACTCTGGACTGGGCCTCAATTTCTGGATAGGTCAGGGGCTAACGCAGAAGATTCCTAAGGCTCTGCGAACAGTGTAAGGGGACGGCGGGTTGGTTTCTGTAAGTTGCAGGGGCTCTTTTATAAAACGTACCCGCGAAGGGGGTAACTTCTAATCTGAGCCATCCGATCAAGAATCTAGGGCTCAAAATAGATCAAGTGTTATATGAACCGGTATTGAATAATGGCCACTGGATCAAGATCCGAGGGCCCGAAGCCAAGACACCGCCCAGATCTAATCGTGCGCGTCGAAGGCGGATCCAACGGCACAGATTAAACTAGTCCAAACGAGCCACGCGTCACTATCGACACCGTTCACTCCAGGATCAATGGACGGAGACTTGTCTTCCTCGACCCGCCGACCGCGCAGCGCCGCCGTGCTATTAGGGCGCAGACCGGCGAAGCACCGCAGACGCCGCCACAACGAAGTATTGTCCACTTTAGCTAACGCGAATGTACGACGATCTACCCTACTCGATTGGGAACGTACCTGCGCCCAGGCTCGAACAGGTCACCTCGGGGTGAAACGACGGTGGTCCCGCAGCAATGGCGAATCGCCGGTTCGTCGTCCCTGCGGCCCCAGATGAGTTCTCCTCCGGCGATACGATGAGTCACCGGGGTACTCACCTTCGGACACCGCCCGTGCGCATCCACGCCCGACGTCCACACCAGACTATGCCCGCGTGCTCCACCTCTCACTCTTATCGACGGCGTCAAACGCCAATGGTGACTAGGGATTATTTTTCTGTCTCGGTATAGCGGTATAGCGAAGGCGGCAGCGGCGGTACTTAAGTTGCCGCGTGTGGAGGCAGTCCATGCATGGCGCTCGGTGGGTTGCAACGGGTCCGACTTCGGCGCGTGACATTGACGGCTTCAACGGCACCGGGCGATGGTGGGAAGATGCACAGTAGTCCACGGCCCACCAGTCAGTGACAGCGAAACGACCCCTCAGGCGCGCGAGAAACTGACATGGGGGCCCTAGGTGTTGGCACCGTCAGGTGATTTGGGCTGACGCGCGCGTGAGGGCGAAAAGAGGGGTGGGCCGAATAGGTTGATTTCAGCCCAATTCGTGGGTATTTTTCTTTTCTTTTATTCTCCATTTTGTTTTCTTCTCATTTTTTTATTCTCAATTTAAAATTCAAATTGGCGGTGAACTTGTTTTCAGTTAAAGGTACAATTTGAAAATATCAGTGTGAAAGGTATTTATTCTGATTTTTATTTTATTTTATGTAGTATTTTTCTTATTTCCTGCCTTCTCTTATTTCAAACCCTAATTCTCAATTTAGGGTTCAAGCTCCTAGTAATTGTTATCTTATTATTATCATTATCCTTATTATTTCATTTAATGCACAAGCATATAAAACTCCAACAAGATGCCTTTTTTATCATTTGTTTGAATAAATCTCTAAATTTTGTGTATGCTCTTTTTATGATGCAAATATGACACATAAAATAAGGATATCACCATATAATCCTTTTATACACTTTTGAGTATTACAAATCCTACCCCCCTTAAAATTAATCTCGTCCTCGAGATTTAGGAAGATCTATGGAAAAGGTGAGGAAAATCTATGCGAAGCCCCAAGTTGCTTCATCTTCACCGTGGTGATTCCATTGAACTTTGCACATCTTTATAACCTTATTCCTTGTGACTCGAGTCAAAGTATCCAAAATCTTGATGGGGTACTCAGAATAAGTCAGGTCATCTTGAATGCTAAGGTCTTCCATTGGTAATTACTCCTCAGGTACCCTGAGACATTTCTTCAGCTGAGATACATGAAAAACATCATGAACATCTGCTAGATGATCCGGTAACTCCAATTGGTATGCAACCTCTCCCACTCGCTTTAAGATTAAAAAGGGTCCAATAAAGCGAGGGGACAACTTTCCTTTGACTTTGAATCTTCTCATACCCCGGAGTGGTGACACCTTGAGGTACACATGATTTCTTTCCTCAAATTCCAGTGGTCTTCCTCTATTATCCGCATAGCTATTTTGTCTGGTCTGAGCTACCCTCAAATTCTCTCGAATTATACGAACTTGTTCTTCTGCCTCTTGAAAAAGTTCAGGTCTAAAGATCTGTTTTCCTCTAGTTTGATCCAATATAGAGGAGTCCTGCATTTCCTGCCATATAGAGTCTCAAATGGTGCTATCTTCAGACTGGCCTAGTAACATGAGAACTCAGCATAAGGTAGACTCTTGTCCCAACTACTACCATGCTGAAGGGCACAAGCTCTCAACATGTCTTCCAATACTTGATTAGGTCTTTCAGTCTGTCCATCAGTCTGAGGATGGTAGGGCGAACTAAAATTCAACTTCGTCTCCATATTCTCACGAGAACTTTTCTAAAATCTAGGGTAAACTATGATCCTCTATCCAAAACGATCTTCTTCAGTACTCCGTGTAGAGACACAATCCAAGCCATATATACTCTTCCAATTGAGATCCCTTATAAGTAGTCTTGATTGGAATGAAATGAGCCACTTTGGTCAGTCTATCCACAATAACCCATATAGAATCATATCCTTTCGAGGTGCGAGGCAATCCAGTAATGAAATCTATATCAATCTCTTCTCACTTCCACTCGGGTATCTTTAATGGGTATAATAGTCCAGCTGGTCTTTGGTGTTTGGTCTTAACTCTTTGACACTCATAGCACATAGCCACATGTGCAGCCACATCTCTCTTCAATCCATATCACCAGTATTTCTGCTTCAAATCATGATACATCTTGGTACTACCAGGATGAATAGAATAATCCAAGTCATGGGCTTCCTTTAAAATAGTCTCACGAAGGCTTTCAATCTCCGGAACACATAACCGATCCTTGAACCATATGGTGCCTTGCTCATCTTCCGTGAATTCCGGACCTTGACCTTCAGTAATCAGATCCCTAATCTCTTGTATCTTAGCATCACCAATCTGTCCTTTTGCAGATTTCTTGCTCCAAGGTAGGTTCCACATCAATAATAACTCCTTTAGTGTGAGCAACTATTCCCAGGTTAAGTCTCCTAAAATCCTCAACAATCTCATCGGGTAGCTGGGCAACAACAGCTGAATGAACATGCTCCTTTCGACTCAAGGCATCTGCAACCAAATTTGCCTTGCCTGGGTGATAGTGAATCTCCAAATATAATCCTTAATAAGCTCCAACCAACGGCGTTGCCTAAGGTTGAGATCCTTCTGAGTGAATATGTACTTCAAGCTCTTATGATCCGTGTATACTTGGCACTTAGTTCCCATAATGTAGTGTCTCCAAATCTTAAGTGCATGCACAACGGTAGCCAGTTCCAAGTCATGAGTGGGGTAGTTCAGTTCATGCTTCCGCAACTGACGAGATGCATAGGCAATCACATGTCCTTCTTGCATGAGCACACATCCAAGTCCTTGGCCACATGCATCACAATAAATATCAAATCCCTTCTGTAGATTTGGCGTAATCCACACTGGTGATGACATTAATCTCATCTTTAATTGATCAAAGCTATCTTGGCACTTCTTGTCCAACTTAAACTCTCTTCCCTTCTCCAGAAGTGATGTCATAGGCTTAGCAATCTTAGAAAGTCCTTCAATAAATCTCCAATAATATCCTGCAAGTCCCAAGAAACTCTGGACCTCAGTAACTATAGTGGGTATGCTCCACACCACTATCTCCTTTACTTTAGCAGGATCCACTGATATTCCTCCATTAGAAATGACATGTCCAAGGAATGGTACCTCACCGATCCAAAACTCGCACTTGCTGAACTTAGCGTAGAGTTGATTATCTCGCAGCTTCTGTAGCACCAACCTTAGATGTTGTTCATGATCACTTTCATTCTTAGAATAGATAAGAATATCGTTGATGAATACCACGACGAATCTGTCCAAATACTCCATAAACACCTTATTCATCAAATTCATGAAATAAGCCGGTGCATTGGTTAATCCAAACGACATAACAGTAAACTTGTATAATCCATATCGGGTTGAGAAAGCCGTCTTAGGAATATCCGATGGTCTAATCCTCATCTGATGGTAACCTGATCGGAGATCAATCTTCGAGAATACTCTAGCACCTCTCATCTGATCAAATAAATCCTCAATACGGGGCAACAGATACTTGTTCTTCACCGTGACATCATTGAGTGATCTATAGTCCACACACATCCGTTGCGATCCATCCTTCTTCTGTACGAATAACACCGGTGCTCCCCAAGGTGAGGAACTCGGACGAATATACCCCGCTTCTTGTAACTCAGTTAACTGCTTCTTAAGTTCCTTCAACTCCTCTACGGACATCCTATATGATCGTTTAGAAATAGGGGCGGTTCCAGGTAGGAGATCAATAACAAACTCAACTTCTCTATCAGGTGGCATCCCTGGTAACTCCTCTGGGAAGACATCCAGAAAAATCTCTAACCACACGGATGTTGTCACCAACAAACTTCCCATCTACTAAGAATGCCGCTAGTTTGGTGGCGATAGTTACTGCAATTCCAACTTCAAATCTTTCTCCTTTGGAACTGGTGAGTTCTACGGTTCCCTTAGCACAGTGTATATACTGCCTTTGCCTTTCTTAACCATGACATACTAAGGATCACGTCTATAGTGCTCTCTTCTAACACTATAGGGGTCGCCCATCTAGGTTAGGAACACAGGGTAAGAAAGAAAGGATTGTAGACAAGGTAGTGATTACGAAGCATGTTACTTTGGGGGATTTATTAGCTAAGCAGATTAATGTTTTACCTACCATAGCTAATTCATTACCTTATGGTGGTACATGCTAAGATGCCCGTCTATACTATTTCAATCAATCAAAGAAGCAAATCAGACATTGATCATCAGAACAATCAACCAACATTTTTAATAGAGAAAATAATTTTAATTTCGTCTTAGGTTCCCTATTTCTGAAAAAGTTCATAGTTGTAGGATTCCAAAGTGTGAAATCCATCTTGTCTTGAAGTAGAAAAGATAAGAATAATCAGAGTAGAACAGTAGAAGGTGAGAGAGGATCAAGATAAGTATAGAGAGAATCAGAGTAAGGTAAGTATAGAATGAATCAGAAGAAGGTAAGTAGGGAAGGGTTTTGTCCATTTCTATCTAGGCTTCGTCCTACAGTCAACATTTCCTTTGATACCACTTCTGTCACACCCGGTTTTAAAGGACAAAGCCGGGTGCATCTCATACATGCGCCAAGAAGACAACATATATAATAACAGAGTGTATAGAGATAAATGTCATAAAACATCAGAGTATTTATTACATAGCGGAAGACTTATTACAAAATAAAAGAATAAATATAAAACGAACTAAGGATCGTTGGCGCCAATGTCGACTGAGAAACGCCACCTAGATCAAGTCGAATGCCTCAGTGTTAGGCGACTCCTCTTCGACCACCTGTTCTTCTCCTGTGGGGGGGGGGTGTGAGACAGCAAGAGTGAGCTCACATACGTTCATCGCTGAACAAGTTGTGGGGAATAATGTGGCATGAACTCACCAAAGGAGGGAGTTCATGTAGTGTAAGGCTGATCAATGAAGTAAAGGCTGAGGCTGAGCATTGCTTTTATAAGTTGGTCAAAATTTTATTAGCAATTACTAAGTGTAAGTAAATACCAAACCTTAATAATAATAAAGTAATAATAAAATAATCCCAAATGCGATGCAAATGTCAAATTAAATTTAAGTTCCATAATTAATCATGTGAGGGTCCGAGCCGCTCATGACCGTGAGCACAGCTAGTATACCAGTTTTACACTCTGCAGAGGTTGCACATCTTTACCCACAAGTCATGTTACCCATCTGCCAAGAGATGGCCAATCCCATACACCTCTACCGAGGAGGCGAGGCAGGGTAACACTACGAGGCCTTTACAAAGTTCCACTAGCTTCAGAAATCCCGCTACAGTTTATAGGAAGCTCCAATGCAGGGTTCTTGCCTGACCGCCATCGCAGCAAAATCAACCAAGGACCTCCCTACACTGACCACTCCCCTACTGCCCTTGCCCCTTTCGGGTAAGGAAGACCTCCACTAGCTTTCCTAGTTAATCAGCCAAGGGCGTCCCATTATACCCTTGTGGTAGCACTGTTTTCCCGGGTGGTCGCTCCATGTTCCCATTAACATAATGATCTTAACATGAACAATAATAATAAAAGAGAATAAAAGAGTAATTATGAATAAAGTATCTTCATACCCAAATCCACATAAAGCAATAGCAGGTACTACCCAAAGAAATATTTCAGTGGTGAACAAGGTATAAAGATAGCCAAAACTAGGGTAACCTATTGGGTCCCATCAAAATTATCCTATGCAGATCATTATAATTAATAAGAACATGGCTGGGAAAAGTAAGTGACCAAGGGCACAACTTGCCTTCAATGAGCTCCTGCTCAGCTTCTTCTACTTGTTGAACCTCAGATTCCACAGTGGCTCGCTCGTCTACTCGCATCAACACAATACATACATGATATAGCAAAAATTAACATTGCACCAAACATGTAAATAAAATTCACAGTAAAAATCTATACATTAAAATGAAATCATAGGAACTGGAATCACTAAATTTGGAGTTATAGAATTCAAGTTATGAATTTCTTAAGATTTAATGTGCTTGAAATAGGATTAAATGATAAATTAATTTTTTTACTGTTTTCATGTAAAAACAGGGACACTAAATGATAGAGAATATTATTACAAAATTTTATAAATTGAAATGGCTCAGTTTGGAGCTAGAATGAATTTTCTATGCATTTTACAAGTTTCTAGATTTGTTTTTGTATTTAAAACGAATTTCTGATATTATTTCTCCAGTTTTAATCCACTCTGGACTGGGCCTCAATTTCTGGATAGGTCAGGGGCTAACGCAGAAGATTCCTAAGGCTCTGCGAACAGTGTAAGGGGACGGCGGGTTGGTTTCTGTAAGTTGCAGGGGCTCTTTTATAAAACGTACCCGCGAAGGGGGTAACTTCTAATCTGAGCCATCCGATCAAGAATCTAGGGCTCAAAATAGATCAAGTGTTATATGAACCGGTATTGAATAATGGCCACTGGATCAAGATCCGAGGGCCCGAAGCCAAGACACCGCCCAGATCTAATCGTGCGCGTCGAAGGTGGATCCAACGGCACAGATTAAACTAGTCCAAACGAGCCACGCGTCACTATCGACACCGTTCACTCCAGGATCAACGGACGGAGACTTGTCTTTCTCGACCCGCCGACCGCGCAGCGCCGCCGTGCTATTAGGGCGCAGACCGGCGAAGCACCGCAGACGCCGCCACAACGAAGTATTGTCCACTTTAGCTAACGCGAATGTACGACGATCTACCCTACTCGATTGGGAACGTACCTGCGCCCAGGCTCGAATAGGTCACCTCGGGGTGAAACGACGGTGGTCCCGCAGCAATGGCGAATCGCCGGTTCGTCGTCCCTGAGGCCCCAGATGAGTTCTCCTCCGGCGATACGATGAGTCACCGGGGTACTCACCTTCGGACACCGCCCGCGCGCATCCACGCCCGACGTCCACACCAGACTATGCCCGCGTGCTCCACCTCTCACTCTTATCGACGGCGTCAAACGCCAATGGTGACTAGGGATTATTTTTCTATCTCGGTATAGCGGTATAGCGAAGGCGGCAGCGGCGGTACTTAAGTTGCCGCGTGTGGAGGCAGTCCACGCATGGCGCTCGGTGGGTTGCAACGGGTCCGACTTCGGCGCGTGACATTGACGGCTTCAACGGCACCGGGCGATGGTGGGAAGATGCACAGTAGTCCACGGCCCACCAGTCAGTGACAGCGAAACGACCCCTCAGGCGCGCGAGAAACTGACATGGGGGCCCCAGGTGTCGGCACCGTCAGGTGATTTGGGCTGACGCGCGCGTGAGGGCGAAAAGAGGGGTGGGCCGAATAGGTTGATTTCAGCCCAATTCGTGGGTATTTTTCTTTTCTTTTATTCTCCATTTTGTTTTCTTCTCATTTTTTTATTCTCAATTTAAAATTCAAATTGGCGGTGAACTTGTTTTCAGTTAAAGGTACAATTTGAAAATATCAGTGTGAAAGGTATTTATTCTGATTTTTATTTTATTTTATGTAGTATTTTTCTTATTTCTTGCCTTCTCTTATTTCAAACCCTAATTCTCAATTTAGGGTTCAAGCTCCTAGTAATTGTTATCTTATTATTATCATTATCCTTATTATTTCATTTAATGCACAAGCATATAAAACTCCAACAAGATGCCTTTTTTATCATTTGTTTGAATAAATCTCTAAATTTTGTGTATGCTCTTTTTATGATGCAAATATGACACATAAAATAAGGATATCACCATATAATCCTTTTATACACTTTTGAGTATTACATCGCGTGGGGGACACGGACGCGCGTAGGGAAGGAGAAAGGGGAGGGAGATGGAGAGAGAGAGAGAGGAGAGGAGAGGAGAGGGGAGCTCACCTTGGGATCCAAAAACCGGCGATAACCATCCACCGGATCACCTAGGGCAAAGAAGTGGAACAGAGGTGGGAGAAAGGGAGATTGAGAGCGAGTTGCTGCGCGGGAAAACCAAATGAGAGAGAGAGGAGGGGGCGTGCATGGGGGAGGTGGGGCGCTAGGAGCGCGCGGCCAGGGGCCGGGTCGGGCTCGGCTGGGTCGTGGGCCGGGATGGAAGCCCACAACACACAAGCCGCTGATCGGAATCCAATTGCAAATCGAAATCCAAAACGAGGTGAGACAGACACACGATTAAACACAAATCAGACAAAAGAAATATGCTTCGACATGATGTAACACCCATGTCAACTTAGGTTTTTGTTTACACGCGCTACGGACACCAGTCGTTATACTGCTTTGAAAATGGGAAGAAAAAGCGAAACGGGAAGAGAAAAGAGAGTAACGCCTGAATTTGGTGAGTATCGAAGAAGAAAAATTCTACCCCCAAAATCAGTGTGTTACATTTACCCCGTTCAAGCTTATGTTCGGTGACGAAGCAATTACACCGGAAGAAGCGAGAACGGGTTCAATAAGAACTCTAGCTTCGATAGAGGACGAAGGTGATTGCCAAATAACAAAAGGCACCATAGAAGAGACCAGACTACAAGCAATAGAGCACATCAATAAATACTAGGCCGAAACGATCAAATGGCGTGATAGAAAAGTAAGATTGAAGAATATCAAGCCAGGTCATTTGGTGCTTTGAAGGGTGGCCAACCCTGACACAGTAGGGAAGCTGCAGCTCAAGTGGGAAGGTCCCTTCTTAGTGGTATCTTCATCAAGACCTGGGTCTTACAGACTGAAAGACATGGACGGCAACGACATACCCAGGTCTTGGAATGCGGATGAGCTTCGACGATATTATGTATAAACAATGTAATTTCTTATTTTTCCCTATGGTACCCTTTTCCTTCAAGAGGGGAGAAAGGTTTTAAATGGGGCCATAGGTTGTAAATTTCATTTTTTGTTTAGCCCTCTACAGTACAAGGGGCAAATTCCCCCACATGTAAAATGTAACACCATGATTTGCACCATCGAGTGCAAAAGGTCATGGAGAAGCTCAAAAGTCGTCTCTAAGGGGATGCAGAGCTAAAATGTCACCCAAGAGGTGAAGAAGCTCCAAAATTGTTCCTGAAGGGACGCAAAGTAAGTTACAAAGCACCAAAGTCATTCTTGAAGGGACGCAGAGTAAGTTACAAAGCTCCAAAGTCGTTCCTATGGGAATGCAGAGCTAAAATACCACCTAAATCAAAGGTGAAGAAGCTCCAAAGTCATTCCTAAGGGGATGCAGAGCTTAAATGCCACCTAAGTCAAAGGTGAAGAAGCTCCAAAATCATTCCTAAGGGGATGCAGAGCTTAGCTCCAAAGTCATTCCTAAGGGGATGCAGAGCTGAAATACCACCTAAGTAAAAGGTGAAGAGACTCCAAAGTCGTTCCTAAGGCGATGCAGAGTCTGGGTGTGTTCTTGGCATAGATTTGCATGTTTCATCACATCATGTTTTGCATTCATACAAACATTCATTAGACATTCGCAGGATCATCATCATGACATAAAGCACAAACATTAACAGGAAACATAGAAGATGTCTGTCTCCAGTGACAAAATGTTTCGTTGAATACGAAGCTGCTTCGTTTCATATAAAACTTCGTGGCCTATGAAGGTACTTCGTCTTTAATGAAAAAATGCTTCGATGTGAACAAAAAGAAGGGAAGGTGTTTTTCGCCTTCGGCTCAAAAGATTGCAAGTATTGGTTTCGTCCACAAAAAAGCAATTCATACAGGAGCGAAAAGGTATAATTATATTACAAGGTATTCACAAATAAGTACAATATTTTGTTCAACTGTCAATTACAATTTTTTGCCAAATGATGCAAAGAGTTCCTAAGTCCTCTACAGATAGATACAAAAGGAAGTTCTAGAATCTTCAGTACTTCGGAACAAGCTTCTACTTAACGACCTTCGGCATCTTGCAGAGAGATGAAGGCATAAGGTAATCGGAAATTTAACAAAGGAAAACCAAGGTAAAGAAGACAAAGGTAAAAGTTTCATACTCAGTCAAGCAGTTTTCGTGCTTCGTCCTCGGCCAGTTCACGCCCGCCCTTTGCCTAAATTTGGGTAATAAATCTGTTTCCTATGCTTCGGGCTTTGGCTAGAACATCAACTAGATCTGATGTTGAAAGATTTAAAGTTGGCTTATTAACAGTTTTGGTGTGATTGCACCCGACCTTCATAAATGATGCAGTTGTGCCGTGTGAAGCCATCAGGGCACAAAAATCTTTGTGCCTGGTTATAACTTCATCAAGGGCTTCAACTTCGTTTTCAATATGTTCAAAGGCCCCGGAGATATCTTCGGCCGAAGGGTTAATTTCTTCAGAAGTAGCTCCAACCGAGTTAAATATTCCCTTCAGCCGGTTAATGCACCGAGTGGCAAAGTCAGAGCACTTGTTTTGAAGGTTCTCAATAGCTTTTTGTAGCTTCGTATTTCTTTCAGCTTCGGCTTCGACCTTTGCTTTGAGCTCTTTTGTATCGTGGTCGAAGCGCTGTGACCATTTGTTTAAAATTGATCGAGCTTCGTCTAGCTCATCGCTCAACTTATTGTTCTGAGATCGTGCTTCTGCGAGGGAGCCTTCGACTGTTTGCAGCAGGATGCCTTTTTCCTTTAAAGAAGTTTCAAGTTCCTTAATTTTATCCTCTAAGCCTTCAATTATAACTTCGTTTCTTCTATCCTTAGTATCCTGCTGCATTTTCAAGGCCTTGCTTAATAACATGCTCTGCAAAACAAGTTAAAATTAGAACACTCAATCCACTACAAAGGTAATAAAAAATCTATAGAAAAGTCTCACCTTGAAGTTGGAATAAAATAGGCTACCGACAATATGTTGTTGTCAGTAGCAGCTAATGTCGGTCTCCAACTTCGGGAATCCAACACTTTTGGATAGAGTGCCGACAATCCTTGCCCCGGCGCGGTCGCGAATTTATCCTAAGATTTCCTCATCGACCCCGCCGAAGAGCATGGACCCCGGTTGGTAACCACAAGATATAGCAAATTCTTTTAGTTCTAATTTGTCCTCCTCAGAAAGTTCTTGGCCACCCAAGTGCCGAAGATCAAAATCTTTCTCGTCCGAAGGAGTATTATCAATTTTCTTTCCTTTCTCTGACACTGCGGCCATGTTTTCCTCTGCAACTACACTTGTTTTCTCTTCAACCACATCTGATACAAGCCTATCAATTTCTGACATTGTGGCTACAAGTTCTTCAGCTTCGGCTTTGCTAGTATCTTTGGCATCTGCAGGAATTGCTGCTTTCGTCGCCGAAGCTGAAGGCGGTGTTTGCTCAATTGCTTGCATTACATTCACAATTCGCTTTTTCTTTTGCCCTTCAATCTTCTCTTCTATAGCCGAAGGCGTTTCCTTCCTCTGTAAAAGTTTTGCCAGTTCCAATCCCAGAGGACTTAGCAGCTTAAATGGTGGAGATTCAGTAATTACCTACAATATTCCGACCACTTCGGTAGCAGACGCCGATTAAGGGGTTTTCTCTGCTGCTTCGTTTACCTTCAGTTTAGTAGAGGGTACCTGGTCGAGCTTTTGCTTCTTAGAAATTGTTGCCTTTGGCTCTAGCGCTGTTTTTGCTTTCTTCAGGGCCTTTTCATCTTCTTTTACGCACCGGGCAGCTTGCCTACTTAGGATACTAACAAATCGTTTTCTTTTCACCCCGTAGCCCCTTCGTCAAGCTTCTCATAATCTGGGTATTCGAAGTTCAATGCATCCATTACCCGGTTCAGCCTTCGTTTCGGCCGGGTACCGAAGGCAGTAGTCATTAGTTGGTCTTCCTTCTTCGTATAATTGCCAAGAATCTCATTGCACATGGTTTCGATCATTTCTAACCTCTCACTGTATGGCTTCTTGAACTGCTTCTCAAATTCGAACCGATAGGGGAGCCGAACAAGTTCATACTTTTCCCCTTCCTTTTTCTTCGGCATCCCCCGGCCGCTAGAGGTTGGAAATGTCCTATTTGCCAAATATTCTTGCACTATGTCTCTAGTGCTAATCTCGACAGCTACTACTCTAAATTCAACTTCGGCCAGCTGGCATTAGGAGCCAAGTTGCATGTGGCACAAGTGCCATGTCATTCTGAAGCTTAATCTCATCAGACTCATGACCATAGTCATCAATTTTTTCCTCTTTTTCTCATCAGCTTTTATATAGAACTACTCACTCGTTCACCCGGTCGACCACTTGGTGCGGTAGCCGATTACCGGGGCCTTGGTATCATTTTGATACGTGAAATTATAGCAACCAAAATTTTTGTGAAGGCCATCCGATCTGGCCTTCGTTTGGTAGTGCAACTCATGCACCTGACAGAAACCTTCGGCATTAGCGCTCATGCCCTGGTTTCGGAGAGCCCATATGTAAACACTGAGTCTGACGATGGCATTTGGTGTTAGTTGATGAAGGTATATCTCAAAATTCTTTAAAACTTCTCCTATCATGTCATATAAAGGGAACTGAAGCCCCACCCTGAAAACAACAACT
The DNA here is from genome assembly GCF_902167145.1 of Zea mays. Lineage (NCBI taxonomy): Eukaryota > Viridiplantae > Streptophyta > Magnoliopsida > Poales > Poaceae > Zea > Zea mays. Next base: position 125,050,311 of record NC_050096.1, on the reverse strand, counting down.
TCATCCTCTTTTGGCTCTGGAACCACTTCCTCCCCAGCAAAGCGGACAAGTTTGCTCTCAGCTTTCCCGAAATAACCCAGCTTCTTCATCATAATCATGTCCTCTGCCGTCACAGTAGATTTTCCAAATTCGATGTGGCTTGGCTTCGACGGGCTCAAAATACTATAGTCTTCCTCAGCCTCATCATCACTTCCGTCCTCAAGCTATTTAAGTAGAAACAAAGAAAAGGGGTGAAAGACCATGAAAAACATAAAATCATGGCTTAGGCCAATCATAAACATTGAAATATACTAAACAAGATACAATAAAGATTATGAAAGCTTGGCCAAAATAGTTTATTAAGAACTCCAAACAAGCCATTCAAGTGGAGGTTCAATGGGGATTTCTGAAATTCAGATTTCTGAATTTTCAGCCCTTGAACTAAAACCGAGTGTGTTCACCTTGATCCTTAGCTCTAATCCTAATGCTCCCATCGACAAAATCGTGTCTAACTAACCCCTCTGTCACATGCCAGAAGATGGCATTGGGACACGAGCCCTAGACACGACAAAACCAAGGATTTGCCTCGGGCACGGGCTGGGAGACAGACCAGACTTCAGAGCTCCAAATCTTTGAAACCAGTAGGCAAATCCTATGACCCCCACACAAGATCGGTAGCTTATAGAGAGGAGAAGAGGTTTTGTGCACTGACCAAGGTGAGAGCAGGCTCGGATGAATGACCATAAGCGCCAGAACTAAGGCAGAATGAACGCGCACACGTGTTCTACCCTGGTCGGCACGCCGGCGTTCGCCCAACCCGCGTGCGCACTCGCCCCAGCGTTTGGTCAAGTCCGCCGTGTGCCCTCGCCCTCGGCCGTGCCCGCCCGCGCCTTTAAAGCCTCCCCGGGCGTGCCTCACCTGACCCCGTGCTCACCCTCGCTGGCCAGATGCCCCTCCTTAGCTCCGGCGAGCTCTCTTCCGCCCGCCATCACTGCCCAAGCCTCAGCCACCACGGCCAGCCCGCTCTAGTCGCTTCCAAGCCGCGCCTGCCCTTCGGTTAGCTTCGCCAGTGGCTCGTGAAGCTTTCCAAGTGCTCGGACCCGACATGACCTCACCGGAGACCCAAGATCGTCCTCGCCGAACTTCGGTCGCCCGCCTGCGCGCGTAGACCGAGCAATCCAGTGAGTCATTCTCCGAATCCTTGCACACACACCTTCCTTGATCTCTGGTGAAGCTCGCTGACCCATTTGATTGACCAATCATGCCCTGGTTAGGCTGGACTCCTCGCCGCCGACGAGCTCCCCCGCCTGCGCTCGTGGACCGGCCGGCTCCGACCATCCCCGACGGCGACCCGCATATCACCATGACCCTCAAGACCTCCCCTACACCCTTGACCACCTCACTGGAGCAGTCTCGCCGCCAGTAAGCCCCTCTGACCCTTTCTTCCTCCGCGGCCACTTTTCCATTAGGGAAGGACCGCGGGTTCAATTTCCAAAAACCCTAGGGGGTTTTCTGGAGAGCCATAAACTCATGTGAATAGAGCCCCAAGGACCTGTATATAATTCACTTAAGAACTTTCGCCAGGGACCCCAGTGCAAAACTATATTTCCTTTATCCATTTCTATTTATCCTTTTTAAATTCAGTAGAGAACTTAGAGAATTTATATCTTGAGTTATATAGAACCAAATTTAACCAAACCAATTTTACTGGATTCAAAATATTATGGACTATCAATTAAAAATACTGAACCCCATGCTTTCTGTTTTAAATTTTAGAGTTTGAAATTGATTAAGGAAAATGACCAAACCTTATTAAATTAAAGGAAATTAGTTATGCTTCTGTGCTGAACTTAAGAAAATTTGTAGATGTTCAAACCCCATTTAGACACTATTTAAAAATAGTGAGCACCCCAGTATTGAAAGTTTAAGTAGGGATATCTTTTAAAAGCCATTTTGCCAAAACTTAGGAAAACCAGAAAGGCATTAGAAAATAATGAACAACGAATGCAATTATTTTTCTTAATCCACTTAAGTAACAGAGAACCTAGGAAAAATAGAGGGACCCCTAGTCCAGAACAGATTCAAAGTGAACTGTTTTATTAGGCACTAATCAAACTAGAAAAACAATTATTAGAATTATAAAAACAATTTAAAAATTGTTAATAAAAATCTAGTGGACTTGTAACCCCTAGAACCCCACTACAAAAATGATAAACACCCCAGCCCATCATTTTAAGTAGGGTAAACAAATAAAACTTGATATTGGGCCATATTTCAAATAAATCATGAGCAAACCAAAAATAGTGCAACAGTGGGCCACTAAACTTTTACTAGATCAATAATGAAATAGGCCACCAGAGAAAATGCAAAACCCAATTGAAAGCTACAAAATAATGCTCATTGCCAATACTTCATGAAAAAGGACATTTAATCCAAATAATTCCTACCACCCTTCCCTTAAGCAAAAAGTTGCCAAACTTCAGAATGATTGCTCTTGCACAAAAAAGAAGATAGGAAAAATTAGAAATCTGTTGTTTGATATTTTTCAAGTATAGTGGTAGTAGAAAGCACCCCTTTGGCTAGAAACTTTAGAAAATCATAGCAAAATAACTAATAAGTATTAATGGCTAAAAATTTGTACAAAGTCATGTTATAACACCTAGATGCCAGTAAAAATATGTCTTAGGGAATAACCCATTGTTAAAAAAGGAGTAGTAGTTCAAGACACCCCCTCTGTCCTAATATTTGATAATTTTATCCAGAAAGAACTATTCACTTTTTAAACCCCAAATTTTGAGATAGAATTACACACTAGTAAGAAGCCACTGTAATGTTTACAGAAGTTTTGGAAATTTATTAAGTTAACTTGTAATTCAAGCCCACCTTAAAGGCATAAGAGAAATAGAATGAAAGAAATGAAAGATAAACCTCGCTCCAATAAGTACAACTAGAAATCTTGATAAATTCTCACTAAGACATTAAAAAGAATTCAGTAGAACACCAAAATAGACTTACCACTTGGTTTAACTAAGCTTGACCCTAAACTGCTAAGTATACCCCAAGAATCTTCAAGTAGCAAGATCAAGCTCTACCTTATTAATTTGATCATCCACCATCAAAGTTTAAATAGCTCAATTGCATATCATACCATGCATATATATTACTCATTTCATTCATTAGATTGCAATCTCGCTGACGGAGAGTACGTGCTCATCCCCGAGCAAGGAGCTGTCCACGAGGAAGACCAGGAGCAAGCTCCCGAGACTGCCATTGAGGATCTCCCCGCAGCCCCAGCTATTGAAGGCAAGCTCCGGTTTTTATGCATAACTGTATCTATATATGCTACTTTACTACACTTAATGTTTGTAGGATTGTAATGTGAACCTAAGTGTAGGAGTTGCTTGAAACCTCTAGTTGCATGAACTTAGGATTCCTTTTGAGATGGATACTAGTATGCTAGGTTGAGTAGCTGCTAGCTAATCAGGATCTCGGTAGAAGTCGAGTGATTTTTCTAGCACTCGCGCGAGGCCAGGAATTGATTGTATTCATCTTGATAACAGGATCTATGTTAGTCTATGGACTTGGATCCAGGGAGGATGCCTTGTCCATAAGACGGGAAAAAGGAATTAAGGATTAATGTGTGGATACCTGAGTCAAGCTTTTGAACGTACTAAGCACATGTCGGGAAATATGGTAACCGGTAAACCTAGTACCTGAGTGAAGCCGGGCGCAGACTTTATCCCTCACGCGACCAGAGATTGGGTCTCCCATGCTAGCTATGGTGGGTACAAGTGCGGTCACTGCACGACGGATGCCGGGGTCAGTGGAGCATTGTATGCCAAGGCAGTGAGCCCTGGACGTGAACGGGGAATCTATGGGGACGGTTGACATGTGTGGGGACGGAGTACCCCTGCATGTCGTGCGTTTAGGTTTACCTTGCAAGGTTTAAAACTCGATTCGAATCGTCTGCTTCTTGCAGCTAATGAGACTGCCTGACCCCTTGTACTACATTGAGTAAGAAGTGAAATGAGGATTACTTGAGATAACTTGTTGATTGTACTAAATGCTTGCTACCATGTATGCTTAGAAGGAGCCAACTTAGTTAAGCTAATGATGCTAGAAATTGAAAAGCTAAAACTTGATTTTAGATATAGCTAGTGCTTTTGGCAAACCAAACCCCTCAGCCAAACAACTGCATGGTCTAGAGGTAGAGGAGTGGATTCCTCACACTGGGTAAGTCTAGCTGAGTATTAGTATGCTCAGCCTTGCTTGTGGCATAATTTTTTTAGGTACGCTTCAGGATATGGTTGATGGTGTAAATTGGCCTACCACCCTGCCACCGGGTTGGACGGTCGAGTGGGATGCTGCTCTGGCATGAGAGGAGCAAGATGAGTAGTGGGCTAGGCCTTGCCCAATTCCTCGCTACCGACGACATCGATTATCCGCTACATCTTATTTTATGAACTTTTACCCGCTACCTGAAAAACTCCGATTTATGTATTAATTCAGTACTTTAATTTGAGGTTTTCCTGTTTTATTATATTTCTTCTGTGACTCACCTTCGAGTGAGTATATGGTATTTGATCCTAGTTAAGTGGCTTTATCAGACTAGATCTGAGGGACTGACGGGTTATTCTGATTTAAGTGTGCTACGGCCCCTGAGGCGTGACTTAGGCAGTTAAACTGGAATAATTCGGGCGGTTCTGCCACAGCTGGTATCGGAGCAAATACCACCACAGAGAAGGACAATAAACCATGAATACCAATTTTCAAAATCTAAAACTTGCTTAGAAACTGATAAGAATCGTCAGGACTAGACCACTAGACCTAGGACGAAAGGCCTTGGGAATAGAGGGAGAAATAGGTGGCTAATTAAGTATGCCCTGTGGGCCAGTACTTAGATTTTTAAAGGATGCCCTAGGAGCAACGTTTTATTCGGAGAGGAGACGTTACTTTCAGCATGCGTGCATTTTAAAAACTAAAAGGGATTAGACACTAAAGAAGTAAAAATTGAGCTAACCCGCTTCCTTTTAAACCACTCAGGCTCTTTTATTTTCTTCCTTCCACCATAATCTTTACCTCTGATACCCTTCCGTAGATGAATTCACCCACCCCCGCCAGTGGAGGAGACACTCGTTTCAGCTCTTACTTCCTTTCTCACGATGGTTTTCCTTCCATTTTGTGGGAGGTGCTTAACTCCGCCGGTTACCCTACGCCCCCTCTGTACACGGTGCAGTTGTACGAGGAGCATTGGGTACCACATTGCCGAGTCTGGCTGTGACGGAACCTCCCAAGTCATTAGGCCCACCTGCAGTTGTCCTTGTCCAACAGACCTCAAACAACCCTGCAGGTGCACCTGATCACTTGACAAGCTCGGTATCTGAGTTCCTTACCTTCCCAAGAGCGTTTTACCCGTCATGCAGACATTACAATTCATCGGAGATGCGGAAGTGTGGAAGCAGTTATAATAACTTACTTTTATTGGAAAGTAAGATAGAGTTAAATATTTATAGACCAGAACATAATATACGAGTGCAGAGTATTATTATTACAAACCATGGGAGGAAAAAACTCCTCCCCAAATAGATAGTAAAAAGTTTTTAACGGAGGGCCTTCCCTCCGCAGCTCTAGTCTTGGTGCTCGTCTTTGGGTACCACCTTTGAACAGAAGCAACAAAAGTTTGTTGCTTCCTCACCTAAAACAACATGGGACAAAGCCCTGAGTACGAAGTGTACTTTCGCAAGACTTACCCGACAAAGTAAAAGACTCTCAAGGATATGCTAGCTTTAAGGCAGTCAAGGTAAGGCTTATCAATAATCAATGACTCTGTTTGCAGAAATGCTTACTAAAGTGGATCCTTAAAAATCCAATTTTAATTTGTCAGGTTAAGTAAGATTACCTGCACTGCAACTAGAGTTCTTTCTACCCTAGTTCAAACACTTGACCTGCACTAGCCAATTTCTTAACAACCCTTTATCTTTACTAGATTTCTACGTATAGGGCAGTGACCAAGTCTTCATAACCGCGAAGGTATGGCGATCCGAATCGATTATACTCAGCTGAGGATCTCCAATCACACGACATATGTAGCACTTAACCTTTGCATATGTCAACTCGCCACCGGGGTTCTTAAGACCAGATCAGGTTCACGCCAACCGAGAGCACAGATACACCACCGTCCAGCCTCTTGCCACAGAGGGTACACGCTACTCTCGCCATCTCTCCACGCCCATTGCGTGTTATCTTATTCTGGTATTAGTTTGCCTGAGGCAAAGCTTACCCATGACGAGGTATGTGACCAGTTAAAGGGTCCTCGGTCAGCAAGCCTACATCGGCACGGTCCTTAATCGACTCAGACGGAGACACTACACCGAGACTCTCTTCTCGTGCAAGTCACCCGCCCGGTCTCATCTTAATTATTTCAAACCCAAAGTTTGGTACCTGGCAGAGGTACATCTTTTCTGATGTTGAACCCATCATGGACATGATGGATCCACCATCAAGTTTTATTTTCAAAAACATCCCTCCCACTTTGCAACATCATCTTTTTGTAAAAACAAAAAATTTTGTTTTGCTAGAGCAAGATAAGCATAGGAAAAACTTTTGTAAAACAGGGATTCAAAGGAAGGTAATCAACTTCAAGGAAGGAAATGCAGGAATTGTTTTAGCACACAACTCCTATCACCTAATGCATCAAGCAAGTGAGAAAGATTTTAAAAGAATCAAGGAGGTGGCAAATGCACCGGGGCTTGCCTTGTTTTACTGGTGAATCAGGCTCGGACCCGCAGATGTCAAAATAGAAACAGCTGCCTGCCTGATGTTCCACAGGTGGTGGAGGTGGTGTCATTTCTTCTTCAACTTCAACTTCTTCTTCGTTTGCTATATATATAGCCAAGTATAGTAATGAATGCTCATGTAGTGCTCATGAAGATGCAAAAACAATAGAAATTGGTTATCTAAAGTCTTGAGTACAATTTTCCTTCATGGTTCTTCGAGAACCTAGGGTTTCCGGAGTCAATAGTGAAGTTCAAGGACAGGGGGTAGGGTTTTGGGTTCTAAGTATAAAACAAGATCCAAATCATACCAAACTCTACCCAAGGCTTCTAAATACTATTTAGAGATTATCCTAAAAATTTAGTGAATTTTGGATTTATTATTTATTTTCTAAAAATCCAGAAGCATAGTCTTAGGCTGTTTTAAATACTCTATAATTTCCTGTTTGGATTAAAAATCCAAAAACTATTTTTATTAAATTTTATGGAAAATTAGGAATCTAGCAAAATTGGTCTAGTATTTTTAGGATTTTTCTACAATTTTCTACAGTTTCTTTAGCTCTGGCAAAAAAGGAAAAAGAAAAAGCATGAACAGTGTTGGACCTAAACTAGCCCAGTCGGCCGAGTCTGCACAGGAATTAGGGACGCGCCCACGCGCGCGCGCCCGCGATGGTAGGTTTGCACCGAGGCCCCCGCTATTGTGAATATCCGTTAAGAATCCCTAGTTACTATTCAACGTCTCACTGACATTCGTAGAAAAACCCCTATACTTCTAATTCTTTACCACCCGGAGTCCTCGACGGCGAACAGCGTCGCGCAGAGCTCCGGCGAGCCCGTATACCAGCCGACTCACGCAATTACTGGCGCCTTGCTTTGACCGAGACCGAATTCAAGACCTAATAATTGTTTCCCCCAAATCAATTTCTGGATTACAGCCCTACAGCGCCCTGCCCACGGTGACCGCAAGCACTACGGCCAACCCAGCGCGTTCCCGGTGATCTATGGAGTCTTAACTTAATTGACCGGGTCGAGAAGCATCACCATCACACAAGGATGCTAAAACAAGAGCAAGGAGGGCATGATCGGACCTGTGACGGGCTGACCGCGACGAGCCCAAACACACGGTGTTCTTGACCAAATTGGGGGAAATTCCAAATTGGGGAGTTGTGGGGAACGATTGGAGGTAAGAGTTGGTTTACTGGACGCGCAGTTACCTAGCGGAGCTCTAGGAGGCTAAAATTTATAGAACGCAACGGCGGTGGCGCTCCATTTGGTAGAGAAGTACTGGCGGCCGGAGAGAGGGGAGATTACTCGCACAGTGGATTCGTGTCTTCCGTCGTGGCGACTTCACCGGCGATGAGTAACTATCGCAAGCCGAGCTACTGCGACGTGGTAAAGTGCTTAGCACGTGGCGAACAGCAGTGATCGGCCAACGGCGGCGAGGTTTATCCCGATCGGTCGGTGAGCAAGTGGTACGGGGAACCTAGCCGTGGCCGGACCCAAGTTGATCCGGGCGCCATGATCTTTACTCATTCATCGTTATCCACAAGTCACAGCGCACGAATCACGGCGACCGACGTGAATCGCAGTGCGACGGTCATCAGCGGCGAAGGGGAATGAACTGGGTATCATCTTCAGTTACTGTACCATGGCATTCATCTTCAGTTGACCTGATAGAGCAACTTGAAGCTGGATTTTCTCCTAAATTCACTTGGCAACCTACTGATCGACTAGTATGAAAGTTGTCATCGTATGATCCATCTATAAACCAACTGTAGTCACCATACTCAAACATCCACGGAATCATCTTCAAAATAGCCCCCAAAGTTCATCCCACAATACTGAATATCCAATTTCAGGCTTCAGACAGACTGACATCCTAACTTTGGGTGTATTTTTCTTCACATTTTTCATAACAACAGAGTTGAATCCCTTAAACAAAGTTATTCTCCTTTGATAGATCTACAATATTGATGCGGTGACCTAGGGTAAAATCCCTTTTGTTTGGAAGTTACAAGGCCCCAAAGTTGAACCCATTATACTGAAATCCAGACTTAGTCAAAAGAGTTCAAATGTGGCTCTTTTGCAAATAAGTCCAAAACTCAGGGTTTAGGTTGCAAATCTTCATAATTGTGGACCATATGACTTAGGATGCTTTAACTTCATAGTTTTTGCACTTTAGCCCAAAAGTGCACTAATTTTGCATTTAGCCCCCTAGGGTTTAACTCTAGTGTTTTCCAGGGTTCTATTTAGGGTTTCTTGCACTCTTAGGGTTTGGATCCCACTAAAGTTCATCCATGGTGACACTTTATGACTTTTTCAATTGAATTTTGAAGGTTTCTCTTGTTTTGGCCTTGTTTGCTCTATTAAACCCAATCTAGGGTTATATATTGTACCCTAGGGTTTCACTAGTAACATGTCACTTCAATACAACTTATTTGAAATTTTTGCCTAGTGAATGCACTCTAGGTGTGGCAAACACATGATATGCTATTCTTATGATGTTATGCTCAAGTTTTAGTAACAATAACACCAGGGGTGTTACATCCTTCCCCCCATAAAAGAATCTCGTCCCGAGATTAAAAGTCCTAGGGCAAGTAATGGAAAAGGAAACACGACATGTCTTTATTTCCTTATTCTTGGTACAAGGCAGGGGTGGTTTGGGGCTCACTCCTTTATTACATCAATTGTATACACTTTACAAATTACATGAGGCTAAAAAGCCTGGGAAAATCTTTTCTAAAAAGTCCTGAGTTTCCCATGTAGCCTCATCTTCTGAATGCTGGTTCCACTGTATCTTGTAAAACTTGAGAGTTTTTCTTCAGGTAATTCTGTCCTTTTGATCCAAGACTCGAACAGGATGCTCGGAATATGTCAAGTCTGGTTCTAGGGCAACATCCATTACTTCAATGGTTCGATCGGGAACCCGAAGACACTTGTTCAATTGAGACACGTGGAACACATTATGTACTACAGACAAGGTTTTGGGTAACTGAAGTCGGTATGCCACTGGTCCATACTGTTCCAGAACAGGAAAAGGACCAATATACCGGGGTGCAAGCTTCCCTTTTACCCCAAAACGTGATACACCCTTCATCGGTGAAACTTTCAGGTAGACATAATCTCCAACTAGAAAGTACAAGGGTTGTCGTCACTTGTCTACATAACTCTTCTAGCGAGCTTGAGCTTCTTTCAAATTATGAATTATTCGTTTAACTTTTTCTTCGGTCTTGATAAGGACATCACTTCTATACATACAATGATTGGACCGATAACACGATCGCGTGCATGACATATAAATCTCCAGGTACGTTCTACCCTAGTCAATTGTGTTTCAGAGCTTACGCTTGGGGCCATGGATGTTTTATGATTAGCAACTTTGGAGAGGACCAGCAAGGACTTGGGAAAGGCCTAGGTGTTGAGGAGGAGCAGCAAGGGCGCCACAATAGGAAGGAGATCAAGTCCGACTCGGCTGTGACTCCATCTCGGGTTCCAGGACCATTCTGTACTAAAATGGACGCCCAAGATGCATCCGGACTCTGATTGTGACGGACTTGATATGGTTGGAAAGATAAGGAGATTATCTAACCAACCCAACTGGTTTCACCCTAAAATTCGTCCGGAGTCAACGGGAATCGTCGAAACAAGTCAGAGTTTAGATTCTGTTTTGGTGCTGCGATACCGTCTGTTGGGCCGTTGGCCCGTGTATCGCGTCGGAGCCCATTAGGGGCGAGTCCAGGGGTCACGCACGCCCTAATACTCTATTTTTTCAGCAGCCACCGTCACATTAGGGTTGGGTTTTGTTTAAGTTTAGATCTATCAAGAACAGTCGCCGTAGATCGGTTTGTGAGACCCCAACTTGTGAGTTTAATCTTTCATCCGCAATATTCCAGATTGTGTTCTTTCTTGTTCTTGCTTGTGTCTTTGATTCTCAGGCAGGAATTAGCCCTCGTGGCGAGGTCAATCGCGTAGTACATGGTTGATAACCAGAGGAGAAGTGGTGCTGCGATTGAGGGGTTCTAGTGGTGTTGATTGGAAGCCGGATCGTCTGTGTGACATCTCAACCAAATCGATAGTTATCTTCACCTGACAGAAGAACGGGCACCCCCGTTCTTATCAAGTGGTATTCAAAGACTCAGGTATTATCGTCAGGCTTACCCTAGTTTAATTTAGGTTTTTCATCCTATAACTCCAGATAATTGCCATACAAAAAAATATATTCCGATGTCCTAGAACCCTTGTTTAGCCTTGCAATTTCGTTTCAGATTGCTTTGTTGAGTTTGTGTCCGTGTCGAGTCTTGTTGCTGGTTTAGGTCGTGTCTTCATCGTAGTTCAACCGCTCCATCGCTGTTATTTGTTTCCGCCACTATCCCATCCACCTTACCCAGATTACAAGTCGAGACACCACATTACTCGATTTGCCCTCGCTAGCCGTCTTGTGTGAATTCTCGCCACGCTAGCCCTAGATTAGGTTGCAAGCCGCATTGCATTGCAGCCCCTCATTGTTTCATCATCTGGCGCTTACCTATTGCTTATAACAGGGAGGTTTGTGCCCCTATGTTCTATAGCCGCCGCTACGGTTCCTATCAATTTGTGCCCTGGAAAACCATAACTTGAGGTACCTTCCATAAAACAGGCATAACTTTTTGCTCGGTGCTCTGTTTGAGCTCAAATTTTTACAGCAGATTCCTGACTCCATTCTGGGGTGACCCAAACTGGCCTACGACCTCTTTGGTTCGGTCAAAAAATTCAAAAAAATCGGGAAGATAATTAAAAAAATTGTTTAAGTGTTTTCAAGAATTTTAGAGATCCTTTGTGATTTTCTCTAGGCCACAATACAACTCTGTTTCATGTGAAACTTTGTGTGCTTCCATATTTTGTGATTTTGGATCAGTGATAAAAAATTCAGAATATTTCGAGCTCGGTTGCTGGTACTACTTTGGAAACGCGTCTTTGATTTCTACTAGTGCTCAAAAATCTGCGCTATTTACAGAACTGCCATTCTGCTAGTTTGTTGTGATACCCCAATTTTCTGAAAAGAAGTTAAACTTCTTTTTCTCTTTTCTTTCTTGTTCTGTGGCATTAGAGTTTGGAGTTTCAGGAGCCATTCCTCAGAAAACAGTAGATCTTTTGACATTTTTTCCGCTGGGGTCGGGAGCTCAAAGGGGAGAGCGAGTTTGGGCCATTGATCTCGATCCGGTGGATGGGAGCCCCCCTCTCCTCCCCAACCCTAGCCGCCCCCTCTCCTTCTCTCCAATTGATTGCAGCCGCCCCCTCCCTCTCTTGCTCTCCTCCCCATTGGTAGCCGCCCCTTACCCTCTCCATGGCTCCCTCCTCACTCTAGATCCCCCCCCACGCAGCAAGGATCGAGAAGAGGAGGAGCACATTAAATTGAAGAGGAAGAGAGGATCAATGAGATGTTCTTCCCCATCTCTTCTTGAAGATTTTCTTAGGGAAAACCCTAGGTATGGATGAAATCCTTGTTCCTCCCTGTAATTATGTGCTTTTGGAGGTTGTGGATCATGGGGATTAAAGGATTAGAGGTTGGGTTAGATGTGGGGTTATGTTTTGATCTCGAATTTAGTTTTCTGCGGAATGGCAGATTCGATAGTTTCTGTTCATGCCAGTTTTCCGTGGTCTTAGTGGCCTCAAAAAAATGAGAAGTATATATATGAGTCGTAGATAATTTGTAGATCTTTCCGTGGCCGCGAAGAAAACCTCAATCGGACATCAGATCAGAAAGTTATTGCAGTTTTATTATAGCAGTTTTTCAGTCTCATAATTCTGTGCAGAATCTGTTCTCTTAAGATTTAGGCAATTTTATCAACAGAATTCAACCTTGGGTTTGTAAGAAAAGTTGTAGATAATTTCATAAGCTTTCCAGATTGTTAAAATGTGCATTCATATGAATTATGAAACTCCAGTTATGTTTGTTTTACTGTGGTTGTTCCTGTTTGCCTGACAAAAATGAGCGGGTCTGTTCACTGGTAGATTTCATCAGGTAAATGGCCGAATTGGCTCTTCCAACTATGGAGACTTCTGTAGAGGGATAAAAGTTCTTACTGCCAGTAGAATTTCATGATTTTTGGTTGAGTGGTTTGTGAGATATCAAATTTTGAAGTTAACTACGCTGCTGTCTGAAACAGATTCAGTCAGTTATCTTGTCAGATGTTTTAGGACTTATAGATGGCAGAATTTAATTATCCATTGAATACCAAAATTGTAGGGTATTTTGTGTAGATACTCCTAGATTTTTTGTTTGATATCACCACTGTTATAATTTTAAAGATACAAAATTAACAAACAGCGCTGCTGCTGTATGGCATGTGGTTCAGGGTGGGATGCTTTCCACCATGTCTTGGTTTCAAGTGTAGAAGCGATTTGTTGATTGTTGGCAAATATTTGAGAAATATTTGTACTAAGTTTTATGCCCGCTAGCAGGTGGCTACATCCAGATCATGCCTAGTACATTTCTTCTTCTTCGATGAAGGCAAGAGAATATAGCGGTGGTTGCTTCCATTCTGACCTGTTATTTCTATTACCTACACTCTAATATTCAGAAGTATTGGATTCTTTCATAATTGGACTCTATGGTGATGCTTTACTTGCTTGCATTATACTGATGCTCAATCATATATTGATGATGATTATGATTCGAGTATGACTCATGAGATTAATTCACACCCCTGAAGGTAAATGAAGTATTATTTGAGGTTGGTATTGTATCTGAAGGTAAATGAAGTATTATTTGAGGTTGTATTGTATGTGAAGGAAGTTAAGTATATTGATAATTGCATCATGCCATATACATTGCATGATTCACTTGCATCTGAAGTTGGGTCGTGACCTATGGTCCGACCGTACCGATACAACTTAGCATCGTACGTTGCCCGAGGAGGGGTACGATGCGGCTTCATACCCTTAGAGGTATGAAGGCAGAGGACATATGCATTGCATTCATATGCATTCATTGAAGTGATATTTACAGATGATGTGGTTTTTATACCCTCAGAGGTATGAAGACAGAGTACCTACACTTTGCATTCCTATGCTTACATTGAAGTGATATTTGCAGGTTTTGTTGACGCAGGGAAGTGTTATAGAATCTATTGTGGTTGTTCGAGGAAATGAGATGGTATTGGTTATATTGGGACTACTAAGTTCTATATCTACAAGTATTTCTGATCTTAATTGTGATTCTTTTAAAATGTTGATTAATTCAATTTGTGGTTTAAATATCTCGTCAAAACAATTCGCTTACTGAGATGTTTCATCTCACTCTTGCATTACTCAATGCAGGTGCTTGTTGCTCATCCAGGGAAGTGGGAAGTAGCAGCACTTCCACCTTCACTCTCATAATAACGCTGCTTAGGCGCAGTCATGATTTAATTAGAAGCTTCTTGTCAAAGGATGCTTGTTTCTAACTAGTTGTGCGCACTGGTTAATTTAGTTCATGTCGTTATGGTTGTCTTCCCATTGCTAACAGATTATTAATGTTGATTATGTTTTCTCATCATGATATCTATTTATACTTTGTTGCTTCCCCGTTTATGCAATTTTCAAAGGAGATGCTATCAAAATTTTATATGCGAATGTTAGAGGTGTAGTTTAGTAGCATTATGGGGTGTTTGTGGATCCCGGGGTGTTACAGTTGGTATCAAAGGATAGACTTTAGATTCTTGTTAATTTGAAGATAAATTTGACACACTTGCACATATAGGAAGGGTATGGGTTCAAATATCTTTGATATATGTTAATGTCTTTGAAGTGCAGATGAAATAATTTCACCCTCCCTATTCCTTTACAGTGATGTGGTAAGTTGTTTATGACTTAATGCCTGATATAATTCATTTCTAAATTTTGATATTGTTTTATTAATGCGATTGATATCGCTGGACTTTTGTGAGATTGAAGTTGCTATTATGCTGGTGATATACACGTATGCCTATGTTGTTTTCAACATGTTTTTCATGGTTGAGATTTATTACAATAATATTGTTATATATGCTTGATTGAGGATGTTTCTAAGAGGACTGTGAATTGCGTGTTTTGGGTTACAAGGTAACCATTAATTTGAATTTAAGTTGTTGGGCGGTTGGTGGATAGCTCCAACTATCTTTGCAAAGAATGATTGTTTATGTCGAGAAACCAGTTCTGAAAGAAATGAATATTGGTACTTTTATATGGATTTTAGGGGAAGTCTTTACATAGCCAGAATGGCTTACATGTCTCTCTTCTATCGTGTGTTTTAGTAGCCACAAAGCCAAGATGTGGTTTAAAGTGGTTGCATGTTAGTCATGCTAATTGTAGAATAAAATCTTTGATTTTCTTGATCCATTGATTATGTATTAATATGTTGAGGATCTGATGGTTCTCTCCCCAATGCATGTTTGTGGAGCCATTGTTGGACCACTTATTTATTGGTTTGAATGAAGTCATTGCCTAGCCTAGAGTTGGTTGTGTGTGGTTAGTCACCTATTCCTAAATGATGTGGTTTTTACATCATCTTGAGATGTTTCCCAAATGTATGAAGGATTACGGGGTTAGTATTGACCCTTTAGGTCTGGTACTTTGAGTGCATCATATGATAGAATGAAATGTAAGTTTCTGAACTACAGTAGATGAAGACTTATATTATGTGTAGGTTAACCTTACTAGTTGGATATTTTTCTTAGTTGAGATGCTGAATGAAGTATAGTGACATGGGTTAAGCAAGTATTGTGTTGTTGTTGGGCTGTTAGTGCTCTATGTAGAGTTTTTGGCATTTCTTTGATGAACTGTGCCGCACAAGGTGTTATTGGCTTCTTGTCGGCTTTATTGCTCCATTAGTTCTATAGATTTTCTCCCTTTTGGTGGGGTGCAAAGTATGTTAGATTACATGATTATCTTTTCATTATGGCAAGAATAAGGTTTAAGAAGATTAGGAGTTTTGTTTCAATAGAACTACTTGTTTCGTGGTGCTGTGAGGTGAGGTGTTTGATCTTCTTATACATTCATCTGGTGTGGATGTTTCACCATTGAATTAAAATGAATTGTTAAAGTTGGTAAAGGTTGTGCTTAGTGCGTATTACCCCTTCATAAAAGAGTGTCGTTTTAAGACATTGATGCTGATGTATGGCTGCATCCAAATTCGATGTTGTGAAATCGTAGTGTTGATTGCATCTATGACTTGGTTTGAGCTTCATTACATGTTGGTTCATGCTTGATGTCAGGTGGTGTAGTTTCCTTAGACAATTAGTCGATGTAGAATTTCTTGTGTTAATTAAGACCAATAATGGACCCATGTTTTGCATGGTGCTGTTATATGGCGTACCTTGGATATTTTGTTGGAGTGGTCGAATTCGAGGACGAATTCTTTTTAAGGAGGGTAGAGTGTGATACCCCAATTTTCTGAAAAGAAGTTAAACTTCTTTTTCTCTTTTCTTTCTTGTTCTGTGGCATTAGAGTTTGGAGTTTCAGGAGCCATTCCTCAGAAAACAGTAGATATTTTGACATTTTTTCCGCTGGGGTCGGGAGCTCAAAAGGGAGAGCGAGTTTGGGCCATTGATCTCGATCCGGTGGATGGGAGCCCCCCTCTCCTCCCCAACCCTAGCCGCCCCCTCTCCTTCTCCCCAATTGATTGCAGCCGCCCCCTCCCTCTCTTGCTCTCCTCCCCATTGGTAGCCGCCCCCTACCCTCTCCATGGCTCCCTCCTCCCTCTAGATCCCCCCCACACAGCAAGGATCGAGAAGAGGAGGAGCACATTGAATTGAAGAGGAAGAGAGGATCAAGGAGATGTTCTTCCCCATCTCTTCTTGAAGATTTTCTTGGGGAAAACCCTAGGTATGGATGAAATCCTTGTTCCTCCCTGTAATTATGTGCTTATGGAGGTTGTGGATCATGGGGATTAAAGGATTAGAGGTTGGGTTAGATGTGGGGTTATGTTTTGATCTCGAATTTAGTTTTCTGCGGAATGACAGATTCGATAGTTTCTGTTCATGCCAGTTTTCCGTGGTCTTAGTGGCCTCAAAAAATGAGAAGTATATATATGAGTCGTAGATAATTTGTAGATCTTTCCGTGGCCGCGAAGAAAACCTCAATCGGACATCAGATCAGAAAGTTATTGCAGTTTTATTATAGCAGTTTTTCAGTCTCATAATTCTGTGCAGAATCTATTCTCTTAAGATTTAGGCAATTTTATCAACAGAATTCATCTTGGGTTTGTAAGAAAAGTTGTAGATAATTTCATAAGCTTTCAAGATTGTTAAAAAGTGCATTCATATGAATTATGAAACTCCAGTTATGTTTGTTTTACTGTGGTTGTTCCTGTTTGCCTGACAAAAATGAGCGGGTCTGTTCACTGGTAGATTTTATCAGGTAAATGGCCGAATTGGCTCTTCCATCTATGGAGACTTCTGTAGAGGGATAAAAGTTCTTACTGCCACTAGAATTTCATGATTTTTGGTTGAGTGGTTTGTGAGATATCAAATTTTGAAGTTAACTACGCTGCTGTCTGAAACAGATTCAGTCAGTTATCTTGTCAGATGTTTTAGAACTTATAGATGGCAGAATTTAATTATCCATTGAATACCAAAGTTGTAGGGTATTTTGTGTAGATACTCCTAGATTTTTTGTTTGATATCACCACTGTTATAATTTTAAAGATACAAAATTAACAAATACCGCTGCTGCTGTATGGCATGTGGTTCAGGGTGGGATGCTTTCCACCATGTCTTGGTTTCAAGTGTAGAAGCGATTTGTTGATTGTTGGCAAATATTTGAGAAATATTTGTACTAAGTTTTATGCCCGCTAGCAGGTGGCTACATCCAGATCATGCCTAGTACATTTCTTCTTCTTCGATGAAGGCAAGAGAATATTGCGGTGGTTGCTTCCATTCTGACCTGTTATTTCTATTGCCTACACTCTAATATTCAGAAGTATTGGATTCTTTCATAATTGGACTCTATGGTGATGCTTTACTTGCTTGCATTATACTGATGCTCAATCATATATTGATGATGATTATGATTCGAGTATGACTCATGAGATTAATTCACACCCCTGAAGGTAAATGAAGTATTATTTGAGGTTGGTATTGTATCTGAAGGTAAATGAAGTATTATTTGAGGTTGTGTTGTATGTGAAGGAAGTTAAGTATATTGATAATTGCATCATGCCATATACATTGCATGATTCACTTGCATCCGAAGTTGGGTCGTGACCTATGGTCCGACCGTACCGGTACAACTTAGCATCGTACGTTGCCCGAGGAGGGGTACGATGCGGCTTCATACCCTTAGAGGTATGAAGGCAGAGGACATATGCATTGCATTCATATGCATTCATTGAAGTGTTATTTACAGATGATGTGGTTTTTATACCCTCAGAGGTATGAAGACAGAGTACCTACACTTTGCATTCCTATGCATACATTGAAGTGATATTTGCAGGTTTTGTTGACGCAGGGAAGTGTTATAGAATCTATTGTGGTTGTTCGAGGAAATGAGATGGTATTGGTTATATTGGGACTACTGAGTTCTATATCTACAAGTATTTCTGATCTTAATTGTGATTCTTTTAAAATGTTGATTAATTCAATTTGTGGTTTAAATATCTCGTCAAAACAATTCGCTTGCTGAGATGTTTCATCTCACTCTTGCATTACTCAATGCAGGTGCTTGTTGCTCATCCAGGGAAGTGGGAAGTAGCAGCACATCCACCTTCACTCTCATAATAACGCTGCTTAGGCGCAGTCATGATTTAATTAGAAGCTTCTTGTCAAAGGATGCTTGTTTCTAACTAGTTGTGCGCACTGGTTAATTTAGTTCATGTCGTTATGGTTGTCTTCCCATTGCTAGCAGATTATTAATGTTGATTATGTTTTCTTATCATGATATCTATTTATACTTTGTTGCTTCCCCGTTTATGCAATTTTCAAAGGAGATGCTATCGAAATTTTATATACGAATGTTAGAGGTGTAGTTTAGTAGCATTCTGGGGCGTTTGTGGATCCCGGGGTGTTACATTTGTTACTTTTATCTTGTTGTGCTTCGATAGGACACGTCTTAGCCAGCAATTGTGACTTGTGATTTGGACACTTATTGAACTTCGCTAATCTGCACTCGGTTTTTGCTAATCCTTGATATTAATTTTTGGCCTCCCAAGCTCCACATATTTTCTTCTGATCAATACAGTTGTGACCTTGCAATCGCGGTTTCACTACCTCTTGGTAAGTATCACGAACCAGCCTCCGATTGTACCATCCTTTGCTTGTATTTCGTCAGACACTTGTAAGAGCTTGGTAAGATACATTAGAGCGTGTTCCTGTGTTCCACCTGAGAGGAGCGTGTAGTGAAATTATTAGGGATAACCGTCACCGTTTGTTTCTTGTTTTTGTGTTTCGATGGTAGGCGACGACGAAGAAGCAAGGATCCCTACAAACTTCGATGAATGTGTTAGCCGCCAAGATCTTGAGGCAAACAACAAGCTCCTGAAGGAGCAAATGGAGGAGACGGTCCACAAGTCATTGCATGATGCCTTCATTAACATGGACCTTGGCAGGACTTACGAGCGGCTGGATCGACGATTGTCCTAGATCGTCGACAGACTTGCTGTGTTGGAGACGCAACAACAAGCACTGCCACCACCACCTCCTCGTCCACGTCTTCCCGATGATGCCGTGTTTGATGAAGAAGGTAATTATGATGAAGTGGCCACTAGAGATTTGCGCCTACGTCGCCGTCTTCATCAAAACACAGAAGGTATGCCACACCAACACCGCTAGCAAGGTAATAACAATCGTGCTCCTGACGACCCTTATGCTAAGATTAAATTTTCTATACCATCTTTTTCGGGTCATTATGATGCTGAGGGATATCTTGATTGGGAGATGACGATAGAACAGAAATTCGCTGCCCACCTTGTACCTGAACGACATCAAGTTAGACAAGCCACTAGTGAATTTAAAGATTTTGCTATTGTGTGGTGGACTCGTCTAGTTGGGGATGGTAGAGCACCTACGACTTGGGAAGATCTTAAGGTAGCTATGCGTGATAGATTTGTTCCCCCATCTTATCATAGAGAATTGCGTAAGAAATTGATGCGTTTAGAGCAAGGGGATAAATCTGTTCAAGATTATTATGCTGAGCTTCAGAAGGGATTGCAGCGTTGTGGGATAGTAGAGGGACATGAGGACGCTCTTTGCCGATTTTAGTCAGGTTTGCGACGTGACATTCAGGACATTGTGGATTACAAAGAATTTAACACTGTCAACAAGTTGTTCCAGTTTGCTATGCTTGCAGAGAAGGAATTGCAGGGACGCCAACATCGACCTAGGGCTACTTTTGGTGCCTCCTCTGCATCACGGACGCACACACCTGCCTCGAGCCATATTCCCTCGACACCTGCTGCACATGTTGGTAACCTTCCTTTGCAGGTACCCGCCAAGAAACAGAATTCACCAGCACCTGCAGCACCTTCCAGTGGTCGTTCTTCGGGTATTGTTTGCCACCACTGTCATGGGATTGGTCACATGAAGAAGGATTGCCCGAGTCAGCGAACATACATTGCTACGGATGATGGCTACATTCATGCTTCCGACGGTGAGGGTGACGATGATGACTCCAGTGATGTTGCTGCTAATGATGATGCCATACTTGGTGCTGATGCTACGGTGAACCTTCGAAGCATCATGGTGCAGCGTGTTCTTAGTTCTCAGCCTGAACCATCAGAGAAGCAGCAACGCCATAATTTGTTCCAGACTTTCTTCTCCATCGAGAATCGGCGTGCACATGTTATTATTGATGGTGGAAGCTGCAATAATTTGGTGAGTTTAGATTTGGTCAAGAAGCTTGGCTTGACCACACGTCCACAACCACATCCATACCACATTCAGTGGATCAATGATTCAGGCAAGGTTAAGGTAACACACATGGTACGAGTGCATTTCTCCATTGGTATGTATTCTGATTATGCGGATTGCGATGTAGTACCTATGGAAGCTTGTTCTCTTTTGTTGGGTAGACCTTGGGAATATGATACTGATGCATGTCACCGTGGTAGGAGTAATACATACACTTTTAGGCATAAAGATAAAAACATTACTTTGCTACCTTTGACTCTTTCTGAAATTGTACAAGCTGATAAAGATAGAGCTGCAAGTACCCATAAAGAACCAACTAATGAGACAGAAATTCAGCAACAAATTAAATTGAAAGCTCCTATCATGCTTGCTACTAAATCTGATCTTCTTGAAACTCATGCTACTGATGCTTGTTGCTATGCCTTGGTTTGCAAAGATGCTTTCTTTTCTATTGATGATATTGCTAGCACTTTGCCTGCATCTGTGACTAACCTTTTGCAGCGGTTCCGAGATATTTTTCCCTCTGAGTTACCTCCAGGACTTCCTCCCATTCATGGAATTGAGCACCAGATTGATTTGATTCCTAGAGCGAGCTTGCCCAACCATGCTGCTGGACCATTTAATATTTCAGATTTAAAGCCATATTTGGGAAAAGAAGATGAGCTTGAGTCGAGGATGACTCCACTTCAAGAAGGGGATGATGATGAGGACATGGATGTGTTTCCCTCTGAGATACCCCCTGGATTACCACCTGAGTTGCCTCCAGATTTTTGGGTTAGTTCCACCTTTAACATTTTAGATTTGAAACCATATATGGGTGATGAAGATGAGATCGAGTCGAGGATGACTCCAATTCAAGAGGAGGAGGATGATGAGGACATCACTTCTATACATACAATGATTGGACCGATAACACGATCGCGTGCACGACAGCTAAATCTCCAGGTACGTTCTACCCTAGTCAATTGTGTTTCAGAGCTTACGCTTGGGGCCATGGATGTTTT
This sequence comes from Zea mays, assembly GCF_902167145.1. NCBI lineage: Eukaryota > Viridiplantae > Streptophyta > Magnoliopsida > Poales > Poaceae > Zea > Zea mays. Next base: position 125,028,714 of record NC_050096.1, on the reverse strand, counting down.
GATGATTAGGAACTTTGGAGAGGACCAGCAAGGACTTGGGAAAGGCCTAGGTGTTGAGGAGGAGCAGCAAGGGCGCCACAACAGGAAGGAGATCAAGTCCGACTCAGGTGTGACTCCATCTCGGGTTCTAGGACTAGTCTGCACTAAAATGGATGCCCAAGATGCATCCAGACTCCGATTGCGACGGACATGATATGGTTGGAAAGATAAGGAGATTATCTAACCAACCCAACTAGTTACACCCTAAAATTCGTTCGGAGTCAACGGGAATCGTCGAGACAAGTCAGAGTTCAGATTCTGTTTTGGTGCTGCGACACCGTCTGTTGGGCCGTTGGCCCGTGTATCGCGTCGAAGCCCATTAGGGGCGAGTCCAGGGGTCAAGCACGCCCTAATACTCTATTTATTCAGCAGCCGCTGTCACATTAGGGTTGGGTTTTGCTTAAGTTTAGATCTGTCAAGAACAGTCGCCGTAGATCGGTTTGTGAGACCCCAACTTGTGAGCTTAATCTTTCATCCACAATATTCTAGATTGTGTTCTTTCTTGTTCCTGCTTGTGTCTTCGATTCTCAGGCAGGAATTAGCCCTCGTGGTGAGGTCAATCGCGCAGTACATGGTTGATAACAAGAGGAGAAGTGGTGCTGCGATTGCGGGGTTCTAGTCGTGTTGATTGGAAGCCGGATCGTCTGTGTGACATCTCCACCAAATCGATAGTTATCTTCACCTGACGGAAGATCGGACACCCCCGTTCCTATCAATGAATATCAAATTGGTAACCTTGAGCAGGTTGATGAGGTGTTTCAAGAAGAAGAGTTGCCAACTAGTTTTCATATTGACCCTGCACCGGCATTAGATTCACTAGTTGCAGACGTTAATGACTTAACTTTTCCCGAGAGATGGAGAAGACAACCTGTTGGGGACTTGTTCTCAAATGCTATAAGTTAAGAACAAGGCTACACAAAAGATGTTAAACGTTAAAGTCCTTCGTCCTTCGAAGCATTATTTCCCTTGGGATATAACGATTTTCGAACGAAGGTCATGAAGGACATACCTTCATCAACACAATATATAATAATGAAGAAGGAATCATATGGAATATAACGTAAACAATTATGTATAATTATCAACTCATTTCTGTATTATTATTATGGAAAAATAGAAATGATATCAAATTACAAATGTACCTTCGGCTTGAAAAAAGGTAAAAATACAAGTGTGACGCAAAAGTAAATGCCAAGTCAGCGTGAACAGTACAGGGGCACTGTTCACCTATTTATAGGCGCGGGACATAGCTCATATAAAATTACATCCATGCCCTTTACATTTGGTAATAATTCTATAGTAATCCACCGAGGTCTGAATAGCCTTTTCATCTTTAAGTCGGTTTCCTTTTCTGCTATCACGCCGAAGCTCTCCTGCTCACAGCTTCGGCGCTGTGTCGACCTTCGTATTCTTTGGGCTTCTCCCACTGTGGTACCGATTCGAGTCCGAAGATATCTGTTCACACATTATACTCCAGAAACATCGTTAAATCATGTTTTTGAGGACCTTCGGAAGCCGAAGACCCCCAACAGTAGCCCCTCGCAATATTAATTTGTTAGAATAATAAATTTAGATTGCGACATGGACGAAGGCCTTAAGCCGAAGGTCCGAAAAAACACCTTTCCTTTGCTAGAATAGCATCATTCACTGACAAGCGGGGTTTTCCAATTTTCAATGCACTGGGCGTATAAATAAGAGCATACCACGAGCTCACTTGGTACGCTTTCTTGCCATCTGCTCTTGCTTACTCAATTTTTAGCTCTTGCGCACCAACACTTGCTTGGCTTTTTAAGTTTTTAAGCTTCGGCTTTGAAAACAGATTTTTAGCATTTTCGAAGATGTCTGAAGACAAAAAGGCTGCTATCAAGATGAAGCTGAGTCTCTCTGAAGAGAAAAACCTGGGGTTTCTTGAAGCAATGTCGAAAACCAACACAGAAAAGATCACCAAAGAGATTTTAGAAGGTTTATCTGAAGATACTGATGACAGCGACAGTTATGATGCGGATAGCGGTGATGAAGACTCCGAAGATCGCCCTTGGCGACCAAGCCATGCGGTTTTCGGCAAATCAAGTATCAAAGAAAATCATCTTGTCAACATGAGGGGAAGATATTTCCGGGACTTGTCCATTGTGAGGGCCGACGAAGGAGAAAAGACTTGTCCGACCCCTGAGGAAAATGAAGTCGTAGTGTTCCGAAGCTTTTTGAAAGCTGGATTACGATTCCCCCTGAGCAGCTTTTTTGTAGAGGTGCTGAAAATATTTGAAATCTATCTTCACCAACTTACCCCCGAAGCAATCATAAGGATGAATATCTTCGTGTGGGCCGTGAGAAGCCAAGGTCTGGAACATGATGCGAAAAGTTTCTGCAACATACACGAATTGTTATATGAGACAAAACCCTGGGGTAAGGAGCAATATCACAATAATTTCGGCTGCTACAGTTTCGTCTCTCGGTCTGGGTCAAGCTGTCCTGTGCCAACCTTTCGGAAGAGATGGCCCGGCGACTGGATGACAGAATGGTTTTATGTGAAGAATGACCTGAAAACACGGGAAGATATTAAAGGTATAATTATGTGCCCTATTTGGCAACGCTTCGGCCTACGGAGGCCGAAGGTTGAAATGAATGAAGCTGCCGAAGAATGCCAGAGAGCCTTCGGAATTATTTGCTCTTTTATTGGAACGAGGGATCTGGTACAAGAGCATATTGCCTTCAGAGTATGGCCGCTTGTGGAAAAATGGGAGATGCCGCAAGAGACCATAAAAGAGGCTGACGAAGGTGGACTTATCAGGCTGAAGTATGCTTTCAAGTTCGGAGATAAATTCGTTGAGCCGGATGATGACTGGCTAAAAAGCATTGAAAATTTAAGTGATGAACTACTTGGGTTTATTCAAAGGCCGAAGATACTGCATTGTCAGCAGCCTTCGGAGGCCGGAAAAAGAAAAGACTGAACCGAGTGTTTGACGCAATTGGGTTCGTGTACCCCGACTACCACTATCCAGCGCGGGGCCAAAAAAGAAAAAGCGCAACTTCTGCACAGGAAATTGCTTCAGCCGCTCCCAGCGAGCCAGCGCCGAAGAGACAAAGGGTAAAGGTTCTCACACACCGGCCATGCTACATTGAACCAGCTACAGTGCCTGAGTTCGCCGGTGAAACCTCTTCGGCCACCGATATTAAAGAACCAACTTCAGTTTCGAAGATCAAAGAAAAAACTGAAGCACCCTCAGCAGAGAAAGCAGAAAAACCGAGAACTGAAGGAACGAAAATATTGGAAATTTTAAGTCCTTCAGCAAGTGTTGAGACAATAAAAAACCAAAAAGGCCCAGCAGTGACCCCGAAAAGAAAAAGAATGGTCAATGTGCTAGATGTACTGGAGACAATTAAGTCCTCAAGCACGACTCCGAAGAAGACTGTTGAAACTTCCGAAGCGGAAACTGAAATCCTTGATACTAAAGCTCCAAAGCAACAAGCTGAGACTAAAGCTGGGCCTTCAGAGCCCACGAAGGTAAAATCCTTGGAAACCGAGGAAGAAAAAATAACGGAGCCAATTCTTGTTGAAGAAATCAGTGCTGTTGCCCCCGAAGCATCCCCCAAAGTCCTTGATTATATTGTTCGACATGCTTCGGGGAAAAAGTTATCAGAAGAAGAAGTTTTTGAAGCTAATCACTATGCCAAAGAATTGAAATATCCGAAGGGGGCACTAGTGTTCAATGGTACAAATGAAGAAGATTTCCTATACTGCCTCCCGGATAACAAAAAATTACTCGTCTGCCGGGAAATGGCCTGAAGCATGGGGTTTCCGAAACTGGAGGCTGGCCTCTGCGCGATGACAAAGGACGAACTTGCGGACAGCCTTGCGTATAATAGCCTGAAGGTACGAGATCTGCGCATTTGGAAACTTTATGATTTGAAATCTATTCTTTTATTCTTATACTAACTCTTTTATATATAGGGTTTAATACTAAGCAACACGCTGAGAGCGCAAAAGAATGCCGAAGACGAGAGCTATGAAATTTCTTTCAACAACCTCCGAACAGAGGTTATCAGACTAAGAAACGAAGCCTTGGAAAAGGACAAAATTCTAGTTACATTGGTGGATAAAATAAAGGAGGACGAAGCTGCCTCTAAAGCACAAGCTGCAGCTCAAAAGCACGAGATTGACGATCTTCGGAAGCAATTAGCCCGAGCTAAAGAAGAACGCATACTTGAAGAAACGAAGCGAGAACTTAGCGACCAATGGGCAAATCATTTAGAAGGAACTGTTGAAGAGCTTCGTTCGTCCAAGAAAAGATGCTATGACAAATCTATGGAGTGTGTTAAGAAAATGAAAGCTAGCTTCGCCAGCGTTGGCGCATTTTCGAGCGAAGAAAACTTTACAAGAGGCAACCCCGAAGGTCCCATCGAATGGATTAATCACGAAGCTGAGGCCTTTGAGGAAATTTTAAATAGCCGCGGAGACATATGCGCTTTTTCGGGTGCCAGGGGGATTGCCACCATTTTGGAGAGAAAGGGCTGTGAGCATATAAAGATTTTAGCACAGTCCGAAGCTAGTTTGTCCTTCGAAGATGCAAAAGATCCTTCAGCCGAAGCTAGCATGGTTGGTGGAAAATTTTTCACCGATATCTGGGACAATGGTGGTCGAGAAATGGCCCGAGAAATTATCCAAAAAAGCGAAAAAGGCATCCATGACGCTAGAAAAGTAGCGGAGGCTGCTGAGAAAAGCGCAGAGCCCGAAGGGCAAATAGGTATTAACTAATGGTTTTTATTGTGTTATAATTTTTGATTTTAAACTTCGTTCGCAATTTGTAATAGCAATGTAGTCGTATCGTGTCCTCCCTCAGATCCTACTGAAGCGCCTCCAGGCCCTCACCCGAAAGATGATGATGAAATTAAAAAGATGGCTGAAGCTATCATGGATCAAGTTGTCAATCAACTCCTGAACGAAGCTGCAGAAGTAGTACTTAGGGAAGACTAGGTGCTATTGTAAAAACATCTGAAATGTAATATGCGTAATATCTTGTAACCCTGAATGTAATATACTTGTTTTTTATGGTTCAATTCTTTACGATGCATGAAATTTACATACGTATCGTTTTTGAGTCTTTGACGAAAAAACACCATCCCTTCTTTTCATGCTTCGTGAAGAAGAATTTTCATTTATCACAACGATATCCATAGTGTTCTGATGAAGAATATCCAAGCTTCGTGAAAATATTTTCCGAAGCTACACTCCGAAGATCAATATTGTATCTCCTTGTGACTTAGCATGATTTTCCCTTTTTCAAAGCATTCTTCCGAAGATCAATATTGTGTCCCCTTCTTGTATATGCAGCATGATGTATGATGCTTATGCTATGCGAAATGATATGATGATGTTATGCTATGTAAAATGGTATTTATTCCGAAGATACACGCACATCCCTGCAATAAAACACATAATCTTTTTAAATCAGCGTTGACTTTTCGCTGTAAGCCTCCCTTAGGAGCTTCTTCGCCTTTTACTTCAGCGGAATCAGCGTTTATTTTTCGCTGTAAGCCTTCCTTAGGAGCTTCTTCGCCTTTTACTTTCGGCGGTATTCACGTTGACTTTTCGCGCTTCGCCTTTTACTTAGGCGGTATCAGCGTTTATTTTTTCGCTGTAAGCTCTGCATTCCCTTTGGAACAACTTTTAAGCAGAAAACTTACACTGCGCTCCCTTTGGAACGGCTTTTTGTAACTTCAGCAAACTTACTCTGCGTTCCTTGGAACGACTTTTTGTTGCTTCGAAGAATTCATGCCGTGCCTTTTAAAATAAACTCTTGATAATTCGAAGGTCCTTCTTGCTATCGCAAATCTTTAAGCTTCAACAACTTAAGCCTGTAGAGGAGATATATTTTCCTTGTGGCAGACAACAAAATCATTACGTGAGATTTAAAAAATGTCCTTTATTACACAGAAAATAAAACTGAATGGAAAAGACTACTATCAAGGTAGGATATTTGTCAATAAATGTGCTTCGACTCTGGCACAGTGCTATTGACTGTGCGAGCTTCGGACTGTTCTCTGAAGTCCCTTTGGTGTTGAGCATATTGGCCCCCTTCTGGCTGCTGGCCTTGTTGCAGCGGTGGTGGAGGCGGAGGCTGTTGCCAGGAAGCTTGAGGTTGACTCGCCGAAGCTACAGAAACTGCAGGGTGGTTGGCTACATATTCTGGGATATAAGGCGAATGATACGAAGCAGTGTGCATGATCTGCTTCGGCTGACCCTGTTGTGCTGCAGCTTCGGCTATCTCCTTTTGCTTCTGGATGGTAACATGGCACATCCTGGTGGTATGGCCCTTGTTTTCACCACAGAACAAGCAAAATGTTCTCCTTGGTTGATCTCCAAATCTTCCGCCGAAGCCCCTGGCGCCTCTGCCTCTTGGAGCTGGCGGCCGGAAGGAGCTTTGCTGTTGCCCCGAAGCCTGTGAAGAGCCCTGTGGCCTTTGCTGCTGACTCCCCTTATCATCATTTTGAGTAGAGTTGTGAATTGACCTGACGTGCCTCGGATAAAATCTTCCTCCGAAGCCCCTGGTCATTTCGAAAAACCTGAAAGCCTCCTCCGTTCTTTGACGAAAATCATTGTCGGCCCAAATATACTCGTCCATCTTCTGGAGCAGCTTCTCCAAAGTTTGAGGAGGCTTCCTAGCAAAGTACTGAGCTGAAGGTCCTGGCCGAAGTCCCTTGATCATGGCCTCAATGACAATTTCGTTGGGCACTGTTGGCGCCTGTGCCCTCAAACGCAAGAACCTCCGGACATACGCCTGAAGGTATTCTTCGTGATCCTGGGTGCACTGGAATAGAGCTTGAGCAGTGACTGGCTTCGTCTGAAACCCTTGGAAGCTGGTTAACAACATGTCCTTTAGCTTTTGCCATGAAGTGATCGTTCCTGGTCGAAGGGAGGAATACCAGGTTTGAGCAACACTTCTGACAGCCACAACAAAAGATTTTGCCATGACTGCAGTATTGCCACCATACGAAGATACTGTTGCTTCGTAGCTCATCAAAAACTGCTTCGGGTTTGAATGGCCGTCAAATATAGGAAGCTGGGGCGGCTTGTAGGACGGAGGCCAAGGTGTAGCCTGCAGCTCAGCGGACAGAGGAGAAGCACCATCAAAAGCAAAATTTCCATGGTGGAAATTCTCATACCAGTCATCTTCGTTGAAGAAATCCTCCTGATGAAGATCTTTGTGCTGAGGTCTTCGGTTCTGCTCATCCTGAGTAAGATGACGAACTTCTTCAGAGGCTTCGTCTATCTTCCTTTGCAGTTCAGCTAACCTGGCCATCTTTTCCTTCTTCCTCTGCACCTATTGATGAAGCATCTCCATGTCTCTGATTTCTTGGTCTAGCTCATCCTCTTGCAGTGTCGGGCTGACAGCCTTCCTCTTCTGGCTTCGGGCCTCCCGAAGGGAGAGAGTCTCCTGATTGGGGTCCAGCGGTTGCAGAGCTGCAGCCCCAGTTGCTGAAGCTTTCTTCGGCGCCATAGCGAAGGTTTATGAGTGGAAGTGAGTTCACTCGAGGTGGGCGCCAATGTTGGGGACTTGTTCTCAAATGCTATAAGTTAAGAACAAGGCAACACAAAAGATGTTAAACGTTAAAGTCCTTCGTCCTTCGAAGCATTAGTTCCCTTGGGATATAACGATTTTCGAACGAAGGTCATGAAGGACATACCTTCATCAACACAATATATAATAATGAAGAAGGAATCATATGGAATATAACGTAAACAATTATGTATAATTATCAACTCATTTCTGTATTATTATTATGGAAAAATAGAAATTATATCAAATTACAAATGTACCTTCGGCTTGAAAGAAGGTAAAAATACAAGTGTGACGCAAAAGTAAATGCCAAGTCAGTGTGAACAGTACAGGGGCACTGTTCACCTATTTATAGGCGCGGGACATAGCTCATATAAAATTACATCCATGCCCTTTACATTTGGTAATAATTCTATAGTAATCCACCGAGGTCTGAATAGCCTTTTCATCTTTAAGTCGGTTTCCTTTTCTGCTATCACGCCGAAGCTCTCCTGCTCACAGCTTCAGCGCTGTGTCGACCTTCGTATTCTTTGGGCTTCTCCCACTGTGGTACCGATTCGAGTCCGAAGATATCTGTTCACACATTATACTCCAGAAACATCGTTAAATCATGTTTTTGAGGACCTTCGGAAGCTGAAGGCCCCCAACACAACCTGTTAGGAGAAAAGTTACATGGCGACCTCTGCATAGAAGAGAACAAATAGATCCTAATTTTGATGATATTTAACAAGTAATGTTGTTTTGTTATTTCATTTGTTTATATTTTTTAAGGATTATGTCATTTTTGATGCACTAATGAATAATTTCTTATTTTTGATGCAGGATGCCGCCAAAATCAAAGAAGTCAGTGAAGGGGCTGTTCAAGGGCCTGGGCCTTTTTCAGGGCAGTTCTTCGAGCAGCAGCAGACGTCGAGAGCTGTTGAGCGCGGTACATGGAGATGAGGTAACATATCTTGTACAAATAAATTTGTTTACATATTTACAAATAAATCTTAAGTTGTATGTACTAGGATGAGCAGCACACTGAGGAGCAGCACAATGAGGAGGAGCAACACAATGAGGCTGAGCAGCACAATGAGGAGGTGGAGCACAATGAGGAGGTGGAGCACGTGACATGGGACTAGGCCGCACAGCATCACCAGCCATGGGACCAGTGGGACCACCAGAGAGAGCAGCAACAGGTGTGGGACCAGTTGGGCCAACAGGGCGAACCGGCTGACAACCCGATGGATGATGGCTCGGGAGGCTCTTCAGCGACACACACACGTCACTCAAGAAAAAACCACTCAGTAAAGCCTCGTCACGCGATAGAGCGAGAGGCTGATAGGACTTTAATCATGCCACATGGAGATCGGTGAGTGTAATATATTAACTTATCTCATATAACTATTATGTGTATTGTTCATGTTTTTGTGTAATGCAGGAATTGGGAGGACCTGTCCTTTGACAGCAAGGGACACCACACTCAGGTTAACCTTACATTGGGTTCTCTTTGCCACCTTCACTACCCTGGTATAGTGAAGGTGTCAAACGGTGATACCGAGGATGAGTTGCTCGTCAGTACCTGGGACGAGTACAAGTTTAAAAAGGAACGAAACCACACCAACAGACAGGGACTTGTGCGTAATGACTTTTGGGTATGAATTCTTTATTATTTTTGTTATGTTTCTTAATATTGTAAATCTATGACTTATACCATTGTATTTGTATTCTTTATGTTGTAGCTTCGATATCAGTTGCCTGATGGAGAGGATTACATGGGGCACGCTGAACGTGTCTTCCAAAACAATGCAAAGAAGTTGGTGAAGGATGCCATATACTATGCGAGAATTCAGGCTACAAATCTGTATTTTCAAAAGCATCCGGAAGAAGCAGGCCCCTTGAATAAAAAGGAAGGGTCCTCAAAGATATATTTGACTGAGGATCAATATCATGAGGTTAGTATTCAATTTGTTTTACCCTTTATATTGATTGTTGTGATTGATATAATATGTAACATTGTGTGTGCAGGTGATGGTTCCATGGATGGCGCCTGTGCCTGATGCGTACTATGCTTGGTGTCGATATTGGGCTTCCGAAGGGTTCCAGAAAGCGTCAGCGCATCACAGACAATGTCGAGGAACCAATCCTAACCACAAGTTTGGCGGTGACAACATGATACAAAAAGCTAAAAGAATGCTAAGTTTGATCTAGCTATGTCGATCAGTAAATAGTACGATTGCTTATGAATGTTTTTTGTTTATACAGGAAGCTACGAGTGGCCAAAAGCCTAGTGACATTGAGGTCTACCAGGAGGGCCACAAAGAACCAGACCTGAACAACCCTGACCAGCTCTGCAGCCAGACAGCCACAGATCAGCTGGTGAGTTTTGGCCCAAAAGTACAAACGTTCAAAGTATAGAAATTCCTGCATTTGTAAGGTTGTGAATGATGTATAGGCGGCATATGGGGAGGAGATGGTTCGTCGCCATGGCCCTAACTTCAACTGGCACCATGAACCAGTGGATCCCTCGGTGTTGTACGCAAGTGATGGTGGCAAAGCGCATGGACGATAAGCTCTAACTTATGAAATTATATGGTTGACACTAAATTGATTATGCAGTAATCACATTTTTTGAATCACTTATAGATACACACACTTCGACGGATTCATTGACTCGTCGTCAGTGAGATCTCAGAGGACGGGTTCGTCTTCTCGTAGCTCATGCTCTCGTGGACCGAACGAGCAGGAGTTGGAGATTATGAGGATGCGTGAAGAGATGAGACAACAACGCGAATTTATGGAGGCTTGCAATGCACATAACCAAGCGATGTATCAAGTGAGTACACATAATCCGAACTCTAAATTCTTATATTTCAATACAACATCTTCAATAGTAACACATATGTTTAACAGTTAATGCAGCAATAGGGCATGGCAACAAAATTTCCACCGCCAGCACAATGGAGCCAGTTTGCAAACACACCAGCTCCGCCACCACAGTTCAACACCCCTCCGACACATATACCTGCACCTGGAGATAGGGTACGTTTGATAACTCTCGGTTAATGTATACACTTGTATACTTTTTGATATTTGCATTTAACGTGTTGATATTTGCTAACTTGCATAGGTTACGCCCGAAGCGGGTGGTAGTGGGTCTGATCCCGCAGCAGGGACTGGATTTGTTGACTCCCTCTTCGCGCACCCTCCTCCTGGTGGTGGTGGCGGCAGTGGTCAAAGCTCTAACCACCCAAGTGGTGGTTATCTCTAAACACTTGAACTCATGCTCGTTATGTTTTTAACTCGTGGACGTTATGTTTGTGTAAACACTTGATCTTAACTCGTATCGGAATTGTTTGTGTATGTTATGTGACGGATTTAACCTATAATGCGTTTGTGATGTGTATGTTCATGTGGATGATATATATGTTTTGTCATATGTTTGTGATGTGTATGTTTTGTGATGTGTATGTTCATGTGGATGATATATATGTTTTGTCATATGTTTGTCTGTGGAGAAATATCTAATTTGGTGTTGCTGTTGCAGAATTATAGGTTAACTCCCGTCGGCCTAGTTAATCCCCGTCGGTTTGACCATAACCGACGAGAATTAACTATTAACTCTCGTTGGCCCAGCTAATCCCCGTCGGTTGACTTGGCCGACGGGAGTTAATAGTTAATTCCCGTCGGCTGGTAGGGCCGACGGGGATTAATTAAATAACTCCCGTCGGTTGACATGGCCGACGGGAATTAACTATTAACTCCCGTCGGCTAGTTAGTGGCCGATGGGGATTAATTATTCCCGTCAGCCGCCGACGGGAATAACCTTATCCCCGACATCTGACGCTTGTCGGCTGACAACCAACGGGAATAAGCCTTAAACCATCGGGAATTACTTATTCCCGTCGGTTTAAGGCTTGTTCCCGTTGGTTCCTAGCCGACGGGAATTAAGTGTTTTCTTGTAGTGTAGGTTCTCTGTTACTTAAGTGTATTAGGAAAAATAATTGCATTCACTGTTCATTATTTTCTAATGCCTTTCTGGTTTTCCTATGTTTTGGGAAAAATGGCTTTTAATATATATCCCAACTTAAACTTTCAGTACTGGGGTGCTCACTATTTTTAAACAGTGTCTAAATGGGGTTTGAACATCTACAAATTTTCTTAAGTTCAGCACAGAAGCATAACTAATTTTCTTTAATTTAATAAGGTTTGGTCATTTTCCTTAATCAATTTCAAACTCTAAAATTTAAAACAGAAAGCATGGGGTTCAATATTTTTAATTGATAGTCCATAATATTTTGAATCCAGCAAAATTGGTTTGGCTAAATTTGGTTGAATATAACTCAAGATATAAATTCTCTAAGTTCTTTGCTGAATTTAAAAAGGATAAATAGAAATGCATAAAGGAAATATAGTTTTGTGTTGGGGTCCCTGGCGAAAGTTCTTAAGTGAATTACATACAGGTCCCCAGGGCACTATTCACATGAGTCTATGGCTCTGCAGAAAACCCCCTAGGGTTTCTGGAAATTGAACCCGTGGTCCTTCCCTAATGGAATAGCGGTCGCGGAAGAAGAAAGGGGCGGAGGGGCTTACTGGTGGCAAGACTGCTCCGGTGAGGTGGTCGAGGGTGTAGGGGAGGTCTTGAGGGTCACGGCGATATGAGGGTCGCCATCGGGGATGGTCGGAGTTGGCCGGTCCACGGGCGCAGGCGGGGGAGCTCATCGGCGGTGAAAAGTCCGGCCTAGCCAGGGCACAATTGGTCAATCAAATGGCTCAGCGAGCTTCACCAGAGATCAAGGAAGGTGTGTGTGCAAGGAATCGGAGAATGACTCACTGGATTGCTCAGTCTATGCGCGTAGGCGGACGACCAAAGTCCGACGAGGACGATCTTGGGTCTCCAGGGAGGTCCTGTTGGGTCCGAGCGCTTGGAAAGCTTTACGGGCCACTGGCGAAGTTAACCGAAGGGCAGGCGCGGCTTGGAAGCGACTGGAGCAGGCTGGCCACGGTGGCCGAGGCTTGGGCAGTGATGGCGGGCGGAAGAGAGCTCGCCGGAGCTAAGGAGGGGCGTCTGGCCAGCGAGGGTGAGCACGGGGTGAGGTGAGGCACGCTCGGGAAGGATTTAAAGGAGCAGGAGGGCACGGCCGAGAGCGACGACGCGTGGCGGACTTGACCGAATGCTAAGGCGAGTGCGCGCGCGGGTTGGGCAAACACCGGCGTGCCGACCAGGGTCGAATACGTGTGCGCGTTCATTCTGCCCGAGTTCTGGCGCGTGTGGTCATTCATCCGAGCCTGCTCTTGCCTTGGTCAGTGCACAAAACCTCTTCTCCTCTCTATAAGCTACCGATCTTGTGTGGGGGTCATAGGATTTTGCCTACTGATTTCAAAGATTTGGAGCTCTGAAGTCTGGAATGTCTCGTAGCCCGAGCCTGAGGCAAATCCTTGGTTTTGTCGTGTCTAGGGCTCGCGTCCCAATGCCATCTTCTGGCATGTGACAGAGGGGTTAGTTAGACACTATTTTGTCAATGGGAGCATTAGGATTAGAGCTAAGGATCAAGGTGAACATGCTCGGTTTTGGTTCAAGGGCTGAAAATTCAGAAATCTGAATTTCAGAAATCCCCATTGAACCTCCACTTGAATGGCTTGTTTGGAGTTCTTAATAAACTATTTTGGCCAAGCTTTCATAATCTTTATTGTAGCTTGTTTAGTATATTTCAATGTTTATGATTGGCCTAAGCCATGATTTTATGTTTTTCATGGTCTTTCACCTCTTTTCTTTGTTTCTACTTAAATAGCTTGATTAGGGTTGGTATTAGGGTTTCAACATTTTTCCCTCTTTGAAAACCTCATTTGTTTTGAACATGATTCTCTTAAATATAAATTTAGTGGATCTTTTATTCTTAAGTTAATTTGATGCTTCAAGCTCAATTTGGCTTACATGAAATGATGGTTCTTAGGTTAGCACTGAGAAAAGCCCTAGGTGACACTAGGGTGTCACAACCTTCCCCCCTTAAAGGAATCTTGTCCCGAGATTCGGGTCGGAGTCGTCCCGGGGTGAAGCGAAGGGTGAGACTTACATGAAGTGGGTGCTTTAGTTATTAGGGCAAACTGCTCTTCGAATGTCATTCTCTTTGCAACTTCAGAAGGAAGTCCTTTTAACTTTAGTTTTATAAATAACTCATTCTATTTTAAGATCATTTTTCTTAAATTTAGATTCGAAAGGTAGGAGGAGGGGTTGGGCATGATTACGTACCAATTTCCTTAGGTAGGCAATCGGGGAAGTTGGAACGCAGGAATTCCTCAGTCTCCCAAGTAGCCTCTTCCTCTGAGTGATTACTCCATTGGATCTTATATATTTTGATCGATTTAGCCCGAGTTGATCTTTCTTTGCAATCTAGAACCTTGGAAGGGTACTCTTGGTACGATAGATCCGGCTCTATCTCCAATTCTGGTTCTGCTACGATCTCGGTCGGCAATCGAACACACTTCTTCAGCTGGGATACATGGAACACATTGTGGATGGCACACATTTTTGGAGGTAACTTCAATTTGTATGCCACGGGTCCACATGCTTCTATGATCACATAAGGTCCAATGTAACGAGGGGCTAACTTGCCTTTGATCCCGAATCTCTACACTCCCTTGGTGGGTGATAAGTGGTTTCCTCCTCTTATCATGGTAACTCTTCTGCCTGGCCTGAGCAGCTTCTAGATTCTTCCTAATTAGTTTGACCTTCCTTTCGGCTTCAATCACTAAGTCAGGTCCGAAAACTTCTCTTTCCCCAGGCTGAGACCAATTGAGGGGTGTTCTACATCTTCTCCCATAGAGAGCTTCAAAGGGTGCCATCTTTAGGCTGGATTGATAACTGTTGTTATAAGCAAACTCTGCCAAGGAGAGGTGCTTATCCCAGTTCTTGCCACAATCGATTGCATAAGCCCTCAGCATATCTTCAAGACTTTGATTTACCCTCTCGGTCTGACCATCAGTCTGTGGGTGGTAAGCTGAACTTCTGATTAGCTTGGTTCCCAAAGACTCTTGCAGTTGTTCCCAAAATCTGGCAACAAATGGGGCTCCTCGGTCAGAAACAATGGTCCGAGGCAATCCGTGCAAACACACGATCCGGTCAATGTACAACTCTGCATACTTTTGAGCCTTATTAGTGGTGTGCACTGGGAGAAAATGTGCCACTTTCGTGAGTCAGTCCACAATAACCCAATTCGAATCATGATGACGAGAGGTGTTGGGCAGACCCACAATGAAATCCATGTTGATGTCATCCCATTTCCACGAAGGTATAGACAGGGGTTGCAAAGCTCTAGCTGATTTCAAGTGGCTTGCCTTTATCCTCTGACAGGTGTCACATTCCGATACATATAGGGTTATCTCCCTCTTCATTCTAGTCCACCAATACAAGGGCTTTAGATCATGGTACATTTTTCTACTCCCTGGATGCATAGAGAATTTGGAGAGATGGGCCTCGTCCAAGATTTTCTTCTTGAGATCCTTGTTTTTAGGAACTACCAATCTATTTTCAAACCACAATATACCCTTTTCATCTTGGCGGAAACATTTATACTTCTTAGTCTTCTGATGGAGATTCTCCTTAATAATTTGCACTCCATTGTCATTGAGCTGGGCCATGATGATCTGGTCTTGCAAAGCTAGCTCAACGGAAATGTGAGACAAAGCACCAGAAGGAATCACTTCAATCTTCATCTTGCTCAACTCATCACACAAGGTGTCAATGCGAGAATCCGTCATAACACAGTTGCATTGCAACTTCCGACTCAAGGCATCTGCTACCACATTGGCTTTTCCTAGGTGATAATGTACCTCTAGGTCATAGTCCTTGATCAGCTCTAGCCATCTTCTCTGCCTCATGGTGAGATCAGCCTGAGTAAAGATGTACTTAAGGCTCTTATGATCAGTGAAGATGTTGCAGTGGGTTCCCATCAAATAGTGCCTCCACATTTTTAATGCATGAACCACAGCTGCTAACTCCAGGTCATGAGTGGGATAATTTTGGTCATGAGGCCTGAGTGCTCTTGAGGCGTAAGCAATGACTCGGTTGTCTTGCATCAAGACACAACCTAGTCCAGTGCCAGAGGCATCACAATACACATCAAATGGCTTGCTGCTGTCGGGTTGCGCTAACACCGGTGTTGTGGTCAGATGTTGCCTTAATGCATGAAAGGCATCTTCGCACTTCTGACCCCAAACAAACTTGGCTTCTTTCTTCAACAGCTCAGTTATGGGCTTCGCAATTCGAGAGAAATCTGGAATGAATCTTCGGTGATAACTAGCTAATCCCAGAAAACTCCAAATCTGACGGACAGTCGTGGGTGTCTTCCAGTTCATCACCTCTTGCACCTTATCAGGGTCAATAGCTATACCTGCGTGAGAGATAGTGTGACCCAAGAATTTGATCTCCTTTAGCCA
This sequence comes from Zea mays, assembly GCF_902167145.1. NCBI lineage: Eukaryota > Viridiplantae > Streptophyta > Magnoliopsida > Poales > Poaceae > Zea > Zea mays. Next base: position 125,012,701 of record NC_050096.1, on the reverse strand, counting down.
AAAATCACATTTTGACAACTTGGCATAAAGGTGGTGCTCTCGCAGACGTTGAAGCACTACATGCAAATGCCCGACATGTTCTTCGTTCTTCGAGTACATCAAGATATCATCGATGAAAACCACTACGAATTTGTCCAATTCAGGCATGAAAACAGAATTCATCAGATACATGAAATATGTTGGTGCATTCGTCAGCCCAAAAGACATCACCAAGAACTCATATAGCCCATATCTGGTTGAGAAAGTAGTTTTCGGAATATCACTTGCCCGTATCTTGATCTGATGGTAGCCAGAGCGGAGGTCTATCTTGGAAAACACTTTGGCTCCGACCAACTAATCAAAAAGAACATCAATATGAGGCAAATGATACTTGTTTTTGATAGTCACTGCATTAAGAGGGCGGTAATCTATACACAGCCTCAAGCTTTCATCCTTCTTCTTTAAAAACAAGGCTGGACATCCCCAAGGCGAAGTACTTGGGCGGATAAAACCTTTGTCCAACAATTCTTGCAATTGCTTCTTCAATCCTGCCAACTCAGCGGGTGGCATCCGGTAAGGCCTCTTGGAAATAGGTGCCATTCCCGGTTGCAACTCGATGGCGAATTCAATATCCCGGTCTGGTGGCATTCCTGGCAATTCATCAGGGAAGACATCTGCATACTCACAGACCACTGGAATCTTCTTTAGAGGTAACTCCGTCATAGCAAAAGCACATGAATGAGTAGAAGCTTGACTGGGCAGAAACAAGGTGAAATTCCCACAGATTGGGGAATTGATTTCCACGATGCGGCTGGCTACATCAAGCACTACTTGGTGTAGGGTCATCCAATTAGTGCCCAGAATAATATCCACATTTTCCAAACCCAAAACAAGAAGGGTGGTTTTGATAATGTGGCTTCCCAGTTGAATAGGCACACTTCGGATTAATTGATTAGTTGAAATTTTACCCCCAGGTGTGGCTATCATAAATGACCATTTTGCATGACAGAAAGGCAATTGACATTTAGCACTGAACTTCTGGCTAATGAAACTATGAAATGCACCAGAATCAAATAGAATTAAAGTAGGTTGATTAAAAACTGAAAAGATACCAGTCATGATGGGGGCTCCCTCAGGTAACTCTTCCAGAGTAGTGAAGTTGAGCTTCCCTTGCCTAACATGTACCTTCTGTTTTCTTCCCCTGTCTTGATTTGGTGCTGGCATCTGCCTCTGCTGGTTCCTTGGGCAATTCTTGGCATAGTGGCCCAAATTGCCACAAGTGAAGCACTTGTTCCCATTGCCCTGGCGGAACTACTACTGCTGCGGAGGCTGATTGTTCCTTGGAGCGGGAGCTGGAAAACGAGTGGGTGTCGGCTGCTGCTGCTGAGGTGGCCTGATCACCCATCTGCCTGCCTACTGCTGAAATCCCCTGCTCTGATTGTGAGAAACAATCCTGAACCGCTGGTCCTGAGCGGATGGTGCTGCCATTGGTGCCTTTCTCTTCTTCTCTGCCCGGTGAGCTACAATACAATCCTCCTGGGAGATGGCCAGGTTGACCAACTCATTGAAGCTATCAGCCCGGACAGTGTTGAGACGTTCCCGCAGCTTGGTGTTGAGACCCCTACGAAAGCGGTCTCTCTCCTTCTCATCAGAATCAACATGATAACCTGCATACTGGCACAGGTCGTTGAAGGCCTGAGCGTACTGCAATACCGTGCGGGTTCCTTGATTGAGTACCAGAAATTCATTAAGCTTGCGATCAAGAATTCCTGCTGGAATGTGGTGCCCCCTGAAAGCAGTCTTGAATTCCTCCCAAGACACTTCATGATCAGCGGGGAGCATAGCACGGAAGAGTGTAACACCCGGGTTTTAGGGGTCCAAAGCCCGGGCGTAAACATAAACACCAGATATGCTGGGACCAAGTCTCACACATATGATGTATCATGGCACAGGATCGAATGTCACATTTTACTATATAACAGGAGTTCTATACAAAATAAATAAATATTTACATTATAAGGAGACAACGGTCCAGCAACCCAAAGTTGACTGGGAGACGACGGCCTAGACCTCTCACGAACACATCGCAGCATCCTCCATGCGCCTCATCCTGTGGTACCTGTTCTTGACCTGTGGGGGGGTGAGATAGCAAGAGTGAGCTCACATACGTTCATCGCTCAACAAGTTGTGGGGAATAATGTGCATGAACTCGCCAAAGGTGGGAGCTCACGTGAAGTGTAAGGCTTACCAAAGAGGATGGTTAGAGCTGAGCATTGCTTTTAAAGTTGGTCAAAATTTTATTAGCAATTACTAAGTATAAGTAAATACCAACCCAATTAAGCAGTAGAACAAAAGTAACAACCTCACCTGCGATGCAATGCATATGACAAATTGAATTTAGTTCCATAAATTAATCATGTGAGGGTCCGAGCTGCTCATGACCGTGAGCACGGCTAGTATACCAGTTTTACACTCTGCAGAGGTGGCGCATCTTTACCCACAAGTCATGTTACCCATCTGCCAAGGGATCGCGACTTCCCATACACCTCTACCGAGGAGGCGAGGCAGGGTAACACTATGAGGCCTTTACAAAGTTCCACTAGCTTCAGAAAACCCGCTACAGTTTATAGGAAGCTCCAATGCAGGAATTCCCTTGCAGGACCGCCATCGCAGCAAAATCCTCCCAAGGGTCTCCCTACACTGACCACTCCCCTACTGCCCTTGCCCCTTTCGGGTAAGGTAGTCCTCCACTAGCTTTCCTAATTAATCAGCCAAGGGCGTCCCATTATACCCTTGTGGTAGCACTGTTTTCCCGGGTGGTCGCTCCATGTTCCAATTAACATAATGATCTTATCATGAACGATAAATAACAACGGATAACAAAAGTATAATCATGAGTAATGTATCTTCATACCCAAAACCACATAAAGCACTAGCAAGTACTACCCAAAAAGTTCAGTGGTAACAAGGTATAAAGATAATCAAACTAGGGTAACCTATTGGGTCCCATCAAAATTAACCTATGCAGATCATTATGATTAATCAGAACATGGCTGGGTAAAAAGAAGTGATCAAGGGCACAACTTGCCTGGGACTTGAGATTCTAGATACCAGGATGATCTTCAGGTGACTCGTAACCTTGCTGCTAGTCGTACCAATACAAACAAACATGGTATGGACAATATTAACATCACACCAAACATAAGAATAAACCGTGTAATAATAATCTACGCGCTGCTACGAGATCGTGGGATCGAGAACTGCTAAATTCGGGGTTACGGTTATGATGCTATGGTTTTGCGAAGATCCACGTGGTTAAGTGTAGAATAGACTAAGTGCAACATTTTAACCTATATTTCATGACAAAACAAAGTTATCAGATGATAATAAATATTATTGTGAGACTAATGCAACTAGAATGGATCAAAACGGAGTTACGATTATTGAATTATGAATTTCTAAAGATTTAACAGCGGTGTATAAAAGAAATTAAGTACAAAATCTCATTTTAGGTTTCATAACAAAATAAAGTTTCTGAATGATAAACAATATTATTACAAGTCTAATGCAACTGGAATGAATTAATTTGGAGTTAAAATGGATTTAATATGAATTAAACAAGTCTCTTGATTTATTTTTAAACTAAAAATCATTTTCCTAACTTAATTACTTGATTTAATCAATCCCTGGGCTGCGGCCACAATTTCAGAGATGCGCAGGGGCTAAACCGAAATGTTTCCCAGACTCAGGATTTCCCTAGTGTGGACTGCGGGTTGTTTACGAAAAAGAGAAGGGGCTCTTTTGTATAACGGTCAGGCCGAAGGGGTATTGTTTACTATCGGCCGCCCGATCACGATCTAAGGAATCCGATATAACGATGAAGGGGTATGCGCCCAGAGCCGTCCGATCAGAGATCAAGGGCTCAGATTAAACGTGCATATGCGCTGAACCGGTACGCGATCGTGATCGTCGAATTTGCGATCAACGGCACGAAGCGTTACACGTCCAGATATAATCTAACTCGTCTGATATGGATCCGACGGTCACAAACAATTGGGGCGAATTGTTTTCTTAACTTTAATCTCAGCCGCTGGAAACTGATCCGACGGCACAAGTGCCTCCTTCCTCCCACACGCCGGACAGCGGCGGCGGCGCCCACAAAACACGGCGGAGGTTCGCCGGAGTAAGCCCAACCTTCGATTAGGGTGCTATCTTCTACCGAACAAGGCGTTACACGACGCGAAGAGTACAAGGAATAGGATGGTGTGGTCTTTACCGGCTGGTAGTGTCCCGATGCAGGTCGACCGTGGAGGGTTACGCCGCAGCGACGTGATGGCGGAGAAGCGTGTCACCGCGGAAGTTCCTGTCGTCGATGAGCAATTCAGAGCGCCCACTCCACCGCCTGCGCTCGATGAGGCCCCCAGCAACCCAAAGCGCGCCCCGGTGGAGTCCTTAGGCTCGAGCTCGCGCAGAGACCTCTGCCCACGGAGATGTGCGGCTGCGGCGAACTCCAATGTTCCAGTGAGCAATTGAGCTAGCTCCGGTGGTCAATACTTTCCGCCGAGCTCACGAACGACTTCGTCTCCCACCCGCGACAACCACTACTCCACGGTGAAGGACTAGGACCACGGTGCGGCCGACACAAGCGCACCACGGCTACGGTGGACTTCGATCCGCACTCTCCCTCTCTCATGCGTTGGTCAGTGATGGTTCTGTATGATGCGGCCCATGTGAGTTGCCAGCAGAGGGCGCGGGGCCGGTTTTATACACCAGGAAGGTAGAGTCCGCGAGGAAGGCAGCAACCCGATCACGCGCGGATTCCGGGCTGGTTGCAACGAACCCGCGGCGATGGATTCGGCTGCTGTCTGTTGAGAAGAAAGCGCTGACGGCGAGGGTCCACCGGTCAGCCAAACGGATGAGCGCGCGAGAGAAGTGGTGAGTCTGCACGCGGGGGCCCACGGGTCAGTGGCACGCGCGAGTGGGCGGAGCGCGCGCGTGAAGAAGTGAATGTGGGCCGCGCGGGGTGAGGAAAGCTGGGGTGGGCTGAATGGGTTGGCTGCCGGCCCAGGTAAGGTTTTAATCTTTTTTTTATTATTTTCTTTCCTAATCTCTTTTCTTCCTTTCCAAATTCATATTTCCATTTCAAATTTAAATTCCACCCTTGTGTCAAGTTTATCCACAGATTATAAGTGCAATTTTAACATACCCAAAAATGAGAGGAATTTATTTATTTATATATTTATTTTGCATTGTACAATATTTATTCCTTTCCTTCTCCATTTTCATGGTTTTGTTTTTAATTTAGGGTTTGGATGTCATGGGCACATTATTACATTGCTATTGATGCTTTTATTTTTATTATCCACAAATGCACAATCAAATAAACTCCAGCATGATGCACAGGTTATCTATGTGTTCTTTGTGTTAATTATCCACTTATAACTAGGGTTGATCACATGTGATGATAAGTAGAGGACACAAATTACTGAGATTATCTCTGTTCTCATTATTGCACTTTTGAGTATTACAAATCCTACCCCCCTTAAAAATAATCTCGTCCTCGAGATTTGTAAGTAAAGGGATATAGAAATAATGGTTTGTAATTTATGTTTCAGTTTCTAAGTGGTTTTAATACCAAAAGATTTTATTTTGTTCAAGTTTGTAACACAAATTAGCAGGTGATTATGAAAGCATGGGTATATATGTATATCTACTTTATTATGTAGGATAGAAGATATCTTTAAAGCATAGATAGGTTTGGGGTAAGAAAGAGTAGAGTAGGGGAAAGACTCCATCCAAGATTGTGGATCTTGATTCATCTGGCGATCTAACTTGATCTTTGAAGATTTGAGTTGATGCTTGATGTGGTTGGTCTTCTTTGGCCTTTATTCTTGGAGTTGCCATCCAAGTTGATGATATATGGCTAAGATAGCTTGTAGAAGAACCTATCACTATTAGGTAGATGGCATAGGACGACTGTGCTATGGCCAAGTTGGTCTATCGTTCTTAATTTAGTGTAGAGTGAACTAAGTTAAAATATATTTTATAGGAGAAAAGTCTAATCCGTTTTATCAGTATTATCTAACATGTTTGTCCATTAGGTTAGACCTGATCAGATTAGATGGGATCAGAACTAGAGTGGTGTAATCAGATTAGACTAGATAAGATCTACTAAATTTATTTTGAAATAGATCATGTTTGTTACACCATTATTAGGTAAGCAAAGTGGTGGGGATAAGTGTGCTCATTAGCACAAATGAGTTTCTAAGATTATGTTACAATCTTTTGAGATTGGTTAGATCTATTAGGATAAGATGAGAATCCTTTCGAGAAGAGATGAGTCTATTAAGGTAAGAGAGTATCTTTTAAGATAAGATGGATCATTTTAAGATAATAGAGATCTCTATGAAATAGATACATTTTAATGGAGGATAATCTAAGTGGTTTAGTTATCTTATGAATTCTATTTATGTCTATGTGTAGATGCAGATGTAATTGTGGACATTACTCCACAACTCATCACACTCAATCAAAGATCCAAATCAGACAAGTACCATAAGAACAAGCACTCAAGCATATAAATAAAAAAATAGTTTTGTTTTTGTTCCTAAGAGTAGGTCTCCTATTCCTAAAGTCACTTTAGGCACAAGATTTCAAAGTGTGAAATCCACATTTGTCTTTAGAAATGAAAAGGTAAGAATAATCAGAGTAAAGCGGAAATAGATGAGAAAAGATTAAGAGAAGTTTAGAAAGAATCAGAGTAGCAGAGGTAAGTAAATAAGGGTTGTCCAGTTCTATCTAGGTTTCGTTCTACAGTCAACATTGCTCCGATACCACTTCTGTAACACCCGGGTTTTAGGGGTCCAAAGCCCAGGCATAAACATAAACACCAGATATGCTGGGACCAAGTCTCACACATATGATGTATCATGGCACAGGATCGAATGTCACATTTTACTATATAACAGGAGTTCTATACAAAATAAATAAATATTTACATTATAAGGAGACAACGGTCCAGCAACCCAAAGTTGACTGGGAGACGACGGCCTAGACCTCTCACGAACACATCGCAGCATCCTCCATGCGCCTCATCCTGTGGTACCTGTTCTTGACCTGTGGGGGGGTGAGACAGCAAGAGTGAGCTCACATACGTTCATCGCTCAACAAGTTGTGGGGAATAATGTGCATGAACTCGCCAAAGGTGGGAGCTCACGTGAAGTGTAAGGCTTACCAAAGAGGATGGTTAGAGCTGAGCATTGCTTTTAAAGTTGGTCAAAATTTTATTAGCAATTACTAAGTATAAGTAAATACCAACCCAATTAAGCAGTAGAACAAAAGTAACAACCTCACCTGCGATGCAATGCATATGACAAATTGAATTTAGTTCCATAAATTAATCATGTGAGGGTCCGAGCTGCTCATGACCGTGAGCACGGCTAGTATACCAGTTTTACACTCTGCAGAGGTGGCGCATCTTTACCCACAAGTCATGTTACCCATCTGCCAAGGGATCGCGACTTCCCATACACCTCTACCGAGGAGGCGAGGCAGGGTAACACTACGAGGCCTTTACAAAGTTCCACTAGCTTCAGAAAACCCGCTACAGTTTATAGGAAGCTCCAATGCAGGAATTCCCTTGCAGGACCGCCATCGCAGCAAAATCCTCCCGAGGGTCTCCCTACACTGACCACTCCCCTACTGCCCTTGCCCCTTTCGGGTAAGGTAGTCCTCCACTAGCTTTCCTAATTAATCAGCCAAGGGCGTCCCATTATACCCTTGTGGTAGCACTGTTTTCCCGGGTGGTCGCTCCATGTTCCAATTAACATAATGATCTTATCATGAACGATAAATAACAACGGATAACAAAAGTATAATCATGAGTAATGTATCTTCATACCCAAAACCACATAAAGCACTAGCAAGTACTACCCAAAAAGTTCAGTGGTAACAAGGTATAAAGATAATCAAACTAGGGTAACCTATTGGGTCCCATCAAAATTAACCTATGCAGATCATTATGATTAATCAGAACATGGCTGGGTAAAAAGAAGTGATCAAGGGCACAACTTGCCTGGGACTTGAGATTCCAGATACCAGGATGATCTTCAGGTGACTCGTAACCTTGCTGCTAGTCGTACCAATACAAACAAACATGGTATGGACAATATTAACATCACACCAAACATAAGAATAAACCGTGTAATAATAATCTACGCGCTGCTACGAGATCGTGGGATCGAGAACTGCTAAATTCGGGGTTACGGTTATGATGCTATGGTTTTGCGAAGATCCACGTGGTTAAGTGTAGAATAGACTAAGTGCAACATTTTAACCTATATTTCATGACAAAACAAAGTTATCAGATGATAATAAATATTATTGTGAGACTAATGCAACTAGAATGGATCAAAACGGAGTTACGATTATTGAATTATGAATTTCTAAAGATTTAACAGTGGTGTATAAAAGAAATTAAGTACAAAATCTCATTTTAGGTTTCATAACAAAATAAAGTTTCTGAATGATAAACAATATTATTACAAGTCTAATGCAACTGGAATGAATTAATTTGGAGTTAAAATGGATTTAATATGAATTAAACAAGTCTCTTGATTTATTTTTAAACTAAAAATCATTTTCCTAACTTAATTACTTGATTTAATCAATCCCTGGGCTGCGGCCACAATTTCAGAGATGCGCAGGGGCTAAACCGAAATGTTTCCCAGACTCAGGATTTCCCTAGTGTGGACTGCGGGTTGTTTACGAAAAAGAGAAGGGGCTCTTTTGTATAACGGTCAGGCCGAAGGGGTATTGTTTACTATCGGCCGCCCGATCACGATCTAAGGAATCCGATATAACGATGAAGGGGTATGCGCCCAGAGCCGTCCGATCAGAGATCAAGGGCTCAGATTAAACGTGCATATGCGCTGAACCGGTACGCGATCGTGATCGTCGAATTTGCGATCAACGGCACGAAGCGTTACACGTCCAGATATAATCTAACTCGTCTGATATGGATCCGACGGTCACAAACAATTGGGGCGAATTGTTTTCTTAACTTTAATCTCAGCCGCTGGAAACTGATCCGACGGCACAAGTGCCTCCTTCCTCCCACACGCCGGACAGCGGCGGCGGCGCCCACAAAACACGGCGGAGGTTCGCCGGAGTAAGCCCAACCTTCGATTAGGGTGCTATCTTCTACCGAACAAGGCGTTACACGACGCGAAGAGTACAAGGAATAGGATGGTGTGGTCTTTACCGGCTGGTAGTGTCCCGATGCAGGTCGACCGTGGAGGGTTACGCCGCGGCGACGTGATGGCGGAGAAGCGTGTCACCGCGGAAGTTCCTGTCGTCGATGAGCAATTCAGAGCGCCCACTCCACCACCTGCGCTCGATGAGGCCCCCAGCAACCCAAAGCGCGCCCCGGTGGAGTCCTTAGGCTCGAGCTCGCGCAGAGACCTCTGCCCACGGAGATGTGCGGCTGCGGCGAACTCCAATGTTCCAGTGAGCAATTGAGCTAGCTCCGGTGGTCAATACTTTCCGCCGAGCTCACGAACGACTTCGTCTCCCACCCGCGACAACCACTACTCCACGGTGAAGGACTAGGACCACGGTGCGGCCGACACAAGCGCACCGCGGCTACGGTGGACTTCGATCCGCACTCTCCCTCTCTCATGCGTTGGTCAGTGATGGTTCTGTATGATGCGGCCCATGTGAGTTGCCAGCAGAGGGTGCGGGGCCGGTTTTATACACAGGAAGGTAGAGTCCGCGAGGAAGGCGGCAACCCGATCACGCGCGGATTCCGGGCTGGTTGCAACGAACCCGCGGCGATGGATTCGGCTGCTGTCTGTTGAGAAGAAAGCGCTGACGGCGAGGGTCCACCGGTCAGCCAAACGGATGAGCGCGCGAGAGAAGTGGTGAGTCTGCACGCGGGGGCCCACGGGTCAGTGGCTCGCGCGAGTGGGCGGAGCGCGCGCGTGAAGAAGTGAATGTGGGCCGCGCGGGGTGAGGAAAGCTGGGGTGGGCTGAATGGGTTGGCTGCCGGCCCAGGTAAGGTTTTAATCTTTTTTTTATTATTTTCTTTCCTAATCTCTTTTCTTCCTTTCCAAATTCATATTTCCATTTCAAATTTAAATTCCACCCTTGTGTCAAGTTTATCCACAGATTATAAGTGCAATTTTAACATACCCAAAAATGAGAGGAATTTATTTATTTATATATTTATTTTGCATTGTACAATATTTATTCCTTTCCTTCTCCATTTTCATGGTTTTGTTTTTAATTTAGGGTTTGGATGTCATGGGCACATTATTACATTGCTATTGATGCTTTTATTTTTATTATCCACAAATGCACAATCAAATAAACTCCAGCATGATGCACAGGTTATCTATGTGTTCTTTGTGTTAATTATCCACTTATAACTAGGGTTGATCACATGTGATGATAAGTAGAGGACACAAATTACTGAGATTATCTCTGTTCTCATTATTGCACTTTTGAGTATTACAAAGAGGTCCCACCAAGTCCGAGCAGGGCCACGAAGCTTCTGCGCGACGAAGCGAGCCTTGGTATCATCAGGGAAGTCTCCCGTGAGGAGGGGAAACTTGGACTCAACGATGCGGGGCCACACGTCGGCATCCAACGGATCCTCTGCCTTGGTGAACAAGGGCGGCTGCGTGCTCAGGAATTCCTGGTAGGTTGCCGCTGCTGCTAGCCTCCACCACGCTGCTGGGGGTGGGGCTGGCGCTGTAAGAGCTGTCGCAGAATCTCGTTCTGCTGGGCCATCAGCTCCTGCACTGTGGGAGCTGGAGGAGGTGGCGGGGGAACTTGCTCGTTATGCCCGCGATGCTGCCTAGCTGCCATCTGAAATTGATTTGGGGGAAACGATTATTAGGTCTTAAATTCGGTCTCGGTCAAAGCAAGGTACAGTCATTGCGTGAGTCGACTGGTATACGGGCTCGCCAGAGCTCTGCGCGATGCCGTTCGCCATCGAGGACTCCGGGTGGTAAAGAATTAGAAGTACAGGGGTTTTTCTGCGAATGTTAGTGAGACATTGAATAGTAACTAGGGATTCTTAACGAATATTCACAATAGTGGGGGCCTCGGTGCAAACCTACCATTGCGGGCGCGCCCGCGTGGGCGCGTCCCTGTTTCCTGTGCAGACTGGCCCGACTGGCTAGTTTTGGTCCAACACTGTTCATGCTTTTTCTTTTTCCTTTTCTGCCAGAGCTAAAGAAACTGTAGAAAATTGTAGAAAAATCCTAAAAATACCAGACCAATTTTGCTAGATTTCTAATTTTCCATAGAATTTAATAAAAATAGTTTTTGGATTTTTAATCCGAACAGGAAATTATAGAGTATTTAAAACAACCTAAGACTATGCTTCTGGATTTTTAGAAAATAAATAATAAATCCAAAATTCACTAAATTTTTAGGATAATCTCTATATAGTATTTAGAAGCCTTGGGTTGAGTTTGGTATGATTTGGACCATGTTTGATAATTAGAACCCAAAACCCTACCCCCTGTCCTTGAACTTCACTATTGACTCCGAAAACCCTAGGTTCTCGGAGAACCGTGAAGGAAATTGTACTCAAGACTTTAGATAACCAATTTCTATTGTTTTTGCATCTTCATGAGCACTACATGAGCATTCATTACTATACTTGGCTATATATATAGCAAACGAAGAAGTTGAAGTTGAAGAAGAAAGGACACCACCTCCACCACCACCTAAGGAACATCAGGCAGACAGCTGTTTCTATTTTGACATCAGCGGGTCCGAGCCTGATTCACCAGTAAAACAAGGTAAGCCCCGGTGCATTTGCCACCTCCTTGATTCTTTTAAAATCTTTCTCACTTGCTTGATGCATTAGGTGATAGGAGTTGTGTGCTAAAACAATTCCTGCATTTCCTTCCTTGAAGTTCATTACCTTCCTTTGAATCCTTGTTTTACAAAAGGTTTTCCTATGCTTAGTCTTGCTCTAGCAAAACAAAATGTTTTGTTTTTACAAAAAGATGATGTTGCAAAGTGGGAGGGATGTTTTTGAAAATAAAACTTGATTGTGGATCCATCATGGTCATGATGGGTTCAACATTAGAAAAGATGTACCTCTGCTAGGCACCAAACTTTGGGTTTGAAATAATTAAGCTGAGACCGGGCGGGTGACTTGCACGAGAAGAGAGTCTCGGTGTAGTGTCTTCGTCTGAGTCGATTAAGGACCGTGCCGATGTAGGCTTGCTGACCGAGGACCCTTTAACTGGTCACATACCTCGTCATGGGTAAGTTTTGCCTCGGGCAGACTAATACCAGCTGAATAAGATAACACGCAATGGGTGTGGAGAAATGGCGAGAGTAGTGTGTACCCTCCATGGCAAGAGGCTGGACGGTGGTGTATCTGTGCTCTCGGTTGGCGTGAACCTGGTCTGGTCTTAAGAACCCCGGTGGTGAGTTGACATATGCAAGGGTTAAGTGCTACATATGTCGTGTGATTGGAGATCCTCAGCTGAGTATAATCGATTCGGATCACCGTACCTTCGCGGTTATGAAGACTTGGTCACTGCCCTATACGTAGAAATCCAGTAAAGATAACGGGTTGTTAAGAAATTGGCTAGTGCAGGTCAAGTGTTTGAACTAGGGTAGAAAGAACTCTAGTTGCAGGTAATCTTACTTAACTTGAAAAATTAAAATTGGATTTTTAAGGATCCACTTTAGTAAGCATTTCTGCAAACAGAGTCATTGATTATTGATAAGCCTTACCTTGACTCCCTTAAAGCCAACATATCCTTGAGAGTCTTTTACTTTGTCGGGTAAGTCTTGCGAAAGTACACTTCGTACTCAGGGCTTTGTCCCATGTTGTTTTAGGTGAGGAAGCAACAAACTTTTGTTGCTTCTATTCAAAGGTGGTACCCAAAGACGAGCACCAAGACTAGAGCTGTGGGAGGGAAGGCCCTCCGTTAAAAACTTTTTACTATCTATTTGGCTAGGAGTTTTTGCCTCCCATGGTTTGTAATAATAATACTCTGCACTCGTATATTATGTTCTGGTCTATAAATATTTAACTCTGTCTTACTTTCCAATAAAAGTAAGTTATTATAACTGCTTCCGCACTTCCGCATCTCCGATGAATTGTAATGTCTGCGTGATGGGTAAAACGCTCTTGGGAAGGTAAGGAACTCAGATGCCGAGCTTGTCAAGTGATCAGGTGCACCTGCAGGGTTGTCTGAGGTCCGTTGGACAAGGACAACTGTAGGTGGGCCTAATGATTTGGGAGGTTCCGTCACAGCTGGTATCGGAGCGAAGCCCATCTCTGCAGATATTATGAGGCATCTTCAAAAAGAATTTTCCAAAACTTATCTAGAAAATTTCTTCCCTTCTTACCTAAGTATTTCTGAAGAGTTTATTTTAAAGACCATATAGTAAGAGTGCAATGTATAGAAGGTGTGAATCAACTAAGGTTGATTCTGTAATTATACATGCATCATGCTAAAAACTATGCTAATAAGATTTTCCCCTCATGGAAATATGCCGCCGCGCACGAGAAAGACTGCGCGCAAGTCTACCGGGCCGTTTGGCGTGCCCCGTCATCAACTTGCCCCACAACATGAAGATAGCAGCAGTGGTAGTAACGATCTAATCGGGGATCTAGAAGCACAAGTTAATCAGCTTAAATCAGAACTCCAACATAGGAACGATCTATGGGTTTCGGATGGCGAAAGAATCAATGAATTGAGGACAGAAATCCGCCACCTGCAAGATCAACTAGCGGATCGGGATCTAGCGCTCGACTGGGCTGTGAACTCTCGTTCACTAGCCTGGGCAAAGGAAGCTAGAGCTCGAGCTCGCGTGGAAGAACTTAGCTCAGCTGTTGATAACTTGCAGGTATATTGTAATACAATACATGAAGAAGTTCATGTGTTGTATTCACAATTTCACCCGAACGTCCCTGCGGATCCTGTCGGGATGGGAGCCAGACCATCTGGAGCAGTAGGAGATGCCTTGGGAGGAGAACTGGACCTTTTCAGGCCCCCTCCCTCAATGAATTTGGTCGACCAGTGGTCTCCTACGCCTGACAGCGAGGCTACCAAAAGCGACAAGAAGCAGGAGTAGTATAGTATAGAAGTAGTAGTAGTGTGTAATAGGTAATGTAGTCCTGTTGTATATACGAGTCTGTAACATTACCTTTTTCAGTAATGTGAAATAGATGGTTGTTCTGGCATATCATATTTTTAAATGTTCTTCGCCTCAGATGTCGTCTAAGACTCGCGCACAGGATGGGGCAGGCACCTCCCGTGGGAGGGAACCAACTCCGACTCCACCCCCAGTACCTCCGACGCTAGCCGAGGTCATCGCTGCCTTGGTTAATGCTACAGCTGACAATACCCATTTCCGGGCGGGCATATCCGCAAGGCTCCCACGAAACATCCTATCTGGACTTCTCCGAGACTTGCCCTCCCTTGTTTGTCAAAGCCGAAGATCCTTTGGAAGCGGATGAATGGATCCGCGTTATTGAATAGAAGTTCGGGCTTCTCTGGTGCATGGAGATTCAAAAGCCCCTATTCGCAGCACAACAATTGCGTGGCCCTGCCAGTACGTGGTGGGGAAATTTTGTTGCCATTCAATCGGCTGATCATCAAATCACGTGGGATGAGTTCAAGTTGGCCTTCAGAGAGCATTATATACCTGAAGGAGTCCTCCATATGAAGCAGGAGGAGTTTATGAAGCTGAAGCAAGGCGGGGATACTATCACCCAGTATCTCAATAAATTCAACCACTTATCCCAGTATGCAATCGATCAAGTCAACACGGATATAAAGAAGAGGAATTGCTTCATGAGAGGCTTGAATGATCGAATGCAAAGAAAGATGGCCACCTGCATCGATCTTTCCTACGGAAGGGCTGTCAGCACGGCGCTGGCAGTAGAAGCTAAGTATGCAGGCTCCGACAAATTAAAGGGAAATGGAGGCGACAGGCCCAACCAGGGGCTTGAAAAAAGACAAAGGTTGGTCATCCGACCTTTCAATCAAAATCGTTCTTCATCGCGCCCACCCTCCTTCCCTTTCAAGCAACCAGTTTTCATCCGTCCTACCGCTGCCCCCACCGCTACAAATCAGCCGGGTGCCCCTGGCACTCGTTTCCCTGCTCTTCCCAGCTCATCAATAGGCTGCTTCAACTGTGGAAAGTCTGGGCATTTTATTAAGGACTGTCCATACCCAAGGCAGAATCAATCAAATAATCAACAGAGTTCCGGGAATTCCAAGGGAAATGCGGCAAACAATACCGCGGCCAAAAATACAAGGGAAACGGGATGGATCTATTACACTCAAGTGGCCACAACACCGAAAGGCGAACCGGTGATGATGGGTACGTTCCTCGTGGCCAATCACCCTGCACTTATTCTCTTTGATTCTGGTGCTTTGCATACTTTCATGAGCAAGAAATTTGTGGAAAAACATTGCATTCCATATACTGAATCAAGGGAAGGGTTTACTATTCATTCGCCTGGGGGACAAATATTTACTAAAGAAGTGGCTTACCAAGTGCCTGTAACATTGGCTGAACGGGACTTTCCAACAAACATGATTGTTCTAAAAGGCCAAGACATTGATGTAATTTTGAGCATGAATTGGTTAGCCCAGCATAAAGCAATCCTCAACACTGATCTGAGAATAATCAGGTTGAGTTATGGCCAAGAAGAGATTCTTTTGTCTATCCCTATAGCCATTCCAACTAGACCAACTGGCAGAGTGTATGAAGCTATCATACCGGAGATCCAAGATATTCCGGTAGTATGTGAGTTCCCAGACGTCTTTACAGAAGATTTGCCTGGATTGCCTCCAGAAAGAGATGTAGAATTTGTGATTGAGTTGAAGCCCGGTATGACTCCTATTTCTAGAAGGTCGTACCGAATGCCTCCAAATGAACTGGCAGAACTCAAGACCCAATTGCAAGATCTACATGAAAAAGGATTTATCCGACCAAGTTCTTTGCCTTGGGGTTGTCCAGCCATCTTCGTCAAAAAGAAGGATCAAACACTGCAGATGTGCGTGGATTATAGACCCCTTAATGAGGTCACTATCAAGAATAAATACCCTCTTCCCCGGATTGACATTCTATTTGACCAACTTACAGGAGCTCGGGTATTCTCTAAGATTGACCTCAGGTCGGGTTATCATCATATTCGTATCCGACCCAAAGATATACCAAAGACCGCATTCACCACGCGGTATGGACTATTTGAATATTTGGTTATGTCTTTCGGACTGACGAATGCTCCTGCCCACTTCACATATCTGATGAACTCGGTATTTATGCCTGAGTTGGACAAATTTGTGGTGGTATTCATTGACGATATCTTGATATACTCCAAGAATGAAGAGGAGCATGCTCAGCACTTGCGGATCGTATTGACGCGCATAAGGGAACACCAATTGTATGCTAAGTTCAGTAAGTGCGCCTTCTGGCTGGAGGAGATTCAATTTCTGGGACATGTATTATCTGCCAAGGGGATTGCGGTAGATCCCAGCAAAGTCAAGGATATTTTGGAGTGGAAACCCCCAACCACTGTACATCAAGTCCGAAGTTTCCTTAGGCTAGCTGGTTATTACCGCCGATTCATTCTGGATTTTTCTAAGCTTGTGAAACCAATCACAAGTTTATTGAAGAGTGATATTAAATTCAATTGGTCATCGAAATGTAATGAAGCTTTTGAGCAGCTAAAAGTATTATTAACCACTGCTCCGGTATTGGCTCAACCGGATATTGAAAAACCCTTTGATGTGTATTGTGACGCATCAGGCAGTGGTCTCAGCTGTGTTTTAATGCAAGAAGGCCGAGTAATAGCTTATGCTTCAAGGCAGTTACGCCGGCATGAGGAACATTATCCAACTCATGACCTGGAGTTAGCTGCGGTGGTTCATGCCCTCAAAATATGGCGTCACTATCTGCTGGGGAATGTCTGTCACATTTATACAGATCATAAGAGTTTAAAGTACATCTTTACCCAGTCAGAGCTCAATACGAGACAAAGGAGATGGCTCGAGCTAATAAAGGATTATGAATTAGAAATTCACTATCACCCAGGCAAAGCTAATGTTGTGGCAGATGCGTTAAGTCGTAAGGCTTTCTGCCATTGTCTTACCATGAAGACTTCTGACAATACGTTATGCCAAGAAATGGAGAAGTTGAACCTGGGAATGATTCAACATGGAACTTCAAATCATTTGAAGCTTGAGTCAGTCATCCTGCAACAAATATTTGACGCACAAAGAAATGATGAGGGAATGAAGCACATTTATGAGAAGATAGAAGATGGAAAAGCCGACTGCTTCCGAAAAGACGATCAAGGTGTTGTATGGTTCAACAACCGCATAGTTGTGCCTAAAAATGATGAGGTCTGCCAGCAAATTTTGGATGAAGCACATCTTAGTCGTTATTCTATTCATCCTGGAAGCAATAAGATGTATCATGATCTGAAACAACATTATTGGTGGACAAAGATGAAGATTGAAATCGCACGCTATGTGGCAAGATGTGACACTTGTAGACGTGTCAAGGCCATACACATGAAAGGTGCTGGGCCATTGCAATCATTACCGATTCCAACATGGAAATGGGAGGATATTAGTATGGACTTTATTGTGGGATTGCCCAGGACCGCCAAAGGGTATGATTCTATCTGGGTTATCATTGATCGACTTACAAAGATTGCCCACTTCCTTCCAGTCAGGGTAAAGTATACAGTGGCCACGTATGCAGAACTATACATTGCCCGTATTCTCAGTTTGCATGGTGTTCCGAAGAATATAGTGTTGGATCGTGGACCGCAATTCGTGTCCAAATTTTGGGAAGAATTTCACAAGGCTTTGGATACTAAGTTGCTCCATAGTTTGGCTTATCATCCTCAAACCAGTGGGTAGACTGAGAGGGTAAATCAAATACTTGAAGATATGTTACGGGCTTGTGCTTTGGAGTTCCCATAGAAATGGGATGATTGTCTACCATTAGCGGAGTTCTCATATAATAATAGCTATCAAGAAAGTATTAAGATGGCACCCTTCGAAGCTTTATATGGACGACGATGTCGTACTCCGTTAAATTGGTCTGAACCAGGTGAAAGAAGCTTCTTCAGACCTGATATGGTAAAGGAGACCTGATAGGAATGGGGGTGCTCGATCTTCCGTCAGGGGAAGATAACTATCGATTTGGTGGAGATGTCACACAGACGATCCGGCTTCCAATCAACACGACTAGAACCCCGCAATCGCAGCACCACTTCTCCTCTAGTTATCAACTGTGTACTGCGCGATTGACCTCGCCACGAGGGCTAATTCCTGCCTGAGAATCAAAGACACAAGCAAGAATAAGAAAGAACACAATCTATAATATTGCGGATGAAAGATTAAGCTCACACGTTGGGGTCTCACAAACCGATCTACGGCGACTGTTCTTGACAGATCTAAACTTAAGCAAAACCCAACCCTAATGTGACGGCGGCTGCTGAATAAATAGAGTATTAGGGCGTGCGTGACCCCTGGACTCGCCCCTAATGGGCTCCGACGCGATACACGGGCCAACGGCCCAACAGACGGTGTCGCAGCACCAAAACAGAATCTGAACTCTCACTTGTTTCGACGATTCCCGTTGACTCCGGACGAATTTTAGGGTGGAACCAGTTGGGTTTGTTAGATAATCTCCTTATCTTTCCAACCATATCAAGTCCATCGCAATCGGTATCCGGATGCATCTTGGGTGTCCATTTTAGTGCAGACTAGTCCTGGAACCCGAGATGGAGTCACAGCCGAGTCGGACTTGATCTCCTTCCTGTTGTGGCGCCCTTGCTGCTCCTCCTCAACACCTAGGCCTTTCCCAAGTCCTTGCTGGTCCTCTCCAAAGTTCCTAATCATCAAAACATCCATGGCCCCAAGCGTAAGCTCTGAAACACAATTGACTAGGGTAGAACGTACCTGGAGATTTAGCTGTCGTGCACGCGATCGTGTTATCTGTCCAATCATTGTATGTATAGAAGTGATGTCCTCATCATCCTCCTCTTGAATTGGAGTCGTCCTGGACTCGATCTCATCTTCGTCACCCATATATGGTTTCAAATCTAAAATGTTAAAGGTGGAACTAACCCGAAAATCTGGAGGCAACTCAGGTGGTAATCCAGGGGGTATCTCAGAGGGAAACACATCCATGTCCTCATCATTCGTCCTCACCAGGAGTGTATAGGCATTCACGGGGATTTACATTGTACACAACCCTGCATTTAGACAACTTTTTGCATGGATATGTCGAGAAATAAACTTGGTCTGCTTGATGGGCAAGGATATACGTGTCGTGTCCTTGAAGCAATTTTTCAGGTTTGATCTGTGTCATCCCAAATTCGGTCCTATAATACTTCGGTTCATACCATTTACACTCAAAGAAAACTAGCGCTAAAGGCTTATTTCCAGCAAATGTAATCTCGATTATATTTTTGATTTTCCGTAATAGCAGGCTTCGTGTCCTTTCATGTCGGTTGCCCTAGTAATGACTCCACTATTTTGAGTGGCGGCCATAGGATGACTTGATTCGAAAATGCTTGAACGAAAGCGATATCCATTGACGTCGTAACGTCCATAGATTTTAGCAGTTACGCTTCCAATAGATAACTGACGTAAGTCATCATTCAAATTCATTTCCTCCCCAAACTGTCAATTATGCCACAAAGCATTAGCAAATTCTGTAATATTAGTTAACTAAAATTAGGTCTTAGAGCCACATAATTAAGACTTACACGGTCCCGAAGCCACATAATGAAATTAGGTCGCCCATGCATACCATCGCGTCGCAATTTGTCTATGTCTCTCGCTGTTGGCCTACCGAGACACCTCATGTTTTGTTCATCAAACTTGCTGTCAAATATTATTGTATGACATGAGATATTTGATAACATAAACTAATTCACATATGAACAGCTTAAGAAAATAAGTCTTACACATAGTATTTCTCCACCTCAGGCATATTCGTGAACATGTACAGTAAAGCAGACTTCAGTTCTTCCATACTGAGGTGATATGCCTTGGGTGGACCAACGGCTTTGCTGTTTCTCTGAAAAATCGAAAGATCACTACACGGAGGCTTCTCTCGTTCATCATCATGGTACGTTTTCTTTCGAGCAAATACATTATGTTCTTCTGCAAAGTAACAACTTGTGAAGTGTGCTACCTCCTTTAGTTTAAATTGTTCCACAATACATCCTTCAACTCTTGCCTTATTGCCCACCATTGCTCTAAGCTTCTTTAATGCTCTTTCTATATGAAACATCCACCTGTACTGAACAGGACCACCGACCTTAGCCTCATATGGAAGATGTATAAAGAGATGCTGCATAGGATTGAAGAAACCCGGTGGAAATATTTTTTTCCAATTTGCACAAAAGCACCGGTGCCTCTTTCTCCAGCTGTTCCATCACATCTCTTCCGATTTCTTTAGCACACAACTGTCTGTAGAAATAGCTAACTTCAGCTAATGTTTTCCACACAGCTTTGGAAATGTACCCACGAAACATTACAGGCATGAGCCTCTCCATAATTATGTGTAAGTCATGGCTCTTCAGTCCATTCATCTTCATTGTCTTCAAGTTCACAAATCTTCTAAAACCAGCGGCATAACCATCGGGGAATTTAATATCCTTCATCCACTTCATCACTTCTTTCCGTTGCTTAGGTTTCAGACAATAGTCAGCTTTTGGTTTGCCTCCGTTTTCTCTAAGCACTTGGGTTGGACGATCATATATCACTGCTAAGTCCATGCGTGCCTTGTCGTTGTCTTTCGTTTTATCAAGGAAATCCATGCATGTATTTATGAGGGCTTGGCAAAAGTTACTCTCTTGATGCATGACATCGATGTTGTGCATCAAAATCAATGACTTAGCATAAGGAAGCTCCCACAAGCCACATATGTGAGTCCAGTTATGCTCCTCACCAAAACCTTAATACCTTTTCCCACTCTCGTCTAGGACAAGTTTTCTATGCTCTTCTGTTATTTCTATCCCACTACGTCGCTTGGGCGGTCCCTTCATGACGATGGTGCCCTTCCTAAATTCCTTTCTCTGCCTTC
Source organism: Zea mays (assembly GCF_902167145.1). Taxonomy (NCBI): domain Eukaryota; kingdom Viridiplantae; phylum Streptophyta; class Magnoliopsida; order Poales; family Poaceae; genus Zea; species Zea mays. Next base: position 124,991,614 of record NC_050096.1, on the reverse strand, counting down.
TGAAGGGGTGATTGAAGGGTAGAAAACATCTATGGCAATCAAAGTAACATATCTTGCCACCAGCACTAAGACGAAAACAATTTGTATCTTTAGCACAATAAGGACACGTCAATCTACCATGCACGCTCCATCCAGAGAAAATACCATACGCCATAAAATCATGAACCGAGAACAGATATGCAACACGAAGATTGAATTTTTGCTTCTTGAAGCAGTCATAGGCTTCCACACCTTGTCATAGCTTCTTTAACTCTTCAATCAGTGGTTGAAGCATCACATTGAGGCGTACGCCAGGATGCTCAGGCCCAGGTATAACAAGACATAGGAACATAAACTCATATTTCTTGCAAAGAGCAGGTGGAAGGTTGTATGGTATGGCAATAACAGGCCAACATGAATACGACACAGCGGTCATATTGAACGGCGTGAAACCATTAGTTGCCAAGCCGATACGAACGTTTCTTGCATCGCTGGCAAAATCTGGATCAAAGTTGTCAAGAGCCTTCCATGCATCACCATCTGACAGGTGCACCATTAACCCATCTTGTCTATCCGTACAATCTTTATGCCACCTCATGTGCATAGCGGTCTTCCTCGAGAGAAACAAACGTTTCACTCTAGGAGTGAGAGGCATGTACCGAAGCTGTTTATGTGCAACCTTTGTCACCACCTTCTCCCCATCTTCATTTACAAGCCCCACATACCTCGACTTCCCAAATTTTAAGCATTTCTGCTCTCTGCCATGTTCCTTCCAAAAAAGCATACAGTTGTCCTGGCAAACATCAATCTTCTCATACTCCATACCAAGACCTTCAAGCCATTTCTTGGACTGGTACATGTCTTTGGGCATCTTGTGACCCGTAGGAAGAACCTCGATAATCAAATCCACAAGCTCCTTGTAACAATTAATTGAAAATGCAAACTTGGACTTGATTGACATCAGCCGGGTCACGAATTCGAGGACGGTCACATCAGTGTGCCCGTGAAGAGGCTCTTCTGATGCTTTGAGTAGGTCGAAGAACTTCTGAACCTCCGGTGTAGGTGAATCATGATGATCTGGTGCCAGTTCAGGCTGCAGATCCTCAAGCATCTGGTCCATCCTATCAACATCATCTTCACCGTCATCAACTTCTACTTCTGTTGCTCGTTCAACATCTTCACCGTGGAGATACTAGACCTTATAGCCTAGCACAAAACCATGCGAGCACAGGTGTAGTGCGACCTGCCTCTTGGTGTGGCTCGTCATATTTCTACATTTATTGCATGGACACCTAATATTATCTATTTGTGACAAAGCAACTGCATGGTCCAGAAACATCTGCGTCTTGGCAAACCATTCACTTGTGTGACACCCACCCTTCTTGAAACCTTCATACATCCAATCACGTCTATCACCCATTATTGCGGCTGTGTGTACGAGTAAAGACTGTGTGTGAGACATTCATGTTTCTACAGGTCACACATACATCTACAGGTAAGTAGTAAAACTATATATATATATACATAACATCACCTTCATCACATTAACATGATAATCATTAATTAACAATATTGCAACATCCAAATTTAAGTCAAATTATACTAACAAATAACATGTGATATTAAAACCGACGAAAATTAACATGTGATATTAAACTAACAAATTGTAATCGTATTACAGTTAACTCCCGTCGGCCATAAAAACCGACGAAAATAAACAATAATCACACTCTAATCAAGCCACATAAACTAACTCTAATCACCACTACAGGAAACGCCTAAATTTTCGTGGGCCAAAAACCCACGAAAATAAGCCTAAACCGACGAAAATAGCCGCCGAAAATAAGTTCGACGAAAATAGGCACCTATTTTCGTCGGTACCGACGAAAAATAACAATTTTCGTCGGCTTTCCCAAGGCCGACGAAAATATCTGGTCGACTGACTATTTTCGTCGGCCCGGTGGTGGCCGACGAAAATAAGTGCCTAGGCTATTTTCATCTGCCTCGGTAGTGGCCGACGAAAATACGTCCAGGCTATTTTCGTCGGCCTCGGTAGTGGCCGACGAAAATATCCTGGGAACATAATTTCGTCGGCCACCACCGAGGCCGACGAAAATTGATGGTTCCCCCCCCCCCAAAACAGATTTTTCTGCACCTATTAATAATTCACAGCAAAATACACAATATCACAATTCACATATACAGATTCACAAGCAAAATACATAATTCACAAAACAAATTCACATATACATAAATAGTCCATAGTCCATTCAAATAAGTCTAGAGTGCATAAGTCCATTGTCCATTCAAATACACAATTCACAAAACACACTCACTACTCACTACTCACTCCTCACTACGGCGGGCTGTGGGAGTTTTGGCCACTCCCTCCTCCGCCACCAGGAAGGTGGCCACTCCCTTCAGCACCATGGACGAGGAAGTCTTGGACGTTGACACCACCCTCCGATCCATGAGCATGTGACGCTGAACCCTGCAATTCATCAATCATTCAAATAAGGTTGTATTTTGCTATCCCTATACCTATACATTGATGTGTTTGGTCAATATTTGCATAAAACTAAACATGGAACGTCACCTGTGATCCATGGTGAGGAGGAGGCTGTGCATGCATCCACGGGTACTGTTGTGCTGGCCACCCCAGAGGTGGTGGCACCCACCCCGTCGGTGGCGGTGCCATCCACGCTTGAAATGGCTGAGAGCTCGCCGGTGGCTGGGAGACCGGTGGCACCCATCCCGGGACTGGCTGCGATCCTTGGGGTGGTGGAGGCGTCCAAGTGCTTGGAGGTGCCTGCGTCCACCCAACACCGGTCCACTGTGGCTACGACGCTGGAGCTTGTCCTGGCCACTGTCCCCATCCTTGTGCCTGCGAGCCATTTTTTATAATAAAAAAAGAGTTGCTATGGAATTGAAGTGTTCAGATAGTGTTACCTGGGGAGGGCGAAAAGCGGGCAAGTTCATATCAGGGCCGAGTCGAGTAGTCATTTCCTGCAAATGAATGCAACGTTAGAATCACAACATTATACTTTGAATTCAATGACGACACGTGATGAGATAGACGGATTACCTGAAAATAAGAAGCCATATATTGCGTCAGCTGTCCAACCTGCTGCTGCGCTGCTCGAGCCTGCTCCTATGCTGGTCGAGCCTGCTCCTGTGCTGCCCGAGTCTCCTCCTCCAGCTGAGCCTCTCGAGCAGACCTGGAGGAGCGAGAACTCCCTCCCGAAGATGATGCCTTACCTTGACCTATTGTCCTGTTATACTCCACAACGCCGGTGCCAAAGGCAAACCTGCATGATACACATAGTTGAGCCATTAAGTGGACACATTCTTGTTAATGAAATCGTCGAATCAAACACAAACACCTCACCTGCCATGCTTTCTACCCCCACCACTGTGGTACAACGCCGAGGCATCTAAGTCTGAATGCATCTAGTCGAAGTCAGGCCCATGGCGTTGAGTCATTTCCTCCCCATATGCATTCTGCAAAGAAAGTTAGAGTTGGAGTTAGACACAAAACATGCAATTTAATTCGTAAATACAAACTTTTTTACCATTTTCTCCCTTGCCGCCTTGCTGCATAGCACATCAGGGTTCGCCGGATCAGGGCCACGGTGACCACGGACGTAAACCTCCATAAAACTTGGAGCAACTCCACTTTCAGCTTCCTGCATGAAAAAGAAGAGTTAAACCATATAATTTTCATAGATGTAACATACAAGTTTGATTTATATACTTACCATGCGGCGTGCGGTACCAAGGTGTCCATCGGCGCCGTACCTATGCCCCGGTCCTTCAGTGCCACGATTGGCACGGTGCTTGTTGGACTCTGCAATCCACTCAGTCGACGCCCATCTCTTAGCCAACCACCTCCAGGCTTCCATGTCCTTCGCCGGCCAATCCACAACGCTCTCCAGGTACTGCTCCTCTGTGAGGTAGATCTCATTGGCCCCTAATGCTTTGCTCATTTTCTGCCCCTTTATCTTCTTGTAGTAGTAGTTGACGGCCGCGATGCGAGCATTGTACATGGCATCCTTGATTACCTTATCAGCGCACTTCCGAAAGTGCCTCTTCACACGTGTCCACTGAGCCTGATCCTCCTCGATGTCATCCGGCAATTGGAACCTCCCCTACATATCAATGGAGAAGCTAAGTTAAAGTAAGATTAGGAGAAGCAATAATTCAGTGAATTGCTTATATACGAAAGTAAACTCACCCAGAACTCGTCCCACACAGCCACCTGACAAGTCCTTCGTTTTTTTCCGAACTTCCCCCTCCGCTACTGCTTTCCCCTGACTCCCCTGGCTGGAATAAGCCCCACCATTCTTCATGCGGCCGGATGAGCCTCCTCTCGGCAGGTCTCGGACCAAGTGCATTGCTCTTCTTATACCTAAGTATACAAGTAAATTCAATATGATGAAATGATTAAAAACTAATATCAATTAAACTAATATGCATAATAATACCTGAAGGACGTAGAACCATCTGACGCGTCGCCCGCGCTGCCTGCCCCCATAGGGTCAACCTCCTCATCCTGTTCAATCTCCTCATCCTGCTCACCCTCCTCACCCTTCACATGAGCATCCTGCTGAGGAGTCTCCTGCTCACCCTCCTCACCCTGCACTTCGTCTAGACAGTCGAGAAGTTGCTGCTGCCTCTGTCGGCTCTGTGAGGTGCCCTGAAAAAGCCCACTGCCCGAGCTGTCCTCGCTGGCCGCGCTGCCCCCACTCCTCCTCGATCTCCTATGCTTGAACATGTTCAACTGTAGATAAATTAATGTCAAACCACAGTATATGAAACAAATAATATAAAAATTAATAATGTGGAAATTAGAATACATAGCTTAATTGATTAACTAAAAGAAACATACTAATCAAAAGTCATCTGCATCCGATGATGCTTCTTCGGCTCGTTGTTTATTCATACGCTCTTGATTTCGTTGGATCCTTACTGATCTTCTAACGACGACAGGTCGTTTGCGCTTTGACCTAGGTTCTTCAATTAAGTCGCTTGAATTGCAACAGAGATTTTCAAGGCCTTCTCCATTGGTCACATGGAATCGGTGAGCTATGTCTTGATTCGACGCCGCTTCTGGTTGAAAAACAGCGTCATCGTTGTCCCTGCTCGTATTCACGTAGTCAGCACTCTCTGAGCGACGACTTGTGGGTTGACTTTGATTGCAACCCACCAAGCCCTAAGGCTTGGGTGAGGATATGGCAGGTAGTACACCTGTTTTGCCTGATTTGCAAGGACAACATCGCTCATACTGCTCGGAATCCTAGAGTTATGCTTCACCTCGACATTACCATACTTGTCGACACGAGTCCCACTATGAGCATCAAACCAGTCGCACTCGAAAAACACGACTTTAAGTTCCTTGGGGCCATCGAAAATCAACTCTACAATGTTTTGAAGAACACCGTAATAGTCCACTACTTTGTCATCGTCAACATATGAACTTGCCAACACACCACTATTGGTGGTGGCTGCCAATGGTCGACTCTTCTCCAATTTCGCGGTTCGGAAGCGATATCCATTTACATCATAGAGAGTATAGTTCCGGACGGACACAGAGGTATGTGCCATTTGCTGCAAGTCCGGGTGCACAGAGTTTTTGGAAACCTATACAAGGAATTAGTATATGCATTATATCTTCCAAGTCCAAAATTCAAAGATTAAGTATGAACAATGAGAGAACGACAATTACTAACATAATTACGAAACCACTGCACGAAGTTTGGTCCACCTTTCAACCCATCACGTCGAAGATTTTCTAATTGGATGGCCGTAGGTTTACTAGTAGATTTCCAACATTCTTCATCAAACATGCTGGACATATTAGAAACATGGAGATTACACACTATAGAAATTATGAGATGAGAAAATGGAAGTAACTATGAGGAAAACTTACTCGAACGCCTCCTGTGTGCTGTCAATATTGCTATACATATATAGCATTAGCGTGTTCAAATCTGATCCTTCAATGTGACGTACACTCCCTTTTCCAACTGCTTTACCCGGATTCGCAAAAAATTGAAGGGTGCTTTGGGGCGATTCATTTTCGACATGAAGTCGCACTGAAGGAGCAAACACATTGTTGGCTCGAGCGAAATACCTGGTTGAGAATTGAGATATCTCCTTAAGGGCAAAAGCCTCCGCAATACACCCTTCGACTCTAGCCTTGTTGCGAACAAACGCCCTGAGCTTTTTCAACGCCCTTTCTATAGGATACATCCACCTGAATTGCACTGGTCCGCCTACCAAAGCTTCCCAAGGCAAATGCACAATTAGATGTTGCATCACATTGAAGAATCCTGGCGGGAAAACCTTTTCAAATTTACAAATAAGAATTGGAATTTCTTTCTCAAATTTCTGCATCAACCTCTTCGATACTGTCTTTGTGCATACTTCCCTATAGAAGTAACTCAGCTCTGCAAATATGCTCCAAAGCTCATCCTTAAAATTGCCTCGAAACATCACGGGCATCAGCCTCTCCATAATAATATGGTAGTCATGGCTTTTCAAACTGATCAATTTACCGGTCTTCAGATTGACTGCCCGTTTCAGATTTGCCGCATACCGATCTGGAAATTTTAGATTCTTCAACCACTTAAATATTTCTTTCCTTTCATCCGGCTTGAGGCAGTAATCAGCTCGCGGCCTACTTTCATGCCCTTTATCGCTTACTTTCAACTCGAGCATCGGCCTCTTACAAATTTCAGCCATGTCTTTTCTTGCCTTCATATTATCTTTTGTTTTATCAGCCACATCGAAACATGTGCTTATGATGCTTTCAGCAACGTTACGCTCTTGGTGCATCAAGTCTATGTTGTGCGGCATGATCAAGGCTTTTGCATACGGAAGCTCCCATATTGATGAAATATGGGTCCAGTTGTGGTCCTCCCCGTAGCCTTGGAACCTATCATTTTCTCCTTGCTTCAGACAAGCATGCCATGCCATTATCTGCGGTGCAGTTTGCCTCTTTGGTGGACCATTTCTGATTTTGGCTCCACTTCTGAATGCAGTAAGCGAACTCCTGAAATCATGCTTGAATGGAGTCCAACGTCGATGAGCATCAAAGAATGACACTTTCCCACCATGCTTCAATCTGAATGCATCTGTATCATTCATACATATGGGACAGCACAACCGACCATGCACACACCATCCAGACCAATCTCCATACGCCAGCAGATCATGCACTGACCACAAATAAGCAGCGCGCATGGTAAACTCCTTTTCAGTATGGCTATCATAAGCCTTCACACCTCTCCACAATTGTTTCAACTCTTCAATTAAAGGGCGAACAAACATATTAAGCTTTGGCCCTGGATGCTCGGGGCCTGGGATGACTAGTGCAAGGAACATGAACTCTTCTTTATTGACCAACTCAGGAGGACGATTATATGGCACAATGAAGACAGGCCAACACGAGTAAGGGCTTGCACTGCTATTGAAAGGTGTGAATCCGTCCGTCGATAGACCAAGCCGTACACTCCTAGGGTCGTTTGCAAATTGGGGATCAAACTCGTCAAATGCCTTCCACGCATCACCGTCCGACGGATGGACCATTATGTCTGGATCAGTGACGAGACGTACACCATTCTTTGGCCACGTCATATGCAGAGCTATTTCCTTGTTGAGGAACAACCTTGAAAGCCGAGGAATGATGGGCAACCGACGAAGTTGCTTAGCTGCGACCTTCGTAACTACCAATTCACCCTCATCATTTGTCACCTCGACATATCTAGAAGCTTCGCAATGCTTACAACGGTCCAGCTTGTCATCCTCCTCAAAGAATAGCATGCAACTGTTGGGACACACGTCAATCTTCTCATATGTCATCCCAAGACCAGCCAACATCTTCTTTGCGAAGTACATATTTTTTGGCAACTTATGATTCTCCGGGAGAACCTCGCCCATCAGTTGGACGATGTCGTTGTAAGCACTATTTGAAATGTTGTGCTTCGACTTTATCGCCATTAGTCTTGTGAGAGTCCCAAGAACTGACATCTGAGTGTGCTCGTGCAGTCTCTCTTCTCCCGCGGCGAGTAGCCGGAAGAATTCCTGAGCATCGCGTGGAAGCTGCCCCGGCTCCTCAGCGTTCATTTCAACATCCCTACCAAGATCATGCAACATGTCGTCCATCCTATCATGATCGTCATCAAGTTCCACCTCCGCGTCAACGTGTCTAATAGACTCTCCATGTCGGTACCATACAAGGTAGTTCGGCATAAACCCACTTTTACAAAGGTGTTTCTCCATTTCTTCCTTCTTCTGAGGCCACTTGTTCTCGCAGCGATTGTAAGGACACTTCACTAGACGACCAGTTGCATCTTTGAAAGCATGCTCAAGAAAAGCCTTTGTTACACCCATCCATTCATTTGAATGTGCCCCATCCTTTCTCCACCCGTCATACATCATCCTTCGATCACCGTCCATTTCAAAGGCTAAACAAAAGACAAAGAACATCAATGATCGTCCATGGCTTAGGTGAACTCCCTATTAGGTAAAGGCCCTAAACCCACCCAAGAGTGTACGCCGATGCTTGTGATTTGTGTCGTGTAGCCTACGATTGCCGCGAAATTTCGGCAGCATAACCCCGCTGCTCTCCAAGCACACGCCTGAACATGGTGTGTTGGAGAACAACTGGGTTACACAACCGAAATTCCGCGTCAATCGTAAGGCACATGTCACAAATCACAAGCATCGGCCTACACTCTTAGGCTGTCCAAAATACGTGGACAATTCCGGAACAGCGAACCTCACAAGCCAATGTGACGTTCCCCATTCCCGAACGGGTGACGCATACGGTTCGCTTCGGTTAACTCAGAGACAAATATGAATTAAAAAATAAACATTAAAAAATAACGGTTCGCTACGGTCCAAATACTCGTGTGCCGAAGCGGTCCGACCCCGACCGGCCGGCCGGACTCGTCGTCAGTCCCACGTGTGCGCTGACGGGTCCGCGACGTCGGTCCTCGGCTAGCTGGCGGCAGCCCTCTCCTCCCCGTCGCGGCCCGCTAGCTAGCTAGCGCCAAGTCTCTCACTGCCAACCTCTTCGCCACTCATGTCAAGCTCAATCACGACAACACTATTGTTCTGACCAAACTCCAACGAGTGGCATGAGACAAACATATGTGGTAGCACACTTCGGCAAGCAAGGAAATGATGTAGTTGGGTGTGGATTGGAGTCCAAGAACCATCTGTCCTCGACTGGCTGGCGGCAGCCCTCTCCTCACCGTCGCGCCCCGCTAGCTAGCTAGCGCCAAGTCGCAGGCCGCAGCCACGTCCCTCCCCCAGCCACTTGGCACAGGCCGGACGGACGAATACCAAAGCAGCGAGCGCCGAAGACGAATTCGTTGTACAAGATAGAGGGGGAAGAAGGGAGACGGGGAGGCTCACCGCGGGGAACGAGGGCGTCGTGGACGGACGGTGGGCGCGCGCGACGGAGCTCGGCGTGGACAGACGGCGGGCGCGCGCGACGGAGCTCGGCGTGGACTGACGGCGGCCACACGCGACGAACGGCGTGGACAGTCGAGCTCGGCGTGGACGGACGGGCGCGCGCGACGGACGGCGAGGGCAGGCGGGCGCACGCGACGGTGAGGGGAGGCGAGGGAAGGAGAGTGTGGCGGCGAGGGCAGGCGAGTGCAGGAGCGTGCGGCGGCGAGCGCGCGAGGGCAACGAGCGCGCGAGGGCAGGAGAGCTCGGGCAGTGCGGCGGCGAGGGCAGGCGAGGGCAGGAGAGTGCGGCGGTGAGCGCGCGACGCACAGCGAGGTCCGGCATGGGCGCGCGCACGGACGGCGAGGGCAGGCGAGGGCGCCCGCGACGGACGGAGTTCGGCGTGCGGTGGCGTTCAAAACAGAGAATGGAGCGAGAGGGAGAGAGAAGGTGCGGGCGCGCGACCGGGACGATTTAGGGCGTCTATTTTCGTCGGCCGCATTGAGGCCGACGAAAATAAATGTCGTATTTTCGTCGGCCCCCCTGAGGCCGACGAAAATAGATGGCGTATTGTCGTCGGCACAGCCCCGACCCACGTAAATAACAACTATTTTCGTCGGTTACTAGGCCGACGAAAATAGCGTCCTTATTTTCGTGGGCCTGCCGACGTACATATGCCCGGGCCCACGAAAATACCCTTTATTTTCTTCGGTGCGAGGCCGATGAAAATACCTTCCATATTTTCGTGGGCCGGCCGACGAAAATACCCGGGCCCACGAAATTTTGTGCATTTCCTGTAGTGCACACTCTAATCACATATTATATTAAACTAACTCTAATCACGTGAAACTAACTCCAGTCAGCCATAAAAACCGACGAAAATAAACGATAATCACACTCTAATCAAGCCACATAAACTAACTCTAATCACACTCTAATCACATATTATATTAAACTAACTCTAATCACATGAAAGCTAACTCCCATCGGCCATAAAAACCCGACAAAAATAATAACATGTATTTACATATAGGTTGGATTATACCTCGACGAGCCTACATCGGTACACGGGCGGACGGTGGACGACGGTACACGGACAGACGATGAACGACGACGGGTTGGAGACAGCGACGCTCAGGGGCTAGAGGCGGCGTTCGGGCGGGCGGCAGCGCTCCGGGACGAGCAGAGGGCGTTGGCAGCCTCAGGGGCGGCGTTCCGGCCTCGGGTGGCGGGCCTCGAATGGCGCGGCAGCGTGGCGGCCCGGCGACGCGGGAGCGTGGCAGCGCGGCGGCTCGGGCGGGCGGTGACGGCTCGACGGTTTGAGTGGAGAGAGCAGGAAGAATGAGTCCGCGCGCAGCCGCTGGTGGCTCTAAAACCATTAATCTCCGTCGGTTTGTGACTTGGCCGACGAGAATTAAATAACCCCCTGTCGGCTTTGTCTCGCGGCCGATGGGAATTACTTAACCCCGTCGGCTTGGTGACGTGGCCGACGGGAATTAATTAATCCCCATCGGCCTGTGGTTGGGCCGACGGCAATTAAATTAATTCCCGTCAGCTAGTAGACGGCCGACGGGAGTTACTTAATTCTCGTCGGCTTTTGCACGGGCCGACGGGAATTAATCTGGCCAACGGGAATCAACGGGATTCCTGTAGTGCTAGGAAAAATAGAGGGACCCCTAGTCCAGAACAGATTCAAAGTGAAATGTTTTATTAGGCACTAATCAAACCACAAAAACAATTATTAGAATTATGAAAACAATTTAAAAATTGTTAATAAAAATCCAGTGGACTTGTAACCCCTAGAAACCCACTACAAAAATGATAAACACCCCAGCCCATCATTTTAAGTAGGATAAACAAATAAAACTTGATATTAGGCCATATTTCAAATAAATCATGAGCAAACCAAAAATAGTGCAATAGTGGGCGAATAAACTTTTACTAGATCAATAATGAAATAGGCCACCAGAGAAAAATGCAAAACCCAATTGAAAGCTATAAAATAATGCTTGTCAATACTTCATGAAAAAGGCCATTTAATCCAAATAATTCCTACCACCCTTCCCTTAAGCAAAAAGTTTCCAAACTTTAGAATGATTGCTCTTGCACAAAGAAGAAGATAGGAAAAATTAGAAATCTGTTGTTTGATATTTTTCAAGTATAGTGGTAGTAGAAAGCACCCCTTTGACTAGAAACTTTAGAAAATCATAGCAAAATAACTAATAAGTATTAATGGCTATAAATTTTTACAAAGTCATGTTATAACACCTAGATGCCAGTAAAAATATGTCTTAGAGAATAACCCACTGTTAAAAAGGAGTTGTAGTTCAAGACACCCCCTCTGCCCTAATATTTGATAATTTTATCTAGAAAGAACTATTCACTTTTTTAACCCCAAATTTTGAGACAGAGAATTACACACCAGTAAGAAGCCACTGTAATTGTTACAGAATTTTTGGAAATTTATTAAGTTAACTTGTAATTCAAACCCACCTTAAAGGCATAAGAGAAATAGAAGGAAAGAAATGAAAGAGAAACCTTGCTCCAATAAGTTCAACTAGAAATCTTGATAAATTCTCACTAAGACATTAAAAAGAATTCAGTAGAACACCAAAATAGACTTACCACTTGGTTTAACTAAGCTTGACCCTAAACTGCTAACTATACCCCAAGAATCTTCAAGTAGCAAGACCAAGCTCTACCTTATTAATTCGATCATCCATCATCAAAGTTTAAATTGCTCAATTGCATATCATACCATGCATATATCATACTCATTGCATTCATTAGATTGCAATCTCGCTGACGGAGAGTACGTGCTCATCCCCAAGCAAGGAGCTGTCCACGAGGAAGACCAGGAGCAAGCTCCCGACACTGCCATTAAGGATCTCCCTGTAGCCCCAGCTATTGAAGGTAAGCCCCGGTTTTTATGCATAACCGTATCTATATATGCTACTTTACTACACTTAATGTTTGTAGGATTTTAATGTGCACCTAAGTGTTGGAGTTGCTTGAAACCTCTAGTTGCATGAACTTAGGATTCCTTTTGAGATGGATACTAGTATGCTAGGTCGAGTAGCTGCTTGCTAATCAGGATCTCGGTAGAAGTCGAGTGATTTTTCTAACACTCGTGCGAGGTCAGGAATTGATTGTATTCATCTTGATAACGAGATCTATGTTAGTCTATGGACTTGGATCTAGGGAGGATGCCTTTCCATGAGACGGGTGTTGGGGGCCTTCGGCTTCCGAAGGTCCTCAAAAACATGATTTAACAACGTTTCTGGAGTATAATGTGTGAACAGGTATCTTCGGACTCGAATCGGTACCACAGTGGGAGAAGCCCAAAGAATACGAAGGTTGACACAGCGTCGAAGCTGTGAGCAGGAAAGCTTCGACGTGATAGCAGAAAAGGAAACCGACTTAAAGATGAAAAGGCTATTCAGACCTCGGTGGATTACTATAGAATTACTACCAAATGTAAAGGGCATGGATGTAATTTTACATGAGCTGTGTCCCGTGCCTATAAATAGGTGAACAGTGCCCCCGTACTGTTCACGCTGACTTGGCATTTACTTTGGCGTCACGCTTGTATTTTTACCTTCTTTCAAGTCGAAGGTACATTTGTAATTTGATATCATTTCTATTTTTCCATAATAATAATATAGAAATGAGTTGATAATTATACATAATTGTTTACGTTATATTCCATATGATTCCTTCTTCATTATTATATGTTGTGTTGATGAAGGTACGTCCTTCATAACCTTCGTCCGAAAATCATTATATTCCAAGGGAAATAATGCTCCGAAGGACGAAGGACTTTAACATTTAACATTTTTTGTGTTGCCTTGTTCTTAACTTATAGCATTTGAGAACAAGTCCCCAACAACGGGAAAAAGGAATTAAGGATTTGTGGCAGAACCACCCGAATTATTCCAACTTAAGTGCCTAAGTCACGCCCCAGGGGTCGTAACACACTTAAATCGGAATAACCCGTCAGTCCCTCAGATCTAGTCTGATAGAGCCACTTAACCAGGATCAAATTCCACAATCTCACTCGAAGGTGAGTCACAGAAGAAATACAATAAAACAGGAAACCTCAAATTAAGTACTGAGTTATTACATAAATCGGAGTTCTTGAGTAGCAAATAAAGTTCACAAAATAAAGTGCATCGGATAATCGATGTCGTCGGTAATGAGGAAATGGGCAAGGCCTAGCCCACTACTCCTCATGCTCCTCTCCTGCCGGAGCAACATCCCACTCGACCGTCCAACCCGGTGGCAGGGTGGTAGGCCAAGTCACACCATCAACCAATTCCTGCATGGTACCTGCAAAAATTGTGCCACAAGCAAGGCTGAGTATACTAATACTCAGCTAGACTTAACCGGTGTGAGGAGTCTACTCCTCTACCTCTAGACTATGCAGCTGTTTGGCTGAGGGGTTTGGTTTGCCAAAAACACTAGCTGTTTCTAAAATCAATTTTTAGCCTTTCAAGTTCTATCATCATTAACTTAGCTAGGTTTGCTCCTTCTAAGCATACATGGTAACAATCAATTAGTTCAATCAACAAATTATCTCATATAGTCCACATTTCACTTCTTACTCGATGCAGTACAAGGAATCAAGCAGTCTCATTAGCTGCGAGAAGCAGACGATTCGAATCGAGTTTTAAACCTTGCAAGGTAAACCTAAACACACGGCATGTCAGGGTACTCCGACCCCGCACATGACAACCGTCCCCATCGATTCCCCGTTCGCGTCCAGGCCTCACCGCCTTGGCATACAATGCTCCACTGACCCCGGCTGCCGCCGTGCAGTGACCGCACTTGTACCCACCATAGCTAGCATGGGAGACCCAGTCTCAGGTCGCATGAGGGATAAAGTCCGCGCCCGGCTTCACTCAGGTACTAGGTTTACCGGTTACCATTTTTCCCGGCATGTGCTTAGTACGTTCAAAAGCTTGACTCAGGTATCCACACATTAATCCTTAATTCATTTTTCCCGTCTCATGGACAAGGCATCCTCCCTGGATCCAAGTCCATAGACCAACATAAATCCCGTTATCAAGATGAATACAATCAATTCCTGACCTCGCGCGAGTGCTAGAAAAATCACTCGACTTCTACCGAGATCCTGATTAGCAAGCAGCTACTCGACCTAGCATACTAGTATTCATCTCAAAAAGGAATCCTAAGTTCATGCAACTAGAGGTTTCAAGCAACTCCTACACTTAAGTGCACATTGCAATCCTACAAGCATTAAGTGTAGTAAAGTAGCATATAATAACATGGTTATGCATAAAACCGGGGCTTGCCTTCAATTGCTGGGGCTGCGGGGAGATCCTCAATAGCAGCCTCTGAAGCCTGCTCCTGATCCTCTTCTTGGACAGGTCCTTGCTCGGGGATGAGCACGTACTCTCCGTCGGCAAGATTACAATCTAATGAATGCAATGCGTAAGATATATGCATGATATGGTATGTGCTTTTAGAAATTACAACTTTAAAGGTGTATGATCTTTTGAGTTAAAACAAGTTAACTCTATTTAGGTAAAACCCTTAGTGGTATGCTTGGTAAATTGGGTTATACTTAGCTAAGGTAAGGGGTAGGTTTATTTTTTTGGGGTTCCACTGAATTCCTTTTAAGTCTTAGGGATAAATGATAAGTTCTCAAGTTAGACTTATTGGGGTGAGGTTTATTTCTTCTTCTCTTTTCTTTTATTCTCTTTAATGTTTTGGAGTAGGTCTGAACTACAAGTTGCTTTTATAAAATTCTAAAAATTCCACAAAAATTACAGTGGCTTGTTACTGGTGCGTGTTGCCTTGTCTCAAAATTTGGGGGTCAGCAAGTGAATAGTTTGCTCTGGACAAAATTATCAAATTCTAGGGCAGAAGGGGTGCTTTGAACTACAACTACTATTTAACAGTGGGTAATTCTCTAAAACTTATTTTTGCTGGCTTTTAGGTGTTGCAACATGACTTGATACAAATTTCTAGCCATTACTACTTTTTATATATTTTTCTATGGTTTTCTCAAGTTTTTAGCCAAATGGGTGCTTTCTACTACCACTATATTTGAAAAATATCAAACAACAGAGTTCTTATTTTTCATAGTTAGTATTTTGTGCAAGAGCAATCATTCTGAAGTTTGGCTTCTTTTTGCTTAAGGGAAGGGGTGGTTTGCATTATTTAAATTAAGTGGTCTTTCTCTTTAATCATTAGCAAAAGGTATGGGTTTACTTCTTCTTCATGGGTTTGCATTTTTCTCTGGTAGTTTACCTCATCATGAGCTTAGCAAATTTTTGATTGCCTATTATCACATTAAAAGGGGTTGTTCATGATTTATTTGGAAAATGCCTTATTATCACCTTGTATTTATTTTCTTTACTTAAAAAGTTGGGCTGAGGTGCTCTGTATTTTTGTAGTGGGGCTCTGGTGGTTATAAGTCCACTAGATTTTTATTAATCATTTTGGTTATAGTTTTGTAACTCTAATTATTGATTTTCAGTCTATATGAGGCTAAACAAATCATCTTAATTTAAAACTGGTCCAAATTAATGGTCTCTGTATTTTTCCTAGGTTCTCTGTTGCATAAGTAAACTAGGAAAAATATTATTAATCACTGTTCATTAATTTCTAAGGCCTTTCTGATTTTCTCTAAGTTTTGGACAATTTAGCTTTAAATGAAAAACTACATCATAATTTCCAATGCTGGGGTTCCTACTATTTTTAAACAGTGTCTAAATAAGGTTTAAACATCTACAAATTTTCTTAAGTTCAGCACAGAAGGAAAACTAATTTTCCTTAATTAATCAAGGTTTAGTGGGTTTCTGTTTTTAATTTTAAACTTTAAAATTTTGAACAGAAAGCATGGAGTTTACTATTTTTAAATGATAGATCATAATATTCAGAAGCTAGCAAAATTGGTTTGACAACTTTTTATTAAGATTTCATCAAGTTATGGGTTTTCTAAGTTCTCTGGTCATTTTAAAAAGAATAACAAAATAGATTAAATGGAAATCCACTTTGCACTGGGGTCCCTGGCGGTTTTCTAAGTTTTCTTCACGAATCAGTCCTTAGATTACTATTCACATGAGTCACTGACATTACAGAAAACCCCTCGGGTTCTACCAATCCTAACCCGAGGTCCTTCTTCTACCTTAAACAGTAGCCACGGCGGAGAAAAGGGCGGAGGGGCTTACCGGCGGCGAGATTGCTCCGGTGAAGTGGTCGAGGACGAAGGGGAGGTCTCGGGGATCACAACGGTGTGCGGAACGCCGTCGGAGATGGCCGGAGTCGGTCGGTCCACGCACGCAGGCGGGGATGCTCGTCGGCGGCGAGGAGACCGGCCTTGTCACGGCGAGATAGTTCAATCAAATAGGTCAGGGAGGTCCACGGGATGCCAGAGAAGATATGAGCGAAAGGAATTGGGCGGAGACTCACTGGATAGCTCGGTCCACGCGCGGTGGCGGAAGACCGAAGTTTGGTGAGGTCGATCTCGGGCCTCCGGTGAAATCCGGCCGGGTCCGAGGGCTTGGCGAGCTTCACGGGCTACTGGTGGAGCTAGCCGAAGCACTGGCTGGGCTTGAGGGTGGCTGGAGTGGGCTGGCCACGATGGCCGAAGCTCTGGCGGCAATGGCGGGCGGAATTAAGCTCGCCGGAGCTAAGGAAAGGTGGATGGCCGGTGAGGGTGAGTGCGGGGCGAAGAGAGGTGCGCCCGGGGAGGCTTTATAGGCGCGGGCGGGCACGGCCGAGGGCGTGGGCGCGCGGTGGACTTGATCGGACGCCGGGGTGAGCGCGCGCGCGGGTTGGGCGAGCTCTGGCGTGCCGACCAGGGTCGAACACGTGTGCCCGTGCGTTCTGCCCAAGTTCTGGCGCGTGTGGTCGCTCATCCGAGCCTGCTCTCGCCTTGGTCAGTGCACAAAACCTCTTCTCCTCCCTACAAGCTACCATTCTTGTGTGGGGGTCATAGGATTTTGCCTACTGGTTGCAGAGATATGGAGCCAGGAAATCTGGTCTGTCTCCCTGCCCAAACCCGAGGCAAATCCAAGGTTTTGTCGTGTCTAGGGCTCGCGTCCCAATGCCATCTTCTGGCACACGACAGAGGGGTTAGTTAGACACAATTTTGTCAATGGGGCCATTAGGATTCGAGTTAGGGATCAAGGTGAACATCCCTGATCTTTGGCTCAAGGTCTGAATTTCAGAATTCTGAAATTCAGAAATCCCAATGAGTCCCCACATGAGAAGCTTGATTTGAGGTCTTATTTGAGTTATTTTGGCTAAGCTTTCTCAACATTTCTTGTTTCCCATTAAATATTCTTTAATTTTCATAATTGGCTTAAGTCAAAATTTTAAACTTTTCATTCCCTTTTTCTTATTTTCTTGAATTTTGCTCATGGGGCTCACTTAGGGTTCTTAATTAGGGTTGCACATTCTTATCTTTTAAAAGTCTCAATTGTTTTGATCATGACACTTTTAAGTATATACTTGGTGAATTCTTTCTCACTTAAGTTATTTTGATGCGCATGCTTACTTTGGTTCACACAAAATGATGGTTCTTGGTTTGGCATTTGAGAAAAACCCTGAGTGACACTGGGGTGTGACAGCCTTCCCCCCTTAAAGGAATCTCGTCCCGAGATTCGGGCCAGAGTCCTCCCGGGGTGAAGCGAAGGGTGAGACTGATAGGAAAAAGGGTGATGATTTTTATTATTAGGGCAAAACTGCTCTTCGAATGTCATTCTCTTTGCAACTTCAGAAGGAAGTCCTTTTAGGTTTTACTTCATAGCTTCTGAATTCTGAATTAAGATCATATTTTTGGAAATTAGATTCGAAAGGCAGGAGGACGGGTTGGGGGTGATTACGTACCAGCTTCCTTAGGTAGGTAATCGGGAAAGTTGGATCTCAGGAATTCCTCGGTTTCCCAAGTAGCTTCCTCCTCTGGGTGATTACTCCACTGGACCTTGAACATCTTGATCGATTTAGCCCGAGTTGATCTTTCCTTGCAATCCAGAATCTTGGAGGGGTACTCTTGGTACGATAGATCTGGCTCTATCTCCAATTCTGGCTCTGCTATGATCTCGGTCGGCAATCGAACACACTTCTTCAGCTGAGATACATGGAATACACTGTGAATGGCAGACATCTTTGAAGGTAACTTAGGCTTGTATGCCACGGGTCCACATGCTTCGATGATCTCATAAGGTCCAATGTAACGAGGGGCTAGCTTGCCTTTGATCCCAAACCTCTGCACTCCCTTGGTGGGTGATACCTTGAGGTATACGAAACTTCCCACCTCGCACTGGAGAGGTTTCCTCCTTCTATCATGATAGCTCTTCTGCCTGGCCTGAGCAGCTTCTAGATTCTTCCTGATTAGCTTGACCTTCCTTTCGGCTTCAGTCACCAAATCAGGTCCAAAAACTTCTCTTTCACCAGGTTGAGACCAATTGAGTGGTGTCCTGCACCTTCTTCCATAGAGAGCTTCAAAAGGTGCCATCTTTAGGCTGGATTGATAACTATTGTTATAAGCAAACTCTGCCAAGGAGAGGTGCTTATCCCAGTTCTTGCCACAATCGATCGCACAAGCTCTCAGCATATCCTCCAGAATCTGGTTTACCCTTTCCGTCTGACCATCAGTCTGTGGGTGGTAAGCTGAACTCCTGATTAGCTTGGTTCCCAAAGACTCTTGCAATTGTTCCCAAAATCTGGCAACAAATTGGGCTCCTCGGTCAGAAACAATGGTCCGAGGTAATCCGTGCAAACACACGATCCGGTCAATATACAATTCTACATATTTCTGAGCCTTATCAGTGGTGTGCACAGGAAGAAAATGTGCCACTTTCGTCAATCGGTCCACAATAACCCAAATTGAATCGTGATGACGAGAGGTGTTGGGCAGACCCACAATGAAATCCATGCTGATGTCGTCCCACTTCCATGAAGGTACGGACAGTGGTTGCAAGGCTCCAGCAGACTTCAAGTGGCTTGCCTTTATCCTCTGACAGGTGTCACACTCTGATACATACTGGGCTATCTCCCTCTTCATTCTGGTCCACCAGTACAAAAGCTTCAAATCATGGTACATCTTGGTGCTTCCCGGATGCATAAAGAATTTGGAGAGATGAGCCTCATCCAAAATTTTCCTCTTGAGATCCTGGTCCTTAGGAATCACCAGTCTGCTTTTGAACCATAACACACCTTTCTCATCCTGGCAGAAACAATTATACTTCTCAACCTTCTGATGGAGATTCTTCTTGATAATCTGCACTCCCTTGTCACTGAGCTGGGCCATGATAATCTGGTCTTGCAAAGTTGGCTCAACAGAAATTTGAGACAAAGAACCAGAAGGAATCACTTCAATTTGCATCTTGCTCAACTCATCACACAAGGTGTTAATGCGAGAATCCATCAGAACACAATTGCATTGCAACTTCCGACTCAAGGCATCTGCTACCACATTAGCTTTCCCTGGGTGATAATGTACCTCCAGGTCATAATCCTTGATCAGCTCTAGCCATCTTCTCTGCCTCATGTTGAGATCAGCCTGAGTAAAAATGTACTTAAGGCTCTTATGATCAGTGAAGATGTTGCAGTGGGTTCCCATTAGATAGTGCCTCCACATCTTCAATGCATGAACCACTGCTGCTAACTCAAGGTCATGAGTGGGATA
This sequence comes from Zea mays, assembly GCF_902167145.1. Taxonomy (NCBI): domain Eukaryota; kingdom Viridiplantae; phylum Streptophyta; class Magnoliopsida; order Poales; family Poaceae; genus Zea; species Zea mays. The sequence goes on along the minus strand of NC_050096.1, from coordinate 124,971,513 downwards.
ATTTTGCTCATGAGGCCTGAGTGCTCTCGAGGCATAAGCAATGACTCGGTTGTCTTGCATCAAGACACAACCTAGCCCGGTGCCAGAGGCATCACAATATACATCAAAAGGCTTGCTGCTGTCGGGTTGCGCCAACACTGGTGCTGTGGTCAGATGCTGCCTTAATGCATGGAAGGCATCTTCGCACTTCTGACTCCACACAAATTTGACCTCTTTCTTCAGCAACTCAGTAATAGGCTTCGCAATTCGAGAGAAGTTCGGAATAAATCTTCGGTAATAACCAGCTAATCCCAGAAAACTCCGAATCTGGCGAACAGTTGTTGGTGGCCTCCAGTTCATCACCTCTTGCACTTTATCAGGATCAACAGCTATTCCATCCTGAGAGATAGTGTGACCCAAGAATTTGATTTCCTTCAGCCAAAAATCACACTTGGATAACTTGGCATAAAGGTGGTGCTCTCGCAGACGTTGAAGCACTACATGCAAATGCCCGGCATGTTCTTCTTCGTTCTTTGAGTACACCAGAATATCATCGATGAAAACCACCACGAACTTGTCCAATTCCGGCATGAAAACAGAATTCATCAGATACATGAAATATGCTGGTGCATTTGTCAGCCCGAATGACATCACCAAGAATTCATATAGCCCATATCTGGTTGAGAATGCCGTCTTCGGAATATCACTCGCTCGTATTTTGATCTGATGGTAGCCAGAGCGAAGGTCTATCTTGGAAAACACCTTGGCCCCGACCAACTGGTCAAAGAGAACATCAATACGAGGCAAAGGATACTTGTTCTTGATAGTTACCGCATTAAGAGGGCGGTAATCTATACACAGCCTCAAGCTTTCATTCTTCTTCTTCACAAACAGTGCTGGACATCCCCAAGGCAAAGTGCTTGGGCGAATGAAACCCTTATCCAGCAATTCTTGCAATTGCTTCTTCAACTCTGCCAACTCAGCGGGTGGCATTCGGTAGGGCCTCTTGGAAATTGGGGCCGTTCCCGGTTGCAACTCGATGGCGAATTCAATATCCCGGTCCGGTGGCATTCCTGGCAATTCATCAGGAAAGACATCTGCATACTCACAGACCACTGGGATCTTCTTCAGGGGTAATTCCGTCAGAGAGAAAGCACATGACTGAGAAGAACCCTGACTAGGCAGAATCAAAGTGAAATTCCCGCAGAAAGGAGAATTAACTTCCACAGTACGACTGGCTACATCAAGCACAACTTGGTGCAAGGTCATCCAATTTGCCCCTAGAATAATGTCCACATTTTCCAATCCCAACACAAGAAGAGTGGTTTTGATAATGTGGCTTCCCAGTTGAATAGGCACACTTTGGTTTAATTGATTAGTTGCAATTTTACCCCCAGGTGTGACTATCATGAATGACCCTTTTGAGTGAGAGAATGGCAGTTTGCATTTAGCACTGAACTTTTGGCTAATGAAACTATGAGATGCACCAGAACCAAACAGAATTAAAGCAGGTTGATTATAAACTGAAAAGATACCGGTCATGATAGGAGCTCCTTCTAGCACTTCCTCTAGAGCAGTGAAGTTGAGCTTCCCTTGCCTGACTTGCACCTTCTGCTTTCTTCCCTTGTCTTGATTTGGTGCTGGCATCTGCCTCTGCTGGTTCCTGGGACAATTCTTGGCATAGTGGCCCACGTTGCCACAAGTGAAGCACTTGTTCCCATTGCCCTGGCGGAACTGCTGCTGCTGCTGAGGCTGATTGTTCCTTGGGGCGGGAGCTGGATAGCGGTTGGGTGCCGGCTGCTGCTGCTGCTGAGGTGGCCTGATCACCCATCTGCCTGCCTGTTGTTGAAAACCCCTGCTCTGATTGTGAGAAACAATCCGGAACCTCTGAGCCTGAGCGGATGGTGCTGCCATTGGTGCCTTTCTCTTCTTCTCTGCCCGGTGAGCAACAATGCAATCCTCCTGGGAGATGGCCATGTTGACCAACTCATTGAAGCTATCAGCCCGGACAGTGTTGAGTCGTTCCCGCAGCTTGGTATTGAGACCCCTGCGGAAGCGATCCCTCTTCTTCTCATCAGTGGTGTCCTCTGAAGGCAGTCTTGAATTCCTCCCAAGATACCTCACGATCAGCGGGGAGCATAGCACGGAAGTGGTCCCACCAAGTCCGAGCAGGGCCGCGAAGCTGCTGTGCGGCGAAGCGAGCCTTGGCCTCATTAGGGCAGTCTCCTGTGAGGAGGGGAAACTTGGACTCGACGACGCGAAGCCACACGTCGGCGTCCAACGGATCCTCTGCCTTGGTGAACAAGGGCGGCTGCGTGCTCAGAAACTCCTGGTATGTTGCCATAGCCGGAGGTCGCTGATGCTGGCCTCCACCATGATGCTGTTGGTGGGGCTAGCGCTGCAAGAGCTGTCGAATCTCATTCTGCTGGGCCATCAGCTCCTGCACTGTGGGAGCTGGGGGAGGTGGCGGGGGAGCTTGCTCGTTCTGCCCGCGACGCTGCCTAGCTGCCATCTGAAAACAGAGATTGTCGCCATCGTTATCCCAACTCACAGTTTCGAACGACAAGATATCATCTCATATGGAAGGAAAAATGCCATAATCATAATATTAGGTTCGAAATGAAGATAACATGGTGACAAAGATCCCACAGATTTCAAAAGTTTACAGGGTTACATCAATCAGGGGAAGGTACCCATAAGCCTAGTCCAAAATGTGATACTACTAAGCTCGCATAGGTTTCTATCCACCTAAAAGTGTCAAAGCGACTGCTTAACCCTGAGCGGTGGAAGCGACACTGGATACGGGTGAAGGAGGCATCACGGAGGTAGTCCCATTGGCACCAGGGGCTGGTCCTAGCTCCTCGGGAGCCTCTTCTACCTCGCTTCCTGCTTCATTGGCCTCCATTTCCAGGTGGTGCATGTCCAAGTGGTCATTGGCTTCCTCGAGTTCCCTCTGCACATCGTGAAGCTGGTTCTCCAAGACATCAATAGTGTTGTCTTGGATCTCCACTTGCTGCTCCAGGGTGGTAATACGCTGGCTCAGCCTTTCCACCTGCAGATCCTTCTCCACCAACTCTGTGGATAGGTCGACCACAAAATCTTCCCGACTGTCGAGAGTGAGCTTGGCAGCCTGAGCGGTGTTAGCAAGAAGTGTCATAGCATCGCTCTGAAGGGCCTGAAGGCGGTACAGCGCACTCATGCACTGAACAGTGACTCTCCCAACCAAGTCAGGATACATTGCCCACACATCCTTCACATGGCTCACGCGGTTACACCACATGGGATCATCCTTCTTCTCAGCAGGGAAGAGTCCCAAGGGGTGCATCACCATCTCCAGGGGATGGTAGCCACAGAAAGTCGTCAGAGTCTTCATGGTTGCTGTCTCAACGGTGTCGTCCGTCCTGAGTCCAATCGTTTCAGAGTCAAGAGAATGCCAACCCGGCTGAAGGGGATGAGCCTCCAAAGTCAGCCAGACCCGACAACGAGGTACCCGATGCTCCTCATACAACTGCACCGTGTACAAAGGGGGCGTAGGGTAACCGGCGGAGTTAAGCACTTCCCACAAGATGGAGGGAAAGCCATCGCGAGAAAGGAAGTCAGAACTGAAACGAGAGTCTCCTCCACTGGCGGGGGTGGGTGAATTCATCTGCGGAAGGGAATCAAAGATAAAGATTATGGTGCAAGGAAAAAGAAAAAGAGAACCCGGATGGTTTTAAAGAAAAGGGGGTTAGCTCAAATTTTAATTCCTCTTGGTGTTTTATAATGCATGCATGCTGGAAGAAACGTTGCCTCTCAAAAGAAAAATAGGGTGCCTTTTTAGGGCATCCTTAAAATATAAGCATTGGCCCACAGGGCCTAATTAATTAGCCACCTATTTCTCCCTCTATGCCTAAGGCCTTTCGTCCTAGGTCTAGCGGTCTAGTCCTGACGATTCGTAGCAGTTTCTAGGCAAGTTTTAGATTTTGAAAATTGGTATTCATGGTTTATTGTCCTTCTCTATGGTGGAATTTGCTCCGATACCAGCTGTGGCAGAACCACCCGAATTATTCCAACTTAAGTGCCTAAGTCACGCCCCAGGGGTCGTAACACACTTAAATCGGAATAACCCATCAGTCCCTCAGATCTAGTCTGATAGAGCCACTTAACCAGGATCAAATTCCACAATCTCACTCGAAGGTGAGACACAGAAGAAATACAATAAAACAGGAAACCTCAAATTAAGTACTGAGTTATTACATAAATCGGAGTTCTTGAGTAGCAAATAAAGTTCACAAAACAAAGTGCAGCGGATAATCGATGTTGTCAGTAATGAGGAAATGGGCAAGGTCTAGCCCACTACTCCTCATGCTCCTCTCCTGCCGGAGCAACATCCCACTCGACCGTCCAACCCGGTGGCAAGGTGGTAGGCCAAGTCACACCATCAACCAATTCCTGCATGGTACCTGCAAAAATTGTGCCACAAGCAAGGCTGAGTATACTAATACTCAGCTAGACTTAACCAGTGTGAGGAGTCTACTCCTCTACCTCTAGACTATGCAGCTGTTTGGCTGAGGGGTTTGGTTTGCCAAAAACACTAGCTGTTTCTAAAATCAATTTTTAGCCTTTCAAGTTCTATCATCATTAACTTAGCTAGGTTTGCTCCTTCTAAGCATACATGGTAACAATCAATTAGTTCAATCAACAAATTATCTCATATAGTCCACATTTCACTTCTTACTTGATGCAGTACAAGGAATCAAGCAGTCTCATTAGCTGCGAGAAGCAGACGATTCGAATCGAGTTTTAAACCTTGCAAGGTAAACCTAAACACACGGCATGTCAGGGTACTCCGACCCCGCACATGACAACCGTCCCCATCGATTCCCCGTTCGCGTCCAGGCCTCACCGCCTTGGCATACAATGCTCCACTGACCCCGGCTGCCGCCGTGCAGTGACCGCACTTGTACCCACCATAGCTAGCATGGGAGACCCAGTCTCAGGTCGCATGAGGGATAAAGTCCGCGCCCGGCTTCACTCAGGTACTAGGTTTACCGGTTACCATTTTTCCCGGCATGTGCTTAGTACGTTCAAAAGCTTGACTCAGGTATCCACACATTAATCCTTAATTCATTTTTCCCGTCTCATGGACAAGGCATCCTCCCTGGATCCAAGTCCATAGACCAACATAAATCTCGTTATCAAGATGAATACAATCAATTTCTGACCTCGCGCGAGTGCTAGAAAAATCACTCGACTTCTACCGAGATCCTGATTAGCAAGCAGCTACTCGACCTAGCATACTAGTATTCATCTCAAAAAGGAATCCTAAGTTCATGCAACTAGAGGTTTCAAGCAACTCCTACACTTAAGTGCACATTGCAATCCTACAAGCATTAAGTGTAGTAAAGTAGCATATAATAACATGGTTATGCATAAAACCGGGGCTTGCCTTCAATTGCTGGGGCTGCGGGGAGATCCTCAATAGCAGCCTCTGAAGCCTGCTCCTGATCCTCTTCTTGGACAGGTCCTTGCTCGGGGATGAGCACGTACTCTCCGTTGGCAAGATTACAATCTAATGAATGCAATGCGTAAGATATATGCATGATATGGTATGTGCTTTTAGAAATTACAACTTTAAAGGTGTATGATCTTTTGAGTTAAAACAAGTTAACTCTATTTATGTAAAACCCTTAGTGGTATGCTTGGTAAATTGGGTTATACTTAGCTAAGGTAAGGGGTAGGTTTATTTTTTTGGGGTTCCACTGAATTCCTTTTAAGTCTTAGGGATAAATGATAAGTTCTCAAGTTAGACTTATTGGGGTGAGGTTTATTTCTTCTTCTCTTTTCTTTTATTCTCTTTAATGTTTTGGAGTAGGTCTGAACTACAAGTTGCTTTTATAAAATTCTAAAAATTCCACAAAAATTACAGTGGCTTGTTACTGGTGTGTGTTGCTCTGTCTCAAAATTTGGGGGTCAGCAAGTGAATAGTTTGCTTTGGACAAAATTATCAAATTCTAGGGCAGAAGGGGTGCTTTGAACTACAACTACTATTTAACAGTGGGTAATTCTCTAAAACTTATTTTTGCTGGCTTTTAGGTGTTGCAACATGACTTGATACAAATTTCTAGCCATTACTACCTTTTAATTATTTTTCTATGGTTTTCTCAAGTTTTTAGCCAAATGGGTGCTTTCTACTACCACTATATTTGAAAAATATCAAACAACAGAGTTCTTATTTTTCATAGTTAGTATTTTGTGCAAGAGCAATCATTCTGAAGTTTGGCTTCTTTTTCTTAAGGGAAGGGGTGGTTTGCCTTATTTAAATTAAGTGGTCTTTCTCTTTAATCATTAGCAAAAGGTATGGGTTTACTTCTTCTTCATGGGTTTGCATTTTTCTCTGGTAGTTTACCTCATCATGAGCTTAGCAAATTTTTGGTTGCCTATTATCACATTAAAAGGGGTTGTTCATGATTTATTTGGAAAATGCCTTATTATCACCTTGTATTTATTTTCTTTACTTAAAAAGTTGGGCTGAGGTGCTCTGTATTTTTGTAGTGGGGCTCTGGTGGTTATAAGTCCACTAGATTTTTATTAATCATTTTGGTTATAGTTTTGTAACTCTAATAATTGATTTTTAGTCTATATGAGGCTAAATAAATCATCTTAATTTAAAACTGGTCCAAATTAATGGTCTCTGTATTTTTCCTAGGTTCTCTGTTGCATAAGTAAACTAGGAAAAATATTATTAATCACTGTTCATTAATTTCTAAGGCCTTTCTGATTTTCTCTAAGTTTTGGACAATTTAGCTTTAAATAAAAAACTACATCATAATTTCCAATGCTGGGGTTCCTACTATTTTTAAACAGTGTCTAAATAAGGTTTAAACATCTACAAATTTTCTTAAGTTCAGCACAGAAGGAAAACTAATTTTCCTTAATTAATCAAGGTTTAGTAGGTTTCTGTTTTTAATTTTAAACTTTAAAATTTTGAACAGAAAGCATGAAGTTTACTATTTTTAAATGATAGATCATAATATTCAGAAGCTAGCAAAATTGGTTTGACAACTTTTTATTAAGATTTCATCAAGTTATGGGTTTTCTAAGTTCTCTGGTCATTTTAAAAAGAATAACAGAATTGATTAAATGGAAATCCACTTTGCACTGGGGTCCCTGGCGGTTTTCTAAGTTTTCTTCACGAATCAGTCCTTAGATTACTATTCACATGAGTCACTGACATTACAGAAAACCCCTCGGGTTCTACCAATCCTAACCCGAGGTCCTTCTTCTACCTTAAACAGTAGCCGCGGCGGAGAAAAGGGCGGAGGGGCTTACCGGCGGCGAGATTGCTCCGGTGAAGTGGTCGAGGACGAAGAGGAGGTCTCGAGGATCACAACGGTGTGCGGAACGCCGTCGGAGATGGCCGGAGTCGGTCGGTCCACGCACGCAGGCGGGGATGCTCGTCGGCGGCGAGGAGACCGGCCTTGTCACGGCGAGATAGTTCAATCAAATAGGTCAGGGAGGTCCACGGGATGCCAGAGAAGATATGAGCGAAAGGAATTGGGCGGAGACTCACTGGATAGCTCGGTCCACGCGCGGCGGCAGAAGACCGAAGTCCGGTGTGGTCGATCTCGGGCCTCCGGTGAAATCCGGCCGGGTCCGAGGGCTTGGCGAGCTTCACGGGCTACTGGTGGAGCTAGCCGAAGCACTGGCTTGGCTTGAGGGTGGCTGGAGTGGGCTGGCCACGATGGCCGAAGCTCTGGCGGCAATGGCGGGCGGAATTAAGCTCGCCGGAGCTAAGGAAAGGTGGCTGGCCGGTGAGGGTGAGTGCGGGGCGAAGAGAGGTGCGCCCGGGGAGGCTTTATAGGCGCGGGCGGGCACGGCCGAGGGCGTGGGCGCGCGGCGGACTTGACCGGACGCCGGGGTGAGCGCGCGCACGGGTTGGGCGAGCTCTGGCGTGCCGACCAGGGTCGAACACGTGTGCCCGTGCGTTCTGCCCAAGTTCTGGCGCGTGTGGTCGCTCATCCGAGCCTGCTCTCGCCTTGGTCAGTGCACAAAACCTCTTCTCCTCCCTACAAGCTACCATTCTTGTGTGGGGGTCATAGGATTTTGCCTACTGGTTGCAGATATATGGAGCCAGGAAATCTGGTCTGTCTCCCTGCCCAAACCCGAGGCAAATCCAACGTTTTGTCGTGTCTAGGGCTCGCGTCCCAATGCCATCTTCTTGCACACGACAGAGGGGTTAGTTAGACACAATTTTCTCAATGGGGCCATTAGGATTCGAGTTAGGGATCAAGGTGAACATCCCTGATCTTTGGCTCAAGGTCTGAATTTCAGAATTCTGAAATTCAGAAATCCCAATGAGTCCCCACATGAGAAGCTTGATTTGAGGTCTTATTTGAGTTATTTTGGCTAAGCTTTCTCAACATTTCTTGTTGCCCATTAAATATTCTTTAATTTTCATAATTGGCTTAAGTCAAAATTTTAAACTTTTCATTCCCTTTTTCTTATTTTCTTGAATTTTGCTCATGGGGCTCACTTAGGGTTCTTAATTAGGGTTGCACATTCTTATCTTTTAAAAGTCTCAATTGTTTTGATCATGACACTTTTAAGTATATACTTGGTGAATTCTTTCTCACTTAAGTTATTTTGATGCGCATGCTTACTTTGGTTCACACAAAATGATGGTTCTTGGTTTGGCATTTGAGAAAAACCCTGAGTGACACTGGGGTGTCACAGGATTAATGTGTGGATACCTGAGTCAAGCTTTTGAACGTACTAAGCACATGTCAGGAAATATGGTAACCGGTAAACCTAGTACCTTAGTGAAGCCGGGCGCTGACTTTATCCCTCACGCGACCTGACACTGGGTCTCCATGCTAGCTATGGTGGGTACAAGTGCGGTCACTGCACGGCGGCCGCCGGGGTCAGTGGAGCATTGTATGCCAAGGCGGTGAGCCCTGGACGCAAACGGGGAAACGATGGGGACAGTTTACATGTGTGGGGACGGAGTACCCCTGCATGTCGTGTGTTTAGGTTTACCTTGCAAGGTTTAAAACTCGATTCGAATCGTCTGCTTCTCGCAGCTAATGAGACTGCTTGACCCCTTGTACTACATTGAGTAAGAAGTGAAATGAGGATTACTTGAGATAACTTGTTGATTATACTAAATGCTTGCTACCATGTATGCTTAGAAGGAGCCAACTTAGTTAAGCTAATGATGCTAGAAATTGAAAAGCTAAAACTTGATTTTAGATACAGATAGTGCTTTTGGCAAACCAAACCCCTCAGGCAAACATCTGCATGGTCTAGAGGTAGAGGAGTAGATTCCTCACACCGAGTAAGTCTAGCTGAGTATTAGTATGCTCAGCCTTGCTTGTGGCATAATTTTTGCAGGTACGCTTCAGGATATGGTTTTGATGGTGTAACTTGGCCTACCACCCTGCCACCGGGTTGGACGGTCGAGTGGGATGCTGCTCTGGCAGGAGAGGAGCAAGAGGAGTAGTGGGCTAGGCCTTGCCTAATTCCTCGCTTCCGACGACATCAATTATCCGCTGCATCTTATTTTATGAACTTTTACCTGCTACCTGAAAAACTCTGATTTATGTAATAATTCAGTACTTTAATTTGAGGTTTTCCTGTTTTATTGTATTTCTTCTGTGACTCACCTTCGAGTGAGTATGTGGTATTTGATCCTGGTTAAGTGGCTTTATCAGACTAGATCTGAGGGACTGACGAGTTATTCCAATTTAAGTGTGCTACGACCCCTGAGACGTGACTTAGGCACTTAAGCTGGAATAATTCGGGCGGTTCTGCCACAAAGAAGAAGAAGAAGAAGAGGAGAACATCAACGAGGAAGCCAATGATGAATAGCAGGACCACTACATGGGGTTATGTCCTGTCACTGAACATTATACATCAATGTTCGAGACGGGCACTTCCCTAACCTGCTGCAGAATGTTCTGCATGCATTTGGAACCTACGTCTGACCCCTGTATGAGACAAGTAGAGTGTGTGAACCCCCTTGGGCTTGCTACTACATCACTCGCATTCATGTCAAGGTAATGGATGCAGGTGATAGAGGGTTCACGACTCTGTCAGCTCATGAGTCTCTAACGCTGCTATCCACCTAGGCTGCTTCGGTTAGCGATGCTGCTAGGCAAACTCTGTGGTCCCTCAACCACACCTACCGGCAGCAGCTGCACAACATGAAGTACATGCATCTTCCAATGCGTCTTCATGGAGAAAGCCAGACCAGCATTGTTTTAGGTAGAGCTGATGAAGATCGCCTCAACACCCTAGTTGGTGTGGTGGTAGGTCTTAACACCGACCTGGATAGTGCTACCCTGGACCTCTCTAGGGTACACCTGGAGCTAGAGGATGCACACGCAAGGATTGCAGCCCTGGAATCTCAACTAGAAGGAAGGAATCCGCCCGAAGTTCAAGTCCATGCCATGGCGTTATCCCCTCCCCGCAAGAGGATCCTCTATGGAGAACCAGGATCCATCACCAGGCTGCTATAGATTTTTCATTTACATTGTAATAAATTAGTTTTCACATTAGACGATGAACACCTTTATAATACTATGCTTAAAATAATAACAACCATGTGATGGTGTTGTTTGCAATGTTTGAGTTGGAGTTTTTCTTGAGTGCAATGGTCTTATGGAATGATGGACATAAGAGCATAAAAAATAAACTTAACCTTAATAATAAGCTATTCCCCCTAGAATCTTCTCGACTCCTCACTTACCCCAGAATTGCAATTCCTAACCAACCAGATCGTGAACACTCGCTCAGGACCCAGGAACCACCAAAACCAGTGTGTTGATCAGCAATTGCCACCACCACCACCAAACCCCAACATGGAGCAATTCATCACAGCGCAGATGAAGCTTCTGCAAGGGCTCACTGCTTTTGTGCAGCAGATTCCGCAGAATCAGCAAAATGAGCACAACGAACATCAACAACAGCATGCACCACAAGCTAGAGACAAGCATCGGGATTTCATGAGCCATCACCCGCCTGCTTTCTCTCATGCAGTTGACCCCTTGGATGCTGATGACTGGCTTAAGGTTATCAGGAAGAAATTGGGCATCACCCAATGCAATGAATGAGAGAAGGTCTTGTACGCTTCGGGAAGACTCGAAGGTGCCGCATCCGACTGGTGGGATGCCTTCGCCGCGGCACATGCTAATGCAGACACCATAACATGGCAGAAATTCCAAGTGAACTTCCGTGCTCACCATATTCCCTTGGGAATCAAGAAGCTCAAGAAGAAGGAGTTTTTTCCCTCACACAAGGGAACATGTCTATTAGTGAGTACCGTGATCGCTTCACCCAGCTTTCACGTTACACCCCAGAAGAAGTGGTCACTGACGAGAAGCGCTAAGAACGTTTCTTGGAAGGCTTGATTGATCCTTTAAATTATTAGCTACAAAGCCACATCTTTCCCAATTTTCATACCTTGCTTAACAAGGCAATTGGCCTTGAAAGCAAAAGGAAAGAGTTGTCTGATCACAAGAGAAAGTTCCAAGGGCAGACCAGGAGGAATACCCGTCAGAACAACTCCCAAGTTTCTCAGTTCCGCTCCAGAAATCAGAGTGGGAACAACAGCTACCAAGCACAACGCTCTGGACACCAAGGTCAGAGGAGCAACCAATATCAGAACCAGTAGAGGAATAACAATCAGACTGGTCAAAGGTCTAGTGGTCAACAATAGAATCATCAAGGAACTCTCGTGAACACACCGGCCAAAAACAAAAGCACAACTACTCCAGTCCAACCTAATGGTTGTTTCAAGTGTGGCAAACTTGGCCACTATGCTAACAACTGCCCAAGGCGCAATCAATAGACACCCTAGAAGAACAGCAACCAGAGGACTGACCAGAACACACTTGCTGTAGATCAGCATAGAACAAGACTCCGTAGAACCAGAGTAGGGTAAGAGTCAATCACGTGACAGCAGAATCAGTTCCTGAGGATGCCGACGTGGTGTATCGTATGTTTCTTATTAACTCCATACCTGCATCAGTTTTATTTCGTTCTAGAGCATCTCGCTCCTTTGTAACAAAGTCATTTGTGGAAAAACATAATATACCAAACCATCCCTTGAAGAAGAAACTATTAATTCGATCACCGGGAGGTGAACTTAGAGCCACTCACTCATGCCCTCAGACTAAGATTGAAATTAGAGGCCTAAGCTTTCTAGTGGAGCTGATAATTTTGGAATCGAGTGGAATCAATGTGATACTTGAAATAGACTACTTAACTGTAACACCACAAAACCATTAACTAAAAATAAAGCATTTAGAATATTAGTCATAACTATGGTAATGAATTTTTCTTTCAAGTGTTTGATTCTTAATTGTATTTAGAATATGTTGGGGACTTGTTCTCAAGTGCTATGAATCAAGAACAAGGCAACACGAAATGTTAAATGTTAATGCCCTTCGTCCTTCGAAGCTTTATTTCCCTTTGGATATAATGATCCTCAGACGAAGGTCATGAAGGGCATACCTTCATCATCGTGGTATATGTTAATAAAAGGAGAAGCATATGAAATGTAAGAGATAACATGAACAATTATATAGCATTGTCAATTTATCCTCATTATATTATCATGGAAAAATAGAAACAATATTGAATTACAAATGTACCTTCGGCTTGACAGAAGGTAAAAGTACAGGCGTGACGCACGAGCAAGTACAAGTCAGTGTGAACAGTATGGGGGTACTGTTCATCTATTTCTAGGCATAGGACGCAGCCTATGAGAGATTACATTCATGCCCTTTATATTTATTATTGACTTATATACAATTCTATGAGGACTAGATAGCCTTTCCCCTTTAAGTCGGTTCCTTTTTCCGCCATTTAGCCGATGCTCCCCTGCGCGTAGCTTCGGAGCAACTCCAACCTTTGTCACGATCATGCTTTTTACATCGTACATGCTTTTAGCCCGAGTCCGAAGGTACTTGTTCATATGTCACACTTGGAAGATATTGTTAAATCACGTTTTTGAGGACCTTCGGAGGACGAAGGCCCCCAATAGTAGCCCCTCGCAGTATTAATTTGTTTAAGATAACAAATTCAGGTTGTGACATGGACAAAGGCCTTAAGCCGAAGGTCTGAAAAACACCTTCCCTTTGCTAGAATAGCAACAGTCAATGACGGACGGGCCCCCCCGATTTGGAGCGTGCCGAGCATATAAATAAGAACTCGCACCAACCACATTTGGTATGCTGTTTGTGCCATTTGCTTTATTTTCTCAATTTTATAGCTCTTGCTTACTAACGCTTGCTAGTTTCTCAAGCTTTCTGAGCTTCAGTTAGAAAGACAAATTTTCATCATTTCTGAAGGAAAAAATGTCTCAAGACAAGAAGGTTGCTGCTAAGACAAAGCTAACTGAAGAGGAGAAGCTTTTTGAGGAGAAGAAGGCTACGAATCCTTACATAGCTAGGTTTATCGAGTCAATGGCAACATCAAATACAGAGAAGATTACTAAGGAGATACTGGAGGGCCTGTCTGAAGATACTGGTGACAGTGACAGTTATGATGCAGAAAGTGGAGGCGAAGATTCTGAGGATCGACCCTGGAGACCAAGTCATGCAATTTTCGGAAAATCGACCATCAAGAAAAGTCACCTCAAAAACATGAGGGGAAGGTACTTTCGGGATATGTCTATTGTGAGGGCTGGCAGAGAAAACAACGTTCCTACGCCTGAGGAGAACGAAGTTGTGATTTTCTGAAGCTTCTTCAAAGCTGGGCTTCGGTTCCCACTGAGCAAGTTTGTGGTTGAAGTGTTGAAAACCTTCCAAATTTTCCTTCATCAATTGACCCCCAAAGCCGTATTGAGGATGGGAGTCTTCGTCTGGGCAGTAAGAAGCCAAGGGACAGAGCCAAGCGCAAAATGCTTCTGCAGCATGCACGAACTTTTGTATGAGACAAAGGCCACGGGAAAGAACAATATCACAATAACTTTAGTTGTTAAGGATTTATCGCCCGTCCCAACGCAAGCCACCCAGTGCCAACATTTCGGAAGAGATGGCCGGGAAATTGGATGGAAGAATGGTTCTATGTGAAGAATGACTTGATAGCGAGGGAGGACATCAAGGAGGTTATTATGCGCCCCATATGGTCCCGCTTCGGCCTTCAAAAGCCGATGGTTGAAATCAATGAAGCCACCGAAGCATGCCAGAAGGCATTTGGTACTGTCTGCTTCTTTATTGGTATGAGAGATTTAATTGAAGAGCACATAGCATTTAGAGTATGGCCACTTGTAGAGAGCTGGGAAATGCCGAAGGAGACTATCACCAATTCTAGCGAAGGTGAACTGGTCCGGCTGAAGTATACATTCAGATATGGGGATAAATTCGAGGAACCAAACGATGACTGGCTAAAATGCATCGAAGTTACAAGTGATGAACTGCTTGGAGCATATTCCAAAGCAGAAGATAATGCAATATCCACAGCCTTTGGAAGTCGAGGAAAGAAGAGATTGAACAGAGTTTTTGACACTATTGGCTTCGTCTACCCCGACTACCGCTACCCGCTACGGCGACAAGGGAAGAAGAGGAAAGCTACTGTTGTGTCCGCCTCGACTGAAGTTGTGCCGAAGGATGCGAGCAAAAAGATGAAGGTACTTACGCACTGGCCACGTTATATTGAACCGGCCGTGGTGCCTGAGTTTGGCGGGGAGGCCTCTTCAGCTGCTGAATCAAAAGAAACTGCTCCTCCTATGCAAAGGACTGAAGAGCCAACTACAATGCCGAAGCTACCATCAGTTGAGCTAGCTAAGTCGAAGACTGATAAGGATAAGGCTGAAGAGTCAAATATTGGAGAAACAAAAGTGTTAGAAATTTTAAGCCCTACATCAGAAGTAACAGCGCCGAAAGCACAAAAAAGATCTGCCGCAACTCCCAAGAGGAGAAGGATGGCAAATGTACTAGATGTGTTGGAAACAGTAAAGACTTTAAACTCTACTCCTTCAAGGAAAATTGTCGAGGCTTCGAAAGCGCAAACTGAAGCTGAAACAAAGCCGGCCGAAATTGAAGCTGCAGCAATTCAAGCTGATACCGAAGCTGGGCCTTTAGAGTCTTCTGAGACAGAGCCTGTCGTAATTGAAGAAAAGGCGAGAGAACAAGTTGCATCTGAAAGGGCTGAAGCGCCTGCCTCCGAAGCTTCAAAAGAAAGCACTGATTACATCATTCGCCATGCTTTGGGGAAGAGACTTTCTCAAGTAGAAGAACTGGAAGCACTACACTATGCCCAAAAATTAAAATACCCGAAGGGGGCATTAGTGTTTATTGGTAGCGGGGAGGAAGATTTTTTCTACTGTCTCCCGGATAGTAAAGAGATATCCGTCTGCCGGGAGATGGGTAGAAGCTTCGGATTTCTGAAGCTGGAAGATGGCCTTTCAATACTATCAAAGGATGAACTGGCTGACAGCTTAGCATATAATAGCATAAAGGTATAAAAGTCAATTTTGTATTTGAAAACGAATTACTTCATTTGTTTATACTTAATCTTGTCCTCCTCTTGCAGGGCTTAATCCTTAGCAATGCCCTTAGAGCACAGAAAAACATTGAAGATGAAGGGTATACAATGGCTTTGAACAACCTTCGTTCAGAGGTGATTGAACTAAGGAACGAAGGCCTTGAAAAAGACAAGATATTAATTTCATTGGTAGACAAAGTAAAAGAAGACGAAGCTAGTTCCAAAACTCAAGCTGAGGTCCAAAAGAATGAGATCGAAGACCTTCGGAAACAATTAGGAGAGGCCAAAGAAAAATGCGCTGTCGTAGAAGCTAACCGAGAGGCCAGTGAGTATTGGAAAAACTATTTAGAAAAAATAGTTGAAGAACTTCACGCATCCAAGGAAAGATGTTTTGAAAAATCTTTGGGCTGCATGAAGAAGATAAAGGCTAGCTTCGCCAACGTGGGTGCCTTTTCAAACGAAGATAACTTCATACGAGGCGACCCTGAGGGTGTTATCGAGTGGATAAGCGGAGAAGCCGAAGCATTTAAGAAAATTTTAAGTGATCGCGGGGATGTCTGCACGTTCTCTAGTGTGAGAGGAGTTTCAACCATCTTGGAGAAGGCGGGTTGCAATCATGTTAAAACCTTGGCCCAGGCCGAAGCTGCCCTCTCCGTGGATGACACAAAGGATCCCTCGGCCGAAGCTAGTTTAATGGGCGGAAAATTTTACACTGACATCTGGGAAAATGGCGGCCGAGAAATGGCTCACGAAATAATGAAGAAAAGTGAAAAAGATATTCATGACGCTCGAGAAGCAGCGAAAAAAGCTGAGGAAGCTGCAGAACGCGAGAGATGGATAGGTATCGTTTAATGGCCTTTAGCTTCGTCGTTTGTTTTCGTGACTTCGAACTGATGGATTTTTTCTACCGTAGCTGAATTATCTCCTCCACCTTAGCCATTCGACCCCCTGGCCGACCCAGAAACGAAGAAAGCGATAGAAATAATCAACATAGCCAAATCTATTGTTGACGAAGTTGTTAACAAATTGCTTAACAAAGTTGCGGAGAAGGTTCTGAAGGAAGAATAGTAGTTATTGTAAAAATGTTCTTAGGCGATTAATGTAACATTTGTTGAACTAAGTCTGTAATATTTGATGTGTATAGTTTTGAATCTAATATGTAAACTATTTTGCATTTTACTTCTTTGCTATGCATGAAACTTTTATATACATACCGTTTTTTAGCCTTCGGCGAAAAAACACCTTCCCTTCTTTTCATGCTTCGTAAAGAAGAATATTTATGCTTCGTGAGAATATCCACGCTTCGTAAAGAACATCCAGGCTCCGTAAAAACATCAATGCTTCGTAAACAATAGATCTCTTCTTCCACATCAGACCTGATGAAGCTGTAATTCTCAGCTTACTTTGTGCCTTAGCACCTTTTCATTTTTGTAAAGCATTCTCCGAAGATTGACTTCGTTTCCAATTCATGTCATTGGTGTGATATGATGTATGATGTGATGCTATGCGAGATGATGCGATGATATGATGCAAAGAATGATTCTAATGCCGAAGACACACACCCACGCTGAAACACACAATCTCTGTGTCCCCTTTGGAACGATCAAAATCTCTTTGCCGCTTATTTTTCTGCTTCACCGCTTATTTTTCGGTGTAAGTTTTGCATCCCCTTAGGAACGTCTTTTGAACTTCTTCGCCTTCTATTTCGGCGGTATTTTTCACGTTGACTTTTTGCGCTTCGCCTTATATTTTGGCGGTATTTGGCTCTACATTCCCTTTGGAATGACTTTTGAGCAGAAAACTTAAACTGCGCTCCCTTAGGAACGACTTTTTGTAGCTTCGGCAAACATACACTGCGCTCCTTAGGAACGACTTTTTGTAGCTTCGGTGAAACATGCACTGCAATTTTTAGCTCTGCATTCCCTTAGGAACGTCTTTTGAGCTTCAGTAATTTTTGAGCTTCGTAAGTCTGTGAAGAAGATATATTTAATTCTGACAGGAGCGAAGCTATTACAAGAAACTAAAACTAGGTTTACATTGATTGTTCCTTATTAAAAACAAAATGACAATGAACGTAAAAATGTTTCAGAGGTAGAATATCTCTCATTAGATGTGCTTTGATTCTGGCACAGTACTGTTGATTGTGCGAGCTTCGGATTCCTCCCTAAATTCCCGTTGCTGTTGAGAGTGCTGGCGCCCTTCTGGCTGCTGGCTTCGGGAATAGGTAGGTTGTAGTGGTGGTGGAGGCGGGAGTTGTGGCCAGGAAGCCTGTGAATGGCTAGCCGAAGCGACAGAAGTTGCAGGATGATTGTTCACATACTCTGGTATGTAAGGAGAGTGACACTAAGCAGTGTGCAAGACCTGCTTTGGCTGATTCTGCCGAGCTTTGGCTTCTGCTATCTCTTTTTGCTTCTGAATGGTGACGTGGCACATTCTTGTAGTATGGCCCTTGTCCTCACCACAGAATAAACAGTACATCTTTCTAGGCTGATCCCCAAATCTTCCTCCGAAGCCCCTAGCACCTCTGCCCCTTGGAGCTGATGGCCTGAAAGAGCTTTGTTGTTGCCCCAAAGATTGTGAGGTATATTGTGACCTCTGATACTGGTTTCCTTTGTTGTCACGCTGAGTGGAGTTCTGGATTGACCTGACATGCCTCAGATGGATTCTTCCTCCGAAGCCCCTGGTCATTTCAGAGAATCTGTAAGCTTCCTCCTTTCTTTGGCGAAAATCATTGTCAGCTCGGATGTACTCATCCATCTTCTGAAGCATCTTCTCCAGAGTTTGTGGGGGCTTCCTGGCGAAATATTGGGTAGTAGGTCCTGGGCGAAGACCCTTGATCATGGCTTCAATGACAATCTCATTCAGCACCGTAGGCGCTTGTGCCCTCAATCGCAAGAACCTTCGTACATATGCCTGAAGGTATTCTTTGTGGTCTTGCGTGCATTGGAATAAATCCTGAGCTGTGACCGGCTTTGTTTGAAAGCCTTGGAAGCTGGTAACCAACATGTCCTTAAGCTTCTGCCACGACGTGATAGTCCCTGGTCGAAGAGAAGAATACCATGTTTGGGCTACATTCCGGACTGCCATGACGAAGGACTTCGCCATGACTACAGTATTGCCCCCATACGAAGATATAGTTGCTTCGTAGCTCATCAGAAACTGCTTTGGATCTGAGTGCCCATCATACATGGGAAGCTGAGGTGGCTTGTATGATGGGGCCATGGGGTAGCCTGCAGTTCTGCTGCCAAGGGAGAAGCATCGTCAAAAGTAAAGGCATCATGATTAAAATCATCATACCATCCATCCTTGTTGAATAAGCCTTCTTGACGAAGCTCCCTGTGTTGGGGCCTTCGATCTTGTTCATCTTGAGCAAGATGACGCACTTCTTCAGTGGCTTCGTCGATCTTCCTTTGAGGATTAGCCAGACACGCCATCTTCTCCTTCTTTCTTTGTACTTGCTGATGGATGATCTCCATGTCCCTGATTTCTTGGTCCAACTCCTCCTCCTGGAGTGTTGGACTGGTGGCCTTCCTTTTCTGGCTTCGAGCTTCTCGGAGAGAAAGAGTTCCTGGTTTGGGTCCAGTGGTTGCAGTGCAGCAGCCCCTGTCGCTGAAGCTTTCTTCGGCGGCATGACGAAGGTCAGTGCTTGCTGAAAGTGGTCAAAAAGGGTTCACTGGAGGTGGGCGCCAATGTTGGGGACTTGTTCTCAAGTGCTATGAATCAAGAACAAGGCAACACGAAATGTTAAATGTTAATGCCCTTCGTCCTTCGAAGAATTATTTCCCTTTGGATATAATGATCCCCAGACGAAGGTCATGAAGGGCATACCTTCATCATCGCGATATATGTTAATGAAAGGAGAAGCATATGAAATATAAGAGATAACATGAACAATTATATAGCATTGTCAGTTTATCCTCATTATATTATCATGGAAAAATAGAAACAATATTGAATTACAAATGTATCTTCGGCTTGATAGAAGGTAAAAGTACAGGCGTGACGCACGAGCAAGTAAAAGTCAGTGTGAACAGTACGGGGGTACTGTTCGTCTATTTATAGGCACAGGATGTAGCCAGTGAGAGATTACATTCATGCCCTTTACATTTATTATTGACTTATATACAATTCTATGAGGACTAGATAGCCTTTTCCCCTTTAAGTCGGTTCCTTTTTCCGCCATTTAGCCGAAGCTCCCCTGCGCGTAGCTTCAGAGCAACTCAAACCTTCGTCACGATCATGCTTTTTTACATTGTACATGCTTTTAGCCCGAGTCCGAAGGTACCTGTTCATATGTCACACTTGGAAGATATTGTTAAATCACGTTTTTGAGGACCTTCGGAGGACGAAGGCCCCTAACAGAATAATTTTTGTTTGCTCATATTTGATTTATAGTTATTGCGTAGAATTTCTTTTATATTCAAAATCCAATTAATTAATATAGAAATATTGGTCCAAAAATAAATATTTTAGTTATAAATATTTTTGGTATAATTATTATGATTTTTATAATTATTAAAAAATATATTTATTTATATTTTTAAATAGAAAAGAAAAGAAAAAACGAAACCCTAAAATATTATGTGGTACTCCCCGAAGTATACGTGTACTTTGGAATTAACCCCAGCAATAGTATTTTGAATATAAACATAATTTTTGTATTTCGAAAATAAATAAGTTATGTCACAATTCCATAATTTGTGGTTAAGTACTAGAATCCTTTTTGATTAACTCCTCATTTTGTTAGCATATAAAATAAAATTATGTTAGTGATTGTTTAAGTATAGTTTTTAATGATATAAGAAATTAAAATAAGAACTAGGTCCCATTTTCTTGGTCATGTTAAAATCTAGATTATTACTAGTCATAATAAATGTATTCATATGTATAGCACTTAATTACTTAGAATTAGTAAAATATTTATTTATGTCAAATCACCATTGTTGGGGGCCTTCGTCCTCCGAAGGTCCTCAAAAACGTGATTTAACAATATCTTCCAAGTGTGACATATGAACAGGTACCTTCGGACTCGGGCTAAAAGCATGTACGATGTAAAAAGCATGATCGTGACGAAGGTTGGAGTTGCTCCAAAGCTACGCGCAGGGGAGCTTCAGCTAAATGGTGGAAAAAGGAACCGACTTAAAGGGGAAAAGGCTATCTAGTCCTAATAGAATTGTATATAAGTCAATAATAAATGTAAAGGGCATGAATGTAATCTCTCACAGGCTATGTCCTGTGCCTATAAATAGATGAACAGTACCCCCGTACTGTTCACGCTGACTTGTACTTGCTCGTGCGTCACGCCTGTACTTTTACCTTCTGTCAAGCCGAAGGTACATTTGTAATTCAATATTGTTTCTATTTTTCCATGATAATATAATGAGTATAAATTGACAATGCTATATAATTGTTCATGTTATCTCTTACATTTCATATGCTTCTCCTTTTATTAACATATACCGCGATGATGAAGCTATGCCCTTCATGACCTTCGTCTAAGGATCATTATATCCAAAGAGAAATAATGCTTCGAAGGACGAAGGACATTAACATTTAACATTTCGTGTTGCCTTGTTCTTGATTCATAGCACTTGAGAACAAGTCCCCAACAACCATGATTATATTACTAAAGTCCAATTAGTAATCTACATTAATTCTTAGAATATTAATGATAGGTAATTTAGAAATAAACATTTTTAGCTATACGTATAATTTCTATTTGGAAAGGAAAGGATAAAACCCAAGGGACTATTATTAAGTTATGTAAAGTTTGTTAAGACATTTTATCTATATTGTACTAGATAAACTAGCATCGTAGTCACCTACTCATATTTTCACCAATGATAACTCAAAAATGGAAGATATAGTGGATTAATAAATATTTATGCTTTAGACATATCTATGAGTATAATTGTGTGATATATGAATGTGTATGTAATGGTGAATGATTACACATGTAATGGTGTATGTTTATTTATTTGGCGTACGTATTCTTTTGTATGAACGATATGCAAATCGATGCTAGAAGTTGACTATGAGGTAGACGAACCGAACTCGTTCGAGGATGACCCACATGACACATTCGATCAAGGCAAGTGAATTCTCCCTCTACATTTCTATTTGTATCCAAATAATGCATATAATAATGTTTACTTTATGGATATATTGCAATAATTTGATGGGATTTGCCTAAATAAGGATTTCCTAGAATTACCAACCCTATTCCTTGAATTACCCTAGGATAAATGCTATGCTTAGCAATTTTTGCTACTACTCAACTTGATAAATATGATGTCACCCTTTTTATGATACTATGTTCCAGAAATGAAGTTTTATTATGATGTTAACTCAATGGTTAAACAAGAACATTTAGTGTTAAATGGAACATGGAGTGACCACCCAGGATAACAGTGCAACCACGAGTGTTATAATGGCTCTGGCTTTGGTAATTAGCTCTATAGACTTAGTGCTTAGCAACCCCACCTAAAAGATGGTCAAGAGGGGCGGCAGTGGTTTGGTGGCAGCTCATGTTAACATGGTGTGGTAGTCTTGGCTAAGTTACCTCACCCAGAGGGCCATCAATACTGACGTGGAAACCTTGGCGGGTGGTTTGTACTAAGGATATTTTGTGAAATCCTCATAGTGGATTACTAGCCATTCACCTTGGCAGTGTTTATGGGTCCGATCAACCCAGGCTAGATGGGATACACGGCTTGTGGGTAAAGTTGTACTACCTCTGTAGAGTGTAAAACTGATATGTCAGTCGTGCTCACGGTTAAGAGCAACCTGGACCCTCACATGATAATTGAACTTAAAGATGGAAAATAAATCGTGATCCGATGATCTACCAGTGGTTTACTTAAGTGCTTTCACTTAAGTGTTTTTGATATAATCTTATGCCTCTGATTAATTGGGATATTTGGGATACACACTTATTAGTAAGACATGTGTTGCTAATAAAATATTGACCAACTAAAATGCTTACCGCTTATTCATATCCTACCTTGTTAACTTGCATTATTTCCCACACTTGCTGAGCCCCGACCATAAGTGAGCTCACCCTTGCTAATATTTTGATCAGAGGGTGATGACGAAGACATTGCAGATGATGTTGACGAGTATTAAAGTCTAACGATGCGCCAGTCACCTTCCTGTGGAAGAGTGTCCATGTTTAATTCCACCGTACTTTGATTATGATACATGTTTAAGATACTATGATCCAGATGATTTAATAAAGTTACTCTACTCTGTTTACACTTATATTGTATTGTCTTTTGATATATTACACTTGTGACGTCAACATATGTGTGGAAAATGGATCCTGGCCCACATATGCTATGCATTCGGTTTCGCCCCCAGAACTGGGTGTGACAGAAGTGGTATCAAAGCCATGCTGGCTCTAGGTCGTTAGACTAGTTAGAAATGGAAAGTCTAGTCTGTTCAAAACATGCTAATTTTGTTCTTACAAAATTATTTTATTAACCTTACCTCTTTAAAATTCAACTAAGTTGACATTTTCTATTGTAGATGGTTCGTACTATCCAAACCACTCGGACCAACACCAACTACATCCCTCCGCCACGGCAAGTTCCTGTCTACAAGTGGTAGTCGAGGAAATCCCTGCGGATCTCCCTCGCATTCGTGTGGAGAACGAAGTCATTCTGGAAGATAGCTTGGAGGAGTTTCTGCCTACGCCCACCCCGTTGGCAGAATCACTAGCCTTCGCTGTTGGATCGTCAGCTTCAGTACTGCCTGCACCAGTAGTCCAAGCCCCTGCTCCTAGAGACGACGACCCGGACGACTCTGGTGATGATGATGAAGACGACGAAGAAGAAGAAGAGGAGGAGAACATCAACGAAGAAGCCAATGATGAACAGCAGGACCACTAAGTGGGGTTATGGCATGTCACTGAACATTATACATAAATGTTCGAGACAGGGCACTTCCCTAATTTGCTGTAGGATATTCTGCATGTGTTGGGAACCTACGTCCAACCCCAGTATGAGATAAGGAGAGTGTACGAGCCTCCTCGGGCTTGCTACAACATCACTCGCATTCATGTCAGGGTGATGGATGCAGGTGATAGAGGGTTCAGGACTCTGTTAGCTCATGAGTCTCTGACGCATCTATCCACCTACGCTTCTTTGGTCAGCAATGCTGCTAGGCAAACTCTATGGTCCCTAATCCACACTTACTAGCAGCAGGTGCACAACACGAAGTATAGGCATCTTCCTCTGCATATTCGTGGAGAAAGCCAGACCAGCATTGTTCTAGGTGGAGCTGATGCAGATCGCCTCAACACCCTAGCTGGTGTGGTGGCAGGTCTTAACACCGACCTGGATAGTGCTACCCTGGACCTCTCTAGGGTGCACTTGGAGCTGGAGGATGCACACGCAAGGATCGCAGCCCTGGAAGCTCAACTAGATGGAAGAATCCCCCTGAAGTTCAAGTCCCTGCCATGGCGTTATCCCCTCCCCGTAAGAGGATCCACTATGGAGAACCAAGATCCATCACCAGGCTACTATAAATTTTTATTTATATTGTAAAAAGTTAGATTTCGTGTTAGACGAGGAACATCTTTATAATATTATGCTTATAATAATAACAACCATGTGATGGTGTTATTTGAAATGTTTGTGTTGGATTTTTGCTTGAGTGCAATGGTCGTATGGAATGATGGCCATAAGAGCATAAAAAATATAAATTTAACCTTAAAAATAAGCTAGTCTCCCTAGAATCTTCTCTACTCCTCACTTACCCTGGAATTGCACTTTCTAACCAACCAGATGGTGAACACTCGCTTAGGTCCCAATAACCATCAGAACCAACATGGTCAACAGTTGCCACCACCGCCACCCAATCCCAATATGGATCAATTCATCGCAGTGCAGATGCAACTTCTGCAAGGACTCACTGTGTCTGTGCAGCAGATTCAGTAGAATCAGCAGAACCAGCAGCACCAACATCAACAACAACATGCACCCCAAGCTTGAGATAAGCATCAGAATTTTATGAGCCATCACCCACCTACTTTCTGTCATGCAGTAGACCCTTTGGATGCCAATGACTAGCTTAAGGTCATCGAGAAGAAACTGGACATCACCCAGTGCAATGACTGAGAAAAGGTCTTGTACACTTTGGGAAGACTCGAAGGTGCCGCGTCCGATTGGTGGGATGCCTTCACCGTGGCACATGCTAATGCTGATGCCATAACCTGGCAGGAATTCCAAGTAAACTTCCGTTCTCATCATATTCCCTCAGAAATCATGAAGCTCAAGAAGAAGGAGTTCCTTTCCCTCACACAAGGGAACATGTCTGTTAGTGAGTACCGTGATCGCTTCACCTAGCTTTCACACTACGCCCCAGAAGAAGTGGACACTGACGAGAAGTGCCAAGAACGTTTGTTGGAAGGCTTGATTGGGCCTTTGAACTACCAGTTACAGAGCCACAACTTTCCCAATTTTCAGACTTTGCTTAACAAGGCAATTGGCCTTGAAAGCAAATGGAAAGAGTTGTCAGATCACATGAGAATGTACCAAGGGCAGATGAGTAGGAATACCCGTTAGAACAACTCCCAAGGTTCTCAGTTCTGCTCCGGAAATCAGAGTGGAAACAACAACTATCAAGCACAAGGCTCTGGACAACAAGGTCAGAGAAGCAACCAATGCCAGAACCAATAGAGGAACAGCACTCAGACCGGTCAAAGGTCTAGTGGGCAACAATAGATTTGTCAGGGAAGCGTCGTGAACACACCGGCCAAGAACAACAACACAACTACCTCAGTCCAACCTAATGGTTGTTTCAAGTGTGGCGAACTTGGCCACTATGCTAACAACTACCCAAGGCGCAACCAACAGACACCCCAGAAGAACAGCAACTAGAGGACTAACCAGAACACACCTTCTCGTGGATCTGCATAGAACAAGACTCCGCAGAACCAGAGTAGGGTAAGAGTCAATCATGTGACAGTAGAATCAGTTCCTGAGGATGGCGATGTGGTGTATGGTATGTTTCTTATTAACTCCATACCTGCATCAGTTTTATTTGATTTTGGAGCATCTCACTCCTTCGTAACAAAGTAATTTGTGGAAAAACATAATATACCAAACTATACCTTGAAGAAGAAACTATTAATTCGATCACCAGGAGGTGAACTTAGAGCCACTCACTCATGCCCTCAGGCTAAGATTGAAATTAGAGGCCTAAGTTTTCTAGTAGAGTTGATAATTTTGGAATCAAGTTGAATCGATGTGATACTTGGAATAGACTACTTGACCATGTATGATGGAGTAATATCCTATGCCAAAAGGATGGTTACATTAAGTAGTCCGCAAAAAGAAAGAATTGAAGTTAATGTCAGTATGCCGGCAACAGTAGAGGCAATGGTAAATCGGTTGGAAGAGAAATCTTTGGAGAACATCAGAACAGTGTGTGAATACCCAGCCTTATTTTCGGAAGAATTACCATGTATGCCACCTGATCGTGATATAGAGTTTTCTATTGAACTATTACCCAGAACCGCACCAATTTCAAAAAGAGCTTACCGAATGGATGTCAAAGATTTAACTAAACTGAAGAAAAAAATAGAAGAATTACTAGAAAAAGGTTTTATTAGCCCCAGTCCGTCTCCATGGGTAGCCCCAGTTCTAATTGTGAACAAGAAAGATGGTTCATGGAGAATGTGTGTGGACTATAGAAGCTTGAATGAAGTAACGATTAAGAATAAGTACTTGTTATCTCGGATAGAAGATCTGTTTGATCAGATGAGAGGAGCTAAAGTATTCTCAAAGATAGATCTAAGATCAGGCTATCAACAGTTGAAGATTCGAACCGAAGAAATACCTAAAACAGCCTTGTCACACCCGGTTTTAGAAGGTAAACCGAATGCGAACCATGTAAGTGCCTGGATCAGAAACTCACGTACACAGCGATTACATAATTGGACATCATCACACAATGCTTAAAGTAAATAGCGGAAAAGTACTTTATTACAACAAGATTTCCACGACATCCACTGAGTCTATAACATAGTCATTAACATCAAAGTGCGGAAATAAGAAACGTAAAAGACACAACCTTCACATGCAGCTGACTAGGGGTTTGCCACTAAAATAAAGTAGAGCTCATCATATTCCAGAAACTCCTCAAAGTCCTCCATGTTGCCAGCATCTCCTCTTGAGCACCGAGTCCAGTGGGACAACCTGGGATGCGGTGGTTTGTAAAGCAAGGGTGAGTACACATCAACGTACTCAGCAAATGTCTCGTTTGGCTAAAGTGGACTAGTTGTATACGGAG
This sequence comes from Zea mays, assembly GCF_902167145.1. NCBI lineage: Eukaryota > Viridiplantae > Streptophyta > Magnoliopsida > Poales > Poaceae > Zea > Zea mays. The sequence continues at coordinate 124,944,768 of NC_050096.1, read as the reverse complement.
TTAAGGTCAAGAAGTTGCTTTTAGTTGGTCAAGTATTTACTACTTTAAGTGGAGCCAAGTTTTAGTATAAACCCAGTTATTACCCAAAAGCATTCCCTCCAAGAGGAAATACTTATAATCATCATCATAAAAGTAATCATAGTTCTTCTAATCAAAGAGGATCCCAAGGCCGCTCTTAACCATGAGCACGGCTGATATATCAGTTTTCTAACACTCTGCAGAGGCCGCACACTTTACCCACAAGTCATGATTCCTATTCTGCCCGGGGTTCTAGCCTCCCCATTGATCACTACCAAGGTGACCCAGCAGGGTCTCACTACGTAGCCTTTGCAAAGATTCCCCAGAGGTCATAGCCGCACGTTAGGTTTCTCCAGTTTGATAAACACAGTACCTCTCCCCAAAGGAAGGGTGACTAACAAAACCAAATCAAGAACCTCTACAACTAGCCTCGGTAGAGCAAGTACTGTGCATGGACCCCATTGATGGCCCTACGACGAAGCCAACTACTCCTCTGGTTCCTCTAATTAATCAGCTAAGGGCATCCCATTCCACCCTCATGGTTGCACTGTTATCCCGGGTTGTCACTCCCCAAACAGGTCCTTACGGAGAGGTACTCAGGAAAATGGCATGAGTCCCCGAAAGTATCACAAGAACATCATCGGGATAACATCATCATATCATAAGATTCACATCATGTTCATTGATTAAAGTAAAGATAGCATAAAGCTAACCATGATAACCCAAAAGGTAAACAAGGATAAGGTAAATACAAACTAGTAAATCCTTAAGTTTCAATAATGTAATGTGGGACGGTTAATTATAAAACAGATAGGACATAATATGTCAGAGGACACTTGCCTTCACAAGGTTGTTGCTCAGGAAGATCTTCGGCAACACACTCAGGAACCACGACCTGCTCGTTGTCTAAATAAAGCGATCATACATTCAATACATTTGGGAAATGTACAAATGAACAGCACACCAAGCATGTACAATCAAGTGAACACATGTTTGGTAGAACACTATGAATATAAAGGGTAGACCTAAATGTTAGGGTGTAATATAATTAAACATCAGTGATTCCTTAGATATTATGGACTATGTAATTTAGTGCCACTAATTTTAGTGAGACGCAAAATTATAATAGGGGTCAATTCATGCATAACATTTTACTAATCTCACAACATTAAACCTCCAAGTACCATTAGCATTTTACTTTTTATTTATTTTACTAAACAAATACAATATTATTTAAACTTAACCTTTAGTCTAAGCATAAAATTAAAGTACACAGGATGTGGATGATCTTAATTTATTTGGATAGAGAATATTTCTATGAACATTTTGCAATTTGAACCACTAAATTTGGAGTTCATATGAAAAAGATATGAAATAAACAAGTTTTGAAGTTTGAAATATGAAATTAAGCCCAATTATGTGATTATTTAAAAGGTCAGGGGTCCGTTTAAAAGAGAACAGGGGTCTGCACGCTAAAACTCAGGATGGTGGGTTGATTTTCTAAAACCTAGGGGTCTCTTAAGCAAAAGTACACATGAAGGGGTATCAGGCGATTTCAACCATCAGATCGTAGTTCAACGGCCAGGATCAGATCCGAAGACGTGGGCGAGTAGCGAGCGCTGACAGGCGGGGACGGGATGTTAGCGACCAGAGGAGAAGGCAGGCTGACCAGCCTAGCCCAGCGCCAGGGGGCGTAGGCGCTGACTGACGGGCCCGAGGACAGGGCGCGCGGGCGCGAATCGGTACCCGGTGATCTGAAACATGCGATCAAGATCGAACGGTGGAGATCAACACCGGTAAGGTTTTACGGCTACGGGCGGGGCCGCTCCTACCCCTCGGCGGTGATGTCGTCGGAGACGAGAGGAACGGGCATGGCAGAGCTCTAGGGGCTTGGGGAAGGGCTCAGGCGCGATCAGGGCGACCTGGCGAACTCAGTCCCGGGAGCAATACTGGCGTGGGGGCACCAGAGAGCACGGAACACGGCGAGGCAGTCTAACGGCGGCGCGGATCAACTCTGGCAAGGAATTGTGCGGGCACTGGGCAGTAACAAATGAATTAAGTGCATAGGAAGGTTGCTCGCCTCGAGTGCGAACTCAGGAGCACCTGGAGACGGCGGGGATGTGGTGAAGCCTTGGGTCGACGGCGGCGGACTCTAGCTGCACGGGAAAACACTCCGGTGAGCGTGGACCGGGCAAACCAGGGGGAAGAGGGCGAACCAAGGGGTGTCTCGAGTTGCTGAGGGCGAGGCGGAACTCACCAAGGCAACGGACGCAATGAGGACTCAACGACGATCGTGGAATGGGCGGCGGGCTTCAATGAACGGCGACTGAGTTGCCTGGTTGTGCGCGTAGGGCAGGAGAGGGGGCAAGAGAGCTCAGGTGAGGGCGCAAACGGGCAGGGGGAAGTGGGCGAGCAGGGTGTAGGCTCTAAAGGGGCGAGGGCATGAGGAGGTGACCGTAGAATGTGCGGACATGGGCGCGTCCATTGATGGGGTGTGGGTGAGAGGTTAGGGACGGGGACCTGATGAGTGGGGTCCGCGAAGCAGCGAGAGGGGATCCATGAACGGGCGGTCAAAACTGACGGAAAGGGTCCACCAGGCAGTGAGAGAGAACGGGCGCGAGCGTGAGGGAATCGGCGCCAATAGATTGGCCCCACTGGCAGCGAGCGGGAGAGAGAGAGAGAGGGGAGAAGAACGTGGGCGTGAGCGGTCGCTGATAGGTGGGGTCCACCTGTCAGGTGACGCGGGCACGCGCGCGCAGCCTGGCTGGGCCCAGCTGGGCCGACTAGGCTGAAAAGGCTTTTTCTTTTTCCAAGGAATTTCTAATTGCTTTTCTATTTTTTCTCTAGGGTTTTCAATTCAAATTCAAATCAAGTTTCAAATTCAAACTAAATCAAACATGTGCAACAATTCAAAGAATATTTGGAGCTCAGCATGATGCAACATTTCATGACTCATATTGTTTTGACAAAATAAAATAATTAATCCCTCACTAATTAAGATAATTCTACCAAAAAGAAAAAGAGAGAGAGAGAGAGAAACTAGAGAGAGAGAAGAGTAACACCTGAATTTGGAAGGTAATTAGAAAGAAATTTTATACCACCAAATTCAAGGTGTTACAGACCTACCCCCCTTAAAAGAATCTCGCCCTCAAGATTCAGGGCTGGCTAGCAAAGAGTTCAGGGTACTTGGCTCTCAGATCATCTTCTCTTTCCTAGGTTGCTTCTTCTTTTGAGTGATGGCCCCATTTGACTTTGCACATACGGATAGTGCTCCTCCGAGTGACCCGATCTGCTCTCCAGAATCTATGTTGTCTTCTCAATATATGTCAGATCTTCTTGAACTTCAAGGTCCTCTATTGGCAACTGCTCTTCTGGTACTCGCAAGCATTTCTTTAGCTGAGACACATAAAATACATCATGCATTGCTGACAAATTTTCTGGTAAGATGAGTTGATATGCCACTTCTCCACGTCTTGCTTGAATCTGGTACGGTCGGATATATATAGGTGATAGCTTTCCTTTGACTCCAAACCTTTTGGTCCCTCTGATGGGTGACACTTTCAAGTAAACATATATCCCACTTCAAAACTCAGTTCTCTTCTTCGGGTGTCAGCATAGCTTCGCTCTCTGGACTTTGCTGTCTTCAGATTCTCTCGAACCATTTTGATATTCTCTTCAGCTTCAAGCAAAATATCTGGACCGAACACCTGCCTTTCGCCGGGTTGGTCCAAATGCAACGGAGTTCTGCAACTCCTCCCATAAAGTGCTTGGAATGGTGACATCTTCAAACTGGCCTGATAGCTGTCGTTGTAGGAGAAATCTGCATATGGTAACCTCTTGTCCCAACCTAATTTGTCTTGCAAAGCACAAGCTCTCAACATGTCTTCAAAAATCCGGTTGGTTCTCTCTGTCTAACCATCTGTCTACGGGTGATAAGCTGAACTGAACTTCAAGTGTGTGCCCAAAGCTTCATGTAGCTACTGCCAGAAATGAGAAGTAAACTGGGTGCCTCTATCGGATACAATCTTCTTTGGAACGCCATGTGTTGGGGGCCTTCGTCTTCCGAAGGTCCTCAAAAACATGATTTAACAATGTTTCTGGAGTGTAATACATGAATAGGTACCTTCGGACTCGGATCAGAACCACAGTGTAAGAAGCACTAACAATACGAAGGTTGATGCAGCGCCGAAGCTACGCGCAAGGGAGCTTCGGCATGACAGCAGGAAAGGGAACCGACTTAAAGGGAAAAAGGCTATTTAGACCTCGATGGATTACCTTAGAGCCATTAGCAAATGTAAAGGGCATGGATGTAATTTCACATGGGCTGTGTCCCATGCCTATAAATAGATGAACAGTATTCCCGTACTATTCACGCGGACTTGGCATTTGCTTTTGCGTCACGCTCGTACCTTTGTTTTCTGTCAAGCCGAAGGTACCAAATGTAATTCAATATTGTCCTTATATTAATTTATGATTATATACTGAGAAATATATATGATAATGTTATTGTTCATATTGTTTCTTATGCTTTACATGCTCATTCATTGTTAATAATTATACATATATGTATGTTGAGATGATGAAGGTATGCCCTTCATGACCTTCATCCGAAGATCATTATATCCTTGGGGAAATAATGCTTCGAGGGATGAAGGGCATTAACAAGTAACCTGTTTTGGTGTTGCCTTGTTCTCAATTTATAGCATTTGAGAGCAAGTCCCCAACATTGGTGCCCACCTCCGATGAACCCTCTTTTCGACCACCTTTGGCAAGCACTGACCTTCATCATGCCACCGAAGAAAGCTTCAGCGACAGGGACTGCCGCACTACAACCACTAGACCCGAACCAGGAGACCCTTTCTCTTCAAGAGGCCCGAAGCCAGAAGAGGAAGGCCACTAGTCCAACACTCCAGGAGGAGAAGTTGGACCAAGAAATCAGAAACATGGAGATAATCCATCAGTAAGTGCAAAGGAAGAAGGAGAAGATGGCCCGACTGGCTGATCTTCAGAGGCAGATCGACGAAGCCACCGAAGAAGTACGCCATCTTGTTCAAGACGAACAAGATCGAAGGCCCCAACACACGGAGCTTCATCAAGAAGGCTTGTTCAACAACGATGGATGGTATGATGATTTTAATCATGATACATTTACTTTTGATGATGCGTCTCCCTTGGCAGCAGAACTGTAGGCTATCCCATGGCCCCCATCATACAAGTCACCTCAGCTTCCCATGTATGATGGGCATTCAGACCCGAAGCAGTTTTTGATGAGTTATGAAGCAACTATATCTTCATACAGAGGAAATGCAGCTGTCATGGCCAAGTCCTTCATCATGGCAGTTCGGAATGTGGCCCAAACATGGTATTCTTCTCTTCGGCCAGGTAACATCACTTCATGGCAGAAGCTCAAGGATATGCTGGTAACAAGTTTCCAAGGCTTCCAGACGAAGCCAGTCACAGCTCAGGCCTTGTTTCAGTGCACGCAAGATCATGAGGAGTACCTCCAGGCATATGTCCGAAGGTTCTTGCGTCTCAGAGCACAAGCGCCTACAGTGCCTAATGAAATTGTCATTGAAGTCATGATTAAGGGGCTTCGTCCAGGACCTACTGCTCAGTATTTCGCTAGAAAGCCCCCACAGACTCTGGAGAAGCTGCTTCAGAAGATGGATGAGTACATCCGGGCTGACAATGACTTCCGCCAAAGAAGGGAAGAGGCATATAGGTTCTCTAAAATGACCAGGGGCTTCGGAGGAAGAATCCACCCGAGGCACGTCAGGTCAATTCACAACTCCATCCAGAGTGATGACAGAGGAAGTCAACAGCAGAGACCGCAGTATTCTTCGCAAGCTTCAGAACAGCAACAAAGCTCTTTCCGGCCGCCAGCTCCAAGAGGTAGAGGTGCCAGGGGCTTCGGAGGAAGATATGGGGACCAGTCCAGGAAAATCTATTGCCTATTTTGTGGTGAAGACAAGGGCCACAATACAAGAACTTGTCAAATCACCATCCAAAAGCAAAAAGAAATTGCAGAAGCCGAAGCCCAGAAAAATTAGCCGAAGCAGGTCCTGCACACTGCTTCGTGTCATTCACCCTACATACCAGAATATGTGGGTAATCATCTCGCAGCTTCTGTTGCTTCGGCTAGTCAGCCGCAAGTTTCTTGGCCACAGCTCCCACCTCCGCCGCCACTATAGCCTGCCTACTCACGAGATCAGTAGCCAGAAGGGAGCCAACAGACCCATCAGCAGCGAGATTTCAGGGAGGGGTCCGAAGCTCGCACAGTTAACAGCATTGTGCCAGAATCAAAACACATATATTGAGAGATATTCTACCTTTGGCACAATTTTACATTCACTGTCATTTTCTTTTTAATAAGGAACAATCAATGTAAACCTAGTTTTTCTTGCTATTTTTTAATTCTCTGTACTAGCTTCGTTTATGTCAAAATGAAATATACCTTCGTCACAGACTTACGAGAATGATGAAGCTACAAAGAGATATTCCTTCAAGAACGCAGAGCTAAAGATCGCATTAAAAATTTCACCGAAGCTACAAAAAGTCGTTCTTAAAGAGCGCAGTGTAAGTTTGCTGAAGCTTCAAAAAGCCATTCCTAAGGGAGTGCAGCGTAAGTTTTCTGCTCAAAAGTCGTTCCTTAGGGAATGCAGAGCCAAATACCGCCGAAATATAAGGCGAAGCGCAAAAAGTCAATGAGAATACCGCCGAAATAGAAGGCGAAGAAGTTCAAAAGACGTTCCTTAGGGAATGCAGAACTTACATCGAAAAATAAACGGTGCAGCCGAAAAGTAAACGACAAAGAGATTTCAGTCATTCCTTAGGGTATGAAGGTTGTGGATGAAGCTTCGGATGCGTGTGTTTGGAAATTCATTTGCACGATACATTAGCATCATTCTTTGCATCATATCATCGCATCATACATCATAACATCACATCAAACATCATATCTCAAGGCACAAAGTAAGCTGAGAATTACAAGCTTCATCAGTTCTGGTGCAAAAAAGGGATCTATTGTTCACGAAACATTGATGTTTTACAAAGTATGGATGATTTTTATGAAGCATAAAAGCTCTTCTTTACGAAGCATGGAAAGAAGGGAAGGTGTTTTTTCGCCGAAGGCTCAAAAACGGTATGTACATAAAGTTTCATGCATCGCAAAGAACCGAATTACAAACAATTCATATATTACATTCAAGCACCAAATATTACAAGCATAGTTCAGCAACTGTTACAATAATATTCTAGAAATGTTTTTACAATAGCTACTCTTCTTCCTTCAAAACTTTATCTGCAGCTTCGGTCAGCAGTTTGGTAACGACTTCGTCTACAATAGCTTCGGCCATATTAATAATTTCTATTGTTTTCTTCATCTCTGGGTCGACCAGTGGGTCGAATGGCTCTGGGGGAGGAGATAGTTCAGCTGCGGTAGAAGACATGAATTAGTTCGAAGTCACAAAAATAAACAACAATAAAGTTAAAAGACATTAAGTAATACCTATTCGTTTTTCAAGTTCCGCAGCTTTTTCAGCTGTTTTCGCTGCTTCTCGAGTGTCATGAATATCTTTTTCGCTCTTTTTCATTATTTCATGGGCCATCCCTCGGCCGCCATTTTCCCAGATATCAGTGAAAAATTTTCCGCCTATTGAGCTTGCTTCGGCCGAGGGGTCCTTTGTATCGTCAATAGCGAAGGCAGCTTCGGCCTGGGACAAAGTTTTAGCATGTTCGCACCCTACCTTCTCCAAAATAGCTGCAACTCCCCTCGCACCAGAGAATGCACAGTCATCCCCACGGTCACTCAAAATCTCTTCAAAGGCTTCAGCGTCACCGCTGATCCACTCGATTACACCTTCAGGGTCGCCCCGTATGAAGTTATCTTCGCTTGAGTACGTGCCCACGTTGGAAAAGCTAGTCTTTATCTCTTTTACGCATTCTACAGATTTCTCAAAACATCTTTCTTTTGATGCGCGAAGTTCTGCAACTATTTTTTCAAAATAGTTTTTCCAGTACTCACTGGCATCTCGATCAGCTTTGGCAACTGCATATTTTAATTTGGCCTCGGCTAACTGTTTCCGAAGGTCTTCAATTTCACTTTTCTGGGCCTCAGCTTGGGCTTTGGAACTAGCCTCGTCTTCTTTTATTTTGCTCACCAATGAAATTAATATTTTATCTTTTTCAAGGCCTTCGTTCATAAGTTCAATTACTTCTGAACGAAGGTTGTTCAGGGCTATTGTGCATCCTTCGTCTTCGATATTTTTCTGCGCCCTGAGGGCACTGCTAAGGATCAAGCCCTGCAGAAAGAGTATAATATTAAGCATAAACAAATGAAAAAATTCGGTTTTAAGTACAAAAATTGATTTTCACACCTTTATACTATTATATGCTAAAATGTCTGCCAATTCATCCTTCGAAAGTACTGAAAGTCCATCTTCTAATTTTGGGAATCCGAAGCTTCTGCTCATCTCCCGACAGACAGATATCTCCTTGCTGTCTAGGAGACAGTACAAGAAATCCTCTTCTCCGCTGCCGTTGAACACTAATGCCCCTTGTGGATATTTCAGTTTTTGGGCATAGTGTTGAGCTTCTCGTTCTTCTTCTTTGGAGAGTTTCTTTCCCGAAGCATGACGGATGATATATTCAATATTTTCCTTTAAAACTTTGGGAGTAGGAGTGATAGTTTTCTCAGGCAAACTCTGCTCTGAAGCCTCTTCCTCTGCTGCCTTTTTCTCAATTTCTGAAGGTTGTTTATCAACAGGCTCTTAAGGCCCGGCTTCGGCACTAGCTTGGCTCACTGTACCTTCAACTTCGGTCGGTCTTGTTTCAGCTTCGATTTGTATCTGTGAAGCCTCAGCAATTTTCCCTGAAGGAATAGAACTTGAAGCCTTTAATGACTCCAGCACATCTAGTACACTTGCCATCCTTTTTCTTTTAGGAGTCGCCACAAGACCTTTTTGTATCTTCGGTACTGTTATTTCCGCCGAAGGGCTTAAAATTTTTAACATTTTTGTTCCTTCAATCTTCGGCTCCTCGGCCTTATCTTTACCAGTCTTTGCTTCAGCTTGCTTGGCTGAGGGTGTCTTCGACATTGCAGCCGGCTCTTCAATTTTCTGCGTAGGAGGAGTAGATCCTTTCGCTGAAGAAGTTTCCCCGCTAAACTCGGGCACCGTGGCCGGTTCAATATAGCGGGGCCGGTGGGTGAGGAATTTCAACTTTTTACTCTTCGGCGCAGGCTCGCTTGGAGCAGCCGAAGCGGCAACCTTTCCAGAGGTCGCACCTTTTCTCTTCTGCCCCCGTGGCGGGTAGCGGTAGTCAGGGTACACAAATCCAATAGCATCAAGAACCCTGTTTAATCTTTTCTTCTTTCGGCTCCCGAAGGCCGCAGATAGTGCATTATCTTCAGACTTGGAATATGCTCCAAGTAATTCATCGCTAGTATTTTCAACACACTTCAGCCAATCATCATCTGGCTCGACAAACTGGTCTCCGAACTTGAATGTGTATTTCAATCGAACCAGGCCGCCTTCGCTAGGGTTAGTGATGGTTTCTTTTGGCATTTCCCAACTGTCTATCAGTGGCCATACCCTGTACTCTACATGTTCCTAAACTAAGTCTCTTGTTCCAATAAAAGAGCAAACTGTGCTGAAGGCCCTTCGGCATGCTTCGGCTGCCTCGTCAATTTCTACCTTCGACTTTTGGAGGCCAAAGCGGGACCAGATGGGGCGCATGATGATCTCTTTAATGTCTTCCCTTGCCTTCAAATCATTTTTTACATAAAACCACTCTTCCATCCAGGCCCGGGCCATCTCTTCCGAAACGTTGACACTGGGTAGCTTGCGCCAGAGTGAGCAACAAAGCTATATCAACCAAAATTGTTATGATATTGTTCTTTACCCCACGGCTTCGTCTCATACGAAAGTTCATGCATACTGCAAAAACATCTTGCACTTGGCTCTAGACCTTGACTCCTTACAGCCCAGACGAAGATCTTCGTTCTAATAACTGCTTCGGGAGTGATCTGGTGAAGGAAAATCTAATATGTCTTTAAAACTTCGACCACAAATCTGCTCAATGGGAACCGAAGTCTAGCTTTGAAGAAGCTTCGGAAGATCACAACTTCGTTTTCTTCGGGAGCAGGAACGGCTCTGTCTATGTCAGCCCTCACAATAGACATATCTCGAAAATACCTTCCTCTCATATTATCAAGATGACTCTGTTTGATAGTTGATTTCCCGAAGACTGCATGACTTGGTTGCCAGGGCTGATCTTCAGAGTCTTCGCCTCCACTCTCCATATCATAACTCTCGCTATCATTAGTATCTTCTGATAAGCCTTCTAGTATCTCTTTAGTAATCTTCTCCGTATTGGTTTTTGCTATTGACTCAACAAATCCAACAGTCTTCTCCTCAAGGAGCTTCTCCTCTTCGCTCAGCTTCGTCTCAACAGCAACCTTTTTGTCTTGAGACATCTTTTCTTCGAAAATGACAAAAATGTGTCCTTAAAACTGAAGCTTAGGAAATCTGAGAAACTAAGCAGGCGATGGCAAGCAAGAGCTAAAAATTGAGTAAACAAAAGCAAGCGGCAAGTAGCGTACCAAATGTGCTCAGGGTGAGTTCCTATTTATACAATCGATGCGCTCCAAGTTGGAGGGTCCCGTTTATCATTGACAGTTGCTATTCTAGCAAAGGGAAGGTGTTTTTTCGGACCTTCGGCTTATGGCCTTCGTCCATGTCGCAATCTGAATTCGTTATTCTAACAAATTAATATTGCGAGGGGCTACTGTTGTGGGCCTTCGTCTTCCGAAGGTCCTCAAAAACATGATTTTACAATGTTTCCGGAGTGTAATACATGAACAGGTACCTTCGGACTCGGATCAGAACCACAGTGTAAGAAGAACGAACAATACGAAGGTTGATGTAGCGCCAAAGCTACGCGCAAGGGAGCTTTGACATGACAGCAGGAAAGGGAACCGACATAAAGGGGAAAAGGCTATTTAGACCTCGATGGATTACCTTAGAGTCATTAGCAAATGTAAAGGGCATGGATGTAATTTCACATGGGCTGCATCCCGTGCCTATAAATAGATGAACAATATTCCCGTACTGTTCACGTGGACTTGGCATTTGCTTTTGCGTCACACTCGTACCTTTGTTTTCTATCAAGCCGAAGGTACCAAATGTAATTAAATATTGTCCTTATATTAATTTATGATTATATACTAAGAAATATATATGATAATGTTATTGTTCATATTGTTTCTTATGCTTTACATGCTCCATTCGTTGTTAATAATTATACATATATGTATGTTGAGATGATGAAGGTATGCCCTTCATGACCTTCGTCCGAAGATCATTATATCCTTGGGGAAATAATGCTTCGAGGGACGAAGGGCATTAACAAGTAACATGTTTTGGTGTTGCCTTGTTCTCAATTTATAGCATTTGAGATCAAGTCCCTAACACCATGCAAGCACACAATCCGAGACATGTATAATTCTGCCAACACTGCACTGTTATAGGTTGTCTTGACTGGTATGAAATGGGCTGCCTTTGTTAAACGGTCCACTATTACCCAGATGGAGTCATAACCCGCTCGAGTGCGGAGTAGACCGACTATAATGTCCATCCCAATCTCATCCCATTTCCACTAAGGAATTTGCAACGGCTGCAACAAACCTGCGGGCCTCTGACGTTCTGCCTTGATCCACTGACAACTGTCGCATCGGGCAACATACTCTGCTATCTCCCTTTTCATACCGTACCACCAGTGTGGTAGAACCTCCCAAGTTATTGGACCCACATGCACCTGTCCTCGTCTCACAGACCTCAAACGGCTATGCATGTGCATCGGATAACTTAACAGGATCCATCCAAGTGCCTAAGGACCCCGGATAAACCACATACAACCAGGATCACAAGATTAAGTAAACATAAATCACACACCAACATTTTGCAGCGGAATTTCTTTATTACAAAAAGTTACAAGTTACAACAAGTTTACATTATATTTAAGTGATTCAAAGAAATATACTTTGAAATGTTATAATTTATTTGTAAGTTTGAAATATATGCTAGCTCAATGACAATCCTCAATAAGAAGTATAGGAGAGCTACTTTAACCTATAAGATGGTCGTGCCTACGGCGCTTAACACCATCAACAACAACACAATTCTAGTTCCTACAACAACATGGGTTCGAAAACCCTGAGTACGAAGTGTACTTTCGCAAGTCTTACCCGACTAAGGAAAAATGACTCTCAAGGATATGCTGATTAAATAGGAATCAAGGAAAAGGCTTTAGCAAGAATCAACTTAGATATTTTTGCAGAAATAGCTTACTAAAGTTAGTCCTTACTTTCAATATTTTAAAACCAGATTAAATATTAATAGACTCTGGTTGCAACTAGTCTAATTTCACCATCTCATCAATACAACATCATTTTTATTCATAATGTTTACATCCTGACTTAGGTTGCAGGTCAGAGATCAAGTTTCCACTGTCTGGCGATATAACGGCGATTCGAATCGATTTACTCAGCTGGGGATCTCTAACCACACGACATATGTTTCTCGTAACCCTTGCATATGTCTACCATTCCCACGGATCGTCCACTACATGAACAGGTCCGCGCCACCCGAGAGCACACCACCCCTTTTAGGCGGTCCTTTGCCAGGAGGGTACGTGCCACTCTTGCCATCTCTCCACTCCCAGTGCGCGATTGTCTTTTCATGTATGGAATAGCCGGGTTCAAGCTTACCTTGTCCCATATTCAGTTAAGATAGTCCTTGATCATATAGGCCTGCATACGCATCCAATCCTTAATTAACCTGGGTGGAGCATCACCTGTTCCTAGACCAAGTCTCGATTTAAGTACTTCCATCTTTAGGATTGTTTTGTGTTCCTTAGGATGAAAAGAGCATTATAGGGAACTTTGCAGTAAGATCCCACCATGCTCCCAATGAAAATATTCTTGCAGGTAGAAGCCATCCTTCCTCAGGATAACCCCTGAGCTAGGCATTATTGCAAAAGACAACCTCTAACCACAAGATCTAAGCATGGCTAAGCATTTTTGTAAACAATATTTGATACTTACAAAGAAGTATCTATAACAGGAATGGATATCAAGGTAGTCGATGCATCAATTAGTTTCCAAGCAATTCCTATAAGCTTAATGCACATTACACTAGACTTAAGTGTATAAAAGTCTTTTTAAAAATACAAGGAAGGGGTAAATGCACCGGGGCTTACCTAGAATAACACTAGGTTAGTGTTGGTTAGACGATCTCTTGACGATTAGCCTTTTGGTCTGACACTTGTTCAGGTCATCCATCTTTAGGTTCATCATCCGCATCACCTTAAGATTAATCCAGTTCTTGTTCTTCACATCGCGTGATCAAATAGCGTACCTCATGAGATGCATAATGCGTATGTATGAACATAAGAAGAACTAGAACAAGAATAAATAATGCTACACGATAGAAAAGTAAAGACTTAATGGCGAGATGCAATACAACACTCATATAGGATGTCGACATATCACCAAGCACAACTAACACGTTTTTCCAACTTAACTGTATCTAACACAAACATTAAAATAATAAACCAAGCTCAAGTCCTATATCAACCTTAGCCAAAGCATAACATTAATAATCTAATAAAACTCCGACTCACCATTATAGGACACCCACGACTTAGAATAAGAATATAAGCCACTCAACTTGTTTTTATAATTATTATTCTAGACTATTATGCATAATATACCAAATAAATAAAATATCTCATTTATCCATAATCTAACAAGTAGAACGTTATCATACATCATAAATGTCGGCGTTTCGACCCCGGGGGGTCCCTGGACCGACGAGTAAATTGTCGCCGTGTGCCCCAGCCCAGATGGGTCGGCGCGAGATGGAGCGCGAAGGGGGGAAAGCCGGAGGGAGACAGGCGTAAAAAGGGGAAACCCGTGGCCTTCGTGTTTGTCCCGCGCCCAGGTCGGGTGCGCTTGCAGTAGGGGGTTACAAGCGTCCGCGTGGGAGAGAGCGAGAGGCTTATGCGCGCCGTCCCGTTCCCCCGAGCGGCCAACCCTCTGTAAGAGGGCCCTGGACCTTCCTTTTATAGGCGTAAGGAGAGGGTCCAGGTGTACAATGGGAGATGTAGCAGCATGCTAACGTGTCTAGCAGAGAGGAGCTGGTGCCCTAAGTACATGCCGTCGTGGCAGCAGGAGAGGTTTTGGCACCCTGTTCGTGTAATGTCGTGGCCGTCGGAGGAGCGCTGGAGCCTTGTGGAAGGATAGCTGTCGGGGCTGTCGAGTCCTTGCTGACGTCTCCTTGCTTCCGTAAGGGGGCTGAGAGCCGCCGTCGTCATGGAGAACGCGGGGCGCCATCATTACTTGTTTTACCGGGGCGAGCCAGATAGGACGCCGGTCTTGTCCCCCGTAGCTAGAGCTAGCTAGGGGTAGGGTAATGATGGCCCCTCCTGTGGCGTGGTCGGTCCGAGCCCCAGGTTGGGCGAGGCGGAGGCTCCTCCGAGGTCGAGGTCGAGTCTGAGCCCCTGGGTCGGGCGAGGCGGAGACCGTCGGTTGAGGCCAGGGCTGAGTCCGAGCCCTGGGGTCGGGCGAGGCGGAGTTCGTCGTCTTCCGGGGCCGATGCCGAGTCCGAGCCCTGGGGTCGGGCGAGGCGGAGTTCGTCGTCTTTCGGGGCCGAGGCCGAGTCCGAGCCCTGGGGTCGGGCGAGGCGGAGTTCGTCGTCTTCTGGGGCCGAGGCCGAGTCCGAGCTCTGGGGTCGGGCGAGGCGGAGCTTATTATGGCGCCCGAGGCCGGACTTGGCTGCTGTCAGCCTCACTCTATCGAGTGGCACAGCAGTCGGAGCGGCGCAGGCGGCGCTGTCCTCTTGCCAGGCCTGTTAGTGGAGCAGCAAAGTGACTGCGGTCACTTCGGCTCTGTCGACTGAAGGGCACGCGTCAGGATAAGGTGTCAGGCCTTCCTCGCATTAAATGCTCCTGCGATACGGTCGGTCGTCGTGGCGATTTGGCCAAGGTTGCTTCTTGGCGAAGACTGGGCCTCGGGCGAGCCGAATGTGTGTCCGTTGCTTGAGGGGGCCCTGGGGCGAGGCGTAAATCCTCCGGGGTCGGCTGCCCTTGCCCGAGGCTGGGCTCGGGCGAGGCGAGATCGTGTCCCTTGAGTGGACCGAGCCTTGGCTTAATCGAACCCATCAAGCCTTTGCAGCTTTGTGCTGATGGGGGTTACCAGCTGAGATTAGGAGTCTTGGGGGTACCCCTAATTATGGTCCCCGACAGTAGCCCCCGAGCCTCGAAGGGAGTGTTAATACTCGCTTGGAGGCTTTTGTCACACTTTTTTGCAAGGGGACCGACCTTTCTCGGTTGCATTTTGTTCTGGTGGGTGCGCGCGAGCGCACCCGCCGGGTGTAGCCCCCAAGGCCTTGGAGGAGGGGTTTGACTCCTTCGAGGTCTTAATGCGTTTTGTGATGCTTTGGTCGGTCTGATTGTTCCCCCATGCGAGCTGGCCGTAGCCCGGGTGCTCAGTCGAGTTCCAAGTTCTCGGGCTGGTATGTTGACGCTGTCAACGGTTTGGCCGGAGCCGGGTTTGCGAGAGCAGCCCCCGAGCCTCCGCACGGAGCGAGAGTACGGTCAAGGACAAACTCGACTTTTTTACATACGCCCCTGCGTCGCCTTTCGGCAAGGAGGAGGGGGGAAAAGCGCCATGTTGCACTCGGAGGGCGCCGAACATGGTGTCTCCAGTGAGCTGCTAACGGGTAATCCGAGTGGACGCCCGTGCCCCATTTGTTAGGGGTCGGCTAGTGGCCCGGAGGCGCGCTCCAAAAGTACCTGCGGGTGATTTGCTGGACCCGGTCCCCTTTTGACGGGGTCCGAGGGCTTGATGCCTCCCTCTGATGGGATTCCGTTACAAAAATCGTTCCTATTGGTCTCGGAAATGTCCTAGGGTACCTCGGGAGCGTAGCCCGAGCCTTGGTTATGTATCGAACGTACCCAGGGTCATCCCTCGCTCTGCGTCTGAGGCGGCTGTCGAACCCTTTCGAGGGCCAGCCTACGAACCCCTGATAAGTAGTGGGCGCGGAGGCCGAGTGGCCTGAGGCGGCCGTTGAACCCTTCCGAGGGGCCGGCCTTCGAACCTCTGACCAGTAGTGGGCGCGGAGCCCGAGCGCTCTGAGGCGGCTGTTGAACCCCTCCGAGGGGCCAGCCTTCGAACCTCTGATCAGTAGGGGGGCTCGGGGCCCGTTTCCTTCACGGAGAAGGATCCCTTTCGGGGCATCCCCTTTCTCGGTCCCTGTTGTAAGAGAGAGAAAGAGGAAGAGGAAAAGGATATGAAATCGAATGACGTGGCACACCTTTTTTGACGCGATCATTATGGCGGATGTGAAGCGTCGCTGGCTTCGCCCGCCAAAGGTGCCGCCCGTCCTGCCGCAGAGTTAATGCGACGGGACGAGTGGTTCACGGGGTGGCCGTTGCGTGTGCGTGAGCCGTTCGAGGAACGAGCGTTTCTCTTTGAGTTTTGAATCCCGCGGCGGGTGCGGGTGAAGTGTTGAATGGGTCTCGCCTGGGCCTTTATATATTTGGGAGAGGGACCGGTGACGGTTCTTTGCTCTGTTACTCGCCTCCTTCTTAGGTTTTCGCAACCCAAGGGAATAGCCAGAGAAAGGAAACCGCTCACCCAGTCCTTTCCGCCGCCACCTCTTCTGCTTGGTGATGGCCGACCGGGTGACCATTGTTCCGCCGCGCGACCCGTGGCCTTTCTCCACAGTCACGGCGGATGACCTGGAGGTCCTTGTTGCTGAGGGTTTACTTCGCCCTCTCTCCGGTGACCCGCAGCCGGAGTGGATGCCCCCCCAAGCGGAGCCGCCCCGTCCCCACCGCCAGGGTATGTTGTGAGCTTCGTCTCCTTTCACGAGCGGGGGTTCAGAGTGCCGGCAAGCCGTTTTATGTGGGCGATTCTGCTCGTCTACGGGGTGGAGCTGCACAACCTCAGTCCTAACTCCATCTCGCAAGCCGCCATCTTCGCGGCGGTTTGTGAAGGATACTTGGGGATTGACCCTCACTGGGACCTGTGGACTCATCTCTTCTCCGCGGAGCTTTTTGCCTTGCCGACGGGGGAGAGAAGGGTCCACACGGCAGTGCGGGCTGGTGGCTGTATCCTCCAGCTGAGGCAGTCGCGGGCGCCGCAGTATATCCCTGCTATCCTTGCGTCCTCGAACAAAGGGTGGCAGCGCCGGTGGTTCTATCTCCAAAATGACGACGGGAGGCTCCCGTCGTTTCCTCAGCGAGTGGTGACCGCCGCCGCCGATAACTGGCGCTACAGGACCCCACACGACAGACAGAAGAATCTCCAGCCCCTTCTGAAGGCCCTGGGGGAGTTGCGGAAAGGAGGGCTCACCGCTGCGGGAGTGGTTGTCGCCATTCATCGCCGGAGGGTGCTTCCCTTGAAAAAGCGGCGGCTGCCGCTTTGGGAGATGACGCCGGAGGCCGACTTGGAAGGTTTGCGGATGTCCTCGGATCTTTTTCCCGTCGATGACCTCCACAGGCGGGTAGTCGTCACGTTGGGGAAGCTGGACGCTGGCGCCCTTTCTCAGCCCTTGATGCGTCCTGACCGCGGGTGTGTGTCCCTGGTGAGTGTCCGCTCCTTCTTTCTCCTTGCGTCGGATTGCCCTTGGTTCTCGCAGCCGAGACTTCTCGTCTGTCCCCAGGAGGTAGAGCATCACAAGCCCTTCCTGCCACCGGTTCCGGAGGACGTGGTGGACCGAGCCGCGCGGAGGGTTGCCGCTGAGAAGAGGAAGGAGAAAAAGGATGCGAAGAAGGCTCGGGCCCGTGAGCGGATGCGGGCTCGGGGCGCCTTGGAAAAGCTCCGTCGTCGGCAGGAGAGGGATGGGCTCCCGAGGGAGCCGTCGCCGGAGACGCCTGACGACAACGACGACGATATGGCTGCCCGCCTTGGCCTCAGCCCGGATCTGAGGATGGGCCAGGGGTCGTCAAGCCAGCCCTCGAGCGGGCTGGTGCCGTCGGTATCCGGGGCCAGGACGTCGGGGTCCCGGTCCGAAGAGCGGGGGCAGACCGAGGGGGTACTTGACCCCTCGGCCGGGGAAGTTGAGGTGACCCTGGGAGTCAGACCGGGCTGCCTGTTCCCCGAGAACCGTCGCCCGTGCCGGCTGCGCAGGAGGGCGATCCTCGGGTCGTCGTGGCTGCTTCTGGGCAGTCCGTCCCTCGAGTGCCTCGGGCGCCCAAGGCGAGGATGGTACCGAAGCTGGCTGCAAGGCAGACCTCGGTGGTACCTTCTGGGGCCGAGGTTCGAGAGACCTCCCCACAGGAACAGTTGATTATGGCCCGGAGTGGGTAAGTATCTTAGGATATCTTCGTCCTGGCTCCTCCTTCGTATGTCCCGACCCTGATTTTCCTTTTCTCCTTAGCAAGCGGAGTCACGGTCCGACCGATCTGGCTCCCCGGAAGGTCCTCAAGAAGGCGTCGGCTTCCGCAGCTAGTGTCGCGCCGGGCCTCGCCGGCCAGCTGACCTCCTCGCAAGACGCCCCACAGCGGGGGGCTCAGGTGGCACCAGTTGTCATGGAGCGAGCTCCCGAGGCTGGCTCTTCTGTCGAGGCGGCCGTCACGCTGGGGGAGGCTGCTGGCACGGCCATGGCCTCGGGCCCACCAGACATGCTGCCGGCGCTGGCGCCGGCTACTGCCGAGGCCATTGCCGCTCTGGCCGTGGAGCCACCCGTCGCCGCCGACACTGAGATGGCCGAGGCATCGCTACTTGGTGCCTCGGAGGAGGGGGGCGCGGGACCACGACCCGTCCCGTCGAGCGGCAGCCTTGTCCCCGCGCGACACAGTTCTGAGGGGCGGCGCCAGTTGCTTCGGTTCCGGACCCGTGGGGCCTCGGATCCCCTCTTCGTTCTTGACGATGAGCGGGAGGAGCAGTCTTGGGACGGGCTTCGTGAGTGTGCCGAGGCAACGGCGGGGTCGCTCCGGTCGACCTTGGAGGTCCTTTGCAGGGAGGTTCCCAAGATCCTCCAGGTAATGATTTCAGGCATACCTTTCTCGTGATCAAGGCGTTCTTTGTGACGCCCCGCTTCCTTCCCTCGGGATCTGACAGATTTGAGCACCGCCAAGTCGTCGTTCATCCACCGCGAGGTCGATGTCTGGGGTTCGCTGCAGTCCCTGAGGACCACGCTTGCTAGGGCTACCACGCGCCTCTCCCAACAGAGCGCCGAGGTGGCGGACCTTCGGTTGCTCTGTGTCGATCTGGGAGCAGAGGCGCAGCGGCGACAGTCGGAGCTTGACCAGGTCACCGGCGAGCGGGACCAATCTCGGGGCCGGGCCGCCGAGGCCGAAAGCCGGGCTGAGGCTCTTGGAGTCCAATTAGCTGAGGTGTCTGCTCGGGCCAGAGCCCTTGCAGCAGACCTAGCCGTGGCCCAAGCCGCATCCTCGGAGCAGCGTGTCCGAGCCGGAGGTATGTCTTGGCTGTTTTAAGTTTTTGTTTCAGCTCGGTTCCTCAACTTGTCTTTGAGGTCTTCCGCTTTGGCTGTTCGCAGAGCTCGAGTCTGCCCTTGGTAAGTCCACCAAGGCGCTTGCTCATGCGGCCGAGCAGAGGGAGGTCGACCACGCGGCCATGTCCGAGGCCATCTCGGCCTTCTGCCGGGTCTTTGGCTTTGACGACGTCCCCTCGGGAAGCTCCCCTCAAAGTCGCCTGCAGGCCTTGGGCGACCATGCGCGTGCCAGACTCCGCGAGGCTCTGCATCACGGCGTCAGGCGGGCCTTCGCCGTGCTTGCTTCCCACTATGTCGTGGATCTGGAGCGAGTCAGCGAGGGGTATTGCCTCCCCGACGAAGATGAAGCCGCCCTGGCCGAAGTCCAGAGGCTCGACGCGGCCGCCGCGGGCCCAAGCGTGGTGCTGGCATCCATCTTCGAGGCAGAGGTCCTCCTGCCTGCGCCGTCGTCCGAGGCCGGGGTGGACCTTGCCGAAGGTGGGGACAAAGCCGAGGGCGCGGCTCCTTCTCTGGGCGACGCCTAACTCTGCCGGAGCAGTTTTCTTTGAATGCATATGTGTCTTTTGCGGCCGCCAAGGCCCGAACACTTTATCATCGTAATATAAGGTTGTGCTCCTTTTCCTTCCGTTTTGCGTATCCAGACCCGTTCGTCAGTAGCAGGGTAGCTTGCCCAAGTAAGAGTCATTTTTCGTGGTAGGTGACGAGTGAGGTATCCGTATCCCAGAGGCGTACGAGTCCCTCGGCTCGGTCGGCCTTGCCACTTACATGCGCCCTTATTCGTTTCTTGGGGTCCTGTTACTGATATAGCTGGGAGACGCGGAAACCTTTTTGATGGAAGACTTTTTTCGAGGAAAATTTTGTCGAGAGGGGGTTCCCCCCTTCTAGCCCCCGAGGGAGGGTCGGGCTTTGCCGAGGCAAGGCTGACCCTTCCTTGATGATTAGACTTTGTGTGTGAACGAGGTGTACAAACGACTTGAAAGCATCTTAAGGGTAGAAGTGATGTAGCTGTCGGATGTTCCAAGCGTTGCTGTAGACCTCGCCCTGACTGTTGGCCAGCTTGTACATCCCGGGCTTCAGAACCTTGGCGATGACGAACGGCCCTTCCCAGGGAGGCGTGAGCTTGTGTCGCCCTCGGGCGTCTTGTCACAGCCGAAGCACCAAGTCGCCCAGCTGGAGGTCTGGGGACCGAACCCCTCGGGCGTGGTAGCGTCGCAGGGACTGCTGGTACCGCGCCGAGTGTAGTAAGGCCATGTCCCGAGCCTCTTCCAGCTGGTCCAGTGAGTCTTCTCGGTTAGCTCGATTGCTTTGGTCGTCGTAGGCCCTTGTCCTCGGGGAACCGTATTCTAAGTCTGTGGGCAAGATGGCCTCTCGGCCCCATAGACTAGAAAGAATAGTGTGAAGCCTGTGGCTCGGCTCGGCGTTGTCCTCAGACTCCAGACCACCGAGGGGAGCTCCTTCATCCATCGCTTGCCGAACTTGTTGAGGTCGTTGTAGATCCGCGGCTTGAGTCCTTGCAGAATCATGTCGTTGGCACGCTCTACTTGCCCATTCGTCATAGGGTGAGCCACGGTGGCCCAGTCCACCCGGATGTGGTGATCCTCGCAGAAGTCCAGGAACTTTCTGCCGGTGAACTGGGTGTCGTTGTCGGTGATGATGGAGTTCGGGACCCCAAAGCGATGGATGATGTTTGTGAAGAACGCCACCGCCTGTTCGGACCTGATGCTGTTTAGGGGTCTGTCCTCGATCCACTTGGAGAATTTGTCGATGGCGACCAGCAGGAGCGTGTAGCCCCCGGGTGCCTTCTGCAAGGGGCCGACGAGGTCCAGCCCCCACACAGCAAACGCATAGAACTGACACCCTTGGCAGGTGCGGACAATTCTAGTGGCGTCGGCCACCGCGGTCGGCCAGTAGAAACCTTGTCGGAAGGTGTTTCCAACAAGGGCTCGAGGCGCTGCGTGATGACCGCAAGCCCTGAGTGTATTTCTTGTAAGAGCTCCTGGCCTTCGGCGATGGATATGCATCGCTGGAGGATGCCTGAGGGGCTGCGGTGGTAGAGCTCCTTCCCGTCCCCCAGCAAGACGAACGACTTGGCGCGCCGCGCCAACCGTCGAGCTTCGGCTCGGTCGAGGGGTAGCTCTCCTCGGTGGAGATATTGCAGGTACGGGGTCTGCCAGTTTCGATTAGGCATGACCCCGCTTCGCTCCTCCTCGACGTGCAATGCCTCACCCTCGGGGGCCGAGGGTGCCTCGGGCTGGGCTGAGGCCTTCTCGGGCTCAGGCGCGTCGTCGGTCTTGACGGAGGGTTGATGCAGGTCTCGGGAGAAGATGTCTGGGGGAACCGTTGTTCGCCCCAAGGCTATCTTAGCCAGCTCGTTCGCAGTCTCGTTGTATCGTTGGGCGATGTGGTTGAGCTCGAGCCCGTAGAACTTGTCCTCCAGGCGCCAAACCTCATCGCAGTAGGCTTCCATCTTCGGGTCGCGGCAGTGGGAGTTCTTCATGACTTTTGGACATGCTTTGTTTAGACCAGTGTAGTCTACACACATCCGCCATTTCCCTCCTTTCTTTCTCACAAGCACAGGGTTGGCAAGCCATTCGGGATGGAATACCTCTTTGTTGAACCCTGCCGCCATTAGCTTGTGGATCTCCTCGCCTATGGCTTTGCGCTTTTCTTCGTCGAATCGGCGCAGAGGCTGCTTCACGGGTCGGGCCCCAGCTTGGATATCCAGCGAGTGCTCGGCGACATCCCTCGGTATGCCAGGCATGTCCGAGGGACTCCACGCAAAAATGTCGGCGTTTGCGCGGAGAAAGTCAACAAACACTGCTTCCTATTTGGGATCGAGCTCGGAGCCAATCCGGATCTCCTTGGAGGCGTCGTTGCTGGGGTCGAGAGGGACGGACTTAACCGTCTCCGCTGGCTCGAAGTTGCCAGCATGGCGCTTCACGTCTGGCGCCTCCTTGGAGAGGCTCTCCAGGTCGACGATGTGGGCCTCAGATTCGGCGAGGGCCTCAGCATACTCCACGCACTCCACGTCGCATTCGTACGCGTGTCAGTACGTGGGGCCGACGGTGATGACCCCGTTGGGGCCCGGCATCTTGAGCTTGAGGTAGGTGTAGTTGGGGATGACCATGAACTTGGCGTAGCATGGCCTCCCCAATACTGCGTGGTAGGTTCCTCGGAACCCGACCACCTCGAACGTGAGGGTTTCCCTTCGGAAGTTGGAGGGAGTCCCGAAGCAGATGGGTAGATCGAGTTGTCCGAGGGGCTGGACGCGTTTCCCAGGGATGATCCTGTGGAAAGGCGTCGCGCCTGCCCGGACCGAGGACAGATCGATCCGCATGAGCCCGAGGGTCTCGGTGTAGATGATGTTGAGGCTGCTGCCTCCGTCCATGAGGACCTTGGTGAGCCTGACGTTGTCGATGATGGGGTCGACAACGAGCGGGTATTTCCCCGGACTCGGCACGTGGTCGGGGTGGTCGCCCTGGTCGAAGGTGATGGGCTTGTCGGACCAGTCTAGGTAGACTAGCGCCGCCACCTTTACCGAGCAGACCTCCCGACGCTCTTGCTTGCGGTGCTGAGCCGAGGCGTTCGCCACTTGCCCACCGTAGATCATGAAGCAGTCGTGGACCTCGAGGAACTCTCCTGCCTTGTGATCCTCCTTCTTATCGTCGTCGTGGGCCCTGCCACCTTCCGTAGGTGGCCCGGCCTTGTGAAAGTGGCGCCGAAGCATGGCGCATTCCTCAAGGGTGTGCTTGACGGGCCCCTGATGATAGGGCCACGGCTCCTTGAGCATCTTGTCGAAGAGATTGGCGCCTCCAGGAGGTTTCTGAGGGTTCTTGTATTCAGCGGCGGCGACAAGGTCCGCGTCGGCGGCGTCGCGTTTCGCGTGCGACTTCTTCTTGCCTTTCTTCTTGGTGCCGTGCTGAGTGGACGCCTCGGGGACATCTTCCGGCTGGCGGCCCTGGGGCTGCTTATCCTTCCGGAAGATGGCCTCAACCGCCTCCTGGCCAGAGGCGAACTTGGTGGCGATGTCCATCAGCTCGCTCGCCCTGGTGGGGGTCTTGCGACCCAGCTTGCTCACCAGGTCGCGGCAGGTGGTGCCGGCGAGGAATGCGCCGATGACATCCGAGTCGGTGACGTTGGGCAGCTCGGTGCGCTGCTTCGAGAATCACCGGATGTAGTCTCAAAGCGACTCTCCCGATTGCTGGCGGCAGCTTCGAAGATCCTAGGAGTTCCCAGGGCGCACGTACGTGCCCTGGAAGTTGCCGGCGAAGACTTAGACCAGGTCGTCCCAGTTGGAGATCTGCCCCAGAGGCAGGTGCTCCAGCCAGGCTCGAGCGGTGTCGGAGAGGAACAGGGGGAGGTTGCGGATGATGAGGTTGTCATCGTCCGTTCCACCCAGGTGGCAGGCCAGCCGGTAGTCCGCGAGCCACGGTTCCGGCCTCGTCTCCCCCGAGTACTTTGTGATAGTACTCGGGGTTCGGAACCGGGTCGGGAATGGCGCCTGTCGTATAGCCCGGCTGAAAGCCTGCGGACCGGGTGGTTTGGGTGAGAGACTCCGATCTTCCCCGCTGTCGTAGCGTCCCGCACGCCTGGGGTGGTAGCCTCGGTGCACCTTCTCATCGAGGTGGGCTCGACGGTTGCGGTGATGGTGCTCGTTGCCGAGGCGACCCGGGGCCACAGGCGCTGTGTTGCGCGTGCGCCCGGTGTGGACCGAGGCTTCCCGCATGAATCGGGAAGTCGCGGTGCGATGTTTTGAGGGGTACCCCTGCCTTCGGGAGGCAGAGCTTTCGGCCCGTCGGACCGCGGCATCCTCCAGGAGATTCTTGAGCTCTCCCTGGATACGCCGCCCCTCGGTGGTTGATGGCTCCGGCATCGCGCGGAGAAGTATTGCCGCTACAGCCAGATTCTGGCCGACCCCACTAGAAGCCGGTGGCGGCCTTGCCCTGACATCGTCGGCGATACGGTGCTGGATGCCCTGGGGTAGATGACGCGCTTCTCCAGCCGGAGGTTGGCCTGCCCATTCCTGCCCGATGTCCCGGCGGAACGGCTCAAGTGTTCCTGCTCCCTCGTCGAGCCTGGCCTGCATCTCGCGGATTTGCTCGAGCTGTGAGTCCTGACCCCCCGCAGGGACTAGGACCACAGCTAGCTCCCGAAGGATGTCAACGCGAGGCGCAGGCCTAGGGGATCACCGTTCTCCGGTATACCAAGATGGTTGCCTTCGGCGAGACCCCCTAGATCGACGTGGAAACATTCAGGACTTGGGCCGCAGTCCTCGTCGCCGAAGCTGCGGCTACTGTCGAAACAATCGGAGAGGCAGTAGTCGCATGCGGCCATGAAGTCCCGCATGGCACTGGGGTTACCAAGTCCGGAGAAATCCCAACAAAAGTCGGGCTCGTCATCTTCCTCGGAACCCGAGGGCCCGTAGGTCGAGACGGCTGTCAGCCGGTCCCAGGGTGACCGCATACTGTACCCCGGAGGGTTTGGACTCGCCACTGTGAAAGCGTCCACCGAAGCGAAGTCGCTTGGTGGGTCGAGGCCGAATCCAAAAGGCACGAGATAGGAATCGGTCGGTACCTCTTGGTCGACGGGCGGTGATGAAGTCACGTCAAGGGCAGACTGCACCGTCGTCTTAGGTACGAGGGTGACGCCCAGCAAGTCCTTTGCGAGCGTGCTGGCGTCGTCCGTCCGCTTGGAGTTGGCGTGCTGCGGGGAAACGGCGCTCGTCTTCGTCTCAGACGCGAGGTTGATGCCCGGCGTGTCCCCCGTTGGGGCGCCGGCGCCGTTGACTCGCTCGACAGCCGACGAGGTGCCGCCTCCTGCTTGGCCTTGGTTTTCCCGCCTCCTCCTCCGTCGGCGGGGGAGGCGACGGGACAAACTCTAATGTTGTTCTTCCGCCACGTGGGGAAGACGTCGTCGATTCTGCCGCCGGCGGGCGGGTTGTCGACCGCCATTGTCGCTCTCGCGCGGCGGGGGAAGGAGTATCATGTCGTAGCTGCCGTCGAGGGACATGAACTCAAGACTCCCGAAACGGAGCACCGTCCCGGGCTGGAAAGGTTGCTGGAGACTACCCATCTGGAGCTTGACGGGAAGCTGTTCGTCAACATGCAGCAGGCACCTACCTGGCGCGCCAACTGTCGGCGTTTCGACCCCAGGGGGTCCCTGGACCGACGAATAAATTGTCGCCGCGTGCCCCAGCCCAGATGGGTCGGCGCGAGACGGAGCGCGAAGGGGGGAAAGCCGGAAAGAGACAGGCGTAAAAAGGGGAAACCCGCGGCCTTCGTGTTTGTCCCGCGCCCAGGTCGGGTGCGCTTGCAGTAGGGGGTTACAAGCGTCCACGTGGGAGAGAGCGAGAGGCTTATGCGTGCCGTCCCGTTCCCCCGCGCGGCCAACCCTCTGTAAGAGGGCCATGGACCTTCCTTTTATAGGCGTAAGGAGAGGGTCCAGGTGTACAATGGGATATGTAGCAGCGTGCTAACGTGTCTAGCAGAGAGGAGCTGGTGCCCTAAGTACATGCCGTCGTGGCAGCCGGAGAGGTTTTGGCACCCTGTTCGTGTAATGTCGTGGCCGTCGTAGGAGCGCTGGAGCCTTGCGGAAGGACAGCTGTCGGGGCTGTCGAGTCCTTGCTGACGTCTCCTTGCTTCCGTAAGGGGGCTGAGAGCCGCCGTCGTCATGGAGCAAGCGGGGCGCCATCATTACTTGTTTTACCGGGGCGAGCCAGATATGACGCCGGTCTTGTCCCCCGTAGCTAGAGCTAGCTAGGGGTAGGGTAATGATGGCCCCTCCTGTGGCGTGGTCGGTCCGAGCCCCAGGTTGGGCGAGGCGGAGGCTCCTCCGAGGTCGAGGTCGAGTATGAGCCCCTGGGTCGGGCGAGGCGGAGACCGTCGGCTGAGGCCAGGGCTGAGTCCGAGCCCTGGGGTCGGGCGAGGCGGAGTTCGTCGTCTTCCAGGGCCGAGGCCGAGTCCGAGCCCTGGGGTCGGGCGAGGCGGAGTTCGTCGTCTTCCGGGGCCGAGGTCGAGTCCGAGCCCTGGGGTCGGGCGAGGCGGAGTTCATCGTCTTCCGGGGCCAAGGCTGAGTCCAAGCCCTGGGGTCGGGCGAGGCGGAGTTCGTCGTCTTCCGGGGCCGAGGCCGAGTCCGAGCCCTGGGGTCGGGCGAGGCGGAGCTTCCTATGGCGCCCGAGGCCGGACTTGGCTGCTGTCAGCCTCACTCTGACGAGTGGCACAACAGTCGGAGCGGCGCAGGCGGCGCTGTCCTCTTGTCAGGCCGGTCAGTGGAGCGGCGAAGTGACTGCGGTCACTTTGGCTCTGTCGACTGAAGGGCGCGCGTCAGGATAAGGTGTCAGGCCTTCCTCGCATTAAATGCTCCTTCGATACGGTCGGTCGTCGTGGCGATTTGGCCAAGGTTGCTTCTTGGCGAAGACTGAGCCTAGGGCGAGCTAAAGGTGTGTCCGTCGCTTGAGGGGGCCCTCGGGCGAGGCGTAAATCCTCCGGGGTCGGCTGCCCTTGCCCGAGGCTGGGCTCGGGCGATGCGAGATCGTGTCCCTTGAGTGGACCGAGCCTTGGCTTAATCGAACCCATCAGGCCTTTGCAGCTTTGTGCTGATGGGGGTTACCAGCTGAGATTAGGAGTCTTGGGGGTACCCCTAATTATGGTCCCCGACAATAAAGTTCTTTGAAACTGCTTTCCTAGCAACCAAAGATCTAAAGCGCTTATGCGCATTCTCCACTGACAGTCCTCGGGTTTTCACAAGAATAGACTTATTGATGTTCTTCGCTTCCTAAATATTTTGTGTAACAACAATTATCTATTTATGACACTTAACGAGTCAATAAACATAGAGTTTTTCACAAGATCATAATTTTGATCCTAAAGAGTTAAATCATTAAGGTGTAAAGCCTACTATGTAGTTTTCATAAGTCACCTAAAGCGAACCTTATGGTGATACTTGCTTTAAACTAATTAAAATAATGATGAACATTTATTGACGATGATTTAATTATGTGACCAAATTCAAATATGACATTTAACTGATCAATAAACATGGAATACGACAACTACTAAGGTAATGCATCATTCCACCACTTAATTAAATTGGCATAATCAATTTTAAAAGAACCTATAGACTAGTCGTTAGAGACCCTAAACCTATACCTCATATTATTACTTCGACCACATAGCGTAGATATATCTACCCACAAATTTTTCGCATAATTAGGGGGTGTTTGGTTACTCCTGCTAAAGTTTAACCCGGGTCACATCAAGCGTTTGACTTCTAAATAGGAGTATAAAATATAGATCCAACCAACTGAACTAGATTCGTTTCGTCTTTTAATCTTCGGCTGACAAATTAGTTTTATAATCCGACTACATTTAATACCCGGAACGGAGGTTCAGACATTCGATGGGACAGGGGCTAAATTTTAGTTTGGGGTAACCAAACACCCCCTTAGCAAGCTCACATCCAAACTTCACCTCATCCAAACATGCCTACTCTCCGACCGTGACATCAACTATAACACTGCACATACCATGACATTTTGCCATACAACAATATATTCACTTCATGTAAGCTATAGAAAGATAATCATTGCGACTAATAGATATGCCCGATCTACTCCTCAATCCAACTAGCATAAACAACAATTCAGCTTACCATGACCAATTTGATTTAAATCCCCGAGATCGTCCACGCTCTTCGGTTCGAACAGTCCATCAAACACCACACAGCTTCGCTTTCTTCCTTAACGACGTCACGGAATAGCACAGGCAGTAACAAAGAATTTGAAAATCATTACCGCGTGCACTACGACCAAAATTGACTCGACATTCGCTCAAACGGCAATGACTCTTGGCTCAAGGAATTCTACCGAACACGCAGCGAGCATTGCATTGGGCTTTGCTTCCTTCTTCACCTAACTCCTTTCTTCTCCATCTCTTGACGCAACAAGGTCGATCATGGTTGATGGCGACTGGAGAAGGAGCTCCGGCAGGGAGAGAGTCGAGGGGAGGACGAGGAGCTAGGACGGCCAGTCCCGTCGCGCACGCCACTGCAGTCTGCACGCGTTCGTCTCCGCGGCCTGCTGCGCGGCGGTCGAGTCCGAGCACCAGGGAGATGGGCGGCCGAGCGCCATGGGAACCAAGGCGAGGTCACGGCTAACAGAGGAGCGCGGTGTGGAGGCGAGCTGCCGTGGGCGTGGGGCTGGAGACGGCCGGGAGAGCTCCACAGCGATGGGGGCGCTGCCGAGGTCGGCCTCCACGAGCTGCGAGGGGAACGACGACGCGCAGGAAGACGGGAGCTAGGCCATGGAGCTGGAAGCCGAGCGAGCAGAGAGGGGCGGCCATGGCTTGGAGGAGCTGGGAGGTGGAAGATAACGGCTGGGCGGCGGCAGGCAAGGCACGACCAGGGATGGAGCTTGGCACGGACGAAATCTGAGCAGGAAGCAGACGCGCGTGGGGTGAAGACGATGGAGCGCAGCTAGGGATAAGGCCAATGGCCAACGCAGTGAAAGAAAATCAGAGGAGTACGGTGAGCGGTGGAAGAAGAAAAAAGATCTCCACAACAGCGGCAGTGGATAGAGTTGAAGAGTTTTTTTTTCAGATTTTTCCTTTGTCCTCTTTTTTTTAAAGGAAATTGTAGATATTTCGGGGTATAAAATAAGGGTCTATAAGATATATAAAAGGATAGAACAAAATAAGATTGACAATCATATTTGGATATGATTTGAACGGACTGAACCAGACTACATCGGATTCAATATTTTACTCTACGGCTGATCCCTATTGAAATCATCCTGATTAGTAATTATTCGATTTCGACTCTAATTACCTTGGTTCTGCTTTGAATGATTTACTACCAAATAACTCATGATTATCAATCTCGTGCTAGATTTCTCTCGGACAATGCGCGATTCAGAATATTTTGCATTGAACATTTTAATCGTCAAATTCTAATAAATTGGTTTTGTTTGGGATGAACACAAAGGGCTGAACTAAATTTCAAAATCGTATTTGCGCGAGCGAAGAATATTAAATAATCACCAGACTCGCCAATCTCTGGAACAAATATGTTCTGACTATGCAACGCAGTTAGAATAGGCCGGATAGACAAAGACGAAAAAGATATCAGAATTTTTTTTGTTAGTTGAATATTAGAACATAGAGACCATTATTATTGCCGATATTCCACGCTTGATTTCATAAGCACAGTTTAACAGGAAGTAAACACCAGGGGTGTTACAACCCTCCCCCCTTAAAAGAATCTCGTCCCGAGATTCGGAGCGAAAGACCTTTAAGAGTTGAGAAGCATGTAACTCCTGTCCATATCAACGATAATATAAGACAGTTCCAAGCAAAGGCGAGTATCTCAAGATGTTGTTTCTTTAGTGGACATAACATGTATCGCCTTAAGCTAATTTAGAGATGCTCATCAGTAGAGGCGATGTCCGCCAGAAGAACACAGAAGGTTCCATGTGTGCAGTTTGCTTTTTCTGATGACACTGTACTATCTGAGTCTGTTGGGCAAGCGGTATATATGCAACTTTATCCAAACAAAATTAGTTGCAACCTCTTGGGTAAAACACATAGAAAGAGGTTTACCAACAAGTGGTCACGGTAAGTTCATAGCACACGAGACGGGTGTGAATGTCGAATAACATCACAGTTAACTCGTGTTAGCCAGAGAATCTAAGTCCAAGAATAGAGATTCGAGGAATACATTAGTGAAGGTGATCAACAATTGTTGACTTCACCATGGACCGACTTCATTTAGTGCTAGCATGACTCTGTCAGACCACACATGTTGGAAAATCACATGTGTGACGATCGAGGCACGACTAGATCTGTGGTCACGTTGTTACCAGTTAGCTAAGGATGGCAAAGTACCTCGGCCAACAATGTAGAGTTAAGATACATATGCTCATAATCCAATCCAATATGGCATAAGACCTGCGCATATGTTCATAACCTTCACTTGATCTTGATAAGGGTTTCTTCAGGATAGGCGGAACTAAAGTGAGTTTGTACAACTTGATAGAACGATCTCCAAACTCAGTCTTTGTTCACAATGTAGATACAAGTTAGTAAAACCAACTTGTTGAGGTACTTCTGACATTGAGCAAGTCCTCTTATTATCTATCGGCAATCCAAGAGTTGAGAGCACTCATTTGTTAACAGGAGGTGTGTATTTGGATAAAGTTTTTTTTGATTTTGTTATTCATCAATTTCTTCCATGCGAGACCAACTGACTTGGTTCGGGAATACATGGATTAATTCAGAGAGCGTGAACAACTCCTGCATTTCAGCCGCAAGGGAAGTCAATATCCATTTTGAGACCTAATCAGTTGTCTCTTAACACTAGAAAGCTCTAGGGCTTCACCTTTACAACAAGGATTGTGAAAGAATGTGCAGTCACTACCAAGGTCAGGAGTTATGAGGCCACACATGAAAGAGGTGATTTCTTATATCACACAATTAGACATGGATGAGTTCTGATTTTTATGGAGATTTCTAAATTGGTAGTGAATTCGTTAAAGAGCACATTAGAGTGGTATGCTCTTTTGATCCAATAGAGATGACAGATGTTGCTTGATCATTTCACAAACAACTTAGAAATTGTTTCAAGGGAGAGGTCTATGGAAGATAACACATCAGTGTTGTTCTATAACGGATCATGACTAGGGGCCTTGATACCAGCATGCACCAAGCAGCAAATCATGTGTGCGCAATCACAGAAGGCTCTCAGTCTCACTGCGGCACCATAAGTCATTAATCATGGCACCATTACCGAACTGGCACCAATAATGAATATCACGAGGTAAGAACAATTTGTGCAAAGATAACATATTGATATAGTCTCATAATGGACTATGACTACTAACTGTGATACCAGCGCATGCCAAGTAGCGCAACCATGCGTTGATCACCCACATGAGGCCCTCGGTTTCGTAGCAGCACCATCGGTTTTAGTTATAACACCATTACCAAACATAACCAATAAGAAATCTCACGCGACACAAATAGACTGAGCTAGGATGATAATATACAAAAGAGACTCCACCTGTAAGAATGGTTACAAGTAGAGAGCGAAGTAGATCATGGACCGATGAAACGAACAAGACATGGCCATAACCTAAACTTGTTGATGAATGAGTACGACGGGAGACTGTTAATTCAGCCCCAAGCATATTTCTATGTCCATCATAGAGATTACAAAGGTCGATGATTAACGTTATACCAGATATGGAGAGGAAATGATCAGGAGATTAAATTAGTAAACCTTTGAGAGATATGATAAAACCAAAGGCATCAAGCTCAAGAAAATGATTAAACCTTTCTTTTCAAGATCAGATGGATAAAGCGACGATATGATCCTTAAGAAGAGGCAAACTGGAATTAGGGATATCAGCTTGCACCAACCGAATAAGGACATGGTTTTGGAAGGAGACATGACTCAAGATTCTTGTTTCAAACCCGGGTACAGTTTATGTCCAACAAAGAAATTATCTAAGCATTCATTTGCATGAATTTGGTCATGGAGGGATAACGGAAAATTCAAGTTTGGGTCATGGTTCACTAAATAAGAACATGACCTAGTTTTGGGTTTAGGCAAACAAGCCACAAACATTCTATCAGCACATCAAACACAAGAGCAAACACAATTTGCACTAATGGACAAATTAAGAAAAGCTTGAAGCCATCTAAACACATATCTCTAAGACACCACATTATTTACGATCACCAAGTATTGGAATAAAGGTGAGAGAAGCATTTTCGTGCACCGATGACAACATGATGCAACAATCAGGATGCATGCTCGTCCTATGCGTCCTGACAAATTCTTGCCAATCTATGTGGCAATAGCGTTCTATATCGGTGGCATACTTACGACTCTCTCGGTAATTTGCTAGTCGTCAGCTACACATACGTTTTCGATGTTAGTGTTCCTGCAGAAAACTCCATCACAGCCCAGTTTTCCCATGATGTAATTCAAACATGACAGTTTATCACAGTTTATACTCCATATATTTATAAATGGAGGCCAACTCTTCATTAAGCGTTGAGCCACGCATAGGCGCCGCTGCCTGTAATACCCAATTTGTAATAGATAATAAAAGAGGAGAAAAGTTATTTTTCCTATATTTTATTTGTGTGTTGAATCTACTTATCATCACATGTGAACACCATATTTAAAAACAAATAATTAATAAAAGGATATACCAAATTGTGCATCATGCTGAGGTTTTATTGGGTGTGCATTTTTGTGACAACATAAAATGACAAGAAATATATTAAAGCTCAAAGTGGAATTTAAATTCTAAAAGGAATTCCAGAATTTAGAAAAGAGAAGAAAACAAGTATGAAGTGGATATAAAAATAAGTAAATAAAAATTTATTATCTCTGCACTAGGGTTTGAATTTGTGTAATTTACTCAAAAGAAACTTAGCACAAGCTTCAAATTTAAATTTGAGGTTTAAATGGAAAGGAAAAAGGAAATTAAGGGAAAAATATAAAAGAAAAGGGTGAGAGAAACAGAATTGGGCCTGGTAGCGCATTTTGGCCCATCAACACTCCCCACGCGCCCTCTCCGCGCGGCCCAACCGTGGATCGCACACTCCTGGCAGGCGGGCCCCACTGGATGGTCTCTCTCTCGCGCACGTCCGCACCATCTCACTGCGCGTAGGCCTGCACCGTCAGTGTCGTCCCCAACCTGCCGGAACGACCTCCCGTAGCTGACGCGCAGAACTCGCGTTCCT
Organism: Zea mays; assembly: GCF_902167145.1. Classification (NCBI taxonomy): domain Eukaryota; kingdom Viridiplantae; phylum Streptophyta; class Magnoliopsida; order Poales; family Poaceae; genus Zea; species Zea mays. Next base: position 124,911,482 of record NC_050096.1, on the reverse strand, counting down.
TCAGTCGATGCTTTCCCCCGTTCTCGGGTGCTTCGTGCCGTAACAGCCGCCGGGGTCTTCGACCTCGCCCGCCGCCCTTGCGGTTCCACCCTTTTGCATATAAGCGCCTCCACCGACTCCTACCGAGCCGTTCTTTTCGCTCCCGTCGAGACCACCATTATTGCGCGAAGAGAAAATTGAGTGACCACCGTCGCGTAGTCGTGGGAAGCAGCGCAGGCGCTTTGGCACCATTTGGGGATTCAGCGCGACACGTTTTTGTGCTGAATCGTGGGCAACTTCGGTCCGAATCGCTCGTCGGAGCCGCATCGACGTCCCGGATCCACCTCCCGCCATGACCAAGGTCCGCTGTGGCGCACAGTAGGGTATGTATACTCTTATCGTAGTCTCCTTCCTTAAGGCATTGTAGTGGACTACTCGGATTAGAACATTGTGCACGGGTTTGAGCTTGGGGTCGTTGGGCATGGCGCGCCACCGTGGGTACCAGATCGCCGCCGGTTGCTGTCACCGGAGGGAGGAAAGCTGGTTCCTGGCCATCGATCGTGAGGTCTGTGGCACAGTTTAGAACCTAGGATAACGTTTCATCCGGATTGCTTGGTCTGTCCGATTGCGATCGCACGCTTGGGGATCGATCGCGATCACTAGGTAGTCTGGACCGTCAGATCCGTATCTGACGACTGTGAGTGAGATCTGGATCGGGCCCAGGGCCGATCTAATCCACACCGTTGGTGTGCGATCCTGCGGCCCAAAGTTCACAATACCCCTTCGCGGGCGTAGATTTGTACTTTGGCCCCTCTGGTTTTCTTAAACTAACCCATCGTCCATGCAGAGGTGGTTCTAAGTCTTAGAAATATTTGCACCACAGAACCTGGACTCTCTGGAAATTGATGCGAGGTCCAGACATTGAATTATATTCATAAAATCAGTTAGAAAACGAATTTTAGTATTAAATTTATTGTAGAAACTTGATAAATTCATAAACAATCCATACTTGGTCCAAATTAATCCATTCCACTTCCTATAATTTTGTAATATTATTTTCTATCAAATAGTACCACTGTTTTGTCATGAAAGACACATTAAAATTTATCTATTACTTAATCATGTATTAAATACATAGAACCTTGGGAAATTCATATCTTAGAATCTATAACTCCAAATTTAATGACTCATGTTCCTAGGATTTTATTTTAAAGTGTAGATTATTATTGTGTATTTTGTTTACATGTTTGGTGTGATGTTAATTTTCTCTATATACTGTGCTTGGTTGTATTGTGGCGAGTACAAGAACCTGTGACTAAGGATCCTGGTGCCCAGCAGATAGAAGTAGCTAAGCAGGAGCTCATTGAAGACAAGTTGTGCCCTTGTCCACTTTTATACCCAATAATGTTCTTTAATGTCATTATTCATGCATAGGTTTAATTTTGATGGGACCCAATAGGTCACCCTAGTCTATTTATCCATATTACCTTGTTATCTCGGAATCATTTGGGTAGTTTTGCTATTGCTTTACATGGTTTTGGGACAATCTTTCATTATATCCATGTTCCAGTTATTTTGTTATTCTATTTATGTTCATGTCAAGATCATTAATGTTAATTGGAACATGGAGCTTAACTTGGGAAACACGTGCCACCACAAGGGTAGAATGGGATGCCCTTGGCTGACTAATTAGGAAAGCTAGTGGAAGACTACCTTACCCGAAAGGGGCAAGGGCAGTAGGGGAGTTGCATGCAAGGAGGTTCTCGGGTTGATTTTGCTGCGATGGCGGTCAGATGGGAGATTCTTGCAAGTGCTCTTCCCATAAACTGTAGCGGGTTTTCGGAAGCTAGTGGAACTTTGTAAAGGCCTCGTAGTGTTGCCCTGCCTCGCTTCCTTGGTAGAGGTGTATGGGAGTCGCGATCCCTTGGCACATGAGTAACATGACTTGTGGGTACAGGGTACAACCTCTGCAGAGTGTAAAACTGGTATACTAGCCGAGCTCACGGTCATGAGCAGCTCAGGACTCCTGCATGATTAATTTATGTAACTTAAATTCAATTTGTCATTTGTATTGCATGGGCTTATTTATTAATTTTCTTCTAATACTTTTATTAAGGTTTGGTATTTACTTACATTTAGTAACTGCTAATAAAATTTTGATCAACTAATTAAAAGCAATGCTCAGCTTTAACCCCTGTTGTTGATTAGCCTTACACATCACATGAACTCCCACCTTTGGTGAGTTCATGCCCACTCGTTCCCCACAACTTGTTGAGCTATGATCATGTGTGAGCTCACCCTTGCTGTCTCACACCCCCCCACAGGAGAAGAACAGGTGGTTTAGGAGGATCCACTGTTGGAGACTTGCTCTCAAATGCTATGAATCAAGAGCAAGGCAACATAAAGTGTTAAATGTTAACGTCCTTCGTCCATGAAACATTATTCCCTTCAGGATAATGGATCTTGGACGAAGGTTTATAAGAGTATAATTACAAAGTTAAACCTTCGTAATAAAATTTCAGTAGAAATTATAAGATGACATAAAATAAAAGGTATAAAAGGAATAAATGAATCATAGACGAATTACATTATATTTACTTAATATATTGAGTTATTGAATACAATAATACCTCTGCCTTGGCAAAAGGTTGGGTTCCGAAAGATGCGATTGCAGTTACCAGAATGCGTGAACAGTAAAGGAATACTGTTCACTATTTATAGGCACAGGACGCAGCCCGTGAGGAATTACAAGTATGCCCCTTATAAAAGCTTACAATATTGACTCAGACCTTTATGGACTAAAAGGTCATTCTATCTTTAAGTCGGTTTGTAATACCGAAGCTTCACGAAAAGGGACCTTCGGCCATCTTATACAAACAGCTCCAGCCGAAGACCGCTTCTTCCTGTAAGACCTTCGGCGACGAAGCATAGGCCCAACAGTAGCCCCTTTCGCGGTGCTAGATCGTTTTTCATAACGAGCTTGGTCCGTGAAAAAATCTCTTAGGCTTCGGGGAGCCGAAGGTCCAAAAAACACCTTCCCTGAGCTCGTTGCCGAGAAACGATTCAATTTCCCAGCGTGTAGCGGTCCCACCTCGCAGAGTTACTGTTTGGTCTCTGCGGCCCACCGCACAACGAGTACAAGCGGGTGACCGCCTGGTGTAAAAATCCTGGCGCTTCGCCTTCTTACCTGCAACACTATATAAACAGACGAGTAGGTGTGAAGTTACCACAGCATTCATTGCTATTTGCACTGTTTTGCTGCCAAAATTTTTAACCACCGCCGAAGCTTGTCTATCGGAATCAAACGAAGCTTCCAGTTTGAAGCCTGCTTCGTCAGAAAAAACTTCGGAGGAAAAAAGTGTTAAATTTCCACATATTCATAATTAAATGGCCAGAGTGCGTTCTACCGCCAGGGTTGAGCGTGAGGGGGGCGAAACTGAAGCTTCGGAGACTGTTCCCATCTCCGAAGCCATGCAACGATCCGGGCTGGTAGTTTCTGAAGAGATCCCTAGTGAAGATGTAGAACAAGCAAAACAAGCACCTGCCGGAGTAGAAGAAGAAGTTATTGAGGAAACTGATCCCGAGGACGATTATCGTATTGCCATGCCAAGTAAGCCCAGCCACTTGGACTTTGGAAAATCTACCGTTTCGAAGGCTGATCTCTCCAAAATGGTAAAGTCAGGCTTTTTCAATGAGGATCAGAAGAAGCTATTACGCTTCGGGGGAGAAGAGACTACCCCGAAGCCGGAAAAGGATGAAATTGTCATTTTTAAGAGCTTTTTAAAGGCTGGATTAAGATTCCCCCTTCATGGGATTATTGCAGAGGTGCTGAAGAGGTTCGGTATCTATTTTCACCAGCTGACCCCTAACGCTATCGTTAGGCTCAGTGTTTACATCTGGGCACTCCGAAGCCAAGCAGTGGAGCCATTTGCGGACAGCTTTTGCCGGGTTCACGAGCTGCATTATCAGACGAAGGCTAGAAAGGATGGATTGCATGACAATTTCGGTTGCTACAATTTTGCTTATCGGAAAACTACGAAGTTTCCTGTAATCAGCTATCGGAGTAAATGGGCAGCAGGGTGGAAGTCCGAGTGGTTCTATGTCAAGGTTAATGATGACAAGGAGAAGCTCGTGCAAAGCCCACTCGAACTAATCTTCGGAGAAACCCGACCTCTCTGCAACATGTCAGTAGACGGTCCCACACAACAAGCAATGGATGAATTCAGAATTGTTGCAGAGCATATTAGTACAAGAGACCTGGTTCAGGAGTTCTTGGCTTTCCAAGTTTTTCCTAGTTTAAAAGAATGGGAAATGCCGAAGCTGAAGGGGAAAAAGAAAGAAGGTGAACTTGTGCGTTTGCCTTACTATTTCAAATTTAAGAAATACTTTAAAACACCTTGCCAAGAGTGGCTGGAAACAATTGAAGTAATGTGCAATGAAATACTTGGCAATTATTCCAAAAAAGAAGATCAATTGATGACCGCAGCCTTCGGCACCCGTCCGAAACGAAGGCTAAATCGAGTGTTGGACGCCTTGGGCTTTGATTACCCTGATTATGAAAACCTGAACAAAGGTGCTGGGGGCCAAAAAAGAAAAAGGATAACTGAGGCCATGAACGAAGAAAAAGAACTATTAAAGAAGAAAATTCCGAAGAAGAGGAAAACTTCGTCTCCGAAGCAACAATTATCCGAAGCAGAAGAAACCCCCGCATCACCTTCTGCTGCTGTCGTTGAGGAAATTCTGAAGGTAATGACTGAATCCTTACCTGCGAAGCTAAGTCCACTGGGCCCTCAACTGACAAAGTTTTTTCAGAAGGACAAGGAGCCCGAAAAATCGAAGAAAACAATCAAGGCAAAGAAACAAAGAATTATCACTGTGACAGAGGTAATTGACAAGACGCCGCCAAGAGCTTCAGCCCAGAAAACACCAGCGGCTGCAGAGGGGACAGATATTGAAATTGCACCTTCGGAGGCCGCAGCTGCCGAAGCTGCCTCAGCTGAAGACTTGAATCTGGAGAGCACAATTGAACACATTGACCAAATACTGCTAGACATGGCTGCAGAAGAAGCTACCACCGCCGCCGAAGAGGTCGTGACCGTAGCGTCGGGGAAAGGAAAAGAAATTGCTGATGAAGCTTCAGAAAACGAAGCCTTCATGTTCCAGAATTTAGTTGGAGAACATCTATCAAAAGCTGAAATAGAAGAGCTTAGAGAGTATGCCAAATCCTGTGGATACAAACCTGGGGCACTCCTCTTCGGAGGCGTTGATGATGAAAAATTAGATTGCATTCGAGATCAAACAGGAGCCAAAGTTATCAGTACTCTGTCCAAGAGTATCGGATTCCCGAAGCTAGAAACAGACATCAGCCACTACCGACGACAACATGTCGTTGGTAGTTTATTTTATTCCAACTTCAAGGTGAACTACTTGTCCCTTAACTTTTATTGTTTCTAATAATAAAAACATGTCTGACGAAGGTTGTTTTTGTGCAGAGTATGCTGTTGAGCAAAGCTTTGCAAATGCAGCAAGATTTTGAAGATAAGAAGCACGAAGTCATAATTGAAAATTTGGAAAGCAGAATAAAGGAGCAATCAGATGCTTTCGAGAAAAAGAACTTTGAGCTCCAGGCAACCGAAGGTTTATTGGCGGAAGCTGAAGCAAAAATATCAGAGCTGAACACGAAGCTTCTCCGCCAGTCTGAGCAGTTCGAACGAGAAAAACAAGATTTAATGCAAAACTTGAAGCCGAAGCTCAACAAAATTCAGATTTGAGAAAACTACTGACAAGTCTTCAAGAAAAATGCTTGGAATTTAGCAACAAATGCATTCAACGATTAAGAAAGATTTTTTACTCAGTTGGAGCCAGCAGTGAAAAATTCACCCCCTCAGCTGAAGATCTGCCGAAAACCTTCGAACATATTGAGGGGGAGATTGACGAGCTCGACGAAGTCATAGCTGGGCATGGTGACTTCTGTGCCTGGGTGGCTTCTCGAGGGACTGCTGCGGCTTTTCTGAAGGCTGGCTGTGATCATGGAAAGATTGTCAATAGGCCAAATTTCACTTTATCACCATCAATCCTGGATGACATTCCTGATCTCGCCCGAAGTATCTCGAATAGATTTGTAAAAATGATATGGACAAAAGGTGGGCGAGAGAAGGCTGGAGACGAAGCTCGTAGGCACCTTGAACCAGTAAGAAACCATACCTTGTGCTTACCTTTTCCTGTAAACTTGATTTTGACTTACAACGACCTTATTCATGTAGGATGACGAAGCCGAAGCCGATGATCAAAAATGACGCCGAAGCCGAAGCTCCTTAGAGATTTAGATAGTAGACTGTAGACAGTACTTGAGAAACTTTTGAGATAACTTTTGTAAATATAACTAAAACTTGTCTTTAATGAATTCTGTTCATACCTTGTTATATATCCTTATCCTTCCATTGATGTATGAGAAATGCTTTGATGTGGACGAAATTTTCTTTTGAGCCGAAGGCGAAAAAACACCTTCCCTTCTTTTCATACGCAGCGAAGCATAGAAAACAACATTTTCCTTTTTTTTCCGAAGCTCTCTTTTTTGTGCACGAAGCTCTTTTTTCCCTTTCTTTTTTCTCTTTTTGCCGAAGCAACCATTTATGCCATGAAGATGATTATGCTACATATGCCTAGATGAATGTTTATGAATGCAAATGCTATGATGTAATGTGATGTGCAAATGAATGGCCAAACATGTATCCGAAGCCATATTCATAGCCATTATTTTCTTAAAAACAATCACACCTCAACTCTGCATTCCCTTAGGAACGACTTTGGAGCTTCTTCGCCTTTACTTTTGGCGGAATCAGCGTTGACTTTTCGCTGTAAGCTCTGCATTCCCTTAGGAACGACTTTAGAGCTTCTTCGCCTTTACTTTTGGCGGAATCAGCGTTGACTTTTCGCTGTAAGCTCTGCATTCCCTTAGGAACGACTTTGGAGCTTCTTCGCCTTTACTTTTGGCACTCGATGGTGCGTTCTCAGCTTTTACATTTACATTCCTTGGGGGATTTTGCTCTTATAGAACTAAAAAAGGAAATTACATGTGCTGGCCCCATTAAAAACCTTTCTCCCCCTTCGGAAAGGAAAAGGGTGCCATGAAAGAAAAATAAAAAATATGAAAAATTACATCGAGTTATACATAATATCGCCGAAGCTCATCCGCATTCCAAGACCTAGGAATGTCGTTGCCGTCCATATCCTTCAATCTGTATGAACCGGGTCTTGACGAAGATGCTACTAAGAAAGGTCCGTCCCATTTCAACTGCAACTTGCCCACTGTTTCTGGGTTGGCCACTCTCCGAAGCACCAAGTGTCCTGGCTCAATATTTTTTAGCCGAACCTTTCTATCCCGCCATTTGATTGTTTCGGCTTGATATTTATTGATGTTCTCCACGGCTTGCAGTCTGATCCCTTCTAAAGCATCTTTTTCTATAGAATAAGTAGCTTCGGAATCTGATTCTGCCGAAGCTACTATCCTTATTGATCCGGTTTTAGCTTCCTCCGGAGTTATTGCTTCGTCACCGAATAACAACTTAAATGGAGTAAAGCCTGTAGACCTTGATGTTGTTGTGTTGTGACTCCACACCACTTTGGTTAACTGATCTGGCCATTTTCCCCTGGGTTGGTTGAAGATTAACTTCATTATTCCTGTCATTATAATGCCGTTGGCTCTTTCAACGAGTCCATTTGACTCCGGGTGCCTAACTGATGCAAAATGGATCTTCGTACCAATTTGGTCACAGAAATCCCTGAAAGCTTCGGAGTCAAACTGTGTCCCATTATCCACAGTGATAGCCTTTGGCACCCCGAAACGACAAACAATATTCTGCCAGAAAAACTTTTGGACGGTGGCCGAAGTTATTGTGGCTAAAGGCTTCGCCTCAATCCATTTAAAAAAATATTCCACAGCTACTACAACATATCTCAGGTTCCCTTGGGCCGGTGGTAATGGACCTAACAAGTCAAGGCCCCACCTTTGCAATGGCCAAGTGGGTTGTATGAGCTGTGTTAAGGACGAAGGTTGTTTTTGATCTCTTGCACATTTCTGACAACCTTCGCACTTTTGAACCAATTCTGCTGCATCCGAAGCTGCCTTCGGCCAATAAAATCCTTGGCGGAAAATTTTTCCAAGTAACGGCCTAGATCCGATGTGAGATCCACACAGGCCTTCATGTATTTCTTTCATTAACTCTATACCTTCGGCTCTGGATAAACATTTGAGTAGCGGAGCACAAACTCCATGCTTGTACAACTCTCCTTCTATTATGACATATGGACGAGCTCTTGCCTCTATCCTCTTGTTATAAGCTTCGTCATCTGAAAGGAATTTACCCTGAAGGTAAGAGATGATCTCGGTTCTCCAATCTTCGCTATAAACAGGAGATATATTGAGGACTGCTCTTTCAAGAAGTTCCACCGAAGGTGCTTTTATTGTTTCGAAGAACACATCCGAAGGTAAGGGCAACCCCTGTGCTGCTGACTTAGCTAGCAAATCAGCATGCTCATTTTGTCCTCGAGGGATATTTTTGACAGAAAATCCCTCGAAAGAAGCTTCAACTCTTCGAACCATATCCAAATACTTTTCAAGCTTCGGATCTTTAGCCTTGCAACTCTTGTCAATATGACCCGAAACAACCTGGGAATCAGTTTTAAGTATGGCCCTTCTGATTCCCATTGCTTTTAACTTCCGAAGACCTAGAAGCAATGCTTCGTACTCGGCAATGTTATTTGTGCAACTAAAATCAAGTTTTGCCGCATAACAAGTTTTGACTTTGGAAGGTGAAACCAACACAGCAGCCGCTCCCGCTCCGAAGGTTCCCCAAGATCCATCACAAAACACTGTCCATGCTTCGTTGTCTTTATTCGTTTCTTCCTCCTGAGCCCCTGGCGTCCAGTCAGCAATGAAGTCTGCCAACGCCTGGGACTGAATCGAAGATCTATGAACATATTCAATACAAAATTCATTGAGCTCTGCAGCCCATTTTCCAATCCTTCCAGTAGCTTCTCGGTTCCTCATAATATCCTTCAGAGGTTGTGAAGAAGGAACAATTATGTTGTAAGCTTGGAAATAGTGCCGAAGCTTCCTGGAGGCCATCAAGACAGCATACAGTACCTTCTCCAACTCTGTATAATTTTTCTTTGATAAACTAAGAACCTCGGATACAAAATATATTGGGGCCTGCCTCTTGACTTGACCATCAAGCTTCTCTTGGACAAGCGCTGCACTTACCGCTGAGTGCGAAGCTGCCACATATAATAACAAAGGAGCCCCTGGCATTGGTGGAGTCAATGTTGTTAGATCTATCAAATACTGTTTCAGCTCTTCAAAAGCCTTCTGCTGGATTGGTCTCCATTGAAAGACTTCGGCTGACTTCAGCACTTCGAAGAATGGTAAGTTTCTCTCTGCTGATCTGGATATGAATCTATTGAGAGATGCCAATCTTCCTGTCAATCTTTGAGCCCCCTTCTTTGTAGTTGGTGGCTCCATCCGAAGTATAACTTCAATTTTACTTGGATTAGCTTCAATTCCCTTTGTTGAAACCAAGCATCCAAGAAATTTCCCTTTCTTTACTCCGAAGACGCATTTTTCTGGATTTAACTTTAAGCCAGCTTGCCTGAAACTGGCGAAGGTCTCCTGCAGATCAGCAATATGATTCTCCTGTTTCGTGCTTTTTACAATGATGTCATCAACATAAGTTAACACATTTCTGCCTATTTGAGATTGGAGAACCTTCGCAGTCATTCGGCTGAAACTTCCTCCAGCGTTTTTGAGCCCCTCAGGCATCCGAAGATAGCAATATGTGCCACTTGGAGTTATGAAGCTAGTCTTCGGCTCATCTTCCTTCTTCATCCAAATTTGGTGATAGCCTGAGTAACAGTCTAGCAGACTCATGAGCTCGGAAGAAGCTGCTGCATCTACCAAAGAGTCTATCCTTGGCAATGGAAATTCGTCCTTCGGACACGCCTTGTTGAGATCTGTAAAATCGATACACATTCGCCATTTGCCATTGGCCTTTTTTACCATAACAGTGTTAGCCAGCCATTCTGGGTACTTTACTTCTCTGATGACTCCTGCACTGAGGAGTCTTTTAACTTCGTTACGAGCACCTTCGGCCTTATCATCTGACATTTTCCGAAGCCTCTGCTTTCTGGCTCTGAAGGATGGATCAACATTGAGCGAGTGTTCAATAACATCCCTATTTACTCCGCAAAGATCATTAGCTGACCATGCAAAAACATCTTTGTTGTTGAACAAAAACCTTATCAAGGTTTTCTCCTGCTCTTCGGATAATTGAGAGCCTAACAGCACCTTCTGCTCTGCTATGTCCTCACATAAGAGCATAGGCTTCGGCTGATCTGCTGAAGCTGCTTTCTCCCTTCTGAATTTATACTGTTCACAAGCTTCAGCTCCATCTATGTTATGGATTGCTTTTGAGTCAGTCCAATTGCCTTCGGCCCTTCTTGCAGCTTCCTGACTTCCATGGATAGCAATGGGTCCTTGATCCGAAGGTATCTTCATGCAAAGATAGGCAGGATGAAGGATTGCTTCGAAGGCATTGAGGGTACCACGACCAATAATTGCATTGTAAGGGTATTCCATGTCAACAATGTCAAACACAACTTGCTCAGTTCTAGTGTTGTTGATGAACCCGAAGGTCACTGACATGGTGATCTTGCCCAGTGCTACAATCTGTCTTCCTCCGAAGCCACAGAGAGGATGTGTAGCATCATGAATCTTATCTTCTGGCTCTTGCATTTGTCTGAAGGCCTTAGCAAATATGATATCAGCTGCACTGCCTGTGTCAACCAAGACATTGTGGACCAGAAATCCTTTGATAACACAAGAGATAACCATGGCATCGTTATGTGGGTAATCCTTGAGCTGAAGATCCTCTTGGGAGAAGGTAATAGGAATGTGAGACCATCTTGACTTGATGAAGGGTCCTTGCACCCCAACATGCTGTACCCTTCTCTGTGCTTCCTTCTTTTGTTTCTTGTTAGCTGGTTCTGAGGATGAACCACCTGTAATCGGGAGCACCAGCTTCGAGTCCGAAGCAGCTCCAGCTTGGTCGTTGAACGAAGCCATCAGCTCGAAAAGTGGAAGTGAGTTCACCGGAGGTGGGCGCCAATGTTGGAGACTTGCTCTCAAATGCTATGAATCAAGAGCAAGGCAACATAAAGTGTTAAATGTTAACGTCCTTCGTCCATGAAACATTATTCCCTTCAGGATAATGGATCTTGGACGAAGGTTGATAAGAGTATAATTACGAAGTTAAACCTTCGTAATAAAATTTCAGTAGAAATTATAAGATGACATAAAATAAAAGGTATAAAAGGAATAAATGAATCATAGACGAATTACATTATATTTACTTAATATATTGAGTTATTGAATACAATAATACCTCTGCCTTGGCAAAAGGTTGGGTTCCGAAAGATGCGATTGCAGTTACCAGAATGCGTGAACAGTAAAGGAATACTGTTCACTATTTATAGGCACAGGACGCAGCCCGTGAGGAATTACAAGTATGCCCCTTATAAAAGCTTACAATATTGACTCAGACCTTTATGGACTAAAAGGTCATTCTATCGTTAAGTCGGTTTGTAATACCGAAGCTTCACGAAAAGGGACCTTCGACCATCTTATACAAACAGCTCCAGCCGAAGACCGCTTCTTCCTGTAAGACCTTCAGCGACGAAGCATAGGCCCAACATCCACAAAGCGAGGAGTTTGATCTGATCTAGGTGGTGTTTCCCAGTTCACTTTGGCGCCAATGATGATCCTTAGTTCGTTTTATATTTATCTTTTATTTTGTAATAAGACTTCCACTATGTAATAAATACTCTGATGTTATTGTGACATTTATCTCTATACACTCTGTTATTATATATGTTGTCTTCTTGGCACATGTATGAGATGCACCCGGCTTTGTTCATTAAAGCCCGAGTGTGACAGAAGTGGTATCAGAGGAAATGTTGACTGTAGGACGAAACCTAGATAGAACTGGAAAAAACCCTTGCCTACTTACCATACTCTGATTCATTCTATACTTATCTTATCTTGATCATGTCTCACCTTTTGCTATCATACTCTGATTACTCTTACCTTTTCTACTCTAAGACAAGATGGATTTCACACCTTGGAATCCTACAATTATGAACTTTTTAAGAGATAAGGAACCTAAAACGAAATTAAAACTATTTTTCTCTATTTAAAAATGTTGGTTGATTGTTCTGATGATCAATGCCTGATTTGCTTCTTTGATTGATTGAAATAGTATAGACGGGCATCTTAGCATGTACCACCATAAGGTAATGAATTAGCTTTAGTAGGCAACACACTTAGCTAATGAATACCCTAAAGTAACATGATTTGTAATCACCTGCCTTGTCTACTATTCTTTCTTACCATATGTTTCTAACTCAGATGGTCAATACTAGGAAGGGTGGTGGAATTGATCTACCTCCCAATCGACACACTCGAAGGATATTTAAACAACCCCAGCCACAACCAACAGAGATGGATCCTCCACCACTGCCTCCACCAGCAGGAGTTGACCCAATTGTTGCAACACAGATGAGGATAATGCAATAGATGGCTGACACTATGGCGGATATGCACGCGCAGATGCGACAGGAACACCAGGAGATGCGCCAAGAGCGAGAGGAGATATGCCAGGAGAGAAGGGTGCAGCAGCAGCAACTGCAACAACAACAGCAACATCAGCAAGCACCACTGCCTCCACCTCCACCACCAGTTCCACCCCGAGATAAGCACCGGGAGTTCATGAGCCATAAGCCACCCACGTTTGCCAGCTCTCCTGATCCACTGGACGCTGATGATTGGCTGAAATCTGTGGAAAAGATGTTGAATATTGCACAATGCTCTGACCGGGAGAAGGTTCTATATGCTTTTGGTCGTCTGACAGGTCCTGTTGCTGATTGGTGGGATTCATACACTGCTGCCCACGATGCTGCTGGCACTATCACAAGGGCGGAGTTTTCTATGCAGTTTAGGAACCATCATATACTAGCTAGACTAATGAAGATTAAGAAGAAGGAATTCCTATCACTGAAGTAGGGAAGTATGTCAGTCAGCGAGTACCGCAACAAGTTCATTCAGCTATCCAGATATGCACCTGATGAAGTTGCTGAAGATGAGAGGAAGCAGGAGCACTTTGTTGAAGGACTCAATGGACCCCTGCAGTATGCTCTAGTGGCATATACATTCCCATCATTTTAGAGGATGCTCGATAAGGCCCTAGCTATTGAACACAAGTGTGTTCAGCTAGGAGATTTGAAGAGGAAGGCTATATCCCAAGGACAAGGAAGAAGCAGTGTTCGTCCTCGCTACAGTTCACCCCAGGGTACACCAGTTCGCACTGCGGAGGCTAGCGCCTAGTTCAGCAATCACCTCAGAGGACTCCACCGACTCGTCAGGCTACCCCCACTGGTATCTTGACGAAATTCTTAGGACAGAGTGCAGGCACTACTTGCTTCAAGTGTGGGAATACTAGACATTATGCAAATGTTTGCCCACAGAGGATTGCTACTACCCCAGTTCAGAATAAGCAGTAGACTCCAGGATCTAGCAAGGGATAATCTATTGCCAGGGTTAATCAAGTCAGCGCAGATGCTACTCCTGATGGTGCCGACATCACACTTGGTATGTTTTACATTAATGCTATTCCTGCAACAATATTATTTGATTCTGGTGCTACACATTCATTCATGTCTGCTCGATATGCCAACACAAATGAGATACCACTGCTAAATTTGAGAAAGCCAATGATAGTAATTACACCTAAAGGGCCTGTTGAGGCAAATCATATGACACATAGATTGACATTAACAATTATGGGAAGAGAATTCGGGGCTATTGCTATAATATTAGAGGCAAGCAGTATAGATCTGATCCTTGGTATGTCATGGTTAAGAAAGGCAAAGGGAATTATACAATGTGGTAGGGGTACTGTAGAACTCACCAGCCCTAAAGGAGAAAGATTTCAAGTTCTAATTGCAATAACCACCTCTTCCAGACGTGCGATGTTATTTATAGCTGAGGAGTTTGTTAGTGACAACATCCGTGTGGTTAGAGACTTTCCGGATGTTTTTCCAGAGGAGTTACCAGGGATGCCACCAGATAGGGAAGTTGAGTTTGTTATTGATCTCTTACCTAGGACTGCTCCTATTTCTAAACGGCCATACAGGATGAGACGAGTTAAAGGAACTTAAGAAACAAATAACGGAGTTGCAAGAGGCTGGGTACATTCGTCCGAGTTCCTCACCTTGGGAGCGCCAGTTCTGTTTGTACAGAAGAAGGATGGATCACAAAGGATGTGTGTGGATTATAGATCCCTTAATGATGTTACTGTGAAGAACAAGTATCTGTTACCCCGTATTGAGGATTTATTTTATCAGATGAGAGGTGCTAAGTTATTCTCGAAGAATGATCTCCGATCGGGATACCATCAAATGAAGATTAGGCCATCGGATATTCCCAAGACGGCTTTCTCAACCCGATATGGATTATATGAGTTCACAGTTATGTCATTTGGACTGACTAATGCACCAGCTTATTTTATGAATCTGATGAATAAGGTGTCTATGGAGTATTTGGATAGATTCGTCATTGTATTCATCGACGATATTCTTATTTATTCCAAGAGTGAGAGTGATCATGAGGAACATCTGAGATTGGTGCTACAAAAGCTAAGGGATAATCAACTTACGCCAAGTATAGAAAATGCGAGTTTTGGATTGGCGAGGTGCCATTCCTTGGACATATCATTTCTAAAGGAGGGATATCAGTGGATCCTGCTAAAGTCAAGGAGATAATGGTGTGGAGCGTACCTACTACAATTACGGAGATTTGGAGTTTCTTGGGGCTTACAGGATACCATCTGGAGATTTATTGAAGGATTTTCTAAGATTGCTAAGCCCATGACCTCACTTCTGGAGAAGGGAAGATAGTTCAAGTGGAATGAGAAGTGCCAAGACAGCTTTGATCAATTGAAGAAGAGATTGATGTCACCACTAGTGTTGGTTATGCCAAGTCTACAAAAGGGATTTGATATTTATTATGATGCACGTGGCCAAGGCTTGGGATGTGTGCTCATGCAAGAAGGACATGTGATTGCCTACGCGTCTCATCAGTTGCGGAAACATGAGTTGAACTACCCCACTCATGACTTAGAACTAGTAGCTGTTGTGCATGTGCTTAAGATTTGGAGACATTATACCATGGGAACCAAGTGTCAAGTATACATGGATCATAAGAGTTTGAATTATATATTCACTCAAAATGATCTCAACCTTAGGCAACGCCGTTGGTTGGAGCTTATTAAAGATTATGATTTGGAGATTCACTGTCACCCGGGCAATGCGAATTTGGTTGCAGATGTCTTGAGTCGGAAGGAACACGTTCATTCAACTATTGTGGCTGAGCTACCTGATGAGATTGTTGAGGATTTCAGCAGACTTAACCTGGGGATAGTTGCTCACACTGAAGGAGTTACTATTGATGTGGAACCTACCTTGGAGCAAGAAATCCACAAAGGACAGATTGGTGATGCTAAGATACAAGAGATCAAGGATCTTATTACTGAAGGTAGAGGTCCAGAATTCACGGAGGATGAACAAGGCACTATATGGTTCAAGGACAGGATATGTGTTCCTGATATTGAAAGCCTTTGTGAGACTATTTTAAAGGAGGCCCATGACTCGAATTATTCTATTCACCCTGGTAGTACCAAGATGTATCAGGATTTGAAGCAAAAATACTGGTGGTATGGATTGAAGAGAGATGTGGCTGCACATGTGGCTATGTGCGATGTGTGTCAAAGAGTTAAGGCTGAACACCAAAGGCCAGCTGGACTACTGCACCCACTTAAGATACCCAAGTGGAAGTGGGAAGAGATTGGTATGGATTTCATTACTGGATTGCCTCGCACCCAGAAAGGATATGATGCTATATGGGTGATTGTGGATAGATTGACTAAAGTAGCTCATTTCATTCCGATCAAGACTACTTATAAAGGCTCACAACTGGTAGAGTTATATATGGCTCGGATTGTGTGTTTACATGGAGTACCGAAGAAGATCGTGTCTGATCGAGGTTCACAGTTTACCTCAAGATTCTGGAGAAGCTTCCATGAGAATATGAATACAAAGTTGAACTTTAGTACAACTTATCACCCTTAGACTGATGGACAGACTGAAAGGACTAATCAGGTGTTGGAAGACATGTTGAGAGCTTGTGCCCTTCAGCATGGAGGAAGTTGGGATAAAAGTTTACCATATGCTGAATTCTCATATAATAATAGTTATCAGGCCAGTCTAAAGATGTCACCATTCGAGGCTTTATATGGCAGGAAGTGCGGGACTCCTCTACTCGGGTTGATTTTGCTGCGATGGCGGTCAGATGGGGGATTCTTGCAAGTGCTCTTCCCATAAACTGTAGCGGGTTTTCGGAAGCTAGTGGAACTTTGTAAAGGCCTCGTAGTGTTGCCCTGCCTCGCTTCCTTGGTAGAGGTGTATGGGAGTCGCGATCCCTTGGCACATGAGTAACATGACTTGTGGGTACAGGGTACAACCTCTGCAGAGTGTAAAACTGGTATACTAGCCGAGCTCACGGTCATGAGCAGCTCAGGACTCCTGCATGATTAATTTATGTAACTTAAATTCAATTTGTCATTTGTATTGCATGGGCTTATTTATTAATTTTCTTCTAATACTTTTATTAAGGTTTGGTATTTACTTACATTTAGTAACTGCTAATAAAATTTTGATCAACTAATTAAAAGCAATGCTCAGCTTTAACCCCTGTTGTTGATTAGCCTTACACATCACATGAACTCCCACCTTTGGTGAGTTCATGCCCACTCGTTCCCCACAACTTGTTGAGCTATGATCATGTGTGAGCTCACCCTTGCTGTCTCACACCCCCCCACAGGAGAAGAACAGGTGGTTTAGGAGGATCCACAAAGCGAGGAGTTTGATCTGATCTAGGTGGTGTTTCCCAGTTCACTTTGGCGCCAATGATGATCCTTAGTTCGTTTTATATTTATCTTTTATTTTGTAATAAGACTTCCACTATGTAATAAATACTCTGATGTTATTGTGACATTTATCTCTATACACTCTGTTATTATATATGTTGTCTTCTTGGCACATGTATGAGATGCACCCGGCTTTGTTCATTAAAGCCCGGGTGTGACAGAAGTGGTATCAGAGGAAATGTTGACTGTAGGACGAAACCTAGATAGAACTGGAAAAAACCCTTGCCTACTTACCATACTCTGATTCATTCTATACTTATCTTATCTTGATCATGTCTCACCTTTTGCTGTCATACTCTGATTACTCTTACCTTTTCTACTCTAAGACAAGATGGATTTCACACCTTGGAATCCTACAATTATGAACTTTTTAAGAGATAAGGAACCTAAAACGAAATTTAAACTATTTTTCTCTATTTAAAAATGTTGGTTGATTGTTCTGATGATCAATGCCTGATTTGCTTCTTTGATTGATTGAAATAGTATAGACGGGCATCTTAGCATGTACCACCATAAGGTAATGAATTAGCTTTAGTAGGCAACACACTTAGCTAATGAATACCCTAAAGTAACATGATTTGTAATCACCTGCCTTGTCTACTATTCTTTCTTACCATATGTTTCTAACTCAGATGGTCAATACTAGGAAGGGTGGTGGAATTGATCTACCTCCCAATCGACACACTCGAAGGATATTTAAACAACCCCAGCCACAACCAACAGAGATGGATCCTCCACCACTGCCTCCACCAGCAGGAGTTGACCCAATTGTTGCAACACAGATGAGGATAATGCAATAGATGGCTGACACTATGGCGGATATGCACGCGCAGATGCGACAGGAACACCAGGAGATGCGCCAAGAGCGAGAGGAGATATGCCAGGAGAGAAGGGTGCAGCAGCAGCAACTGCAACAACAATAGCAACATCAGCAAGCACCACTGCCTCCACCTCCACCACCAGTTCCACCCCGAGATAAGCACCGGGAGTTCATGAGCCATAAGCCACCCACGTTTGCCAGCTCTCCTGATCCACTGGACGCTGATGATTGGCTGAAATCTGTGGAAAAGATGTTGAATATTGCACAATGCTCTGACCGGGAGAAGGTTCTATATGCTTTTGGTCGTCTGACAGGTCCTGTTGCTGATTGGTGGGATTCATACACTGCTGCCCACGATGCTGCTGGCACTATCACAAGGGCGGAGTTTTCTATGCAGTTTAAGAACCATCATATACTAGCTGGACTAATGAAGATTAAGAAGAAGGAATTCCTATCACTGAAGTAGGGAAGTATGTCAGTCAGCGAGTACCGCAACAAGTTCATTCAGCTATCCAGATATGCACCTGATGAAGTTGCTGAAGATGAGAGGAAGCAGGAGCACTTTGTTGAAGGACTCAATGGACCCCTGCAGTATGCTCTAGTGGCATATACATTCCCATCATTTTAGAGGATGCTCGATAAGGCCCTAGCTATTGAACACAAGTGTGTTCAGCTAGGAGATTTGAAGAGGAAGGCTATATCCCAAGGACAAGGAAGAAGCAGTGTTCGTCCTCGCTACAGTTCACCCCAGGGTACACCAGTTCGCACTGCGGAGGCTAGCGCCTAGTTCAGCAATCACCTTAGAGGACTCCACCGACTCGTCAGGCTACCCCCACTGGTATCCTGACGAAATTCTTAAGACAGAGTGCAGGCACTACTTGCTTCAAGTGTGGGAATACTTGACATTATGCAAATGTTTGCCCACAGAGGATTGCTACTACCCCAGTTCAGAATAAGCAGTAGACTCCAGGATCTAGCAAGGGATAATCTATTGCCAGGGTTAATCAAGTCAGCGCAGATGCTACTCCTGATGGTGCCGACATCACACTTGGTATGTTTTACATTAATGCTATTCCTGCAACAATATTATTTGATTCTGGTGCTACACATTCATTCATGTCTGCTCGATATGCCAACACAAATGAGATACCACTGCTAAATTTGAGAAAGCCAATGATAGTAATTACACCTAAAGGGCCTGTTGAGGCAAATCATATGACACATAGATTGACATTAACAATTATGGGAAGAGAATTCGGGGCTATTGCTATAATATTAGAGGCAAGCAGTATAGATCTGATCCTTGGTATGTCATGGTTAAGAAAGGCAAAGGGCATTATACAATGTGGTAGGGGTACTGTAGAACTCACCAGCCCTAAAGGAGAAAGATTTCAAGTTCTAATTGCAGTAACCACCTCTTCCAGACGTGCGATGTTATTTATAGCTGAGGAGTTTGTTAGTGACAACATCCGTGTGGTTAGAGACTTTCCGGATGTTTTTCCAGAGGAGTTACCAGGGATGCCACCAGATAGGGAAGTTGAGTTTGTTATTGATCTCTTACCTAGGACTGCTCCTATTTCTAAACGGCCATACAGGATGAGACGAGTTAAAGGAACTTAAGAAACAAATAACGGAGTTGCAAGAGGCTGGGTACATTCGTCCGAGTTCCTCACCTTGGGAGCGCCGGTTCTGTTTGTACAGAAGAAGGATGGATCACAAAGGATGTGTGTGGATTATAGATCCCTTAATGATGTTACTGTGAAGAACAAGTATCTGTTACCCCGTATTGAGGATTTATTTTATCAGATGAGAGGTGCTAAGGTATTCTCGAAGAATGATCTCCGATCGGGATACCATCAAATGAAGATTAGGCCATCGGATATTCCCAAGACGGCTTTCTCAACCCGATATGGATTATATGAGTTCACAGTTATGTCATTTGGACTGACTAATGCACCAGCTTATTTTATGAATCTGATGAATAAGGTGTTTATGGAGTATTTGGATAGATTTGTATTCATCGACGATATTCTTATTTATTCCAAGAGTGAGAGTGATCATGAGGAACATCTGAGATTGGTGCTACAAAAGCTAAGGGATAATCAACTTACGCCAAGTATAGAAAATGCGAGTTTTGGATTGGTGAGGTGCCATTCCTTGGACATATCATTTCTAATGGAGGGATATCAGTGGATCCTGCTAAAGTCAAGGAGATAATGGTGTGGAGCGTACCTACTACAATTACGGAGATTTGGAGTTTCTTGGGGCTTACAGGATACCATCTGGAGATTTATTGAAGGATTTTCTAAGATTGCTAAGCCCATGACCTCACTTCTGGAGAAGGGAAGATAGTTCAAGTGGAATGAGAAGTGCCAAGACAGCTTTGATCAATTGAAGAAGAGATTGATGTCACCACTAGTGTTGGTTATGCCAGATCTACAAAAGGGATTTGATATTTATTATGATGCACGTGGCCAAGGCTTGGGATGTGTGCTCATGCAAGAAGGACATGTGATTGCCTACGCGTCTCATCAGTTGCGGAAACATGAGTTGAACTACCCCACTCATGACTTAGAACTAGTAGCCGTTGTGCATGCGCTTAAGATTTGGAGACATTATACCATGGGAACCAAGTGTCAAGTATACATGGATCATAAGAGTTTGAATTATATATTCACTCAAAATGATCTCAACCTTAGGCAACGCCGTTGGTTGGAGCTTATTAAAGATTATGATTTGGAGATTCACTGTCACCCGGGCAAGGCGAATTTGGTTGCAGATGTCTTGAGTCGGAAGGAACACGTTCATTCAACTATTGTGGCTGAGCTACCTGATGAGATTGTTGAGGATTTCAGCAGACTTAACCTGGGGATAGTTGCTCACACTGAAGGAGTTACTATTGATGTGGAACCTACCTTGGAGCAAGAAATCCACAAAGGACAGATTGGTGATGCTAAGATACAAGAGATCAAGGATCTTATTACTGAAGGTAGAGGTCCAGAATTCACGGAGGATGAACAAGGCACTATATGGTTCAAGGACAGGATATGTGTTCCTGATATTGAAAGCCTTTGTGAGACTATTTTAAAGGAGGCCCATGACTCGAATTATTCTATTCACCCTGGTAGTACCAAGATGTATCAGGATTTAAAGCAAAAATACTGGTGGTATGGATTGAAGAGAGATGTGGCTGCACATGTGGCTATGTGCGATGTGTGTCAAAGAGTTAAGGCTGAACACCAAAGGCCAGCTGGACTACTGCACCCACTTAAGATACCCAAGTGGAAGTGGGAAGAGATTGGTATGGATTTCATTACTGGATTGCCTCGCACCCAGAAAGGATATGATGCTATATGGGTGATTGTGGATAGATTGACTAAAGTAGCTCATTTCATTCCGATCAAGACTACTTATAAAGGCTCACAACTGGTAGAGTTATATATGGCTCGGATTGTGTGTTTACATGGAGTACCGAAGAAGATCGTGTCTGATCGAGGTTCACAGTTTACCTCAAGATTCTGGAGAAGCTTCCATGAGAATATGAATACAAAGTTGAACTTTAGTACAGCTTATCACCCTTAGACTGATGGACAGACTGAAAGGACTAATCAGGTGTTGGAAGACATGTTGAGAGCTTGTGCCCTTCAGCATGGAGGAAGTTGGGATAAAAGTTTACCATATGCTGAATTCTCATATAATAATAGTTATCAGGCCAGTCTAAAGATGTCACCATTCGAGGCTTTATATGGCAGGAAGTGCGGGACTCCTCTATATTGGGATCAGACTGGAGAAAGACAGTTCTTTGGGCCTGAACTGATTCAAGAGGCAGAAGAACAAGTCTGTATAATTCGAGAGAATTTAAGGGTAGCTCATACCAGGCAAAAGAGTTATGCTGATAATAGAAGAAGACCACTAGAATTTGAGGAAGGAGATCATGTGTACCTCAAGGTGTCACCACTTCGTGGAATGAGGAGATTCAAAGTTAAGGGCAAGTTGTCCCCTCGCTTTATTGGACCATTCATGATCTTTAGGCGAGTTGGGGAGATGGCATACCAACTCGAGCTACCTGATAATCTATCTGATGTGCATAATGTATTTCATGTGTCTCAACTTAAGAAGTGTCTCTGTGTCCCTGAGGAACAGTTACCAATGGAAGAACTCAGTGTTCAGGGAGATTTGACTTATACGGAATACCCGATCAAGATTCTTGATACTTTGACTAGAGTTACAAGAAATAAGGTGATAAAGATGTGCAAAGTGCAATGGAGTCACCATGGCGAAGATGAAGCTACTTGGGAGAGAGAAGAAGAGCTTCGCATAGATTTTCCCCATCTTTTCCCTCGTTCCTCCTAAATCTCAAGGACGAGATTCTTGTTAAGGGGGTAGGATTTGTAATACCCAATTTGTAATAGATAATAAAAGAGGAGAAAAGTTATTTTTCCTATATTTTATGTGTGTGTTGAATCTACTTATCATCACATGTGAACATCATATTCAAAAACAAATAATTAATAAAAGGATATACCATTAAATTGTGCATCATGCTGAGGCTTTATTTGGTGTGCATTTTGTGACAACATAAAATGATAAGAAATATATTAAAGCTTAAAGTGGAATTTAAATTCTAAAAGGAATTCCAGAATTTAGAAAAGAGAAGAAAACAACTATGAAGTGGATATAAAAATAAGTAAATAAAAATATATTATCTCTGCACTAATGTTTGAATTTGTGTAATTTACTCAAAAGAAACTCATCACAAGATTCAAATTTAAATTTGAGGTTTAAATGGAAAGGAAACAGGAAATTAAGTGAAAAATATAAAAGAAAAGGGTGAGAGAAACACAATTGGGCCTGGTCGCGCATTTTGGCCCATCAACCCTCCCCACGCGCCCTCTCCGCGCGGCCCAACCGTGGATCGCACACTCCTAGCAGGCGGGCCCCACTGGGCGGTGTCTCTCTCTCTCGCGCACGTCCGCACCATCTCACTGCGCGTGGGCCTGCACCGTCAGTGCTGTCCCCAACCTGCCGGAACAGCCTCCCGCAGCTGACGCGCGCAACTCGCGTTCCTTCGGTCGATGCTTTCCCCCGTTCTCGAGCGCTTCATGCCGTAACAGCTGTTGGGTTCTTCGACCTCGCCCACCACCCTTGCGGTTCCACCATTTTGCATATAAGCGCCTCCCTCGACTCCTACCGAGTCGTTCTTTTCGCTCCCATCGAGTCCACCATTATTGCGCGTAGATAAAATTGAGTGATCGTCGTCGCGTAGTCGTGGGAAGCAGCGCAGGCGCTTCGGCACCATTTGGGGATTCAGTGCGACACGTTTTTTTGTGCAGAATCGTGGGCAACTCCGATCCGAATCGCTCGTCGGAGCCGTAGCGACATCCCGGATCCACCTCCTGCCGTGACCAAGGTCCCCTACGGCGCGCAGTAGGGTATGTATACTCTTATCGTAGTCTCCTTCCTTAGGGCATTGTAGTGGACTACTCGGATTAGAAAACTGTGCACGGGTTTGAGATTGGGGTCGTTGGGCATGTCGCGCCGCCGCGGGAACCAGATCGCCGCCGGTTGCTGTCGCCGGAGGGAGGAAAGCTGGTTCCTTGCCGTCGATCGTGAGGTCTGCGGCACATATTAGAACCTAGGATAACGTTTCATCCAGATTGCTTGGTCCGTCTGATTGCGATTGCACGCTTGGGGATCGATCGCGATCACTAGGTAGTCTGCACCGTCAGATCCGTATCTGACGACTGTGAGTGAGATCCGGATCGGGCCCGGGGCCGATCTAATCCACACTATTGGTTTGCGATCCTATGGCCCAAAGTTCATGATACCCCTTCGCGGGCGCAGATTTGTACTTTGGCCCCTCTGGTTTTATTAAACTAACCCGCCTTCCATGCAGAGGTAGTTCTGAGTCTTAGAAATATTTGCACCATAGACCCTAGACTCTCTGTAATTGATGCAAGGTCCAGATAGTGAATTATATTCATAAAATTAGTTAGAAAACAAATTTTAGTATTAAATTTATTGCAGAAACTTGATAAATTCATAGAAAATTCATACTTGGTCCAAATTAATCCATTCCACTTCCTGTAATTTTGTAATATTATATTCTATCAAATAGTACCATTGTTTTGGCATGAAAGACACATTAAAATTTATCTATTACTTAAACATGTATTAAATACATAGAACCTTGGGAAATTCATATCTTAAAATCTATAACTCCAAATTTAATGATTCCTGTTCCTAGGATTTTATTTTAAAGTGTAGATTATTATTGTGTATTTTGTTTACATGTTTGGTGTGATGTTAATTTTCTCTATATACTGTGCTTGGTTGTATTGTGGCGAGTAGAAGAACCTGCGACTGAGGATCCTGGTGCCCAGCAGATAGAAGTAACTGAGCAGGAGCTCATTGAAGGCAAGTTGTGCCCTTTTCCACTTTTATACCCAATAATGTTCTTTAATATCATTATTCATGCATAGGTTCAATTTTGATGGGAACCAACAGGTCACCCTAGTCTGTTTATCCATATTACCTTGTTATCCCGGAATCACTTGGGTAGTTTCGATATTGCTTTACATGGTTTTTGGGATAATCTTTCATTATATCCATGTTACAGTTATTTTGTTATTCTATTTATGTTCATGTCAAGATCATTAATGTTAATTGGAACATAGAGCTTAACTTGAGAAACACATGCCACCACAAGGGTAGTATGGGATGCCCTTGGCTGACTAATTAGGAAAGCTAGTGGAAGACTACCTTACCCAAAAGGGGCATGGGCAGTAGGGGAGTTGCATGCAAGGAGGTTCTCAGGTTGATTTTGCTGCGATTGTGGTTAGACAGGAGATTCTTGCAAGTGCTCTTCCCATAAACTGTAGCGGGTTTCCGGAAGCTAGTGGAACTTTGTAAAGGCCTCGTAGTGTTGCCCTCCCTCGCTTCCTTGGTAGAGGTGTATGGGAGTCGTGGTCCCTTGACATATGGGTAACATGACTTGTGGGTACAGGGTACAACCTCTGCAGAGTGTAGAACTGGTATACTAGCCGAGCTCATGGTCATGAGCAGCTCAGGACTCTCGCATGGTTAATTTATGTTACTTAAATTCAATTTGTCATTTGTATTGCATGGGCTTATTTATTAATTTGATTCTATTAATTTTATTAAGGTTTGGTATTTACTTACATTTAGTAACTGCTAATAAAATTTTGATCAACTAATTAAAAGCAATGCTCAGCTTTAACCCCTGTTGTTGATTAGCCTTACACATCACATGAACTCCCACCTTTGGTGAGTTCATGCCCACTGTTCCCCACAACTTGTTGAGCTATGATCATGTGTGAGCTTACCCTTGCTGTCTCACACCCCCCACAGGAGAAGAACAGGTGGTTCAAGAGGAGCCACAAAGCGAGGAGTTTGATCTGATCTAGGTGGCGTTTCCCAGTTGACTTTGGCGCCAAGGATGATCCTTAGTTCATTTTATATTTATCTTTTGTTTTGTAATAAGACTTCTGCTATGTAATAAATACTCTGATGTTATTGTGACATTTATCTCTATACACTCTGTTATTATATATGTTGTCTTCTTGGCGCATGTATGAGATGCACCTGGCTTTGTTCGTTAAAGCCCGAGTGTGACACTGCCACACTTTAACCATAGGGAAGCTCATTATGGTAACTCACCTTCTTACCTGAGCGTAGGTGTGTCTTTACAAGTACATTACACTTCTCAGTATTCCCATGTATGTATACCCATACACACCCATGGGGTACTGAATTCCTAGAAAAGTAATTACTCTACATCGCAGCCTTCATATATACATATGTAGAACATGTATATAGTCAAGCGCATTTTATGCTCTCCCCTAGACCGACGTTTGTTCGGTCATGCTCTCACATCCCACCTTACCTTGAGCGTCGATCCATTCAAAACTGAATGGCCCCAAAAATAACATTACACATGTATGCATTATCCCCCCAGTTGTGGGTTAGTGTTTTAAACTAAGCCACCTGATAGTCCTTAATTTAGGGCTTAACAGAGGATGTCGCTAGCATTATAGTTTTTCAAATCTGTTTTTCAAAACCAAACAATGTGTCTAGTTGAAAACAGGTTTTTTGAGACCAAAACTTTGTTTTGAAAATACGTATGTGACCGTATTATACTTAATCTTGCTCCGATACCAGCTGTGGCAGAACCTCCCAAGTTATTAGACCCACATGCACATGTCCTCATCTCACAGACCTCAGATGGCTATGCATGTGCATTAGATAACTTAATAGGATCCGTCCGAGTGTCCCAAGGACCTCGGATGAACCACTTACAACCAGGATCACAAGATTAAGTAAACACAAATCACACACCAACATTTTGCAGCAGAATTTATTTATTACAAAAAGTTACAAGTTAGAACAAGTTTACATTATATTTTTCGGAGTGATTACATAAGTGATTCAAAGAAATATACTTTGAAATGTTATAATTTATTGGTAAGTTTGAAATATTTGCTAGCTCAATGATAATCCTCAATAAGAAGTATAGGAGAATTACTTTAACCTATAAGATGGCCGTGCCCACCGGCGCTTAGCACCAACAACACCAACACAATTCTAGTTCCTACAACAACATTGGTTCGAAAACCCTGAATACGAAGTGTACTATCGCAAGTCTTACCCGACTAAGGAAAAATGACTCTCAAGGATATGTTGGTTAAATAGGAATCAAGGAAAAGGATTTAGCAAGAATCAACTTAGATATTTTTGCAGAAATAGCTTACTAAAGGGAGTCCTTACTTTCAATATTTTAATGCCAGATTAAATATTAATAGACTCTAGTTGCATCTAGTCTAATTTCACCATCTCATCAATACAATATCATTTTTATTCATAATGTTTACATCCTGACTTAGGTTGCAGGTTAGAGATCAAGTCTCCACTATCCGGGGATATAACGGTGATCCGAATCGATTTACTCAGCTGAGGATCTCTAACCACACGACATATGTTTCTCGTAACCCTTGGATATGTCTACCATTCACACGGAACCTCCACTGCATGAACAGGTCCGCACCACCCGAGAGCACACCACCCCTTTTAGGCGGTCCTTTGCCAGGAGGGTACGTGCCACTCTCGCCATCTCTCCACTCCCATTGCGCGATTGTCTTTTCATGTATGGAATAGCCGGGTTCAAGCTTACCCTGTCCCATATCCAGGGCATGTGGCCAGTTAAGATAGTCCTTGATCATATAGGCCTACATACACATCAAATCTTTAATTAACCTGGGTGGAGCATCACCTGTTCCTAGCCCAAGTCTCGATTTAAGTACTTCCATCCTTAGGATTGTTTTGTGTTCCTTAGGATGAAAAGAGCATTATAGGGAACTTTGCAGTAAGATCCCACCATGCTCCCAATGAAAATATTCATGCAGGTAGAAGCTATCCTTCCTCAGGATAACCCCTGAGCTAGACATTATTGCAAAAGCCAACCTCTATCCACAAGATCTAAGCATGCCTAAGCATTTTTGTAAACAATATTTGATACTTCCAAAGAACTATCTATAACAGGAATGGATGTCAAGGTAGTCGATGCCTCATATAGTTTCCAAGTATTTTCTATAAACTTAATGCACATTTCACTACACTTAAGTGTATAAAAGTCTTTTTAAAAATACATAGAAGGGGTAAATGCACTGGGGCTTGCCTGGAATAACACTAGGTTAGTGTTGGTTAGACGATGATCTCTTGACGATCAGCCTTTTGGTCTGACACTTGTTCAGGTCATCCATCTTCAGGTTCATCATCCGCATCACCTTGAGATTAATCCAGTTCTTGTTCTTCACATCGCGTGATCAACTAGCGTACCTCATGAGATGCATAATGTGTATGTATGAACATAAGAAGGACTAGAACAAGAATAAATAATGCTACACGATAGAAAAGTGAAGACTTAATGGCGAGATGCAATACAACACTCATATAGGATGTCGACATATCACCAAGCACAACTAACATGTTTTTCCAACTTAACTGGATCTAACACAAACATTAAAATAATAAATGTTGGGGGCCTTCGTCTTGTGAAGGTCCTCAAAAACATGATTTAACAATGTTTTTCCAAGTGTAACATATGAGCAGGTACCTTCGAACTCGGGTTAAAAGCATACACGATGTGAGAAGCATGGTCGCGATGAAGGCTGATGTTGCTCCGAAGCTACGTGCAAGGGAGCTTCGGCTCAATGGCGGGAAAAGGAACCAACTTAAAGGGGAAAAGACTATCTAGTCTCCGTTGGGTTGTCCATAAGTCAATAGTAAGTATGTAGGGCATGAATGTAAATTTACACAGGCTACGCCATGTGTCTATAAATAGATGAACAGTACCCCCGTACTGTTCACGCTGACTTGTATTCATTTGTGCGTCACGCTTGGACTTTTACCTTCTATCAAGCCGAAGGTACAAATGTAATTCAATATTGTTTCTGTTTATCCATGTTAATATAAAGAAGATATATTAATAATGTCATATGATTATTTATGTTGTCTCTTATATTTCATATGCTTCTGCTTTCATTAACACATGCTGTGATAAAGAAGGTATATCCTTCATGACCTTCGTCTGAAGATCATTATATCCTAAGGGAAATAATGCTTTGAAGGACGAAGGGCCTTTAACCATTAACATTTGTGTTGCCTTGTTCTTAACTCATAGCATTTGAGAACAAGTCCCCAACATTGGCGCCCACCTCCGGTGTACTAACTTCCACAACCTTCGGCAAAGCACTGACCTTCGTCATGCCGTCGGAGAAGATAACAGCGCCAGAGGTTGCTGCATTGCAGCCACTAGACACAAACAAGGAGACTGTCTCTCTCCAAGAGGCTCGAAGCTTGAAGAGAAAGGCCACCAGTTCAACATTCCAGGAGGAAGAGTTGGACCAGGAGATCAGGGACATGGAAATTATCCATCAACAAGTGCAAAGGAAGAAGGAGAAGATGGCTCGGCTGGCCGATCTTCAAAGGAAGATCAATGAAGCTACTGAGGAAGTGCGTTAGCTTGCTCAAGATGACCAAGACTGAAGGCCCCAACACAGGGAGCTTCGTCAAGAGGGATTGTTCAATGAAGATGGATGGTATGATGATTTTAATCATGATACCTTCACTTTTGATGATGCTTCTCCCTTGGCAGTAGAATTGCAGGCTATCCCATAGCCACAATCCTACAAGCCACCCCAGCTACCCATGTATGATGGGCACTATGGCGGAACCGCCCGAATTATTCTAGCTTAAGTGCCTAAGTCACGCCTCAGGGGCGCAACACACTTAAATCGGAATAACCCGTCAGTCCCTCAGATCTAGTCTGATAGAGCCACTTAACGAGGATCAAATTCCACAATCTCACTCGAAGGTGAGTCACAGAAGAAATACAATAAAACAGGAAACCTGAAATTAAGTACTCAATTATTACATAGATCAGAGTTTTTCGAGTAGCAAATAAGAGTTCACGAAATAAAATGCAGCGGATAATCGATGTCGTTGGTATCGAGGAAATGGGCAAGGCCTAGCCCACTACTCCTCGTGCTCCTCTCCTGCCGGAGCAACATCCCACTCGACCGTCCAACCCGGTGGCAGGGTGGTAGGCCAAGTCACACCATCAACCATATCCTGAATCGTACCTGCAAAAGTTGTGCCACAAGCAAGGCTGAGTATACTAATACTCAGGTAGACTTAACTGGTGTGAGGAATCTACTCCTCTACCTCTAGACTATGCAGCTGTTTGGCTGAGGGGTTTGGTTTGCCAAAAGCACTAGCTGTTTCTAACATCAATTTTAAATTTTCAAATTCTAGCATCATTATCTCAGTTAGGTTTGCTCCTTCTAAGCATACAAGGTGACAAGCATTTAGTTTAATCAACAAATTGTCTCATGTAACCTCATTTCACTTCTTACTCGATGTAGTACAAGGGGTCAAGCAGTCTCATTAGCTGCGAGAAGCAGACGATTCGAATCGAGTTTTTATCCTTGCAAGGTAAACCTAAACACATGACATGTCAGGGCACTCCATCCCCACACATGCCAACTGTCCCCATCAATTCCCCGTTCGCGTCCAGGCCTCACCGCCTTGGCATACAATGCTCCACTGACCCCAGCTGCCGCCGTGCAGTGACCGCACTTGTACCCACCATAGCAAGCATGGGAGACCTAGTCTTAGGTCGCGTGAGGGATAAAGTCCGCGCCCGACTTCACTAAGGTACTAGGTTTACCGGTGACCATATTTCTCGACATGTGCTTAGTACATTCAAAAGCTTGACTCAGGTATCCACACATTAATCCTTAATTCCTTTTTCCCGTCTCATGGACAAGGCATCCTCCCTAGATCCAAGTCCATAGACTAACATAGATCTCGTTATCAAGATGAATACAATCAATTCCTGACCTCGCGCGAGTGCTAGAAAAATCACTCGACTTCTACCGAGATCCTGATTACCAAGCAGCTACTCGACCTAGCATACTAGTATTCATCTCAAAAAGGAATCCTAAGTTCGTGTAACTAGAGGTTTCAAGCAACTCCTACACTTAAGTGCACATTACAATCCTACAAGCATTAATTGTAGTAAAGTAGTATATAATAATACGGTTATGCATATAAACCGGGGCTTGCCTTCAATAGCTAGGGCTGCAGGGAGATCCTCGATAGCAGCCTCGGGAGCTTGCTCCTGGTCCTTCTCTTGGATAGTTCCTTGCTCGGGGATGAGCACGTACTCTCCGTCGGTGAGATTATAATCTAATGAATGCAATGCGTAAGATATATGCATGATATGATATGTGCTTTAGTAATTTAAACTTTTGATGGTGTCTGATCTACACGAGTTAGATAGAGCTAAGTCTTGCTTATACAAGACTTTGGGTGGTATGCTTGGCAAATTGGATCAAACTTAGCTAAGTCAAGTGGTAGGTTTATTTTTGGGGTTCCACTGAATTCTTTTTAAGGTCTTTAGTGAGAATTGTCAAGAATTCAAGTTAGACTTATTGGGGTGAGGTTTATTTCTCCTTTCTCTTTCTTTATTCTCTTTAAGTTTTTGGAGTGGGTTTGAACTACAAGTCACCTTAATAAAAATTTCCAAAAATTCTGCAAAAATTACAGTGGCTTATTACTGGTGTATACTTCTCTGTCTCAAAATTTGGGGTTCAAAAAGTGAATAGTTTTCTCTGGACAAAATTACCAAAATTTAGGGCAGAAGGGGTGATTTGAACTACAACTATCATTTAATAGTAGGTAATTCTCTAAGACTTATTTTTGCTGGTATTTAGATGCTATAACATGACTTGGTACAAATTTATAGCCATTAATACTTATTAGTTATTTTACTAGGATTTTCTAAAGTTTTTAGCCAAAGGGGTGCTTTCTACTACCACTATATTTGAAAAATATCAAACAACAGATTTCTGATTTTTCCTAGCTTCTTTTTTACGCAAGAGCAATCATTCTGAAGTTTGGCATCTTTTTGCTTAAGGGAAGGGGTGGTATGCATTAATTGAATAAATGGCCTTTCTTATAAAATATTGGCAATATGTATTATTTTGCATCTTTCCAATGGGTTTGTATTTTTCTGTGGTGGCCTATCTTATTATTGACCTAGCAAAATTTTATTTGCCCATTATTGCATTATTATGGGTTATTCATGATTTATTTGGAATATGACTCATTATCATATTATATTTATTTACCCTACTTAAAATGATGGGCTGGGGTGTTTATTATTTTTGCAGTGGGGTTTTGGTGGTTGCAAGTCCATTGGATTTTTATTATCAATTTTGGGTCAGGTTTTGTAATTCTAATAATTGATTTCTAGTTGGAATAATGCTAATTAAAACATTTCACTTGAAATCTAATCTGGACTAGTGATTCCTTTATTATTCCTAGGTTCTTTGTTACTTAAGCAAACTAGGAAAAATAATTTCATCCACTGGTCATTAATTTCTAAGGCCTTTCTGATTTTCTTAAGGTTTGGTCAGAAATGGCTTTTAATGGATATCTACACTAAATTTTTCAATATTGGGGTTCTCACTATTTTTAAACAGTATTTAAATGGGGTTTGAACATCTACAAATTTTCTTAGGTTCAGCACAGGAGCATAACTAATTTTCCTTAATTAAACAAGGTTTGGTCAGTTTCCGTATTTAATTTTAAACTCTAAAAATTAGAACAGAAAGCATAAGGTTCAGTATTTTTAGTTGATAGTTCATAACATTTAGAATTTAGCAAAATTGGTTTGACAACTTTTGGTTAAGTATTCATCAAGTTATGAATTTTTTAAGTTCTCTGTTTATTAAAAAGATTAAACAGAAATGATTACATGGAAAACTACTTTGCAACGGGGTCCCTGGCGGGTGTTTTAAGTTTTCCTTACAGACTAGTCCCTGGGCTACTATTTAATTCAGTCACTGACATCTCAGAAAACCCCCTGGATTCTTCTAATCCTAACCCGAGGTCCTTCCCCCAAATTAAACAGTACCAGCGGCGGAAGAAAGGGCGGAGGGGCTTACCGGCGGCGAGATTGCTCCGGTGAGCTGGCCGAGGGTGTAGGGGAGGTTCTGAGGGTCACGGCGATGTGCGGGTCACCGTCGGGGATGGTCGGAGTTGGCCGGTCCGCGTGCGCAGGCGGGGGAGCTCGTCGGCGGCGAGGAGTCCGGCCTATCCAGGGCACAATTGACCAATCAAACGGGTCAGAGAGCTTCACCAGGGATCAAGGAAGGTGTGTGCGCGAGGAATTGAAGAATGGCTCACCGGAGTGCCCAGTCTACGCGCGCAGGCGGGCGGCCGAAGTCCGGTGAGGTCGATCTTCGCCTTCCGGTGAAGTTCTGCCAGGTCCGAGGGCTTGGAAAGCTTGACGGGCCAATGGCGAAGCTAACCGAAGCGCTGGCGCGACTAGGGGTGACTGGAGTGGGCTGGCCACGGTGGCTGAAGCTCTGGCGGCAATGGCGGGCTGAAAGGAGCTCGCCGGAGCTAAGGAGGGGCGTCTGGTCGGTGATGGTGAGCACGGGGTGAAGTGAGGCGCGCTCGGGGAGGCTTTATAGGCGCGGGCGAGCATGACCGAGGGCGGGGCTCTGACAAGCACTCGGGGCGTACGCGGCGAACGCTAGTGCGCGGCGAACGCCAGTGCGCGCTCTGGCGTCTGGCACAGCGTCGAGCACGAGGCAGCGCATAGAGAGGTCGAGTTCAAGCGCGGATTGGCCCCAAATCTTTGAGATTATGGCCATGATCCCGTTGAGAGATCTCTTCCTCTCAGGTTCCTTTGTCGTTTGTGTGTGGAGGCTAGCAGGTTTGGCTTACTGGATTAAGAGATAGAGAGGGGAGAAATCTGGTTTGTCTCACTGCCGCACACTGGGAGAAGATCTCTGGTTTGACGTGTCCAAGCATGCGTCCCAATGCCATCTTCTGGCACAAGACAGAGAGGTTAGTTATGCACGTTTTTGTCAATGGGGCCATTAGGATTTGAGCTAGGGATCAAGGTGAACACACTTGATCTTTGGCTCAAGGTCTGAAATTCAGAATTCTGAATTTCAGAATTCCCTAATGAAATCCCACTTGAGAGGCTTGTTTAGGGTTTTATTTAAATTGTTTTGGCCAAGCTTCCATATTCTTTGTTGTTGCTTATTTAGTATACTTTAATGTTTATAATTGGCCCAAGCCATGATTCTATATTCTTCATACTCTTTTGCCCTTTCTCTTGAATTTTGTTTATAGGGCTCAACTAGGGTTTTTATTGGAGTTGCACATTTTGCCTTTTTGAAAAACCCGTTTGTTTTGAACATGATACTTTTAAGTATAAGCTTAGTGGATCTTTTATTCTTAAGTCAATTTGATGCTCATGCTTAATTTTGGTTCACATAAGATGATGGTTCTTGGGTTAGCACTTGAGAGAAACCCTAGGTGACACTGGGGTGTCACAACCTTCCCCCCTTAAAGGAATCTCGTCCCGAGATTCGGGTCAGAGTCCTCCCGGGGTGAAGCGAAGGGTGAGACTTATAGGAAGTGGGTGTTATTGTTATTATTAGGGCAAACTGCTCTTCGAATGTCATTCTCTTTGCAACTTCAGAAGGAAGTCCTTTTTAAATTTTGTTCCATGATTACTTCATTCTGACTTAAGATTATATTTCTGAAATTTAGATTCGAAGGGCAGGAGGAGGGGTTGGGTGTGATTACGTACCAGTTTCCTTAGGTAGGCAATCGGGAAAGTTGGATCTCAAGAATTCCTCAGTCTCCCAAGTAGCCTCTTCCTCTGAGTGATTACTCCACTGGACCTTGTACATTTTGATCGATTTAGCCCGAGTTGATCTTTCTTTGCAATCCAGAATCTTGGAAAGGTACTCTTGGTACGATAGATCTGGCTCTATCTCCAATTCTGGCTCTGCTATGATCTCGGTCAGCAATCGAACACACTTCTTCAGCTGAGATACATGGAACACACTATGAATGGAAGACATTTTTGAAGGTAACTTCAGCTTATATGCCATGGGTCCACAGGCTTCTTTGATCTCATAAGGTCCAATGTAACGAGGGGCTAGCTTGCCTTTGATTCCAAACCTCTGCATTCCCTTGGTGGGTGATACCTTGAGATACACGAAATCTCCCACCATGAACTGGAGAGGTTTCCTTCTTTTAGCATGGTAACTCTTCTGCCTGGCCTGAGCAGCTTCTAGATTTTTCCTGATTAGTTTGACCTTCCTTTCGGCTTCAGTCACTAAGTCAGGTCCGAAAACTTCTCTTTCTCCAGGTTGAGACCAATTGAGTGGTGTCCTGCACCTTCTTCCATAGAGAGCTTCGAAAGGTGCCATCCTTAGGCTGGATTGGTAACTGTTGTTATAAGCAAACTCTGCCAAGGAGAGGTTCTTATCCCAGTTCTTGCCACAATCGATTGCACAAGCTCTCGGCATATCCTCCAGAATTTGGTTTACCCTTTCCGTCTGACCATCAGTCTATGGGTGGTAAGCTGAACTTCTGATTAGCTTGGTTCCCAAAGACTCCTGCAACTGTTCCCAAAATCTGGCAACAAATTGGGCTCCTCGGTCAGAAACAATGGTCCGAGGTAATCCGTGCAAACACACGATCCGGTCAATGTACAACTCTGCATACTTTTGAGCCTTATCAATGGTGTGCACAGGGAGAAAA
Source organism: Zea mays (assembly GCF_902167145.1). NCBI lineage: Eukaryota > Viridiplantae > Streptophyta > Magnoliopsida > Poales > Poaceae > Zea > Zea mays. The sequence goes on along the minus strand of NC_050096.1, from coordinate 124,876,433 downwards.
TGTGCCACTTTCGTCAGTCGGTCCACAATAACCCAAATCGAATCATGATGACGAGATGTGTTGGGCAGACCCACGATGAAATCCATGCTGATGTCATCCCATTTCCACGAAGGTATAGATAGGGGTTGCAAAGCTCCAGCCGATTTCAAGTGGCTTGCCTTTATCCTCTGACAGGTGTCACATTCCGATACATACTGGGCTATCTCCCTCTTCATTCTGGTCCACCAATACAAAGGATTCAGATCATGGTACATTTTGGTGCTTCCCGGATGCATAGAGAATTTGGAGAGATGAGCCTCGTCCAAGATTTTCTTCTTGAGGTCCTTGTTTTTAGGAATCACCAATCTGCTTTTCAACCATAATACACCCTTTTCATCTTGGCGGAAACATTTATACTTCTCAACCTTCTGATGGAGATTCTCCTTGATAATCTGCACTCCCTTGTCACTGAGCTGGGCCATGATGATCTGGTCTTGCAAAGCTAGCTCGACAGAAATGTGAGACAAAGCACGAGAAGGAATCACTTCAATTTGCATCTTGCTCAACTCATCACACAAGGTGTTGATGCGAGAATCCATCAGGATACAATTGCATTGCAACTTTCGACTCAAGGCATCTGCTACCACATTGGCTTTCCCTGGGTGATAATGTACCTCTAGGTCATAATCCTTGATCAGCTCTAGCCATCTTCTCTGCCTCATGTTGAGATCAGCCTGAGTAAAGATGTACTTAAGGCTCTTATGATCAGTGAAGATGTTGCAGTGGGTTCCCATTAAATAGTGCCTCCACATTTTTAATGCATGAACCACTACTGCCAACTCGAGGTCATGAGTGGGATAATTTTGCTCATGAGGCCTGAGTGCTCTTGAGGCATAAGCAATGACTCGGTTGTCTTTCATCAAGACACAACCTAGCCCAGTGCCAGAGGCATCACAATACACATCAAAAGGCTTGCTGTTGTCGGGTTGCGCTAATACTGGTGCGGTGGTCAGATGCTTCCTTAATGCATGGAAGGCATCTTCGCACTTCTAACTCCAAACAAACTTGGCTTCTTTCTTCAGCAGCTCAGTTATAGGCTTCGCAATTCGAGAGAAATCCGGAATAAATCTTCGTTAATAACCAACTAATCCGAGAAAACTCCGAATCTGACGGACAATCGTTGGTGGCTTCCAGTTCATCACCTCTTGCACCTTATCAGGATCAACAGCTATTCCTGCCTGAGAGATAGTGTGACCCAAGAATTTAATTTCCTTTAGCCAAAAATCACACTTTGACAACTTGGCATAAAGGTGGTGCTCTCACAGACGTTGAAGTACTACATGCAAATGCCCGACATGTTCTTCTTCGTTCTTAGAGTACACCAAGATATCATCGATGAACACCACTACGAATTTGTCCAATTTAGGCATAAAAATAGAATTCATCAGATACATGAAATATGCTGGTGCATTAGTCAGCCCGAAAGACATCACCAAGAATTCATATAGCCCATATCTGGTTGAGAATGCCGTCTTCGGAATGTCGCTTGCTCGTATCTTGATCTGATGGTAGCCGGAGCGAAGGTCTATTTTGGAAAACACCTTAGCCCCGACCAACTGGTCAAAAAGGACATCAATACGAGGCAAAGGATACTTGTTCTTGATAGTTACCGCGTTAAGAGGGTGGTAATCTATACACAGCCTCAAGCTTTCATCCTTCTTCTTCACAAACAGTGATGTACATCCCCAAGGCGAAGTACTTGGGCAAATAAATCCCTTATCCAGCAATTCCTGCAATTGCTTCTTCAATTCTGCCAACTCAGCGGGTGGCATTCGGTAGGGCCTCTTGGAAATTGGTGTCGTTCCCGGTTGCAACTCGATGGCAAATTCAATATCCCGGTCGGGTGGCATTCCTGGCAATTCATCAGGAAAGACATCTGCATACTCACAGACCACTGGGATCTTCTTCAGAGGTAACTCCGTCATAGAGAAAGCACATGACTGAGTAGAACCCTGACTGGGCAGAATCAAGGTGAAGTTCCCACAGAACGGAGAATTGATTTCCATGGTACGGCTGGCTACATCAAGCACAACTTGGTGCAGGGTCATCCAATTAGACCCCAGAATAATGTCCACATTTTCCAATCCCAAAACAAGAAGGGTGGTTTTGACAATGTGGCTTCCCAGTTGAATAAGCACACTTTGGTTTAATTGATTAGTTGAAATTTTACCCCCAGGTGTGACTATCATAAATGACCCTTTTGAATGAGAGAATGGCAGTTCACATTTAGCACTGAACTTTTGGCTAATGAAACTATGAGATGCACCATAATCAAACAGAATTAAAGCAGGTTGATTATAAACTGAAAAGATACCGGTCATGATAGGAGCTCCCTCAGGTACTTCCTCCAGAGTAGTGAAGTTGAGCTTCCCTTGCCTGACTTGTACCTTCTGCTTTCTTCCCTTTTCTTGACTTGGTGCTGACATCTGCCTTTGCTGGTTCCTAGGACAATTCTTGGCATAGTGGCCCACATTGCCACAAGTGAAACATTTGTTCCCATTGCCCTGGTGGAACTGCTGCGGCTGCGGAGGCTGATTGTTCCTTGGAGCAAGAGCTGGAAAGCGGTTGGGTGCCGGCTGCTGCTGCTGAGGTGGCCTGATCACCCATCTGCCTGCCTGCTGCTGAAAACCCCTGCTCTGATTGTGAGAAACAATCCTGAACCTCTGGGCCTAAGCGGATGGTGCTGCCATTGGTGCCTTTCTCCTCTTCTCTGCCCGGTGAGCTACAATGCAATCCTCCTGGGAGATGGCCAGGTTGACCAACTCATTGAAGCTGTCAGCCCGGACAGTGTTGAGTCGTTCCCATAGCTTGGTGTTAAGACCCCTGCGAAAGTGGTCTCTCTTCTTCTCATCAGAATCAGCATGGTAACCTGCATACTGGCATAGGTCGTTGAAGGCCTGCGCATACTGCAGTACCGTGCGGGATCCTTGATTAAGTGCCAGAAACTCATTCAGCTTGCGATCAAGAATGCCGGCTGGGATGTGGTGCCCTCTGAAAGCAGTCTTGAATTCCTCCCAAGACACTTCACGATCAGTGGGGAGCATATCACAGAAGTGGTCCCACCAAGTCCGAGCAGGGCCGCGAAGCTGCTATGCGGCGAAGCGAGCCTTGACTTCATCAGGGCAGTCTCCCGTGAGGAGGGGAAACTTGGACTCAACGACGCGGAGCCACACGTCGGCGTCCAACGAATCCTCTGCCTTGGTGAACAAGGGTGGCTGCGTGCTCAGGAACTCCTAGTAGGTTGCCGCTGTCGGAGGTCGCTGATGCTGGCCTCCACCATGCTGCTGAGGGTGGGGCTGGCGCTACAAGAGCTGTCACAGAATCTCATTCTGCTGGGCCATCAGCTCCTGCACTTTGGGAGCTGGAGGAGGTGGCGGGGGAACCTGCTCGTTATGCCCGCGACGCTGCCTAGCTGCCATCTGAAAACACAGATTGTCGCCATTGTTATCCCACTCGCAATTTCAAACGACAAGATATTATCTCATATGGAAGGAAAAATGCCATAATCATAATATTAGGTTCGAAATGAAGATAGCGTGGTTACAAACATCCCACAGATTTCAAAAGTTCAGAGGGTTACATCAATCAGGGGGAAGTACCAGTAAGCCTAGTCCAAAATCTGTCATTAACTAAGCTCGCATAGGTTTCTATCCGCCTAAAAGTGTCGAAGTGACTGATCAACCCTGAGCGATGGAAGCGACACTGGATACGGGTGAGGGAGGCATCACGGAGGTAGTCCCATTGGCACTAGGGGCTGGTCCTAGCTCGTCGGGAGCCTCTTCTCCCTCGCTTCCGGCTTCATTGGCCTCCATCTCCAAGTGGTGCATGTCCAGGTGGTCATTCGCTTCTTCGAGTTCCCTCTGCACATCGTGGAGCTGGTTCTCCAAGACATCAATAGTGTTGTCTCGGATCTCCACCTGCTGCTCCAAGGTGGTAATGCGCTGGCTCAGCCTTTCCACCTGCAGATCCTTCTCCACCAACTTGGAGGATAAATCGACCACAAAATCTTCTCGGCTATCGAGAGTGAGCTTGGTGGTTTGAGCGATGTTAGCAAGGTGTGCCATAGCATCGCTCTGAAGGGCCTGAAGGCGGTACAACGCACTCATGCACTGAACGGTGACCCTCCCAACCAAGTCAGGATACATTGCCCACACATCCTTCACATGGCTCACGCGGTTACACCACATGGGGTCATCCTTCTTCTCAGCAGGGAAGAGTCCCAAGGGGTGCATCACCATCTCCAGGGGATGGTAGCCACACAAAGTCGTCAGAGTCTTCATGGCTGCCGCTTCAGTGGTGTCATCCATCCTAAATCCAACTGTCTCGAAATCAAGAGAACGCCAACCCGGCTGAAGGGGATGAGCCTCCAAAGTCAGCCAGACCCGACAACGAGGTACCCGATGCTCCTCATACAGCTGCACCGTGTACAAAGGGGGCGTAGGGTAACCGGCGGAGTTAAGAACTTCCCACAAGATGGAAGGAAAGCCATCGTGAGAAAGAAAGTCAGAACTGAAACGAGTGTCTCCTCCATTGGTGGGGGTGGGTGAATTCATCTGCGGAAGGTTATCAAAGGTAAAGATTATGGTGGAAGGAAAAATAAAAGAGCCCGGATGGTTTTTTAAAGGAAGTGGGTTAGCTCAAGTTTTAATTCCCTTTTTGTGTTCATAATGCATGCATGCTGGAAGTAACGTCTCCTCTCCAAATAATAGGGTGCTATTAGGGCATCCTCAAAAGTCTAAGTACTGGCCCACGGGGCCTACTTAATAAGCCACCTATTTCTCCCTCTATGCCTAAGGCCTTTCGTCCTAGGTCTAGCGGTCTAGTCCTAACGATCCGTAGCAGTTTCTAGGCAAGTTTTAAATTTTGAAAATGGGATTCATGGTTTATTGTCCTTTTCTGTGGTGGAATTTGCTCTGATACCAGCTGTGGCAGAACCGCCCGAATTATTCCAGCTTAAGTGCCTAAGTCATGCCTCAAGGGCCGCAACACACTTAAATCGGAATAACCCGTCAGTCCCTCAGATCTAGTCTGATAGAGCCACTTAACCAGGATCAAATTCCACAATCTCACTCGAAGGTGAGTCACAGAAGAAATACAATAAAACAGGAAACCTCAAATTAAGTACTGAATTATTACATAGATCGGAGTTTTTCGAGTAGCAAATAAGAGTTCACGAAATAAAATGCAGCGGATAATCGATGTCGTCGGTATCGAGGAAATGGGCAAGTCCTAGCCCACTACACCTCGTGCTCCTCTCCTGCCGGAGCAACATCCCACTCGACCGTCCAACCCGGTGGCAGAGTGGTAGGCCAAGTCACACCATCAACCATATCCTGAATCGTACATGCAAAAGTTGTGCCAAGAGCAAGGCTGAGTATACTAATACTCAGCTAGACTTAACCGGTGTGAGGAATCTACTCCTCTACCTCTAGACTATGCAGCTGTTTGGCTGAGGGGTTTGGTTTGCCAAAAGCACCAGCTGTTTCTAACATCAATTTTAACTTTTCAAATTCTAGCATCATTATCTCAGCTAGGTTTGCTCCTTCTAAGCATACAAGGTGACAAGCATTTAGTTCAATCAACAAATTGTCTCATGTAACCTAATTTCACTTCTTAATCGAAGTAGTACAAGGGGTCAAGCAGTCTTATTAGCTGCGAGAAGCAGACGATTCGAATCGAGTTTTTATCCTTGCAAGGTAAACCTAAACACACGACATGTCAGGGCACTCCGTCCCCACACATGCCAACCGTCTCCATCGATTCCCCGTTCACGTCCAGGCCTCACCGCCTTGGCATACAATGCTCCACTGACCCCGGCTGCCGCCGTGCAGTGACCGCACTTGTACCCACCATAGCTAGCATGGGAGACCCAGTCTCAGGTTGCCTGAGGGATAAAGTCCGCGCCCGGCTTCACTCAGGTACTAGGTTTACCGGTTACCATATTTCCTGACATGTGCTTAGTACGTTCAAAAGCTTGACTCAGGTATCCACACATTAATCCTTAATTCCTTTTTCCCGTCTCATGGACAAGGCATCCTCCCTGGATCCAAGTCCATAGACTAACATAGATCCCGTTATCAAGATGAATACAATCAATTCCTGACCTCGCGTGAGTGCTAGAAAAATCACTCGACTTCTACCGAGATCCTGATTAGCAAGCAGCTACTCGACCTAGCATACTAGTATTCATCTCAAAAAGGAATCCTAAGTTCGTGCAACTAGAGGTTTCAAGCAACTCCTACACTTAAGTGCACATTACAATCCTACAAGCATTAAGTGTAGTAAAGTAGCATATAGTAATACGGTTATGCATATAAACCGGGGCTTGCCTTCAATAGCTGGGGCTGCGGGGAGATCATCGATAGCAGCCTCGGGAGCTTGCTCCTGGTCCTCCTCTTGGACAGTTCCTTGCTCGGGGATGAGCACGTACTCTCCGTCGGCGAGATTATAATCTAATGAATGCAATGCGTAAGATATATACATGATATGATATGTGCTTTAGTAATTTAAACTTTTGATGGTGTATGATCTACTCGAGTTAGATAGAGCTAAGTCTTGCTTATACGAGACTTTTGGTGGTATACTTCGCAAATTGGATCAAACTTAGCTAAGTCAAGTGGTAGGTTTATTTTTGGGGTTCCACTGAATTCTTTTTAAGGTCTTTAGTGAGAATTGTCAAGAATTCAAGTTGGACTTATTGGAGTGAGGTTTATTTCTCCTTTCTCTTTCTTTATTCTCTTTAAGTTTTTGGAGTGGGTTTGAACTACAAGTCACCTTAATAAATTTCCAAAAATTCTGCAAAAATTACAGTGGCTTATTACTGGTGTATAATTCTCTGTCTCAAAATTTGGTGTTCAAAAAGTAAATAGTTTTCTCTGGACAAAATTACCAAATTTTAGAACAGAAGGGGTGATTTGAACTACAACTATCATTTAATTGTAGGTAATTCTCTAAGACTTATTTTTGCTGGTATTTAGATGCTATAACATGACTTGGTACAAATGTCTAGCCATTGATACTTATTAGTTATTTTACTAGGATTTTCTAAGGTTTCTAGCCAAAGGGGTGCTTTCTACTACCACTATATTTGAAAAATATCAAACAACAGATTTCTGATTTTTCCTAGCTTTTTTTTTGCACAAGAGCAATCATTCTGAAGTTTGTCATCTTTTTGCTTAAGGGAAGGGGTGGTATGCATTAATTGGATTAAATGGCGTTTCTTATAAAATATTGGCAATAGGTAGTATTTTGCATCTTTCCAATGGGTTTGTATTTTTCTCTGGTGGTCTATCTCATTATTGACCTAGCAAAATTTTATTTGCCCATTATTTCATTATTATGGGTTATTCATGATTTATTTGGAATATGACTCATTATCATATTATATTTATTTACCCTACTTAAAATGATGGGCTGGGGTGTTTATTATTTTTGCAGTGGGGCTTTGGTGGTTGCAAGTCCACTTGATTTTTATTATCAATTTTGGGTCAGGTTTTGTAATTCTAATAATTGATTTCTAGTTGGAATAATGCTAATGAAAACATTTCACTTGGAATCTAATCTGGACTAGAGGTTCCTTTATTTTTCCTAGGTTTTTTGTTACTTAAGCAAACTAGGAAAAATAATTTCATCTACTGGTCATTAATTTCTAAGGCCTTTCTGATTTTCTTACGGTTTGGACACAAATGGCTTTTAATGGGTATCTACACTAAATTTTTCAATACTGGGGTTCTCACTATTTTTAAACAGTGTTTAAATGGGGTTTGAACATCTAAAAATTTTCTTAGGTTCAGCACAGGAGCATAATTAATTTTCCTTAATTAAACAAGGTTTGGTCAGTTTTCATATTTAATTTTAAACTCTAAAAATTAGAACAGAAAGCATAGGGTTCAGTATTTTTAGTTGATAGTTCATAATATTTAGAATTTAGCAAAATTGGTTTGACAACTTTTGGTTAAGTATTCATCAAGTTATGAATTTTCTAAGTTCTCTGTTTATTAAAAAGATTAAACAGAAATGATTAAATGGAAAACTACTTTGCAACGGGGTCCCTGGCGGGTGTTTTAAGTTTTCCTTACAGACTAGTCCCTGGGCTACTATTCAATTGAGTCACTGACATCTCAGAAAACCCCCTGGATTCTTCTAATCCTAACCCGAGGTCCTTCCCCCAAATTAAACAGTACCCGCGACGGAAGAAAGGACAGAGGGGCTTACCGGCGGTGAGATTGCTCCGGTGAGGTGGCCGAGGGTGTAGGGGAGGTTCTGAGGGTCACGGCGATGTGCGGGTCGCCGTCGGGGATGGTTGGAGTTGGCCGGTTCGCGTGAGCAGGCGGGGGAGCTCGTCGGCGGCGAGGAGTCCGGCCTATCCAGGGCACAATTGACCAATCAAACGGGTCAGAGAGCTTCACCAGGGATCAAGGAAGGTGTGTGCGCGAGGAATTGAAGAATGGCTCACCGGAGTGCCCAGTCTACGCGCGCAGGCGGGCGGCCGAAGTCTGGTGAGGTCGATTTTCGCCTTACTATGAAGTTCTGCCAGGTCCGAGGGCTTGGAAAGCTTCACGGGCCAATGGCGAAGCTAACCGAAGCGCTGGCGCGACTTGGGGGTGACTGGAGTGGGCTGGCCACGGTGGCCGAAGCTCTGGCGGCAATGGCGGGCGGAAAGGAGCTCGCCGGAGCTAAGGAGGAGCGTCTGGCCGGTGATGGTGAGCACGGGGTGAAGTGAGGCGCACCCGGGGAGGCTTTATAGGCGCACGCGAGCACGACCGAGGGCGGGGCTCTGACAAGCGCTTGGGGCATGCGCGGCGAACGCCAGTGCGCGCTCTGGCGTCTGGCACAGCGTCGAGCACGAGGCACCACAGAGAGAGGTCGAGTTCAAGCACGGATTGGCCCCAAATCTTTGAGATTATGTGTAACGCCCTGAATTTGGGGGTAGAATTTTTTCTTCTGTTCTCTCACCAAATTCGGGCGTTACTCTCTTTTCTCTTTCCCCGTTTGCTCCTTCTTCCCAATTTCAAACCAGTATAGCGACAAGTGCCCGCGTCATGTATAAACCAAAACCTAAGTGTCATGGGTGTTGCATCATGCCGAAGCACTTTTCTTTGTCTGATGTTGAGTGTTTGTCTCGTTCCGTTCCGGATTTCGATTCGCGATTTAATTCCGTTTAGTGGTCCGCGCACGTCGTGGGTTTTCAATCCGCGAAGTGGCTCGACCCAGCCTAGCCCAGCCCAGCCCAGCCGGCCTGGTTCGACCCGGCCCTGCACACCCCTGGCGCCCAACCCCCCCCCCCCCCCATGTGCCCCCCCCCTCTCCTCCCTCTCTCATTTGGATCTCCCGCGCAACAACCTCTCCTCTCCCTCTTCCACCTCTCTCTCCTCGTGGTGCCCTAGGATTTGGAGACGGCGATCACCGGATTTTGGACCCCGAGGTGAGCTCCCCTCCCCTCCCCTTCTCCTCTCTCTCCCTCTCCCTCCTCTTCTCTCCCCCCCGCGCGCCCTCTCTCCCTCCCCGCTCGCGGCGCGCGGCCCCGCCCGCCCCCTGCTCGCGCGACGGTGCCCCCCGCCCCTCCCCAGCCCCGGCGCGGCGACGCCCCCGCCCTCCCCTGGCCCGCGGCGGCGCAGGCCCCACCCCCCTACCCGCGCGGCCGCGCGGCCCCGCCCCCCTGCCTGCGCGGCGGCGCCCCGGCCCCGCTCCCTGCTTCCCCGGCGCGGCGCGGCCCCCCGACCCGGCCCTGCGCGCGGCGGTGCGGCCCCGCCCGGCCTCCCCTCGCGGCGGCGCCCGCGGCCCCACCCTGCTCCCTCCCCGCGGCGGCGCTCGCCCCCGTCCCAGCCCCGTGCGCGGCGGCGCGGCCCCGGCGGCCCCTGCTCGCCCGGTGCGGCCCCGGCGGCTCCCTGCTTGCCCGGCGCGGCCCCCGGAGCGGCGGCGCGGCCCCGGCGTGGTCCGGCCCCCGGTGCGGCCCCTGGCCGGTTCAACCGTCCCCTGGCCGGTTCAACCGCCCCCCCCCAGTTCAACAGCCCCGGCTCCGTCGCCCCGCCCCCGTCCCGGCCTCGCCCGACCGTATCCTCGCTCGCCCGTGCTCGCGATGATTATTTGTTAGTCGATAGTTAATGTCAAACTCCGTTAGTTAGCGTGCTGCGTCGCGCGCTTCGCCGCACGACGGATTGTCTAAATTCAGATTCTATCTATGTGCTGCGTCGTGCGCTTCGTCGCGCGACGATCCATTTTAATTTCAGGTTGTTTAAGGTGTAACGTCGCGTGTGTATTCACGCGACGTTCCACTTTAGGCTCAGTTTAGTCGACGCTTAACGTCTTTTCATAACTAAGGCGAAGTGTCTCGTTGCGTGCTCGGCCTCGCGACGAGTCGTCAACTTCTTAATTTGTTTTAGAGTGCTGTCGCGCGTCTCGCCGCGCAACCATCCTCTTTATTTATCTCCACCTGCTTATAATGATTAGACATGAAACATGACTTTACTTTACGCTAAACATAGTGTCTACATTAAATTTCCTTCCATTAAGTGAGTGGTTAATTTATAATCATGTAACGTGATCGTTTCTCGACTGTCTTTTCCTCTTTCTCTCTTAACCGTACTCGCGAGCCCGCGTGGAACGTCTGTTTACTTATTGCATTCTATTGTATGGTGTACTGTTCTTTTGTATTGAATATGTGGATGTATGTATGTTTGCGCTCGCATAGAGAACGATCCGGTCGAAGAGCCCGAGGAACTCGCAGGAGAAGCCCCTGAGCAGCAGTCGGTTGGTGGAGGCAAGTGTCCCTTGACCTATCTCTGTCCTATTCATTATTTAATTCACCTCCCGCTTTACATATTTATGCCTAAGGATTGACTAGCTTTGGTTATCCATGTCCTTGTTTACCTATTTGGGTTGGATTATTATTGTTTAGCTTTATGCTATTGCTTAACTCTAATCAATGAACATGATGAGATTATCTATGATACGCTGTTTTCCCTTCTCTTATTATGATGTTGTACTTGTGGTCATCAAGGGGGCTCGAGCGGTTTCTCGAGTGCCTCTCCGTAAGGACCTGTTCTATGGATGACCGCCCGGGAAAACAGTGCAACCATGAGGGTGGAATGGGATGCCCTTAGCTGAGTAATTAGAGGACCCGGGGTGTAGTTCACTTAGCCGTCGTGCCGTCAATGGGGCTCGGTGTATGCGGCTCGCTCTGCCAAGTTTGGGTTCGCCCCTTGGGGAGGAGTGCGGTGCATTTAGGAAACCTAACGGGTGGCTACAGCCCCGGGGAATCTTTGTAAAGGCTACGTAGTGAAACCCTGCCTATTCACCTTGGTAGTGTTTAAGGGTTTGATCGGCCCGAGGCAAGAGGGAATCATGGCTTGTGGGTAAAGTGCACAACCTCTGCAGAGTGTTTGAAAACTGATATATCAGCCGTGCTCGCGGTTATGAGCGGCCAAGGGAGCTCCAGTGATTAGTGGTGCTTGATCAGAGACATTATGGTACAGATGGTTATGAGATCGATGGTTTCGGTTATGACTATGGTGCTGGTAAGTGGTATTCTTTCCGTTTGGAAAGGGTACATCGGGTTAATAACTTGGGTTAATGCTAAAACTTGGCTTTCTATTAGTAAATAATAACCTGACCAACTAAAAGCAACTGCTTGACTTATCCCCACATAAAGCTAGTCCACTACAGCCAAACAGGATACTTGCTGAGTATGTTGATGTGTACTCACCCTTGCTCTACACACCAAACCCCCCCCCATCCCCAGGTTGTCAGCATTGCAACCACTGCTCAGGCGAAGATGAAGCTGTGGAAGGAGACTTCCAGGAGTTCCAAGACTACGACGAGTTCTAGGTGTGGGTTGGCGGCAACCCCCAGTCGGCTGCCTGTGAAGGCCGCGGTTATCTACGTTTCTTTTCCGCACTTTGATTTATTGTAAGGACTATATGGACGTCTCAGACGTATGATGTAATCGACTATTTCCCTTCTTAATACTATTTTGAGCACTGTGTGATGATGTCCATGTTATGTAACTGCTGTGTACGTGAATAACTGATCCTGGCACGTACATGGTTCGCATTCGGTTTGCCTTCTAAAACCGGGTGTGACATAAGTGGTATCAAAGCCGTGCTGACTGTAGGACCGCTAACCTAGAGTAGAATGGTCGTTCAAAGGACTATAGACCTCTGTCCCTGCCTTGACTTTCATATCCCTTCAAAAGTTGGTCATACCGACCAAACCTATGTTCTACTATATATTATACCTTGCTGAAAATCATGTTTTATTCTAATCCTTCATTTATTTACGGTTCATTACTTGCTGGTCATATTAATTCTGTTCTCACTCTTTTGCTTGCGGTGTCTTTTGTAGATGGCTCGACTTAGACACACTGCACGAAAGTCCGTCATCCCCTTCTTACCCTCCCGCCTTGCTGAGCGTCCGCTTCGCCGTCCCGTGACCGGAGAGTCCAGCCACTTGGAGAGACTGCACCACCGCCTGCATGAGGAGCAGGAACGTCGACGACAGGAGCAGCAGGGCTCTTCCTTCTCGCTCCAACAGGAGATAGAGTCCGTGAGGAGCTGCTCCCCTGTGCTTCCCCTGGAGGCGCCCCCTGCACCACCACTGGGCGCTCCAGCTTCTGGAGTGGCTGCTGGAGGAGACCCAGACGACGGAGGTGGAGACGACAGCTCGAGCCACGACATCGACTTCTCTGCTAACCCTGAGCCGGAAGGATGGGTTGCTCGACCCATCACTCGCGACGCTGCTCGCGGGTGTCACTTCCACGATGCGCTCGACACCCTGCTACGTCGGGCACTTAACCGGCATACTTGGTCCATCGAGTATCGCTGTGTGGTCTACCAGCACAGTCGCGGGGTCTACCCGGACCGCTGGGAGGCAACCTGCTTGGTGCGCCGCCCGGAGAACAGTCTCCAGGGTGCGGAGGCCTGCTCAGAGCACTATTCTATCTCTGAGCGGGACTCAGCTGAGGCAGCCATGCAAGATGCTGCACGGCGTGCGCTTTCGCACTACTGCTCGGTTTTCGGTGGGGTAGCTGACGGCCTTGACCTGAAGTATTACCCCCGCCGTCCATCTGGCAGCACAGGAGGCGTGATTGTCTCACCTGTTGGTGAGGGCAATCCTAGGTTGAGCAGCACAGTCAACCTAGCCGCCGTGCTAAACACGGAGCTGGACCATGCATTAGACGAGCTGAGTAGGGCTCGTGCTGAGGTCGCCCTGCTGCGGGCTGAGTGCGCGGAACGTCGTCACCTGGATGGTGGTTCCCCCGCTCCCGTCGGGACTCAGCACCCGTACCGCTCACCTCGGCGTGGACACCAGTCTTATGGCAATCCCGACTGCAAGACCAAGATAACTCTAGAACCATAGCTCGTTAGAGTTGGATCTTGTAATTAATACGAAATATATACGTAGAAGCTACAGTCTTAGCGTTAGTCTCGGTCTTAGTTAGTCTTAGTTAGACAGGGTAGTTTGCTATATCCTGTGCATCTATGTTTGTCCTGATGAACTATGTTTGGTTTGGATCTTTGTAATGACTGTCACCAGAGTGTGGGTATCCCCTGCATTTTGGTTTACCTATTATGTTAATGGAGTTAGTTATATATAGTTGGGAAACCCTTTATTCCACTTTCCTCTTTATCTGAGAAGCTGTGTGGTCTGTGTTGGAGATCAGTGAAGATGCTCATCTGTTCAGTGCTGTTGAAGAATTCTATACTCTTTCCTTATGCTGCAAGATTTGCCAGATCAATTCTGATGTGTGGTTGCATTCTGCAGATGTCAGAGAACAGGCGCAGAGGAGGAAGGCGTGCTCAGAAGGAGCGAGCCGCTCAACAGGAGGAAGTGCCCCAGCAACAGCACCTGCCGCCCTCGCCCCCGATGTCGATCGAGCAGATGTTTCTGATGCAGACTCAGGCAGTTCAAGCCATCGGTCAGACTTTGGCCGCCATTCAGCAGCAGCAGCAGCAGCAGGCCCCACCTCAGCCTCAGATGCCTCAGATGCCCAGAGACAAGCGTGCTGAATTCATGAGAGGTCATCCACCAACGTTCGCTCACTCTTCTGACCCCATGGATGCTGAAGACTGGCTGCGCACTATGGAGCGGGAGTTGCATACCGCTCAGTGCGATGACAGGGAGAAAGTCCTGTATGGTCCCCGTCTGTTGAGAGGAGCAGCCCAGTCATGGTGGGAGTCTTACCTCGCCACCCATGCCCACCCTGACGCCATCACCTGGGAAGAGTTCAGAGGAAGCTTTCGTCAGTACCATGTTCCTGCAGGTCTGATGACAGTGAAGAAGGAGGAGTTCCTGGCCCTCAAGCAAGGGCCATTGTCTGTCAGTGAGTACCGGGACAGGTTTCTGCAATTGTCTCGCTATGCTCCTGAAGATGTCAACACCGATGCCAAGCGACAGTACTGTTTCCTGAGAGGCTTGGTTGACCCTCTGCAGTACCAACTGATGAATCACACCTTCCCGACATTTCAGCACCTGATTGACAGAGCAATCATGACAGAGAGGAAGCGTAAGGAGATGGAGGATCGTAAGCGCAAGATCAGTGGACCCCAGCCTGGAAGCAGCAATCGTCCTCGTTTCTCAGGCAATCAACCTCAGCAGTTCAGGCAGAACCAGCGTCCACCTCAGCAGCATCAACAGTTCCAAAGGAAGTATCCTCAGCACCAGTATCAGAACCGTCAGAGCAACCAGTCAGGAGGTCAGTTTCAGAGGCAGAATCAACAAGCACCTCGTCTTCCTGCCCCAGCAAACCAGCAGAACAATCAGGCAGCACCAGCTCAGGTTGGAAACAGGGCATGTTTCCACTGTGGAGAGCAAGGCCACTGGGTGATGCAATGTCCGAAGAAGGCAACCCAGCAGCAGTCAGGCCCCAATGCCCCAGCGAAGCAGAATGTGCCTCAGCCTGGAGCAGGCAATCGCTCTCAGCCGCGCTATAATCATGAAAGGCTGAACCACTTGGAGGCTGAAACAGTTCAGGAGACCCCCGGCATGATAGTAGGTATGTTCCCAGTCGACTCCCATATTGCAGAAGTGTTATTTGATACTGGAGCAACGCATTCTTTCATTACTGCATCATGGGTAGAAGCACATAATCTTCCAATTACTACCATGTCAACCCCCATTCAAATTGACTCAGTCGGTGGTACAATTCGAGCCGATAGCATTTGTTTGAATATAAGTGTGGAAATAAGGGGGATAGCGTTTCCCGCCAACCTTATAGTAATGGGTACTCAGGGAATAGATGTCATCCTAGGGATGAATTGGCTAGATAAGTATCAGGCAGTTATCAGTTGTGATAAAAGGACCATCAAGTTGGTGTCCCCACTAGGAGAGGAAGTGGTGACCGAGTTAGTCCCGCCTGAGCCAAAGAAAGGAAGTTGTTATCAGATAGCTGTTGATAGCAGTGAGGCAGACCCGATCAAGAGTATCAAGGTTGTGTCCGAGTTCCCAGATGTGTTTCCAAAGGACTTACCGGGTATGCCACCAGAGCGGAAAGTTGAGTTTGCTATAGAGCTTCTTCCTGGAACCGCCCCTATCTTTAAGAGAGCTTACAGAATATCCGGACCAGAGTTGGTTGAACTTAAGGAGCAGATTGATGAGCTGTCAGAGAAAGGTTACATCCGGCCAAGCACCTCGCCTTGGGCCGCCCCTGTCCTATTTGTGGAGAAGAAAGATGGCACCAAGAGGATGTGCATCGATTATCGAGCTTTGAATGAGGTCACGATCAAGAACAAGTATCCCTTGCCCAGAATAGAAGATCTGTTCGACCAGTTGAGAGGAGCCAGTGTGTTCTCCAAGATTGATCTGAGGTCAGGTTATCATCAGCTCAGGATCCGACCTTCGGACATTCCGAAGACGGCATTCATTACCAAGTATGGGTTGTATGAGTTCACTGTGATGTCTTTTGGTTTGACCAATGCGCCAGCGTTCTTCATGAACTTGATGAATAGTGTATTCATGGATTACCTTGATAAGTTTGTGGTGGTATTCATTGATGACATTCTGGTTTATTCTCAAAGCGAAGAAGAGCACACAGATCATTTGAAGATGGTATTGCAGAGATTGCGAGAGCACCAGCTGTATGCAAAGTTGAGCAAATGTGAATTCTGGATCAATGAAGTCCTGTTCTTGGGTCACATAATCAACAAAGAAGGATTGGCTGTGGATCCGAAGAAAGTGGCAGACATTCTGAACTGGAAAGCGCCAACAGATGCCCGAGGAATCAAGAGTTTCATTGGAATGGCCGGATATTATCGGCGATTCATTGAAGGATTTTCGAAGATTGCGAAACCAATGACAGCGTTGCTAGGCAACAAGGTTGAGTTCAAGTGGACCCAGAAATGTCAAGAGGCCTTTGAAGCGCTGAAAGAGAAGTTGACTACAACGCCTGTCCTAGTCTTGCCTGATGTGCACAAGCCCTTCTCGGTGTATTGCGATGCTTGTTACACAGGTTTGGGATGCGTGTTGATGCAAGAGGGAAGAGTTGTGGCTTACTCGTCCCGACAGCTGAAGGTTCATGAGAAGAACAACCCAATCCATGATCTAGAGTTGGCAGAAGTGGTTCACGCACTGAAGACATGGAGGCACTACCTATATGGACAGAAATGTGATGTTTACACAGATCACAAGAGTCTGAAGTACATATTCACTCAGTCAGAGTTGAATATGAGGCAGCGAAGATGGTTAGAGTTGATCAAAGACTATGAGTTGGAGATCCATTACCATCCAGGCAAAGCAAACGTAGTGGCAGATGCTTTGAGCAGAAAGAGTCAAGTCAATCTGATGGTCGCTCGTCCGATGCCTTATGAGTTGGCCAAGGAGTTTGACAGGTTGAGTCTCGGATTTCTGAACAATTCACGAGGAGTCACAGTTGAGTTGGAACCTACCTTAGAGTGTGAAATAAAAGAAGCGCAGAAGAATGATGAGAAAATCAGTGAGATCCGGCGACTGATTCTAGATGACAGAGGCAAGGATTTTCGAGAAGATGCAGAAGGCGTGATATGGTTCAAAGACCGCTTGTGTGTTCCCAATGTCCAGTCCATTCGGGAGTTGATCCTTAAGGAAGCTCATGAGACGGCCTATTCGATTCACCCTGGCAGTGAGAAGATGTATCAGGATCTGAAGAAGAAATTCTGGTGGTACGGAATGAAGAGGGAAATCGCAGAGCATGTGGCTATGTGCGATAGTTGCCGAAGAATGAAGGCAGAGCACCAGAGACCAGCCGGATTGTTGCAACTGTTGCAGATCCCTCAGTGGAAATGGGATGAAATTGGTATGGATTTCATAGTCGGATTGCCTCGCACTCGAGCCGGCTACGATTCCATTTGGGTAGTAGTGGACCGCTTGACCAAGTCAGCCCACTTCATACCTGTCAAGACCAACTACAGCAGTGCAGTATTGGCAGAATTGTATATGTCTCGGATCGTTTGTCTTCATGGTGTGCCAAAGAAGATAGTATCAGATAGAGGAACGCAGTTCACCTCTCATTTCTGGCAGCAGTTGCATGAAGCTTTGGGCACGCATCTGAATTTCAGTTCAGCTTATCACCCGCAGACAGATGGTCAGACCGAAAGGACCAATCAAATTCTTGAAGACATGTTGAGAGCCTGTGCATTGCAAGATCAGTCCGGATGGGATAAGAGATTGCCTTATGCAGAGTTTTCCTATAACAACAGTTACCAGGCCAGTTTGAAGATGTCACCATTTCAGGCGCTCTATGGAAGGAGTTGCAGAACTCCGTTGCAATGGGATCAGCCCGGAGAAAAGCAAGTGTTTGGGCCAGACATTTTGCTTGAAGCCGAAGAGAACATCAAGATGGTCCGAGAGAATCTGAAGATAGCGCAATCAAGACAGCGAAGCTATGCAGACACAAGAATAAGAGAGCTGAGTTTCGAAGTCGGAGACTTTGTCTATCTGAAAGTGTCACCGATCAGAGGAGTCAGAAGGTTCGGAGTGAAAGGCAAGCTAGCACCCTGCTACATTGGTCCGTATCAGATTCTTGCAAGACGTGGAGAAGTGGCCTATCAGCTCAGTTTGCCAGAGAATTTGGCTGCTGTGCATGATGTCTTTCATGTGTCTCAGTTGAAGAAGTGCTTGCGTGTGCCAGAAGAGCAGTTGCCAGTGGAAGGTCTTGAAGTCCAGGAGGACTTGACCTACGTTGAGAAGCCAGTGCAGATCCTTGAGGTTGCAGACAGAGTCACCCGAAGGAAGACCATCAGAATGTGCAAAGTTAGATGGAATCACCACTCTGAGGAAGAAGCAACCTGGGAGCGTGAAGATGATCTGATGGCTAAATATCCTGAGCTCTTTGCTAGCCAACCCTGAATCTCGAGGGCGAGATTCTTTTAAGGGCGATAGGTTTGTAACGCCCTGAATTTGGGGGTAGAATTTTTTCTTCTTTTCTCTCACCAAATTCGGGCGTTACTCTCTTTTCTATTTCCCTGTTTGCTCCTTCCCAATTTCAAACCAGTATAGCGACAAGTGCCCGCGTCATGTATAAACCAAAACCTAAGTGTCATGGGTGTTGCATCATGCCGAAGCACTTTTCTTTGTCTGATGTTGAGTGTTTGTCTCGTTCCGTTCCGGATTTCGATTCGCGATTTAATTCCGTTTAGTGGTCCACGCACGTCGTGGGTTTTCAATCCGCGAAGTGGCTCGACCCAGCCTAGCCCAGCCCAGCCCAGCCGGCCCGGTTCGACCCGGCCCAGCGCGCCCCTGGCGCCCCCCCTCTCCTCCCTCTCTCATTTGGATCTCCCGCGCAACAACCTCTCCTCTCCCTCTTCCACCTCTCTCTCCCCGTGGTGCCCTAGGATTTGGAGACGGCGATCACCGGATTTTGGACCCCGAGGTGAGCTCCCCTCCCCTCCCCTTCTCCTCTCTCTCTCCCTCTCCCTCCTCTTCTCTCCCCCTGCTCGCGCGCGCCCCTGCCCTCCCCGCTCGCGGCGCGCGGCCCCGCCCGCCCCCTGCTCGCGCGACGGCGCCCCCCGCCCTTCCCCAGCCCCGGCGCGGCGACGCCCCCGCCCTCCCCTGGCCCGCGGCGGCGCGGCCCTACCCCCCTGCCCGCGCGGCGTCGCGCGGCCCCGCCCCCCTGCCTGCGCGGCGGCGCCCCGGCCCCGCTCCCTGCTTCCCCGGCGCGGCGTGGACCCGCCCGGCCTCCCCTCGCGGCGGCGCCCGCGGCCCCGCCCTGCTCCCTCCCCGCGGCGGCGCTCGCCCCCGTCCCAGTCCCGTGCGCGGCGGCGCGGCCCCGGCGGCCCCTGCTCGCCCGGTGCGGCCCCGGCGGCTTCCTGCTCGCCCGGCGCGGCCCCCGGAGCGGCGGCGCGGCCCCGGCGTGGTCCGGCCCCCGGCGCGGCCCCTGGCCAGTTCAACCGCCCCCTGGCCGGTTCAACAGCCCCCCCCCGGTTCAACAGCCCCGGCCCGGTGGCCCGCCCCCGTCCCGGCCTCGCCCGACCGTATCCTCGCTCGCCCGCGCTCGCGATGATTATTTGTTAGTCGATAGTTAATGTCAAACTCCGTTAGTTAGCGTGCTGCGTCGCGCGCTTCGCCGCGCGACGGATTGTCTAAATTCAGATTCTATCTATGTGCTGCGTCGTGCGCTTCGTCGCGCGACGATCCATTTTAATTTCAGGTTGTTTAAGGTGTAACGCCGCGTGTGTATTCACGCGACGTTCCACTTTAGGCTCAGTTTAGTCGACGCTTAACGTCTTTTCATAACTAAGGCGAAGTGTCTCGTTGCGTGCTCAGCCGCGCGACGAGTCGTCAACTTCTTAATTTGTTTTAGAGTGCTGTCGCGCGTCTCGCCACGCGACCATCCTCTTTATTTATCTCCACCTGCTTATAATGATTAGACATGAAACATGACTTTACTTTACGCTAAACATAGTGTCTACATTAAATTTCCTTCCATTAAGCGAGTGGTTAATTTATAATCATGTAACGTGATCGTTTCTCGACTGTCTTTTCCTCTTTCTCTCTTAACCGTACTCGCGAGCCCGCGTGGAACGTCTGTTTACTTATTGCATTCTATTGTATGGTGTACTGTTCTTTTGTATTGAATATGTGGATGTATGTATGTTTGCGCTCGCATAGAGAACGATCCGGTCGAAGAGCCCGAGGAACTCGCAGGAGAAGCCCCTGAGCAGCAGTCGGTTGGTGGAGGCAAGTGTCCCTTGACCTATCTATGTCCTATTCATTATTTAATTCACCTCCCGCTTTACATATTTATGCCTAAGTTTTGACTAGCTTTGGTTATCCATGTCCTTGTTTACCTATTTGGGTTGGATTATTATTGTTTAGCTTTATGCTATTGCTTAACTCTAATCAATGAACATGATGAGATTATCTATGATACGCTGTTTTCCCTTCTCTTATTATGATGTTGTACTTGTGGTCATCAAGGGGGCTCGAGCAGTTTCTCGAGTGCCTCTCCGTAAGGACCTGTTCTATGGATGACCGCCCGGGAAAACAGTGCAACCATGAGGGTGGAATGGGATGCCCTTAGCTGAGTAATTAGAGGACCCGGGGTGTAGTTCACTTAGCCGTCGTGCCGTCAATGGGGCTCGGTGTATGCGGCTCGCTCTGCCAAGTTTGGGTTCGCCCCTTGGGGAGGAGTGCGGTGCATTTAGGAAACCTAACGGGTGGCTACAGCCCCGGGGAATCTTTGTAAAGGCTACGTAGTGAAACCCTGCTTATTCACCTTGGTAGTGTTTAAGGGTTTGATCGGCCCGAGGCAAGAGGGAATCACGGCTTGTGGGTAAAGTGCACAACCTCTGCAGAGTGTTTGAAAACTGATATATCAGCCGTGCTCGCGGTTATGAGCGGCCAAGGTAGCTCCAGTGATTAGTGGTGCTTGATCAGAGACATTATGGTACAGGTGGTTATGAGATCGATGGTTTCGGTTATGACTATGGTGCTGGTAAGTGGTATTCTTTCCGTTTGGAAAGGGTACATCGGGTTAATAACTTGGGTTAATGCTAAAACTTGGCTTTCTATTAGTAAATAATAACTTGACCAACTAAAAGCAACTGCTTGACTTATCCCCACATAAAGCTAGTCCACTACAGCCAAACAGGATACTTGCTGAGTATGTTGATGTGTACTCACCCTTGCTCTACACACCAAACCCCCCCATCCCCAGGTTGTCAGCATTGCAACCACTGCTCAGGCGAAGATGAAGCTGTGGAAGGAGACTTCCAGGAGTTCCAAGACTACGACGAGTTCTAGGTGTGGGTTGGCGGCAACTCCAGTCGGCTGCCTGTGAAGGCCGCGGTTATCTACATTTCTTTTCCGCACTTTGATTTATTGTAAGGACTATATGGACGTCTCAGACGTATGATGTAATCGACTATTTCCCTTCTTAATACTATTTTGAGCACTGTGTGATGATGTCCATGTTATGTAACTGCTGTGTACGTGAATAACTGATCCTGGCACATACATGGTTCGCATTCGGTTTGCCTTCTAAAACCGGGTGTGACATTATGGCCATGATCCTGTTGAGAGATCTCTTCCTCTCAGGTTCCTTTGTCGTTTGTGTGTGGAGGCTAGCAGGTTTGGCTGACTGGATTAAGAGATAGAGAGAGGAGAAATCTGGTTTGTCTCAGTGCCGCACACAGGGAGAAAATCTCTGGTTTGACGTGTCCAAGGCACGCGTCCCAATGCCATCTTCTGGCACAAGACAGAGAGGTTAGTTATGCACGTTTTTGTCAATGGGGCCATTAGGATTTGAGTTAGGGATCAAGGTGAACACGCTTGATCTTTGGCTCAAGGTCTGAAATTCAGAATTCTGAATTTCAGAGTTCCCTAATGAAATCCCACTTGAGAGGCTTGTTTAGGGTTTTATTTAAATTGTTTTGGCCAAGCTTCCATAATCTTTGTTGTTGCTTATTTAGTATATTTTAATGTTTATAATTGGCCCAAGCCATGATTCTATATTCTTCATACTCTTTTGCCCTTTCTCTTGAATTTTGTTTATAGGGCTCAACTAGGGTTTTTATTGGAGTTGCACATTTTGCCTTTTTGAAAAACCCATTTGTTTTGAACATGATACTTTTAAGTATAAGCTTAGTGGATCCTTTATTCTTAAGTCAATTTGATGCTCATGCTTAATTTTGGTTCACATAAGATGATGGTTCTTGGGTTAGCACTTGAGAGAAACCCTAGGTGACACTAGGGTGTCACAGGCACTCGAACCCAAAACAATTTCTGATGAGCTATGAGGCAACAATATCCTCATACGGAGGCAATGCAGCTGTCATGGCTAAATCCTTCGCAGTTCGGAACGTGGCCGAGACATGGTATTCATCCCTTCAGCCAGGGACAATCACGTCATGGCAGAAGCTCAAAGACATGCTGGTGACTAGTTTCCAAGGCTTTCAGACGAAGCCAGTAACAGCTCAGGCTTTGTTCTAGTGCACGCAAGATCATGAGGAGTACCTTCAGGCATATGTTCGAAGGTTCTTGCGACTCAGAGCACAAGCGCCCACAGTGCCCAATGAAATTGTCATTGAGGCCATGATCAAGGGTCTTCGACTAGGACCTACGGCTCAATACTTTGCTAGAAAGCCACCACAGACTCTGGAGAAGCTGCTTCAGAAGATGGATGAGTACATCCGCGCTGACAACGACTTCCGCCAAAGAAGGGAGGAAGCTTATAGGTTCTCGGAGATGACCAGGGGCTTCGGAGGAAGAATCCACCCAAGGCACGTCAGGTCAATTCACAGCTCCAGTCAGAATGACAACAAACGAGGCCAGCTTCAGAGGTCACCGTACACCTCACAATCTTCGGGGCAACAACAAAGCTCTTTCAGGCCGCCAGCTCCAAGGGGCAGAGGCGCCAGGGGCTTCGGAGGAAGATTTGGGGATCAGCCCAGGAAGATATATTGCTTATTTTGTGGTGAGGACAAGGGCGCTACTACAAGAATGTGCCAAATCACCATTCAGAAGCAAAAGGAGATCGCAGAAGCCGAAGCTTGCCAGAATCAGCCGAAGCAGGTCTTGCACACTGCTTCGTGCCACTCTCCCTACATACGAGAATATGTAGGTAATCATCCTGCAGCTTCTGTTGCTTCGGCTAGCCATTCACAAGCTTCCTGGCCACAGCTCCCACCCCCACCACCACTGCAACCGACCTATTCCTGAGGCCAGTAGCCAGAAGGGCGCCAACATTCCCAACAACAACGTGAATTTAGGGAAGAATCCGAAGCTAGCACAGTCAACAGTACTATGCCAGAATCAAAGCACATTTATTGAGCGATATCCTACCTCTGAAATACTTTTATGTTCCATGTCATTTTGATTTTCAATAAGGAACAAGTAATGTAAATCTAGTTTAAATTCCTTGTAATAATTTTGCTTCTATTAGAATGGAATATATCTTCTCCACAGACTTACGAAGCTCGAAAATTGCCGAAGCTCAAAAGTCATTCCTAAGGGAATACAGAGCTAAAAACTGCCAAAGCTACAAAAAGTCGTTCCTAAGGGAGCGCAGTGTAAGTTTTCTGCTCAAAAGCCGTTCCAAAAGGAATGCAGAGCCAAATACCGCCAAAATATAAGGCGAAGAAGTTCAAAAGACGTTCCTAAGGGGATGTAGAACTTATACCGCCGAAATTGAAGGCGAAGAAGTTCAAAAGACGTTCCTAAGGGGATGCAAAACTTACACCGGAAAATAAACGGTGAAGCCGAAAAATAAACGGCAAAGAGATTCTAGTCGTTCCTAAGGGGACGAGAGATTGTGTGTTTTAGTGTGGGCGTGTGGGTGTGCGTCTTCGCATTAGCATCATTTTTTGCATCATATCATCACATCATCCCGCATAGCATCACATCATACATCATATCGCACCTATGACACGAATTGAATACGAAGTCGATCTTCGGAGAATGCTTTGAAAAAATGAAAATGTGCTAAGGCACAAAGTAAGTTGAGAAATACAGTTTCATCAGCCCTGTTATAAAAGAAGGGATCCCTTGTTTATGAAGCATGGATATTTTTACAAAGCTTGGACATTTTTACGAAGCTTGGATATTTTCACGAAGCATGGATCTTTTTCTTTACGAAGCATGAAAAGAAGGGAAGGTGTTTTTTCGCCGAAGGCTCAAAAACGGTATGTACATAAAGTTTCATGCATCGCAAAGAAGTGAATTACAAACAATTTACATATTAGATTCAAGGATGTACACATCAAATATTACAGTCTTGTTACAATAAAGCTACATTGACCATTTAAAAATGTTTTTACAATAAGTGCTAG
The DNA here is from genome assembly GCF_902167145.1 of Zea mays. NCBI lineage: Eukaryota > Viridiplantae > Streptophyta > Magnoliopsida > Poales > Poaceae > Zea > Zea mays. The sequence goes on along the minus strand of NC_050096.1, from coordinate 124,852,155 downwards.
TCTTCTTTCAGGATCTTCTCTGCAACTTTATTTAGCAATTTATTGATGACTTCGTCAACAATAGATTCAGCCATATTAACGATTTCCAGTGCTTCCTTCGTTTTTGGATCGGCTAAGGGGTCGAACGGTTCCTGTGGCGGAGATAATTCAACTACAGTGGAAAAAATTAATCAGTCCGAAGCCACAAAAACAAATTTCGAAGCTGAACATCAAAAGATATTACCTATACGTTTTTCGCGATCTGCGGCTTCTTCAGCTCGCGTTGCTTCTGCTCGAGCGTCATGGATGTATTTTTCACTTTTCTTCATAATTTCATGAGCCATCTCTCGGCCACCATTCACCCAGACATCATTATAGAATTTTCCGCCCATCAAGGTTGCTTCTGCTAAAGGATCCTTCGTGACACTTGCGGAGAAGGCAACTTCGGCCTGGGCCATGGTCTTGATGTGATCGCATCCCGCATTCTGCAAGATAGCTGAAATCCCTCGCGCACTTGAAATTGCACAGACATCCCCGCGATCACTTAAGATTTCTTCGAAGCTCTCGGCCTCCCCACTTATTCATTCAATAACACCTTCGAGGTCGCCTCGTATGAAGTTTTCTTCGGTAGAATAGGCGCCCACGTTGGCGAAGCTAGTTTTTATTTTCTTCACACAGTCCAAGGATTTTTCAAAGCATCTTTCCTTGGATGTGCGAAGTTCTTCAACGTTTTTCTCCAAATATTTTTTCCAATATTCACTGATTTCTCGGTTAGCTTCTGAGAGTGCGCATTTTTCTTTAACTTCGGTCAGTTGCCTCCAAAGGTCTTCAATTTCAGTTTTTGGGGCTTCGGCCTGGGCTTTGAAGTTAGCTTCATCTTCTTTGACTCTGTTAACCAGAGAGTATAAGATTTTGTTTTTTTCGAGACCTTCGCTTCTCAGTTCAATTACCTCTGAACGAAGGTTGTTCAGGGCCATTGTATAGCCTTCATCCTCTATATTTTTCTGTGCCCTAAGGGCATTACTAAGAATCAAGCCCTGTAAGTGGAGGAAAGAATAAGCATGACAAATAAAATACCTCATTTTTCGAATTTAGAGTCAGTTTTTATACCTTTATGCTATTGTATGCTAGGCTGTCAGCAAGTTCGTCCTTCGATAAAATCGAAAGACCATCTTCCAGCTTCGGGAATCCAATGCTTTTACCTATCTCCCGACAAACGAATATTTCTTTGTTATCTGGGAGACAGTACAAAAAATCTTCTTCGCCACTGCCATTGAACACTAATGCCCCCTTCGGATATTTCAATTTTTGGGCATAGTGTCGTGCTTCTAGCATTTCTTCTTGAGATAGTTCCTTTCCCGAAGCATGACGAATGATGTACTTAGTGCTTTCTTTTGAAGCTTCGAGCGCAGGAGTTTCGACCTTTTCAGATGCAATTTGCTCTGTCGCCTTTTCTTCAACTACGGCAGGCTCTGTCTTAGTGAGCACTGAAGGCCCAGCTTCGGCTTCAGCTTGAACTTGCGCAGCTTCGGCTTTCCTAGTTTCAGTATCGACCTGCGATTTAGTTTCAGCTAGAATGACTTTCTTTACGAGAGTAAGACTTAAGACTTTCGTCGTTTCCAGCACAACATCTAGCACGTTTGCCATCCTTCTCTTAGGAGTGGCAGCAGAAGTCTTTTGTATCTTCGGCAGATCTTCCTCTATTGGAAGGCTCAAAATCTCTGGCATCTTCATTGTTTCTTCTATTTTTGGCTTTTCAGCCTTACCAACCTTCGTTTCAACCAGCTTGACTGTAAGCACCTTCGGCATTACAACTGGCTCTTCAGTGCTCTACGCAGACGAAACAACTTATTTTGTTTTGGCAGCTGAAGAGGCCCCTTCGCCAAATTCAGGTATCACGGCCGGTTCGATGTAACACGACCAGTGAGTTAGAACCTTCATCTTCTTGCCCTTCAGCTCAGCTGTGATGGTCGAAGCGGCAACCTTTCTAGAAACATCAATCTTTCTTTTTACCCCTTGCCCTCGCAGCGAGTAACAATAGTCAGGGTATACGAAGCCAATAGCATCGAATACCCTATTCAACCTTTTCTTATTCCGACCCCCGAAGGCTGAGGACAAGACATTGTCCTCGGTTTTGGAATACGCCCCAAGTAACTCGTCGCTAGTAGCTTCAATGCACTTCAGCCAATCATCATTTGGTTCATCAAACTTATCTCCCAACCTGAATGTATACTTCAGCCAGACCAAACCACCTTCACTAAAGTTAGTGATGGTCTCCTTCAGCATTTCCCAGCTTTCCACAAGCGGCCATACTCTGAATGCTATATGTTCTTGAATTAAATCTCTTGTGCCAATGAAGGAGCAAATAGTACTGAAGGCCTTCTGACACGCTTCGGCAACGTCATCAATTTCGACCTTCGGCCTTCGGAGGCCGAAGCGGGACTAGATGGGACGCATAATGATTTCTTTTATGTCTTCCCTCATCTTTAGGTCATTCTTCACATAAAACCACTCTTCCATCTAGGCCCCAGGCCATCTTTTCCAAAATGTCGGCACTGGGTGGCTAGCGTTGGGGCGAGCGATAAATCCATAATGTGACGGAACCTCCCAAGTAATTAGGCCCACCTATAGTTGTCCTTGTCCAACGGACCTCAGACAACCCTGTAGGTGCCCCTGAACTACTTGACAAGCTCGGTATCTTTCCTTACCTTACCAAGAACGTTTCACCCGTCTTGCAGACATTACAGAACATCGGAGATAAAGAAATGCGGAAGCGATTACATAAATTACATTTATTTCAAAAGCAAGCTTAAGTTATTTTATTACAGACCAGAACTAAAAAGGCGAGTGCTGAGTAGTAATATTATACAAACCAAGGGAGGCACAGACTCCTCCCGATAAGTTATAAGCAAAAGATCCTATGTGGAGGACCGAGTCCTCCCGCACTTCAGTCTTGTTTTTCTTCTTTAGGAACCACCTTGGCACAGAAGCAGCAGAAATCTGCTACTTCCTCACCTAAAAACAACGAAGGGATAAACCCTGAGTATGGAATTACTCAGCAAGTCTTACCCGACTAAAGAAAAGACTCTCAAGGGTATGCTGGTTATATGGGAGTCAAGGTAAGGCTTTTCAATAATCAAAGACTCTGTTTTGCAGAAATGCTTACTAAAGTGGATCCTTAAAAATCCAATTTTATTTGTCAAGTTAAGTACAATTACCTGCAACTAGAGTTCTTTCTACCCTAGTTCAATCACTGGTCCTGCACTAGCCAATTTCTTAACAAAAGCCCATCATCTTTAGTGGAATGCTACGTGTAGGGCAGTGACCAAGTCTTCATAACCGCGAAGGTACGGCGATCCGAATCGATTATACTCAGTTGAGGATCTCCAATCACACGACATATGTAGCACTTAACCCTTGCATATGTCAACCCGCCACCGGGGTTCTTAAGACCAGATCAGGTTCACGCAAACCGAGAGCACAGATACACCACCGTCCAGCCTCTTGCCACGGAGGGTACACGCTACTCTCGCCACCGCTCCACGCCCATTTTGTGTTATCTTATTCTGGCCTTAGTCTGCCCGAGGCAAGGCTTACCCATGACGAGGCATGTGACCAGTTAAAGGGTCCTCGATCATCAAGCCTACATCGACAAGGTCCTTAATCGACTCAGACGGAGAAACTACACCGAGACTTTCTTCTCGTGCAAGTCACCCGCCCGGTCTCAGCTTAATCATTTCAACCCAAAAACTTGGTACCTGGCAGAGGTACATCTTTTTCGATGTTAAATCCATTTTAACCATGATGGATTCACCATCAAGTTTTATTTTCGAAAATAACCCTCCCACTTTGCCAAACATCTTTTGTAAAACAAATCCTTTTGTTTTTCTAAAGCAATACTAAGCATAGTAAAACCTTTTTGTAAAAACAGGATTTCAAGGAGGGTAATCAAGATCAAGGAAGGTAATGCAGGAATTGTTTAATCAATCAACTCCTATCACCTAATGCAGCAAGCAAGTGAGAAAGATTTTAAAAACATCAAGGGAGGTGGCAAATGCACCGGGGCTTGCCTTCGTTCACAGGTGAGTCAGGTTCGGATCCACAAATATCGAAGTAGAAGCAGTTGCCTGCTTGAGAATCCGAAGGTGGTGGTGTCCTTTCCTCGGTGACTTCTATTTCTTCTTCATGTTCTAACATCACCATATATATGTATAAGAATGGATGCCATGGGATGCTCATGAGGATGCAAAGATAATATAAACTTATTATCTATGTCTTGAATACAACTTTCCTTCACGGAACTCCGAGAACTTAGGGTTTCCGGAGTCGGTAAAGGAGTTCATAGGGCAGGGGGTGTTTTGGGGTTTTAATTATCAAACTTGGTCCAAATCAATTCAAACCCTACCCAAGGCTTCTAAATATTGTTTTAAGTTCATATAAAAAGTTTAGGCATTTTTGGACTTATCATCTATTTTCTAAAAATCCATAACTAACACTTTTAATTACTTTAAATGCCCTAAAATTCCTTATTTCCACTAAAAATTACAAAACTATTTTTATTAAATTCTAGGGAAAATAACAAGCCTAGGAAAATTGGTTTCACAATTTTATCATTTTTCTACTGTTTTCTATAATTGTTTTGGCTCTGGAGATAAAAGAAAAAGAAAAACAGAAGAATAGTATTGGACTGAATCCAGCCTAGGTCGGCCCACTACCAGAAGAAATGCGCGTGCTCGCGCCCGCGCTGGCAGACTTGCACAGAGGCCCTTGGGGTTTTAACTAACTGGAGATGGGTTTGATCACTATTCTACTGTGTCACTGACCACTTGCAGATAAGCCCCCGACTTTCTATTCCTTCACACAGCTAAGTCCCCAACGGCGCTCGCACGCGGCTGAGCTCCGACGAGCTCGCAGACCGACCGATTGGGGCAACGGCTAGGGTTCCCAAGCAGCGGACATGAAATTGGGGCTAGCCTGACCATTTCCCCCAACCTAATTGCAGCTAAGACCAACTACGTAGCTCTAGCCACGGTGGCCGTGAACCCCATGGCAAGACAGCCGTGTTCCCGGCGATTAGGGGCGGTTTGGTTCGATTGGAAGGGTCGGAGAGCATCACCAATACGTAAGTATGCTAGAACAGGGATGAAAAAGGAATGAGCAGACCTGGGGACGGCTGGCCGCGGTGATGGTGTTCTTGCGGTGGCGGAAACCGAATTGGGGGAACTGTGAAATTCAAGCTCGCTGGCGATCAACTGAGGACAATACTGGGTGTCGGGGTTCTTGACTACCCTACGGAGCTTGCGGTGGCTTCAATTTATAGAGAAGTTAAGCGGCGGTGACGAATTCGGCCGAGCAGTGCTGGCGGCCGGAGGAGGAAGAAGAGTACTAGCGCAATGGATTCGTGGCTTCTACCGTGGCGGTCATTCCGGCGATCAACGGAGAGTCACTAAGGCTTACGGCGATGCGGTGGAGATACTCAGGCACGTGGCACAAGGCCAGAAGGCGGCTCTCGTCGATGAACTTATCTGCCACAGCCGCAGAGCACGAGGGGTACGGCGGTGAGTCACCGGAGTTATCCCCAGGTGCATGGCTTTTACTTGGCGGCCTTATCGGGTCATCGGCGACGTGAATCACAACGGCGGTGGCGCGAATCACGGCGAAGATCGGTCGTCGGCGGTGAGGACAGCCGCGCTGGCGGTCTGATCCGGTGTAGACACTGTACCATGGGAAATGGTATTCAGTCGACTGACAGAGCAAGTTGGAGCTTGATTTTCTCTCAAATTTCCATGGCAACCTATCCGAGGTTCTGCAGCAAAGTTGTTGTCCATTATACCATCTTCATCTTTGTTACAGCAGCCATGGGCAAATTCTTACTAGATTAGTCATAAACTGTTTCCAAAGATGATCCAATGTCACTGTCAGTCTGATTTTCAGACTTAATCCGCGTGACAGCCAAAGTTTGGGCATGATTATCTCCCATTTTCTTACAAGAACATGGCTTGCACTCTTAAGCAAACTTGTTGTCCTATAATTGGGCTATAATTTTGATGTGGTGACCTAGGGCACAAACCCCATAATTTGAAAGTTACATGGGCTTCAAGTTGAGGCAATCACACTGAAATGCACACTTAACCAAAAAGGGTTAAGTATGGCTCTTTTGCACTTAAGTCCAAATCTCAAGTTTTGGATTGCAAATTCACATATGATTGACCCAAATGACCTAATATACTTATTTAACTTGGTTTTTGCACTTTAACCCAAAAGTGGACTAATTTTGCACATAGGCCCCTAGGGTTTAGTTCCAGGGTTCCAATTAGGGTTTCTGGTACCCAGGGGTATAAATGTGACTCCACTTTGTTTTTGGGGATATTTTATGACTCTTTCCCTAAAGCCTTTAGGTTTTCTCAATTTGGGTTAGGTTTTACCCCTTTAATCCCTATTTAGGGTAAAGCTTCCTATCCAGGGTCCTATTTGCAAAACATTAAAACAATACAACTTGTTTGAAATTTTTGCCTAGTGAATGCACTCTAGGTGTGTCAAACATATGCAATGCCAATGCTTATGATGCCATGCTCAAGTTTTAGTTATAGTAACACCAGGGGTGTTACACATAACAACCGAAGTTGTTGTGGTACTGTTCTTTACCCATGGCCTTCGTCTCATATAGAAGTTCGTGCATACTGCAGAAGCACTTCACGCTTGGCTCTAGCCCTTGACTCCTTACTGTCCAGACAAAAATCCCCATCCTTATTATGGCTTTGGGGGTGATCTGATGAAGGAAGATTTGGTAGGTCTTCAGCACTTCAACTACAAACTTGCTCAGAGGGAACCGAAGTCCAGCCTTGAAGAAGCTTCGGTAAATCACAACTTCGTTCTCCTCAGGGGCAGGGACGTTGTTGTCTCCGTCAGCCCTCACAATAGACATATCCCGAAAGTACCTTCCTCTCATGTTCTTAAGATGACTCTGTTTGATGGTTGATTTTCCGAAGATTGAATGACTTGGCCGCTAGGGCCGATCCTCAGAATCTTCATCCCCACTTTCCGCATCATAGCTATCACTGTCACCAGTATCTTCAGACAAACCTTCCAGTATCTCTTTAGTAATTTTCTCTGTGTTTGTTTTTGCCATCGATTCAATAAATCCAGCAACATAAGGATCCACAGACTGCTTCTTCTCAAACAGCTTCGCTTCTTCGGTCAGCTTCGTTTCCGCAACAACCATCTCTTCCTGAGACATCTTTTCTCCAGACATGGTGAAAATGCGTTTTTTAAACCGAAGTTCAGAGAGCTTGAAAATCTAGCAAGCGCTAGTGAGCAAGAGCTAAAAGATTGAGAAAATAATGCAAATAGCACAAGCAGCGTATCAAATGCAGTTAGTGTGAGTTCTTATTTATACGCCCAGTGCACTGCAAATTGGAGGGCCCCGTCTGTCATTGACTGTTTCTATTCTAGCAAAGGGAAGGTGTTTTTTCGGACCTTCGGCTTAAGGCCTTTGTCCATGTCACAGTCTGAATTCGTTATCTTAACAAATTAATACTGCGAGGGGCTACTGTTGGGGGCCTTCGTCTTCCGAAGGTCCTCAAAAACATGATTTAACAATGTTTTCCAAGTGTAACATATGAGCAGGTACCTTCGGACTCGGGTTAAAAGCATACACGATGTGAAAAGCATGGTCGCGATGAAGGCTGATGTTGCTCCGAAGCTATGCACAAGGGAACTTCGGCTCAATGGCGGGAAAATGAACCGACTTAAAGGGGAAAAGGCTATCTAGTCCCCGTTGGGTTGTCCATAAGTCAATAGTAAATATGTAGGGCATGAATGTAAATTTACACAGGCTGCGCCATGTGCCTATAAATAGATGAACAGTACTCCCGTACTGTTCACGCTGACTTGTATTCATTTGTGTGTCACGCTTGGACTTTTACCTTCTGTCAAGCTGAAGATACAAATGTAATTCAATATTGTTTCTGTTTATCCATGTTAATATAAATAAGATATATTAATAATGTCATATGATTATTTATGTTGTCTCTTATATTTCATATGCTTCTTCTTTCATTAACACATGCTGTGAAGATGAAGGTATATCCTTCATGACCTTCGTCGAAAGATCATTATATCCTAAGGGAAATAATGCTTCGAAGGACGATGGACCTTTAACCATTAACATTTGTGTTGCCTTGTTATTAATTCATAGCATTTGAGAACAAGTCCCCAACAATAAACCAAGCTCAAGTCCTATATCAACCTTAGCTAAAGCATAACGTTAATAATCTAATAAAACTTCGACTCACCAGTATAGGACACCCACGACTTAGAATAAGAATATAAGCCACTCAACTAGTTTTTATAATTATTATTCTAGACTATTATGCATAATATACCAAATAAATAAAATATCTTATTTATCCATAATCTAACAAGTAGAACATTACCATACATCATAAAGTTCTATGAAACTGCTTTCCTAGCAACGAAAGATCTAAAGCGCTTATGCGCATTCTCCACTGACAGTCCTCGGGTTTTCACAGGAATAAACTTATTGATGTTCTTCGCTTCCTAAATATTTTGTGTAACAACAATTATCTATTTATGACACTTAATCAGTCAATAAACATAGAGTTTTTCACAAGATCATAATTTTGATCCTAAAGAGTTAAATCATTAACGTGTAAAGCCTATTATGTAGTTTTCATAAGTCACCTAAAGTGAACCTTATGGTGATACTTGCTTTAAACTAATTAAAATAATGATGAACATTTATTCACGATGATTTAATTATGTGACCAAATTCAAATATGACATTTAACTGATCAATAAACATGGAATACGACAACTACTAAGGTAATGCATCATTCCACCACTTAATTAAATTGGCATAATCAATTTTAAAGGACCTATCGACTAGTCGTTAGAGACACTAGACCTATTCCTCATATTATTACTTCGACCACATAGCGCAGATATATCTACCCATAAATTTTTCGCATAATTAGCAAGCTCATATCCATACTTCATCTCAGCCAAACTAGCATAAACAATATATTGCCATCAACTATATATTCACTTCATGTAAGCTATAGATAGATAATCATCGCGACTAATAGATATGCCCGATCTACTCCTCAATCCAACTAGCATAAACAACAATTTAGCTTACCATGACCAATTTGATTTAAATCCACGAGATCGTCCATGCTCTTCGGTTCGAACAGTCCATCAAACACCACATGGCTTTGATTTCTTCCTTAACGACGTCACGGAATAGCACACATGCAGTAACAAAGAATTTGAGAATCATTACCGCGTGCACTGTCACCAAAATTGACTCGACATTCACTCAAATGGCGACGACTCTTGGCTCAGGAATTCTACCGAACACGAAGCAAGTGTTGCATTGGGCTTTCCTTCCTTCATCTAACTCCTTTCTTCTCCATCTCTTGACACAGCAAGGCCGAGCACGGTTGATGGCGACTAGCGAAGGAGCTCCAGCAGGGAGAGAGTCGAGGGGAGGACAAGGAGCTGGGACGGCCAGTCCCGTCGCGCGGGCCACCACAGTCTGCATGCGTTCGTCTCCGCGTCCTGCTACGCGGCGGTCGACTCCGAGCACCTGGGAGATGCGCGGCCGAGCGCCATGGGAACCAAGGCGAGGTCGCGGCTAACAGAGGAGCACGGTGTGGAGGTGAGCTGCAGTGGGCGTGGGGCTGGAGACGACCGAGAGAGCTCCACGGCGATGGGGGCGCTACCGAGGTCGGCCTCCGTGAGCTGCGAGGGGAACGACGACGCGCAGGAAGACGGAGCCAAGCCATGGAGCTGGAAGCCAAGCGAGCAGATAGGGGCGACCATGGCTGGGAGGAGTTGGGAGGTGGAAGATAACGGTTGGGCGGCGGAAGGCAAGGCACGACTAGGGATGGAGCTTGGCACGGATGAAATCCGAGCAGGGAAGCAGGCGGGCGTGGGAGGAAGACGATGGAGCGTGGCCAGGGATAAGGCCGACGGCCAACACAGTGAAAAAAAATCAGAGGAGAACGGTGAGCGGTGGAAGAAGGAAAAAGATCTCTACGATGGCGGTAGTGGATAGAGTTGAAGATATTTTTTTTTCAGATTTTTCCTTTGTCCCTTTTTTTAAAAGGAAATTGCTGATATTTTGGGGTATAAAATGAGGGTCTATAAGATATATAAAAGGGCCGAACAAAATAAGATCGACAACCATATTTGGACACGATTTACTACCAAATAACTCAAGATTATCAATCTCGCGCCAGATTTCTCTCGGACAACGCACGATTCAGATTATTTTGCACTGAACATTTTAATCTTCGAATTCTAATAAATTTGTTTTGTTTGGGATGAACACAAAGGGCTGAACTAAATTTCAAAATCGTATTTGCGTGAGCGATGAATATTAAATAATCACCAGACTCGCCAATCTCCAGAACAAATATGTTCTGACTACGCAACGCAGTTAGAACAAGCCGGATAGACAAAAACGGAAATGATATCAGAACTTTTTTTTGATAGTTGAATATTAGAACATAGAGACCATTATTATTGCCGATATTTCGTGCTTGATTTCATAAGCACAGTTTAACAGGAAGTTAACACCAAGGGTGTTACAACCAGAATCTCTTCTTCAGGTCTTGGTACATCTTCTCGCTACTAGAGTGTATAGAATACGCTGTCTCATGAGCTTCCTTGAGAATCAGTTCCCAAATTGATTTCATGTCGGGAACGCACAGTCTATCCTTGAACCATACCACTCCTTCTGCGTCTTCATGGAAACTGAACCTTTCCCATCAATGATCACCTGCCGGATCTCGTTGATCTTCTCATCGTCTTTGTGAACTTTCCTGATGTCTTGCTCCAGAGTGGGTTCCAGCTTGACTATCACTCCTAGAGTGTTGTTCAGAAATCCGAGACTCAGCCTGTCAAATTCCTTTGCTAGCTCGTACGACATCGGGTGAGCGGCCAACATATTAACTTGACTCTTTCTGCTCAAAGCATCTGCGACCATATTTGCTTTGTCTGGATGATAATATATCTCCAGCTCATAATCTTTGATCACCTCTAGCCATCTTCGCTGCCTCATGTTTAGCTCTGATTGAGTAAATATGTACTTGAGGCTCTTGTGATCCATGTAGATATCACACTTCTGCCCATATAAATAATGCCTCCAGGTCTTCAGTGCATGAACCACTACTGCTAACTCCAGATCATGAGTGGGATAATTCTTCTCATTTTAGTGCATGAACCACTACTGCTAACTCCAGATCATGAGTGGGATAATTCTTCTCATGAACCTTCAGCTGGCGGGACGAGTATGCCACTACTTTCCCTTCCTGCATTAACACACATCCTAGTCCGATGTACGAAGCATCACAATATACTGGGAACGACTTCTGAACATCTAGCAAAACTAATACCGGTGTTGTTGTCAACTTCTGCTTCAACATCTAAAATGATTCTTGGCACACGAGGGGTCCACTTGAACTCAACCTTCTTTGCAAGGAAGGCTGTCATTGGCCTAGCAATCTTGGAGAAACATTCAATGAAACGCCGGTAGTAACCAGCCATTCCGATGAAACTCTTAATTCCTCGGACATCTTTCAGTGCTTTCCAGTCCAGAATCGCTACTACCTTCTTTGGATCCATATCTAGTCCATCTCAGTTTATAATATGACCCAAGAACAAAACTTCACTGATCCGCACTTGTGAAGCTTGGCATACAACTGACAATCTCGTTGCCTCTGAAGTACTTTCCTCAAGTGTTCTTCATCTCTTGCTCATCCTGGGAATATACAAGAATATCATCAATGAACACCACTACAAACTAGTCGAGGTAGTCCATGAACACACTGTTCATCAGGTACATGAAGTAAGCTGGCACATTCGTCAAACCAAATGACATGACCATGAACTTATATAGTCCATACTTGGTGATGCATGTTGTCTTTGGTACATCTGAAGGTCGGATTCTGAGCTGATGATAACCTGACCTCAGATCTATCTTTGAGAACACACTGGCTCCTCTCAACTGATCAAATAGATCTTCAATTCGGGGCAGTGGGTACTTGTTCTTGACAGTGACTTCATTCAAAGATCTGTAATCATTACACATCCTCTTCGTTCCATCCTTCTTCTCCACAAATAGCACTAGGGCTGCCCAATGTGAAGTACTTGGTCTGATGTAGCCTTTCTCCAACAACTCATCAATTTGTTTCTTGAGTTCCACCAACTCTGGTCCGGACACTTGATATGCTCTCTTGGAAATAGGGGCGGTGCCTGGGATAAGCTATATGGCAAATTCAACTTTTCTTTCAGTGGGCATGCCTGGTAACTCCTCATGAAACACATCGGGGAATTCCTACACAATTCTGATCTCCTCAATTGGGTTGGCCTCCTTGTCATCTACTGATAAATGGTGACAGGCCACTTCTAGTTCAGGCAAGTACAATTTAGTTACTACTTCCTTTCCGGATGGGGACACCAACTTGACTATTCTCTTGTCACAACTGATAGTGGCTTGGTTTCTGTGTAGCCAATTCATCCCTAGGATGATATCTAACCCTTGAGTACCCATTACTACTAGGTTAGTGGGGAAGTCTATCCCCTTTATTTCAATCCTTAGATTCGAAAAAATCCTATCGGACTGAACTTTTCCCCCAACTGAATTAACTCTTAAAGGTGGAATCATTGATTCTATGGGGATGTTATGTGCTTCTACCCATGATGTAGAAACAAAAGAATGCGTGGCACCAGTGTCAAATAATACTTTTGTTGGATGGGATTCGACTGGAAACATACCTACTGCCACATCCTGAGCATCTTGGATTGCTTCGGCCTCCAGGTGGTTCACCTTTCAACGGTTGTAAGCCTAACCACGGCCTGCTGGTGCTTGCTGTGGTGCTCCTTGTCTTGCTGGGGTATTGACTGTTGGCGACTGATGAGTTGCTTTCTTCGGATAGTGCTTCGCCTAGTGGTTTTGTTCCCCACAATAGAAGCATGCACGACCTCCTACTTGCGCTGGAGCTGCTTGGTTGTTCTGGTTGGTTGTTGGGGCAGGAAGGCGAGCTGCCTGATTATTCTGACGCTCGTACTGATTTCCTCCCTGCTGGTTGCTCTGACGGTACTGTTGGTGCTGCTGCTGAGGAAACTGCCTCTGATACTGCTGCTGGTGCTGGCATTGATGCTGGTGACCTTGAGGGTGACCTTGCTTGAATAGCTGAGGCAGGTTGCCTGAGTAGCGGGGGCGACTGCTACTCCAGGCCTAAGATCCACCAATCTTGTGTTTCCTATCCTCCATTTCCGGGCGCTTCCTTTCAGTCATGATTGCTCTGTCGATCAAATGATGGAAGGTGGGGAAAGTGTGGTTCATCAGCTGGTAGTGAAGGGGGTCAACCAAACCTCTAAGAAAGCGATATTGCCTCTTAGCATCTGTGTTGACATCTTCTGAGCGTAGCGTGACAGCTGCAGAAACTTGTCCCTGTACTCACTGACAGACAGGGGCCTTGCTTCAAAGCCAGAAACTCCTCCTTCCTTACTATCATCAGTCCTTCAGGCACATGGTAACGATGAAAGTTGTCCCTAAACTCCTCCCAGGTGATGGCTTCAGGGTCGGCATGGGTGGCGAGGTAAGACTCCCACCAGGACTGTGCTGCTCCCCTCAGTAGACGGGGACCATACAGAACCTTCTCGCGATCGTTGCACTGAGCAGTGTGCAACTCACGCTCCATAGTACGCAGCCAATCTTTGGCGTCCATGGGATCAGCAGACTGGGCAAAGACAGGGGATGGCCCCTCATGAATTATGCCCGCTTGTCTCTGGGCACCTGAGGCATCCGAACTTGCACTTGAGGTTGAGGTGGGGATGGCTGCTGCTGCACTTGCTGTAACACCCCAGTGTTACTCACGGTTTTTCCCCCAATACCCAACTTGTGACCATTATCACATGTGACTCTAATGAGCAAGAGACACCAAACATAAGGGATTAAAACCTAAGTCTTTTTTAGCTCAAGAACCATACTTTAAACACATCATGCACCTCAAGTGAGAAAATTATTCAAAACCCTAACACAACCCAAATTAGGTCATTTGAGCACAAAAGGGGATTAGTGAAAAGACTATGAAAAATATAAAACCTTAATATGGACAGATTAACAAAGTTATAGTACTATAAATAAACTACAAAATGTAGTAAGGAAGATTTATCAAAGGGGTTTTGCAAAATTCCCAAAATAGCCCCTTAAGTAAAACCTCTAGGGAATTTAGAAAATCCAAAATTCTGAAATCTGACCTCTTCGCAAAGATCAGTTGTGTTCTCATAATTCAAACATTCAAATCCACTTGGTCCAAATATCGAAGTGGCGCCAAATTTCCTTGAACACACCCTGGCGAAGTTTGGGAACATTTCTCAGCCGTTTGACATAATCTTGGCATAGATTTACCTCGGGACACGGCCATGAGACACTGACGCCTTGGCAACACGACAACTCACTGTACACGACCCCAAACTGCTTGACTTCCACACATAAACGACAAAGCTACATCGGGGGAGCATATCTTGTATAGTGATCATGCCCAAATACGCGAAGATTTCCAACCTATGGACGTTTAAACTCAGGCAGAAGCAAAGAGCCACGTGCTCGACATCGTGTCAGGTTATCCGAGCGTGGACTGGCCGCGGCAAGGCGTGCCCCCACGTGCGGTCGCCCCTCCCTGCGCGCATGTGCCTCGCCCCACCTATAAGTGCCCCACGACCTTAGCCGTATCCCCTCACACGCCCTCACTCTCATACAAGCCGGAGATCACCTGAGATCGCCGTAGAGAGCAAGCGCCACCTCCCACCAAGCCACCTGAGCTTCGGCCACCGTGGCCAGCCCACCCCAGCCATTCCCAGTCCACGATAGCAGCTCGGTTAGCTTCGCTAGAGACCCATGAAGCTCCCCAAGCCCTCAGACCCAGCAGAACTTCGCCGGAGACCCCGAATTACCCTCGCCGGACTTCTTCCGCTCACCGGGGAACGTGGACCGGGTAAGTCTCTGCGCCATTTTCCAATTCCTCACGTGTACCGCCTCTGCGTCACTTGGTCAATCCTCCCGAGCCAACCAATTGAACTATCTCGCCGTGAGCAGGCTGGAGCACTCGCCGCCGATGAACTCCCCAGCCTGCGCACGTGAACCAGCTGACTCTGACCACCTCCGACGCCGACCCGTACCTCGACGTGACCGCCGTAACCTCCCCGACCTCCCTGGATGCCTCACCGGAGCTATCTCGCCGCGGGTATTGTTCCAATAGGGGAAGGACCGTGGGATAGATTTAGGGTTACCCCAGGGGGTCATGTGTAATGTCAGTGACTCAGTAGAATAGTAGACTGATGACTAGATTGTAATGAACGCAAGAAAAGTTTACGAGGGACCCTAGCGCAAAGTGGAAATTCCTTTTCCATTTTAAAATTCAACTCTTTAAATCTACAGTAAATTAGTTAATTGCGTAACTTAAGAAATACTTATCCAAATTTAGTCAAACAAAATTTGTTAGACTATGTGATATATGCACTATCAAACAAAATTAGTAAACCCCATGCTTTTGGTACTAATTTTTAGAGTTTTGAATTAAATAAGAAACATGTCCAAACTTTATTAATACAGAGAAAAATAGAAATACTTCTATACTAGTCTGGATAAAATTTGTAGAGATACTTACCTAACATATACACTGTTTAAAAATACTGAGCACCCCAGTATACAAGCATAAACCAGGAATGTCCATTAAAAGTTGTTTCTGCCCAAACTTTAGAAAAATAAGAAAGGTAATAGAAAATAAAGACCAGAGAATGACCATATTTTTCCTAGTATACCTGAGTGATAAAGAACACAGGAAAAATATATGAAACCCTAGTCTAGAGCTAATCCAAGGTTATAAATTTTATTAGGCACTAAGAAATCAAGAAAAGCCATGATTAAAAATATAAGGACAAATACAATAATAGCAAGAAAAATTTAGTAGACCTCTAACTACTAGTATACCACTATAAAAATGGTAAGCACCCCACATCATCACAGTAAGTGAGTTAAACAAATAGAACTTGGATTTAGCCCATACTTCAATTAAATCAAAAGAAAGGTTAAAAATATGAAACAGTGAGCCAGCAAATTTTTACCCAATTACTTATGATGTAAACCACCAGAAAAAAATATGAAACTAAAATAAAAATGTGATGTAACACACATTACCCCCTACCCCATGAAAAAGGCCATATATTCCAAGAAATTCTACCACCATTTCCCTTTGCGCAAAATTTGCCAACTTCTAGAATGATTGCTCTTGCGCAAAGAAGATAGAAAATTAGGAAATCTGTTGTTTGATATTTTTCAATAATAGTAGTAGTAGAAAGCACCATTAAGCCCTAAAACTTTAGAAAATCACAATAAAATGACCAATAGGGATCATTGGCTAGAACTTGGTACAAGGTCTAGTTATTGCACCTAAATGGCAACAAAATTAAACCTTAAAGAAAAATCCACTATTAAAGAGGAGTTGTAGTTCAAAGCACCTCCTCTGCCCTAAATTTTAATATTTTTTGTACAGAGAGAACCCTTATCATTTTAAGCCTTAATTTTTGTAACTGAAATTTATACACCAGTGAGAAGCCACTGTAATTTTTATATAATTTTTGGAAAATTTTAAAGCTATATTGTAGTTCAAGCCTACTTTAAAAAGCATAAATGGAACAAGGGGGAAGAGAGAATTACTAAAGGTAATATACCTCACCCATAATGATTTCAGCAAGAATCTTGATAAAACCTTCCACTAAGACACTAAAGAAAATCAGTGGGACACCAAAACAATTTGACCACTTAAACTTGACCATACTTAACTTTAAATGGCTAAGTATACCACTAGAACTTCCAAGAGTAAGATTAAGCTTTACCTTATTAACTTAATCATTTCACCATGCATTATCATTATTAAATTGCATATCATGGCATACATGTATCTTACTCATTGCATTCATTAGATTGCAACCTCACTGTCGGAGAGTACGTGCTCATTCTCGAGCAAGGAGCTGTCCAAGAGAATGTTCAGGAGCCTGCCACCGAGGATCTCCCTGTAGCCTCAGCTTTTGAAGGCAAGCCCCAGTTTTATGCATAACTGTTTATATATGCTACTTTACTACACTTAATGTTTGTAGGTTTGTAATGTACACTTAAGTATAGGAGTTGTTTGAAACCCTTAGTTGCATGAACTCAGGATTCCTTTTTGAGATGGATACTAGTGTGCTAGGTCGAGTAGCTACTTTGCTAATCAGGATCTCGGTAGAAGTCGAGTGATTTTTCTAGCAATCGCGCGAGGTCAGGCATTGATTGTATTCATCTTGATAACGGGATCTATGATGGTCTATGGACTTGGATCCAGAGTGGATGCCTTGTCCATGAGACGAAATTGGAATTATGGATTAATGTGCGGATACCTGAGTCAAGCGTTTGAAAGTACTAAACACATGTCAGGAAATATGGTAACCGGTAAGCCTAGTACCTGAGTGAAGCCGGGCGTGGACTTTACTCCTCATTCGTCCTGAGACTAGGTCTCCCATGCTAGCTATGGTGGGTACAAGTGCGGTCATTGCACGGCGACAGCCGGGGGTCAGTGGAGCAATATATGCCAAGGATGTGAGCCCTGGCCGCGAACGGGGGATCGATGGTGTAACACCCCTGGTGTTGCTAGCACTAAAACTTGAGCATAACATCATGTGCATTGACATTTCATATTGTTTGATACACCTAGAGTGCATTCACTAGGTAAAAAGTTCAAACAGGTTGAAATGATGTGGCTTGAAAAGTGCTTAACCCTAGGGTAGGATACTTAACCCTGAGTTGGGACTACTAGATGAAAGTGAAGCCCAAATGAGTAAAAATCTCATGAGACATGGGAAATGTTCACAAAGTATCACATTTGATGGACTTGAGTAGCACAAAAACCTTAGAGAGCTCAAAACCCTAAAAAGAAACCCTGAAAAACGCCAATTGAAACCCTAAGGGAGGTAGATGTAAATTTTGTGCACTTTTGGACCAAAGTGCAAATACCAAAGTACTAGAACACCACAAATCATGTGTTTTTCACACTTGAGAATTTGCAAGTTAAATAATGGGATTTGGACTTATTTGCAAAAAGTACCCCATGAACCTTATGTGCTTAAGTCTGAATTTCAGTGAATGGGGTTAACTTTGGAGCCCTGCATTTCAAAATCTACAAGGAATTTGCCCAGGGTCAATGCATAAAATTTGTAGAGCTACTAAAGGAGCATAAATTTGTTTAAGTCACAAGACATGAGTGTTGTACAAAAATAGGAGTTAAATGGACTCAAAGTATTGCTGTTAGTCACCCATACAGTCTGATACTGGCCTGACATTGAGTTCTGATGAACTTTGGACTCGATTCAAGCTCGAGGGAGTAATTAAATGTGCAAGGTCTCTATAGTCGAATTGTAGCTAGTCTATAGAGCTACAACTTTGATACAGATGGATGGTCAAGTTGCTACATGAATTTTGGAGCAAATCGCCCCCAATGATGCTCTGTTAGATGCTCTGGATGGCGTTCTCATGGTACAGTAGACTGACAAAGATCCTAGGTATGCTGCATCTCGCCGCCGGTGACCCTCGCACCGTGATCTGCGCCATCGCCACGATTTGTGCTCTCTGGCGAGAAGATAATCACGGCAGAGTAAAGATCTTGGCACCAGATAGGCTCGGACATAATTGACGGTGAGTTCGGCGTACCCACTTGGTCTGCGATCGGCCAAAATGGTCCTCGCCGGCGTTGGCCGCTTACCGACCGCACGCCACGTGCCCAAGCGCAATACCACGTCGCAGTGAATCTCCTTACCATGTTCGTTCATCGCCGGTGGCCTTGCCACGGTGAAAGCCACGAATCCCTTGCGCCAGTTACCTTCCCTATCTCCGGCCGCCAGCGCGCCATCACAAAATTGGACGATGCCGCTGATGGAACCTATAAATTACCACCCCCGTGAGCTCCGCTAAGTAATCACGCACCCAATGCACATGTTCGTGTCTTGGATTGTCCACCAGAGAGCTCCAATTTGGAGTTTCCCCCAAATCAGTTCTCGACGCCACCGTGAGTGAGCTCGTCGTGGCCAACCTTCTGCAGGTCCGTTCACGTCCTCCTCGCTCTTGTTACTGCACCCTGGTGTGCTCAGGATGCTCATCGACCTAGCCAATTGAACTAAACCACCTTAGATCGTCGGGAACGCCTCAGTTCATCCGCAGTTCGCGCCATTACCGTGGACAGAGAGATTGTGAGCTAGAACTCCGCAATTGAGTGAGGGATTAGTGTCGCCGAGGGTAGAATTAGGTGTTGAGCTTTGGAGAGGCATAGTCGTTGCGTTTTCCGGCCGGTCTTGGCTCACCGGAGCCACTGCTCTGCCGCCGTGGTTGGGGATCTCAAGTAGCGAAGAAACAGAAAAGGGAGGGACCTCGTTGCAAATGTCAGTGACACATAGGAATAGTGTGCAGGATTCCTTATTAGTTATTTAAAAGCCTAGGGTCCTCTGTGCAAAGCTAACCTCGCGGGAGCGCGCGGGCACGCGTTTCCCTGTACGTGGGCCGGCTGAGGCCGATTTCAGCCCAACACTATTCATCTTTTTTCCTTTTTCTTTTTCTACCAGACTTAGGAAATTCATAGGAAATTATAGAAAAATGATAAAACTATGAGACCAATTTTGTTGGACTCCTAAATTTCTCTAGTATTTAATAAAAATGGTTCCAAGATTTTTAGCCCAAACCAAGAATTATTTAGTATTTAAGAAGGCCAAAACCTAGACTTTTGGAATTTTAGAAATTAATTGATGACTCCAAAAATCATAAAACTTTTTGGATAAACTTAATTTGATAATTAGAACCCATGGGTGAAGTTTGACATGAGTTGGACATTGTTTGATTCCCAAACCCAAAAACCCTAGCTCCTTAGGGTAAAACTGTAGGTGTTGACCTAGAAGACCCTAGTTTTCCCGGTGTACCGTGAAGGAAAGTTGTAGTCAAGATACAACTTGATGTATCTCTACTATCATTGCATTTTCATAAGCATCACTTGAGCATTCATGGTTATATATGGTTATGTATAGAAAACGAGGAAGAAATAACTATTGAAGAAGACGAGACTGCACCACTAGCGGAAAATCCACCTGCCGGGAATTGTTTTTATTTTGATATCTGTGGAACAGAGCCCGACTCCCCTACAACACAAGGCAAGCCCCGGTGCATTTTCCACCTCCTTGTTGTTTTAAATTTTTATCACCTTATATGATGCATTAGGTGATAGGAGTTGTGTGCTAAACCAATTGTTGCATTTCCTTCCTTGGATCTGTTTACCATTCCTTAATTA
This sequence comes from Zea mays, assembly GCF_902167145.1. NCBI lineage: Eukaryota > Viridiplantae > Streptophyta > Magnoliopsida > Poales > Poaceae > Zea > Zea mays. The sequence continues at coordinate 124,831,780 of NC_050096.1, read as the reverse complement.
CCTGTTTTATTAAAAGGTTTTCTGATGCTTAGTTCTGCTATAGAAAAACAAATATTTTGTTTTAAAACAAAAAAGTTATGCTTCATAGTGGAAGGGATGTTTCCAAAAATAAAACTTGATGGTGGATCCATCATGGTCATGACGGGTTCAACATCGGAAAAGATGTACCTCCGCCAGGTACCAAACTCTGGGTTTTAAATGATAAAGCTGAGACCGGGCGGATGACCTGCATGAGAAGAGAGTCTCGGTGTAGTGTCTCCGTTTGAGTCGCTGAAGGACCGTGTTGATGTGGGCCTACTGACTGAGGACCCTTTAACTGGTCACATGCCTCGTCATGGGTAAGCTTTGCCTCGGGCAGACTAATACCAGAAAGGCCACCATGCAATGGGAGTGGAGAGATGGCGAGAGTAGCGTGTACCCTCCGTGGCAAGAGGCTGGACGGTGGTGTATCTGTGCTCTCGGTTGGCGTGAACCCGGTCTGGTCTTAAGAAACCCGGTGGCGAGTTGACATATGCAAGGGTTAAGTGCTACATATGTCGTGTGATTGGAGATCCTCAGCTGAGTATTAATCAATTTGGATCGTCGTTACTTCTCGGACTTGAAGACTTAGTCACTGACTTACGCGTAGCATTCCAGTAAACTTAAGGGTTGATAAAAGACGGATAGTGTAGGTAAAGTGCTTGAACTATGGTAGAAATAACTGTAATTACAGGTAATGCCTTAACCTGATAATAAAATTGGGTTTTTAAGGATCCACTATTAGTAAGCATTTCTGCAAATAGAGTCTTAGATTCTTGAATAGCCTTACCTTGACTCCCTCAAGCCAGCATATCCTTGAGAGTCTTTTCTTTTGACGGGTAAGACTTGCGAAAGTACACTCCGTACTCAGGGTTTTCGAACCCATGTTGTTGTAGGTGAGGAAACAGCAGACTTTTGCTGTTTTTGTTCTAAGGTGGTGCCCAAGGAAGAACCTCAGTAGTGAAGTCGCGGGAGGATGTTGGCCTCCCTCTTGAAAAACAATATACTTTTATGCGGGAGGGGTTTTTGCCTCTCGGGTCTATAATAATAATACTCTATGCACTCATATATCCTAGTTTGTAATAATAACACTCTCTCTATATATTTGAATGAATGTAAATTAAATTATTGTAATATGCTTCCACTACTCTTTCCTCCGATGTGATGTAATATCTGCATGACGGGTTAAACGCTCTTGGGCAAAGAAATGAGGATATAGTTACCGAACTTGTCGAGTGATTATGTGCATCTATAGGGTTGTCCAAGGTCCTCAGGACAAGGATAACTGTAGGTGGGCCTAATACCTTGGGAGGTTCCGTCACAGCTGGTATCGGAGCGAAGCCCATCTCTTCAGATATTATGAAACACTTCAAAGAGAATTTTCAAATACTTATCCAGAAATATTCTTTCATTCTTACCTTGCCACTTTGCGGAAGTTCTCATCTTGAAAGACCAGGTAATAGAGTGCAATATATAGGAAATTGGGGATCAACGAAGGTTGATTCCGTAATTATTGGGTTATGCATGCATCATGTTTTAAAATTATACTAATAAATCTTCCCCTCTTAGGGAGATATATCACGTACGAGGAAAACCGCGTGCAAGTCCACTAGACCTTTTAGAGTGCCTCGTCATCAGTTAGCCCCTAGACATGAAGGGAGCAGCAGCGACAACAACAACCCTATCGGAGACTTGGAAGCCAAAGTGGAACAGCCTCGGACGGAGCTACGTCACCGAAATAGGGTGTGGGCATAGGACAGTCAGCGCATAGCTGAATTATTAGCTGACGTCAGACGCTTGCAGGATGAGCTTGCTAAACGGGATTTGGCGGTTGATTGGGCCATCAACTCACGTTCGGTTGCTTGGGACCGCTAAGCAAAAGTTCGAGCTCGTGTGACTGAGCTTAGTGTGGCCCTCGACAGTCTGCAAGTATACTGCAATACTTTACATGAGGAAGTACATGTACTGTATGCTCGAATGCACCCGGACGTACATTCTGACACTGCTGCAATGGGAGCTGGACCATCGGGAACAACAAACGAAGGACCTGATGAGGAGTTGGACCTTTTTAAGCCCCCTCCTTCCATGAACCTTGCTAACGAACGGTCTCCTGTGACAGGAAATGGAGCGACAAAGAATGACAAATACTAGAATAGTATAGTTTAGATACTATACCTATGTAAAATAAGTAATGAAGTCAAGTTGTACGCCGGAGTCTGTATAATTACATTTTGGTAATGTAATATGATGGTATATGTTGGCATGTTATATTTATCCAATGTTTCTTTGCCTCAGATGCCATCACGGACTCGCGCGCATGACGGTGCGGGGACTTCCCGTGGTTGGGAAGACACTCCTAATTCACCGCCTGTACCACCGACATTGGCCGAGGCTATCGGTGCCTTGGTTAATGCTACTGCAGATAATACCCGCTTCTTGCGCGAGATGGCGGGTAATCAGTTCCAGCAGCATGGCAGGAGAGTTCCTCCACAAAGACCGCGTGAAACCTCGTATCTGGAATTCTCTGAGACGTGTCCCCCGCTCTTCGTTAAAGTAGAAGACCCTCTTAAAGCTGATGAGTGAATTAGAGTAATGGAGCAGAAGTTCGGCTTGGTCCGTTGCACGGAGATAAAGAAGCCATTATTTGCTGCCCGATAACTAAGAGGCCCTGTGAGTACATGGTGGGCGAATTTTGTAGCAGTTCAACTGGCTGGACTTCAGATCACTTGGGAAGAATTTAAACTGGCCTTCTGTGAACACTATGTTCCAGAGGGAGTGATTCACATGAAACAAGAGGAGTTCATTCGACTAAAGCAAGGGGGAGATACTGTAATGCAGTATCTCAACAAGTTCAATCATCTATCCCAATATGCCATCGATTAAGTAAATACTGATTTGAAGAAAAAGAATTGCTTCATGAGGGGACTTAACGTCAGGCTCCAACGGAAAATGGCCACCTGCCTGGATCTTACTTACAACAGAGCTGTTAGCACGACATTGGCTGTAGAAGCCAAGAACACAAGCCATGGAAAATCAAAGGGATTTGGAGGTGACAGGTCTAATCAGGGACCTGAAAAGCGAACTAGGTTGGTAATCCGACCTTTTAATCAGAATCGTTCTTCGCCTCATCCACCCTCCTATCCGTTCAAGCAGCCTGTTTTCATTCGTCCTACCACTGCCCCTGCTTCTACAAATCAGTCGAGTGCCCCTGGTACTCATTTCCCCGCTCTTCCTAGTTCTTCCACTGGATGCTTTAATTGTGGAAAGTCTGGACATTTTATAAACGACTGTCCATACCCAAAGTAGAATAAATTCAACAAGCAGCAGAACTCTAGGAGCTCCAATCAAGGAAAGGGAAACACGGCTAGTACTTCAACGGGCAAAAATGTCAAGAAAATAGGACAGATATATTATACTCAAGTGGCAACAACACCGGAGGGTGATCCGGTAAAGATGGGTATGTTCCTTGTTGCCAACCACCCAGCAGTTATTCTCTTTGATTCTGGTGCTTCACATACTTTCATAAGCAATAATTTTTTGGAAAAGCATTGCATTCCTTGCACTGAATCAAGGGAAGGATTTATTATCCATTCACCTGGTGGACAAATATTTACTAAGGAAGTAGCCTTCCATGTGCCAATAACATTGGCTGAATGGGAATTTCTCACCAACATGATTGTTTTAAAAGGCCAAGACATAGATGTGATTCTGGGCATGAATTGGTTAGCCCAGCATAAAGCTATCCTCAACAAAGAATTAAGGACCATAAGGTTGAGCCATGGCCATGAAGAGGTTCTCTTGTCCATCCTTGTAGCTGTCCCAGCCAAACCATTTGGATGGGTCTATGAAGCTATCATACCAGAAATCCAAGATATTCCGCTAGTATGTGAATTCCTGGATGTCTTTCCTAGAGATCTGCCTGGATTACCTCCAGAAAGGGATGTAGAGTTTGTGATTGAACTGAAGCCCAGTACGGCTCCTATTTCTAGAAGGTCGTATCGAATGCCACCTAATGAATTGGCGGAACTCAAGACTCAACTCCAAGATTTGCTTGAAAAGGGATTCATTAGGCCTAGTTCGTCACCATGGGGATGTCCCGCAATTCTTGTCAAGAAGAAGGATCAAACACTTCGAATGTGCGTGGACTACAGGCCCCTTAATGAGGTCACTATCAAGAATAAGTACCCTCTTCCTCGGATCGATATCTTGTTCGATGAACTTACTGGAGCTCGGGTATTCTCCAAGATTGACCTCAGGTCGGGTTATCATCAGATCCGTATTCGACCCGAAGATATACCTAAGACTGCCTTCACTACGCGGTATGGATTATTTGAATACTTGGTCATGTCTTTTGGATTGACGAATGCTCCAGCCCACTTCATGTATTTAATGAACTCGGTGTTTATGCCCGAGTTGGATAAATTTGTGGTGGTCTTCATTGACGATTTCTTGATCTATTCCAAGAATGAAGAGGAGCATGCTAAACATCTACGGATCGTGTTAACACGCTTAAGGGTACACCAATTATATGCTAAATTCAGCATATGCGTGTTTTGGTTGGAGGAAATCCAATTTTTGGGACCTGTATTGTCTACAAATTGGATTGCGGTTGATCCCAGCAAAGTCAAGGATATTCTAGAGTGGAAACCGCCAACCACTGTACATCAAGTTCGAAGTTTCCTTGGGCTGGCTGGCTATTACCGCAGATTTATTCCAGATTTCTCCAAGATTGTGAAACTAATCACAAGTTTGTTGAAGAATGATATAAAATTTGACTGGTCCTCAAAGTTCAATGAAGTCTTCGAGCGACTAAAGATATTATTGACCACTGCTCCGGTATTGGCTCAACCGGACATTGAAAAGCCTTTTGATGTATACTGTGACGCATCAGGCAGTGGTCTTGGATGTTTCTTAATGCAGGAGGGCTGAGTCATAGCATATGCTTCAAGACAGTTGCGCCGGCATGAGGAGCACTATTCAACTCATGACATGCAATTAGCTGCAGTTGTTCATGCCCTCAAGATATGGCATCATTATCTGCTGGGAAATATCTGCCATTTGTATACAGATCATAAAAGTCTGAAGTATATTTTTACCCAGTCAGAACTGAACATGAGGCAGAGAAGATGGCTTGAGCTGATTAAGGATTACGATTTAGAAATCCATTATCACCTAGGAAAGGCCAATGTGGTAGCAGATGCACTGAGTCGCAAGGCTTCTTGCCATTGTCTTACAGTGAAGACCTCTGACACCACATTATGTCAAGAAATGGAGAAGTTAATCCTGGGAATGATACAACATGGAACTTTGATCCAATTAAAGCTTGAGTCAGTTCTTCTGCAAAAGATTATTGATGCCCAAAGAAGTGATAAGGGTATGAAACATATTCATGAGAAAATAGAAGCCGGTAAAGCTAATTGCTTCAAAAAGGATGATCAAGGGATAGTATGGTTTAATAATAGCATAGTTGTGCCTAAGGATGCGGGAATTTGCCAACAAATTATGGATGAAGCTCATCTTAGTCGATATTCCATTCATCCCGGAAGTACTAAGATGTATCAAGATTTAAAGCAACACTATTGGTGGACAAAAATGAAGATTGAGATTGCACGCTATGTGGCGAGATGTGACACCTGTAGACGTGTCAAAGCAATACATTTGAAGACTGCTGGTCCACTGCAATCTTTACCCATACTGACTTTGAAATGGGAGGACATTAGCATGTACTTCATTGTGGGATTACCTAGGACAACAAAAGGATTTGATTCTATCTGGGGTATAATTGATCGACTTAACAAGATAGCCCATTTTCTGCCCGTCAAGACAGATCACCCAGTTGTTGTCTATGCCCAGTTATATATTGCTTGTATTCTTAGTCTGCACGGGGTTGCAAAGACAATAGTGTCGAATCGCGGACCGCAATTTGTATCCATGTTTTGGGAAGAACTACATAAGTCCTTGGGTACTAAGTTGCTCCACAGTTCGGCATATCATCCTCAAACGAGTTGGTAGACTAAGAGAGTGAATCGAATACTTGAAGGCATGTTGCGGACATGCGTTCTGGAATTTCCACAGAAATGGGATGATTGTCTGCCCTTGGCAGAATTCTCGTATAATAACAGCTATAAAGAGAGCATCAAGATGGCACCATTTGAAGCTTTGTATGGGCGACGGTGTCGGACACCCTTAAATTGGTCAAAACCTGGAGAAAGGTGGTTTTTTAGGCCTGACATGGTTAAAGAGATGGAAGAAAAAGCCCAATGAATCATACACAACTCGAAAGAGGCACAAGCTCGACAAAAGAGTTATGCAGACAAACGACGTCGACCCTTGTACTTTCAAGTCAAAGATTATGTGTACCTGAAAGTATCACCAATGAAGGGTGTGACCTGTTTCGGTGTAAGAGGAAAGCTTGCACCCCGATACATTGGTTCGTTTCCTATTCTTGAACAATGTGGACCAGTGGCATACCGACTCCAACTACCCAAAACATTGTTTGCAGTGCATAATGTGTTCCATGTATCTCAATTAAAGAAGTGCCTTCGGATTCCTGATCGAACTATTGATGTGGTGGATGTTACCTTAGAACCAGACTTAACATATTTAGAACATCCCATTCGTGTTCTGGATCAGAAGGATAAGGTCACCTGAAAAAGGACTCTTAAATTCTATAAGGTACAATGGAACCAGCATGCGGAAGATGAAGCTACTTGGGAGACTCAAGACTTCTTGGAAAAGAATTTTCCAAGGTTTTTAGCTTCATGTAACTTGTAAGATATGTGCATTGATTGTAAAGGAGAAATAAACCGCCATACCACCCCTGCCTTGTAAGACAATTAAGGAAATAAAGATGTGACGTGTTTCCTTTTCCATTACTTGCCCTAGGACCTTAAATCTCAGGACGAGATTGTTTTATGGGGGGAAGGATGTAACACCCCTGGTGTTGCTAACACTAAAACTTGAGCATAACATCCTGTGCATTAACATTTCATATTGTTTGATACATCTAGAGTGCATTCACTAGGTAAAAAGTTCAAACAAGTTGTAATGATGTGGCTTGAGAAGTGCTTAACCCTAGGGTAGGATACTTAACCCTGAGATGGGACTACTAGATGAAAGTGAAGCCCAAATGAGTAAAAATCTCATGAGACATGAGAAATGTTCACAAAGTATCACATTTGATGGACTTGAGTAGCACAAAAACCCTAGAGAACTCAAAACCCTAAAAAGAAATCGTGAAATCCCTAATTGAAACCCTAAGGGGTAGATGTAAATTTTGTGCACTTTTGGACCAAAGTGCAAATACCAAAGTATTAGAACAACACAAATCATGTGTTTTTCACACTTGAGAATTTGCAAGTTAAATAATGGGATTTGGACTTATTTGCAAAAAGTACCCCATGAACCCTATGTGCTTAAGTCTGATTTTCAGTGAATGTGGTCAACTTTGGAGCCCTGCATTTCAAAATCTACAAGGAATTTGTCTAGGGTCAATACATCAAATTTGTAGAGCTACTAAAGGAGCATAACTTTGTTTAAGTCACAAGACATGAGTGTTGTACAAATATTGGAGTTAAATGGACTCAAAGTATTGCTGTCAGTCACCCATACAGTCTGATACTGGTTTGACAGTGAGTTCCGATGAACTTTGGACTTGATTCAAGCTCGAGGGATTAAGTAAATGTGCAAGGTCTCTATAGTCGAATTGTAGCTGGTCTATAGAGCTACAACTTTGATATAGATGGATGGTCAAGTTGCTACACGAATTTTGGAGCAAATCGCCCCTAATGATGCTCTGTCAGGTGCTCTGAATGGCGTTCTGATGTACAGTAGACTGACAAAGATCCTGGGTACGCTGCATCGCGCCGCCGGTGACCCTCGCGCCGTGATCTGCGCCGTCCCCATGGTTCGTGCTCCCTGGCGAGAAGATAATCACGACATAGTAAAGATTTTGGCACCGGATAGGCTCGGACCCGGTCGACGGTGAGTTCGTCGTACCCAAGCACAATACCACGTCGCAATGAATCGCCTTAGCATGTCCGTTCATCGCTGGTGGCCTTGCCACGGTGAAAGCCACGAATCCCTTGCGCCAGTAACCTCCCCTCTCTCCGGCAGCCAGCGTGCCGTCACAAAATTGGACGCCGCCTCTGAAGGAACCTATAAATTACCACCCCCGTGAGCTCCGCTAAGTAATCATGCACCCAGCGCACCCGTTCGTGTCTTGGATTGTCCACCAGAGAGCTCCAATTTGGAGTTTCCCATAAATCAGTTCTCCGAGCCACCGTGAGTGAGCTCGTCGTGGCCAGCCTTCAGCAGGTCCGTTCATGTCCTCCTCGCTCTCGTTACTGCACCCTGGTGTGCTCAGGATGCTCATCGACCAAGCCAATTGAATTAAACCACCTTAGATCGCCGGGAACGCTTCGATTCATCCGCAGTTCGTGCCATTACCGTGGACAGAGAGATTGTGAGCTAGAACTCTGCAATTGAGTGAGGGATTAGTGTCACCGAGGGTAGAATTAGGTGTTGAGCAATGGAGAGGCATAGTCGTTGCGTTTTCTGGCCGGTCTTGGCTCGCCGGAGACACTGCTCCACCGCCGTGGTCGGGGATCTCAAGTAGCGAAGAAACAGAAAAGGGAGGGACCTCGTTGCAAATGTCAGTGACACATAGGAATAATGCGCAGGATTCCTTATTAGTTATTTAAAAGCCTAGGGTCCTCTGTGCAAGCTAACCTCGCGGGCGCGCATTTCCCTGGGCGCGGGCCGGCTGAGGCTGGCTGAGGCCGATTTCAGCCCATCACTATTCATCTTTTTTCCTTTTTCTTTTTCTACCAGACTTAGGAAATTCATAGGAAATTATAGAAAAATGATAAAAATATGAGACCAATTTTGTTGGACTCCTAAATTCCTCTAGTACTTAATAAAAATGGTTCCAAGATTTTTATCCCTAACCAGAAATTATTTAGTATTTAAGAAGGCCAAAACCTAGACTTTTGGAATTTTAGAAATTAATTGATGACTCCAAAAAACATAAAACTTTTTGGATAAACTTAATTTGATAATTAGAACCCATGGGTGAAGTTTGATATGAGTTGGATGTGGCAAAACCGCCCAAATTATTCCAGCTTAAGTGCCTAAGTCACGCCTCAGGGGCCCTAACACACTTAAATCGGAATAACCCGTCAGTCCCTCACATCTAGTCTGATAAAGCCACTTAACCAGGTTCAAATACCACATACTCACTCGAAGGTGAGTCATAGAAGAAATACAATAAAACAGGAAAACCTCAAATTAAAGTACTGAATTATTATATAAATCGGAGTTTTTCAGGTAGCGGGTAAAAGTTCATAAAATAAGATGCAGTAGATAATCGATGTTGTCGGTAGCGAGGAATTGGGCAAGGCCTAGCCCACTACTCCTCTTGCTCCTCTCCTGCCGGAGCAGCATCCCACTCGACCGTCCAACCCGGTGGCAGGGTGGTAGGCCAAGTTACACCATCAACCATATCCTGAAGCGTACCTGCAAAAATTATGCCACAAGCAAGGCTGAGTATACTAATACTCAGCTAGACTTACCCGGTGTGAGGAATCTACTCCTCTACCTCTAGACCATGCAGTTGTTTAGCTGAGGGATTTGGTTTGCCAAAAGCACTAGCTGTATCTAAAATCAAGTTTTAGCTTTTCAATTTCTAGCATCATTAGCTTAACTAAGTTGGCTCCTTCTAAGCATACATGGTAGCAAGCATTTAGTACAATCGACAAGTTATCTCAAGTAATCCTCATTTCATTTCTTACTCAATGTAGTACAAGGGGTCAAGCAGTCTCATTAGCTGCGAGAAGTAGACGATTCGAATCGACTTTTAAACCTTGCAAGGTAAACCTAAACACACGACATGCAGAGGTACTCCATCCCCACACATGTCAACCGTCCCCATCGATTCCCTGTTCGCGTCCAGGGCTCACCGCCTTGGCATACAATGCTCCACTGACACCGGCTGCCGTCGTGTAGTGACCGCACTTGTACCCACCATAGCTAGCATGGGAGACCCAGTCTCAGGTCGCGTGAGGGATAAAGTCCGCACCCGGCTTCACTCAGGTACTAGGTTTACCGGTTACCATATTTCCCGACATGTGCTTAGTACGTTCAAAAGCTTGACTCAGGTATCCACACATTAATCCTTAATTCCTTTTTCCCGTCTCATGGACAAGGCATCCTCCCTGGATCCATGTCCATAGACTAACATAGATCCCGTTATCAAGATGAATACAATCAATTCCTGACCTCGAGCGAGTGCTAGAAAAATCACTCGACTTCTACCGAGATCCTGATTAGCAGGCAGCTACTCGACCTAGCATACTAGTATCCATCTCAAAAGGAATCCTAAGTTCATGCAACTAGAGGTTTCAAGCAACTCCTACACTTAGGTGCACATTACAATCCTACAAACATTAAGTGTAGTAAAGTAGCATATATAGATACGGTTATGCATAAAAACCGAGGCTTGCCTTCAATAGCTGGGGCTGCGGGGAGATCCTCAATGGCAGTCACGGGAGCTTGCTCCTGGTCTTCCTCGTGGACAACTCCTTGCTCGGGGATGAGCACGTACTCTCCGTCAGCGAGATTGCAATCTAATGAATGCAATGAGTAAGATATATGCATGGTATGATATGCAATTGAGCAATTTAAACTTTGATGGAGGATGATCAAATTAATAAGGTAGAGCTTGATCTTGCTACTTGAAGATTCTTGGGGTATACTTAGCAGTTTAGGGTCAAGCTTAGTTAAACCAAGTGGTAAGTCTATTTTGGTGTTCTACTGAATTCTTTTTAATGTCTTAGTGAGTATTTATCAAGATTTCTAGTTTAACTTATTGGAGCGAGGTTTATCTTTCATTTCTTTCCTTCTATTTCTCTTATGCCTTTAAGGTGGGTTTGAATTACAAGTTAACTTAATAAATTTCCAAAAATTTTATAAAAATTACAGTGGCTTCTTACTGGTGTGCAATTCTCTTTCTCAAAATTTGGGGTTTAAACAGTGAATAGTTCTTTCTGGATAAAATTATCAAATACTAGGACGGAGGGGGTGTCTTGAACTACAACTCCTTTTTAACAGTGGGTTATTCTCTAAGACATATTTGTACTGGCATCTAGGTCTTATAACATGACTTTGTACAAATCTTTAGCCATTAATACTTATTAGTTATTTTGCTATGATTTTCTAAAGTTTCTAGCCAAAGGGGTGCTTTCTACTACCACTATACTTGAAAAATATCAAACAACAGATTTCTAATTTTTCCTATCTCCTTCTTTGTGCAAGAGCAATTATTCTGAAGTTTGGCAACTTTTTGCTTAAGGGCAGGGTGGTAGGAATTATTTGGATTAAATGGCCTTTTTCATGAAGTATTGGCAATGAGCATTATTTTGTAGCTTTCAATTGGGTTTTGCATTTTTCTCTGGTGGCCTATTTCATTATTGATCTAGTAAAAGTTTATTCGCCTACTGTTGCACTATTTTTGGTTTGCTCATGATTTATTTGAAATATGGCCTAATATCAAGTTTTATTTGTTTACCTACTTAAAATGATGGGCTGGGGTGTTTATCATTTTTGTAGTGGGGTTATAGGGGTTACAAGTCCACTGGATTTTTATTAACAATTTTGAAATTGTTTTCATAATTCTAATAATTGTTTTTCTAGTTGACTAGTGCCTAATAAAGCATTTCACTTTGAATCTGTTCTGGACTAGGGGTCCCTCTATTTTTCCTAGGTTCTCTGTTACTTAAGTGGATTAGGAAAAATAATTGCATTCACTGTTCATTATTTTCTAATGCCTTTCTGGTTTTCATAAGTTTTGGGAAAAAATGGCTTTTAATAGATATCCCTACTTAAATCTTCAGTACTAGGGTGCTCACTATTTTTAAACAGTGTCTAAATGGGGTTTGAACATCTACAAATTTTCTTAAGTTCACCACAGAAGCATAACTAATTTTTTTTTGATTTAATAAGGTTTGGTCATTTTCCTTAATCAATTTCAAACTCTAAAATTTAAAACAGAAAGCATGGGGTTCAGTATTTTTAATTGATAGTCCATAATATTTTGAATCCAGCAAAATTGGTTTGGTTAAATTTGGTTGAATATAACTCAAGATATAAATTCTCTAAGTTCTCTGCTGAATGTAAAAAGGATAAATAGAAATGGATAAAGGAAATACAGTTTTGCGCTAGGGTCCCTGGCGAAAGTTCTTAAGTGAATTACATACGGGTCCCTAGGGCACTATTCCCATGAGTCTATGGCTCTGCAGAAAACCCCCTAGGGTTTCTAGAAATTGAACCCGCGGTCCTTCCCTAATGGAACAGTGGCCGCGGAGGAAGAAAGGGGCAGAGGGGCTTACCTGCGGCGAGACTGCTCGTGAGGTGGTCGAGGGTGTAGGGGAGGTCTTGAGGGTCATGGCGATATGCGGGTCACCGTCGGGGATGGTCAGAGTCGGCCGGTCCACGGGCGCAGGCGGGGGAGCTCATCGGTGGCGAGGAGTCCGGCCTAACCAGGGCACGATTGGTCAATCAAATGGGTCAGCGAGCTTCACCAGAGATCAAGGGAGGTGTGTGTGCAAGGAATCGGAGAATGGCTCACTGGATTGCTCGGTCTACAGGCGCAGGCGGGCGACTGAAGTCCGGCGAGGACGATCTTGGGTCTCCGGTGAGGTCCTGTCAGGTCCGAGCGCTTGGAAAGCTTCACGGGCCACTGGTGAAGCTAATCGAAGGGCAGGCGCAGCTTGGAAGCGACTAGAGCGGGCTGGCCGCGGTGGCCGAGGCTTGGGTAGTGATGGCGGGCGGAAGAGAGCTCGCTGGAGCTAAGGAGGGGCGTCTGGCCAGCGAAGGTGAGCACGGGGTGAGGTGAGGCGTGCCCAGGGAGGCTTTAAAGGCGCGGGCTGGCACGACTGAGGGTGAGGGCACACTGCGGACTTGACCGAACGCTAAGGCGAGCGTGCACACGGGTTGGGCGAACGCCGGCGTGCCGACCAGGGTCGAACACGTGTGCGCGTTCATTCTGCCCGAGTTCTGGCGCGTGTGGTCATTCATCCGAGCCTGCTCTCGCCTTGGTCAGTGCACAAAACCTCTTCTCCTCCCTATAAGCTACCGATCTTGTGTGGGGGTCATAGGATTTTGCCTACTGGTTTCAAAGATTTGGAGCTCTAAAGTCTGGTCTGTCTCCTAGCCCGAGCCCGAGCCCGAGGCAAATCCTTGGTTTTGTCGTGTCTAGGGCTCGCGTCTGTTGGGGACTTGTTCTCAAATGCTATGAGTTAAGAACAAGGCAACACAAAACGTTAAATATTATTGTCCTTCATCCTTCGAAGCATTATTTCCCTTAGGATATAATGATCTTCAGACGAAGGTTATGAAGGACATACCTTCATCAACGCGATATATGTTAATAAAAGAAGAAGTATATGAAATATAAGAGACAAGATAAACAATCACATAACATTATTAATTCATTGTATTATCCTAGAAAAACAGAAACAATATAGATTTACAAATGTACCTTCGGCTTGATAGAAGGCAAAAAAGTACAAGCGTGACGCAAAAGCAAGTACAAGTTAGCGTGAACAGTACGGGGGTACTGTTCATCTATTTATAGGCATAGGACGCAGCCTGTGAGAAATTACATTCATGCCCTTTACATTTATTATTAACTTATAAACAATTCTATGAGGACTAGATAGCATTTTCCCCTTTAAGTCGGTTCCTTTTTCCGCCATTTAGCTGAAGCTCCCCTGCACGTAGCTTCGGAGCAACTCCAACCTTCGTCACGATCATGCTTTTTACATCGTACATGCTTTTTAGCCCGAGTCTGAAGATACCTGTTCACATGTTATACTTGGTAGATATTGTTAAATCACGTTTTTGAGGACCTTCGGAGGACGAAGGCCCCCACCAGTAGACCCTCGCAGTATTAATTTGTTTAAGATAACAAATTCAGACTGCGACATGGACGAAGGCCTTAAGCCGAAGGTCCAAAAAAACACCTTCTGTTTGCTAGAATAGCAACAGTCAATGACAGACGGGGCCTCGCAATTTGGAGCGTGCCGAGCGTATAAATAAGAACTCGCACCAACCACATTTGGTACGCTGCTTGTGCCATTTGCTTTATTTTCTCAATTTTATAGTTCTTGCTCACTAATGCTTGCTAATTTCTCAAGCTTCCTTAGCTTCAGTTAGAAAGACACATTTTTGTCATTTCTGAAGAAAAAAATGTCTCAAGACAAGAAGGTTGCTGCTGAGAAGAAGCTAACTGAAGAGGAGAAGCTCTTTGAGGAGAAGAAGGTTGCGAATCCTTACATAGTTGGGTTTATCGAGTCAATGGCAAAATCAAATACAGAGAAGATTACTAAGGAGATACTGGAGGGCCTGTCTGAAGATACAGGTGACAGTGACAGTTATGATGCAGAAAGCGGAGGCGAAGATTCTGAGGATCGACCCTGGAGACCAAGTCATGCAATTTTCAGAAAATCGACCATCAAGCAAAGTCACCTCGAAAACATGAGAGGAAGGTACTTTCGGGATATGTCTATTATGAGGGCTGGCGGAGACAACAACGTTCCTGCGCCTAAGGAGAACGAAGTTGTGATTTTCCGAAGCTTCTTCAAAGCTGGGCTTCGGTTCCCACTGAGCGGTTTGTAGTTGAAGTGTTGAAAACCTTCCAAATTTTCCTTCATCAATTGACCCCCGAAGCCATATTGAGGATGGGAGTCTTCGTCTGGGCAGTAAGAAGCCAAGGGATAGAGCCAAGCGCAAAATGCTTCTGCAGCATGCATGAACTTCTGTATGAGACGAAGGCCACAGGGAAAGAATAGTATCACAACAACTTCGGTTGTTATGGATTTATCGCCCGTCCCAACGCAAGCCACCCAGTGCCAACATTTCGGAAGAGATGGTCGGGAAATTGGATGGAAGAATGGTTTTATGTGAAGAATGACTTGATAGCGAGGGAGGACATCAAGGAGGTTATTATGCGCCCCATATGGTCCCGCTTCGGCCTTCGAAAGCCGAAGGTTGAAATTGATGAAGTCGCCGAAGCATGTCAGAAGGCATTTGGTACTGTCTGCTTCTTTATTGGTACGAGAGATTTAATTCAAGAGCACATAGCATTCAAAGTATGGCCGCTTGTAGAGAGCTAGGAAATGCTGAAGGAGACCATCACCAAGTCTAGCGAAGGTGAACTGGTCCGGCTGAAGTATACATTCAGATATGGGGATAAATTCGATGAACCAAATGATGACTGGCTAAAATGCATCGAAGTTACAAGTGATGAACTGCTTGGATCATATTCCAAGGCAGAAGATAATGCATTATCCATAGCCTTCAGAAGTCGAGAAAAGAAGAGATTGAACAAAATTTTTGACGCTATTGGCTTCGTCTACCCCGACTACCGCTACCCGCTGCGGGGGCAAGGGAAGAAGAGGAAAGCTGCTGCCCTGGCCGCTTCGGCTGAACCTGTGCCGAAGGCTGCGGGTAAAAAGATGAAGGTACTTACCCACCGGCCATGTTATATTGAATCGGCTGTGGTGCCTGAGTTTGGCGGGGAGGCGTCTTCAGCTGCTGAATCAAGAGAAACCGCTCCTCCGATGCAGAGGGCTGAAGAATCGGCTATAATGCCGAAAGCACCTTTGGTTGAGCTAGTTGAAACGAAGGTTGACAAAGATAAGGCTGAAAGGTCAACAACTGAAGAGATAACAAAGATGCCATGGACTTTAAGTCCTTCAACAGAAGCAACAGCGCTGAGGGCACAAAAGAGTTCTGCCATAACTCCTAGGAGAAGGAGGATGGTAAATGTATTATATGTACTGGAAACAACCGACTCCATAAGTTTCACTCCCAAAGGGAAGGTTGTCAAAGCTGACAAAACGCAACCCAAAGCTGCCACTAAGCAAATAGATGTTGAAGCTACAACAACCCAGGCTGAAACCAAGGCGGGGCCCTCAGTGCCTGCTGAGACGAAGCCTGCAGGATTTGAAGAAAAGGCAACAGAAGAAAAGGCCACAGAGCAAATTTCGTTTAAAAAGGTTGCCACTCCTGCTCCCAAAGCTTTAAAAGAGAGCATTGATTACATCATCCGCCATGCTTCGGGAAAGGGACTTTCTCAGGAAGAAGAACGAGAAGCTCAACATTATGCCCAAAAATTGAAATACCTGAAGGGGGCATTAGTGTTCAATGGAAGTGGAGAAGATGATTTTTTGTACTGTCTCTCGGATAATAAAGAGGTATCCGTCTGCCGGGAGATAGGTCGAAGCTTCGGATTTCCGAAGCTGGAAGATGGCCTTTCAACATTATCAAAGGATGAACTGACTGACAGTTTAGCATATAATAGCATAAAGGTATAAAAGTCAATTTTGTATTTGAAAACGAATTATTTCATTTGTTTATACTTAATCTTGTCCTCCTCTTGCAGGGCTTAATCCTTAGCAATGCCCTTAGAGCACAGAAAAACATTGAAGATGAAGGGTATACAATGGCTCTGAACAACCTTCGTTCAGAGGTGATCGAATTAAGGAACGAAGGCCTTGAAAAAGACAAAATATTAATTTCATTAGTAAACAAAGTGAAAGAAGATGAAGCTAGTTCCAAAGCTCAAGCTGAGATTCAAAAGAATGAGATCGAAGACCTTCAGAAATAATTGGCAGAGGCCAAAGAAAAATGTGCTCTCGCTGAAGCTAACCGAGAGGCCAACGAATATTGGAAAAATTATTTAGAAAAAAACAGTTGAAGAACTTCGTGCATCCAAGGAAAGATGTTTTGAAAATTCTTTGGGCTGCGTGGAGAAGATAAAGGCTAGCTTCGCCAACGTGGGCGCCTATTCAAACGAAGATAACTTCATACGAGGCGACCCTGAGGGTGTTATCGAGTGGATAAGCGGAGAGGCCGAAGCTTTTGAAGAAATTTTAAATGATCGCGGGGATGTCTGCGCGTTCTCTGGTGCGAGAGGAATTTCAGCCATCTTGGAGAAGGCGGGTTGTAATCATGTCAAAACCTTGGCCCAGGCCGAAGCTGCCCTCTCCGTGGGTGACACAAAGGATCCCTCGGCCGAAGCAAGTTTAATGGGCGGAAAATTTTCACTGACATCTGGGAAAATGGCGGTCGAGAAATGGCTCACGAAATAATGAAGAAAAGTGAAAAAGATATTCATGACACTCGAGAAGTAGAGAAAAAAGCTGAGGAAGCTGCAGAACACGAGAGACGGATAGGTATCGATTAATGGCCTTTAGCTTCATCGTACTTTTCGTGACTTTGAACTGATTGATTTTTTCTACCACAACTGAATTATCTCCTCCACCGGAGCCGTTCGACCCCCTGGTCGACCTAGAAACGAAGAAAGCAATAGAAATCATCAATATAGCTGAATCTATTGTTGATGAAGTTGTTAACAAGTTGTTGAATGAAATTGTGGAAAAGGTCATGAAAGAGGACTGATATTGTAAAAACATTTTGAGACGATCAATGTTTCTTCGCTATATCAAAACTGTAATATTCGATGTGCATATTTTTGAATCTAATGTGTAATTTTTTTGTAATTCAGTTCTTTGCAATGCATGAAACTTTATATACATACCGTTTTTTAGCCTTCAGCAAAAAAACACCTTCCCTTCTTTTCATGCTTCACAAAGAAGAAAATCCGTGCTTCGTGAAAATATCCATGCTTCGTAAAAACCTCCCAGCTTCTTATACAAAGGATCCCTTCTTTTGCAATAGAGCTGACGAAGCTGTATTTCTCAGCTAACTTTGTGCCTTAGCACATTTTCATTTTTTATAAAGCAGTCTCCGAAGGTCGACTTCGTATTCAATTTGTGTCACCAGTGCAATATGATGTATGATGTGATGCTATGCGGGATGATGTGAAATTTATGATGCGAATGATGCTAATGCCGAAGACACGCACCCACACGCCCACACTGGAACACACCATCTCTGCGTCCCCTTAGGAACGATCGAAGTCTCTTTGCCGTTTATTTTTTGGCTCCACCGCTTATTTTTCGGTGTAAGTTCTGCATCGCCTTAGGAACTTCTTTTGAACTTCTTCGCCTTCTATTTCGGTGGTATCATCGTTGACTTTTTGGTGTAAGTTCTGCATTCCCTTAGGAATGTCTTTTGAACTTCTTCGCCTTATATTTCGGCAGTATTTGGCTCTGCATTCCCTTTGGAACGACTTTTGAGCAGAAAACTTACACTACGCTCCCTTAGGAACGACTTTTTGTAGCTTCGGCGAAACTTACGCTGCGCTCCTTAGGAATGACTTTTTGTAGCTTCGGCAAAACTTACACCGCTCCTTAGGAACGACTTTTTGTAGCTTCGGCGAAATTTACGCTGCAATTTTTAGCTCTGCATTCCCTTAGGAACGACTTTTGAGCTTCAACAATTTTTGAGCTTCGTAAATATTTGAAGAAGATATATTTCATTCTGATAAAAGTGAAACTATTACAAGAAATTAAAACTAGTTCTGCATTGTTTGTTCCTTATTGAAAAACAAAATGACATGGAACACAAAAGTACTTCAGGGGTAGGATATCACTCAATAAATGTGCTTTTGATTCTGGCACAGTACTATTGACTGTGCGAGCTTCGGATTCCTCCCTGACTTCACATTGCTGCTGAGGGTACTAGCGCCCTTCTGGCTGCTGGCTTCGGGAATAGGTCGGTTGTAGTGGTGTTGGAGGCGGGAGTTGTGGCCAGGAAGCCTGTGTATGGCTAGCCGAAGCAACAGAAGCTGCAGGATGATTGTTCACATACTCTGGTATGTAAGGAGAGTGACACGAAGCAGTGTGTAAGACCTGCTTCGGCTGGTTCTGCCGAGCTTCGGATTCTGCTATCTCCTTTTGCTTTTGAATGGTGACATGGCACATGCTTGTAGTATGGCCTTTGTCCTCACCACAGAATAAGCAGTAAATCTTTCTAGGCTGATCCCCAAATCTTCCTCCGAAGCCCCAAGCGCCTCTGCCCCTTGGAGCTAGTGGCCTGAAAGAGCTTTGCTGTTGCCCCGAAGATTGTGAGGTATATTGTGACCTCTGAGACTGACTTCCTTTATCGTCACTCTGAGTGGAGTTATGATTGACCTGACGTGTCTCGGATGGATTCTTCCTCCGAAGCCCCTGGTCATTTTGGAGAATCTGTAAGCTTCCTCCCTTCTTTGGCGAGAATCATTGTCAGCCGAGATGTACTCATCCATCTTCTGAAGCAGCTTCTCTAGAGTTTGTGGGGGCTTCCTAGCGAAATATTGGGCAGTAAGTCCTAGGTGAAGACCCTTGATCATGGCCTCAATGACAATCTCATTGGGCACCGTAGGCGCTTGTGCCCTCAATCGCAAGAACCTTCATACATATGCCTGAAGGTATTCTTCGTGGTCTTGCATGCATTGGAATAGAGCCTGAGCTGTGACCGGCTTCGTTTGAAAGCCTTGGAAGCTAGTGGCCAACATGTCCTGAAGCTTCTGCCACGACGTGATAGTCCCTGGCCGAAGAGAAAAATACCATGTTTGGGCTACATTCCAGACTACCATGACGAAGGACTTCGCCATGACTGTAGTATTGCCCCATACGAAGATATAGTTGCTTCATAGCTCATCAGAAACTGCTTTGGATCTGAGTGCCCATCATACATGGGGAGCTGAGGTGGTTTGTATGATGGGGGCCATGGGGTAGCCTACAGTTCTGCTGCCAAAGGAGAAGCATCATCAAAAGTAAAGGCATCATGATTAAAATCATCATACCATCCATCCTCGTTGAATAAGCCTTCTTAACGAAGATCCCTGTATTGGGGCCTTCGATCTTGTTCATCTTGAGCAAGATGACGCACTTCTTCAGTAGCTTCGTCGATCTTCCTTTGAACATCAGTCAGTCGCGCCATCTTCTCCTTCTTTCTTTGTACTTGCTGATGGATGATCTCCATGTCCCTGATCTCTTGGTCCAACTCCTCCTCCTGGAGTGTTGGACTGGTGGCCTTCCTTTTCTAGCTCCGAGCTTCTCGGAGAGAAAGAGTTTCCTGGTTTGGGTCCAGTGGCTGTAGTGCAGCAGCCCCTATCGCTGAAGCTTTCTTCGGCGGCATGACAAAGGTCAGTACTTGCCGAAGGTGGTCGAAAAGGGTTCACCGGAGGTGGGCGCCAATGTTGGGGACTTGTTCTCAAATGCTATGAGTTAAGAACAAGGCAACACAAAACGTTAAATATTAATGTCCTTCGTCCTTCGAAGCATTATTTCCCTTAGGATATAATGATCTTCAGACAAAGGTTATGAAGGACATACCTTCATCAACGCGATATATGTTAATAAAAGAAGAAGTATATGAAATATAAGAGACAAGATAAACAATCACATAACATTATTAATTCATTGTATTATCCTGGAAAAACAGAAACAATATTGAATTACAAATGTACCTTCGGCTTGATAGAAGGCAAAAACGTACAAGCGTGACGCAAAAGCAAGTACAAGTCAGCGTGAACAGTACGGGGGTACTGTTCATCTATTTATAGGCACAGGACGCAGCCTGTGAGAAATTACATTCATGCCCTTTACATTTATTATTAACTTACAGACAATTCTATGAGGACTAGATAGCCTTTTCCCCTTTAAGTCGGTTCCTTTTTCCGCCATTTAGCCGAAGCTCCCCTACACGTAGCTTTGGAGCAACTCCAACCTTCGTCACGATCATTCTTTTTACATCGTACATGCTTTTTAGCCCGAGTCCAAAGGTACCTGTTCACATGTTATACTTGGTAGATATTGTTAAATCACGTTTTTAGGACCTTCAGAGGACGAAGGCCCCCAATAGCGTCCCAATGCCATCTTCTGGCATGTGACAGAGGGGTTAGTTAGACACGATTTTGTTAATGGGAGCATTAGGATTAGAACTAAGGATCAAGGTGAACACGCTCAGTTTTGGTTCAAGGGCTGAAAATTCAGAAATCTGAATTTTAGAAATCCCCATTGAACCTCCACTTGAATGGCTTGTTTGGAGTTCTTAATAAACTATTTTGTCCTAGCTTTCAAAATCTTTATTGTAGCTTGTTTAGTATATTTCAATGTTTATGATTGGCCTAAGCCATGATTTTATGTTTTTCATGGTCTTTCACCCCTTTTCTTTGTTTCTACTTAAATAGCTTGATTAGGGTTGGTATTAGGGTTTCAACAATTTTCCCTCTTTGAAAACCTCATTTGTTTTGAACATGATTCTCTTAAATATAAACTCAGTGGATCTTTTATTCTTAAGTTAATTTGATGCTTCATGCTTAATTTGGCTTACATGAAATGATGGTTCTTGGGTTAGCACTGAGAAAAGCCCTAGGTGACACTAGGTTGTCACATTGGACATTCTTTGATTCCCAAGCCCAAAAACCCTAGCTCCTTAGGGTAAAACTGTCTAACCCTACTAGGGTGTTGACCTAGAACACCCTAGTTTTCCCGGTGTACCATGAAGGAAAGATGTATTACAGATACAACTTGATGTATCTCTACTATCATTGCATTTTCATAAGCATCACATGAGCATTTATGGTTATATATGGTTATGTATAGAAAATGAGGAAGAAATAACTGTTGAAGAAGAGGAGACTGCACCACCAGCAGAAAATCCACCTGCCGGGAATTGTTTTTATTTTGATATCTGTGGAACAGAGCCCGACTCCCCTACAACATAAGGCAAGCCCCGGTGCATTTGCCACCTCCTCGTTGTTTTAAATTTTTATCACCTTATATGATGCATTAGGTGATAGGAGTTGTGTGCTAAACCAATTATTGCATTTCCTTCCTTGGAACTATTTAACATTCCTTGATTACTTGTTTTATTAAAAGGTTTTCTAATGCTTAGTTTTGCTATAGAAAAACAAATATTTTGTTTTAAAACAAAAAAGTGATGCTTCACAGTGGAAGGGATGTTTCCAAAAATAAAACTTGATGGTGGATCCATCATGGCCATGATGGGTTCAACATCGGAAAAGATGTACCTCTACCAGGTACCAAACTTTGATTTTTAAATGATAAAGCTGAGACCGGGCGAATGACTTGCACGAGAAGAGAGTCTCGGTGTAGTGTCTCCGTCTGAGTCACTTAAGGGGCGTGTCAATGTGGGACTGCTGACCGAGGACCCTTTAACTGGTCACATGCATCATCATGGGTAAGCTTTGCCTCGGGCAGACTAATACCAGAAAGGCCAACACACAATGGGAGTGGAGAGATGGCGAGAGTAGCGTGTACCCTCCATGGCAAGAGGCTGGACGGTGGTGTATCTGTGCTCTCGGTTGGCATGAACCCGGTCTGGTCTTAAGAAACCCGGTGGCGAGTTGACATATGCAAGGGTTAAGTGCTACATATGTCGTGTGATTAGAGATCCTCAGCTGAGTATTAATCGATTCAGATCGCCGTAACTTCTCGGACATGAATACTTGGTCACTAACTTACACGTAGCATTCCAGTAAACTTAAGGGTTGATAAAAGACGGCTAGTGTAGGTCAAGTGCTTGAACTAGGGTAGAAAGAACTCTAGTTACAGGTAATGACTTAACCTGATAATAAAATTGGATTTTAAGGATCCACTATTAGTAAGCATTTCTGCAAACAGAGTCTTACCTTGACTCCCTCAAGCTAGCATATCCTTGAGAGTCTTTTCTTTTGACGGGTAAGACTTGCAAAAGTACACTCCGTACTCTGGGTTTTTGAACCCATCTTGTTGTAGGTGAGGAAACAATAGACTTTTGTTGTTTTTGTTCTAAGGTGGTGCCTAAGTAAGAACCTCAGCAGTGAAGTCGCAGGAGGATGTTGGCATCCCTCTTGAAAAACAATATACTTTTATGCGGGATGGGTTTTTGCCTCCCGGGTCTGTAATAATAATACTCTATGCACTCATATATCCTGGTTTGTAATAATAACACTCTCTCCATATATTTGAATGAATGTAAATTAAATTATTGTAATATGCTTCCGCTACTCTTTCCTCCGAAGTGATGTAATATCTGTGTGACGGGTGAAACGCTCTTGGGCGAAGAAATGAGGATACAGTTACCGAACTTGTCGAGTGATTATGTGCATCTACAGGGTTGTCCAAGGTCCTCAGGACAAGGACAACTGTAGGTGGGCCTAATACCTTGGGATGTTCCGTCACAGATGGGGATGGAGTGCCCCTACATGTCGTGTGTTTAGGTTTGCCTTGCAAGGTTAAAACTCGATTCGAATTGTCTGCTTCTCGCAGCTAATGAGACTGCTTGACCCTTTGTACTGCGTTGAGAAAAAAGTGAAATGAGGTCTTACTTGAGATAACATGTTGATTGTACTAAATGATTGTTACCATGAATGCTTAGAAAGGAGCAAACCTAGCTTAATTAAATATGCTAGAACTGGAAAAGCTAAAACTTATTTTAGACTCAGCTAGTGCTTTTGGCAAACCAAACCCCTCAACCAAACAACTACATGGTCTAGAGGTAGAGGAGTAGACTCCTCACACCGGGTAAGTCTAGCTGAGTATTAGTATACTCAGCCTTGCTTGTGGCATATTTTTTTCTGGTACGCTACGGGATATGGTTGACGGTGTGAATTGGCCTTCCACCCTGCCACCTGGTTGGACGGTTGAGTGGGATGCTGCCTCGACAGGAGAGGACCAAGAGGAGTAGTGGGCTAGGCCTTGCCCTATTCCTCCGTATCGACGTTATCATATATCCGCTGCATTTTAATTACAGACTTATGATCTTTTATTAAAACTCCGATTTATGTAATAACTCTAGTAACTTAATTTGTGGTTTCATGTTTTATTGTATTCTCTCTGTGCCTCACCTTCGCGTGAGCTAGTGGTATTCGATCCTTGGTAAGTGGCTTTATCAGACTAGATTTGAGGGACTCACGGGTTATTCCAATTTAAGTGTGTTGCTGCCTCTAAGGCATGACTTGGGAACTTAAGCCGGAATAATTCAGGCGGTTCCGCCACACCTGCTGCATTGCCTCTAGGGTCTGACCAATCGCTTGGACTGCTTGAGTCTACATTAGGAACATCTGCTCAATGGTCATCGGGGGTGGTGGTGGCAACTTCTACTGCTGAGCTGCCTCCTCCTGGGGTGCCTGCTGTTCTAGCTGAGCACGCCTTGCACCTCTGTGCCTGTTCTCAGACATCTTGATGAGAATCATTACAAAGGTCCAACTTTATTATAGGTTCATCATGACAAGCATCCAAAACAAATAAGCAACCTAACTCTAACTAAGACTGACTAAGACTAAGATACTGAATTAAGAATTATTATAGACTCTAACTCCGTTGATCTATGGATCCAAATCTATCTGGGTCCTGCAGTCAGGGGTACAGTAATCGAAGCGACCACGGGGCGGTGAACAGTAAGGGTGCTAAATCCCGACAGGGGTGGGAGAACCACCATCCAGATAGTGGCGTGTTGCGCACTTAGCACGCAATTCCGCAACCTCCGCCCGAACCTTACCCAACTCATCAAGGGCGTGGTCCAGCTCGGTGTTGAGCACGGTGGCTAGGTTGACCTTGTTGTTCAGCCTGGGATTTCCTTCACCAACAGGCGAGACAATCACACCTCCAACGCTGCTGGTCGAGCAACGAGGGTAGTAATTTAGGTCAAGGCCATCAGCTACCCCGCTGAACAACGAGCAATACTGTGAAAGTGCACGTCGTGCTGCATCTTGCATGGCTGGCTCGGCAGTATCCCTCTCAGTGATAGATTAGTGCTCTGAGAAGGCCTCTACACCCGGGAGATCATTGTCCGGACAGCGCACCAAGAAAGTAGCCTCCCACTGGTCTGAGTATAACCCACGATGATGCTGCTAGACTACACAACGGTACTCGATAGACCAAGTGTGTCGGTCGAATGCCCGACACAGCAAGGTGTCGAGAGCGTCGTGGAAGTGACACCCGCGAGCGGCGTCACGAGTGATGGGTCTAGCAATCCATCCCTCCAGCTCCTGCTCCTCCGAGAGCTCCACGCTATGGCTCGAACTGCCACCGGCGTCATTGTCGTCTCCATCTCGGTCAGGGTCTCCTCCAGCGGCTGGGATGCCCTGTGGTGGTGTAGGGGGCATATCTGGCTGAGGTGCAGGGGAAGGCTACCTCGCATACTCCACCTCCTGCTGAGGCAAGGGGGAAGAGTCCTGCTGCTCCTGCTCCTGGCGTTGGCGCTCCTGCTCCTCGTGCAGGCGGTGATGCAGTATTTCTAGGTGACTGGACTAACCTGGCACCGTGCGACGCAGTGGGCGCTCTGCTAGGCGAGAAGGCAAAAAGGGGATCACTGACTTACGTGCAGTGCATCTAATATGAGCCATCTACAAAAGACATAGTAAGCATAAGAGTGAGAGTAGAACTATAAGACCAGAAAGTAAACAGAAAGAAAAGTGAGACAAAATTTTGTGAGATAAGTAAATAACAAAGAATTGGTCAAGATTACCAACTTTTGAAATGACACTAAGGTCAAGGTAAGAGTAGGGGTCTACAGTCCTTAGGGCGACCATTCTAGTCTAGGTTATCGGTCCTACAGTCAGCAAGGCTTTGATACCACTTATGTCACACCCGGTTTTGGAAGGTAAACTGAATGCGAACCATGTACGTGCCAGGATTAAAAACTCACGTACACAATGATTACATAATTGGACATCATCACACAATGCTTAAAGTAAATAGCAGAAAAGTACTTTATTACAACAAGATGTCCAAGACATCCACTAAGTCTATAACATAGTCATTAACATCAAAGTGAGGAAATACAAAACATAGAAGACACGACCTTCACAGGTAGCTGACTAGGGGGTTTGCCACTAAAATAAACTAGAACTCATCGTAGTCCTGAAACTCCTCAAAGTCCTCCATGTTGCCAGCATCTCCTCCTGAGCACTGAGTATAGTGGGGACAACCTTGGGTGAGGTGGTTTGTAAAGCAAGGGTGAGTACACATCAACGTACTCAGCAAATGTCCCGTTTGGCTAAAGTAGACTAGCTGTATATGGAGTTAAGGTCAAGTAGATGCTTTTAGTTGGTCAAGTATTTACTACTATAAGTGGAGCCAAGTTTTAGTATAAACCCAGTTATTACCCAAAAGCACTCCCTCCAAGAGGAAATACCAGAGACCATATTTATGCCATCATCATTAATCATCATCATAAAAGCAACCAAAGTTCTTCTAATCAAAGAGGATCCCAAGGCCTCTCTAAACCGTGAGCACGGCTGATATATTAGTTTTCTAACACTCTGCAGAGGCAGCACACTTTACCCACAAGTTGTGATTCTCGTTCTGCCTGGGGTTCTAGCCTCCCCATTGATCACTACAAAGGTGACCCAACAGGGTCTCACTACGTAGCCTTTACAAACATTCCCTAGAGGTCATAGCCGCCCGTTAGGTTTCTCCAATTTGATAAACCTAGTACCTCTCCCCAAAAAAAGGGTGACTAACAAAACCAAATCAAGAACCTCTGTAACCAGCCTCGGCAGAGATAGTATTGTGCCCGAACCCCATTGATGGCCCTACGGCGAAGCCAACTACTCCTCTAGTTCCTCTAATTAATCAGCTAAGGGCGTCCCATTCCACCCTCATGGTTGCACTGTTATCCTGGGTTGTTACTCCCCAAACAGGTCCTTACGGAGAGGTACTCAGGAAAATGGCCTGAGTCCCCTAAAGTATCATAAGAACATCATCGGGATAACATCATTGTATCATAAGATTCACATCATGTTCATTGATTAAAGTAAAGCGATAACATAAAGCTAACCATGATAACCCAAAAGGTAAACAAGGATAAGGTAAATACAGACTAGTCAATCCTTAAGTTTCAATAATGTAATGCGGGATGGTGAATTATAAAATAGATAGGACATAATAGGTCAGAGGACACTTGCCTTCATCAGGTTGTT
The DNA here is from genome assembly GCF_902167145.1 of Zea mays. NCBI lineage: Eukaryota > Viridiplantae > Streptophyta > Magnoliopsida > Poales > Poaceae > Zea > Zea mays. Next base: position 124,804,881 of record NC_050096.1, on the reverse strand, counting down.
GCTCAGGAAGATCTTCGGCAACACACTCAGGAACCATGGGCTGCTCGTTGTCTAAATAAAGTGATCATACATTCAATACATTTGGGAAAAGTACAAATGAACAGCACACCAAGCATGTACAATCTAGTGAACACAAGTTTGGTAGAACACTATGAATATAAAGGGTAGACCTAAATGTTAGGGTTTAATATAATTAAAGATCAGTGATTCCTTAGATATTATGGACTATGTAGTTTAGTGCCACTAATTTTAGTGAGACACAAAATTATAATAGGGGTCAATTCATGCATAACATTTTACTAATCTCATAACATTAAACCTCCAAGTACCATTAGCATTTTCCTTTTTATTTATTTTACTAAACAAATACAATATTACATAAACTTAACCTTTAGTCTAAGCATAAAATTAAAGTACACAGGTTGTGGATGATCATAATTTATTTGGATAGAGAATATTTCTATGAATATTTTGCAATTTGAACCACTAAATTTAGAGTTCATATGAAAAGATATGATATAAACAAGTTTTGAAGTTTGAAATATGAAATTAAGCCCAATTCTGTGATTATTAAAAAGGTTAGGGGTTTGTTTAAAAGAAAATAGGGGTCTGCACGCTAAAACTCAGGACGATGGGTTGATTTTCTAAAACCTGGGGGTCTCTTAAGCAAAAGTACACATGAAGGGGTATCAGGCGATTTCAACCATCAGATCGTAGATCAACAGCCAGGATCAGATCTGTGGACGCACACGCATACGATGGCGCTCAACGAGCGCTGACAGGCGGGGACGGGGCGTCAGCGACTAGAGGAGAAGGCGGGCTGACCAGCTGGGCCCAGCGCCAGGGGGCGCAGGCACTGACTAGCGGGCCCGAGGACAGGGTGCGAGGGCGCGAATCGCTACCCGGTGATCTGGACCATGCGATCAGGATCAAACGGTGGAGATCAACGCCGAGAAGGTTTTACGGCTCCGGGCGGTGCAGCTCCTGCCCCTCGACGGTGAAGTCACCGGAGACGTGAGGAACGGACATGGAAGGGCTCTACGGGCTTGGGGAAGGGCTCATGCATGATCAGGGTGACCTGGCGAACTTAGTCACGGGCGCAATACCGGCGCGTAGGCACCAGAGAGCGATGAATACGGCGAGGCGGTCTAACGGCAGCGCGGATCAACTCCGGTGAGAAATTGCGCGGGCACTAGGGCAGTAACGGACGAATTAAGTGCATAAGGAGGTTGCTCACCTCTAGCGCGAACTCAGGAGCGCCTGTGAGACTTCGGGGATGCGGTGAAGCCTCGGCTCGACGGTGGCGGACTCCGGCTGCATGGGAAAACACTTCGGTGAGCGCGGACCGAGAAAACCAGGGGAGAAGAAGGTGAACCAAGGGGTGTCCCGAGTTGTTGACGGTGATACAGAACTCACCGAGGCAACGGACGCGACGGGGACTCAACGAGGCTTCGATGAACGCCGGCGAAGTTGCCTGGTTGCACGCGCATGGCGGGAGAGGGGGCGAGAGAGCTCAGCTGAGGGCGCAAATGAGCTGGGGGCAGTGGGCGAGCGGGGTGCAGGCTCTAAAGGGGCAAGGGCGTGAGGAGGTGGCCGGAGAACGCGTGGACGTGTGCGCGTCCATGGTGGGGGTGTGGGCGAGAGGTTAGGGACGGGGGACCTAATGGGTGGAGTCCGTGGAGCAGCGAGAAGGGATCCGCGAACGAGCGGTCAACACTGACGGAAAGGGTCCATCGGGCAGCGGGAAAGAACGGGCGTGAGTGCGAGGGAATCGGTGCCGACAGATCGGCCCCACTGGCAGCGAGCGGGAGAGAGAGAGAAAGAGAGGGGGAGAAGAACGTGGGCGCGGGCGGTCGCTGACAGGTGGGGTCCACCTGTCATGCGACACGGGCGCGCGCACGGCCTAACTGGGCCGACTGGGCTAAAAAGGCTTTTTCTTTTTCCAGGGAATTTCTAATTGCTTTTCTATTTATTTTCTCTAGGGTTTTCAATTCAAATTCAAAACAAGTTTCATATTCAAACCAAATCAAACATCTTCAAAAATTCAAAGAATATTTGGAGCTCAGCATGATGCAACATTTCATGACTCATATTGTTTTGACAAAATAAAATAATTAATCCCTCACTAATTAATCTAATTCTACCAAAAAGAAAAAGGTAGAGAGAAACTAGAGACAGAGAAGAGTAACACCTGAATTTGGTAGGTAATTAGAAAGAAATTTTATACCCCCACATTCAGGGTGTTACAAGCCTTCACCACAAGATATGGACTATCTGAATTTTCAGTCATGTCTTTTGGACTAACTAATGCACCAGCTTACTTTATGAACTTGATGAATAAAGTATTCATGGAATACCTCGACCAGTTTGTTGTGGTATTCATCGATGACATACTGGTATACTCTCACAATGAAGAAGCACATGAAAATCATCTGAGATTAGTTCTACAGAAACTTCGAGATAATCAGCTGTATGCGAAATTTTCAAAGTGTGATTTTTGGCTGAAGGAAGTCGCTTTCCTAGGTCATATTATCACCAATGGAGGAATCAAGGTAGACCCTGGTAAAATAAGTGAAATACTAAATTGGAAACAACCCACGGATGTGTCTAAGATCAAGAGTTTTCTTGGATTAGCAGGATACTACAGAAGATTTATCGAAGGCTTCTCCAAAATAGTGAAACCCCTTACTTCACTGTTGGAGAAAGGTAAATAATTTAAGTGGGATGAAGCATGTCAGAAATGTTTCGAGGAATTAAAGGAAAGGCTAACCACTGCACTAGTGTTAATTATGCCTGATATTCATAAAGGGTTTGATGTGTATTGCAATGCATCACATCTAGGACTTGGATGTGTGTTAATGCAAGAAGGAAAAGTGATTGCCTATGCTTCAAGGCAGTTACTGAAGCATGAAAAGAATTATCCTACGCATCATTTGGAATTAGCTGCCGTAGTGCACGCTTTGAAGATTTGGAGGCACTACATGATTGGAAACAAGTATAAAATCTTCACGGATCTCAAAAGCTTGAAATATATCTTCATGTAGAAAGAACTCAACCTAAGACAGAGAAGATGGCTTGAGTTAATCAAAGACTATGATTTGGAAATACAATATCACCCAGGAAAAGCAAATGTAGTGGCTGATGCTTTGAGCCGTAAGGGTCAAGTGAACAACATCACTACTCATTTGATGTCACAGGAATTGTGCTGGGAAATGGAACAACTCAATCTTGGTATGCTCAATAATATGGAAGCAATAGTTATGGAAGTTGAATCTACTTTTGAAGAAGAGAATCGTAAAGGACCGGAATCTGATGAGAAAATCAAGGAAATTAAGGCACAAATTAGTTTGGGTAAAGGCCTAGATTCCACAGAAGATGAACAAGGTACAATATGGTTTTAAAAGAGAATCAATGTACCCGAAATCGAGCACCTACGCCAACTTATTTTAAGGGAAGCCCATGATTCAGCTTATTTTATTCTCCCTGGAAGTACTAAGATGTACCAGGACCTAAAGGAAAAGTATTGGTGGTACGGTTTGAAAAGAGATGTGGCTACTCATGTTGCACTATGTGATGTGTGTCAATGAGTTAAAGCCGAACACCAAAGACCAGCAGGATTACTACAACCTCTCAAAGTACTAGAATAGAAATGGGAAGAAATCGGTATGGATTTTATAGTTGGATTACCCCGTACTCGGGATGGCTATGATTCAATATGGGTTATAGTGGACAGGTTGACTAAAGTGGCACACTTTATACCTGTGAAGACAACCTACTCAGGAGCCCAGTTATCAGAGTTATACATGTCGAGGATTGTTTGTTTGCATGGAGTACCAAAGAAGATCGTATCAGATCGAGGAACCCAATTTACCTCGCACTTTTGAAAAAGACTACATGAGTCCATGGATACCAAGCTAAACTTCAGTTCAGCTTATCATCCGCAAACGGAAAGAATAAACCAAGTGTTGGAAGATATGCTAAGAGCTTGCACTCTAAAGCATGGTAGATGCTGGGATAAAAGTTTGCCTTACGTAGAATTCTCGTACAACAATAGTTACCAGGCAAGTCTAAAATTGGCACTGATTGAAGCACTTTATTGGAATTAGACTGGAGAAAGTCAAGTATTTGGTCCAGAAATTCTCCAAGAAGCAGAAAAGCAAGTACAGATTATTAGAGAGAATTTGAAAACAACACAGTCGAGACAAATTATCTTTGAAGTAGGAGACTTCGTATACCTTAAAGTTTCACCAATGAGAGGAATGAAAAGATTTAAGGTTAAGGGTAAACTATCTCCTCGCTACATTGGCCCGTTCAAAATTTTGGAAAGAAAAGGTGAAGTAGCGTACCAGTTAGAGCTACCTAATAGTTTATCGGATGTGCATGACGTATTTCATGTGTCACAACTTAAGAAATGCTTAAGAGTACTCGAGGAACACTTACCTATGGAAGAACTCAATGTTAAGGAGGATTTGACTTATTCAGAGTACCCTATCAGAATTTTGGAAACATCTCGCAGAATTAGATGGAGTAAAGTTATCGACATGTGTAAAGTTTAGTGGAGTCATCATTCGGAAGATGAGGCCACTTGGGAAAGAGAAGATCAACTCAGAGCAGAATTCCCCCAATTATTCTCAGAAGTTTCTTAATCTCGAGGATGGGATTCTTTTAAAGGGGGTAGGTTTGTAACACCACAAAACCATCAACTAAAAATAAAGCATTTAGATTATTAGTGGTAAATATGGTAATGAATTTTACTTTCAAGTGTTTGATTTTTAATTGCATTTAGAATAATTTTTGTTTTCTCATATTTGATTTATGGTTATTGCGTAGAATTTCTTATATATTGAAAATCCAATTAATTAATATGGAAATATTGGTCCAAAAATAAATATTTTAGTTATAAATAATTTTGGTATAATTATTATGATTTTTAGAATTATTTAATATATATTTATTTATATTTTTAAATAGAAAAGAAAAGAAAAAAACGAAACCCTAACCCTAGCCGCCACCCAACCCGGCCCAGCCGCGCGCCCACCTCCTCCCTCTCTCACTAACGCGTGGGGCCCACCCGTAAGGGGGCCTTCTTCCTCCTCCCAACTGTGCCGCTACCGCCTGGTGCTTGCCCGCGCCTCGCTCGCCGCAGCGCCGCGTCCTCCCCCGACCCGCGCCACGGACGCGTCGACCGGCCCACGCCCGCTCGACTCCCTCCGCCGTAAACGCCCGGCCGTTTCTCCCTCCCTCTCTCTCTCCCCTCCCCCATTTAATCCCCATTATGGCGACCACCATTGATGGCCATCAATGGCGTGGTGATTGAAGCCGCCGGTCACCTCCTCCTCGGTGCCTCTCCCTCTCCCTCCCTATAAAAACTGATGCCGAGCTCTCTCCCTCTCCCTGCCCGAGCTCTCTCTCACTCCTCGCTCTCTCTCCTTCGCTTGCACTCGTCGTGCTTGGACCTCACCGGAGTTTCGCCGGACCGCCGCGCTGCGCCCGTCGTCCACGCCCCCGACCGCACCTCGCCCGTCCCGGCCATGCCTCGCCCTCCTCGCCCGTCCCCCTTGTCGACCTTCCTGCGCAAGCACGAGACTGAGCCCAAGGTAGAAGACTACCATTTTGTGTTTTGGCCCTCTAGTTTTTTTGGAAATTTGTTCCTGTGGCAGAACCGCCTAGATTATTCCAGCTTAAGTGCCCAAGTCGCACCCTTAAAGGCAGCAACACACTTAAACCAAAATAACCTGTCAGTCCCTCAGATCTAGACCGATAAAGCCACTTACCAAGGATCGAATACCACTAGCTCACTCGAAGGTGAGGCACAGAGAAATACAATAAAGCATAAAACCATAAATTAAAAAAGTATCAGTAGTGATTACATTATCCGAGTTTCAGAAATAGTAACCATAATTTTTAATGCAGCGGAAATAACTAATGGAGAAAACCGAGTAACATGGCGAAGCCTGGCCACGCTACTCCTCCTGATCCTCTCCGGCGGAAGCAGTAACCCTCTTGACCATCTATCCCGATGGCAGGGATGAAGGCCAAGTCACATCAACAATCAAATCATCCAAGGAGTACCTGCAAAAATTATGCCACAAGCAAGGCTTAGTATACTAATACTTAGCTAGACTTACCCGGTGTGATGAGTCTACTCCTTTACCTCTAGACCATGAAGCTGTTTGGCTGAGGGGTTTGGTTTATAAGCCTACAAATATTAAGTGCAGTAAAATAGCATATATAAACAGTTATGCATAAAACCGGGGCTTGCCTGGAATCTACACTAGATAGTGTCTGCTAGAGGGTACTCGCTTGGCGAGCATCCACGGGTCATGTCCATCCTTTCTTAGGTCGTCCACCAACTGCATCTTGTTGTTGGCACCACATCACTTGCATGATCATCATCTCTCAGTCCTAAATGAGATGCATGAGGCATATGTATGAATATAATGAAAGTAGCACAAGATATTTAAATACACGGTAGCGAACTAAACATTAAATTGTAAGACACCGTAAACAACCATACGCTAGCATTAGTTATCTACACGTCATCGGGCATACGTAATCAATACCATTAGTTATCTACACGTCATCGGGCATACGTAATCAATACCATTAGCAACACGGCATCACACGTGCAAGCATTTATCACATTCGCTCTAATTTTTCATTAGTTCCTTTATTATTATACTAGTTAAGTACACATCAATTTGTCATGGCTTCTATATAGACAAACTTTGTTAAAAGGGAATAATCACTTAATCGGGTTCTACCATTATTCACAATATCCTAATGCGAGCACACACAGAAAGTGATAGCCTAACCACACTGCTTCTTATACTTGTCTAATGGGGTTGGTTATTTAGCAATATTCGGATTAACAACGCAATTATTAGAAATGGTAACGTATCATTAATTGTGTTTCTCGTCCATATAACGACACTTGCTAAATGGTTTTAAGCTAATTTACTCCTTATGATTTAACCAATTTAGTGCACTATCATTATTACTCATGCTCAGTCAAAATCCAAAACAATAAGCAGTCGACTCAAGACAAGCACACTAGAGTGGAACAATCAATCACAATTAACATATTTAGGACAACACCACAGTAGTTGTTTCAGTCATAACTCACAAGATATTTATCGAAAATTAGTAAAAAGATACTTTTTGGAAAGCTTATTAAACGCTCTATAACTTTGGTATTTTCATCTCAAGTTGATTAGACACTTAATAAGGTTAAATCGTGATAAATGACAGTTCTGTTCAGATTTGGACAGATTCAGACTTGCGACTTCAAAAATTCATAACTAGAGACTCAGGCATCCAAACCAAGTGATCCTAGACTTTCTGGAAATATAATAAAATTGGCTACAAATAATTTGTGAACATCTCAGGTTGATTTAACATGTATCAAGAGTAAAGACACTAGGAAGGGTTTGTTGTCCAGATATGGACAGATTCAGTCTTTAGACTTTAAACATCCATAACTTAATCTTCAAATCACCAAAAAGGGTGATCCAAGACTTTTTGGAAAGCTTAGCAAAAGCACTACATAACATTTATAATCAACAAGAAGTGGTTCTATGTTTAACCAAATCAAACAATACAGTTTTTGAAATCTGTTCTATTAGTGGACAGAACATAGCAACCATTTTGTAAAATTCGTAACTCTTAAACTATCAGACCTTTGGTGATGAAATTTTAACACAAGCAATATAAGAAAGTCATCTACAAATTTCTTATCACCACTATGAACTGATTGTAACATTAACTTAAGAAAACAATGTAATCTCTGAAATTTGTACAGAAATTGGACAGATTCAATTACTGAACTTGTGAAAAGTATAGCTTCTAAACCATCAATTCTCAGCTCATGCATTTTTAGGACGAGCTAGATACACAAGTAAATTACAACTTTTATATAGCACATATCTATAGAAAACATACTTCAGCTTGCGGTCATAATAGCACTTAACTCAAGCACCAAACAAAATCATGGAGGGATAGTGCCACAAATTCTCAAGTTTAAATCATTGTGACTTAGTTATCAAGTTTCAATTTATATCAAGACACTTAATCATTTCATGAAACATGCACGCTTTTGTTCACTTCTAATTTTTCACTAATTGTTCTTATAATTATAAAATGTCTGTCATTTTAGCACCATATGGAACTATCTAATTTGGTGCTGGAATTTTATGTGGCATAGGTAATAACAAATTATGACTAATGCATAAATTTCACATGCTCAGGTTTTATATTGTATTTACTACAAAAATAACAAATTGTTAATGCAATAAAGCATGTGAGAGCAAGTTAAATCTAAAACTAATTATTTTCTGTGGATGCATGATCATATTAAGTTTTCTTAGGCTACTAAAATATCATGCAAGGACAGTGGAACACCATTTTCCATTTTTACATTCATATATTATTTATAAATCATTTAAAACTACATAATATGCATCAAACAAGTTAAATCACTAACTCAGTGATACGTCGACCATAAATCATGAAATTTTTACCAGTCACTAAGCATCACTAAGAGGGTCTACTGTAAAACTTTCAATCTATTTGGGGCAGTAGAGCTACAGATCCAAACATAACAAGAAAAACAATCATCTTTTTCCTATTTAACATGTTTTAATTAACACATCAAGAAAACAGTGAACAACATATAAGTTTTATATTTTTCTTAGCTAGAGTATGACAACATCTAACTAACAAAACATGTTTCATCATTTTTGAATTTTTATAATTAAAACTACGGAGAGAAGCAAGTTCATTTTTTTGTAAACCAGTTTTTAAATACGAATTTCTACAGAAACACTTTTCCACTAAAACGTGCCAACATATAGATCCACTAGTTAGAGAATTTCATAAGGAAACCAACAAAACAAAATTCACGATTTTAGGAGCTCTAAAACTCGAGATATGAATATTTGAAGAAAGAGCAAAAATCTGCAATTTTTGTGTACTCACATCTGGCCTTGGGCCCACCTGTCATTGGCTCAGCGAGTTAATTCTTCTACCTCTAGCACCACGACGCGTACAGGGAACAGCCGAACAGGGCTAGCCGGCCCTGGCATAGCACGGAGGCGAGGACGCGACCCGGCGAAGAGGAATGGCGCCTAGGGCATGGCTGAAAGAGGTGGCCGAGCACCATGGATTTTTGCAGGACTGTCCGACGTCTCTACCAATGATGGAAGAACATGCCACCAACGCGGCCATGGACGAGAGGTCGCGAGAATGTGGGGGACAGCGCTGGGAGCGTGGAGAAGGAATGGAGAACGTTGGGGAGTGCCCTGGCGCCATTTATATAGATGGGGGAGGTAGAGAAGGATCAGACAAGAGCGAGCAATGGCAGGTGCGAGCTCTGCACATTGGTGGGCGTGGCCGGCTGCCTACCAGAGCTGGTTTTCCTTATGGACGAACCAACAAACACATAGTGGGCGGTTGTTTTTGGCGTCTTCCCCTTGGAATCGGACCTTGGTCAGCGTACAAAATATCTTTCTTGATCTACACTCTACAAATTTTGTACAGAACTTGAGGTGATTCGGGCACTGGTTAGAGAGTTATAAACCCACGAAAATTGGTTACTCAGTGGGTTAGAAATCAGTGGAAACTTGTGAAAACTGAGTGTCAAAGCATGTCAAACAGAATCGGATGAATGCCATCTTTTAATATGTTGTGACTCTATTAGTTATTAACAACTTTTATATTTGGGAAAACTTGAGTTGTTCAACAAAAGTTTGGGAATGCGAGACGTCAACCCGAACGACAATGATTCCAGACTTAGAAGGATTTCAAATCCTGAAATCAGATTTTTATTCTATCTTGAGGGTACTGTTTGAGATATTTAGAGATTGAATCAAGGCTTGGTTTAATTATAAAATTTGTTATATAACACAGGTTCTACAACTTTTATTAAAGGTCAAACCTTATATCTTGGCTGGAAATTGAAATTCCACTTTGGTCAATGAATTATCATTATAAAACTCAAAACTGACGTTTTAGGCCGAAGGAGGCATTTTCTTGACATTTTCTCATCATGAACCCTTAAGAACTTTTGTTGTAGAGTTCATCTAGAGTTGTTTGAGAAAGATGGCAAGGCTTGGTTGAATTTCAAAATTTGCTTGACTTAATCGAGCAGTCTAAAGCAAGCGTATGATTTATAGTTTCGTACGAATATTTAGTTCAAACTTTGAGAAATCTTTAGAATACACTTGATAGATAGAGATGAATAATGACATAAATATAACAAGCTGATTTACATAAAAATAATTAGAGGTTGACAGAACAGAGATTCCGCTGGAGAATGCGGATTCAGACTACGTATTTAGACATAGACCAACTATCAAGAAAGCGTATTCGGACACCGATTGGATAACATAACGACTATCGAGAGTCCAAATAAATGAGTCTGGATGGGAGTTGCGAGACGAGATTGACTTTCGAATTTGCGTTTGCTTCAAGAAACAAAATGTTTTAACAGGCTCTAAATTTGGCTGTTCTTGAGATCGAATAATTCCAAACTTGGTGAAACATTCATGAGTAACTTGATGCATGGAGATAGATGCGATCGAGAAATAGAAATTTTTACTGAGCATCCGAGATTAGGATAAATCTCCCGACATAACACGAAACAGACACCTGGGGTGTCACAGCTCCTGTATTTTCTGCAGTACAAATGTATCAAAAAGAAGTCCTAAAATATTATGTGCTACTCCCCAAAGTATACGTGTAATTTGAAACCAACCCCCGCAATAGTATTTTCAATATGAACATTATTTTTGTATTTTTAAAATAAATAAGTTATGTCATGATTCTATAATTTGTGATTAAGTTCTAGAATCCTTTTTGATTAACTGCTCATTTTGTTAACATATAAAATAAATTTATGTTAGTTATTGTTTAAGTATAGTTTTAATGATATAAGAAATTAAAATAAGAACTAGGTCCCATTTTCTTGGTCATGTTAAAATCTAGATTATTACTAGTCATAACAAATGTATTCATATGTATAGCACTTAATTACTTAGACTTAGTAAATATTAATTTATGTAAAATCACCATAATTATATTACTAAAGTGCAATTAGTAGTCTACATTAATTTTAGAATATTAATGATAGGTAATTTAGAAATAAACATTTTTAGCTATAAGTATTGTTTGGGACTTGTTCTCAATTGCTACGAATTAAGAACAAGGCAACACAAAATGTTAAGGGTTAAGGTCCTTCATCCTTCGAAACATTATATCCCTTAGGGCATAATGATCTTCAGACGAAGGTTATGAAGGACATACCTTCATGAGCATGACATGTATAAACAGAGGATGAAGCTTATGAAACATAGGAAAACAACATAAACAATTGTATGACATCATAATATAAATATCTATTATTAAATAATCATGAGTACATGGGAGCAATATCAAATTACATTTGTACCTTGATCTTGACAGAAGGCAAAGGTAAAAGTAAGATGTGAAAAGCGTGAACAGTACGGGGGTACTGTTCACCTATTTATAGGCACAGGGCGCAGCCTATGTGAATTTACATTCATGTCCTCTACAAATGATTACAATCATAACACAGGTTATCATGGGCCGATTGGTCATTTCATCTTTAAGTTGGTGCATCTGGAATTACGCTACGAAGCTCCCTGATTGGTAGCTTCGGCATTGTTCCTGTTCTGACCTTCCGAAGGTGTTTCTTCTTATGGGACCTTCGGCGATGAAGCAGACCCCCAACAGTAGCCCTTCACGGTGCCAGATCGTTTTTCGTAACGAGCTCGACCCGTGAAAAATTCTCTTAGTCTTCGAAATGCCGAAGGTCCGAAAAACACCTTCCCTGAGCTCGTTGTCGAGAAACGATTTAAATATTCCGAGTGTAAGGTGGTCCCACCATACGACTGGTACGCGCGATCTGGTGATTCCCCTTCTCGCGCACTATGGTCCACCGTTCAGTGGGTGCGGGCGACTGTTCAGCTGGTGCGAGCGGCTTGACGATTTACCTTCCCACCTGCAGCACTATATAAACAGACGGGTAGGTGTGAAGTTACCACAACATTTACTACTATTGCACTGTTGTGCTGCCGAAAAATTTGACCACAGCCAAAGCTTATTCACCGTATTCTCAATCAAAGCATCGTTTTGCTTTAGCTTCATCACAAGAGGGAGCTTCGACAAAGATAAAAAGTAATCAACTTTGTCAAAACGCAAAAAAATCAGCATCAAATGGCCAGAGTGCGTTCAACAGCTAGGATTACACGCGACGGAGAGGAGGCCGAAGCTGCTGAGACTGCCCCAATCTCCGAAGTAATGAGGCAGTCGAGACTGGTTGTGACAGAGGGCGCCTCTAACGAAGGTGCACCTGCTGCCGAAGCTGAACAAGCAGATATTGAAGGGGGGTGATGCTGGTGAAGAAGAGATAGATTATAACACCATTATGCCATCCAAACCCAGCCACTTGGATTTTGGGAAGTCGACTGTCTCTGAAGCTGATATGCTGATGATGATAAAACTAGGCTACTTCGAGGAAGCCGAGAAGAAGCTGATTCGCTTTGGCAGGGAAGAGACCATCCCGAAGCTAGAAAATGATGAGGTGGTAGTTTTTAAGAGCTTCTTCAAAGCAGGGTTGAGGTTTCCTCTGCATGGAATGATTGCGGATGTTTTGGAAAATTTCGAAATTTATCTTCATCAGCTGACTCCTAACGCTATCGTTAGGCTCAGCGTCTTATCTGGGCTCTTCGAAGCCAAGGAGTGGAGCCGCTTGCCGAAGCCTTCTGTTGGGTGCACGAACTTCACTATCAGATGAAGGCTAGAGAAGATGGACTGCACGAGAATTTCGGCTGCTATAATTTTGCCTACCGCAAAGACATGAAGACACCGATGGTTAGCTACCGCACCAAATGGCCAACCGGTTGGAAAACTGAGTGGTTTTATGTTAAGGTTGATGAGAAAAAGGAGAAGCTAGTTCAGAGCCCAGTGGACATAACCTTCGGGTTAACTAGGCCCTAGTGCTGCATGACGCCGGGGTCATCATGCCCAGATGCTGTGGGCGAATTTAGAGTTGTGTCTGAGCATATCGGTACTAGGGATTTGGTTCAGGAATACTTAGCCAATAGAGTATTTCCGACGTTAAAGGAATGGAGTATGTCGATGCTTAAAGGAGAGAAGAAAAAGAATGAACTTGTTCGAGTGCCCTATCATTTTAAGTTCAAGAAACACTTCAAAGAACCCTGCCAAGAATGGTTGGATACGATTGAAGTTATGTGCAATGAAATCTTGGGCAATTATACGAAGAAAGAAGATCAATTGATGATGGCAGCCTTCGGCACCCGACCGAAACGAAGGCTGAACCGAGTAATGGACGCTCTGAAATTTGAATACCCAGACTACGAACGGTTAACCAAAGGTGCCGAAGGGCCAAAATGAAAAAGAGTTGTCAGTGTTATGCAAAGACAAGCTGCCAGAATGATAAAAGAAGATGAAAATTTAGCAAAAAAGAAAAAAATCCAACCCTGAGCCGAAGGTGGCCGTTTCGAAGAAAAGAAAAGCTACAGCTCCGAAGCCAAAAGCTGATTTAGAAGAAGAAATTCCCTCAACACCTTCTGCCACTGACGCAGAAGAAATTTTAAAGGTAATGACCGAATCTTTACCTAATAAGCTAAGTCCGCTAGGACCAGAACTGATGAAGCTTTTACAGAAGAAGAAGGAACCTTCGGTTGCTGAGAAGCCCACTGAACCAAAAAAGCGAAGGATTATTACTGTCATTGAGGCTATTGAAGAAACACTGCCGTCAGCCTCAGCGCTGAAGACAACAGCAGCTGAAGCTGCTCCTGCCGAAGCTTCTACTTTCGAAGCTGCAGCAGCCGAAGCCACAAATTTGGAAAACACACTTCCTAACATTGATGAAATGATTTTGAATATGGCTGAGGAAGAAACTGCTGCAGCTGCTTAGGAAACCCCGACTGCAATGCCTGAAAAAGAGAAGGAGCTTGCTGAAGATGCTTCGGAAGAAGGAAATTTCAATTTCCAAAACAAAATTGGGCAATAGTTGTCTAAGGCTGAAAAGGAAGAGTTGAGGGACTATGCTATATCTTGCGGCTATAAACCAGGACCATTGCACTTCGATGGTGTTGCCGAAGAGAGTTTAGGATGCCTCTGGGACCGGGTTGGGGCGAAGGTTGTCAACACTCTATCGAAAAGTGTTGGCTTCCCGAAGCTCGAAGCTGATCTCAGCAGATACCGACGGCAGCATATCGCAGGTAGCTTGTTTTATTCTAACTTTAAGGTAAAATTCTTCCCTTAACTTTTTATTGTTTTGATATGAAGATGTTTTGTGATGAAGGTTATTTTGTCAGAGCCTACTACTAAGCAAAACCTTGAGGATGCAACAAGACCTCGAGGACAAGACATACAAAGTTATAATTGAGGGCTTAGAGAACAAGATTAAAGATCATGAAGCTGGCCTAGAAAAGAAAGACTTCATGCTTCAAACAATGGAAGGTTCACTGGCAGAAGCTCAAGCCGAGATCGCCAGATTGAACAGTGAACTTTCCATGAAGTCAAAAAGCTTTGAGCAAGAAAAGAAAGATTTTGAAACAAAACTCGAAGCTGAAGTTGAAAAAAGTTCAAATCTGCATAAATCACTCAAAGATCTTCAAGAAAGATGTTTAGGCTTCGGCACTCGGTGCATTCAACGGCTGAAGCAGGTCTTCAACTCAGTTGGAGTCAGTTTCGAAAAGTTTAAACCTTTGGTTGAAGACCTGCCAGGCACATTTGATCATATTGAAGGTGAAGTTGATGCTCTCGACGAAGTTATAGCTGGACATGGTGACTTTTGTGCTCTGCTAGCTTCTCGAGGCACAGCTGTTGCTTTCATGAAGGCTAGCTGTACACATGGAAACATTGTTAACAGACCAAACTTCAGCCTGTCACCAGCAGACTTGAATGACATCCCCGGCCTGGCCCGAAGCATCAGAAACAGATTCGTTACTCAAATCTAGGCAAAGGGCGGGCGAAACTTGGCTGGTGAAGAAGCTCGAAGCCACCTTAAACCGGTAATAAACTTGTGCCTGCTGCTTTACCTTCTCCTTGAAATTTGCACTTTCCTTATACCGCTTTGTTATGTACAGGATGACGAAGCTGAAGATCAGTAAGCCAAAGCTTAATGAGTAATGATGAACAAAAGAGCCCTAGAGAAATTTTTGGGTTATCCTTGTAAAAAATATTGTAATTTAGAAATCAAACAATGCTTTGTAAATTTGTCAATACCTTGTAATATATTTTACCTTTCCATCCATGTATGAACTGCTTTGATGTGGACGAAACTTGTCCCTTTTGAGCCGAAGGCGAAAAACACCTTCCCTTCTTTTCGTACACAACGAAGCATAAATCTGTTTTTTTCATATTTGCCGAAGCCTTGTCATTGGAGCTGAAGCAATTGTCTGTACTCTATGATATGATGATGATTATCCTATGGATGTTGAAATGAATGTATATGTATGCAATGTATGATGTAATGTAACGTGCAAATGAATGTCCAAACACACACATACGAAGCCACATCCATAACCTTCATTCCCTTAGGGATGACTGAAGTCTCTTTGCCACTTATTTTTCGGCTTCACCACTTATTTTTCGGTGTAAGTTCTGCATCCCCTTAGGAATGTATTTTGAACTTCTTCGGCTTTTATTTTGGCGGTATTTTTCGAGTTGACTTTTTGCGCTTTGCCTTATATTTCGGCGGTATTTTTCACGTTGACTTTTCACGCTTCGCCTTATATTTCGGCGGTATTTGGCTCTGCATTCCGTTAGGAACGACTTTCGAGCAGAAAACTTACGCTGCGCTCCCTTGGGAACGGCTTTTTGTAGCTTTGTCGTGCTCTGCATCCCCTTAGGGACGACTTTCGAGCTTCTCCCTGTTTTTTTTTCTTTTTTCTGCACTCAATGGTGCATGCTCAGATTTTACGTTTTACATATTTTGGGGGATTTTTCTCTCGTAGAGCTGGATAAGAAAGGAAAAATTACAAACTATGGCCCCATTAAAAACCTTTCTCCCCCTTTGGAAAGGAAAAGGGTGCCATAGGAAAAATGAGAAAGATTACATCAATTTATACATAATATCGTCAAAGCTCGTCCGCATTCCAAGATCTAGGAATGTCGTTGCCGTCCATATCCTTCAATCTATAAGAACCGGGTCTTGACGAAGATACCACCAGAAAAGGTCCTTCCCACTTCAGCTGTAGCTTGCCTACTGTGTTTGGATTGGCCACTCTCCGAAGTACCAGATGCCCTGGCTTAATGTTTTTCAGCCGAACTTTTCTGTCACGCCATTTTATTGTTTCGGCTTGATATTTGTTGATATTTTCCATAGCCTGAAGTCTGGTCCCTTCTATAGCATCTTTTGCCACAGAATAATCAGCTTCGTCTTCTGCCAAAGCTACTTTTCTAATTGACCCTGCCTTAGCTTCTTCTGGGATTATAGCTTCGACACCAAACAATAACTTGAATGGTGTAAAACCTATTGACCTTGATGTAGTTATATTGTGGCTCCACACCACTTTGATCAACTCTTGTGGCCACTTTCCTCTGGGTTGATTGAAGATTAACTTCATTATTCCCGTCATTATGATATCATTTGCTCTTTCGACCAGCCTGTTTGACTCCGGGTGCCTAACTGATGCAAAATGAATCTTCGTGCCAATCTAGTTGCAGAAATTTTTGAAAGCTTCGGCATCAAACTGTGTTCCATTGTCCACAGTTATAGCCTTCGGCACGCCGAAGCGACAAACGATATTTTGCCAGAAAAATTTCTGGACTATAACCGAAGTTATTGTAGCCAAAGGCTTTGCTTCAATCCACTTAGAAAAATATTCCACCGCCAACACGACATATTTCAAATTACCTTGTGCTAGTGGAAGTGGACCTAACAAGTCCAGACCCCATCTTTGCAATCACCAGGTTGGTTGTATTAACTGAGTTAATGACGAAGGTTGTTTTTGGTCCCTTGCACAATTTTGGCAATTTTGCACTTTTGAACCAAATCTGCTGCGTCCGAAGCTGCCTTCGGCCAATAGAATCCTTGTCAGAAAACTTTTCCCAGAAGAGGTCTGGACCCAATGTGGGATCCACACAATCCTGCATGTATCTCCTTCATCAGTTCTATACCTTCGGTTCTGGTAAGCATTTGAGAAGTGGGGAAGAAACTCCATGTTTATATAATTCCCCTTCTATTATAACATATGGTCTAGTTCTTGCTTCCATTCTTTTGTTATAAACCTCATCATCCGAGAGACAGTTACCCTGGAGGAAATATATAATCTCAGTCCTCTAATCTTCACTATGGACAGGAGATATTGTGAGCACTGCTCTTTCGAGGAGTTCAACCGAAGGTGCTCTTATTGTCTCAAAAAATACTTCCAAAGGTAGAGGAAGCCCCTATGCCGCTGACTTGGCTAGCAGATCAGCATGCTCATTTTCCCCTCTTGGAATATTCTTAACAGAAAATCCTTCGAAAGAAGCTTCAAGCCTTCGAACTGTGTCCAGGTATTTCTCAAGCTTCGAATCTCTTGCCTTTCAACTCTTGTCAACATGACTAGAAATAACTCGAGAGTCGGTTTTAACGACTGCCCTTCTTATTCCCATTGCCTTTAACTTTCGAAGCCCCAAAAGTAAAGCTTCGTATTCAGCAATATTATTTGTACAACTGAAATCAAGCGTTGATGCATAGCATGTTCTCACTTTGGAAGGTGCAACTAGGACAGCAGCCGCACCTGCACCGAAGGTTCCCCAGGAACCATCGCAGAACACTGTCCAAGCTTCAGCATCTTTATTTGCTTCTTCTTCCTGAGCCCCTGGCGTCCAATCAGCAATGAAGTCTGCTAACGCCTGGGACTGAATTGAGGATCTATGCACATAGTCAATACTGAATTCGTTAAGCTCCGCAGCCCACTTTCCAATCCTTCGAGTAGCTTCTCTGTTCCTCATAATATCCTTCAGAGGCTTTGATGAAGGAACAATTATGTGGTATGCTTGAAAATAATGCCGAAGCTTCCTGGAGGCCATTAAAACAACATACAACACCTTCTCCAATTCTGTATAGTTTTTCTTAGATAAACTTAGAACTTCGAAGACAAAGTATACTGGGGCTTTCTTTTTAATTTGTCCTTCAAGCTTCTCCTGTACAAGCGCCGCACTTACTTCAGAGTGCGAAGCTGCCACATACAATAGTAATGGAGCCCCTAGCGCAGGTGGAGTTAATGTTGTTAGATCAATCAAGTATTGCTTCAGCTCTTCGAAGGCTTTCTGTTGAGCTGGGCTCCATTGAAAAACTTCGGCTGACTTTAGTATTTCAATGAATGGCAAGTTTATTTCTGTTGATCTAAATATGAATCTATTCAATGATGCCATTCTTCCTGTCAGCCGTTGGGCCCCCTTCTTTGTGCTTGGCGGCTCCATCCGAAGGATAGCTTCGATCTTGCTTGGGTTAGCTTCAATCCCCTTCGTTGAAACTAGACAACCAAGGAACTTACCCTTCTTCACTCCAAAGACACATTTTTCTGGATTTAATTTCAGGCCAGCTTGCCTGAAATTAGCAAATGTTTCTTGCAGATTAGTAATGTGATTTTCTTGCTTCGTGCTTTTTACTATGATATCATCAATGTATGTTAGCACATTTCTGCCTATCTGGGAATGAAGGACCTTGGCTGTCATTCTGCTGAAGCTTCCTCCAGCATTCTTGAGCCCCTCAGGCATCCGAAGATAGCAATAGGTGCCACTGGGAGTTATGAAGCTAGTCTTCGGCTCATCCTCCTTCTTCATCCATATTTGATGATATCCTGAGTAGCAATCCAGCATACTCATAAGCTCTAAAGAAGCTGCTGCATCTACAAGAGAGTCTATTCTTGGTAATGGAAATTCGTCCTTTGGACAGTCCTTGTTAAGATCTGTGAAGTCAATACACATTCTCCATTTGCCATTGGCCTTCTTCACCATAACAGTATTGGCTAGCCACTCTGGATATTTTACCTCTCTGATGACACCAGCACTGAGAAGTCTTTTCACTTCATTCCGAGCACCTTCAGCTTTATCATCAGACATTTTTTGAAGCCTTTGTTTTCTTGGCCTGAAGGATGGGTCGACATTGAGTGAATGTTCAATGACGTCTCTGTTGACACCACAGAGATCATTGACCGACCAAGCAAAAACATCTTTGTTGTTGAATAAAAACATTATCAAAGTTTTCTCCTGCTCTTCAGATAGTTGAGACCCTAGCAATACTTTCTGCTCTGCTATGTCATCACATAGAAGCATGGGTTTTGGCTGATCAGCCGAAGCAGCCTTCTCTCTTCTGTACTTGTACTGTTCACAAGCTTCGGCTCCATCTATATTGTGGATCGCTTTTGAGTCTGTCCAATTTCCTTCGGCCTTTCTGGCAGCTTCTTGACTTCCATGAATAGCAATGGGCCCTTGTTCCGAAGGTATCTTCATGCATAGATATGCTGGGTGAAGTATTGCTTCAAAAGCATTGAGTGTTCCTCGGCCAATTATTGCATTGTAGGGGTATTCCATGTCAACAATGTCAAAGACAACTTGTTCAGTCCTGGTGTTATGAACAAAGCCGAAGGTTACTAGCATTGTGATTTTACCAAGTGCCACAATCTGTCTTCCTCCGAAGTCGCATAGAGGATGTGTAGCATCGTGAATCTTGTCTTCTGGCTCTTGTATCTGTCTGAAGGCCTTAGCAAATATGATATTCGTTGCACTGCCTGTATCAACCAGAACATTATGAACCAGAAATCCCTTGAAGACATAAGATATGACCATAGCATCATTGTGAGGATAATCTTTGAGCTGAAGATCCTCCTGAGAGAAGGTGATTGGGATGTGAGACCATTTTGATTTGATGAAGGGCCCCTGCACCCCAACATGTTGTACTCTTCTCTGAGCCTCCTTCTTCTGCTTCTTGTTGGCCGGTTCTGAACATGAACCGCCTATTATTGGGAGCACCAGCTTTGTAGCCGAAGCAACTTGAGCTTGATTGTTGAACGAAGCCATCAGCTCAAAAGTGGAAGTGAGTTTACCGGAGGTGGGCGCCAATGTTGGGGACTTGTTCTCAATTGCTACGAATTAAGAACAAGGCAACACAAAATGTTAAAGGTTAAGGTCCTTCGTCCTTCGAAACATTATATCCCTTAGGGCATAATGATCTTCAGACGAAGGTCATGAAGGACATACCTTCATGAGCATGACATGTATAAATAGAGGGTGAAGCTTATGAAACATAGGAAAACAACATAAATAATTATATGACATCACAATATAAATATATATTATTAAATAATCATGAGTACATGGGAGCAATATCAAATTACATTCATACCTTGATCTTGACAGAAGGCAAAGGTAAAAGTAAGATGCGAAAAGCGTGAACAGTACGAGGGTACTGTTCACCTATTTATAGGCATAGGGCGCAGCCTGTGTGAATTTACATTCATGTCCTCTACAAATGATTACAATCATAACACAGGTTATCATGGGCCGATTGGTCATTTCATCTTTAAGTCGGTGTATCTGGAAGTACGCTACGAAGCTCCCTGATTGGTAGCTTCGGCATTGTTCCTGTTCTGGCCTTCCGAAGGTGTTTCTTCTTATGGGACCTTCAGCGACGAAGCAGACCCCCAACAAGTATAATTTCTATTTAGAAAGGAAAGGATAAAACCCAAGGACTATTATTAAGTAATAATGAAAACCATAAAGTTTGTTAAGACATTTTATCTATATTGTACTAGATAAACTAGTGTCGTAGTCACCTACTCATATTTTCACCAATGATAACTCAAAAATGGAACATATAGTGGATTAATAAATATTTATCCTTTAGACATATCTATGTGTATAATTGTATGATATATGAATGTGTATGTAATGGTGAATGATTACCCATGTAATGGTGTATGTTTATTTATTTGGCATATGTATTCTTTTGTATGTACGATACGCAAATCGATGCTAGAAGTTGACTGTGAGGTAGACGAACCGAACTCGTTCGAGGATGACCCAAAGGACACGTTCGATCAAGGCAAGTGAATTCTCCCTCTACATTTCTATTTGTACCCAAATAATGCATATAATAATGTTTACTTTATGGATATATTGCATAATTTGATGGGATTTGCCTAAATAAGGATTTCGTAGAATTATCAACCCTATTCCTTGAATTACCCTAGGATAAATGCTATGCTTAGAAATTTTTGCTATTGCTCAACTTGATAAATATGATGTAACTCTTTTAATGATAATATGTTACGAAAATGAAGATTTATTATGATGTTAACCCGATGGTTAAACAACAACATTTTGTGTTAAATAGAACATGGAGTGACCACTGAGGATAACAGTGCAACCACGAGTGCTATAATGGCTCTGGCTTTGGTAATTAGCTCTATAGACTTAGTTCATGAGGGGGCGACAGTGGTTTGGTGGTAGCTCATGTAAACATGGGGTGGTAGTCTTGGCTAAGTTACCTCACCCAGAGGGCCATCAATACTGACGTGGAAACCTTAGTGGGTGGCTTTGTACTAAGGATATTTTGTGAAAGCCTCATAGTGGATCCCTAGCCATTCACCTCGGCAGTGTTTATGGGTCTGATCGACCTAGGCTAGATGGGATACACGGCTTGTGGGTAAAGTTGTACCACCTCTATAGAGTGTAAAACTGATATGTCAGTCGTGCTCACAGTTAAGAGCAACCTGGACCCTCACATGACAATTGAACTTAAAGATGGAAAATAAATCATGATCTGATGATCTACTAGTGGTTTACTTAAGTGAATTCACTTAAGTGTTTTTGATATAATGTTATGCCTCTGATTAATTGGGATATTTGGGTTACACACTTATTAGTAAGACAGGTGTTGCTAATAAAATATTGACCAACTAAAATGCTTACCGCTTATTCAGAGCCTACCTTGTTAACTTGCAATATTTCCCCCACTTGTTGAGCCCCAACCATAAGTGAGCTCACCCTTCCTAATATTTTGATCAGAGGGTGATGACGAAGACATTGCAGATGATGTCGATGAGTATTAAAGTCTAACGATGCGCCAGTCACCTTCCTGTGGAAGAGTGTCCATGTTTAATTCCGCCGTACATTGATTATGATACTTGTTTAAGATACTATGATCCAGATGATGTAATAAAGTTACTCTACTCTCTTTTCGCCTTCATTGCATTGTCTTTTGATATATTACACTTATGACATCAACATATGTGTGAAAAATGGATCCTAGCCCACATATGCTATGCATTCGGTTTTTCCCCCAGAACCGGGTCTGACATTAATCAAGTATGATGGAGTAATATCCTATGCTAAGAGGATGGTTACATTAACCAGTCCGCAAGGAGAAAGAATTGAAGTCAATGTCAGTATGCCAGCAATAGCAGAAGCAATAGTAAATCAATTGGAAGAAAAATCTTTGGAGCACCTCAGAATAGTGTGTGAATACCGAGACGTATTTCCGGAAGAATTACCAGGTATGCCATGTGATCGTGATATAGAGTTTTCTATTACGCCCCGTTTGGATCACTGGAATTGAATTCCATTCTAATAATAGTAATTTAGACATATATCAATTAAGCTAATTCACTTTTATACAAAATATATTTGTATAATATTATTAGCAAGATGTCCTAGATATTTATGTGCTACATTTTTATTATAGAGGAGTAGAACGAAGAGTGTCATGTAAGTTACAGATTAGAAACAAATTCTAATCATGCATAAAATCATTTCCTATCGTCCACCCTATGAATTTTAGATAGGCTTATATCTGAACTTTGGAAAGTGGTGGAATGCCAAATTCCAAACTAAATAAGTTACTTTATTGAGTGAATTTCAATTCCTTTAAAATGAAGGGATCCAAACGCCCCGTTAAACTATTACCCGGAACTGCACCGATTTCAAAAGAAGCTTACCGAATGGATGTTTGACTTGGTTTTACACTAAAATTAGAAAAAAAAAGGTGGCTCAAAGTTGAACTATCAGATTGGTTGGACTGAATTTGTGTTCAGATTCTGACATCTAAATTTCAGGTTAGGGTGCCTTGTTTGGGGCTGTTTTGTGGTTAATCTGTGTGGTTTGACACTATAGTTTCCATAGCAACATTGGAGACCACAGTAACGTAAACAAGTTTTCTAGAGTGAGACAGACTTGGTGCTACACAAATTGTGGAGTAACAGGCTCCTAAAAATGAATTGTCAGTGTGTTGGTGGCTGGATTCTGTTCAAAACTGAAAATCTGTTTCAGGGTTGTGTTTAACTAACTTTGGAGCTCTCTAGGAATTGATCCATGGGGTTGTGAGCTATACTCTATATAATAAGTGGAAGACATTATGTTGGTGTATAAGTTTTGTGTGGTGAGAGTGGTCTGGTGCTACATGAAAATGGGAGTAAAATACCCCCAAAGTTCCTCTGTCAGTGAGAATGAAGGATGGGGAGGTGTGTTGCCTCAGTTGAGTTCCTGAAATCTGTATTGTAGCATATGGTGCTCAGTTTGGAGCTATTTGGTGATTAATCTGTGAGACTTTAGACTATAGTTTCTATAGTAAACTTGGAGACCAAATATTACTGAACAACTTTACTTAGGGAAGCTTGGCTTGGTACTACACAAATTTGAGAGAAAAGGGTGCTACAAAACTCCATGACAGAGTTAGTATGGGGTTGTTCAGTTAGCTAAGACAGGATATTTTATTATTTTTACTCAACTTTAGTGCACCACAACTCTTGTTCTGAGCATTTCCAGCCATGAAGTGTTATACCAAGTAGGAAGGGCTATAAGTGAAGAATAATTTTTGTTAAGGAAGATTGACCTATTGACATATGGAATTGTGAGAAACCAGGGTCTGAACATGGAGGTCTGCAAGGGACCAGTGATGTGCTGATTCAGTTCACTGTTAGCTTGGTTTAGAGTTTTTCCTTCGATTTTTGGAGTTGTTTTGTGTATGATTCAAGGGGTAAAAGACTAAGGTCCCCATGGAACATTGTTAGAGGGTTAGTTGGTGAACAAAGTTCATTAAAGTTGATCCCACGTTACCATTTGAAATCATGGGATTAGGTGGTAGTCGAGATACAAGTTTAGTTCGGTGGTGTAAGTTCAGTTGTAGGTAACTGAAGAATTGTCAGTTGACTTAATTTGTCTCAGTTTGGATAGGAGGCTGCTTGCTTGCTTGTTTCCTGTGTGCTCGGCGTGGGTAGCAAAAAGAGGCAAAAGTTTGAGTGCAGGTTCTGGTGGCCGAAGCTGAATCAAGATACGGAGAAATGGAAAGATCTCAGCCCCGCAATTGTGCTGACATTGCTTGGTTGGTTTGGTTAGAGTGTGGACTGGGACTTTCTGGCGTCTAGTAAAGTGGAGTCGAGCTGAGAAGCTTCAGGTTGTGAAGAGGTTCAAAGTATCTGCGGTGGAGTCCGTAGCTACCTTATCACTAGTTGCGTTGCCTGCCCAAGCTCGATGCCTTGTTGTGCCTGTGAACCTGCGTGGTGCCTGGGATGGAAGCCACATGCTCAAACCCAAGCAGCTTGTGGCACCTTTGGGGTCATTCCTTATCGTGGAAAAATCGAGCTTGGCCAGCGCCTGTTTCTTATCTTGTTGCTTGCGGGCATAGTGTAGTGAAGCTCTCCACTACCCCACTCGCTAGTCCTGTTCACCGTGTGCCTCTGGGGTTCACATCTTCACGTTGGAGTTAATCCCAGCCACGCCGTCTATTTTGCTTAGTCCCCTCACATCGTCGTCCCTATGTCCTGTGGCCACACCACCGGAGGTCCACCTCACCTCGGCCAGGGCTCTTCGGAGGTTGTCTCAGCTGAACTGTGCACGATCCTTGTTCCTCACAGGTCAGTGAAGTTTCTAAAGTTGGTTTTCGGATTTTTAGGTCAGTTACCAAATATTAAGGAATTTAAAGGTGCTTTTGGAAGGACTGTTTGGATTTTAGAAATAAAAGTATAATGCCAAAAATTATGGAAATTTTTGCGTAACCTTGTTTTGGACAGTGAAGGGTGTGGTAAAAGTTTGGTGTTGTTTGTAAGCCATTTGCTCAGAAATCCTTGTAGAGTCCCTAATTGGAATAATATATAAGAAGAACATAATCACATGTGGATTAGAAATTTGGAAAAAGGAACAAGTTTAACAAGTGAAACCTGATCTTTGGATAAAGAAGCAAGAGTGCCTAGTGGGATCTGGATTTTTGGCGTAGTTTGAAGATTGTTCTAATCCTCTAGAAGTTCAAGTTGTAGGATTCAAGTCAGAAAAGTAAGTCCTTACTTAAGGCAAGCATAGAGTTCTTGGTTATGGAGGCAGAGTTCCCTGGTGTGGTTTGATAGCTTAGTGATGATATTAGAATGTTTAGCTCCCCTGTTGTTTGGTTAGTTTTGTGTGCACCTTTAGTGAGGTGTAGTTTGTACTGCTTTAAAGTATCTTCTTTATAGTTGCACATGTATATGCATTCATGTTCATATCATTTCATGTAGACCTCCCAGCAGAAGGAGTGTAAATTCAAGATGAAGTGGTTGTGGAAGACGAGTTTGCTCCAGTGCCTATTCATCAAGTGGATGGAGCTATCTAACTGGTTATTGGGTAGAATAGTCTTGAACCTCTTTACTGCAACAAAGGCAAGCCCCGGTGCATTTTCCACTTCCTTGCGTTTTTAAAAGATTTTTATACACTTTAAGTCTAGTGAAATGTGCATTAAGTTTATATGAATTCCTTGAAAACTATTTGATGCATTGACTACCTTGATATCCATACCTTTATAGATACTTCTAATGAAGTATCAAAATATGATTTACAAAAATGCTTAGCCCTGCTTAGATCTTGTGGATAGAGGTTGTCTTTTGCATTAATGCCTAGCTCAGGGGTTATCCTGAGGAAGGATGACTTCTACCTTCAAGAATATTTTCATTGGGAGCATGGTGGGATCTTACTGCAAAGTTCCCTATAATGCTCTTTTCATCATAAGGAACACAAACAATCCTAAGGATGGAAGTACTTAAATCGGGACTTGGGCTAGGAACAGGTGATGTTCTACCCAGGTTAATTAAGGATTGGATGCGTATGTAGGCCTGTATGATCAAGGACTATCTTAACTAGCCACATGCCCTGGATATTGGACAGGGTAAGCTTGAACCCGGCTATTCCATACATGAAAAGACAATCACGCACTGGGAGTGGAGAGATGGCGAGAGTGGCACATACCCTCCTAGCAAAGTACCGCCTAAAAGGGGTGGTGTGCTCTCGGGTGGCGTGGACCTGTTCATGCAGTGGAGGATCCATGGGAATGGTAGACATATGCAAGAGTTACGAGAAACATATGTCGCGTGGTTAGAGATCCTCAGCTGAGTAAATCGATTCGGATCGCCTTTATATCCCCGGATAGTGGAGACTTGATCTCCGACCTACAACCTAAGTCTGGATGTAAACATTATGAACAAAAATGTTGTTGTATTGATGAGATGGTGAAATTAGACTAGATGCAACCAGAGTCTATTAATATTTAATCTGGCATTAAAATATTGAAAGTAATGACTCACTTTAGTAAGCTATTTCTGCAAAAGTATCTAAGTTGATTCTTGCTAAAGCCTTTTCCTTGATTCCTATTTAACCAGCATATCCTTGAGACTTGAGAGTCTTTTTCCTTAGTCGGGTAAGACTTGCGAAAGTACACTTCGTACTCAGGGTTTTCGAACCCATGTTGTTGTAGGTGATGAGGAGTACTTTAGGTGTTCCTATGGCTGGAGGGCGTTTCTAGTTTTGGAAGAGGATTAGTTAGGCTTGTGTATAAGCTTTGGAGGGTTCCTACCTTCCTGCTATTGTAATAAGTTATGCACTTTGAGTATATCAGGACTTGTAATAAATGTAACTCTTCCTATGTAATAACCTTCAGTTTTAGAAATAAAAAGAATGCTTTGTAAAGTCTTTCGCTTTTATCTCCGAAGTGTGTGTATTGAATGTGATTACTGTAATATGCATGTATGGTGGGAGATCCTTGGGATGATGAGTTCAAGTTGTTGAACTCGTGATAGCCTTGTTAAGTTACATGGTACATGTGCATAGCCATCTGAGGCCATTATGGCAAGGATTGGTGCACGTGGGCCCGATAACTTGGGAGGGTTGCCACACTCTTCGTCAAATTTGTGTTATAAATCTATTCCCAATACTTCAGGCTAGGCTGGGGATATCAACTAGGTCCACTGGAGATAGACTGAAGTTCGGTCTGTTTACTATCTTTCCGTGCGTGCAACCAACCTTCATAAAAGCTACAGCTATGCCGCGAGAAGCCAGCAGGGCACAGAAGTCGCCATGCCCAGCTATTACTTCGTCAAGCACCTCAACTTCGCTTTCAACATGCTCGAAGGTGCTTGGCAAGTCTTCAACCGAAGGTTCAAATTTTTTAGAGCTGGCTCCCACTGAGTTAAAGACCTGTCTTAGCCGTTGCACGCAGCGGTTGCCGAAGTTCAAGCATATATTCTAAAGCTCTTTTAAGGATTTTTGCAGATTTGAACTTTTCTCAACTTTGGCTTCAAGCTTCGCATCAAAACTCTTCCTTTCTTATTCTAAGCTTTCTGATTTGCGGAGCAGTTCATCGTTTAATCTAGCAATTTCGATTTAGGCTTCTGCCAATGAACCCTCCATTTTCTGAAGAAGGAAGTCCTTTTTCTCCAGAGAAGCTTCGTGATCTTTGATTTTCTTTTCTAGGCCCTCGATTACAATCTCATTCTTTTTATCCTCAAGATCTTGCTGCATTCTCAGTGCTTTGCTTAGTAGCATACTCTGTACAAAGTAGTCTTCATCAGAAATTTTTTGCTTCATCACAAAAATTAAAAAATGAGGAAAAAAGTTTTACCTTAAAGTTGGAATAGAATAAGCTGCCAATGATATGCTGTCGCCGGTAACTGCTAATGTCAGCTTCAAGCTTCGGAAAACCAACACTCTTCGACAGAATGCTGATAATCTTCGCCCCAGTGCGGTCTTGAATGCATCCTAAGGCTTCTTCATTGATTCCACCAAGGGGCATGACTCCTGATTGGTAGCCACAGGATATAGCATATTCCTGCAGCTCCTCCTTCTCGGCCTTGGATAATTCTTGACCAACTAGATTCTGAAAGCTGAAGCCTTTTTCTTCTGAAGTGTCTTTGGCAATTTCTTTCCTTTTCTCAGGCACTATGGCCATGACTTCTTCTGTAGCCGCAACAGTCTCCTCTGTGGCTATATCTAAGAGCACTTTATCAATAGCAGATAACGTACTCTCCAGATTGGTAGCTTTGGCGGCCACAGCTTCGGCAGAAGTAACTGCTTCGGCAGCTGGTGTCATCTTTGATGCTGAGGCCGGCGGTGGCGTTTCCTCAATGGCTTGCATAACAGTAATAATTTTTCGCTTTTTAGGCCCAACCGTCTTTTTCGTTGCCGAAGGCTCGTCCTTCTTCTGTAAAAGCTTCGTCAGATGCGGTCCCAGAGGACTTAGCAGTTAGGTAAGGATACAGTCATTACCTTTAAAATTTCTTCTACTTCGGTAGCAGAAGGAGTTGAAGGAGTTTCCTCTTCCACCTCAGTCACCTTCGGCTCTAGAGTTGAAGCTTTTCTCTTCTTCAAAGTCGCTGCTTTCGTGTCGGTACTGGACTTTCTCTTCTTCAGAGATTTCTCGTCCTCTTTCAGCATCCTAGTAGCTTGTCTTCCCAAAATGCTGACAACTCTCTTCCTTTGTGCCCCTTCGGCACCTTTGTTGAGCCGCTCGTAATCAAGGTATTCAAAATTTAAAGTATCCATTACCCGATTCAACCTTCATTTTGGTCGGGTGCCGAAGGCTGCAGTCATTAGTTGATCTTCTTTTTTGGTATAATTGCCCAAAATTTCATTGCACATAGTCTCAATCATCTCCAGCCATTCTTGGCAAGGCTCTTTGAACTGTTTCTCAAACTTAAAGCGATAAGGCAATCAAACAAGTTTATTCTTCTTCTTTGTTCCCTTTAGCTTCGGCATGCTCCAGTCACTTAACGTTGGAGATATCCTGTTGGCCAGGTATTCATGCACTAAATCCCTGGTGCTGATTTGTATAGCCACCACTCTGAATTCTGCTACGGCCAGCTGACATGCTGACCCTGGCTTCATGTTGCACAAGGGTCTGGTCATCCCGAAGCTTAAAGCCAGCGGGCTCATGACCATCGTCTTCATTTTCTCCCTCTTCTTCTCATCGGCCTTGATATAAAACCTCTCACTCTTCCAGCCAGTTGGCCACTTGGTGCGATAGACGAGGACCGGAGCCTTCGTATCCTTGTGATACGCGAAATTATAGCAGCCAAAATTTTCGTGCAGCCCGTCTGCTCTGGCCTTCGTTTGATAGTGCAACTCATGCACTCGGCAAAATGCTTCGGCATTTGGGTCCATCCCTTGGCTTCGAAGGGCCCAGATGAAGATGCTGAGCCTAACGATAGCATTAGGGGTCAGCTGATGAAGATAGATTTCATAATTATCCAAAACTTCTCCAATCATCTCGTTCAGGGGAAACCGTAATCCTGCTCTGAAAAAACTTTTGAAAACTACTACTTCATCATCTTTTGGCGTCGGAGTGGTTTCTTCCCTGGCAAAACGAATAAGCTTCTTTTCAGCTTCTCCGAAGTAGCCCAGTTTCATCATCCTGGGCACGTCGGCTTCAGACACAGTAGATTTCTCAAAATCTAGGTGGCTGGGTTTTGATCGGATCAAAATGCTATAATCTTCTTCTTCTTCATCAATATTTTCTTCTTCTTCTATACCAGCCTGCCCAGCTTCGGCACCAGAAGTACCTTCGTCAACGGTTCCCTCTGTCACAACTAAGCCCGATTGTCTCATGACTTCGGAAATCGGAGCTATCTCGGTGGCCTCAGTCTCCTCTCCTTCGTGAGTCACCCTCACAGTCGAGCGTACTCTGGCCATCTGGTGAATCTTTTGCGGTTTTTATGAAGCTGATGTTTTTTACAGTTTTGACGAAGCTCTCTATTTTGACGAAGCTAATTCAAAATGATGGTTCGCTTGAGAATGCAGTGAAAAAGCTTCGGCTATGGTTAAATTTTTCAACAGCACAATAATGCAATGGCAATGAATGTTGTGGTAACTACACACCTACCCGTCTGTTTATATAGTGCTGCAGGAGAGAAGGTGAATCGTCAAGTCGCCCGCACCCACTGAATGGTGGACCACTCGGCGCCTGGGAAGTAAATCGCCGGATCGTTCGTACCTGCTGCGTGGTGGGCCACCTCGCGCTCGAAGTATTTTAATCGTTTCTCGGCAACGAGCTCAGGGAAGGTGTTTTTCGGACCTTCGGCATTCCGAAGCCTTGGAGATTTTTCACTGATCAAGCTCGTTACGAAAAACGATCTAGCACCGCGAAGGGGCTACTATTGGGGGCCTGCTTCGTCGCCGAAGGTCCTTAAAGCAGAAACACCTTCGAAAGATCGGCATATAAGCAAACACAACGTGAAGGTACACGCCGAAGCTACGATCTAGGGAGCTTCGGCACAGAGACATGTTTTCAGACGAAGGACTGCACTGACTTAAAGAGGAAAAGACCGATCAGTCCATGATAATTTGTGTCATAATTGTAACTAGTCGTCAAGGACATAAATGTAATTTTGACCGGGCTGCGTCCCGTGCCTATAAATAGGTGAACAGTACCCCCGTACTGTTCACGCTGACTTGTATTCACTTGCACGTTACATTTGGATCTTTGTCTTCTATCAAGCCGAAGGTATAAATGTAATTCAATATTGTTTATATTCATTTATGATGAAATATTAATGATGTCATATGATTATTCATGATGTTTCTCATGTTCCATATGCTTCTATTTCCATTATTATACATTGAGATGATGAAGGTACATCCTTCATGACGTTCGTCTGAAGATCATTATATCCTAAGGGAGATAATGCTTCGAAGGACGAAGGTCTTTAACCATTAACATTTTTGTGTTGCCTTGTTCTTAACTCATAGCATTTGAGAACAAGTCCCCAACACTATCCATTCTACTTATCTCCTCTTTATCGCAACATGTAGTCCTTCTTATCCGAAGTTCGATCACTTCCTCAGCCGAGTTAACGCCGGGTGTTTAGCCCTTCAGGTGTGTGCGACCTCTTCGTTTGAGATATCAGCGCTTCGGTCTGCACATAACCTGGACGCCCAATCTTTGTCCTCTTGGATCGAGCTTGCCCAACCTGGTTGTGACCCGATGACCCATCCCGCAAGGCAGAACATTGGGCGGCCCATGATATGTTTTTGTGTTCGTGAGGACCCAGGGATATCTATCCCCACACAACCTCTCTCACATTGGCTCAGTATTTACTCTCATAATTGCGGGTTTTTACCCTCAAAACTGAATGTTTTACTCTCGAATATGGTAATGCATCCACCAGTGAATCACATTTTACGTTGTGTACCGCATTGCATAAATAACTACACCGTGCAACATAATTAGTATCAGTATATATCATAAACTGGTTCTAAGGAGTCTAGCTGCATGGATGTTGGAGTGATCCTATATTTATGGAGGAAATAAAATATTTAAATAAGATTTTTGTTTCTATTCATGCCAATCGATTTGTTTCATCGCAGATCCTTGCCATCCAAAATTTTTGCGCATGCAGCTAGAAATAGATTTTTAGAATTGCATAAATACATAAACCTTGTAACATAGTTCATATCAGTATATATCATAAACTTGTTCTAATGAGCCTAGCTTGATGGCTGTTGGAGCTAGCGATCCTAAATTTATGGAGCCATCCAATTTTTGTGCCCAATCAGTGGAAATGAAAATTTCATCCAAAATTTGCGCAGATGCAATGGAAAGTTTTACGATCTGCCATAATTATCGGATCTACCACAAAAATAGGGTATGTATGCATGCGCATGCGCGTGTGCATGGATCCAGTGTCTGGTCGAGGTTTTTACGCCATCTCTATGGACTATTTACGCTATTTCGGTGAACTATTTATGCTATTTGCGAAAAAAACAGAACCACAATTTATGGCGTGCCCATGCAGGGGTTAGGATGTTGGATGGAGGCTTTGACTGACGCACGTGCTGGGGTGGACGGGCACGCCAGTGCGGTCCAACCAGGTGGCAAGGAGTAGTCGTCTAGAGGTTCCTCTACCATTTGGAAGTCCAGGGCTTCCAATATACCTTCCATATATATATGTATATATAAACTCGATAGCAATATATACGGAGACAATGTAGCACAGAGAATTAGCTATATATCTAAAATATTTAGTTGCGATGTCAATCACTAGTCTTGTAAAGCAACAGTTTCGTGTGTTGTACACGTGTCACATGCGAAGCACGTAAGTATATTCCTCTCTCTCTTCCACCTATTAATAAGATGTTACATCATAGATGGGCTGTGATAAACTACTCAAGTCTAACATGACAGAAAGTCGTACGCAGCGCAGTGCTTCGACGTATTACATCTCACTATCTAAAGGAGAACGACCGCCCGATCGATCTATAAAAAATAGGTCGAACTTGTTTTCAAGTCATACCTTTTTTAGTATTTTAGCTAAGATAACATATAATATTTGTTTTTATTAATTTAATATATGATATGTGGACCTTATATTCACTTTAATATTAATTTTATTTTTTATAAATATCAAATATAATTATATATGGTCACAACACACTAGTATTTACATACCCAAGGCAATGTAACGTGGAAACGTATAAGAATTAGCTATTAAGTTGAAGGTGAACTATTACATCCAATTGAATGATATCCAAATCCAATCTCGAGATATTACTGAAATAGTGGTTGACCAAAACTGCATCGCTGTCCATATTGAATGACGCTGTCCTTTTCCAGAATTTTACACGGTCAGATTACAGTTTCCTAGTATTAAAAGTTGTGGGTACCATGAGCCTATTACGGGCCGGTTCCCACGCACGTACACCAGAGTCTCATGGACAAAAACTTTATAATACAATTAATACCGACAGGATAAGCTGATGATGGATGCCTACAGAAATAATATCACGACTCTCAAGATTAAATATCGACAAACGTCGGCAAAATTCAACTAGGGGTTGCTTTCGATTGCCTATACGGTCTCTATTGTATAAATCATTAGCTTCCATGGTCATCTCATGTCCGGTTAATAAAAAATAAAATTATATATAAATATAGGTTTAAACTTTGATCGGCTCACCTATAATTTAGGAGACCTCGGCTTCAAATAGTTAGAAGAAGCCCAGACCGACCACCCCTACGACCTGATTCAAGTCGGCGCGCCCACCCACTCTCCAAGCTAGGCTATCGGATTCGTCTCCCACCCCACGTCGTGCGCGCAAAAAAAGGAATGCATGCATAAGTCAAACATGTTTCACTTCATACGCGTAAATTTAGTACAGACATGTCTGGCGGTTTCTATTTTTAAATGATTTATTTCCTCCATAAATAGAGGATCGCTGCAACAACCATGCAGCTAGCCTCGTTAGGACCAGTTTATGATATATACTGATACTAAATATGTTATACCGTGTAGATATTTATACAATTTGGTATACTACGTTAAAATCTGTTAACTAGTACATACGGATAAAATTAGGATGGCAAAAATGTACGATGAAAGCAAATGAATTAACATGCATAGAAACAAAAATTTTTATTTAATGCTTTATTTTCTCCATAAATATAGGATCGCTACAACGGCCATGCAGCTAGGCTCGTCAGGACTAGTTTATGATATATACTGATACTAATTATGCTACATGGTGTAAGTTTTTATGCAATTCGGTACACTACGTAAAATATGTTTCTACTGCATGAGCACAAATTTAGGATGGCAAGAATGTACGATGAAAGAAAATGGATTGGCATGCTTGGAAACAAAAAAACTTATTTAAATGTTTTATTTCCTCCATAAATATAGGATAGCTTCAAAAACCAGTTTACGATATATACTTATACAAAATATGCTACACGGTGTAGGTATATATGCAACGTGGTACACTGTGTAAAAAATCTGCCATGTGGTTCACTGGTGGATGCATTTACAGGTTCGAGCGTAAAAACCTTAAGTTTTGAATATAAAACCCCTCAGTTATAAGTGTACTGTCACACCTAGTTTTGGAAGGGAAACCGAATACGAACAATGTACGTGCCATGATCAGAAAATTATGTACACAACGATTACATAATTGGACTTCATCATACATTGCTCAAAATAATAGTGGAATTAAGTATTTTATTACATCACGATGTCCAAGACATCCACAGAGTCATTAACTTAAGTCATAATCAAAGTGCGAATACGAAACGTAGTATGATAAGGCCTTCACAGGCAACTGGTTGGGGGTTTGCCACTAAACTAATCTAGAACTCATCAAAGTCTTAAAACTCCTGAAAATCCTCCATGTTGATTTCATCTTCTCCAGAGCATTGATTGCAATGGGGACAACCTGGGGTTTTGGTGTTTTAAAGCAAGGGTGAGTACACATCAACGTACTCAGCAAATGTCCTGTTTGGCTAAAGTGGACTAACTGTATGTGGAGTTATGATTAAAGCATTTGCTTTTAGTTGGTTAGATATTTATTACTAGTAGAAAGCCAAGTTTTATCGATAATCTCAAGTTATTACCCAAATGGCACTCCCTTCAAGAGGAAATATCAGAAACCATAACCATAATCCTCAACATTAAGCATCATCATAAAATTAGCTCCCAAGGCTGCTCATAACCACGAGCACGATTGATATACAAGTTTCTAACACCATGCAGAGGTCGCACATTTTACCCACGAGTCATGATCCATTCCCAGCTTGGGTTGTATAGACCTTGATCTTCACTACCGAGGTGAATGGCCAGGGATTCACTACGTAACCTTTACAAAGATTCCCTAGAAATCATAGCCGTCCATTAGGTTTCTCCAGTTTGATAAACATAGTACCTCTCCCCACAGGAAGGGTGACTAACAAAAGCAACACGAAAAAACCTCGGCACCCAGCCTCGGTAGAGCAAGTACTGTGCCCGGACCCCATTGACGGCACGACGGCGAAGCTGACTACAACTCAAGTTCCTTTAATTAATCAGCTAAAGGTGTCCCATACCACCATCATGGTTGTACTGTTTTCCCGGGTGGTCATCCACCGAATAGGTCCTTGCGAGGAGGTACTCGGGAATCAGCACGAGTCCCCTAAAGTACCGCATGTTCCTCATCTTAATCAAGATATCATCAACATGTCATAAATGTACACATCATGTTCATTGATTAAAGTAAAGCAGTAGCATAATACTAACCATAGTAACCAATTCCCAAAGGATAACCAAGGATAGGAAAAAAAGAACACTAGTAAATCCTTAGGTTTATCATGGTAAGCGGGACAATGAAATATAAAGTAAATAGGACATAATGGGTTAGAGGACACTTGCCTTCACCAGGTTGCTATTCAGGAAAGTCTCATGCAACACACTCGGGAACCACAGACTGCTCATTGTTTACGCAAAGCAATCATTCATTCAACACACTTGGGGAATAACAAAAGAATAGTACACCAAACATATGCAACAGATCAAACACAGGTTCAGTAGAAATGTACAGACACAGAAGTGGAATTTAGGTTCTGGGGTAAATACCTATGTTTAATGGTCTACCGTTCTCTAACTAAGTATATCTCGGTAAATTGTTTACTTAAATAAACTTATTATAGGAATGGGATTGCATTAAATGAAGATAATTTTACAAAGTTAAGCACCTGAACATTCCTTAGGGCCTTACCCTTTTATTTTACCCTTTAATAAATATTCTACCACTTTAAATTAACCTAGAGACTAACCATAAATTTGGGACATGAAAATAGTGAATGAACATAATTTAAACAGATAGAGAATAACATTATGAACATTTTGCAATTTGAACCATCCAATTTGGAGTTCATATGCATAAGTTATGAAATTTACAAGTTTTGGAATTCAAAAACCCTAAATTAAACCTATTTATGTGATTAAAATAAAGTCCAGGGGTCTCTCTGCAAGAAACCAGGGACTCGGCTGAAAGAAAACTGGACTGTGGGTTCCAAGGAACCAAGGGTTTCTTTTACAAAAATACAAAATGAAAGGGTACCGGGCTCTCTCGGTCGCTTGATCTCGGATCAACGGTCGAGATCAGACCGGCAGGGCGGGCGCGCGAGCGCGCTGGGCGCAGGCGCATGACAAGTGGACCCAAGGGAGGGCGCGACGCCGACGTGCGGGGCCCATGG
Source organism: Zea mays (assembly GCF_902167145.1). Taxonomy (NCBI): domain Eukaryota; kingdom Viridiplantae; phylum Streptophyta; class Magnoliopsida; order Poales; family Poaceae; genus Zea; species Zea mays. Next base: position 124,768,607 of record NC_050096.1, on the reverse strand, counting down.
GCCAGTGTTGTGCTGAGGGCGCGGGCGCAGAGCCATTGGATGGGAAATCAAGGGTTTCTGTTCAACGAACTAAAGCGAATCGGTATCCGATGATCTAGGCCATCGGATCAGGGGTGGGCAGCTAAGATCGGGCGTCAAAGGGTTTAATAGTTTCGGTCGGCCCAGGGCAGCGCCGCTCGCGCCCGTGGTGGTGCAGTCGCTGAAGATCTAGGGGTTCTGGGACTTTCTGGGCTGGCCAGGACCGTTGGGGAGAACCCAACGAACACTATGGCAAAGCTCCGGTCACAAGAATAGGACCGAGGGTGGGTAGACAATGGAGGGGCATCCCAGGCGGACCGGAGGGGCTCCGCAACCATTCCTCGTCGCAGTTGGGCATAATCCGGTGCACCGAGGCCGGCGTGAGCTACGTGAGGGGGTTCAGTTGGCTAGACGAGGGAATGCGGCGTCGGCGACCTCCAGTCTGCACAGTGAAGGAGTTAGGCGCAGACGGGGCAGCGGCGGTGAAAGGGGAAACCGAGGTGGGTTCCCGGTGCACTATGCTTAGGCAAAGCTCACCGTGGACGAGGTGATCGCAAAGGCCCGTCGAGGACGGTGGAATGTGTGGCAGAACCGCCCAAATTATTCCAGCTTAAGTGCTGAGTCACGCCTTGAAGGCAGGAACACACTTAAATCGGAATAACCCGTCAGTCCCTCGGATCTAGTCCGATAAACCCACTTATCCAAGATCGAATACCACTAGCTTACTCGAAGGTGAGGCACAAAGAAATACAATAAAGCATAATACCACAAATTTAATAAGTATCAGTAGTAATTACATTATCGGAGTTTCAGAAATAGTAACAATAGTTTTTAATGCAGCGGAAATAACTAACGGAGAAAACCGAGTAACATGGCGAAGCCTGACCACGCTACTCCTCCTGGTCCTCTCCTGCGGAAGCAGTAACCCTCTCGACCATCTATCCCGGTGGCAGGGATGAAGGCCAAGTCACACCATCAACCAAATCAAGGAGGTACCTACAAAAATTGTGCCACAAGCAAGGCTGAGTATACTAATACTCAGCTAGACTTACCCGGTGTGAGGAGTCTACTCCTCTACCTCTAGACATGCAGCTGTTTGGCTGAGGGGTTTGGTTTGCCAAAAGCACTAGCTGAGTCTAAAATCAAGTTTTAGCTTTTCAAGTTCTAGAATAATAATTTTAGACTAGATGGGAACCTATCTATTCATACATGGTATCAAACATTATATCAATCAGCATCTTTTGCCAGTATCTCATTTCCACTTATTACTCAATGCAGTACAATGGATCAAGCAGTCTCATTAGTTACGAGAAGCACACGATTCGAATCAAGTTTTAACCTTGCAAGGTAAACCTAAACACACGACATGTCAGGGCACTCCGTCCCCACACAAGTCAATCGTCCCCATCGATTCCTCATTCGCGACCAGGCCTCACCGCCTTGGCATACAATGCTCCACTGACCCTGGTGTAAAGCCCGAAATTTGTATAAGAGAAAGAAAAAAAGATAAATAAATAAGTATACTTATATGTTAGTGTTCTGGCAATTGTTTGACTTTCTTTTCTTTGTGCATACTCCGTTAGTGGTATTAAATTATTCAACTAACAAATAAATGAATAAATAAATATGCACCTCATGCTGATGATTTTGTTGCGATACATTTTGTTTGAATAAAGGAATCAAGATTTAATTTGACCTCAAATGATAAATAGAAAATATAAAACGAAAATTGTAATAAAAGCCATTTATTACCTCCATAATTAAATAATAGGGAGAAAAATACATAATAATGAAAAGAGGATTTAGGTTTACATTAGAGCTATCCTTGACAGTTGAAATCAGAAAATTCAAACAGGGATTCAAATTTGAATTGGATATTAGAAATCTGAAATAGGAAAACTAAATGGAAAAGAATAAAGGAAGCCTGCGCTTGGGCCATTTTTCCCTGGCCGGCCCACTTTCTCCACGCGCAAGCCCACCACCCGCGGTTCCTTCCCCCCTGCTCGGCCCACGCTACCTCCTTTTCTTTTTACTAGTGACACTTACGTGCGGGTCCTACTTGTCAGCCTCTGTCCACTCCTTCCGTTTGTGTGCGTGTCGCTGTTCGTTGGGACCCGCTAGTCAGCTCCACCATCTTCTTCAACCTCCCAAACCGAACGCGTAAATGGCGAGCGAGATCCGCTGCCTCGGCCTCGCTCGTTGGATGATGGAGTCAAGCCCTCGTCAGCTCTATCCCCTCAACCGGATCGCTCGCGCAACCCCTCGGCCGGGACTTCCGGTTCGTTGCAACGGCTCCCGGACTCCGCGTCCGTGCCCAGGTCTCGGCCACAATCTCAAGCTCACCATAAACCCGCCGTGAACCTTGGGGTAGTCTGGTATGCTCCGGCCTATCCTCCATGCCCTACCCCCATATAAGGAGACCGCCGCGACCCTTTCCCTTGTCCCAGCTTTCTTCTCGCGCTCAAACAAACCCGGCCGGATTCGCCCTCGTCCGTCGCGGCGGACGAAACCAAGGCATGTCGTCGTCGCCATGGCCGAAATCCATGCCGCCCGTGGACTCCCACACCGTGGCGCGACTCCCTCGCAATACCCTGTCGACTCAAAGTGCCCAGACGCCCTTCCCTTGAGCGCCATTCTAGCCAAGAGAGAGAATGGGTCACCACCGTGACCAACATGTCCGTCGCGTCGTGCTGTGGGTAGGGCTCCACTCGCTGCCATGCACGGTAAGAAGACATCCGTTGAGTTTGCTTTTGTCTCTGCCATGTGTAGCGCTAGGGAATCAAGGTCTGGACGTTTGTGCACGATGATGACGAACTCCGGCGATGTCTCCTCCGTGGCTAGAATCGCTCCACCGCCTGGACGCCGTCGGGTTGGGGAAGAGAGCTTGCAACCGTTGGATCTGTGTGAACGGCTACGATTAGGCTTAGCGTACCCTTTCGGCTCATTAAAATCTACCCACTAATTTGTGATCGGATGGATCGGATTGAGCGGTGTCGTGGACATGTTCGAGTCGTAGATCTGTGATTCGAGGGCTATGCTCGCGTAACGGTTCACTATGGGCCAAGATCTAATCCTGGCCTTCGATATTTGATCGGGCGGTCGAGAGTTAACCGTACCCCTTCGTGGCTGCAGCTTTTCAAAAGAGTCCCTGCGCTTTTATAAAATAACCCGCCGTCCTCGCGGGAGTAGTCTGAGTCTGGTTGAGTTTTATAAATTTAACCCTAGGCTCTCTGATATTAGTGTCTTTGGTCCAGAACACTTAGGATATTTAGAAATTAATAACGAAATAGGTTTTTAGTATAAAAATAAATCCATAAACTTGTTTAATCCCTATTTAATTCATTCTAACTTCGAATTGACCCATTCCAGTTTCTATAATTTTGTTTTAATATTGTCTACCACCTAGTAACACTGTCTAACCATGAAACTTACATTAAAATTGTTCATTCAAATTAATCTATTCTAAGTGCTTAATAATTTCAGAAATTCATAATTTAACAACCGTAGCTCCGCATTTAGTGTTTCTTGTTCCTACAATCTTGTTAAGTAGCGTAGAATATTATTATGTAGTTTGATATTATGTTTGGTGTGATGGTCATTTTGCCTATACCATGTTTGTCTGTATTGCTACGTTTAGCAGTGAGGACACGTGTCATCTGAAGAGCAAGTTGGTACCTGGAATCTCAAGTGCCAGGCAAGTTGTGCCCTTGATCACTTCCTTTTTACCCAGTCATGTTCTTATTAATCATAATGATCTGCATAGGTTAATTTTGATGGGACCCAATAGGTTACCCTAGATTTGACTATCTTTATACCTTGTTTACCACTGAATTTTTGGGTAGTACATGCTATTGTTTTATGTGGTTTTGGGTATGGAGATACACATTGTTCATGATTATATATTTATTATATGTTCATTATTTACTGTTCATGATAAGATCATTATGTTAATGGGAACATGGAGAACCACCCGGGAAAACAGTGCTACCACAAGGGTTTATGGACGCCCTTGGCTGATTAACTAGGAAAGCTAGTGGAGGACTACCTTACCCGAAAGGGGCAAGGGCAGTAGGGGAGTGGTCAGTGTAGGGAGGTCCTTGGTTGATTTTGCTGCGATGGCGGTCAGGCAAGGGATCCCTGCATTGGAGCTTCCTATAAACTGTAGCGGGTTTTCTGAAGCTAGTGGAACTTTGTAAAGGCCTCGTAGTGTTACCCTGCCTCGCCTCCTCGGTAGAGGTGTATGGGAAGTCGCGATCCCTTGGCAGATGGGTAGCATGACTTGTGGGTAAAGATGCGCAACCTCTGCAGAGTGTAAAACTGGTATATCAGCCGTGCTCACGGTCATGATCAGCTCGGACACTCACATGATTAATTTTTGGAACTAAATTCAATTTGTCATATGCATTGCATCGCAGGTGATGTTGTTGTTACTTTTGTTCTACTATTTAATTGGGTTGGTATTTACTTATACTTTGTAACTGCTAATACCAACTTTAAAAGCAATGCTCAGCTCTAACCATCCTCTTTGGTAAGCCTTACACTTCACGTGAGCTCCCACCTTTGGCGAGTTCATGCACATTATTCCCCACAACTTGTTGAGCGATGAACGTATGTGAGCTCACTCTTGCTGTCTCACACCCCCCACAGGTCAAGAACAGGTACCGAAGGATGAGGCGCTGTGATACCCCAATTTTCTGAAAAGAAGTTAAACTTCTTTTTCTCTTTTCTTTCTTGTTCTATGGCATTAGAGTTTGGAGTTTCAGGAGCCATTCCTCAGAAAACAGTAGATCTTTTGACATTTTTTCCGCTGGGTCGGGAGCTCAAAGGGGAGAGCGAGTTTGGGCCATTGATCTCGATCCGGTGGATGGGAGCCCCCCTCTCCTCCCCAAACCTAGCCGCCCCCTCTCCTTCTCCCCAATTGATTGCAGCCGCCCCCTCCCTCTCTTGCTCTCCTCCCCATTGGTAGCCGCCCCCTACCCTCTCCATGGCTCCCTCCTCCCTCTAGATCCCCCCACGCAGCAAGGATCGAGAAGAGGAGGAGCACATTGAATTGAAGAGGAAGAGAGGATCAAGGAGATGTTCTTCCCCATCTCTTCTTGAAGATTTTCTTGGGGAAAACCCTAGGTATGGATGAAATCCTTGTTCCTCCCTGTAATTATGTTCTTTTGGAGGTTGTGGATCATGGGGATTAAAGGATTAGAGGTTGGGTTAGATGTGGGGTTATGTTTTGATCTCGAATTTAGTTTTCTGCGGAATGGCAAATTCGATAGTTTCTGTTCATGCCAGTTTTCCGTGGTCTTAGTGGCCTCAAAAAAATGAGAAGTATATATATGAGTCGTAGATAATTTGTAGATCTTTCCGTGGCCGCGAAGAAAACCTCAATCAGACATCAGATCAGAAAGTTATTGCAGTTTTATTATAGCAGTTTTTCAGTCTCATAATTCTGTGCAGAATCTGTTCTCTTAAGATTTAGGCAATTTTATAAACAGAATTCATCTTGGGTTTGTAAGAAAAGTTGTAGATAAGTTCATAAGCTTTCCAGATTGTTAAAAAGTGCATTCATATGAATTATGAAACTCCAGTTATGTTTGTTTTACTCTGGTTGTTCCTGTTTGCCTGACAAAAATGAGCGGGTCTGTTCACTGGTAGATTTCATCAGGTAAATGGCCGAATTGGGTCTTCCAACTATGGAGACTTCTGTAGAGGGATAAAAGTTCTTACTGCCAGTAGAATTTCATGATTTTTGGTTGAGTGGTTTGTGAGATATCAAATTTTGAAGTTAACTACGCTGCTGTGTGAAACAGATTCAGTCAGTTATCTTGTCAGATGTTTTAGAACTTATAGATGGCAGAATTTAATTATCCATTGAATACCAAAGTTGTAGGGTATTTTCTGTAGATACTCCTAGATTTTTTTGTTTGATATCACAACTGTTATAATTTTAAAGATACAAAATTAACAAACAGCGCTGCTGCTGTATGGCATGTGGTTCAGGGTGGGATGCTTTCCACCATGTCTTGGTTTCAAGTGTAGAAGCGATTTGTTGATTGTTGGCAAATATTTTAGAAATATTTGTACTAAGTTTTATGCCCACTAGCAGGTGGCTACATCCAGATCATGCCTAGTACATTTCTTCTTCTTCGATGAAGGCAAGAGAATATAGCGGTGGTTGCTTCCATTCTGACCTGTTATTTCTATTACCTACACTCTAATATTCAGAAGTATTGGATTCTTTCATAATTGGACTCTATGGTGATGCTTTACTTGCTTGCATTATATTGATGCTCAATCATATATTGATGATGATTATGATTCGAGTATGACCCATGAGATTAATTCACACCCCTGAAGGTAAATGAAGTATTATTTGAGGTTGGTATTGTATCTGAAGGTAAATGAAGTATTATTTGAGGTTGTATTGTATGTGAAGGAAGTTAAGTATATTGATAATTGCATCATGCCATATACATTGCATGATTCACTTGCATCTGAAGTTGGGTCGTGACCTATGGTCCGACCGTACCGATACAACTTAGCATCGTACGTTGCCCGAGGAGGGGTACGATGCGGCTTCATACCCTTAGAGGTATGAAGGCAGAGGACATATGCATTGCATTCATATGCATTCATTGAAGTGATATTTACAGATGATGTGGTTTTTATACCCTCAGAGGTATGAAGACAGAGTACCTACACTTTGCATTCCTATGCTTACATTGAAGTGATATTTGCAGGTTTTGTTGACGCAGGGAAGTGTTATAGAATCTATTGTGGTTGTTCGAGGAAATGAGATGGTATTGGTTATATTGGGACTACTGAGTTCTATATCTACAAGTATTTCTGATCTTAATTGTGATTCTTTTAAAATGTTGATTAATTCAATTTGTGGTTTAAATATCTCGTCAAAACAATTCGCTTGCTGAGATGTTTCATCTCACTCTTGCATTACTCAATGCAGGTGCTTGTTGCTCATCAAGGGAAGTGGGAAGTAGCAGCACATCCACCTTCACTCTCATAATAACGCTGTTTAGGCGCAGTCATGATTTAATTAGAAGCTTCTTGTCAAAGGATGCTTGTTTCTAACTAGTTGTGCACACTGGTTAATTTAGTTCATGCCGTTATGGTTGTCTTCCCATTGCTAGCAGATTATTAATGTTGATTATGTTTTCTTATCATGATATCTATTTATACTTTGTTGCTTCCCCGTTTATGCAATTTTCAAAGGAGATGCTATCGAAATTTTATATACGAATGTTAGAGGTGTAGTTTAGTAGCATTCTGGGGTGTTTGTGGATCCCGGGGTGTTACAGTTGGTATCAAAGGATAGGCTTTAGATTCTTGTTAATTTGAAGATAAATTTGACACACTTGCACATATAGGAAGGGTATAGGTTCAAATATCTTTGATATATGTTAATGTCTTTGAAGTGCAGATGAAATAATTTCACCCTCCCTATTCCTTTACAGTGATGTGGTAAGTTGTTTATGACTTAATGCCTGATATAATTCATTTCTAAATTTTGATATTGTTTTATTAATGCGATTGATATCGCTGGTCTTTTGTGAGATTGAAGTTGCTATTATGCTGGTGATATACACGTATGCCTATGTTGTTTTCAACATGTTTTTCATGGTTGAGTTTTTATTACAATAATATTGTTATATATGCTTGATTGAGGATGTTTCTAAGAGGACTGTGAATTGCGTGTTTTGTGTTACAAGGTAACCATTAATTTGAATTTAAGTTGTTGGGCGGTTGGTGGATAGCTCCAACTATCTTTGCAAAGAATGATTGTTTATGTCGAGAAACCAGTTCTGAAAGAAATGAATATTGGTACTTTTATATGGATTTTAGGGGAAGTCTTTACATAGCCAGAATGGCTTACATGTCTCTCTTCTATCGTGTGTTTTAGTAGCCACAAAGCCTAGATGTGGTTTAAAGTGGTTGCATGTTAGTCATGCTAATTGTAGAATAAAATCTTTGATTTTCTTGATCCATTGATTATGTATTAATACGTTGAGGATCTGATGGTTCTCTCCCCAATGCATGTTTGTGGAGCCATTGTTGGACCACTTATCTATTGGTTTGAATGAAGTCATTGCCTAGCCTAGAGTTGGTTGTGTGTGGTTAGTCACCTATTCCTAAATGATGTGGTTTTTACATCAGCTTGAGATGTTTCCCAAATGTATGAAGGATTATGGGGTTAGTATTGACCCTTTAGGTCTGGTACTTTGAGTGCATCATATGATAGAATGAAATGTAAGTTTCTGAACTACAGTAGATGAAGACTTATATTATGTGTAGGTTAACCTTACTAGTTGGATATTTTTCTTAGTTGAGATGCTGAATGAAGTATAATGACATGGGTTAAGCAAGTATTGTGTTGTTGTTGGGCTGTTAGTGCTCTATGTAGAGTTTTTGGCATTTCTTTGATGAACTGTGCCGCACAAGGTGTTATTGGCTTCTTGTCGGCTTTATTGCTCCATTAGTTCTGTAGATTTTCTCCCTTTTGGTGGGGTGCAAAGTATGTTAGATTACATGATTATCTTTTCATTATGGCAAGAATAAGGTTTAGGAAGATTAGGAGTTTTGTTTCAATAGAACTACTTGTTTCGTGGTGCTGTGAGGTGAGGTGTTTGATCTTCTTATACATTCATCTGGTGTGGATGTTTCACCATTGAATTAAAATGAATTGTTAAAGTTGGTAAAGGTTGTGCTTAGTGCGTATTACCCCTTCATAAAAGAGTGTCGTTTTAAGACATTGATGTTGATGTATGGCTGCATCCAAATTCGATGTTGTGAAATCGTAGTGTTGATTGCATCTATGACTTGGTTTGAGCTTCATTACATGTTGGTTCATGCTTGATGTCAGGTGTTGTAGTTTCCTTAGACAATTAGTCGATGTAGAATTTCTTGTGTTGATTAAGACCAATAATGGACCCATGTTTTGCATGGTGCTGTTATATGGCGTACCTTGGACATTTTGTTGGAGTGGTCGAATTCGAGGACGAATTCTTTTTAAGGGGGGTAGAGTGTGATACCCCAATTTTCTGAAAAGAAGTTAAACTTCTTTTTCTCTTTTCTTTCTTGTTCTGTGGCATTAGAGTTTGGAGTTTCAGGAGCCATTCCTCAGAAAACAGTAGATCTTTTGACATTTTTTCCGCTGGGGTCGGGAGCTCAAAGGGGAGAGCGAGTTTGGGCCATTGATCTCGATCCGGTGGATGGGAGCCCCCCTCTCCTCCCCAACCCTAGCCGCCCCTCTCCTTCTCCCCAATTGATTGCAGCCGCCCCCTCCCTCTCTTGCTCTCCTCCCCATTGGTAGCCGCCCCCTACCCTCTCCATGGCTTCCTCCTCCCTCTAGATCCCCCCCACGCAGCAAGGATCGAGAAGAGGAGGAGCACATTGAATTGAAGAGGAAGAGAGGATCAAAGAGATGTTCTTCCCCATCTCTTCTTGAAGATTTTCTTGGGGAAAACCCTAGGTATGGATGAAATCCTTGTTCCTCCCTGTAATTATGTGCTTTTGGAGGTTGTGGATCATGGGGATTAAAGGATTAGAGGTTGAGTTAGATGTGGGGTTATGTTTTGATCTCGAATTTAGATTTCTGCGGAATGGCAGATTCGATAGTTTCTGTTCATGCCAGTTTTCCGTGGTCTTAGTGGCCTCAAAAAAATGAGAAGTATATATATGAGTCGTAGATAATTTGTAGATCTTTCCGTGGCCGCGAAGAAAACCTCAATCGGACATCAGATCAGAAAGTTATTGCAGTTTTATTATAGCAGTTTTTCAGTCTCATAATTCTGTGCAGAATCTGTTCTCTTAAGATTTAGGCAATTTTATCAATAGAATTCATCTTGGGTTTGTAAGAAAAGTTGTAGATAATTTCATAAGCTTTCCAGATTGTTAAAAAGTGCATTCATATGAATTATGAAACTCCAGTTATGTTTGTTTTACTGTGGTTGTTCCTGTTTGCCTGACAAAAATGAGCGGGTCTGTTCACTGGTAGATTTCATCAGGTAAATGGCCGAATTGGCTCTTCCAACTATGGAGACTTCTGTAGAGGGATAAAAGTTCTTACTGCCAGTAGAATTTCATGATTTTTGGTTGAGTGGTTTGTGAGATATCAAATTTTGAAGTTAACTACGCTGCTGTCTGAAACAGATTCAGTCAGTTATCTTGTCAGATGTTTTAGAACTTATAGATGGCAGAATTTAATTATCCATTGAATACCAAAGTTGTAGGATATTTTGTGTAGATACTCCTAGATTTTTTGTTTGATATCACCACTGTTATAATTTTAAAGATACAAAATTAACAAACAGCGCTGCTGCTGTATGGCATGTGGTTCAAGGTGGGATGCTTTCCACCATGTCTTGGTTTCAAGTGTAGAAGCGATTTGTTGATTGTTGGCAAATATTTGAGAAATATTTGTACTAAGTTTTATGCTCGCTAGCAGGTGGCTACATCCAGATCATGCCTAGTACATTTCTTCTTCTTCGATGAAGGCAAGAGAATATAGCGGTGGTTGCTTCCATTCTGACCTGTTATTTCTATTACCTACACTCTAATATTCAGAAGTATTGGATTCTTTCATAATTGGACTCTATGGTGATGCTTTACTTGATTGCATTATACTGATGCTCAATCATATATTGATGATGACTATGATTCGAGTATGACTCATGAGATTAATTCACACCCTGAAGGTAAATGAAGTATTATTTGAGGTTGGTATTGTATCTGAAGGTAAATGAAGTATTATTTGAGGTTGTATTGTATGTGAAAGAAGTTAAGTATATTGATAATTGCATTATGCCATATACATTGCATGATTCACTTGCATCTGAAGTTGGGTCGTGACCTGTGGTCCGACCGTACCGGTACAACATAGCATCGTACGTTGCCCGAGGAGGGGTACGATGCGGCTTCATACCCTTAGAGGTATGAAGGCAGAGGACATATGCATTGCATTCATATGCATTCATTGAAGTGATATTTACAGATGATGTGGTTTTTATACCCTCAGAGGTATGAAGACAGAGTACCTACACTTTGCATTCCTATGCTTACATTGAAGTGATATTTGCAGGTTTTGTTAACGCAGGGAAGTGTTATAGAATCTATTGTGGTTGTTCGAGGAAATGAGATGGTATTGGTTATATTAGGACTACTGAGTTCTATATCTACAAGTATTTCTGATCTTAATTATGATTCTTTTAAAATGTTGATTAATTCAATTTGTGGTTTAAATATCTCGTCAAAACAATTCGCTTGCTGAGATGTTTCATCTCACTCTTGCATTACTCAATGCAGGTGCTTGTTGCTCATCCAGGGAAGTGGGAAGTAGCAGCACATCCACCTTCACTCTCATAATAACGCTGCTTAGGCGCAGTCATGATTTAATTAGAAGCTTCTTGTCAAAGGATGCTTGTTTCTAACTAGTTGTGCGCACTGGTTAATTTAGTTCATGCCGTTATGGTTGTCTTCCCATTGCTAGCAGATTATTAATGTTGATTATGTTTTCTTATCATGATATCTATTTATACTTTGTTGCTTCCCCGTTTATGCAATTTTCAAAGGAGATGCTATCGAAATTTTATATACGAATGTTAGAGGTGTAGTTTAGTAGCATTCTGGGGTGTTTGTGGATCCCGGGGTGTTACAGGCGCATGGAGGATGCTGTGCGAGTTCGTGAGAGGTCTAGGTCGTCGTCTCCCAGTCTATAGAACTTCTATTATATAGTAAAGTTGTGACATTCGATCATGTGCCATGATTCATCATATGTGTGAGACTTGGTCCTAGCACACCTAGTGATTATGTTCGCGCCCGGGTCTTGGTGCCCCTGAAATCCGGGTGTGACAGAAGTGGTATCAGAGGAATGTTGACTATAGGACGAAACCTAGATAGAACTGGGCAAAACCCTTATCACCTTACCTTTGCTACTCTGATTCTTTTCTAAACTTATCTTAATCTTTTCTCATCTATTTCCGCTTTACTCTGATTATTCTTACCTTTTCCTTCTAAAGACAAAAGTGGATTTCACACTTTGAAATCTTGTGCCTAAAGTGACCTTTAGGAATAGGAGACCTACTCTTAGGAACAAAAACAAAACTATTTTTATAGGTATCTATACGCTTGAGTGTTTGTTCTTATGACACTTGTCTGATTTGGATCTTTGATTGAGTGTGATTAGTTGTGGAGTAATGTCCACAATTACATCTACATATACGTATAGGCATAAATAGAATTCATAAGATAACTAAACAACTTAGATTATCCTTCATTAAAATGTATCTATTTCATAGAGATCCCTCTTATTTTAAAGACTCTCTCATTCTAAAATGATCCATCTTATCTTAAAAGATACTCTCCTACCTTAATAAACTCATCACATCCCAAAAGGATTCTCATCTTATCCTAATAGATCTAACTGATCTCAAAAGATTCTACCATGATCTTAGAGACTCATCTTGTCCTAATAAGCATACTTATCCCCACCATTTTGCTTATCTCATAATAGTGTAACACATATGATCTATTCCAAAAAAATTAAGTAGATCTTATCTAGTCTAACCTGATTGCACCAATTTATTTCTGACCCTACCTAATTTAATATGGTCTAATCTATGTCACAAGTATTAATTAGACCATATTCTTATAAATGAGTTTTAAATCTAAACTGGTGTCTTAGACCAACTTGTCCGAGAAACCACGACCTAGCCTATATTATAGGTTGCCCAACCCATTTATCTTACAAGCGAAGAAAAACTCTGTTCAATCTACCTACCCCAAGTACCCACACCTATCTCAACTATATCCCTAGTTATGATAACACCACCTTGACCGATATAACAGGTTGCATAACTTATCCAACCAATCTAGAAGCAAAACAACAAGACAGACTCTACTTAAGCTTATTTAACTCATAACTACCTATTAACCTATTTTGTTTACCTAAGAATCTACCTTAACTACATGTCCCAAATTCGGATAACAACTTCAAGAACGAAGATCGAAGATGATCGACCTCATCAAATCAAGGAAGGATAAGATTCAAGCCAGATCTTCAAAGTAATCAAGATCCACAATCTTGGATGGAGTATTTCCTTACCCTACCCTTTCTTGCCCAAACTATCTATGCTTTAAAGGCATCTTCTATTCTACATAATAAAGTAGACATACATATATACACCCATGCTTTCCTAACCACCAGCTCCACCAAGCTACATAGACATATATATAAATTACTACTATTTGTAAGATCTAAATGTTACTTTAGTTAGTAAATGGTATGATACTATTTTGGGAAGAATGATAAGGTCTAATGACCCCATGTGTTGCTAATAAATTATGCATCATGCTGAGATTTTTGTTTGTGCATATGTGTTGAGACAATATGAGTATACACCCTTTCCTTACAAATCTCGAGGACGAGATTTCTGTTAAGGGGGGTAGGATTTGTAAAGCCCGAAATTTGTATAAGAGAAAGAAAAAAAGATAAATAAATAAGTATACTTATATGTTAGTGTTCTGGCAATTGTTTGACTTTCTTTTCTTTGTGCATACTCAGTTAGTGGAATTAAATTATTCAACTAACAACTAAATTAATAAATAAATATGCACCTCATGCCGATGATTTTGTTGTGATACATTTTGTTTGAATAAAGGAATCAAGATTTAATTTGACCTCAAATGATAAATGGAAAATATAAAACGAAAATTGTAATAAAAGCCATTTATTACCTCCATAATTAAATAATAGGGAGAAAATACATAATAATGAAAAGAGGATTTAGCTTTACATTAGAGCTATCCTTGAGAGTTGAAATCAGAAAACTCAAACAGGGATTCAAATTTGAATTGGATATTAGAAATCTGAAATAGGAAAACTAAATTCTAAAAGAATAAAGGAAGTCTGCGCTTGGGCCATTTTTCCCTGGCCGGCCCACTTTCTCCACGCGCCAGCCCACCACCCGCGGTTCCTTCCCCCCTGCTCGGCCCACGCTACCTCCTTTTCTTTTTACCAGTGACACTTACGTGCGGGTCCTACTTGTCAGCCTCTGTCCACTCCTTCCGTTTGCGCGCGCGTCACTGTTCGTTGGGACCCGCTGGTTAGCTCCACCATCTTCTTCAACCTCCCAAACCGAACGCGTAAATGGCGGGCGAGATCCGCTGCCTCGGCCTCGCTCGTTGGATGATGGAGTCAAGCCCTCGTCAGCTCTATCCCCTCAACCGGATCGCTCGCGCAACCCCTCGGCCGGGACTTCCGGTTCGTTGCAACGGCTCCCGAACTTCGCGTCCATGCCCAGGTCTCGGCCACAATCTAAGCTCACCATAAACCCGCCGTGAACCTCGGGGTAGTCTAGTATGCTCCGGTCTATCCTCCATGCCCTACCCCCGTATAAGGAGACCACCGCAACCCTTTCCCTTGTCCCAACTTTCTTCTCGCGCTCAAACAAACCCGGCAGGATTCGCCCTCGTCCGTTGCGGTGGACGAAACCAAGGCATGTCGCCGTCGCCATGGCCGAAATCCATGCCGCCCGTGGACTCCCACACCGTGGCGCGACTCTCCCTCGCAATACCCTGCCGACTCAAAGTGCCCAGACGCCCTTCCCTTGAGTGCCATTCTAGCCAAGAGAGAGAATGGGTCACCGTCGTGACCAACATGTCCACCGCGTCGTGCTATGGGTAGGGCTCCACTCGCTACCATGCACGGTAAGAAGACCTCCGTTGAGTTTGCTTTTGTCTCTGCCATGTGTAGCGCCAGGGAATCAAGATCTGGACGTTTGTGCACGATGATGACGAACTCCGGCGATGTCTCCTCCGTGGCTAGAATCGCTCCACCGCCTGGACGCCGTCGGGTTGGGGAAGAGAGCTTGCAACCGTTGGATCTGTGTGAACGGCTACGATTAGGCTTAGCATACCCTTTCGGCTCATTAAAATCTGCCCACTGATTTGTGATCGGATGGATCGGATTGAGCGGTGTCGTGGACAATGTTCGAGTCGTAGATCTATGATCCGAGGGCTATGCTCGCTTAATGGTTCACTATGGGCCAAGATCTAATCCTGGCCTTCGATATTTGATCGGACGGTCGAGAGTTAACCGTACCCCTTCGCGGCTGCAGCTTTTCAAAAGAGTCCCTGCACTTTTATAAAATAACCCGCTGTCCTCACGGGAGTAGTCTGAGTCTGGTAGAGTTTTATAAATTTAACCCTAGGCTCTCTGATATTAGTGTCTTTGGTCCAGAACACTTAGGATATTCAGAAATTAATAACGAAATAGGTTTTTAGTATAAAAATAAATCCATAAACTTGTTTAATCCCTATTTAATTCATTCTAACTTCGAATTGACCCATTCCAGTTTCTATAATTTTGTTTTAATATTGTCTACCACCTAGTAACACTGTCTAACCATGAAACTTAACTTAAAATTGTTCATTCGAATTAATCTATTCTAAGTGCTTAATAATTTCAGAAATTCATAATTTAACAACCGTAGCTCTGCATTTAGTGTTTCTTGTTCCTACAATCTTGTTAAGTAGCGTAGAATATTATTATGTAGTTTGATCTTATGTTTGGTGTGATGTTCATTTTGCCTATACCATGTTTGTCTGTATTGCTACGTTTAGCAGTGAGGACACATGTCATCTAAAGAGCAAGTTGGTACCTGGAATCTCAAGTGCCAGGCAAGTTGTGCCCTTGATCACTTCCTTTTTACCCAGTCATGTTCTTATTAATCATAATGATCTGCATAGGTTAATTTTGATGGGACCCAATAGGTTACCCTAGATTTGACTATCTTTATACCTTGTTTACCACTGAATTTTTGGGTAGTACATGCTATTGTTTTATGTGGTTTTGGGTATGGAGATACACATTGTTCATGATTATATATTTATTATATGTTCATTATTTACTGTTCATGATAAGATCATTATGTTAATGGGAACATGGAGAACCACCCGGGAAAACAGTGCTACCACAAGGGTTTATGGACGCCCTTGGCTGATTAACTAGGAAAGCTAGTGGAGGACTACCTTACCCGAAAGGGGCAAGGGCAGTAGGGGAGTGGTCAGTGTAGGGAGGTCCTTGGTTGATTTTGCTGCGATGGCGGTCAGGCAAGGGATCCCTGCATTGGAGCTTCCTATAAACTGTAGCGGGTTTTCTGAAGCTAGTGGAACTTTGTAAAGGCCTCGTAGTGTTACCCTGCCTCGCCTCCTCGGTAGAGGTGTATGGGAAGTCGCGATCCCTTGGCAGATGGGTAGCATGACTTGTGGGTAAAGATGCGCAACCTCTGCAGAGTGTAAAACTGGTATATCAGCCGTGCTCACGGTCATGATCAGCTCAGACACTCACATGATTAATTTTTGGAACTAAATTCAATTTGTCATATGCATTGCATCGCAGGTGATGTTGTTGTTACTTTTGTTCTACTATTTAATTGGGTTGGTATTTACTTATACTTAGTAACTGCTAATAAAATTTTGACCAACTTTAAAAGTAATGCTCAGCTCTAACCATCCTCTTTGGTAAGCCTTACACTTCACGTGAGCTCCCACCTTTGGCGAGTTCATGCACATTATTCCCCACAACTTGTTGAGCGATGAACGTATGTGAGCTCACTCTTGCTGTCTCACACCCCCCATAGGTCAAGAACAGGTACCGAAGGATGAGGCGCATGGAGGATGATGTGCAAGTTCGTGAGAGGTCTAGGCTGTATTCTCCCAGTCAACTTTGGGTTGCTGGACCGTTGTCTCCTTATAATGTAATTATTTATTTATTATGACACCCTAGTGTCACCTAGGGTTTCTCTCAAAATGCTAACCCAAGAACCATCATTTTATGTGAACCAATTTGATCATGAGCATCAAATTGACTTAAGAGCGAAGAACCCACCAAGCCTATACTTAAAAGTATCATGATCAAACAAATGGGTCTTTCAAAAAGGTAATAATGTTGCAACCCTAATAAAAACCCTAAGTGAGCCCTATGAGCAAAATTCAAGAAAATGGGGAAAAGGGTATGAAAAAATTAAAATCATGGCTTGGGCCAATTATAAACATTGAAGTATATTCATTAAGCAACAAGAAAGATTGAGGAAGCTTGGCCAAAATAACTCAATTAAAACCCCAAAACAAGCTTCTCATGTGGGAACTCAATGGGGAATTCTGAATTTCAGAATTCTGAATTTCAGACCTTGAGCCAAAGATCAAGCGTGTTCACCTTGATCCCTAACTCAAATCCTAATGGCCCCATTAACAAAAATGTGCCTAACTAACCCCTCTGTCGTGTGCCAGAAGATGGCATTGGGACGCGAGCCCTAGACACGACAAAACCCTGGATTTGCCTCGGTTTGAGCAGGGAGACAGACCGGATTTCCGGGCTCCATATCTCTGCAACCAGTAGGCAAAATCCTATGACCCCCACACAAGATCGGTAGCTTGTAGGGAGGAGAAGAGGTTTTGTGCACTGACCAAGGCAAGAGCAGGCTCGGATGGGCAACCACACGCGCCAGAACTTGGGCAGAATGCACGGGCACACGTGTTCGACCCTGGTCGGCACGCCGGTGCTCGCCCAACCCGCGCGCGCGCTCGCCCCGGCGTTCGGTCAAGTCCGCCACGCGCCCTTGCCCTCGGCCGTGCTCGCCCGCGCCTATAAAGCCTCCCCAAGCGCGCCTCACTTCACCCCGCGCTCACCATCACCGGCCAACCACCCCTCCTTAGCTCCGGCGAGCTCTTTTTCCGCCCGCCACTGCCGCCAGAGGCTTGGCCACCGTGGCCAGCCCACTCCAGCCACCCCCCAAGTTGCGCCAGTGCTTCGGCTAGCTCCGCCAGTGGCCCGTGAAGCTTTCCAAGCCCTTGGACCCGGCAGAACTTCACTGGAAGCCCGAAATCGACTTCACCGGACTTCGGTCGCCCGCCGGCGCGCGTGGACGAAGCTCTCCGGTGAGCCATTCTTTAATTCCTCGCGCACACCCCTTCCTTGTTCCCTGGTGAAGCTCTCTGACCCGTTCAATTGAACTATCGCGCCGTGAGTAGGCCGGACTCCTCACCGCCGACGAGCATCTCCGCCTGTGCACGTGGACAGGCCGACTCCAACCACCCCCGACGGCGACCCGCACATCGCTTTGATCCCCGAGACCTCCCCTACGTCCTCGGCCACCTCACCGGAGCAATCTCGCCGCCGGTAAGCCCCTCTGCCCTTTCTTCCGCGCGCGGTTACTGTTTAAGTTAGGAGAAGACCTCGGGTTAGGAGTAGAAGAACCCGGGGGGTTTTCTGCAATGTCAGTGACTCATTTGAATAGTAGCCCAGACATGGTTATTAAAACGGTAAAACGTTAAAACGTTATGAACCAACTTTTCAACGTTTAAATGTTTAAACGGACGTTGAAACGTCTTTTCAGACTTGACATAGAATTTCAAATATAGAATAAGTTCATACATAAGTTGAGTTCACAAACCAAATAGCATTAGCATAAAAAGAAACAGATCTAGTTCAACAACACAAGTTCAACCACACAACACAAGTTACAACTTTCATGCATGATTAGTAACCATCATCGAACTCATCAGTATTAAGACCATGAGCATCCACGCCTTGATCATCACCATCGTTTCCACTATTGCTTCCTTCAATTTCATCTTCCACATCAAGATCATCAAGAATATATTCCTCATCCTCGTCATCTTCATTTGCTAAATTAGTCTCCTCTTCCTCAAGGTCTTCATTCCTTCTCACACACCCACCAGCAGCTCTCCTAGGAAAATTACGACCTCTGAGATGTGCAGATGCACCAATAGCTTCATCAACTTGGTCCCACGATAAATTGAAATCATCTCCAAGAGCATTGCTAACATGTGAAGAATTAGCTAATGGATCAACCCATTCATTGTCCCAATCAAAGTCTTCTAAAATCAAAGGATCAAAGTTTTTTCCTTCCTCACGTATTTTTTGAAACCTATCAGCCATCTTTCTGTTGTATGAAACATATACCAAGTCATTCAACCTTTTGTGCTCCAACCTATTCCTCTTTTTGGTATGCATCTACAAGTGCAAATAAAAGCAACCATTTAACCAATGAAGAACTAAGGATAAACGTAGTGGCGAAACGAAATTGAATAATTTGACTAGCTCACTTACAAATTCAAATGTACTCCAATTCCGCTCACAACCGGATGATGAAGCACAAAGACTAACAATCCGTCTTGCAAACTTATATAGTTCAATAGTACGACCACCATATGCAAGCCACCAATCAACTAAAATGGCAAGAACAAAGATTATATGTTTAGTGCTGAAAATGAATGGGAGGCTATCAATTTTAGAATACTTACGTGGATTCCTTGTTTGTGCATTTTTTATAGCCATTGGATTTGCAAATGCCTCTCTTTGGTTCTCATAAAGAACAGCTTGGGCATCAATCTTCTCTCTAAGATCCTCATCTACCACCATTTTGACAAGCACGTCATTAAAGCAACCCCTTAGCTCTCCAACATAGCCTTCATCATCACCTGCTTTGATATTGTAGAATTTTCCAGGGTTCAAATATAGTGCTGCTCCATATAATGGGGTATCCATTTGGTTCGCCCAACGTCGATCCACAATGCTCATGATACGTTTCAGACATGCTTTCTTGTTTTGAGTAGAAAATGAGGAGGTAATCTTATTCTTTGCTATAGTCATGGCTGCAGCAACCTCAACCATGGCTGGCTTTTCATCACCATCAACCAATCTCAGCACGACAAGAAGCGGTAAAGAAGCTCTAAGACAATCCTCAATTGAATTCCAAAATTCTTGAGAGAAAACGATGTCATATGCTTTTTTACCTGCCTCTGTTTTGGATACCTTGGATTGAGTGAAAAGATCACTTGAAAATAGACCTTTCAATGAGTTCTTGTGCTTGTGCAAACTCTTCATGGTAAGGAAGGCAGTAGCAAATCTAGTAGCAGCAGGTCTCACAAGATCCATCCCATTTGTATGCACCCTCATTTCACTAAGTATCCTCCCATGTCTATAAATAAAAGTGGTGACATGACGAGCACGAGCAATAGGCTTCTTAAAATCCTTCAGCTTTCGTATGTCCTCCAACATAAGGTCCAAGCAATGTGCCGCACAAGGAGTCCAGAACAATGTAGGAATCCTCTCCATCAAAATCTTACCTGCTGCCTTATAATTAGCACCATTATCAGTGACAATCTGAGTAACGTTTTGCTTACCAATCCCCTCAATTCTTTTTTCTAACAAGTCTGCAAGCATCACTGCACTGTGTGACTCATTTGATGCATCAACTGACTCCAAGAAGAATGTTCCTTGAGGGCTGTTAACAAGGAAATTGATCAAATGGTGACCTCTTTTGTCTGTCCAACCATCAGACATGAGTGTGCAACCATATTGGCTCCATGCATCCTCATGCTTCTTCCTCTCATCATCTATGTCTTTGATAGCCCTAGCAAGTAAAGGCTCACGTAGCTCATGGAAAGTAGGAGGCTTGAACCCAGATCCATATTGAGCAATAGCCTCCACAGCTACCTCAAATTGCCTTGAGTTCGCAGCATTGAATGGTATACCACACTCATAGAAAAACTTGGCTATCTCCAAACAAACAGAATTTCTTTCTTCCTTAGGCTTCATGGTAGCACTTATGGTAGTTTGAGCAGGTCCCTTTGCATGTCTCTCTGCTACAACCTCTTGAGGTGTACGTCGAATCATAGATGCAATGGACTTCTTTGGAGCTGCAATTGGGTGGGCCTTCAATTGGAAAATTGCTTTGTTTCTTTTGGCAGCTGTTCCAGAACTTGGCACAGTACACGAGGAAGCCTTGGATGATGCTGACATTGACCTGCTTCCCATAACTTGGACATCATCTTCTTGTTCTGCTTCATCTTCCATTACATCATCATCTAGGTACAACGGCCTAGCCCGCTTCCCATTATTCAAAGCTTCATTCATCTCTTTAGCAATCTCTCTAGTAGTGTTAGGACACTTGACAATGTCTCCATAGCCACCAGCTAGATGTTGTTTCACCCTCTTGATACCTCCTTTTATTTGTTTGGGGCACAAAGCACATTGAATCAGCTCTCGCTTTCCCGCCTCAACATAGTATGCATATTTCCATCCTGGATCATTTGACTTCGGCCTTCGTGACTGATCTTTGAGTGGGTCATAGGAGTAATTAGCCTCGCTACTTGTTGCCATTGAAATTGAAATTCACTGCCACACTTTAGCTAAATGCCCCCAAAATCAGTACAATCGCAGACAATGCCTAGCTTGTGGCTTCCTGCAACACACACAGTAGAATTGTATTATACATTTATACTGTTGCAGCCACACTGGGCAGCGGCAGCTGGAGCACTGCGCACTGGCTGGTGGGCGCTGCTTCACTGCGCACTGGCTGGTTGCTGGCGGCTGGCTGGAGCACTACGCACTGGCTGGTGGCTGGCGGCTGGAGCACCGAGCACTGCGCACGGCTGGAGCATTGCTGCACTGGTCGGCGGCGCCTGGACCTGAAGCAATGGCAGTATGGCACCATGGCGCCTGTAGGTGGAGGGAAGAGGGAGGACCGGAGGAGGGAAGAGGGGGACCGGCGGCGTGCCGGCGTACCTGCAGAGCGGCGGTGGAGGACGACCGGCGTCTGGCGTCCACGCGTCTGGCGTCCGCGCGTCTGGCTCTGGCGGCTGGCTGGCGGCTGGGCGTAATCCTTACAGGCAAGGCAGCTGGGCTGGCGTCTGAGTTGGTGGCTGATTGGCTAAAGGCCCATTAAGGCCCACAAACACTTAGAACGTCCGAAGAACGGTTAAAACGTCCAAAACGCGCATTCCGACGTTTAAATGTCGCTTAAACGTCCAAAACGGACGTTCTACGCGATTTTTTTAAAACGTACGGACGTTTTAACTCCTAATCACGTTTTGGCGCTTAAACGACGCTTAATCGTCGTTTAAACGACGTTTTAATAACCATGAGCCCAGGGACTGATCCGTGAGGAAAACTTAAAACACCCGCCAGGGACCCCAGTGCAAAGTAGTTTTCCATTTAATCAATTCTGTTAATCTTTTTAAATAACCAGAAAATTAGAAAATCCATAACTTGATGAATTCTTAATCAAAAGTTGTCAAACTAATTTTGCTAGGTCCTCAATATTATGAACTATCATTTAAAAATAATAAACCCTATGCTTTCTGTTCTAATTTTTAGAGTTTAAAATTAAAAACAGAAACTGACCAAACCTTGTTTAATTAAGAAAAATTAGTTTTTCTTCTGTACTGAACCTAAGAAAATTTTTAGGTATTCAAACCTCATTTAGACACTGTTTAAAAATAGTAGGAACCCCAGTATTGAAGAATATAGTGTAGATTTCTATTTAAAGCTGTTTTGCCCAAAACTTAGGAAAAATCAGAAAGGCATTAGAAATTAATGAACAGTGAGTGAAATTATTTTTCCTAGTTTGCTTAAGCAACAGAGAACCTAGGAAAAATAAAGAGACTTTCAGTCCAGATCAGTTTTAAAATAAAATGTTTTATTTAGCATTATTCCAACTGGAAATCAGTTATTAGAATTACAAAACCAGACCCAAAATTTATAATAAAAATCCAGTGGACTTGTAACCACCAGAACCCCACTACAAAAATAATGAACACCTCAGCCCAACATTTTAAGTAGGGTAAACAAATATAATATGATAATGAGGCATTTTCCAAATAAATCATGAATAACCAATGATAATGCAATAATGGGCAACCAAAGTTTTGCTAAGTCAATGATGAGATAAGCCACCAGAGAAAAATGCAAACCCATTGAAATGATGCAAAATAATACCTATTGCTAATATCTTATAAGAAAGGCCATTTAATCCAATTAATGCATACCACCCCTTCCCTTAAGCAAAAAGATGCCAAACTTCAGAATGATTGCTCTTGCGCAAAATAGAAGCTAAGAAAAATCAGAAATCTGTTGTTTGATATTTTTTCAAATATAGTGGTAGTAGAAAGCACCTCTTTGGCTAGAAACTTGAGAAAACCCTAGTAAAATAACTAATAGGTATTAATGGCTAAAATTTTGTGCCAAGTCATTTTATAACACCTAAAAGCCAGCAAAAATAAGTTTTAGAGAATTACCTACTGTTGAATAATAGTTGTAGTTCAAAGCACCCCTTCTGCCCTAAAAATTGATAATTTTGTCCAGAGAAAACTATTCACTTTCTGATCCCCAAATTTTGAGACAGAGAATTATACACTAGTAATAAGCCACTGTAATTTTTACAGGATTTTTGGAATTTTATTAAAGCAACTTGTAGTTCAAACCCATTCCAAAACATTAAAGAGAATAAAGAAAAAAGAAAGAAGAAATAAACCTCACTCCAATAAGTCCAACTTGAATTCTTGTCAAAACTCACTAAGGCTTAAAAAGAATTCAGTGGAACCCCAAAATAAAACCTACCACTTGCCTTAGCTAAGTTTGACCCAATTTACCAAATATGCCATCCAAAGGTCTTACATAAGTAAGGTTTAACCTTGTCTAACTCAAGTAGATCATACACCGTCAAAAGTTGTAATTTCTAAAGCACATATCATATCATGCATATATCTTACGCATTGCATTCATTAGATTGTAATCTTGCCGACGGAGAGTACGTGCTCATCCCCGAGCAAGGATCTGTCCAAGAGGAGGACCAGGAGCAAGCTTCCGAGGCTGCTGTTGAGGATCACCCCGCAGCCCCAGCAATTGAAGGCAAGCCCCGGTCTATATGCATAACCGTATTATTATATGCTACTTTACTACACTTAATGCTTGTAGGATTGTAATGTGCACTTAAGTGTAGGAGTTGCTTGAAACCTCTAGTTGCATGAACTTAGGATTCCTTTTTGAGATGAATACTAGTATGCTAGGTCGAGTAGCTGCTTTGCTAATCAGGATCTCGGTAGAAGTCGAGTGATTTTTCTAGCACTCGCGCGAGGTCAGGAATTGATTGTATTCATCTTGATAACAGGATCTATGTTAGTCTATGGACTTGGATCTAGGGAGGATGCCTTGTCCATGAGACGGGAAAAAGGAATTAAGGATTAATGTGTGGATACCTGAGTCAAGTTTTTGAACGTACTAAGCACATGCCGGGAAAAATGGTAACCGGTAAACCTAGTACCTGAGTGAAGCCGGGCGCGGACTTTATCCCTCATGCGACCTGAGACTGGGTCTCCCATGCTAGCTATGGTGGGTACAAGTGCGGTCACTGCACGGCGGCAGCCGGGGTTAGTGGAGCATTGTATGACAAGGCGGTGAGGCCTGGACGCGAACGGGGAATTGATGGGGATGGTTGTCATGTGTGGGGTCGGAATACCCTGACATGCCGTGTGTTTAGGTTTACCTTGCAAGGTTAAAACTCGATTTGAATCGTCTGCTTCTCGCAGCTAATGAGACTACTTGACCCCTTGTACTGCATCGAGTAAGAAGTGAAATGAGGTTACATGAGATAATTTGTTAATTGAACTAAATGCTTGTTACCATGTATGCCTAGAAGGAGCAAATCTAGCTAAGTTAATGAGGATCGAAATTTGAAAAGCTAAAAATTGATTTTAGAAACAGCTAGTGCTTTTGGCAAACCAAACCCCTCAGCCAAACAGCTGCATAGTCTAGATGTAGAGGAGTAGACTCCTCACACCAGTTAAGTCTAGCTGAGTATTAGTATACTCAGCCTTGCTTGTGGCATAATTTTTGCAGGTACCATTCATGAAATGGTTGATGGTGTGACTTGGCCTACCACCCTGCCACCGGGTAGGACGGTCGAGTGGGATGTTGCTCCGGTAGGAGAGGAGCACGAGGAGTAGTGGGCTAGGCCTTGCCCATTTCCTCGATACCGACGACATCGATTATCCGCTGCATTTTATTTTGTGAACTCTTAATTGCTACTCAAAAACTCCGATCTATGTAATAATTCAGCACTTAATTTGAGGTTTCCTGTTTTATTGTATTTCTTCTGTGACTCACCTTCGAGTGAGATTGTGGAATTTGATCCTGGTTAAGTGGCTCTATCAGACTAGATCTGAGGGACTAACGGGTTATTCCGATTTAAGTGTGTTACGGCCCCTGAGGCGTGACTTAGGCACTTAAGCTGGAATAATTCGGGTGGTTCTGCCACATTTATTTTGTATAGAACTTCTATTATATAGTAAAGTTGTGACATTCGATCCTGTGCCATGATTCATCATATGTGTGAGACTTGGTCCTAGCACACCTGGTGATTATGTTCGCGCCCGGGTCTTGGTGCCCCTGAAATCCGGGTGTGACAGAATGGTATCAGAGGAATGTTGACTGTAGGACGAAACCTAGATAGAACTGGACAAAACCCTTATCTACTTACCTTTGCTACTCTGATTCTTTTCTAAACTTATCTTAATCTTTTCTCATCTATTTCCGCTTTACTCTGATTATTCTTACCTTTTCCTTCTAAAGACAAAAGTGGATTTCACACTTTGAAATCCTGTGCCTAAAGTGACCTTTAGGAATAGGAGACCTACTCTTAGGAATAAAAACAAAACTATTTTTATAGGTATCTATACGCTTGAGTGTTTGTTCTTATGACACTTGTCTGATTTGGATCTTTGATTGAGTGTGATTAGTTGTGGAGTAATGTCCACAATTACATCTACATATACGTATAGGCATAAATAGAATTCATAAGATAACTAAACAACTTAGATTATCCTTCATTAAAATGTATCTATTTCATAGAGATCCTTCTTATCTTAAAAGACTCTCTCATTCTAAAATGATCCATCTTATCTTAAAAGATACTCTCCTACCTTAATAAACTCATCACATCCCAAAAGGATTCTCATCTTATCCTAATAGATCTAACTGATCTCAAAAGATTCTACCATGATCTTAGAGACTCATCTTGACCTAATAAGCATACTTATCTCCACCATTTTGCTTATCTCATAATAGTGTAACACATATGATCTATTCCAAAATAAATTAAGTAGATCTTATCTAGTCTAATCTAATTACACCAATTTATTTCTGACCCTACCTAATTTAATATGGTCTAATCTATGTCACAAGTATTAATTAGACCATATTCTTATAAATGAGTTTTAAATCTAAACTGGTGTCTTAGACCAACTTGTCCGAGAAACCACGACCCAGCATATATTATAGGTTGCCCAACCCATTTATCTTACAAGCGAAGAAAAACTCTGTTCAATCTACCTACCCCAAGTACCCACACCTATCTCAACTATATCCCTAGTTATGATAACACCACCTTGACCGATATAACAGGTTGCATAACTTATCCAACCAATCTAGAAGAAAAACAACAAGACAGACTCTGCTTAAGCTTATTTAACTCATAACTACCTATTAACCTATTTTGTTTACCTAAGAATCTACCTTAACTACATGTCCCAAATTCGGATAACAACTTCAAGAACGAAGATCGAAGATGATCGACCACATCAAATCAAGGAAGGATAAGATTCAAGCCAGAACTTCAAAGTAATCAAGATCCACAATCTTGGTTGGAGTATTTCCTTACCCTACCCTTTCTTGCCCAAACCTATCTATGCTTTAAAGGCATCTTCTATTCTACATAATAAAGTAGACATACATATATACACCCATGCTTTCCTAACCACCATCTCCACCAAGCTACATAGACATATATATAAACTACTACTATTTGTAAGATCTAAATGTTACTTTAGTTAGTAAATGGTATGATACTATTTCGGGAAGAATGATAAGGTCTAATTGACCCCATGTGTTACTAATAAATTATGCATCATGCTGAGATTTTTGTTTGTGCATATGTGTTGAGACAATATGAGTATACACCCTTTCCTTACAAATCTCGAGGACGAGATTTCTGTTAAGGGGGTAGGATTTGTAAAGCCCGAAATTTGTATAAGAGAAAGAAAAAAAGATAAATAAGTATACTTATATGTTAGTGTTCTGGCAATTGTTTGACTTTCTTTTCTTTGTGCATACTCAGTTAGTGGTATTAAATTATTCAACTAACAAATAAATGAATAAATAAATATGCACCTCATGCCGATGATTTTGTTGTGATACATTTTGTTTGAATAAAGGAATCAAGATTTAATTTGACCTCAAATGATAAATGGAAAATATAAAACGAAAATTGTAATAAAAGCCATTTATTACCTCCATAATTAAATAATAGGGAGAAAAATACATAATAATGAAAAGAGGATTTAGCTTTACATTAGAGCTATCCTTGAGAGTTGAAATCAGAAAATTCAAACAGGGATTCAAATTTGAATTGGATATTAGAAATCTGAAATAAGAAAACTAAATGGAAAAGAATAAAGGAAGCCTGCGCTTGGGCCATTTTTCCCTGGCCGGCCCACTTTCTCCACTCGCCAGCCCACCACCCGCGGTTCCTTCCCCCCTTCTCAGCCCACGCTACCTCCTTTTCTTTTTACCAGTGTCACTTACGCGCGGGTCCTACTTGTCAGCCTCTGTCCACTCCTTCCAATTGCGCGCGCGTCGCTGTTCGTTGGGACCCGCTGGTCAGCTCCACCATCTTCTTCAACCTCCCAAACCGAACGCGTAAATGGCGGGTGAGATCCGCTGCCTCGGCCTCGCTCGTTGGATGATGGAGTCAAGCCCTCGTCAGCTCTATCCCCTCAACCGGATCGCTCGCGCAACCCCTCGGCCGGGACTTCCGGTTCGTTGCAACGGCTCCCGGACTCCGCGTCCATGCCCAGGTCTAGGCCACAATCTCAAGCTCACCATAAACCCGCCGTGAACCTCGGGGTAGTCTGGTATGCTCTGGCCTATCCTCCATGCCCTACCCCCATATAAGGAGACCGCCGCGACCCTTTCCCTTGTCCCAGCTTTCTTCTCGCGCTCAAACAAACCTGGCCAGATTCGCCCTCGTCCATCGCGGCGGACGAAACCAAGGCATGTCGCCGTCGCCATGGCCGAAATCCATGCCGCCCGTGGACTCCCACACCGTGGCGCGACTCTCCCTCGCAATACCCTGCCGACTCAAAGTGCCCAGACGCCCTTCCCTTGAGCGCCATTCTAGCCAAGAGAGAGAATGGGTCACCGCCGTGACCAACATGTCCGCCGCGTCGTGCTGTTGGTAGGGCTCCGCTCGCTGCCATGCACGGTAAGAAGACCTCCATTGAGTTTGCTTTTGTCTCTGCCATGTGTAGCGCTAGGGAATCAAGGTCTGGACGTTTGTGCACGATGATGACGAACTCCGGCGATGTCTCCTCCGTGGCTAGAATCGCTCCACCGCCTGGACGCCGTCGGGTTGGGGAAGAGAGCTTGCAATCGTTGGATCTGTGTGAACGGCTACGATTAGGCTTAGCATACCCTTTCGGCTCATTAAAATCTGCCCACTGATTTGTGATCGGATGGATCAGATTGAGCGGTGTCGTGGACAATGTTCGAGTCGTAGATCTGTGATCCGAGGGCTATGCTCGCGTAACAGTTCACTATGGGCCAAGATCTAATCCTGGCCTTCGATATTTGATCGGACGGTCGAGAGTTAACCGTACCCCTTCGCGGCTGCAGCTTTTCAAAAGAGTCCATGCGCTTTTATAAAATAACTCGTCGTCCTCGCGGCAGTAGTCTGAGTCTGGTAGAGTTTTATAAATTTAACCCTAGGCTATCTGATATTAGTGTCTTTGGTCCAGAACACTTAGGATATTCAGAAATTAAAAACGAAATAGGTTTTTAGTATAAAAATAAATCCATAAACTTGTTTAATCCCTATTTAATTCATTCTAACTTCGAATTGACCCATTCCAGTTTCTATAATTTTGTTTTAATATTGTCTACCACCTAGTAATATTGTCTAACCATGAAACTTATATTAAAATTGTTCATTCGAATTAATCTATTCTAAGTGCTTAATAATTTTAGAAATTCATAATTTAACAACCGTAGCTCCGCATTTAGTGTTTCTTGTTCCTACAATATTGTTAAGTAGCGTAGAATATTATTATGTAGTTTGATCTTATGTTTGGTGTGATGTTCATTTTGCCTATACCATGTTTGTCTGTATTGCTACGTTTAGCAATGAGGACACATGTCATCTGAAGAGCAAGTTGGTACCTGGAATCTCAAGTGCCAGGCAAGTTGTGCCCTTGATCACTTCCTTTTTACCCAGTCATGTTCTTATTAATCATAATGATCTGCATAGGTTAATTTTGATGGGACCCAATAGGTTACCCTAGATTTGACTATCTTTATAACTTGTTTACCACTGAATTTTTGGGTAGTACATGCTATTGTTTTATGTGGTTTTGGGTATGGAGATACACATTGTTCATGATTATATCTTTATTATTTGTTCATTATTTACTGTTCATGATAAGATCATTATGTTAATGGGAACATGGAGAACCACCCGGGAAAACAGTGCTACCACAAGGGTTTATGGACGCCCTTGGCTGATTAACTAGGAAAGCTAGTGGAGGACTACCTTACCCGAAAGGGGCAAGGGCAGTAGGGGAGTGGTCAGTGTAGGGAGGTCCTTGGTTGATTTTGCTGCGATGGCGGTCAGGCAAGGGATCCCTGCATTGGAGCTTCCTATAAACTGTAGCGGGTTTTCTGAAGCTAGTGAAACTTTGTAAAGGCCTCGTAGTGTTACCCTGCCTCGCCTCCTCGGTAGAGGTGTATCGGAAGTCGCGATCCCTTGGCAGATGGGTAGCATGACTTGTGGGTAAAGATCCGCAACCTCTGCAGAGTGTAAAACCGGTATATCAGCCGTGCTCACGGTCATGAGCAGCTCAGACACTCACATGATTAATTTATGGAACTAAATTCAATTTGTCATATGCATTGCATCGCAGGTGATGTTGTTGTTACTTTTGTTCTACTATTTAATTGGGTTGGTATTTACTTATACTTAGTAACTGCTAATAAAATTTTGACCAACTTTAAAAGCAATGCTCAGCTCTAACCATCCTCTTTGGTAAGCCTTACACTTCACGTGAGCTCCCACCTTTGGCGAGTTCATGCACATTATTCCCCACAACTTGTTGAGCGATGAACGTATGTGAGCTCACTCTTGCTGTCTCACACCCCCCATAGGTCAAGAACAGGTACCGAAGGATGAGGCGCATGGAGGATGCTGTGCGAGTTCGTGAGAGGTCTAGGCCGTCGTCTCCCAGTCAACTTTAGGTTGCTGGACCGTTATCTCCTTATAATGTAATTATATATTTATTTTGTATAGAACTTCTATTATATAGTAAAGTTGTGACATTCGATCCTGTGCCATGATTCATCATATGTGTGAGACGCACACCTGGTGATTATGTTCGCGCCCGGGTCTTGGTGCCCCTGAAATCCGGGTGTGACACCCTGGCCACCACCGTGCAGTGGCCGCACTTGTACCCACCATATCTAGAATGGGAGACCTAGTCTCAGGACAAGTGAGGGGTAAAGTCCGCGCCCGGCTTCACTCAGGTACTAGGCTTACCGGTTACCATATTTCCCGACATGTTTTTAGTACATTCAAACGCTTGACATAGGTATCCGCACGTTAATCCTTATTCCAATTTCGTCTTGTAGACAGTGCATCCCCTTGGATCCGTGTCCACAGACCATCATCATTCTATTATCAAAATGGATACAACCAATTCCTGACCTCGCACGAGTGCTAGAAAAATTACTCAACTTATAACGAGATCCTGATTTAGCATAGCAGCTACTCGACCTAGCATATTAGTATCCATCTCAAAAGGAATCCTGAGTTCATGCAACTAGGGTTTCAGGCAACTTCTACACTTAAGTGCACGGTACAAGCCTACAAACATTAAGTGTAGTAAAATAGCATATATAACGATTATGCATAAAACCGGGGCTTGTCTGGAATTCAACACTAGATAGTGTCTACTAGAGGGTACTCGCTTGGCGAGCATCCACTGGTTAAGTCCATCCTTCTTTGGGTCGTCCACTAACTGCACCTTGTGGTTGGCACCACATCACTTGCACGATCATCATCTCTCGGTCCTAAATGGGATGTAGGATGCATATGTATGAATATGATGAAATAGCACAAGATACTCCAAGTACATGATAGAGAACTAACATTAACTAGTAAGACACATAAACATCCATACGTTAACGCTAGCTATCTATACTTCATTGGGCACAACAAGTCAACATTACTGGAAAGACGACAAACATTTCCTATATTTAACCAACACAACACGACATCACACGTACAAGCATTTACCACATTCACGTTTATCCTTTCTTAGTTACTATATTATTAAACTACTTAGGCACGCGTACATTCACTGTGACTTCTAAACATCATACATACAAACTTACTTTAATAGAGAATATTTACTTAATCGGGTTCTACCAACATTCTCAATATTCTAATGCAAGCACACACCCAAGAGGACACACGGAAAGCGATAGCCTAATCACACTGCTTCTT
Source organism: Zea mays (assembly GCF_902167145.1). Taxonomy (NCBI): domain Eukaryota; kingdom Viridiplantae; phylum Streptophyta; class Magnoliopsida; order Poales; family Poaceae; genus Zea; species Zea mays. Next base: position 124,737,165 of record NC_050096.1, on the reverse strand, counting down.
ATACTAGTCTAATGAGGTTGGTTATTTGCTACGCAAGTATTAAAAATGGTAACATCTCGTTTATTTTGTTTCTTATCCATATAACGACACTTGCTAAAATAACGTTGATTGAAGCTGATTACTTACACTACACCACAACCCAAAATCTGCAACTTACTGTCAGTCGCTAAAAGCCCTTTTAGCGTCTTACTATCCGTCGCTAAAAATATATGCCAACTACACATATCCGACACTATAAGTGCCGTCGGGATAAATCTATAGCGACGAACAACTTTTGTCGACTGATCATCTAGCACTAAATAAACATATGCCGACTGACTTAGATATAGAGACGCACGGTTCATTAGGATTTACGCTGACTAATGATTAGACGCTAAAAATTCTTTTAACGACTGTCAGTAAGTTGCAGAACATATAAACTAATTAATATATGTATATATATCTAAATATGAATAGACAATAAATATATTATTCTGCATAAGCATCAAACACAATTGGCAGATTAACATAGTTTTCTTTAAATATATCAACATAACAATCGTTATATTATAGCAGCCAATACATGTTTAGCTACAACAAAAAATATAATTCATGATAGCAGCCATTATATGTTTAGCTACAACAAAATAGGATTCATGATAGCAGCTGTTACATGTTTAGCTAACCAAAATCAGGACTCAATCTACAAAATGATTCATCTCTGAGTCTCAAACAAAAAATCCTACATATAGCATGCCATGCCATGACATGTTTAGCTACAAATCAGGACTCATTGTCTATAAAATGCTCTGTCAGTCTCTTGTTTGTCCAACTGCAGCTTGCCTCTAGTGCCATCCACCTGCAATCCAAAGATTACATTTGAATATGTTGCTATCCACAATGAATTTCTAAAGCAGAGCGGATCAGCCATATGTCCATTTTTTAACAACAAAATGCTGGTCTTCGAGGCCACAAAAATGCAGAGCAACATTACCAAAAAAATGTGTGGATCTTTTATTATCGTGCTTAATCTATGATCTTATTGTATCACAGAAGTGGGTGAGTATGAACAGCTAGCACATAAAGCAAGGATCCAATGGCTACAGATTTTTTACTTGCCTCAACTAATAAAGCTATATATATGAGAGCGAGAGATAGAAGAGACAAAACATTTATATTTGCAACAGATCATTGTTATGTAAGTTCTAATAAAATTGTGATAACTCTATTTGGAATTTTGAATATCTGTATTTTCTAGGCTGAGTCCTTGTTAGTATTTCGTGCCTCAGTTCTGTCGTTTATGTCCCAATGGGATGACATCTTGAGTCCTAATTTTTTTTACTGACACATGTTTACACAGGAAAATGCTGAAGAAATAAAGGCGACTTTAGGAGTTCCTCATATGAAGCCTGAGATTGGTACCCAATCAGCACCAATTTTTGCTGAGAATGTTCCTGATGCATCTATGAGATTTCGGAAATTGAACTTGTTAAACAGAACTGTTCACTCCTACAAACTCCCAACGCCAGCTGATGACAAGAACCCTGCTTCAGTAATTCCCAACAAATCGCCTCATTCAGATCAACCCGAGAGTAAATCTCACGTGGCAGTAAATTTGTGGCATTCCTCTCCACTGGGTAAAGATTTTATGTCGAATTCCATGCATAGTGGACCTGTTAAGATGTCATCAAGTAACGAAGGGATATCACTAGCTTATTCCTACTCCACGACATATTTTAAGAAAGTGAAGAGGGAAGCTTTTTCTGGCCCAATCCCAAGCAAGGTAGGATTGAGCAACCCCCTGTTTTCTGCAACTGATCGCAAACCGCCAGGGAAGCGCCCTTCCTATGTGTTGCCAACAAGGCCTCCTGGCCCAGGTTGGCAGTCATCTGTGCCTCCAAAAGCTACGCCCAGGTGGGGGAAGCGGATCTCAAGCCATTTATATTTACATGTAATGCACAGAAAAAGTTGCGCGATTTGCAACAGAAATTCTCCGTTGTCTGGTTCCCAGTTTTAGGTGTGGTGATCGCGTTCTGGCGTCGCGCCACCAGTTCATCTGTTTGCTATGATGTTTGCGAGCTCGTCTGATCGCTGTGAGTGTTCCCAGTTTGGGTGCTGGATACTGGAGCAAGCAACCACATGATTGGAACCAGATCGCTGCTAACACAGCTTGATCAGGGAGTTCGGGGTTCAGTCAGTTTTGGTGATGGCTCTCGGGTGAAAATCCAAGGTATGGGTTCTGTAGTGATGCAAGATCACAGCTCTGGTCATAAGGTACTTACTGATGCTTACTATATTCCTGAGATGAAAAAGTAACATAGTAAGTTTGGGACAATTAGAGGAAAAAGGTTTTACTTATGAAGGGGGCAATGGGAGACTGTGTGTGTATGATCAAGAACACAAACTGCTTATTTCTGCTCCTAGAACAGCGAATAGGTTGTATATTGCAAAATTTGGTATGTCTTCACCTGTCAGTTTATTTGCAAAATCTGAAGAAAATTCTTGGCAATGGCATGCAAGATATGGACATCTAAATTTCAGGGCTCTGAATGATTTAGGCAGTAAAAACATGGTTGAAGGCATCCCAAGTATCAAGAAGGTAGAGGAGGTGTGTGATGGTTGTGTTCTGGGCAAACAACATAGAAAACCACATGTTATGAAAAAAGATGAATAGAAAGACAATCATACCGTCACACAAGAGCCTATGCGGGTTCTTTCACCTTTAGCCTTCTATTCAAATAAGAGGTTGTGCTAGCACTAGATCAAATGTAGATTCAGATGCTGCAGTGTATGAATGGATTAAATTAGATAAGTGCACATAAATGAGATAGTAAGCTACAAAGACATCATGGTGGTTCCAATTATTAGTCAATTTTTTCAGAAACAGAAACTGGTTCAGTCTTATTGATAATAAAAAATGAAATTGGTTCAGCCTTATTGTTTACACAGAATCTTGTGAATCCTTGATATCTGAAAGCAAGTGCTATTTCATATTACTAGTAGCTTGCTCGTGCCTTGCGCGAGTCTTCAATCGATAGGTTTACAAAAATAGCATTGCTTTAGATATATAGGAACAACAAAATATGTTAACACACATTAGAAGTGATAGAAATATCTAAACATATAATTATGGCAGCAAAACAAAACAGACTCTACCTTGTTAAATAGGAACAACAAAGTATGTTAACACACATTAGTATTAATTGTTCTAATCTTTTCAAAAAACAAAACAGGTTCTACCTTGTTAGAGCAACCGGAGAGGCGAGGTTGTTCGCTCGCTCCCATATGCAGTTTCTTTACGTCTTCCATTCTAGACAAATGTGCACACTAGCTAATAGTTTCTAATTAAATTGGTTCAGCCTTATTAACAGCTAAAAGTGGATACTAGCTAACAGTTTCTAATTAAATTGGTTCAGACAAATGAAAGCTAACAGTCCTCGGACCCAGAAACTAATGAATGCATTCAAACTCCATAAAACGCAGCAACTCCACCAAGAATTTGATGAATGCATAAAAAATTTGAGAAACAAAAACACCCATCTGCCATTGCGGAAGACTGTCTACTGCTGCCCATCTGCCCATTGCGGAAGGCTGTCGAGTGGTCAACGGAGGAGAAGGAGGAGGCCGCTCACTGGTCACCGTCACACGCCGTCGCTGGAGAAGGACGCCACCGGCCGATTGGCTCTGGGTGCCGCCGTGGCTGTGCGAGGAGGCGCTTGCTGAGATGGTCGCGGCGGCTGCGGCAGGTGGAGAAGGCGAGGCGCGCGCCGTCACACGCCGTCGCTGGAGAAGAGAGGCGCGCGCGCGGTGGATGCGAGAGACGGCTGCGTGCGCGCGCGGTGGATGCGCGAGAGACGGCTGCGTGCGCGCGGGAGGAGGTGGCGGCCCATAGAAAACCCTAGGGTTAATTGGTACTACAGGTGGGCCACCAAAATAAATTTTAGCGCCAAAGGACAAATGAAGCGTGCGCGGGTGAATTTGTAAGGGGCCTTTTTTCCGACTAATATATCAATGTAATAACAAGTTATCCCGACTGACGGGTTAATGCTACATGTGTATACATATACCGACTGACGATTAATCGCTAAATAAAGAATTAGCGACTGCTAGTTTGTGACTCACATTACCGACTAACAGTTCGACGAGAATTCTCTATTTATAGCGACAGTCGTCCGACGCTATTTTGGTGTTGTGGTATAGTGTTACTAGACTTCAATAATTTAATTTACTACTTAGGAAAGTGCACTAGTTACTTACGTATAACCAAATTATATCACCAAATTATATCAGTTACTATCATTCTTACTCATGCTCAGTCAAAATCCAAAACAACAAGCAGTCGACTCAAGACAAGCACACTCGAGTGGAACAATCAATCACAATTAACATATTTAAGACAACAACACAGTAGTTGTTTCAGTCATAGCTCACAAGATATTTATCCAAAATTTGTGAACCGGTACTTTTTGGAAAGCTTATTAACGCTCTATAACTATGGTATTTTCATCTCAAGGTGATTAGACGCTTAATAAGGTTAAATAGAGATAAATGACAGTTTTATTCAGATTTGTACAGATTCGGACTTGCGACTTCAAAAATTCCTAACTAGAGATTCATGTATCCAAACAAAGTGATCCTAGACTTTCTGGAAAGATAATGAAATTGTCTATAAATCATTTATGAACATCTTAGGTTGATTTAACATGTATCAAGAGTAAAATACACTAGAAGGCTTCGCTGTCTAGATTTTGGACAGATTCAGTCTTCACACTTTAAACACCTATAACTTAATCCTCAGACTACCAAAAAGAGTGATCCCAGATTTTTTGGAAATCTTAGCAAAAGAACTACACAACTTTTATAATCACCAAGAAGTGATTCTATGTTTAACTAAATCAAACAATACAGGTTTCGAAATCTGTTATGACAGTGGACAGAAAACAGCAATCATCTTATAAAAATTCATAACTCTCAAACTATCAGGTTTATTGTCATGAACCTTTAAAAAAAGTAAGATAAGAAAATTATCTACAACTTTCTTATAGTTGATAAGGACTGATTCTAAACTGAACTTAAGCAAACAATGCGATCTCTGAAATCTGTACAGGAATTGGACAGATTCGGTTACTGAATTTATGAAAAGCATAACTTCTAAACTATCAGGTTTATGGCTGTCAGATTTTAACACAAGTAAGGTAATAAAGTTATCTACAATTTTCTTGTGATTACCAATAACTGATTTCAGCATTAGCTTAAGCAACCATTGCAATCTCTAAAAACTGTTCAGAAATTGGACAGATTCAGTTACTGAACTTGTGAAAAGCACAAATTCTAAACGATCAGACTTATGTCTGTCAAATTTTAACACGAGTAAGATAATAAAGTTATCTACAACTTTTCTATATGGATTTTCTACAGAGAATATGATTTGGTTCATCAAACATACAGCACGATGAAAACAATGCGTGTAGCCCAAAACAACAACTATAAATTTCAGCTCCTATTTACTTCAAGAATTGTCATGTTCTAGAGATTGGAATTACTCTAACACTTTACCATTTATTAGAGTTAAAACAATCAAATTAGGATCAACAAGTCGACTTACTAATTTTTATCCAAGTCATTTCGTGCGCTAGAATTACCACACAATTAACAAACGCATTCACCAAAATAAAACACTTCGGCACACATGTCCGACATCACACAAAATCATGATGAAGCACTATTAATATTTATCTTTAGAACACCATGACATTACCATTAAATCTCTAATTAGTTTTAAGGTGTAACTCAAGCATTCCATGAAACATGCATGATTTTGTTTACTCCTATTTTTTTCACTAACTATTGTAATTATAAAATGGGTGTTATTTTAGCACCATATGAAACTATCTAATTTGGGGCTGGCATTTTTATGAGGCATAGGTAATGACAAATCATGACTAATGTATAAATTTCACATGCTCAGATTTTATATTTTATTTAATACAAAAATAACAAATTGTTAATGCAATAAAGCATGTGAGAGAAGGTTAAATCTAAAACTAATTATTTTCTGTGGATGCATGACCATATTGAGTATTCTTAGGCTACTATAATATCATGCAAGGACAGTGGAACACCATTTTCCATTTTTACATTCATATATTATTTATAAACCATTTAAAACTACTTAATCTGCATCAAACAAGTTAAATCACTAACTTAATCATAAATGCAACACAATTCATGAAATTTTTACCCATCACTAAGAATCACAAAGAGAGTCTACTATAAAAAGTTCAAACCATTTGGAGCCCTGGACCTATAGATCCAAAAATAACAATCAAAACAATCATCGTTTTTCTATTTAACATGTTTTAATTAACACACCAAGAAAACAGTGAACAACCTGTAAGTTTTATATTTTTCATAGATGGAGTATGATAACATCTTACTAACAAAATAAGTTTCATCATTTTTGGATTTTTATAATTAAAACTATGGAGAGATGCAAGTTCATTTATTTTCTAAACCAGTTTTAAATACGAATTTCTACAGAAAAACTTTTCCACTAAAACATGCCAACCTATAGATCTAACAGATAGATAATTTCATAAGGAAGGCAACAAAACAAGTTTCACAATTTTAGGAGCTACCAAACTCAATATATGAATTTTAGAAGATATTACGAAATCTGGAATTTGAAGCACCATTACCCTTCGCCTTGGGCCTACACGTCAGCCTCACAAAACCTTCTTCAACCTTCAGCCAACCAACCGCCAATGAACAGCCACGAAACGCAGGGAAAAAAAGAAAGGGAGAGAAGATCCCTGCGCGGCTGGAGGGGAGGGAGAGGAGGAGGCCAAGGGTATCCATTTATAGGCGAGGGAGCAGCAAGGGGGCGGACACAAGGAAGCCACTGCAGACGCAAGCTCTGTGTATTGGTGGGCATGGGTGGCTGCTAGGCACTGCAACTTTCCTTATGGACGAAGCAACGAACACACAGTGGGTGGTCGTTTTCGTCATTTTCCCCTTGGAATCGGATCAAGGTTACTGCACGAAATATCTTCCTTGATGTATACTCTACAAATCTTGCATAGGACTTGAGGTGATTCGGACACTGGTTAGAGAGTTATAGACCCACGAAAATTGGTTTGTCAGTGGGTTAGAAATCAGTGGAAACTTGGGAAAACTGAATGTCAAAGCATGTCAAACGGAATTGGATGAATACCATATTTTAATATATTGTGCCCCTATTAGTTATTAACAACTTTTATATTTGGCGAAACTTGAGTTGTTCAACAAAAATTTGGGAACGCGAGACGTCAACCCGAACGACGCTGATTTCAGACTTAGAAGAATTCGAATCCTGAAATCAGATTTTTATTCTATCTTGATGGCACTGTTTGAGGTACTTATAAATAGAATCAAGGCTTGGTTTATATATAAAATTTGTTGTATAACATAGGTTCTACAACTTTTATTAAAGGTCAAACCTTATATCTTGGCTGAAAAGAGAAATTCCACTTGGGTCAAGGTAGCATCATTATAAGGCTTCAAATTATATTTTAAGTCAATTGGAATATTTTCTCGATATTTTCTTGGCATTTTCTCTACATGAACCCTTAATAAATTTTGTTGTAGAGTTGATATAGAGTTCTTTGAGCAAGATGACAAGGTTTGGTTGAATTTCAAATTTTGCATTTGTTCAGACGAGAAGTTTCAAGTAAGTATAGGATTCATCTTTTTATGTGAGCATTTGTTTCAAACTTCGAGAAATCTTTAGAAGACATTTGATGCATAAAGATGAATTATGATATAAATAAAACAAGTCGATTTCCATAATAATTAGTTAGAGGTTGACACAACAGAGATTCTGCTCGAGAATGCAGATTCAGATTAAATAGTTGGACATAGACTGAATATCAAGAAATCGGATTCAGACACCGATTGGATAACATAACAACTATCGAGAGTCCGAATAAATGAGTCTGGACAGGAGTTGCGAGACGAGATTGACTTTCGAATTTGCCTTTGCTCCAAGAAATAAAAGTTTTAACTAGCTCCAAATTTGGCTGTTCTTGAGATCAAATAATTACAAATTTGGTGAAACATTCATGAGTAACTTGATGAATGGAGATAGATACGATCGAGAAATAGAAATTTTCATTGAGCATCCAAAATTAGGATAAATCTCCCGACATAACACGAAATAAACACCAGAGGTGTCACAGAATGGCTAGGCAACGGCGGTGGCGGCGCTGTGAGCTAGGTGAGGGCAAGGGGCAGGGAGAGAGTCAATGAGGGACAGGGTGTCACACTCGGTTTTAGGGGCAAAACCGAATGCATAGCATCTGTGTGCTAGGATCCATTTTCCACACATATGTTGATGTCACAAGCGTAATATATTAAAAGACAATGCAATAAAGGCGTAAAGAGAGTATAATAACTTTATTACATCATCGAGACATAAAAGTCTTAAATAGTATCATCATCCAAGTAGAACAGATATAATATGGGCGATCTTCCACATGAAGATGACTGTCACATCGCTAGACTCAGTACTCGACATCACCATCGTCACAGTCTTGCTCATTAGCTTCTAATCACAATATTAGCAAGGGGTGAGCTCACTTATGGTGGTGGCTCAGCAAGTGGGGGAGTAATACAGGGTTAACAAGGTAGGCTATTGTTAAACGGTAAGCATTTTAGTTGGTCAATATTTTATTAACAACGCCTATCTTACTAATTGTAAGTGTATCCTAAAATATCCCAATTGATCATAATCATATGATTATATCAAAAACACTTAAGTGAAACCACGTAAGCAAACCAGTTATAAATCATTGGATCACGATTTATTCTCCATCTTTAAGTTCAATTATCATGTGAGGGTCCAGGTTGCTTTTAACTGTGAGCACGGCTGACAAATTAGTTTTACACTCTGCAGAGGTGGTACAACTTTACCCACAAATTGTGTATCCCACCTAGCCTAGGTTGTACGGACCCGTAAACACTGCCGAGGTGAATGGCTAGGGATCCATTATGAGGCTTTCACAAAATATCCTTAGTACAAAGCCATCCGCTAAGGTTTTCACGTCAGTGTTGATGGCCTTCTACGCAAGGAACTTAGCCAACACTACCACCCCATGTTAACATGACCTGCCACCAAACCACTGTCGCCCCCTCTTGCCCATCTTTCAGGTAGGGTTGCTAAGCACTAAGTCTATAGAGTTATATACCAAAGCCAGAGCCATGATAGCACTTGTGATTGCACAGTTATCCTGGGTGGTCACTCCATGTTTCATTTTATACAAAATAATCTTGTTTAACCATCGGGTTAACATTATAATACAAATCTCATTTCTAGAACAACAATATCATTAAAGAGTGACATCATAATTATCAAGTTGAGCAGTCGCATAAATTGTTAAGCATAGTATTTATCCTAGGTTAATCAAGGAATAGGGTTGTATTTCTAGGAAATCATATTTAGACAAATCCCATCAAATTTATGCAAATATCCAAAAGTAATCATTAGTATATGCATTATCTGGGTACATAACATGGCTTAGATGTAATGATTTAACCAATTCTATGGAAATAAATTAATTATTACTTAATTATTTCTACTATGAACAATGATCTCCTTTTAGCTTTATCTTTTCTTTCTAAAAGAAAATGTCATTATAATAATCAGAGGTCAAATCATTTTAATAATAAATTCAACCACTGATTAGACTACAATATTTGAATTATTATGAACACTATACTACTTATCACTTTTGTGTTAAGAAAGTTTCTATTATTTATTTAGTGGGTCAAAATGAACCTATGATTATAAACTTGTAGACTAATTCTAACATTAAATATGAACAAAGTTAACTCTAAAATTACTTATCTAGTGTTTTCATCACTAACACGTGGTCTACCAAATTTTGTCCTTCTTCTTTCAAATCATAAATTCTAAAATAATTTTAAACAAATAACATGACTGATATTAATATCCTAGTTCATTGCACATATACTCAAAATCCATCGTTTACACAAACAAGAATTCCAAATAATAATATTCCCAAATTAAAACAAATAATTACAGAATTCATGAACTAATTCAAAACATGATTTTGAAAAATTAAATAAAAATCTGAGTTGTCTTCAACCTTGCGATGAATGGAGGGGTTCGGTCACGGCAAGGTGAGGAACTGTCGGCGGCGAGGTAGGGCGGGGCCCAGACGGGGAACGGATGCAGCGTAGATGGGGCACGGGCGTGGCGTGGACGAACTGTCTGGGTGCAGCCGAGGCAGGGCACGGTGCGGACATTCCGGCGAGCTTCACGGACGGCGGCGGCTCCGGTCGGGGTGCACAGGCTAGGGAGAGAGAGTGGACGAGGGGAATGAGAGAGCTCCGACAGGGGCCGACTTTTATAGAGGGAGAGAGGGAGGGGAAGAGCCGGGGAGAGGAGAGTCCGACGGCCATCAACAGCCATTAATGGCGGTTGTTACTTGGAGTGAGTGAAGAGTGAGTGGGGGAGAGGAACGGGAAGGGGTGGCATTCAGTTTCGGGTCCGAGGGAGGCGAGCACGCGGGGGTGGCTCGACCGGGGCGCAGCGCAGACGGTCCGCCTGGTGTGGGCACGGCTAGAGGTAGGGGAAGGGGAAGGGGCCACGAGTGGGGCCCTCGTGGAAATGAGAGGAGCGGGTGGAGGGCGCGGCAGCTGGGCCGGTTGGGCCGCCTAGATGGGTCGGTTCAGCCGGTCCGGCTAGGGTTTTGTTTTTTATTTTTCTTTTATCCTTATACACCATAAAAATATTAATAAATATTTTTTTAAATATCTAGTGTTTTCATCACTAACACGTGGTCTACCAAATTTTGTCCTTCTTCTTTCAAATCATAAATTCTAAAATAATTTTAAACAAATAACATGACTGATATTAATATCCTAGTTCATTGCACATATATTCTGTTGGGGACCTTCGGCATCCGAAGGTCCTCAAAAACAGGATTTAACAGTATTTCTGGAGTATAATGTGTGAACAGGTATCTTCGGACTCAGGTCGGCATCACAGCAGACCAGAATAATACGAAAGTCGGTACAACGCCGAAGGTGTAAGCAGGAAAGCTTCGGCGTGACAGCAGAAAGCGGAACCGACTTAAAGATGAAAAGGCTATTTAGACCTCAACAGATTACTATAGAATTATTATCAAATGTAAAGGGCATGAATGTAATTTTGTATGGGTTGTGTCCCGCGCCTATAAATAGGTGAACAGTACTCTCGTACTGTTCACGCTGACTTGGTATTCACTTTTTGCGTCACGCTTGTACTATCATTTCCTTCCAGTTGAAGGTACACTTGTAATTCAACGATATTCCTGTTTATGCTTAATAATAATGCATAATTGTGCATGTTGTCATTTGTATTTCTTACATTTCATCCTTCGTCATTATATAATGAATCTATGAAGGTATCCCCTTCATGACCTTCGTCCTAAAACTATTATACCCTAAGGGAAATAATGTTTCGAAGGATGAAGGACTTTAACAATTAACATCTTCTGTGTTGCCTTGTTCTTAACCCATAGCATTTGAGAACAAGTCCCCAACATATTCAAAATCCATCGTTTACACAAACAAGAATTCCAAATCATAATATTCCCAAATTAAAACAAATAATTACAGAATTCATGAACTAATTCAAAACATGATTTTGAAAAATTAAATAAAAATCTGAGTTGTCTTCAACCTTGCGATGAACGGAGGGGTTCGGTCACGGCAAGGTGAGGAACGGTCGGCGGCGAGGTAGGGCGGGGCCCAGACGGGGAACGGACACAGCGTAGATGGGGCACGGGCGTGGCGTGGACGGACTGTCTGGGTGCAGCCGAGGCAGGGCACGGTGCGGACATTCCGGCGAGCTTCACGGATGGCGGCGGCTCCGGTCGGGGTGCATAGGCTAGGGAGAGAGAGTGGACGAGGGGAATGAGAGAGCTCCGACAGGGGCCGACTTTTATAGAGGGAGAGAAGGAGGGGAAGAGACGGGGAGAGGAGAGTCCGACGGCCATCAACGGCCATTAATGGCGGTCGTTACTTGGAGTGAGTGGAGAGTGAGTGGGGGAGAGGAACAGGAAGGGGTGGCATTCAGTTTCAGGTCCGAGGGAGGCGAGCACGCGGGGGGTGGCTCGACCGGGGCGCAGCGCAGACGGTCCGCCTGGTGCGGGCATGGCTAGAGGTAGGGGAAGGGCAAGGGACCGCGGGTGGGGCCCTCGTGGAAATGAGAGGAGGGGATGGAGGGCGCGGCAGCTGGGCCGGTTGGGCCGCCTAGATGGGTCGGTTCAGCCGGTCCGGCTTGGGTTCTGTTTTTTATTTTTCTTTTATCCTTATATACCATAAAAGTATTAATAAATATTTTTAAAAATTCATAATAATTATACCAAAAATATTTACCATTAAAGTTTTTATTTTTGGACCAATGTTCCCATATTAATTAATTGGGTTTTCTTATAAATTTTTTTTATGAATATAATCATCAATCAATTATGGGCAAACAAAAGTCATTCTAAAGATAAATAAGATCAAACACTTGATTTAAAATATTTTACTTTACTCTCTACTATATTTTAAATGCATTATTTTAATTGATGGATTTGAGGTGTTACACGGGGCGTGCTAGGGGGGTCCGGGGTTTCACTTTGATGCCCAGGCGACGTGCGTGGGGACGTGGGTGCAGTTTGTCCGTGCGGAGCGCACGCCGTGGGCGCGGGCGTGGGCACAGCAGTTGCGGTGAAGGAGACGGCGCTGACGGGCGGGGCCCACGGGCAGAGGGAGAGAGGGGGCAATGGGCGCGCGAGCGCTGGCTGGCTGGCGCCGACAGGCGGAGCCCGCTAGGCAGAGGGAGGGCGAGAGCGCGCTAGCGGTGCTGGCTGGGCCAAATGGGCCGAAAGGCCAGGGGAAGGGGGCGGCTGGGTTGATTTGGGTTTTTCTTTTATTCCGAATTTTCTAGTCCCTTTTTCTTTTACTTTTCTTTTTTGAATTCAAATCCACTCAAACCATAAATTCAAATTTTAATATTTCAAATATGTGCATCAACCAAAAACAAAGTATAAGTTCAGCATGATGCAACAAATCATGTCTCCCCTAGGTTTTAATATTCTAAAGAAATAATACACCTCTCAAATAAATACCTAAAATTCTATTAAAAGGAAGAGAAAGGGAAACTATAGAGATGACAAAAGGAGTAACAACTGAATTTGGTAGATGTTAGAGAAGAAATTTTATACCCCCAATTTAGGGTGTTACAAACCTATCCCCCTTAAAAAGAATCTCGCCCTCGAGATTCAGGGTTGGCTAGCAAAGAGCTCGGGGTATTTGACTTTTAGATCATCTTCTCTTTCCTAGGTTGCTTCTTCCTCTGAATGGTGGCCCCACTTGGCTTTGCACATTCTGATGATGCTTCTTCGAGTGACTGTGTCTGCTGTCTCCAGAATATGGTTTGGCTTCTCGATGTATGTTAATTTTTTTGAACTTCGAGGTCCTCGGTTGGCAATTGCTCTTCTAGAACTCGCATACATTTCTTCGGCTGAGATACGTGGAAAACATCATGCACTGCTGACAGACTTTCTGGTAGGCTGAGTTGGTATGCCACTTCTCCACATCTTGCTTGAATCTAGTACGGCCTGATGTATCGAGGTGCTAGCTTGCCCTTGACTCTGAACCTTCTCACTCCTCTGATCGGTGACACCTTTAGGTAAACATAATCTCCCGCTTCGAAACTCAGCTCTCTTCTTCCGATGTCGGCGTAACTTTGCTGCCTGGACTGCGCTGTCTTCAGGATCTCCCTAACCATTCTGATATTCTCTTTGGCTTCAAGCAAAATATCTGGACCAAACATCTGCCTTTCGTCGGGCTGGTCCTAGTGCAACGGAGTTCGACAATTCCTCTCATAGAGTGCTTGGAATGATGACATCTTCAAACTAGCCTGATGGTTGTTGTTGTAAGAGAATTCTACATAGGGTAGCCTCTTATCCCAACCTAATTTGTCCTGCAAAGCACAAACCCTCCACATATCTTCTAGAATTTGGTTGGTTCTCTCAGTCTGACCATCTGTCTGCGGGTGATAAGCTGAACTGAAGTTCAAATGTGTGCCCAAGGCTTCATGCAACTGCTGCCATAAGTGCAAGGTAAATTGTGTTCCCCGATCTGATACTATCTTCTTTGGAACACCATGCAAGCATACAATCCAGGACATGTATAACTCCGCCAACACTGCACAATTGTAGCTGGTCTTGACTAGTATGAAATGAGCAGCCTTTGTTAAGCGGTCCACTACTACCCAGATGGAGTCTGAACCAGCTCGAGTGCGAGGCAAACCGACTAAAAATTCCATCCCTATCTGATACCACTTCCATTGAGGAATTTGTAACGGCTTGTCACACCCGAATTTAAGGGATAAAGCTGGGTGCGTCTCATATGTGCGCCAAAGAAGAACATCACATATAATGACAAAGTGTATAGAGATAAATGTCACAAGTATCATTATTACATAGCGGAAGTCTTACAAAAATAGATGATAACAATAAAGCGAACTAAATATTTTTCCTTGGCGCCATCAAGCTGACTGGGAGACGCCACCTAGATAAGCTCGTACTCCTCATTGTAAGGCTCCTCCTGGACCACCTGTTCTTCTCTTGTGGGGGGTTTATATATTGCAGGAGTGAGCTCACAAAATATCATAGCTCAGCAAGTTGTGGGGAATAATGTGCATGAACTCACCAAAGGTGGAGTTCATGTGAAGTGTAAGGCTGATCAACAAATAAGAGTTAAAGTTGAGCATTGCTTTTAATAAGTTGGTCAAATTTTTTTAGCAGTTACTAAATGTAAATAGATACCAAACTAGAGTAAAATTAATAATAAATCACAATGTGATGCATATTACAAATTTAATTTAATTCCATAAATTAATCATGCAAGAGTCTTGTGCTGCTCATGACCGCGAGCACGGCTAGTATACCAGCTTTACACTCTGTAGAGGTTGTACCCTATACTCATAAGTCGTGTATCCCATCTAGCCTTGGTTTGCAAGGACCTTAGACACTGTCGAGGTGAATGGCTAGGGATCCACTACGAGGCCTTTACAAAGTTCCACTAGCTTCAGAAAACCCGATATAGTTTCTAGGAAGAGCAATGCAGGAATCCCCCGTCTGACCGCCATCACAGCAAAATCAACCCAAGAACCTCCCTACACGCCTACTCCCTTACTGCCCTTGCCCCTTTTGGGTAAGGTAGTCCTCCACTAGCTTTCCTAGTTAGTCAGCGAAGGGTGTCCCATTCCACCCTTGTGGTGGCACGTGTTTCTCAAGTTAAACTCAATGTTCCAATTAACATAATTGTCTTTTCATGAACAGAAATAAAACAGTAATTGTAATACCCATGTTGTAAAAATATGAAAAGAGTTGATCTCGTTACATGATTTGCCATCCACTCATTATATCATGACAATAATCAAATTTAAAGTAAGTAATTGGATAAAAGCACATCAATAAGCTATGCTTCACGTTGGAGTTATTTGTGTGTGTGCATTTAATAATGGTAATAACAATATCAATAGAGATATTTAAAGGACCAAATCTGAATTTAAAACCTAATTTTGTAATCTAGGAAATTGAAATAGAAATGAAAAGAAGAAAGAGAGAAGTACTAGTCAATACAAAATAAATTAATAAATAAATAAATTTATCCCATACTATGTTCAAATTGAACATATAATGTGAAGGCAAATTTGCCACAAACTTTGAATTTAAATTGGAATTGAAGTCTGAATTTGGAAAGAAAGAAAAGAAAATAGAAAATACAACGAAAAAGAAGAAAGGAAAAGGGAAAACCTCGCTTGGGTCGCGTTCTCCTCGGTCGGCCCATTCCACTCACCCGCGCGGCCCAAACTTCCTCCTTCCACCGTGCGTCGACAACAGGGCCCCACCAGGCAGCCTCTCTCTCGCATTTATCCTCATCCTTCCACTGGTTCGCGTGGCCCGCTTGCCAGTCGGCCATCTCCGCGCGCACTCACCATTTCTCGTTGGCGTGTGGGCTCCACCCGGACGACACTGTGGATCTTCCCTGCTGCGTACAGGAGAACCGGCGCCATGCCGTGAAATCCGCCGTGGCTACCTCGCCCACCTCGCCGAGGGATAAGTACCGCGTCAACCTGCCCTCTCCTCGGCCCTGACTATTCATGCTCGTAGCCAGTAGAAAGCAACTACCCACCTGGGCGCATCTCGCTGCCACAGCGGCGCCGGCCTCACCCACATCTCGCTGCCACAGCGGCGTCGGCCTCACCCACATCTCCGACAAGGACCACCCGCGTCGTGGCCGGCCTCACCCACATCGCGACCGTCGGTAAGAACTACCCCACTGTGTTCGCCGCTATCTCCTTTCCATGTAGGATCAACCCACTGTGAAACCATAGTGCTGGGAGCCCATCTCGGGTTCACAGAAGAGAACTCCGCCGCAGGGGGCTTGCCGTAGCCGCCCTGCTCCGGCTAGGACTCTGTTCAGGCATTGGATGTGCAGCGGATGGTAGATTAGAAAACAGAGATCAATCGGTGACAATAGATCTTAGCCGCCAATTGTGGATCGGATGGACCGGACTTACCATCATAACTCATTAAATCATAGCCGTAGATCTTGGATCGGGGGGTCGCGCATGGATACCAGTTTGCCTGTAGTACCAATTTAATCTGAGACGCACATCCTTGATCCATCGCCAGAAAAGAGAATACCCCTTTGCGGGCTACATTTTGCATAAGAGTCCTCGATCTTTTAAGGAATAAACTCACCATTCGAAATAGTTCAAAAGAAAGTATTGCTAGGTCCCTGGAAATTGTGGCCTAGACCCCAAGCTCTTCTGTATTTATGACCACGGTCCAGACAACTGAGAAATTAATTAAAATAAATGCATAATTCGTTTTTAGTGCAAAAATAAAGTTCAAATCTTAGGAAATCCATAACTCTGTGAATTTAACTCATTTTTCATCTATTCATGTTGCATTAATTTTGTTTTAATATTGTTTACCACCTAGTAACTACATTTAGACATGAAACATAGATTAAAACTGTCCACTTAATTTATCCCGTACCAAACACTTAAAAACTTCGGAAATTCATAACTTGACAACCGTAATTCCGAATTTAGTTATTCTTGTTCCTACGATCTCGTTACGACGCAGAATATTATCATGCATTCTGTTCTGCTATTTGGTGTGACGTTAATTTCTGCTATACCATGTTTGTTTGTATTGTTGCGAGTAGACGAACAAGCCACAGAGGATCCAGGTGTTCAGCAGGTGGAGACTACTGAGTAAGAGCTCGTTGAAGGCAAGTTGTGCCCTTGATCACTTCTTTTTACCCAATAATGTTCCTTTCAATCATTATGATCTGCATAGGTTAATTTTGATGGGATCCAATAGGTTACCCTAGTTTGACTATCTTTATACCTTGGTTACTACTGAACTTTTGGGTAGTACCTGCTATTGCTTTATGTGGTTTTGGGTATGGAGATACACATTATTCATGATCAGGCTTTTATTATCAATTTGTTATTTACTGTTCATGATAAGATCATATTGTTAATTGGAACATGGAGAACCACCTGGGAAAATAGTGCTACCACAAGGGTGGTATGGGACGCCCTTGGCTGACTAATTAGGAAAGCTTGTGGATGACTACCTTACCCGAAAGGGGCAAGGGTAGTAGGGGAGTGGTCCGTGTAGAGAGGTCCTTGGGTTGATTTTGCTGCGATGGCGGTCATGCGAGGGATCGCTGCATTTGAGCTTCCTAGAAACTGTAGCGGGTTTTCTGAAGCTAGTGGAACTTTGTAAATGCCTCATAATGTTACCCCGCCTCGCTTCCTTGGTAGAGGTGTATGTGAGTCGTGATCCCTTGGAAGATGGGTAACATGACTTGTGGGTAAAGACGTGCAATCTCTATAGAGTGTAAAACTGGTATATCAGCTGTGCTCACGGTCATGAGCGGCTCGGAAAATCACATGAGTAACTTATTATTAAGTTGATCTATTTATTACTCTGGTTTGGTATTTACTTACATTTTGTAACTCCTAATAAAACTTGACAACTTATTTAAAGAAATGCTCAACTTTAACCATTATTTGTTGATCAACCTTACACTTCACATGAGCTGCCACCTTTGGTGAGTTCATGCACATTATTCCGCATTACTTGTTGAGCTATGATCTTTTGTGAGCTCACTCTTGCGATATATAAACCCCCACAGGTGAAGAGCAGGTGGTCCAAGAGGAGCCCTATAATGAGGAGTACGAGTTGATCTAGGTGGCGTCTCCCAGTCAGCTTGATGGCGCCAAGGAATAATTATTTAGTTCATTTTATTGTTATCATTTATTTCTATAAGACTTCTGTTATGTAATAATGATTCTTGTGACATTTTATCTCTATAAACTTTGTCATTATATGTGATGTTCTTCTTTGGCTCATATATGAGACGCACCCTTAAATTCGGGTGTGACAGTAATAAAGAATGATCATGTGTAATAGTTATCTCAAGACCCAAAACCATATATATCAATAGCAAAGACTACCCAAAAGTTCAGGGGTAAACAAGGTGAAAAGATAACTAGACTAGGGTGGCCTATTGGGTCCCATCAAAATTAAGCCTATGCATGATAAAATGATTATATAGAACATTATTGGGTAAATAAAAGTGGTCAACGGCACAACTTGCCTTCAATGACCTCGTGCTCAGCAACTTCTACCTGCTGAACACCCGAATCCTTAGCCACTGGCTCGTCTACTAGACACAATACAAACAAACATGGTACAAGGGAGAAATTAACATCACACAAAACATGAATACATAATACATAATAATATACTCATCATAACGAGATCGTAGGAACAAGAATCACTAAATTCGGAGTTATGGATTTTAAGTTATGATTTTCCGAAGTACTTTGTCATTATATATGATGTTCTTCTTTGGCGCACATATGAGACGCACCCGACATTATCCCTTAAATCTGGATGTGATAGAAGTGGTATTAGAGGCAATGCTGGCTGTAGGACGAAACCTAGATAGAACTAGACAAAACCCTTACCTACTTACCTTACTCTGATTCTTTCTATGCTTATCTTGATCATGTCACACCTTCTACTGTTCTACTCTGATTACTCTTACCTTTTCTATTCTAAGACAAGGAGGATTTCACACTTTGGAATCCTGCATCCATGACCCTCTAAACAGATAGGAGACCCAAGACAAAATTAAAATTATTTTATCTACTTGAAGTAATTGAATGTTTGTTATGATGGTAAATGCTTGAGTTGCTTCTTTGCTTGATTGAAATTGTATAGCAGGTGATGTAACACCCCTGGTGTTACTGTCACTAAAACTTGAGCATAACATCATGAGCATTAGCATATCATGTGTTTGTCACACCTAGAGTGCATTCACTAGGTAAAAATTTCAAATATGTTGTACTGATATGACTTGATGTGTGGTTAACTCTAGTGCAAAGTACTTAACCCTAAATCTGGGCTTATGGATATAAGGGAAGCCCAAGCATGAGAAAACTTCAAAAGATATGAGGAATTATCCTAAGATATCCTCTTGTAAGGACTTGAGTGGCATCCAAAACCTAAAAGTGCCAAAAACCCTGAAAAGACCCTGGAAAAACCCTAAATTGGAACCCTAGGGGGCTAAGTGTAAAATTGGTGCACTTTTGGACCATAGTGCAAAAACCAAGGTATTAGTGCACCTCAAATCATATGTTTCACACATTTGAGGATTTCCAAATCAAATTATGAGATTTGGGCTTATTTGCAAAAAGACACTCTATACCTCTCATGTGCCTAAGTCCAAAATCAGTTGAATAGGACTGACTTTGGAGCTCTACATCTCAGGATTATTGAGGATTTTGCTAATGGTCAGTATATCAAATTTGTAGAGCTATTTAAGGAGAACTAATTTGATTAAGTGACCAAGCACTAGTGTTGCACAGAAATGAGAGATAAATAAATTTGAAGTTTGGCTATCAGACTAAGACTCTGTGATGTTCAGAGAAATCAGTTGTATAGGACCAACTTTAGGACCATGTGGAGCTCGATTTAATGGGTGTTTAACTAAATCCTCTGTAAAAAAGTTAAAGCTGGTTTGTAGGGGTGTAACTTTGGTACAGTTGACTTACTATGTTGCTGTACAAAAATAAAAGAACTAGTGGTGTGAAGTTGTTCTATCAGAAACAAGCCATGCGAACTGGGCAATACTGAAAGCCAGATTCAGAACACCATGATCTCAGTGAGATGCAGTCGATTTGGGAGCACCAAATCTGAGAATCTAAGCACAATTGATCCATGAATCCTATAGTAAACTTGAAGAATGTTGTTTGGTGAACAAATTTTATTAATGAAGATCACCATGTTCTTAACAAGAATTAGGAGATAGAGAGGGTGAAAGGAGGCCGGTTCAGTAAAACAATGAAGATCAGAGAACTGGAAATATCTGTAGAAGGAAAAGATCGCTGGTTAATGTAGTTTTGGATGTGTGCAGTTGAAGTGGAGATAGGAACGACCGCGGAAAGATAACTACAGGCTGATTCATGGTCCCGCGAGCCTAGCTGGAGCCTGGCCAGAGATTTTTCGTTGGTGCTCGCCATGGCGCGGTATTTTGTCACTGTGTCACTCACGCCACCACCTTACCTCATTGTGCCTCTTCCTTACATCGTAGCCATGCGTTAATGACATGTTTCGTGGCCGCTGATCGTTAGCCGGACCGCCGTGCCTATAAATAGTGCTATGAACCACGGCGAGGCACTCACCATTTCACCAGTGAGCTCGATTGAAGCCAAAATTTGCACTGCCTCCTCCACCTCTCCCCAAATTAGTTGTGCACGGTGAATCAGTAGCCCTTTGCGACCCGTATAGCATCAACGTGGCCCCATAATTCCACCAGAGATCGTCGGGGCGTTGTGTTCCCCTTCTCAGACACTGGCGGGCACGAATTCTCCATGCTCCGTGGCCAGCCGTTCCCAAGTCTGCTCCCTCTCTCCTTGGTCATGTTTTAGCACCCACACATGCTCGTGGTACTCATCGGCTCAACCCTTTATGCTTGACCATAGTCAATCAACCGGAACACTTTGATTTGTACTCGGTATTCGTCGTCGCCGTGGTCAGGTCAATCCAGGTCCGTATTAACTCAATTAAGGCTTGTTCTAGGTTCGCCTCGGGTCAGTAATGCTTGCCCATTAGTTAATTTGGACAGCCAATGCCGGTCATGGCCAGTCTGAGCAACAAGGTGGTCGACGATGAGCGCGTCGTGGCTGTTGGGGCTATGCTTTGTAGCCGAAGATCCTAAAGAAAGAAAGCACCTTCGGCAGATCCTCTCAAGAGCAGCGCCGAAGCTATCGCCTATAAAGCTTCGGCACAGTAACATGCCTCAAGATGAAGGGGTGAACCGACTTAAAGATGAAATGACCTAAAAGACCCATGATGTTCTGTGTCTTTATTGTAGTCGATTGTAAAGGGCATAAATGTAATTATACACAGGTTGCGCCCTGTGTCTATAAATAGGCGAACAGTACCCCTGTACTGTTCACGCAATCTTGTAATCGTTGACACATTACGCTGGAATTATAGCTCTTTGCCAAGGCGAAGGTATAAATGTACCTAAATTCTATGTTTTAATATTTAGGTTTGAATGATAAAATATGTGAATAATATTATCTGTTTTTGTTATATCTTTCTCTGATGTTTTATATTTTATATCTCATTTTACATTATTTCATAAGTCTGATCACGAAGGTGTGACCTTCGTGATATTTTGCTCATGGCCTTCGTCCGAAGTTCATTAAATCCTTGGGGAGATAATGCTTCAGTGGACGAAGGGCATTAATATTTAACATTTTATGTTGCCTTGTTCTTAATTCATAGCATTTGAGAACAAGTCCCCAACATTGGCGCCCACCTCCGGTGAACTCACTTCCACTTTTTGAGTCGATGGCTTCGTTCAACAACCAAGTTGGAGCTGCTTCAGCTACGAAGCTGGTACTCCCGATAACAGGCGGTTCATGCTCAGAGCCGGCCAACAAGAAGCAGAAGAAGGAGGCACAGAGAAGGGTACAGCATGTCGGGGTGCAGGGACCCTTCATCAAGTTGAGATGGTCCCACATCCCAATTACCTTCTCCCAAGAGGACTTTCAGCTCAAGGATTACCCTCACAATGATGCTATGGTTATCTCTTGCGTCATCAAAGGATTTCTAGTCCACAATGTTCTAGTTGATACAGGCAGTGCAGCGGATATTATATTTGCTAAGGCCTTCAGACAGATGCAAGAGCCAGAGGACAAGATTCATGATGCTACACACCCCCTTTGTGGCTTTAGAGGAAGGCAGATTGTAGCGCTCGGCAAGATCACGATGCCAGTGACCTTTGAATTTGTTAACAATACAAGGACTGAGCAAGTTGTCTTTGATATTGTCGACATGGAGTACCCCTACAATGCAATCATTGGTAGTGGGACACTTAATGCTTTTGAAGCAATTCTTCATCCAGCATATCTATGCATGAAGATACATTCGAATCAAGGGCCTATCGCTATTCATGGAAGTCAGGAAGCTGCCAGAAAGGCTGAAGGAAACTGGACAGACTCAAAAGCAATTCATAATATAGATGGAGCTGAAGCTTGTGAGCAGTACAAGTACAGAAGGGAGAAGGCTGCTTCGGCCGATTAGCCGAAGCCCATGCTCTTATGTGAAGATATAGCAGAGCAGAAGGTGTTGCTGGGATCTCAATTGTCTGAAGAACAGGAGAAAAACTTAACAAGGTTTCTGTTCAACAACAAAGATGTCTTCGCATGGTTCGCCAACGATCTCTATGGTGTCAACTGGGATGTCATTGAACACTCGCTCAATGTCGATCCATCCTTCAGACCCAAAAAGCAGAGGCTTCGGAAAATGTCTGACGACAAGGCCGAAGGTGCTCGGAATGAAGTGAAAAGACTTCTTAGCGCTGGAGTCATCCGAGAAGTAAAATACCCAGAATGTCTAGCTAACACTGTTATGGTGAAGAAGGCCAATGGTAAATGGAGAATGTGCATTGATTTTACTGATCTCAACAAGGCTTGTCCGAAGGATGAGTTTCCATTACCAAGGATAGATCCTCTAGTAGATGCAGCAGCTTCTTCAGAGCTCATGAGTCTACTAGATTGTTATTTAGGCTACCATCAAATCTGGATGAAGAAGGAAGATGAGCCAAAAACCAGCTTCATAACCCCAGTGGTACATATTGTTATCTTCGGATGCCTGAGGGGCTCAAGAATGCTGGAGGAAGCTTCAGCAGAATGATAGCGAAAGTCCTTCACTCTCAGATAGGCAGAAATGTGCTAACATATGTTGATGATATCATAGTAAAAAGCACGAAGCAAGAAAATCACATTGCTGATCTGCAGGAAACATTTGCTAATTTTAGGCAAGCTGGATTGAAGTTGAATCTAGAAAAATGTGTCTTCGGAGTAAAGAAGGGGAAATTTCTTGGTTGTTTAGTTTCAACAAAAGGGATCAAAGCTAATCCAAACAAAATTGAAGCTATTCTTTGGATGGAGCCGCCAAGCACAAAGAAGGGAGCTCAATGGCTAACAGGAAGACTGGCATCTTTGAACCGATTCATATCTAGATCAGCAGAGAGAAATTTACCATTCTTTGAAGTGTTGAAGTCGGCCGAAGTCTTTCAATGAGGATCAGCTCAGCAGAAAGCCTTCGAAGAGCTGAAGCAGTACCTGATAGATCTAACGACGCTAACTCCACCCACGCCAGGGGCTCCTCTGCTGTTGTACGTGGCAGCTTTGCACTCTGCAGTGAGTGCGGCACTTGTATAGGAGAAGCTTGAAGGACAAAATAAAAATCAAGTCCCAGTATATTTTGTTTCCGAAGTGTTGAGCTTGTCAAAGAAAAATTACACAGAGTTGGAAAAAGTGTTGTATGCCGTCTTAATGGCTTCCAGGAAGCTTCGGCATTATTTCCAGGCTTACCATATAATTGTTCCCTCATCACAACCTCTGAAGTATATTATGAGGAACAGAGAAGCTACTGGAAGGGTTGGAAAGTGGGCGGCAGAGCTCAATGAATTCACCATTGACTACGTGCATAGATCTTCAATTCAATCTCAGGCACTAGCAGACTTCATAGCTGACTGGACGCCAGGGGCTCACGAAGAAGGGACAAGCAAAGATATCGAAGCTTGGACGGTATTCTGCGATGGTTCTTGGGGAACCTTCGGAGCAGGAGCAGCTGCGGTTCTAGTCGCACCTTCAAAAGTCAAAACATGTTTTGCAGTCAAACTGGATTTTAGTTGCACAAATAATATTGCTGAGTACGAAGCACTTTTATTAGGGCTTCGGAAACTAAGGGCAATGGGAATAAGAAGGGCCATCTTAAAGACTGATTCTCAAGTCATAGCTGGCCATGTCGATAAAAGCAGTAGGGCACGAGATCGGAAGCTTGAAAATATTTGGATGCAGTCCGAAGGTTGGAAGCTTCCTTCGAAGGATTTTCCGTCAAAAGTATTCCAAGAGGTGAAAATGAGCATGCGGATTTGCTAGCCAAATCAGCGGCTCAGGGGCTCCCCTTACCCTCCAAAGTATTCTTTGGAACAATAAAAGCACCTTCGGTTGAGCTCATGGAAAGAGCAGTGCTCACTATTTCTCCAGTGCACAGTGAAGATTGGAGAAATGAAATAATATCTTTCCTTCAAGGAAATTGTCTTTCAAGTGACGAAGTTTATAACAACAGAATGGAGGCAAGAACAAGACCATATGTCATGATAGAAGGGGAATTGTATAAACATGGAGTTTGTTCACCACTCCTCAAATGTTTATCAAGGACCAAAGGTATTGAATTGATGAAGGAGATACACACAGGTCTGTGTGGATCTCACATCGGATCTAGGCCCTTGCTGGGAAAAAAATTTCGTCAAGGATTTTATTGGCCGAAGGCAGCTTCGGATGTAGCAGAGTTAGATCAAAAATGTGAAGGCTGCCAAAAATGCGCAAGAGATCAGAATCAACCTTCATCTCTAACTCAGTTAATACAGCCCACTTGGCTGTTGCAAAGGTGGGGCCTCGATTTGCTAGACCCACTCCCACCAGCACAAGGAAATCTAAAATATGTTGTGGTGGCGGTAGAATATTTTTCTAAGTGGATTGAGGCGAAGCCCTTAGCCACAATAACTTCGGTCACTGTTCAGAAATTTTTCTGGCAAAATATTGTTTGTCGCTTCGGAGTGCCGAAGGCTATTACCGTGGACAACAGAACACAGTTTGATGCCGAAACTGTCAAAGAGTTATGTGAACAAATTGGCACGAAGATCCATTTTGCATCGGTTAGACATCCGGAGTCAAATGGACTTGTCGAAAGAGCTAATGGCATTATAATGACAGGAATAATGAAGTTAATCTTCAATCAACCTAGGGGAAAGTGGCCAGATGAATTGATCAAAGTGGTGTGGAGCCACAACACAACAATGTCAAGGTCAACAGGCTTTACACCATTTAAATTACTGTTTGGTGACGAAGCAATAACCCCGGAAGAAGCTAAAGCAGGATCAATAAGAACAGTGGCTTCGGTAGAGGACGAAGCTGATTATTCTGTGGCAAAAGATGCTATAGAAGGGATCAGGCTTCAGGCTGTGGAGAACATCAATAAATATCAAGCCGAAACAATAAAATGGTGTGATAGAAAAGTTCGGTTAAAAAATATTAGGCCAGGGCACTTGGTACTTCGGAGAGTTGCCAACCCAGATACAGTAGGCAAGCTACAGTTGAAGTGGGAAGGACCTTTTCTGGTAGTATCTTCGTCAAGACCTGGTTCTTACAGATTGAAGGATATGGACGGCAACGACATTCCTAGATCTTGGAATGTGGACGAGCTTCGGTGATATTATGTGTAGCTTGATGTAATCTTTTTATTTTTTCTATGGCACCCTTTTCCTTTCCAAAGGGGGAGAAAGGTTTTTAATGAGGCCATAGCATGTAATTTCTCTTTTTCTTAATACAGCTCTACAAGAGCAATATCCCCCAAAGATGTAAATGTAAAAGTTGAGCATGCACCATCGAGTGCAAAAGTGAAAAGAAAAAACAGGGAGAAGCTCGAAAGACGTCCCTAAGGGGATGCAGAGCACGACAAAGCTACAAAAAGCTGTTCCTAAGGGAGCGCAGTGTAAGTTTTCTGCTCAAAAGTCATTCCTAACGGAATGCAGAGCTTACAGCGAAAAGTCAACACTGATTCCGCCGAAATATAAGGCGAAGCGCGAAAAGTCAACGCGATACCTCCGAAATAGAAGGCGAAGAAGTTCAAAAGACGTTCCCAAGGGAATGCAGAACTTACAGCGAAAAGTCAGCGCTGATGCACTGAAAAATAAACGGTGAAGCCGAAAAATAAACGGCAAAGAAACTTTGGTTATTCCTAAGGGAATGGACTGTGGTTGTGGCTTCGTATGCGTGTGTTTGGACATTCATTTGCACGGTACATTACATCATACATTTGCATTCATAAACATTCATTTAGACATACATAGGATCATCATCATCATAACACAGGCAGTTGCTTTGGCTCTAAAGTTAAGGCTTCGGCAAAAAGAAAAAGAAGCAGTTTTATGCTTCACTGTGTACGAAAAGAAGGGAATGTGTTTTTCGCCTTCGGCTCAAAAGTGCTCAGTTCGTTCACACTGAAGCACTTTATACATTGACAGAAGGGTAAGAATATATTACAAGGTATGTACAAAGTTCACAGAGTAAAATTTAGTTACATCATTCTTTACAAAAGGTCATTACAAGAGTTTTTGAGTTTTTTCTACACCAATGAGTTTCGACTTCGGCTTCGTCATCCGTTAAGCTTTGGCTTCGTCTTCCTACTCTTCAGCTTCATCGGCTTGTCATCCTGTGTATATTAAAGTATTGTAAGGAAGATTCAAGTTTAAAGGAAGAGGTAAGCACAAGGTATTATTTCGTTACCGGCTTAAGATGACTCCGAGCTTCATCACCAGCTATGCTTCGTCCACCCTTTGTCCATACAAGTTTTATAAATCTATTTGCTATGCTTCGGGCAAGGTTGGGAATATTCTCTAGATCTACTAGTGATAAACTGAAATTGGGTCTATTGACAACCTTCCCATGCTCGCAACCAGATTTTAGGAAGGCGACAGCTATGCCCCGAGAAGCTACCAGGGCACAAAAGTCACCATGTCCAGCTATAACTTCATCAAGGTCATCAATTTCACCTTCGATATGTTCGAAGGCCCCTAGCAGGTCTTCAGCCGAAGGATCAAATTTCTCCCTGCTGGCTCCAACCGAATAAAAAGACCTGCTTCAGTCGTTGTATACATCGATTATTGAAGTCCAGACATTTGTTTTGAAGCCCTGTCAATGATTTTTGCAAATCTGAACTTTTCTGGATTTTGGCTTCAAATTTTGCATTTAGCTTCTGCTTTTCTTGTTCGAAGCTTTCTGACTGAGAGAGAAGCTTCGTATTTAGTTCTGCTATTTTAGCTTCAGCTTCTGCCAATAAGCCTTTGGTTGTATGAAGCTCAAACTCCTTCTTTTCAAGAGCAGCTGATTGGTCTTTTATTTTGTTTTCTAAACTCTCAATTATAACTTCGTGTTTTTTATCTTCCAAATCTTGCTGCATTTTCAAGGCTTTACTCAAAAGCATACTCTGCGCACAAACAACCTTCGTTAGAAAACATCTTCGTTGTTGAAACAATAAAAGTTAAAGAAAAGTTGTTTACCTTGAAATTGGAATAGAATAAACTATCGATGATGTGCTGTCGTCGGTAGCGGCTAATGTCCGTTTCGAGCTTCGGGAAACAAATACTCTTTGATAGAGTACCAATAACCTTCGCTCCGGTATGGTCCCGGACACAGCCCAACTTTTCGTCATCGACACCACCGAAGAGAAGTGCCCCCGACCGATATCCGCAAGATATGGCATACTCTTTTAGCTCTTCTTTTTCAGCCTTTGTTAGCTCTTGTCCAACTAAGTTTTGAAAGTTAAAAATTTCATCTTCCGAAGTGTCTTCGGCTATTTCTCTCTTCTTCTCAGGCTCTGGGCCGTAGTCTCTTCAGTGGCTGCAACAGTTTCTTCTGCGGCCATGTCTAGCAGTATTATATCAATATTTGCAATTGTGCTTTCTAACTGAATATCTTCGGCTGTGGCAGCTTCGACAGCTGTAGCCTCCGAAGGTGCAGCTTCGGTAGCTGTTGTGCTTTCAACAGCTGGTGCCTTCGGAGCTGAAGCTTGTGGTGGTGTCCCTTCAATGACTTCCGTCACTGTAATGATTCTTTGTTTCTTCGGCCTAGCTGCCTTCTTCGTTTTTGCGGGCTCATTTTCCTTCTGAAAAAGCTTTGTCAGATGTGGTCCCAGTGGACTCAGCTTGACAGGCAAAGATTCAGTCATTACCTTTAAAATTTCCTCCACGTCGGTGGTAGAGGGTGTTGCAGCAGTTTCTTCTTCTTTGTCAATTGCCTTCTGCTTCGGAGCAGTAGCTTTTCTCTTCTTCGGAGCATATGTTTTCGGCTCAGGCTTTGGCTTTTTCCTTTTCAATTGTTTTTCATCGTCTTTATTCAGAGCACCAGCCACTCTCTTTCTTTTCTGCCCTTCGGCATCCTTGTCTAGCCGCTCGTAGTCGGGATACTCAAAGTCCAGAGCATCCATTACTCGGTTCAACCTTCGCTTCGGACAAGTGCCGAAGGCTGCAGTCATTAGTTGATCTTCTTTTTTGGAGTAATTGCTGAGAATTTCATTACACATCACTTCAATCGTGTCTAGCCACTCTTGGCAAGGCACTTTGAAATATTTCTTGAATTTATAATGATAAGGTAACCGAATAAGTTCCCCCTTCTTCTTTTCTCCTTTAAGCTTCGGCATGTCCCACTCTTTCACAGTTGGGAACACTCTGAAAGCCAAGAATTCTTGCACTAAGTCCCTAGTGCCGATATGCTCCGCAATAACTCTAAATTCAGCCAGAGCAATTTGGCTTGGGCTCCCCGGTGTCATGTTGCACTGGGGTCTGGTCTCTCCGAAGATTAATTCTAGCGAGCTCTGGACCAGCTCCTCCTTATCTTCGTCAACTTTGACATAAAACCACTCAGACTTCCAGCCAGCTGGCCACTTGCTACGATAGCTGATCACTCGAAATTTCATACTCTTGCGGTAGGCAAAATTGTAGCAGCCAAAGTTTTCATGCAGCCCATCTCCTCTAGCCTTGGTCTGATAATGAAGCTCGTGCACTCGGCAGAAACCTTCGGCAAATGGTTCCACCCCTTGGCTTCGGAGAGCCCAGATATAAACACTAAGCCTAACGATAGCGTTAGGAGTTAATTAATGAAGGTAGATCCCAAACTTCTTCAATACATCAGCAATCATTTTGTTTAAAGGAAATCTTAAACCAGCTTTAAAGAAGCTTCTGAAGACCACTACTTCATCCTTTCCTGGCTTCGGAGTAATCTCCTCCCCGCCGAAACGAACCAGCTCCTTCTTCGCTTCATTGAAATAGCCCAAATTTATTAGCTTCGGCATGTCATCGTCGGAAATGGTGGATTTCCCAAATTCTAGGTGGCTAGGTTTAGTTGGCACTGCGCTGTAATCATCTTTAGACTCAAGTTCTTCGGCATCAGCCTACTCGGCTTCAGTGGCAGTTGCATCCTCCGATGCTACCAGCCCTGAGCGCTTCATCACTTCAGAGATTGGGGCAGTTTCGGCACCTTCGGCCTCTTCTCCGTCACGAGTAACCATAGCTGTGGAACGTACTCTGGCCATCTGGTGTTTGAATTTCTTGTTTTTCGAATGAAGTTGAAAATTTTTCTTAACTTTGCTGAAGCTCTTTCTTGTTACGAAGCTTGAGCGAAATAAATAGCTTCAGTTGCGGAAACAGTGAGCAAGCTTCGGCTTTGATCAATATTTTGGCAGCAAAATAGTGCAATAGCAATGAATGCTGTGGTAACTTCACACCTACCCGTCTGTTTATGTAGTGCCACAGGTGGGAAGGTGAATCGTCAAGGTCTCCCGCACCGGAAAAACAGCCACCCGCACTCACTGAACGGTGGGCCACAGAGTCCGAGAAGGTGAATCGTCAGTGCGCGCATAACTGCTGCAAGATGGGGCCACCTCGCGCGTGGATTATTTTAATCGTTTCTCGCCAACGAGCTCAGGGAAGGTGTTTTTCGGATCTTCGGCATCCCGAAGCCTAGAAGACTTTTTCACGGGTCAAGCTCGTTACGAAAAACGATCTAGCACCGCGAAGGGGCTACTGTTGGGGCTATGCTTCGTAGCCGAAGATCCTAAAGAAAGAAATCACCTTCGGTAGATCCTCTCAAGAGCAGCGCCGAAGCTATCGCCTATAAAGCTTCGACACAGTAACATGCCTCAAGACGAAGGGGTGAACCGACTTAAAGATGAAATGACCTAAAAGACCCATGATGTTCTATGTCTTTATTTTAGTCGATTGTAAAGGGCATAAATGTAATTGTACATAGGTTGCGCCCTGTGTCTATAAATAGGTGAATAGTACCCCTGTACTGTTCACGCCATCTTGTAATCGTTGACACATTACGCTGGAATTATAGCTCTTTGCCAAGGCGAAGGTATAAATGTACCTAAATTCTATGTTTTAATATTTAGGTTTGAATGATAAAATATGTGAATAATATTATCTGTTTTTGTTATATCTTTCTCTGATGTTTTATATTTTATATCTCATTTTACATTATTTCATAAGTTTGATCACGAAGGTGTGACCTTCGTGATATTTTGCTCATGGCCTTCGTCTGAAGTTCATTAAATCCTTGGGGAGATAATGCTTCAGTGGACGAAGGGTATTAATATTTAACATTTTATGTTGCCTTGTTCTTAATTCATAGCATTTGAGACCAAATCCCCAACAGTGGCCATGGGTCAGGTTGGAGAAGAAACAGAAGTCGGAGGACCTCTATGTAATTGTCAATGAGACAATGAATAGTGGCTAGGGGTTCTTCACCAGTTATTTGATTAACCAGCGGCCTTTTCGCAAGACCGGCGACGCGGGCACAGGCGCGCGCGTATTTCCCTGTTCGTGGGCTGACTCGGGCCAGTTTCAGCCCACCACTGTTCACCCTTTCTCTTTTTCTTTTTCTACCAGACTTTGGAAATCCATAACAAATTCTAGAAAAACGCTAAAAATATGAGACCAATTTTGTTGGACTTCTAAATTTCTATAGTATTTAATAAAAATATTTTTAGGATTTTTAGTCCAAAGAAGAAATTATGTAGGATTTAAAAGGGCTTAAACCTATACCTCTGGAATTTTAGAAATTATTTAATAACTCCAAAAATCACTAAACTCTTTGGATAAGCCTAATATGGTATTTAGAACCCATGAGTGAAGTTAGACATGATTTGGACAATGTTTGATAACCAAACCCCAAAACCCTAGTCTTCTAAATAGTGTCTGCCCTATGAAATAAAATACTGACTCCAAAAAACCCTAGTTTCCTGGAGTACCGTGAAGGAAAATTGTATTCAAGATACAACTTGATAAACCTTTTCTATTACTGCATTTTCATAAGCATTACATGAGCATTCAAGGTTATATATGATTATATATAGAGAACGAGGAAGAAGTAGTGGTTGTAAAAGGAGTTGCACCACAACCACCTGAAGACCCACCTGCCAGGAACTGCTTTTATTTTGATATTTGTGGAGCAGAGCCCGACTCTCCTATAACATAAGGCAAGCCCCGGTGCATTCACCACCTCCTTGTTGTTTTAAAATCTTTATCACCTTGTTTGATGCATTAGGTGATATGAGTTGTGTGCTAAACCGTTGATGCATTTCCTTCCTTGAAAAATTGATTACCCATCCTTGATACCCTTTTTGAAAAGAATTTTATGATGCTTAGCCTTGCTTTATCAAACAAAAATATTTTGTTTTAAAACAAAAGTGATGCTTCAGTGGGTGGGAATGTTTTCAAAAAGAAAATACTTATGATGGTGAATCCGTCAAAGGCCTTGATGGGTTCAACATCGGAAAAGATGTACCTCTGCTAGGTACCAAACTTTGGGTTGAAAATAATAAAGCTGCGACCGGGCGGTTCACTTGCACGAGAAGGGAGTCTCGGTGTAGTGTCTCCGTCTGAGTCGATTAAGGACCGTCTCGATGTAGGCTTGCTGATTGAGGACCTTTTAACTGGTCACATGCCTCATCATGGGTAAGCTTTGCCTCGGATAGACTAATACCAGAAAAGGACAACACGCAATGGGAGTGGAGAGATGGCGAGAGTAGCATGTACCCTCCGTGGCAAGAGGCTGGACAGTGGTGTATCTATGCTCTCAGTTGGCGTGAACCCGGTCTGGTCTTAAGAAACCCGGTGGCGAGTTGACATATGCAAGGGTTAAGTGCTACATATGTCGTGTGATTGGAGATCCCCAGCTGTGTATTAATCGATTCGGATCGCCGTTACTTCTCGGATATGAAGACTTGGTCACTGCCCTACACGTAGCAATCCAGTGAACTGAAGGGATGATAAAAAGACGGCTAGTATAGGCCAAGTGCTTGAACTAGGGTAGAAAGAACTCTAGATGCAGGTAACTTCACTTAACATGACAATAAAACTGGATTTTTAAGGATCCATTATTAGTAAGCATTTCTGCAAACAGAGTCTTTGATTTTTGATAAGCCATACCTTGATTCCCAACAGCCAACATATCCTTGAGAGTCTTTTTCTTTAGACAGGTAAGACTTGCAAAAGTACACTTCGTACTCAGGGTTTTCGAACCCATGTTATTGTAGGTGAGGAAGCAGCAAACTTTTGCTGCTTTTGCTCTAAGGTGGTGCCAAATGAAGAATCTCAAGAGTGAAGCCTCGGGAGGATGTTGTCCTCCTTAAAAACATTATATTTTTAAGCGGGAGGGGTTTTTGCCTCCCGAGTTTGTAATAATATTACTTCTGCACTCATATACCACTGGTCTGTAATAATAACACTCTTTCAATATTTTAATGTAAATTAAGTTACTGTAATTGCTTCCGCTTATTCGTTCCTCCGATGTGTTGTAATATCTGCGTGACGGGTGAAACGCTCTTGGGAAAGGTAAAGAATACGGATACCGAACTTGTCGAGTGATCAGGTGCATCTACAAGGTTGTCCGAGGTCCGCTAGACAAGGACAACTCTAGGTGGGCCTAATGACTTGGGAGGTTCCGTCACAGGTGACACACTAATCTACTTAGCTAATGAAACCCCCAAAAGACTCTGACTCGCAATTACTCGTCTTATGTACAATTCTATCTTACCATGTATTTCTAACTCAGATGGTCAATATCAGGAAGGGAGGCGGAATCGATCTACCTGCCAACCCCACAATAGGAGGGTTGTTAGACAACAACAAGCAGAGATGAATCCTCAAAATCCTTCACCGGTTGGGATAGATCTAGCGGTTGCAGCCCAGATGCAGATGCTACAACAAATGGCCAATACTATGACCGATATGCAAGCTCAGATGCGGCAGGAACGTGAAGAGATGCGCCAGGAGAGGCAAGAGATGCAGGAGAAAATGAGACAAGAGCGAATGGTGCGATAGCAACAAGCACCAATGCCTCCACCACCACCACCAGTTCCATCCCGGGACAAGCACCGGGAGTTCATGAGCTACTAGCCACCTACCTTCGCCAACTCTATAGATCCATTACATGCGGATGATTGGTTAAAGTCAGTAGAGAAGATGCTGAATATTGCTCAATGCTCTGACCAAGAGAAGGTGCTCTATGCTTCTGGTTGTCTTACTAGACCCGCTGTTGATTGGTGGGATTCTTACACTACTGCCCATGATGCTGCTAATACTATCATCTGGGAAGAATTCACAACACAGTTCAGAAATTACCACATTCCTGTTGGACTGATGAAGATAAAGAATAAGGAATTTTTGTCTCTGAAGCAAGGCAATATGCCAATCAGCGAATACCATGATAAATTTATTCAGCTATCACGGTATGCTCTAGATGAAGTTGCAGATGATGAAAGAAAGCAAGAACACTTCATAGAGGGGCTCAATGGACCGCTTCAATATTCACTAGTTGCTCACACTTTCCCATCATTTCAGAGGCTCTTAGACAACGCTCTAGCTATTGGACACAAGCGTGTTCAACTGGGAGAAATGAAGAGGAAAGCCATTACCCAGGGACATGGGAGTAGCAGTATTCGTCCTCGCTATGTTCCGCCCCAGGGTACACCAGCTCATCCTAGAGGAGGACAGTGCCCAGCTCAGTATACACCTTAGGGGACTCCACAGACACCGCACACTCATCAGGCTGCCCCCACTGGCACCTCGGCGAGGCCCGTAGGGCAGAGAACGGGCCCCACATGCTTCAAGTGTAGTCAGGTTAGGCACTATGCAAATGCTTGTCCGATGGGGAATCCCAACACACCCGCTCAGAACAAGCAACAGACTCCCACCTCTGGCAAGGGATTTAGCATTGCTAGGGTCAACCAAGTCAGTGCCGAAGCTATTGCTGATGAAGCTGACATCGCTATGGGTATGTTTTACATTAATTCAATTCCTGCAGCCATATTATTTGATTCTGGAGCTACACATTCATTTATTTCTGCTCGATATGCCACCACAAATGAGTTACCAATTCAATCTATGCAAAAACCACTGATAGTAATTACCCCTAAAGGGCCTGTTGAAGCAAATTATATGACACACAAATTAACACTGACAATTATGGGAAGGGAATTCTGGTTTACACCTATAGTATTAGAGGAAAGCAGTATAGATCTAATACTTGGTATGTCCTAGTTAAGGAAAGTAAAGGTAGTTATACATAGTGCTAAGGGAACCGTAGAACTCACCAGTTCCAAAGGGGAAAGATTCGAAGTCGAGATTACCATAACCGCCTCTACCAGACCCGCCATATATCTAGTGGATGGAAAATTTGTGGGTAGGAACATCCGTGTGGTTAAATACTTTCCAGATGTCTTTCCAGAGGAGTTACTCGGGATGCCACCAGATAGGGAAGTTGAATTTGTTATTGATCTCTTACCTGGTACCACTCCCTTTTCAAAAAGGCCATAGGATGTTAGTGGAAGAAATAAAAGAACTTAAGAAACAATTAACAGAGTTGCAAGAAGCAGGGTACATTCGTCCGAGTTCCTCACCTTGGGGAGCACATGTTCTGTTTGTACAGAAGAAGGATGGTTCGCAAAGGATGTGTGGACTATAAATCACTTAATGATGTCACCATTAAGAACAAGTACCCTCTACCTTGTATTGAAGATTTATTTGATCAGATGAGAGGTGCTAGGGTGTTCTCTAAAATTGACCTTAGGTCGGGCTACCATCAAATGAAGATTAGGCCATCTGATATTCCCAAGACGGCTTTCTCTACCCGATATGGTCTATATGAATTCATAGTCATGTCGTTTGGCTTAACTAATGCACCAGCCTACTTCATGAATTTAATGAACAAGGTGTTCATGGAGTATCTTGATAGATTCGTCGTGGTATTCATCGATGATATTCTGATTTATTCCAAGAATGATAGTGATCATGAGGAACATCTTCAGATGGTGCTACAAAAGCTACGGGATAATCAACTCTATGCCAAATTTAGCAAGTGCGAGTTCTAGCTTGATGAAGTACCATTCCTTGGACATATCATCTCTAAAGGTGGAATCGTAGTGGATCCAGCTAAAGTAACAGAGATAGTGGGTTGGAAGATAACAAAAACAGTCACTGAGGTTCAGAGTTTCCTAGGACTCACAGGCTATTACTGGTGTTTCATTGAAGGATTCACTAAGATAGCGAAGCCTATGACCTCATTGTTGGAGAAGGGGAAGGAGTTTAAATGGACTCATGAATGCCAAGAGAGTTTCAATCAACTGAGGTTTAAGTTGATGTCACCCCCAGTGTTGATTATGCCAGATCTGCAGAAGGGATTTGACATATATTATGATGTGTGCCGCCAGGGCTTGGGATTTGTGCTTATGCAAGAAGCACAAGTCATCGCCTACTTGTCTCTCTAGTTGCGGAAACATGAGTTGAACTACCCCACTCATGACTTAGAACTTGGAGTCGTAGTGCATGTTCTCAAGATTTGGAGGCATTACGTTATGGGGACTA
This sequence comes from Zea mays, assembly GCF_902167145.1. Lineage (NCBI taxonomy): Eukaryota > Viridiplantae > Streptophyta > Magnoliopsida > Poales > Poaceae > Zea > Zea mays. The sequence continues at coordinate 124,701,045 of NC_050096.1, read as the reverse complement.
ATGCCTAGTCTACATTGATCACAAGAGCTTAAAGTATATCTTCACTCAGAAGGATCTCAACCTTAGGCAACACCGTTGGTTGGAGCTCATCAAAGACTATGACTTGGAAATTCACTACCATCTGGGCAAGGCGAATCTGGTTGCGGATGCCTTGAGTTAGAAGGACCATGTTCATGCAGCTATTGTAGCCTAGTTACCCGATGAGTTAGCAGAAGATTTTTAGAGGCTCAATCTAGGGATAGTTGCTTATACTTAAGGAGTTACCATAGAAGTAGAACCTACCTTAGAGCAAGAAATACGAAAGGGTCAGATCGGTGATGTCAAAATTCAAGAGATCAAAGATCTAATAACAGAAGGTAGAGGCCAAGACTTCACGAAAGATGAGCAGGGCACGATATGGTTCAAGAACCGGATTTGTGTCCCTGAGATTGACAGTCTTCGTGAAACCATATTGAAGGAGGCACATGACTCAGCTTACTCCATCCATCCGGGCAGTATCAAGATGTACTAGGACTTGAAGCAGAAGTATTGGTGGTATGGACTAAAAAGGGATGTTGCTGCACATGTGGCGGGTTGTGATGTTTGCCTGAGGGTGAAAGCTGAACATCAAAGGTCTGCTAGATTACTTCACCCATTGAAGGTACCCGAGTGGAAGTGTGAATAAATTGGCATGGACTTCATTGTTGATCTACCCTGCACTTCTGCAGGGTATGACTCTATTTGGGTGATTGTGGACAGACTAACAAAAGTGGCTCACTTCATTCCTATGATGACGAATTACAAAGGGCCAAGATAGCATAGTTGTATATGGCTCGGATAGTTTGTCTACACGGAGTGCCTAAGAAGATAGTATCAGACTAAGGATCACAATTTACTTCTCGATTTTGGCAGAAGTTGCACAAGTGCTTGGACACAGTTGAATTTCAGCTCGGCCTACCATCCTCAAACTGATGGGCAGATCGAGAGAACCAACCAAGTACTGGAAGATATGTTAAGAGCTTGTGCATTTAAAAATGGTGGCAGCTGGGATAAGAGTTTACCATATGCGGAGTTCTCTTACAATAAAAGCTATTAGGCCAGTCCCCGTTTTTGGCTTTGTATGGCAGAAAATGCATGACTCCTCTATATTGGGATCAAACTGGTGAAAGGCAGTTCTTTGGGCCAGAAATTATTCAAGAGGCAAAAGAACAAGTACGGTTGATAAGGGAGAATTTGAGAACTGCGTAGTCAAGACAGAAAAGCTATGCAGATACCCGGAGAAGACTGCTAGAGTTTGAGGAGGGTGATCACGTGTATCTGAAGGTGTCACCAATCCGGCGTATGAGAAGATTTAAAGTTGAAGGGAAGTTGTCCCCTCGCTTTATTGGGTCCTTCTTGATCCTGAAGCGAGTGGGGGAAGTTGCCTATCAACTGGAATTGCCCGACCATCTTGCGGATGTACACAATGTCTTCCATGTATCACAACTAAAAAAGTGCCTCAGGGTACCCGAAGAGCAGCTAACTATGGAGGAATCAAGAGTTCAAGATGATCTAACTTATACTGAGTATCCTATCAAGATCCTCGTTACTTTGACCCATGTTACAAGGAGTAAAGTGATCAAAATGTGCAAAGTGCAATGGAGTCATCACAATGAGGATGAGGCTACATGGGAAAGAAAAGAAGAGTTGCGAATAGACTTTCCCCACCTCTTTCCTAGTCCTTCGTAATCTCGAGGACGAGATTCTTTTTAAATGGGGTAGGATTTGTAATACCCAAATTGTAAAACATATGAAAAGAGTTGATCTCGTTACATGATTTGCCATCCACTCATTATATCATGAGAATAATCATATTTAAAGTAAATAATTGGATAAAAGCACATCAATAAGCTATGCATCACGTTGGAGTTATTTGTGTGTGTTAATTTAATAATGGTAATAATAATATCAATAGAGATATTTAAAGGACCAAATCTGAATTTAAAACCTAATTTCATAATCTAGGAAATTGAAATAGCAAGGAAAAGAAGAAAGAGGGAAGTACTAGTCAATACAATTTAAATTTATTAATAAATAAATTTATCCCATACTATGTTCAAATTGAACATTTAATGTGAAAACAAATTTGCCACAAACTGTGAATTTAAATTAGAATTAAAGTTTGAATTTGGATAGAAAGAAAAGAAAGTAGAGAATAAAAAGAAAAAGAAGAAAAGAAAAGGGAAAACCTCGCTTGGGCCGCGTTCTCCTTGGCCAGCCCATTCCACTCACCCGCGCGGCCCAAACTTCCTCCTTCCACCGTGCGCTGACAATAGGGTCCCACCGGGCAGCCTCTCTCTCTCTCGCTTCTCCTCATCCTTCCACTGGTTCACGGGGCCCGCTTGCTTGTCGGCCATCTCCGCGCGCACTCACCGTTTCACGCTGATGTGTGGGCTCCACCCAGACAGCACTGTGGATCTTCCCTGCCGCGTACAAGAGAACCGGCGCCATGCCGCGAAATCCGTCGTGGCTCTAACTAGTCCGCAACCACCTCGCGCACCTCGCCGGGGGGATAAGTATCACGTCAACCTGCCCTCTCCTGGGACCTAACTATTCGTGCTCACAGCCACTAGAAAGCAACTACCCACCTGGGCGCATCTCGCCACCACAGCCGCGCCGGCGAGGGGCATCCGGCACAGGGCCTCTCACCACTCCAACCCGATTTTCCCTCTGTCGATTCACCGGGTGACTCGGTGTGAGAAACGCGAGTACTACGGACGAAGCATTGCCGAGGGCCAGTGGAATTTCTCGCCAGACCTCGTGTCTCCGCCACGGGACCACCCGCACCATGGCCGGCATCACCCACATCACAACTGTCGGTAAGAACTACCCCACTGTGTTTGCCGCTATCTCCTTTCCATGTAGGATCAACCCACTGTGAAACCATAGTGCTGGAAGCCCATCTCGGGTTCACCAGAGAGAACTCCGCTGCGGGGGGCTCGCCGCCGCCGCCCTGCACCGCCCGGGACTCTGCTCGGCCGTTGGATGTGTAGCAGATGGTCTATATTAGAAAGCAGAGATCAATCGGTGAAAATAGATCTTAGCCGCCAATTGTGGATCGGACGGACCGGACTTACCATCATAAATCATTAAATCATAGCCGCAGATCTTGGATCGGGGGGTCACGCATGGATACTGGTTCGCATGAGTACCAATTTAATCTGAGACGCACATCCTTGATCCATCGGCCAGAAACAGAGAATACCCCTTCACAGGCTACATTTTGCATAAGAGTCCTCGATCTTTTAAGGAATAAACCCGTCGTCCGAATTAGTTCAGAAGAAAGTATTGCTAGGTCCCTGGAAATTGTGGCCTAGACCCCAAGCTCTTCTGTATTTATGTCCACCGTCTAGACAACTGAGAAATTAATTAAAATAAATGAAGAATTCATTTTCAGTGCAAAAATAAAGTTCAAATCTTAGGAAATCCATAACTCTGTGAATTTAACTCCTTTTTGATCCATTTTTGTTGCATTATTTTTGCTTCAATATTGTTTACCACCTAGTAACTCTGTCTAGACATGAAACCTAGGTTAAAACTGTCTACTTAATTTATCTCATACCAAACACTTAAAAACTTCGGAAATTCATAACTCGACAACTGTAATTCTGAATTTAGTGATTCTTGTTCCTACGATCTCGTTACAACGCGTAGAATATTATCATGCATTCTGTTCTACTATTTGGTGTGATGTTAATTTTTGCTATACCAGTTTTTTTGTATTGTTGCGAGTAGACGAGCAAGCCATAGAGGATCCAGGTGTTCAGCAGGTCGAGACTGCTGAGCTGGAGCTCATTGAAGGCAAGTTGTGCCCTTGATCACTTCTTTTTACCCAATAATGTGCCTTTTAATCATTATGATCTGCATAGGTTAATTTTGATGGGACCCAATAGGTTACCCTAGTTTGACTATCTTTATACCTTGTTCACCACTGAACTTTTGGGTAGTACCTGCTATTGCTTTATGTGGTTTTGGGTATGGAGATACACATTATTCATGATCGGGCTTTTATTAATAATTTGTTATTTACTATTCATGATAAGATCATATTGTTAATTGGAACATGGAGAACCACCCGAGAAAACAGTGCTACCACAAGGGTGGTATGGGACGCCCTTGGTTGCCTAATTAGCAAAGCTAGTGAATGACTACCTTACTCGAAAGGGGCAAGGGCAGTAGGGGAGTGGCCAGTGTAGGGAGGTCCTTGGGTTGATTTTGCTGCAATGGCGGTCAGGCGAGGGATCCCATTGTGGTTTATTATTAAGTTGATCTATTTATTACTCTGGATTGGTATTTACTTACATTTAGTAACTGCTAATAAAACTTGACCACTTATTAAAAGCAATGCTCAGCTTTAACCATTATTTGTTGATGAGCCTTACCCTTCACATGAGCTCCAACCTTTGGTGAGTTCATGCACATTATTCCCCACAACTTGTTGAGTTACGATCTTTTGTGAGCTCACTCTTGCGATATATAACCCCCCCCACACACACACAGGTGAAGAGCACGTGGTCCAAGGGGAGCGCTGTAATGAGGAGTACAAGTTGATCTAGGTGGCATCTCCTAGTCATCTTGATGGCGCCAAGGAATAATTATTTAGTTTATTTTATTGTTATCATTTATTTCTGTAAGACTTCCGCTATGTAATAATGATACTTGTGACATTTATCTCTATACAGTTTGTCATTATATGTGATGTTCTTCTTTCACGCACATGTGAGACGCACCCAACTTTATCCCTTAAATCTAGGTGTGACAGTAATAAAGAATGATCATGTGTAATAGTTATCTCAACACCCAAAACCATATATAGCAATAGCAAAGACTACCCAAAAGTTCAGGGGTAAACAAGGTGAAAAGATAACCAGACTAGGGTGGCCTATTGGGTCCCATCAAAATTAATCCTATGCATGATAAAATGGTTATAGAGAATATTATTGGGTAAATAAAAGTGGTCAAGGGCACAACTTGCCTTCAATGAGCTCCTGCTCAGCAACTTCTACCCGCTGAACACCTGGATCCTCAGCCACTGGCTCGTCTACTCGCCACAATACAAACAAACATGGTACAAGGGAGAAATTAACATCACGCCAAACATGAATACAGAATACATAATAATCTACACATCGTAGCGAGATTGTAGGGACAAGAATAATTAAATTCGGAGTTACGGATTTTAAGTTATGATTTTCCAAAGTATTTACGTGCTTGGTACAACATTAATTAAGTGATCCATTCTAATATAGGTTTCATGTTAAAACAGTGGTACTAAGTGATAGACAATATTAATACAAAATTATAGGAACTGGAATGGATTAAAAAGGAGCTAGGATGAATTTCCTAGGAATTAAACAAGTTTCTACAACTATTTTTACATTAAAAAGTATTTTCTAACTGAATTTAATATGATTTTCTACTTCCTTGGACCGAGAGCACCATAATCAGAAAACACAAGGGCGACTACGCAAAAGTTTCCCAGACTCAGCCTACCTCGGAGATGTACTGCGTGTTGATTCACTAGAAACCGAGGGGCTTTTTATTAAAACGGCACAGTGAAGGGGTATCGGGTAACCCTCGCTGTTGGATCTAGCTCAACGCTTAGGATTAGATTCCTACATCTAAGGATCAGCGCGCCACGATAGCCGCAGGATCATAGATCTACGGTCCGATCTCAATGCAACCCATCAGCAGCGCCTGCCCTAATCACGATCCTCTATGCCTGATCCGACGGTCCGAAGACCTCACACTCGTTTAAACCCCAAACATGGCTACGCCGCCCCTCCACGCGACGGACCTCGCCGGAGACATCCAATTCCCGACCCTCGACGCCCTAAAACCCGATCCAAACACTTCTACACGATGCTAGGTGGAAAGCGAAACGTGGGGAGGGAGTAGTACCGGCTTAGTGTGGTGTGGAGCTCCCTACGCACGGTGAGGGTAACATGACGGCGGTTGTCCCAACGACGGTGAGGAATTGCCTACACCCAGCATGATTCCATGGCTTGGAGGATTCACGCCCACACTCCCCAAGTCCTGGTGAAGCACCCCGAGCAGCAATCAGGGTCTAGGCGATGGTGTAGTCAATTTGCCCTCACGACTGCTCCCTTCTCTCCCTCCGAGCTCGGCGATGGGATTCGGGGTGTTGCGAGATTGTGCGCAAAGGCGGGTCTAGAGCTGTGGACTCTTGATTCATATAGCCCGAGGCCTCCGATGGTGGTTACGCGAGGTTTGTTAGAGTTAGTGCCCAGGTCTCGTGCTAGAATCGCGGGCACGCCCAATAGAGTGCACGGCGTTCCTGAGCGAGGATTCCGTGACCGGGATGACAAGTGGGTCCCACAAGTCAATTGCACTTCAGACGGCATAGGTAATCTCCGCGCGGTGTTCGCTATGACTGCTCCTAGGGTCCCACAAGTCGGTGATGTTTTCAGCGTGGGTGGGTTTGCACGGAAGCTACGCTTAATTGGGCCGGCCTCCCGGATTCAGCCCAAGCGCCGGTTCTTTTCTCATTTTCTTTATCTTTTTCCCTTTTCTATTTCCTTTTCTTTTCACTTTTGGATTCCAAATTTGAATTCAACTTTTTGTGGAAAATTTTGTATGCAGATTTGAATGTATGCTTTGAACATGTCACCATGGGATGAATTTATTTATTTATAAATTTATGTTGTATTGTATAGTATTTCTCTCTTTCCTTTTCTATATTATTTCCAATTTCCTAAATAAAAAATTAGATTTTAAATCAAAATTTGGTCATTAAAATATCTCTATTGATATTGTTATTATCATTATTAAATGCACACACACAAATAACTCCAACATGATGCATTGATTATGGATGTGCCTTTATTTAATTATTTACTTTAAATATGATTATTCCCATGATATAATGAGTAGATGGCAAAACATGTAACGAGATCAACTATTTTCATATTATTTACAATTTGGGTATTACAAATCCTACCCCTTTAAAAAGAATCTCATCCTCGAGATTAGGAGGAACTAGGAAAGAGGTGGGGAAAATCTACTCGTAGTTCTTCTTCTCTTTCCCAAGTAGCTTCATCTTTACCATGATGACTCCATTGCACTTTACACATTTTAATCACTTTCCTCCTCGTGACACGAGTCAAGGTATCAAGGATCTTGATAGGATATCGTAACACTACAAAACCATCAACTAAAAATAATGCATTTAGATTATTAGTGGTAAATATGGTAATGAATTTTTCTTTCAAGTGTTTGATTTTTATTTCATTTAGAATAATTTTGTTTGCTCATATTTGATTTATGGATGTTTAGTAGAATTTCTTTTATATTGAAAATCCAACTAATAAATATAGAAATATTGGTCCAAAAATAAATATTTTAGTTATAAATAATTTTGGTATAATTATTATGATTTTTAGAATTATTTAAAAATATATTTATTTATATTTTTAAATAGAAAAGGAAAAAAAAGAAAAAGAAAAAAGGAAAAACCCTAACCCTAACTGGCCAATTCGGCTCACCAGGCCCAACAGCGCGCCCACCTCCTCCCTCTCTCACTGACGCGTGGGGCCCACCCATCAGGGCCCCTCTTCTTCCTCCCAGGCGCGCCGCCACCGCCTTGCGCCACGCCTGCACCTCCTCGACGTCCGCGCCCCCGGCCTGTGCCCATTCGCCTCCTCCGAACCAGAAACCGCCCGGCCGTTTCCCCTCTCTCTCTCTCTCTCTCCCCATTCTCTCCCATTAACAGATGCCATCAACAGTAAAGTAATTGCCCGCCACCACTAATGGCCATGGTTGGCCACCTCCCTCTCCCCTGCTCTCCCTCTCCCTTCCTATAAAGCCGATGTCGAGCCCTTGTTCCTCCCTACCGAGCTCGCCCAAGCTTCTCCTCTCTCCGCATTCACGCTCTGCTCTTTGGATCGTGCCACCGCTCGCCGGAGCTTCGCCCGCGCCGCGCCCTGTCGTCCGCACCCTGGCCGGACCGACCGCGCCCGTCCCCGACCACCTCGACCGAGCCCCTTCCTGCCCGACGTCGAGCCTCCCTGCTCTCTCTCTCTCCCTCGTTGAGTCCCCTGCGCGTGTGCAAGATCTCCAAGGTAGAAGAAGATGATTTTACGTTTTAACCCTTGGTTTTTTGTAAATTTAGTTTAGGTATTTTTTAGTACAGAAACTATTGAAAAGAGACTCCGATGTATACACTAAATCATGAACTAGCCCTTGCAACAATATTTTGGACATGGGTATTATTTTATATTTCAAAAATAAATAATGTGACTATTCACTAACTTGGTGATTTAAATATTAGAAACGTTCACGATTAACTTCGCTTTAGCAAATAGAATGATATTTGTTAGTAGTGATTTAAGTGTAATTTTATTGATATAAGAAAGTGGAAGAAATAATAGGCCACATATTTTCAGGTAGATTAAAAATATAGGTTTTACTAGTCATGATAAATGTATTCATATGTATAGCACTTAATTACTTAGAATTAGTAAAATATTTATTTATGTCAAAATCACCATGATTATATTACTAAAGTCCAAAATTAGTAATCTACATTAATTCTTAGAATATTAATGTTAGGTGATTTAGAAATAAAGATTTTTAGCTATTCGTATAATTTCTATTTAGAAAGGAAAGGATAAAACCCAAAAGACTATTATTAGTAATAAAGAGAATAATTAATAATTATTTTCTATAAAGTTTATTAAGACATTTTATCTACATTATAATAGATAAATCAGCGTTATAGTCACCTACTCATATTTTCACCAATGATAACCTAAAATGGAAGATATAATGGATTAATAAAATATTTATGCTCTAGACATACTTATGAGTATAGTGGTGTGATATATGAATGTATATGTAATGGTGAATGATTACCCATGTAATGTTGTATGTTTATTTATTTGGTGTATGTATTCTTTTGTATGTACGATACACAAATCGATGCTAGAAGTTGACTGTGAGGTAGACGAACCAAACTTGTTCGAGGACGACCCACAAGACACTTTCGAGCAAGGCAAGTAGATTCACCCTCTGCATTTCTATTTGTACCGAAATAATGCATACAATAATGTTTACTTTTGGATATATATTGCATAATTTGATGGGATTTGCCTAAATAAGGATTTTCTAGAATTACCAACCCTATTCCTTGAATTACCCTGGGATAAATGCTATGCTTAGCAATTTTTCTATTGCTCAACTTCATAAATATGATGTCACTCTTTTAATGATACTATGTTCCGGAAATGAAGTTTTATTATGATGTTAACCCGATGGTTAAACAACAATATTTTGTGTTAAATGGAACATGGAGTGACGACCCAGGATAACAGTGCAACCACGAGTGCTATAATTGCTCTGGCTTTGGTAATTAGCTCTATAGACTTAGTGCTTAGCAACCCTACCTTAAAATGGGCAAGAGGGGGGCGACAGTGGTTTGGTGGCAGCTCATGTTAACATGGGGTGGTAGTCTTGGCTAAGTTACCTCACCCAGAGGGCCATCAATACTGACATGGAAACCTTAGCGGGTGGCTTTGTACTAAGGATATTTTGTGAAAGCCTCATAGTGGATTCCTAGCCATTCACCTTGACAGAGTGTAAAACTGATATGTCAGCCGTGCTCATGGTTAAGAGCAACCTGGACCCTCACATGATAATTGAACTTAAAGATGGAAAATAAATTGTGATCTGATAATCCACAAGTGGTTTTCTTAAGTGATTTCACATAAGTGTTTTTGATATAATCTTATGCCCTTGATTAATTGGGATATTTGGGATACACACTTATTAGTAAGACATGTGTTGCTAATAAAATATTGACCAACTAAAATGCTTATCGCTTATCCATAGCCTACCTTGTTAACTTGCATTATTTCCCCCACTTGCTGAGCCCCGACCATAAGTGAGCTCACCCTTGCTAATATTTTGATTCGAAGGGTGATGACGAAGACTTCGCAGATGACGTTGATGAATTTTTGAGTCTAACGATGCGCCAGTCACCTTCCTCTGGAAGAGTGTCCATGTTTAATTCCATCGTACTTTGATTATGATACTTGTTTAAGATACTATGATCTAGATGATGTAATGAAGTTACTCTACTCTCTTTACGGCTTTATTGCATTGTCTTTTGATATATTACACTTGTGACATCAACATATGTGTGGAAAATGTATCCTAACCTACATATGCTATGCATTCGGTTTTGCCCGTAGAACTGGGTGTGACAGAAGTGGTATCAAAGCTATGCGGAATCTAGGTCGTTAGACTAGTTAGAAATGGAAAGTCTAGTCTGTTCAAAACATGCTAATTTTTTTCTTACATTATTAACCTTATCTCTTTAAATTAAACTGAGTTGAAAATTTCTCTTATAGATGGTTCGTACTATTCAAACCACTCGGATCAACACCAACTATATCCGTCAGCCACGGCAAGTTCGTGTCTACCCAGTGGTAGTTGAGGAAATCCCTGTGGACCTTTCTTGCATTCGTGTGGACAACGGAGTCATTCTAGAGGACAACTCGGAGGCGTTTCTGCCTAGGCCCACCCCGTTGGCAGAATCACTAGCCTTCGCAGCTGGATCATCAGCTTCAGCATCGCCAGCACCAGCAGTCCAAGCCCCTACTCCTGGAGGCGACGACCCGGACAACTCTGGTGACGATGATGAAGACGACGAAGAAGAAGAAGAAAACATCAACGATGAAGCCAACGATGAACAGTAGGACCACTATGTGGGGTTATGGCCTATCACTGAACATTATACATCAATGTTCGAGACAGGGCTCTTCCCTAACCTACTGCAGGATGTTCTGCATGCGTTGGGAACCTACGTCCGACCCCTGTATGAGACAAGGCGAGTGTACGAGCCTCCTCGGGCTTGCTACTACATCACTCGCATTGATGTCAGGGTGATGGATGCAGGTGATAGAGGGTTCAGGACTCTGTCAGCTCATGGGTCTCTGACGCCTCTATCCTCCTACGCTGCTTCGGTCAGCGATGCTGCTAGGCGAACTCTGTGGTCCCTCAACCACACCTACCGGCAGCAGCTGCACAACACGAAGTATAGGCATCTTCCTCTGCATATTCGTGGAGAAAGCCATTGTTGTAGGTGGAGCTAGAGAAGATCGCCTCAACACCCTGGCTGGTTTGGTGGAAGGTCTTAACACCGACTTGGATAGTGCTACCCTGGACCTCTCTAGGGTACACTTGGAGCTGGAGGATGCACACGCAAGGATCGCAGCCCTGGAAGCTCAGCTTGATGGAAGGAATCCCCCTGAAGTTCAGGTCCCTGCCATGACGTTATCCCCTCCCCGCAAGAGGATCCGCTATGGAGAACCAGGATCTATCACCAGGCTGCTATAGAATTTTCCATTTATATTGTAATAAGTTAGTTTTTGCGTTAGACAAAGAACAACTTTATATTACTACACTTATAATAATAATAACCATGTGATGGTGTTTTTTGCAATGTTTGATTTGGATTTTTGCTTGAGTGCAATGGTCTTATGGAATGATGGCCATAAGAGCATTAAAAAAATAAAAAATAATAAACTTAACATTAATAATAAGCTATTCCCCTAGAATCGTTTCTAATTCTCACTTACCCCGGAATTGCACTTCCTAACCAACCAGATGGTGAATACTTGCTCAGGTCCCAATAACCATCAGATCCAGCATGGTCAGCAGTTGCCACCACTGCCACCCAACCCCACTTTGGATCAATTCATCGCAACGCAGATGCAACTTCTGCAAGGACTCACTATTTATGTGCAGCAGATTCAGCAGAATCAGCAGTACCAACATCAACATGGACCCCAAGCTAGAGACAAGCACCGGGACTTCATAAGCCATCACCCGCCTGCTTTATCTCATGTAGTAGACCCTTTGGATGCCAATGACTGGTTTAAGGTCATTGGTAAGAAATTGGACATCACCCAGTGCAATGACCAAGAGAAGGTCTTGTACGCTTCGGGAAGACTCGAAGGTGTCGCGTCCGACTGGTGGGATGCCTTCACCGCAGCACATGCTAATGCTGATGCCATAACCTGGTAGGAATTCCAAGCGAACTTCCATGCTCACCATATTCCATCGGGAATAATGAAGCTCAAGAAGGAGTTCCTTTCCCTCACACAAGGGAACATGTCCATTAGTGAGTATCGTGATCGCTTCACCCAGCTTTCACGTTACGCCCCAGAAGAAGTGGACACTAACGAGAAGCGTCAAGAACGTTTCTTGGAAGGCTTGACTAGGCCTTTGAACTATCAGTTACAGAGCCACAACTTTCCCAATTTCTAGACTTTGCTGAACAAGGCAATTGGCCTTGAAAGCAAAAGGAAAGAGTGGTCGGATTACAAGAGAAAGTACCAAGGGTAAACCAGTAGGAATACCTATCAAAACAACTCCCAAGGTTCTCAGTTCCGCTCCAAAAATCAGAGTGGGAACAACAACTATCAAGCACAACGCTCTAGACAACAAGGTCAGAGGAGCAATCAATACTAGAACCAACAGAGAAGGAGCACTCAGACTTGTCAAAGGTCTAGTGGGCAACAACAGAATCGTCAAGGAAGCGCCGTGAACCCACCGGCCAAGAACAATAACACAACTACCCCAGTTCAACCTAATGGTTGTTTCAATTGTGGCGAACTTGGCCACTATGCCAACAACTGCCCAAGACGTAATCAACAGACAACCCAAAAGAACAGCAACCATAGGACTGACCAGAACACACCTGCTCGTGGATTTGCACAGAACAAGACTCCGCAGAACCAGAGTAGAGGAAGAGTCAATCATGTGACAGCGGAATCAGTTCCTGAGGATGCCGACATGGTGTATGGTATGTTTCTTATTAACTCCATACCTGCATCAGTTTTATTTGATTCTGGAGCATCTCCCTCCTTCGTAACAAAGTCATTTGTGGAAAACATAATATACCAAACTATCCCTTGAAGAAGAGGTGAACTTAGAGCCACTCACTCATCCCTCCGACTAAGATTGAAATTAGAGGCCTAAGCTTTCTAGTAGAGCTGATAATTTTGGAATCAAGTGGAATAGACTACTTGACCAAGTATGATGGAGTAATATCGTGTGCTAAGAGGATGGTTACATTAACCAGTCCACAAGGAGAAAGAATTGAAGTGAATGTCAGTATGCTAGCAACAACAGAGGCAATGGTAAATCAGTTGGAAGAAAAATATTTGGAGCACATCAGAATAGTGTGTGAATACCCAGACATATTTCGGGAAGAATTACCAGGTATGCCACCTGATCGTGATATAGAGTTTTCTATTGAACTATTACCCGGAACCGCACCAATTTCAAAAAGAGCTTACCTAATGGATGTCAAAGATTTAACTGAACTAAAGAGACAAAAGAAGAATTACTAGAAAAAAGTTTTATTCGCCCCAGTTCATCACCATGGGGAGCCCCAGTTCTATTCTTGAACAAGAAAGATGGTTCAAGAAGAATGTGTGTGGACTATAGAAGCTTGAACGAAGGAACAATTAAGAACAAGTACCCGTTACCTCGGATTGAAGATCTGTTTGATCAGATGAGAGGAGCTAAAGTATTCTCAAAAATAGATCTAAGATTAGGCTATCATCAGTTGAAGATTCGACTGAAGATATACCTAAAACAACTTTCACCATAGGATATGGATTATATGAATTTTTAGTCATGTCTTTTGGACTGACTAATGCACCAGCTTACTTTATGAACATGATGAATAAAGTATTTATGGAATACCTTGACCAGTTTGTGGTGGTATTCATCGAAGACATACTAGTATACTCTTAGGATGAAGAAGCACATGAAGATCATCTGAGATTAGTTCTACAAAAACTTCGAGACAATCAGTTGTATTTGAAATTTTCAAAGTGTGATTTTTGGCTGAAGGAAGTCACTTTCCTAGGTCATATTATCACCAATGGACGAATCAAAGTAGACCCCGGTAAAATAAGTGAAATACTAAATTGGAAACAACCCACAGATGTGTCCAAGATCAGAAGTTTTCTTGGATTAGCAGGATACTACAAAAGATTTATCGAAGGCTTCTCCAAAATAGTGAAACCCCTTACTTCACTGTTGGAGAAAGGTAAAGAATTTAAGTGGGATGAAGCATGTCAGAAATGTTTCGAGGAATTAAAGGAAAGGCTAACCACTGCACCAATGTTAATTATGCCTGATATTCATAAAGGATTTGATGTGTATTGCGATGCATCACATCTAGGACTTGGATGTGTGTTAATGAAAGAAGGAAAAATAATTGCATATGCTTCAATGCAGTTACGGAAGCATGAAAAGAATTATCCTACGCATGATTTAGAATTAACTGCCGTAGTGCACGCATTGAAGATTTGGAGGCACTACATGATTGGAAACAAGTGTAAAATCTTCACGGATCACAAAAGCTTGAAATACAACATCACATAGAAAGAACTCAACCTAAGACAAAGAAGATGGCTTGAGTTAATTAAAGACTATGATTTTGGAAATACAATATCACCTAGGAAAAGCAAATGTAGTGGCTGATGCTTTGAGCCGTAAAGGTCAAGTGAACAGCATCACTACTCATTTGATGTCACAGGAATTGTGTTGGGAAATGGAACAACTCAATCTTGGTATACTCAATACTATGGAAGCAACATTTACGGAAGTTGAATCTACTTTGGAAGAAGAAATTCATAAAAGACAAGAGTCTGATGAGAAAATCAAGGAAATTAAGTCACAAATTAGTTTGGGTAAAGCCCCAGATTTCATAGAAGATGAGCAAGGCACAGTATGGTTTAAAAACAGAATCTGTGTACCATAAATCGAGCACCTACGCCAACTTATTTTAAGGGAAGCCCATGATTCAGCTTATTCTATTCACCCTGGAAGTACTAAGATGTACTAGGACCTAAAATAAAAGTATTGGTGGTACGATTTGAAAAGAGATGTGGCTCCTCATGTTGCACTATGTGACGTGTGTCAACGAGTTAAAGCCGAACACCAAAGACCAGCAGGATTACTACAACCTCTCAAGGTACCAAAATGGAAATGGGAAGAAATCGGTATGGATTTCATAGTTGGACTACCCCGTACTCGGTATGGCTATGATTTAATATGGGTTATAGTGGACAGGTTGACTAAAGTGGCACACTTTATACCTGTGAAGATAACCTATTCAGGAGCCCAGTTAGCAGATTTATACATGTCAAGGATTGTTTGTCTGCATGGAGTAGCAAAGAAGATCATATTAGATTGAGGAACCCAATTTACCTCGCGCTTTTGGAAAAGACTACATGAGTCCATGGATACCAAGCTAAACTTCAGTTCAGCTTATCATCCGCAAACGGATGGGCAAACGGAAAGAAAAAACCATGTGTTGGAAGATATGCTAAGAGCTTGCGCTCTAAAGCATGGTAGAAGCTGGGATAAGAATTTGCCTTATGCAGAATTATCATACAACAATAGTTACCAGGAAAGTCTAAAAATGGCACCGTTTGAAGCACTTTATGGACGAAAGTGTAGAACACCGCTTTATTGGAATCAGACCGGAGAAAGTCAAGTATTTGGTCCAGAAATTCTCCAAGAAGCAGAAAAGCAAGTACATATTATCAGAGAGAATTTGAAAATAGCACAGTTGAGATAGAAAAGCTATGCTGACAATAGAAGAATAGAGTTGATCTTTGAAGTAGGAGACATCATATACCTTAAAGTTTCACCAATGAGAGGAATGAAAATATTTAATGTTAAGGGTAAACTATCCCCTCGCTACATTTACCCGTTCAAAATTTTGGAAAGAAAAGGTGAAGTAGCGTACCAGTTATTGCTACACGATAATTTGTTAGACGTGCATGGCGTATTTCATGAGTCACAACTTAAGAAATGCTTAAGAGTACCTGAAGAACAATTATCTATGGAAGAACTCAATGTTAAGGAGGATTTGACTTATTCGGAGTACCCCATCTGAATTTTGGAAACATCTCGCAGAATTACTCGGAGTAAAGTTATCAACATGTGTAAAGTTCAGTGGAGTCATCATTCCAAAGATGAGGCCACTTGGGAAAGAGAAGATGAACTCAGAGTAGAATTCCCCTAGTTATTCTTAGAAGTTCCTTAATCTTGAGGACGAGATTCTTTTAAGGGGGTAGGTTTGTAACACTACAAAACCATCAACTAAAAATAATGCATTTAGATTATTAGTCATAAATATGGTAATGAATTTTTCTTTCAAGTGTTTTATTTTCATTTGCATTTAGAATAATTTTGTTTGCTCATATTTGATTTATGGATCTTTAGTAGAATTTCTTTTATATTGAAAATCCAACTAATTAATATAGAAATATTGGTCCAAAAATAAATATTTTAGTTATAAATAATTTTGGTTTAATTATTATGATTTTTAGAATTATTTAAAAATATATTTATTTTTATATTTTTAAATAGAAAAGAAAAGAAAAAAGGAAAAACCCTAACCCTAACCCTAACCGGCCCATCGGCCCACCAGGCCCAACAGTTGCGCCCCTCTTCTTCCTCCCAGTCGCGTTGCCGCCGCGCCGTCACGCCCACGCCTCCTCGACGTCCGCGCCCGAGCCGCCCTGCGCCCCCGGCCCACGCCCGTTCGCCTCCTCCGAACCAGAAACTGCCCAGCCGTTTCCCCTCTCTCTCTCCATTCTCTCCCATTAACGGATGCCATCAACGGTAAAGTAATTGGCCGCCGCCACTAATGGCCATGGCCGGCCACCTCCCTCTCCCCGGTTCTCCCTCTCCCTTCCTATAAAGCCGATGTCGAGCCCCTGCTCCTCCCGACCAAGCTCGCCCAAGCCTCTCCTCTCTCCGCGCTCACGCTCTGCTCTTCGGACCGTGCCGCCGCTCGCCGGAGCTTCGCCCGCGCCGCACCCCATCGTCCGCACCCCGGTCGGACCGTCCGCGCCCGTCCCCGGCCACCTCGACCGAGCCCCTTCCCTGCCCGATGTCGAGCCTCCCTACTCTCTCTCTCCCTCGTCGAGTCTCCTGCGCGTGAGTAAGAGCTCCAAGGTAGAAGAAGACGATTTTACGTTTTAACCCCTGGTTTTGTGTAAATTTAGTTTAGGTATTTTTTAGTACAAAAACTATTGAAAAGAGACTCCGATGTATATACTAAATCATGAACTAGCCTCTGCAACAATACTTGGGACATGAGTATTATTTTATATTTCAAAAATAAATAATGTCACTATTCACTAACTTGGTGATTTAAATATTAGAAACGTTCACGATCACATAGAACCATATTTGTTAGTAGTGATTTAAGTATAATTTTATTGATAAAAGAAAGTGGAAGAAATAATAGGCCACGTATTTTCGGTCAGATTAAAAATATAGGTTTTACTAGTCATGATAAATGTATTCATATGTATAGCACTTAATTACTTAGAATTAGTAAAATATTTATTTATGTCAAAATCACCATGATTATATTACTAAAGTCCAAAATTAGTAATCTACATTAATTCTTAGAATATTAATGTTAGGTGATTTAGAAATAAACATTTTTAGCTATTCGTATAATTTCTATTTAGAAAGGAAAGGATAAAACCCAAAAGACTATTATTAAAAATTAATAATTATTCTCCCTCTGCATTTCTATTTGTACCGAAATAATGCATACAATAATGTTTACTTTTGGATATATATTGCATAATTTGATGGGATTTGCCTAAATAAGGATTTCCTAGAATTACCAACCCTATTCCTTGAATTACCCTAGGATAAATGTTATGCTTAGCAATTTTTGCTATTGCTCAACTTGCTAAATATGATGTCACTCTTTTAATGATACTATGTTATGGAAATCAAGTTTTATTATGATGTTAACCCGATGGTTAAACAAGAACATTTTATGTTAAATGGAACATGAAGTGACCACCCAGGATAACAGTGCAACCTTGAGTGCTATAATTGCTCTGGCTTTGGTAATTAGCTCTATAGACTTAGTGCTTAGCAACCCTACCTGAAAGATGGGCAAGAGGGGGTGGCGGTGGTTTGGTGGCAGCTCATGTTAACATGGGGTGGTAGTCTTGGCTATGTTACCTCACCCTGAGGGCCATCAATACTGACGTGGAAACCTTAGCGGGTGGCTTTGTACTAAGGATATTTTGTGAAAGCCTCATAGTGGATCCCTAGCCATTCACCTCGTTAGTGTTTACGGGTCCGATCAACCCAGGCTAGATGGGATACACGACTTGTGGGTAAAGTTGTGCCACCTCTGCAGAGTGTAAAACTGATATGTCAGCCGTGCTCACTGTTAAGAGCAACCTGGACTCTCACATGATACTTGAACTTAAAGATGAAAAATAATTCATGATCTAATGATCTACTAGTGGTTTGCTTAAGTCATTTCATTTAAGTGTTTTTGATATAATCTTATGCCCTTGATTAATTGGGATATTTGGGATACACACTTATTAGTAAGACATGTGTTCCTAATAAAATATTGACCAACTAAAATGCTTACTGCTTATCCATAGCCTACCTTGTTAACTTGCATTATTTCCCCCACTTGCTGAGCCCCGACCATAAGTGAGCTCACCCTTACTAATATTTTTGATCAGAGGGTGATTACGAAGACTTCGCAGATGACGTTGATGAGTTTTGAGTCTAACGATGCGCCAGTCACCTTCCTGTGGAAGAATGTCTATGTTTAATTCTGTCATACTTTGATTATGATACTTGTTTAAGATACTATGATCCAGATGATGTAATAAAGTCACACTACTCTCTTTATGCCTTTATTGCATTGTCTTTTGATATATTACACTTGTGACATCAACATATGTGTGGAAAATGGATCATGGCCCAGATATGCTATGCATTCGGTTTTGCCCCCAAAACCGGGTGTGACAGATATTCCATGTAAGTCGGATCGTCTTGCACACTGAGCTCTTCCATCGATAGCTGTTTCTCGGGGACACAGAGACACTTCTTGAGTTGAGACACGTGGAACACATCGTGTACATCAGACAGATGATCAGGTAGCTCAAGTTTGTAGGCCATCTCCCCAACTCGGCTAAAGATTCTGAAGGGTCCAATAAAGCGAGGGGATAACTTGCCTTTGACTTTGAATCTCATCATCCCACGAATTGGTGACACCTTTAGGTACACGTGATCACCCTCTTCAAATTCCAGTGGTCTTCTCCAGTTATCAGCATAACTCTTCTGTCGAGTTTGTGCTACCCTCAAGTTCTCCCGGATCATACGGACTTGTTCTTCTGCCTCTTGAATAATCTCTGGCCCAAAGAACTTCCTTTCTCTAGTCTGATCCCAATAGAAAGGATTCCTGCACTTTCTGCCATATAAAGCTTCAAATGGTGACATCTTTAGACTGGCCTGGTAACTATTATTATAGGAGAACTTAGCATATGGTAGACTCTTGTCCCAACTGCCTCCATGCTTAAGGGCACAAGCTCTTAACATATCCTCCAGTACTTGGTTAGTCATCTCAGTTTGGCCATTAGTTTGAGGATGATAGGCCGAACTGAAGTACAACTTCGTACCCATGTTCTCATGAAGGCTCTTCCAAAACCTTGAGGTGAATGGAGATCCTCTATCAGAAACAATCTTCTTCGGTACCCCATGTAAACACACAATTCGAGCCATGTATAACTTTGTCAAATGAGAATATTTATAAGTAGTATTGACCAGAATGAAGTGAGCCACTTTGGTGAATCTGTCCACGATCACCCATATTGAATCATAACCCTTCGGGGTGCGAGGCAACCCGGTAATGAAATCTATACCGATTTCTTCCCACTTCCATTCGGGTACATTTAACGGGTGCAGTAGTCCAGCTGGTCTTTGTTGTTCAGCTTTGACTCTTTTACATACATCACACACAACCATGTGTGAAGCTACATCTCTTTCAGCCCATACCACCAGTACTTTTGCTTCAGATCCTGATACATCTTAGTGCTACCAGGATGAATATAGTAATCAGAGTCATGGGCTTCCTTCAGTATAGTCTCATAGAGGCTGTCTATCATAGGAACACATATTCGATTCTTGAACCATATTGTGCCTTGCTCATCCTCCGTAAACTCTAGACCTCTACCTTCAGCCATCAGATCTTTGATTTCTTGAATTTTAGCATCACCGATCTGACCGTTGCGTATTTCCTGCTCCAAGGTAGGTTCTACTTCAATAGTGATTCCTTCAGTGTGTGTAACATTCCCAGGTTGAGTCTTCGAAAATCTTCCACTAACTCATCGGGTAGCTGGGCGACAATAGCTGCATGGACATGCTCTTTCCGCCTCAAGGCATCGGCAACCAGATTCGCCTTGCCCGAATGATAATGAATCTCCAAGTCATAGTCTTTGATGAGCTCCAATCAACGGCGCTGCCTAAGGTTGATATCTTTCTGAGTGAAGATGTACTTTAAGCTCTTGTGATCAGTGTAGACTTGGCATTTGGTCCCCATAATGTAATGCCTCCATATCTTGAGCGCATGCACTATGGCTGCCAGTTCTAAGTCATGAGTGGGGTAGTTCAACTCATGTTTTCGCAACTGGTGAGACGCGTAGACGATAACATGTACTTCTTGCATAAGAACACATCCCAAGCCCTGGCGGCACACATCACAATATATATCAAATCCCTTTTGCAGATCTGGCATAATCAACACTGAGGGTGACATCATTCTTAACTTTAGTTGATTGAAACTATCTTGGCATTCCCAAGACTAATTAAACTCCTTTCCCTTCTCTAACAATGAGGTCATTAGCTTAGCAATCTTGGAGAATCCTTCAATAAATCTCCGGTAGTAGCCTGTAAGTTCCAGAAAACTCCGGATCTCAGTAACCGTGCTTGGTATCTTCCACGCCATTATGTCCCTCACTTTAACAGGGTCCACTGATATTCCACCATTATAGATTATGTGTCCCAGGAATGACACTTTGTCAATCCAGAACTCGCACTTGCTGAACTTGGCATAAAGTTGATTATCCTGTAGCTTCTGTAGCACCATCCACATATGTTCCTCATGATCACGATCATTCTTGAATAAATAAGAATGACGTCGATGAATACCACGACGAATCTATCAAGATACACCATGAACACCTTGTTCATCAAATCCATGAAGTAGGCTGGTGCATTAGTTAAGCCAAACGACATGAATGTGAACTCATATAGACCATATCGGGTAGAGAAAGCCATCTTGGAAATATCAGATGGCCTAATCTTCATTTGATGAATACCCGATCTGAGATCAATCTTAGAAAATACCCTAGCACCTCTCATCTGATCAAATAAATCTTCAATTTGAGGTAAAGGATACTTGTTCTTAATGGTAACATCATTAAGCGATCTATAATACACACACATCCTCTGTGATCCATCCTTCTTTTGTACAAACAAAACCGGCGCTCGCCAAGGTGAGGAACTCAGTCGAATGTACCTAGCCTCCTGTAATTCCGTTAACTGTTTCTTAAGTTCCTTTAGTTCTTCTATTAACATCTTGTATGGCCTTTTTGATATATGAGCGGTTCTAGGTAAGAGATCAATGACGAACTCAACTTCCCTATCTGGTGGCATCTTGGGTAGCTCCTCTGGAAATACATTGGGGAAATCTCTAACCACACGGATGATGTTGCCTACAAATTTCCCATCTACTAGATATACGTCGGGTCTGGTAGAGGCGGTTATATTAATCTCGACTTCGAACCTTTCTCCTTTAGAGCTGGTGAGTTCTACAGTTCCCCTAGCAAAATGTATAACTTCATTGGCCTTTTTTAACCACGACATACCAAGTATCAGGTCTATACTGCTTTCTTCTAATACTATAGGAGTAGCCTAGAATTCCCTTCCCATAATTGTCAAGTTTAATCTGTTGGTCATATAATTTGCTTCAACAGGCCCTTCAGGGGTAATTACTATCAGTGGCTTTTGCATATTTTGAAGTGGTAACTCATTTGTGTTGGCATATCAAGCAGAAATAAATGAATGTGTAGCACCAGAATCAAATAGTATTGCTACAGGAATTGAATTAATATAAAACATACCAATAGCGATGTCAGCTCTGTCTACAGTAGCATCAACACTGACTTGATTGACTCTGGCAATGCTGAATCCCTTGCTAGAACCTGGAGTTTGTTGCTTGTTTTGGATGGGGTAATGGAAATCCTCTGTGGACACACATTGGCATAGTGCCCAACATGACCACACTTGAAGCATGTGGTGCCTGCACTCTGTCTTGTGGGTCTCGCCGGGGTGCCAGTGGGGGTAGCCTAACGAGTGTGTGGAGTCCGTGGAGTCCCCTATGGTGCTTATTGAGCTGGGCGCTGACCTCCTCCAGTACGAGTCGGTGTACCCTAGGGTGGAACATAGCGAGGACGAATGCTACTGCTCCCCTGCCCCTGAGTGATAGCCTTCCTCTTCATTTCCCCCAGCTAAACATGCTTGTGTACCCTAGGGTGGAACATAGCGAGGACGAACGCTACTGCTCCCCTACCCCTGAGTGATAGCCTTCCTCTTCATAGCCAGAGCCTTGTCAAGGCGTCTCTAAAATGATGGAAAGGTGTGAGCAACCAGTGAATACTGCAGTGGTCCATTTAGTCCCTCCATGAAGTGTTCCTGCTTCCTTTCATCATCAGCCACTTCATCTGGAGCATATCTTGATAGTTGAATAAATTTGTCTCGATATTCGCTGGCTGACATATTACCCTGCTTCAACGATAGAAATTCCTTCTTCTTGATTTTCACCAGTTCGACAAGAATATGATAATTTCTGAATTGTGTGGTTAATTCTGCCAAGGTGAAATTGTTGGCGGCATCAAGAGCAGCAGTGTAAGAATCCCACCAATCAGCAGCTAGGCCAGTAAGACGACCAAAAGCATAAAGCACCTTCTCCCGGTCAGAGCATTGGGCGATATTCAACATCTTCTCCACTGACTTCAGCCAATCATCAGCGTGCAGAGGATCTAGAGAGCTGGCGAATGTCGATGGCTTGTGGCTTATGAACTCTCGGTGCTTGTCCTGGGGTGGAACTGGTGGTGGTGGTGGAGGCATTGGTGCTTGTTGTTGTCGTACCATCCCTTCTTGCCTCATTTCTTGTCTCATCTCCTGCCTTTCCTAGCGCATCTCTTGATGTTCCTGCCGCATCTGAGCTTGCATATCCATCATAGTATTTGCCATCTGTTGCAGCATCTGCATCTGAGCTGCAACCACTGGATCTATCCTAGTCGATGGAGGATTCATAGGATTCATTTCTGCTTGCTGTTGTCTAATCACCCTCCAGTTGTGTGGGTTGGCAGGTAGATCGATTCTGCCTCCCTTCCTGGTATTGATCATCTGAGTTAGAAACACTTGGTAAGAAAGAATTGTAGATAAGACGAGTAACTGAGATAGAATCCTTTGGGGGTTTTATTAGCTAAGTAGATTATTGTGTCACCTACTAATGCTAATATATTACCTTATGGTGGTACATACTAGAATGCCATGATATACTATTTCAATCAATCAAAGAAGCATATCAGGCATTTACCAAAGGAAACAATCACCCAAACACTTTAGATAGAGAAAATAATTTTAAATGTCTTAGGTCTCCTTTCTCTTTAGATGGTCATAAATGTAGGATTCCAAAGTGTGAAATCCTCCTTGTCTTAGAATAGAAAATGTTGGGGACTTGTTCTCAAATACTATGAGTTAAGAACAAGGCAACACACAATGTTAAATGTTAATGTCCTTCGTCCTTCGAAGCATTATTTCCCTTAGGATATAATGATCTTCAGACAAAGGTTATGAAAGATATACCTTCATCAATGCGATATATATTAATACAAGTAGAAGTATATAAAATATAAAAGGCAACATAAACAATCATATAACATTATTAATTCATTCTCATTATATTATTTTGGAAAGATAGAAACAATATTGAATTACAAAAGATACCTTCGGCTTGATAGAAGGTAAAAGTACAAGCGTGACACAAAAGCGAATACCAGTCAGCTTGTTCAGTACGGGGGCATTGTTCATCTATTTATAGGCACAGGACGCAGCCTGTGAGAAATTACATTCATGCCCTTTACATTTATTATTGACTTATGGATAGCTCTTTAAGGACCAGATAGCCTTTTCCCCTTTAAGTCGGTTCCTTTTTCCACCATTTAGCCGAAGCTCCCCTGCGTGTAGCTTCGGAACAACTACGACCTTCGTCACGATCATGCTTTTAGCCCGAGTCCGAAGGTACCTGTTCATATGTCACACTTGGAAGATTTTGTTAAATCACGTTTTTGAGGACCTTCAGAGGACGAAGGCCCCCAATAGTATCCCCTCGTAGTATTAATTTGTTTAAGATAACGAATTCAGACTGCGACATGGACGAAGGCCTTAAGCCGAAGGTCCGAAAAAACACCTTCCCTTTGCTAGAATAGCAACAGTCAATGACAGATCGGGCCCCCCAATGTGGAGCGTGCTGAGCGTATAAATAAGAACTCGCACCAACCACATTTGATACGCTGCTTGTGCCATTTGATTTATTTTCTCAATTTCATAGCTCTTGCTCACTAACGCTTGCTAGTTTCTCAAGCTTTCTGAGCTTCGGTTAAAAAGACGCATTTTCTTCATCTCTGAAGGAGAAATGTCTGAAGACAAGAAGGTTGTTGCTGAGACGAAGCTAACTGAAGAGGAGAAGCTTTTTGAGGAGAAGAAGGCTATGAATCCTTACATTGCTGGATTTATTGAGTCAATGGCAAAAACAAATACAGAGAAGATTACTAAGGAGATACTGGAGGGCCTGTCTAAAGATACTTGTGACAGTGACAGTTATGATGCGGAAAGTGGGGGCAAAGTTTCTGAGGATCGACCTTGGAGACCAAGTCATGCAATTTTCGGAAAATCGACCATCAAGCAAAGTCACCTCGAAAACATGAGGGGAAGGTATTTTCGGGATATGTCTATTGTGAGGGCTGGCGGAGAAAACAACGTTCATGCGCCTGAGGAGAACGAAGTTGTGATTTTCCGAAGCTTCTTCAAAGCTGGGCTTCGGTTCCCGCTGAGCAGGTTTGTAGTTGAAGTGCTGAAAACCTACCAAATCTTCCTTCATCAATTGACCCCCAAAGCCATATTGAGGATGGGAGTCTTCGTCTGGGCAGTAAGAATCCAAGGGGTAGAGCCGAGCGCAAAGTGCTTCTGCAGCATGCACGAACTTCTATATGAGACGAAGGCCATGGGTAAAGAACAGTATCACAACAACTTCGGTTGTTATGGATTCATCGCCCGTCCCAACGCAAGCCACCTAGTGCCAACATTTCGAAAGAGATGGCCCGGGAATTGGATGGAAGAATGGTTTTATGTGAAGAACGACTTGACAGTGAGGGAGGACATCAAGGAGGTTATTATGCGCCCCATATGGTCCCGCTTCGGTCTCTGAAAGCCGAAGGTTGAAATTGATGACGCCGCCGAAGCGTGTCAGAAGGCGTTTGGTACTATCTACTTCTTCATCGGTACAAGAGATTTAATTCAAGAGCATATAGCATTCAGAGTATGGCCGCTTGTAGAGAACTGGGAAATGCCGAAGGAGACCATCACCAAGTCTAGCGAAGGTGAACTGGTGTGGCTGAAGTATACATTTAGATATGGGGATAAATTCGATGAACCAAACGATGACTGGCTAAAATGCATCGAAGTTACAAATGATGAGCTGCTTGGAGCTTATTCCAAGGCAGAAGATAATGCACTATCTACAGCCTTCGGAGGTCGGGGAAAAAAGAGAATAAAAAGAGTTTTTGACGTCATCGGCTTCGTCTACCCCGACTACCACTACCCGCTGCGGGGACAGGGGAAAAAGAGAAAAGCTACTTCTTTGGCCACCCCAGATGAACCTGTGTCGAAGGCTGCAGGCAAAAAGATGAAGGTACTTACCCACCGGCCGCGTTATATTGAACCGGCTGTGGTGCCTGAGTTTGGCGGGGAAGCTCCTTCAGCTGCTGAATCAAGAGAAACTGTTCCTCCCATGCAGAGGACTGAAGAGCCGACTATAATGCCGAAGGCACCTTCGGCTGAGTTAGTTGAAAAGAAGGTTGACAAAGATAAAGCTGAAAGGTCAAAAACTGAAGAATTAACAAAGATGCCAGGGATTTTAAGTCCTTCAACAGAAGCAACAGCGCTGAAGGCACAAAAGAGTTCTGCCACAACTCCTAGGAGAAGGAGGATGGTAAATGTATTAGATGTATTGGAAACAACCGACTCCATAAGTCCCGCTCCCACAGGGAAGGTTGCCGAAGCTGACAAAACGCAACCCAAAGCTGATACTAAGCAAATAGAAGTCAAAGCTACAATAACCCAGGCTGAAACCGAGGCAGGGCCCTCAGTGCCTGCTGAAACGAAGCTTGCCCAACCGAGCATGGGGCCGAAGGAATAATTCCAGATACTAATATAGCTTTTGAGAAAAATGTGGCCAAAGAAGCCGAATCCCTTACTCCCGAAGCACTCTTCGAAGGTTTTGATTATATCATTAGACATGCTTCGAGAAAAAGACTATTCGAAGAAGAAATTTCTGAAGCCAAACATTATGCCCGGGAATTGCAGTATCCGAAGGGGGCCCTAGTGTTTAATGGTACAACCGAATATGACTTTTTGTACTGCCTCTCGGACAATAAAGAATTATCGGTCTGTCGGGAGATGGCCAGAAGTATAGGTTTCCCGAAGCTCGAAGCTGGCCTTTGCGCCATGACAAAGGCCGATCTCGCAGATAGTCTTGCATACAACAGTATGAAGGTATAGAAATTGTGAATTTTGAAGCTTATGAACTCTAGAATGAAGCCTTTTATTCTCATGTTAATCCTTTTATTCTTTCTTGCAGGGCTTAATACTTAGCAACGCCCTAAGGGCGCAAAAGAATGCTAAAGACGAGAGCTGCACTATAGCTCTCAACAACCTTCGAACAGAGGTTATCAGGTTGAGAAATGAAGCCACGGAAAAAGATAAAATTCTACTTTCATTGGTGGACAAAGTAAAAGAAGACGAAGCTAGTTTCAAGGCTCAAGCTGAAATTTAAAAGAATGAGATCGAAGACCTTCGGAAATAGATGGCTGAAGCAAATGAAAAACGTGGTCTCGCAGAGGCCAACCGAGATATTAGTGAATACTGGAAAAATTATTTAGAAAAAACAGTTGAAGAACTTCGCGCATCCAAAGAAAGATGCTTCGAAAAATCCCTGGGCTGCGTGGAGAAGATAAGGGCTAGCTTCGCCAACGTGGGCGCCTATTCCAACGAAGATAACTTTATACGAGGCGACCCTGAAGGTGTTATCGAGTGGATAAGCGGAGAGGCCGAAGCTTTTGAAGAAATTTTAAGTGATCGCGGGGATGTCTGCGCATTCTCTGGTGCACGAGGAATTTCAGCCATCCTAGAGAAGGCGAGTTGCGATCATGTCAAAACCCTGAACCAGGCCGAAGCTGCCTTCTCCGTGGATGATACAAAAGATCCCTCCGCCGAAGCAAGTTTAATGGGCGGAAAATTTTACACTGACATCTCGGCAAATGGTGGTCGAGAAATGGCTCACGAAATAATGAAGAAAAGTGAAAAAGATATTCATGACGTTCGAGAAGCAGCGAAAAAAGCTGAGGAAGCTACAGAACGCGAGAGACGGATAGGTATTGTTTTGTGGCCTTTAGCTTCGGCGTTTGTTTTCGTGACTTCGGACTGATTAATTTTTTCTGCTACAGCTGAGCTACCTCCTCCACCGGAACCATTCGACCCCCTGGCTGACCCAGAAACGAAGAAAGCAATAGAGATCATCAATATGGATGAATCTATTGTTGACGAAGTTGTTACCAAGTTGTTAAATGAAGTTGCGGAGAAGGTCCTGAAAGAGGACTAGTACTCATTGCAAAAACATTTCTAGATGATCAATGTAACTTTTGCTGTAACAATACTGTAATATTCGATGTGCATATTTTTGAATATATTATGTAAATTATTTGTAATTCAGCTCTTTGCGATGCATGAAACTTTATGTACGTACCGTACTGTTTTTGAGCCTCTGGCGAAAAAACACCTTCCCTTCTTTTCATGCTACGTAAAGAAAAAGATCTGTGCTTCGCGAAAATATCCATGCTTCATAAAAACAACCATGCTTCGTAGAAATTTCTAACCTTCGTAAAAACATCCTTGCTTCATAAACAAGGAATCCCTTATTTTGCAACAGAGCTAACGAAGCTGTATTTTTCGACTTTGTGCCTTGGCATATTTTCATTTTTACAAAGCATTCCCCGAAGATCAACTTCGTAGTCAATTCGTGTCATAGGTGCGATATGATGTATGATGTGATGCTATGCGAGATGATGTGATGATATGATGCAAAGAATGATGCCAATGTCGAAGACTCACACCCACACGCCCACACTGAAACACACAATCTCTGCGTCCCCTTAGGAACGATCGATATCTCCTTGCCGTTTATTTTTCGGCTTCACCGCTTATTTTTCGGTGTAAGTTCTGCATTCCCTTAGGAACGTCTTTTGAACTTCTTCGCCTTCTATTTCGGCGGTATAAGTTCTGCATCCCCTTAGGAACGTCTTTTGAACTTCTTCGCCTTATATTTCGGCGGTATTTGGCTCTGCATTCCCTTAGGAATGACTTTTGAGCAGAAAACATACACTACGCTCTCTTAGGAACGACTTTTTGTAGCTTCAGTGAAACTTTGGCTGCGATTTTTAGCTCTGCATTCCCTTAGGAACGACTTTTGAGCTTCAGCAATTTTTGAGCTTCGTAAATATTTGAAGAAGATATATTTCATTCTAATAAAAGTGAAACTATTACAAGAAATTAAAACTAGTTCTGCATTGTTCCTTATTGAAATACAAAATGGCATAGAACATAAAAGTACTTTAGAGGTAGGATATCGCTCAATAAATGTGCTTTGATTCTTGCACAGTAATATTGACTGTGCGAGCTTCGGATTCCTCCCTGACTTCATGTTGCTCCTGAGAATACTGGCGTCCTTCTAGCTGGCTTCGAGAATAGGTCGGCTGTAGCGGTGGTGGGGGTGGGAGTTGTGGATAGGAAGCATGTGAGTGGCTAGCTGAAGTAGCAGAAGCTATGGAATGATTGCCCACATAATCTCTGGTATGTAGGGAGAGTGGCACGAAGCAGTGTGCAAGACCTGCTTCGGCTGGTTCTGCCGAGCTTCGGCTTCTGCTATCTCCTTTTGCTTCTAAATGGTGATTTGGCACATTCTTGTAGTATGGCCCTTATCCTCACCACAGAATAAGCAGTAGATATTTCTAGGCTGATCCCCAAATCTTCCCTCGAAGCCCCTGGCGCCTCTTCCCCTTGGACCTGGTGGCCTGAAAGAGCTTTGCTGTTGCCCCAAAGATTGTGTGGTGTATTGTGACCTCTAAGGTTGACTTCCTTTGTTGTCACTCTGAGTGGAATTATGGATTGACCTGACATGCCTCGGGTGGATTCTTCCTCCGAAGCCCCTGGTCATTTTCGAGAATCTATAAGCTTCCTCCCTTCTTTGGCGGAAGTCGTTGTCAGCCCGGATGTACTCATCCATCTTCTGAAGCAGCTTCTCCAGAGTTTGTGGGGCTTCCAGGCGAAGTATTGAGCAGTAGGTCTTGGCCTAAGACCCTTGATCATGGCTTCAATGACAATTTCATTGGCCACTATAGGTGCTTGTGCCCTTAGTCGCAAGAACCTTCGTACATATGCCTAAAGGTATTCTTCGTGGTCTTGCGTACATTGGAACAGAGCCTAAGTTGTGACCGGCTTCGTTTGAAAGCCTTGGAAGCTGGTAACCAACATGTCCTTATGCTTCTGCCATGACGTGATAGTCCCTGTCCGAAAAGAAGAATACCATGTTTGGGCTACATTCCGGATTGCCATGACGAAGGACTTCGCCATAACTACAGTATTGCCTCCATACAAAGATATAGTTGCTTCGTAGCTCATCAGAAACTGCTTTAGATCTGAGTGCCCATCATACATGGGAAGTTGAGGTGGCTTGTATGACGGGGACCATGGGGTAGCCTGCAGTTCTGCTGCCAAGGGAGAAGCATCGTCAAAAGTAAAGGTATCATGGTTAAAATCATCATACCATCCATCTTCGTTGAACAAGCCTTCTTGACGAAGCTCCTTGTGTTGGGGCCTTCGATCTTGTTCATCTTGAGCAAGATGACACACTTCTTCAGTGGCTTCATCGATCTTCCTTTGAAGATCAGCCAGCTGCGCCATCTTCTCCTTCCTTTTACTTGCTGACGGATTATTTCCATGTCCCTGATCTCTTGGTCCAACTCCTCCTCCTGGAGTGTTGGACTGGTGGCTTTCCTCTTCTGGCTTTGAGCCTCCCGAAGAGAAAGAATTTCCTGGTTTGGGTCGAGCGTCTGGAGTGCAACAGTCCCTAGCGCTGAAGCTTTCTTCGGCGACATGACGAAGGTCAATGCTTGCCGAAAGTGGTCGAAAGAGTTCACTGGAGGTGGGCGCCAATGTTAGGGACTTGTTCTCAAATACTATGGGTTAAGAACAAGGCAACACACAATGTTAAATGTTAATGTCCTTCGTCCTTCGAAGCATTATTTCCCTTAGGATATAATGATCTTCAGACGAAGGTTATGAAAGATATACCTTCATCAATGCGATATATATTAATACAAGTAGAAGTATATGTTGGGGACCTTCGGCATCCGAAGGTCCTCAAAAACAGGATTTAACAGTATTTCTGGAGTATAATGTGTGAACAGGTATCTTCGGATTCAAGTCAGCATCACAGTAGACCAGAGTAATACGAAGATCGATACAAAGCCGAAGGTGTGAGCAGGAAAGCTTCGGCGCGGTAGCAAAAAGTGAAACCGACTTAAAGATGAAAAGGCTATTTAAACCCCGACAGATTACTATAGAATTATTATCAAGTGTAAAGGGCATGAATGTAATTTTGTATGGGTTGTATCCCGTGCCTATAAATAGGAGAACAGTACCCCCGTTCTGTTCAGGCTGACTTGGCATTCGCTTTTTGCGTCACGCTTGTACTATCATCTCCTTCCAGTTGAAGGTACATTTGTAATTCAAAGATGTTTATGTCTATGTCTGATAGTAATATATAATTATTTATGTTATCTCTTATATTCTCTACATTTTATCCTTCGTCACTGTATAATAAATTTATGAAGGCACGCTCTTCATTACCTTCGTCCGAAAATCATTATATCCTAAGGGAAATAATGCTTCGAAGGATGAAGGACTTTAGCGATTAACATTTTTTATGTTGCCTTGTTCTTAACTCCTAGCATTTGAGAACAAGTCCCCAACATTGGCGCCCACCTCCGGTGAACTCACTTCCACTCTGAGTTTTTTGAACACCTTCGGCGATCATAAACCTTCGTTATGGCGCCGAAGAAGGCTTCAGCGACTGGGGTTGCAGCTCTGCAACCACTGGACCACAATCAGGAGACAGTCTCCCTGCGGGAGGCCCGAAGCCAGAAAAGGAAGGCTGTCAGCCCGACACCACCAGAGGACGAGATAGATCAAGAAATCAGAGATATGGAGATGCTTCATCAACAAGTACAGAGGAAGAAAGAAAAGATGGCCAGGCTAGCTGAACTGCAGAGGCAGATAGACGAAGCCTCTGAAGAAGTTCGTCATCTTGCCCAGGATGAGCAGCACCGAAGGCCTCAACACCAAGATCTTCATCAGGAGGGTTTTCCCAACGAAGATGACTGGTATGACAATTTCCATCATGGGAATTTTGTTTTTGATGATGCTTCTCCTCTGTCCGGTGAGCTGCAGGCTACACCTTGGCCTCCGTCCTACAAGCCGCCCCAGCTTCCCGTATTCGATGGCCACTCAGACCCGAAGCAGTTTTTGATGAGCTACGAAGCAACAGTATCTTCGTATGGTGGCAATGCTTCAGTCATGGCCAAATCTTTCGTTATGGCTGTCAGGAGTGTTGCTCAAACCTGGTATTCCTCCCTTCGACCAGGAACGATCACTTCATGGCAGAAGCTGAAGGACTTGTTGTTAACTAGCTTCCAAGGATTTCAGATGAAGCCGGTCACTGCTCAGGCTCTGTTCCAGTGCACCCAGGATCACGAAGAATACCTTCAGGCGTATGTCCGAAGGTTCTTACGTTTGAGGGCACAGGCACCAACGGTGCCCAATGAAATTGTCATTGAGGCCATGATCAAGGGGCTTCGGCCAGGACCGTCAGCTCAGTACTTCGCTAGGAAGCCTCCTCAAACTTTGGAGAAGCTGCTCCAGAAGATGGACGAGTACATTCGGGCCGATAATGATTTTCGCCAAAGAAGGGAGGAGGCTTTCAGGTTTTCTGAAATGACCAGGGGCTTCGGAGGGAGGTTCTACCCGAGGCACGTGAGATCAATTCATAACTCTACACAAAATGATGATAGAGGAAGCCAACAGCAAAGGCCACAATGTTCCTCACAGGCTTCGGGGCAACAGCAAAGCTCCTTCCGACCACCAGCTCCAAGAGGCAGAGGCGCCAGGGGCTTTGGAGGAAGATTTGGCGATCAACCGAGAAGAATCTTTTGCTTATTCTGCGGTGAGAACAAAGGCCATACTACCAGGATGTGCCATGTTACTATTCAGAAGCAAAAGGAAATAGCTGAAGCAGCAGCACAACAAGCTCAGCCGAAGCAGGTCATGCATACAGCTTCGTATCATTCGCCCTACATCCCAGAATATGTAGGCAATCATCCTGCAGTTTCTGTTGCTTCGGCGAGTCAGCCTCAAGCTTCCTGGCAACAGCCTCCGCCTCCACCTCCGTTGCAACAAGGCCAGCAACCAGAAGGGAGCCAGTATGCTCCACACCAGAGGGACTTCAGAGAGCAGTCCGAAGCTCGTACAGTCAATAGCACTGTTCCAGAGTCAAAGCACATCTATTGACAAATATCCTACCTTAATAGCAATCTTTTTCATTCAGTTTTATTTTCTGTAATAAAGGACATTGTTTAGGTTTCATGTAATTAGTTTCGTTGATTCCTACAAGGAAAATATATTTTCTTCACAGGCTTATATTGATTGAAGTTCAAAGACTTGTGATAACAAAGAGGACCTTCGAACTATCGAAAATTCTTCAAAGCAACAAAAAGTCGTTCTAAGGAACGCAGAGTAAGTTTGCCGAAGTCACAAAAAAGTCGTTCCAAAGGGAGTGCAGTGCAAGTTTTCTGCTCCAAAGTCGTTCCAAAGGGAATGCAGAGCATACAGCGAAAAGTCAACGCTGATACCGCCTAAGTAAAAGGCGAAGCGCGAAAAGTCAACGCGAATACCGCTGAAAGTAAAAGGCGAAGAAGCTCCTAAGGGAGGCTTACAGCGAAAAATAAACGCTGATTCCGCTGAAGTAAAAGGCGAAGAAGCTCCTAAGGGAGGCTTATAAAAGATTGTGTTTTATTGCAGGGATGCGTATGTATCTTCGGAATAAACATCATCTCACATAACATAACATCATCGCATCATTTCGCATAGCATAAGCATCATACATCATTTTGCACATGACACAAGAGGTGGACACATTATCAATCTACAGAGGAATGCTTTGAAAAAAGGGAGAAATCATAGTCACAAAAAGATACATCATTGATCTTCGGAAGTGTAGCTTCGGAAAAAATTTTCACGAAGCCTGGATATTATTCATCAGAGCATTGGATATTGTTGTGACAAAGAAAAATTCTTCTTCACGAAGCATGAAAAGAAGGGAAGGTGTTTTTTCGTCAAAGACTCAAAAGCGGTACGTGTAAAGTTTCATGCATCGTAAAGAATTGACTAACAAAAATAGGTATATTACATTTGGGGTTACAAAATATTACAGTATATTACATTACAGAAGTTTTCACAAAAATACTTAATCTTCTCTTAAAACGACTTCTGCAGCCTCGTTCAGGAGCCGATTGACGACTTCGTCCATAATATCTTCAACCATCTTTTTAATTTTGTCATCTCCTTTCGGCTGAGGGCCCGAAGACGCTTTAGCAGGATCTGAAGTAAGACAGGATACGGCTACATTGCTATTACAAATCGCAAACAAATCTTAAAGCCTAAGATTACAACACAATAAAAACTATTAGTTAATACCTAATTGACCTTCGGCCTCTGCGCTCTTTTCAGCAGCCTCAGCTACTTCTCTAGCATCGTGAATGCCCTTTTCACTTCTTCGAATAATTTCTCCGGCCATTTCTCGGCCACCATTATCCCAGATATCGGTAAAAAAATTTCCACCAATTATACTAGCTTCGGCCGAAGGATCTCTTGCATCTTCAAAGGACAAAGCAGCTTCGGATTGTGCTAAAATTTTTAAATGTTCGCAGCCCTTCTTCTCTAAGATGGTGGCAATCCCTCTGGCACCAGAGAAGGCACATATATCTCCTCGGCTATTTAAAATTTCTTCGAAGGCCTCAGCTTCGTGGTCGATCCATTCGATGGGACCTTCGGGATTGCCTCTCGTAATGTTTTCTTCGCTTGAGAAGGCGCCGACCCTGGCGAAGCTAGCTTTCAACTTCTTAACACACTCTATAGATTTGTTATAGCATCTCTTTCTGGACGAACGAAGCTCTTCAACAGTTATTTCTAGGTGATCTGCCCATTGGTCGCTGAGTTCTCGCTTTGTTTCTTCAAGTATGCGTTCTTCCTTGGCTCTGGCCAGTTGTTTCCGAAGATCTTCAATTTCGCGCTTCTGAGCTTCAGCTTGACCTCTAAAAGCAACTTCGTCTTCCTTTATTTTATTTATCAATGAGTGTAATATTTTATCTTTTTCGAGACCTTCGTTCCTCAGTTCAATAACTTCGGAACGAAGGTTGCTCAGGGCTATAGAACACCCTTCGTCTTCAGCATCTTTCTGTGCCCTGAGGGCATTGCTAAGTATCAGGCCCTGCAAAGAGAAATATGTGTGCGTCAATAGGTTTAAACAAACGGAAAATTTTGGACTCAACAAAAAATACAAGGATTTCATTTGTCGCACCTTTAAGCTATTGTAAGCCAGGCTGTCGGCCAGATCGTTCTTCGACAGCACCGAGAGCCCGTCTTCTAAAGTTGGGAATCCGAAGCTCTTACTCATCTCCCGACAGACAGAAATTTCCTTGCTGTCGGGGAGACAATACAAGAAGTCTTCTTCTCCACTGCCATTGAATATTAACGCCCCCTTTGGATATTTCAGTTTTTGGGCGTAGTGCTGGGCCTCTTGCTCTTCTTTTTCTGATAGTTTTTTCCCCGAAGCATGACGAACAATATAATCACGAACTTTGGGGGATGCTTCGGGAGCAATGACACCGGTTTCTTCAACAAAAGTTGGCTTTGTTATTTTTTCTGTCTCATTTTCCAAGGATTTTATCTTTGCAGGCTCTGAGGGCCCAGCTTCGGCTTCAGTCTCTTGCCCTGGAGCTTTAGAACCAGAAATTTCAGTTGTTGTTTCAGGAATGACAGCAGCCTTCTTCGGAGGTGTGCTCGAAGATTTGATCGTTTCCAGTACATCTAGCACATTAGCCATTCTCTTTCTTTTCGGAGTCACTGCTGGCACTTTTTGATTTTTTACTGTCTCAATGATTGCTGCAGGACTCAAAACTTCTGATGTTTTGGATCCCTCAGTTGCTTCTTTTACTTCTTCCATTTTTTCTGTTGTCGGCGCTTCGGCCTTCTCTTTCGTTTCTGATAACAAAATCTTTGATTGTTCCAATTCTATCTTTGTTGGCACTTCGGCCGTTTCTGCGACTTCTGGCAGCAAGGTTGGCTCGGTTGGTTTTTCAGCTTCGGTGGCCGAAGAAGTTTCTCCGGTAAACTCAGGCACCGAAGCTGGTTCAATATAGCGCGGCCGATGTGTAAGGACCTTTATCTTCTTTCTTTTCGGTTCTGGCTCGCTAGGAGCAGTTGCAGTTTCTTCTTTTGCAGAAGTTGTGTTTTTTCTCTTCTGCCTTCGAATGGGATAGCAATAGTCAGGGTAGACAAACCCGATTGCATCAAATACCCGATTCAGCCTCTTCTTTTTTCGGCCTCCGAAAGCTGCTGACATTGCAGTGTCTTCAGCCTTCGAATAAGCCCCAAGCAGTTCATCACTTAAATTTTCAATACTTTTTAACCAGTCATCATCTGGCTCAACGAATTTATCTCCAAATTTAAAAGTGTACTTCAACCTAATAAGTCCACCTTCGTCGGCCTCTTTTACGGTTTCTTGTGGCATTTCCCATTTCTCCGCGAGCGGCCATACCCTGAAGGCAATATGCTCTTGTACTAAGTCTCTCGTTCCAATGAAAGAGCAGACTGCGCCGAAGGCCCTCTGGCATTCTTCGGCAGCTTCATTCATTTCAACCTTCGGCCTCCGAAGGCCGAAGCTTTGCCAAATAGGGCGCATAGTTATACCTTTGATATCTTCCCGTACTGTCAGGTCATTCTTCACATAAAACCATTCTGTCATCCAGTCGCCGGGCCATCTCTTCCGAAAGGTTGGCACGGGGCAGCTTGACCCGGACCGAGAAACGAAACTGTACCAGCCAAAATTATTGTGATACTGTTCCTTACCCCAAGGTTTTGTCTCATATGATAATTCGTGTATATTACAGAAGCTTTTTGCATCAGGCTTCAGACCTTGGCTTCTCACGGCCCACACGAAGATATTCAGCTTTATAATTGCCTCGGGGGTAAGTTGATGGAGATAGATTTCGAATATTTTCAGCACCTCCACAACGAAGCTGCTCAAGGGAAATCGCAGTCCAGCTTTCAAAAAGCTTCGGTACACTACGACTTCATTCTCTTCGGGATGTGGGCAAGTTTTTTCCCCTTCGTCCGCCCTCACAATGGACAAATCCCGGAAATACCTTCCTCTCATATTGACAAGATGATTTTCTTTGATAGTTGATTTACCATAAACTGAATGACTTGGTCGCCAGGGACGATCTTCGGAGTCTTCACCACCACTGTCCACATCATAGCTGTCACTGTCACCAGTATTCTCAGACAAACCTTCCAGAATCTCCTTGGTGATTTTTTCTGTGTTGGTCTTTGACATCGCTATAAGAAACCCCAAATTTTTCTCTTCGTCGAGGCTCAGCTTCGTCTCAGCAGCAGTCTTCTTATCTTCGGACATCTTCGGAGATGCTAAAAAACTATTTTCAAAGCCGAAGCTTCAAAACTAAAAGCTTAGTAAATCTTAGTGCACAAGAGCTAAAAATTGAGTGAGTGGGAGCAGTTGGCCAGAGAGCGTATCAAATGAGTTTGCGGTATGGCCGTATTTATATGCCAAGTGCGTTGAAAATTGAAAGTCCCCGCTTGTCAGTGAATGTTGCTATTCTAGCAAAGGGAAGGTGTTTTTTCGGACCTTCGGCGTAAAGCCTTCGTCCATGTCGCAATCTAAATTTATTATTTTAAACAAATTAATATTGCGAGGGGCTACTGTTGGGGACCTTCGGCATCCGAAGGTCCTCAAAAACAGGATTTAACAGTATTTCTGGAGTATAATGTGTGAACAGGTATCTTCGGATTCAAGTCAGCATCACAGTAGACCAGAGTAATACGAAGATCGATACAGAGCCGAAGGTGTGAGCAGGAAAGCTTCGGCGCGGTAGCAAAAAGTGAAACCAACTTAAAGATGAAAAGGCTATTTAAACCCCGACAGATTACTATAGAATTATTATCAAGTGTAAAGGGCATGAATGTAATTTTGTATGGGTTGTATCCCGTGCCTATAAATAGGAGAACAGTACCCCCGTTCTGTTCAGGCTGACTTGGCATTCGCTTTTTGCGTCACGCTTGTACTATCATCTCCTTCCAGTTGAAGGTACATTTGTAATTCAAAGATGTTTATGTCTATGTCTGATAGTAATATATAATTATTTATGTTATCTCTTATATTCTCTACATTTTATCCTTCGTCACTGTATAATAAATTTATGAAGGCACGCTCTTCATTACCTTCGTCCGAAAATCATTATATCCTAAGGGAAATAATGCTTCGAAGGACGAAGGACTTTAGCGATTAACATTTTTTATGTTGCCTTGTTCTTAACTCCTAGCATTTGAGAACAAGTCCCCAACAGTATATAAAATATAAAAGGCAACATAAACAATCATATAACATTATTAGATCATTCTCATTATATTATTTTGGAAAGACAGAAACAATATTGAATTACAAAAGATACCTTCGGCTTGATAGAAGGAAAATGTACAAGCGTGACGCAAAAGCGAATACCAGTCAGCGTGTTCAGTACGGGGGCACTGTTCATCTATTTATAGGTATAGGACGCAGCCTGTGAGAAATTACATTCATGCCCTTTACATTTATTATTGACTTATGGACAGCTCTTTAAGGACCAGATAGCCTTTTCCCCTTTAAGTCGGTTCCTTTTTCCGCCATTTACCCAAAGCTCCCATGCGCGTAGCTTCAGAACAACTTCGACCTTCATCACGATCATGCTTTTAGCCCGAGTCCGAAGGTACCTGTTCATATGTCACACTTGGAAGATTTTGTTAAATCATGTTTTTGAGGACCTTCGGAGGACGAAGGCCCCCAATAGAAAAGATATGAATAGTCAGAGTAGAAAAGCAAAAGGTGAGACATGATAAAGATAAGTGTAGTAAGAATCAGAGTAAGGTAAGTAGGTAAGGGTTTTGTCCAGTTCTATCTAGGTTTCGTCCTACAGTCAACATTTGTTTTGATACCACTTCTGTCACACCCGGATTTAAAGGATAAAGCCAGATGCGTCTCATATGTGCGCCAAAGAAGAACATCAAATATAATGACAAAGTGTAGAGATATAAATGTCATAAGGATCATTATTACCTAGATATAAATGTCATAAGGAACAATAAAGCGAACTAAATATTATTCCTTGGTGCCATCAAGCTGATTGGGAGACACCACCTAGATAAGCTCGTACTCCTCATTGTAAGGCTCCTCCTAGACCACCTGTTCTTCTCCTGTGGGGGGTTTATATATCGCAAGAGTGAGCTCACAAAAGATCATAGCTCAACAAGTTGTGGGGAATAATGTGCATGAACTCACCGAAGGTGGGAGTTCATGTGAAGTGTAATGCTGATCGACAAATAAGGGTTAAAGCTGAACATTGCTTTTAATAAGTTGGTCAAATTTTATTAGCAGTTACTACATGTAAGTAGATACCAAACCAGAGTAATAATAGATCAAAATTAATAATAATCACAATGCGATGCATATGACAAATTCAATTTAATTCCATAAATTAATCATGCAAGAGTCTTGAGCTGCTCATGACTGTGAGCATGGCTAGTATACCAGTTTTACACTCTGCAAAGGTTGTACCCTGTACCCACAAGTCGTGTATCCCATCTAGCTTGGGTTTGCAAGGCCCTTAGACACTGCTGAGGTGAATGGCTAGGGATCCACTACGAGGCCTTTACAAAGTTCCACTAGCTTCAGAAAACCTGCTACAATTTCTAGGAAGAGCAATGCAGGAATCCTCGGTGTGACCGCCATCGCAGCAAAATCAACCCGAGAACCTCCCTACACGCCTACTCCCCTACTGCCATTGCCCCTTTCAAGTAAGGTAGTCCTCCACTAGCTTTCCTAGTTAGTCAGCCAAGGGTGTCCCATTCCACCCTTGTGGTGACACGTGTTTCTCAAGTTAAGCTCGATGTTCCAATTAACATAATTGTCTTATCACGAACAAAAATAAAACAGTAATAAAGAATGGTCATGTGTAATAGTTATCTCAACACCCAAAACCATATATAGCAATAGCAAAGTCTACCCAAAAGTTCAGGGGTAAATAAGGTGAAAACATAACCAGACTAGGGTGGCCTATTAGGTCCCATCAAAATTAAGCCTATGCATGATAAAATGATTATAGAGAACATTATTGGGTAAATAAAAGTGGTCAAGGGCACAACTTGCCTTCAATGAGCTCCTGCTCAGCAACTTCTACCTGCTGAACACCCAGATCCTCAGCCACTGGCTTGTCTACTCGCCACAATACAAACAAACATGGTACAAGGGAGAAATTAACATCACACCAAACATGAATACATAATAATCTACGCATCATAACGAGATCGTAGGAACAAAAATCACTAAATTCGAAGTATTTATGTGTTTGGTACAACATTAATTAAGTGGTAAATTCTAATATGGGTTTCGTGTTAAAAGAGTGGTACTAAGTGATAGACAATATTAATACAAAATTATAGGAACTAGAATTAATTTCCTAGGAATTAAACAAGTTTCTACAACTATTTTTACATTAAAAAGTATTTTCTAACTGAATTTAATATGATTTTCTGCTTCTCTGGACCGAGCGCACCATAATCAGAAAACACAGGGGCGACTACGCAAAAGTTTCCTAGACTCAGTCTACCTCCGAGATGTATTGTGGATTGATTCACTAGAAACTAAGGGGCTTTTCAATAAAATGGCATAGCGAAGGGGTATCGGGTAACCCCCGCCGTTGGATCTGGCTCAACGCTTGGGATTAGGTTCCTAGATCTAAGGATCAGCGTGCCATGATAGCTGTAGGATCATAGATCTACGACCCAGTCTCAATGCAACCCATCAGCTGCGCCCGCCCTAATCACGATCGTCTATGCCTGATCCAACGGTCTGGAGACCTCACACTCGTTTAAACCCCAAACACGGTGGCGCTGCCCCTCCACGTGACGGACCTTGCCGGAGACATCCAATTCCTGACCCCCGACACTCTAAAACCCGATCCAAACACTGCTACGCGATGCGAGGCGGAAAGAGAAACGTGGGGAGGGAGTAGTACCGGCTTAGTGTGGCGTGGAGCTCCCTACGCACTGTGAGGGTAACACGACGGCGGTTATCCCAGCGACGGCGAGGAATTGCCTGTGCCCATCTTGATTCCACGTCTTGGAGGGTTCACGCCCACACTCCCCAAGTCCCGGTGAAGAACCCCGAGTAGCAATCAGGGTGTGGGCGACGTTGTAGTCGATTTGCCCTCGCGGTGGCTCCCTTCTCTCCCTCCGAGCTCGGCGATGGGATTCGGGGTGTTGCGAGATTGCGCGCAATGGCGGGTCTAGAGTTGTGGATGCTTGATTCATATAGCCCGAGGCATCCGATGGTGGTTACGCGAGGTTTGTTAGAGTCAATGCCCGGATCTCATGCTAGAATCGCGGGCACATCTGTAACACCCTGAATTTGGGGGCTATAAAATTTCTTTCTAACTATCTACCAAATTCAGGTGTTACTCTTGTATCTCTCTCTAGTCTCTCTCTCTCTCTCTTTTGAGTAGATTTAGCTTAATTAGTGAGGGATTTATTAGTTATTTTTGTCAAAACAATATGAGTCATGAAATGTTGCATCATGTTGAATTAGTTTGAATTGTTGCACATGTTTGAATTAGTTTGAATTTGAAACTTGGTTTGAATTTAAATTAAAAACCCTAGAGAAAATAAAATGGAAAAGGCATTGGAAAATCCTTGGAAAAAGGAAAAGCCATTTCAGCTCGAGTAGCCCAACTCGGCCCACTTAAGCCTCGCGCGCGTGCGCCCACCACCCATGACAGGCAGACCCCACCTGTCGGCGCCAGCCCACGCCCGCACGCTCTCCTCTCTCTTGCCCGTTGCCCAGTGGGGCCGACCTATCAGCACCGACCCAATCTGCACACGCACAACTTCTCTTGCTGTCCCGTGGGTCCCGCTTGCCAGCCCGGCCACCCGTTCACTCGTCCGCCCTCACTGACCGGTGGGTCCCGTCTGTCGGACCCTTCCCCTCTGAACCGCCCGCGCACGACCCGCGCGTCGCTGTGGACTCCACACCCATGACGCACGCCGAGGCCACGCCCATCCCCACCCCATCCTTTTTCTAGCTGCCCAGCACCCGCTCGCCCTCCTCTTCCCTCACTCGCGCACTCGTAACCCTCAGCACTCTCCTCGCACCGCGCGCACGCCCAGGGAGTTCCGCCACCGTTCGCTGTGTCCGTGCGCCCGTTCTGCCGCCGTCGTTGGACGCTCGCCGCGCCTGTTGCCTCAGTTAGCTCCGCCTTGTCATCCGCAACTCGGGACGCCCTTCGGTTTGCCCCCTCCCCCTCTGGTTCGCCTGGTCCATGCTCACCAGTTCATTGTCACAGCTCCGCCGCCGTCGACCCGTGTCATCACCATGCCCCGAACGTCGTTTGTGCATTCCTCAGACTTCCCTCAAGGTAACTGTGGTAGAACCTCCCAAGTTATTGGGCCCACATGCACCTATCCTCGTCTCAAAGACCTCAGACGGCTATGCATGTGCACCGGATAACTTAACAGGATCCGTCCGAGGGTCCCAAGGACCCTGGATAAACCACTTACAACCAGGATCACAAGATTAAGTAAACAAAAATCACACACCAACATTTTTGCAGCAGAATTTCTTTATTATAGAAGTTACAAGTTACAACAAATTTACATTATGTTTATCGGAGTGATTACAAAAGTGATTCAAAGAAATAAACTTTGAAATGTTATAAATTATTTATAATTTTGAAATATATGCTAGCTCAATGATAATCCTCAATAAGAAGTATAGAAGAGGTACTTAGACTTATAAGAAGGTCATGCCCACCGGCGCTTAACACCATTCACAGCAGCACAAATCTAGTACCTGCAACAACATGGGTTCGAAAACCCTCAGTACGAAGTGCACTTTCGCAAGTCTTACCCGACTAAGGAAATATGACTCTCAAGGATATGCTGGTTAAATAGGAATCAAGGAAAAGGCTTTAGCAAGAATCAACTTAGATACTTTTGTAGAAATAGCTTACTAAAGTGAGTCTTACTTTCAATATTTTAACGCCAGATTAAATATTAATAGACTCTAGTTGCATCTAGTCTAATTTCACCATCTCATCAATACAACATCATTTTTAATCATAATGTTCACATCCTGACCTAGGTTGCAGGTCAGAGATCAAGTCTCCACTGTTCGGGGATAAAACGACGATCCGAATCGATTTACTCAGCTGAGGATCTCTAACCACACGACATATGTTTCTCGTAACTCTTGCATATGTCTACCATTCCCACGGATCCTCCACTACATGAATAGGTCCGCGCCACACGAGAGCACACCA
The DNA here is from genome assembly GCF_902167145.1 of Zea mays. Lineage (NCBI taxonomy): Eukaryota > Viridiplantae > Streptophyta > Magnoliopsida > Poales > Poaceae > Zea > Zea mays. The sequence continues at coordinate 124,658,038 of NC_050096.1, read as the reverse complement.
CCCCTTTTAGGCGGTCCTTTGCCAGGAGGGTACATGCCACTCTCGACATCTCTCCACTCCCAGTGCGCGATTGTCTTTATATGTGTAACACCCCATCCAATCCCTAGACCGGTGGTACTTACTCCTGGCAACTCGCTAGGATCAAATATTGTCCCCACAGACCAACACGGGTCTTTTGTGCGCACTTTGTCCTCACTCATGCGCACCCGAGAAAACTTCTCGGTCGGTCACCCATCCCAAATTGCTCCAAGCCAAGCACGCTTAACTTGGAGGTTCTTTTGAGACAGGCTTCCGAAAAAGAAGATGCACCTTATTGGTATGAATACTCTATTAATTCTATTAAGCCTTGGGCCAGGATATCCCATCCCAGGGGTTAGGATATCACAATATGTATGGAATAGTCGGGTTCAAGCTTACCCTGTCCCATATCCAAGGCATGTGGCCAGTTAAGATAGTCCTTGATCATATAGGCCTACATACGCATCCAATCCTTAATTAACCTGGGTGGAGCATCACCTGTTCCTAGCCCAAGTCTCGAGTTAAGTACTTCCATCTTTATAATTGTTTTGTGTTCCTAAAGTTGAAAAGAGCATTATAGGGAACTTTGCAGTAAGATCCCACCAAGCTCCCTACAAAAATATTCTTGCAGGTAGAAGCCATCCTTCCTCGAGATAACCCCTGAGCTAGGCATTACTGAAAAAGACAACCCCTATCCACAAGATCTAAGCAGGGCTAAGCATTTTTGTAAACAATATTTGATACTTCCAAAGTAGTATCTATAACAGGAATGAATATCAAGGTAGTCAATGCATCAAATAGTTTCCAAGCAATTCCTATAAACTTAATGCACATTTCACTAGACTTAAGTGTATAAAAGTCTTTTTAAAAATACAAGGAAGGGGTAAATGCACCGGGGCTTGCCTAGAAAAAACACTACGTTAGTGTTTGTTAGCCGACGATCACTTGATGTCCATCCTTAGCCTTGGCACTCATTTAGTTTGTCCATCTTTAGGTTCGTCCGACTGATGACGTCGTCTTGCGGAGTTGTCCAATCTCTGCATTATCCTAGGGCCGACTTGGGTCGTCTTCCGCATCACGTGATTAATTATCGTACCTAAATGAAATGCATGGTGCATATGAATGGATATAAGCAGGAATATCACAAGGTAATTAAGGCTACACCGAAGTGGATTAAACACTTATGACAAGGCATTGCAAACGGTAACTATCAATATATTATCACTTACGACAATAATGCTTCTCCAACTTAACCAAATATAAATCAAACTAACAGAACAAGACATTACAATGAACATCTATGTGTGAAAGAATTTTTTTAACTTATTATTAACTCTTCTAACATTATAACTTGTTAAGGGCACCTGCATTTGCTATAGTTTCCGAAAGTCATATAAATAGACTTAATGATGTTACTTGCTTCCTAATTAATTTGGGTAAGAATAATTATTTATTTATGACGGTTATTCTATTAATAAACCTAGAGAGTGCGATGACTGATATGTCAGGGCATCAACTTTATCAGATAACACACTTAGCACAATTAACAATAACATAGGTTTTCGGCTAATTGCTAGAAAGACTAATTCCAAGCCACAAGTATCATGACTGGTATATCTATCCTATTCACTAATAATTCGATGAGTAGTAGTAGTAGCAAACCAGAGTACTATTACTAATCCACCACAAATTCCACAAAAACAACGATGACTTAGGTTCTGACTTTCTACCAGACATATTATTTAATCGATTATAACAATGATATGTATGCTACAAACAAGCTAATCATCGTAACCATTGCATCCATACAAATTACTATTTATCCAACTAACAGAAACAACGGATCGACTTACCACGACTAAACTCGACGCGACGTTCGCGAACACAGTGATGGTTTTGGGTTCAGTCTTTCTATCGGATACACAAGCGTCACCCGAACCTCGCTTGCTTTTGCCCAACATCCGGAATTCTCTCCTCACAAGCACACATAAACGTACAAATGATTAGCATCAAATAAATCGACGTCGGGTATAGATACTAACGAGGAATAATCACAAGGAGACAGTGGGTCCTCACTGGGGTTCGACGAGGTCACGATTGGGGCTGCACAGACCAAGGTGTACCACGCTACGACATTTCATCGAGTACTTGACAGACACTGCACGGACCTCACTTTCCCCTACATCTAACTCAGTCTTCACACCTCCAGGCTTTCTCCACCCATGCAGTACACAGCAACAGCTGATCATCCTCGTGGAGAAGTCCAGCAAGAAGCCAATGTCTCATGCCTTGCATCCCACCGTTGCCATCTACTACCCTTCCGATGATCAGGAGCTCCTATTGAGGTCGAAGAGGGACTTGCAGGTATAGAATGATAGTTGCTGCTACGAACAAGCTAGATAAGACGTTCGTGGCGGCAGGCGAGCCCTTGTGCGCGCGGAGGGAAAGAGTCGAGGAAGACGAGTCTGATGGCTTGGGAAATAGGAGTTCGCAACGTGGGGAGGAAACCGTGCGTCTGAACGAGAAATCGAGCGTGTGGTGAGGTGGGACATAGCTCAACGATAGCTTGGAGAGGATGTCTGGGGTGCTGGTAAGCTTCGGAGTTGGAGCCAAGCTGGAGCAGGGCGCGACGGCCATGGCGAGGGAGCTCAACGAGGCGAATTCCGAGCAGAGGCCAGGGGTGCACGCATGGGAGATGGGAGAAGCCGAGCGCCATGGAGGATAGATGGAGGGAGAGAGAAGCAGGGAGGGCACCCGAGCGAGCTGGAACCAGAGGGAGCTCCGGCCGGACGTGAGTGGAGGGCCATGGGAAGGAGGCCGAGTTGGAGCACCGCAGCGCGGGCAGGGAGACAAACGCCTTGGAGAAGACACCAATGACTGTTCCTAGATCCGGAAGGAGCCACGATGGCAGCGACAACGAAGAGCATGTGCCTCCAGGGACCTTTCCGCGTGACACCGCTGGTGGACGCCGGCGCCTGTGGCATGGAGCCGGGCACCCGGCGGAAGCGGGTGGAGGGGGAGAATAGTGGCAGCCGTGGGGACGGGGAGCAGGAGGAGGCGAGGACGAGGCTCTCCATGCCGTTGGGCCAAACCGCGCTACATGACGCACTAAGGTCTCTACATCCCATGCTTGCTCACGCTAGGTATTTGCTCGCGTGGTGCCGTGGCGGCCAGGAGATAACGACGGTGTTGAGCAGCGAGAAAAATAAGAGGGAGAGAGAGAGCGACGTGAGGATAGGGATGGGCTAGGATATTTTCCTTTTTTTATTTTCTTTCTTTTTTACTCAAGCGATACAGATATCCCTAATTCTGAGATTAGGGTTAAAAAGAGACATAAACGAGTTGGATCCGGACAGTACTAGATACAAAATTTGGATAGAATTTGATTTAGTGAACACTCTGGAATTCAAATGAATTTTTCCTAGTTACTTATATCCGAAGATTTGGATCTAGGCGAGAAACGACAGACCGAGTTAAACTGATTTCGGCTTCGATATTTTGTTAATAGATATTCGATTTAGTGGAACCAAAACGAATTTCGCCGCTATTACGTGTTAAAGTCTGCACGTGTGGGCAAGCAGACGATAAACACCTGAGGTGTTACAGTAACCGTCCTAACCCTGCCCTCATTTTCCCCTGTCCTGCATTTCCTCGCCCGCGATTGCTCGCCGGAGAGTTCCTCGGTCCGCCGAGGAGTCCCCTCTGTCGTCCGGTCGCCTCAGTCCCCTTTACACAACCCGACCCCGCCATAGTGCTCGCCAAGTCCTCCCTAGCCTTTCAAGCTATTCAGACCAACCTCTTGCGCCCTAGGAGCCCCGGTTTGCCTCGCCTCCGGCGACGCCGCCGCCGTGTCCGCGGGGAGCGCCGCCCCTGGCTACCCGGTGAAGCTAAAGGCCCCTAGCGTGCATCCTATCCACCCAAATCTAACTGGATGACCCAATTTCAATTAAGCCAGACCTAATCCCAACCGCCCGAACTGGATCCGACCGCTCAGATCTACTCCCTCACCCGCGCCCTACAGTTGGGCCCAGTCGGTCAGGCCGCCTTGCCCCTCAGGTCGCTGACACCCTGAACCCACCTGTCAGCGCTCGCCCGTCCACGAGCGCGCACGCTCGTCCGCGGATTTGATCTCGACCGTTGATTTTAGATCTAGCGGCTCAGCAGGCCCGATACCCCATCGCATGTAAATTTGTTAAAGAAACCCTCGGCTTTGTTGTAATTAACCTGCCGTCCCGAAAACTCGCGCGCAGGCCCCTGAGTTCTTATAAACATACCCCTGCCCTTTTAAATAATCACATAATTGGACCTAGTTTTATATTTCAAACTTCAAACTTGTTTCTTTCATATCTTTTTCATATAAACTCCAAGTTGAGTGGTTCAAATTGCAAAATGTTCATAGAAATATTCTCTGTTCAAACATATTATGTTCATCCACATTCTATGCACTCTAATTTTATGTTTAAACTATAGGTTAGTGTATGTGTTGATTTATTCACTTAATAAAATAAATAAAAAGGAAACCTAGTGGTAAATAGATGTTTAATATTGTGAAGATAATAATGTGTGGTGTATGAACTTATCCCTGGTTTAAATTTGATGTCTCATTAAAATAAGTGGAATTAGATTATTTAATCATGGAGAGGTTCATTCGATTTGGTTTTGTTAGTCACCCACCTTGGGGAGGTGTACTGCGTTTGTACGAGTGGTGAAACCTAACGAGCAGCTATGCACCAGGGGAGTCTTTGTAAAGGCTACATAGTGTATCCCTGGCCATTCACCTCGGTAGTGAAGATCGGGTCTGTACAACCCAAGCTAGAAAGGGATCATGACTCGTGGGTAAACTGAGCAACCTCTGCAGAGTGTTAGAAACTAGTATATCAGCCGAGCTCACGGTTAAGAGCGGCCTTGGGATCCTATTTGATTAGAAAAACTTTGGTTACTTCTGTGATAATGGTTAATGATTATAATTCTGAGCTCTGGTATTTCCTCTTGGAGGGAGTACTTTTGGGTAATAACTGGCTTTATTGCTAAAACTTGGCTTTACTAATAATAATAAATACTTTACCAACTAAAAGCAACTACTTAACCCCAACTCCACATACAGCTAGTCCACTTTAGCCAAACTGGACATTTGTTGAGTATGTTGATGTGTACTCACCCTTGCTTTACAAACCACCCCACCCTAGGTAGTCCCCACCGTATTCCGTGCTCAGGAGGAGATGCTGGCAACATGGAGGACTTTGAGGAGTTCTAGGACTACGACGAGTTCTAGTTTTTCTTAGTGGCAAACCCCTGGCCAGCTGCCTGTGTAGCCCTTATCTACTACGTTTCGTATTTTTGCACTTTGATGATATTAATGACTATGCTATGTATTAGAATCTATGGATGTCTTGGACATCTTGTTGTAATAAAAGTACCTTGCCACTATTTATTTTGAGCAATGTGTGATGATGTCCAATTATGTAATCGCTGTGTACGTGAGTTTCTGATCCTAGCACGTACATGGTTCGCATTCGGTTTGCCTTCTAAAACCGGGTGTGACATAAGTGGTATCAAAGCCTTGCTGACTGTAGGACCACTAACCTAGACTAGAATGGTCGCCCTAAGGACTATAGACCTCTACCCTTACCTTGACCCTTTAGTGTCATTTCAAAAGTTGGTCTCTTGACCAATTCTATGTTATTACTCATCTTACAAAATTTTGTCTCACTTTTCTTTCTGTTTACTTGCTGGTCTCATAGTTCTACTGTTACTCTTGTGCTTACGATGTCTTTTGTAGATGGCTCGTGTTAGATGCACTGCATGTAAGTCGGTGATCCCCTTTTTGCCCTCTCGCCTGGTGGATCGCCCACTGCGCCGCACGGTGACAGGTCAGTCTTGCCACCTGGAGAGACTGCATCATTGCCTGCACTAGGAGCAGGAGCAGCAGGACTCTTCCCCCTCGCCTCAACAGGAGGTGGAGTCTGGGAGGCAGCCTTCCCCTGCACCTCAGCCAGAGAGGCCCCCTACACCACCACAGGGCATTCTAGGTGCTGGAGGAGACCCTAACGGAGACGACGACGACGCTGGTGGCAGTTCGAGCCAAACACGGAGCTCTCGGAGGAGCAATAGCTAGAGGGATGGATCACTAGACCCATCACTCGCGACGCCGCTCATGGGTGTCACTTCCACGACGCTATCGACACCTTGCTGCATCGCGCCTTCGACAGATACACTTGCTCCATTGAGTACCGTTGTGTAGTCTACCAGCTTCGTCGCGGGTTATACCCAGACTAGTGGGAGGCTACTTGCTTGGTGCGCCGTCCAGACGATGATCTCCGCGGTGCAGAGGCCTTCTCAGAGCACTATTCTATCACTGAGAGGGATACTGCCGAGGCAGCCATGCAAGATGTAGCATGACGTGCACTTTCGCAGTATTGCTGGTTGTTCAGCGGGGTAGCTGATGGCCTCGACCTGAAGTACTACCCTCGTCGTTCGACCGATAGTGCTGGAGGTGTGATTGTCTCACCCGTTGGTGAGGGCAATCCTAGGCTGAACAACATGGTCAACCTGGTCACCGTGCTCAACACCGAGCTGGACCACGCCGTTGATGAGTTGGGCAAGGTTCGAGTGGAGGATGGGGAATTGCGTGCTGAGCGCGCAGCGTGCCATTATCTGGATGGTGGTTCTGCTGCCCCTGTCGGGATTCAGCACCCTTACCGTTCGCCGCCCTGTGGTCGCTTTGATTATGGTACCCCTGACTGCAGGACCCAGATAGATTTGGATCCATAGATCGACAGAGTTGGAGTCTGTAATAATGCTTAAGTCAGTGTCTTAGGCTCAGTTAGTCTTAGTTAGAGTTAGTTTGCTTGTTCTATGTCTTGATGCTTGTCGTGATGAACTTGTAATGAAGTGGATCTTTGTAATGATTGTCATCAAGGTGTGGGCATCCCCTGCAACTTGGTGTAGTTATTAATAAAGTCAGTTATTTAGTTGGGCCACCCATTTATTTCCACTTACCTCTTTATCTGAGAAGCTGTGTTGGGAGTCAGTGAAGATGATCAATTGTTCAGTGCTAGGAAGACTTCCATATATCTTTTCTTATGCTGAACGACTGCAGAGTCAGATCTGATATATGTGTGTGCTTTTTACAGATGTCTGAGAACAGGCGCAGAAGTGGAAGGCGTGCTCAGCAGGAGCAGGAAGCACCCCAGGAGGAGGCAGCTCAGCAGTGGTTGCCACCGCCACCCCCGATGACTATTGAGCAGATGTTCGTCATGCAGACCCAAGCAGTCCAAGCAATTTGTCAGACCTTAGTAGCAATGCAGTAGGTGCAGCATCAACCACCCCCACCTCAACCTCAGGTGCAAGTACAGATGCACAAGTGCCCAGAGACAAGCGAACCGAATTCATGAGGGGCCATCCCCTGTCATTGCCCATTCTATAGATCCCATGGACGCCGAAGATCATCATAAAATATTCATTAGGAAAAAGAAGTGTTTGTCAGTGCAACGATCGTGAGAAGGTGTTGTATGGACCCTGTCAGCTAAGGGGAGCAGCACAGTCTTGGTGGGAGTCTTACCTCGCCACCCATGCCGACCCTGAAGCCATCACCTGGGAGGAATTCAGGGACAACTTACGTCGTTACCATGTGCCCGAAGGACTGATGATAGTAAGCAAGGAGGAGTTTCTAGCCTTGAAGCAGGGTCCACTATGTGTCAGTGAGTATAGGGACAAGTTTCTGCAGTTGTCACGTTATGCGCTAGAAGATGTCAATACAGATGCTAAGAGGAAGTACCGCTTTCTAAGAGGTTTGGTTGATCCCCTTCACTAACAGCTGATGAACCACACTTTCCCTACCTTCCAACATTTGATCAACGGAGCAATCATGACTGAAAGGAAGCGTCGGGAGATGCAAGACAGGAAGCGCAAGATTGGTGGATCTCAGGCCAGGAGTAGTAGCCGTCCCCGCTACTCAAGCAATCCACCTCAGCAATTCAAGCAAGGTCACCAGCACCAGCATCAGCGCCAAAACCAGCAGCAGCAGTATCAGAGGTAATTTCCTCAGCAGCAGCAGCAGTACCATCAGAACAACCAGCAGGGAGGAAATCAATATCAGCGTTAGAGCAACCAAGCACCTCGCCTTCCAGCCCCAGCATCCAACCAGAACAACAAAGCAGCTCCAGCGCAAGGAGGAGGCTGTGCATGTTTCCACTATGGGGAACAAGACCATTCGGCAAATCATTGCCCAAAGAAAGCGGCTCAGCAACAGCTAACTCCCAATGCTCGTGCCAGATAGAATGCATTGCAACAAGGAGGCAACAACCATGGGCAGCCTCGTGCCCAGTATGGAAAGGTGAACCACCTAGAGGCCGACACAGTCCAGGAGACCCCAGGAGTGGCACTAGGTACGTTCTCAGTCGAGTACTATTCTGCAAATGTGTTATTTGATACTGGAGCAACACATTTTTTGTGACTGCATCAAGGGTAGAATCACACAATATACCAGTAGCACCCATGTATCCACCTTTGAGGGTTAGTTCAATTGGTGGGAGAACCCAAACATATATATTTTGCCCTAATGCAAGAGTTGAAATAGGGAGGATAGAGTTCCCCGTTGATCTAATAGTTATGGGTAACCATGATGCGACTATAGATGTCATCCTAGGGATGAATTGGCTAACCGAATGTCAAGCCAGTCTTAGCTGTGACAAGAAGACGGTGAAGTTAGTGTCCTTATGAGGAGAGGAAGTGTTAGTGGACTTGGTCTTGTCTGGACAAAGGAAAGGAAGCTATCACCAAGTCACCGCCCATATTGAGGAAATCGAACCATCAGAAGTTATCAATGTAGTATCAGAATTCCCAGATGTGTTTCCCGAGGAGTTACCAGGCATGCCACCTGAAAGGAAAGTTGAATTTGCCATAGAGCTTATACCTGGCACCGCCCCTATTTCCAAGAGAGCCTATCGAGTATTCGGGCCAGGATTGGTGAACCTCAAGAAGCAAATTGATGAATTGTTAGAGAAAGGCTACATCAGACCAAGTACATCACCTTGGGAAGCCCCAATGCTATTTGTGGAGAAGAAAGATGGTACAAAGAGGATGTGCATTGATTACAGATCCTTGAATGAAGTCACTGTCAAGAACATGTACCCCCTACCTAGAATTGAAGACATATTCGATCAGTTGAGAGGAGCAGGTGTGTTCACAAAGATAGATCTAAGGTCAGGTTACCATCAGCTTAGGATCCGACCCTCGGATATACCGAAGACAACATTTATCACCAAGTATGGACTATATGAGTTCACTGTCATGTCGTTTGGTCTAATGAATGCGCAAGCTTACTTCATGTGAACTGTGTGTTCATGGACTACCTCGACAAGTTCGTAGTGGTGTTCATTGATGATATCCTTGTATATTCCCAGAATGAGCAAGAGCATGAAGAGCACTTGAGGAAAGTACTACAGAGGCTACGAGATTGCCAGTTGTATGCCAAGCATAGCATGTGCGAGTTCTGGATCAGCGAAGTTCTGCTCTTGGGTCACATTATAAATCGAGATGGACTAGCTATGGATCCAAACAAGGTAGCAGCGATTCTAGACTAGAAAGCGCCGAAAGATGTCCGAGGAATCAAGAGTTTCATTGGAATGGCCGATTACTATTGGCGTTTCATTGAAGGTTTCTCCAAGATTGATAGGCCAATGACAGCCTTGTTGGCAAAGAAGGTTGAGTTCAAGTGGACCCCAACGTGCCAAGAGTCCGTTGAAACACTGAAGTGGAAGTTGACCACCACACCAGTATTGATTCTGCCAGATGTTCACAAGTCCTTCTCAGTATACTGTTGAAAGTCGCCTTGAGGGGGGGTGGATAGGCAAAACCTGAAAATTATAACTTTACACCCCAACTAGATCCCTTGATTAGTGGTTAGAACAAGACACACAATTATCGGAGTATAAAATCTAAGTCCTTTGCTTGCAATGAGTATTGTATTCAAAGAGTACGGAATTTAATCAATAACAATACTACTAGAGATGATGGTGGAGAATAATGCAAGAGGGCTTAAATAAGAAGAGTAACACAAGTTCTTTCTTGCAAGGAGTTGCTTCTCTAAATGTGATTTTAACTTGAAGCAACACAAAAGGATATTAGCAAAGAGTAGCGCAAGAGAACTTAGAAAGAGAGAAAACAAACAAATCACAAGCAATAAACACACGAGACACGGGTGATTTGTTTTACCGAGGTTCGGCCCTCGAAGGCCTAGTCCCCATTGAGGGGTCCACTAAGGACGGGTCTCTTTCAACCCTTTCCCTTTCTCAACCGATCCCCAAGATCGGCGAGCTCTTCTTTTTCTCAAGGATCACTTAAGACCCCGCAAGGATCACCACACACTTAGGTGTCTCTTGCTAGCTTTACAAGCCTCCAAAACTTTGGAGGAAGTTCAATGGGAGTCAAAACTCCACGCACAAATGAACGCAAGATGTAGCACACACTTTCTCTCATTGAATCTCACAAGGCACTAGAGCTAAACTCACACGAGAGGCTTTCTTTTGCTTGCTCTCTCTTTTGTGGCACTTGTGTTGGTTGTAGTGGTCTAAATCTTGTGTATAGGATGGATCAATGAATAGAGGTGGTTGGGAGGGCTTGAATATGTCAACTATATGACTTGGAATGTTGCTTGGGCTCCCACACTTTGAAGTGGCCGGATGGGGTGGTATTTATAGCCACCAACCAAATTGTAGCCGTTGGAGAAGGCTGCTGGCGATGGGCGCACCGGACAGTCCGGTGCGCCGCCATGTCATCCTGTCGTTAGGGCTTGGAGCTGGTCGACCGTTGGAGGATTTGTCCTCATGTGGCACCGGACAGTCCGGTGGCGCACCGGACAGTCCGGTGCCCCTCTAACCCACTGCTCTTACTCCTGTCGCGACACTGTGCTGCACTGTTCATCCGTCAGAGTCGACCGTTGCGCGCAGATAACCGTTCCTCCGCTGGTGCACTGGACAGTCCGGTGAATTATAGCGGAGCAGCGCCTGGAAAGCTCGAAGCCGATGAGTTTGAGCTGATTCACCCTGGTGCACCGGACAGTCCGGTGCGCCAGACCAGGGCAAACTTCGGTTTCCTTTTTGCTCCTTTCTTTTGAAGCCTAACTTGTTCTTTTTGTTGGTTTGTGTTGAACCTTTGGCATCTGTAGAATGTATAATCTAGAGCAAACTAGTTAGTCCAAAAATTTGTGTTGGGCATTTCAACCACCAAAATCATTTAGGAAAAGGTGTAAGCCTATTTCCCTTTCAATCTCCCCCTTTTTGGTGATTGATGCCAACACAAACCAAAGCAAATATATAAGTGCAAAGGTTACTTAGAATTAAACCAATATTCATTTCATAAGATATGCATGGATGCTTTCTTCATATTTAATATTTTGGACCACGCTTGCACCACAAGCTTTGTTTTTGCAAACTCTTTTGGAAATTATTTTCAAAGTCTTTTGCAAAATAGTCAAAGGTATATGAATAAGATTTTGAGATGTATTTTCAAGATTTGAAATTTTCTCCCCCTGTTTCAAATGCTTTTCCTTTGACTAAACAAAACTCCCCGTCAATAAAATCCTCCTCTTAGTGTTCAAGAGGGTTTTAGATATTAATTTTGAAAGGGGTTATACCAATTTGAAAATTCTATCAAAAATAAGATACTAATTGGAAAAGCCTTCTTTTAATACAAATTTGAAAGACTTCATTTTTTGAAATTGGTGGTGGTGGTGCGGTCCTTTTGCTTTGGGCTAATACTTTCTCCCCCTTTGGCATGAATCGCCAAAAACGGATACTTGTGAGTGAAATATAAGCCCCTCTTTACTTTCTCCCCTAGTGGTACAAATGAATATGAGTGAAGATTATACCAAATTTGGAGAGATGGAGGAATACCGACAAAGAAGGATAATACCGATGGTGTAGAGTGGAAGCGATGTCTTTGCCGAATACTCCATTTCCCTTTCAATCTAAGACTTAATACACAAGATACTCATGGAAACATATTAGTCTTAGCCTTGGCACAAGAGAGATAGGAAATATGCAAATGTACCAGAGGAAAGAGACATGGTTAAAAGGATATGTCAATTAAACTTAAACAGTTCTATATAATATAGATTGCTCCCCCTAAATATGTGCCTTGAGAGGAATACATATTTTGGCCTTTAAATGCCAAGCGCACATAATTAGGTTAATGAGAACATATCTATATCATAGAAACTGTTAAGTGCAATATGTCATAATATAAGAGTGATGCTTATGACAGACTATACAGGGATGAAAGCATGTTGGAATCTTAAGCATTTACACTTAAGGATTTCAAAGAGACTTAAGGACCCTCCACCTTTGAAACAAAGGTAGCTTATCCTCATTACAAGGTTAAGCTTTAAGCTCTTTGACAAATAGAATCACTTTACCTAGTTTTAACAAAAATGCATACAGGAATGAAATTTTTTGAGAGGTTAAACTAGGTATGAAGCAGGGATATGCATAGACATGCTTTCTCTTCCTTTTATACAAGATAAGCAAGAAATGTATGGAAAAGGAAGATTTAGGTACGTGTATAAATGAGAGGAAGTAGTTTTACCCTTTTGTACCTTCACATAGAGACGCTCTCTTCATTGTGCTTTGTCCTTAGTCTTAGTTACTTAAGACCTATATTCAAGACAGTGTATGGAAATATTTTGCACAAGAGAGAGTTCTACAACTAGTGATCCTTTTTAAGTCATTGTTATTATATATATCAAGTGGATCACAAATTGCATAAATATATCATGAATTCTCCTTTTAACTTAGTGCATATCAAGAGAGATATTGATTGAAATTACATGAGGCACTAAGAAACATAAGTGTTAATTGAAGTTATTGAATGATCAAACAAACAACAGATGCGATCAAAAGAACAACATATGCATTAGATCATTAAACAAGCTTAGAATGGGAGAATCCAGTAAATATGCTACTTTAACAATGAAAGCTACAATCCTTGATAAAGGTGACATTACTTTACCAAGATGGATTGATATGTAGAAGCATACTTCATGAGAAACTTATTCTCATACTTGAGACTATGTGAGATTACTAAGATGAAGAATTAGTCTCAATATAATCAAGATATAGAAATATGTTCCCCCTAAAGACATGCATCAACATTGAAAGAATTGGACTCACTTTTAAAGTCAAATAGGGAGAAGCATTATTCATCTTGATCAAGGCTTATAAGATTTACAATAAATAACTTATGCCTAATACTCACAATGAAAAAGATTTAGAATGCTTACAACCACACCATTGATTATTTTGAAGATCTCATTATCCAAGTAGGTGTTGTTGCTCTTGATGTCTTCCTTTTTCATTTGAGTGTCCTCCCTTTGTTGACTCTTTTTCTTTTCAAACTTATTGAAAATACTCAAGAGAGATGTTAATAGCACAGGGGAGTATATTATGAAGGATGATTTCTTTTAGATAAGAAATATAAACAATTCATCATCCATACATCACACATCTATGAAGTAAACTCCCTAATTTTGGTGTACATCATTTGAAAAGAGGAATATGCACCTTTTAATCATTTGATCAATCATAGGAAATTTACTTCTTCATATTAATTTTATTATTACTACTTGAAGGCACATCAATATGAGAACAGATATAGCAAAGGCATGAATTAGATTCTAATGGACAAGTGCATTTGTGAGAATGAGATTGAGATTGAATGCACATCTAGTTGACTTAAGTCCAATAAAGAATCTATTCTTCACATAGATAGAGTATGATAAATAAATTAGAATAAATAACCATTGATGGGAACTATATTTGATTAAGAAGATGAGTTCCCATACCTTTGCTTTTACCTTTCTTCCTTTGGGTGAAGAGAAACCCTTGTGGCTTATGGCTTGCACTTATTCTCTTGTAGATTTCGATAAGTAGGCTCAAGAGATATGGCATTAGTAACACAAGCACTAGTTTCCCTTTTTGTAATTATTTTGATAAGGAATGGAAAATAGATTACTAAAGCATGGAAACTTTTATAATATGAACTAGATTATTCCAAAAAGTATGCTAAGTTTTAACTCATAAAACAAGCATAGTTAATTCTTTAAGATCTAATTCATAACATGGAGAGCGATAAATATTGAAGAATCATATCCAATTTAAGCAATAGGCAAAACAACATAAATCATTGGATTGACTTTTCTTTTCATGTTAGATTACGCATCTCCATAGAGAAACTCATTCTCTATATGCGAGACTACTTAGGTTATTTAAAAAAATTAGTCTCACGATTTTAGATATAAAGAAAGATTCCCTTTATAAGTGTCCTAAGGATTTGAATTCCTTACATGACACCTCGGAATATCTCTCTATATCTAGAACATGGTTATTAGGATAATTAGTGTAAAGCATGCCATGAGGTACTTATAATAAATGTAGATTGCCATAGAATAGAAATGATAAATATGCAATCTACCATATGAGAGGAATTTCTTCAAAGAATGGTGACATATTTTAAAAATATTTAAAGTGCTTTCTTTTTCTATGTGACTACACAAGACACATAAGAAATGATAATTTAAGATACTTGCAATTAAAAACATAAATGTTACCATCCTTTGGATTTCCTCCATGTTGTAGGCCTTGATTTTTCCGCACATGATAATTCTTTATATCCTACAACATCAATATCTTCCTCGAGATGATATGAGTTTTAGATATAGCAATTCAAAATAACTTTGGGTCAATCTTAGATATAGATCATTGAAGATTGATAGTTTGAGTTAATAAAAATTGAATTGACTCTCTCAAGCACCACAAAGTTTCATACCATCTCCTTTTCCTGCAAAGCTTGTCAAGCATATTTTGGTACCCATCTCTTGATGGGTCCATCAAGGTTAGTCAACAAAGATCTAGGAACCCAAAAGTCCTTTGTGTTAGCACTTGGTAAACTCATTACCTTTCTAGCACAAGTTGCAATTTTGGGTTGCCTAGTTACATGTGAAATAATTGACAAGCTAGAAGTGGGGTTGTTACCAATGCGACAATCATTGCATTAATGTCCCTTCTTTCGGCATATGTAGCAAAGGTGAACTTCAAGTTTTGAAGATTTCTTCTTTCCTTGTTTCTTGCTTGCTACATGGTTAGTTGATATTTTATTTTCTAACCCTATGCCTTTTTGTTTTGAATAGGGACAAGACTTAATTAATTGTCCCTTCTTTGAGCATTTAAAACAAAGTTTATCATCCTTGTTAGTAATCAAGTCATTTTTTATATAGGGACATGACCTAATCGAGTGTCCCTTTTCAAAGCATTCACTACACTTCTTACTTCTCTTAGTGTGAAGTGTGACTTGATTATTACCTTGGATGCCACCTTTTATGGAGGCATGGTTGAGGCTTTTGGAAGAGGTATTGATTTTTCTTCTTTTGTTCCTTCCTTTTGGCGATCCTCAAGTCCTTGACATTTTCTTCAAGGGATTTAGTGCATGCCACGGTTGCTCCCGTCTCAAGCTTCTTCACCATGTGATCACGGTTATCTTGAGAAGGTTGAGCAATGCACTTCCCTTTTAGTTGTGTCAAGCTCATTTTTAGCCTCTCATTTTCTTCTTTGAGCTTTTGATATGTATCATCTTTTGTTCCTGCAAATTCTAGCTCAAAGGAAGATTTGCTTGTCGACGGACAACAAGCATTAGCACATGGTAATGTAGTTTCAATTAGAATACATGTGCATGAGTGAGGTTGTTGGGATTTTAAGTTTTCTATCACAACCTCATGAGCAATATTTAATATGATATGATCATCCATAAGATTTTCATGAGAACATAGAAGCATATCATATTTTTCTTGAAAAGCCAAATTTTCAATTTTTAGCTTTTCCATTTGGTCTTTTAGCAAGGCATTCCTTTTTACTAATTGAGCGATACAATGTAAAGAGTTATCTTGCTCAATTGAAATAGTTTCATACCTTTGGACCAAATCAACATGAGAGCACTTTAGCTCCTCATGTTCTTTAGTCAACTCGTCAAAGCATTGCATTTTCATGGAGAGAAGATCTTCTAGCATTTGATGAGCTTCGCTTTGCTCTCTAGCTCTTTCTAGAAGTTTGAGCATGACCGCCTTATCTTCTTGGCTTAGGCGAGCGTAGAGTTGCATGAAGCTTCTTTCATCCTCCTCATCCTCATTTGTGCTTCCTCTATTATTTTCATTAGCCACACAACATATGTGGGAATCGAAATGGGAAGACAAACCTCTTGGAGAGGTGGATTCATCGTTTGGTCTCCACCGTTCATTTTCTTCCTCTTCCTTCAAAGGGTTAGTTTCACAAGGACTAAAGGAAGTAGAAGCACAAAATGAACTATCATATTTGGACTCATCAAATTTGATTTTAATTCTACAAATAACATGCGCATCATGAATAGATTCATCATAATTAATTATGAAGGCATGATAATCTTCTTTGCTAAGAGAATTACCTAAGATGTCAAAAGCAAGATAATTTAAGCGTAAACATCTTTGATCTTCCTCGGAAGTATTTTTCCCATTATAACTGGAGGGTATGATACTCTTGTCTATAATTTGTTCTAATCATGAGTCTATGGTTCTAAAAGCATTTATCACACTAGTAGACCATGAAGCATAATTAGAACAATCATCAAGTAAAATCTCAAGAGTTACCTCCTTGATTTTCTTCGGAGGTGTCTTCTTGTTCTTTTGGGATCTTCTTCGAGTTGTTAGACTCACTATGAAGTGCCTAGCTCTGATACCAATTGAAAGTCGCCTTGAGGGGGGGTGGATAGGCGAAACCTGAAAATTATAACTTTACACCCCAACTAGATCCCTTGTTTAGTGGTTAGAACAAGACACACAATTATCAGAGTATAAAAACTAAGTCCTTTGCTTGCAATGAGTATTGTATTCAAAGAGTACGAAATTTAATCAATAACAATACTACTAGAGATGATGGTGGAGAATAATGCAAGAGGGCTTAAATAAGAAGAGTAACACAAGTTCTTTCTTGCAAGGAGTTGCTTCTCTAAATGTGATTTTAACTTGAAGCAACACAAAAGGATATTAGCAAAGAGTAGCGCAAGAGAACTTAGAAAGAGAGAAAACAAACAAATCACAAGCAATAAACACACGAGACACAGGTGATTTGTTTTAACGAGGTTCGGCCCTCGAAGGCCTAGTCCCCATTGAGGAGTCCACTGAAGATGGGTCTCTTTCAACCCTTTCCCTCTCTCAACCGATCCCCAAGATCGGTGAGCTCTTCTTTTTCTCAAGGATCACTTAAGACCCTGCAAGGATCACCACACACTTAGGTGTCTCTTGCTAGCTTTACAAGCCTCCAAAATTTTGGAGGAAGTTCAATGGGAGTCAAAACTCCACACACAAATGAACGCAAGATGTAGCACACACTTTCTCTCAATGAATCTCACAAGGCACTAGAGCTAAACTCACACGAAAGGCTTTCTTTTGCTTGCTCTCTCTTTTGTGGCACTTGTGTTGGTTGTAGTGGTCTAAATCTTGTGTATAGGATGGATCAATGAATAGAGGTGGTTGGGAGGGCTTGAATATGTCAACTATATCACTTGGAATGTTTCTTGGTCTCCCACACTTTGAAGTGGCCAGATGGGGTGGTATTTATAGCCACCAACTAAATTGTATCCGTTGGAGAAGGCTGCTGGCGATGGGCGCACCGGACAGTCCAGTGCGCCACCGGACAGTGTCCGGTCCACCACCACGTCATCCTGTCGTTAGGGCTTGGATCTGGTCGACCGTTGGAGGCTTTGTCCTCATGTGGCACCGGATAGTCCGGTGGCACACCGGATAGTCCGGTGCCCCTCTGACCCACTGCTCTGACTCCTGCCGCGATAGTGTGATGCACTGTTCATCCGTCAGAGTCGACCGTTGCGTGTAGATAACCGTTGCTCCGCTGGTGCACCGGACAGTCCGGTGGCACACAAGACATTCCGGTGAATTATAGCGGAGCAGCGCCTGGAAATCCCGAAGCCGATGAGTTTGAGCTGTTTCACCCTAGTGCACCGGACACTGTCTAGTGGTGCACCGGACACTGTCCGGTGGCACACCGGACAGTTCGGTGCTCCAGACCAGGGCACACTTCGGTTTCCTTTTTGCTCCTTTCTTTTGAATCCTAACTTGTTCTTTTTGTTGGTTTGTGTTGAACCTTTGGCATCTGTAGAATGTATAATCTAGAGCAAACTAGTTAGTCCAATAATTTGTGTTGGGCATTTCAACCACCAAAATCATTTAGGAAAAGTGTAAGCCTATTTCCCTTTCAACTGTGAAGCTTCGTACACCAGACTGGGATGTGTGTTAATGAAAAAAGGGAAAGTAGTGTCATACTCGTCCCGCCAGCTAAAGATTCATGAGAAGAATTACCCTACTCATGATCTAGAGTTAGCAGCAGTGGTTCATGCACTAAAGACCTGGATGCACTATTTGTATGGGCAGAAGTGTGATATCTATACGGACCATAAGAGTCTCAAGTATATATTCACTCAGTATAAGTTGAACATGAGGCAGCGAAGATGGCTAGAGTTGATCAAAGACTATGAGCTGGAGATACATTATCACCCAGACAAAGCAAATGTGGTTGCAGATGCTCTGAGCAGAAAGAGTCAAGTCAATATGTTGGCCGCTCACCCGATTCCGTATGAGCAAGCAAAGGAATTTGATAGGCTGAGTCTTGGATTTCTGAACAACACTCAAGGAGTGACAGTCGAGCTAGAACCCACCCTAGAGCAAGACATCAGGAAGGGCCAAAAATATGATGAGAAGATCAACGAGATCCGACAGCTGATCATGGAAGGGAAATGCCCAGATTTCCGTGAAGACGCAGAAGGAGTGGTATGGTTCAAGGATAGACTGTGTGTTCCCGACATCAAATCGATCTTGCAACTGATTCTCAAGGAAGCTCATGAGACAACATATTGTATACACCCTGGTAGCGAAAAGATGTATCAAGACCTAAAGAAAAGATTCTAGTGGTATGGAATGAAAAGGGAGATAGGAGAGTATGTGGCTGTACGCGACATTAAATACTCTTTGAATTGTTGCACATGTTTGAATTAGTTTGAATTTGAATTAAAAACCCTAGAGAAAATAAATTGGAAAAGGCATTGGAAAATCCCTATAAAAAGGAAAAGCCATTTCAGCCCGAGCAACCCAACTCGGCCTACTTAAGCCTCGTGTGCGCGTGCCTGCCACCCCTAACAGGCGGACCCCGTCTGTTGGCGCCAACCCGTGCCCGCGTGCTCTCCTCTCTCTCTCGCCCACTGCTCAGTGGGGCTGACCTGTCGGCGCCGACCTCAACTGCGCAAGCGCAACTTCTCTCGTTGTCCCGTGGGTCCCGCTTGTTAGAACGGCCACCCATTCACTTGTCCGCCCTCGCTGACCAGTGGGTCCCGTCTGTCGGACCCTTCCCCTCCGAACCGCCCACGCACGACCCACGCGTCACAGTGGACTCCGCGCCCACGACGCACGCCATGGCCGCGCTCGTCCCCACCTCAGTCTTTTTCTAGCTACCCAGCACCCACTCATCCTCCTCTTCCATCACTCACGTGCTCGCAGCCCTCATCACCCGCCTCGCATCGTGTGCACGCCCAGGGAGTTCCGCCGCCGTTCGTCGTGTCCGCGCGCCCGTTCCTCCACCGCCGTTGGGCACTCGCAGCGCCTGTTGCCTCGGTAAGCTCTGCCTTGTCACCCGCAACTCGGGACACCCTTCAGTTTGTCCCCTTCCCGCTCTGGTTCGACTAGTCCACGCTCACTGGTTCACTGTCGCAGCTCCGCCGCCGTCGACCCGTGTCCTCACCGTGCCCCAGATGCCGTTCGTGTGTTCCTGAGACTTCCCTCAAGGTAACTGTCCTAACCCCACCCTTATTTTTCCCTGTCCTGCATTTACTCACCCGTGATTTCTGTCCAGAGACTTCCCTAGTCCACTGAGGACTCCCCTCCACCATCTGGTCCCCTCAGTCCCCTTTACAGAAACCGGGCCCACCATAGTGCTCGCCAAGTCCTCCCTAGCCTTTCCAGCTATTAAGACCGACCTCTCGCCCCCTAGGAGCCCCGGTCTGCCTCGCCTCCGGCGACGTCACCGCCGTGTCCGCGGGGAGCGCCGCCCTTGGCTACCCGGCGAAGGTAAAGTCCCCTGGCGTGCATCCTATCTGCCCGACTTTAATCGGACAACCCGATTTCAATTAAGCCAGACCTAATCCCAACCGCCCTATCCGGATCTGACCGCTTAGATCCACTCCCTCACCCGCGCCCTACAGTTGGGCCCGGCCGGTTAGGCCGCCTCGTCCCTCATCTTGCTGACACCCTGAACCCACCTGTCAGCGCTCGCCCGTCCGCGCGCGCGCTCGTCTGCGGATCTGATCTCGACCATTGATTTTAGATCTAGTGGCTGAGCAGCCCCGATACCCCTTCACATGTAAATTTGTTAAAGAAACCCTCGACTTTGTTGTAATTAACCCGCCGTCCTGAAAACTCGCGTGTAGGCCCCTGAGTCCGCCCTTTTAAATAATCACATAATTGGACCTAGTTTAATATTTCAAACTTCAAAACTTGTTTATTTCATATCTTTTTCGTATAAACTCCAAGTTGAGTGGTTCAAATTGCAAAATGTTCTTAGGAATATTCTCTATTCAAATAAATTATGTTCATCCACAGTCTGTGCACTCTAATTTTATGTCTAAACTATAGGTTAGTGTATGTGTTGATTCATTCACATAATAAAATAAATAAAAAGGAAACCCTAGTGGTAAATAGATGTTTAATATTGTGAAGATAATAATGTGTGGTGTATGAACTTATCCCTTGTTTAAATTTGATGTCTCATTAAAATAAGTGGAATTATATTATGTAATCATGGAGATAGACAACACTTAAAGAATAATCAACTACTAGATGGGATTAGTTCACCCTATAATTTAAACTCCCTTTTGAGTTTATACTTTTCCTTTTGAGATGTGTTCCATTGTTTGTACATGATTGATGTGTTGTTCATTTGTCATTTACCAAATGTATTGAATGTATGATCACTTTATTTAGACAACGAGCAGCCTGTGGTTCCTAAGTGTGTTGCCGAAGATCTCCCTGAGTAACAACCTGGTGAAGGCAAGTGTCCTCTGACCCATTATGTCCTACTTACTTTTTAATTCACCGTCCCGCATTACATTATTGAAACCTAAGGATTTGACTAGTCTGTATTTACTTATCCTTGTTTACATTTTTGGGTTAATCATGGTTAGCTTATGCTATTGCTTTAACTTAATCAATGAACATGATGTGGATATTTATGATACGATGACGTTATCCCGATGATGATCTTGTGATAATTTAGGGGACTCAGGCCATTTTCCCGAGTACCTCTCTGTAAGGACCTGTTCATTGAGTGACCACCCAGGATAACAATGCAACCATGAGGGTGGAATGGGACGCCCTTAGTTGATTAATTAGATGAATGGGGTGTAGTTGGCTTTGCCTGATGGCCGTCAATGGGGGCCGGGGCGTAGTGCTCGCTCTACCAGAGGGGTGCAGAGGTTCATTCGATTTGGTTTTGTTAGTCACCCACCTTGGGGAGGTGTACTGTGTTTGTACGACTGGCGAAACCTAACGAGCAGCTATGCACCAGGGGAGTCTTTGTAAAGGCTATGTAGTGTATCCCTGGCCATTCACCTCGGTAGTGACGATCGAGTCTGTACAACCCAGGCTGGAAAGGGATCACGACTCGTGGGTAAAGTGTGCAACCTCTGCAGAGTGTTAGAAACTGGTATATCAGCCGAGCTCACGGTTAAGAGCGGCCTTGGTATCCTCTTTGATTAGAAAAACTTTGGTTACTTCTATGATAATGGTTAATGATTATAATTCTGATCTCTGGTATTTACTCTTGGAGGGAGTACTTTTGGGTAATAACTGGGTTTATTACTAAAACTTGGCTCTACTAATAGTAATAAATACTTGACCAACTAAAAGCAACTGCTTAACTCCAACTTCACATACAGCTAGTCCACTTTAGTCAAACGAGACATTTGTTGAGTACGTTGATATGTACTCACCCTTGCTTTACAAACCACCTCCACCCTAGGTTGTCCCCACTGTATTTAGTGCTCAGGAGGAGATGCTGGCAACATGGAGGACTTTGAGAAGTTTCAGGACTACGATGAGTTCTAGTTTTTCTTAGTGGCAAAACCCTAGTCAGCTGCCTGTGTAGGCCTTATCTACTACGTTTCGTATTTCCGCACTTTGATGATATTAATGTCTATGCTTTGTATTAGACTCTGTGGATGTCTTGGACATCTTGTTGCAATAAAAGTACCTTTCCGCTATTTATTTTGAGCAATGTGTGATGATGTCCAATTATGTAATCACTGTGTACATGAGTTTCTGATCCTAGCACATACATGGTTCGCATTCGGTTTGCCTTCTAAAACGGGTGTGACAATGCCCAACGGTGCGCGCGGCATTCCTGAGCGAGGATTCCGTGACCGGGATGACAAGGGGGTGGCACGAGTTAGTTGCAGTTCAGACAGCACAGGTAATCTCCGCGCGGTGTTCGCTGTGACGTCTCCAAGGATCCCACCAGTCTGCGACATTTTCAGCGTTGGTGGGTTTGCGCGGAAGCTACGCTTAACTAGGACGGCCTCGTGGATTCAGCCCAAGCGCCAGTTCTTTTCTCATTTTCTTTTTCTTTTCCGCTTTTCTATTTCCTTTTCTTTTCTCTTTTAGAATCCAAATTTGAATTCAACTTTTTGTGGCGAATTTTGTACTCAGATTTGAATGTATGCTTTGAACATGTCACCATGGGATGAATTTATTTATTTATAAATTTATTTTGTATTGTATAGTATTTCTCTCTTTCCTTTTCTACATTATTTCCAATTTCCTAAATTACAAATTAGATTTTAAATCCAAATTTGGTCATTAAAATATCTCTATTGATATTGTTGTTATCATTATTAAATGCACACACACAAATAACTCCAACATGATGCATTGATTATGGATGTGCCTTTATTTAATTATTTATTTTAAATATGATTATTCCCATGATATAATGAGTAGATGGCAAAACATGTAACGAGATCAACTCTTTTCATATTATTTACAATTTGGGTCTTACACGGCTGCAACAAACCTTCGGGCCTTTGATGCTCCGCCTTAATTCTATGACAACTGTCACATATGGCAACATACTCCGAGATCTCCCTTTTCATACCGTACCACCATAATCTTTTCTTCAGGCCTTGGTACATCTTCTCGCTTCTAAGATGTATGGAATAAGTGTTTCATGGGCTTCCTTGAGAATCATCTCTCGAATCGACTTGATGTCGGGAACACATAGCCTATGTTCGAACCATACCACACCTTTTGCGTCTTCCTAGAAGTCTTTGCCTTTCCCATCTAAGATCAGCTGTCAAATCTCATTGATCCTCTTATCATTTTTTTGCCCATCCTTGATATCTCGTTCTAGAGTGGGTTGCAGGTCAAATGTCACTCCCTGGGTGCTGTTTAGAAATCCAAGACTTAGTCTATCGAATTCCTTTGCTAGTTCATATGGCATCGGGCGAGCGACCATCATGTTGACCTGGCTCTTCCTGCTCAAAGCATTTGCAACTACATTAGCTTTGCCTAGGTGATAATGTATCTCTAGCTCATGGTCTTTGATCAACTCTAGCCATCTTTGCTACCCCATGTTTAGCTCTGACTGGGTTAATATATACTTAAGACTCTTGTGGTCCGTGTAAACATCACACTTCTGCCCATATAGATAGTGCCTCTAGTTGTTCAGTGCATGAACCACTACTGCTAGTTCTAGGTTATGTGTGGGATAATTTCTCTCATGAATCTTTAACTGCCGGGACGAGTATGCCACTACTCTCCCTTCTTGCATTAGTACACACCCCAGACCAGTGTACAACGCATCACAATACACTGAGAATGGCTTGTGGACATCAAGTAGGATCAGTACTGGCGTTGTAGTCAACTTCTTCTTCAATGCTTCAAAGGACTCTTGGCACTCTGAAGTCCACTTGAACTCAACTTTCTTGGCCAGCAAGGCTGTCATCGGTCTAGCAACATTGGAGAACCCTTCAATGAAATGCTGATAGTATCCAACCATTCCAATGAAACTCTTGATCCCATGGACATCTCTTGGTGCTTTACAGTCCAGAATATCTATCACTTTCTTCCGATCCATAGCTAATCCATCTCGGTTTATGATATGACCCATGAATAGGACTTTGCTGATCCAGAACTCACATTTGCTCAGCTTGGCATACAATTGATGCTCCCATAACCGTTGCAATACCATCTTCAAATGCTCCTCATGCTCTTCCTAATTTTGAGAGTATATGAGAATATCATCGATGAACACCACTACGAATTTGCCAAGGTAGTCCATGAACACATTGTTCATCAAGTACATAAAGAAAGCTGGTGTATTCGTTAATCTGAATGACATGATTGTATACTCATATAACCCATACTTGGTGATGAACGTTGTCTTTGGTATGTCCAAAGGTCGGATCCTGAGCTGATGGTAACCTGACCTCGGATCTATCTTTGAGAACACTCCGGCTCCTATCAAATGAACAAATAGGTCTTATATTCTCGGCAGAGGGTACTTATTCTTGATGGTGACTTCATTCAAGGCTCTATAGTCAATGCACATCCTCTAGGTCCCATCTTTCTTCTCCACGAACAGAACTGGAGCGGCCCACAGAGAAATACTTGGTCTATTGTAGCCTTTCTCCAATAGCTCGCCGATCTGCTTCTTGAGTTCCACCAATTCTTGGAAATAGGGATGATGCCAGATTCAAGCTCTATGGCAAACTCGACTTTACGCTCGGGTGACAAGCCTGGTAAATCCTCTGGAAACACGTCGAGGAATCCGACACAACTCTGATGGCCTCAAGCAGTGTTGGGGGTATGCTTCATCGCCGAAGATCCTGTAAGAAGAAACACCTTCGGCAGATCCTCTCAAAAGCAGTGACGAAGCTATCATCCATAAAGCTTCGGCATAATGGCATGTCTCAAGACGAAGGAGTGAACCGACTTAAAGATGAAATGACCAATCGACCCGTGATAGCTTGTATCATGATTGTAAGCATTTGTAAAGGGCATGAATGTAATCTCTCACAGGCTGCGTCTTGAGCCTATAAATAGATGAACAGTACCCCTGTACTGTTCACGCTGGCTTGCATTCATTTGCACGTCACACTCGAACTTTCACCTTCTGTCAAGCCGAAGGTATAAATGTAATTCAATATTATCCATGTTTATTCATGAGTTTATAATTAAAATGTCTGAATGATATCATATGATTATTCATGTTTTTTATGTGTCATATGATCCTGCTTTCCATTATTTATTAAGACAATGAAGGTACGTCCTTCAGGACCTTCGTCTGTAGATCATTATATCCTAAGGGAAATAATGCTTCGAAGGAAAAAGGTCTTTAACCATTAACTTTTGTGTTGGCTTGTTCTTAATTTATAGTATTTGAGAACAAGTCCCCAACATTGGCGCCCACCTCCGGTGAACTCACTTCCACTTTCGAGCTGATGGCTTCGTCTGGCAACCAAGTTGAAGCTGCTTCGGCTACGAAGCTGGTGCTCCCGATAGCAGGCGGTTCATGCTCAGAGCCGGCCAACAAGAAGCAGAAGAAGGAGGCCCAGAGAAGGGTGCAGCATGTTGGGGTGCAGGGACCCTTCATCATGTCAAAATGGTCCCACATCCCAATTACTTTTTCCCAGGAAGGGCTTCAACTCAAGGATTATCCTCATAATGATGCTATGGTCATATCTAGTGTCATTAAGGGATTTCTGGTCCACAATGTTCTGGTTGATACAGGCAGTACAACTGACATCATATTTGCTAAGGCTTTCAGACAGATGCAGCAGCCAGAGGACAAAATTCATGATGCTACACACCCTCTTTGTGGCTTCGGAGGAAGACAGATCGTAGCACTTGGCAAGATCACAATGCCAGTAACCTTTGGATTTGTTCACAACACAAGGACTGAATAGGTTGTGTTTGATATTGTCGACATGGAATACCCCTACAATGCAACCATTGGTCGTGGGACACTCAACGCTTTCGAAGCAATACTTCATCCAGCATATCTATGCATGAAGATACCTTCGAAACAAGGACCCATTGCTATTCATGGCAGTCAGGAAGCTGCTAGAAAGGTCGAAGGAAACTGGACAGATTCAAAAGCAATCCACAACATAGATGGAGCCGAAGCTTGTGAGCAATATAAGTACAGAAGAGAGAAGGCTGCTTCGGCTGATCAGCCGAAGCCCATGCTTTTATGTGAGGACATAGCAGAGCAGAAGGTATTGCTGGGGTCCCAATTATCTGAAGAGCAGGAGAAAACCTTGATAAGGTTTTTATTCAACAACAAACATGTTTTTGCATGGTCAGCCAACGATCCATGTGGTGTCAACAGGGACGTCATTGAGCATTCACTTAATGTGGATCCATCCTTCAGACCCAGGAAGCAAAAGCTTCGGAAATTATCTGACGACAAAGCCGAAGGTGCTCGGAACGAAGTAAAAAGACTTCTCAGTGCTGGTGTCATCAGAGAAGTAAAATACCTAAAATGGCTAGCCAACACTGTTATGGTAAAGAAGGCCAATGGTAAATGGAGAATGTGCATTGATTTTACTGATCTGAACAAGGCTTGTCCAAAGGATGAGTTCCCATTACCAAGAATAGATTCTCTAGTAGATGCAGTAGCTTCGTCAGAACTCATGAGTCTACTAGATTGTTATTCAGGCTATCACCAAATCTGGATGAAGAAGGAAGATGAGCCAAAGACCAGCTTCATAACCCCCAGTGGTACATATTGTTATCTTCGGATGCCTGAGGGGCTCAAGAATGCTGGAGGAAGCTTCATAAGGATGACAGCCAAGGTTCTTCATTCTTAGATAGGCAGAAATGTGCTAACATATGTTGATGATATCATAGTGAAGAGCACGAAGCAAGAAAACCACATTACTGATTTGCAGGAAACATTTGCTAATTTTAGGCAAGCTGGCCTGAAATTAAATCCAGAAAAATGTGTCTTCGGAGTGAAGAAGGGCAAGTTCCTTGGCTGTCTAGTTTCAACGAAGGGGATTGAAGCCAACCCAAGCAAGATCGAAGCTATCCTTCGAATGGATCCGTCAAGCACAAAGAAAGGGGTCCAACGGCTTATAGGAAGACTGGCATCTTTGAATCGATTTATTTCTAGATCAGCAGAAAGAAATTTACCATTCTTTGAAGTACTAAAGTCAGCTGAAGTTTTCCAATGGGGCCCAACTCAACAGAAAGCTTTCGAAGAACTGAAGCAATATCTGATTGATTTAACAACATTAACTCCACCAGAGCTAGGGGCTCCATTGCTATTGTATGTGGCAGCTTCGCACTCTACAGTAAGTGCGGCGCTTGTACAAGAGAAACTTGAAGGACAAGCCAAAAAGCAAGTCCCAGTATACTTCGTTTCCGAAGTTTTGAGTTTATCAAAGAAAAACTATACAGAATTGGAGAAGGTGTTGTATGTTGTGTTGATGGTGTCCAGGAAGCTTCGGCATTATTTTCAAGCATATCACATAATTGTTCCTTCATCACAGCCCCTGAAGGATATCATGAGGAATAGAGAAGCTACTGGAAGGATTGGAAAGTGGGCCGCGGAGCTTAACGAATTCACTATTGACTACGTGCACAGATCTTCAATTCAATCCCATGCGCTAGCAGATTTCATCGCTGATTGGACGCCAAGGGCTCACGAAGAGGGGACAAGCAAAGATGCCGAAGCTTGGACAGTGTTTTGTGATGGTTCTTGGGGAGCCTTCGGTGCAGGAGCAGCTGCGGTCCTAGTAGCACCTTCAAAAGTCAAAATATGTTATGCAGTCAAACTGGATTTCTGTTTTACAAATAATATTGCTGAGTACGAAGCACTTCTATTAGGGCTTCGGAAACTAAGGGAGGGAATAAGAAGGGCCATCCTAAAGACTGATTCTCAAGTTATTGCTGGCCACGTGGATAAAAGTAACAAGGCACGAGATCCGAAGCTTGAAAGATATTTGGATGCAGTTCGAAGGTTGGAAGCTTCCTTCGAAGGTTTTTCTGTCAAGAGTATTCCAAGAGGTGAAAATGAACATGCAGATTTGCTAGCCAAATCAGTGGCTCAGGGGCTCCCTCTACCCTCGGAAGTATTTTTTGAAACAATAAAAGCACCTTCAGTTGAGCTCATGGAGAGAGCAGTGCTTACTATTTCTCTAGTACACAGTGAAGACTGGAGAACTGAAATAATATATTTCCTCCAAGGCAATTGTCTCTCAAGTGACGAAGCTTATAACAAGAGAATGGAGGCAAGAACAAGGCCATATGTGATGATAGAAGGGGAATTGTATAAATATGGAGTTTGTTCACCACTCCTCAAGTGTTTATCAAGAACTGAAGGTATGGAATTAATGAAAGAGATACATACAGGTCTGTGTGGATCTCACATTGGATCTAGGCCCTTGTTGGGAAAAGTTTTTCGACAAGGATTTTACTGGCCGAAGGCAGCTTCGGATGCAGAAGAACTAGTTCAAAAATGTGAAGGCTGTCAAAAATGTGCAAGAGACCAGAAGCAGCCTTCATCTCTCACTCAGTTAATACAGCCCACTTGGTCGTTGCAAAGGTGGGGCCTCGATTTGCTAGGCCCACTTCCACCAGCACAAGGAAATCTAAAATATGTTGTGGTGGCGGTAGAGTATTTTTCCAAGTGGATTGAGGCGAAGCCTTTAGCCACAATAACTTCAGTCACCGTTCAGAAATTCTTCTGGCAAAACATTGTTTCTCGCTTCGGAGTGCCGAAGGCTATTACTGTAGACAACGGAACACAGTTCGATACTGAAGCTTTCAAGGAATTCTGTGAACAAATTGACACAAAGATTCATTTTGCATCGGTCAGACATCCAGAGTCAAATGGACTTGTTGAAAGAGCTAATGGCATTATAATGACGGGAATAATGAAGTTAATCTTCAATCAGCCCAGAGGAAAGTGGCCAGATGAATTGATCAAAGTGGTGTGGAGCCACAACACAACAATATCAAGGTCAACAGGTTTTACACCATTCAAACTATTGTTTGGTGACGAAGCAATAACCCCAGAAGAAGCTAAGGCAGGATCAATAAGAACAGTGGCTTCGACAGAGGACGAAGCTGATTATTCTGTGGCAAAAGATGCTATAGAAGGGATCAAGCTTCAAGCCGTGGAGAATATCAATAAATACCAAGCCAAAACAATAAAATGGCGTGATAGAAAAGTTCGGCTAAAGAACATTAAGCCAGGGCATTTGGTACTTCGGAGAGTGGCCAACCCAGATACAGTAGGCAAGCTACTGTTGAAGTGGGAAGGACCTTTTCTGGTAGTATCTTTGTCAAGACCCAGTTCTTACAGATTGAAAGATATGGACGGCAATGACATTCCTAGATCTTGGAATGCGGATGTGCTTCGGCGATATTATGTTTAGCTTGATGTAATCTTTTTATCTTTCCTATGGCACCCTTTTCCTTTCCAAAGGGGGAGAAAGGTTTTTAATGGGGCCATAGAGTGTAATTTCTCTTTTTCTTATTCAGCTCTACGAGAGCAAAATCCCCCAGATATGTAAATGTAAAAACTGAGCATGCACCATCGAGTGCTGGAAAAAAAGGAAAAAACAGGGAGAAGCTCGAAATACGTCCCTAAGGGGATGCAGAGCACGACGAAGCTACAAAAAGTCGTTCCTAAGGGAGCGCAGCGTAAGTTTTCTGCTCAAAAGTCGTTCCAAAGGGAATGCAGATCTTACAGCGAAAAGTCAACGCTGATTCCGCCGAAATATAAGGCGAAGCGCGAAAAGTCAACGCGATATCGCCGAAATAGAAGGCGAAGAAGTTCAAAAGACGTTCCTAAGGGGATGCAGAACTTACAGCGAAAAGTCAGCGCTGATACACCGAAAAATAAGCAGTGAAGCCGAAAAATAAGTGGCAAAGAGACTTCGGTCATTCCCAAGGGAATAAAGGCTATGGCTGTGGCTTCGTATGCGTGTGTTTGGATATTCATTTGCACGACACATTACATCATACATTTGCATTCATAAACATTCATTTAGACATACATAGGATCATCATCATCATAACATACAGACACAGGCAGATGCTTCAGCTATAAAGATAAGGCTTCGGCAAAAAAGAAAAAGAAGCAGTTTCATGCTTCGTTGTGAACGAAAAGAAGGGAAGGTGTTTTTCGCCTTCGGCTTAAAAAATACTAGTTTCGTCCACAGCAAAGCAGTTCGAACATGGACGAAAAAGTAAAAATATATTACAAGGTATGCACAAATTTACAGAATTAGTATCTGATTCTTAAATTACAACGATATTACAAGATTTTCTCTAGAATTTTTCAGCAAGGTCTTCAGCTTTGACATCATTGAGCTTCGGATCATCTGAGCTTCGGATCACCTGTTAAGCTTCGGCTCATTGTTCCTCTGCATCTTCATCCTGTAAATATTAAAACGGTATGAGAGAACTGCAGAGCTCAGGAAAAGGTAAAGTAACAGGCACAAATTTATTACCGGCTTAAGGTGGCTTCGAGCTTCGTCGCCAGCCATTTTTCACCCGCCTTTTACCCAAATCTGAGTTATAAATCTATTTCCTATACTCCAAGCTAGGCTAGGGATATCAATTAAATCTGTCGGTGATAAGCTAAAATTTGGTCTGTTGACAATTTTTCCATGTTCGCAGCCAGATTTTATGAAGGCAACAGCTGTGCCCCAAGAAGCTAGCAGAGCACAGAAATCGGCGTGTCCAGCTATAACTTCGTCGAGTGCATCAACTTCGCCCTCAATATATTCGAAGGTTTCCGGCAGGTTCTCAACCGAAGGACTGAATTCACAGTGCTGGTTCCAATCGAGTTGAAAACCTGCTTCAGCCGATGCAGGCACTATTTGCTGAAGTTTACACATTTTTCTTGAAGTTCTTTCAGTGATTTCTGCAAATTTGAATTTTTCTCAGCTTCAGCTTCAAGTTTGGCTTCAAATTTTTTCTTTTCCATGGATAGTTCACTATTCAATCTAGCAATTTCGGCCTGGGCCTCTGCCAGTGAACCTTCCATCGTTTGACGTACGGAGTGTTTTTTCTCCAGGGTAGCCTCATGGTCTTTAATCTTCTTCTCCAGGCCCTCAATTATAACTTCGTTCTTTTTGTCCTCGAGGACTTGTTGCATCCTCAGGACTTTGCTCAGCAGTAAACTCTGATAAAATAAGCTTCATCAGAAAAACAATCTTCATATCAAAACAATGAAAAAATAAGAATTTTACCTTAAAGTTAGCATAAAATAGACTACCGGCGATATGCTGCCGCCGGTACCTGATGAGGTCTGCTTCAACCTTCGGGAGGCCAACACTCTTTGATATTGTGCCGATAACCTTCGCCCCAGTGTGGTCCCGAAGGCATCCTAAGCTTTCTTCGTTGACTACCCCAAAGAGTAACGCACCTGGTCTGTACCCGCAAGATATAGCATATTCTTTCAGTTCTTCTTTTTCAGCCTTCGACAATTCTTGCCCAAGTATATCTTAAAAATTGAAGTCTTCTTCTTCCGAAATATCCTTGGCTCTCTTCTTTCCTTTGCCCACCACTGTGCCCGGGATCTCTTCAGCGGCTGTAGCAGCTTCTTCCGCGACCGCATTCAGAAGCATGGTATCAATTTCAGTGACTGTGGCATCTAGATCCACATCTTCAGCGGTTTCAGCTTCGGCACATTCGGCTTCGGTGGGTGCAGCTTCGGCAGCAGCAGTGCTCTCAACAGCTGGAGTCTTTGACGTCGATGCCAGTGGCGGCGTCTGCTCGATAACTTCAACTACATGAATAATTCTTCGTTTTCGGCTCATCTGGCTTCTTAGCCGCCGAAGGCTCCTTTTCCTTCTGAAAAAACTTCGTCAGATGTGGCCCTAGTGGACTTAGCTTGACAGGCAAAGATTCAGTCATTACCTTTAAAATTTCTTCCACATCGGTAGTAGGAGGTGTTGAAGGAGCTTCATCCTCAATATTAGTCGTTTCTTGCTTCAGAGCCGTAGTTTTCTTCTTCTTCGAAGCAGCTACCTTCGGCTCAGGGCTTAATTTTCTTTTCTTCAATGTTTTTTCATCCTTTCTCACCAGTTTAGCAGCTTCTTTATCCAGAGCACTAGCAACTCTTTTTCTTTTTTGCCCTTCGGCACCTCTGTCCAAACGCTCATAGTCAGGATACTCAAAGTTCAGAGCATCCATCACTCGGTTCGACCTTCGCTTTAGTCGAGTGCCGAAGGCTGCAGTCATTAGTTGATCTTCTTTTTTGGAATAGTTGCCAAGGATCTCGTTGCACATAACTTCAATCGTGTCTAACCACTCTTGGCAAGGTTCTTTAAAGTGTTTCTTGAATTTATAGTAATAGGGCAACCGAACAAGTTCCTTCTCTTTCTTTTTCCCTTTGAGCTTCGGCATGTCACATTCTTTCAAAGTCGGGAATACTCTAAAAGCTAAGAATTCTTGCACCAGATCCCTAGTACCAATGTGCTCCGTAATAACTCGAAATTCGCCTAGTGCAATCTTGCATGGACTCTTCGGTGCCATGTTGCATTGGGGCCTAGTCTCTACGAAGATTAATTCTAATGGGCTTTGAACCAGCTTCTCCTTTTTCTCATCAACTTTGACATAAAACCATTCAGTCTTCCAGCCAGTGGCCATTTGGTACGATAACTGATAACTGGAGTCTTCGCATCTTTGCGATAAGCAAAATTATAGCATCCAAAATTTTCGTGCAGCCCATCTTCTCAAGCTTTTGTCTGATAATGAAGCTCATGAGCCCAGCAGAAGCCTTCGGCAAGCAGTTCTGCCCCTTGGCTTCAGAGAGCCCAGATGTAGACGCTAAGTCTAGCGATGGCGTTGGGAGTTAGTTGATTAAGATAAATCCCAAACTTCCCCAAAACATCCACAATCATCTCATTCAAAGGGAATCTTAATCCTGCTTTAAAGAAGCCTTTAAAAACAACCACCTCATCCTTTTCTGGCTTCGAAGTAATTTCCTCTCCGCTAAAGCGAATTAGTCCCTTTTTGGCCTCACTGAAATAGCCTAACTTCATCAACTTAGGCATATCAACTTCGGTAACAATGGACCTCCCAAACTCTAGGTGACTGGGTTTAGATGGCACGACACTATAATCATCTTCAGATTCACCTTCCTCAGCACCAACCTGCTCAGCTTCAGCGGCAGGTGCACCTTCGTCAGAAACATCCTCTAGCGCTACCAGCCCCGACCGTTTCATCACTTTGGAAATCGGAGCGGTTTCAGCAGCTTCGGCTTCTTCTCCGTCACGTGTAACCCTAGCAGTGGAGCGTACCCTTGCCATTTGATAATGGATTCCTCACAATTTTTGATGAAGTTGTTGACTTTTTTTAATTTATCCGAAGCTCTTTCTCTTGTGACGAAGCAAAACCAACAGCGGTGCTTGGGTTGAATACGATGAACAAGCTTCGGCTATGGTCAAATTTTTGGCAGCAAAACAGTGCAATAGCAATGAATGCTGTGGTAACTTCACACCTACCTGTTTGTTTATATAGTGCCGCAGGTGGGAAGGTGAATCGTCAAGTCTTCCACACCGGACGAACAGTCGCCCGCACCCACTGAATGGTGGGCCACAGAACCCGAGAAGGTGAATTGCTAGGACGCGTGTATCCGCCGCATGGTGGGGCCACCTCGCGCTTGGAATATTTTAATCGGTTCTCGGCAACGAGCTCAGGGAAGGTGTTTTTCGGACCATCGGCATTCCGAAGCCTAGGAGACTTTTTCACGGATCAAGCTCATTACGAAAAACGATCTAGCATCATGAAGGGGCTACTGTTGGGGGTATGCTTCGTCGCCGAAGATCCTGTAAGAAGAAACACCTTCGGCAGATCCTCTCAAAAGCAGTGCCAAAGCTATCATCCATAAAGCTTCAGCATAATGGCATGTCTCAAGACGAAGGAGTGAACCGACGTAAAGATGAAATGACCAAACGACCTGTGATAGCTTGTATTATGATTGTAAGCATTTGTAAAGGGCATGAATGTAATCTCTCACAGGCTGTGTCCTGTGCCTATAAATAGATGAACAGTACCCCTGTACTGTTCACGCTGGCTTGCATTCATTTGCACGTCACACTTGAACTTTCACCTTCTGTCAAGCCGAAGGTATAAATGTAATTCAATATTATCCATGTTTATTCATGATTTTATAATAAAAATGTCTAAATGATATCATATGATTATTCATGTTTTTTATGTGTCATATGATCCTGCTTTCCATTATTTATTAAGACGATGAAGGTATGTCCTTCAGGACCTTCGTCTGTAGATCATTATATCCTAAGGGAAATAATGCTTCAAAGGACGAAGGTCTTTAACCATTAACTTTTGTGTTGGCTTGTTCTTAATTTATAGTTTTGAGAACAAGTCCCCAACAAGCAGGTTGGCCACTTTACCATCTATAGACATATGGTGACAAGCTTCTTCCTCTAGATCAGGCATGATCAGTTCAGTTACTCTCTCTTCCCTAGATGGGGACACTAACTTCGTTGTCCTCTTGTCACAGATGACAGTTGCTTGGTTTCTGTGCAGCCAATTCATCCATAAGATGATGTCTAACCCTTGAGTACCCATTACTACTAGGTTAGCGAGGAAATCTGTCCTCCTTATTTCAATCCTTAGGTTTGAGCACATCTTATATAGCTGTACTTTCCCCCAACTGAATTAACCTTTAGAGGTGGAATCATTGGTTCTACGGGGATGTTATGTGCTTCTACCCATCATGTAGCAACAAAAGAATGCATGGCACTAGTATCAAATAGTACTTTTGTTGGATGGGATTCGACTGGAAACATACCTACTGCCACATCTGGTGTATTTTGGATTGCTTCGGCTTCCAAGTGGTTCACCTTCCCATGGTTGTAGGCCTAGCCACGGTCTCCTAATCGCTGTTGTGGTATTCCTTGTCTTGCTAGGGTGTTGGAAACTGACTGTTGTTGGGCTGCTTTCTTCGGGCAATGCGACGCTTAGTGGACTTGTTCTCCAAAGTGGAAACATCCTCGACCTCCTCCTTGTGTTGGGGCTGTATGGTTGCTCTGATTGGTTGTTGGGGCAGGAAGGCGAGGTGCCTGGCTGTTCTGCCTGTAATACTGGTTTCCTCTAGGTTGGTTGTTCTGGTGGTACTGCTGCTGCTGTTGAGGGAACTTCCACTGAAACTACTATTGATGCGGATGCTGGTTCTAGTGCCGATATCCCTGAGGGTGACTCTGCTTGAACTGTTGGGGTGGATTGCCTGAGAAACAGGGACGAATGTTGTTGCTAACCTACGGTCCACCAATCTTGCGCTTCTGGTCTTCCATCGCTCGTTGCTTCCTCTCAGTCATTATTGCTCTATCAATCAGATGCTGAAAGGTAGGGAAGGAATGGTTCATCAACTGGTAGTGTAGGGGGTCAACCAACCCTCTCAAGAACCTATAATGCCTCTTGGCATTAGTATTGACATCCTCGGGTGCATAGCAAGATAGCTACAGAAATTTGTCCCTATACTCACTGATAGACAGGGGGCATTGTTTCAGTGCTAGGAATTCTTCCTTCCGTACTATCATCAAACCTTCAGGAACGTGGTACCGACAGAAGTTGTCTCTGAACTCCTCCTAGGTGATGGCTTCAGGGTCGGCATGGGTGGCGAGGTAGGACTCCTACCATGACTGTACTTGTCACCTTAGTAGACGGGGACCATACATGACTTTCTCTCTATCATTGCATTGGGCGGTGTGCAGCTCCCACTCCACTGTGCGCAGCTAGTGTTCGGCGTCCATGGGGTTGGCAGAGTGGGCAAACATAGAGGATGACCTCTCATGAACTCTGCATGCTTGTCTATTGGCATCTGTGGCATCTGCACTTGCGGTTGAGGCCGAGGTTGTTGCTGAGCTTGTAGCATGGCTGCCAGGGTTTGAACAATTGCTTGAACTGCCTGAGTATGCATGAGGAATATCTGCTCTATTGTCATTAGAGGTGGTGGTGGAGGCAACTACTGCTAGGGTGCCTCATCCTGTGGGGCATGCTGCTCTTGCTAGGTGAAAGTCGCCTGGTGTGGCGGAACCGCCCGAATTATTCCAACTTAAGTGCCTAACTCACGCCTCAGGGGCCGTAACACACTTAAATCGGAATAACCCGTCAGTCCCTCAGATCTAGTCTGATAGAGCCACTTAACCAGGATCAAATTCCACAATCTCACTCGAAGGTGAGTCACAGAAGAAATACAATAAAACAGGAAACCTCAAATTAAGTGCTGAATTATTACATAGATCGGAGTTTTTGAGTAGCAAATAAGAGTTCACAAAATAAAATGCAGCGGATAATCGATGTCATCGGTATCGAGGAAATGGGCAAGGCCTAGCCCACTACTCCTCGTGCTCCTCTCCTGCCGGAGCAACATCCCACTCGACCGTCCAACCCGGTGGCAGGGTGGTAGGCCAAGTCACACCATCAACCATTTCCTGAATGGTACCTGCATAAATTATGCCACAAGCAAGGCTGAGTATACTAATACTCAGCTAGACTTAACCGGTGTGAGGAGTCTACTCCTCTAACTCTAGACTATGCAGCTGTTTGGCTGAGGGGTTTGGTTTGCCAAAAGCACTAGCTGTTTCTAAAATCAATTTTTAGCTTTTCAAATTCTATCATCATTATCTTAGCTAGGTTTGCTCCTTCTAAGCATACATGGTAACAAGCATTTAGTTCAATGAATAAATTGTCTCATGTAACCTCATTTCACTTCTTACTCGATGCAGTACAAGGGGTCAAGCAGTCTCATTAGCTGCGAGAAACAGACGATTCGAATCGAGTTTTAACCCTGTAAGGTAAACCTAAACACACGGCATGTCAGGGTACTCCGACCCCACACATGACAACCGTCCCCATCGATTCCCCGTTCACGTCCAGGCCTCACCGCATTGGCATACAATGCTCCACTGACCCCGGCTCCCGCCGTGCAGTGACCGCACTTGTACCCACCATAGCTAGCATGGGAGACCCAGTCTCAGGTCGCATGAGGGATAAAGTCCGCGCCCGGCTTCACTCATGTACTAGGTTTACCGGTAACCATTTTTCTCGGCATGTGCTTAGTACGTTCAAAAGCTTGACTCAGGTATCCACACATTAATCCTTAATTCCTTTTTCCCGTCTCATGGACAAGGCATCCTTCCCGGATCCAAGTCCATAGACTAACTTAGATCTCGTTATCAAGATGAATACAAACAATTCCTGACCTCGCGCGAGTGCTAGAAAAATCACTCGACTTCTACCGAGATCCTGATTAGCAAGTAGCTACTCGACCTAGCATACTAGTATTCATGTCAAAAAGGAATCCTAAGTTCATGCAACTAGAGGTTTCAAGCAACTCCTACACTTAGGTGCACATTACAATCCTACAAGCATTAAGTGTAGTAAAGTAGCATATAGTAATACGGTTATGCATATAAACCGGGGCTTGCCTTCAATTGCTTGGGCTGCGGGGAGATCCTCAACAGCAGCCTCGGAAGCTTGCTCCTGGTCCTCCTCTTGGACAGATCCTTGCTCTGGGATGAGCACGTACTCTCCGTCGGCAAGATTACAATCTAATGAATGCAATGCATAAGATAGATGCATGACATGATATGTGCTTTAGAAATTACAACTTCATGATCTACTTGAGTTAGATAGAGTTACACCTTACTTATGTAAGACCTTTGGGTGGCATATTTGGTAAATTGGGTCAAACTTAGCTAAGGCAAGTGGTAGGTTTTATTTTGGGGTTCCACTGAATTCTTTTAAGCCTTAGTGAGTTTTGACAAGAATTCAAGTTGGACTTATTGGGGTGAGGTTTATTTCTTCTTTCCTTTTTTATTTATTCTCTTTAATGTTTTGGAGTGGGTTTGAACTACAAGTTGCTTTAATAAAATTCCACAAATCCTGTAAAAATTACAGTGGCTTATTACTGGTGTATGATTCTCTGTCTCAAAATTTGGGGATCAGATAGTGAATAGTTTTCTCTGGACAAAATTATCAATTTTTAGGGCAGAAGGGGTGCTTTAAACTACAAATATTATTCAACAGTAGGTAATTCTCTAAAACTTTTTTTTGCTGGCTTTTAGGTGCTATAACATGACTTGACACAAATTTCTAGTCATTAATACCTATTAGTTATTTTACTAGGGTTTTCTCAAGTTTCTTAGCCAAAGAGGTGCTTTCTACTACCACTATATTTGAAATATATCCAATATTAGATTTCTGATTTTTCTTAGCTTCTCTTTTGCAAGAGCAATCATTCTGAAGTTTGGCATCTTTTTGCTTAAGGGAAGGGGTGGTATGCATTAATTGGATTAAATGGCCTTTCTTATAAATTATTAGCAATAGGTATGATTTTGCATCTTTTTTATGGGTTTGCATTTTTCTCTGGTGGCTTATCTCATCATTGACTTAGCAAAATTTTGGTTGCCCATTATTGCATTATTATGGGTTACTTCATGATTTATTTGGAAAATGCCTTATTATCATGTTAGACTTTTTTCCCTACTTATAATGATGCGTTGGGGTGTTTATTATTTTTGCAGTGGGGTTCTGGTAGTTATAAGTCCACTGGATTTTTATTATAAATTTTGGGTCTAGTTTTGTAATTCTAATAATTGATTTCCAGTTGGAATAATGCTAAATAAAACATTTTATTTTAAAACTGATCTGGACTGAAGGTCTCTTTATTTTTCCTAGGTTCTCTGTTACTTAAGCAAACTAGGAAAAATAATTTCACTCACTGTTCATTAATTTCTAATGCCTTTCTGATTTTTCCTAAGTTTTGGGCAAAATAGCTTTAAATGGATATCTACACTATATTCTTCAATACTGGAGTTCCTACTATTTTTAAATAGTGTCTAATTAAGGTTTGAATACCTACAAATTTTCTTAGGTTCAGCACAGAAGAAAAACTAATTTTCCTTAATTAAACAAGGTTTGGTCAGTTTCTGTTTTTAATTTTAAACTCTAAAAATTAGAACAGAAAGCATTGGGTTTATTATTTTTAAATGATAGTTCATAATATTGAGGACCTAGCAAAATTAGTTTGATAACTTTTGCTTAAGAATTCATCAAGTTATGGATTTTCTAAGTTCTCTGGTTATTTAAAAAGATTAACAGAATTGATTAAATGGAAAACTACTTTGCACTGGGGTCCCTAGCGGGTGTTTTAAGTTTTCCTCACGGATCAGTCCCTAGGCTACTATTCAAATGAGTCACTGACATTGCAGAAAACCCCCGGGGTTCTTCTAATCCTAACCCGAGGTCCTTCTCCTAACTTAAACAGTAACCGCGGCGGAACAAAGGGCGGAGGGGCTTACCGGCGGCGAGATTGCTCCGGTGAGGTGGTCGAGGACGTAGGGGAGGTCTCGGGGATCACAATGATGTGCGGTTTGGCGTGGGGGGTGGTCGGAGTCGGCCGGTCCACGTGCGCAGGCGGAGATGCTCGTCGGCGGCGAGGAGTCCAGCCTACTCACGGCGCGATAGTTCAATTGAACGGGTCAGAGAGCTTCACCAGGGAACAAGGAAGGGGTGTGCGCGAGGAATTGAAGAATGGCTCACCGGAGAGCTTGGTCCACGCGCGCAGGCGGGCGACCGAAGTCCGGTGAAGTCGATCTCGGGCTTCCGGTGAAGTTCTACCGGGTCTGAGGGCTTGGAAAGCTTCACGGGCCACTGGCGGAGCTAGACGAAGCACTGGCGCGACTTGGGGGTGGCTGGAGTGGGCTGGCCACGGTGGCCGAGGCTCTGGCGGCAGTGGCGGGCGGAAAAGAGCTCGCCGGAGCTAAGGAGGGGTGGTTGGTCAGTGATGGTGAGCGCGGGGTGAAGTGAGGCGCGCCCAGGGAGGCTTTATAGGCGCGAGCGGGCACGACCGAGGGAAAGGGCGCGCGACGGACTTGACCGAACGCCGGAGCGAGCGCGCGCGCGGGTCGGGCGAGCGCTGGCGTGCCGACCAGGGTCGAACACGTGTGCCCGTGCATTCTGCCCAAGTTCTGGCGCGTGTGGTCGCCCATCCGAGCCTGCTCTCGCCTTGGTCAGTGCACAAAACCTCTTCTCCTCCCTACAAGCTATCGATCTTGTGTGGGGGTCATAGGATTTTGCCTACTGGTTGCAGAGATATGGAGCCCGGAAATCCGGTCTGTCTCCCTGCTCAAACCCGAGGCAAATCCAGGGTTTTGTCGTGTCTAGGGCTCGCGTCCCAATGCCATCTTCTGGCACACGACAGAGGGGTTAGTTAGGCACATTTTTGTTAATGGGGCCATTAGGATTTGAGTTAGGGATCAAGGTGAACACGCTTGATCTTTGGCTCAAGGTCTGAAATTCAGAATTCTGAAATTCAGAATTCCCCATTGAGTCCCCACATGAGAAGCTTGTTTTGGGGTTTTAATTGAGTTATTTTGGCCAAGCTTCCTCAATCTTTCTTGTTGCTTAATGAATATACTTCAATGTTTATAATTGGCCCAAGCCATGATTTTAAATTTTTCCTACCCTTTTCCCAATTTTCTTGAATTTGCTCATAGGGCTCAATTAGGGTTTTTATTAGGGTTGCAACATTATTACCTTTTTGAAAGACCCATTTGTTTTGATCATGATACTTTTAAGTATAAGCTTAGTGGATTCTTTATTCTTAAGTCAATTTGATGCTCATGCTCAATTTGGTTCACATAAAATGATGGTTATTGGGTTAGCACTTGAGAGAAACCCTAGGTGACACTGGGGTGTCACACCTGGAGGGGGGGTGGATAGGCGGAAACTGAAATTTACAAACTTTAAGCACAATTCAAGTCGGGTTAGCGTTAGAATAAAAATTAAGTCCGGGAGAGAGGGGAAAACAAATCAACCAAGAAAATAAGGCGGATGACACAGTGATTTGTTTTACAGAGGTTCGGTTACAAAGAACCTAGTCCCCGTTGAGGTGGTCACAAGGACCGGGTCTCTTTCAACCCTTTCCCTCTCTCAAACGGTCACTTAGATCGAGTGAGCTTTCTTCCTTGATTTCCCAGGTCACTTAGACCCCGCAAGGACCACCACACAATTGGTGTCTCTTGATTCGCTTACAAGGCTTTGAGAGTAAGAATGAGAGAAAGAAGAAGGCCAACCAAGCAACAAGAGCAACAAAGAAACACAAGACGATCTTCTCACAAGTCCTAAAATACTAGAGTTGAATTGTGGACTTTGATCGGATCGGAGGCTTTGATTTGTGTCTTGGAGTGTTGTGTATTGCTCTTGTATTGAATGAGGAGTAGAGAATGCTTGGAGTTTGTCTTCTGGTGACACCGTTGGAGTTTGTCTTCTGGTGACACCGGATAGTCCGGTGCCGCACCGGACAAGCATTGTTCAGTGTCCGGTGCACCTTCTGTGGCTGCTCTAACTTCTGCGCGAACTATCCACACACTATGCATTGTCAAACAATCGTTGAAGTCGACCGTTGCGCTGGCTAGCCGTTGCTCCGCTGGCGCACCGGACAGTCTAGTGGCACACCAGACAGTCTGGTGAATTATAGCGGAGCGCGGCGTCAGAAACCCGAAGGTGGAAAGTTGGAGTCGTTCGACCCTGGTGCACCGGACACTGCCCGGTGGCACACCGGACAGTCCGGTGTGCCAGACCAGGGTTCTCTTCGGTTTCTTTTGCTCCTTTCTTTTTGAACCCTAACTTGATCTTTTTATTGGTTTGTGTTGAACCTTTAGCACCTATAGAATATATAATCTAGAGCAAACTAGTTAGTCCATTTTTTGTGTGTTGGGCATTCAACCACTAAAATTATTTATAGGAAAAGGTTAAACCCTATTTCCCTTTCAATCTCCCCCTTTTTGGTGATTGATGCCAACACAAACCAAAGCAAATATATAAGTGCAGAATCGAACTAGTTTGCATAATGTAAGTGCAAAGGTTGCTTGGAATTAAACCAATATTTTACTTCTACTAAATATGCATGGTTGGTTTTCTTTTATTTAACATTTTGGACCACGCTTGCACCACTTGTTTTGTTTTTGCAAATTCTTTTGGAAAAATCTTTTCAAAGCCTTTTTGCAAGTAGTCAAAGGTGTATGAATAAAATTGCGAGAAGCATTTTCAAGATTTGAAATTTTCTCCCCCTGTTTCAAATGCTTTTCCTTTGACTAAACAAAACTCCCCCTGAATGAAATTCATCTCTTAGCTTTCAAGAGGGTTTTACTAATTTTTTGTAAATGCCAATTGAAAATGATCAAATACATTTAGATACCAATTTGAAAAATTTGTGAAAATTTTGACATTGGTGGTGGTGCAGTCCTTTTGCTTTGGGCTTGATATTTCTCCTCCTTTGGCATTAATCGCCAAAAACGGAGTCTTTTGAGAGCCCTTTTACTTTCTCCCCCATTGGTACAAGTTAATATGAGTGAAAGATTATACCAAAGTGAGAGTGATATGGAGGGATGGAGAAGGGTAGATGATATCGATAGAGTGGAGTGGAAGCCTTGTCTTCGCCGAAGACTCCATTTCCCTTTCAATCTACGACTTAGCATTGAAATATACTTGAAAACACATTGGTCGTAGACATAAAAGAGATATGAGCAAAGGTATATAAATGAACTATGTGTGCAAAGTGTCAATCAAAGTTCCGAGAATCAAGAATGTTTAGCTCATTCCTAAGTTTGGTAAAGGTTTTCTCATCTAATGGTTTGGTGAAGATATCGGCTAATTGTTCTTCGGTACTAACATAAGTTACCTCTGTTGGGGACTTGTTCTCAAATGCTATGAGTTAAGAACAAGGCAACACAAAATGTTAATGATTAAAGCCCTTCGTCCTCCGAAGCATTATCTCCCTTAGGATATAATGATCTTCAGACGAAGGTCGTGAAGGACGTACCTTCATCACCGCAGTATATATTAATGAAAGAAGAAGCATATGAATCATGAAAGACAACATGAATAAGCACACAACATTTTTACATATCTTTATTAACTCATCATAAATGAATATTAATAATATTGAATTACACTTGTAACTTCGGGTTGACAGAAGGCAAAAGTCCAAGCGTGACGCACGAGTGAATACAAGTCAGCGTGAACAGTATGGGGGTACTGTTCATCTATTTATAGGCACAGGGCACAGCCTATGTAAAATTACATTCATGCCCTTTATATTTACTATTGACTTAAAGACAATCCAACGAGGATTAGATAGCCTTTTCCCGTTTAAGTCGGTTCCTTTTTCTGCCGCTGAGCCAAAGCTCCCTTGCGCATAGCTTTGGAACTGCATAAATCTTCATCTCGACCATACTTTTCATATTGTGTACAGTTTTAACCCGAATCCGAAGGTACCTGTACATATATTACACTTGGAAAACATTGTTAAATCATGTTTTCCCCTCCCCTTCCCTTTGCTAGAATAGCAAT
Source organism: Zea mays (assembly GCF_902167145.1). Classification (NCBI taxonomy): domain Eukaryota; kingdom Viridiplantae; phylum Streptophyta; class Magnoliopsida; order Poales; family Poaceae; genus Zea; species Zea mays. The sequence continues at coordinate 124,614,531 of NC_050096.1, read as the reverse complement.
AGTCAATGACAGATGGGGCCCTTCAAGTTGCAACGCACTGGGCATATAAATATGAACCCACGCCGGCAGCATTCTACATGCCATCTCTGCCATTTGCGCTATTTTCTCAAATTTTTAGCTCTTGCTTACTAGCTCTCGCCTGATTTTCAAGTTTTTTCGAGCTTCGGTTTAAGAACGTGGTTTCACCATGTCTGGGGAGAAGATGACTGAGGAAAAGAAAATGACTGTGGAAACGAAGGTACTTGAGGAGACGAAGTTGTTTGAAGAAAAGAAAACTGTGGATCCTTTTATCGCCGGGTTTGTTGAGTCTATGTCAAAAACAAACACAGAGAAGATTACTAAAGAGATTCTAGAAGGTTTGTCTGAAGATACCGATGATAGTGATAGTTATGATGTGGAGAGTGGGGACGAAGATTATGAAGATTAGCCCTAGCGACCAAGCCATACTGTCTTCGGAAAATCAACTATTAAACAGAGTCATCTTGACAACATCAGAGGAAGGTACTTTCGTGACTTGTCTATCGTGAGGGCTGGCAAAGCAACACTTCCCCTGCCCCTGAGGAAAATGAAGTTGTTATCTACCGAAGATTTTTTAAGGCTGGTCTTCGGTTCCCTTTGAGCAAGTTTGTAGTTGAAGTGCTGAAGATATACCAGATCTTCCTTCATCAGATCACCCCCAAAACTATTATTAGGATGGTGATTTTTGTATGGGCTGTAAGAAGCCAGGGGCTAGAGCCAAGCGCGAAGTGCTTTTGCAATATGCACGAGCTTTTATATGAGACGAAGGCCACTGGCAAAGAACAGTATCACAACAACTTCGGTTGTTATGGATTTATTGCTCGCCCCAATGCAAGCCACCCAGTGCCAACATTCCGGAAGAGATGGCCTAGATCCTGGATGGAAGAGTGGTTTTATGTTAAAAATGATTTGAAGGCAAGGGAAGACATTAATGAAATCATTTAGCGACCCATCTGGTCACGCTTTGGCCTCCGAAGGCCAAAGGTGGAAATTGATAGCAATGTCGAGGCATGTTAGAGAGCCTTTAGGCCTTGTTCGTTTCCGTCGGATTGCACCCGGAATCGTTCCAGCTAATCAAAGTTTATATAAATTAGAGAAGCAATCCGGTCAGGAATCGTTCCGACCCACCAATCCGACAGAAACGAACAAGGCCTTAGTAGTATGTGTGCCTTCATTGGCACAAGGGATCTGATTCAAGAGCATATATCCTTCAGGGTATGGCCACTTGTGGAAAGCTGGGATATATGGAAGGAGACCACCGTCGATTCTAGTGAAGGTGGTCTGGTCTGACTGAAGTATACCTTCAGATTTAGGGAGAAGTTTGATGAGCCAAACGACGACTGGCTGAAGTGCATTGAAGCTACAAGTGATGAGCTACTTGGAGCATACCCCAAGGCCGAAGATAATGCTCTGTCCATAGCTTTCTGAGGTTGGGGCAAGAAAAGATTAAATAGGGTATTTGATGCTATTGGCTTTGTATACCCTGATTGCTGCTTTTGGAGGTCGGAGGGCTCATAAAAAGTGGAAGATTGCTGCTTCGGTCACCCTAGCTGAGCCTGTGCCGAAGAGCAAAAAGGTGAAGGTTCTGACCCGCCGGCCGCGTTATATTGAACCGGTCGTGGAGCCTGATTTTGGCGCAGGGTGCTCTTCAGCAGCCAAAGCAACAGAAACTGCTCCGATTGCACAGAGCACTGAAGATCCGACCGTAGTGTCAAAGGCGCACACAGTCGAGCCAGTCGAAGATAAGGTTGATAAGGCTGAAGAGCCAAAGGTTGAAGAAATAATAAAAATGCCAAAAATTCTGAGCCCTCCGAAAGAGGCAAAACTACCGAAGGTGCAAAAGGCTTCTGTCGTAACTCCTAAGAGAAGGAGGATGGCCAACGTGCTGGATGCATTGCTGGAGACTACAAAGGCCTTGAGCCCTGCTCCTACAAAGAAAATTGTTGATGCTGCCAAAGTGTCACACCCGGTTTTAGAAGGCAAACCGAATGCGAACCATGTACGTGCCAGGATCAGCAATTCACGTACACAGCAGTTAAATAACATGGACATCATCACACAGTGCTCAAATAGTATTAAAAAGGGGAATAATAGTCGATTACATCATATGTTTGAGACATACACATAGTCTTTACAATAAATCAAAGTGCGGAAAAGAAACGTAGATAAACGCGGCCTTCACAGGCAGCCGACTGGGGGTTGCCGCTAACCCTCGCCTAGAACTCGTCGTAATCTTGGAACTCCTGGAAGTCTCCTTCCACAGCTTCATCTTCTCCTGAGCAGTGGTTGCAATGCTAACAACCTGAGGATGGGGGTTTGGTGTGTAGAGCAAGGGTGAGTGCACATCAACATACTCAGCAAGTATCCTATTTGGCTGTAGTGGACTAGCTTTATGTGGGGGTAAGTCAAGCAGTTGCTTTTAGTTGGTCATATTATTATTACTAGTAGTGAAAGCCAAGTTTTAGATTTAACCCACGTTATTAACCCAAAAGTAATCCTTTCCAAACGGAAAGAGTACCAGTTACCATTACCAGAGTCAATACCAAGAACCATCAATCTCAACACCATCTGTAATCCGAACATCTCTGATCAAGTACCACTAATCACTGGAGCTCGCTTGGCCGCTCATAACCGCGAGCACGGCTGACATATCAGTTTTCATACACTCTGCAGAGGTTGTGCACTTTACCCACAAGCCGTGATTCCCTTTCTGCCCGGAGATCATGACTCTCCATTGATCACTACCAAGGTGACCCAACAGGGCATCACTACGTAGCCTTTACAAAGATTCCCCGGGGCTGTAGCCGCCCGTTAGGTTTCCTAAATGCATCGCACTCCTCCCCAAGGGGCGAACCCAAACTTGGCAGAGCGAGCCGCATACACCGAGCCCCATTGATGGCACGACGGCTAAGCGAACTACACCCCGGATCCTCTAATTATTCAGCTAAGGGTACCCCATTCCACCCTCATGGTTGCACTGTTTTCTCGGGCGGTCATCCAACGAACAGGTCCTTAAGGAGAGGCACTAGAGAAACCGCTCGAGCCCCCTTGAAGACCACAAGTATAACATCATAATAAAAGAAGGGAAAACAGCGTATCATTGATAATTCTCATCATGTTCATTGATTAGAGTTGAGCAATAGCATAAGACTAAGCAATAATAATCCAACCCAGATAGGTAACAAGGACATGGATAACAAAAGCTAGTCAATCCTTAGGTATAAATGTGTAATGCGGGAGGTGAATTAAAGAATGTATAGGACAGAGATAGGTCAAGGGACACTTGCCTCCACCAACCGACTGTTGCTCAGGGGCTTCTCCTGCGAGTTCTTCGGGCTTCTCAACCAGATCGTTCTATATGCGAGTGCAAACATACATACATCCATACATTTAATACAAAAGAACAGTACACCATACAATAGAATGTAGTAAGTAAATAGACGTTCCACGCGGGCTCGCAACTACGGTTAAGAAAGAAAGAGAAAAAGACAGTCGAGAAACGATCACGTTACATAATTATAAATTAAGCCACTCGCTTAACCGAAGGGCATTAATTTGGATACTACGTTTGGTATAGTAAAGTCATGTTTTCCTGTTTAATCATTATAGATAGATAAAGATGAATGAAAGGGAGGGGTCGCACGGCGAGATGTACGACACAACACTTTAAATCGAATTAAGAAATCAACGACTCGTCGCGCGATCGAACGCACAGCGAGACACTTGCATTAATTATAAAGAGACGTTGAGCATCGCGTGGCGAAACGCACGACGGCATACGTCAACAGAACTGAGTTTAAAGTGGAACGTCGCGTGACTAGACGCGCGACGTCACACATTAAACAACCTGAAATTAAAATGGATCGTCGCGCGATAAAGCGCGCGACGCAGCACATTGATAAATATAAATTAAAAGAATCGTCGCGCGACGAAGCGCGCGACGCATCACGTCAACAAAACAGATTAAAGTAGATTAAAACGAGGTTAAGTGCAGTACAATTACGGTCGTACGCGTGAGAGCACGCTACGTGTGCCGATGGCACGCGAATCGTGCAGGCACGCGTGGAGCGAGGCTGCCGAGGCACGAGTTCGGGCAAGGGCGCGCGATGGCGCGGTCGAGGCGGGGAGGGGCTCGCCGGGGGGTGGGGCGCGGCCGGGGGAGGGCTCGCCGGGGCACGGCTCGCCGGGGCAGGGGAGGGCGCGGGGTCGCCGGGGCGGGGCACGGCCGAGGGAGGGCTTGCCGGGCACGGGGCCGGGGAGGGGAGGGCGCGGGCGCGGCCGAGGGGGAGGGAGGGCTCGCCGGGGCGCGAGCTGGGCGCGTCCGCGAGGGGCGGCGCGGGGGCAGGGCTCGCCGAGGCCGAGGCCGGATGCGGGGAGGGAGGGCGCGGGCGGCCGAGCTCGCCGGGGTGGAGCTCGCCGAGGCGCGGGAAGAGGAGGGGAAGGCGCGGCGCGGCCGAGGGCGGGGAGGGCTCGCAGGGATAGGGCGGGGGCGGGGCTCGCCGGGGCCGAGCGCACGCGGGAGAGGGAGGGCGCGCGCGGACAGAGAGGGCCGCCGGGACGGCGCGGGCGCGGGAGGGGGTCGCGCGGGCGCGGCGCAGGGGCGGGGCTCGCCGGGGCGCGGGACGGGGATGGCGCGGCCAGGGCGCGGGACGCGCGCGGGCAGGGAGTCCGCGTGGGGGAAGAAGAAGGGGAGGGGGAGGAGAGAGAGGAAAGGGAAGGGGAGGGGAAAACTCACCTCTGGGGATCCAAACTCCGGCGATCTCGACTCCAAACCCTAGGGCACCACAGGGAGAGAGAGAGGTGGAAGAAGGAGAGGGAGGTTACTGCGAGGGAGAAATCAAATGAGCCAAACGGATCTAGGGGGAGGGGGCGCCAGGGGCGCGTGGGCCGGGCCGGGCCGGGCTAGACCGGGCTAGGCTAGGTCAGGCTGGGTCACATCGCGGATCGAAACCCACGACACACACGACCATTAAACGAACTCCAATCGCGAACCAAATCCGAAACAGAAGGAGACGAACACGCGACATCAGACAAAGAAATGCGCTTCGGCATGATGCAACACCCATGACACTTAGGTTTTGGTTTACACATGACACGGACACCTGTCACTATACTGGTTTGAAATTAGGAAGAAGGAGCGAAACAGGAAGAGTAAAGAGAGTAACGCCCGAATTTGGTGAGAGAAAAGAAGAAAAATTCTACCCCCAGATTCAGGGCGTTACAAACCTATCCCCCTTAAAAGAATCTCGCCCTCGAGATTCAGGGTTGGCTAGCAAAGAGCTCAGGATATTTAGCCATCAGATCATCTTCACGCTCCCAGGTTGCTTCTTCCTCAGAGTGGTGATTCCATCTGACTTTGCACATTCTGATGGTCTTCCTTCGGGTGACTCTATCTGCAGTCTCAAGGATCTGTGCTGGTTTCCCCGTGTAGGTCAAGTCCTCCTGGACCTCCAAACCTTCCATTGACAACTGTTCTTCTAGCACACGCAAACACTTCTTCAATTGAGACACATGAAAGACATCATGCACAATAGACAAATTCTCTGGCAGGCTGAGCTGATAGGCCACTTCTCCACGCTTTGCGAGAATCTGATACGGACCGATGTAGTGGGGTGCTAGCTTTCCTTTGACTCCGAATCTTCTGACTCCTCTGATCGGTGACACTTTCAGATAGACAAAATCTCCAACCTCGAAACTCACATCTCTCCTTCTAGTGTTTGCATAGCTTCGTTGCCTTGATTGCGCTATCTTCAGATTCTCTCGAACCATCTTGATGTTCCCTTCGGCTTCAAGCAGAATGTCTGGCCCGAACACTTGCTTTTCCCCAGGCTGATCCCATTGCAGTGGAGTTCTACAACTCCTTCCATAAAGTGCATGAAATGGTGACATCTTCAAACTGGCCTGGTAACTGTTGTTATAGGAGAACTCGGCATAAGGCAATCTCTTGTCCCATCCGGACTGATCTTGCAACGCACAGGCTCTCAACATGTCTTCAAGAATTTGATTGGTCCTTTCGGTCTGACCATCTGTCTGCGGATGATAGGCGGAACTGAAATTCAGATGTGTGCCCAAGGCTTCATGCAACTGCTGCCAGAAATGAGAGGTGAACTGCGTTCCTCTGTCTGACACTATCTTCTTTGGCACACCATGAAGACAAACGATCTGAGACATGTACAACTCTGCCAATACTGCACTGCTGTAGTTGGTCTTGACAGGTATGAAGTGGGCTGACTTGGTTAAGCGGTCCACCACTACCCAAATGGAATCGTAGCCGGCTCGAGTGCGAGGCAATCCGACTATGAAATCCATGCCGATTTCATCCCATTTCCACTAAGGAATTTGCAACGGTTGCAACAATCCAGCCGGTCTCTGGTGCTCTGCCTTGATCCGCCAACAACTATCACACACCACATGCTCTGCAATTTCTATCTTCATTCCGTACCACCAGAATTTCTTCTTCAGATCCTCATACATCTTCTCACTACCAGGATGAATCGAATAGGCTGTCTCATGAGCTTCCTTGAGAATCATTTCCCGAATAGACTGGACATTGGGAACACACAAGCGGTCTTTGAACCATATCACACCTTCTGCATCTTTCCGAAAATCTTTTCCTCTGCCATCTAGAATCAGTCGCCGGATCTCACTGATCTTCTCATCATTCTTCTGTGCTTCTTTGATTTCCCGCTCCAAGGTAGGTTCCAACTCAAATGTGACTCCTCGTGCGTTGTTCAGAAATCCGAGACTCAACCTGTCAAACTCTTTGGCCAACTCATAAGGCATCGGACGAGCGACCATCAGATTGACTTGACTCTTCCTGCTCAAAGCATCTGCTACTACGTTCGCTTTGCCTAGATGGTAATGAATCTCCAATTCATAGTCTTTGATCAGCTCTAACCATCTTCGTTGCCTCATATTCAACTCTTACTGAGTGAATATGTACTTCAGACTCTTGTGGTATGTGTAAACATCACATTTCTGTCCATACAGATAGTGCATCCATGTCTTCAGTGCGTGAATCACTGCTGCCAACTCTAGATCATGGATTGGGTAAATCTTCTCATGAACCTTCAGCTGTCGGGACGAGTAAGCCACAACTCTTCCCTCTTGCATCAACACACATCCCAAACCAGTGTAACAAGCATCGCAATACACCGAGAAGGGTTTGCACACATCAGGCAAGACTAAGACAGGCACTGTAGTCAACTTCTCTTTCAGCGCTTCAAAGGCCTCTTGACATTTTTGGGTCCACTTGAACTCAACCTTGTTGCCTAGCAAAGCTGTCATTGGTTTCACAATCTTCGAGAACCCTTCAATGAATCGTCTATAATATCCGGCCATTCCAATAAAGCTCTTGATTCCTCGAGCATCTGTTGGCGTTTCCCGGTTTAGAATGGCTGTCACTTTCTTCGGATCCACAACCAATCCTTCTTTGTTGATTATGTGACCCAAGAACAGGACTTCGCTGATCCAGAACTCGCACTTGCTCAACTTTGCATAAAACTGGTGCTCTCACAATCTCTGCAATACCATCCTCAAATGATCTGCATGCTCTTCTTTGCTTTGTGAATATATCAGAATGTCATCAATAAATACCACCACAAATTTATTAAGATAATCCATGAATACACTGTTCATCAGATTCATGAAGAAGGCCGGTGCATTGGTTAGACCGAAAGACATCACGGTGAACTCATACAACCCATACTTGGTAATGAATGCCGTCTTTGGAATATCTGAAGGTCGGATCCTGAGCTGATGATAACCTGACCTCAGATCTATCTTGGAGAACACACTGGCTCCTCTCAACTGGTCGAACAGATCTTCTATTCTGGGCAAGGGGTACTTGTTCTTGATGGTGACCTCATTCAGAGCTTGATAATCGATACACATCCTTCTGGTGCCATCTTTCTTCTCCACAAATAGGACAGGGGCGGCCCAAGGCGAGGTGCTTGGCCGGATGTAACCTTTCTGTAACAGCTCATCGATCTGTTTCTTAAGTTCAACCAACTCTGGTCCTGATACTCTGTAAGCTCTCTTAAAGATGGGGGCGGTGCCAGGAAGAAGCTCTATAGCAAATTCAACTTTCCGCTCCGGTGGCATACCTGGTAAGTCCTCTGGAAACACATCTGGAAACTCAGACACAACCTTGATACTCTCAATTGGGTCTGCTTCACTGCTATCGACAGCCATCTAATAACAACTTCCTTTCTTTGGTTCAGGCGGGACTAACTAGGTCACCACTTCCTCTCCTAGTGGGGACACCAACTTGATTGTCCTCTTATCACAACTGATAACTGCCTGATACTTATCTAGCCAATTCATCCCTAGGATGACATCTATTCCCTGAGTACCCATTACTATGAGGTTAGCGGGAAACGCTATCCCCCTTATTTCCACACTTACATTCAAACAAATGCTATCGGCTCGAATTCTACCACCGGCTGAGTCAATTTGAATGGGGGTTGACATGGCAGTTATTGGGAGATTATGTGCTTCTACCCATGATGCAGTAATGAAAGAATGCGTTGCTCCAGTATCAAATACCACTTCTGCAATGTGGGAGTCGACTCGGAACATACCTACTATCATGTCGGGGTTCTCTGAACTGCTTCAGCCTCCAAGTGGTTCAGTCTCCCATGATTATAGTGCGGCTGAGAGCGGTTGCCTGCTCTAGGCTGAGACACATTCTGCTTTGCTGGGGCATTGGGGCCAGGCTGCTGCTGGGCTGCCTTCTTCAGACATTGCATCACCCAATGGCCTTGCTCTCCACAGTGGAAACATGCTCTGTTTCCAACCTGAGCTGGTGCTGCTTTATTGTTCTGCTGAGTTGCGAGGGCAGGAAGATGAGGTGCCTGCTGATTCTGCCTCTGGAACTGACCTCCTCCTGACTGATTGTTCTAGCGATTCTGATATTGGTGCTGAGGGAACTGCCTTTGGAATTGCTGCTGCTGAGGTGGACGCTGGTTCTGCCTGAACTGCTGAGGTTGATTGCTTGAGAAATGAGGACGATTGCTGCTTCTAGGCTGGGGTCCACTGATCTTGTGCTTGCGATCCTCCATCTCTTTGCACTTCCTCTTTGTCATGATTGCTCTTTGAATCAGGTGCTGGAATGTCGGGAAGGTATGATTCATCAGCTGATACTGCAGAGGGTCAACCAAGCCTCTCAGGAAACGATATTGTCTCTTGGCGTCGGTGTTCACATCTTCAGGAGCATAGCGAGACAACTGCAGAAACCTGTCCCGGTACTCACTGACAGATGATGACCCTTGCTTGAGGGCCAGGAACTCCTCCGTCTTCGCTGTCATCAGACCTGCAGGGACATGGTACTGATGAAAGCTACCTCTGAATTCTTCTCAGGTAATGGTGTCGGGGTTGGCATGGGTGGCGAGATAAGACTCCCACCAAGACTGGGTTGCTCCTCTTAACAGATGGGGACCATACAGAACTTTCTCCCTGTCATCGCACTGAGCGGTATGCAACTCTTGCTCCACAGTGTGCAGCCAGTCTTCAGCATCCATGGGGTCAAAAGAATGAGCAAACGTTGGGGGATGACCTCTCATGAATTCAGCACGCTTGTCTCTAGGCATCTGAGGCATCTGAGGCTGAGGTGGTGGCTGCTGCTGCTGCTGCTGAATGGTGGCCAGAGTCTGACCGATGGCTTGAACTGCCTGAGTCTACATCAGGAACATCTGCTCGATGGACATCGGGGGCGGGGGCGGCAGTTGATGTTGCTGGGGTACCTCTTCCTGCTGAGCGGCTTGCTCCTGCTGAGCACGCCTTCCTCCTCTGCGCCTGTTTTCTGACATCTGCAGAATGCAACCACACATCAGAACTGATCTTGCAAATCTTGTAGCATAAGAAAAGAGTATAGAATTCTCCACAACACTGAACAGATGAGCATCTTCACTGATCTCCAACACAGACCAACACAGCTTCTCAGATAAAGAGGAAAGTGGAATCAAAGGCTTCCCAACTAGATAACTAACTTCATTAACATAACAGGTAAACCAAAAATGCAGGGGATACCCACACTCTGGTGACAGTCATTACAAAGATCCAAAGCAAACATAGTTCATCATGACAAACATAAATGCACAGGATAAGCAAACTACCCTGTCTAACTAAGACTGACCAAGAGCGAGACTAACGCTAAGACTATAGCTTCTATATATATTCATATTAATTACAAGATCCGACTCTGACGATCTATGGTTCTAAGTCTATCTTGGTCTTACAGTCGGAATTGCCATAAGACTGGTGTCCACGCCGAGGTGAGCGGTACGGGTGCTGAGTCCCAACGGGAGCGGGGGAACCATCGTCCAGGTGACGACGCTTCGCGCGCTCAGCCCGCAGCAGGGCGATCTCAGCACGAGCCCTACTCAGCTCGTCTAATGCATGGTCCAACTCTGTGTTTAGCACGGCGGCTAGGTTGACTGTGCTGCTCAACCTAGGATTGTCCTCACCGACAGGTGAAACAATCACGCCTCCTGTGCTGCCAGATGGACGACGGGGGTAATACTTCAGGTTGAGACCTTCGGCTACCCCGCCAAAAACTGAGCAGTAGTGCGAAAGCGCACGCCGTGCGGCATCTTGCATGGCCGCCTCAGCTGAGTCCCGCTCAGAGATAGAATAGTGCTTCGAGCAGACCTCAGCACCCCAGAGACTGTTCTCCAGACGGCGCACCAAGCAAGTCGCCTCCCAGCGGTCCGGGTAGGCCCCGAGACTATGCTGGTAGACCACACAGCGATACTCGATAGACCAAGTACGCCGGTCAAGTGCCCGACGTAGCAGGGTGTCGAGCGCATTGTGGAAGTGACACCCGCGAGCAGCGTCGAGAGTGATGGGTCGAGCAACCCATTCTTCTGGCTCCTGGTTTGCAGAAAAGTCTGTGTCGTGGCTCGAGCTGTCGTCGCCACCTCTGTCGTCTGGGTCTCCTCCAGCAGCTACTCTAGGGGCTGGGATGTCCAGTGGTGGTGCAGGGGGCACCTCTAGGGGAAGCATGGGGGAGCAGCTCCTCACAGACTCTATCTCCTACTGGAGCGAGAAAGAAGAGCCCTGCTGCTCCTATCGTCGACGTTCCGGCTCCTCATGCACGCGGTGGTGCAGCCTCTCCAAGTGGCTGGACTGACCAGTCACAGGACGGCGAAGCGGACGGTCCACGAGACGAGAGGGTAAGAAGGGGATGACAGACTTCCGTGCAGTATGTCTAAGGCGAGCCATCTACAAAAGACATCGCAAGCATAAGAGTGAGAACAGAACTAATATGACCAGCAAGTAATGAACCATAAATAAATGAAGGATTAGAATGAAACACCATTTTTCAGCAAGGTATAATATATAGTAGAACATAGGTTTGGTCGACATGACCAACTTTTGAAGGGATACCAAAGTCAAGGCAGGGACAGAGGTCTATAATCCTTAGAACGACCATTCTACTCTAGGTTAGCGGTCCTATAGTCAGCACGGCTCTGATACCACCAATGTCATACCCGGTTTTAGAAGGCAAACCAAATGCGAACCATGTACGTGCCAGGATCAGCAATTCACGTACACAACAGTTACATAACATGGACATCATCACATAGTGCTCAAATAGTATTAAAAAGGGGAATAATAGTTTATTACATCATATGTCTGAGACATCCACATAGTCTTTACAATAAATCAAAGTGCGGAAAAGAAACGTAGATAAACGCGGCCTTCACAGGCAGCCGACTGGGGGTTGCCGCTAACCCTCGCCTAGAACTCGTCGTAATCTTGGAACTCCTGGAAGTCTCCTTCCATAGCTTCATCTTCTCCTGAGCAGTGGTTGCAATGCTGACAACCTGGGGAAGGGGGTGGTTTGGTGTGTAGAGCAAGGGTGAGTACACATCAACATACTCAGCAATTATCCTGTTTGACTGTAGTGGACTAGCTTTATGTGGGGGTAAGTCAAGCAGTTGCTTTTAGTTGGTCAGATTATTATTACTAGTAGAGAAAGCCAAGTTTTAGATTTAACCCAGGTTATTAACCCAAACGTACTCCTTTCCAAACGGAAAGAGTACCACTTACCATTACAAGAGTCAAAACCAAGAACCATCAATCTCAACACCATCTGTAATCCGAACATCTCCGATCAAGTACCACTAATCACTGGAGCTCCCTTGGCCGCTCATAACCGCGAGCACGGCTGATATATCAGTTTTCATACACTCTGTAGAGGTTGTGCACTTTACCCACAAGCTGTGATTCCCTTTCTGCCCAGAGATCATGACTCTCCATTGATCACTACCAAGGTGACCCAGCAGGGCATCACTATGTAGCCTTTACAAAGATTCCTCGGGGCTGTAGCCGCCCGTTAGGTTTCCTAAATGCACCGCACTCCTCCCCAAGGGGCGAACCCAAACTTGGCAGAGTGAGCCGCATACACCGAGCCCCATTGACAGCACGACGGCTAAGCGAACTACACCCCGGATCCTCTAATTATTCAGCTAAGGGCACCCCATTCCACCCTCATGGTTGCACTATTTTCTCGGGCGGTCATCCAACGAACAGGTCCTTACGGAGAGGCACTAGAGAAACCGCTCGAGCCCCCATGAAGACCACAAGTATAACATCATAATAAAAGAAGGTAAAACAGCGTAGCATTGATAATTCTCATCATGTTCATTGATTATAGTTGAGCAATAGCATAAGACTAAGCAATAATAATCCAACCCAGATAGGTAACAAGGACATGGATAACAAAAGCTAGTCAATCCTTAGGTATGAATGTGTAATGCGGGAGGTGAATTAAAGAATGTATAGGACAGAGATAGGTCAAGGGACACTTGCCTCCACCAACCGACTGCTGCTCAGGGGCTTCTCCTGCGAGTTCTTCGGGCTCCTCGACCAGATCGTTCTCTATGCGAGTGCAAACATACATACATCCATACATTTAATACAAAAGAACAGTACACCATACAATAGAATGCAGTAAGTAAACAGACGTTCCACGCGGGCTCGCAACTACGGTTAAGAAAGAAAGAGAAAAAGACCGTCGAGAAACGATCACGTTACGTAATTATAAATTAAGCCACTCGCTTAACCGAAGGGCATTAATTTGGATACTACGTTTGGTATAAAGTAAAGTCATGTTTTCCTGTTTAATCATTATAGATAGATAAAGATGAATGAAAGGGAGGGGTCGCACGGCGAGATGTACGACACAACACTTTAAATCGAATTAAGAAATCAACGACTCGTCGCGCGATCGAGCGCACAACGAGACACTTGCATTAATTATAAAGAGACGTTGAGCATCACGCGGCGAAACGCACGACGACATACGTCAACAGAACTGAGTTTAAATTGGAACGTCGCGTGACTAGACGCGCGATGTCACAAATTAAACAACCTGAAATTAAAATGGATCATCGCGCGACGAAGCGCTCGACGCAGCACATAGATAAATATAAATTAAAAGAATCGTCGCGCGACGAAGAGCGCGACGCAGCACGTTGACTAAATAGATTAAAGTAGATTAAAACAAGGTTAAGTGCAGTACGATTACGGTCGTACGCGCGAGAGCACGCTACTTGTGCCGAGGGCACGCGAATCGTGCAAGCACGTGTGGCACGAGGCTGCCGAGGCACGGGTTCGGTCAAGGGCGCGCGATGGCGCGGTCGAGGCGGGGAGGGGCTCGCCGGGGGAGGGCTTGCCGGGGCACGGCTCGCCGGGGCCGGGGAGGGCGCGGGGTCGCCGGTGCGGGGCATGGCCGGGGGAGGGCTAGCCGGGCACGGGGCCGGGGAGGGGAGGGCGCGGGCGCGGCAGAGGAGGCGGGGCTCGCCGAGGCTGAGGCCGGACACGGGGAGGGAGGGCGCGGGCGGCCGAGCTTGCCAGGGCGGAGCTCGCCAGGGCGCGGGAAGGGGAGGGGTGGGCGTCGCACGGCCGAGGGCGGGGAGGGCTCGCCGGGGCAGTGCGGGGGCAGGGCTCGCTAGGGCCGAGCGCGCGCGGGGGAGGGAGGGCGCGCACGGACAGGGAGGGCCGCCGGGTGCGGCCGCCGGGACGACGCGTCCGTTGGCGCGGAAGCGGGTCACGCGGGTGCGGCGCGGGGGCGGGGCTCGCCAGGGCGCGGGACGCGCGCGGGCAGGGAGGCCGCGTGGGGGAAGAAGAAGGGGAGGGGAGGAGTGAGAGGAAAGGGAAGGGGAGGGGAAAACTCACCTCTGGGGATCCAAACTCCGGCGATCTCGACTCCAAACCCTAGGGCACCACGGGGAGAGAGAGAGGTGGTTACTGCGCGGGAGAAATCAAATGAGCCAAACGGATCTAGGGGGAGGGGCGCCAGGGGGAGGGCAGGGGCGCCAGGTGCGCACGGGTCGGGCCGGGCTGGGTCAGGCTGGGTCACATCGCGGATCGAAACCCACGACCATTAAACGGACTCCAATCGCGAACCGAAATCCGAAACAGAACGAGATGAACACGCGACATCAGACAAAGAAATGTGCTTCGGCATGATGCAACACCCATGACACTTAGGTTTTGGTTTATACATGACACAGACACCTGTCACTATACTGGTTTGAAATTAGGAAGAAGGAGCGAAACAGGAAGAGAAAAGAGAGTAACGCCCGAATTTGGTGAGAGAAAAGAAGAAAAAATTCTACCCCCAAATTCAGGGCGTTACACATAGCGCAAGCTGAAGCCGAAACTGGGCAAGCAGAAGCTGAAGCTACGAAAACTCAGGCTGAAGCCGAAGCTGGGCCTTCAGCACCAGCCGCGGTGGAAAAACGACAGGGCAGATTGCACCTAAAAAGATCGAGACTCCTACTCCCGAAGCTTCGATCGAAAATGTTGACTACATTATTCGACACGCTTCGGGGAAGAAATTGTCCGAAGAAGAAATTCTGGAAGCCAGACACTATGCGTAAAAGTTGAAATATCCGAAGGGAGCTTTAGTGTTTAATGGCACTAATGATGACGACTTCTTATATTGTCTCCCGGACAACAAAGAAATATTCGTTTGCCGGGAGATGGGTAAGAGCATGGTATTCCCGAAGCTAGAAGATGGTCTTTCGATTTTGTCGAAGGATGATCTTGCTGACAGCCTAGCATACAACAGTATAAAGGTATAGAAGTTAGCTTTGAATTTGAGAATGACATATTTTATTTGTCATGCTCAATTCTTTCTTCTCTTTTGGTACAGGGCTTGATTCTTAGCAATGCCCTGAGGGCACAAAAGAATATTGAAGACGAAGGCTATACAATAGCTCTGAATAACCTTCGTTCAAAGGTGATTGAATTGAGAAACGAAGGTCTTGAAAAAGACAAAATCTTAATTTCATTAGTAAACAAAGTGAAAGAAGATGAAGCTAGTTTTAAATCTCAGGTCGAAGCCCAAAAAACTGAAATTGAAGACCTTCGGAGACAACTGGCCGAAGCTAAGGAAAACTCTGCACTCGCACAAGCTAACCAAGAAATTAGCGAATATTGGAAAAATCATCTAGAGAAAAATGTTGAAGAACTTCGCACATCCAAGGAAAGGTGCTTTGAGAAATCCTTGGATTGCGTGAAGAAAATAAAAGCTAGCTTCGCCAAAGTGGGTGCCTACTCTGCTGAAGAAAACTTCATACGAGGCGACCCCGAAGGCGTTGTTGAGTGGATAAGTGGAGAAGCCGAAACCTTCAAAGAAATTTTGAGTGATCGCGGGGATGTTTGCGTGTTTTCCGGTGCACGGGGAATTTCAGCCATCTTGGAGAAGGCGGGATGTGATCACATTAAAGCTGTAGCTCAGGGCGCAGCTGCCTTCTCCGTAGATGATACGAAGGATCCTTCAGCTGAAGCAACCTTGATGGGCGGGAAATTTTACAATGATGTCTGGGTGAATGGTGGCCGAGAGATGGCCCATGAAATTATCAAGAAAAGCGAAAAAGACACCCATGATGCCCGAGCAGAAGCAAGACAAGCTGAAGAAACTAAAGAATGTGAAAAGCGTATAAGTATTATTTTTTGGTTTTTAGCTTCGGCATTTGTTTTTGTGGCTTTGGACTAATTAATTTTTCCTACTTTAGCTGAATTATCTCCGCCACCGGAACCGTTCAATCCCTTGGCTGATCTAGAAATGAAGGAAGCGCTAGACATCATAAACATGGCTGAGACCATTGTCGGCGAAGTCGTCAACAAATTGTTGAACGAAGTTGCAGACAAAATCCTTAAAGAGGAATAGATTTTATTGTAATAAATAATTTTTAGAAGCTTGATGTATATAATAGATGAAGGAAGATTAGGTTTCTACTGTAACAAAACTATGAAATATTTGGAGTGTGTAATATTGAATTGAATATGTAAATTATTGCAGTTTATTTCTTTGCAATGCATGAAATTTACACACATACCGTTTTTGAGCCTTCGGCGAAAAAACACCTTCCCTTCTTTTCATGCTTCATAAAGAAAGAGATCCATACTTCGTAAAGAAAGATATCCATGCTTTGTAAAGAGAGATCCCTTCGTGCCTTAGCACCTTTTTATTTTGATGAAGCATTTACCGAAGATCAGCTTCGTATTCAATTCTCGTGTCATTGATGCAATATGATGTATGATGTGATGTTATGCGAAATGATGTGATGATATGATGCAAAATGATGAGGATACCGAAGACACACACCCGCATGCCTACACTAGAACACACAAGCTCTGCATCCCCTTAGGAACGACTTTTGAGCTTCTTCACCTTCTATTTCGGTGATATAAGTTCTGCATCCCCTTAGGAACGTCTTTTGAACTTCTTCGCCTTCTAGTTCAGCGGTATAAGTTCTGCATCCCCTTAGGAATGACTTTTGAACTTCTTCGCCTTATATTTCGGTGGTATTTGGCTCTGCATTCCCTTTGGAACGACTTTTGAGCAGAAAACTTACGCTGCGCTCCCTTAGGAGCGACTTTTTGTAGCTTCGACAATTTAGGCCCTACATTCCCTTAGGAACGACTTTTGAGCTCAAAGCTTACGCTGCGCTCCCTTAGGCACGACTTTGGTAGCTTCGGCAAATTAAGCTCTGCACTCCCTTAGGAACGATTTTTGAGCTTCATAAATCTGTGAAGAAGATATATTTCATTCTAATAGAAGCAAGAAATTAAAACTAAATTTACATTGCTTGTTCCTTATTAAAAAGCAAAATGGCATAGAACATAAAAGTATTTCAGAAGCAGGGTATCGCTTAGTATATGTGCTTTGATTCTGGTACAGTACTATTGACTGTACGAGCTTCGGATTCCTCCCTGAATTCACGTTGTTGTTGGGAGTGCCGGCGCCCTTCTGGCTGCTGGCTTCGGGAATAAGTAAGTTGTAGTAGTGGTGGCGGTGGGAGCTGGGGCCAAGAAGCCTGTGAAAGGCTTGCCGAAGCAACAGAAGCTGCAGGTTGGTTGCCTACAAATTCTGGTATGTAGGGAGAGTGGCAAGAAGCAGTATGTAGGACTTGCTTCGGCTGATTCTGCCGAGCTTCTGCTTCGGCAATCTCTTTTTGCTTTAGAATAGTGATCTGGCAGGTTCTTGTAGTGTGGCCTTTGTCCTAAACCACAGAATAATCAATAAATTTTTTAAGGCTGATCCCCATATCTTCCTCCGAAGACCTGCCGCCTCTGCCCCTTGGAGCTAGTGGCCTAAAGGAGCTTTGCTGCTGTCCCGAAGAGTGTGAGGTGTGGTGTGGCCTCTGAAGCTAGCTTCCTTTGTCGTCATTCTGAATGGAGCTGTGGATTGATCTAACATGCCTAGGGTGGGTTCTCCCTCCGAAGCCCCTAGTCATCTCAGAAAATCTGTAAGCTTCCTCCCTTCTTTGTCGGAAGTCATTGTCAGCCCGGATGTACTCATCCATTTTTTGAAGTAGCTTCTCCAGAGTTTGGGGAGGTTTCTTGGCAAAGTATTGAGTCGTAGGTCCTGGCCGAAGACCCTTGATCATGGCCTCAATGACAATTTCATTGGGCAATGTGGGCGCTTGTGCTCTCAGTCGCAAGAACCTTCGGACATACGCCTTCAGGTATTCCTCATGGTCTTGTGTGCACTGGAACAAGGCCTGAGCTGTGACTGGCTTCGTCAGAAAGCCTTGAAAACTGGTAACCAGCATGTCCTTGAGCTTCTGCCATGACGTGATTGTCCCTGGCCGAAGAGAAGAATACCATGTCTGGGCCATGTTTCGGACTGCCATGACGAAGGACTTCGCCATGACAGCTGCGTTGCCTCCGTATGAGGATATTGTTGCCTCATAGATCATCAAGAATTGCTTTGGGTCCGAGTGCCCATCGTACATGGGTAGCTGGGGTGGCTTGTAGGATTGTGGCCATGGGATAGCCTGCAATTCTGCTGCCAGGGGAGAAGCATCATCAAAAGTAAAGGTACCATGATTAAAATCATCGTACCATTCATCTTCGTTGAATGAGCCCTCTTGACGAAGCTCCCTGTGTTGGGGCCTTCGGTCATGATCATCTTGAGTAAGATGATGCACTTTTGTAACGCCCTGAATTTGGGGGCAGAATTTTTTCTTCTTTTCTCTCACCAAATTCGGGCGTTACTCTCTTTTCTCTTTCCTCGTTTGCTCCTTCTTTCCAATTTCAAACCAGTATAGCGGCAGGTGTCCGTGTCATGTATAAACCAAAACCTAAGTCTCATGGGTGTTGCATCATGCCGAAGCACATTTCTTTGTCTGATGTTGAATGTTCGTCTCATTCCGTTCCGGATTTCGGTTCGCGATTTAATTCCGTTTAGTGGTCGCGCTCGTCGTGGGTTTTCGATCCGCGAAGTGGCCCGGCCCAACCTAGCCCAGCCCAGCCGGCCCGGCCCGCCCCGGCCTGCGCGCCCCTGGCGCCTAAACCCCCCCCCCCCCCCCATGCGCCCTCCCCTCCTCTCTCTCTCTCTCATTTGGATCTCCCGCGCAACAACCTCTCCTCTCCCTCTTCCACCTCTCTCTCCCCGTGGTGCCCTAGGATTTGGAGACGGCGATCACCGGATTTTGGACCCCGAGGTGAGCTCCCCTCCCCTCCCCTTCTCCTCTCTCTCTCCCTCTCCCTCCTCTTCTTCCCCCCGCGCGCGCACCCTTTCTCCCCCTGCCCGCGCGCGACCCCACCCCGGCGGCGCTCGCCCGCGGCGGCGCTCGGCCTCGCCCGCCCGGCCTCCCTCCCCGCGGCGGCGTTCGGCCCCCCGCCTCGGCCCTCCCCGGCGGCGCCCGCCCGCTCGGCCCCTCGGCGCGGCCCCCGTCCGGCCTCCTCGGCGCGGCGGCGCGGCCCCCGCTCGGCCCCTCGGCGCGGCGGCGCGGCCCCCGCCCGGCCTCCTCGCGCGGCGCTCCCCCGCCCGCGGCGGCGCTCGGCCCCGCCCGACTGCCCTCCCCGGCGGCGCTCGCCCGCCCGCCCCCTCGCGGCGGCGCTCGGCCCCCCGCCCGGCCTCCCCTCGCGGCGGCGCCCGCCCCTGCCCCGGCCCCTGCGCGTGGCGCTCGCCCGCCCCGCCCCTCGGCCCGGCCGGCCATGGTGGCTCGGCGCCCTCCCGCGGCGCGGCGAGCCCCGCTCGCCCGCGCGCCCCCCCCGCCCCCGGCTCGGCCGCCCCTGGCCGGTTCAACCGCCCCCCTGGCCGGTTCAACCGCCCTGGCCCTACCTCGCCCGCCCGTTCCCCGTCCCGGCCTCGCCCGACCGTGTCCCCGCTCGCCCGCGCTCGCGGTGATTATTTGTTGATTAGCGTGTTGCGTCGCGCGCTTCACCGCGCGACAGATTTGTCTAAAATTCAGATTCTATCCTGTGTTGCGTCGTGCGCTTCGTCGCGCGACGATCCATTTTGTTTCAGGTTGTTTAAGGTGTAACGTCGCGTGTGTATTCGCGCGACGTTCCACTTTGGACTCAGTTTAGTCGACGTATGCCGTCGTGCGCTTCGTCGCGCGACGCTTAGCGTCTCCTCTTAACTAAGGCGAAGTATCTCGCTGCGTGCTCAGTCGCGCGACGAGTCGTTAACTTCTTAATTTGTTTTAGAGAGCTTTGTCGCGCGTCTCGCCGCGCGACCATCCTTTTATTTATCTCCACCTGCTTATAATAATTAGACATGAAACATGACTTTACTTTACGCTAAACATAGTGTCTACATTAAATTTCCTTCCATTAAGCGAGTGGTTAATTTATAATCATGTAGCGTGATCGTTTCTCGACTGTCTTCTTCTCTTTCTCTCTTAACCGTACTCGCGAGCCTGCGTAGAACGTCTGTTTACTTATTGCATTCTATTGTATGGTGTACTGTTCTTTGGTATTAAATATGTGGATATGTGTATGTTTGCGCTCGCATAGAGAACGATCCGGTTGAAGAGCCCGAGGAACTCGCAGGAGAAGCCCCTGAGCAGCAGTCGGTTGGTGGAGGCAAGTGTCCTTTGACCTATCTATGTCCTATTCATTATTTAATTCACCTCCCGCTTTACACATTTATGCCTAAGGATTGACTAGCTTTTGTGATCCATGTCCTTGTTCACCTATTTGGGTTGGATTATTACTGTTTAGCTTTATGCTATTGCTCAAACTCTAATCAATGAACATGATGAGAATATCTATGATACGCTGTTTTCCCTTCTCTTATTATGATGTTGTACTTGTGGTCATCAAGGGGGCTCGAGCGGTTTCTCGAGTGCCTCTCCGTAAGGACCTGTTCTATGGATGACCGCCCGGGAAAACAGTGCAACCATGAGGGTGGAATGGGGTGCCCTTAGCTGAATAATTAGAGGATCCGGGGTGTAGTTCACTTAGCCGTCGTGCCGTCAATGGGGCTCGGTGTATGCGGCTCGCTCTGCCAAGTTTGGGTTCGCCCCTTGGGGAGGAGTGCGGTGCATTTAGGAAACCTAACGGGTGGCTACAGTCCCGGGGAATCTTTGTAAAGGCTACGTAGTGATGCCCTGCTGGGTCACCTTGGTAGTGATCAATGGAGAGTCATGATCTCCGGGCAGAATGAGAATCACGGCTTGTGGGTAAAGTGCACAACCTCTGCAGAGTGTTTGGAAAACTGATATATCAGCCGTGCTCGCGGTTATGAGCGGCCAAGGGAGCTCCAGTGATTAGTGGTACTTGATCAGAGATACTTTGGTACAGGTGGTTATGAGATCGATGATTCTGGTTATGACTATGGTGCTGGTAAGTGGTACTCTTTCCGTTTGGAAAGGAGTACGTTTGGGTTAATAACTTGGGTTAATGCTAAAACTTGGCTTTCTACTAGTAAGTAATAATCTGACCAACTAAAAGCAACTGCTTGACTTATCCCCACATACAGCTAGTCCACTACAGCCAAACAGGATACTTGCTGAGTATGTTGATGTGTACTCACCCTTGCTCTACACACCGAACCCCCCCCCATCCCCAGGTTGTCAGCATTGCAACCACTGCTCAGGCGAAGATGAAGCTGTGGAAGGAGACTTCCAGGAGTTCCAAGACTACGACGAGTTCTATGTGTGGGTTAGCGGCAACCCCCAGTCGGCTGCCTGTGAAGGCCACGGTTATCTACGTTTCTTTTCCGCACTTTGATTTATTGTAAGAACTATATGGACGTCTCAGACGTATGATGTAATCGACTATTTCCCTTCTTAATACTATTTTGAGCACTGTGTGATGATGTCCATGTTATGTAACTGCTGTGTACGTGAATAACTGATCCTGGCACGTACATGGTTCGCATTCGGTTTACCTTCTAAAACCGGGTGTGACATAAGTGGTATCAAAGCCGTGCTGACTGTAGGACCGCTAACCTAGAGTACAATGGTCGTTCTAAGGACTATAGACCTCTGTCCCTGCCTTGACTTTGATATCCCTTCAAAAGTTGGTCATACCGACCAAACCTATGTTCTACTATATATTATACCTTGCTGAAAATCATGTTTTATTCTAATCCTTCATTTACTTATGATTCACTATTTGCTGGTCATATTAATTCTGTTCTCACCCCTTTTGCTTGCGACGTCTTTTGTAGATGGCTCGACTTAGACACACTGCACGAAAGTCAGTCATCCCCTTCTTACCCTCCCGCCTTGCTGAGCGTCCGCTTCGCCGTCCCGTGGCCGGACAGTCCAGCCACTTGGAGAGACTACACCACCGCCTGCGTGAGGAGCAGGAACGTCGACGACAGGAGCAGCAGAGCTCTTCCTTCTCGCTCCACCAGGAGATAGAGTCTGTGAGGAGCTGCTCCCCTGTGCTTCCTTTGGAGGCGCCCCCTGCATCACCACTGGGCGCCCCAGCTTCTGGAGTAGCTGCTGGAGGAGACCCAGACGACGGAGATGGCGACGACAGCTCGAGCCACGACACCGACTTCTCCGCTAACCCTGAGCCGGAAGGATGGGTTGCTCGACCCATCACTCGCGACGCTGCTCGCGGGTGTCACTTCCACGATGCGCTCGACACCCTGCTACGTCGGGCATTTAACCGGCATACTTGGTCCGTCGAGTATCGCTGTGTGGTCTACCAGCATAGTCGCGGGGTCTACCCGGACCGCTGGGAGGCAACTTGCTTGGTGCGCTGTCCGGAGAACAGTCTCCAGGGTGCGGAGGCCTGCTCAGAGCACTATTCTATCTCTGAACGGGACTCAGCTGAGGCAGCCATGCAAGATGCTGCACGGCGTGCGCTTTCGCACTACTGCTCGGTTTTTGGTGGGGCAGCTGACGGTCTTGACCTGAAGTATTACCCCCGCCGTCCATCTGGCAGCACAGGAGGCGTGATTGTCTCACCTGTCGGTGAGGGCAATCCTAGGTTGAGCAGCACAGTCAACCTAGCCGCCGTGCTAAACACGGAGCTGGACCATGCATTAGACGAGCTGAGTAGGGCTCGTGCTGAGATCGCCCTGCTGCGGGCTGAGCGCGCGGAACGTCGTCACCTGGAGGGTGGTTCCCCCGCTCTCGTTGGGACTCAGCACCCGTACCGCTCACCTCAGCGTGGACACCAGTCTTATGGCAATCCCGACTGCAAGACCAAGATAACTCTAGAACCATAGATCGTTAGAGTTGGATCTTGTAATTAATACAAAATATATACATAGAAGCTACAGTCTTAGCGTTAGTCTCGGTCTTAGTTAGTCTTAGTTAGACAGGGTGGTTTGCTATATCCTGTGCATTTATGTTTGTCATGATGAACTATGTTTGGTTTGGGTCTTTGTAATGATTGTCACCAGAGTGTGGGTATCCCCTGCATTTTGGTTTATCTATTATGTTAATGGAGTTAGCTATATAGTTGGGAAACCTTTTATTCCACTCTCCTCTTTATCTGAGAAGCTGTGTGGTCTGTGTTGGAGATCAGTGAAGATGCAGAAGGCGCGATATGGTTCAAAGACCGCTTGTGTGTTCCCAATGTCCAGTCTATTCGGGAGTTGATTCTCAAGGAAGCTCATGAGACAGCCTATTCGATTCACCCTGGCAGTGAGAAGATGTATCAGGATCTGAAGAAGAAATTCTGGTGGTACGGAATGAAGAGGGAAATCGCAGAGCATGTGGCTATGTGTGATAGTTGTCGAAGAATTAAGGCAGAACACCAGAGACTTGCTGGATTGTTGCAACCGTTGCAGATCCCTCAGTGGAAATGGGATGAAATTGGTATGGATTTCATAGTCGGATTGCCTCGCACTCGAGTCGGCTACGATTCCATTTGGGTAGTAGTGGACCGTCTGACCAAGTCAGCCCACTTCATACCTGTCAAGACCAACTACAGCAGTGCAGTATTGGCAGAATTGTATATGTCTCGGATCGTTTGTCTTCATGGTGTGCCAAAGAAGATAGTGTCAGACAGAGGAACGCAGTTCACCTCTCATTTCTGGCAGCAGTTGCATGAAGCTTTGGGCACGTATCTGAATTTCAGCTCAGCTTATCACCCGCAGACAGATGGCCAGACCGAAAGGACCAATCAAATTCTTGAAGACATGTTGAGAGCCTGTGCGTTGCAAGATCAGTCCGGATGGGATAAGAGATTGCCTTATGCAGAGTTTTCCTATAACAACATTTACCAGGCCAGTTTGAAGATGTCACCATTTCAGGCGCTCTATGGAAGGAGTTGCAGAACTCCGTTGCAATGGGATCAGCCTGGAGAAAAGCAAGTGTTTGGGCCAGACATTTTGCTTGAAGCCGAAGAGAACATCAAGATGGTTCGAGAGAATCTGAAGATAGCCCAATCGAGGCAGCGAAGCTATGCAGACACAAGAAGAAGAGAGCTGAGTTTCGAAGTCGGAGACTTTGTCTATCTGAAAGTGTCACCGATCAGAGGAGTCAGAAGATTCGGAGTGAAAGGCAAGCTAGCACCCCGCTACATCGGTCCGTATCAGATTCTTGCAAGACGTGGAGAAGTGGCCTATCAGCTCAGTTTGCCCGAGAATTTGTCCGCTATGCATGATGTCTTTCATGTGTCTCAGTTGAAGAAGTGCTTGCGTGTGCCAGAAGAGCAGTTGCCAGTGGAAGGTCTTGAAGTCCAGGAGGACTTGACCTACGTTGAGAAGCCAGTGCAAATCCTTGAAGTTGCCGACAGAGTCACCCGAAGGAAGACCATCAGAATGTGCAAAGTCAGATGGGATCATCACTCTGAGGAAGAAGCAACCTGGGAGCGTGAAGATGATCTGATAGCTAAATACCCTGAGCTCTTTGCTAGCCAACCCTGAATCTCGAGGGCGAGATTCTTTTAAGGGGGATAGGTTTGTAACGCCCTGAATTTGGGGGCAGAATTTTTTCTTCTTTTCTCTCACCAAATTCGGGCGTTACTCTCTTTTCTCTTTCCTCGTTTGCTCCTTCTTTCCAATTTCAAACCAGTATAGCGGCAGGTGTCCGTGTCATGTATAAACCAAAACCTAAGTCTCATGGGTGTTGCATCATGCCGAAGCACATTTCTTTGTCTGATGTTGAATGTTCGTCTCGTTCCGTTCCGGATTTCGGTTCGCGATTTAATTCCGTTTAGTGGTCGCGCTCGTCGTGGGTTTTCGATCCGCGAAGTGGCCCGGCCCAACCTAGCCCAGCCCAGCCGGCCCGGCCCGCCCCGGCCTGCGCGCCCCTGGCGCCTAAACCCCCCCCATGCGCCCTCCCCTCCTCTCTCTCTCTCTCATTTGGATCTCCCGCGCAACAACCTCTCCTCTCCCTCTTCCACCTCTCTCTCCCCGTGGTGCCCTAGGATTTGGAGACGGCGATCACCGGATTTTGGACCCCGAGGTGAGCTCCCCTCCCCTCCCCTTCTCCTCTCTCTCTAGCTCTCCCTCCTCTTCTTCCCCCCGCGCGCGCCCCCTTTCTCCCCCTGCCCGCGCGCGACCCCACCCCAGCGGCGCTCGCCCGCGGCGGCGCTCGGCCTCGCCCGCCCGGCCTCCCTCCCCGCGGCGGCGTTCGGCCCCCCGCCTTGGCCCTCCCCGGCGGCGCCCGCCCGCTCGGCCCCTCGGCGCGGCCCCCGTCCGGCCTCCTCGGCGCGGCGGCGCGGCCCCCGCTCGGCCCCTCGGCGCGGCGGCGTGGCCCTCGCCCGGCCCCCTCGGCGCGGCGGCGCGGCCCCCGCCCGGCCTCCTCGCGCGGCGCTCCCCCGCCCGGCCTCCCGCCCGCGGCGGCGCTCGCCCGCCCGCCCCCTCGCGGCGGCGCTCGGCCCGCTCGCTCGGCCCCTCGCGGCGGCGCTCGGCCCGCCCGCTCGGCCCCTCGCGGCGGCGCTCGGCCCCCCGCCCGGCCTCCCCTCGCGGCGGCGCCCGCCCCTGCCCCGGCCCCTGCGCGTGGCGCTCGCCCGCCCCGCCGCTCGGCCCGGCCGGCCATGGTGGCTCGGCGCCCTCCCGCGGCGCGGCGAGCCCCGCTCGCCCGCGCGCCCCCCCCGCCCCTGGCCGGTTCAACCGCCCCCCTGGCTGGTTCAACCGCCCTGGCCCCAGCTCGCCCACCCGTTCCCCGTCCCGGCCTCGCTCGACCGTGTCCCCGCTCGCCCGCGCTCGCGGTGATTATTTGTTGATTAGCGTGTTGCGTCGCGCGCTTCGCCGCGCGACGGATTTGTCTAAAATTCAGATTCTATCCTGTGTTGCGTCCTGCGCTTCGTCGCGCGACGATCCATTTTGTTTCAGGTTGTTTAAGGTGTAATGTCGCGTGTGTATTCGCGCGACGTTCCACTTTGGACTCAGTTTAGTCGACGTATGCCGTCGTGCGCTTCGTCGCGCGACGCTTAGCGTCTCCTCTTAACTAAGGCGAAGTATCTCGCTGCGTGCTCAGTCGCGCGATGAGTCGTTAACTTCTTAATTTGTTTTAGAGAGCTTTGTCGCGCGTCTCGCCGCGCGACCATCCTTTTATTTATCTCCACCTGCTTATAATAATTAGACATGAAACATGACTTTACTTTACGCTAAACATAGTGTCTACATTAAATTTCCTTCCATTAAGCGAGTGGTTAATTTATAATCATGTAGCGTGATCGTTTCTCGACTGTCTTCTTCTCTTTCTCTCTTAACCGTACTCGCGAGCCTGCGTAGAACGTCTGTTTACTTATTGCATTCTATTGTATGGTGTACTGTTCTTTGGTATTAAATATGTGGATATGTGTATGTTTGCGCTCGCATAGAGAACGATCCGGTTGAAGAGCCCGAGGAACTCGCAGGAGAAGCCCCTGAGCAGCAGTCGGTTGGTGGAGGCAAGTGTCCTTTGACCTATCTATGTCCTATTCATTATTTAATTCACCTCCCGCTTTACACATTTATGCCTAAGGATTGACTAGCTTTTGTGATCCATGTCCTTGTTCACCTATTTGGGTTGGATTATTACTGTTTAGCTTTATGCTATTGCTCAAACTCTAATCAATGAACATGATGAGAATATCTATGATACGCTGTTTTCCCTTCTCTTATTATGATGTTGTACTTGTGGTCATCAAGGGGGCTCGAGCGGTTTCTCGAGTGCCTCTCCGTAAGGACCTGTTCTATGGATGACCGCCCGGGAAAACAGTGCAACCATGAGGGTGGAATGGGGTGCCCTTAGCTGAATAATTAGAGGATCCGGGGTGTAGTTCACTTAGCCGTCGTGCCGTCAATGGGGCTCGGTGTATGCGGCTCGCAATGCCAAGTTTGGGTTCGCCCCTTGGGGAGGAGAGCGGTGCATTTAGGAAACCTAACGGGTGGCTACAGTCCCGGGGAATCTTTGTAAAGGCTACGTAGTGATGCCCTGCTGGGTCACGTTGGTAGTGATCAATGGAGAGTCATGATCTCCGGGCAGAATGGGAATCACGGCTTGTGGGTAAAGTGCACAACCTCTGCAGAGTGTTTGGAAAACTGATATATCAGCCGTGCTCGCGGTTATGAGCGGCCAAGGGAGCTCCAGTGATTAGTGGTACTTGATCAGAGATACTTTGGTACAGGTGGTTATGAGATCGATGATTCTGGTTATGACTATGGTGCTGGTAAGTGGTACTCTTTCCGTTTGGAAAGGAGTACGTTTGGGTTAATAACTTGGGTTAATGCTAAAACTTGGCTTTCTACTAGTAAGTAATAATCTGACCAACTAAAAGCAACTGCTTGACTTATCCCCACATACAGCTAGTCCACTACAGCCAAACAGGATACTTGCTGAGTATGTTGATGTGTACTCACCCTTGCTCTACACACCGAACCCCCCCATCCCCAGGTTGTCAGCATTGCAACCACTGCTCAGGCGAAGATGAAGCTGTGGAAGGAGACTTCCAGGAGTTCCAAGACTATGACGAGTTCTAGGTGTGGGTTAGCGGCAACCCCCAGTCGGCTGCCTGTGAAGGCCGCGGTTATCTACGTTTCTTTTCCGCACTTTGATTTATTGTAAGAACTATATGGACGTCTCAGACGTATGATGTAATCGACTATTTCCCTTCTTAATACTATTTTGAGCACTGTGTGATGATGTCCATGTTATGTAACTGCTGTGTACGTGAATAACTGATCCTGGCACGTACATGGTTCGCATTCGGTTTACCTTCTAAAACCGGGTGTGACAACTTCCTCAGTAGCTTCATCGATCTTCCTTTGAAGATCGACTAGCCGAGCCATCTTATCCTTTTTCCTTTGCACCTGCTGGTGGATGATTTCCATATCCCTGATCTCCTGATCCAACTCCTCCTCCTGAAGTGTTGGACTGGTGGCCTTTCTCTTCTGCCTTCTCGCCTCTCGGAGAGAGAGAGTCTATTGGTTTGTGTCTAGTGGCTGCAGTGCAGCCCCTGGCGCTATTATCTTCTTCGGCGACATGACGAAGGTTGATGCTTTGCCGAAGATTATGGAAGTGAGTAGATCCCTCAGAAAGTGATACCGAATGTCTATGTGCTTAGTGCGGCTGTGTTCAATGGGATTATCCGTCATGCGGATTGCACTCTCATTATCACATAGGAGAGGGACTTTGCTCAATTTGTAGCCATAGTCCCTGAGCGTTTGCCTCATCCAAAGTAATTGTGCACAACAATGGCCTGCGTCAATATACTCGGCTTCGGCAGTAGAAAGAGCTACTGAGTTTTGTTTCTTTGAAGCCCAAGACACTAGGGATCTTCCCAGAAACTGACAAGTCCCTAATGTACTCTTCCTATCAATTTTACACCCTGTCCAATCAGCATCTAAATAACCTATTAAATCAAAAGTGGATCCCTTGGGGTACCAAAGTCCAAATTTAGGTGTATAAACTAAATATCTCATGATTCTTTTCACGGCCGTAAGGTGAACTTCCTTAGGATCGGCTTGGAACCTTGCACACATGCATACGGAAAGCATAATATCCGGTTGAGATGCACATAAGTAGTGTAAAGATCCTATCATCGACCGGTATACCTTTTGATCTACGGATTTACTTCCCGTGTCGAGGTCGAGATGCCCATTTGTTCCCATGGGTGTCTTGATGGGTTTGGCATCCTTCATTCCAAACTTGTTGAGTATGTCTTGAATGTACTTAGTTTGGCTGATGAAGGTGCCCTCTTGGAGTTGCTTGACTTGAAATCCTAGGAAATACCATCATTGACATCTCGAATTTCTGTATCATGATCCTACTAAACTCTTCACAAGTAGATTTGTTAGTAGACCCAAATATGATATCATCAACATAAATTTGGCATACAAACAAATCTTTTGCAATAGTTTTAGTAAAGAGTGTAGTATCAGCTTTACCGACATTGAAGCCATTAGTGATAAGGAAATCTCTTAGGCATTCATACCATGCTCTTGGATCTTGCTTGAGCACATAAAGCGCCTTTGAGAGTTTATACACATAGTTAGGGTACTCACTATCTTCAAAGCCGGGAGGTTGCTCAACATAGACCTCTTCCTTGATTGGTCCATTGAGGAAGGCACTTTTCACGTCCATTTGGTAAAGCTTAAAGCCATGGTAAGTAGTGTAGGCAAGTAATATACGAATTGACTCAAGCCTAGCTACAGGTGCATAGGTTTCACCGAAATCCAAACCTTCGACTTGTGAATAGCCCTTGGCCACAAGTCAGGCTTTGTTCCTTGTCACCACACCATGCTCATCTTGCTTGTTGCGGAATACCCACTTGGTACCTACAACATTTTGATTAGGACGTGGAACTAAATGCCATACCTCATTCCTCGTGAAGTTGTTGAGCTCCTCTTGCATTGCCAGCACCTAATCCGAGTCTCTTAGTGGATCCTCCACCCTGTATGGATCAATAGAGGACACAAAAGAGTAATGTTCACAAAAATGAGCGACTCGAGATCGAGTGGTTACCCCCTTATGAATATCGTCGAGGATGGAGTTCACGGGGTGATCTCTTTGAATCGCTTGGTGGACTCTTGGGTGTGGCGGCCTTTGACCCTGATCATCTTCCTTGTCTTGATCAACTTCATCTCCCCCTTGATCCTTGTCCTCCTCTTGAGGTGGCTCATCCTCTTGATCTTCATCTTCATTATTTTGAGCCTGATCCTCATCTTGAGTTGGTGGAGATGCTTGCATGGAAGATGATGGTTGATCTTGTGCTTGTGGAGGCTCTTCGGATTCCTTAGGATACACATTCCTAATGGACATGTTCCTAAGCACGACGCACAGAGCCTCTTCATCATATAATTCATCAAGATCAACTTGCTCCACTTGGGAGCCATTAGTCTCATCAAACACAATGTCACAAGAAACCTCAACTAATCTAGTGGATTTGTTGAAGACTCTATATGCCCTTGTGTTTGAGTCATATCCTAGTAAAAAGCCTTCTACATCCTTAGGAGAAAATTTAGATTTTCTACCTCTTTTAATAAGAAGAAAGCATTTGCTACCAAAGACTCTAAAATATGAAACATTGGGCTTTTTACCGGTGAGGAGTTCGTATGATGTCTTGTTGAGGATTCGGTGAAGGTAGAGTCGGTTGATGGAGTAGCAGGCGGTGTTAATTGCCTTAGCCCAAAACCGGTCCGGAGTCTTCTACTAATCAAGCATGGTCCTTGCCATGTCCAGTAGAGTTCTATTCTTCCTCTCCACTACACCATTTTTTTGAGGTGTGTAGGGAGAAGAGAACTCAAGAAAGCCTTCTATTTGTGAGTTCTTGAACTCCGTCCCGTTGTCGCTTCTTATCTTTTTTTATTCTTAATCCGAACTCATTTTGAGCCTCTCTCAAGAATCCCTTTAAGGTCTCTTGGGTTTGAGATTTTTCCTGCAAAAAGAATACCCAAGTGAAACGAGAATAATGATCCATAATTACAAGACAATACTTACTCCCGTCGATGCTTATGTAAGCAATCGGGCCAAACAAATCCATGTGGAGTAGCTCAAGCGGCCTGTCGGTCGTCATGATGTTCTTGTGAGGATGATGGGAGCCAACTTGCTTTCTTGCTTGACATGCGCTACAAACCCTGTCTCTCTCAAAATGAACATTTGTTAGTCCCAAAATGTGTTCTCCCTTTAGAAGCTTGTGAAGATTCTTCATCCCAACATGGGCTAGTCGGCGATGCCAGAGCCAACCCATATTAGTCTTAGCAATTAAGCAAGTATCGAGTTCAGCTCTATTAAAATCAACTAAGTAGAGCTAACCCTCTAATACTCCCTTAAATGCTACTGAATCATCACTTCTTCTAAAGACACTAACACCTATATCCGTAAAAAGACAGTTGTAGCCCATTTTACATAATTGAGAAACAGAAAGCAAATTGTAATCTAAAGAATCTACAAGAAAAACATTGGAAATGGAATGGTCAGGTGATATAGCAATTTTACCAAGTCCTTTGACCAAACCTTGATTCCCATCCCCGAATGTGATAGCTCTTTGGGGACCTTCATTTTTCTCGTAGGAGGAGAACATCCTTTTCTCCCCAGTCATGTGATTTGTGCATCTGCTATCAATTATCCAACTTGAGCTCCCGGATGCATAAACCTACAAAACAAATTTAGGCCTTGTTCTTAGGTACCCAAACAGTCTTAGGTCCTTTCACACTAGAAACAAGCACCTTGGGTACCCAAACACAGGTCTTGGAGCCCTTGTGTTTGCCCCCAACATATTTGGCAACTACTTTGCCTGATTTGTTAGTGAGCTCATAAGAAGCATCAAAAGTTTTAAATGAAATATTAGGTTCATTTGATGCAGTAGGAGTTTTCTTTTTAGGAATTTTAACATGGGTAGAATGCCTAGAGCTAGAAGCCTCATTCTTATACATAAATGTATGATGAGAAACATTATGAGGTTTTCTAGCATAAATTCTCCTAATCTTATGCTCAGGATAACCAGCAGGATATAAAATGTAACCCTCGTTATCCTGAGCCATGGGAGCCTTGCCTTTTACAAAGTTAGACAATCTTTTAGGGGCATTAATTTTGACATTGCTTCCCGATTGGAAACCAATGCCATCCTTAATCCCAGGGTGTCTCCCATTATAAAGCATGCTTCCAGCAAATTTAAATTTTTCATTCTCTATCTCATGCTCATTAGTTTTAGCAGTAAGTTGAGCTATGTGATCATTTTGTTGTTTAATTAAAGCAAGGTGATCATGAATAGCATCAACATTAATGTCTCTACATCTAGTACAAATAGTAACATGTTCAACAGTAGATGTAGAGGGTTTGCAAGCATTTAATTCATCAATCTTAGCATGTAAAATAGCATTCTCATTTCTAAGATTGGAAATAGAAACATTGCAAACATTTACATCTTTAGCCTTAGAAATTAACTTTTCATTCTCAGTTTTAAGGCTAGCAATTGATTCATTTAATTTATCAATCTTAGCAATTAAACTAGCATTATCATTTTTAAGATTGACAATTGAATCATCACAAGCTTTTAACTTCTCAAGCTTAGCAAATAAATTAGCGTTCTCAGTTCTAAGGTTGGAAGTAGTATCATGACAAGTGCTAAGCTCCTTAGTCAAATTTTCATTTTTCTCTACTTCCTGAGCATAAGCATTTCTCACCTTAACATGCTTTTTATTTTCCTTAATAAGGAATTCCTCTTGGCTATCCAAGAGTTCATCCTTCTCATGAATAGCACTTATTAATTCATTCAATTTTTCTTTTTGATGCATGTTAAGGTTGGCAAAAAGGGTAAGTAAATTATCCTCATATTTAGTGGATTTAGTGGAGGCTCTATATTTTACCCTCATCACTAGATGTTGTATATTTAGTGGAGGCTCTATATTTTACCTTCTTCCTTTTGTCGTCCTTTGCCATGAGGCACTTGTGGCCAACATTGGGGAAGAGAAGACCCTTGTTGATGACGATGTTGGCGGCATCCTCGTCGAAGGAGGTGTCGGTGGAGCTCTCAACGGAGTTCCATTCCTGGCAAATATGGGCATCGCCGCCCTTCTTCTTGTAGTATCTCTTCTTCTCCTTCTTCTTTCCCCTCTTGTCGTCGCCCCTGTAACTATCACTAGACATAGGACATTTAGCAATAAAATGACCGGGCTTACCACATTTGTAGCACACCTTCTTGGAGCAGGGTTTGTAATCCTTACTCCTCCTTTGCTTGAGGATTTGGTGGAAGCTCTTGATGATTAGCGTCATTTCCTTGTTGTCGAGCTTGGAGGCGTCAATGGGGAGCCTACTTGATGTAGACTCTTCTTTCTTCTCCTCCGTCGCCTTGAATGCGATGGGTTGCACCTCGGGTGTGGAGGTGCCGCCTTGCTCGACGATTTGTTTGGAGCCTTTGATCATCAACTCAAAGCTCACAAACTTTCCTATCACTTCCTCGGGAGAAATTAGCTTATATCTAGGATCACCACGTATTAATTGAACTTGAGTAGGGTTACGAAATACGAGTGATCTAAGAATAACCTTGACCATTTCATGGTCATCCCATTTTGTGCTCCCGAGGTTGCGCACTTGGTTCACCAAGGTCTTGAGCCGATTGTACATGTCTTGTGGCTCCTCTCCTTGGTTGAGGACGAATCGACCGAGCTCCCCCTCGATCGTCTCCCGCTTCGTGTTATTGGTCACCTCATCTCCCTCGTGCACGGTCTTGAGCACGTCCCAAATTTCTTTGGCCGTCTTTAACCCTTGCACCTTATTATACTCCTCTTGACACAAGGAAGCGAGGAGTATAGTTGTGGCTTGGGAGTTAAAGTGCGGAATTTGGTCAGTCTCGTCCTAATCGTAGTCCTTGTCCCCTACCTTCGGTACCTGCACTCCATACTCAACAATATCCCATATGCTTTTGTGGAGTGAGGTTAGGTGATGCCTCATTTTATCACTCCACATACAATAATCCTCACCATCAAAAAATGGTGGTTTGCCTAGGGGAACAGAAAGTAATGGAGTGCGTTTAGAAATGCGAGAATAGCAGAGGGGCATCTTACTATACTTCTTGCGCTCATGGCGCTTAGAAGTGACAGACGTCGATTCAGAGCCGGAGGTGGAGGGTGACGAAGAGTTGGTCTCGTAGTAGACTACTTTCTTCATCTTCTTCTTTTTTTCACCTCTCCGTTGTGACTTGATGGAGGAAGTAGATTCCTCCTTATGCTTGTGGCCGGACTCCCTCGAATGGATTCTTCCCGAGCTTGCGAACTTGTCGCCGCCAGTCAAGATCTCCCTCTTGGCGTGATCTCCCGACATCACTTCGAGTGGTTAGACACTAATGAAGTATCGGTTCTAATACCAATTGATAGTCGACTAGAGGGGGGGTGGATAGGCGGAAACTGAAATTTACAAACTTTAAGCACACTTCAAACCGGGGTTAGCGTTAGAATAAAAATTATGTCCGTGAGAGAGGGGAAAACAAATCAACCAAGAAAATAAGGCGGATGCCACAGTGATTTTTTTACCGATGTTCGGTTCCAAAGAACCTAGTCCCCGTTGAGGTGGTCACAAAGACCGGATCTCTTTCAACCCTTTCCCTCTCTCGAACGGTCACTTAGATCGAGTGAGCTTTGTGCCTTGATTTCCCGGGTCACTTAGACCCCGCAAGGACCACCACACAATTGGTGTCTCTTGCTTCACTTACAAGGCTTTGAGAGTAAGAATGAGAGAAAGAAGAAAGCCAACCAAATCACAAGTCCTAAAATACTAGAGTTGAATTGTGGACTTTGATCGGATCGGAGGCTTTGATTTGTGTCTTGGAGTGTTGTGTATTGCTCTTATATTGAATGAGGAGTAGAGAATGCTTGGATGGTTGGAGTGGAGGTGGTTGGGGGTATTTATAGCTCCCAACCACCAATTCAACCGTTGGGGCAGGCTGCTGTCGATGGGCGCACCAGACAGTCCGGTGCGCCACCGAACAGTGTCCGGTGCGCCAGCCACGTCACCCAACCGTTAGGGTTCTGACGGTTTTGACCGTTGGAGCTTTGTCTTCTGGTGACACCGGACAGGCACTATTCACTATCCGGAGCGTCTTCTGTGGCTGCTCTGACTTCTGCGCGAACTGTCCGCGCACTGTGCATTGTCAGACGACCGTTGAAGTCGACCGTTGCGCTGGCTAGCCGTTGCTCCGCTGGCGCACCGGACAGTCCGGTGGCACACCGGACAGTCTGGTGAATTATAGCGGAGCGCGGCGTCAGAAACCCGAAGGTGGAGAGTTGGAATCGTTCGACCCTGGTGCACCGGACACTGTCCGGTGGCACACCGGACAATCCGGTGCGCCAGACTAGGGTTCTATTTGGTTTCTTTTGCTCCTTTGTTTTTGAACCCTAACTTGATCTTTTTATTGGTTTGTGTTGAACCTTTAGCACCTGTAGAATATATAATCTAGAGCAAACTAGTTAGTCCATTTTTTTGTGTTGGGCATTCAACCACCAAAATTATTTATAGGAAAAGGTTAAACCCTATTTCCCTTTCACTAGGCATGCCTCCCGACTCGGCGCCTGTTGTCAGACATCTGTAGAAAGCATTCACACATCAGAACTGACCTCACAATCTTTTACCATAAGGAAAGATACATAGAAGTCTTCATAATACTGAACAAATGAGCATCTTCACTGACTCTCAACACAGCCAAACACAACTTCTCAGATAAAGAGGAAAGTGGAAGTAAAAGGTTGGCCAACTAAATGACTAACTTTATTAATAACTACACCAAATTGCAGGGGACACCCACACTTTGGTGACAATGATTACAAAGATCCAAATTCAACATGAGTTCACCACGACAACATAGAAACACATGATAAGCAAACTACCATGTCTAACTATGACTGACTAAGACTAAGATATCTGACTTAAACATTTATTACAAATTCCAACACCAGCGATCTAGGCCTCCAAGTTTATCTAGGTTCTGCAGTCAGAGGTGCCATAAGCATAACGATCACGAGGTGGCGAGCGGTAAGGGTGCTGAGTCCCAATAGGGGCAGGGGAACGATCCTCCAGATGGTGGCGCTCCGCGCGCTCAACATGTAGCTCCACAATTTCCGCCCGAGCCTTGCCCAACTCGTCAAGGGTGTGGTCCAGCTCAGTGTTGAGCATGGGGACCAGGTTCACCATGTTGCTAAATCTGGGATTGCCATCACCAACGGGTGAGACAATCACACCTTTGGTACTACCAGTCAAACGACGGGGGTAGTATTTCAGGTCGAGGTCATCAGCAACCCCACTGAACAACGAACAATACTACAAAAGTGCAAGTCGTGTAGCATCCTGCATGGCTACCTTGGCAGTGTCCCGCTGAGTGATAGAATAATGCTCTAAATAGACATCTGCACCCTAGAGATCATCATCTGGACAACGCACCAGGCAGGTAGCCTCCCATTGGTCCGGATATAACCCGCGACTGTGGTGGTAGACTACACATCGGTACTCGATGGACCAAGTGTGTCGATCGAAGGCCCAATGCAGCAAGATGTCGAGAGTGTAATGGAAATGACAACCGCGAGAGGCATCACGAGTGATGGGTCAGGCGACCCATCCTTCCGGCTCCTGCTTATCCGTAGGCTCCGTGCTGTGGCCCGAACTGCCACTGTTGTTGTCTCTGTCTGGGTCTCCTCCAGCAGCTGGGTGCCCTATGGTGGTGCAGGGGGCACCTCTAGCTAAGGTAGAGAGGAGGGCTGCCTCCTAGATTCCACCTCCTACTAAGGCGATGGGGGAAGAGTCCTACTGCTATCGCTCCTGGTGTCGGTGTTCCTGCTCCTCGTGCAGGCAGCGGTGCAGTCTCTCTAGGTGGCTCGACTGTCGTGTCACCATGTGGCAAAGTGGACGCTCTTCAAGGCGAGAGGGCAGGAAAGGGATCACCGACTTATGTGTAGTGCATCTAAGATGTGACATCTAGAAAAAATGTCGTAAGCACAAGAGTGAGAATAGAACTATATGACCAGCAAGTAAACCATAAGCAGAAACTAAGGCGATGGGGGAAGAGTTATGCTGCTATCGCTCCTAGTGTCGGCGTTCCTGTTCCTCGTGCAGGCAGCGGTGCAGTCTCTCTAGGTGGCTCGAATTTCGTGTCACCATGTAGCAAAGTGGACGCTCTTCAAGGCGAGATGGCAGGAAAGGGATCACCGACTTATGTGTAGTGCATCTAAGATGTGACATCTACAAAAGATGTCGTAAGCACAAGAGTGAGAATAGAACTATATGACCAGCAAGTAAACCATAAGCAGAATAAGATAATTTTTTAAGCTGAGTATTTATGTAGTATAACATAGAATTGGTCGAGATGACCAACTTTTGAAGTAATACCCAAGGTCAAGGTGAGAATAAGTGTCTATAGTCCTTAAAGCGACCATTCTAGTCTAGGTTAGCGGTCCTACAGTCAGCAAGGCTTTGATACCACTTATGTCACACCCGATTTTGGAAGACAAACCGAATGTGAATCATGTACGTGCCAGGGTTAGAAACTCACGTACACAACGATTACATAATTGGACATCATCACACATTGCTCAAAATAATAGCGGAATTAAGTATTTTATTACATCACGATGTCTAAGACATTCACAGAGTCATTAACTTAAGTCATAATCAAAGTGCGAATACGAAACATAGTATGATACGGCCTTCACAGGCAGCTGACTAGCAGTTTGCCACTAAATTAATCTAGAACTCATCAAAGTCTTGAAACTCCTAAAAATCCTCCATGTTGCCTTCATCTTCTCCTAAGCATTGATTGCATCGTGGAAAACTTGGGATCTTGGTGTTTTAAAGCAAGGGTGAGTACACATCAACGTACTCACCAAATGTCCCGTTTGGCTAAAGTGGACTAGCTATATGTGGAGTTAAGCTTAAAGCAGTTGCTTTTAGTTGGTCAGATATCTATTACTTGTAGAAAGCCAAGTTTTATCGATAATCTCAAGTTATTGCCCAAATGGCACTCCCTTCAAGAGGAAATACCAGAAACCATAACCATAATCCTCAACATTAAGCATCATCAGAAAAGTATCTAGAGTAACTCTGATCAAAGGAGGTCCCAAGGCTGCTCATAACCACGAGCACCGCTGATATATGTAACACTATAAAAACCATCAACTAAAAATAATGCATTCAGTTATTTATGGTAATTATGGTAATAAATTTTTCATTTAAGTGTTTGTTATTTATTTGCATTTGGAATAATTTTTGATTGCGCATGATTGATTTGTGGATATTTAATAGCATTTCTTTTTATATGAAAATCCTAGTAAATAATATAATAGTTATTAGTCCAAAATAACTATTTTATTTATAAATAGTTTTGGTATAAATATTATGAATTTTAGGGTTATTTAAAAATATATTTCAAATTTAGAAAAGAAAAAAACCCTAACCCTAAGGCCCACTAGGGGCCCATCAAGCTCCCAGCCGCCGCGCCCTCCCTTGGCTCTTCTTAGCCACCGCCGCCAAGAACCCTTCCCCCTCCCCTTTTCTCTCTCTCCTCTCACCTCTCTCTCCTTCCTCTCCCTGTCTCGATCGCCGCCCGTACCCATGAGCTGACGAAGCCCTGCGACCGCGCTAGGAAGCCAAGGCCGCGCCGCGCGACCCCGATGCCCTGTCCCGACGCGCCGCGCCAGGGACCCCGCCGAGCGCAGCCGAGCCCCGCTAGCGCCCAGGCAGACCGACCACGCCTGAGCAAGCCAAGGACGCAGACCCCGCAGCCATTCGTTCGTCTCGCGTTAATGCAGCACACAACTTCCGTTTCTCCTCCCATCACTCTCCTCCATTACTCCCTCCCACCATTGATGGCTATGAAGAACCCGCCGACGCCCATTGACTCCCCCGGCCGTCCTTTCCTCTCCCTCCCCTCTCCTCTATAAAACCCATGCCGAGCTCCTCTCTTTTCCTTCCTACCTGAGCTCGCCCCATTCTCTCCCTCAAACTCCTCGCTGTTAGAGCCAACGCCGCCGTCGCCGGAGTTCGTCACGCCGTCGTCGGAGCCTGTGGCACTCGCTGGAGCTACGCACCCACCATCCAAAGCCGAGCCCCTGCTCTTCTCTACTCGGCCGAAACCCCGTCAAACTCTCCCCCGTCACACTTGCAAGCTCAAGGTTGAAGACGACCCAAATAATTTTGTGTATTTTCGAAATTACTTTTTGATTCAATTTGTGAATTTTATAATTATTGTTTTGTAATATGAGCATGTTGTGATCCGAAATTCATACGTATGTGTGCTATGAAATTTTTGGTAGATGTATGCGATAAGTAGTGCACCGTGATTATTCATGTTATTTGTTGCGATAACTTTTAGAATATTAGATTAGAGAGAAGTATGTCGAGAATTGGTAGACACATGTTGGTGATAAAAACACTAGTTAGGTAATTTTATAGTTAATTTTGGTCACAATGAACTTTGGAAATTATTTGGAGGATTATAATCATAGGTTCATTTTAATGGAATTAGTAAATGGTATAGAATTCATGGCCATATAAAACATTATAGGTTATTAGATTATTTATCGCCGATTTTTTTAATAATACTTTCTTTTAGAAAGAATGGAGAAAATATCACTAGTCGTATGGAAAATAGATTTTTACTAGCCAAAATAAAGGTGTCCATAAGTATAGCACTTAACTTTTTAGAATTAGTAAAATACTTGTTTATGTCAAAATAAACCTGTTTATGTTATAAAAAGCCCAATTGGTGATTTATATTGATTCGTAGAATATTAATGTTAGTAGAGTTATTTTTAGCTATATGCATAAATTCTAGTTAGAAATAAAAGGAATAAAATCTATTAGTCTATTTATTAGTAATAATTAGCATTTATTTTCATAAAGGATGTTAATACGTATTAATACTAGTTAAAACTATTATTATAACACCTACTCATAATTTCATCAATAATGACTCGCATTAATAGTCATAATGAATTAATAATTATTTACTCTTTAGGGCGTATTTATGAGTGTGATAAGTGTGATGTATGAATGTGAATGTAATGGTGAATGATTACCCATGTACTGGTGTATGTTTATTTATTTGGCGTACGTATTTTTTTGTATGTGCGATACGCAAATCGATGCTAGAAGTGGACTTTGAGGTAGACGAGCCTAACACGTTCGAGGATGACCCGCAGGACACGTTCGAGCAAGGCAAGTGGATTCTCCCTCTGCATATTCTATTTGTACCGAATTAATGCATATGATAATGTTTACTTTTTGGATATACTGCATAATTTGACGGGATTTACCTAATTAACGATTTCCTAGATTTACCAACTGTATTCCTTGATTACCCTGGGAAAATACTATGCTTTGCAAATTGATGCTACCGCTCAACTTAATAATTGTCACTCATGTTTATGATATTAATGTTCCGTAAATGAAATTGGCATTATGATGTTAACCCGATGGTTAAACAAGATTATTGCATATTAATTGGAACATGGAGTGACAACCCAGGAAAACAGTGCTACCATGAGGGTGGTATGGGACGCCCTTGGCTAAATAACTAGGGAAGTCTTATGTTGGGTGCTGGTCGTGGTCGACCGGAACAGGGGCATCTGGCAAACGCTTATATTTCTGGCTCAGGCAGATTGGATACAGGCATAGTTCCCAAAGCATTACCCTGCAGTCTAGACTATAAGTTGGTTACGTTAGATGTGCTCTATGCAGTTTGACCATTTCCAGCATTTGCATTTTGAGGACTCTAGGGAAAAGCCTCGTAGTGAGACCCTAGCCATTCACCTCGGAAGTGAATACGGGTCTGATCAACCTAGGCTACAAGGGAACTACGACTCATGGGTAAAGATGTGCCACCTCTGCAGAGTGTAAAACTGATATGTCAGTCGTGCTCACGGTTAAGAGCAGCCTGGACTCCTCACTTGATAATTGAACTTAAATATGGACAATAAATAGAGATCCGATGATCTACCAATGGTTTGCTTAAGTGGTTTCACTTAAGTGTTTTTGATATACTCGTATACCTTTGTTTAGTGGGAATACTTGGGATACACACTTATTAGTAAGACAGTTGTTGTTAATAAAATATTGACCAACTAAAATGCTTACTGCTCAACCTTAGCCTCACCTTGTTAACTAGCATTAATTTTCCCCCCACTTGCTGAGCCCCGACCATAAGTGAGCTCACCCTTGCTAATATTTTGATCAGAGGGTCATGCTGGAGACTTCGCTGATGATGATGATGAGTTTTAAGTCTAACGATGCGCCGGTCATCTTTCTATGGGAGATTACCCATGTTATTAAATTCCGCCCCACTTTGATGTTGATACTTGTTAAAGATATAATGATTCAA
Source organism: Zea mays (assembly GCF_902167145.1). Lineage (NCBI taxonomy): Eukaryota > Viridiplantae > Streptophyta > Magnoliopsida > Poales > Poaceae > Zea > Zea mays. The sequence goes on along the minus strand of NC_050096.1, from coordinate 124,573,560 downwards.
ATGATGTAATAAAGTACTCTACTCTCTTTTCGCTTTTATTGCATTGTCTTTTGATATATTACACATGTGACGTCAACATATGTGTGGAAATGGATCTTGGCACACATATGCTTGGCACACAGTCATATTCCCTTCAGTAAGGGAAAGAAACTCCTTCTTCAGTTTCATAATTCCCGAGGGAATATGATGAGCGCAGAAGATCACTTTCTAACCAACCAGATGGTGAACGCTCGTTCAGGACCCAACAACAACAGGAACCAACGTGGTCAACATATACCACCACCACCACCGAACCCTAACATGGAACAATTTATCGCCGCTGAGATGCAGCTTCTACAGGGACTCACTGCATCTGTGCAGCAGATTTAGCAAAACCAGTAGAATCAGCAACACCAGCAGCAACAGCAGTATGCACCCTCGGCTAGAGATAAGCACTGGGATTTTATGAGCCATCACCCGCCTACGTTCTCTCATGCGGTTGATCCTTTGGATGCCGATGACTGGCTCAAGTTCATTGGAAAGAAGTTGGATATCACCCAGTGCAACGACCATGAGAAGGTCTTGTATGCCTCGGGAAGACTCGAGGGTTCCGTGTCCGATTGGTGGGATGCCTTCACAGCGGCACACCCCAATGCGAATACTATAACCTAGCAGGAGTTCCAAGTGAACTTTCACGCTCATCATATTCCCTTGGGAATTATGAAACTGAAGGAGTTTCTTTCTCTTACTCAAGGGAATATGATTGTTAGTGAGTACTGTGATCACTTCACTCAGCTTTCACGCTACGCCCCGGAGGAAGTGGATACGGATGAGAAGCGCCAAGAGCGTTTCTTGGAAGGATTGATTGGACCACTGAATTATCAACTACAGACTCATACCTTCCCCCACTTCCAGACTCTGTTGAACAAGGCAATTGGCCTTGAGAGCAAAAGAAGGGAACTGTCTGACCACAAAAGGAAGTTTCAAGGTCAGTCCAGCAGGAACACCCGCCCGAACAACGCTCAAGGTTCTCAGTTCCGCTCTGGAAATCAGGGTGGAAATAATTATCAAGTGCAACACTCTAGACAAAAAGGCCAGAGGAATAATCAAAGTCAGAACCAGCAGAGGAACAACTCTCAGACCAACCAAAGGTCTGGTGGTAGTTCGCAGACTCTTCAAGATGGCGTCGTGAATACGCAGGCCAAAAGCAACAACGCACCAGTCCAACCCAATGGCTGTTTCATGTGTGGTGAGCTTGGCCATTATGCTAACAACTGCCCAAGGCGCAACCAACAGACACCTCAGAAGAGCAACAATTAGAGGAATGACTAGAACACCCTCGCTCATGGATCTGCGCAGAACAAGACTCCGCAGAACCAGAGTAGAGGAACGGTCAATCACGCCACAGCGGAATCAGTGCTTGAGGATGCTGACGTAGTGTATTGTATGTTTCTTATTAACTCCATACCTGCTTTAGTTTTATTTGACTTTGGAGCATCGCATTCATTTATAACTGCATCATTCATGGAAAAACATAACATACCAAAGCACCCTCTTATGGAGATGTTACACATTAGTTCACCGGGAGGTGACATGAAGGCCACACATTCATGCCTCCATGTTAATCTCAAGATTCAAGGAATAGATTTTCTAGTCAACCTAGTGGTCTTAGGATCCAACGGTATTGATGTGATTCTTAGATGCGACTAGTTGAAAAGTTGTGATGGAGTGATACAATGTGTCAACGGAACAATTATGTTGACAAGTCCACAAGGTGAAAGAATCCAAGTTAGCACAGACAAGCCAACAAATGCAAAAGGAAAGACAGTGGTGAATCACTTGGAAGAAAAGCCCCTGGAAAATATCAAGGTAGTGTGTGAATACCCAGACGTATTTCCGGAGGTATTACCAGGTATGCCACCTGACAGTGATATAGAGTTTTCTATTGAATTATTACCCGGAACTGCACCTATCTCGAAAAGACCTTATAGAATGGATGTCAAAGATTTAGTTGAACTGAAGAAACAAATAGAAGAATTACTAGAAAAAGGTTTCATTCGCCCAAGTTCATCCCCTTGGGGAGCCCTAGTTCTATTTGTGAGCAAGAAAGATGGTTCGAGGAGAATGTGTGTTGATTATAGAAGTTTGAATGAAGTAACCATCAAGAATAAATACCCATTACCTCGGATTGAAGATTTATTTGATCAGATAAAGGGAGCTAAGATATTCACGAAGATAGATCCAAGATCGGGATATCATCAGTTAAAGATTCGAGAAGAAGACGTACCCAAGACAACCTTCACTACAAGATATGGATTATATGAGTTTTTGGTCATGTCGTTTGGACTTACTAATGCACCAGCATACTTTATGAACTTGATGAATAAAGTATACATGGAATATCTGGATCAATTTGTAGTCGTATTCGTTGACGACATACTGATATACTCTCCGAATAAAGAAACACATGCAGATCATCTAAGGCTAGTCCTACAAAAGCTTCGTGACAACCAATTGTATGCAAAGTTCTCGAAGTGTGATTTTTGGCTGAAGGAAGTTGCTTTCCTATGACACATTGTTACTGATGGTGGAATTAAAGTAGATCCAGGAAAGATAAGTGAAATACTAAATTGGAAGCAACCAAAGGATGCATCCAAGATTAGAAGTTTTCTTGGATTGGCAGGATACTACAGAAGGTTTATTGAAGGTTTTTCCAAGTTAGTGAAACCTCTTACCTCACTACTTGAGAGAGGTAAAGAGTTCAAGTGGGATGAAGCATGCCAGAAATGTTTTGAAGAACTCAAGAAAAGGTTAACCACTGCACCAATATTGGTCATGCCAGACATTCACAAGGGATTTGATGTGTATTGCGATGCATCACACCTTGGACTTGGATGTGTGTTAATGCAAGAAGGAAAAGTAATAGCTTATGCCTCAAGACAATTGAGGAAGCATGAGAAGAATTATCCTATGCATGATTTGGAACTAGCACCTGTAGTGCATGCTTTGAAGATTTGGAGACACTATATGATTGGAAACAAGTGCAAAATCTTCACGGATCACAAAAGCATGAAATATATATTCACTCAGAAAGAACTCAACCTAAGACAGAGAAGATGGCTTGAGTTGATCAAAGACTATGATTTGGAAATACAATATCACCCAGGAAAAGCAAATGTAGTGGCTGATGCTTTGAGCCATAAAGGTCAAGTGAACAACATCACTACTCATTTCATGTCACAGGAATTGTGCTGGGAAATGGAGCAACTCAACCTTGGAATGCTCAATAACATGGAAGCAACAGTTATGGAAGTTGAATCTACTTTGGACGAAGAGATTCGTAAAGGACAAGAGTCTGATGAGAAAATCAAAGAAATAAAGACACAAATTGGTTTGGGTAAAGCCCTAGATTTCACGGAAGATGATCAAGGCACAATATGGTTTAAAAAGAGAATCTGTGTACCGGAAATCGAACACCTACGCCAACTTATTTTGAGAGAAGCTCATGATTCGGCTTACTCTATTCACCTTGGAAGTACAAAGATGTACCAGGATCTAAAGGAAAAGGATTGGTGGTACGGTTTGAAAAGAGATGTGGCTACTCATGTTGCACTGTGCGACGTGTGTCAGCGAGTTAAAGTCGAACACCAAAGACTAGCAGGGTTACTACAACCTCTTAAGGTATCGGAATGGAAATGCGAAGAAATCGGTACAAATTTCATAGTTGGACTACCCCGTACTCGGGATGGCTATGATTCAATATGGGTCATAGTAGACAGGTTGACTAAAGTGGCACACTTTATACCTGTGAAGACAACTTACTCAGGAGCCCAGTTAGCAGAGTTATACATGTCGAGGATTGTTTGTCTACATGGAGTACCCAAGAAGATCGTATCAGATGGAGGAACCCAGTTTACCTCGCGCTTTTGGAAAAGACTACATGAGTCCGTGGATACCAAGCTAAACTTTAGTTCAACTTATCATCCGCAAACGGATGGGCAAATGGAAAGAACAAACCAAGTGTTGGAAGATATGCTAAGAGCTTGCACTCTAAAGCATGGTAGAAGCTGGGATAAAAGTTTGCCTTATGCAGAATTCTCGTATAACAATAGTTATCAAGCAAGTCTAAAAATGGCACCGTTTGAGGCACTTTACGGACGAAAGTGTAGAACACCGCTTTATTGGAATCAGACCGGAGAAAGTCAAGTATTTGGTCCAGAAATTCTCCAAGAAGCAGAAAAGCAAGTGCAGATTATCAGAGAGAATTTGAAGACAGCACAGTTGAGACAGAAAAGCTATGCTAACAATAGAAGAACAGAGTTGATATTCAAAGTAGGAGACTTCTTATACCTTAAAGTTTCACTGATGAGAGGAATGAAAGGATTTAAGGTTAAGGGAAAATTATCTCCTCGCTATATTGGCCCATTCAAGATTTTGGAAAGAAAAGGTGAAGTAGCGTACCAGTTAGAGCTACCCGATATTTTATCGGATGTGCATGACGTATTTCACGTGTCACAACTCAAGAAGTGCTTGAGAGTACCGGAGGAATAGTTACCCATGGAAGAACTGAATGTTAATGAGGTTTTGACTTATTCGGAGTACCCTATCAGAATTCAGGAAACATCTCGCAGAATTACACGGAGTAAAGTCATTAACATGTGCAAGGTTTAGTGGAGTCATCATTCGGAAGATGAGGCCACTTGGGAAAGGGAAAATGAACTCAGAGCAGAATTCCCCCAGTTATTCTCGGAAGTTTCTTAATCTCGAGGACGAGATTCTTTTAAGAGGGGTAGGTTTGTAAAACTATAAAAGCCATCAACTAAAAATAATGCATTTAGTTATTTATGGTAATTATGGTAATAAATTTTTCATTCAAGTGTTTGTTATTTATTTGCATTTGGAATAATTTTTTATTATGCATGATTGATTTGTGGATATTTAATAGCATTTCTTTTTATAGGAAAAACCTAGTAAATAATATAATAATTATTAGTACAAAATAACTATTTTATTTATAAATAGTTTTTTGTATAATTATTATGAATTTTAGGGTTATTTAAAAATATATTTCGAATTTAGAAAAGAAAAAACCCCAAACCCTAAGGCCCACTAGGTGCCCATCAGGCTCCCAGCCGTCGCGCCCTCCCCTGGCTCTTCCTAGCCGTCGCCGCAAGGAACCCTTCCCCCTCCCCTTTTCTCTCTCTCCTCTCACCTCTCTCTCCTCCCTCTCCCTGTCCCGATCGCCGCTCGCTCCCAGGAGCCGACGAAGCCCCGCGACCGCACCAGGAAGCCAAGGCCGCACCGCGCGACCCCGATGCCCTGCCCCGACACGTCGCGCCAGGGACCCCGCCGAGCACACCCGATCCCCGCCAGCGCCCAGGTGGACCGACCACGCCCGAGCAATCCAAGGACGCCGACCCCACATCCGTCCGTTCGTCTCTCGTTAATGGAGCATCACTTCTTCCGTTTCTCCTCCCATCACTCTCCTCCATTACTCCCTCCCTCCATTGATGGCTATGAAGAACCCACCGGCGCCCATTGACTCCCCCGACCGACCTTTCCTCTCCCTCCCTCCCCTCTATAAAACCCACACCGAGCTCCTCTGTTTTCCTTCCTACCCGAGCTCGCTCCATTCTCTCCCTCAAACTCCTCACCGTTAGAGCCACCACCGCCGTCGTCGGAGTTCACCACGCCGTCGCCGGAGCCCATGGAACTCGCCGGAGCTACGCACCTGCCATCCGAAGCTGAGCCCCTGCTCTTCTCTACTCGGCCGAAACCCCGTCGAACTCTCGCCCGTCACACGTGCAAGCTCAAGGTTGAAGACGACCCAAATAATTTTGTATATTTTCGAAATTACTTTTTCATTCAATTTGTGAATTCTATAATTATTGTGTTTTATTATGAGCATGTTGTGATCCGAAATTCATACGTATGTGCGCTATGAAATTTTTGGTAGATGTATGCGATAAGTAGTGCACCGTGATTATTCATGTTATTTGTTGCGATGACTTTTAGAATATTAGATTAGAGAGAAGTATGTCGAGAATTGGTAGACACATGTTGGTGATAAAAACACTAGTTAGGTAATTTTATAGTTAATTTTGGTCACAATGAACTTTGGAAATTATTTGGAGGACTATAATCATAGGTTCATTTTAATGGAATTAGTAAATGGTATAGAATTCATGGCCATATAAAACATTATAGGTTATTAGATGATTTATCGCCGATTATTTTTAATAATACTCTCTTTTAGAAAGAAAGGAGAAAATACCACTAGTCGTATGGAAAATAGATTTTTACTAGCCAAAATAATGGTGTCCATAAGTATAGCACTTAACGTTTTAGAATTAGTAAAATTGGTGATTTATATTGATTCGTAGATATTAATGTTAGTAGAGTTATTTTTAGCTATACGCATAAATTCTAGTTAGAAATAAAAGGAATAAAATCTATTAGTCTATTTATTAGTAATAATTAGCATTTATTTTCATAAAGGATGTTAATACGTATTAATACTAGTTAAAACTATTATTATAACACCTACTCATAGTTTCATCAATAATGACTCGCATTAATAGTCATAATGAATTAATAAGTATTTATGCTTTAGGACGTATTAATGAGTGTGATAAGTGTGATGTATGAATATGAATGTAATGGTGAATGATTACCTCTGTACTGGTGTATGTTTATTTATTTGGCGTACGTATTCTTTTGTATGTGCGATACGCAAATCGATGCTAGAAGTGGATGTGAGGTAGACGAGCCTAACACGTTCGACGACGACCCGCAATACACGTTTGAGCAAGGCAAGTGGATTCTCCCTCTGCATATTATGTTTGTATCCTATTAATGCATATAATATTGTTTACTTTTTGGATATACTGCATAATTTGATGGGATTTACCTAATTAAGGATTTCCTAGATTTACCAACTGTATTCCTTGATTACCCTAGGAAAATACTATGTGTCGGGGACAATAATTAGGGGTACCCCCAAGACTCCTAATCTCAGCTGGTAACCCCCATCAGCACAAAGCTGCAAAGGCCTGATGGGCACGATTAGGGTCAAGGCTCTGTCCACTCAAGGGACACGATCTCGCCGCGCCCGAGCCCAGCCTCGGGCAAAGGCAGCCGACCTAGGAGGATTCACGTCTCATCCAAGGGTCCCCTCAAACAACGGACGCACCTTCGACTCGTCCGAGGCCCAGCTCGGGCAGGCTTCGCGGAGAAGCAACCTTGGCCAGATCGCCACGCCAACCGACCGCATCGCAGGAGCATTTAATGCAAGGATCGACTGACACCTTATCCTGACGCACGCTCCTCAGTCGACAGGGCCGAAGTGACCGCAGTCACTTCGTCGCTCCACTAACCGGCCTGACAGGAAAACAGCGTCGCCTGCCCTGCTCTGACTGCTGTGCCACTTTAAGAGTGAGGCTGACAGCAGCTAAGTCCAGCCTTGGGCGCCATAGGAAGATCCGCCTCGCCCGACCCCAGAGCTCAGGCTCAACCTCGACGCCGGACGACGGACTCCGCCTCACCCGACCCAAGGGCTCGGACTCAGCCTCGACTCCAGACAACGGACTCCGCCTCGCCCGACCCCAGGGCTCGGACTCAGTCTCGACTCCGGACGACGGACTCCGCCTCGCCCGACCCCAGGGCTCGGACTCAACCTCGACGCCGGAAGACGGACTACGCCTCGCCCGACCCCAGGGCTCGGACTCTACCTCGACCTTGGACGACGGTCTCCGCCTCGCCCGACCCAGGGCTCGGACTCAGCCTCGACCTCGGAGGAGTCACCACCTCGCCCGACCCCGGGCTCGGACCGACCACGTCACAGGGGGGGCATCATTACCCTACCCCTAGCTAGCTCAGGCTACGAGGAACAAGACCGGCGTCCCATCTGGCTCGCCCCGGTAAACAAGTAATGATGGCACCCCGCGTGCTCCATGACGACGGCGGCTCTCAGCCCCTTACGGAAGCAAGGAGATGTCAGCAAGGATCCGACAGCCCCGACAGCTGTACTTCCACGGGGCTCAAGCGCTCCTCCGACGGCCACGACATCACATGAACAGGGCGCCAAAACCTCTCCAACAGCCACGTCGGCATGTACTTAGGGCTCTGGCTCCCCTTTGCTAGACACGTTAGCACATTGCTACACCCCACATTGTACACCTGGGCCCTCTCCTTACACCTATAAAAGGAAGGTTTAGGGCTCTCATACGAGAAGGTTGGCCGCGCGGGAGAACGGGCTGGCGGACAGTCTCTCTCTCTCTCTCCCACGCGAGCGCTTGTAACCCCCTACTGCAAGCGCATCCGCCCTGGGCGCAGGACAACACGAAGGCCGCGGTTTCGCCATGATGGTTTTTCCCCCCTTTGTGTCCCGTCTCGCGCCGACCCATCTGGGCTAGGACACGCAGCGACAATTTACTCGTCGGTCCAGGGACCCCCCGGGGTCGAAACGCCGATAGTAGGCGCGCCAGGTAGGGGCCTGCTGCGTGTTGACGAACAGCTTCCCGTCAAGCTCCAGATGGGTAGTCTCCAGCAACCTCTCCAACCCGGGACGATGCTCCATTTCAGGAGTCTTGAGTTCATGTCCCTCGACGGCAGCTACGACATGATACTCCTTCCTCCGCCGCGCGGCAACGACAATGGTGGTCGTCAGCCCGCCCGCCGGCGGCGGAATCGACGACGTCTTCCCCACGTGGCGGAAGAACAACATCCGAGTCTGTCCCGTCACCTTCCCTGCCGACGGAGGAGCAGGCGGGGCAGGCATGGCCAAGCAGGAGGCGGCACCTCGTCGGCTGTCGAGCGAGTCGACGGCGCCGACGACCCAACGGGGGACACGTCGGCCGTTGACCTCGCGTCTGAGATGAAGACGAGCGTCGTTTCCCCGCAACACGCCAACCCCAAGCACACGAACGATGATAGCACGCTCGCAAAGGACTTGCTGGGTGTTAGCCTCGTACCTGAGATAACGGTGCAGTCCGTCCCTGACGCGACTTTGTCACCACCCGTCGATCAAGAGGTACCATCCGTTTCCCATCCCATGCCTTTTAGATTCAGCTGCAACCCACCAAGCGACCCCGCTTCGGTGGACATTTTCATAAAGGCATGTCCAAACCCTCCGGGGTATCATATGCGGTCACCCTGGGACCAACTGACGGCCGTCTCGACCTACGGGCCCCTGGGTTCCGAGGAAGATGACGACCCCGACTCTGGTTGGGATTTCTCCGGGCTCGATAACCCAGTGCCATTCGGGACTTCATGACCGCATGCGACTACTGCCTCTCTGATTTCTCCGATAGTAGCCACAGCCTCGGCGACGAGGACTGTGGCCCATGTCACGAATGCTTCCACGTCGATATAGGGGGTCTCGACGAAGGCAACCATCTTGGTATGCCGGAGGACGGTGATCCCCCTAGGCCTACGCCTCGCGTTGACATCCTTCGGGAGCTAGCTGTGGTCCCAGTCCCTGCGGAGGGTCAGGACGCACAGCTCGAGCAAATCCGCGAGATGCAGGCCAGGCTCGACGAGGAAGCAGGACAACTTGTGCAGCTTCGGCAAAATATCGGGCAGGAGTGGGCAGGCCGAGCACCGGCCGGAGAAGCGCGTCATCTGGCACAGGACGTCTAGCACCGCATCACCGACGATGCGAGGGCGAGGCTACCCCCGGCCTCCAGTGGGGTCGGCCAGAACCTGGCTACAGCAGCGATACTACTCCGAGCGATGCCGGAACCATCCACCACCGAGGGGCGGCGTATCCAGGGAGAGCTCAAGAATCTCGTGGAAGATGCCGCGGTCCGGCGGGCCGAGAGCTCTGCCTCCCGAAGGCAGGGGTACCCCCCGGAGCATCGCGCCGCGACTTCCCGATTCGTGCGGGAAGCCTCGGTCCACAACGGGCGCACGCGGAACACAGCGCCTGCGGCCCCGGGACGCCTCGGCAACGAGCACCGCCGCGACCGTCGAGCTCACCTCGACGAGAAGGTGCGCCGAGGCTACCACCCCAGGCGTGGGGGACGCTACAACAATGGGGAGGATCAGAGCCCCTCGCCCGAACCACCCGGTTCGCGAGCTTTCAGCCGGGCCATACGACGGGCACCGTTCCTGACCCGGTTCCGAACCCCTACTACCATCACCAAGTACTCGAGGGAGTCAAAGCCGGAACTATGGCTCGCGGACTACCGACTGGCCTGCCAGCTGGGTGGGACGGACGATGACAACCTCATCATCCACAACCTTCCCTGTTCCTCTCCGACGCCGCCCGAGCCTGGCTGGAGCATCTGCCTCCTGCGTAGATCTCCAACTGGGACGACCTGGTCAAAGCCTTCGCCGACAACTTCCAGGACACGTACGTGCGCCCTAGGAACTCCTGGGATCTCCGAAGCTGCCGCCAGCAGCCGGGAGAATCCCTCCGGGACTACATCCGGCGATTTTCGAAGCAGCGCACCGAGCTGCCCAACATCACCGACTCGGATGTCATCGGCGTGTTCCTCGCCGGCACCACATGCCGTGACCTGGTGAGCAAGTTGGGTCGCAAGACTCCCACCAGGGCGAGCGAGTTGATGGACATCACCACCAAGTTCGCCTTTGGTCAGGAGGTGGTCGAGGCCATCATCCGGAAGGACAAGCAGCCTCAGGAGCGCCAGCTGGAAGACGTCACCGAGGCGTCCGCTTAGCGCGGCACGAGGAAGAAGGGCAAGAAGAAGTCACAAGTGAAACGCGACGCCGCCGACGCGGACCTTGTCGCCGCCGACGCGGACCTTGTCGCCGCCACCGAGCACAGGAACCCTCGGAAGCCTCCCGGAGGTGCCAACCTGTTCGACAAGATGCTCAAGGAGTCGTGCCCCTATCATCAGGGTCCCGTCAAGCACACCCTTGAGGAGTGCGTCATGCTTCGGCGCTACTTCCACAAGGCTGGGCCACCGCGGAAGGTGGCAGAGCCCACGACAACGACAAGAAGGAGGGCCACAAGGCAGAGGAGTTCCCCGAGGTCCATGACTACTTCATAATCTACGGTGGGCAAGTGGCGAACGCCTCAGCTCGGCACCGCAAGCAAGAGCGCCGGGAGGTCTGCTCGGTAAAGGTGGCGGCGCCAGTCTACCTAGACTGGTCCAACAAGCCCATCACCTTCGACCAGGGCGACCACCCCGACCGCGTGCCGAGCCCAGGAAAGTACCCGCTCGTTATCGATCCCGTCATCGGCAACATCAGGCTTACCAAGGTCCTCATGGACGGAGGCAGCAGCCTCAACATCATCTACGCGGAGACCCTTGGGCTCCTGCAGATCGATCTGTCCTCGATCTGGGCTGGCGTGGCGCCCTTTCACGGGATCATCCCCGGGAAACGCGTCCAACTCCTTGGACAACTCGATCTGCCCGTCTACTTCGGGACTCCCTCCAACTTCCAAAAGGAAACCCTCACGTTCGAGGTGGTCGGGTTCCGAGGAACCTACCACGCAGTGCTGGGGAGACCATGCTACGCCAAGTTCATGGTTGTCCCCAACTACACCTACCTCAAGCTCAAGATGTCGGGCCCCAACGGGGTCATCACCGTCGGCTCCACGTACCGACATGCGTACGAATGTGATGTGGAGTGCGTGGAATACGCCGAGGCCCTCGCCGAATCCGAGGCCCTCATCGCCGACCTGAAGAGCCTCTGGGATACGGATACCTCACTCATCACGAAATAGCCAGCTGAGACGGTTAAGTCCGTCCCTCTCGACCCCAGCAACGACGCCTCCAAGCAAGTCTGGATCGGCTCCGAGCTCGACCCCAAATAGGAAGCAGTGCTCGTCCACTTCCTCCGCGCGAACGCCGAAGTTTTTGCATGGAGTCCCTTGGACATGCCTGGCATACCGAGGGATGTCGCCGAGCACTCGCTGGATATCCGAGCTGGAGCCCGACCCGTGAAGCAGCCTCTGCGCCGATTCGACGAAGAAAAGTGCAGAGCCATATGCGAGGAGATCCACAAGCTGATGGCTGCAGGGTTCATCAAAGAGGTATTCCATCCCAAATGGCTTGCCAACCCTGTGCTTGTGAGAAAGAAAGGAGGGAAATGGCGGATGTGTGTAGACTACACTGGTCTAAACAAAGCATGTCCGAAGGTTCCCTACCCTCTGCCTCGCATCGATCAAATCGTGGATTCCACTGCTGGGTGCGAAACCCTGTCTTTCCTCGATGCCTACTCAGGGTATCACCAAATCAGGATGAAAGAGTCCGACCAGCTCGCGACTTCTTTCATCACACCCTACGTTACTATGCCACTCGGTTTGAGGAATGCGGGTGCGCCATGCCAAAGGTGCATGAACCACGTGTTCGGAGAGCACATTGGTCGAACGGTCGAGGCTTACGTCGATGACATCGTAGTCAAGACGAGGAAAGCCTCCGACCTCCTTTCCGACCTTGAAACGACATTTAAGTGTCTCAAGGCGAAAGGCGTAAAACTCAATCCCGAGAAGTGTGTCTTCGGAGTCCCCCGAGGCATGCTCCAGGGGTTCATCGTCTCCGAGTGGGGCATCGAGGCCAATCCGGAGAAAATCGCGGCCATCACCAACATGGGCCCCATCAAGGACTTGAAAGGGGTACAGAGGGTCATGGGATGCCTTGCGGCTCTGAGCCGTTTCATCTCGCACATCAGCGAAAGAGGCCTACCTCTGTACCGCCTCATGAGGAAGACCGAGCGCTTCACTTGGACCCCCGAGGCCGAGGAAGCCCTCGGGAACCTAAAAGCGCTCCTTACGAGCGCACCCATCTTGGTGCCCCTAGCTGCCGGAGAAGCCCTCTTGATCTACGTCGCCGCTACCACTCAGGTGGTCAGCGCCGCGATCGTGGTCGAGAGACGAGAAGAGGGGCATGCATTGCCCGTCCAGAGGCCGGTCTACTTCATCAGTGAAGTACTGTCCGAGACCAAAATCCGCTACCCGCAAATCTAGAAGCTATTATACGCGGTAATTCTGACGCGGCAAAAGTTGCGACACTACTTTGAGTCTCATCCAGTGACTTTGGTGTCATCCTTCCCCCTGGGAGAGATCATCCAGTGCCGAGAGGCCTCGGGTAGGATTGCAAAGTAGGCAGTGGAGATCATGGGCGAGACAATCTCGTTCGCCCCTCGGAAGGCCATCAAGTCCCAAGTCTTGGCGGACTTTGTGGCTGAATGGGTCGACACCCAGCTTCCAGCAGCTCCGATCCAACCGGAACTCTGGACCATGTTTTTCGATGGGTCGTTGATGAAAACAGGAGCGAGCGCGGGCCTGCTCTTCATCTCACCCCTCAGGAAGCACCTCTGATACGTGTTGCGCCTCCATTTCCCGGCGTCCAACAACGTGGCTGAGTACGAGGCTCTGGTTAACGGGTTGCGCATCGCCGTCGAGCTAGGGGTCCGACGCCTCGACGCTCGCGGTGACTCGCAGCTTGTCATCGACCAAGTCATGAAGAACTCCCATTGCCGCGACCCGAAGATGGAAGCCTACTGCGATGAGGTTCGGCGCCTGGAGGACAATTTCTTCGGGCTCGAGCTTAACCACATCGCCCGACGATACAACGAGACTGCAGACGAGCTGGCTAAGATAGCCTCGGGGTGGACAACGGTTCCTCTGGACGTCTTCTCCCGAGACCTACATCAACCCTCAGTCAAGACCGACGACACGCCCGAGCCCGAGAAGGTCTCGGCTCAGCCTGAGGCACCCTCGGCCCCCAAGGGTGAGGCACTGCGCGTCGAGGGAGAGCGGAATGGGGTCACGCCTAATCGAAACTGGCAGAACCCGTACCTGCAATATCTCCACCAAGGAGAGCTACCCCTCGACAGAGCCGAAGCTCAGCGACTAGCGCGGCGTGCCAAGTCGTTCGTCTTGCTGGGTGACGGGAAGGAGCTCTACCACCGAAGCCCCTCAGGCATCCTCCAGTGATGCATATCCATCGCCGAAGGTCAGGAGCTATTACAAGAAATACACTCGGGGGCTTGCGGTCACCACGCAGCACCTCGAGCCCTCGTTGGAAATGCCTTCCGACAGGGTTTCTACTGGCCAACCGCGGTGGCCGACGCCACTAGGATTGTACGCACCTGCCAAGGGTGTCAATTCTACGCAAGGCAGACCCACCTGCCCGCTCAGGCTCTACAGACAATACCCATCACCTGGCCGTTTGTTGTGTGGGGTCTGGACCTCGTCAGTCCCTTGCAGAAGGCACCCGGGGGCTACACGCACCTGCTGGCCGCCATAGACAAATTCTCCAAGTAGATTGAGGTCCGACCCCTAAACAGCATCAGGTCCGAACAGGCGGTGGCGTTCTTCACCAACATCATCCATCGCTTTGGGGTCCCGAACTCCATCATCACCGACAACGGCACCCAGTTCACCGGCAGAACGTTCCTGGACTTCTGTGAGGATCACCACATCTGGGTGGACTGGGCCGTCGTAGCTCACCCCATGATGAATGGGCAAGTAGAGCGTGCCAACGGCATGATTCTGCAAGGACTCAAGCCACGGATCTACAACGACCTCAACAAATTCGGCAGGCGATGGATAAAGGAACTCCCCTCGGTGGTCTGGAGTCTGAGAACGACGCCAAGCCGAGCCACGGGCTTCACGCTGTTCTTTCTAGTCTATGGGGCCGAGGCAATCTTGCCCACAGACTTAGAATACGGATCCCCGAGGACGAAGGCGTACGACGACCGAAGCAATCGAACCAACCGAGAAGACTCACTGGACCAGCTGGGAGAGGCTCGGGACATGGCCTTACTGCACTCGGCGTGGTATCAGCAGTCCCTGCGACGCCACCACGCCCGAAGGGTTCGGTCCCGAGACCTCCAGGTGGGCGACTTGGTGCTTTGGCTACGACAAGACGCCCGAGGGCGCCGCAAGCTCACGCCTCCCTGGGAAGGGTCGTTCATCATCGCCAAGATTTTGAAGCCCGGAACGTACAAGTTGGCCAATAGTCAAGGCGAGGTCTACAACAATGCTTGGAACATCTGACAGCTACGTTGCTTCTACCCTTAAGATGTTTTCAAGTCGTTCATATACCTCGCTTACATATGAAGTCTAACCATCAAGGAAGGGTCAGCCTTGCCTCGGCAAAGCCCGACCCTCCCTCGGGGGCTAGAAGGGGGGCACCCCCTCTGCGTCAAAATTTTCCTCGGAAAAAGTCTTTCTGCCAGAACATCTTTCGTGCTTTTCGACTACTTCGAAAGTGAGATCCTGAAAACGACGGAGTACACGTAAGCAGGCAAGGCCAACCGAGCCGAGGGACTCCTACGCCTCCAGGATACGGATACCTCACTCATCACCTTCTGCGATAAGTAACTCACGCTCGGATAAGCAATTCCGCTGGCCGAACAAGTCTTAACGTTCGAAAGCTTTTCTGCCAAAACGATTTTTCGTGCCTTCTCGACTATATCGATAACAGAATCCTACGGACGAGTAAGAGTACACGTAAGCGGCAAGGCCGACCGAGCCGAGGGACTCCTACGCCTCCGAGATACGGATACCTCACTCATCACCTTCCGTGAAAATTAACTCTCGCTCGGACAAATAATTCTGTTACCGGCAAATAAGTCCTGATACTCGAAACAAGGGGAAAAGAAACGCAGCTTTACAACACGACAACGGTATGTTTGGGCCTCGGTGGCCGCCAAAAAACATACGCACACTACAGATAAATTGTTCCTGCAGGTTCAGACATCAATAGGGGGAGCAGCAGCACCCTCGGCGTCGACTCCACCTTCGGCGGAATCCGACCCGGCCTCGGACGGCGACACGGTCGAAGGATCTCCACCTCGAAGGAACCTGTCGGCACCACGCCTGGGCCATCGCCGCTGGGGTCTCCTCCAGGAACCCGGCCCGAGCAGACGGCTCGACCAGCCGCTCCGTAGCCTCAGCCAGCTGTCCCCCGAGGACATCAGCCCGGCTCATGGTCTCGTCAACCCGACTCCGGCGCTGGACCCGCCAGTGGACGGCCCGGCCAGGCTCCGGCCGACGAAGCTTCTTTCGAGCCAACTCTGCCTCTGTCCATGCTGACACAGCTGCCTCCGGCTCCGGCTCATCGCAGAGCGGCCGAGGGTTTCTTTAACTAAGCAAGAGAAGCCTTGGGCGGCAAGGCCGACCGAGCCGAGGGACTCCTACGCCTCCGGGATATGGATACCTCACTCGTCACCTTCCGCACGAGGCAACTCACACTTGGTTAAGTGGTCCAGTTAGCCGATAGGCGAGTCCCAGTGCTCAAAATGAGGAAAAACACGGCTTTACGCCAAAATACATTGATGTTTAGGCCCCGACAGCCGCAATGAACAGACACCGGCACTCAAGGTGCCATTACAGACGGAACTCCGGTTCCACTCCCGCAGGTACGAACAACCCCCCACACTGGAGGGCCTGCAGGACGACAAAACCCCAGGTGGCTCACCGCTGCCTGCTCCGGCAGTAGCGACAACGACCTCCGCTCCGGGCGACCAAACAGCAGCAGCGATGACCTCAGGGCAGACGCTGCTGCGACAAGGCCCTCGCCCACGACCCCACTCGAGGGGCGAGGACAAGCTACCAAGGCCGTGGAGCCGGAGGTCAGTCCGCGGGAGGCTCCGACTATCTCGTCGGCAGAGAAACCTCTTCCGGCTGCCTCGATGGGAGGTGGCACCAGAAGCAGCGCCGAAGCCGCTCGGGCCGGAGAGCTAGGCACGCGGCAGCTACCAGCGCCACGAACGACGAACGACCTTCCCCCCGATCACTGAGGGAAGGAGCGGGCCACTGCCCGTGGGGAGACAGGCCCCAACTCGGCGCACTCCCCTCCCCAGCACTGATGATGAACATCCTTGAAGCTGAGGGCGGGGCAGAGGCCGCAGCCCGGCTCGCTTCTCCCCACCATCGAACTGGTGGTCACCGTCTTGGGCAACCACCGGCGAGGAGATGCAGCCGGGCTGCCTGATGAAAATCCTTGAAGCCGAATGATGGCTGAAAGGTACCAACTTCCGCGAAGTTGCGTTCCTCCAACGACGACAAGACGAAAGCAACGAGGGCGCTCCCCATCCGGGGGCTCGGAAGGTGGAAGAACGCGATGCATGAGGAGAGTGCGAAGACATGGTTGCCATTAGGGCTGGGCAAAAAACCCGTAACCCGAAACCCGAACCCGGAATACCCGAACCCGAACCCGAAATACCCGAAACCCGAATTTGGTTCGGGAATTTCGGGTAGCAACTTGCAAAACCCGAATTTAGTTCGGGTAATTCGGGTATCACAATCGGGTACCCAAAATACCCGAATTACCCGAACTTTCATATGTCATGTACTCATGTCATACTTAATTATTAATTTGTACATTTATAATTATGTGTATGTGTGTATAACTTGTGATTGTAGATTGCTTGTGTTTTATATGTCCATGTATATCATTATTCAAACTATATTTTTATACTAATTTAATAGGGTGTATGTGTTTTTATGAAGCCGACACAATATTTCGGGTAGTTCGGGAATACCCGAACCCGAACCCGAAATTTCGGGTACCCGAATTTTCGGGTATTGCAAAACCCGTTGTAATTTCGGGTATCGATTCTCAAAACCTGAAATTTTAAAAACCCAAATTACCCGACCCGAAATTTCCGGGTAACCCGAACGCCCACCCCTAGTTGCCATCTAAGGGGGTCGCCCTCCTTTTAAAGGCGACTCTCCCCACATGCGTCCTCAGCCGTCGCGGATAGAGTCTTCACCAACACGCTCCAAGGTCCTCCCCTATGACACGGGGGCTGGGTCCCACGCGTCATGCAAGCTGGCCCAGGACAGAAGGAGCCAAACCACCGCGCGTGGAGCGTACAACTGCAAAGCGGTTACGAGCACTCCTCCACTTTCGCCCAGACCAACCGGTGAAAGGACGGACCGCCATGCAGGAGGCATGCAACTACACCAAGGGGGCACACCCTTTCGACTTCGACGCATCCAGCATGGAGGCCCAGGCCCACACGTCATGTAACCGGCACGCCGGTTACTACGTGCAAGAAACTGCACCGCCACTTGCGCCAGTATCGCGCCTTCTCGACTGCGGAATCGATGTTGCGACTCGAGGCAACCCTGCGCATGGCCCGACAGTGCCAACCCAGCACATCGGTCACGGGTCAGTCAGCCGCGGAGAAGGCGCAACGGTCGATATGGCCAAAAGTGGGCCGACAGTAATGGCGGCGGCAGGCGGGCGGAAGCAGCGGTCAAGTCGTTTGGAGGCTCACGTCCCCTCCTGGGACAGCGAGAGAGCCCTCTCCCACGGCGTGAAGACGACGCGCCCGTGTTCCGTTCCTCGAACGGCTCGCGCACGCACAACAGCTGCCCCGCGAACCACTCGTCTCGTCGCATTAACTCTGTGGCAGGACAGGCGGCACCTTTGGTAGGCGAGGCAGGCGACGCTTCACCTACGCCATAATGACCGCGTCAAAAAAGGTGCGCCACGTCATTCGATTTCATATCCTTTTACTCTTCCTCTTTCTCTCTCTTGCTACAGGAACCGGGAAAGGGGATACTCCGAAAGGGATCCTTCTCCACGAAGGAAGCGGGCCCCGAGCCCCCCTACTGATCAGAGGTTCGAAGGCTGGCCCCTCAGAAGGGTTCGACAGCCGCCTCAGAGCACTCGGGCTCCGAGCCCTCCTACTGATCAGAGGTTCGAAGGCTGGCCCCTCGGAAGGGTTCGACAGCCGCCTCAAAGCACTCGGGCTCCGCGCCCACCACTGGTCAAAGGTTCGAAGGCTAGCCCCTCGGATGGGTTCGACAGCCGCCTCAGGCCACTCGGGTTCCGCGCCCACTACTGATCAGGGGTTCGTAGGCTGGCCCCCGAAGGGTTCGACAGCCGCCTCAGAGCACGTCGAGCGAGGGATGACTCTGGGTACGTTCGATACATGGCCGAGGCTCGGGCTACGCTCCCGAGGTACCCTAGGACATTTTCGAGACCAGCAGGAGCGATTCGGTAACGGAAACCCATCAGAGGGAGGCATCGAGCCCTCGGACCCTATCAAATGGGACCGGGTCCGGCAAATCACCTGCAGGTACTTTTGGAGCGTGCCTTTGGGCCACTAGCTGACCCTTATCGAACGGGGCACGGGCGTCCACTCGGATCACCCGTTAGCAACTCACTGGAGACACCATGTTCGGCGCCCTCCGAGGGCAACATGGCGCTTTCCCCCTCCTCCTTGCAGAAAGGCGATGCAGGGGCGTATGAAAAAAGCTGAGTCAGTCCTTGACCGTCCTCTCGCTCTGTGTGGAGGCTCAGGGCTGCTCTCGCAAACCCGGCTCCGGCCAAACCGTTGACAGCGTCAACATACCAGCCCGAGAACTCGGAACCTGACTATGCACCTGGGCTACGGCCAGTTCGCATGAGGGAACAACCAGACCGGTAGAGGCAACACGAAACGCGCTAAGACCTCGG
Source organism: Zea mays (assembly GCF_902167145.1). NCBI lineage: Eukaryota > Viridiplantae > Streptophyta > Magnoliopsida > Poales > Poaceae > Zea > Zea mays. The sequence continues at coordinate 124,554,187 of NC_050096.1, read as the reverse complement.
AGGAGTCAAACCACCCCTCCGAGGCCTCGGGGGCTACACCCGGCGGGTGCGCTCGTGCGCACCCACCGGAACGAAACGCAACCGAGAAAGGCCGGTCCCCTTGCAAAAAAGTGCGACAAAGCCTCCAAGCGAGTACGAACACTCCCTTCGAGGCTCGGGGGCTACTGTCGGGGACCATAATTAGGGGTACCCCCAAGACTCCTAATCTCAGCTGGTAACCCCCATCAGCACAAAGCTGCAAAGGCCTGATGGGCGCGATTCAGGTCAAGGCTCCGTCCACTCAAGGGACACGATCTCGCCACACCCGAGCCCAGCCTCGGGCAAAGGCAGCCGAACCAGGAGGATTCACGTCTTGCCCGAGGGTCCCCTCAAACAATGGACGCACCTTCAACTCGCCCGAGGCCCAGCTCGGGCAGGCTTCGCGGAGAAGCAACCTTGGCCAGATCGCCACGCCAACCGACTGCATCGCATGAGCATTTAATGCAAGGAACGACTTACACCTTATCCTGACGCGCGCTCCTCAGTCGACAGGGCCGAAGTGACCGTAGTCACTTCGCCGCTCCACTGACCGACCTGACAGGAAAACAGCGCCGCCTGCCCTGCTCTGACTGCTGTGCCACTCGACAGAGTGAGGCTGACAGCAGCTAAGTCCAGCCTCGGGCGCCAAAGGAAGCTCTGCCTCGCCGGACCCCAGAGCTCAGGCTCAACCTCGACGCCGGATGACAGACTCCGCCTCGCCCGACCCCAGGGCTCGGACTCAGCCTCGACTCCGAACGACGGACTCCGCCTCGCCCAACCCCAGGGCTCGGACTCAGCCTTGACGCCGGAAGTCGGACTACGCCTCGCCCGACCCCAGGGCTCAGACTCTACCTTGACCTTGGACGATGGTCTCCGCCTCGCCCGACCCAGGGCTCAGACTCAGCCTCGACCTCGGAGGAGTCACCGCCTCGCCCGACCCTGGGCTCGGACCGACCACGTCACAGGGGGGCCATCATTACCCTACCCCTAGCTAGCTCAGGCTACGGGGAACAAGACCGGCGTCCCATCTGGCTCGCCCCGGTAAACAAGTAATGATGGCACCCCGCGTGCTCCATGACGACGGCGGCTCTCAGCCCCTTACGGAAGTAAGGAGACGTCAGCAAGGATCCGATAGCCCCGACAGCTGTACTTCCACGGGGCTCAGGCGCTCCTCCGACGGCCACGACATCACATGAACAGGGCGCCAAAACCTCTCCAACAGCCACGTCGGCATGTACTTAGGGCTCTAGCTCCCCTTTGCTAGACACGTTAGCACATTGCTACACCCCCCATTGTACACCTGGGCCCTCTCCTTACTCCTATAAAAGGAAGGTCCAGGGCTCTCGTACGAGAAGGTTGGTCGCGCGGGAGAACGGGTTGGCGGACAGTCTCTCTCTCTCTCCCACGTGAGCGCTTGTAACCCCCTACTGCAAGCGCATCCGCCCTGGGCGCAGGACAACACAAAGGTCGCGGTTTCCCCTTGCTGGTTTTCCCCCCTTTTGTGTCCCGTCTCGCACTGACCCATCAGGGCTGGGACATGCAGCGACAATTTACTCGTCGGTCCAGGGACCCCCCGGGGTCGAAACGCCGACACTATGCTTTGCAAATTGATGCTACCACTCAACTTAATAATTTCCACTCCTGTTTATGATATTAATATTTCGTAAATGAAATTGGTATTATTATGTTAACCCAATGGTTAAACAAGATTATTGCATATTAATTGGAACATGGAGTGACCACCCAGGAAAACAGTGCTACCATGAGGGAAGTCTTATGTTGGGTGTTGGTCCTGGTCGACCGGAACGGGGGCATCTAGCAAGCACTTATATTTCTGGCTCAGGCAGATTGGATACGTGCATAGTTCCCAAAGCTTTACCCTGCAGTCTGGACTATAAGTTGGTTACGTTAGATGTGCTCTATGTAGTTTGACCATTTCCAGCATTTGCATATTGAGGACTCTAGGGAAAAGCCTCGTAGTGAGACCCTAGCTATTCACCTCAGAAGTGAATACGGGTTTGATAAACCTAGGCTAGAAGGGAACTATGACTCATGGGTAAAGATGCGCCACCTCTGCAGAGTGTAAAACTGATATGTCAGTCGTGCTCACGGTTAAGAGCAGCCTGGACTCCTCACATGATAATTGAACTTAAAGATGGACAATAAATTGAGATCCGATGATCTGCCAATGGTTTGATTAAGTGGTTTCACTTAAGTGTTTTTGATATACTCTTATACCTTTGTTTAATAGGAATACTTGGGATACACACTTATTAGTAAGACAAGTGTTGTTAATAAAATATTGACCAACTAAAATGCTTACTGCTCAACCTTAGCCTCACCTTGTTAACTTGCATTAATTTTCCCCAACCATAAGTGAGCTCACCCTTGCTAATATTTTGATCAGAGGGTGATGCTGGAGACTTCGCTGATGACGATGATGAGTTTTAAGTCTAACGATGCGCCGGTCATCTTCCTGTGTGAGATTACCCATGTTATTTAATTCCACCCTACTTTGATGTTGGTACTTGTTAAAGATACAATGATTCAAATGATGTAATAAAGTACTCTACTCTCTTTATGCCTTTATTGCATTGTCTTTTGATATATTACACTTGTGACGTCAACATATGTGTGGAAATAGATCTTGGCACACATATGCTACGCACCCGGCTCTGCCCCTGGAACCAGGTGTGACAATATACTAGTTTCTAATGCTCTGCAGAGGTTGCACACTTTACCCACGAGTCGTGATCCCTTCCCATCCTAGGTTGTATAGACCCGATCTTCACTACCGAGGTGAATGACCTGGAATTCACTATGTAGCCTTTACAAAGATTCCCCAGAGGTCATAGCTGCTAGTTAGTTTCTCCAGTTTGATAAACACAGTACGCCTCCCCACAGGAAGGGTGACTAACAAAAGCAACACAAAAGAACCTTGGTGCCCAGCCTCGGTAGAGCATGTACTGTGCCTAGACCCCATTGACAGCACGATGGCGAAGCCGACTACACCTCAAGTTCCTCTAATTAATAAGCTAAGGGTGTCCCGTACCACCCTCATGGTTGTATTGTTTTCCCGAGTGGTCATCCAATGAACAGGTCCTTATGGAGAGGTACATGGGAATCAGCCCAAGTCCACTAAAGTACCACATGTTCATCATCATAATCAAGATATCATCAACATATCATAAATGCTCTCATCATGTTCATTGATTAAAGTAAAGCAGTAGCATAATACTAATCATAGTAACCAATTCCCAAAGGATAACCAAGGACAGGAAAAATAGAACACTAGTAAATCCTTAGGTTGATCGTGGTAAGTGGACAATGAATTATAAAGTAAATAGGATATAATGGGTCAGAGGACACTTGCCTACACCAAGTTGCCGCTCAGGTAAGTCTCCTACAACACACTCGGGAACCACGAACTGCTCGTTATCTACGCAAAGTAATCATTCATTCAACACACTTGGGGAATAACAAAAGAATAGTACACCAAACATATGCAACAGATCAAACACAGGTTCAGTAGAAAAGTACACACACACAAGTGGAATCTAGGTTCTGGGGTAAATTACTATGTTTAAGGGTCTACTGTTCTCTAACTAAGTATATCTGAGTAAATTGTTGACTTAAATAAACTTATTCCAGGGATGGGATTGCATTAAATGAAGTTAATTTTACAAAGTTCAACACCTAAACATTCCTTAGGGCTTTACCCTTTAATAAATATTCTATCACTTTAAATTAACCTAGAGACTAACCATAAAATTAAGACATGAAAACAGTGAATGAACATAATTTAAGCAAATAGAGAATAACATTATGAACTTTTTGCAATTTGAACCATCCAATTTGCAGTTCACATGCAAAAGTTATGAAATTTACAAGTTTTGAAATTCAAAAACCCTAAATTAAACCTATTTCTATGATTAAAATAAAGTCCAGGGGTCTCTCTTCATGAAACCAGGGACTCGGCTAAAAGAAAACTGCACCATGGGTTCTAATTCCATGGAACCGAGGGTTTCTTCTAAAAAATACCAAACGAAACGGAACTGGGCTCCCTCGACCGATGGATCTCTTTTAAACGGATGAGATCAGACCAGCAGGGGGGGGACGCGCTGGGCACAGGCACCTAATAGGTGGACCCAGGGCGGGGCGCGACACCGACATGCGGGTCCCATGGGCTAGTGTTTTGCTGTGGGCGTGGGCACAGACCCGTTGGATGGGAAATCAAGGGTTCCACTTCAACGAACTAACGTGAATCGACATCCTATGATCTAGGCCATCGGATCAGGGGTGGGCGGCCAAGAACGGGCGTCCTGGGGTTTAATAGTTCCGGCTGGCCCAGGGCGGCGCCACTCGCGCCTGCGGTGGCACAGTCGCTGGAGGTGAGGCGGTCTAGGGATCTAGGGGTTCTCGGACTGTCTGGCAGGCCAGGGCCGATGGGGACAACTCAAAGAACACTATGGCGAAGCTTCGGTCGGGAGAACGGGACTGACGGCGGGCAAACCAAGGAGGGGGTCCCAGGGGGACCGGAGGGTGCTCCAGCGAGCAATCCCCGCCGTAGTGGGGGATAATCCGGTGCACTGAGGCCGGCATAAGTTTCGGTGAGGGGGTAGGGGCATTCTAGGTCGGGATTTGAGCACAGGCGAAGGCTGTACTGGCCAGGCGCCGTGAAGACGCGACGACCCAACGAGCAGCGGCTCCGGCGAGCCTAAATCCACCACGGTGAGACGAAATTAATGCAAAAGAAGGGTGGGGTGAGGTCCCTTACCTAGGGGCGGTGCTCGGGGGAGCTCGGCACGGCGTCGGGAGGCTTCGGTTGGCTGGACGACAAGGGAATGTGGCGACGGCGACCTCCGGTCTGCGCAGGGAAGGAGTTAGGCGCGAACGGGGCAGGGGGGCCGGTGAAAGGGGAAACCGAGGCAGGTTCCCGGTGCACTGTGGTCAGGCGAATCTCACCGTGGCCAAGGCGATTTCAAAGGCCCGACGAGGACGGCGAAACAGCTGGGTAACAATGGTGGTGACGCTACGAGCTGGGTGAGGGCAAGCTATAGGGAGAGAGTGACTGAGGTCGGGGCTTGTTGGGGGGGTCCGGGGCCTTCACCTTGATGTCCGGGTGTCACACCCGGTTCCAGGAGGTAGAACCGAGTGCATACCATATGTGTGCCAGGATCCATTTCCACACATATGTTGACGTCACATGTGTAATATATCAAAAGACAATGCAATAAAGGTGTAAAGAGAGTATAATACTTTATTACATCATCTGAAACATTGTATCTTTAACAAGTATCACATCAAAGTAAAGCGGAAATAAATAATAGGGGCAATCTCCCACAGGAAGATGACCGGCGTATCGTTAGACTTAGAATTCCTCGTCGATAAAATCTCCATCAAAGTCTCCAGCATCACCCTCTGATCAAAATATTAGCAAGGGTGAGCTCACTTATGGTCGGGGCTGAGCAAGTGGGGGAAAAATTAATGCAGGTATAACAAGGTGAGGCTAAGGTTGAGAAGTAAGCATTTTAGTTGGTCAACATTTTATTAACAACACCTGTCTTACTAATAAGTGTGAATCCCAAATATCCCATTAAACAAAGGAATATGAATATAACAAAAACACTTAAGTGAAACCACTTAAGAAAATTATTGGCAGATCATCGGATCTAAATTTAATTCCATCTTCAAGTTCAATTATCATGTGAGGAGTCCAGGTCACTCATAACCGGGAGCACGCTGATATATCAGTTTTACACTCTGCAGAGGTGGTACAACTTTACCCACAAGTTATGTATCCCATCTAGCACGGGTTGATCAGACCCTTAAACACTGCCGAGGTGAATGGCTAGGGATCCATTATGAGGCTTTCACAAAATACACTTAATACGAAGCAACCCGCTAAGGTTTCTAAAGACGATGGTGGTGGCCCCCTGGGTGATGTACCTTAGCCAAGAATACGTCCCCATGTTAACGTGGGCTGCCAGCACCTACCGCTCCCCCTCTTGCCCATATTTCAGGTAAGGTTGCCAGGCACTAAGCTTATAAAGCTAATTACCAAAGCCAGAGCCATGATAGCACTCGTGGTTGCACTGTTATCCTGGGTGGTCACTCCATGTTACAATTAATTCGAAATAATGTTATCTTAACCATCGGGTTAATGCCATAATTGCCAATTAAATTTTTGGAGCATTAATACCAATTGATGAGTGACATTAAAATCATTAAGTTGAGAGGTAGCTTAAATCTTGCAAAGCTTAGCAATTTTCCATGGTGAACAAGGAATACAGTTGGTAAATCTAGGAAATCCTTAATTAGGTAAAACCCATCACATTATGCAGTGTATCAAAAAAGTAAACATTATTATATGCAATGAGTGGGTACAAAAAGAATATGCAGAGGGAGAATCCACTTGCCTTGCTCAAATGTGAACTGCGGATCGTCTTCGAACGTATTCGAATCCTCTACCACACAGTCGGCTTCTAATAGAGTCGCACATCGCACATACAAAAATAAAACATACACCAATAAATAAACATGCACCATTTCATAATCATACACCATTACATACACATTAACGCATCACACTTATCACATCTTAAATACGTCCTAATCGCGTAAATACTTATTAATTCAATTATAGCTATTATTGTGAGTCCTAAATGATGAATTTATGAGTGGGTGCAATAAACACAGTTTTAACTAGTATTAATATATTTTAACATCATCAATGAAATTAAATGATAATTATCGTCTGTAATACTAATAAATAAATTAATACCTTTTATCCTTTTTATTTCTAACTTAAATTATTGAGTATAGCCAAAAATGAATTTAACATTCTAAAAATCCCTATAAATAATAATTGAACTTTTTGTAACACAAGAGAGGTTATTTTGACATAAACCAGTATTTTGCTTACTCTAAAATTTTAAGTGATCAATTTGCGAACATATTTATTTGACTAGCAAAAATCTATTTTCCATCCTACTAATGATATTTTCTCCTTTCTTTATCAAAAGAAAAAGTTAATAAAATAATTAGATAAATCATCTAGAAATCCTATATTATTCATATGACATGAGTTCTATACCATTTTCTAAATCCATTAAAATGCACCTAACTATAATTCTCCAAGTAGTTTCTAAAATTTATTGTGACCAAATTTGACTACAAATTTTTATCTAGAATTTTTATTACCAACGTGTGACTACTAAATCTACGTCATATTTCTCTAATCCAAAAATCAACGCATCGATTAACATGAAATATCACGGTGTACTAACAATCGCATCCCTCTACCAAAAATTCTATAACGCACATACACATAAATTATGGATCACACGTGTTCATATTACAACAAACTAAATAAACAATTCATGAATCGCATCAAAAAGTGTTTTATAAAATACAAAAAAATAATTTAGGTTGTCTTCAACCTTGGGTTCGTGCGTGCGACGGGAAGAGTTCGACGGGGGTTCGGCCGGGTGAAGAGGAGCAGGGGCTCGACTACAGACGGCGTAGCTCCGGCGAACTCCTCGGGCTCCGGCGATGACAAACACCGGCGAGCAGGGTTCTAGCGATGGCGGACTGTGCAGCAGAGAGAGGAGAACACAGGGAGTGGTATGGCACGGCGAGAGAACGGAGTGAACGTGTACTGCTCCACGGGACATGAGCTCGCGTTTTATAGAGAGCAGGGGTAGAGAGAAGGTCGGCGTCTTCAATGGCGATCGATGCGTCAGTTACCAGAGAATAACGAGGGAGGAAGAAACGGAAGCACTGATGTTCCTTAACGCGACAACGAAACGGACGTGTGGTTCTTCGCGTGAGCGTCGCGGCCGTTGGCTTGCTCGGGCGTGGTTTGCGCGCGGGAATCGCGGCCGGGATGCGCAGGGGCGCGCGGCTGCAGTCGAGCGTCGCGCGATGCAGGGCAGGGAGCGCGGGACGCAGAGGCCGGCGTGTGCAGGGGCGTGCGGGCTAGGACAGAGGCGCGCGCGGTCGGCTCGGACGTCGGGGCTGGGTGGCGGCGGCTTGGAAGCCAGGGAGAGGGCGTGCGACTGTAGCTTAGGGTTTTGGGATATTGGGCCCCTAGTGGGCCGATTTAGTGTAGGTTTAGTTTTTTATTCTTTTTTTCCGAAATGCATTTTTAGATAGCTCAAAAATCCCTAAAAATTCACCAAAGTTATCTATAAATGAAATACTTGTTTTTAGACCAATAATTATTATATTATTTAATTATATTAATTACTAGGTTTTTCTTTTAAAAGGATTGATAAAAAACATCCGATAATCAATCAAGCGCATACAAAGAAAATTGATTCAAAATGCAAATATATAATTAAACACTTAACAAAAATTATTACCCTAATTAATATAATAACTAAATTCATTATTTTTAATTGATGGTTTTTATGGTGTTACAAACCTACCCCTCTTAAAAAGAATCTTGTCGTCGAGATTAAGAAACTTCAGAGAATAACTGGGGAAATTCTGCTCTGAGTTCATCTTCTCTTTCCCAAGTGGCCTCATCTTCCGAATGATGACTCCACTGAACTTTGCACATGTTAATGACTTTACTCCATGTAATTTTGCGAGATGTTTCCAGAATTCTGACTGGGTACTTCGAATAGGTCAAATCTTCATTAACATTCAATTCTTCCATGGGTAACCGTTCTTCTGGTACTCTTAAGCACTTCTTGAGTTGTGATACCTGAAATACGTCATGCACATCCGATAATCTATCGGGTAGCTCTAACTGATAGGCTACTTCACCTTTTCTTTCCAAAATCTTGAATGGGCCAATATAGCGAGGAGATAATTTTCCTTTAACCTTAAACCTTTTCATTCCTCTCATCGGTGAAACTTTAAGGTAGTCTCCTACTTCAAACATCAACTCTCTTCTTCTATTATCAGCATAGCTTTTCTGTCTTGACTGTGCTGTCTTCAAATTTTCTCTGATAATCTGCACTTGCTTTTCGGCTTCTTGGGGAATTTTTGGACCGAATACTTGACTTTCTCCAGTCTGATTCCAATAAAGCGGTGTTCTACACTTTTGAAAGGGAAATGTGCCTTTGGGCCATTTCTAAGTATTTTGGTGATTGAGTGCAAACACAAGTGCTTAAATGTGAAAATATGCCCAAGGATGATCAAAGTGCAAATCACAAGTTAAGGTATGTTTCTAAGCCTTAGTACATTGGTTTTGTGTACTAATATATTTGTCTAAGTGTTAGAAACAGATAGAAGAGAAGACTTGGCTGTGTACAGCCAAGGGGCTGCTTCGGTCTGGGGCACCGGACTGTCCGGTGGTGCACCGGACAGTGTCCGGTGGTGCACCAGACAGTGTCCGGTGCGCCAGGCTGCCTCGGCCGAAGAGGCCGCTCTCGGGTTTTTCTCCGGCGACTTCGGCTAAAATTCACCGGACTGTCCGGTGTGCACCGGACTGTCCGGTGAGCCAACGGTCGGCCGGGCCAACGGTCGGCCGCGCGATCGGCGCGCGACACGTGGCCAAGCCAACGGTCGGAAGGAAGCACCGGACTGTCCGGTGTGCACCGGACTGTCCGGTGCGCCAGATCTGCAACGGTTGGCAACGGTCGGCTTCGCCATTTAAGGAAACAAATCGGGCACCGGACAGTGTCCGGTGTGCACCGGACTGTCCGGTGCGCCACGAGACAGAAGGCAAAGATGGCCTTCCAGATTTGTTCCCAACGGCTCCTAGCTGCCTTGGGGCTATAAATGGGACCCCTTGGCGCATGGAGGAGCATGCCAAGCATTCCTACAACTCTTCTAAGCACCAAGACATCAATCTCACGCATTCGTTTCATTGTGATAGCATATAGAGCTCTTGTGGAGTTGTGAACTCTTTGTGTTGCGTTGCGAGCTCTTGTTGCGACTTGTGTGCGTGTTGTTGCTCTGATTTTCGAGTCTTGTGTGCGTTGCTCATTCCCACCTTACTCCGTATTCTTTGTGAACTCAATTGTAAGGGCGAGAGACTCCAAGTTGTGGAGATTCCTCGCAAACGGGAAAAGATCAAAGGAAAGAAAAACACCGTGGTATTCAAGTTGATCATTGGATCACTTGAGAGGAGTTGAGTGCAACTCTCGTCCGTTGGGACGCCACAACGTGGAGTAGGCAAGTTTTGTACTTGGCCGAACCACGGGATAACCACCGTGTCAACTCTGTGATTGCTTTCTTGTGGTTATCGTGTTTTGAGTTCTCTCTAGCCACTTGGCCATACTTGTGCTAACCCTTAACAAGTTTTTGTGGCTTAAGTTTTGAACTTTTACAGGATCACCTATTCACCCCCCCCCCCTCTAGGTGCTCTCAATTGGTATCAGAGCCGTTCTCTTCAAGAAAGGGACTAACCGCCCGAAGAGATGGATCCTAAGGGGAAGGGAATTGTGATCAACGACAAGGAGAAGGAGTCCTTCGTCAACGAGCCAAGGGATGACAAGTCCAATGACTCGGGCTCGGGCCACAAGCGAAGAGATGGGAAGAAGAAGAAGACAAGACGCATCAAGGAGATCGTCTACTACGACAGCGATGAGTCCTCTTCTTCCCAAAAGGACGACGACTACGACAAACAAAGGAAACCGGTTAATTCTAACTTTTCTTTTGACTACTCTCGTATTCCGCATAGTTCAAATTCACATTTGCTTTCCATTCCACTCGGCAAGCCCCCACACTTTGATGGGGAGGACTACGGATTTTGGAGCCACAAAATGCGTAGTCACCTATTCTCTCTCCATCCTAGCATATGGGAGATTGTAGATAGTGGAATGCACTTTAATAGTTCGGATAGTCCTATATTCATTAATGAGCAAATCCATAAGAATGCACAAGCTACTACTGTTCTTCTAGCCTCATTGTGCAGGGATGAATATAATAAAGTGAGTGGCTTGGATAACGCCAAGCAAATCTGGGATACCCTCAAGATCTCTCATGAGGGAAATGACGCTACCTTGCTCACCAAAATGGAGTTGGTGGAGGGCGAGCTTGGACGGTTCGCGATGATAAGGGGCGAGGAGCCAACTCAAACATACAACCGGCTCAAGACCCTTGTCAACAAAATAAGGAGCTACGGAAGCACGCGATGGACGGACCACGACGTCGTCCGACTAATGCTCAGGTCCTTTACCGTTCTTGATCCTCATTTGGTGAATAATATTCGTGAGAATCCCAGGTACACCAAAATGTCGCCCGAAGAAGTACTATGAAAATTCGTCAGCGGGCGAATGATGATCAAGGAGGCAAGGTATGTGGACGACGCCTTGAATGGACCGATCAACGAGCCGCAACCTTTTGCTCTCAAAGCCACAGGGAACAAGGAGGCGCTACCCAGCAAGGTGGCGCAAATTGAGGCGGCCGGTCTTAATGAAGAAGAAATGGCCCTCATTATCAAGAGATTCAAGACGGTGCTAAAGGGTCGCAATGGACAGCCGAGCAAGACTAAGACCAAGGGGAAGCGATCATGCTTCAAATGCGGTAAGCTTGGTCATTTTATTGCTAACTGTCCTGATAATGATAGTGACCAGGAAAAGGGGAACAAGAGGGAAAAGAAGAAGCATTACAAGAAGGCAAAGGGCGAGGCGCATCTAGGCAAGGAGTGGGACTCGGATTGCTCCTCGTCCGACTCCGACAATGAAGGACTCGCCGCCACCGCCTTCAACAAATCAACCCTCTTCCCCAACGAGCGTCACACATGCCTTATGGCAAGAGAGAAGAAGGTATGTACTCGCAACTCTACCTATGCTTCTTCAAGTGAGGACGAATCTAGTGATGAGGATGAAGTAGATTATTCATGTTTGTTCAAGGGCTTAGATAGATCTAAGATAGACAAAATTAATGAATTAATTGATGCCTTGAATGAAAAGAATATACTTTTAGAAAAGCAAGAGGATTTGTTGTATGAAGAGCATGATAAATTTGTTGAGGCACAAAAATCCCATGCTTTAGAAGTTAAGAGAAATGAAATGCTTTCTTTTGAACTATCTACTTGTCATGAAACCATTTCTACTTTGAAAGGTGTCAACAATGATTTAAATGCTAAATTAGAAGTAGCAAACAAATCCAATTCTTGTGTAGAACATGTTGAAATTTGTACTAGGTGTAAAGACTTTGACATTAATGCTTGTAGTGAACACCTAGTTTCAATTTCCAAGCTTAATGATGAACTGGCTAGTCTTAATGCTCAACTTAAGACTAGCAAGAATGATTTCGATAAGCTAAAATTTGCAAGGGATGCCTACACAATTGGTAGACACCCCTCAATTAAGGATGGACTTGGCTTCAAGAGAGAAGCTAAGAACTTAACAAGCCATAAGGCTCCCATTCCCGCCAAGGAGAAAGGGAAGGCCCCTATGGCTACTAGTGCTAAAAGGAACCATGCATTTTTGTATCATGATAGAAGACAAACTAGAAATGTAAGTCATGATGCTTATGATTCATATGTTTATGATTCTCATGCCATGTTTGCTCCTAGTTCCTCTTATGTGTATGATAGAAATGTTACTAGGAGAAATGTTGTTCCTAAAAGAAATGCTATTCATCATGTGCCTAGAAGGAATGTTATTCATGCTCCTAGGAAAATAGCAAATAAACCTTCTACAATTTATTGTGCTTTGAATGCTTCATTTGCAATTTGTAGAAAGGATAGAAAAGTAATTGCTAGGAAGTTAGGGGCAAAATGCAAAGGTGATAAAACTTGCATTTGGGTCCCTAAGGAAATTGTGACTAACCTTGTAGGACCCAACAAGAGTTGGGTACCTAAGTCCCAAGCCTAAATTTGCCTTGCAGGTTTATGCATCCGGGGGTTCAAGCTGGATTATTGATAGCGGATGCACAAACCATATGACGGGGGAGAAGAAGATGTTCACCTCCTACGTCAAGAATAAGGATTCCCAAGATTCAATCATATTCGGTGATGGGAATCAAGGCAAGGTAAAAGGGTTAGGTAAAATTGCAATTTCTAATGAGCACTCTATCTCTAATGTGTTTTTAGTAGAGTCACTAGGATATAATTTACTATCTGTTAGTCAATTGTGCAATATGGGATATAACTGTCTGTTTACAAATATAGATGTGTCTGTCTTTAGAAGAAGTGATGGTTCACTAGCTTTTAAGGGTGTATTAGACGGCAAACTTTATTTAGTTGATTTTGCAAAAGAAGAGGCCGGTCTAGATGCATGCTTAATGGCTAAGACTTGCATGGGCTGGCTGTGGCATCGCCGCTTAGCACATGTGGGGATGAAGAACCTTCACAAGCTTCTAAAGGGAGAACACGTGATAGGTCTAACCAATGTTCAATTCGAAAAAGATAGACCTTGTGCAGCTTGTCAAGCAGGGAAACAGGTGGGAGGAGCGCATCACAGCAAGAATGTGATGACCACTTCAAGACCCCTGGAGCTGCTGCATATGGACCTCTTCGGACCCGTCGCCTATCTAAGCATAGGGGGAAGTAAGTATGGTTTAGTTATTGTTGATGATTTTTCCCGCTTCACTTGGGTGTTCTTTTTGCAGGATAAGTCTGAAACCCAAGGGACCCTCAAACGCTTCCTCAGGAGAGCTCAAAATGAGTTTGAGCTCAAAGTGAAAAAGATAAGAAGCGACAACGGGTCCGAGTTCAAGAACCTTCAAGTGGAGGAGTTCCTTGAAGAGGAAGGGATCAAGCACGAGTTCTCCGCTCCCTACACACCACAGCAAAATGGTGTGGTAGAGAGGAAGAACAGGACGCTCATCGACATGGCGAGGACGATGCTAGGAGAGTTCAAGACCCCCGAGTGCTTTTGGACGGAAGCCGTGAACACGGCGTGCCACGCCATCAACAGGGTCTACCTTCATCGCCTCCTCAAGAAGACGTCGTATGAGCTACTAACCGGTAACAAACCCAATGTATCGTACTTTCGTGTATTTGGGAGTAAATGCTACATTCTAGTGAAGAAGGGTAGAAATTCTAAGTTTGCTCCCAAAGCTGTAGAAGGGTTTTTGTTAGGTTATGACTCAAATACAAAGGCGTATAGAGTCTTCAACAAATCATCGGGTTTGGTTGAAGTCTCTAGCGACGTTGTATTTGATGAGACTAATGGCTCTCCAAGAGAGCAAGTTGTTGATTGTGATGATGTAGATGAAGAAGATGTTCCGACGGCCGCTATACGGACCATGGCGATTGGAGAAGTACGGCCACAGGAACAAGATGAACGAAATCAACCTTCTTCCTCAACTATGGTGCATCCCCCAACCGAAGATGACGAACAGGTACCTCAAGTGGAGGCGCTCGATCAAGGGGGAGCACAAGATAATCATGTGATGGAGGAAGAAGTGCAACCGGCACCTCCAACCCAAGTTCGAGCGATGATTCAAAGGGATCATCCCGTCGACCAAATTCTGGGTGACATTAGCAAGGGAGTAACTACTCGATCTCGATTAGTTAATTTTTGTGAGCATTACTCTTTTGTCTCTTCTATTGAGCCTCTCAGGGTAGAGGAGGCCTTGCTAGATCCGGACTGGGTGTTGGCCATGCAAGAGGAGCTAAACAACTTCAAGCGCAATGAAGTTTGGACACTGGTGCCTCGTCCGAAGCAAAATGTTGTGGGAACCAAGTGGGTGTTCCGCAACAAACAGGACGAGCACGGGGTGGTGACGAGGAACAAGGCTCGACTTGTGGCAAAAGGTTATGCCCAAGTCGCAGGTTTGGACTTTGAGGAGACCTTTGCTCCTGTGGCTAGGCTAGAGTCCATTCGTATTTTGCTAGCATATGCCGCTCACCATTCTTTCAGGTTGTACCAAATGGATGTGAAGAGCGCTTTCCTCAACGGGCCAATCAAGGAGGAGGTGTACGTGGAGCAACCCCCTGGCTTCGAGGATGAACGGTACCCCGACCACGTGTGTAAGCTCTCTAAGGCGCTCTATGGACTTAAGCAAGCCCCAAGAGCATGGTATGAATGCCTTAGAGACTTTTTACTTGCTAATGCTTTCAAGGTTGGGAAGGCCGATCCAACTCTTTTTACAAAGACATGTGATGGTGATTTGTTTGTGTGCCAAATTTATGTCGATGACATAATATTTGGTTCTACTAACCAAAAGTCTTGTGAAGAGTTTAGCAGGGTGATGACGCAGAAATTCGAAATGTCAATGATGGGCGAGTTGAACTACTTCCTTGGGTTCCAAGTGAAACAACTCAAGGACGGCACCTTCCTCTCCCAAACGAAGTACACGCAAGATCTGCTAAAGCGGTTTGGGATGAAGGACGCCAAGCCCGCCAAGACTCCGATGGGGACCGACGGACACACCGACCTCAACAAAGGAGGTAAGTCCGTTGATCAAAAAGCATACCGGTCAATGATAGGTTCTTTGCTTTACTTATGTGCTAGTAGACCGGATATTATGCTTAGCGTATGCATGTGTGCTAGATTTCAATCCGATCCTAAGGAATGTCACTTAGTGGCGGTGAAGCGAATTCTTAGATATTTAGTTGCTACGCCTTGCTTCGGACTCTGGTATCCAAAGGGGTCTACCTTTGACTTAGTTGGATACTCAGACTCCGACTATGCTGGATGTAAGGTCGATAGGAAGAGTACATCGGGGACGTGCCAATTCTTAGGAAGGTCCCTGGTGTCATGGAACTCTAAGAAACAAACCTCCGTTGCCCTATCCACCGCTGAGGCCGAGTATGTTGCCGCAGGACAGTGTTGCGCGCAACTACTTTGGATGAGGCAAACCCTCAGGGACTTTGGCTACAATCTGAGCAAAGTCCCACTCCTATGTGATAATGAGAGTGCTATCCGCATGGCGGAGAATCCTGTTGAGCACAGCCGCACAAAGCACATAGACATCCGGCATCACTTTTTGAGAGACCACCAGCAAAAGGGAGATATCGAAGTGTTTCATGTTAGCACCGAGAACCAGCTAGCCGATATCTTCACTAAGCCTCTAGATGAGAAGACCTTTTGCAGGTTGCGTAGTGAGCTAAATGTCTTAGATTCGTGGAACCTGGATTGAATTGTAGCATACATGTAGCTATGCTTTTGATCATGTTCCTTTTTTGCATTATGTTGCTTATTATGGTGCTCAAGTTGTACAAACACTCCCTGGACCTCACAAGTCCGTTGCAAAGTGATGCACATGTTTAGGGGGAGATGTGTTACAACTTGACCCTTTGAGACTAACCTTGTGCTTGAGTTTGATAATTTAGTCTCGAAGGAGGATTGAAAGGGAAAAGGTGGACTTGGACCATGAAAGACTTCCACTGCACTCCGATGAGAGGGTAACTAATTCCAAGTCCATCTCATTAACTCTTATTGTCATTTGCTCTTAAGTGAAGATTTTGGTAAGGCAATGGGGTTAAAGGGCCACAAATTGATTCCGTTTTGGTGCTTGATGCCAAAGGGGGAGAAAATAAAGGCCAAAGCAATAAATGGATCAGCTACCACTTGAGAGATTTTGAAAATAGTAGAATAGAATTTTTGGTTTGTCAAAATTCTTATGTTGTCTCTCTTGTCAATAATTGGCTTCTTGTGGGGAGAAGTATTGATTATGGGAAATAGGGGGAGTTTTTGAAATCTTTGATCAATCTCTTTTGGAATGATTCTCTTTATGCTTCAACATATGTGTTTGACTTAGAGATAGAGATTTGAGTTTGATTTGCAAAAACAAACCAAGTGGTGGCAAAGGATGATCCATATATGTCAAAATTGTATAAAACCAATTTGAGTTTTTATTTGAAGTGATTTTGCACTTGTGCTATCTACTTTATGTTGTGTTGGCATAAATCACCAAAAAGGGGGAGATTGAAAGGGAAATGTGCCTTTGGGCCATTTCTAAGTATTTTGGTGATTGAGTGCAAACACAAGTGCTTAAATGTGAAAATATGCCCAAGGATGATCAAAGTGCAAATCACAAGTTAAGGTATGTTTCTAAGCCTTAGTACATTGGTTTTGTGTACTAATATATTTGTCTAAGTGTTAGAAACAGATAGAAGAGAAGACTTGGCTGTGTACAGCCAAGGGGCTGCTTCGGTCTGGGGCACCGGACTGTCCGGTGGTGCACCGGACAGTGTCCGGTGGTGCACCAGACAGTGTCCGGTGCGCCAGGCTGCCTCGGCCGAAGAGGCCGCTCTCGGGTTTTTCTCCGGCGACTTCGGCTAAAATTCACCGGACTGTCCGGTGTGCACCGGACTGTCCGGTGAGCCAACGGTCGGCCAGGCCAACGGTCGGCCGCGCGATCGGCGCGCGACACGTGGCCAAGCCAACGGTCGGAAGGAAGCACCGGACTGTCCGGTGTGCACCGGACTGTCCGGTGCGCCAGATCTGCAACGGTTGGCAACGGTCGGCTTCGCCATTTAAGGAAACAAATCGGGCACCGGACAGTGTCCGGTGTGCACCGGACTGTCCGGTGCGCCACGAGACAGAAGGCAAAGATGGCCTTCCAGATTTGTTCCCAACGGCTCCTAGCTGCCTTGGGGCTATAAATGGGACCCCTTGGCGCATGGAGGAGCATGCCAAGCATTCCTACAACTCTTCTAAGCACCAAGACATCAATCTCACGCATTCGTTTCATTGTGATAGCATATAGAGCTCTTGTGGAGTTGTGAACTCTTTGTGTTGCGTTGCGAGCTCTTGTTGCGACTTGTGTGCGTGTTGTTGCTCTGATTTTCGAGTCTTGTGTGCGTTGCTCATTCCCACCTTACTCCGTATTCTTTGTGAACTCAATTGTAAGGGCGAGAGACTCCAAGTTGTGGAGATTCCTCGCAAACGGGAAAAGATCAAAGGAAAGAAAAACACCGTGGTATTCAAGTTGATCATTGGATCACTTGAGAGGAGTTGAGTGCAACTCTCGTCCGTTGGGACGCCACAACGTGGAGTAGGCAAGTTTTGTACTTGGCCGAACCACAGGATAACCACCGTGTCAACTCTGTGATTGCTTTCTTGTGGTTATCGTGTTTTGAGTTCTCTCTAGCCACTTGGCCATACTTGTGCTAACCCTTAACAAGTTTTTGTGGCTTAAGTTTTGAACTTTTACAGGATCACCTATTCACCCCCCCCCTCTAGGTGCTCTCAACTTTCATCCATAAAGTGCTTCAAATGGTGCCATTTTTAGACTTTCCTGATAACTGTTGTTATACGAAAATTCTGCATAAGGCAAACTTTTATCCCAGCTTCTACCATGCTTTAGAGCGCAAGCTCTTAGCATATCTTCTAATACTTGGTTTGTCCTTTCTGTTTGCCCATCCGTTTGCGGATGATAAGCTGAACTAAAATTTAGCTTGGTATCCATGGACTCATGTAGTCTTTTCCAAAAGCGCGAGGTAAACTGGGTTCCTCGATCTGATACAATCTTCTTCGGTATTCCATGCAGACAAACAATCCTCGACATGTATAATTCTGCTAACTGGGCTCCTGAGTAAGTTGTCTTCACAGGTATAAAGTGTGCTACTTTAGTCAACCTGTCTACTATGACCCATATTGAATCATAGCCATCCCGAGTACGGGGTAGTCCAACTATGAAATCCATACCGATTTCTTCTCATTTCCATTCCGGTACCTTGAGAGGTTGTAGCAATCCTGCTGGTCTTTGGTGTTCGGCTTTAACTCGCTAACGCACGTCACATAATGCAACATGAGTAGCAACATCTCTTTTCAATCCGTACCACCAATACTTTTCCTTAAGATCCTGGTACATCTTCGTACTACCAGGGTGAATAGAGTAAGCTGTATCATGAGCTTCTCTCAAAATAAGTTGGCGCAGGTGTTCGATTTCTGGTACACAGATTCTCTTCTTAAACCATACTGTGCCTTGATCATCTTCCGTGAAATCTGGGGCTTTTCCCAAACTAATTTGCGTC
Source organism: Zea mays (assembly GCF_902167145.1). Taxonomy (NCBI): domain Eukaryota; kingdom Viridiplantae; phylum Streptophyta; class Magnoliopsida; order Poales; family Poaceae; genus Zea; species Zea mays. Next base: position 124,535,331 of record NC_050096.1, on the reverse strand, counting down.
TTAATTTCTTTGATTTTCTCATCAGACTCTTGTCCTTTACGAATCTCTTCTTCTAAAGTAGATTCAACTTCCATAACCGTTGCTTCTACATTATTGAGCATACCAAGGTTGAGTTGTTCCATTTCCCAGCACAATTCCTGTGACATCAAATGAGTAGTGATGTTGTTCACTTGACCCTTACGGCTCAAAGCATCAGCCACTACATTTGCCTTTCCTGGGTGATATTGTATTTCCAAATCATAGTCTTTAATCAACTCAAGCCATCTTCTCTATCTTAGGTTGAGTTCCTTCTGAGTGAATATATATTTCAAGCTTTTGTGATCCGTGAAGATTTTGCACTTGTTTCCAATCATATAGTGCCTGCAAATCTTCAAAGCATGCACTACGGCAGCTAGTTCCAAATCATGCGTAGGATAATTCTTCTCATGCTTTCTCAACTGCCTTGAGGCATAAGCTATCACTTTTCCTTCTTGCATTAGCACACATCCAAGTCCAAGGTGTGATGCATCGCAATACACATCAAATCCCTTGTGGATGGCTGGCATTACCAAAATTCGTGAAGTGGTTAACCTTTTCTTGAGTTCTTCAAAACAATTCTGGCAAGCTTCATCCCATTTGAACTCTTTACCTTTCTGCAGTAGAGAGGAAAGTGGTTTCACCAACATGGAAAAACCTTCAATAAATCTTCTATAGTATCCTGCCAATCCAAGAAAACTTCTGATCTTGGACGCATCCTTTGGTTGCTTCCAATCCAATATCTCACTTATCTTTCCTGGGTCCACTTTAATTCCACCATCAGTAACGATATGCCCTAAGAAAGCAACTTCCTTAAGCCAAAAATCACACTTCGAGAATTTTGCATACAGTTGGTTGTCACGAAGCTTTTGTAGGACTAGCCTTAGATGATCTTCATGTGTTTCTTCATTCAGAGAATATATCAGTATGTCGTCAATGAATACGACCACAAACTGATCTAGATATTCCATGAATACTTTATTCATCAAGTTCATAAAGTATGATGGTGCATTAGTCAGTCCAAACGACATGACCAAAAACTCATATAATCCATATCTCGTCATGAAGGCTGTCTTCGGTACATCTTCTGCTCGAATCTTGAACTGATGATATCCCGATCTCAGATCTATCTTCGAGAATATCTTAGCTCCTTTCATTTGATCGAATAAATCTTCAATCCGAGGTAATGGGTATTTATTTTTTATGGTTACTTCATTCAAACTTCTATAATCAACACACATTCTCCTCGAACCATCCTTCTTATTCACAAATAGCACTGGGGCTCCCCAAGGGGATGAACTTGGGCGAATGAAACCTTTTTCTACTAATTCTTCTATTTGTTTCTTCAGTTCTACTAAATCTTTGACATCCATTCTATATGGTCTTTTCGAGATAGGTGCGGTTCCGGGTAATAATTCAATAGAAAACTCTATATCACGGTTAGGTGGCATACCTGGTAATTCCTCCGGAAATACGTCTGGGTATTCTCACACTACTTTGATATTTTCCAAGGGCTTTTCTTCCAAGTGATTGATCACTATTTTCCCTTTTTCATTTGTTGACTTGTCTATGTTAACTTGGATCCTTTCACCTTGAGGACTTGTCAACATAATTGTTCCATTGGCACACTGTATCACTCCATCACAACTTTTCAACCAATTGCATCCAAGAATCACATCAATACCGTTGGATCCTAGGACCACTGGGTTGACTGAAAAATCTATTCCTTGAATCTTGATATTAACATGGGGGCATGAGTGTGTGGCCTTCATGTCACCTCCCGGTGAACTAATATGTAACATCTTCTTAAGATGATACTTATGTATGTTGTGTTTTTCCATAAATGACTCAGTTATAAACGAATGCGATGCTCCAGAGTCAAATAAAACTGATGCAGGTATGGAGTTAACAAGGAACATACCATACACTATGTCGGCATCCTCAGGTACTGATTCTGCGGTGACGTGATTGACCCTTCCTCTGCTCTGGTTCTGCGGTGTCTTGTTCTGAGCTGATCCACGAGCGGGGGTGTTCTGGTCATTTCTCTGATTATTTCTTTTCTGTGGTGTCTGCTGGTTGCGCCTTGGGCAGTTGTTGCCATAGTGGCCTAGCTCACCGCACTTGAAGCAGCCATTGGGTTGGACTGGTGCGTTGCTTCTGGCCTGCGCGTTACTGGCGCCACCTTGACGATTCTGGGAACTTCCACTAGACCTCTGGTTGGTCTGAGAGTTACTCCTTTGTTGGTTCTGATTTTGATTATTTCTCTGGCTTTGCTGTCCAGAGCGTTGCACTTGATAATTGTTTCCTCCTTGATTTCCAGAGCGGAACTGTGAACCTTGAGCGTTGTTCAGGCGGGGTATTCCTACTGGACTAACCTTGAAATTTCTTTTGTGTTCAGATAGCTCCTTTCTTTTACTCTCAAGGCCAATTGCCTTGTTCAACAGTGTCTGGAAATTGGGGAAAGTATGACTCTGAAGTTGGTAATTCAGAGGTCCAATCAGTCCTTCCAGGAAACGCTCTTGGCGCTTCTCATCCGTGTCCACTTCTTCCGGTGCGTAGCGTGAAAGCTGAGTAAAGCGATCACGATACTCACTGACAGACATATTCCTTTCAGTAAGGGAAAGGAATTCCTTTTTCATCAACTTCATGATTCCAGAGGGGATGTGATGAGCATGGAAGTTCTCCTAAAACTCCTGCCAAGTTATTGTATCTGCGTTGGGATGTGCCGCTTTGAAGGCATCCCACCAGTCGGACACGGCTCCCTCGAGTCTTCCCGAGGCGTACAAGACCTTTTCCCGGTCGTTGCACTGGGTAATATCCAACTTCTTTCCAATGACTTTGAGCCAGTCATCGGCATCCAAAGGATCAACCACATGGGAGAATGTTGGCGGGTGATGACTCATAAAATCCCGGTGCTTATCTCTGGCCGGGGGTGCATTCTGCTGTTGTTGCTGATGCTGTTGATTCAGCTGGTTCTGCTGAATCTGTTGAACAGTTGCGGTGAGTCCTTGCAGAAACTGCATCTGGGCGGCGATGAATTGTTCCATGTTGGGGTTCGATGGTGGTGGTATTTGTTGACCACGCTAATTCCTGTTGTTGTTGGGTCCTGAACGGACGTTCACCATCTGATTGGTTAGATAGTGAAATCCTTAGAAGAGTGAGGAGTAGAAAAGATTCTAGAGGGGAATATCTTAAGTTTAAAATTTTTATATGTTCTTATGGCCATCATTCCATAAGACCATTGCACTCAAGCAAAAATCCAAATCAAACATTGCAAACATCACCATCACATTATTATTATTATTATAGTATAACACGGTTTTATCGTCTACTGCGTCTAGCTTATTTCAATAAACTATCCTATCAACCTAAAGGAGTATGGTGACAGACTCAGGGGTTCCATAACAAAGCCTTCCAAAAGAATGAGGATAAGGCAGAGAAAGACGTTTCTTCTTCATCATCCAAAGGTGGGGTAGAGGGTGCTGGCTGATCTTGAGCGACATAAGTAATACTTTTGTAAGCAGTTCTTCTGATAGCAATCTTCCGATAGATGAGACAAAATAAGACTAACTAGGCTTTCCATTTCTAACTAGTCTAACGACCTAGGGTCAGCATAGCTTTGATACCACTTCTGTCACACCCGGTTCCAGGAGGTAGAACCGAGCGCATACCATATGTGTGCCAGGATCCATTTCCACACATATGTTGACGTCACAAGTGTAATATATCAAAAGACAATGCAATAAAGGCGTAAAGAGAGTATAATACTTTATTACATCATCTGAAACATTGTTTCTTTAACAAGTATCACATCAAAGTAAAGCGGAAATAAATAACAGGGGCAATCTCCCACAGGAAGATGACCGGCGTATCGTTAGACTTAGAATTCCTCGTCGATAAAATCTCCATCAAAGTCTTCAGCATCACCCTCTGATCAAAATATTAGCAAGGGTGAGCTCACTTATGGTCGGGGCTCAGCAAGTGGGGAGGGGAAATTAATGCAGGTATAACAAGGTGAGGCTAAGGTTGAGCAGTAAGCATTTTAGTTGGTCAACATTTTATTAACAACACCTGTCTTACTAATAAGTGTGAATCCCAAATATCCCATTAAACAAAGGAATATGGATATAACAAAAACACTTAAGTGAAACCACTTAAGCAAATTATTGGCAGATCATCGGATCTCAATTTAATTCCATCTTCAAGTTCAATTATCATGTGAGGAGTCCAGGTCGCTCATAACCGGGAGCACGGCTGATATATCAGTTTTACACTCTGCAGAGGTGGTACAACTTTACCCACAAGCCATGTATCCCATCTAGCCCGGGTTGATCAGACCCTTAAACACTGCCGAGGTGAATGGCTAGGGATTCATTATGAAGCTTTCACAAAATACACTTAATACGAAGCAACCCGCTAAGGTTTCTAAAGACGATGGTGGTGGCCCCCTGGGTGAGGTACCTTAGCCAAGAATACGTCCCCATGTTAACGTGGGCTGCCAGCACCTACTGCTCCCCCTCTTGCCCATATTTCAGGTAAGGTTGCCAGGCACTAAGCATATAAAGCTAATTACCAAAGCCAGAGCCATGATAGCACTCGTGGTTGCACTGTTATCCTGGGTGGTCACTCCATGTTCCAATTAATTCGAAATAATATTATCTTAACCATCGGGTTAATGCCATAATTGCCAATTAAACTTTTGGAACACTAATACCAATTGATGAGTGACATTAAAATTATTAAGTTGAGCGGTAGCATAAATCTTGCAAAGCTTAGCAATTTCCAAGGGTGAACAAGGAATACAGTTGGTAAATCTAGGAAATCCTTAATTAGGTAAAACCCATCACATTATGCAGTATATCAAAAAAGTAAACATTATTATATGCAATGAGTGGGTACAAAAATAATATGTAGAGGGAGAATCCACTTGCCTTGCTCAAACGTGTTCTGCGGATCGTCTTCGAACGTATTCGAATCCTCTACCACACAGTCGGCTTCTAATAGAGTCGCACATCGCACATACAAAAATAAAACATACACCAATAAATAAACATGCACCATTACATAATCATACACCATTACATACACATTAACGCATCGCACTTATCACATCTTAAATACGTCCTAATCGTGTAAATACTTATTAATTCAATTATAGCTATTATTGTAAGTCCTAAATGATGAATTTATGAGTGGGTGCAATAAACAAAGTTTTAACTAGTATTGATATATTTTAACATCATCAATTAAATTAAATGATAATTATCGTCTTTAATACTAATAAATAAATTAATACCTTTTATCCTTTTTATTTCTAACTTAAATTATTGAGTATAGCCAAAAATGAATTTAACATTCTAAAAATTCCTATAAATACTAATTGAACTTTTTGTAACACAAGAGAGGTTATTTTGACATAAACTAGTATTTTGCTTACTCTAAAATTATAAGTGCTCAATTTGCGAATATATTTATTTGACTAGCAAAAATCTATTTTCCATCCTACTAATGATATTTTCTCCTTTCTTTATAAAAAGAAAATGTTAATAAAATAATTAGATAAATCATCTAGAAATCCTATATTATTCATATGACATGAGTTCTATACCATTTTCTAAATCCATTAAAATGCACCTAACTATAATTCTCCAAGTAGTTTCTAAAAGTTATTCTGACCAAATTTGACTACAAATTCTTATCTAGTATTTTTATTACCAACGTGTGACTACTAAATCTACGTCATATTTCTCTAATCCAAAAATCAACGCATCGATTAACATGAAATATCACGGTGTACTAACAATCGCATCCCTCTACCAAAAATTCTATAACGCACATACACATAAATTATGGATCACACGTGTTCATATTACAACAAACTAAATATACAATTTATGAATCACATCAAAAAGTATTTTATAAAATACAAAAAAATAATTTGGGTTGTCTTCAACCTTGGGTTCGTGCGTGCGACGGGAAGAGTTCGACGGGGGTTCGGCCGAGTGAAGAGGAGTAGGGGCTTGACTACGGATGGCATAGCTCCGGCGAACTCCACGGGCTCGGCGATGACAAACACCGGCGAGTAGGGTTCTAGCGATGGCGGACTGTGCAGCAGAGAGAGGAGAACACAGGGAGTGGTATGGCACGGCGAGAGAACGGAGTGAACGTGTACTACTCCACGGGACATGAGCTCGCGTTTTATAGAGAGCAGGGGTAGAGAGAAGGTCGGTGTCTTCAATGGCCATCGATGCGTCAGTTACCAGAGAATAACGAGGGAGGAAGAAACGGAAGCACTGATGTTCCTTAACGCGACAACGAAACGGACGCACGGTTCTTCGCGTGAGCGTCGCGGCCGTTGGCTTGCTCGGGCGTGGCTTGCGCGCGGGAATCGCGGCCGGGATGCGCAGGGGCGCGCGGCTTCGCAGTCGGGCGCGCGGCTGCAGTCGAGCGTTGCGCGGTGCAGGGCAGGGAGCGCGGGATGCAGAGGCCGGCGTGTGCAGGGGCGAGCGGGCTAGGACAGAGGCGCGCGCGGTCGGCTCGGACGTCGGGGCTGGGTCGCGCGGCTCGGCTTCTACGCGGGATGCCTGGGCGGTGTCCTGGGCGCAGTGCAGAGAGAGAGAGAGCAGGGAGGAGGGAGATAGGGGAGAGAAGAGAGAGAGTGGGGAGGGAGAGAGAGGAGTACAGGGGCTGCGGCGGCGGCTTGGAAGCCAGGGAGAGGGCGTGCGGCTGTAGCTTAGGGTTTTAGGGTATTTGGCCCCTAGTGGGCCGATTTAGTGTAGGTTTAGTTTTTTTTCTTCTTTTTTTCCGAAATGCATTTTTAGATAGCTCAAAAATCCCTAAAAATTCACCAAAGTTATCTATAAATGAAATACTTGTTTTAGACCAATAATTATTATATTATTTAATTATATTAATTACTAGGTTTTTCTTTAAAAAGGATTGATAAAAAAACATCCGACAATCAATCAAGCGCATACAAAGAAAATTTATTCGAAATGCAAATAAATAATTAAACACTTAAAAAATTATTACCCTAATTAATATAATAATTAAATTCATTATTTTTAATTGATGGCTTTTATGGTGTTACACCGGGCGACGTGCGTGGGGCAGGGGAGAGGTTTGTCCGCGTGGAGCGCATGCCGTGGGCGCGGGCGTGATGGTTGTGGGGAAGGCGACGAGTTTGACGGGCGGGGCTCACGAGCAGAGGGAGAGAGTGGGCAACAGTCTCGTGAGCGCTGGTTGCCTGGCGCCGATAGCCGGGACCCGCCTGGCAGAGGGAGGGAGTAAGAGCGCGTGCGGGGCTGGCCGGGCCAAATGGGCCGAAAGGCCGGGGGAAGGGGGGTGGCTGGGCTGATTTGGGTTTTTCTTTTATTCCGAATTTTCTAATCTCTTTTTGTTTTACTTTTCCTTTTTGAATTCAAATCCACTCAAACCATAAAATCAAATTTAAATATTTCAAACATGTGCATCAACCAAAAACAAAGTTTAAGATCAACATGATGCAACAAATCTTGTCTCCCCTATGTTTTAATAATCTAAAGAAATAATACACCTCTCAAATAAATACCTAAAATTCTATTAAAAGGAATAGAGAGGAAAACTATAGAGATGAGAAATGGAGTAACACCTGAATTTGGTAGATGTTAGAGAAGAAATTTTATACCCCCAAATTCAGGGTGTTACACGTACATACCGAGCTAATGTGAGAGGTTGATAGCTTTGGTGGGTTGTATTTACTATCCAATTTTTATGGTAGATCCAAAAACATGGGAGTCGCATGCATGTGGTTTCTATTTTTATGCAGATCCAAAAATTATAGCAAATCGTGGGAGTTTCCATTGCATGCACGCAAATTTTGGATTATATTTTTTTCACTGCACGCGCGCAAAAAATTGGATGACATGAGTCACACAGAGCATAAATTCTTATACAACGTCGCATAAATACTTACATCATGTAGCATAATTGATAAAAAATCCTAATATCGGTCCAACTAAGAATGCCAGCGGGAGTTAGGGATAGTTTTATGGCAGACGTAAAAATCTGGCAGTTACGACCATAAGTGATTTGATTTCATATGGTAATTACGATCAGGCGGGAATTAGGGACAATTTTATGGCAAATGTAAAAATCTGGCAGTTTCGAACATAAATGATTTGAATTGATTTTTATGGTAATTACGAACAACATAAATTAAGGAATTGTCTTTCCAATGTGCAAAAAATATGCATGCAGTAAACTAATAAACGAACTCCGTGGTCAAGCATAAAATCGTACAATTTTTAGCGTAAATAGTGCATGTGGTAGGCATAAAACACAATAATCGAAAGACATGAATAGGAGGAGGTAGTCGCCGGAGGACGCCGTCGAATAAATAAGAACGTATGGAGGTCATCACTCGGGCCACCCGAATTGCGTCGGATTGGAGGATGTCACGCGAGACCGTTGCTGCGCGCACCTCGTGCGGCACCGTCGGTACTCGTATGTTGATGGGCGCCGCTTTCTCGCCCGCCTTAGGAGGGCCGCCGCCTCTGCCCGCATCGGGCCCCCGGGGTCGCCGCCGCTTGCCTGCACAGGGGCCTCGCATCGCTCACCCTCTGGATCGGGGAGTCGCCGATACCGCGCCACTGATCTAGGAACCACCTCCCTCGCATGTCCGGGTCGGGGAGCCGCGGCCACCATAGCCACCGGCTGGGGGTCTGTCGTCGCCCGCGCTCTCGAGCAACTGCCGCCGTCGCACGCGCCTGAGTGGGCGCTGTCGCTAATGAATCAAGGTGGGACGTTTAGTATACTAGTCAGTTGTGCATGTATTTTCATAGTATATGGTCTTGCGAGATCAAATCAAAAGGAACAAATTAAGCGGGACATTTAGAGAAAATACATGCGCAACTAACTAGTATACTAGATGTTCCTTTTGATTCAATCTCCGGAAACCCTGTGCTTGCGAATTCACAATGCATATTGTTACCGTTACTCACTCGCTGTTTATATAAATAAAATAATATCGCGTATACAAAACAATGGAGTATGGACGCAGTTTGATTTGCCACATGCATCGATCATCAATGGGGATGTTGACGCGTGCATGTCACCGTCGTACGTCTTCCAGAAAGGCCGCGGCATCACTGCTGTCGGCTGGCCAGCAAGACGACGGTGATGGTGTGATAGAAGCCGTGCATGGCAGGGAAGGGAGGAGCAGCACGTCGTGGCAGCGTTGAAATCCACACAAGCGCGACCATACTCCAGAAAACCGGTTTGTGTGCAAATTAGAAATGGATCCAATCATCCAAAGCGGCAGACACGTTTGAAAAACATAAAAGAAAAAATCAATGTGAGAAAAGAGACACTGAACACAATATATAGTAATCTACATAATTTTAAATTAGTCTACACTAACAAAAATTAGCTAATTTATGTCGTATATGTTAATTTTCACCGGCCTCTTTCTCTACAAGCTTAATGAATGAAATTAGCTAATTTTTGTAGATAACTGATGAAAATTAATAACATTCATCGGCTAGCAGTAGCAAACAGAAATTAGTTAACTGACTAAAATCTGCCTAGACAGCTGCAAGTAAATTATTTACGTATGTCCATCAACTTTTATATTTATATATATTATAGGGGTCTTCTTCTCTATCGAAGGTACTCAAGACAATAACGCCTTCGGCAAAATAACACAGAGGCCCGCCGAAGCTGCCATCAGCTTCGGTTCGGCTCCTTAAGGCGAAGACCCTACGTAGAAGCAACGATGCAGAATGCCGAAGCTATCATCAGCTTTGGTTCGGCTCAAGCAGAAGAGGAAAAGACCATTTAAACCCTTGATAACCCAGGCCATCTGTAAATAAATGTTAAGGGTCATGAATATAATTTTACCTGAGCTGTGTCCCGTGTCTATAAATAGATGAACAGTAACACCATACTGTTCACGCTGAATTGTAATCACTCTCTCGTGTCTCCACCTTTGAGCAAGCCGAAGGTATCAATGTAATGTTAATATTGTTAATATTCACATGTGTTTTATGGAATGCATATATATATATATATATAATTAATTAATAAGATGCAATTATCATCTTCATCCTTTCGCATTCCCATTTATATATTAATCTGATAAAGATATGTCCTTCTTGACCTTCGTCTGATGAGCATTATATCCATGCGAAGATAATGCTTCAGATGACGAAGGTCTATAATAATTAATAATTGTGTTGCCTTGTTCTTAATTCATAGCATTTGAGAGCAAGTGAACAACATTGGCGCCCACCTCCGGTGAACTCACTTCGACGACTGCGATAATGGCTTCACAAGGCAACCAAGCTATGGCACCTTCGGCTACGAAGCTAGTGATCCCAATTACAGGTGGCTCAAGTTCTGAACCAGTCAATAAGAAGTAGAAGAAGGAAGCACAGAGAAGGATACAACATGTTGGAGTGTAAGGACCCTTCATCAAGTCCAAGTGGTCTCATATACCAATCATATTCGCCCAGGAAGACCTTTAGCTCAAGGATTATCCTCACAATGATGCAATGGTTATATCTTGTGTCATCAATGGGTTCCTGGTTCACAATGTCCTTGTAGACACAGGCAGTGCAACATACATTATCTTTGCGAAAGATTTCAGGCAAATACAAGAACAGGATGACAAGATACATGATGCAACACACCCCCTCTATGGCTTCGGAGGAAGGCAAATAGTGGCACTCGACAAGATAACTATGCCGATCACCTTCGGCTATGTTCACAACACAAGGACAGAACAGGTTGTCTTTGACATTGTTGATATGGAGTATCCCTACAATGCAATCATTGGGCGAGGAACATTAAACGCCTTCGAAGCAATACTTCATCTAGCATATCTATGTATGAAGATACCATCAGACCAAGGCCCTATAGATGTGCATGGGAGTCAAGAGGCTGCTAGAAGGGTCGAAGGGAATTGGACAGATTCAAAAGCTATCCATAACATAGATGAAGTTGAAGCTCATCAATAGTACAAACACAAAAGAGATAAGGCTTCCTCAGCAGATCAGCCGAAGCCTATGCTTTTATGCGAGGACATAGCCGAACGAAAGGTATTGCTAGGGTCACAACTGTCTGATGAACAAGAAAAAACCCTATTGAAGTTTTTATTGGACAACAAGGATGTCTTTGCCTGGTCAGCCAATGATCTCTGTGGTGTCCACAGAGACATCATCGAGCATTCACTTAATGTAGATCCGACTATCAGGCCAAGAAGGCAGAAGCTTCGGAAGATGTCCGATGACAAAGTCGAAGGTGCACGAAACGAATTCAAAAGGCTTCTGAGTGCCAGAGTAATCAGAGTGGTAACATATCCATAGTGGTTGGCCAATACTGTAATGGTGAAGAAGGCTAAAGGAAAGTAGAGAATGTGCATAGATTTCACAGATCTTAATAAAGCGTGTTCGAAGGATGAGTTTCCTATACCCAGAATAGACTCTCTGGTGGATGCGGCAGCTACTTCGGAGCTAATGAGCCTATTGGATTGTTACTCAGGCTACCATCAAATTTGGATGAAAAAAGAAGACAAACCCAAGACAAGCTTCATAACCCTGGTGGAACCTACTGCTACCTTCGAATGCCCGAGGGGCTCAAGAATGCTGGAGGAAGCTTCAGCAGAATGACTGCCAAAGTCCTCCACTCCCAAATTGGCAAGAATGTGATGACATATATTGATGATATCATAGTCAAAAGCACGAAGCAAGAAAGTCACATTACTGATTTGCAGGAAACATTTACTAATTTCAGAAGAGCTAGTCTCAAGCTAAATTTAGAAAAATGTGTTTTCGGGGTGAAAAGGGAAAATTTCTTGGTTGCCTGGTATCAACAAAGGGGATCGAAGCCAATTCAAGTAAGATAGAAGCTATAATTCGGATGGAGCCACCAAAGTCACGAAAAGGTGCCTAGAGGCTGACAGGAAGGCTGACATCATTGAATAGATTTATTTCAAGATCAGTAGAGGGGAACTTGCCATTCTTCGAAGTGTTGAAGTCAGCCGAAGTCTTCCAATGGGGACCAACTCAGCAAAAAGCCTTCGAAGAACTGAAGCAGTATTTGATAGAATTAACAACCTTAACCCCACCTTCGTCAGGAACTCCATTGCTTCTGTATGTAGCTGCTTCCCATGCTGCGGTTTGTGCGGCGCTGGTGCAAGAAAAGTAGGATGGCTAGGCAAAGAAGCAAGTGTCTGTGTACTTCGTCTCCGAAGTACTTAGCCCATCAAAAAAAATTACACAGAGTTAGAGAAGGTACTATATTCTGTATTGATGGCTTCCAGAAAGCTTCAGCATTACTTCCAGACGTACCATATTATAGTCCCTTCTTCACAACCTCTCAAGGATATAATGAGAAACAGAGAAGCTTCAGGAAGAGTTGAAAGTGGGCTGCAGAGTTGAATGAATTCACTATTGATTACATTCATAGATCTTTGATCCAATCCCAAGCGTTAGCAGACTTTATTGTTGATTGGACGCCAGGGCTCAGGACGAAGAGAGAACAAATGGTGTCAAATCTTTGACAATATTTTGTGATGGGTCATGGGGAACCTTCGGTGCAGGAGCAGTTGTTGTTTTAATTTCACCATCTAAAATCAAAACCTACTATGCAGCAAGGTTGGACTTCAACTGCACAAATAACATTACTGAGTACGAGGCCCTTCTCTTGGGGCTTCGGAAACTTAAGGCAATGGGAGTCTGAAGAGCAATCCTCAAATCTGACTCACAAGTCATTTCAGGTCGCGTTGACAAAAGTAGTAAAGCAAGAGACCCGAAGCTCGAGAAGTATCTGGACAAAGTCTGAATGATGGAAGCCTCTTTCAAAGGTTTCTCTATAAAAAATATCCTAAGAGGAGAAAATGAACATGTAGACTTATTTGCTAAGTCAGCGGCGCAAAGGCTTCTGTTACCTTCGGAGGTATTTTTCGAAACAATAAAAGCACCTTTAGTCGAGCTCATGGAGAGAGCAGTGCTTACAATCTCGCCAATGCACAACGAAGATTGGAGGACTGAGATTGTATCTTTCCTCCAAGGCAATTGTCTTTCAGATGATGAAGCTTACAAGAAAAGAATGGAAGCAAGAACAAGACCCTATGTAATCATAGAGGGAGAATTGTACAAACAAGGAGTCTGCTCTCCATTACTAAAATGTTTGTCTAGAACTGAAGGTCAACAACTAATCGATGAAGGAGATACATGCAGGACTGTGTGGAGCCCATATTGGGTCTAGGCCTTTGTTGGGGAAGGTTTTTAGACAAGGATTTTATTGGCCGAAGGCAGCTTCGGATGCAGCGGATTTGGTTCAAAAATGTGAAAATTGCCAGAAGTGTGCTAGAGACCAGAAACAACCTTCGTCTTTAACCCAACTAATCCAGCCCACCTAGCCACTACAAAGGTGGGGTCTAGATTTGCTAGGCCCACTTCCACCAGCACAAGGAAACTTGAAATATGTTGTGGTAGCAATGGAATACTTCTCGATGTGGATTGAAGCTAAGCTCCTAGCTATAATAACTTCGACCGCAGTCCAGAAGTTCTTTTGGCAAAGTATTGTTTGTCGCTTCGGTGTGCCGAAGGCTATTACGGTTGATAACGGAACTCAATTTGATGCCGAAACATTCAAAGCCTTTTGTGACCAGATTGGTACAAAAATACATTTTGCATCAGTGAGACATCTGGAGTCAAATGGACTGGTAGAAAGAGCAAATGGAATTATAATAACAGGGATAATGAAGTCAATCTTCATCCAGTCGAGAGGAAAATGGCAGGACGAATTGATAAAGGTGGTGTGGAACCACAACACTAGTGTCTCAAGGTCAATGGGTTTTACCCCGTTCAAGCTTCTGTTCGGTGACGAAGCAATAACATCGGAAGAAGCAAGAAGGGGCTCAATAAGGACCTTAGCTTCGGCAGAAGATAAAGAGAATTGCAAAATAACCAAAGACACCATAGAAGGGACCAGGCTCTAAGCAGTAGACCACATCAATAAGTATCAGGCCGAAACAATTAAATGGCGTGATCGGAAGGTAAAAATAAAGAACATCAAACCAGGGCACCTAGTGCTTTGGAGGGTGGCCAACCCGGATACAGTGGGTAAGCTTCATCTTAAGTGGGAAGGTCCCTTTTTGGTGATATCTTCGTCAAGACCTAGATCATACAGGTTGAAACACTTGGACGACAATGACATTCCAAGGTCTTGGATTGCGAATGAGTTTTGGAAATATTATTTGTAAACTATGTAATTTTCTTATTTTCCCCCTATTGCACCCTTTTCCTTTCAGGAGGGGAGAAAGGTTGTTAATCAGGCCATATGTTGTAATTTTCGTTTTTTTCTTGTGCAGCCCTGTGCAATACAAGGGCCAAATACCCTCACATGTAAAATGTAAAATCTGGGATTACACCATCAAGTGTAAAAAAGAATGAAGAAGATCTAAAGTCGTCCCTAAGGGGATGCAGAGCTAAGATGGCACCTAAGTAAAAGGTGAAGAAGCTCCAAAGTCGTTCCTAAGTGGATGCAGAGCTTAACTCTAAAGTCGTTCCTAAGGGGATGCAGAGCTTAGCTCCAAAGTCATTCCTAAGGGAATGCAAAGCTGAAATACCACCTAAGTAAAAGGTGAAGAGACTCCAAAGTCGTTCCTAAGGGGATGCAGAGTCTATGTGTATTCGTCTCAGTTTTTTACCTTCGGCATGCATCTACAAACTTCATCACATCATGTTTTGCATTCATATAAACATACATTAGACATTTGTAGGATCATCATCATGACATAAAGCATAAGGCATTAACAGGAAAAGCGGAGATGACCGCTTTCGATGAGAAAATGCTTCGTATATACGAACATGCTTCATATCAAATGAAACTTCGTGGTATACGAAAGATGCTTCGATGTGAACGAAAAGAAGGGAAGGTGTTTTTCGCCTTTGGCTCAAAAAGCTACAAGCATTGGTTTCGTCCACAACAAAGCACATGACACACGAATGAAAAGTAAAATGGCATTATGAAGCTTTTACAAATATTTACAACAACTTGTTCACATTCGGTTACAATTTTTTGTCAAATAATACACTTTTTTGTACAAAGAACTTTCAAAAGTATTCCTACAGATATTAGCAAAAGGAGTTTCTACAGTCTTCTTCAATGCCTCAGAATTAGCTTCGGCTCAGCAGCTCCCAGCATCATCACCCTGAAGAATGACGAAGGTAAGGATAATGAGGAACAAAGGAAAAATGAAAAATGCCTAACGGCAAAGAGGCCTTACATACCTTGTTAAGAAGGCTTCGAGCTTCGTCTCCAGCCAGTTCTCGGCCACCCTTGGCCCAGATTTGAGTAATAAATCTGTTGCCAATGCTCCGGGCTTCGGCCGAAATATCAATGAGGTTAGCTGGTGCAAGGCTAAAATTCGGCCTGTTAACGGCCTTTGCGTGATTGCATCCAGCTTTCATGAAGGCGGCAGCTATGCCACGAGAGGCCACTAGAGCACAGAAATCTCCATGCCCTTCCATTACTTCGTCAACTTCATTAATTTCTTTCTCTACGAAGTCGAGGGCCTTTCGAATGCCTTCAGTAGAATAATCCTTTTCCGCCGACACTGCCCCAACTGAGTTAAAAATTTCGCGCAGGTGGGCTGAGCTTCGTTCCACGAAGCTCGAGCATGTTTCCTGAAGCAGCATCAAAGATTTAGATAATTTAGAGCTCTCTTTGGCTTTGACTTTGACCTTGTTTCTCAAAATTCTAACCTCGTTGTAATACCCAAAAATATAAATTGAAAACATAGTTGATTTACATACATGTTTTTGCCTCCGTTTATTATAACATGTTAACCAACACTTCAAAAATCATTAAATAACTAATGACACCTAAAACAATATGTGCATCATGCTGAGGATTTTATTTGTGTGTGCATATGTTAGTAATAAAATTTTATAAAAAGATCTTAATGTTTAGATTGGAAGTAAGACTTAAATTGGAATTTTAGAATTTGAGAAGGAGAGCACAAGTTATCACAAAATAAATATCAACATAAATAAATAAATAAAATTCACCCATGCCATGTTTAAGATGTACATTTTATGAGAAAATAAATGTACCAGGAAGTTTGAATTTGAATTGGAATTTGAATTTGGAAAAGAAGAAAAAGGAATAGGAAAAATAAAATAGAAAAGAAAAGGAAAGGGAGTACTGTGCGCCTGGGCTCAATTTCCCCCCTGCCTCGGCCCACTTCCCGCTTTCTTCCGCGCGGCCCAGACCCCATTCACGTGCTCGCGCTGATAGGCAGGCCCTGGCGAATGTGGCACGCATGGGAAAAACTAGACGCTGTCAGGCGGGCCCAGCGTCTCATCTTGTGTTCGCGGCGCGCGTGGAGTTCTTACAGGTGGGGCCCGTGCACAAGCCGCACTACCAGCTCGTCGTCCACCTCGCTAACCACCTCCGCTCCACCACCGCGCCTTCCGCCGCGAATCGGTCCTGTCGTGCGGCCACCTAGGAACCGGGTTGACGCTCCCAAAGGCATATAAAGGACCCTAGAACCCTATCCCTGCCTCCCGTTTCGCCGTTAACCACCAGCCTCGCCTCCACCATTGGAATTTCGTGCCGTCGTGGGGGAGAATGGGGTCGTCGTGGGGGAAGCTCCAAATTGGTGTCATCCACACTCCTGTGGGAGCTCTGTGCCTACCATTGGCTGCGAAGTAGGCGGTCGTGGCCGCACCACCTGGGTTTGGCCGCCAGCGATGTTGGAATTGCTCGCCAGACGTGCGACATCGCCGTTGTGCCGCGTCCCTCCGTGGCTTGGGGCCTTCGCGTGTGAAATCGAGGTGATGACCTCTCCTTCTTGTTCGCCTTGCTTACTACATCAGTTAGCGCCTATCGCATCAAGGTTTGCGTGTAGACAGGGGATTGGGGGTCGTCGGCGGCGAGCCTTGTTGGTGCTCGGTCGCCGGCGGACTTATCCGGCTCGGCGAGGAGGAAGATAAGGTCAATGTCGTTGATCTCATAGCGAACGGCCACGATTCAATCCAAGGCATACCCCTTCGCGTGATTAGATCGTGGTCGTCGGTCAGTCGATCAATGATCAGCGCTGGATCTGGATCTCATTAAATTTAGAGCGTTGATCTCAGATCGAATGGTTGGCGTTGCGTACCGTTTCATCACGCTAGCGATATGATCCTGTCCGTAGAATTAGGATCCCGCGGTCCAGGTCGAAACATACCCCTTCGGCCAGGTAAATTTATCAAAGAGACCCTACAGTTTTAGGTAATCAACCCGCAGTCCAGTTCAGTTGTGCGCTGAGTCTTAGGAAACTTGCGACTTAGCCCCTACACTCCTCTGATTCAATGCGCGCAGTCCAGGGAAATGGAAAATAAGGGAAATTGATTTAGAAAATGAATTTTTAATATAAAAACAATTCTTAGAACTTGTTTAATTCATAGAAAATTCATATTAAGTCCAAATTGATCCGTTCCAGTTTCTATGATTTTGTAATAATATTGTTTATCAACTAGTGTCTCTGTTTTGGCATGAAAACTATATTAAAATTAATCTCCTAATTATTCTTGTACCTAGCACATAGAACCTTTGGAAATTAATGATTCCTATTCCTATGATCTTATTTTAATATGTAGATTATTAATATGTATTTTGTTTACATGTTTGGTGTGATATTAATTTCTCCTTTATACTATGCTTGTTTGTTTTGTGGCGAGTAGAAGAGCCTGTGGATGAGGATCCTGGTGTTTAGCAGGTAGAAGTTGCTGAGCAGGAGCTCATTGAAGGCAAGTTGTGCCCTTGACCACTTTTATTACCCAATAATGTTCTTTAATATCACTTATTCATGCATAGGTTTAATTTTGATGGGACCCAATAGGTTGCCCTAGTATGCTTATCTTGTTACCTTGTTTACCCATGAATCATTTGGGTAGTTTTGTTATTTCTCTATATGGTTTTGGGTTTAATATTACATTATCTTCATGTTCCAATTGTACTGTTATTTTATTTATGTTCATGTCAAGATCTTTATTTTTAATTGGAACATGGAGCTTAACTTGAGAAACATGTGCCACCACAAGGGTGGAATGGGACGCCTTTGGCTGACTAACTAGGAAATCTAGTGGAGGACTACATTACCCAATAGGGGCAAGGGCAGTAAGGGAGTAGGCGTGTAGGGAGGTTCCCGGGTTGATTTTGCTGCGATGGCGGTCAGACGAGGGATTCCAACATTACTCTTCCTATAAACTATAGCGGGTTTTCTGAAGCTAGTGGAACTAGGTAAAGGCCTCGTAGTGTTACCCTGCCTCGCTTCCTTGGTAGAGGTGTATGGGGCCCGTACAACCCCGTTGCAGATGGGTAACATGACTTGTGAGTGCAGGGTACAACCTCTGCAGAGTGTAAAATTGGTATACTAGCCGTGCTCGCGGTCATGAGCAGCTCAGGACTCTCGCATGATTAAACTATGGAACTAAATTCAATTTATCATTTGAATTCCATGGGATTATTAATTAATTTTGTTATATTCTTATTATGGTTTGGTATTCACTTACATTTAGTAATTGCTAATAAAAATTTGACCAATCACTGAAAGCAATGCTCAGCTTTAAACCCCTATTATTGATCAGCCTTACACTTCACATGGACTCTTGCCTTTGGTGAGTTCATGCACATTATTCCCATGACTTGTTGAGCTACGATCTTTTATGAGCTCACACTTGCGATATATAAACCCCCCATAGGAGAAGAACAGGTGGCCCAGGAGGAGCCGCACAACGAGGAGTTCGACTTGATCTAGGTGGCATCTCCTAGTCAACTTTATGGCGCCAAGGATGGACTATAGTTTGCTTTATATTTATCTTTTATTTTGTAGGACTTTTGCTATGTAATAAATACTTTTATGATATTGTGACATTTATCTCTATACACTCTGTTATTATATGTGTTGTCTTCTTTGGCGCATATATGAGATGCACACGCCTTTATCCCTTAAATCCGGGTGTGTCAGAAATGGTATTAGAGAAATGTTGACTGTAGGACGAAACCTAGATAGAAATGGACAAAACACTTACCTACTTACCTTACTCTGATTCTTTCTATACTTATCTTGATCCTGTCTCACCTTTTGTTGTTCTACTCAGATTACTCTTATCTTTTCTACTCTAAGCGAGATGGATTTCACCCCTTGACATCCTACATTTATGACCCTTTTAAGAGATAGGAGACCTAAGACAAAATTAAAACTATTTTCTCTATTTAAAAATGTTGGTTGATTGTTCTGATGATAAATGCCTAATATAATTTGCTTCTTTGATTGATTGAAATATTATAGAAGGACATCTTAGCATGTACCACCATAAGGTAATGTATTAGTTTTAGTAGGTGACACACTAATCTACATAGCTAATAAAACCATCAAAGTAACATGTCTCGTAATTACTTGCCTTGTCTACAATTCTTTCTCCTTACCCTGTGTTTCTAACTCAGATGGTCAATACCAGGAAGGGAGGAGGAATTGATATACCCCCAACCCATTCAACCGAAAGGTACTTAGATAGCAACAACAGCAAGCCGAGAAGAATCCTCCAAATCCTCCACCCATCGGAACTGATCCTGCAGTTGCTGCCCAGATGCGGATAATGCAACAGATGGCTGATACTATGGCAGATATGCATGCGCAGATGCGACAGGAGCGTCAGGAGATGTGCCAAGAGAGAGAAGAGATGCGCCAAGAGCGAAGGGCGCAACAATAGCAAGCACCACTGCCTCCACCACCACCACCACCAGTTCCACCCTGGGACAAGCACCAAAAGTTCATGAGCCACAAGCCACCGACGTTTGCTAGCTCTCCAAATCCTCTACACGCTGATGATTGGTTGAAGTCAATGGAAAAGATGCTGAATATTGCACAATGTTCTGACCGGGAGAAGGTTTTATATGCTTCTGGTCGTATGACTCGTCCTGTTGCTAATTGGTGGGATTTCTACACTGCTACCCACGATGCTGCTTGTTGGTCACTTGTTCTCAAATGCTATGAATCAAGAACAAGGCAACACAAAATATTATTGGTTAAAGCCCATCGTCCTTCGAAGCATTATCTCCCTTAGGATTTAATGATCTTCGGACGAAGGTTATGAAGGTCATACCTTCATAATCACAGTGTATAATAATGGAAGTAGAAGCGTATGAAACCTGAGAAGTATCATGATTAATCATATGACATTATTAATATAGCATCATGAATGAATATAAACAATACTGAATTACATTTATACCTTCGGCTTGACAGAAGGCAAAAATCCAAGTATGATGTGCAAGTGAATACAAGTCAGCGTGAACAGTACGGTGTCACTGTTCATCTATTTATAGGCACAGGACGTAGCCTGTGTGGAATTACATTTGTGCCCTTGACATTTACTATTGACTTAGGGATAAATCTATCGAGGACTAGACAACATTTTCCCCTTTAAGTCGGTTTCATTTTCTACTGTTGAGCCGAAGCTTTTCCACGAGTAGCTTCGGCATTGGTTCATCCTTCTCCTGAACTGCGCTCTTCATATCATGTACAGCTTTATCCCATGTCTGAAGGTTCCTGTACATATATTATACTTGGGATACATGTTAGTCATGTTTTTGAGGACCTTCGGAAGATGAAGGCCCCCAACATTAGCCCCTCGCAGTATTAATTTATTATAACAGATTTAGACTGCGACGTGAACGAAGGCCTTAAGCCGAAGGTCCGAAAAAACACCTTCCCTTCGCTAGAATAGCGACAGTCAATGACAGACGTGGCCCGCCAAGTTGCAAAGCGCCAGGCGTATAAATATGGACCCATAGCGACATCATTTCATACGCTATTTTTGCTATTTGCGTATTTTCTCAAATTTCTAGCTCTTGCTCACTAGCTTTTGTCTGGTTTTCGAGCTTCGGTTTTAAGACGTTTGCCCCATGTCTGAGGAGAAGATAACTGAGGAGAAGAAGTTGTATGAAGAAAAGAAAGTTGCGGATCCGTTCATTGCTGGATTTTATGAATCTATGGCGAAGACAAACACAGAGAAAATTACTAACGAGATCATGGAGGGTTTGTCCGAAGATTCTGATGACAGTGATAGTTATGACGTGGAAAGTGGGGATGAAGATTCTGAGGATCGGTCGTGGCGCCCAAGCCATACTATCTTCGGAAAATCAACTATCAAGCAAAGTCATATTGACGCCATGAGGGGGAGATATTTTCGTGACATGTCTATTGTCAGAGTTGGAGGAGATAGTACTGCCCCTGCTCCGTAAGAAAACGAAGTTGTTATTTATCGAAGCTTCTTGAATGCAGGCCTTCGGTTCCTGCTGAGTAAATTTGTGGTCGAAGTATTAAAAATATTTCAAATCTTTCTCCATCATATTACCCCTGAAGCTATAATCAGGATGGGGATATTTGTCTGGGCTGTAAGGAGCCAGGGGCTAGAGCCGAGCGCGAAGCTTCTGCAACATGCACGAGCTTTTATATGAGACGAAGGCTATCGGCAAAGAACAATATCACAACACCTTCGGTTGTTACGGTTTCGTTGCTCGTTCTAATGCAAGCCACCCAGTGCCAACATTTCGGAAAAGATGGCCCGGGGCCTGGATGGAGGAGTGGTTTTACGTAAAAAATGATTTGATTAAAAGAGAAGACATCAAGGGAATTATCCAGCGCCCCATCTGGTCTCGCTTCGGCCTCCGAAGGTCGAAGGTGGATATTGATAACAATGTTAAAGCATGTCATAAGGCCTTTAGTACTGTGTGTGCCTTCATTAGCACAAGGGATTTAACTCAAGAGCACATAGCCTTCAGGGTATGGCCACTTGTGGAGAATTGGGAAATGCCAAAGGATACTGTTGCTGAATCCAATGAAGGTGGCCTGGTTCGATTGAAGTATACCTTTAGATTTAGGGAGAAGTTTGATGAGCCAGATGATGACTGGTTGAAATGTATTGAGGCTACCAGTGACGAGCTTCTTGGGACATATTCCCGGGCCAAAGATGATGCCCTGTCCGCAGCCTTCGGGGGCCGGTGGAAGAAAAGATTGAACAGGGTATTTGATGCGATTGGCTTCGTATACCCTAATTATTGCTACTCGCTACGAGGGAAAGGAAAAAGAGAAAGACTGCCGCTTCGGCAACCACATTTGTGCCGAAGGGGAAAAAGCGAAGGTTCTGACCCACTGGCCACGGTATATTGAACCGGCCATAGTGCTTGAATTTGGCAAAGAGGCCTCTTCGACTATCGAAGCAAGACAAGTTGCTCTGGTTGTGCAGAGCGTTGAAGAGCCAACTGTAGTGCCGAAGATGCTTACAGTCGGGCAGTCAAAGCTAAGGATGATAAGGCCGAAGAGCCAAAGGTGGAAGAAATAATGAAAATGTCAGAAATTCTGAGCCCTCCAGTAGAGGCAAAACTGCCTAAGGTGCAAAAGGCTCCTGCCGCAACTCCCAAGAGGAGGAGAATGGCCAGCGTGCTGGATGCTGTGCTGGAAACCACTAAGGCCTTGAGCCCCGCTCCTACTAGGAAAATTGTTGAAGTTGCCAAATTCCAAGCCGAAGCTGGGCCCTCAGCGCCCACTGAGACGAAGGTTGTCGCGCCTGAGGACAAGGCAGATCAGCAAACTTCATGGCAAAGTAAGGCAGAAAAAGCAAAATCCCCTACCCCCGAAGCTCCAGTCGAAGATGTTGATTACTTTTTTCGACATGCTTTGGGGAAAAAATTATCCAAAGAAGAAGTCCTGGAAGCCAAACACTATGCGCAAAAATTAAAATATCCTAAGGGGGCCTTAGTGTTTAACAGCACTAATGAAGATGATTTCCTGTACTGTCTCCCGAACAATAAAGAAATATCCGTTTGCCGGGAGATAGCTAAAAGTATGGGATTTCCGAAACTTGAAGAAGGCCTTTCGATTTTGTCGAAGGATGATCTTGCTGATAGCCTAGCATACAACAGTATAAAGGTATGGAGGTTAACCTTGAAGTTGGGAATGAAGTATTTTATTTGTCATGCTCAATTATTTCTTCTTCTTTATAGGGTTTAATTCTTAGTAATGCCTTGAGGGCACAAAAAAGCGCCAAAGACGAAGGCTGTACAATAGCCCTTAACAACCTTCATTCAGAGGTGATTGAGCTAAGAAATGAAGGTCTAGAGAAAGACAAGATTTTGATTTCATTGGTAAATAAAATAAAAGAAGACGAAGCTCAATTCAAAGCTCAAGCCGAAGCCCAGAAAGCTGAGGTTGAAGACCTTCGGAGACAATTGGCCGAGGCTAATGAGATGTGCGCGCTCGCACAGGCTAACCAAGAGATCAGTGAATACTAGAAAAATAAGCTAGAGAAAAATGTTGAAGAACTTCACGAATCCAAGGAGAGGTGCTTTAAGAAATCCTTGGATTGCGTGAAGAAATTAAAAACTAGCTTCGCCAAAGTGGGCGCCTACTCTGCTGAAGAAAATTTCATACGAGGCGACCCTGAGGGCGTTGTTGAATGGATAAGTGGAGAAGCTGAAGCCTTCGAGGAAATCTTGAATGATCGCAGGGATATTTGTGCGTTTTCCGGCGTGCGGGGAATTTCTGCTATTCTGGAGAAGGCTGGATGTGACCATGTTAAGGCTATAGCCCAGGCCGAAGCTGCCTTCTCCATAAACGATACGAAGGATTCTTCAGCCGAAGCAACTTTAATGGGCGGGAAGTATTATAACGATGTGCGGCTGAACGGTGGCCGAGAGCTAGCCCACGAAATTATAAAAAAGAATGAAAAAGACACCCACGACGCCCGGGTAGAAGCAAAGCGAGCTGAAGAGGCTGTTGAACGCGAAAGGCGTATAGGTATTGTTTTTTGATTATTTTAGCTTCGGTACTTGCTTTGTGGCTTCGAACTAACCTATTTACTTACTTTAGCTGAACTATCCCCGCCTCCGGAGCCATACGAACCCCTAGCCGATCCAGAAATGAAGGAAGCACTGGATATTATAAGCATGGCGGACTCCATTATCGCCGAAATCGTCGGTAAACTTTTGAACAAAGTTGCAGAGAAAGTCCTTAGAGAAGAATAGATTTTATTGTAATAATATTTTGAAATGCTTGATGTAAGGAACAATTGAAGGAAGATTAAGCTTCTATTGTGACAAAACTAAGTGACATTTGATGTATGTAATCATTGAATCAAATATGTAAATTGTTTGTGATCTATTTCTTTGTGATGCATGAAACATACACACATACCACTTTTTGAGCCTTCGGCGAAAAAACACCTTCCCTTCGTTTCATGCTTCGTAAAGAAGGAAACCTCTTCTAGGGCAGACCTGATAGAATTTTCACCCGAAGCTTGCTTCGTGCCTTAGCACATTTTCATTCAATCGAAGTATTTCCAAGGGTTTGCTTCATATCCAGTCTTTTCTGTTGATGCGATATGATGTATGATGTGATGCTATGCTAGATGATGTGATGATATGATGCAATATGATGATGCTTTAACACCCACACTGGTACATGGAAGACTGCATCCCCTTAGGAATGTCTTTTGAGTCTAAGCTCTGCATTCCCTTAGGAACGACTTTTGAGCTTCTTCACCTTCTATTTCGGTGGTATAAGTTCTGCATCCCCTTAGGAACGACTTTTGAACTTCTTCGCCTTATATTTCGGTGGTATAAGTTCTGTATCCCCTTAGGAACGACTTTTGAACTTCTTCTCCTTATATTTCGGCGGTATTTGGCTCTGCATTCCCTTTGGAACGACTTTCGAGCAGAAAACTTACGCTGCGCTCCCTTAGGAACGACTTTTTGTAGCTTCGGCAATTTTGACTCTGCATTCCCTTAGGAACGACTTTTGAGCTTCGAAAGCTATTTCGTTCCTTTAAGAGTCTTTGAAGCTTCATAAATCTGTGAAGAAGATATGTTTCATTCTGGTGTAAGTAGAATTATTACAAGAACTTGAAACTAAGTTTTTCATTACTTGTTTCTCGTACAAAAAGTAAAATGACATAAAAGATACGAGTGCTTCAGAAGTAGGATATCTTTCAGTATATGTGCTTCGATTCTGGTATAGTGTTGTTGACTGTACGAGCTTCGGACTCCTCCCTGAAGTCACGTTGCTGTTGAAGGTGTTGGCGCCCTTCTGGCTGCTGGCTTTGAGAATGAGCAGGTGGCAATGGTGGTGGCAGTGGGAGCTGAGGCCAGGAAGCTTGTGAATGGCTTGCCGAAGCAACAGAAGTTGTAGGTTGATTGCCCACATATTCTGGTATGTAGGGAGAGTAGCACGAAGCAGTATGTAAAACCTGCTTCGGCTGGTTCTACCGGGCTTCTGCTTCGGCAATTTCTTTTTGCTTCTGAATAGTAATCTGACACGTTCTTGTAGTGTGGCCCTTGTCTTCACCACAGAATAAGCAATAGATCGTCTTGGGCTGGTCCCCATATCTTCCTCCGAAGCTCCTACCGTCTCTGCCCCTTGGAGCTGGTGGCCTGAAGGAGCTTTGCTGCTGCCCTGAAGACTGTGAGCTGTGTTGTGGCCTCTGGAACTGGCTTCCTTTGTCATCATTTTGACTAGAGCTGCAAATTGATATGACATGCCTAGGATGGAGTCTTCCTCCAAAGCCCCTAGTCATCTCCGAAAACCTATAAGCTTCCTCCCTTCTTTGGTGGAAGTCGTTATCGGCCCGGATGTACTCATCCATTTTTTGAAGCAGCTTCTCTAGAGTCTGAGGGGGTTTCCTAGCGAAGTATTGAGCCATAGGTCCTGGCCGAAGACCTTTAATCATGGCCTCAATGACGATTTCATTGGGCACCGTTGGCGCTTGTGCTCTCAGACGCAAGAACCTTTGGACATACGCCTGAAGGTACTCCTCATGGTCTTGTGTGCACTGGAATAAGGCTTGAGCAGTAACTGGCTTCGTCTGAAACCCTTGAAAACTGGTGACCAACATGTCCTTAAGCTTCGGCCGGAGGGAAGAGTACCAAGTCTGGGCCACACTTCGGACTGCCATGACGAAGGACTTTGCCATGACAACAGCATTGCCTCCATATGAGGATATTGTTGCCTCATAGCTCATCAAGAATTGCTTTGGGTCCGAGTGCCAGTCGTACATGGGCAACTAGGGTGGCTTGTAGGATTGTGGCCATGGAATAGCCTACAATTCTGCTGTCAGGGGAGAAGCATCATCAAAAGTAAAGTTACCATGATGAAAGTCATCATACCCTTCATCTTTGTTGAATGAGTCATCTTGGTGAAGCTCCCTGTACTGAGGCCTTCTGTCCTGGTCATCTTGAGTGAGATGACGCATTTCTTCAGCGGCCTCATCGATCTTCTTCTGAAGATCGGCGAGACGAAACATCTTCTCCTTTTCCCTCTGGACCTGTTGATGAATGACTTCGAGGTCCCTGATCTCTCGGTCCAACTCTTCCTCCTGAGGTGTCGGGCTGGTAGCCTTCCTTTTCTGAGTTCTGGCTTCGCGCAATGTGTCCTGGTTGACGTCTAGTGGATGCAGTGCAGCCCCTAGTCCTGACGAAGCTTTCTTCGGCGGCATGACGAAGGTCATGGCTTGCCAAAAATGGTCAAATGAGTTCACCGGAGGTGGGCGCCAATGTTGGTCACTTGTTCTCAAATGCTATGAATCAAGAACAAGGCAACATAAAATATTATTGGTTAAAGCCCTTCGTCCTTCGAAGCATTATCTCTCTTAGGATTTAATGATCTTCGGACGAAGGTTATGAAGGTCATACCTTCATAATCACAGTGTATAATAATGGAAGTAGAAGCGTATGAAACATGAGAATTATCATGAATAATCATATGACATTATTAATATAGCATCATGAATGAATATAAACAATACTGAATTACATTTATACCTTCGGCTTGACAGAAGGCAAAAATCCAAGTATGACGTGCAAGTGAATACAAGTCAGCGTGAACAATACGGTGTCACTGTTCATCTATTTATAGGCACAGGACGCAGCCTGTGTGGAATTTCATTTGTGCCCTTGACATTTACTATTGACTTAGGGATAATCTATCAAGGACTAGACAACCTTTTCCCCTTCAAGTCGGTTTCATTTTCCACTGTTGAGCCGAAGCTTTTCCACGAGTAGCTTCGGCATTGGTTCATCCTTCTCCTGAACTGCGCTCTTCATAACATGTATAACTTTATCCCATGTCCGAAGGTTCCTGTACATATATTATACTTGTGATACATATTAGTCGTGTTTTTTAGGACCTTCAGAAGACGAAGGCCCCCAATACTACTGATACTATCACATGGGCGGAATTTGCTACTCAGTTCAGAAATTATCATATACCTGCTGGACTAATGAAGATCAAGAAGGAGTTTCTGTCGCTGAAGCAGGGGAGCATGTCAGTCAGCGAGTACCGCGACAGATTCATTCAGCTCTCAAGATATGCACCAGATGAAGTGGCTGAAGATGAGAGGAAGCATGAACACTTCATTGAAGGACTCAATGGGCCTCTGCAGTATGCTTTGGTGGCTCATACATTTCCATCATTCCAGAGGCTGCTTGACAAGGCCCTATCTATCGAACACAAGCGTCTTCAGCTAGGGGACATGAAGAAGAAGGCAATATCCCAAGGTCAGGGGAGCAGCAGCGTTCATCCTCGCTATATTCCACCCCATGGTACACCGGTTCGCACTGGAGGAGGCCAACGCCCAGCTCAGTACACACCACAGGGGACTCCACCGACTTGTCAGGCTGCCCCCACTGGCACCATGGTGAAGTTCTCAAGACAGAGTGCTAGTACCACATGCTACAAGTGTGGTAAGACAGAGCATTATGCTAATGTTTGTCTGCAGAGGATTGCTACTACACCAGTGCAAAACAAGCAGTAGACTCCAGGATCTGGCAAGGGATTCACTATTGCTAGGGTTAATCAAGTCAGCGCTGATGCTACTGCTGAAGGAGCTGACATCGCACTTGGTTTGTTTTATATTAATGCAATTCCTGCAGCAATATTATTTGATTCTGGTGCTACACATTCATTTATGTCTGCTCGATATGCCAACACAAATGAGTTACCACTGCAAAATATGAAAACACCAATGGTAGTAATTATACCTAAAGGGCTTGTTGAGGCAAATTATATGACACATAGATTGACATTGACAATTATGGGAAGAAAATTTTGGGTTACCCCTATAGTATTAGAGGAAAGCAGTATAGATCTGATCCTTAGTATGTCATGGTTAAGAAAGGCAAAGGTCGTTATACATTATGCTAGGGGTACTGTAGAACTCACCAGCTCTAAAGGAGAAAGATTTGAAGTTGAAATTATAGTAACTGCCTCTACCAGACCTGCTGTATTCTTAGTAGATGGTAAGTTTGTTGGTGACAACATCTGTGTGGTTAGGGATTTTCCCGATGTCTTTCCAGAGGAGTTACCAGGGATGCCACCAGATAGGGAAGTTGAGTTTGTCATTGATCTCTTACCTGCGACTGCTCCTATTTCTAAACGGCCATACAGGATGTCTGTAGAAGAGTTAAAAGAACTTAAGAAGCCGTTAACAGAATTACAGGAGGCTGGGTATATTTGACCGAGTTCCTCACCATGAGGAGCATCGGTTTAGTTTGTACAGAAGAAAGATGGATCGCAAAGGATGTGTGTGGATTATAGATCCCTTAATGATGTTACTGTGAAGAACAAGTATCTGTTACCCGCATTGAAGATTTATTTGATCAGATGAGAGGTGCAAGGGTATTCTCGAAGATTGATCTCCGATCGGGTTATCACCAATTGAAGATTAGGCCATGTGATATTCATAAGACGGCTTTTTCAACCCGATATGGTTTATATAAATTCACAGTTATGTCATTTGGACTAACTAATGCACCAGCCTATTTTATGAATCTGATGAATAAGGTGTTCATGGAGTATCTTGACCGATTTGTTGTGGTATTCATCGATGATATTCTTATTTATTCCAATAGTGATAGTGATCATGAGGAACATCTGAGATTGGTACTACAAAAGCTATGGGAAAATTAACGCTACGCCAAATACAACAAATGCGAGTTCTGGATTGACGAAGTGCCATTCGTTGGACACATCATTTCTAATGGTGGGATATCAGTGGATCCTGCTAAAGTCAGGGAGATAGTGGCGTGGAGCATACTCAGTACAGTTACTGAGGTCCAGAGTTTCTTGGGTCTTGCAGGCTCTTACCGGCAATTTATTGAAGGGTTTTCTAAGATTACTAAGCCTATGACCTCACTTCTAGAGAAGGGGAGAGAGTTTAAGTGGGACTGGAAGTGCCAAGATAGCTTTAATCCACTGAAGTTGAGATTGATGTCACCCCCAATGTTGGTTATGCCAGATCTATAGAAGGGATTTGATATTTATTGTGATGCATGCGGCCAAGGCTTGGGATGTGTGCTTATGCAAGAAGGACATGTAATTGCCTACGCGTCTCGTCAGTTGCGGAAACATGAGTTGAACTATCCCACTCATGACTTAGAACTGGCAGCCGTAGTGCATGCCCTCAAGATATGGAGACATTATATTATGGGAACCAAGTGCCAAGTGTACACCGATCACAAGAGTTTGAAGTACATATTCACTCAGAAGGATCTCAACCTTAGGTAACGCCGATGGTAGGAGCTCATAAAGGATTATGATCTGGAGATTCATTATCATCCCGGCAAGGCGAATCTGGTTGCGGATGCCTTGAGTTGGAAGGAGCATGTCCATTCAGCCGTTGTTGCACAGTTACCCAATGAGCATGTTGAAGATTTCAGAAGACTCAACCTAGGAATTGTTGCACACACTGAAGGAGTCACTATTGATGTGGAACCTACCTTGGAGCAAAAATTCGCAAGGGTCAGATTGGTGATGCTAAAATCCAAGAGATCAAGGATCTGATTACTGAAGGTAGAGGTCCAGAATTCACGGAGGATGAGCAAGGCATAATATGGTTCAAGGACCGGATATGTGTTCGTGAGATTGACAGCCTTCATGAAACTATATTGAAGAAAGCCCATGACTCTAATTATTCTATTCATCCTGGTAGCACTAAGATGTATCAGGATTTGAAGCAGAAGTACTGGTGGTATGGGCTGAAGAGAGATGTGGCTGCACATGTGGCTATGTGTGATGTGTGTCAAAGAGTCAAGGCCGAATACCAAAGACCAGCTGGATTATTGCACCCATTAAAGATACCCAAATGAAAGTGGGAAGAGATTGGTATGGACTTCATTGTCGGGTTGCCTCGCACCCCGAAGGGATATGATTCCATATGGGTGATTGTGGATAGACTGACCAAAGTGGCTCACTTCATTCCGATCAATACTACTTATAAAGGCTCTCAGCTGGCAGAGTTATATATGGCTCGGGTTGTGTGTTTACACAGAGTACCAAAGAAGATCGTGTCTGATCTAGGCTCACAATTCACCTCTAGATTTTGGAAAAACTTTCATGAGAATATGGATACAATGCTATGAATCAAGAACAAGGCAACACAATTGTTAAAGATTAAGGACCTTCGTCTTCCGAAGCATTATCTCCTCATGGGCATAATGCTCATTAGACGAAGGTCAAGAAGGACATACCTTCATCATTTAACATGCGAATAAGAATGCATAAGGATGAAGGCAGTAACTGCATCTTACTAATTCATTCATATTTACATTCTATAAAACATATATGAATATCAACAGGATTAACATTACATTGATACCTTCGGCTTGCTCGAAGGTGTGGATGTGAGAGAGTGAATACCATTCAGCGTGAACAGTATGGTGCTACTGTTCATCTATTTATAGGCATGGGACGCAGCCTAGAAGAAATTGCATTCATGTCCTTGACATTCATCTATTATCATAACACCAAATATTAAGGACTAAATAGTCTTTGTCACTTTTTAGTCATCATCATACTTGGTCTTCATCATCACATCAAAGCAGAAGCTCTTCAGCTATAGCTTCGTCATCCATTCTTATCACCTTCGGGCTATATCTTCACCTTGTTATAAGAGAAAACCTTCATCCCTAAGCCGAAGCCCCCTATAATAATCCATGTCATACTGAAAACATATGGTCAGTCACATTTTTTAGGACCTTCGGAGGAAGAAGGCCCCCAATAATAATACTAACAGTTCGTTTCCTCTTCACTCCAGTAGCTTCTTCTTCAGATTTTTTGGATACTCTTGATAATTAAAACACAAAGCATCCATAACTCTATTCAGCCTTTGCTTTTTCACAGTTGCCGAAGGCAGCAATCATTAACTGATCTTCCTTTTTTGTAAAATTATCCAATGTTTCATTACACATAGTTTCAATCAGCTCAAGCCATTTAGCACAAGGCTCTCTGAATACATCTTGAAAATTGAATCGGTACGACAGTCTCACAAGCTTCATCTTATCCACCCCCTATTTCAGCTTCGGCATTCGCCAGCCACCAAGCATTGGAAACACTTTATTAGCAAGATATTCTAACACCAAGTCCCGTGTACTGTTATGCTCAATAAAAATGCTAAAACTACATTGGGCTATCTGTGCTGGCGAACTGATGCTCATGTTACAAATTGGTCGCGTTAAGCCGAAGTTTAACCTTAATGGACTCATCAC
The DNA here is from genome assembly GCF_902167145.1 of Zea mays. Classification (NCBI taxonomy): domain Eukaryota; kingdom Viridiplantae; phylum Streptophyta; class Magnoliopsida; order Poales; family Poaceae; genus Zea; species Zea mays. Next base: position 124,503,741 of record NC_050096.1, on the reverse strand, counting down.
AATCTTTTAAAATTTGTCTCTGCCCTTAATATCATCCTTCATATAGAATGACTCATTAGTCCACCCAGTTGGCCATTTTGTCTGATATCCTAACACGAGAGCTTTCGTATCTTTTCTATATGCAAAATTATAACACCCAAAAATTTTATGGAGTTTATTCAAAGAGCTTGCCATCCTTTGATAGTGGAGTTCATGAATCCTACAAAAACCTTCGGCATTTGGACTCAAACCTTGGCTCTGGAGGGCCCATCTGTAAACGATGATTCTAACAATCACATTTGGGGTCAGCTAGTGTAGGTATATTTCAAACCTATCCTCGTACATCGGGAAACAAAGCCTAGCCCGGACGAAGCTTCTAAAAACAACAACCTCATCATTCTTCGGCTCTAGGATGATTTCATCACCAGCAAATCTGATCATGTTATCATCTTTATGCCCAATATATCCAACTCTTCTCATCACGTCTAAATCTTCGGCTTTTATGGTTGATTTACCGAACTCAATGTGACTAGGCATGTTTGGATAGAGAATACTAGGATCTTCTTCATAATTATCGCTATCAGCATCATTCTGAGCCTAAGCTTCTGAATTGCTTTTCTCAGTAACGTCCGCTTCTTCCGCATCCTTCGGCTCGACATTACCTGATTCTCTCATCACTTTTGAAATATGAGCTATTTCAGTCACATTTGCACTATCATCACCGCTAGTCAACCTAGTAGTAGAGCGAACTCTAGCCATTGGTGGATTGCCGAAGATTTATAGGAGAGATTCTGTGCAAGGAAAATACCTTCGGAGGCTCTATATTTTTTGCAATATCTTGGAGAAGAAGCAATAGATGCAGTAAGAAACTCACAACCACTAAGCTAGCTTATAAAGCTCGGTAAGCGGTGAAGACGAGTTGTCGCGTTGCTCGCACCCTCTGCTCAGTGGGTCGGCGCGGAACGTTTTTTACCACACGCTCAAAGAAGGTGTTTTTCGGACCTTCGACATAAAGCCTTCGAATATTTCATGAATCGAGCTCGTTATAAAAAACAAACTAGCACCGCGAAGGGGCCTGTTGGGGCCGTCTTCCAAAAGTTTTCAAAACACATACCCAGTAATGATTCTTTATCTTGTTTCACGTGTTGCATAATTAATGTCGAAGTTGGCCTTCAATCGGAACTATCAATATACACATTCTCGAAGGTAGAAGTTTCGAACAGATGCCATGCGCTCGTGTACGACAAAGCAGAGAAGAACTGAAGGGAGCCTTCAGAGTTTAGTTTGCAAGTCAGAAGAAAGAAAGGACAACTTTGCCCTTGGCATGTGTATTTAATTAAATGTGTAAGCTTAAGGTCACAATTGTAATCTTACCAAGGTTGTATCCCGTGCCTATAAATAGCTGAATAGTGTCGTGCATTAGAGAGATTTTTTTGGTCGAGGCAGGTTCCACCTCCCTCCATACGAAGATGTAATTTCCCTATTCTTCTAGCTTTGTAAATTTAAGAAGGCAAAGGGACTTGAACAAATCCTTGTGTGATAATAAAAAATTGGAAACACACAATGATATGACTTCTCTTATGTTTAACTATGTGCTTTCTCATCGTACAATATCGTTTCGTTTACATTTCTTCGTCCTCAAGCTATTACTACGAAGAAGTAACTAACATGTGGATGAATGTTCAAACTTCTTAGCTTGTGTTGCCTTGTTTTTGATGTCATGTAGCCATTGAAAACAAGTGACCAATATTGACGCCCTCTATCGGTGGACTCACTTCCACGATTACCACAAGCTTCGTCATTCCACTGATGAAGAGCATGGCAGGTGTTGACTCTTCGTCAATAAGTTTGAAAAAGATTATCCTACCGATCACGGGAGGTTCAAGTTTTGAGCCTACTAACAAAAGGCAGAAGAAACAAGCTCAGCGAAGGATACAACATGTTGGGAGTTCAAGGACCCTTCATTAAATCTAAGTGATCTGACATCCCAATCACCTTCTCACAAGAGGACCTTCAGCTCAGGAATTATCCGCATAATGATGCAATGGTTATATCTTGTATTATCAAAGGATTTTAGTCCACAAAGTGTTGGTGGATACAAGTAGTGCAGTAGATATCATTTTACTAAAACTTTCAGACGGATATCATTTTTGGTTGACATGAAATTTCAATTCTCCCAGATCTAAGATTATCTTTTTTCTTCCTTTGAGTTTATCCATCCTATCACCTTGTTCTTCTTAATAACTCTTGATTCCTTTGGTCCCAATTGTCATCGTGTTAATGCAAATAGTAACTATATTATGGATGTCATGGTCAACAAAAATAAATAAATTATAGCTTCAAAAATTTATATAAATGAAAAGCATAAATAACTTTATAGAATTTCCACCGCCGTGTTTCCATGAATTTGATGATCTTATAAATATAGAAAACTTACTTTTATTAAAACATGAATCAACTTATGTGCAAATTTATAAAAAAAATTATATATTTTGAAAAATTAAATGTTTTCGTAGTTTGCAACGTGAGAGAAAAAAACCTATCACAATTGTGTATTAACTAGGTGTATGCCCGTGCGTTGCTACGGAGTCAGCATGTACTAGTAAGACGCAATGAGATGTAGAAGCACTACGATAAAATACATTGATGTGCAAAAACAATTATTGTTATTCTATACTTTTGTTAGTTACATACCTAAAAAATATAGTACAATGACTACGTTGCAATGACACACAAATTCGATAAAATGTTAATGTACAACAATTGCACAAAAAACAAATAGCATACATTATTATAGATCTCAATTTTTCACATCCTAGTTTTATATCAGACTCCCATCTTATTATTATTTTGTTAGGCGAGAAACAAACATGTTAAGAAAACTTGGTCCAAAACCTCTATAAAAGCACCTCCAGCCATCTTCATCAAGCAACAGCCTGGTAGTTTTCATGACTGAAGGCCTACCCTCACCATAGTTGTCCATAACCTGAAATCACATGAAAATAATAAAACACCCGGTGATGGAATTCTCACAATTACCATGCATGATAATAGTTCCTTCTATGACCGTAGTTAGCTACTTAGTTGTACTAACTTTATGTTCGGGTACATAGCCTATGTAACAAAGGTGATATGATAAACAGCCAACTCAATGGTAATCTGCACACCTAAGGTATAACATGATCATCACAGTATTGTAGACATCATTCGCTTGCACATGCCATAACTAAAATGTGCCAGCCTTGAAATGTCATATTGAAATTGAATAATAGGTGTGGTTGTGAAACTGAGGCACCTGACACAGAGGAACAATAAGCTTGAGACCAGACCTATGTCACCCAGGTTAAGTGCTAAAACATGATTTCACAAGCTACCTAGCATAATGGACATGTTGTCCTTCTCCATTGTATATTGAGGAGCTTTGGGCCCAGTTGAAATCATGTATATTAAAGCTACAAATATTTCACAAGTCAGAAAGTATAGCCTAGGCATGTCAACTTCTAAATTTCAGGAAGAACTACCTAAGGAAACCCCTATGATCTTCTAACACTCACAATGATTCATTGTCCTAGTCAAAAAATCTTGTCTAATAAATAAGCTAGTAGCAAAAATATGAGACGCTAGATTCCTTACACCAGAAATAAGGTGCTAGCAAAAAGAAAACATGACGAATACCACAGAAACTGTTTCTGCAAAGATACATAATCACATCTTCAGAAGAACAATTAAATTTACCTGAAGCCGAGTCTTGATGGTATCTATTGGAGTGGTGATAATCGACCAGCAAGCACCAGCAGTTGTTCTTCTTGTTGTTGCTTGGACACAAACAAGTTGTTCCCGTAGGTCAATTTTTTTTCAGAGCACGTGTTTACATAAAATTACAAAAGAGTATATCATGATAATGTAGACTAAGCGATACATTTTGGACATTACAAAAGAGTATATCAAGTTCTGCTTTCCAACCTTTAGTAGCACATTGCTGCAGAAACAAAAAGCTCATAAGAAGCAAGAAATGTTTCTACTGAGACAAAAGATTACAAGAGCAAGTGTACCTGATCATCTGTGCCAGTTTCTGGAATTGCACACAAGACTAATGAGGTCATAGCAGCAATTTTGTTGCCCGGGACTGAACTTGATGCCTGTGAAGTTAGATTCTAGAAGGGAAATGCATGGCATGTTTCCTCGGCTTCCTAAAGGGATGGATTTAATACCTTTGGTTGGTTACTTGGTTGTTGATGGGCAATCAATGAAGCAATAGCATCATCAAATGAATCACATGTGGCAGGCACCTGCGACATCGGCGAAGAACCCATTCCCCCAACTGCCAGGCGCGACGTCGAGGGAGCCTGTGGGCGCTTGGAGGGGGCCGGGGACCACGCATGCGCCTGTTGTCTAGTTGTTTGTTATCATGGTGGGTCATAATTGCCATGGCATATGACTGGACTCCAAAGCAGAGAAAACCTAAACGTTTAGCATCAATGACATTAGACTGAAGGTATCCAATCACTTGTTAGTTGCTAAGTTATAACTTGAAAGAAATTTGCTAAATGGTTCTAAAACAAAATAAGATAAAACTAAATGAAAATTTGAAAATGTAAACTACTATGACATGGTAAGTAACTCACATTTTCCTTCACATCTATCGACAAACCTTGAGAACATCCAATAACCTTCTAACTATATCCATAGGAACCTCATGCAATATCCTTTTGGGCCGAACAGAAGTAATTTCATTCACAAGAACCTTAACATCACTAAGTTACAATGACAACCAGCCACTGTCATCTCCATTAACAGGAAGCTTGGCTTTTCCACAAAAATCCTCCACCACCTCACAAAAATCATAATTATGGCCAGAATCAGTAGGATTTTAAAAATAAAGGGAAGCAACATTGTAGGATATACAATCACGGGTGGACCTAGAAACTGCCAGATCCGGCGTCACTAACCATGGTAGGAGAAGAAGCGGTATTTGCACCCCTCCATGTGCGCGATCATGGCATCCACGGCGCCGTCGATTCACGGTGAGGATGAAAGCGTAGGGGTTGGGTGTGCAGTTTGGAGCACCCGGCTCCGAGGGTTTGACTGCAACTGTGTACACGGGGATGATGGGGGCATGTGCCTGCGCGAGGGAGCTGCTAATCCGGTATTCCCTCGCCGACTTGGTGTCCCGGTCAAACCTGCCCCGACTGACGGGAGGATCCAACGGCAGCCGCTCGCCCACACAACAACCATGCATCTGCACCGCTCCTCCACATGTCGCGTCGCGGTCGTCACGGCCCACGGCCCGACGCTCCTCCCCCCTCATCGACCACCCCCTCTCTCTTCTTCTATTCCCTATCCTTCTCTCGTCTCCTCCATCGCTGCCCCCACATCTATTCACCCATCCATTCGTTCCTTCGTCTCTACGCACAAATGAGAGAAGGCTAGGTCGTCGTCGTTGTCATTGTCGTCGTGACGCGGAGAGATCTGGGAGGAGGAGCGATGGACGGGAAGTTGCCGCCGCCGAACCCGAACCTGGCGTACTGGGAGGACTGTTGGAGCGAGGGCGAGAAGGTCGCGCTTGTCGACGCCTGGGGCTCGCGCTACCTCGACCTCAACCGTGGGAGCCTCCGCCAGCCGCAGTGGCGGGAGGTCGCCGACGCCGTCAACTCTCGCCCCGGGGCCTCCGCGCGCCGCTGCCTGCCGCGCACCGACATCCAGTGCAAGAACCGCGTTGACACGCTCAAGAAGAAGTACAAGGTCGAGTGCGCGCGGCGGGCCATCGTCGTGGAACTTCTACAGCCAGTTCGACCTCCTCGTCGGGCCCACGCTCACCGGCATCAAGAAGTTGTCCCCACCGCGCGCCGCGCTGCCTGTGTTCTGGAGGGGGCACTAGTACAAAGAAGTTCTATAGTGGCGGTTGTAAACCTATTTATAGTGGCGTTTTTCGTAACCGCCAGTGCTAGGGGCCAGTAGAAATCATCATTTGTACAGGCGGGTAACTGAGGACCGCCAGTGAAAATCGATTTTCACTGGCGGTCGGCGTAATAAAACCGCCAGTGAAAATCGATTTTCACTGGCGGTCGACGTAATAAACCGCCAGTGCAAATCGTTTCCAGGAAACATAAAACATATTTTAAAAATAGTTAAAAAATTTATTTTTATTAGGCCCACCCCACCCGCCCGTCTCCGACAAGTCGCGCATTTTTCGCGCAAAATTCGCGCGCTACGCGGTTGTTAGTATTCGAACCGTCGACCTCACCCTCGCGCGTATCCTCCCCTACCACTCCGTCTATGACATGTCTTGTGTCTAGTTTGTAGTTGTTTTCTCCACATATTACAACCATTTGAGTGTAAATTGCTTATTTGAGACCCTAAACGAATTCAAATAAAAAAGTTGTCAACTACAAAGATAAATAACTTTTGAAGTTCTACAACTTTTATTTTGACACTTTTTTCATCCGAGGTAGTTTGCAAAATTTGAATTTTAAATTTGACATACTTAGATTCAATTTTTGAGAACTGAAATGAGTTCAAATAAAAAAGTTGTCAACTACAAAGTTTCATAACTTTTAGAGATCTACAACTTTTATTTTGGTGGTTTTGTCGTACGAGGCCGTTTGAAAAACTCGAAAAATTAAGGATAAAAATGATTTCTAGTGGCGGTTTCTTAAGAAAACCGCCACTAGAAATCGTATTTCTAGTTGCGGTTCCTTAAGAAAACCGCCACTACAAATCATGGATTTCTACTGGCGGTTTTCTTAAGGAACCGCCAGTAGAAATACGATTTCTAGTGGCGGTTTTCTTAAGGAACCGCCACTAGAAATAACACAGTCGGTGGATAACCGAAACCGCCTGTAAAAATATATCGTCCCCGCAGGCTTTGAGCCTTTTTGTACTAGTGGGGAGACGACCGAGGGGGATCTAGGGGCGACGCATGCGGGTGGGGTAGGGGCCATAGGATGGACGGTGCGAGTAGCGGCCATAGGACGGACCGTCCAGATTAATAGAAGGCAGAACAAGGGGAGGCAGGCTCCCCCTTGCAGCCTTAATATAGTAGTATAGATTATCACTGCATGATCGATTAAAACATATGATTGCATGGATGTATCCTTCGACAACGAACTTTTATCCATCTAATAACATTTTTAGCCAACTAACTATTAGTTCTAGTGCATTTAAACACACCTTAATATCTCTTATATTATTCGACGACACCATATGGTGGATCATCAAAGATGGTTTTTTTATTGCACGATTACACCGATGTTGGGTATTCGCTCGTTTAAAATGGAACAAAAGCCATTCATGTTCTTGAGAGACGTTTTAGTCGCCTGACTTTATTTGAGTCCATCACATTCCAAGATCATGTTCTTAATTTATCAAAGAATAAACACCGGATCCTCCAATAATTATGCATGCATATACTCCCGATGCAAGGTGACGCTGGCGATACAACCTCTGTTCAAGCGCTCGGTGACGTTCAACCTCTGTTCAACCTCTGTTCAACCTCACTAAGCAGGTGGCCACGTTCGCGTACTGGCATGAGTTCGCCGACATCGCGTGGTTCCCAGGGCATGGGCGGGCAGTGTACCGCATCGACGACCGTCGACCGCCTGCCGCTGAGCGCGTCCGGCGACGGTGCCATGGACTTCATCGGCTTCCACGCCACCCCGACGCTCGTGATCCAGGCAACCCGCCTCGCCGAGGACCTGTTCGAGCGTGCCAGCAACGGCAGCGGCAAGTGCCTGACGTCGCGAGTGACGCATGCGGCGCTGCCCGTGTTCCGGAGGGGGAGACGACCGAGGGGGGTCTGGGGGCGACGCGGGGAGGGTAGGGGGCATAAGATGGACGGTCCGGGTAGCAGCCATAGGACGGACGGTCCAGATTAACAAAAGACAGAACATGGGAGAGACAGGCTACCCATTGCAGCCTTAATATAGTAGTATAGATTTGATAAAAACTTAATAGAACATGCAATTATATTAATGCAAACAGTAACTATATATATCATCGATGATATGCATGGTCATCATAAAATAAATTATAGCTTTCAAAATTTATAGTAAAGGTAAACATAAATAAATCTGTAGAATTCCAGTGGTCATGCCTTTTGGCGACCGCTACCTTGACGGACAACGACCGCAAAGCCCCGTCAAGCAAGTCTCCCTCGCAAATCTCAATTTTGTAGGGACCCTCTTGTACGCTAGTATTTGAAAGCAAATGCCGCATGCACTTTCGGTTTAGAACTATTCGCCGATGATCTGGCTGGCTGTTTCACCACTTGTGCAGTTGGCATGTTGGTTTCAAGTACAGATCAATTTAGCAAAAATCAAATCAGAGTCGATACAAGAAGATAGACAAAATTTCATTCGATATGCATACTGCATCTGTGAAGGCTTCTTTGGAACACGATGCGGCCGAGCGGCACCGAGGAAGGCCCTCTCAACATCTGTAATCGTGCCTTTGTCAGTGCACACTCCGTACGAAAGCCAAGCGTGTGGTTTCTGCCAACATTTTCTTACTACGAATTGATTATGTACTAAAGTGTGTGCGAATATTTTCTCTTCTCGTGTGCTCTGATAACTTTTCCTTCACGAAACATGAAGTTGTTTACTTTTTTAAACAAAAAGTGGTCTTCATCTCGCATAAGAAAATTGCTTTTTTCATTGTCAAAAGTAATATATATAATATATATAGGACCGTCAATGCAAGGTGACGCGATGTGCTGCAGATGCTTTGACAAATGACAAACAGTAGAAACTTGTCATACCTCATACAGTAGCAGGACTTAGTCAAAAGTTCACTTTAGAGGTGACGTGGCCATGCCGATACTAGCACCAAATTACAACAGCATAAAGTTCATTTACAGCACAACAGTAAACTATATAATTAACTTTCAATGGTCAAGGCTTATGGAAATGAGCTAATTTCCGTCAGTTTGGGCTAACTTTCTTTGGCTACAGGCACCCGCTGTGAATTACTAATAGTAACGCTAACTACTGTCGACAATGAGTAAGCCAACCAAAATTAACTAACTTTTCCTAGCTCTCCATTCAATTGACGGGGCGTTTGGATCCCTTCATTTTAGAGGAATTGAAATTCACTCAATAAAGTAACTTATTTTGTTTGGAATTTGAAATTCCACCACTTTCCAAAGTTCATATATTAGTCTATCTCAAATTCATGGGGTGGGGATGGGAAATGATTTTATACAGTAGTAGAATTTGTTTCTACTCTATAACTTACGTGACACTGCACTCTTCGTCTCACTCCTCTATAGTAAAAATATAGCACATAAATATCTTCGATATCTTGATAATAATAGTATACAAATATATTTTGTATAAAACTGAATTAGCTTAATTGATATATGCCTAAATTACTATTATTAGAATAGAATTCAATTCCAATGATCCAAACGGGGCGAGAAGTTATCTCTAGATGCTTAAAATTTGTTGGCTGCATACTTAGCCGACACAAATTAATAGTTTCAACAGCCAACGCTAGCTGATTTTATTTATTTATTCACATAAATCACATAGAATATGTCCATTCACAACACACAAAATGGTTCAAGTACCATTCCGTTCATAACTCATACAACATCGACATACATTCATAGTTCAAATGTCCATAATTAAAATGCCCATTCACAAATGTCCATTCATATATACATCCCAGAATTGTCTTATCACGCATCACAAATGAATGTCCATAGTTCAGGTCAAATTACCAGTCGTAAGTATTACACAAAATCAAATATTCAATAGCCACCACTTGAATAATTGGAGTTTTGGTCACTACCTCTTGGAGGGACACCGAAGATTACATTTACAAATGCGGTTCCAGCATCCCTCAAGCCTAACTATATGGACCAAAATGTGGAATAAGCAAGAAAATAGACTTTGACATGGAAAGGTTTAAAACTAACAGATATAATAAGCTTTAAGAATATGTGCTCTTCAGGTGCTCGTATCTGTACAGTTGGACTATGGAAAATCTAAGTCCCTTGTGGCATCGACCCTATATGAAATGTACAAATGAGACCAAATGAGCAAACTTAGTATGAATCGGTCAAGTTTATATGTAATGTACTATAATTTGCTAGTTTGAGTAAGTTTTGCTATAATGCATCAAATAGGAGGACAAATGCAAAAACTTAGTTATAATTGGGCAAATTTAAAAAACAATGCTATATATCTCACTAGTTTGAGTTGGTTTTGCAAGAATTTATCAAGCATGAGGCCAATTTAGCAAACTTTGTTTTCTCAAACCAAGCTTGGACTTCATTAAACAAGAATATTATGTTTGACTAGTTTGAGTAAGTTTTGCTAGAATCAATCACAACACCATTCTAAACGACTTCTAGTGGCCAAAGTAACTTCTGATGGCCCTTGGGATACCTGTCGAAAGTTATGTTAGCTTCTAATAGCCAAGGGTGGCCTTCGGAAGTTCTTAACTTCTGACACCCAACCTAGGGCTGACAAAAGTTTCTTTGGTCATTGCAAATTAACTTAACTTCTAAGAGCTTTGTCTATAGCCAATGGAAGTTAACTTCCGATGGCTTCGGGAAGCTGTTGGAAGTTAACTTTTGATGGCTTCAGGAAGCTATCAGAAGTTACGTAATATAACTTGCACACCACTGTTCTTTTTGCCAATTTCTTATTCTCAGTTTATCTCCACTCTCACTATCGTGTATCCCACTCGCTAGTGCCCCTTCCCTAGCCCTGGCCCCCTAGTGACCCTTCCATGGACCTAGCCTACCGGTGCCCAAAGCTTTTTGTGCCTTAGTCTCCTTCTCGCAACTTCTACTGCTTCAACATGTTAGACGGACACATTTTCTATATGTTCGCCACTATAGTAGATAGCCACGGTGGTCCATGAGTGAAGTAGATAACCTCACGGGATTTCATGCATCGTATGTATGGAAATTCCACAAAAAATCTCATGCGATTGATCAAATCAACCCAAATCTTAGACTTTTGGCCTGAAGAGGATTACACCCATGACGTCGATCTGTTACGTCAATCTGTTTGTTGTGTACAAAGTTAGCCCGATGGGGATTCCAGCCGATAGGGGCGAGTTGCACCCAAAACAAAGAAGGACGGATTGATCTCTTCAGTCATATACAATGTAATATGCTCCAACCCCTTATAACCAATTGATCTAATCAAACCCTACATCAAGTAGATCCATCTCATGAACATAGATCTAGACCTAAAACAACACAGAACCTGCTCCAAAACCACTGTAGGATTATGGGGAGGCTACACTAGCGCAAAACAAAATTTTGACCCTAGAAACCAAGAGCTAATGTTGTTATAGGTCATGGAATTACCACTAGATATGTAGGGCAGTACAAACCGTCTCGATGTAGATGAAGGAGTCGAGCGGTGTCGTGTAGTCACCGACGTATTTCACGTCCTCGCGCGATTTGTCCTAGTGCTATAGAGGTAGAACCTCCTAGGAATCCACATGTATAGGGAGGAAGGGCTGCATACCAAACTTCTAGGTTCACGATGGTGGCTTGACGAGGACAAGAGGGGTGCAACTGTTGGTTTGCTGGTGGCAAATTAGGTTAAACTTAATCATGCCACATCCCCTCATTGTATATGTGTACTTTAGGGTTTCTGACTTCGAGGCCCATCAGCAACCCTAAACCTAGTCTAATTCGGATCCTATACGAGTTAGGCTTACTTCCCCTTAAGTGTGTGACCCTATAGGTTCACGTACACATAGACATGGCTTGAGTACTCTTACTTAGCCCAATAATTGATAGCGGCCTCTAGGAAGACATGTCAACTCCTATGCACATGTAAAGATCATATCAAACAAACCATTGTAATATTACGTACATGTTGTTCTCTTTGTCTCACAATATTTGGTCAGGCTCTATGGTGACCTCTCTTTCTCGATACTGTGAATGGGAATCCTTTCAATGGTTAACTCTGAACCCTACCATGGCCATGCATTTCCTGATCCAATCAATCAAGGGGCCCAAAGATATCTCTCTCAAGAAGAAAGGGACAAATTCCATCTTGACTGACCATGCCTCACAGCATGCTTCCTGACAAACCCAAAACTACCTTTATAGCTACCCATTTATGGAGTAGCATTTTATAGTCCCTAAGTAGGTCAATTTACATCTTGAGAACATGCGGCAATCTCAGGTCTAAGGACACAGTGTACATGTTGCAAAAATATAATTATATTACAATATCTCACGTTGGGTCGATCTAGCCTCATGTCATACATGCATCCAAATTATTAGCTTTGGCATCTCCATGTCCATAACTTGTGAAATGTAGTCATCAACTCATACATGTGCTAGTCATCGACTCTAACTAGGGACACCATTTAGAATAACCATACAAGTAAAGAATCTCACAAACAATTCATATTATTGCTAATCAATACAAGGTGCCTTTCATGGATATTCAATTAAGCAATATATATATATATATCATGGATACAAGAAAAATATGCTAATCTCTATGTTTATCTCTAGGGCATATTTCTAACAACGCCGGCGGTTAGTGTGGCATGGTGGCGATCACGCCGGTGCGGTGGAGGAGATGTGATGGCTAGGACTTAGTCACGTTGTGACATGGAGAGGAGGGACAGAAAGTGTCTATGACCAGGGAGTAAAATCAAGGTACGACATGAGGCTCCGATGTTTGGCCATGGCATTGGTGAATGGTTGTGCATGGCATCGTGGAGGCTGGTGAGGGCAGTGGACATACACTAGTACACAGAAGCTCTATAGTGGCGGTTCTAAACCTATTTACACTGGCGTTTTTCAGTACCGCCAGTGCTAGGGGTCTGTGGAAATCAGCATTTCCACTGGCGGTTATTTTGGAACCGCCAGTGAAAAGTGCATTTTCACTGGCGGCTGAATAAAGAAAACCGCCAGTGAAAATGCATTTCCACTGGCGGTTTTATAAAGCAAACCGCTAGTGGAAATGCACTTTTCACTGGCGGTTTTCTTTATTTAGCCGCCAGTGGAAGTTTTCCCGCCATTTTTCAAAATTTCAAACAATACTGAATTATATATATATTTATTTACACACACACAAACATATATATATATATAGATCTATATTGATATTGAAAGCAACATGAAATTAAATTCTATCATACATTTATATACATCAAAGTATTCTGTTTACAACCATATATGCTTCATGCATTCTATACATCATAAGTTTTCACCTAAGCTCTAATAACTATCTCGGCTAAGAGATAATCTACTAATTTATGTTAGTATTCTAAACTCTGGCAAAGCTAATGTTCCGGAAGCATCGTGATATTTTCCTTCTGCGGGAATGACCTCTTTCAATATGAATGTGCAGAGGTCCTCGACTATGCCATACAATGCAGCTTCGGTCAAGTTCTCCGGGTTTCCTCGTTGAAATTGCTGTAAAGGAATTTTATAAACATCATCTATTTATACTCAATAATAACACATTTGCATCTTTAATGACATAAATACATACTTGACTATTACTAATAATACCTTGTCAGAGTTCGTGATGTATCGTCCGTTCACTCTCATGAACTCGCACGCATAGAATCCACATATGACCGATCCTTGTGGTTGCTTGTGGCACTACATAACGGGAGATTGGTTATTTAGTTGCAACATTGTGTATGATATGTATTCATAAAATCACATGCTTACCGGCCAGTGATGATGGATGTCTAGTGGCACGAGTTTTTTCGACAGGTCGTACTTTCCACCTCTCATCTTATAGAATCTATAAGCCCTGTGATCTCAAATAGAATCACCATGTTATTCTCAAATTTTAATCGATAAAAGTATGCATGCATAGAAAAGGCTTACAGCTCTAAGATGCTGAGGAATGTTGCATATGTCGAAGGGTCGAAGTTCAAGGAGTCGAGCACCAGCACCTTTCCAACCTTAGGATAAATGAGGAAGCATATCCAGTGGTCCCTGTACGAATCAAATTTGTGATGCATGTGTATTGAAATTATTAATTTTATTTATGCAAAATCACACTTACTTAAAGTTGTACGGGGCCATTATGGCTTCCCTGTCTTGAAATTGAAGCATTGCATGTCCTATGTAGGTGGCGTATCGAGCTTCAAAATCCTTCTTCATATCCTTTATACGCTTCTCAACTTCTTCGTTCGTCTTTCCCCGTATTTCATCGTTGTCTTTCCCGATTCTAAAAGTGTGGCTTTCCTCGGATATAAGTATTGGGTTGAGATACCCAACCCTTTTACTGGCACTAGCATTGGGCTTGGTACCGTAAAGAATCTCCTGCTGATCATGTTGCATTCTGCAAGTCACACGTGCATGTCAGATATTGAAATTTTATACAGCTCACTAATAATAACACACATATGTGGAAGTATGAGCGACACTTACAATACAAACATCGTTACAAGTTGCACGTCGAGTCTCTGAAGGTTCATCATTAACCACATGTCCTCGAATGTAACAACGGCCTTTTGGTCCGAACCAATAAAAGCATGGTCTGGTATATGCACACTGATGGTGTCGATGCCAACCGATGATGCCCGCATGTACCAGTCATGCAACCTTTTAACACCAGCCGGGACCTTTCTTAGTTTCTCAAGAGGTAGCAGAGGTCTGCCCGGCACATATTTTTTAGGCACGTTTTTGTAATCTGCCTTAGTTGGCTTCTTTATCTTTGCGGCCATTGCCTCAGCCTTTTTTGCAGACTCCTCGTGCTCGGCCAAATCAACAGTTTGTGACGTGAGGCTCCGTCCAATCCCTTCCAAAAACCGAGATGTGCCAGCAGTAGTAGCTTTACTCTTCTTTTTCTGATACGGGGACACCAATTTTGGTATAGGAAGTTTAGATTTCTTTGATGGTCGTGGATCCTTTGATGGCTGTGGAGAAGGTGGATCCCTTGATGGTGGCGTAGACAGTGGGTCACCAAGAGGATGGGGAGGAGAAGGTGGTGGAGCCCTGAATGGTGATGCTTGTGGCGGAGACGGTGGGTCAGAAAAAGGATGAGGAGCAGCATGTGAAGTTTGAGGAGGTGATGATGGATGTACAATAGGAACAGCAATTTGAGAAGGCGGAGACGGTTGGGCCTGCGACGCCTGCGACGAATTCGACCAATCAAGCAATTCGACATCCCTTCGAGGCCAAAGGATAAAATTCTTGATAGCTTGTTTATGCCTAAATCTACCAATCAAATTCTTGATAGTATCAAGGAGCACTTCAGCGGTGCCAAGGTTGAAGTCACAGAGGTACTAGAGGAGACCACAAGTCAAGTTTCCTAACCTGATGAGGGGCAGACTCCTGTGAATGATTATGAGGAGGATGACTCTTGTTTTGAGGATATAGTAGATGAATATAAAGGGAAGCTTCGGTCGCAAACGCCCAACTATGTTGATATTAGGACATCCACTATTAAGAGTCTCCATATAAAGGGTTTTCAATGAATTAGCTACTTTTATGATTAAAAGATGGTGAGTTGGGCAGGGAATACATGACACCTATACCCTAGGAGGATGAAGTGATTGTGTTTAAATGTTTTGTTAGATTCACGAGTCCTACATCAAACGACGACTGATAGAAAAGAGGGATTGCACAAAAACATCGATTGTTATAACGTTCAGTACCGAAAGGATGCCCATGCACAATTCTAGGAATACCGATGCAAGTGCCAAACAATTGGACCCAAGAGTGGTTAGGTAGACTTGAAGAAGAGTCCTAAGATAAAAGGTATTATTATATGGCTTTTGAAACCGTATAATGAAGCGATTATGCAACATGAGTGGTACCACCTAGACTGCCATGACATACTTCAACATGGTGGACAATTACATGCACACCCAAGACCTAGTTCAAGAACACATAGTATATCACATTTTTGTAGTAAAGGTTGGCTAGGAAATACGAAAGCCAAAGGATAATTATAGTACAAAAAAGGATATTGAAGACCAAGATCTAATCCATATCTTTTATAAGTTCAAGGTCCTTGTCATCTTTATGAAGACAATCAAAGAGTGGCTTACTACTTTGGAGTCCATTTCCAACGAGATTTTGGGTATGAACATCACAAAGGAGGATCGGTTATTGAGCATGGTGTTCAGCAGTAAGGAAAGAGAAGGCTTAACTAGGTGTTGAAAGCTATATGCCTTTGAATACCCGAATTATCTTACTCTTGCTAGAGATGATGAGGCTGAGGTCAAAATACTGAAGAAAGACCATGTTGCCTTCGTATATGATAACACATCTCTTTTATTAGATAATCTGCAAGCAGCACCATGGTCAGCTTCGTACAAGCCACCACAGATTGCCGCATATGATTGTAGTCCAATCCCAAGCAATTCCTAATAAGTTACAAAGCAACCATTGCTTCATTTGGTAGGAACAAGGCATTATTGGAAAAATCCATCATCATGTTAGTAAGGGACATAGCACAAACCGAGTATTCCTCCCTTTCACTGCGATTAGTGTGGCGGAACCGCTTGAATTATTCCATCTTATGTGCCCAAGTCTCGCCTTAGAGGCAACAACACACTTAAATTGGAATAACCCATCAATCCCTCAAATCTAGTCCGATAAAGCCACTTATCCAGGACCAAATACCACTAGCTCACTCGAAGGTGAGTCACAGAGAACATATAATAAAGCAGGAAACCACAAATTAAAGTACTGGGGTTATTACATAAATCAGAGTTTTTAAGTAATCAAAAACAAGTTCATAATTTAAACTTTGTAGTGGATAGTCGATAACGTCGAATGCTGAGGAATAGGGCAAGGCCTAGCCCACAACTCCTCCTGCTCCTCTCCTGCTGGAGCAGCATCCCACTCGACCGTCCAACCCGGTGGCAGGATGGAAGGCCAAGTCACACCATCAACCATGTCATGTGGCGTACCTACAAAAATTGTGCCACAAGCAAGGCTGAGTATACTAATACTCAGCTAGACTTACCCGGTGTGAGGAATCTACTCCTCTACCTCTAGACCATGCAGTTGTTTGGCTGAGGGGTTTGGTTTGCCAAAAGCACTAGCTGAGTCTAAAATCAATTTTAGACTTTTCCAATTTTAGTATCATTAACTTTAGCTAAGTTTGCTTCTTCTAAAGCATACATGGTAGCAATCATTTAGTACAATCAACATGTTATCTCAAATCAACCTCATTTCACTTTTTACTCAATGTAGTACAAGGGGTCAAGCAGTCTCATTAGCTACGAGAAGCAAACGATTCGAATCGAGTTTGTAAACCTTGCAAGGTAAACCTAAACACACGACATGTAGGGGCACTCCGTCCCCACACATATCAATCGTCCCCAACGATTCCCCGTTCGCAGTCAGGGCTCACCGCCTTGGCATACAATGCTCCACTGACCCCGGCTACCGCCGTGCAGTGGCCGCACTTGTACCCACCATAGCTAGCATGGGAGACCTAGTCTCAGGACAAGTGAGGGGGAAAGTCCGCGCCCGGCTTCACTCAGGTACTAGGTTTACCGGTTACCGTATTTGCCGACATGTGGTTAGTATTTTCAAACGCTTGACTCAGGTATCCACACATTAATCCTTAATTCCATTTCCGTCTCATGGACAAGGCCTCCACCCTAGATCCAACTCCATAGACCATCATAGATCCCGTTATCAAGATGAATACAATCAATTCCTGACCTCGCGTGTGTGCTAGAAAAATCACTCGACTTCTACCGAGATCCTAATTAGCAAAGCAACTACTCGACCTAGCATACTAGTATCCATCTCAAAAAGGAATCCTGAGTTCATGCAACTAAGGGTTTCAAACAACTCTGACACTTAAGTGCACATTACAAGCCTACAAACATTAAGTGTAGTAAAGTAGCATATATAAACTGGTTGTGCATAAAACCGGGGTTTGCCTTCGAATGTTGGGGCTACGGGGAGATCCTCTGTGGCAGGCTCGGGAGCTGGCTCCTGGTCTTCCTCGTGGATAGCTCCTTGCTCGGGAATGAGCACGTACTCTCCGTCAGCGAGGTTGCAATCTAATAAATGCAATGAGTAAGATATACGTATGCCATGACATACAATGTGGTAGTAATAGAGATGATTAATTGATAAGTAAAGTTAAATCTTACTACTCGAGTTCTAGTGGTATACTTAGCAAATTGTTTTTGGATCAAGTATGGTTAAGTTAAATGGTCAGATTATTTTAGTGTTCCACTGATTTACCTCTAATGTCTTAGTGAAAGTTTATTATGATTCCTAGCTGAATCCATTGGGGTGAGATTCATTATTCTTCCCAATTTATCTCTTCTTCTCCTTTTCTTATATGCTTTTAAGGGGGGGCTTGAACTACAACCTAGTTCTATAAATTTCGAAAACTTCTGTAAAAATTACAGTAGCTTCTCACTGGTGTATAACTCTTAGTCTTAAAAATTTAGGCTCAAAATGTCAAGGGTTCTCTCTGTACAAAATTATCAATTTGTACGGCAGAGGGGGTGCTTTGAACTACAACTCTCCTTTAACAGTGGATTTTTCCTTAAAGCTTATTTTTGCTGGCATTTAGGTGTAGTAATATGACTTTGTACCAAATTTTAGCCACTAACACTTATGGGTCATTTTACTATGATTTTCTAAAGTTCTTGGCCAATGGGGTGCTTTCTACTACCACTATACTTAAAAAATGTCAAACAACAGATTTCTAATTTTTTATATCTTCTTCTTTGTGCAAGAGCAATCATTCTAGAATTTGGCAACTTTTTGCTTAAGGGAAGGGGGTAGAAATTCTTGGATTATATGGCCTTTTTCATGGGGTAGGGGGTAATGGGTGTTACCTTACATTTTTAAATAGGTTTCATGTTTTTCTCTGGTGGTCTACTTCATCATAGTTGGGTAAAAATTTATTTGCCTACTATTGCACAATTTTAGGCTTCCTTATGATTTAATTAGGGCATGGGCCAATTCCATGTTTTAATTGTTTAGCTCACTTATTGTGAAGGGTTGGGGTGTCTATTATTTTTGTAGTGGTGTTCTAGCAGTTAGGAGTCCACTGAATTTTCTTTACCCTTTTTACAGTGGTCCTTGTATTTTTATCATGGTTTTCCTTGATTTCTTAGTGCCTAATAAATATTTAACCTTGGATTAGCTCTATACTAGGTTTTTCTGTATTTTTCCTATGTTCCCTATCACTTAAGTATACTAGGAAAAATGTGTTCCTTCCCTATTTATCATTTTCCACTACTTTCCTTAATTTTCTAAGTTTTGAACAGATATAATCTTTAATAGCAAAACTTGAGTTAATCTTGTAAACTGGGGTGCTTAGTATTTTTAAACAGTGCATATGTTGGGTATGTATCTCCACAAATTTTTTTAAGCCTAGCACAGAAGGATTTCTATTTTTATTTGTATTTATATGATTTAGGCAGTTTCCTTATTTAATTCAAAACTCTAAAAATTAATACAGAAAGCATGGCGTTTACTATTTTTGCCTGATAGTTCATATTATTTTGAATCCAGCAAAATTGGTTTGACAAATTTTGGTTAAATATTTCTCAAGTTATGAATTTCCTAAGTTCTTTGTTCATTAAAAAAGAATAATCAGAAATGGTTAAATGGGAAATGACTTTGCATCGAGGTCCCTGACGTGTGTTTTCTAATTTCCTTACAGACTAGTCCTCAGGTCACTATTCAAACATGCCACTGACAATTCTGAAAACCCCTTGGGGTTTTACTAAACCTAACCTAAGGTCCTTCCCCCAATTAAACAGTGCCCGCGGCGGAGGAAAGGGCGGAGGGGCTTACCGGCGGCGAGGTTGCTCTGGTGTGGTGGTCAAGGGCGTAGGGGAGGTTGTGACGGTCACGTCGATGTGCGGATCGTTACCGGGGATGGTCGGAGTAGGCCGGTCCACGTGTGCAGATGGGGGAGCTCGTCGGCGGTGAGGGCTCCGGCCTATCCAGGGCGGTAGAGTTCAATTAAACCGGTCAGCGAGCTTCACTAGGTGCCAGGGGAGGCATGGACGCGAGGAATTGAAAAATGGTTCACCTGATAGCTCTGTCTACGTGCGGTGGCGGGCGGCCGAAGTCCGGCGACGGTGATCTCGTTGTTCCGGTGAGGCAGGGCCTCGATCCATGCTTGGAGAAGCTTCACGGCTCCTCGAGGAAGCTGTCCAGAGGCTCGGGTGAGGCTAGGGGTCTCTGGAAATGGCTGGCCGCGGTGGCCGGCGCTCGGGTGGCTCGGGCGGGCGACGCAGAGCTCGCCGGAGCTAATGACGGGGTCTGGTCAGCGAGGGTAAGCGTGGAGTGAGGTGTGGCGCGTCCGGGGGTGGTCTTTAAGAACGCGGGCATGCACGGCCGAGGGTGGCTCTGACATGCGCTCGAGGGGTGCGCGGGCGAGTGCCAATGCGCGCTCTGGCGCGTGGGCACAGTGTCGAGCACGAGGCAGCGAAGAGAGTGGTCAAGTTCAAGCACGGATTGGCTCCAAATCTTCGTGATTATGGCCATGATCCGGTTGAGAGATCTCTTCACCTGACCTTCCTTTGTCGTTTATGTGTGGAGGCTTATGGGTTTTGCTGAATGGAGCCAAAGATATGCAGTGATGAAATCTAGTTTGTCTCACTGCTGAAACCCAAGATGAAATCCCAGATTTGACGTGTCTAGGGCCCGAATCTTGATGCCATCTTCACACACGTTGCAGAGGGGTTAATTTAGCACAATTTTGTCAATGGGGGCTTAAGGATTGGAGCTAGGGATCAAGGTGAACGTGCTCGAGTTCTAGGTGAGGGCTGAAATTCAGAAATCTGAATTTTCAGATTTCCCTAGAGAGCTCCCACTTGGATGGCCTTTTTGGGGATTTTAATTAATTATTTTGGCCAAACTTTTCTAATAGTTATTGTAGCTTAATTTGTGTATTTCAACTTTTATAATTGGCCTAAGCCATGATTCCATGTTTTTCATGGTCTTTTTACCAATTTCTTCCTTTTTACTTAAATGGCCCATTTAAGGTTATTCTAGGGTTTAGACATTTTTCCCCACTTTGAGTGAATGATATGATTTAGGCATGATTCTTAAAAAAGACTTAGTTGAATTTGTGTTCCCAAGTTTTTGGTGTCTTTTGCTCAATTTGATTAACATGAGATAATGGTTCTTGAGTTAGCACTCAGAAGAACCCTAGGTAACATTGGGTGTTACAATTAGTCACATCCTATCTATTGCCATATATAAGATTTCAAGGTTTCCAAACAGTGTTGTTAACTACTCAGACACTCTTTTAGTGTGCACGAGAACCAGACAAATATCTCCAAGGGTATGTCTTAAGGTTCTTTGGATCCGTGCTTAGGCACTAGGCGTCTTATACAACCTCATAATTAATGCCTTGGTCAAGGGGCTTCGATCGGTCCTTGCATTGTAGTATTTTGCTAGAAAGCCACCCTAGTCTCTGAACAAATTTCTTTAAAAGATGGATGAATATATCTGGGTAGACAATGACTTTCATCAATGTTGATAAAGGGCCCATAGGTACTCCAAAGCCTCTTGAAACTTTAGTAAGGACAAAGGCACATTCGAAGTATCTAGAACTCACAATAGGTAGAAGAAAAGTAGCATCAATCTTAATAGTCAAACCAATCATCTAGTACTCTCATGCAAAATCTACATGGTGCTTTTCATCATACACCAGCACCAAGATGAGGTCGCAACTTTGGATGAAGATTCAATCAAAGCACACACCAATGAAGGTCGTATTGTATATTCCGTGGAGAGTACAAATACCATACAACCAAGTCTTGTACAGTCACCATACAAAAGAAAGCAATTAGCCAAAGGATATATGCGATACAATATCTTATTGCCCACATCCCATATGTCCCGTATATAGTATCTCTTGCACCAAGGGCCAAAAGCACAACCTTTCAGCTTCTAATGCTTCGAACCACCCATAGTCTAATCGTTAGGAAGTCCATCACCTCTAGTTATGTGGCCTCCATAATACTCATAACCACTAGTGTCATTGCAAATGATACATATGCAATATATTGATTCCTAATGCAAAATTGATTCAGGCAATTTGCCAAACACCTATTAGACATCAAATGACACAAACCCTAAACAAACTTACTAACGATGGAAAGAACTACTTAGAAAATGAGATGAATGACTGTTCCATCAGTTCAATAAGTTGCTTGAGGTCGCCAAAGATGAGACGAACGATGTTGAAGAAGTAGAAGTTGGGGGAAGGAGGCTAAGGCACAAGAAGCTTTGGGCACCGGTATGCCAGGGGCCATGGAAGGGTCACTAGTGGGCCAGGGCTAGGGAAGGGGCATTAGCGAGTGGGATACACCACAACGAGAGTGAAGATAAACCGAGAATAAGAAATTGGCAATGAGTGCACTGGTGTGCAAGTTGTATTACTTAACTTCTAAGAGAAGATAATGCCTCCAAAGACAAAGGCTTTTATCATTTAATATTGTGTTGCCTTGTTTTTTATTCCATACAACAATTAAAGACAAGTGATCAACAGATGGAAAGCCCAAAATTGGTAGAAAAAATATAATAATAAAATAAAGAAATAAATATATTTATGCTAGTGTTTCTAGAATTTTTGAAACCTTTGGAAATTTATTAGGACCTTTCCTTTTCATAATCAATTAAGGGAACTAAATTGGTTATGTAACCAATAAATGGATAAAGGAAGGTTGATCTCATAATTATGACTTTGTGGTAATACATTTTATTGAAAACATAAATTAGACCTCCCATTTTAAATGAAAACATAAAATAGAAAGTGAGAAAGGGAATTTTAATGAAACTATTTATTCCTTCCATAAATAAATGACAAGGAAAAGAATAAATGATAATATTAAATTTAGTAGGATTAATATTCAGATTAGGATAGTATTTAATATTTGGAAATCTGAAATGTAAACTAGGAATTTAAAAGTTAGTTTGAATTTTATATTTGGAACTTGAAAAGGAATGGAAAAGAATAAAGAAAAGAAAAGGTTAAAACCTTTCTGGGCCGAAACCATCCAATACTGTGCGGCCAATTCCAATTTTCCCATCCCGTGTGGCCTGCTCCGTCCACCTCCAGTGCTCCGCGCCACTGACAGGTTGGCCTCGCAGGTAAGCTACTCACCAGGTGCCGGCTACCCTGCGCGCGGAATTGGCCCCACCGGTCAGCCGTGGTCCTCCCTCCGCGCGGACCTGTCTCCTGTGCCCTCGCCCACCTACCGACCCTGACTCGCGAGA
Organism: Zea mays; assembly: GCF_902167145.1. Taxonomy (NCBI): domain Eukaryota; kingdom Viridiplantae; phylum Streptophyta; class Magnoliopsida; order Poales; family Poaceae; genus Zea; species Zea mays. Next base: position 124,480,583 of record NC_050096.1, on the reverse strand, counting down.
CCCGCACTGTCATCCCCTCCATCGCGCTTCACAACAGACCGCGCGCGAATGGCAGACCTTGCGCGGATCTCGGGTCGTTGCAACACCCTCACCGCATCCGTCTCAGTCATTCTGTATCCCCCGGGTATAAGTACTTCGGCTACCACAATCCCCCTCGTCATCAGCAGTCCGAGCTTGGAATCTGCCTTTGACGAGCGAAAAACGAAGCCGTTGCGCCTTCAACTCGTCGCCAACACCGGCGGTGATCTGGAATTGGGTTGGGGAGGTACGTGCTACCTCGTGGGTTGTGCTCCAGTGGGCAATCATACACGTATGGTGGTGGACTGCGGACAATTGCTCGTCGGAGGGCTGACGGGCATTTGAGTCAAGGTCGGTTGTATCATCAAACTACACCGTGGGTGAGTTGTGGTTCATACTCTTCGTCGTCGCCTACGCTTCGTGTAGCGCCGTTAGGTTTGATGTTTGGTGCTCTGTGTAGCGGGAGCATGGAACTCCGGGGTGCTCCCCGTCGGGTGCTCGGGCCGCGGCGCCGTCCTGGGATGCCAGGGGCAGATGAGCTCGCGACCGTTGATTTGAACTGGGCGGTGTTGGGGACTTGTTCTCAAATGCTATGAATCAAGAACAAGGCAACACAAAATGTTAAATATCAAAAGGCCCTCCGTCCTTCAAATCATTATTTCCCTTCGGACATAATGAATTTAGGACGAAGGTCATGAAGGACATACCTTCATGATCATGATAAAAAAAATGGAGAACATTCAAACAAAATATAGAAAGTGACACAATTATTGTAAACATTATTATTAATCTATATTAATCTATTTCTTATTTTTATTACTTGCTTGAACAAGAATAAATTGCAAGTATACCTTCGGCTTGAAGGAAAAGAGTACAGGCGTAACACAAAAGTGAATGTCAAGTCAGCGTGAACAGTACAAGGATACGGTTCACCTATTTATAGGCACGGGTCGCAGCCCATGCAAAATTACAATAATGCCCTTTACATTTATCAATAACCCTATAGTAATTCTTCGAGGTCTAGTTTGGCTTTTCATCTTTAAGTCGGTTCCCCTTTTCTGCTATCATGCCGAAGCTTTCCTGCGCACAGCTTCGTGATTATCTAGACCTTCGTCATAATCTTCTTTCGTCTCGTTCAGGCTTCGTCCTGACTGTGCTCTTGTATACTCATGATCCGATTCTGATGATACCTGCTCAAATATTTCACTTGGAAAACATTGTCAAATCATGTTTTTGAGGACCTTCAGAAGCCGAAGTCCCCCAACAGTAGCCCCTCGCAATATTAATTTGCTGGAATGATAAATTTATATTGCGACATGGACGAAGGCTTTGAGCCGAAGGTCCGAAAAAACACCTTCACTTTGCTAGAATAGCAACAGTCTTTGACAAGCGGGACCCTCCAGTTTTCGACATAATGGGCGTATAAATAGGGGCTCCCCACAATTTATTTGGCACTCTCTCTTGCCATCTGTTTTGCCTGCTCAAATAGTTTTCTGCCCACAAATATTTGGTTGCCTCCCTAGTTTTAAGCTTCGGAAGCGAGAGGCAAGAATTCCGAAGGGATGTCTGAGGATAAGAAGGTTGCTGCCGAAATGAAGCTGAGCCTTTCTGAAGAGATGCATCTGGGCTTTCTTGAGTCAATAGCAAAGACGAATACGGAGAAGATTACAAGGGAGATTTTAGAAGGTTTATCTGAAGATACTGGTGATAATGACAGTTATGATGCAGACAGTGGGGGTGAAGATTCCGAAGATCGACCATGGCGACCAAGCTATTCAGTCTTCGGAAAATCAACTATTGGGCAGAGTCACCTTGAAAACATGAGGGGGAGATATTTTCGAGATATGTCCATTGTGAGAGCAGATGCCGGAGAAAGAACTGTGCCGACTCCCGAAGATGATGAAGTCGTTATCTTCCGAAGCTTTTTAAAAGCTGGACTGTGATTCCCTATAAGCAAATTTGTGGTAGAAGTTCTGAAAATATATCAGGTTTACCTTCATCAACTTACCCCTGAAGCAATAATAAGGATGGGAATCTTCGTCTGGGCTGTGAAGAGTCAGGGCCTAGAGCCAAGTGCGAAAAGCTTTTGCAATATACATGAATTGTTATAAGAAACGAAGCCCTGGGGTAAAGAGCAATATCATAACAACTTTGGTTGCTACAACTTCGGTGCTCGCTCTGGATCAAGTTGTCCCGTGCCCACTTTTCGGAAGAGATGGCCCGGAGAATGGATGAAAGAATGGTTCTATGTAAAAAATTATTTGAAGGTTCGAGAAGATATTAAGGATATCATCATGTGCCCCATCTGGCAACGCTTCGGACTTCGGAAACCGAAGGTAGAAATGGATGAAGTAGCCGAAGAATGCCAACAAGCCTTCGGTGTAGTCTGTTCTTTTATTGGGACAAGGGATTTAATACAAGAACACATTGCCTTCAGAGTGTGGCCTCTTGCAGATAATTGGGAAATGCCGAAAGAAATTGTTAAAGAAACTGACGAAGGTGGGCTAGTCAGGCTAAAGTATACATTCAAGTACGGAGACAAGTTCGTTGAACCAGATGATGATTGGTTAAAGAGTATTGAGACTGTAAGTGATGAATTGCTTGGGGTATATTCGAAGACCGAATACACTGCATTGTCAGCGGCCTTCGAAGGCCGAAAAAAGAAAAGACTCAATCGAGTGTTTGATGCAGTCGGGTTTGTCTACCCCGACTATCGCTATCCAATACGGGGACAAAAAACAAAGGGCACAACTTCTGCAAAAGAAACAGCTACGGCTGTTTCTAGCGAGCCGGCGCCGAAGAGAAAAAGGATAAAAGTTCTCACACACCGGCCACGCTATATTGAACCAGCCACGGTGCCTGAGTTCACCGGTGATACCTCTTCGGCCACCGAGGCTAAAGAGCCAACCCTGCTGCAAGAAATCACAGAAATGGCCGAAGTGCCAGCGACAGAAAAGATGGAAGAATCAAAGACGGAAGAAGCGAAAGCATCAGCTGAGGGAGTGAAAATATCAGAAATTTTAAGTCCTTTAGAAGAAGTTGAAGCAGCAAAAATTAAAAAGGGGCCAACAGTAACCCCAAAAAGAAAAAGAATGGCTAATGTGTTAGATGTTTTGGAAACAATTAAACATCCAAGCACAACCCCAAAGAAGACTGCTGAAACTTCTGAGGCGCTTGCTGAAGTATCCGTTGCTAAAGCTCCGAAGCAACAGACTGAAGTTGAAACCGGGCCTTCAGAACCAACCAAGGTAATACCTTTGGAAGCAGAAGAAGCAAAATTTGCAAAGGCAACCGAAGAAATGAAAATGTTAGAGCCAACTTTGGTCGAAGAAATTGATACCGCTGCCCCCGAAGCATCTTCCAAAATATACGATTATATCGTGCGACATGCTTCGGGGAAAAAGTTATCGGAAGAAGAAGTTTTTGAAGCTAATCACTATGCCAAAGAATTGAAATATCCGAAGGGGGCATTAGTGTTCAATGGGACGAACGAAGAAGATTTCCTATACTACCTCCCAGACAACAAAGAATTATCCGTCTGCCGGGAGATGGCTAGAAGTATGGGGTTTCCGAAGCTCGAAGCTGGATTATGTGCTATGACGAAGGAGGATCTCGCGGATAGTCTTGCGTACAATAGCCTGAAGGTATGGAAATTGGGCGTTTGGAAATTTTATAATTCGTGCCTCATTCTTTTATTCTTATACCAGCTCTTTTACATATAGGGTTTAATTCTAAGCAACGCATTGAGAGCACAAAAGAATGTCGAAGACAAGAGTTATGAAATCGCGTTCAACAACCTACGATCAGAAGTTATTAAACTAAGAAACGAAGCTCTGGAAAAGGATAAAATTCTGCTCACATTGGTAGACAAGGTAAAAAAGGACGAAGCTGCCTCAAAGGCCCAGGCCGAAGCCCAAAAACGTGAAATTAAAGATCTTTAGAAACAGCTAGCTAGAGCTAAAGAAGAACGTATACTTGAAGAAACAAAACAAGAGCTTAGAGATCAATTGGCCAATCATTTAGAGATAAGTGTTAAGGAGCTTCGCGCATCCCAGAGAAAATGCTATGTTAAATCCATAGAATGCGTCAAGAAGATAAAATACAGCTTCGTCAGCGTTGGCGCATTCTCTAGTGAAGAGAATTTTTCAAGAGGCAATCCTGAAGGTCCAATGGAATGGATTAGTCACGAAGAAGAGGCCTTCGAGGAAATCCTGAATAGCCATGGTGACATATGCGCTTTTTCGGGTGCTAGAGGGATTGCTGTTGTTTTGGAGAAGAAAGGTTGCGAGCATGTAAGTTCCTTGGCGCAGTCCGAAGCTACCTTGTCTTCTGAAGACATTAAAGACCCCTCGCCCGAAGCAAGCATGGTCAGCGGGAAATTCTTCACCGATATCTGGGACAACGGCGGCCGAGAAATGGCGCAAGAAATTATTCAAAAGAGTGAAAAAGGCATCCACGATGCCAGAAAAGTAGCAGAAGCTTCGGAGAAAAGTACAGAACCTGAGGGGCAAATAGGTATTAATTAGTGGTTTTTATTATGTTGTAATTTTTAATTCCAGACTTTTTCGCGGTTTATAATAGTAATATAGCCGTATCTTCTCTTCCCTCAGAACCTGCTGAGGCATCTCCGGGCCCCCACCCGAAGGGGGACAATGAAATTAGAAAAATGGCTGAAGCCATTATGGACAAGGTTGTCGACCAGCTATTGAATGAAGCTGCAGAAATAGTGCTTAAGGAGGATTCAATGTTACTGTAGAAACATTTAGAACGTAACATGTGTAATATATTATAACTTTGAATGTAATATATAATCTATGGTTTAATTCTTTACGATGCATGAAATTTTGCATGCATACCATTTTTTGAGCCTTCGGCGAAAAAAAACATCTACCCTTCTTTTCATGCTTCGTGAAGAAAATCCTTTCTATATCACAAGAATTTGCTTACTTCTCTGATGAAAAATGCCCAAGCTTCGTGAAATATTTTCCGAAGCTATAAAAAAGTTTTGCGTGGCATCTCCAATGAGGCTACACTTCATCTCGATTTGTCTTGTGCCTTAACACAATTTTCTCTTTTCCAAAATATTCTCCGAAGACCAACACTGTATCCCCTTCTTGTTCCACATGCAATATGATGTATGATGCTTATGTTATGCAGAATGATGTGATGATGTTATGTTATGCAAAATGATATTTGTGCCGCAAATACATATCCCTGTAATAGAGCACACACACTTTTTATCTCAGCGCTGACTTTTCGCTGTAAGCCTCCCTTAGGAGCTTCTTCGCCTTTTACTTTCAGCGGAATCAGCGTTTATTTTTCGCTGTAAGCCTCCCTTAGGAGCTTCTTCGCCTTTTTACTTTCGGCGGAATCAGCGCTTATTTTTCGCTGTAGTTTTAGAAAACTTACTCTGCGTTCCCTTAGGAGCGACTTTTTACTGTTTCGAGGAATTTGTACTATGCCCGTTAGGACAAATGTTTGATAATACAAAGGTCCTTCATGCCACCATAAATTTGTATGCTTCGGCAAATCAAACCTATGGGAAAGACATATTTTTATTATGGTAATAGACGAAAATGTTACAAGAAATCGAAAAACGACAAAAGACACTTAAACTCCTCATAATTGTTTCTTACTAACAAAAAGGTAATACTGAATGTAAGAATGCGAAAGAACTGCTGTTGAAGTAGGATATTCATCAATAAATGTGCTTTGACTCTGGCATAGTGTTGTTGACTGTGCGAGCTTCGGACTCCTCTCTGAAATCGCTCTGAAGGTGAGTGTGCTGACTCCCTTCTGGCTGCTGTCCTCGCTGCGTCGGCGGCGGTGGTAGTGGATGCTGCCAAGATGCTTGGGGTTGGCTTGCCGAAGCGACAGAAGCAGCGGGGTGGTTGCCTACATATTCTGGAATATAAGGCGAATGATACGAAGCAGTATGCATGACCTGCTTCGGCTGACTTTGTTGCGCAGCTGCTTCTGCTATCTCCTTCTGTTTGTGGATGGTAACGTGACACATCCTGGTGGTATGGCCCTTATCTTCACCACAGAATAGACAATAAATTTTTCTAGGCTGATCTCCAAACCTTCCCCCGAAGCCCCTAGCGCCTCTGCTCCTTGGCGCTGGCGGCCGAAAAGAACTTTGCTGCTGGCCCGAAGCTTGTGAAGAATATTGTGGCCTTTGCTGCTGACTCCCTCGATCATCAGTTTGAGCAGAGTTATGAATTGACCTAACGTGCCTCGGGTGAAATCTTCCTCCGAAGCCCCTGGTCATTTTAGAGAACCTGAATGCTTCCTCCCTTCTTTGGCGGAAGTCATTGTCAGCTCGAATGTATTCGTCCATCTTTTGGAGTAGCTTCTCCAACGTTTGTGGTGGCTTCCTGGCAAAGTACTGCGCTGAAGGTCCCGGCCGAAGCCCCTTAATCATGGCCTCAATGACAATTTCATTGGGCACTGTTGGCGCTTGTGCCCTCAGACGTAGAAACCTTCGGACGTACGCCTGGAGGTATTCTTCGTGGTCCTGGGTACACTGAAATAAAGCTTGAGCAGTGACTGGCTTCGTTTGAAACCCTTGGAAGCTAGTTATCAGCATATCCTTCAACTTCTACCAAGAAGTGATTGTCCCTGGCCGAAGAGAAGAGTACCAGGTCTGAGCAACGCTCTTGATGGCCATGACAAAAGATTTTGCCATGACTGCCGTATTGCCACCATACGAAGATATGGTTGCTTCATAGCTCATCTGGAATTGTTTCGGGTCTGTATGACCGTCATACATGGGGAGCTGGGGTGGCTTGTAAGACTGTGGCCATGGTGTAGCCTGCAATTATGTTGAGAGAGGAGAAGCATCATCAAAAGAAAAGTTTCCATGATGGAAATCTTCATACCAGTCATCCTCATTGTGGAAGCCTTCCTGATGGAGCTCTCTGCGTGGAGGCCTTCGGCTTTGATCATCTTGAACAAGATGACGAACCTCTTTAGAAGCTTCGTCTATCTGTCTCTGAAGATCAACTAGACGAGCCATCTTCTCCTTCTTGCGCTGCACCTGTTGCTGAAGGATCTCCAGGTTTTGGATCTCCTGATCCAGGTCATCCTCCGGAGGTGTTGGACTAACAGCCTTCCTCTTCTGGCTTCGGGCCTCTCTTAGAGAAAGGACGTCCTGATTGGGATCTAGCGGCTATAAAGTACCAGCCCCTGTCGCTGAAGGTTTTTTCGGCGGCATGACGAAGGTGATGCTTGCCGAAAGTGTTTAAGACTCAAAAAATGGAAGTGAGTTCACCGGAGGTGGGCGCCAATGTTGGGGACTTGTTCTCAAATGCTATGAATCAAGAACAAGGCAACACAAAATGTTAAATATCAAAAGGCCCTTCGTCCTTCAAATCATTATTTCCCTTCGGACATAATGAATTTAGGACGAAGGTCATGAAGGACATACCTTCATGATCATGATAAAAAAATGGAGAACATTCAAACAAAATATAGAAAGTGACACAATTATTGTAAACATTATTATTAATCTATATTAATCTATTTCTTATTTTTATTACTTGCTTGAACAAGAATAAATTGCAAGTATACCTTCGGCTTGAAGGAAAAGAGTACAGGCGTAATGCAAAAGTGAATGTCAAGTCAGCGTGAAGAGTACAAGGATACTGTTCACCTATTTATAGGCACGGGTCGCAGCCCATGCAAAATTACAATAATGCCCTTTACATTTATCAATAACCCTATAGTAATTCTTCGAGGTCTAGTTTGGCTTTTCATCTTTAAGTCGGTTCCCCTTTTCTGCTATCATGCCGAAGCTTTCCTGCGCACAGCTTCGTGATTATCTAGACCTTCGTCATAATCTTCTTTCGTCTCGTTCAGGCTTCGTCCTGACTGTGCTCTTGTATACTCATGATCCGATTCCGAAGATACCTGCTCACATATTTCACTTGGAAAACATTGTCAAATCATGTTTTTGAGGACCTTCAGAAGCCGAAGGCCCCCAACAGGCGGCTACGATTAGATCAACGTGACTGTTTCGCTAGGGCATGGCTTGTCCATTGGATTCAAGATGTATGGATAGGATTGGATCTAGTGAATTTAAAATCCTGACCGTCGATCGAAAAGTGTGCGGCCAGGGATAGATCCAGGCACTTTAACATCTGGTCCGTGGATCGCTTGATGGGCGGTCTAAATTGTATACTGGATGGGTATAGTCAGCTTTTAATCTGCGTCATTGAATCAGATCGGGCGACCGAGATTTCAAGGTACACATTTCACGGTGGAGTTTTGCATAAGAGTCACGCGGGTTATTATAAATCAACCCGCAGCCCTGTCGTGTCAAAAGAAATTCTAACCAAGCCCGAGATTTTATAGATTAGACCCTAGGGAATTCATAAATGGTGTCCCAGTCCATAAGTATTTGTGTACTAATGAAATTAATTCGAAAATTGTTTTTTATTACCAAGGTAATTCTAAAAACATAAAAAATGCATAACTAGCTCATTTTAAATCCTTTTTGATCCATTCCAATTGCATTAGTCTCATAATAATATTCTTCATCATCTACTTCATTATCTAATAACTCTGTATTACCATAAAACCTGTGGTTAAAATCTTGTACCTTATTTGTTTATAATAGACACTTAAATCTTCAGAAAACCATAACTTTATAACTGTAACTCCGAATTTAGTGATTCTCGAACCCACGATCTTGTAGCATCGCGTAGAATATTATTAAGAAGTTTGTTCTTATGTTTGGTGTGATGTTAATTTTACGTATACCATGTTTGTTTGTATTGCTACGAATAGCAGTTAGGTCACGAGAATCTGAAGATCATCCTGGTGCCTACAATCTCGAGTCCGAGGCAAGTTGTGCCCTTGATCACTCCTTTTTACCTAATAATGTTCGCTGTTAATCACTATGACATGCTCAGGTTAATTTGATGGGACCTAATAGGTTTCCCTAACATTGTTTATCCCCCACCTTGCAAACAGATGAATTATTGGGTAGATTTGCTATTGCTCTACCTGGTTTTTGGAAACTAATGTTTTATTATGATCATGTTCTAATTATGTTGTTGTTTAATTATTGTTCATGATAAGTGTTGGAACTTGCTCTCAACTGCAAGGAGGCCAACAAGGGTGAACAGTGGTGACAACAGGATTACGTGCTAGGAGGCAATAGCTCTGTTAATCTAGCCTCTCACGGGCACTATGCGGGGGTATTTATAGGTATCTGAGTGCCCAGCGCCTTGTGTTAAGGACGCATGTGCCCTCAGACACCTAGTTTATCCCCAGAATATTCCCATAAAGCAGGGTTACAAGCTGTAATTACAAGAATGCCTTTACAAATTAGGCCCGTAACACAAAGGCGGCCACGCAGGGCCCGTTACAATGGGCCAGATCACACGTGGGCCTCAGAGCTGGACGAGGCCGCGCCGCGGGATGACGTCGCCGCAGGCCTTCGTCTGGTGCCGAATGGAGCGAAGGGTGTCCCTGCCCGTTTTGTCTCTGTCAGACCAGCGACTGCAGCAAAGGCCTCGAGCGAAGGGTGGCGTCTTTGCCTTCGCCCCAACATTTGCCCTCCGAGGGACCAGTTCGACAAAGTCACCTGGTGCCGAAGACGTCGCTAGATGGCGGAGACGCTGCCCTCGCTCGAATTGGTTCCGCGGGGGTTTTTGATGTGACCGTTGATGGACGGCGTACTGTTGGATTGCGGGTTTCCCGAAGCGCCGCGCCCTGTCGGATTGCGGGTTTCCCGAAGAGCCGCGCCCTGCCTATAAAAGGGGGCGGGGGTCGGCGCTTTTTGAACTTTGCCTTCCGCGCTCCGCGAAAACCCTAGCCGCCCGCCGTCTTGCTGCTCGTCTGCCCGCCGCGCTCTTGCTCGCTGGAGATCTGGCTCGAGTGAAGCAGACCGCCCGCCGCCACCGACGGTACGTAGCAATGCCGTCCTCTTCTTCTTCCGCTGCCACTACACCGCCGGCCGCCGCCTCGTCTGAGGAGACGTTGAGTAGCTTGATGGTGGAGGAGTTGCGCGCCGGCAACTCTGTTGATTTTGGTGTGTCGCGGATGACGTCAGCCCGCATTGAAGATATGCAGCGGTTGGGCTACTTTGGCGGCGGAGTTGCTCGTGCTCCAGGGACGGAGGAAGTCCCTGAGCCGGAGGGTGAGTTGGTCGTTTTCGAGGCGTTCTTCGCCGCCGGTCTCCGCTTGCCTGCGCACCGGTTTGTTGGCGAAGTCCTGCGTAGATTCAACATTCAAATACATCAGCTGACACCGAATGCCGTGGTGGCACTGTCGAAGTATGTCGGGGCGACGACTTCGTACGGCGGACAGCCGTCGGTTGAAGTTTTTGCGAAGTATTATTGTTTGCACTGGCAGAAGAGGATGATTGGGGACGAGGTTGCCCAGTTCGGGTCATGTACATTCACGCCGAAGACTGGCAAGACCACAATGCAAGTAGTGGAGTTGGTTCCGTGCGCCCGCAACAAGTGGGGCAATTGGAATGAATTTTGGTTTTACGCTGCTGAGGGTACTGTCGAAGGCCATGAGGGACTCCCCGTGTCTGAGATGTGCTCTCATTATTACTCTGCGTATCCGCCCTTTGAAGTGGCAGAGGAGGATGCAGACGAAGGGGCCCTTCGGTGCGCCGCCGGTCAGAGCAGTGGGCGTGATTTAGTTGAAGAGTTCGTGGCGTACGGGGTGTGGCCATTGGCGCATGGCTGGGCGTTGGGCGAAGTGTGCCCTTGCCAGATGCCTTTTCATGGAGGAAGGGAGGTGCGAAGTCCTGCCTTCGCACTGAATCTGCGAAACCGCGACCCGGCCGCCTTTGTGCGCGATGCGGAGGACGGGGCGGTGCGGCTCGTGGGACGTTACGTGCCGAGGACGGAAGGCCAGCGCAGCTTTGATATCCGTGGGTCGAATGACCGTTTGAACAGGGTCTTCGAATTAAATCAATTGTCGTACGACGGCTATCCTGGTCAAGACGAAGCGGACCGCCGTGGGAAGAAGCCGGTGGTGGAGGCTGGAGACGACCCTGCGCTAGCGGTCGCCCCTTCCTCAAAAAAGAGAAAATTAGGTACTGCGATGGGAGGACTTGGGGTGTCTGATAGTTTTGCTAGAGAGTTGATGAGGACGTGTGCGGCCCCGGGGGAAAGGATGTCTTCGCCCGAGCTCCGGGAGTCTTCGGCTCGGATGCTGAGGGTTACCGGGGGTTGCTGGCCTAGGAATGTTCCTATCCCCTGCGCGGCTGACGAGGACTGTTTTACATCTCGTATGGTTTGTCAGTGGAGAGTTTTTCCTTACGGGCGGAATATTGGTGCTGTTGTGTGGGCAGTGATGGACAAGGATCGCCAAGGGGCGGCGCAAAAACGCCAGGCGGCTGTCAGGCTGCATGAAGCTAGGCCGAAGCGGCAGCGGGGGGCTGCGAAGGCTGCGGCCTTGTCACACCCGGGTTTTAGGGGCACCAAGACCCGGGCGCGAACATAAACACCAGATATGCTGGGACCAAGTCTCACACATATGATGTATAGTGGCACAGGATCGAATGTCACATCTTTATATATAACAGGAGTTCTATACCAAATAAATAATTACATTATAAGGAGACAACGGTCCAGCAACCCAAAGTTGACTGGGAGACGACGGCCTAGACCTCTCACGAACACATCGCAGCATCCTCCAAGCGCCTCATCCTGCGGTACCTGTTCTTGACCTGTGGGGGGGTGTGAGACAGCAAGAGTGAGCTCACATACGTTCATCGCTCAACAAGTTGTGGGGAATAATGTGCATGAACTCGCCAAAGGTGGGAGCTCACGTGAAGTGTAAGGCTTACCAAAGAGGATGGTTAGAGCTGAGCATTGCTTTTAAAGTTGGTCAAAATTTTATTAGCAATTACTAAGTATAAGTAAATACCAACCCAATTAAATAGTAGAACAAAAGTAACAACATCACCTATACAACATCACCTGCGATGCAATGCATATGACAAATTGAGTTTAATTCCATAATTTAATCATGTGAGGGTCCGAGCTGCTCATGACCGTGAGCACGGCTAGTATACCAGTTTTACACTCTGCAGAGGTGGCGCATCTTTACCCACAAGTCATGTTACCCATCTGCCAAGGGATCGCGACTTCCCATACACCTCTACCGAGGAGGCGAGGCAGGGTAACACTACGAGGCCTTTACAAAGTTCCACTAGCTTCAGAAAACCCGCTACAGTTTATAGGAAGCTCCAATGCAGGAATTCCCTTGCAGGACCGCCATCGCAGCAAAATCCTCCCGAGGGCCTCCCTACACTGACCACTCCCCTACTGCCCTTGCCCCTTTCGGGTAAGGTAGTCCTCCACTAGCTTTCCTAATTAATCAGCCAAGGGCGTCCCATTATACCCTTGTGGTAGCACTGTTTTCCCGGGTGGTCGCTCCATGTTCCAATTAACATAATGATCTTATCATGAACGATAAATAACAACGGATAACAAAAGTATAATCATGAGTAATGTATCTTCATACCCAAAACCACATAAAGCACTAGCAAGTACTACCCAAAAAGTTCAGTGGTAACAAGGTATACAGATAATCAAACTAGGGTAACCTATTGGGTCCCATCAAAATTAACCTATGCAGATCATTATGATTAATCAGAACATGAGTAGGTAAAAAGAAGTGATCCAGGGCACAACTTGCCTGAGACTTGAGATTCCAGGTACCAGGATGATCTTCAGGTGACTCGTGACCTCACGCTAGTCGTAGCAATACAAACAAACATTGTATAGGCAAAATTAACATTACACCAAACATAAGAATAAATTGTATAACAATGATCTACGCGTTGCTACGAGATCGTGGGTTCGAGAATCGCTAAAATCAGAGCTACAGTTATGAAGTTAGGGTTTTTCCCGAAGATCCACGTGGTTAACTATTAAACTATATTATAAATTAGTTAATATACATCATATGAGAGAATATACCCTAAATAATTAATTTATCTTTAATATAGCTTATAACTTTATTTTGAAAATCACATCGTATTAAAATCATAGTTACAGATATATCATCCTTGGTTAGTAAAATAATTCTGCTACTCAAAAGGGTAAACAAAATTCTAACTATAAAAGTGTGTGACATGACTCGATGAATGCTACTAATGCGTAGGAAATTTTATCGCAAAACTATAGCAACTTGAACGGGTCAAATCGGAGTTAAAACGAATTAAATATGAATTAAACAAGTTTTAGATTTATTTGAATACTAAAAACCAATTTTCTTTATTATTTTTGAATTCCTAAGGGTTGTGGACTACGGACACAAAACTCCAGAAGTCCAGGGTCTAAACTGCGAAAAACAGGGCCTGTTGGTATTGATTTTATAACTTTAGGGGACAGCGGGTTCTAATTCATAAAAGTACGGGGACGTTTTAGCAAAGTTGTCAGCCGAAGGGGTATGGAGCACCCAGAGCCATTGGATTGTTCATGCATGGCGCAGATTAGATTGTGCCCACATCCAAGCGGTATGCACCAGGGACCGCGGGATCCACAATCAACGGCACCAATCCTAGAATATGCAGATTAACACCCACTCGCCAGATCCCTGATCGACGGTCCCGATCAAAACTTGTGAAGAGGTACGTCATCACTTAATCACGACCGCACACAACTGGATCGACGACTAGGATGAATCTGCCCAGAACGTTATTTCGCAACAAATCGTGATCGTTCAATCACGATCTGGCGGCTCGCTCACTCATCTTCCACACGACAGCTAGGGTCTCTGGTTCACCCCCAACCGTGGCGGCGATACTCGCCGGAGAAGCTCTACCCGGCGGCCCAGAGCTTGATTCCCCACATCAACTACCTCTACACGTTACTGCATTCAAAGCGAATCCACGGAAAGGGTTCTTACGAGAACTTGTCGCATGGAGACCATTGCCCATGGCGGTGTGCAGCCCGATGGTGGTGCCCAAGAACCGATGAGCAATTTCCACCGCTCCAATAACCGATCCATTCCACCGAGCCCACGGTCGACACCATCACCCACCAGCGATGCTCCCTTGCCCGACCATGTGCACCGAACGACGACGCGAGCGCGTTTCCAGAGCGGCGGCGGCGATTTCCGAATCTCCCTCCTCCCTGTTTTCCTGGCCTGATTGTGGCCGCAGCCCGTCTCGCCCGCACTGTTCCGGCGAGCGCGACCAAACGCCCAGCTGATTTACGGTGGGATGCGGAGAGAAGGTCACGGTGATGGGGTTTTTTATACCCAGGTTCTGGTGAAACAACCTGCCCAGAAACCACGGTGGCCACGCGCGACGGACTCGGCCTCCCCCGCGCGGAATCTGCGGGGTTTGTTGAGCTCCACGCGCGCACGGCTGTTTCGGTGAGAAGGAAAGAGATGACGCGCGGGCCCCACATGGAAGTGTCTCAAAAGAAAAGGAAAAGGAAGGTGCGTAGAGTGGGCTGGCGCGCGGATGAGCCGAGTGGCCCGCGCAGGAGAGTCCGCTGTTGGGCCGACCTGAGTGAAATCGGCCCGCGCAGTGTCTTTTTCTTTTTTTTCTGTTTCTTTTCCTTTTAATTTCTAGAATGCAAATTTGAATTCCATTCCGATTGTGAACTTTGTACCTAGATTCAAATGTACAAATTGGACAAACAAGTATGGAAGGAATTTATTTATATATTTATTTTCTTCATTTTGTATAGTATTTTCCTTCTCAAATTCTAATATTGTACCCTTTGGGTTAAAATTCAAGTAAAAGTTGAATTTAAATTTGATTTGAATGCGCAAGAAAAAGTTCAGCATGATGCAAATAATAATTATGTATTTGATTAGTTCTTTTATCCTTGCTTCAAAACATATAATTCTATACGGAATACTTCGCACACTATCCATCCTTTTAGAAAACACTTTTGAATAGAAAACTTGTATACAAATTATATGTTCGAGATAAATAATCTCTTAGTACATAAAATCTTTTTTTTCTTAATTAAGAAACATTCAAGTTAGGAGATGTGACTTCAAAAGTTTTGAAAGAAGAGATAAAAAATATTCTAACTCAAAATCTTTGGAAAATTTTACATAATTCTTGAAATGGGATTTTTGAGGTGTTACAAATCCTACCCCCTTAAAAATAATCTCGTCCTCGAGATTAGTAGAAAAGGGAGGCAACCAGTTTGGTTTAGGAATTAAAAGTTTTGTTTCAAGTTTTTTTTATACTCGCTAGTAGATGATTTGGAAAATATAGATATATATGTCTAGCCATCTATTATGTGAGATGAGGTACGATTATGGCAAGTATAGGTTGTGGCAAGGAAGAGTATAATAAGGAAAGAGTTCATCCAGAACTGTGGGTCTTGATTCCGCTGGCGATTCAACTTGATCTTTGAAGACTTTAGTTGGTGCTTATCCTTTCTTGATGATGTTGATCCTCTTCGGTCTTCGTTCTTGAAGTTGTTATCCAAATTAGGGATATGTGGTTAAGGCAGTTTCGTAGGTAAACAAAATAGGTTAGGAGGTGGTTATGAGTTAAATAAGTTTAAGCAGAATCTGTCTTGTTGTTTTGCTTTTAGGTCGGGTTAGGTAGGTTATGCAACCCAACATGTAGGTCAGGTTGGTTGTATACGACCAGGTTAGTACAGGGCACCAATTTTAGGTTAAAACAAGACTATAGAAGTAGAGTCTAATCTATTTCACCAAGATTAACTAACATATTAGATAACTCACTTTAGATTGGATCGTATTAGATTAGATGGGATCTAGATTAGAGCGTTTAAGATATGAGGTCAGTTAGATCTATTAAGATAAGATAACATCTTTTCAAGATGAGATGAATCTATTAAGGTAAGAGTGTATCTTTTAAGATAAGATGGATCTATTGAGATTAGATAGATTTTTTTTTAATGAGGGACAATCTAAGTTTGATTAGTTATATATATATATGCCTAAGTATATGTAGATGCAATTGTGGACATTACTCCACAACTCATCACACTCAATCAAAGATCCAAATCAGACAAGTGTCATAAGAACAAACACTCAAGCGTATAGATATCTATAAAAATAGTTTTGTTTTTGTTCCTATGAATAGGTCTTCTATTCTTAGAAGTCACTTTAGGCACCGGATTTCAAAGTGTGAAATCCACATTTGTCTTTAGAAGGAAAAGGTAAGAATAATCAGAGTAAAGCAGAAATAGATGAGAAAAGATTTAAGAAAAGTATAGAAAAGAATCAGAGTAGCAGAGGTAAGTAGATAATGGTTGTCCAGTTCTATCTAGGTTTCGTCCTACAGTCAACATTCCTCTGATACCACTTCTGTCACACCCGGGTTTTAGGGGCACCAAGACCCGGGCGCGAACATAAACACCAGATATGCTGGGACCAAGTCTCACACATATGATGTATAGTGGCACAGGATCGAATGTCACATCTTTATATATAACAGGAGTTCTATACCAAATAAATAATTACATTATAAGGAGACAACGGTCCAGCAACCCAAAGTTGACTGGGAGACGACGGCCTAGACCTCTCACGAACACATCGCAGCATCCTCCAAGCGCCTCATCCTGCGGTACCTGTTCTTGACCTGTGGGGGGGGTGTGAGACAGCAAGAGTGAGCTCACATACGTTCATCGCTCAACAAGTTGTGGGGAATAATGTGCATGAACTCGCCAAAGGTGGGAGCTCACGTGAAGTGTAAGGCTTACCAAAGAGGATGGTTAGAGCTGAGCATTGCTTTTAAAGTTGGTCAAAATTTTATTAGCAATTACTAAGTATAAGTAAATACCAACCCAATTAAATAGTAGAACAAAAGTAACAACATCACCTATACAACATCACCTGCGATGCAATGCATATGACAAATTGAGTTTAATTCCATAATTTAATCATGTGAGGGTCCGAGCTGCTCATGACCGTGAGCACGGCTAGTATACCAGTTTTACACTCTGCAGAGGTGGCGCATCTTTACCCACAAGTCATGTTACCCATCTGCCAAGGGATCGCGACTTCCCATACACCTCTACCGAGGAGGCGAGGCAGGGTAACACTACGAGGCCTTTACAAAGTTCCACTAGCTTCAGAAAACCCGCTACAGTTTATAGGAAGCTCCAATGCAGGAATTCCCTTGCAGGACCGCCATCGCAGCAAAATCCTCCCGAGGGCCTCCCTACACTGACCACTCCCCTACTGCCCTTGCCCCTTTCGGGTAAGGTAGTCCTCCACTAGCTTTCCTAATTAATCAGCCAAGGGCGTCCCATTATACCCTTGTGGTAGCACTGTTTTCCCGGGTGGTCGCTCCATGTTCCAATTAACATAATGATCTTATCATGAACGATAAATAACAACGGATAACAAAAGTATAATCATGAGTAATGTATCTTCATACCCAAAACCACATAAAGCACTAGCAAGTACTACCCAAAAAGTTCAGTGGTAACAAGGTATACAGATAATCAAACTAGGGTAACCTATTGGGTCCCATCAAAATTAACCTATGCAGATCATTATGATTAATCATAACATGTGTAGGTAAAAAGAAGTGATCCAGGGCACAACTTGCCTGAGACTTGAGATTCCAGGTACCAGGATGATCTTCAGGTGACTCGTGACCTCACGCTAGTCGTAGCAATACAAACAAACATTGTATAGGCAAAATTAACATTACACCAAACATAAGAATAAATTGTATAACAATGATCTACGCGTTGCTACGAGATCGTGGGTTCGAGAATCGCTAAAATCAGAGCTACAGTTATGAAGTTAGGGTTTTCCCGAAGATCCACGTGGTTAACTATTAAACTATATTATAAATTAGTTAATATACATCATATGAGAGAATATACCCTAAATAATTAATTTATCTTTAATATAGCTTATAACTTTATTTTGAAAATCACATCGTAGTAAAATCATAGTTACAGATATATCATCCTTGGTTAGTAAAATAATTCTGCTACTCAAAAGGGTAAACAAAATTCTAACTATAAAAGTGTGTGACATGACTCGATGAATGCTACTAATGCGTAGGAAATTTTATCGCAAAACTATAGCAACTTGAACGGGTCAAATCGGAGTTAAAACGAATTAAATATGAATTAAACAAGTTTTAGATTTATTTGAATACTAAAAACCAATTTTCTTTATTATTTTTGAATTCCTAAGGGTTGTGGACTGCGGACACAAAACTCCAGAAGTCCAGGGTCTAAACTGCGAAAAACATGGCCTGTTGGTATTGATTTTATAACTTTAGGGGACAGCGGGTTCTAATTCATAAAAGTACGGGGACGTTTTAGCAAAGTTGTCAGCCGAAGGGGTATGGAGCACCCAGAGCCATTGGATTGTTCATGCATGGCGCAGATTAGATTGTGCCCACATCCAAGCGGTATGCACCAGGGACCGCGGGATCCACAATCAACGGCACCAATCCTAGAATATGCAGATTAACACCCGCTCGCCAGATCCCTGATCGACGGTCCCGATCAAAACTTGTGAAGAGGTACGTCATCACTTAATCACGACCGCACACAACTGGATCGACGACTAGGATGAATCTGCCCAGAACGTTATTTCGCAACAAATCGTGATCGTTCAATCACGATCTGGCGGCTCGCTCACTCATCTTCCACACGACAGCTAGGGTCTCTGGTTCACCCCCAACCGTGGCGGCGATACTCGCCGGAGAAGCTCTACCCGGCGGCCCAGAGCTTGATTCCCCACATCAACTACCTCTACACGTTACTGCATTCAAAGCGAATCCACGGAAAGGGTTCTTACGAGAACTTGTCGCATGGAGACCATTGCCCATGGCGGTGTGCAGCCCGATGGTGGTGCCCAAGAACCGATGAGCAATTTCCACCGCTCCAATAACCGATCCATTCCACCGAGCCCACGGTCGACACCATCACCCACCAGCGATGCTCCCTTGCCCGACCATGTGCACCGAACGACGACGCGAGCGCGTTTCCAGAGCGGCGGCGGCGATTTCCGAATCTCCCTCCTCCCTGTTTTCCTGGCCTGATTGTGGCCGCAGCCCGTCTCGCCCGCACTGTTCCGGCGAGCGCGACCAAACGCCCAGCTGATTTACGGTGGGATGCGGAGAGAAGGTCACGGTGATGGGGTTTTTTATACCCAGGTTCTGGTGAAACAACCTGCCCAGAAACCACGGTGGCCACGCGCGACGGACTCGGCCTCCCCCGCGCGGAATCTGCGGGGTTTGTTGAGCTCCACGCGCGCACGGCTGTTTCGGTGAGAAAGAAAGAGATGACGCGCGGGCCCCACATGGAAGTGTCTCAAAAGAAAAGGAAAAGGAAGGTGCGTAGAGTGGGCTGGCGCGCGGATGAGCCGAGTGGCCCGCGCAGGAGAGTCCGCTGTTGGGCCGACCTGAGTGAAATCGGCCCGCGCAGTGTCTTTTTCTTTTTTTTTCTGTTTCTTTTCCTTTTAATTTCTAGAATGCAAATTTGAATTCCATTCCGATTGTGAACTTTGTACCTAGATTCAAATGTACAAATTGGACAAACAAGTATGGAAGGAATTTATTTATATATTTATTTTCTTCATTTTGTATAGTATTTTCCTTCTCAAATTCTAATATTGTACCCTTTGGGTTAAAATTCAAGTAAAAGTTGAATTTAAATTTGATTTGAATGCGCAAGAAAAAGTTCAGCATGATGCAAATAATAATTATGTATTTGATTAGTTCTTTTATCCTTGCTTCAAAACATATAATTCTATACGGAATACTTCGCACACTATCCATCCTTTTAGAAAACACTTTTGAATAGAAAACTTGTATACAAATTATATGTTCGAGATAAATAATCTCTTAGTACATAAAATCTTTTTTTTCTTAATTAAGAAACATTCAAGTTAGGAGATGTGACTTCAAAAGTTTTGAAAGAAGAGATAAAAAATATTCTAACTCAAAATCTTTGGAAAATTTTACATAATTCTTGAAATGGGATTTTTGAGGTGTTACAGGCCTCCGGCGGAGGCAAGCCGCCGCTGGCAGCGAAGTCGGGCGCCTCTGCACCTAGCAAGGCGCCGGAGGCAACGGCGGGCGCCGGAGGCTCCAAATCATCGAAGGTGGTGCCGCCGACCAGCGGAGTGGCGGAGGCTTCGAAGGCGACCCGAGCGTTGCCGTTGTCGGGCAAACGTGTTGCCGACTTCGGCACCGATATTACTGTGGACGACTATCTTGGCGGTAAGTCGTTGGCTTATTATTATTATTATTATTGTTATTATTATTTTTTTAATTCGTTGATGCGTTGCAGGGTCGGACGAGGGCCAGCTTGCTATAGTTGCGCCTGGCGCGGCGATCGCGACGGCTGCCATAGTGCCGAAAGCGAGGGGCGAGGCTCTTGGCACCGGAGGCGAGGTGTCAGCCCTCGCGGTGGTCAGGGACGAGGCGGGCGCAGCGACCCGCCGGCTGAAGGGAGTGACGGAGGCGCTGAGTCAGGTCCGCTGAGCTATACTCTCTCCCCCACCTCTTTCTTTTGGGGCAACGGCCTTACGTGTGCTCTGCAGGTGGCTGACTTCGCCAACCGTACTGCGTCGGGGGCCCTCACGGCAGCTGTGTCTGCCGAAGTCGAGAGACTTCGGACGCAACATGCTGACGCTGTCCGTGAGAAATCGGCCTCCGACAGCAAGTGCAGTAAGCTGACGGACAAGGTGGCCGCCCTGGAGAGGGAGAAGGCTGACCTTCGGCGCCAACTGGCGGCGAAGAGGAGGGAGGCCAACGAGGACATCGCCAAGGAGCAGGCTGCGCAGGCGGAAGCCAAACTGGCGCGGGAGGAGGGCAATCTTGCCAAGGAGCTCGCCGAACATCTGCAGGAGCGGCTCACCGCCCTAGAGAACCGCACGAAGGGGGCCGAGGCCGCGATGCGTGCGGAGGCTGAACGGACGCGCGCGCAGCTTATGGATACATATCGTGAGCTGGGTGCGCGGACCGGTGACTTCGAGGTGCCGGACCGAGAGCCCGGGCTTCGTTGTCTACAATGGGTGCAGGAGGAGCTGCAGGAACTCCCCACTGTCGTGGGGGGGTTTATGTCGTACGCCTCCCTGGTCACCTGCGAGGGGGCGATGAACGCACTCTCCCGCGAAGGGTGCCGGCACTTCGAGGTCTTCGACCAGGCAGATGAAGATTTTGAGCGGGATGTCTACAAGGTCGAAGACCCCGTCGTGAAGGAATCCGCCGGGGCCCTCTATGACCGGATGTGGGGTCCGCACGGTCGGAAGGTGGTCAGGGAGCGGGCCGAGACTGCGAGGGCTCAGGTAAGGTTGTTGTTTGTTTGGCGTTTGTTGTATGCGGGCTGTGCGTGTGTTTGCTGAATTTTGTGTGTTTTGTCTCAGGCGACGCGTGGCGAGCGGGTGGACGACTTCGGGGCGCTGAACAGCGCGCTGCCTGACCCGAAGTCGACCCCTGCGGAGGCCGCGTCTGGGGTCGCCCTGGAGCCAACCCCGGAGACCGCGGCGATCGTGACGGCTGCCCCCACATCTGCTGCGACCGGCGAAGACCTGCCCCCAAAGGTGGCCGAAGGCGCCCCTGATGCCCCCGCGGCTGCTGCGTCGAGTGCTGAAGATCCCGCGGCGGAGGCGGCGGAAACGACGGCGGAAGCGGCGGCGGAGGCAACGACGGAGCTCCCGCAGCGTCAGGGCCTTCGCAGGTGGCGTAGTGGGTGTATAGGGTTGGGGAATTTTGGATATTTTGCTGAATTTTGGTTGCTGCGCAGGTTCAAGATTTTGGGCCTGCGCACGCAACCGCTACCACTGAAATTTTGGCGGCTTCGACCGCGGAAGGTGGTAATGGATTTGGTGAATCTGCATCTGAGTTTTTTGATTTTACTGACTCTGGGAGCTCGGTTGAGTGGACTGAGGAGTCGTCGGAGGAGGACTTGGATTATTTTGCGGCCTTGGATGTGGCTGCGGCGGAGGCTACGCCATACGCCGCGGGCGCGCCAGACGTGCCAGGCACTAGCACCGGGCGCCGACGACGAAGGGCGGTTGCGAAGCGTAGGGTTAGCACGGAGGAAGGGGCTCGGCTTCGTGTGAGTAGGGCTGGTCGGCAAGAACTGTTGTCTTTGCCGGCCGCCGCGAGTACAGGGGAAGGGGAACTGCGAAGTCTTTTTGCGGGTGAGGAGCTTAGGATAATGTTATTTAATTATAGGGAGATGAGAATTATTCCTAAGGTTGAGCCGATGTAGAGTGTGGCGCCCTCGCATGTATATGTGTAAAGGCTTGTACGATGAGGTTGTGTGCCCTCGCTTGCCTGTGCCTGCGAAGGCATTGTGTGCTTTGTCTGGTATATTTTGCTATGCTATGCTGGTGTGACAGTCTTCGCGGTAGAATTCGGCTTTTCCGTATTTGTTGTGCTAGTCCGGCTGCACCCTTAGGCGACTTCTGCGCGGATAGTCCTCGAGGTGGACTTCGGTTTTTGCGCACTTGTTGTGCTAGTCCGGCTGCACCCTTAGGCGACTTCTGCGCGGATAGTCCTCGCGGTGGACTTCGGTTTTTGCGCACTTGTTGTGCTAGTCCGGCTGCACCCTTAGGCGACTTCTGCGCGGATAGTCCTCGCTGTGGACTTCGGTTTTTGCGCACTTGTTGTGCTAGTCCGGCTGCACCCTTAGGCGACTTCTGCGCGGATAGTCCTCGTGGTGGACTTCGGTTTTTGCGCACTTGTTGTGCTAGTCCGGCTGCACCCTTAGGCGACTTCTGCGCGGATTTGTCGCACGCGAGGGTGGCTAGCGCTTAGCCTCGCGGTGACCTTGAGTTGGTCGAATGCCGAAGACTGTTGTCGCGGTCTTTTTTCGACACATTTTTTGCGGGGGATTTTTCTCACATATATTACATGGCTCTGCCTCGTTAAAAACCTCACCCCCCGGGAGGAAAAGAGTGCGGGCCGGTACAAGATTGTTTTTGGCGAATTACAAGGGCGAAATCAGCCCTAATGAGTCAAACAAAAAATTTGCGAAGGTTGTCGATGTTCCAGGAGTGCTCCAGGTCCTCGCCGTTTGGCGTTGTGAGCCTGTAGGCGCTGGGGGATGCTTTTGTCTTGACTATGAAGGGGCCCTCCCACTTGGGCTCCAGCTTTCCCCTGGACTCCGTCCGAGCTGTTCGGACGAGTACGAGGTCCCCTTCGCTGAACTCCCTCGGTGTAACGCCCCGAATTTTGCAGTTGAATTTTTTTCTTTTCTTTACTCGCCAAAATTCGGGCGTTACCTTTTCCTTTTCTTTTTCCCCTCGCTAAACCTTGACCTTTTCCAAAGTTCTAGCGGGATTCGGTTTGGAATTCCCGTACGTATAAAAACCCTAAATGCTTTATGTTGCTTGATGCACCATGCCGAACCTTGCATTTCTTTTGATTGCTTTGAAAGCGCAATTGCATTCATGTAGAAAGATCGGATTTCGAAAATGTGGAGAAGATCTTTTCTTTCTTTTTTCTCCCTCTCTTTTTCTCTCCTCTTCTTTTTTCTCTCTCTCCCGCGCCGTGGGCCGACCCCGGCCGGCCCAGCCGCCCCTGGCGCCCCCCCCTTGGGCCCAATAGGCCCAACCGCCCCCCCACCTCCCCTTTTTCCCCCAATTCTTTCTCCCTCCCTCTCATTTTCTCTCATTTTCTCTCCCTCTCCCTAAGCCGCCGCCCCTACCCCTGCCCTAAGCCGCCGCCGCCCCCTGCCCAACCGCCGCCCTCGGCCGCACCTGCCGCCGACCGCCCCTCGCCGTCGCGCCCCTCCCCGGTGAGCTCCCCCCTCCCCCTCTCCTCCCTCCCCCATCCCCTCTCCCCTTTCCCCATGGCCGGTTCGGCCGCCTCCCTGCCCGCCCGGTCCGGCCGCCCGCCGCCCAGCCCAGCCGCCATGGCCGGCTCGGCCGCCCCGCCCCCCTGCCTCGCCCGGCTCGGCCGCCCCACGGCCGGCTCGGCCGCCCCCTGCCCCGCCGGTTCGGCCGCCCCTGCGCTCCGCCGGTTCGGCCGCCCCTGCGCTCCGCCGGTTCGGCCGCCCCGCCCTCGCCAGCCCGGCCGCCCGCAGCCCCGCCCGCGCCCCGCCTAGGGCCGGTTCAACCGCCCTAGGGCCGGTTCAACCGCCCCCCCCCCCCTTCTGTTTTTTTTATTTTTTTTATTTTATTTTATTTACTTTCTGTGATCATAATTACTGTATTTTAAGTAGGCTAATCACTGTTTATGCTATGGGAAAATAGGAAGTTTAATTTAAAATTCCGTTACGTTATTGATTCACGTAGTTAATTGTTTACCCTGTGCAATGTTGATCAACTAAAAGTGATTAGGTTTCCATCAGTATATATAAATATATATAACAGAATTATTTTGTTAAAAAAAACCAATTGTGTCATTAGTGCATAAGATTTAACCCCCTGCGAGACCTTTCCCGTTTCTTTCTAGCCATAACAAATGCGTTATCGAATGTCATACTTGGTGCATATTCACTTTATTTGTTATCTTGTATGGTGTACTGTTCTTTTGTATTAAATATGTGGATGGATGTATGTATGTTTGCGCTCGCATAGAGAACGATCCGGTCGAAG
Source organism: Zea mays (assembly GCF_902167145.1). Taxonomy (NCBI): domain Eukaryota; kingdom Viridiplantae; phylum Streptophyta; class Magnoliopsida; order Poales; family Poaceae; genus Zea; species Zea mays. The sequence goes on along the minus strand of NC_050096.1, from coordinate 124,456,061 downwards.
AGCCCGAGGAATCCGCAGGAGAAGCCCCTGAGCAGCAGTCGTTTGGTGGAGGCAAGTGTCCTTTGACCTATTTATGTCCTATTCATTCTTTAATTCACCTCCCGCATTACACGTTTATACCTAAGGATTGACTAGCTTTTGTTATCCATGTCCTTGTTTACCTATTTGGGTCGGATTATTACTACTTAGTCTGATGCTATTGCTCAACTCTAATCAATGAACATGATGTGATTATCTATGATACGCTGTTTTCCCGTTCTTCTTTATGTTGTACTTGTGGTATTCAAGGGGGCTCGAGCGGTTTCTCGAGTGCCTCTCCGTAAGGACCTGTTCTATGGATGACCGCCCGGGAAAACAGTGCAACCATGAGGGTGGAATGGGGTGCCCTTAGCTGAATAATTAGAGGATCCGGGGTGTAGTTCACTTAGCCGTCGTGCCGTCAATGGGGCTCGGTGTATGCGGCTCGCTCTGCCAAGTTTGGGTTCGCCCCTTGGGGAGGAGTGCGGTGCATTTAGGAAACCTAACGGGTGGCTACAGCCCCGGGGAATCTTTGTAAAGGCTTCGTAGTGAATCCCTGGCCATTCACCTCGGGAGTGAATAAGGGTCTTGCAAGCCCGGGCCAGAGAGGGAATCACGGCTTGTGGGTAAAGTGCACAACCTCTGCAGAGTGTTATGAAACTGATATATCAGCCGTGCTCGCGGTTATGAGCGGCCAAGGGAGCTCCAATGATTAGTGGTACTTGATCAGAGACATTGTGGTACAGGTGGTTATGAGATTGATGGTTCTGGTTATGCTTATGGTGCTGGTAAGTGGTATTCTTTCCGTTTGGAAAGGGTACATCGGGTTAACAACTTGGGTTAATGTTAAAACCTGGCTTTCTACTAGTAAGTAATAACCTGACCAACTAAAAGCAACTGCTTGACTTATCCCCACATAAAGCTAGTCCACTACAGCCAAACAGGATACTTGCTGAGTATGTTGATGTGTACTCACCCTTGCTCTACACACCAAACCCCCCCCCCCAGGTTGTCAGCATTGCAACCACTGCTCAGGCGAAGATGAAGCTGTGGAAGGAGACTTCCAGGAGTTCCAAGATTACGACGAGTTCTAGGTGTGGGTTAGCGGCAACCCCCAGTCGGCTGCCTGTGAAGGCCGTGTTATCTACGTTTCTTTTCCGCACTTTGATTTATTGTAAGAACTATATGGACGTCTCAGACGTATGATGTAATCGACTATTTCCCTTATTAATACCATTTTGAGCACTGTGTGATGATGTCCATATTATGTAACTGCTGTGTACGTGAATAACTGATCCTGGCACGTACATGGTTCGCATTCGGTTTGCCTTCTAAAACCGGGTGTGACATAAGTGGTATCAGAGCCGTGCTGACTGTAGGACCGCTAACCTAGAGTAGAATGGTCGTTCTAAGGATTATAGACCTCTGTCTCTGCCTTGACTTTGATATCTCTTCAAAAGTTGGTCATACCGACCAAACCTATGTTCTACTATATATTATACCTTGCTAAAAAATTGTGTTTCATTCTGATCCTTCATTTACTTATTACTTGCTGGTCATATTAATTCTGTTCTCACCCTTTTGCTTGCGATGTCTTTTGTAGATGGCTCGACTTAGACACACTGCACGAAAGTCAGTCATCCCCTTCTTACCCTCCCGCCTTGCTGAGCTTCCGCTTCGCCGTCCCGTGGCCGGACAGTCCAGCCACTTGGAGAGACTACACCACCGCCTGCGTGAGGAGCAGGAACGTCGACGACAGGAGCAGCAGAGCTCTTCCTTCTCGCTCCACCAGGAGATAGAGTCTGTGAGGAGCTGCTCTCCTGTGCTTCCTCTGGAGCCGCCCCCTGCACCACCACTGGGCGCCCCAGCCTCTGGAGTAGCTGCTGGAGGAGACCCAGACGACGGAGGAGGCGACGACAGCTCGAGCCACGACACCGACTTCTCCGCTAACCCTGAGCCGGAAGGATGGGTTGCTCGACCCATCACTCGCGACGCTGCTCGCGGGTGTCACTTCCATGATGCGCTCGACACCCTGCTACGTCGGGCATTTGACCGGCATACTTGGTCCGTCGAGTATCGCTGTGTGGTCTACCAGCACAGTCGCGGGGTCTACCCGGACCGCTGGGAGGCTACTTGCTTGGTGCGCTGCCCGGAGGACAGTCTCCAGGGTGCAGAGGCCTGTTCAGAGCACTATTCTATCTCTGAGCGGGACTCAGCTGAGGCAGCCATGCAAGATGCTGCACGGCGTGCGCTTTCGCACTACTGCTCGGTTTTCGGTGGGGCAGCTGATGGTCTTGACCTGAAGTATTACCCCCGCCGTTCATCTGGCAGCACAGGAGGCGTGATTGTCTCACCTGTCGGTGAGGGCAATCCTAGGTTGAGCAGCACAGTCAACCTAGCCGCCGTGCTAAACACGGAGCTGGACCATGCACTAGACGAGTTGAGTAGGGCTCGTGCTGAGATCGCCCTGCTGCGGGCTGAGCGCGCGGAACGTCGTTTTCTGGATGGTGGTTCCCCCGCTCCCGTTGGGACTCAGCACCCGTACCGCTCACCTCAGCGTGGACACCAGTCTTATGGCAATCCCGCCTGCAAGACCAAGATAAACCTAGAACCATAGATCGTTAGAGTTGGATCTTGTAATTAATACGAAATAAATATATACATAGAAGCTTCGGTCTTAGCGTTAGTCTCGGTCTTAGTTAGTTTTAGTTAGACAGGGTAGTTTGCTATATCCTGTGCATTTATGTTTGTCATGATGAACTATGTTTGATTTGGATCTTTGTAATGATTGTCACCAGAGTGTGGGTATCCCCTGCATTTTGGTTTACATACTATGTCAATAAAGTTAGTTATATAGTTGGGAAACCCATTATTCTCCTTTCCTCTTTATCTGAGAAGCTGTGTGGTCTGTGTTGGAGATCAGTGAAGATGCTCATCTGTTCAGTGCTGTTGGAGAATTCTATACTCTTTTCTTATGCTGCAAGCTTTGCCAGATCAGTTCTGATGTGTGGTTGCGTTCTGCAGATGTCAGAGAACAGGCGTAGAGGAGGAAGGCGTGCTCAGCAGGAGCGAGCCGCTCCGCAGGATGAGGTGCCCCAGCAGCAGCACCTGCCGCCCCCGCCCCCGATGTCGATTGAGCAGATGTTTCTGATGCAGACTCAGGCAGTTCAAGCCATCGGTCAGACTCTGGCCGCCATTCAGCAGCAGCAGCAGCAGCAACAGCAGCAAGCACCACCCCAGCCTCAGATGCCTCAGATGCCTAGAGACAAGCGTGCTGAATTCATGAGAGGTCATCCACCAACGTTCGCTCACTCTTCTGACCCCATGGATGCTGAAGATTGGCTGCGCACTGTGGAGCGGGAGTTGCATACCGCTCAGTGCGATGACCGGGAGAAAGTCTTGTATGGTCCCCGTCTGTTGAGAGGAGCAGCCCAGTCATGGTGGGAGTCTTACCTCGCCACCCATGCCAACCCCGACACCATCACCTGGGAAGAATTCCGAGGTAGCTTTCGTCAGTACCATGTGCCTGCAGGTCTGATGACAGTGAAGAAGGAGGAGTTCCTGGCTCTCAAGCAAGGGCCATTGTCTGTCAGTGAGTACCGGGACAAGTTTCTGCAATTGTCTCGCTATGCTCCTGAAGATGTCAACACCGACGCCAAGCGACAGTACCGTTTCCTGAGAGGCTTGGTTGACCCTCTGCAGTACCAGCTGATGAATCACACCTTCCCGACATTCCAGCACCTGATTGACAGAGCAATCATGACAGAAAGGAAGCGCAAGGAGATGGAAGATCGTAAGCGCAAGATCAGTGGACCCCAGCCTGGAAGCAGCAGCCGTCCCCGTTTCTCAGGCAATCAACCTCAGCAGTTCAGGCAGAACCAGCGTCCACCTCAGCAGCATCAGCAGCGTCAGCAGTATCAGCAGTTCCAAAGGCAGTATCCTCAGCATCAGTACCAGAACCGTCAGAGCAATCAGTCAGGAGGTCAGTTTCAAAAGCAGAATCAGCAAACACCTCGTCTTCCTGCCCCAGCAAACCAGCAGAACAGTCAGGCAGCACCAGCTCAGGTTGGAAACAGAGCGTGTTTCCACTGTGGAGAGCAAGGCCACTGGGTGATGCAATGTCCGAAGAAGGCAGCCCAGCAGCAGTCAGGCCCCAATGCCCCAGCAAAGCAGAATGTGTCTCAGCCTGGAGCAGGCAACCGCTCTCAGCAGCGCTATAATCATGGAAGATTGAATCACTTGGAAGCTGAAGCAGTTCAGGAGACCCCCGGCATGACAGTAGGTATGTTCCCAGTCGACTCCCATATTGCAGAAGTGTTATTTGATACTGAAGCAACACATTCTTTCATTACTGCATCATGGGTAGAAGCACATAATCTTCCAATTACTACCATGTCAACCCCCATTCAAATTGACTCAGCCGGTGGTAGAATTCGAGCTGATAGCATTTGTTTGAATATAAGTGTGAAAATAAGGGGGATAGCATTTCCCGCCAACCTTATAGTAATGGGTACTCAGGGAATAGATGTCATCCTAGGGATGAATTGGCTAAGATAAGTATCAGGCAGTTATCAGTTGTGATAAAAGGACAATCAAGTTGGTGTCCCCACTAGGAGAGGAAGTGGTGACCGAGTTAGTCCCGCCTGAGCCAAAGAAAGGAAGTTGTTATCAGATGGCTGTCGATAGCAGTGAAGCAGACCCAATTGAGAGTATCAAGGTTGTGTCTGAATTCCCAGATGTGTTTCCAAAGGATTTACCGGGTATGCCGCCAGAGCGGAAAGTTGAATTTGCTATAGAGCTTCTTCCTGGAACCGCCCCTATCTTTAAGAGAGCTTACAGAATATCTGGACCAGAGTTGGATGAACTTAAGAAGCAAATTGATGAGCTGTCAGAGAAAGGTTACATCCGGCCAAGCACCTCGCCTTGGGCCGCCCCTGTCTTGTTTGTGGAGAAGAAAGATGGCACCAAGAGGATGTGTATTGATTATCGAGCTTTGAATGAGGTCACGATCAAGAACAAGTATCCTTTGCCCAGAATAGAAGATCTGTTCGACCAGTTGAGAGGAGCCAGTGTGTTCTCCAAAATCGATCTAAGGTCAGGTTATCATCAGCTCAGGATCCGACCTTCGGACATTCCGAAGACGGCATTCATTACCAAGTATGGTTTATATGAGTTCACAGTGATGTCTTTTGGTTTGACCAATGCGCCAGCGTTCTTTATGAACTTGATGAACAGTGTATTCATGGATTATCTTGATAAGTTCGTGGTGGTATTCATTGATGACATTCTGGTTTATTCTCAAAGTGAAGAAGAGCATGCAGATCATTTGAGGATGGTATTGCAGAGATTGCGAGAGCACCAGTTGTATGCAAAGTTGAGCAAGTGTGAGTTCTGGATCAGTGAAGTCCTGTTCTTGGGTCACATAATCAACAAAGAAGGATTGGCTGTGGATCCGAAGAAAGTGGCAGACATTCTAAACTGGAAAGCGCCAACGGATGCTCGAGGAATCAAGAGCTTCATTGGAATGGCCGGATATTATCGGCGATTCATTGAAGGGTTTTCGAAGATTGCGAAACCAATGACAGCGTTGCTAGGCAACAAGGTTGAGTTCAAGTGGACCCAGAAATGCCAAGAGGCCTTTGAAGCGCTGAAAGAGAAGTTGACTACAGCGCCCGTCCTAGTCTTGCCTGATGTGCACAAGCCCTTCTCGGTGTATTGTGATGCTTGTTACACAGGTTTGGGATGTGTGTTGATGCAAGAGGGAAGAGTTGTGGCTTACTCGTCCCGACAGCTGAAGGTTCATGAGAAGAACTACCCAATCCATGATCTAGAGTTGGCAGCAGTGGTTCACGCACTGAAGACATGGAGGCACTACCTGTATGGACAGAAATGCGATGTTTACACAGATCACAAGAGTCTGAAGTACATATTCACTCAGTCAGAATTGAACATGAGGCAACGAAGATGGTTAGAATTGATCAAAGACTATGAGTTGGAGATTCATTACCATCCAGGCAAAGCAAACGTAGTGGCAGATGCTTTGAGCAGAAAGAGTCAAGTCAATCTGATGGTCGCTCGTCCGATGCCTTATGAGTTGGCCAAAGAGTTTGACAGGTTGAGTCTCGGATTTCTGAACAATTCGCGAGGAGTCACAGTTGAATTGGAACCTACCCTGGAGCGCGAAATCAAAGAAGCGCAGAAGAATGATGAGAAAATCAGTGAGATCCGGCGACTGATTCTAGAAGGCAAAGGCAAAGATTTTCGAGAAGATGCAGAAGGTGTGATATGGTTCAGAGACCGCTTGTGTGTTCCCAATGTCCAGTCCATTCGGGAGTTGATTCTCAAGGAAGCTCATGAGACCGCTTATTCGATTCACCCTGGCAGTGAGAAGATGTATCAGGATCTGAAGAAGAAATTCTGGTGGTACGGAATGAAAAGAGAAATCGCAGAGCATGTGGCTATGTGCGATAGTTGTCGAAGAATTAAGGCAGAACACCAGAGACCAGCTGGATTGTTGCAACCGTTGCAGATCCCTCAGTGGAAATGGGATGAAATTGGTATGGATTTCATAGTCGGATTGCCTCGCACTCGAGCCGGCTACGATTCCATTTGGGTAGTAGTGGACCGCTTGACCAAGTCAGCCCACTTCATACCTGTCAAGACCAACTACAACAGTGCAGTATTGGCAGAATTGTATATGTCTCGGATCGTTTGTCTTCATGGTGTGCCAAAGAAGATAGTGTCGGACAGAGGGACGCAGTTCACCTCTCATTTCTGGCAGCAGTTGCATGAAGCCTTGGGCACGCATCTGAATTTCAGTTCAGCTTATCACCCGCAGACAGATGGTCAGACTGAAAGAACCAATCAAATCCTTGAAGATATGTTGAGAGCCTGTGCGTTGCAAGATCAGTCCGGATGGGACAAGCGATTGCCTTATGCAGAGTTTTCCTATAACAACAGTTATCAGGCCAGTTTGAAGATGTCACCGTTTCAAGCGCTGTATGGAAGGAGTTGCAGAACTCCGTTGCAATGGGATCAGCCTGGAGAGAAGCAGGTGTTTGGGCCAGATATTTTGCTTGAAGCCGAAGAGAACATCAAGATGGTCCGAGAGAATCTGAAGATAGCGCAATCAAGGCAGCGAAGCTATGCAGACACAAGAAGAAGAGAGCTGAGTTTCGAAGTCGGAGACTTTGTTTATCTGAAAGTGTCACCGATCAGAGGAGTCAGAAGATTCGGAGTGAAAGGCAAGCTAGCACCCCGCTACATTGGTCCGTATCAGATTCTTGCAAGACGAGGAGAAGTGGCTTATCAGCTCAGTTTGCCAGAGAGTTTGTCTGCTGTGCATAATGTCTTTCATGTGTCTCAGTTGAAGAAGTGTTTGCGTGTGCCGGAAGAGCAGTTGCCAGTGGAAGGTCTGGAAGTCCAGGAGGACTTGACCTATGTTGAGAAGCCAGCTCAGATCCTTGAGATTGCAGATAGAGTCACCCGAAGGAAGACCGTCAGAATGTGCAAAGTCAGATGGAGTCACCACTCTGAGGAAGAAGCAACCTGGGAGCGTGAAGATGATCTGATGGCCAAGTACCCGGAGCTCTTTGCTAGCCAGCCCTGAATCTCGAGGGCGAGATTCTTTTAAGGGGGATAGGTTTGTAACGCCCCGAATTTTGCAGTTGAATTTTTTTCTTTTCTTTACTCACCAAAATTCGGGCGTTACCTTTTCCTTTTCTTTTTCCCCTCGCTAAACCTTGACCTTTTCCAAAGTTCTAGCGGGATTCGGTTTGGAATTCCCGTACGTATAAAAACCCTAAATGCTTTATGTTGCTTGATGCACCATGCCGAACCTTGCATTTCTTTTGATTGCTTTGAAAGCGCAATTGCATTCATGTAGAAAGATCGGATTTCGAAAATGTGGAGAAGATCTTTTCTTTCTTTTTTCTCCCTCTCTTTTTCTCTCCTCTTCTTTTTTCTCTCTCTCCCGCGCCGTGGGCCGACCCCGGCCGGCCCAGCCGCCCCTGGCGCCCCCCCCTTGGGCCCAATAGGCCCAACCGCCCCCCCCACCTCCCCTTTTTCCCCCAATTCTTTCTCCCTCCCTCTCATTTTCTCTCATTTTCTCTCCCTCTCCCTAAGCCGCCGCCCCTACCCCTGCCCTAAGCCGCCGCCGCCCCCTGCCCAACCGCCGCCCTCGGCCGCACCTGCCGCCGACCGCCCCTCGCCGTCGCGCCCCTCCCCGGTGAGCTCCCCCCTCCCCCTCTCCTCCCTCCCCCATCCCCTCTCCCCTTTCCCCATGGCCGGTTCGGCCGCCTCCCTGCCCGCCCGGTCCGGCCGCCCGCCGCCCAGCCCAGCCGCCATGGCCGGCTCGGCCGCCCCGCCCCCCTGCCTCGCCCGGCTCGGCCGCCCCACGGCCGGCTCGGCCGCCCCCTGCGCCGCCCCCTGCCCCGCCGGTTCGGCCGCCCCTGCGCTCCGCCGGTTCGGCCGCCCCGCCCTCGCCAGCCCGGCCGCCCGCAGCCCCGCCCGCGCCCCGCCTAGGGCCGGTTCAACCGCCCTAGGGCCGGTTCAACCGCCCCCCCCCCCTTCTGTTTTTTTTATTTTTTTTATTTTATTTTATTTACTTTCTGTGATCATAATTACTGTATTTTAAGTAGGCTAATCACTGTTTATGCTATGGGAAAATAGGAAGTTTAATTTAAAATTCCGTTACGTTATTGATTCACGTAGTTAATTGTTTACCCTGTGCAATGTTGATCAACTAAAAGTGATTAGGTTTCCATCAGTATATATAAATATATATAACAGAATTATTTTGTTAAAAAAAACCAATTGTGTCATTAGTGCATAAGATTTAACCCCCTGCGAGACCTTTCCCGTTTCTTTCTAGCCATAACAAATGCGTTATCGAATGTCATACTTGGTGCATATTCACTTTATTTGTTATCTTGTATGGTGTACTGTTCTTTTGTATTAAATATGTGGATGGATGTATGTATGTTTGCGCTCGCATAGAGAACGATCCGGTCGAAGAGCCCGAGGAATCCGCAGGAGAAGCCCCTGAGCAGCAGTCGTTTGGTGGAGGCAAGTGTCCTTTGACCTATTTATGTCCTATTCATTCTTTAATTCACCTCCCGCATTACACGTTTATACCTAAGGATTGACTAGCTTTTGTTATCCATGTCCTTGTTTACCTATTTGGGTCGGATTATTACTACTTAGTCTGATGCTATTGCTCAACTCTAATCAATGAACATGATGTGATTATCTATGATACGCTGTTTTCCCGTTCTTCTTTATGTTGTACTTGTGGTATTCAAGGGGGCTCGAGCGGTTTCTCGAGTGCCTCTCCGTAAGGACCTGTTCTATGGATGACCGCCCGGGAAAACAGTGCAACCATGAGGGTGGAATGGGGTGCCCTTAGCTGAATAATTAGAGGATCCGGGGTGTAGTTCACTTAGCCGTCGTGCCGTCAATGGGGCTCGGTGTATGCGGCTCGCTCTGCCAAGTTTGGGTTCGCCCCTTGGGGAGGAGTGCGGTGCATTTAGGAAACCTAACGGGTGGCTACAGCCCCGGGGAATCTTTGTAAAGGCTTCGTAGTGAATCCCTGGCCATTCACCTCGGGAGTGAATAAGGGTCTTGCAAGCCCGGGCCAGAGAGGGAATCACGGCTTGTGGGTAAAGTGCACAACCTCTGCAGAGTGTTATGAAACTGATATATCAGCCGTGCTCGCGGTTATGAGCGGCCAAGGGAGCTCCAATGATTAGTGGTACTTGATCAGAGACATTGTGGTACAGGTGGTTATGAGATTGATGGTTCTGGTTATGCTTATGGTGCTGGTAAGTGGTATTCTTTCCGTTTGGAAAGGGTACATCGGGTTAACAACTTGGGTTAATGTTAAAACCTGGCTTTCTACTAGTAAGTAATAACCTGACCAACTAAAAGCAACTGCTTGACTTATCCCCACATAAAGCTAGTCCACTACAGCCAAACAGGATACTTGCTGAGTATGTTGATGTGTACTCACCCTTGCTCTACACACCAAACCCCCCCCCAGGTTGTCAGCATTGCAACCACTGCTCAGGCGAAGATGAAGCTGTGGAAGGAGACTTCCAGGAGTTCCAAGATTACGACGAGTTCTAGGTGTGGGTTAGCGGCAACCCCCAGTCGGCTGCCTGTGAAGGCCGTGTTATCTACGTTTCTTTTCCGCACTTTGATTTATTGTAAGAACTATATGGACGTCTCAGACGTATGATGTAATCGACTATTTCCCTTATTAATACCATTTTGAGCACTGTGTGATGATGTCCATATTATGTAACTGCTGTGTACGTGAATAACTGATCCTGGCACGTACATGGTTCGCATTCGGTTTGCCTTCTAAAACCGGGTGTGACACTCGGGATGACTGCGTGGTCGCGCCATGCTTTGGTCTGGGCTTGGTATTTGTTTAGGGCCTGTAGGGCGAAGACTCGGTCTCCGTCAATGAGATCTTTTGAAGTTGGCTCGTCCACGTCGGGGACGGCTGACGGAACTGTACGCGGGGACCCATGCTTTATTTCTTGCGGGGTCATGGCCTCCGATCCGTATAGAAGGCGGAAAGGAGTGAACCCAGTCGCCCTGCACTCAGTTGTGTTTAGCGCCCAGACTGCCTCAGGTAATAAATCGGTCCATCTGCCTTTTTTTCATCGAGGAGCATCTTCTTGACAGCTGTGAAGATTTTCCCATTGGCGCGCTCCACGACCCCGTTGGACTGCGGATGATAGACTGAAGCGAAGGCAAGCTTGGTGCCGATGGAAAAACAAAAATCCTTGAAATCTTGGCTGTCAAACTGCTTGCCATTGTCAACTGTTAGCTCGGACGGTACTCCGAAGCGGCAAACAATGTTTTGCCAGAAGAATTTCTGGGCAGTCTTTGATGTTATTGTAGAAGCAGCCCTCGCTTCGATCCATTTGGTGAAGTATTCGACGGCTACGAAGGCGAACTTAAGGTTCCCCTGAGCGGTGGGCAGGGGCCCGACAATGTCCAGGCCCTAGCGCTGGAGAGGCCATGTATGGGCGATCAGCTTTGTATACTGCGAGGGGTTGCCTGACCGAGGAGAAAACTTCTGGCAGGCTTCGCAGGACCTTGTGACCCGATTTGCGGCGCAGATCATTGCGGGCCAGTAAAACCCTTGGCGGATCACCTTGGCAGCTAGGGCCCTTGGCCCTGCGTGCGAGCCGCACGTGCCACTGTGGACTTCACGTAGGATCTGCATGCCTTCGGTTTCGGTGACGCACTTAAGCATTGGCTGACTGACCCCTTTCTTGTAGAGTTGGCCCTCGATCAGTGCGAAGTCCCGGCTTCGATGTCTGAGGCGCTTGGCCTCGCTGACGTCGGTTGGATGATAGTACCCCTGCAGGAACAGGGTTATTGGTGCCCGCCAGTCTTCGGTCATGATTAGGTTGACTATGCGGTGGCCCTCGCTATCATTAGTTATTTGGAGCCCTTCGGGGCTCCGGACGGCTGGCGTGCCGATGGTGTGAAAGAACACGTCGGAGGGCAAAGGCTCGCCCCTGGCGGCAGCCTTGGCCAATGCATCGGCCTCCTCGTTCTTGGCCCTATCCACATGCTGCAAGGTGAATCCCTTGAACTGTCTCTCAAGACTTCGGATGGCCGCGAGGTATTGCATGAGCGCGAGGTCTTTTGCTGCATAGTCTTTCTCGACCTGGCCGACAACTATCTTGGAGTCTGTTTTGATGATACATGTGGTGACTCCGAGGGCCCTTAGCTTGCGGAGGCCGAGAATAACCGCTTCATACTCTGCTATATTGTTTGTGCATCTGTCGGATTCCAGGGCGAAGCTGAGGCGTGCTGCATATCTGTGTTTGACTCCGGCTGGTGAGATTATGACTGTGGCGACGCCTGCCCCCGCATGGCACCATGCGCCGTCGCAATGGATGGTCCAAACCTTCTCTGTCCAGTCCAGTCGACGACGAAGTCTGCCAGGACTTGTGACTTGATGGCTGTCCTGGGCTCGAAGGTGATGTGGTAGCCGGAGAGTTCGGCTGCCCACTTGGCAATCCTCACCGATGCCTCCGGGTTTCTGAATAGTTCGCCGAGCCCCCTGTCTGAGGTGACTCGGACCTTGAATGCTTCAAAGTAATGCCGCAGTTTGCGCGAAGACATAACAACTGCGTAGGCGATCTTCTCCAGCTCTGTCATGTTGCATTTGGACGGTGTCAGGACTTCGGAGACATAGTAAACAGGGCACTGTCTGACCGCGCCCTCAACTGTCTGCTCCTGCACTAGTGTCGCGCTGACCGCGTGCGGCGAAGCCGCGACATAGAGCAATAGGGGGAGCGAGGAGTCGGGGCTCGTGAGGATGGCCAGCTCCGACAGGTACTGTTTTAGTGAGGCGAAGGCCGCTGCTTGCTCCGGTCCCTAGGCGAAGTCTTTTGCACCGCGGAGTGTTTTGAGGAAGGGGAGACTTCGCTCGGCGGACCTGGAGATGAATCTGTTGAGAGCGGCCAATCTGCCTGTCAGACGCTGGACGTCCCTGGCGGACTGCGGAGGCGACATGTCGACGATGGCCTGGATCTTGGTTGGGTTGGCCTCAATGCCGCGGTGTGACACGAGGTAGCCCAATATCTTGCCCTGGCGAACGCCGAAGGCCCACTTTTCCGGGTTTAGGCGGAGTCGTGCATCTCGCATGTTCGCGAATCTCTCGGCGAGGTCGGCGAGATGGTCCTCCTTATTCTTGCTGGCGACGACGATGTCGTCCACATATGTAAATATATTTCTGCCAACCTGCCCTTCAAGTACCGTCTTGGTGAGTCTGGAGAAGGTGGACCCGGCATTCTTGAGTCCCTCCGGCATTCTGATGAAGCAATAAGTGCCGAAGGGTGTTATAAAGCTGGTGCTAGCCTTGTCTTCCTCCTTCATGTATATCTGGTGATAGCCGGAGAAGCAGTCGAGGAGTGACATGACCTCGCATCCGGCCGCGCTATCGACTATTTTGTCGATCCGCGGCAACGGGAAATTGTCCTTTGGGCAGGCCTTATTGAGACTGGTGAAGTCTATGCACATTCGCCATTTCCCGCTTTTTTTCTGCACCATTACGACATTGGAGAGCCACGTGGGGTAAGCCACAGGCTCGATGAATTTAGCTTCTAGGAGGCGGTGCACCTCCGCCTTGGCGGCCTCTGTCTTTTCGTCGGACATTTTGCGAAGCCTTTGCTTTTTTGGTCGCACCGAAGGGTCAATTCCCAAGCTGTGCTCAATTATGGATCGGCTGACTCCGACCAGGTCGAGGGCGGACCAGGCGAAGACATCTTTATTCTTGGCCAGGCAGCAGAGGAGCTTCTCTTCTTCATGTGAGGTAAGGTCTTCGCTGACAGTGACTGTCTGCTTGGGAATGGCCTGATCGAGGGGGACAGTCTTTGTCCCGTCTTGGCTCTGTAACTGTGCCTTGTCATGCTGCTTATCGGTTGGGCTGGCGGGCGCAGGGACCTCACGCTGGGTCGTGAGACAGTGCACGTTCCTCTGACCAGGCACGAAGTCCCGCTCTATGTTGTGCGCCGTCTGCTGGTTGCCGTAGATCGTAATAGCGCCTAGCGGACCTGGTATCTTCATACATAGGTACAGTTCGTGTATGGCAGCTTCAAACTTATTGATGGAGCCCCGGCCCATGATGGCGTTGTATGGATATACCATGTCGACAATATCGAAGGTTACTTGCTCACTTCGGGCATTGGGTGCTACACCGAAGGAGAGGGGCAACTCTATTTTGCCAACGGGAAAGGTGCCCTTGCCGCCGAAGCCATACAACGGGTTGTCCGAAGGCTTGAGCAGGCTGTGGCTTATGCCCATGCGGTCGAAGGCGTGGAGGAAGATGATGTCCGCCTGACTGCCGTTGTCGACTAGGACTTTGTGTAAGTCCCAGCCTGCCACGCGGCAATTGATGACCATAGCGTCGATGTGGGGGGCGCTGCGCAGGTCGACGTCTCGTGCGTCGAAGGTTAGAGGTATGTGGGACCACTTTGTCTGCACGACTGGGCCAGTGACGGCAACGTGGTTGATGCTGCGGTAGTGGTCCCGCTTCTGCCGCTTGGTATCGAAGTCAGTGCTGGACCCCCCTGTTATCATGTGAATGACTCCGCGATATGGTTGATCGGTGAAGTCTTCCTGCTTTGGGGCATGGGGGATGTTTTGGTGTTGCTGGTGTGGTGGTGGGGGTGGAGGAGGTACGATTTGTACTTCCTGATGGTGTTGGTAAGCGTGGTGCGGTGGATGCGGGGCGGGAGCGTGGATATATGGTGGAGGGGGTGGCTGGTAATTATGCGCGACAATTCTGGGATTGTCGGCTGGCTGCGCCCTCGCCATTCTGTCTCTGGTGGCCTTCGTTTCGGGGCAGTCTTTGGTTTGGTGGGCGCAGTCTTCGCCGTGGAAAAGGCAGTAGAATCGGCACGGCGGCTGCGCGCGCTCTCGGCCCCTGCCACGAGTTCCATTTCCGCGGCCCTGGGGGGATATTCCTGGCGACGAGGGGGGTCAGCAGCCGGCTGCTGGTTGGCGATGTTGTGCACTTGCGGCTGACTGCGGCCATCTTTACCGGAGTCTGGCTGCGGAGTCCTCGTCCATGTGCGGCTGGACTGTGGGGCATCTTTGGGCTTCCGCTGTGACTCAACTTTGCGCTGGTGGAGCTCTTCGGATTTGGCATATTTCTCAAAGAGCTGATATAGCTCCTGGAGGTTTTTGGGTGGATCTCTGATGCAATGACTGTAGAGGACGCCGGCGCGAAGGCCACTGATGGCGTAGTGGATAGCGATCTGATCATCGACAGAGGGCAGCTGTGACTTGAGTGTTAAGAATTTGCGGTAATACTCCCGCAGAGTCTCCTTTTCCAGCTGCTTGCAAAGCGAGAGCTCGGCCAAGGCGTCGGTGTCTGGGCGGTACCCTTGGAAGTTGAGCAGGAACTTGTCCCTGAGACTTCTCCATGAATCAATGGACAGCGGAGGCAATCTGGTGAACCAGGTGAGTGCTGGGCCCTCTAGGGCGATGATGAAAGACTTCGCCATTGTGGCGTCGTCCCCTCCGGCGGACGCAACGGCGACCTGATAACTCATTATGTATTGCGCCGGGTCAGTGCTGCCGTTGTACTTGGGATAGGTCCCTGCTCGGAAGTTAGCTGGCCAAGGCGTCACTTGCAGGTGTGGCGCCAGGGGACTTCGCTCGTCGAGGTAGTTGACCCCTTGGAATGGCGCGCCGTGCT
Source organism: Zea mays (assembly GCF_902167145.1). NCBI lineage: Eukaryota > Viridiplantae > Streptophyta > Magnoliopsida > Poales > Poaceae > Zea > Zea mays. The sequence goes on along the minus strand of NC_050096.1, from coordinate 124,440,811 downwards.
GGAAGGTGTAGTCATGCTGGGGGAAACGCGGGTTCTCCGGCTGCGCCCGGTGTTGCAGGGGTGGGCCATGCTGCAGGCCGAGGTGGCCTTCGCGCGTGTCTTCCGGTTGTGCGCGCTGCTGGAGGGGTGGCTCTTGCTGTAGACCGAGGTGGCCTTCGCGCTGCATCAGCGCGATCTCGCGCTCGAGGTCTTGGGCCTTCTGCTCCTCGTCGCGTATCATTTGCCGCACCTTGGCTAGTGCGGACACACGCTGGCGCTTGGCCTCTAGTATCTCTTTCTGCCTCTAGAGATTGCGGTTCTTGAGGCGCAGGGCGCGCAGCTGTAGCTGTTCTTCTGTTGAGACGCCGAGGACCTCGCCGTCCTCGGTGAGATCCGCGCCTTCCAGTGGGGCGAAGCCTGGGGGCGGCTGCGATTGTCCTTCGGGACCGCAGGTGCGGAAGGTGTCGTCTTCGCAGGTGCGGGGAACATTGTCTTCAGTGGGCTCTTGGTGGGTGGATTGGGTGAGGACGAGGGCCTTGCCCTTTCTTGCGGCGAGCAGTGCTGCCTTCGCAGCCTCGTCAGCCTTCGGGTTAGCTCTCTTGGGTGCCATCGCGGATGGTTTTGTCGTAGCACGAACGGTGGGCGCCAAATGTTGGAACTTGCTCTCAACTGCAAGGAGGCCAACAAGGGTGAACAGTGGTGACAACAGGGTTACGTGCTAGGAGGCAATAGCTCTGTTAATCTAGCCTCTCACGGGCACTGTGCAGGGGTATTTATAGGTATCTGAGTGCCCAGCGCCTTGTGTTAAGGACGCATGTGCCCTCAGACACCTAGTTTATCCCCAGAATATTCCCATAAAGCAGGGTTACAAGCTGTAATTACAAGAATGCCTTTAGAAATTAGGCCCGTAACACAAAGGCGGCCACGCAGGGCCCGTTACAATGGGCCAGATCACACGTGGGCCTCAGAGCTGGACAAGGCCGCGCCGCGGGATGACGTCGCAGCAGGCCTTCGTCTGGTGCCGAATGGAGCGAAGGGTGTCCCTGCCCATTTTGTCTCTGTCAGACCAGCGACTGCAGCGAAGGCCTCGAGCGAAGGGTGGCGTCTTTGCCTTCGCCCCAACAATAAGATCATATTGTTAACTAGAACATGGAGAACCACCCGGGAAAACAATGCTACCACAAGGGTGGAATGGGACGCCCTTGGCCAAGTAGTTAGGAAAGCTAGGGAGCGATTACCTTACCCAGGTTGGGGCAAGTGGGGAGGCGTCGCTGCAGAGTATAGGGAGGTCCTCATGTCGAACTGTCTGCAAAGCTTTTCGGATGAGGGATTCCTATGCTTCCTTATTCCTGAATCCATAGCGGGTTTTCTCGAACTAGTGGAACTTTGGAAAGGCCTCGTAGTGTGTTGGAACTTGCTCTCAGTTGCAAGGGGATCCAACAAGGGTGAACAGTGACGTTAACAGGGTTCTCACGCAAGATGGCAATAGCTCTGTTAATCTGGCCTCTCACGGGCACTGTGCGGGGGTATTTATAGGTATCTGGGCGCCCAGCGTCTTGTGTCAAGGACGCATGTGCCCTCAGACACCTAGGTTATCCCCAGAATATTCCCATAAAGCAGGGTTACAGACTGTAATTACAGGAATGCCTTTACAAATTAGGCCTGTAACACGCAGCGGCAACGCAGGGCCCGTTACAATGGGTCGGATCGTACGTGGGCCTCCGAGCTGGGCGAGGCCGCACGGTGGGATGACCTCGTCGCAGGCCTTCGTCTGATGTCGTATCGAGCGAAGGGTGTCCCTGCTCGTTTTGTCTCCGTCGGACCAACGACTGCAGCAAAGGCCTCGAGCGAAGGGTGGCGTCTTTGCCTTCGCCCCAACATAGTGCTACCCTGTCTCGCTTCCTTGGTAGAGGTGTATGGGGTCAGTACAACCCTGTGGAAGATGGGTAACACGACTTATGGGTAAAGATGTGCAAACCTCTACAGAGTGTAAAACTAGTATATCAGTCGTGCTCACGGTCATGAGTGGCCTAGACACTCACATGATTAACTTATGGAATTAAACTCAATTTGTCATTTGAATTGCATTGTGTGTGTTGTTATTAATCTTGATCTCTTATTTAATTGGGTTGGTATCTACTTATACCTAGTAACTGCTAATAAAATTATGACCAACTTTAAAAGCAATGCTCAGCATTAACCATCTCCTTTGGTAAACCTTACACTTCACATGAGCTCCCACATTTGGTAAGTTCATACACATTATTCCCCACAACTTGTTGAGCGATGAACGTATTTGAGCTCACCTTTACTGTGCTCACATTCCCCTAGGTCAAGAACAGGTATCACTGGTTGAGGCGCATGAAGGATGTTGTGATGAGCTCGTGAGAGGTATAGGTCGTCGTCTCCGAGTCAACTTTGGTTGCTGGATCATTGTCTTTGTATGATGTAATTATTTAACTATTTTGTACAGAACTCCGGTATATATTTAAGTTGTGACACTAGGTGAGTGCCCGTGCGTTGCAACGGGGACATATAATACTAAAGTAACTTATATACAAAATGTGTGTTATATTAAAAGCGAGTGCAAAATAATGACAAACAAGAAAAACACAAACACTGAATCAAGAGCAGGCATATTTCATGAGGCTATGGTTCACAGCTTCTCAGAGGCTTGGGGTCGAAAAGATAAAAATAGGTAAATCCACCCTCGATATACAACTTCAACTTTCTACAAGGAAATGTTGCTATACGAACCCTGTACATCCACTAGATGAAAATTCTTGAGATAACTGCCACATAAACTACTCTATGCAAAAGCTCCATGTACATCACCAAAAGACTGCTTTTGGAACAAGGCTGCCTTCATATCCTGTTCATCTGCAGTTTCAAAGCATTCCCAGCTTTAGTTCAGACATACTTCAGGACATTAAAAAAAGATGATCCTAATACTAACCATCCATTTTTCAATTAACAAGGAGGTTACTCACCATTCATCACATGTAAAAAGTATTCCCAGCTTTAGTTGTAAATCCTCACAGGCTTCTCAAAAGAATGGCAGTTCTATAATTGCTCTAGTATCATAATCAGAATATGTTCAACTTTTATGCAACAGTAAAGTCTTTTAATGTGAGCATTCTTAAGCATGATACCTGGTTGTTGCCTAAGTAGGACCTTTTTTGGGTAGTGGATGTATGCTCCAATCCATGGTGTTGTTCCCAACCTCCATAAACAGGTCTCTGTTTCTAAAACAATACCCGGAAAAGCTTATACAATACTTCAATGTTACAATGAATGTTCTTGCGAAAGGATTCTTTCGCCAAAAGGAAAACGTATCTCACATGGAATCTGTTCATTACAATATCTGAATCTTGGAGGTATTCTGGCTTACTGAATGTAACATGAGCAAATTTCCACTGGTGAAAGAAACATAACATCAGATATTATCCATTATAAGAGGAAACTATGGTAAATAATAATGAAATAAAACATTAGTAATCAGCATGCCCATTTAAGTTTAATTTAAATCAGACAATGAAGAATGAAGTTGAAAAACAAATCAAATGGTTACTCCACAATAATTAGTTATTGGAATAGATAAAAAAGGGCAGACCCAGTGCAAGAGGCTCCCACGTAAGTGGGGACTGGGATAGATAGAGACGCTTAAATGACAACACCAACATCAAGATAACCCCAAAGCAAGTTGGGGTAGGATGGAGTTGAAAACCGACAAGAAGTCACAAAAAAGAGAAAGACAAACAAAGCGAGGAGGAAAAGCTTTTGGGAGCACTAAAAAGAAAAAAGGCCTAATCACGGTTTGGGCATGTGGATAGGTTCTTTCCAAGCACTTCTATCCAAGAACACCATAAAGTAGTGAATGATCAAACTTAAGAGAACATGGGACAAAAGGATGGATCTTACATCAGAAATAATAATGAATAACTCCATGAAAACAAATTAGGAATAGTGCATTCTGTAACATATCAAAAGATTGCACGGACAGAGATCATGTAGCATATCAATGTGTTGATAACGTTAAAAGGTAAACTATCTTAATATTTGAAAATAACTCAACCATCAAATCAGACTATTGCTCATAATCATTTTAACACACCTAAACATTTGCACAAAACAATCATGTGTTGGTGCTAGCTGTAGAGGAGTTACACTTTTGGGATTTGGATGGAGCACGAGGTAATAGGTATTACTCACCTCCTTGCCTAGCGCCTCCTGAAGGATAGTTTGTCGGTGTTAAGAGTTTGTGGACAACGTACATTAATCTAATCTGTGGCTCTAAAAGAACCCATAAATAACAAAAAAAAATTAATATAAAGTGTCCACTACCAATGTGCTTGATGAAATTAACAGTAACCCTTAGCAACCCTCAAAAAACTGCACGATACATTGTTTGTTCGCATCACATCGCTCTTTGCTTGCATATAGCGACATAGCCACATAAAGGGCCATTTTAGTTTCATATGCTATCGATGGCCCTGTTTTCTAAGAAGAATTTGCTTGAACTATGGCGTATTAAGGAATTCTTATATGCAGAAAGGGAAACAACAACATACACGAAGATTACGACCGGTTGAGGAAGGATTCTTACTTGGGCGACAAACATGGGCTGGAGCTCTAACTTGTCTTGGAACACCTTGGCTATGTCCGAGGTGGGGAGCAAGAAGCAATCACCATGTCAATCTTCTTCTCCTTGAGGGCGTACATGATGCTCCTGGCATGACTGAAAAGGCTTGGTGAATCTCTCTTGGACCGGCACTCCGCTGCAAAATTAGAATTGAAAAAACCAGTAAATCAAACAAGGAACATCTAGCAGCGGTATTTGAGTAGTGAGTTTAGGCACTAACTGACCTCCTCATAAAAGAAGTGCACATCACAGAGTTCTAAAATGAGGTTCTCCCATCGCTTCCTTGTTTGAGTACTTTTCTCACGATCCTTGAGGCCTTCAAAATCCCTAGCATATGAGCCAACCAGAAGTGACTTGAGCAAAATAAGTGTCTCATCCAGGTCCCATTTGTACACCTTCATAGGCTGCTTCGTCATGGCATCGGTTGAAGCTTGGCCGGTAGCCAAAGCATGAACAACCTCCTCCATTCAATTCTGTTAAAAGACCAGATACGTCATGCTGGAATCCAAAATTACAGGCAACTACCAAAAATTACATGATTTCAATCTGGCATATCATGAAAACATGTACCTGACGGTAAAAAATACTATTTATGTACAACATATTATTGCGAGAATATGATATGAGGTGCCATATCTGATAGCAGAACTCAAAAGGCAAAATGATACATAAACCAAACAAAATCAAGGATCCTTTATTTGTCTAGCACTCTAGCATAAGGATAACTCAAAAAGGAAAAATGTTATTTTAGTTGTCTCCACATGCTCGTGAGTGGAGGTGGGTGCTGCGTGGAAAGGCACATCGAGCCCAGAGAGTTGACGGCGCGGGCACAGGCATGAGAGCCGAAGCGATTGCGGGAGAGCAGCAGGGAAGACATGAAGTACTGCCTTCTTAGTTACCTGCAGCTTATCTGGCACCCGCTGCACATAGCTGTATGACATATCAACATTTGAAATTGTCATTCCAATAAGTAAATATATTGTATGGATTGTTCATCCGAGTCAGCAAGTATTTGAATCTGCGGCACCTTCAATATATCGGAGAAGACTACGAAGGCACAAACCATTAACAAGAAATGAGAACAAGTGAATCCATGTATCATCTGACAATGTTGAGTAAATTTGTTTTTTAATTCTATCAAATAGAGTTGTAATTTTAGGCAACCTAGGAAGCACAACAAACGAGTACTGGCTGATTTGATCAGTGCCAATGGAAATTATAGATTTGACGCACATGATTATTAGCTGATTTGATTAGTGTTAATGAAAATACAGCTTTGATGCATGGGATACTCAAGGACCTGTCTTGATATGGATGATTAGGATCCAAACCACCAGGATTTATAAAAATACTCCCTCATCTAAACAGGTCATTTTGTTTTAATAACTGAATGAGCCAATAATTGATAGTATATTCCCAACCAAATGCACAAACTGAATAATATAGACAAGTGCATGGTCACAAAAATGAAAAAGAAAACAATACTTGTGTACATCTCCTTGTAGAAGCAGCCTGGGTCTTGATTTGGAGGTGACCGTGCGCTGGTCCTTTGCTCCAAGAATTCCATCAATCCTATATACAAGCATCATTATGATATATAAAATCTGTATGGCAAAATATCACTGTAACATTAAAATTATATCGACGATATAATGCTCCTTTGTTTGAGAAACAGATTTTCTATCAAGAGCTTTGCATTTGTTTGTATTTGTACAAATTTCATGAACCATTTACTAACAAAGCAAGGGAATTCAGCAAATTGGCATCATACCAACCAACAATTATACAGTCAGCAAACAATTAGATGCCAGACCATTTTATTGAGCACAAAAAAGCTACTCCAATGTGAATGAGAAACAATTCATGATTAAGGAATAAACAAGCACATTCAATTAAGTAGCTTATGAGGATACAATATTTATACCTAACACTACCTTCTCAAGAGGAAAATCCTAGTGAATTATAATCATCAGGTAATTTATATTTTTCAAATGGAAGCAGGGAGAACACAATGAAATAATATCAGTAAGTTCACCTATTTTATTGTACTCAAATGATGGACACATAATCTAAAGAAAACTTTCTAGGAGACATACAAGTCCCGGCATGAATTCCGGTATCATGAGAGGATCATTTACAACAAGAACACAAGAAATATATCCAAATAATGTGCTCAACATGTACCTTCGCAAAATACCAAACAGAAAAAGAAAAATCTACTTGACATGATTCATACCTCTAATATGCTAAATTTACCTATCAAAAAAAGCTAAGCCATCCTACAATTGGCTGCAAAACATCCATTCGGAATTAATAGCTTTGCATCTACCCTAGGCTGCAGGATCTCCATTTGGTTTAGAGATTTAGTGTGCCCAATATTGTCAATAACCCCCACAAAACCTTTTAAAAAGCAACATTACCGGGAGGATATTTGATTTCTGATCTATAGAGACCACCCAAGAAAGAAGAATTTGTATAATATCATATGCCAATTATGGGTTCTAGAACTTGCATGGCTAATACAAGTTATAGTGGTCAATTAACCAATTGATCAAACGCTGCAGTATTGTGTTTCTTTTATAGAAAAGAAACACCATCTCTCATGACATCTCAGTAAAAGAGTAGAAAAAATACACCAATCAATGTGGAGACCAATAGACATTTTCATCCTTTCTAGGGGCTCAGATGTTTGTAAGTTCTTTAGTTCTCACATGATTCACTACCAAAGAGACATTGATTTCAAGTATGGAAAGAGAAAAAGAAATAGGTCGTGAATTGTATTTTATCATTTTACCTCAAGATCATTGTCACGTGAGTTCTCACCAACTACAATCCTTTCATATCCCTTTCAAATAGGAGGACGAAGAGTGGCTAGTACAACTCTTGCCCAAGATGGTAGCTCTCGATGAAATATACTATAGTCACCTCCATTCATAAGTCCAAATTAAGAGCAACCAAAGCCAAATTCGAGAAATTAAGTATGCATAAGCAATTAGAAGCAAGGAAATTGTTTGATTAGAAAGCAAAATTAGAAAACCCAAAAAAATTCCCATCCCAAAACCCTAACCCTAAGATGAGAAGGGACCTACCTAGTTCTTTTTCTATGGTATAGAACTTCATAGCCTACTGCAATTTTTAACAAGAATACACATACTTGAAGTAATCATACAGATGAAAACAAACAAGGAAAACAGAAGCATGTGGAGAATAGCAAAGGAAAAACCAATCAATTTATCACAGACACGCTCTGCTACTACTCTAACTAATGTAACAATTGGAATAGCGTCAAGAGAATGGGTAGCTACATCACAAAGTGCAGCCACCACTCCCATCCGCACATTTTGTTCATAATCCAACAATCTGTCACAAAGTGCCTCTGCCAGGAAGACAATCATCAGTACATGCAGAATTTATTGATTAGACAAATCAAATGAACAACTATAGGGATAACCTCCTTACTGATGATTTCAGAAGCTTCAGCTCGGGAATGATTTGATATTATACATCTCTTCAAATAGATCAATACTGAACTACCCTGCCAGTAAGTCTCTTGAGGAATTCTGTGAAAAGAGTCTCCAAACAATAGGGGCTCCAGATAAGGAAAAAAATTCCCAAGTAATTCAACTGACTTCTGACTGCCTATAAAATATCAAATATGAACTTTAATCATCAAGGACCATCTACGAGCACTTTGTTTTGTAATGATCTTTGAGAAAAATGTGACAGTTTTTCTTCGCAGCTTACATTTAACATCTTTGAGAAAAATGAGATAGATTCATACCAGCAGCTCCCCAGAAATACACGGCCCAATCGACTTAGAAACCTTCAGAGCACAATGATATAAATCAAATACAACATTAAAAGGACTGCTATTCCCAACTGGACTTTGAGAAAAGCCTGCTGATCAATTCGAGGAAGCAAGGATCGCCCACCTGGAAGGTGTAACTCGAAGAGATGACGTCCTCGGAGACTCGTCATGGCCTCTACGGACAGAGCGACGCCGCAGGCCAGGGTGCCTAGATCGGCAGCTCGCCTTTCATGAGCGCTGAGGGTAGGTCGATCTGGCTTCTTCTCTATCATCGCGCCCTAGTAGGATCCGAAGGAGCGCGTGGAGGAGTGAGCGCCCCTCGACAACTCATCATGACCTCGACAGACGGAGCCAGAGGAGAAGACGGTGCGGGAGGCGGTTGGCTAATGAGTTGTTGGTCGGCATGGTCTTTAAGCAGGACCCAAATCGGCATCGATGGAAGGTTTGCGTCGGTTTGGGGCGAGGTTTGGGGCGATGTCGGGGCGATGACGGCGATTTGGAGGCCACACGCTGTTGGCGCTGTCGAGGCCACGCGGTGATGGGAAGGCGCCGTAATAGGAAGCCCTCGGCCATGGCGTGATTTTGGGCGCCGCGGGGAAGGAAGGCGGCATTGTGGGGAAGCCCTCGACCATGGCAGGATTTGGTGTTGTGGGGAAGGAGAGGCCGCGCGCGTGGCTAGGAGCGGGGGCATGCGCGTGGTCTGGCGGCGGCCCGGCGCGGCGAGGGTCCACGAACGCCGACGACTTCGCCTGGACGGTGGTGGCGAGCTCCTCGACCGACGCCCGCGCCGCGGCCGCGTCCTGCTGCAGCTGCGCGTGCAGGGCGACCGCGACGGCCTGCTCGAAGAGCGCCTTGGCCTGCCACGCCGCCGCCTCGCTGCGGACGCGTGCCAGCCGCTCCTCCAGCTCTCGATTGTTTGACAGTGGTCGGCCTTGACCAGAATCGCTGGTGTGGATGGGGAACGGAGGCGGCCAACATGGACGGCGATGGTGCGGATGGGGAATGGAGGCGGTGATGCGGACAACGAACAGAGGTGGCGGCAGGGAGGTGACGAAACCCTACTGACGTGAGAAACGGAGAATTGGAGGGATGGAGTGGTGACGGCTCGGCAGAACGAGGGGGGGTCGACGCACACGAGCTGTCGGATGATACGGACGATACCGATTGACCGGAGGCAGAACCATGGTGCACGAGTGGTCTACATTAGAGTCTTATAGAGTAGTAGAGATTCGTTTCCATGTCCTGTGTCATCATATATATGAGACTTGATACTAACACACTTGGTGATTATTTCGCCTGGGTTTTAGACCCCCTAAAATCCGGGTGTGACAACAGATTTCCTACATGCCGATGGGGATTGCGTTGCCATATTTTTTTTATATTAAGAAGTGCAAATAAAAAACGAGCGGTACTGCCTCCCCCGCAAATCAAAATAAATGAAAATATGGCATTACCTTCGTCAATATTGGTGGTTATTGCCCAGTGTCCAGTATTATTGTTTTAGAGTTATTCTAAATCGAACTTTAAAAAATGTGATCTAACTAGCAAACATGTCAGTACGTTATAAAACTTTTACAGAGTCTCCTAGACGACTCTACGACTCAACGAACATTACTTGTTTTCAATTTATTTTGGAATCAAGCTTGGTACTGTACCTCGATTTGTAAAGCTCTAACTAGCATGGACATAGAAGGTTTGGGGAATTACCCAACGATTTCTAATTCATTTTGGGATCGGATTCAGGAGTCCTACTCTAACCAATATGAAGATTGGAGGCTTAAAAATTTATCTAATATAATTAGGAAAAAAACACAGTTGAAGAAATCGTCCACTAGTACACAGAAGCTCTATAGTGGCGGTTCTAAACCTATTTACACTGGCGTTTTTCAGTACCGCCAGTGCTACGGGCCAGTGGAAATCAGCATTTCCACCGGCGGTTATTTTGGAACCGCCAGTGAAAAGTGCATTTTCACTGGCGGTTTTCTTAAGGAAACCGCCTGTGAAAAGTGCATTCCACTGGCGGCTGAATAAAGAAAACCGCCAGTGAAAAGTGCATTTCCACTGGCGGTTTGTGTCGGCGTTTCGAGACAGGGGGGTCCCTAAGCCGACGAGTGAGTGTGCTGCGTGCCCCAGCCCAGATGGGTCGAGCGCGTGAGCGAGCGCGAAGGGGGGAGAGGCGAGGTGGCCGGAGCCGAGCGTGAGAGAGGTGGAAGTCCCGCGGCCTTCGTGTTCGTCCCGCGCCCAGGTCGGGTGCGCTTGCAGTAGGGGGGTTACAAGCGTCCACGCGGGTGAGGGAAGCGAGCGGCCCCAAGAGAGCGCATGTCTCGTCCTCGGTCCCGCGCGGCCAACCTTCTCTCAGAAGGCCCTGGTCCTCCCTTTTATAGTCGTAAGGAGAGGATCCAGGTGTACAATGGGGGGTGTAGCAGAGTGCTACGTGTCTAGCGGAGCGAGAGCTAGCGCCCTAGGTACATGCCAATGTGGCAGCCGGAGAGGTCTTGGCACCTTGCTGGTGTGATGTCGTGGCTGTCGGAGGTGCGACGGAGCCTAGCGGAGGGACAGCTGTTGGAGCGGTCGAGTCCTTGCTGACGTCGCCCTGCTTCCGTAAGAGAGCTGGGGGCCGCCGTCGTCACAGAGCTTGTGGAGCGCCATCATTGCCCATCCGGCGGAGCTGGCCGGATGGGACGCCGGTCTTGTTCTCCGTGACCCGAGTCGATTCGGGGTAGGACGATGATGGCGCTCCCTGTTGACGTGGCGGGTCTGTGCCCTAGGCAGGGTGACGTGGGGGCTCCTCCGAAGCCGAGGTTGAGTCTGTCTTCTGTTGCCGAGGCCGAGTCCGAGCCATGGGGTCGGGCGAGGCGGAGGTCGTTCGGCCGAGGCCAGGGCGGAGTCCAAGCCCTGGGGTCGGGCGAGGCGGAGTTTCGTCGTCTTCCGGGTCTTAACCCGAGTCCGAGCCCTGGGGTCGGGCGGAGCGGAGTTCGCCGTCTTCCGGGTCTTAGCCCGAGTCCGAGCCCTGGGGTCGGGCGGAGCGGAGTTCGCCGTCTTCCGGGTCTTAGCCCGAGTCCGAGCCCTGGGGTCAGGCGGAGCGGAATTCGCCGTCTTCCAGGTCTTAGCCCGAGTCCAAGCCCTGGGGTCGGGCGGAGCGGAGTTCGCCGTCTTCCGGGTCTTAGCCCGAGTCCGAGCCCTGGGGTCGGGCGGAGCGGAGTTCGCCGTCTTCCGGGTCTTAGCCCGAGTCCGAGCCCTGGGGTCGGGCGGAGCGGAGTTCTCCGTCTTCCGGGTCTTAGCCCGAGTCCGAGCCCTGGGGTCGGGCGGAGCGGAGTTCGCCGTGGCGCCTTTGGCGAGGCCTGACTGCCTGTCAGATTCACTCTGTCGAGTGGCACCGCAGTCGGAGTGGCGCAGGCGGCGCTGTCCTTCTGTCAGACTGGTCAGTGGAGCGGTGGAGTGACGGCGGTCACTTTGGCTCTGCCGGGGGGCGCGTGTCAGGATAAAGGTGTCAGGCCACCTTTGCGTTAAATGCTCCTTCAATTTGGTCAGTCGGTGTGGCGATTTAGTCAGGGTTGCTTCTGAGCGAAGCCAAGGCCTCGGGCGAGCCGGTGATGTGTCCGCCGTAAAAAGGGGGGCCTCGGGCGAGACGGAAGTCTCTCGAGGTCGGCTGCCCTTGGCCGAGGCTAGGCTCGGGTGAAGCGTGATCGAGTCACTCGTGTGGACTGATCCCTGACTTAATCGTACCCATCAGGCCTTTGCAGCTTTATGCTGATGGGGGTTACCAGCTGAGAATTAGGCGTCTTGAGGGTACCCCTAATTATGGTCCCCGACAGTAGCCCCCGAGCCTCGAAGGGAGTGTTAGCACTAGCTTGGAGGCTTTCGTCGCACTTTTTTGCAAGGGGACCAGCCTTTCTCGGTTGCATTTTGTTCCGGTGGGTGCGCGCGAGCGCACCCGCCGGGTGTAGCCCCCGAGGCCTCGGAGGAGTGGTTACACTCCTTCGAGGTCTTAATACCTTGCGTAATGCTTCGGCTGGTCTGGTCGTTCCCTCATGCGAACTGGCCGTAGCCCGGGTGCACGGTCGGGGCCCAAGCTCTCGGGCTGGTATGTTGACGCTGTCAACGGTTTGGCCGGAGCCGGTTTTTGCGAGAGCAGCCCCCGACCCTCTGCACAGGGCGAGAGGACGATCAGGGACAGACTCGACTTTTTACATACGCCCCTACATCGCCTTTCCGCAAGGAGGAGGGGGGAGTGCGCCATGTTACCCTCGATGGGCACCGAACATGGTGTCTCCGGTGAGCTGCAAGCGGGTAATCCGAGTGGACGTCCGTGCCCCGTTCGTTGGGGGTCGGCTAGGGGCCCGGAGGCACGCCCAAAAGTACCTGCGGGTGATTTGCCGGACCCGGTCCCCTGGCGACGGGGTCCGAGGGCTCGATGCCTCCCTCCGATGGGATTCCGTTACAAGATCGTTCCCGCTGGTCTCGGAAATGTCCTAGGGTACCTCGGGAGCGCAGCCCGAGCCTCGGTTATGTATCGAACGTACCCCTAGTCATCCCTCGCTCGGTGTTTGAGGCGACTGTGAACCCTTCGGGGGCCAGCCTTCGAACCCCTGATCAGTAATGGGCACGGAGCCCGAGTAGCCTGAGGCGGCCATGGAACCCTTCGGGGGGCTGGCCTTCGAACCCCTGACCAGTAGTGGGTGTCGGGCCCACGCGATCTGAGGCAACTGTTGAACCCTTCGGAGGGCCAGTCTTCGAACCCCTGATCAGTAGGGGGGGCTCGGAGCCCGGTTCCTTCGCGGAGAAGGATCCTTTTAGGGGTATCCCCTTTCCCGGTCCCTGTTGCAAGAGATAGAGAAAGAGAAAAAAGGAAAGGGATACGAAATCGAACGACGTGGCGTACCTCTTTTTGACGCGGTTATTACGGCGAAGGCGAAGCGTCGCGCGCTTCTCCCGCCAGAGGCGCCGCGTGTCCCGCCGCGGAGTTAATGCGACGGGGCGAGTGTTTGGCGGGGCGGCCGTTACGCGTGCGCGAGCCGTTCGAGGAACGGCTGTACCGCTTCGCGCTTTTTGAATCCCGCGTCCGGTCGAGGCGGTGTGCTGGAAACGGTTTCGCCCTGGCCTTCATATACTTGAGAGGGGGTCCGGTGACGGTTCTTCGCTCTGCTCCCTTCTTTTTCCTTTAGGTTTTCGCAACCCGGGAAACTTTAGTCGGAGAAGAGAGAAACCGCTCTCCCTGCCCCCCGCGCCGCCATCTTCTCCATTTTAGTGATGGCGGATCGAGTGACCATAATCCCCCCGCGCGATCCGTGGCCCTTCTCCACGGTGACGGCGAGTGATCTGGAGGAGCTGGTCGGCGAGGGTTTGCTCCGCCCCCTCACCGACAAGCAGCGGCCAGAGTGGATTCCTCCCGTGGGCGGAGCCGCTCCGTCCCCACCGCCGGGGTATGTCGTGAGCTTCGTCTCCTTCCATGAGCGGGGATTTGGTGTGCCGACGGGCCGCTTTATGCGGGCCATCCTATTCCACTATGGGGTGGAGTTGCACAACCTCTCCCCCAACTCCATCTCGTAGGCCGCTATCTTCGTAGCGGTATGCGAAGGGTACTTGGGGATCGCTCCTCATTGGGATTTGTGGACTCATCTCTTCCTCGCCGAGCCTTTCGCCTTGTCGACGGGGGAGAGGAGGATCCGTGCAGCGGTGCGGGCCGGCGGCTGCATTCTCTTGTTGAGGCAGTCGCGGGCGTTGCAGTACATTCCTGCCATTCTTGCGTCTTCGAACAAGGGGTGGCAGCGCCGGTGGTTCTACCTCCGGAATGATGGTGAGTTGCTCCCACCGTTCTCCCAGCGAGTAGTTACGGCTGCCACCGACGCCTGGCGCCACAGGACCCCGCACGAGAGGCAGAAGAATCTCGAACCCCTTCTCTAGGCCCTGAAGGAGTTGCGGGAGGGGGGACTTACCGCTGCGGGAGTGATCGCCGCTATCCACCGTCGGAGGGTGCTTCCATTGGCGGAGCGGCGGCTGCCGCTCTGGGAGATGACCCCGGAAGCTGACTGGGAGGGCTCGCGAATGTCCCCTGATCCTCTCCCCTTCAACGCCCTCCAATGGCGGGTGTCGGCTGCGATGGGGAAGCCGGACCCCCACGCATACTCCCAGCTTCGGATGCGCCCCGACCAGGGGTGCGTGACTTTGGTGAGTGTTCGCTCCTTCCTTCTTCGTATATCGGGTCGCTCCGGGTCCTTATGATCGGGTTCCTTTCTCCCCTCCTTTTAGGATGTGGGGTGGCACAAACCCTCCCAGCCACGGGTCCCGGAGGACGCGGTGGACCGCGCAGCGCGGCGGGTCGCCCCGGAGGAGAAGAAGAAAAAGAAGGACGCGGAGAAGGCCCGGGCCCGCGAGCAGAGGCGGGCCCGGGACGCCTTGGAGAAGCGCCGTCGCCAGCAGGAGAGGGACGGACTCCCGAGGGAGCCGTCGCCGGAGACGCCCGACGATGATGATGACGATGATGATGATGAAGAGGATGACATGGCCGCCCGTCTCGGCCTCAGCCCCAGCTTGGGGTGTGGCCAGGAGCCGTCGAGCCAGCCCCCGAGCGGGCTGACTCCGTCAGCCCCCGAAGTCGGGGCGTCGGGCTCCCGACCCGAGGCACGGGGGCGAACCGAGAGGTCACCTGACCCCTCAACCGGAGGAGCTGAGGCAGCTCCGGTGGTCCAGGCCAAGGCGTCTGGTCCCTAGGGGTCGCCGCTCGTGTCGGTGGCGCATGGGGGTGACCCTCAAGTTGTCGCGGCCATGCCCGGGGAATCCGCTTCCCGGGCGCCCCAAGCAAGGGTGGTGCCGAAGGTGCCGGCGAAGCGGACCTCGGCGGCTGTTTTGGGAGCCGGGATCCAAGAAGGCTCCCCCCAGGCGCGGTGGATCATGGCTCGAAGTGGGTGAGTATCTCGGAATGTCTTCGTCTTGGCTTCCCATTCATATGTCTCGGTCGTGATCTTTCTTTCCTCCTTTTTTTTATATATCCAGCAAGCGAAGTCATGGCCAGACCGACCTGGCACCCCGGAAGGCCCTCAAGACGGCGCCGACCTGTGTGGCCAGCGCCATTCCACCGACCCTTTCGCGGGGTACCTCACCACCGGGGGCTCGGGCGTCGCCAATCTCTGAGGAGCGGGCTCCCGAGGCTGGCTCTTCAGCCGAGGCGGCTATCGTGGTTGAGGAGGCGGCTGACGCCCACGCGGCCCTGAGTTCGCCTGTCGTGCCGGTCATGCCGACGCCTGCCACCGCCGAGGTTGCCGCCGTCCCTGTCGAAGGGCGTCCAGTTGCCGCCAGCGTCGGGATGGCTGATGCGTCAGCGCCCAAGACCTCAGAAGAGGTGGGCGTGGTCGCGCAATCCGTCCAGCCGGGTGACAGCCTCATCGCTGTGCGGCGGAGCCCCGAGGCCCGGCGCCCGTTGCTCCGATTCCGGACCCGCGAGGCCTCGGACCCCGTCTTCGTTCTCGATGATGAGCAGGAGGACCAGTCCTGGGGTGAGCTCCGCGAGTGTGCAGAGGCAACGGTGGGGTCGCTCCGGTCGTCGCTGGAGGTTTTCTGCAGAGACGTCCCCAAAATCCTCCAGGTAGCGGTTTCGGGCATACCTTTTTTCCTTCTGTGGGCGAGACACTCGTCGTGACGCCCTGTTTCCTTTCCCCAGGATCTGACGGACCGGAGCGCCGCCAAGTCGTCGTTCATCCGCCGCGAGGTTGATGTCTGGGGCTCGCTGCGATCCCTGAGGTCCTCGCTCGCCGGGGCTACCGCGCGCCTTTCTCAGCAGGACGCCAAGGTGGCGGACCTCCAGCTGCTCTGCGCCGACCTGAGAGCCGAGGCGGCCGCAGCGCGTGCGGAGGCGCAACGGCAGCGATCGGAGCTCGCCCAGGTCGTCGAGGAACGGGACCGATCTCAGGGCCGGGCTGCCGAGGCCGAAAGCCGTGCCGAGACCCTTGCGGCTGACTTAGCCGCGGCCCAGGTCGCGGCCTCGGAGCATCGTGCCCGAGCCGGAGGTACGTCTTAGTCCTCCCTGGTTCTTTTTCTTGTCCGTTTCCTCTGCTTGTGCTTGAGGTATTTCTCCTGGTTGCTTGCAGAGCTTGAGTCCGCCCTTGACGAGTCCGCCAAGGCGCTTGCTGAGGCGCTTGCTGGAGCTGCCGAGCAGAGGGATGCGGACCTCGCGGCCATGTCCGAGGCCGTCTCGGACTTTTATCGTGTCCTCGGCTCCGGCGATGTCCCTTCAGGAAGCTCCCCTCAGAGCCGCCTTCGAGCCTTGGGTGATCACGCGCGCGGCAGAGTCCGCGAAGCGCTACACCACGGCGTCAGGCGGGCCTTCGCCGTGCTTGCTTCCCACTACGTTGTGGACCTAGAGCGGGTTAGTGAGGGGTACTGTCTTCCTGACGAAGACGATGCTGCCCTAGCGGAGGTCCAGCGGCTCGACGCGGTCGCCGCGGGTCCGAGCGCGGTGCTGGCAACCACCTTTGAGGCGGAGATCCTTCCCCCTGCGACGTCACCGGAGGCCGAGATGGACCCCACCGACGGCGGGGATGGAGCTGAGGGCGCGGCTCCTTCCCAAGGCGGCGCCTAATTTCCGTTTGAACAGTTTCTTGTTGGATGTGCTTCTCACCGCGGCTGCTGAAGCCTGAACACTTTGTCTTTCTTGCATGGAGTCGTACTCTCCTTTCTTTCCATCTGCATGTTCGTCCTAGCTTGTCAATAATAGGGTGGCTTCTCGAGTTGGGTCATTCTTCGTGGCAGGTGATGAGTGAGGTATCCCTAACCCGGAGGCACGGGAGTTCCTCGGCTCAGTCGGCCTTGCCATTTACATGTACCCGCGTTCGCTCCTCGAGACCCTGCTTCTGACATAGTCGGGGGAACGCAAGAGGCCCCTTTTTTGATTGAAAATTTTTGACACGGAGAAGTATGCCTGATCTTGACGCAGAGGGGTTCCCCCTTTTTAGCCCCCGAGGCAGGGTCAGGCTCTGCCAAGGCGAGGCTGACCCTTCCTTGATGACCGAGGCGCAGAGGCTGCCTGACGGATCGGGCTCCGGCCCGGATATCCAGCGAGTGTTTGGCGACATCCCTCGGTATGCCGGGCATGTCCGAGGGACTCCGCGCAAAGACGTCGGCGTTCGCGCGGAGAAAGTCGACGAGCACTGCTTCCTATTTGGGGTCGAGCCCGGAACCGATCCGGATCTGCTTGGTGGTGTCGCCACTGGGGTCAAGAGGGACGGCCTTAACCGTCTCCGCTGGCTCGAAGTTGCCGGCATGGCGCTTCACGTCTGGCACCTCCTTGGAGAGGTTCTCCAGGTCGGCGATGAGGGCCTCGGACTCGGCGAGGGCCTCGGCGTACTCCACGCACTCCACGTCGCATTCGAACGCGTGTTTGTACGTGGGGCCGACGGTGATGACCCTGTTGGGGCCCGGCATCTTGAGCTTCAGGTAGGTGTAGTTGGGGACGGCCATGAACTTCGCGTAGCATGGCCTCCCTAATACGGCGTGGTAGGTTCCTCAGAACCCGACCACCTCGAACGTCAGGGTCTCCCTTCGGAAGTTGGAGGGCGTCCCAAAGCAGACGGGGAGGTCGAGTCGCCCGAGGGGCTGGACGCGCTTCCCAGGGATGATCCCGTGGAAGGGCGCAGCGCCTGCTCGGACGGAGGACAGATCGACGCGCAGGAGCTTGAGGGTCTCGGCGTAGATGATGTTGAGGCAGCTGCCCCCATCCATCAGGACCTTGGTGAGCCTGACATTGCCGACAACGGGGTCGACGACGAGCGGGTATTTCCCCGGGCTCGGCACATGGTCGGGGTGGTCGGCCTGGTCGAAGGTGATGGGCTTGTCGGACCAGTCTAGGTAGACTAGCGCCGCCACCTTCACCGAGCAGACCTCCCGGCGCTCTTGCTTGCGATGCCGAGCCGAGGCATTCGCCGCATGCCCTCCATAGATCATGAAGCAGTCGCGGACCTCGGGGAACTCTCCTGCTTGGTGATCTTCGTTCTTGTCGTCGTCGCGGGCCCTGCCACCCTCGGCGGGTGGCCCGGCCCTGTGGAAGTGACGCCGAAGCATAACGCACTCCTCGAGGGTGTGCTTGACGGGCCCCTGATGGTAGGGGCACGGTTCCTTGAGCATCTTGTCGAAGAGGTTTGCACCTTCGGGGGGCTTCCGAGGGTTCTTGTACTCGGCGGCGGCGACAAGGTCCGCGTCAGCGGCGTCGCGTTTCGATTGCGACTTCTTCTTGCCTTTCTTCTTGGCGCCGCGCGGAGCAGACGCCTCGGGAGCCTCTTCCGATGGGCGGCCCTGGGGCTGCTTGTCCTTTCGGAAGATAGCCTCGACCGCCTCCTGGCCAGAGGCGAACTTGGTGGCGATGTCCATCAGCTCGCTCGCCCTGGTGGGGGTCTTGCGGCCCAGCTTGCTCACCAGGTCGCGGCAAGTGGTGCCAGCGAGGAACGCGCCGATGACATCCGAGTCGGTGATGTTGGGCAGCTCAGTGCGCTGCTTCGAGACTCTCCCGGCTGTTGTCGGCAGCTTCGAAGGTCCCTGGAATTCCCGGGGCGCACGTATGTGCCCTGGAAATTGCCAGCGAAGGCTTGGACCAAGTCGTCCCAGTTGGAGATCTGCCCCGGAGGCAGGTGCTCCAACCAGGCGCGAGCAGTGTCGGAGAGGAACAGGGGGAGCTTACGGATGATGAGGTTGTCGTCGTCCGTCCCACCCAGTTGGCAGGCAAGGCGGTAGTCCGCGAGCCACAGTTCCGGTCTCGTTTCCCCCGAGTACTTCGTGATAGTAGTCGGGGGTCGGAACCTGGTCGGGAATGGCGCCCGTCGGATGGCCCGACTGAAGGCCTGCGGACCGGGTGGTTCGGGCGAGGGACTCCGATCCTCCCCGCTGTCGTAGCGCCCCCCACGCCTGGGGTGGTAGCCTCGGCGCACCCTTTCGTCGAGGTGGGCCCGACGGTCGCGTCGATGGTGCTTGTTGCCGAGGTGGCCCGGGGCCGCAGGCGCGGTGTTGCGCGTGCGCCCGGTGTAGACCGAGGCTTCCCGCATGAATCGGGAAGTCGCGACATGAGGTTCCGAGGGATATCCCTGCCTTCGGGAGGCAGTGCTCTCGGCCCGTCGGGCCGCAGCGCCTTCCAGGAGATTCTTGAGCTCTCCCTGGATTCGCCGACCCTCGGTGGTTGATGGCTCCGGCATCGCACGGAGGAGCATCGCTGCGGCTGCCAGGTTCTGACCAGCCCCGCTGGATGCGGGCGGTGGCCTGACCCTGACATCGTTGGCGACGCGGTGCTGGAGACCTTGGGGCAGGTGACGTACTTCTCCGGCCAGGGGTTGGCCCGCCCATACCTGCCCGACGTCCCGACGGATCGGCTCAAGCGCTCCTGTTCCCTCGTTGAGCCTGGCCTGCGCCTCGCAGACTTGCTCGAGTTGTGGGTCGTAACCCCCCGCCGGAGCGGGGACCACAGCTAGCTCCCGTGGGATGTCGGCGCGAGGCACCGGCCTAGGAAGATCACCGTCCTCCGGCATGCCGAGATGGTTGCCTTCGGAGGGATCCTCTAGCTCGATGTGGAAACATTCGCGGCTTGAGCCGTAGCTCTCGTCGCCAAGGCTGCGGCTTCCGTCGGAACAGTCGGATAGGCAGTAGTCACATGCGGTCATGAAGTCCCGCATGGCACTGGGGTTGCCAAGTCCGGAGAAATTCCAACAGATGCTGGGATCGTCATCTTCCTCGGACCCAGAGGGCCCGTAGGTCGAGACGTCCGTCAGTCGGTCCCAAGGTGACCGCATACGAAACCCCAGTGGGGTTGCACTCGCCTCAATGAGAGCGCCCGCCAAAGCGAGGTCGTTTGGCGGGTTGAGGCCGAGTCGAAATGACGTAAGATGGGAGTTAGTCGGTACCTTTTGGTCGACAAGGAGCGACGTAGTCACATCGGGGACTGGTTGCACCGTCATCTCAGGTACGAGGGCGACGTCCTGCAGGCTTTCCGCGAGCGCGCCGGCGTCGTCTTCTTGCTCGGGGTCAGCGTGTCGCGGGGGGACGACGCTTGCCTTCGTCTTGAACGCGAGGTCGACGTCCGGCGTGCCTTCCGTCGGAGCGTCGGGGGCGTCGATTCGCTCGACGGCCGACGAAGCGCGGCCTCCCGCCTGGCCTTGATGGCCCCGCCTCCTCCTCCGTTGGCAGGGGAGAGAACGGAGCGAGCTCGAAGGTTGCTCTTCCACCACGCGGGGAAGATGTCGTCGATTCCGCCGCCGGCGGGCGGGTTGTCGGCCGCCATTGTCGTTGTCGCGCGGCGGTGGAAGAAGTATCATGTCGTAGCTGCCGTCGAAGGACATGAACTCAAGAGTCCCGAAACGAAGCACCGCCCCGGGCCGGAAAGGTTGCTGGAGACTGCCCATCTGGAGCTTGACGGGGAGCTGTTCGTCAGCACGCAGCAGGCCCCTACCTGGCGTGCCAACTGTCGGCGTTTCGAGACAGGGGGGTCCCTAAGCCGACGAGTGAGTGTGCTGTGTGCCCCAGCCCAGATGGGTCGAGCGCGTGAGCGAGCGCGAAGGGGGGAGAGGCGAGGTGGCCGGAGCCGAGCGTGAGAGAGGTGGAAGTCCCGCGGCCTTCGTGTTTGTCCCGCGCCCAGGTCGGGTGCGCTTGCAGTAGGGGGGTTACAAGCGTCCACGCGGGTGAGGGAAGCGAGCGGCCCCAAGAGAGCGCCTGTCCCGTCCTCGGTCCCGCGCGGCCAACCTTCTCTCAGAAGGCCCTGGTCCTCCCTTTTATAGTCGTAAGGAGAGGATCCAGGTGTACAATGGGGGGTGTAGCAGAGTGCTACGTGTCTAGCGGAGCGAGAGCTAGCGCCCTAGGTACATGCCAATGTGGCAGCCGGAGAGGTCTTGGCACCTTGCTGGTGTGATGTCGTGGCTGTCGGAGGTGCGACGGAGCCTGGCGGAGGGACAGCTGTTGGAGCGGTCGAGTCCTTGCTGACGTCGCCCTGCTTCCGTAAGAGAGCTGGGGGCCGCTGTCGTCACAGAGCTTGTGGAGCGCCATCATTGCCCATCCGGCGGAGCTGGCCGGATGGGACGCCGGTCTTGTTCTCTGTGACCCGAGTCGATTCGGGGTAGGACGATGATGGTGCTCCCTGTTGACGTGGCGGGTCTGTGCCCTAGGCAGGGTGACGTGGGGGCTCCTCCGAAGCCGAGGTTGAGTCTGTCTTCTGTTGCCGAGGCCGAGTCCGAGCCATGGGGTCGGGCGAGGCGGAGGTCGTTCGGCCGAGGCCAGGGCGGAGTCCGAGCCCTGGGGTCGGGCGAGGCGGAGTTTCGTCGTCTTCCGGGTCTTAACCCGAGTCCGAGCCCTGGGGTCGGGCGGAGCGGAGTTCGCCGTCTTCCGGGTCTTAGCCCGAGTCCGAGCCCTGGGGTCGGGCGGAGTGGAGTTCGCCGTCTTCCGGGTCTTAGCCCGAGTCCGAGCCCTGGGGTCGGGCGGAGCGGAGTTCGCCATCTTCCGGGTCTTAGCCCGAGTCCGAGCCCTGGGGTCAGGCGGAGCGGAGTTCGCCGTCTTCCGGGTCTTAGCCCGAGTCCGAGCCCTGGGGTCGGGCGGAGCGGAGTTCGCCGTCTTCCGGGTCTTAGCCCGAGTCCGAGCCCTGGGGTCGGGCGGAGCAGAGTTCGCCGTCTTCCGGGTCTTAGCCCGAGTCCGAGCCCTGGGGTCGGGCGGAGCGGAGTTCGCCGTGGCGCCTTTGGCGAGGCCTGACTGCCTGTCAGATTCACTCTGTCGAGTGGCACCGTAGTCGGAGTGGCGCAGGCGGCGCTGTCCTTCTGTCAGACTGGTCAGTGGAGCGGTGGAGTGACGGCGGTCACTTTGGCTCTGCCGGGGGGGGGCGCGTGTCAGGATAAAGGTGTCAGGCCACCTTTGCGTTAAATGCTCCTGCAATTTGGTCAGTCGGTGTGGCGATTTAGTCAGGGTTGCTTCTGAGCGAAGCCAAGGCCTCGGGCGAGCCGGTGATGTGTCCGCCGTAAAAAGGGGGGCCTCGGGCGAGACGGAAGTCTCTCGAGGTCGGCTGCCCTTGGCCGAGGCTAGGCTCGGGTGAAGCGTGATCGAGTCTCTCGTGTGGACTGATCCCTGACTTAATCGTACCCATCAGGCCTTTGCAGCTTTATGCTGATGGGGGTTACCAGCTGAGAATTAGGCGTCTTGAGGGTACCCCTAATTATGGTCCCCGACAGTTTGCTTTAAAGTGCATTTCCACTGGCGGTTTTATAAAGCAAACCGCCAGTGGAAATGCACTTTTCACTGGCGGTTTTCTTTATTTAGCCGCCAGTGGAAGTTTTCCCGCCTTTTTTCAAAATTTCAAACAATACTGAATTATATATATATTTATTTACACACACACAAACATATATATATATAGATCTATATTGATATTGAAAGCAACATGAAATTAAATTCTATCATACATTTATATACATCAAAGTATTCTGTTTACAACCATATATGCTTCATGCATTCTATACATCATAAGTTTTCACCTAAGCTCTAATAACTATCTCGGCTAAGAGATAATCTACTAATTTCTGTTAGTATTCTAAACTCTGGCAAAGCTAATGTTCCGGAAGCATCGTGATATTTTCCTTCTGCGGGAATGACCTCTTTCAATATGAATGTGCAGAGGTCCTCGACTATGCCATACAATGCAGCTTCGGTCAAGTTCTCCGGGTTTCCTCGTTGAAATTGCTGTAAAGGAATTTTATAAACATCATCTATTTATACTCAATAATAACACATTTGCATCTTTAATGACATAAATACATACTTGACTATTACTAATAATACCTTGTCAGGGTTCGTGATGTATCGTCCGTTCACTCTCATGAACTCACACGCATAGAATCCACATAGGACCGATCCTTGTGGTTGCTTGTGGCACTACATAACGGGAGATTGGTTATTTAGTTGCAACATTGTGTATGATATGTATTCATAAAATCACATACTTACCGGCCAGTGATGATGGATGTCTAGTGGCACGCGTTGTTTCGACAGGTCGTACTTTCCACCTCTCATCTTATAGAATCTATAAGCCCTGTGATCTCAAATAGAATCACCATATTATTCTCAAATTTTAATCGATAAAAGTATGCATGCATAGAAAAGGCATACAGGTCTAAGATGCTGAGGAATTTTGCATATGTCGAAGGGTCGAAGTTCAAGGAGTCGAGCACCAGCACCTTTCCAACCTTAGGATAAATGAGGAAGCATATCCAGTGGTCCCTGTACGAATCAAATTTGTGATGCATGTGTATTGAAATTATTAATTTTATTTATGCAAAATCACACTTACTTAAAGTTGTACGGGGCCATTATGGCTTCCCTGTCTTGAAATTGAAGCATCGCATGTCCTATGTAGGTGGCGTATCGAGCTTCAAAATCCTTCTTCATATCCTTTATACGATTCTCAACTTCTTCGTCTGTCTTTCCCCGTATTTCATCGTTGTCTTTCCCGATTCTAAAAGTGTGGCTTTCCTCGGATATAAGTATTGGGTTGAGATACCCAACCCTTTTACTGGCACTAGCATTGGGCTTGGTACCGTAAAGGATCTCCTGCTGATCATGTTGCATTCTGCAAGTCACACGTGCATGTCAGATATTGAAATTTTATACAGCTCACTAATAATAACACACATATGTGGAAGTATGAGCGACACTTACAATGCAAACATCGTTACAAGTTGCACGTCGAGTCTTTGAAGGTTCATCATTAACCACATGTCCTCGAATGTAACAACGGCCTTTTGGTCCGAACCAATAAAAGCATGGTCTGGTATATGCACACTGATGGTGTCGATGCCAACCGATGATGCCCGCATGTACCAGTCATGCAACCTTTTAACACCAGCCGGGACCTTTCTTAGTTTCTCAAGAGGTAGCAGAGGTCTGCCCGGCACATATTTTTTAGGCACGTTTTGGTAATCTGCCTTAGTTGGCTTCTTTATCTTTGCGGCCATTGCCTCAGCCTTTTTTGCAGACTCCTCGTGCTCGGCCAAATCAACAGTTTGTGACGTGAGGCTCCGTCCAATCCCTTTCAAAAACCGAGCTGTGCCAGCAGTACTAGCTTTACTCTTCTTTTTCTGATACGGGGACACCAATTTTGGTATAGGAAGTTTAGATTTTTTTTATGGCCGTGGATCCTTTGATGGCTGTGGAGAAGGTGGATCCCTTGATGGTGGCGTAGACAGTGGGTCACCAAGAGGATGGGGAGGAGAAGGTGGTGGAGCCCTGAATGGTGATGCTTGTGGCGGAGACGGTGGGTCAGAAAAAGGATGAGGAGCAGCATGTGAAGTTTGAGGAGGTGATGATGGATGTACAATAGGAACATCAATTTGAGAAGGCGGAGATGGTTGGGCCTGCGACGAATTCGACCAATCAAGCAATTCGACATCCCTTCGAGGCCAAAGGATAAAATTCTTGATAGCTTGTCCAAGTTTCTCGATACCTTCGGGCCCAGGGATGTCTAGCATGTCGTCCTCGGATCCTTGGACGACCATCGTCACTTCTACTTTGCAATAATCATCTGGAATATCGTTTCCATGGAACTTGCGTCCTGGGATCGCAAGGCCTGTGGCTACTTTCTTTGTACGTTTATTGTTAATACCATATCTTATAACCAGTGTGCACGCCACAGGCCTTGTGATGTCATCAACTTCACTTTCCATCCTCTCTCTCCTCTCCACTCTCTCCCCTCTCCCTCTCCATCCTCTCTCTCCTCTCCACTCTCTCTCCCCTCTCCCTCTCCATCCTCTCTCTCCTCTCCACTCTCTCTCCCCTCTCCCTCTCCATCCTCTCTCTCCATCCCCTCTCTCTCTCCTCTCTCTCCATCCTCTCCTCTCTTTCCATCCTCTCCCTCCTCTCCACTCTCTCTCCCCTCTCCCTCTCCATCCTCTCTCTCCTCTCCACTCTCTCTCCCCTCTCCCTCTCCATCCTCTCTCTCCATCCCCTCTCTCTCTCCTCTCTCTCCATCCTCTCTCTCTCTTCTCTCTCCATCCTCTCTCTCCTCTCCCTCTCCTCTCTCTCCTCTCTCTCTCCCTCTCCTCTCTCTCCATTTACCTCACTCCTCTCTATAAAGTCAATAGAAAGTCATGTAAAATTGTAAATGGTAGCACGAAAATTGAATGAAGACAATTACATGCTTCGGTTTGTCGCTAACAATAATCAATTGCATGACAAGTCCTAACAATAATCAATTACATGACAAGTATATAATCTAGGAAGCTATTGTTCTGCCTTGTCCATCGTGGCGTACCCAGGGCAACGAATTGCGTGGGATGCTTCGCTCAACGTTCCTTATCTTGGTTGGATGGTCTATGAAAAGAGACATGTCGTTGAACTAGTTAAAATCCTCTAAATCAGATACACCATCAACTCCTATAGCTTGTTGTTTTCCAGGAAAAACTACATGCTTCGGTTTGTCGGTGCTTTTCTTCTCATTGTTAGAAATGATCTGTTCAGCATAGAAGACCTGTGCAGCACGATTAGCAAGGATCCATGGGTCATCTTTGTAACCTACCTTACTTAGATCAAGAACTCTGACCCCATAGTTGTCTACCGTGACATGTTTGTCTTCAACCCATTGACATCGGAAAACCGAGATCTGAAATGTACCATAGTCTAGTTCCCATATGTCCTCAATAAAGCCAAAATATGTAATAATCTCACCAGTTTCATCATCTATGGCCTCGCATCGAACACCACTGTTTTGTGACATGCTCTTTTTGTCCTTGGACTTGGTACAAAATGTGAATCCACTAATGTCATAGGTTTGCCATGTTGTGACCTGGCGTGATGGTCCAGATGCCAAGCCCTTGATGGTTTGTTCTTCTATTGTTTCTCCACGTGGAATGTCCTTCACCATTAGCCATGTGTTGAACCGCTGCTTATGTTGCTTCATTACCCAATCATCCGTATGCCCAGGATTTTGCTCGCGAAGCTCATTGATGTGTTGTTGGATAAATGGCTCCATTATCGTTAGCTGATGTAGGATGCTCTGATGTGCCTCAAGTACTATATCGTAATCCGGTGGGATGAAAGATTTCCGTCCCATCCTCCCGCTTCCATATAGTCTACCCTCGTGTCGTGACGGAGGCAGACCTATTGCAACCTGTTCTTTTAGGATACTATTGCAGAATGGACCTCCCGACTCAATGGCCTCTTCGGTACAGTACCCCTCTATCATGGATGCCTCGGGACGAGCACGGGTTGATACATAGCCATTCAGTATTGACATGAAACGCTCATACGTCCACATTTCATGCAAGTACATAGGACCCAATGCCTCTATTTGTGGCACCAAGTGCACCACAAGGTGCACCATAATATCAAAGAACGATGGAGGGAAACACATCTCAAACTGTGATATTGTCTCCACTGCGAATTCCTGAAGAGATGCCAACTCATCACAGCCAATTACCTTTTGTGAAATCCTGTTGAAAAAGTAGCACAACCGTGTGATTGCCATCTTTAAAAACAAAGGATTTATAGCCCTGATGGCAATAGGTAGGAATGTAGTCAGCATGACATGGCAATCATGTGAGTTGTAGTTGGTGATTGTCAGGTCTTTCATTGACACAATACTTCGTATGCTAGAGCAGAATCCGGATGGGACTTTCAAATTCTTGAGCCAAACACACATCGCATGTTTCTCATCTACATTGAGATTGTAGCTTGCTGCTGGGAGATGGTACTTCCCATTTTCTTGAAGAACGGGATGTAGTTCCTTTTTTATGCCTAAATCTACCAAGTCCATGCGTGAATTGAGCCCTTCTTTTGTTTTGCCCTTTATGTCTAGCAAGGTGCCCATTATGCTTTCAAACACGTTCTTCTGAACGTGCATACCATCGATCGCATGCCGCACATCTAACTCTTTCCAGTAAGGCAAGTACTCGAAGAAAATAGACTTCTTCTTGAATATAGCCCCCGAAGCTGTTTGGCATCCTTCCTTGTTTTTCCGTCTTTTGTCTTCTTCCCGAAAACAAACTTGATATTCCTGACTATTTCAAAAACTCTATGACCTCTATTATTACCCGATGGAGCAGTAGAATGTAGTTCACCATTATTGTCGAAGTACTTATCCATCTTTCGCATGCGGTACCTGTGTCCTTCCAATAAAAAGCGTCTGTGCCTCATGTAAACTATCTTCCTAGATGCAGCAAGGGATACGTAAGCAGTTCCATCAATGCATACTGTGCAACCAACCTTTCCCTTAAACTGGCCTGATAATGTGAAGAGAGCAGGGTAATCGTTGATCGTAACAAAAAGAATTGCTCTCAGCGTGAATGAACCTTTACGATACTCATCCAACATTTGAACACCCGTTTCCCACAATATTTTCATATCCTCCATTAAGGGCTCCAAAAATACATCCATGTCAACTCCAGGTTGTGTAGGTCCAGAAATAAGGATGGTTAGCAAAATGTACTTCCGTTTCTGCATCAACCATGGAGGAAGGTTGTATATGGTGAGGATCACCGGCCATGTGCTATGCTTGCTGCTCCTCTCAGCAAATGGGTTCATTCCATCAGTACTCAGTGCGAACCTAACATTTCTCGGTTCATCGGCAAAGTCTCGGTGATTGTCATTGAAATCTTGCCACTGCTTCCCATCGGCTGGATGTCGAAGCTTCCCATCGTTTTTGTGCTCATCAGAAGCATGCCAGCTCATAAGTCTGGCATCCTCAGGATTAGCGAACAAACACCTCAATCGATCGACGACGGGGAGGTACCACATCACCAAAGCAGGAATCTTTTTGAGCGCATAATAGTCTACTTCTTTTTCTTTGCTCGTGGATTTTGAAGTCTTTTTTTGGGCTTTCTTTCGCTTCTTCCCTTTAGACACGGATGCAACACACTCTTCCTCTCGATAGTCTTTATTCGTCTTGTACCTACTTGCACCGCACTTTGGGCAGCTCTCCAAGTCTTTATAATCATCACCTCGATAAAGGATACAGTGATTTCTACACGCGTGGATCTTCTCCACACCCATAGTGAGCGGACTGATTAGTTGTTTTGCATAGTACGTGTTAGCAGGCACATTGTTCTCCTTTGGAAGCATGTCTGCGATAATACTCAAGAACGCATCGAAGCCAGCATCAGACACACCATATTTAGCTATTAACATCAACAGCTTTAGCACAGACCGGAGCGTCGTGAACTCTTTGGTACAACCCTTAGACTCGTCGTACAAAGGCTCTTCTGCTGCCTTCTTCAGGAACTCCATACCTTTCATTAAGAACATCGATTGATCTGTATGACGACGCAACATTGCCTCTAGCAACTCTGCATCTTCCTCATCCATAACACTTGGCAGAACATGAGGTCTATCATGTTCATTTCCTCCAGCGTAACCATGATCAGTAACATTTTGCACTACATGTTCGCTCTGTGGAAGAGGTTGGTGTGTCTCGTGAACGAACTGAAATCTGTCGTCGATGTTCTCAGGGTTTCCAGTCATATAAGGCGAAGAGCTACCCTCTCCATGCTTTGTCCAAATTGTGTAATCCTTCATAAATCCTTGGCATACCAGATGAGATATGATTTGTTCTGTGTCATTAAATACAACAGCATTTTTGCAGTCCATGCATGGACAATATATGTGTTTTGTCTTTGTTCTCCAAGCATGGTTCGTAGCGACATCAATAAACCTATGGACCTCGGATATGTATGATGGATCTAGCCTTGATAAGTTATACATCCAGGATGTCCTCTCCATCACCACCTGTAAAAAAGTAACATAAACACACAAGAACCAACCTTTCTTAGCAACCTTCTTCCAAAAAATAAAGATAACCCCCCCCCCCCCCTTGTATTTTGTGAAATCTGGCCCTCTAATGGAAGTTGGGCTGCGAGCTATAGTTCTTGTCGGGAAGGATGAAGGGGTGAAACCCTATATCCAAAATGTGGCTAAATTTAAGGAAAATGAACAAAAATTGGCAAGAGGAACATAAAACCAAACTTTTCTAGCCATACTCTTCTCTCTAACACATGGTGAAGGCCTAGTTCCAAAATTGAGCAAAGATGAACAATAATTGGCAATTAAAACATAATTAAACCAACCTTTCATAGCAACTAATAAAAACAATCTTAATTACCAAACCTATCTTCTTCTCTCTCCACACAACACATGAACCATTCATTAAACAACTTAATATGTCATGGATAAACTGATTTGAGAACTAAACATGAAAAAGGAGAGAGGATAGACAAAATCTAACCATATTAAACAACTTTATTTGAGGGAATAGAGCAAAAATGTGGCTAAAATGTGGCTAAAATTGAGAGAGGATACACTCTCTCTCAAATGGTGAAACCCTAGATCCAAAATGTGGCTAAAATTGAGCAAAAATGAATAAAAATTGACATTAGCAACATAAACCAACCTTTCTTAGCAATCTTCTTCCAAAAAATGAAGATCAAAACCTCTCCCCATGTATTTTGTGAATTCTGGACCTCCAAAATCGCCTCCAATGGAAGTTGGCTGCGAGCATACAGTTCACTGTCGGGGGAAGAAGAGGGGTATTTATAACAGACAGTTCACTGACGGTTGGCTTTAAAAACCGCCAGTAGAAACTTATTTCCACTGGCGGTTATCTTAACACAACCGCAAGTGGAAATAGGATGTTTCCACTGGCGGTTAAGTTAAGATAACCGCTAGTGGAAATCAATTTTCACTGGCGGTTGGTGTTACACAACCGCCAGTGGAAACATCCTATTTCCACTGGCGGTTGTGTTAAGATAACCGTCAGTGGAAATAGGTTTCCACTGACGGTTTTTAAAGCCGGGCCCACCTATTTCTTTCACTGACGTTTGATAACGGAAACCGCCAGTGAAAAGTTGAATGTGCCGCAGGCTTTGAGCTCTTTTCTACTAGTGGTCGGCCCACGCAAGGAAACAAAAAGGAGAAGAAATCGTCGGCCTCACCGCGCGCGAACAACGTGGTTAAACGAGGTTGGCCGAATCACCCTATTTATAAGCTATTCAGAGTGGAGCTTGAGACACCATAACACACTATATCTTCATAAAAGGAGATCTGGGCAATTGCATGCAAAATATTACATGTTGGTCTCTTTTGTTGTTCGGTGTTTTATGCTTCGGTCGCTTTTGTTTTTATTTCAAAATTTTGAGTACTTTTGGTCTTGTTTTAATTTTTATTTTCATCTAGGTTAAAACGTTTTTTGTTGTGAGTTTCACGCATCCCTTTTATCTTTTTCTTGTCGCTAGCTTGGAAACTTAAATTTCATTATTATTGGTGCAGATTGAGGAAAAATTAGTTTATTTTTATTTCAATCTTCTCCCCAAATAGATTTAAGTTCCAAATTAGTCTAATAAAAATTATAAAACTTTTGCCGTACAGGAAAGAGCCCGAGATAGAGTTCACATGACACCTAGCGCCCCTTGTTGACAAATGCGCACATGCGCATGCCATGGTTTCTGTCTCTGGTCGTTCGCAAGTGGCCCTGCCCAAGCGTGTGCAGGCAGCTTTTAGCGGTTCAACTTGGTCCACGTTACATTTCCTACACGTCGATGGGGATTGCGTTGACATACTTTTTTGATATCAAGAAGTACAAATAAAAAACGACAGGTACTGCCTTCCTCTCAAATCAAATTTAATGAACTTTTTAGATACGTTAGAGGAAAAACATGGCATTAATATTGGTGGTTATTGTCCAGTGTCTAGTATTATTATTGATTGCCACTCTTTCCAACTGAAAATAAATCAAATTTTAGAGTTATTCGAAATCAAACTTGTAAAAATGTGACGTAAGTAGGAAACATATATATCCGTAACTTTTAGAGTCTTCTAGACGACTCTACGATTAACGACCATAACTTGTTTTCAATTTATTTTGATATCAAACTTCGTACTGTACCTGGATTTGTACAGCTCTAACTAGCATGTACAGGGTGTGGACGTCGGCCTGACAGCAAATAATTCTCCTTTTCCTGTTTTCTATTTCCAATTTTTGTGTTTTCGAATTCCAATTCAAACTTGGTTTTGGATTTTAAATTCAATTAAATACACCCACAAAACTCCAACATGAATGCAAAGTTGAGTTTTTTTATTTTGATTTTATATTCTATGTGTTTGGGGGTCTTCATCTTCCGAAGATTCTCAAAAATACGGCTAATTATTTGTTTTCAGCATGCTATTATGTATTAGAGGAGATTGGTCATCAGAAAAGCTTCGACGTAACTCAAGGAAAGTACGATGAAGCAAACTTAGTCGCGATGAAGCAGAAAACAACGTAAGGAGAAGGTGTTCTTCAAGTTATTGAATACAAATGACGATATTGTCCCTATGACATTTGTAAATTTTGTATGTAATCGTTAAGGGTATAAATGTAATAACGTACGAAGCTGTACGATTGCCTATAAATATATGAACAGTACCCCCATACTGTTCACGCTGGATTATAATCGCACTCGCGTCATTACCTTCAAGCAAGCCGAATGTATCAATGTAATACAAATTTTGATAACATCAATACATTTATTATGAAGTAAATATGTGACATTATATAGCACTTGTGATTATGTTTTTGTATCTGTGGATAATGAGGACTTGTCCTTTATGACCTTCGTTTAAGATTCATTATACCCGAGAGGGAATAATGTTTCAAAGGACGAATGTCTTTAACGTATAACAAATGTGTTGCCTTGTTCTTGATTCACAGCAATTGAGAACAAGTGGACAACATTGGCGCCCACCTCCGGTGAACTCGAACGACCACCTTCGACGACAAGAGCTCAAACAACTTCTTCGCCATGCCGCCGAAGAAGGCAGTAGCGCCAGGAGTTGCCCTCGCGCCGCTGGACACCAATCAAGAAGGGCTCCTCATAAGGCAGACCCAAAGCCAGAAAAGGAAAGCCATTAGCCCAACACCATAGGAAGAAGAGTTTGACCAAGAAATTAGAGATCTAAGAAGGGAGAAGATGATTCGGCTGTCTGAACTCCAGAAGAAGATTGATGAAGCAGCCGAAGAGATGCGTCACATCACATAAGACAACGAGCAAGGGCATAAGCCATAGCAGAGAGAGCATCGTCAAGAAAGCCTAAGCTATGATGACGTATGATATGACGATTTTCATCATGACAACATTGCTTTTGATGATGCTTCTCCCCTAGCTACAGAATTGCAGGCTACCCCATGGCCACCTTCGTACAAACCACCACAACTTCCCATGTATGACAGGCATTCGAACCCGAAGTAGTTTCTCATGAGTTACGAAGCAACCATATCATCATATGGTGGCAACACTGCTGTCATCATATGGTTGCTCAAACCTGGTATTCTTCTCTTCGACCGAGAACAATCACATCGTGGAAGAAGTTGAAGGATATGCTACTCACCAGCTTTTAGGGCTTTCAGACGAAGCCAGTGACTGCTCAAGCCCTATTCCAGTGTACATAGGACCAATGGTGCCAAATGAGATTGTTATTGAAACCATGATCAAGGGACTTCGTCCAGGACCAACAACGCAGTATTTTGCCAGGAAGCCCCCACAAACTCTAGAGAAGCTTCTACAAAAGATGGACGTGTACATCAGAGACGACAATGATTTCTGGCAAAAAAGGGAATAAGCACAATCCCATCTCAAGCGAAGATAGGCAATCACACCAAGGACATCAACATAGCTCCTAGTCAACTGAGACGTAGCAAAGCTCCTTCAGACCACCAGCCCCAAGAGGCAGAGGGGGGCAAAGCTTCGGAGGAAGATTCAACTCACAACCGAGAAGGATGTTCTGTTTGTTCTATGGAGAGGATAAGGGGCACACAACTTGGACCTGCCAAGTTACAATACAGAAGCAAAAGGAGATAGCTGAGGCCGAAGCACGGCAAAATGAGCCAAAACAAGGCTTGTGTACTGCTTCGTGTTATTCCCCATACATTCTAGAGTATGTGGGAAATCAACAACCATTTTCACATCCCACATTTCAATAGCTTCAGCAAGCCACTCTCCAGTTTCTTGGGCCTTGCCACAACCACCGGTCATGGCTCCAACTTCGTCCCATAACCAAAAT
The DNA here is from genome assembly GCF_902167145.1 of Zea mays. Taxonomy (NCBI): domain Eukaryota; kingdom Viridiplantae; phylum Streptophyta; class Magnoliopsida; order Poales; family Poaceae; genus Zea; species Zea mays. The sequence goes on along the minus strand of NC_050096.1, from coordinate 124,407,356 downwards.
CCTAAAGGCAGCGTCAAATTCAGCAACAACGTGATGCAAGAGAAGAGTCCAAAGCTCATACAGTTAATAGCACTGTTCCAGAGTCAAGGCACATTTACTAAACCTACAAAGGGGTTGGGTTAAAAATTTTCATATACACCTATTGTAACTTTCATTTCTCTCAATTTCAGGTTCTTGCCTGAGATACAATTTGAGAAGGTGTAACCTTCGACATGTTGTAATAAATATGTGATTACACCATCGAGTGTAACAGTAAGGGTGAAAAAGCTCCAAAGTCATTCCTACATGGATGCAGAGCTTAAATGCCACCTAAGTAAAAGGTGAACAAGCTCCAAAGTCGTTCCTAAGGGGATGCAGAGCTTAGCCCCAAAGTCGTTCCTACGGGGATGCAGAGCTAAAATACAACCTAAGTAAAAGGTGAATAAGCTTCAAAGTCATTCCTCCGGGAATGCAGAGCTTAAATGCCACCTAAGTAAAAGGTGAAGAGAATCTGAAGTTGTTCCAAAGGGGATGCAGAGTCTTACTATTACGAGATTCTTTTATTTTTTGTTCCATCATATCATCGCATCATGCTGCATCATAACACCACATCATTCATCATCTTGCATCATTCAAAATAGTGGAAAAGAAAAGAAATTTCTCCTTCATCAACAATGGTTAACCTTCAAAGCTAACCATCTCTTTGACAAAGAATTATAAAAGGTTGCTGCAACTTTACCCGTTGCTATTAAACGGTAAAGAATTCCTCATCCAAGACCTACAACAAGAACTTCGAGACCAATATTGTTACTTCGGCAATGGTATTTCTTATGTAAGACTTATGGCAAGACCTTCAAGTTTGATAATGCTGCTTCGGCAAAATAGGGATTTTTCTTTATGATGCGTGAAAAGAAGGGAAGGTGTTTTTCACCTTCGGCTCAAAAACGGTACGTATGACAATTTCATGCTACACAAAGAAATTTATTACATCATGAGACACAAAGATTGCAATTGTTTGTTACATAAAAAACCATACAAAATTCTGCAAATGTCTTTATACATAGTCTAATCATCCTCCTTTAGAACTCTCTCAGCAGCTTCGTTTAGAAGTCTATTTACAGCTTCATCAATTGCTGCATTCGCTATTCCGATTTCATCGAGAGTACCCTTCAGGGCTAGATCGGCCTTAGGGTTGTATGACTCTGGAGGAGGAGACAGTTTAACTGCAGCAAAATATAAGTTTTTGTCAAGCACGAAACTAACATACTTGCGAAGCTAAAATATGACAAACATACCTATACGTCTTTCACGCTCAGCGGCCTCTTCAGCTTTTCTTGCTTCTTCTGAGGCAAGATGAGACTCTTCTTCATTTTGCCTAGTGGCTTCGCTGCCATTTCTCGACCGCCATTCATCCACACTTTATAATAGAATTTCCCACTAAGGGCAGTAGCTTCGGCTGACGGCTCCTTAATGTCAGTCGCTGAAACTGAAAAGTCTGGCTGAATTACAGCCTTCGCATGGTCACAACCACCTTTTTCAAGTAAAGATACAGCTCCCCAAGCACCTACACAAGCAACAAGAATCCCCCCTACCAGAGAGAACTTCGTCGAATGCTTCGACTTCTCCTTCAATCCATTTGAGTACACCCTCGAGGTCACCACGAATGAAATTTCGCTGAGCTGAGAACGCGCCAACACTAGTAAAACCATTTTTTTAATTTGTCTGAACACTGCATTGCAATGTTATAGCATTCCTCCTTCGCATGCCGAAGCTTTTCAACATTCTTCTAAACCCTCATCCGCTCGGTGTCGGATATCTCGCGTTTCGATTGCTCGACGTTGAAATTTTCAGTAACTTCATCAAGTTTCTTTTCCAATCCTACTACTTCGGATCTATGCAATCCAACTTGAATAGACAAGGCATATTCCAGATCAGGTATACGATTTGCATCTGCTTCTTTTTCTTTCTCAAATTTAAGAATTTTTGGTCCACTTCGGAGAATTTGGCCAAGCTAGCTTCGCTTGCCTTTAACCTTTCAACCAAAGAAAGCATGATTTTATCTTTTTCAAGCGCCTCATTTCGAAGAGTTATAATCTCTGAGCGCAAATTCCCGAAGGCTATTTTCGTGCTCTCATCTTCGCAATCTTTTTGGGCTTTTAAAGCTTTGCTTAAAAAGACCATAATAATAAAAGAAATGTTTATTAAATACGAGCAAATAATATACTTGAAATGATTACCAAAAGATTGATAAGGATAGTAAGCACAAACCTTCAGACTATTGTATGCTAAGTTGTCTGCTAGATGGTCCTTCGACATTAAGGATAGCCTAAACTCAAGCTTCGGATAACCCATCTTATCCATCATCTCTCGACAGACATCAATTTCCTTGCTGTCAAGAAGACAGTATAGAAAGTCGTATTCTTCATCACCTTCATAAACTAGGGACCCTCGAGGATATTTCAGTTCCTTGGCGTAATGTTGGGCCTCGACAACTTGCCTCTGTGTCAGTTGCTTTCCCGAAGCGTGGCGAATGATAAAATCAAGATCTTCGGTTGACACCATTTCGGGTATCGGCAGTGTTAACTTCTCTGGCAGACTTTCCTTTACTTGCTTTATTGGCCTAGTTTCTGAAGGTCCGTCCTTAGCGCAGGCAGGAGCAGCGCTTGCAGCGACATCTTCTCCTAATTCTTCAAATTTATCTTTGGAAACCCTAGTAGGAGCAGGAGTAGTCATCTTCGAAGGTTTCAGCACATCATCTAGAACGCTGGCCATTCTCCTCCCTTTCTTAGGAGTCGCCGCTGGAACGGTTGTTGTCTTTGACAACCCCGGCATTGTTGGAGGACTCTGCAGCTTCAGCTGCTGATCGGTCTTAGAGCTCTGTGGTTCTGTTTTCTCTAGTTGAATGGTGGGAACTTTGGCTACTGCAGCAGGTATTACCTCCGAAGTTGGGAAGATATCTTCGGTAGACTCAACGACCTCTATCTTTGAGATCCCTGCAGCAGGCAGAATAGCAGCCCTCTCCAAAACGTATGACTTCATTCGGTGAGTCACAATTTTCATTTTCATTGGTTGCGGCGTGGTAGAGGGGGTCAATAATGCAATTTTCTTTTTCGCCAAATGCTTCTGAGCCAGAAAGCAGTAATCAGGATAGGCAAAGCCAATAACATCAAAAACTGTATTCAGCCTTTTCTTTCAACGGGCACCGAAGGCAATATTCATGGCTTCGTCTTCGACTTTCGTATAAGCCCCCAATAAATCATCAGCGGTCGCCGCGATGGCCTCGAGCCATTTTCCATTTGGCTCACCGAATTGACTTCTGTAGCGGTATGTATATTTCAAATAAACTAGACCACCTTCGCTTGAGCTATCAGTGATCTATTCCAAGAGGAGAAAATGAACGTGCAGATCTATTAGCTAAGTCAGTGGCACAGGGGTTCCCATTACCTTTGAAAGTATTTTTTGAAACAATAAAAGCACTTTCAGTTGAGATCATGGAGTGAGTTGTGCTTACAATCTCACCAGTGCACAATGAAGATTGGAGGACTGAGATTGTATCCTTCTTACAAGGCAACTGTCCTTCGAACGACGAAGCTTATATCAAAAGAATGAAAGCTAGGACAAGGCCTTACATAATCATAGAAGAAGAATTGTATAAACAAGGAGTTTGCTCTCCATTGTTGAAGTGTTTGTCTAGAACCGAAGGTCAGGAGCTAACGAAGGAAATACATGCAGGGCTACGCAGAGCTCATATTGGGTCCAGGCCTTTACTTGTAAAAGTTTTCAGACAAGGATTTTATTGGCAGAAGGCAGCATCGGATGCAGCGGATTTAGTTCAAAAATATGAAAGCTGTCAGAAGTGTGCCAAAGATAAAAAAAACCTTCGTCTTTAACTTAGCTAATCCAGCCCACTTGGCCATTGCAAAGGTGGGGTCTAGATTTATTAGGCCCACTTCCACCAGCGCAAGGAAATTTAAAATACGTTGTGGTAGCGGTGGAGTATTTTTCAAAGTGGATTGAAGCTAAACCTCTAGCTACAATCACTTCGGCCACGGTCCAGAAGTTTTTCTGGCAGAATATTATTTGTCGATTTGGTGTGCCGAAGGCCATTACAATCGATAACAGAACTCAGTTTGATGCTGAAATGTTCAAAGCTTTTTGTGATGAAATTGGTACAAAAATACATTTTGCATCTGTAAGACATCCAGAATCAAATGAACCGGTAGAACGTGCTAATGGAATCATAATAACAAGAATAATGAAGTCAATCTTTAATAAGCTAAAAGGAAAATGGCCAGATAAACTAATAAAAGTGGTATGGAACCACAACACTGTTGTCTCAATGTCAACAGGATTTTCCCCCATTCAAGCTTTTATTCGGCTACGAAGCAATAACACCAGAAGAAGCAAGAGCGGGTTCGATAAGGACCTTAGCTTCAGCAGAAGACGAAGATGATTGTAAAATAACAAAAGATACCATAGAAGGGACCAAACTTTAGGCAATAGAACACATCAATAAGTATCAAGCCAAAATAGTCAAATACCGTGATCGAAAGGTAAGACTAAAGAATATCAAGCCAGGACACTTCGTACTTCGGAGAGTGGCTAACCCGGATACAGTGGGGAAACTTCAGCTTAAATGGGAAGGTCCTTTCTTGGTGGTATCTTCGTCAAGATCTGGGTCATACAGGTTGAAATACATGGACGACAATGACATTCCAAGATCTTGGAATGCATATGAGCTTTGGAGATATTATGTGTAAATTTTGTAATTTTCTTACTTTTTCCTTATGACACAATTTTCCTTTCAAGAGGGGAAAAAGGTTTTTAATGGAGCCATAGGTTGCAATTTTTTTGTGCAGCCCTGAGCAATACAAGGGCCAAATTCCCCCACATGTAAAATGTAAGGATCTGGGATTACACCATCGAGTATAAAAAAGTATGAAGAAGCTCCAAAGTCGCCCATAAGGGGATACAGAGCTAGAATGCCACCTAAGTAAAAGGTGAAGAAGCTCCAAAGTTGTCCCTAAGGGGATGCAGAGCTTAAATGCCACCTAAGTAAAAGGTGAAGAAGCTCCAAAGTCGTTCCTAAGGGGATGCAGAGCTTAGCTCCAAAGTCATTCCCCAAGGGAATGCAAAGCTGAAGTACCACCTAAGTAAAAGGTGAAGAGACTCCAAAGTCGTTCCTAAGGGGATGCAGAGTCTGTGTATGCGTTCGTGTGAATTTTTTTACCTTCGGCACACATTTGCACGCTTCATTACATCATCTTTTGCATTCGTACAAACATGCATTAGGCATCCGTAGATTCATCATCATGACATAAAGCACAAAGCATTAACAGGAAAAGCGAAGGTTTCTATATACGAAGATGCTTCATCTCATTGCATATGAGGAAGTTGATGTTTGAGTATGATCGAAAGGTGGTTCGATGTGAATGAAAAGAAGGGAAGGTGTTTTTCGCCTTCGGCTCAAAAAGCTACAAGCAGTTGTTTCATCCACAGCAAAGCAGATAACACGAGGAGGAAAGGTAAAATAGCATTACCAAGCATTTACAAAATATTTACAACTACTTCTTCATAGTTAATTACAATTTTTGTCAAATAATACATCTCTTTCCACAAAGAGTTCCCAAAAAGTATTTCTACAGATACTAGCAAATGAAGCTTCTGAAGTTTCCTCTAATGCTTCAGTTATAGCTTCGGTCTGCTAGCTTTTGGTATCATCATCCTGAAGAATGACAAAGGCAAATACTAAGGAATGTGGTAAGATAAAGTATAAAATAAAAGTGCAAAGGTAAAAATATTTTTTATACCTTACTAAGCAGATTTCGAGCTTCATCTCTAGCTAGTTCTCGGCCGCCCTTCGCCCAGATCTGGGTAATAAATCTGTTGCCAATGCTTAGGGCTTCGGCCGAATGTTAATAAGGTCAGCTGGAGACAGGGTAAAGTTTGGTCTGTTAACGGCCCTTGCATGGTTGCACCCGACTTTTATGAAAGTGGCAGCCGTACCACGAGAAGCTACTAGCGCACAGAAGTCACCGTGACCAGTTATGACTTCATCGAGGATGCCAACCTCTTTCTCGACGCATTCAAGTGCTCCAGGGATATCTTTGGCAACAAGACTAGCTTCTTCGGATGTAGCTCCGACTGAATTGAATATACTCTTTAATCTAGTAGTGCATTGAGTTACTGATAGTCGCCTAGAGGGGGGGTGAATAGGGCGAAACTGAAATTTACAAATATAAACACAACTACAAGCCGGGGTTAGCGTTAGCAATAAAGAACGAGTCCGCAAGAGAGGGCGCAAAACAAATCTCAAGCGAATAAGCAAGTGAGACACGGAGATTTGTTTTACCGAGGTTCGGTTCTTGCAAACCTACTCCCCGTTGAGGAGGCCACAAAGGCCGGGTCTCTTTCAACCCTTCCCTCTCTCAAACGATCCACGGATCGAGTGAGCTTCTCTTCTCAAATCAAAGCCGGGAACAAAAAACTTCCCCGCAAGGGCCACCACACAATTGGTGCCTCTTGCCTTGATTACAATGGAGTTTTGATCTCAAGAACAAGTGAGAAAGAAAAGAAGCAATCCAAGCGCAAGAGCTCAAAAGAACACAAGCAAATCACTCTCTCTAGTCACTATGGCGTTGTGTGGAAGTTGGAGAGGATTTGATCTATTTGGTGTGTCTAGAATTGAATGCTAGAGCTCTTGTAGTAGTTGGGAAGTGGAAAACTTGGATGCAATGAATGGTGGGGTGGTTGGGGTATTTATAGCCCCAACCACCAAACTTGACCGTTGGCTGGAGGCGTCTGCTCGATGGCGCACCGGACAGTCCGGTGCACACCGGACAGTCCGGTGCCCCTGCCACGTCAACACTGCCGTTGGATTCTAGCCGTTGGAGCTTCTGACTTGTGGGTCCGCCTGGGTGTCCGGTGCACACCGGACATGTACTGTTTGATGTCCGGTGCACCGGTATGGGCGTGCCTGACGTCTGCGCGCGCTGCGCGCGCAATAAATGCACCGCAGGGAGCCGTTGGCGCCGCAGGGAGCCGTTGCTCCGCTGGCACACCGGACAGTCCGGTGCACACCGGACAGTCCGGTGAATTTTAGCGGAGCGGCTGCCGCGCGAACCCGAGGCTGGCGAGTTCCTGAGGCTGACCTCCCTTGGCGCACCGGACACTGTCCGGTGTACACCGGACAGTCCGGTGAATTATAGCCGAGTCGCCTTGGAAACTCCCGAAGGTAGCGAGTTTGAGTCTGAGTCCCCTGGTGCACCGGACAGGTACTGTTCACTGTCCGGTGGCACACCGGACAGTCCGGTGCGCCAGACCAGGGGTGCCTTCGGTTCCCCCTTTGCTCCTTTGTTGAATCCAAAACTTGGTCTTTTTATTGGCTGAGTATGAACCTTTTACACCTGTATAACTTATGCACTTGGGCAAACTAGTTAGTCCAAAAGATTTGTGTTGGGTAATTCAACCACCAAAATTGTTTAGGAACTAGGTGTAAGCCTAATTCCCTTTCAATCTCCCCCTTTTTGGTGATTGATGCCAACACAAACCAAAGCAAATATAGAAGTGCATAATTGAACTAGTTTGCATAAAGTAAGTGTAAAGGTTGCTTGGAATTGAGCCAATAAAACTACTTACAAGATATGCATGGAATGTTTCTTTCTTATTTAGCATTTTGGACCACGTTTGCACCACATGTTTTGTTTTTGCAAATCCTTTTGTAAATCCATTTCAAAGATCTTTTGCGAATGGTCAAAGGTAAATGAATAAGAGTTTGCAAAGCATTTTCAAGATTTGAAATTTTCTCCCCTCGGTTTAAATGCTTTTCCTTTGACTTAACAAAACTCCCCCTAAATGAGATACTCCTTTTAGTGTTCAAGAGGGTTTTGATATATATTTTAAAAATACTACTTTCTTCCCTTTTGAACACAATAGGATACCAATTAATAAATACTTTTGGAAAACACTAAGTTTTTGAAATTGGTGGTGGTGCGGTCCTTTTGCTTTGGGCTCATTTCTCCCCCTTTTTGGCATGAATCGCAAAAAACGGAACCATTAGAGCCCTTTTAGAATTACCTTCCTCTTTGGGCATATGAAAATGAGTTAAGATTATACCTAAGATGAAGTCTTTTTGCTTTGAATTCTCATTTCTCCCCAAAGAATAGAGAGATGCTTGGAGTGATGGCGAAGAATGAGTTACGGAGTGGAAGCCTTTGTCGTCGCCGAAGACTCCAATTCCCTTTCAATATACCTATGACTTGGTTTGAAATAGACTTGAAAACACATTAGTCATAGCATATAAAAGAGATATGATCAAAGGTATATAAAAGAGCTATGTGTGCAATCTAGCAAAAGAAGTTGCGAGAATCAAGAATATTGAGCTCATGCCTAAGTTTGGTAAAAGTTTGTTCATCAAGAGGCTTGGTAAAGATATCGGCTAATTGATCTTTAGTATTAATGTATGAAATCTCGATATCTCCCTTTTGTTGGTGATCCCTCAAAAAGTGATACCGGATGGCTATGTGTTTAGTGCGGCTATGCTCGACGGGATTGTCGGCCATTTTGATTGCACTCTCATTATCACATAGCAAGGGGACTTTGGTTAATTTGTAACCATAGTCCCGCAGGGTTTGCCTCATCCAGAGCAATTGCGCGCAACAATGTCCTGCGGCAATGTACTCGGCTTCGGCGGTGGAAAGAGCGACCGAATTTTGCTTCTTTGAAGCCCAAGACACCAAGGATCTTCCCAAGAACTGGCAAGTCCCCGATGTGCTCTTCCTATTAATCTTACACCCTGCCCAATCGGCATCCGAATAACCAATCAAATCAAAAGTGGATCCCCGAGGGTACCAAAGCCCAAACTTAGGTGTAAAAGCCAAATATCTCAAGATTCGTTTTACGGCCGTAAGGTGAGATTCCTTAGGGTCGGATTGGAATCTTGCACACATGCAAACGGAAAGCATAATATCCGGTCGTGATGCACATAAGTAGAGTAAAGAACCTATCATCGACCGGTATACCTTTTGATCCACGGACTTACCTCCCGTGTCGAGGTCGAGATGCCCATTGGTTCCCATGGGTGTCTTGATGGGCTTGGCATCCTTCATTCCAAACTTGCAAAGAATGTCTTGAGTATACTTGGTTTGGCTAATGAAGGTGCCCTCCTGGAGTTGCTTGACTTGAAATCCTAGAAAATACTTCAACTCCCCCATCATCGACATCTCGAATTTCTGTGTCATAATCCTACTAAACTCTTCACATGTAGACTCGTTAGTAGACCCAAATATAATATCATCAACATAAATTTGGCATACAAACAAGTCATTTTCAAGAGTTTTAGTAAAGAGTGTAGGATCGGCCTTGCCGACTTTGAAGCCATTTGCAATAAGGAAATCTCTAAGACATTCATACCATGCTCTTGGGGCTTGCTTGAGCCCATAAAGCGCCTTAGAGAGCCTATAAACATGATTAGGGTACTCACTGTCTTCAAAGCCGGGAGGTTGCTCAACATAGACCTCTTCCTTGATTGGTCCATTGAGGAAGGCACTTTTCACGTCCATTTGATAAAGCTTAAAGCCATGGTAAGTAGCATAGGCCAATAATATGCGAATTGATTCAAGCCTAGCTACGGGTGCATAGGTTTCACCGAAATCCAAACCTTCGACTTGGGAATATCCCTTGGCCACAAGTCGTGCTTTGTTCCTTGTCACCACACCATGCTCATCTTGCTTGTTGCGGAAGACCCATTTGGTTCCTACAACATTTTGGTTAGGACGTGGAACTAAATGCCATACCTCATTTCTAGTGAAGTTGTTGAGTTCCTCTTGCATCGCCACCACCCAATCCGAATCTTGAAGTGCTTCCTCTACCTTGTGTGGCTCAATAGAGGAAACAAACGAGTAATGTTCACAAAAATGTGCAACACGAGATCGAGTAGTTACCCCCTTTTGAATGTCGCCGAGGATGGTGTCGACGGGGTGATCTCGTTGGATTGCTTGGTGGACTCTTGGGTGTGGCGGCCTTGGTTCTTCCTCATCCTCCTTTTCTTGATCAATTGCATCTCCCCCTTGATCATTGCTATCATCTTGAGGTGGCTCATCTTCTTGATTTTGCCCTTCATCAACTTGAGCTTCATCCTCATTTTGAGTTGGTGGAGATGCTTTCGTGGAGGAGGACGGTTGATCTTGTGCATTTGGAGGCTCTTCGGATTCCTTAGGACACACATCCCCAATGGACATGTTCCTTAGCGCGATGCATGGAGCCTGTTCTTCACCTATCTCATCAAGATCAACTTGCTCTACTTGAGAGCCGTTAGTTTCGTCAAACACAACGTCACAAGAAACTTCAACAAGTCCTGAGGACTTGTTAAAGACCCTATATGCCCTTGTGTTTGAGTCATAACCAAGTAAAAAGCCTTCTACAGTTTTAGGAGCAAATTTAGATTTTCTACCTCTTTTAACAAGAATAAAGCATTTGCTACCAAAAACTCTAAAGTATGAAATGTTGGGCTTTTTACCGGTTAGGAGTTCATATGATGTCTTCTTGAGGATTCGGTGAAGATATAACCGGTTGATGGCATAGCAGGCGGTGTTGACCGCTTCGGCCCAAAACCGGTCCGGTGTCTTGTACTCATCAAGCATGGTCCTTGCCATGTCTAATAGAGTTCGATTCTTCCTCTCCACTACACCATTTTGTTGTGGCGTGTAGGGAGAAGAGAACTCATGCTTGATGCCCTCTTCCTCAAGAAAGCCTTCAATTTGAGAATTCTTGAACTCCGTCCCGTTGTCGCTTCTTATTTTCTTGATCCTTAAGCCGAACTCATTTTGAGCCCGTCTCAAGAATCCCTTTAAAGTCTCTTGGGTTTGAGATTTTTCCTGTAAAAAGAATACCCAAGTGAAGCGAGAATAATCATCCACTATTACAAGACAATACTTACTCCCGCCGATGCTTATGTAAGCAATCGGGCCGAATAGATCCATGTGGAGTAGCTCAAGCGGCCTGTCGGTCGTCATGATGTTCTTGTGTGGATGATGGACTCCAACTTGCTTCCCTGCCTGGCATGCGCTACAAATCCTGTCTTTCTCAAAATGAACATTTGTTAAACCTAAAATGTGCTCTCCCTTTAGAAGCTTATGAAGATTCTTCATCCCAACATGGGCTAGTCGGCGGTGCCAGAGCCAACCCATGTTAGTCTTAGCAATTAAGCATGTGTCGAGTTCAGCTCTATCAAAATCTACCAAGTATAGCTGACCCTCTAACACACCCTTAAATGCTATTGAATTATCACTTCTTCTAAAGACAGTGACACCTACATCAGTAAAAAGACAGTTGTAGCCCATTTGACACAATTGGGAAACAGAGAGCAAGTTGTAATCTAATGAATCAACAAGAAAAACATTGGAAATAGTATGGTCAGGTGATATAGCAATTTTACCCAATCCTTTGACCAAACCTTGATTTCCATCCCCGAATGTGATAGCTCGTTGGGGATCTTGGTTTTTCTCATATGAGGAGAACATCCTTTTCTCCCCGGTCATGTGGTTTGTGCACCCGCTGTCGAGTATCCAACTTGAGCCCCCGGATGCATAAACCTACAAAACAAATTTAGTTCTTGACTTTAGGTACCCAAACTGTTTTGGGTCCTTTGGCATTAGAAACAAGAACTTTGGGTACCCAAACACAAGTCTTGGAGCCCTTGTGTTTGCCCCCAACAAACTTGGCAACGACCTTGCCGGATTTGCTTGTAAGCACATAAGAAGCATCAAAAGTTTTAAATGAAATATCATGATCATTTGATGCAATAGGAGTTTTCTTTCTAGGCAACTTGGCACGGGTTGGTTGCCTAGAGCTAGATGTCTCACCCTTATACATAAAAGCATGATTAGGGCCAGAGTGAGACTTCCTAGAATGAATTTTCTTAATTTTGCTCTCGGGATAACCGGCAGGGTACAGATAGTAGCCCTCGTTATCCTGAGGCATGGGAGCCTTGCCCTTAACAAAGTTGGACAATCTCTTAGGAGGGGCACTAATTTTGACATTGTCTCCCCTTTGGAAGCCAATGCCATCCTTAATGCCCGGGCGTCTCCCATTATAAAGCATGCTACGAGCAAATTTAAATTTTTCATTTTCTAAGTTGTGCTCGGCGATTTTAGCATCTAGTTTTGCTATATGATCATTTTGTTGTTTAATTAAAGCCATATGATCATGAATAGCATCAATATCAATATTTCTACATCTAGTACAAATAGATACATGCTCAACAATAGATGTAGAGGGTTTGCAAGATTTTAATTCTACAACCTTAGCATGTAACATATCATTTTTAGTTCTAAGGTCAGAAATTGTAATATTGCAAATATCTAGTTCTTTAGCCTTAGTAATCAACTTTTCATTTTCTACTCTAAGGCTAGCAAGAGATACATTCAATTCATCAATCTTAGCAAGCAAATCATCATTATCATTTCTAAGATTGGGAATTGAAATATTACAAACATGTGAATCAACCTTAGCATTTAAAATAGCATTTTCATTTCTAAGGTTGTCAATCATCTCACGGCAAGTGCTTAGCTCACTAGATAATTTTTCACACTTTTCTACTTCTAGAGCATAAGCCTTTTTAACCTTAACATGTTTTTTGTTTTCTTTAATTAGACAATCCTCTTGGGAATCCAAAAGGTCATCCTTTTCATGAATAGCACTAACCAATTCATTTAATTTTTCTTTTTGAGCTATGTTAAGGTTGGCAAAAAGGGAACGCAAGTTATCTTCCTCATCACTAGCATTGTCATCACTAGAGGATTCATATTTAGTGGAGGATTTAGATTTAACCTTCTTTTTGCCGTCCTTTGCCATGAGGCACTTGTGGCCGACGTTGGGGAAGAGGAGTCCCTTGGTGACGGCGATGTTGGCGGCGTCCTCGTCGTCGGAGGAGTCGCTTGAGCTCTCGTCGGAATCCCATTCCCGACAAACATGGGCATCGCCGCCCTTCTTCTTGTAGTATCTTTTCTTCTCCTTTCTTCTCCCCTTCTTGTCGTCGCCTCGATCACTGTCACTCGATATAGGACATTTAGCAATAAAATGACCGGGCTTACCACATTTGTAGCAAACCTTCTTGGAGCGGGACTTGTAGTCTTTCCCTCTCCTTTGCTTGAGGATTTGGCAGAAGCTCTTGATGACGAGCGCCATCTCCTCATTGTCGAGCTTGGAGGCGTCTATTGGTTGTCGACTTGGTGTAGACTCCTCCTTCTTCTCTTCCGTTGCCTTGAATGCAACGGGTTGGGCTTCGGATGAGTCGCCAAGCTCGTTGATTTTCCTCGAGCCTTCTATCATGCACTCAAAACTTACAAAATGCCCGATAACTTCCTCGGGGGTCATTTTAGTATATCTAGGATTACCACGAATCAATTGAACTTGAGTGGGATTAAGAAAAATGAGAGATCTTAAAATAACATTTACCACTTCGTGGTCGTCCCACTTCTTGCTCCCGAGGTTGCGCACTTGGTTCACCAAAGTCTTGAGCCGGTTGTACATGTGTTGTGGCTCCTCCCCTTTGTGAAGCCGGAACCGACCGAGCTCCCCCTCGATCGTTTCCCGCTTGGTGATCTTAGTGAGCTCGTCTCCCTCGTGCGCGGTTTTGAGTACATCCCAAATCTCCTTGGCGCTCTTCAACCCTTGTACTTTGTTATACTCCTCTCTACTTAGAGAGGCGAGGAGTATTTGCTTGAGAGTTGAAGTGCTCGATTTGGGCCACCTCATCCTCATCATAGTCTTCATCCCCTACCGATGGTACCTGTGCACCAAACTCAACAACATCCCATATACTTTTGTGGAGCGAGGTTAGATGAAATCGCATTAAATCGCTCCACCTAGCGTAATCTTCACCATCAAAAGTTGGTGGTTTGCCTAATGGGACGGAAAGTAAAGGTGTATGTTTGGAAATGCGAGGGTAGCGTAGGGGGATCTTACTATACTTCTTGCGCTCTTGGCGCTTAGAAGTGACGGAGGGCGCATCGGAGTCGGAGGTCGATGTTGATGAAGTGTCGGTCTCGTAGTAGACCACCTTCCTCATCCTCTTGTGCTTGTCGCCTTTCCGATGCGGCTTGTGGGAAGAAGATTTTTCCTTCTTCTCTTTGTGGTGAGAAGAAGATTTCTTCTCCTTCCCTTTGTTGGAGGAGCTCTTCTTCTTCTCCCTCCTTTTGGTGCGGGACTCTTCCGATGAAGTGCTCCCGTGGCTTGTAGTGGGCTTTTCGCCGGTCTCCATCTCCTTCTTGGCGTGATCTCCCGACATCACTTCGAGCGGTTAGGCTCTAATGAAGCACCGGGCTCTGATACCAATTGATAGTCGCCTAGAGGGGGGGGGTGAATAGGGCGAAACTGAAATTTACAAATATAAACACAACTACAAGCCGGGGTTAGCGTTAGCAATAAAGAACGAGTCCGCAAGAGAGGGCGCAAAACAAATCTCAAGCGAATAAGCAAGTGAGACACGGAGATTTGTTTTACCGAGGTTCGGTTCTTGCAAACCTACTCCCCGTTGAGGAGGCCACAAAGGCCGGGTCTCTTTCAACCCTTCCCTCTCTCAAACGATCCACGGATCGAGTGAGCTTCTCTTCTCAAATCAAAGCCGGGAACAAAAAACTTCCCCGCAAGGGCCACCACACAATTGGTGCCTCTTGCCTTGATTACAATGGAGTTTTGATCTCAAGAACAAGTGAGAAAGAAAAGAAGCAATCCAAGCGCAAGAGCTCAAAAGAACACAAGCAAATCACTCTCTCTAGTCACTATGGCGTTGTGTGGAAGTTGGAGAGGATTTGATCTATTTGGTGTGTCTAGAATTGAATGCTAGAGCTCTTGTAGTAGTTGGGAAGTGGAAAACTTGGATGCAATGAATGGTGGGGTGGTTGGGGTATTTATAGCCCCAACCACCAAACTTGACCGTTGGCTGGAGGCGTCTGCTCGATGGCGCACCGGACAGTCCGGTGCACACCGGACAGTCCGGTGCCCCTGCCACGTCAACACTGCCGTTGGATTCTAGCCGTTGGAGCTTCTGACTTGTGGGTCCGCCTGGGTGTCCGGTGCACACCGGACATGTACTGTTTGATGTCCGGTGCACCGGTATGGGCGTGCCTGACGTCTGCGCGCGCTGCGCGCGCAATAAATGCACCGCAGGGAGCCGTTGGCGCCGCAGGGAGCCGTTGCTCCGCTGGCACACCGGACAGTCCGGTGCACACCGGACAGTCCGGTGAATTTTAGCGGAGCGGCTGCCGCGCGAACCCGAGGCTGGCGAGTTCCTGAGGCTGACCTCCCTTGGCGCACCGGACACTGTCCGGTGTACACCGGACAGTCCGGTGAATTATAGCCGAGTCGCCTTGGAAACTCCCGAAGGTAGCGAGTTTGAGTCTGAGTCCCCTGGTGCACCGGACAGGTACTGTTCACTGTCCGGTGGCACACCGGACAGTCCGGTGCGCCAGACCAGGGGTGCCTTCGGTTCCCCCTTTGCTCCTTTGTTGAATCCAAAACTTGGTCTTTTTATTGGCTGAGTATGAACCTTTTACACCTGTATAACTTATGCACTTGGGCAAACTAGTTAGTCCAAAAGATTTGTGTTGGGTAATTCAACCACCAAAATTGTTTAGGAACTAGGTGTAAGCCTAATTCCCTTTCAGTTACAAAGTTAAAACATTTATTCTTATGAGTTTTGAGTGCTTCACTCAGCTTTAGGTTCTTTTCAGCCTCAACCTTGATTGTCATATTCAAAGCTTCGGTTTCACGGTTGAATCGGCTGGAGTTCTCTTCCAAAAGTATATGAGTGTACTTCAACTTTTTGCTTAATTTCTCATTTTGAGCCTGAGCTTTGGAAAACGACCCTTCGGTTGAATGCAACAAATCATCTTTTTCTTTCAAAGAATCTTCAAGTTTCTTGATTTTATCTTCAAAGCCCTTGACAACAATTTCATTCTTTCTATCTTCGTCATCTTGTTGCATTTTCAAAGCTTTGTTTAGCAATAAACTCTGTAAAAATGAATTAAAGTTAGAATACCTAAATCAACACGAAGGTATCAACGGTAACTTGCAAAGGAGCCTTACTTTGAAGTTCGAGTAAAATAAGCTCTCGATGATGTGTTGACGTCTGTAGAAGCTGATATCCTTTTCAAGCTTCGGGAATCCAATGCTCTTGGACAGAGTGCTTATAATTTTTGCCCTGGCGCGGTCATGAATGCATCCCACAATTTCTTCATCAACCCCGTCAAAGAGCATTGATCCAGGCTAGTAGCTGCAGGATATAACAAATTCCTTTAATTCTGATATGTCTTCTTCAGAAAGTTGTTGGCCGCCCAGGTGCCGTAGGTCAAAACTCATGCTTTCCAAAGAAGTTTCTTCAATTTTCTTCCCCTTATTAGAGGTCACTGCAGCTACATCTTTCTCCACAACCACATTCGATATAAATATGTCGATTTCCAACAGGGTGGTTGCGAGATTCTCGGCTTTGGCTGTGGTAGTAGCTTCGGCATCGGCGGGATAGTAGCTTTATCCGTCGAAGCTGAGGGCGGGGTCTGTTCAATAGCTTCCATTATATTCATCATATGTCGGTTGTTCTGCCCCCCCCCCGTTTTTCCCCTCGATAGCCGAAGCGATTTCCCTTGACTGCAAGAGGCTAGTCAGATCCAACCTCAGAGGACTTAGCAGTGCAGTTGGGAAAGGTTCAGTCATTACCTTCAAAATCTTCGAGACCTCAGCAGCAGAAGATGAAGAAGGGCTCATAGTCTGCTTCGACACATCTTGCACCTTTGTCTTCTCAGAGGATATCTCGACATGCTTCCGTATCTTGGGAGCCGATACCTTCGGCTCCGATACAGCTTTTTTGCTTTTTCAAAGCCTTTTGGTCTTCTTTAACCGACCGTATAGTATTCCTACTCAGAATGCTGACAATTCTCTTCCTCTTGACTCCTCGGGCCCCTTCATCAAGCCTTTCGTAATCAGGATACTCAAACATCAGAGCATCCATCACACGGTTTAGCCTTCGCTTTGGGCGGGTGCCGAAGGCAACAGTCATTAACTGATCTTCTTTCTTTGTATAATTTATGAGAATTTCATTACACATGGTTTCTATCAATTCTAACCATTCAATGCATGGTTCTTTAAATCTTTTCTGAAACTTGAAACGATACGGCAGACGGACAAGCTCATACTTCTTCCCCTCTTCTCTCTTCTTCGGCATCCCTCAGCCACCAGAAGTTGGGAATGTCTAGTTTGCCAGATATTCTTGTACCAAATCTCTTGTGCTGATATGCTCAGCCACGACCCTGAATTCCACTTCAGCTAGCTGACAAGGAGATCCCAACTGCATATTGCACATGGGCCGAGTCATGCTGAAGTTTAATCGCAGCGGACTCATCACCATGCTCATAAGTTTTTCCCTTTTCTTTTCGTTTGCTTTCACGTAAAACCATTCATTCGTCCATCCAGTTGACCACTTGGTGCGGTAGCCTATCACGGGGGCCTTCGTATCCTTTCGGTATGCAAAGTTGTAGCATCCGAAGTTTTTGTGTAGTCCGTCAGCCCTTGCCTTTGTCTGGTACGGAAGCTCATGTTCCCAGCAGAACACTTCGGCGTTAGTGCTCTTTCCATGGCTTCGGAGAACCCAGATGTAAACGCCGAGCCTGATAATAGAGTTTGGGGTCACCTGATGGAGATAGATCTCAAACTTCTTTAAAACTTCACCTATCATCTCGTAAAGGGGGAACCAAAGCCCCGCCCTTAAGAAGCTCTTGAATACCATAACTTCATCTTCCTTCGGCTCTGGAATTATTTCCTCTCCAGCAAAAGGAACCAATTCATCATCATTTTCTCCAAAATATCCTAGTTTCTTCATCACAATCAGATCTTCAGCCTTTACTGTAGACCTCCCAAATTCAACATGACTAGGCTTAGTTGGACACAGAATACTATCGTCATCTTCACTTTCATTATCACTCTCAACTTCAGTCATGGCTTGTTCAGCTTCAGCAGTAGAGGTACCTTCAGCAATAACTCCTTCCTGCACAACCAGCCCCGACCACCTTGTCTCAGTCATTTCAGTTTCATCTCTCTCGCACGATACCCTTGTAGTGGATCTTACTCTGGCCATTTCGTTGTTTAGCTTCTCTCAGATGAAGTTGTTCTTAAGCGATGAAATACTTGTTCGAAAGTACAATGCAGAGAGCTTCGGCTTCGGTGAAAATTTTCAACAGCACAACGGCGCAATAGCAATGAATGTTATGGTAACTTCTCACCAACCTGTCTATTTATATAGCCCTGCAGGAGAAGAAGGCGAACCGCCAAAACGCGCATACTGGCTGATCGGTGGACCGGCAAACGCTTGGACTATTTTAATCGTTTTTTGATAACAAGCTCAGGGAAGGTGTTTTTCGGACATTCGGCAAGACTAGTTCCAAAATGTGGTTAAAACTGAGCAAAAAATGAAAAAAAAACTGGCAAGAGAAACATAGTTAAACTAACCTTTTCTAGCAACTAAACAAAAAATATTAGTTACCAACCCTATCATTCTCTCTCTCCATACAAACACATGCACCATTCATTAAACAACTAAATATATCTTAGATAAACTGAATTGAGAACTAAACATGAAATTGAGAGAGATGAGAGATAAAATCTAATCATCTTAAGCAACCTAATTTCAGGAAATAGAGAAAATAACCTAGCTATACTCTTCTCTCTCACACATGGTGAAACCCTAGATCCAAAATGTGGCTAAAATTGAGTAAGAATGAACAAAAAACTTCTCTCTCACACATGGTGAAACCCTAGATCCAAAATGTGGCTAAAATTGAGAAATAAATAACAAAAATTGACAAGAGATATAGAAACCAACTTTTCTTAGCAAGCTTCTTCCAAAAAAATAAAGATCAAAACCTCTCCTTATATTTTTGTGAAATCTGGACCTCCAAAATCGTCTTCAATGGAAGGTGGCTGCGAGAAACAGTACTAATCGGGAGGAAGAAGGGGGTTTTATACAACAAAGTTTATAGGCGGTTGGAATATGCAAGCACCAGTGGAAACCGTCCATTTCAATTGGTGGTTGTTGTAATGAAACCGTCAGTAGAAACGAGACCATCACTGGCGGATCCTTATACAAACTGCTAGTGGAAATGGTCGGTTTCTAGTGGCGGTTCACTTAAACAAACTAACATAGAAATGGATGGTTTCCACTGCTAAGGTTTCTTTAATCGGGCCAACAAGTTCATTATCACTGGCGCGTGATAATCGAAAACATCCGTAGAAATTAGACCTTATTGTAGACTAATTAGAGCTCATTTGTATTAGTGGTGTTTTAGAATTCGCAGCTTTTACTAAGTATCTAGATATAAATCTAGAAATATTAAACGCATCTGCCTCTAAATACTGTATAATTAAAAAACAAAATTGAAGAAACCGTCGGCCAACGCAAGGAAACGAAGAAGAGAAAAATGAACACCATTATGCTTTGGTTCCTCTGCCTCCACCTGTCTCGCCCATCACTATATAAACAGTCCAACCGGCTAGCCTCCACTTGTCTCGCTCACTAGAGCCAAGAGCTCCATCCATTTCATTTCCTCCACTCTCTAAAAAGTAGACCAGCCAGGGGAGAGAAGTGAGGCATCGAAGGAAGCCCCCACCATGGCGGCCAACGGCAAGAGCAGCTTGGCGAACGGCGCCTCCACCGGGGGAAAGCCCATCAAATGCAAAGGTAGTACGATTTTATTTGGTGTTGCGGCTTCTTTCGCGGCGGCGACGACGGCACTGGCTATGAAAGCTGGCATCATCAACTGTCTGTCTGGTATACACATACGTACGTGCAGCGGCGGTGGCGTGGGGGCCCGGCGAGCCGCTTGTGATGGAGGAGGTGGAGGTGGCGCCGCCGGGGCGCCTGGAGGTGCGCGTGAAGCTGCTCTTCACCTCCATCTGCCACACCGATCTCAGTTTCTTGAAGGGAGAGGTAATATCTATCCATGTAGCTACGTGTTGCATTCATGGCTTAATTAATTATTAAGGTCTTATAGTCATGCCTCGTGAAGATAACTAACTAATGGTGATGTTATGTTATGTTATCTAGGAGTATTTCTTTGTATATGTACGCCTGTGCTGCGTTATTTGTCGCAGAGTTGATTCTGTAATAATCTAGCATTGGGCCGGCCATGTGATGCTGCTATTTTTTATATTTATGATGATAGAACGAGCTGCACCGCAAGTTCCCCCGCATCCTGGGCCATGAGGCAGCCGGGTGCGTCTCTTTCGTCGTCTCCTCCTCCTTCTTGGTTATTATTTTGTGTTTAAACAAAATCCTGCTGCGCGCGTCGTCGTCGTTTGTTCTAATTTTACACACAGTATTCTATTTTATTTGTACATATGGCAAGCCAGCGGCATTAAATTAGTTACCATTTTGGACCTCCCCGCTATGCATGATCTCTCCACAGAGTGGTGGAGAGCGTGGGGGACGGGGTGGAGGATCTGGCCGCCGGCGACCATGTGATCCCCATCTTCAACGGCGAGTGCGGGGCGTGCGCCTACTGCGAGTCCGATCGGACAAACCTGTGCGGGACCTACCGCGTGGACGCTTCCAAGAGCACCATGGTCTCTGACGGCGGCACCAGGTTCTCCGTAGCGGACCGCGTGTCCGGCCGCACCGTGCCGGTCTACCACTTCCTCAACACCTCAACCTTCACCGAGTACACCGTGCTGGACGCGGCCTGCGCCGCCAAGGTCAACCCCGAGGCACCACTGCAAAAGATGTGCCTCCTCAGCTGTGGCATCTCCACAGGTAACCTACCGGTTGCCAAAATTGAATACGCACATGGTTACATTCGATTCGGATTCGCTGGACGGATTGGACATGTGAACGTACGAACAACTGAACTGGAATGGGCCAGACTGAGCATGCCAGATCAGCTGTGTCTGCATATGGACAGATACTGCTGCAAATCAATTAGTGATCATTCATTCATCCCGTTCAGATAATAATAATGTAATTGTCGCGTGTGTGTGTTGCATCGTCAGGAGTTGGGGCTGTATGGAACACAGCCAACGTTTCCGCGGGCTCCACCGTTGCGATTTTCGGCCTTGGCGCTGTCGGGCTCGCGGTCAGTAAGATAAATAAATAACTGCTGTTATGAAAAAGAAATTACATTTACCACATGAATTTGTTTTTTTGTAGGTTGCTGAGGGTGCCAGGCTACGAGGGGCAGCTCGGATCATCGGTGTTGACATAAACCCTGAAAAGTTCACCAAAGGTGCGTGACGAGCCACGTACGTACGTACGTGGTTGAGTTGAGCTTCCCTTGCTACCCATCTCCACATCCTTGTCAAGCTAGCAGCTGGGCTACAGAACTAGGTGCCATGTCATTTCACCATCACGTAACCATGACTTGATGTTTTGATCAGTCAGGTTCTGATGCAGGCAGACCTTATGTTAGCGGAAAAAATGAAGCCACCCTTCCTCTCCTTTGTTTTCCTTCTTTGATTCAACAAAAAATAAACAAGCGCGTACGTGCACATAAAGGCAAAATACAATCTTTCTCCTCCCCACATAACGCACGTAGAATAAAATAACAAAATGGCAGTAGAAGATCGACCTGCCTATTTTCTTCTCGCAGATAATTTTTTTTAGTTTCAATAAAGTAGAAAGATACATCCATCAGATCATCCACGGAGAGACGAGAGAGCACACTAGCTAGCTCGTCAACTTCAAGGACGAGGGTGTCACTTTCCTGGTGATGCCAGCCACCACACGAGACGAGAAGAACACAACCATTTTTTTTTCTGATTAAGTCAGGTACTCCGCCGATTCTTTTTTTTTTTTTGTGTTTGAAATTGTTCAGCTAGCATGCGTTTGGTTTGGGGGTGAAATCAGCATCTTTTTTTAAGGATGAAGAATCATCCTAAATTTTATCCTAATGGTTCAGTTAACTCCTTGTCACCCATGACCATGAGTCACGCCTAGCAAATTAGTGAAGCCCACCAGTCAGCCACTGAAGCCACACCTCTAGCTTGTCCTACTTCCCACCACTACCTAGCTTTCTCTCGTTGACGAAATATCATTCAGGACAATTCAGGACAATCTCTGTCTAAAATATCCTCATCATAGCGACTTATGCAAATTGCTAATAGAAAAACGCGTCCAAATTAAACGAGTGTACGGTCCTGTGCATCGTCTATTGCACTTCAACGTAATTTATTTACCAACTTTATTGTACATTTCAACGCCAAAGGCAAAAAAAGGACAGAAAGATAAATTATGGGGGAAAAAATCTAAGAGACAAGAAACGCGAAAGGAGGTTTCATTCTTTGGAAAAACCAAACAACACTGAAATGCTATTTTGATGAGTCATGGACATGGAGGAAATGTGTTTTCAGGGAGAGAGATGGGCGTCACTGACTTTGTCGACTCCAGGGCCTCTGACAAACCGGTGCACGAGGTAGTCGTCCTCCCATCCTCCGCATATACATATACAGGACCTCAAATGATGACGGGTTGATGTGCAGGTGATCAGGGAGATGACCCATGGAGGTGTCGACTACAGCTTTGAGTGTACCGGGATCAACGGCGTGCTGCGAGAGGCCTTCGTGTCCACGCATGACGTACTACGCTCGATCTGCTTACTAGCTAGCTAGCTAGCTAGTCCCTTGAATTTTAGTAACGTATTACGTTGTGCAACGCATATGCAGGGTTGGGGCCTGACGGTGGTGCTGGGGATCCATGCGACGCCCAAGATGCTGCCGCTGCACCCGATGGAGCTCTTCGACGGCCGTCGGATCACCGCCTGCGTCTTCGGTGACGTCAAGGGGAAGTCCCAGCTGCCGGCCATCGTCGACAAGTGCGTCAACGGGGTATGCGACATTAGTTTCTGCCGTTTAAAAATTAAAGAAACAAAGAGGCACGCCGACGAGACGACGAGTAGTTAATAACCCCTGCTAGCTACTTAATTTGCTGTGTCACAGGACCTGGATATAAACCTTGACGGGTTCATAACACACAGGATGCCCTTCTCGGACATCAACAAAGCCATCCAGTTGCTGGAGGAAGGCAAGTCCCTTAGATGCGTGCTCAACCTCTGATGGACATGGACCGACCACCACACATGCATGCGTGGGAGATTATTGTCCTTGGTTAGTTTGGTTACTACAGAAATAATCAAATAAATATAGAATCCGCAGTGTGTGTCGAGTTGTACAATTCACGTGTGCACCAGTGCTACTTTATTGTAAAGGAGGGTGTGATTGAAGCCAACTAGTAGCAGCAGGGCACAAGTGTTGTTTCTATCGTACATGTGCTGTGATGTCTCAAAGTTATCTCGGTTCTCACAACACAACTTATTGTCATAAAATATGCTGATCTTTGATTTTACATAACAAACTTGTTTCGCTAGTTTCTCGAACCGGTTGTGTTAAAATATATAATGGGCTCTACCATTGTGTTCCTCTCGCCAAAACGATCTAAGAAAACATAGATGGAATCTTCAATTTAAAACTCGAACAAAAAAATTGTTTGTAAAAAAAATCAGTAAGCCAGTTGTGTTAAAAGGGGTTTTAAGCCTCTTCCAGCATAAGACCACCCTCCTACATACAAAGGTATCACCGTTGATTGAGATCAATCACAAACAAAAACATGTGTTGGGTTCTTAGCTGTGGGGAACCAAACAACTTGTTGATCACCTGTTAAAGCTCATGCAAAAATCCATAATAAGGCAACACAAATAAGATATATGGCCTTCTCCAAGAAGGAGAAAGATAAAAACAATTAAGATGCAAGTATGTGAAAATCATATATGAAGAGATGGACTAAAAAATAAGATATTATATCTTATTTTCTCTCTCTTTTTTATCAAATTTGCGACATGTAATATTGTATATAGCACATAAATTATAGGTTCCCTCGAAACGTGCACGAAGCGTTTGATGGTGGATGCAACGATCGAACTTTGAAGGCAGAACCCTTTGAACGTTTGATGGTGGATGCAACGATCAAACTACGAAGGCAGAACCCTTTGAAGGTTACATAGGCTCGAGAGTTCTAAGATCTGTCTCTCTGCCTAGATACTATTCACTATACCTTCATATAAAATTACATCAATGACACATGTCCTATATATAGAATCTATAAGACCACTAAATGCATTTTTTGTCTTTATGCTGACAACATGTCTTGTATAGGTCTCTTCTGACTCCCTTCATCTCCCTGTGGTTTGGAGCAAGTGAAGCCTCATTTGGCCATCTGCTCCCCAAAGCAGGTATTTACTTGGCAATCAGCTTCGTTTCATCCTCTACAAACCTAAAATGCATATCTGAAGTCTGGATGACTTTCCTCCTAAAACATACTTCAGACATCAGGCTTTGTTACATAAGGACCTTCAGCAAAGCCTTCTCACCAACAGTAGTCCCTCATAGATTTAGTTTGTTTTCTATAACGAGCTAAAACCACGAAACTCAAATGAATAGGGCTTTGCACCGAAGGATTGAAAAACACCTTCCATTATGTTCATTATTGAAAACGAATGGTTATCGAATACGCTTCGTGTAAGTAAAAGCAAAGAATACATAGTTAGACTCACTGCACCGCAGAATAAGTTTGAGCGATGTAACTCCTCATTTCCTATGTCTTCTTTTTTAATTTGGTGACCCCTGCATATTGGTGCACAACATTTATTGTTACCTAGCCACCCTACTGCTTCTCCATTCTCTGCCTCTAAAGCTTTGCAACATCTTGCTTCCATAACATGCATGTACTCCAATTGTCCTTCAAACTATTGTGATGGCATGCATTAGAACGACGGCAAAGCTTTCAACCACATCATCATCGAAGGTGCTTCGAATGGATGATGATGCTTCCAGTCCTAAGGTAGTGTATGGGTTTGCAAGTGGTTCCCTTGTGAAAACTATTGCCAAAGGTCCTCACTCAACCTAAGACTAGCCTAACGAATCCTAGGTAGCTAGGGCAGAATAAAAAGACGAGGATTCTGGCTTTGAAGAAGCTGCAAAAGAAGAGTAAGGGGAGCTTTGGCCTAAGAAACCTAGCCATATGGAAATGGGAAAGTCCTTGATAAAGAGTGGTCACCTGAAGTTGCCAATGAAACTTGTGGGACAAAACAAAACTTGGACATAGGAAAGTTGAGACTCCATCTTAGAGCTCTTAGACACCAAAGTGAGGTGTACTAGGTATGTACCACATTCTTCACTGCCACGATGAAGGACTTCAGCAATACTACTATGTTTCCACCATACAAAGGTATGGTCACATTGTAGCTCATCAAGAATTGCTTCGGATCTGATAAGACATCATACATGGAGAGTTGGGTGGTCTATATTGGGCTAGCCATGGTGCAACTTGAAGGTTGACTACTAGAGGGGATGTGCTATGTGCTATAATGTCTCGACGTTATCTCGGTGTTAACTTCACAACTTGTCATAAGAGGCTGACATTGATTTTACAGAATAAATTTGTTTGGCTAGTTTCTCGAACCAGTTATGTTAAAATATACAATGGGCTTTACCATTGCGTTCCTCTCGCCAAAACAATCGAAAAACATAGACGGAATGTTCAATTTTAAACCCAAACAAAAAATGTTTGTAAAAATATAGTAAGCCAGTTTTGGTGGCCAAACCTAAGATTCTGTTATATTTTGACATGACTTAAAAGGGATTTTAACCCTCTTCCAGCATAATACCACGCCTCGATTCAAATTCAAAGGTACCACTGTTGATTCAGACAAGTTAAAAACATGTGTTGCATTGTGAAACCAAATAACTTGTTGGTCACTTGTTAAAGCTCTTACAAAGAACCACAATAGAGCAATACAAATAAGATAGGGAGTATTCTCTCTTTGCCCTTACTGATGTAAGGGCAAACAAAGAAAGATAACAACCATAAAGAGACAAGTATGCTTAAATCATATATGAAGAAATGAACCAAAAAGAAGTGAAGGATCAAAAAGTGGAACTTGAGCTCTTAACTTGTCACACCCGGATTTATGGGGTAAAGCCAAGTGCGTCTCATATGTGCGCCAAAGAAGAACAACACATATAATGACAAAGTGTATAGAGATAAATGTCACAAATATCATAATTTCATTATTACATAGCGGAAGTCTTACAAAAATAAAGGATAAATATAAAGCGAACTAAATGTCCATCCATGGCGCCATAAAGTTGACTAGGAGACGCCACCTAGATCAATTCGTACTCCTCATTGTACGGCTCCTCCTGGACCACCTGTTCTTCTCCTGTGGGTTATATATCGCAAGTGTGAGCTCCCAAAAGATCATAGCTCGACAAGTTGTGTGGAATAATGCGCATGAACTCACCAAAGGTGTGAGTTCATGTGAAGTGTAAGGCTGATCAACAATAGGGGTTAAAGTTGAGCATTGCTTTTAATAAGTTGGTCAAATTTATTAGAAATTACTAGATGTAAGTAAATACCATACCAGAATAATAATAGAACAAAATTAATAATAAATCCCAATGTGATGCAAATGACAAATTAAATTTAGTTCTATAAATTAATCATGCGAGAGTCCGGAGCTACTCATGACCGCGTGCACGGCTAGTATACTGGTTTTACACTCTGTAGAGGTTGTACCCTGTACCCACAAGTCATGTTACTCATCTACCACGGGGTTCTACGGGCCCCATACACCTCTACCAAGGAAGCGAGGCAGGGTAACACTACGAGGCCTTTACAAAGTTCCACTAGCTTCAGAAAACCCGCTATAGTTTCTAGGAAGAGCAATGCAGGAATCCCCCGTCTGACCGCCATCGCAGCAAAATCAACCCGGGAACCTCCCTACACGCCTACTACCCTACTGCCCTTGCCCCTATCGGGTAAGGTAGTCCTCCACTAGCTTACCTAGTTAGTCAGCCAAGGGCATCCCATTCCACCCTTGTGGTGGCACGTGTTTTTCAAGTTAAGCTCCATGTTCTAATTAAAAAATGGTCTTATCATGAACAGAAATAAAACAATAATAAATAATTGGAACATAATCATAATGTAATATTAATCCCAAAATCATGTATAGCAATAGCAATGACTACCCAAAAATTCAGGGGTAAACAAGGTGAAAAGATAACCAGACTAGGGTGACCTATTGAGTCCCATCAAAATTAAGCCTATGCATGAATAAATGATTATAAAGAACATTATTGGGTAATAAAAGTGGTCAAGGGCACAACTTGCCTTCAATGAGCTCCTGCTCAGCAACTTACACCTGATGAACACCCGGATTCTAGGCCACTCGCTCTTCTACTCGCCACAATACAAATATGCATAGTATAAGAGAAAAAATAACATCACACCAAACATGTATACAAAATACATATTAATAATCTACACATTAAAACAAGATCGTAGGAAAAAGAATCACTAAATTCGGAGTTACGGATTTCGAGTTATGAATTTCTGAAGATTTTATGTGTTTGGTACAAGATTAATTAAGAGATCAATTTAAATACAGTTTTCATGTTAAAACAGAGGCACTATTTGATGAACAATATTATTACAAAAATATAGGAATTGGAATGGATCAATTTGGACTTAATATGAATTTTCTAGGAATTAAACAAGTTCTAGTAATTATTTTTGTATTAAAAATCAATTTCTATTTCATTTTCCTTGATTTTCTATTTTCTTGGACTGAGCGCAAGATTTCCGAGAAAGGCAGGGGTCTATGTGCAAGAATTCCCAAGACTCTAGCTGGGTTTAGGGTTTCTATTTTCCTGGACTGAGCACTATGCACTGGACCGCAGGTTGTTTTCTCAACTTGTTAGGGTCTCTTAAGCAAAAATCTCTAGCCGAATCGGTACAGGCCGATCTTGACCGTCCGATCTGTGATGAGGTCTCACGATTAGATCTAAGTTGACCTTCAACCGGTACACGACGATAACCACCGGATCAGAAACCGATGGTGCTGATCTAATCTATTGCCGTAATTGCACCGATCCCATCACAACGCCCAGATCCGATCGTGCGAAGGGGTATTCTTATGATCTAATATTAACCGTCTGCATCTAGATCAATGGTCTGCACTTGTCTTCCCCAACTCACTCTCTCTCACCGGTGGCGAACGACCGAAACCCGTGTGCCGCCGCGACGCCATTACCGGCCCGCGATGATATGATATTAATGTAGTTCGAACTTAAATTAAATGGGTGCTACATGATATACCAACTAAAGGGAAGTATTTGAAGGGATACTCACCGACGATTTCGCCAATCAGTGTTCTGACCATGGCGCGCAGCGACTTTGCCCCTCCGGCGAGCAATTCCCGGCGCACAGAGCTCCGATCACGCCAAATAGGGCCTCGCACGCACACCAGAGACTGTGCAGGGACACCCTGGCCAACTACCGCGACCACACCGATGATGTTGATGCGGAACCACAGCGGCAGTGAGTTACTCCTGTGAAAATCGTGGTAGGCGAGATATTCAGGATAAAGGAGGGAGAAGGAGAAAGGAGCGCACAGGTCTCCCTTTGTACCTAGTCCGGGAGGTCGGCCCGGTCAGCCCACGCCCGCGAATTTCGCGGCGGAGCTGTTGCGTCAGCCGAATTCCAGGGCATGTGGGCGGAGCTGAAGAATGTGGAGGCTGACAGTGGGTCCCGGATACAACGACTGGTGGAGTGGCTGCGCGGTTCAGTGGATGACAGAACGGGCTCGTGTGTCAGTGTTTCACCCACGACACGGTTTGCTGGGCCGAGCGCCTGGAGGGAAGGGGTAAACGAGCCAAGGTGTCAGCGAGAGCGGAGGAGTGGCCCGCTGACCAAGCGGCCCCACCTATCGGGGCGTTCGGGCGCTGATGGGCTACTTGGAGAGAATGTGATGGGCCACGGAGAGGTTTGGGCCTGGGCGAAGTTTCTCTTTTTTTATTTTATCTTCTTTTTCCTTTTCATTTTCCTTTCAAATTTTAGATTTCGAATTTGAATTCAAATTTAGTTGTGGAATTCATTCTTGGACCAAATATACAAGTTCATATTTCAGTGTGCACAATTATATTCATTTGCTTATACATATTTTCTTTATATTTATATAATACTTTCTTCCCTTTTTTATTCTATTTATTTCAAATTGCTAGATTTAGACACTCTTCTAATTTTGTAATCATTATTATTATTTGATGCATAACACATAAACTCCAGCATGATGCACAATTTATTTTGGATGTCACTAGTTAATTAATCAATTTAAATGTGGTTATTCACATACTTAATTAAATAAGAACAAGGTACATGAGAGAATTATCTCTAATACTATATTTACAAGTTTGGGTATTACATAACTTCAATAGAGATGGAGAAATCGCTCAAACCAAAATCACATCAAGTAACTAGTGATATCATGTTTTGAAAATGTTCCTAGGACTCACATGAGACCAACAAAACGAACGGATCACAATTTGGACATCGAAAAGTCTGAAACGACCAAAATTGTATCACTATCTTGTGTTGTTTTCAGCAGCATGAAATTTAGATTTCGAATGTGAAACTGATCCAAACGAATTCCGATTGAGTTGAAATTTTGCACAAACATTGACAAATGAGTTTCCAAAGTGTCCACACAATTTGAACTCAAAAACGATTGTAAATCAATTGTAGATCAGGTAATACAAACTAGACATGGGGTTTTGTTGGGGTTTTCAAAACGAGTTCATATTGGATTATGACCACAAACAGCTCAAACCTGTTGTTTATTGTGGTCTAGAGAGTGATATTCACCTCACAACAATCCACAACACAAACCATAACTCAAGAAATCAACGATTCTCATAAAATCCAAAGAGTGGAGTTGAAAGAGGAGAAACCGATTCAAAATCACAGCGACATCAACGAGACACGGTCTGAACAAACGCCGGACCGCAGATGGTTATCCACAACAGCCCATCCTCTCAAAATCACGAGTACACATAAGTGGAGTTTAAAAAACACCTAGGGATCTCAGTGCTAAGAATTAGAGCAACCTAGGAAATGAAAACTAGGGTTTTCTAAACGAGAGCCTAATGAGATAGAGCCCAAAGAGATGGCATCCGTGTATTTATAGAGGGTTAGGGCTTTAAAAGTAGATTGAAGCTCGCGAGTTGTATCGAGCTCGAAGCGTTCAGCTCGGCTCGAAGAGGCTCGCGAGCCTGAAATGAACCCAGCCAAGCCAAGTTCTCTGGTTCATTTTTCAGCCGAGCTAGCTCACGAGTTCAATCCGTAACATGCTACCACCATAACACTCATGGTCGCATTATGCCTGCCTCCTCCCACACATCGCCTGACCCGCCTGTCTGCCCGAGCCCTGATGTCCCGTCCCTGATATGCAACAACCTCCCTTCCCCTTTGGTGTTCGGCCCTTCTGGTTCTGTCGGCGTTTCAACCCCGGGGGGTCCCTGGACCGACGAGTAAATTGTCGCTGTGTGCCCCAGCCCAGATGGGTTGGCGCGAGGCAGAACACAGAGGGGGGGAAACCGCGGCTTCATGTTGTCCTGCGCCAGAGTGGATTCACTTGCAGTAGGGGTTACAAGCGTTCGCGAGGGAGAGAGAGAGAGTCCCGCACGACCACCCTCCCATACGAGGGCCCTGGCCCTTCCTTTTATAGATGCAAGGAGAGGGTCCAGGTGTACAATAGGGGTGTAGCAATATGCTAACGTGTCCGGCAGGGAGGAGCCGGAGCCTTATGTACATGCCAACGTGGCTGTCGCAGGGGTGCTAGGGCCCTGTGTACATGGCGCCGTGGCCGTCGGAGGAGCGTTTGAGTCCTGTAGAAGCACAGCTGTCGGGGCTGTTGGGACCTTGCTGACGTCTCCTTGCTTCCGTAAGGGGCTGAGAGCCGCTGTCGTCATGGCCGCACATGGGGAGCCATCATTACTTGTTACCGGGGCGAGCCTGGATGGGACGCCAGTCTTGTTCCCCCGTAGCCTGAGCTAGCTAGGGGTAGGGTAATGATGTACCCCCTGCGGCGTGGTCGGTCCGAGCCCGAGGTCGGGCGAGGCGGAGACTCCTCCTAAGGCCGAGGCTGGGTCGGGCGAGGACGCGATTCCGCCCGAGGTCGAGGTTGAGGCCAGGCCCTTGTCGGTGTTTTGGGTCCGACCGCACACCCGGGGTTGCCCCTCAAGGTGTTTTTAGGAGTAGGACGGTGTCGCCGACTGTAGCTAAATGGTTCGTGTCGGATGCACGAGGAACAACGGACAGTGTTTATAGGTTCGGGCCTCTTTGAGATGCGTAACACCCTACGTCCTGGTGAGAATGCTTTATGTGGTGGATTACAGGGTAGCTCTCTAAAGCTAGAACGTAGAGAGTTGAGGTGGATGGCTGAGTAGTGAGATCGATCGTTCTTAAGGGGTGCCCCTAGGCCTTATATATTCGACCGTGGGGCAATACATGCGGATATGATAACAATGTGCACCTAAGAGATAGTGAACTGATTGAGTCTATCTTCTTATAGTTCTGCCGACTTATCCTCGCTTGGTTCCGTTGTACGGGGCTCCAGCGTGGGAAAGTCGGGTCTCTGCTGTGGTTGCTTGCTCGTCGTTGTTGGGCCATCTAGGCTCGCACCGATCCGGCCTTGTGTCGATCTGCTTCACCGGTCATTCTTCCCCAGGCCCACGAAGGGATGACCTTACGAATTATTGGGCCTTCGGGCCTTTCGTGAGGTCTTTTATCCTTCCAGTGGACCCGGGGGATATCTGTCCCCCACAAGCCCCCGATCTTTGGGTTGATTTTGAAATAATCGGCCCAAAGATCCTAGGTCCAGCTCACGGTCTTCATTTATGACAAGAAACGCTTTCCGGGTAGTCTGGTAAAAATGATTTCTTACTTTCTCCTTCTGCTTTGATCACTCGAAAACTGGTGTTCTGTCTCAAACTCGTGCTTTGGAGGTCAGCATTTCGTACTGCAGGACCCTGAACTTCATTGGGTGCACCGGAGGTGCACCCAATGGGTGTAGCCCCCGAGCTTCGAGTGGATTTTTGAAAATAATCTACTCGAAGGTCTTCATCAGAAATCATCTTTTATTTTCCGCTTGCACTTTGTTGGAGGTCAGTCTTGCCTTTGATCTTGCCATATGCTTTAGAAGTTAGCATTATCTTGACTTGAAATGACGATTCATGGGGTGCACCGGAGGTGCACCCAATGGGTGTAGCCCCCGAGCTTCGAGTGGATTTTTGAAAATAATCCACTTGAAGGTCTTCATTTCGTGTCCTTTTGCTGAGAATCATCCTTTCTTTTTCCGAATGCCTCAGAGGTCAGCATTATGTCATTGATATTATGCTTTAGAGGTCAGCATTATGTCATTGATATTATGCTTTAGAGGTCAGTATGTATTTTGTCTTTGAGGTCGAGTTCGTGATCTGCCCATATCCTACTAGGTGGTGCAATTTATTTAGTCTGCGACTGATTGGACGTTCGATGGACGTCCCCTGGCTAGTCTTCATGTCGCTTCTGTCGGTCAGATTTTGTACTTCACCGGCTATATTTGGCTTTCCTTTGATCCTTACTGATATCTCATTTTTGTCTTGAGGTATTCATTGCATGCCCTGCACTGATGTGACAGTTTTGAAAAATATACTGATAATTCCTGGGCGTCCCCCCCCCAATGGGTGTGGACAAGGGACGGCATGGTACGCTGAGTGTTTTAGCCGACTGCTTCTAAGTAGTAATGTGATGTGACGGCGGGTGTAATCATATCGCCCGCGCGGTTGACTGGAATCCCAATGGGTGTTGCGTTGCGTGAAACGGCGTCAGCCGCCTGACGTATCTTCAGACGGTTTGAAGCGTATATTGAATATTTTGCGACTGTTCAGTGACCGTGGTAGGAGGTGAGCGGTTGCCTTCTTCTTCTATAAATAGTGCCTTTGCCTCTCTGGTTTTTTCACATCTCTTGCTGCTCTCTGCTGTTTGCTTTCTTCTTCTCCCTTCATTTCCACCATGGGCAAGAGTAACAAACGCAAGCGCGAGCCGACTCCTCCATCGGAGGACTTCGGCGACTCGAAATACTTGGAGGAGGAGTTCTCCTCTGAGTCCGAGGGGTCTCCGGCTCCCGTCTCTCCCCCGGCGTCGTCTGATGATTCAGACGACTCCTAGGGGATTGCCGCGGAGGTCTGGACTTATATCCGGGCCGTCGAGCGCTCCGGGCTCGAGGGCTCAGATGAGTCGGAGTACTCCTCGGACGAGGAGGACTCTTCAGACTCGTCCGAGGAGGGCGGCGGTGATGGAGGAGACGACGACGACGACGGAGGCGACGGTGACGACGACGACGACAGCGGCGGTGGCGGTGACGGCGGCATCAAGGGCGAAAACGGCGACAGCAAGGGCGGCCACGGCGGCAGCAGCAAGGGCAGCAACGGCGGCGGCAGCAGCAAGGGCAGCAACAGGGCCAGTGGCTAGATGCCACTGGTCTTTAGATGTTAGTATAGATTAGAAGTAGTATAATGAAATAATGTAGTAGTAGTTAGTAGTGTAGAGTAGTGTAGTAGTAGTAGTAGGGGCAGCATCAACTCATAACGAGTTGATTTGTAAGTTGTGTAGCTTCCCTTAATGAAGACTGATTTCGTCTCCTCCTGTATTGATTATTTTGCTTTCATGGTCAGTTGATGATTGTCGCGATATTTATTGTCTGTGATGCTCTCTGTCTGTTATGCTTGTGTCGTGACTTGTAGTTCTCGAATCATTCCTCCGTTTGCCTTATTTGTGAAGTCAACTCCTCTTGAGCAGTAGCTGAGTCACTCGGGCATCATATCTTCGCTTTTAGGGGTGATGGCCGAGTTATTATTGTCAACCTTTACGCTTCTGAAGTAGCGTCCAAATGATGACGAAGCCACATCGGCGTTTTTAGAATTAACGTTGGAATGACTGATGACCACGTCGGCGCTTTTAGAGGTAATAGCCGAGTGACTTATGACGATGTCGGCGTTTTAGAGATAACTGCCGAGTGACTGAAGACGACGTCGGCGTTTTGGAGATAACTGCCGAGTGACTGAAGACGGCGTCGGTGTTTTAGAGATAACTGCCGAGTGAATGATGGTAACGTCGGTGTTTCAGAAATAACAGCCGAGTTAGAACGGGCTGCGTCGGCCACTTTGAAGGTAATAGCCGAGTGATGATGTGGCACACCGGCGTTTTTAGAAGTAACCGCCGGGTGATGACATGGTACGCCGGTGTTTTAGAAGTAACCACCGGGTGATGACTGGGCACTTTTTGGAAACGGTATCCGCTCCGTGAAAGCCCCATATGTACTGCGCCTTCGGCTGCCTCTGCTTTTCGTGCCCTAGTTCTTGCTTTCCTACCTTCAGACCCTCTCTGCCCTTTTGCAATTCGGCTCCCGCTCTGCTCGCTGGTGGAGTTGAGATGGCGCCCAAGCGGAAGGCCTCGAGTTCGTCCGCTGCTGTGATTCCCCCTATCGACCCCAACAGCCAGTTGCCTTTCGCAGGTAACCATATGTCTGTTGTTTCTGAGCCTGACCTTCTCCATCTCGTGTCCATCGGGGTCCTTCCTCCGAAGGAGCTCTGTTCTTGGCGGATTTGCCATGGGGTCACTATTCCAACAGAGGATACCCACGAATCCGTGATTTATGTTCCTTTTCTTCTCCGCGGTCTCGCTCTTCCAATTTCTCCCTTTTTCCGCGGTCTCCTTGATTTCTATCGCCTTAATTTGACCCATCTGAATCCCAATTCCATTCTGCAAATTTCCATTTACGTTCATTTATGTGAAGCTTTTCTTGGCGTCCTGTCACATTTTGGACTGTGGAAGTACTTGTATCACTGTCGCCCTAGGATGGCCGGGGGGCAGCATCAGCTGGTGGGGGTGCGAGTTTGGAGATGCGCCGTTGGAGGAAGACTGACTACCTTGAAATCCCACTCAAGGATAGTATCAAAGGATGTCGTTTGGAGTGGTTTATTGTTGAGAACCACGGAAATTCTCTCCCCCCACGGTCAGAGAGACAGCCGGATGTTCGTACTCCGAGTTGGACCGAGTCCCCCACGGACCAGGAGGTGGCTGAGGCAGGGGCTTTGCTGGCTGAGGTTGGACTGCTGAAGGAGAGGGGTCTGACTGCAGAGGCTGTGGTTGCTGAGTTTGTTTTCAAGAACATTCAGCCGTTGAAGGACAGGGCATACCCGGCCTATCTGTCCCGAGGTCTAGCTGACTCAACCGGGGTCGCCAACAGAAGAATTCCTGTTGTAGACTTGGTGAACCGGCTTGAAATGATACTTAGAGGCAAGGTATCAAATGTTGGCGCCCCTGTCGCATACTCGGCCTGGAACCTGCCTCTTTCCAAGGCCTTTACTCATTTTGTGTCGAATCCTCCTGCTTCTGATGGCGGTTTGGGCCTTAGAGTGCGACCCTCTGCCGAAGAAGTTAGTGCTTTGGTTGCTTCGCTTGGAGAAATTCCTGATGATGAACGGCAGGTCCACTTTGAGGTGCCTTTGGATCCTAGTGATGCAGAGATAAGTGCTATGCTTGATATGCTGGCCGAGGGCTCTTCTGATGCTGCTCCTGCTGGGACATTGGTGGTGGCGCCTCTCCCGGATGCTGGTACAACCTTGGATATTCAGAGGCATGTCAGTGTTCGCCCAAAGCGCCCTTGTCGAGTCAATCAACTTGATTCTCATGCTGATGAGCAGAAAAAGAAAAAGTGACGCCTTCGGCGAGTATCTAGCTTGGATCGGGATGCTGGTCTTTCGGTTCCTGCTGTTGAGGAAGTGCCTGTGCCTGAATTTACCGACGCTGACCCCAATGGGTGTGATCCATCTGTCGCTGATCCCAATGGGTGTGCTCCATCTGTCGCTGAACCCAATGGGGGTGCTCCATCTGTCGCTGAACCCAATGGGGGTGCTGTCTGTGTTGCTGATGAAAACGAGGGGGAGGAAGAAGATGAGGTCCCTTTGACTCGGAAGAACAGTCGGCAATATGTAGCCAGTGGGGAAAGTAGTGGAGTTCCTTCTCCTGCTCTATCTGCCCTCATTGGTCTACAAGAATTGTCTCTGGCGAACTTTGATCAGACTCTTGAAGATATGGTTCCAGAGGATCTGTTATCAGAGCCAGCGGATGGT
Organism: Zea mays; assembly: GCF_902167145.1. Taxonomy (NCBI): domain Eukaryota; kingdom Viridiplantae; phylum Streptophyta; class Magnoliopsida; order Poales; family Poaceae; genus Zea; species Zea mays. Next base: position 124,371,332 of record NC_050096.1, on the reverse strand, counting down.
GACGCGATGGATGTTTGTGTTGATGTGTTCGACGTCGGGTTGGGGTCATCCCGGGCAGCGTCCCGCGCCTCATCGACCTTAGAGCGCAGTCTTGAGGGTCAGGAAACTGACTTAGATCGTCTTGCTCCCATGGAAGTAACTGAGGGACCTTCAGCCTTAGAGGTGGCTACCGCAGAGAACTTGGCCCTCAAGGATGGTGTTGACACTTACCCAGCCCCCGAGGGTGTTGCCGGGGATGATTCGGCTCAGGTGGGAAGCGTAAACCGCGGCCCAGCCCCCGAGGGTATTGCCGGAGACGATCCGGCTCAAGTGGGTAGCGCAAACTATGACCCAGCCCCCGAGGGTGTCCGAGCGGGGTCTCCCTCTTGTACTTCCATGGATGTTCACGCAGGATCTCCTCCACACTCTGGTTGCATGGTGGTAGCCCAAGCTTTTGGTCAGGGAGTCGCTTTAGAGGCTAGCGTTCCTGACGACCAAATTTTGGGCTCTGCTGATGACACTGAATTGGTTCCTGCTGGTTCATTGCAAGCTGCTCCGGATGGTGACCCTACGCCAAACCATCAATTGATTTCTCACGATCTGGGAGTCTCCTCATTCTTCTCCAACCTCCAGGTACTATGATCCATTCTAGTCTGATTTTTACACCGTACGAATCGCTGTCATTACACTCATCTGCTCTCAATATCAGGCATTGGTGGACGGGATGGCTAATCAGCTGAAGTTGCAAGGTGCTTCTGTTCCAGAAAGAGCTTCGTCTCTGGCACGTTGGAATCCGGTGCTGCTTCAACAGTGTGTCTCTGACTTAGAGGCGACGAATGCTGGTTAGTGCTTTTCTGCTTCCCTTCGTCTACCTTATTAAACTGCTTCTCAATTTGACCCTTTTGCTTGATTGTTTCTTGCTAGATATGGCTCGACAGTTTTCTGTTCTTAAAGAGAAACATTATCAAAGTCAGGCTGAACTGGTCCGGAGGTGCTCTGATTTTGAGGAAAAGTATTCCCAAAGCCAGACTGAGCTGGCCCAGGTCTCTGCTGATCTGAATGACGCTAACATGCTGAACTCTACTCTTCGCGCTCAGCTTGATTCTGAGAAGGTGACTTATGAATCTGTGCCTTGTGTTGTCGTGTTCTTATTGCTTGCTTGATGTTTGAAAGAGCTGATTCTTGTTTGCAGGAAGAAAAACGTGCCCTTGTTGCTTCTCGTGACAATCTTGACAGGCTATATCGTGACTCTAGCAACTCGTTGACCATCCTGGAGAGGAGTCATCGCTTAACCATGGAGGAGTTAGACAATCATCGCTGCAAGCTGCAGGAGTCTACGGATGACGTGATCCGTCTCAGGCAGTTGATATCGGCTAAGGATGCTGCTATCAAGGAACTGCGTGCTTCCAAGAAGTTCATCGCCCAGGAGCTAGAGACTGCTCAGTTGGCTGTCAAAGTTGCTGAAGAAACTTCCGTTACTCTGAGGGCCCAGCGCGACAGAGCCATGGATAAAGCCATTCGCGCGGGGTGGATCTTGATGAGGAGACCCGGTGTGATTGTTCCCGACGATATAAGGGCTGATGTGAACGCTGCTCCAGATTCCTCAAGTCGCCCCTCTTCGTCGGTTGCTCCTGAGAATGATGTAACAAAATAGAAAAACATTGCGTGCCTTGAGCGCGCGGTTATCGTGCTCGAATATTTTGTTAGAGGACACCAGCTTGACATTTGAATGCTATTGTTATTCTCCTATCGCTTTATAATTCAGCAGTATCTAGATTTGCGGAAGTAAAATGTTGTATGATGATTTTGAAACTTCTTCACGGGACATAGAGGTCGCTCCTACATGAGTAATCGTAAGCATGTGGAACCGTCTTAAGTCGTTGCTGACTTAAATCGATTGCTTTTGTTAATAGGGCATAGTAGTAATCCCGAGTTAAGTAAGCGCGAGCATGTTGCACCATCTTAAGTCAATGCCGACTTAAGCCGATTGCTCTGTTAGCAGGGCATAGTGGTCACCCCGAGTTAAGTAAGCGTGAGCATGTTGCACCGTCTTAAGTCGATGCCGATTTAAGCCGATTGCTCTGTTAGCAGGGCATAGTGGTCACCCGAGTTAAGTAAGCGTGAGCATGTTGCACCGTCTTAAGTCGTTGCCGACTTAAGCCGATTGCTCTGTTAGCAGGGCATGGTGGTCACCCCGAGTTAAGTAAGCGCGAGCATGTTGCACCGTCTTAAGTCGTTGCCGACTTAAGTCGATTGCTCCGTTAGCAGGGCATAGTTGTCACCCCGAGTTAAGTAGGCGTGAGCATGTTGCACTGTCTTAAGTCATTGCCGACTTAAGCCGATCGCTCCATTAGCAGGGCATAGTGGTCACCCCGAGTTAAGTAAGCGCGAGCATGTTGCACCGTCTTAAGTCGTTGCCGACTTAAGCCGATTGCTCCGTTAGCAGGGCATAGTGGTCACCCCGAGTTAAGTAGGCGTGAGCATGTTGCACCGTCTTAAGTCGTTGCCGACTTAAGCCGATCGCTCCGTTAGCAGGGCATAGTGGTCACCCCGAGTTAAGTAAGCGCGAGCATGTTGCACTGTCTTAAGTCGTTGCCGACTTAAGCCGATTGCTCCGTTAGCAGGGCATAGTGGTCACCCCGAGTTAAGTAAGAATGTAGGTCAATCATGAACAAACTGAGTATTCTGGAAGCCTTTTTTATTGATGACATATTTCCCATTTTACAGAGTACATTGTCATCCCGATAGCTTTTGAAATACAGCTAGGGATAAAACTTCCTGAGGTGTTCTATATTCCAGGAGTTCCCAATTTCTGTGCCGTCCATCTGAGTGAGACGATATTGATAGTCGCCTAGAGGGGGGGTGAATAGGGCGAAACTGAAATTTACAAATATAAACACAACTACAAGCCGGGTTAGCGTTAGTAATAAAGAAACGAGTCCGCGAGAGAGGGCGCAAAACAAATCGCAAGCAAATAGACAAGAGAGACACGGAGATTTGTTTTACCGAGGTTCGGTTCTTGCAAACCTACTCCCCGTTGAGGAGGCCACAAAGGCCGGGTCTCTTTCAACCCTTCCCTCTCTCAAACGATCCACGGATCGAGTGAGCTTTCTCTTCTCAATCACTTGGAACACAAAGTTCCCACAAGGACCACCACAAGTTTGGTGTCTCTTGCCTCAATTACAAGTGAGTTTGATTGCAAAGAAAGGATCAAGAAAGAAGAAAGCAATCCAAGCGCAAGAGCTCAAAAGAACACGGCAAATCTCTCTCGCTAATCACTAAAGGCTTGAGTGGAGTTGGAGAGGATTTGATCTCTTTGGTGTGTCTAGAATTGAATGCTAGAGCTCTTGTAGTAGTTGGGAAGTGGAAAACTTGGATGCAATGAATGGTGGGGTGGTTGGGGTATTTATAGCCCCAACCACCAAAAGTGGCCGTTGGAAGGCTGTCTGTTCGATGGCGCACCGGACAGTCCGGTGCACACCGGACAGTCCGGTGCCCCCTGCCACGTCATCACTGCCGTTGGATTCTGACCGTTGGAGCTTCTGACTTGTGGGCCCGCCTGGGTGTCCGGTGCACACCGGACATGCACTGTTCCTTGTCCGGTGTGCCGGAGTGGGCGCGCCTGACATCTGCGCGCGCAGAGCGCGCATTAAATGCGCGGCAGAGAGCCGTTGGCGCGGAGATAGCCGTTGCTCCGGAGTTGCACCGGACAGTCCGGTGAATTATAGCGGACTAGCCGTTGGAGTTTCCCGAAGCTGGCGAGTTCCTGAGGCCGCTCTCCTTTGGCGCACCGGACACTGTCCGGTGTACACCGGACAGTCCGGTGAATTATAGCGTGAGTGCCTCTGGAAATTCCCGAAGGTGACGAGTTTGAGCTGGAGTCCTCTGGTGCACTGGACAGTCCGGTGATCCCAGACCAGAGGGCCTTCGGTTCCCACTTTGCTCCTTTGTTGAATCCAAAACTTGGTCTTTTTATTGGCTGAGTGTGAACCTTTTACACCTGTGTAATCTATACACTCGGGCAAACTTAGTTAGTCCAAATGTTTGTGTTGGGCAATTCAACCACCAAAATTAATTAGGGACTAGCTGTAAGCCTAATTCCCTTTCAATCTCCCCCTTTTTGGTGATTGATGCCAACACAAACCAAAGCAAATATAGAAGTGCATAATTGAACTAGTTTGCATAATGTAAGTGAAAAGGTTGCTTAGAATTGAGCCAATATTAATACTTACAAGATATGCATGGATTGTTTCTTTCTTATATAACATTTTGGACCACGTTTGCACCACATGTTTTGTTTTTGCAAATTCTATTGTAAATCCATTTCAAAGTTCTTTTGCAAATAGTCAAAGGTAAATGAATAGGATTTTGAGAAGCATTGTTAAGATTTGAAATTTTCTTCCCCTGTTTCAAATGCTTTTCCTTTGACTAAACAAAACTCCCCCTAATTGAGATTCTCCTCTTAGTGTTCAAGAGGGTTTTGATATACCATGTTTGAAATACTACTTTCTCCCCGTTTTGAACACAAGAAGATACCAATTGAAAATATTCATCACTCAAGTTTTTTTGGAAATTGGTGGTGGTGGTGCGGTCCTTTTGCTTTGGGCTCATTTCTCCCCCTTTTTGGCATGAATCGCCAAAAACGGAATCATTAGAGCCCTTGAAGTGCGATCTTCCCCTTTGGTCATAAATAAATGAGTTAAGATTATACCAAAGACGAAGTCCTTTTCTTTGATGCTCATTTCTCCCCAAAGAATAGAGAGTTGCTTGGAGTGATGGCGAAGTATGAGTTACGGAGTGGAAGCCTGTGTCTTCGCCGAAGGCTCCAATTTCCTTTCAATACACCTATGACTTGGTTTGAAATAGACTTGAAAACACATTAGTCATAGCACATGAAAGAGATATGATCAAAGGTATGTAAATGAGCTATGTGTGCAATCTAGCAAAAGAAATTGCGCGAATCAAGAATATTGAGCTCATGCCTAAGTTTGTTAAAAGATTGTTCATCAAGAGGCTTGGTAAAGATATCGGCTAATTGATCTTTAGTATTAATGTATGAAATCTCGATATCTCCCTTTTGTTGGTGATCCCTCAAAAAGTGATACCGAATGGCTATGTGCTTAGTGCGGCTATGCTCGACGGGATTGTCGGCCATTTTGATTGCACTCTCATTATCACATAGCAAAGGGACTTTGGTTAATTTGTAACCGTAGTCCCGCAGGGTTTGCCTCATCCAAAGCAATTGCGCGCAACAATGGCCTGCGGCAATATACTCGGCTTCGGCGGTGGAAAGAGCGACTGAATTTTGCTTCTTTGAAGCCCAAGACACCGAGGATCTTCCCAAGAACTGGCAAGTCCCCGATGTGCTCTTCCTATTGATTTTGCACCCCGCCCAATCGGCATCCGAATAACCAATCAAATCAAATGTGGATCCCCTAGGATACCAAAGCCCAAACTTAGGAGTATAAGCTAAATATCTCAAGATTCGTTTCACGGCCGTAAGGTGAGCTTCCTTAGGGTCAGCTTGGAATCTTGCACACATGCATACGGAAAGCATAATATCCGGTCGAGATGCGCATAAATAGAGTAAAGAACCAATCATCGACCGATATACCTGTTGATCCACGGACTTACCTCCCGTGTCGAGGTCGAGATGCCCATTAGTTCCCATGGGTGTCTTGATGGGTTTGGCATCCTTCATCCCAAACTTGTTTAGAATGTCTTGAGTGTACTTCGTTTGGCTAATGAAGGTGCCCTCTTGGAGTTGCTTCACTTGGAATCCTAAGAAGTACTTCAACTCCCCCATCATAGACATCTCGAATTTCTGTGTCATGATCCTACTAAACTCTTCACATGTAGATTCGTTAGTAGACCCAAATATAATATCATCAACATAGATTTGGCATACAAACAAATCATTCTCAAGTGTTTTGGTAAATAGTGTAGGATCGGCCTTTCCGACTTTGAATCCATTTGCAATAAGAAAATCTCTAAGGCATTCATACCATGCTCTTGGGGCTTGCTTGAGCCCATAAAGCGCCTTAGAGAGCTTATAGACATGGTTAGGATACTCACTGTCTTCAAAGCCGGGAGGTTGCTCAACATAGACCTCTTCCTTGATTGGTCCATTGAGGAAGGCGCTTTTCACGTCCATTTGATAAAGCTTAAAGCCATGGTAAGTAGCATAGGCCAGTAATATGCGAATTGACTCAAGCCTAGCTACGGGTGCATAGGTTTCACCGAAATCCAAACCTTCGACTTGAGAGTATCCTTTGGCCACAAGTCGAGCTTTGTTCCTTGTCACCACACCATGCTCATCTTGCTTGTTGCGGAAGACCCATTTGGTTCCTACAACATTTTGATTAGGACGTGGAACTAAATGCCATACCTCATTCCTAGTGAAGTTGTTGAGCTCCTCTTGCATCGCCACCACCCAATCCGAATCTTGGAGTGCTTCCTCTACCCTGTGTGGCTCAATAGAGGAAACAAACGAGTAATGTTCACAAAAATGTGCAACACGAGATCGTGTAGTTACCCCCTTATGAATATCGCCGAGAATGGTGTCGACGGGGTGATCTCGTTGGATTGCTTGGTGGACTCTTGGGTGTGACGGTCTTTGTTCCTCTTCCTCCTTGTCTTCCTCATTTGCATCTCCCCCTTGATTATTGCCATCATCTTGAGGTGGCTCATTTGATTGATCTTCTTCTTCATCAACTTGAGCCTCTTCCTCATTTTGAGTTGGTGGAGATGCTTGCGTGGAGGAGGATGGTTGATCTTGTGCATTTGGAGGCTCTTCGGATTCCTTAGGGCACACATCCCCAATGGACATGTTCCTTAGCGCGATGCACGGAGCCTCTTCTTCACCTATCTCATCAAGATCAACTTGCTCTACTTGAGAGCCGTTAGTTTCATCAAACACAACGTCACATGAGACTTCAACTAGTCCAGTGGACTTGTTAAAGACCCTATATGCCCTTGTGTTTGAGTCATAACCAAGTAAAAAGCCTTCTACAGTCTTAGGAGCAAATTTAGATTTTCTTCCTCTTTTAACAAGAATAAAGCATTTGCTACCAAAAACTCTAAAATATGAAATGTTGGGCTTTTTACCGGTTAGGAGTTCATAGGATGTCTTCTTGAGGATTCGGTGTAGATACAACCGGTTGATGGCGTAGCAAGCAGTGTTGACCGCCTCGGCCCAAAACTGATCCGATGTTTTGTACTCATCAAGCATGGTTCTTGCCATGTCCAATAGAGTTCGATTCTTCCTCTCCACTACACCATTTTGTTGTGGGGTGTAGGGAGAAGAGAACTCATGCTTGATGCCCTCCTCCTCAAGGAAACCTTCGATTTGAGAGTTCTTAAACTCCGTCCCGTTGTCGCTTCTAATTTTCTTGATCCTTAAGCCGAACTCATTTTGAGCCCGTCTCAAGAATCCCTTTAAGGTCTCTTGGGTTTGAGATTTTTCCTGTAAAAAGAATACCCAAGTGAAGCGAGAATAATCATCCACAATAACTAGACAGTACTTACTCCCGCCGATGCTTATGTAAGCAATCGGGCCGAATAGGTCCATGTGTAGGAGTTCCAGTGGCCTGTCGGTTGTCATTATGTTCTTATGCGGATGATGAGTGCCAACTTGCTTCCCTGCTTGGCATGCGCTACAAATCCTGTCTTTCTCAAAATGAACATTTGTTAGTCCTAAAATGTGTTCTCCCTTTAGAAGCTTATGAAGATTCTTCATCCCAACATGGGCTAGTCGGCGGTGCCAGAGCCAACCCATGTTAGTCTTAGCAATTAAGCAAGTGTCGAGTTCAGCTCTATCAAAATCTACCAAGTATAGCTGACCCTCTAACACTCCCTTAAATGCTATTGAATCATCACTTCTTCTAAAGACAGTGACACCTATATCAGTGAATAGACAGTTGTAGCCCATTTGACATAATTGGGAAACATAAAGCAAGTTGTAATCTAAGGAATCAACAAGAAAAACATTGGAAATGGAATGGTCCGGAGATATAGCAATTTTTCCCAAACCTTTGACCAAACCTTTTCCATCCCCGAATGTGATCGCTCTTTGGGGATCTTGGTTTTTCTCATATGAGGAGAACATCCTTTTCTCCCCTGTCATGTGGTTTGTGCACCCGCTGTCGAGTATCCAACTTGAGCCCCCGGATGCATAAACCTACAAAATAAGTTTAGTTCTTGACTTTAAGTACCCAAATGGTTTTGGGTCCTTTGGCATTAGACACAAGAACTTTGGGTACCCAAACACAAGTCTTTGCCCCCTTGTGCTTGCCCCCAACATATTTGGCAACTACTTTGCCGGATTTGTTAGTCAAAACATAAGATGCATCAAAAGTCTTAAATGAAATGTTATGATCATTTGATGCAGTAGGAGTTTTCTTTCTAGGCAACTTGGCATGGGTAGGTTGCCTAGAGCTAGATGTCTCACCCTTATACATGAAAGCATGATTAGGGCCAGAGTGAGACTTCCTAGAATGAATTCTCCTAATTTTGCTCTCGGGATAACCGACAGGGTATAAAATGTAACCCTCGTTATCCTGAGGCATGGGAGCCTTGCCCTTAACAAAGTTGGACAATCTTTTAGGAGGGGCACTAATTTTGACATTGTCTCCCCTTTGGAAGCCAATGCCATCCTTAATGCCCGGGCGTCTCCCATTATAAAGCATGCTACGAGCAAATTTAAATTTCTCATTTTCTAAGTTGTGCTCGACAATTTTAGCATCTAGTTTTGCTATATGATCATTTTGTTGTTTAATTAAAGACATGTGATCATGAATAGCATCAATATCAACATCTCTACATCTAGTACAAATGGAAACATGCTCAATGGTAGATGTAGAGGGTTTGCAAGATTTTAGTTCTACAACCTTAGCATGCAAGATATCATTCTTAGTTCTAAGGTCGGAAATGGTAGCATTGCAAACATCAAAATCTTTAGCCTTAGCAATTAAATTTTCATTTTCTATTCTAAGGCTAGCAAGAGAATGTTTAATTCTTCAATCCTAGCAAGCAAATCATCATTATTATCTCTAGGATTGGGAATTGAAACATTACAAACATGTGAATCAACCTTAGCATTTAAACGAGCATTTTCATGTCTAAGGTTGTCAATCATCTCACGACAAGTGCTTAGCTCACTAGATAATTTTTCACATTTCTCAATTTCTAGAGCATAAGCCTTTTTAACCTTAACATGTTTCTTGTTTTCTTTAATTAGACAATCCTCTTGGGAATCCAAAAGGTCATCCTTTTCATGAATAGCACTGACTAATTCATTTAATTTTTCCTTTTGAGCTATGTTAAGGTTGGCAAAAAGGGAACGCAAACTATCCTCCTCATCACTAGCATTATCATCACTAGAAGATTCATATTTAGTGGAGGAGTTAGATTTAACCTTTTTCCTTTTGCCGTCCTTTGCCATGAGGCACTTGTGGCCGACGTTGGGGAAGAGAAGTCCCTTGGTGACGGCGATGTTGGCGGCGTCCTCATCGTCGGAGGAGTCACTTGAGCTTTCGTCGGAGTCCCACTCCCGACAAACGTGGGCATCGCCGCCCTTCTTCTTGTAGTATCTCTTCTTCTCCTTTCTTCTCCCTTTCTTGTCGTCGCCTCGGTCACTGTCACTAGATATAGGACATTTAGCAATAAAATGACCGGGCTTACCACACTTGTAGCAAACCTTCTTGGAGCGGGACTTGTAGTCTTTCCCCCTCCTTTGTTTGAGGATTTGGCGGAAGCTCTTGATGACGAGCGCCATTTCCTCATTGTCGAGCTTGGAGGCGTCTATTGGTTGTCGACTTGGTGTAGCCTCCTCCTTCTTTTCTTCCGTCGCCTTGAATGCGACGGGTTGAGCTTCGGATGTGGTGGGTTCGTCAAGCTCGTTGATCTTTCTCGAGCCTTCAATCATGCACTCAAAACTTACAAAATGCCCGATAACTTCCTCGGGGGTCATTTTATATATCTAGGATTACCACGAATTAATTGAACTTGAGTAGGGTTAAGGAAAATAAGAGATCTTAAAATAACCTTAACCATTTCGTGGTCATCCCATTTTACGCTCCCGAGGTTGCGCACTTGGTTCACCAGGGTCTTGAGCCGGTTGTACATGTGTTGTGGCTCTTCCCCTTTGCGAAGCCGGAACCGACCGAGCTCCCCCTCGATCGTTTCCCGCTTGGTGATCTTTGTGAGCTCATCTCCCTCGTGCACGGTTTTGAGCACATCCCAAACCTCCTTGGCGCTCTTCAATCCTTGAACTTTGTTATACTCCTCTCTACTTAAAGAGGCGAGGAGTATCGTTGTTGCTTGAGAGTTGAAGTGCTCGATTTGGGCCACCTCATCCTCATCATAATCCTTATCCCCTACCGATGGTACCTGTGCACCAAACTCAACAACATCCCATATACTTTTGTGGAGTGAGGTTAGATGAAATCGCATTAAATCACTCCACCTAGCATAATCTTCACCATCAAAAGTTGGTGGTTTGCCTAATGGGACGGAAAGTAAAGGTGCATGTTTAGAAATGCGAGGGTAGTGTAGGGGGATCTTACTAAACTTCTTACGCTCTTGGCGTTTAGAAGTTACGGAGGGCGCGTCGGAGCCGGAGGTCGATGTTGATGAAGTGTCGGTCTCGTAGTAGACCACTTTCCTCATCCTCTTTTGTTTGTCTCCGCTTCGATGCGGCTTGTGGGAAGAAGATTTTTCCTTCTTCTCTTTGTGGTGAGAAGAAGATTTCTTCTCCTTCCCTTTGTTGGAGGAGATCTTCTTCTTCTCCCTCCTCTTGGTGCGGGACTCTTCCGATGAAGTGCTCCCGTTGCTTGTAGTGGGCTTTTCGCCGGTCTCCATCTCCTTCTTGGCGTGATCTCCCGACATCACTTCGAGCGGTTAGGCTCTAATGAAGCACCGGGCTCTGATACCAATTGATAGTCGCCTAGAGGGGGGTGAATAGGGCGAAACTGAAATTTACAAATATAAACACAACTACAAGCCGGGTTAGCGTTAGTAATAAAGAAACGAGTCCGCGAGAGAGGGCGCAAAACAAATCGCAAGCAAATAGACAAGAGAGACACGGAGATTTGTTTTACCGAGGTTCGGTTCTTGCAAACCTACTCCCCGTTGAGGAGGCCACAAAGGTCGGGTCTCTTTCAACCCTTCCCTCTCTCAAACGATCCACGGATCGAGTGAGCTTTCTCTTCTCAATCACTTGGAACACAAAGTTCCCACAAGGACCACCACAAGTTTGGTGTCTCTTGCCTCAATTACAAGTGAGTTTGATTGCAAAGAAAGGATCAAGAAAGAAGAAAGCAATCCAAGCGCAAGAGCTCAAAAGAACACGGCAAATCTCTCTCGCTAATCACTAAAGGCTTGAGTGGAGTTGGAGAGGATTTGATCTCTTTGGTGTGTCTAGAATTGAATGCTAGAGCTCTTGTAGTAGTTGGGAAGTGGAAAACTTGGATGCAATGAATGGTGGGGTGGTTGGGGTATTTATAGCCCCAACCACCAAAAGTGGCCGTTGGAAGGCTGTCTGTTCGATGGCGCACCGGACAGTCCGGTGCACACCGGACAGTCCGGTGCCCCCTGCCACGTCATCACTGCCGTTGGATTCTGACCGTTGGAGCTTCTGACTTATGGGCCCGCCTGGGTGTCCGGTGCACACCGGACATGCACTGTTCCTTGTCCGGTGTGCCGGAGTGGGCGCGCCTGACATCTGCGCGCGCAGAGCGCGCATTAAATGCGCGGCAGAGAGCCGTTGGCGCGGAGATAGCCGTTGCTCCGGAGTTGCACCGGACAGTCCGGTGCACACCAGACAGTCCGGTGAATTATAGCGGACTAGCCGTTGGAGTTTCCCGAAGCTGGCGAGTTCCTGAGGCCGCTCTCCTTTGGCGCACCGGACACTGTCCGGTGTACACCGGACAGTCCAGTGAATTATAGCGTGAGTGCCTCTGGAAATTCCCGAAGGTGACGAGTTTGAGCTGGAGTCCTCTGGTGCACCGGACACTGTCCGGTGTACACCGGACAGTCTGGTGATCCCAGACCAGAGGGCCTTCGGTTCCCACTTTGCTCCTTTGTTGAATCCAAAACTTGGTCTTTTTATTGGCTGAGTGTGAACCTTTTACACCTGTGTAATCTATACACTCGGGCAAACTTAGTTAGTCCAAATGTTTGTGTTGGGCAATTCAACCACCTAAATTAATTAGGGACTAGGTGTAAGCCTAATTCCCTTTCAGATATGATCCCGGCCGAGTGACTTCTACTACTATGAATGGTCCTTCCCATAAGGGTGACAACTTGTGCCGTCCCTCCCCCGTTAGAATTCGGCGGAGGACGAGATCTCCCACTGCAAAGGATCGTCGTCGCATGGTCTTATCGTGGTAGCGCCTCAGAGTTTGCTCGTACCGTGCTGATTGAATTACTGTGTTCAGCCGTTCTTCTTCGAGCACCTCAATATCCTCCAGCCTAGTAGCTTCGGCTTCTGCTATGCTCTCAAAGATCAACCTTGGCGCCCCAAACTTGAGATCAGCGGGTAATACTGCCTGTGACCCATAGACCATGAAGAAAGGAGTATTTCCGTGTAGAGCTCGACTAGGTTGAGTTCTTAGGCTCCAAACGACATAGGGCAACTCCCTTATCTATTTCCCTGCGAACTTTTCATTTTTATCGAAGACCTTTTTCCTGAGTGCCTCTAATATCATCCCGTTAGCTCGTTCCACCTGCCCGTTGGCTCTTGGATGTGCCACCGAAGCATACTTGATCTGAATGCTCTTTTGCTCGCAGAAATCAAAGAACTCTGAACTTGTGAAGTTGGATCCTAGGTCAGTTATGATATTGTTCGGTATTCCGAATCTGAATATTATGTCTTGTATGAATTCCACGGCCTTAGCTGAGTGTTGGAACTTGCTATCAGTCGCAAGAAGGCCAACAAGGGTGAACGGTGTAGACAGTAGGGTTACGCGTGAGATGGCAAATAGCTCTGTTAACCAGGCCTCTCACGGGCACTGTGCGGGGGTATTTATAGGTACCTGAACGCCCAATGCCTTGTGTTAAGGACGCATGTGCCCTCAGCTACCTAGGTTATCCCCAGAATATTCCCATAAAGCAGGGTTACAGACTGTAATTACAGGGATGCCTTTACAAATTAGGCCCGTAACACGCGGCGGCTACGCAGGGCCCGTTACAATGGGCCGGATCGCACGTGGGCCTCTGAGCTGGACGAGGCCGCACTGTGGGATGCCTTCATCGCCGGTCTTCGTCTGGTGCCGATCAAGCGAAGGGTGTCCCTGCCTGCTTTGTCTCTGTCAGAGCAGCGGCTAAGCAGCGGAGACTTCGAGCGAAGGGTGGCGTTTCTGCCTTCGCTCCAACATTTGCCCTCCGAGGGACCAGTTCGACAAAGTCACCTGGTGCCGAAGACGTCGCTAGATGGCGGAGACGCTGCCCTCGCTCGAAGTGGTTCCGCGGGGGTTTTTGATGTGACCGTTGATTGACGGCGTACTGTTGGATTGCGAGTTTCCCGAAGCGCCGCGCCTTGTTGGATTGCGGGTTTCCCGAAGAGCCGCGCCCAGCCTATAAAAGGGGGCGGGGGCCGGCGCTTTTTGAACTTTACTTTCCGCGCTCCGCGAAAACCCTAGCCGCTCGCCGTCTTGCTGCTCGTCTGCGTGCCGTGCTCTTGTTCGCCGGAGATCTGGCGCGAGTGAAGCAGACTGCCCGCCGCCGCCGACGGTACGTAGTGATGCCGTCCTCCTCTTCTTCCGCTGCCGCTACGCCGCCGGCCGATTCCTCGCCGCCGGCCGCCGCCTCGTCGGAGGAGACGCTGAGTAGTTTGATGGCGGAGGAGTTGCGCGCCGGCGATTATGTTGATTTCGGCGTGTCGCGAATGTCGTCGGCCCGCGTGGAGGATATGCAGCGGTTGGGCTACTTCGGCGGCGGAGTTGCTCGGGCCCCAGGGACGGAGAAAGTCCCCGAGCCGGAGGGCGAGTTGGTTGTTTTCGAGGCGTTCTTCGCCGCCGGTCTCCGCTTGCCTGCACACCGGTTTGTTGGCGAAGTCCTGCGCAGGTTCAACGTGCAAATACATCAGCTGACGCCGAATGCCGTGGTGGCCCTGTCGAAGTATGTCTGGGCGACGACTTCGTACGGCGGACAGCCATCGGTCGAAGTTTTTGCGAAGCATTATTGTTTACACTGGCAGAAGAGGATGATCGGGGACGAAGTTGCTCAGTTTGGGTTCTGCACATTCACGCCGAAGACCGGCAAGACCACGATGCAGGTAGTCGAGTTGGTTCCTTGCGCCCGCAACAAGTGGGGCAACTGGAATGAATTTTGGTTTTACGTTGTTGAGGGTACCGTCGAAGGCCATGAGGGACTTCCCGTGTCCGAGATGTGCTCTCATTTTTACTCGGCGTACCCGCCCTTTGAAGTGGCGGAGGATGATGTGGATGAAGGGGCCCTTCGGTGTGCCGCCGGCCAGAGCAGTGGGCGCGACTTGGTTGAAGAGTTTGTGGCGTACGGGGTATGGCCCTTGGTGCATGGTTGGGCGTTGGGCGAAGTATGCCCTCGCCAGATGCCTTTCCGTGGTGGAAAGGTGGTGCGGAGTCCCGCCTTCGCGCTAAATTTGCGAAACCGTGATCCGGCCGCCTTTGTGCGTGAGGCGGAGGATGAGGCGGTGCGGCTTGTTGGATGTTATGTGCCGAGGACAGAGGGCCAGCGCAGCTGGGAGATCCGCGGGTCGAATGACCGTCTGAATAGGGTCTTCGAATTGAACCAACTGCCGTATGACGGCTATCCTGGTCAAGACGATGCGGACCGCCGAGGGAAGAAGCCGGTGGTGGAGACTAAAGACGACCCTGCGCCAGCGGCCGCCCCATCCTCTAAGAAGAGGAAACTAGGTACTGCCACGGGAGGACTTGGGGTTTCCGATGGCTTTGCTAGAGAGTTGATGAGGACGTGCGTGGCCCCGGGGGAGAGGATGTCTTCGCCCGAGCTCTGGGAGTCTTCGGCTCGGATGCTGAAGGTTACCGGGGGTTGCTGGCCTAGGAATGTTCCTATCCCCCGCGCGGCCAGCGGGGACGTTTTTACATCTCGCATGGTTCGCAAATGGAGAGTTTTTCCTTACGGGCGGAATATTGCTGCTGTTGTGTCGGCAGTGATGGACAAGGATCGCCAGGGGGCTGCGCAAAAGCGCCAGGCGGCTGTCAGGCTTGTTGAAGCCAGGCCGAAGAGGCAGCGGGGGTCGGCGAAGGCTGCGGCCCTCGGCGGAGGCAAGCCGCCGCTGGCGGCGAAGTCGGGCGTCCCTGCATCTAGCAAGGCGCCAGAGACAGCGGCAGGCGCCGGAGGCTCCAAACCGGCGAAGGCTGTGCCGCCGCCCAGCAGGGTGGCGGAGGCCGCGAAGGCGGCCCGAGCGTTGCCGTCGGCAGGCAAGCGTGTCGCCGACTTCGCCACCGACATTTGTGTGGAGGACTATCTTGGTGGTAAGTCGCTGGCTCCCCTTTTTTTAATGTATTATTATTTTTTCGTTGATACGTTGCAGGGTCGGACGAGGGCCAACTTGTTATGGTTGCGCCTGTCGCGGCGACAGCGTTTGCTGCCGCAGCGCCGAAGGCGAAGGGCGGGGCTCTTAGCGCCGGAGGCGAGGTGGCGGCCCTCGCGGCTGTGAGGGATGAGGCGGGCGCTGCGTCCCGCCGGCTGAAGGAGGTGGTGGAGTCGCTAAGTCAGGTCCGCTGAGCCGGACTTCGCTCTCTCTCTTTTTTTTCTTTTTTTAGCGGGGCTGTGGTCTTACGTGTGTTGTGCAGGTGGCTGACTTTGCCAACCGCACGACGTCGGGGGCCCTCACGGCAGTTGTGTCTGCCGAAGTCGAGAGACTTCGGACACAACATGCTGACGCCGTCCGAGAGAAATCGGCCGCCGACAGCAAGTGCCGCAAGCTGGCGGACAAGGTGGCCGCACTGGAGGGAGAGAAGGCTGACCTCCGGCGCCAATTGGCGGGGGAGAGGAGGGAGACCAACGAGGCCCTCGCCAAGGCGCAAGCTTCGCAGGCGGAGGCCAAGCTGGCTCGAGCGGAGGGAAATATTGCCAGGGAGCGCGCCAAGCAGCTGCAGGAGCGGCTCATCGCCCTGGAGAGCCGCGTGGAGCGGGCCGAGGCCGCGATGCGCGCGGAGGCCGAGCGGACGCGCACACAGCTTGTGAGCACATATCGTGAGCTGGGTGCGCGGACCGGTGACTTCGAAGTGCCGGACCGAGAGCCCGGGCTTCGCTGTCTGGAATGGGTGCAGGAAGAGCTGCAGGAACTCCCCACTGTCGTGGGGGGTTTATGTCATACGCCTCCCTGGTCACCTGCGAGGGGGCGATGAACGCGCTCTCCCGCGAAGGGTGCCGGCACTTCGAGGTCTTCGACCAGGCGGATGAAGATTTTGATCGAGATGTTTATAAGGTTGATGACCTCGTGGTGAAGGAATCTGCCGGGGCCCTCTACGACCGGATGTGGGGTCCGCACGGTCGCGAGGTGGTCAGGGAGCGGGCGGAGACGGCGATGGCTCAGGTAACATTTTCGTTTGTTTGGCGTTTGTTGGATGTGGGGTGTGTGTGTGTTTGCTGAATTTTGCGTGTTTTGTCTTAGGCATTGCGTGGCGAGCGGGTGGACGACTTCGGGGCGTTGAACAGCGTGCTGCCTGACCCGGAGCCGACCCCGGCGGAGGCCTCGACTGGGGTCCCCCTGGAGCGAACCCCGGGGACCGCGGAAGACGCACCGGATGCCCCCGCATCCGCTGCGGCCGGCGAAGACCTGCCCCCAAAGGTGGACGAAGGCGCGCCTGATGCCCTCGTAGCCGCTGCGCCGAGTGTTGAAGATCCCGCGGTGGTGGCTGCGGAAACAACAGCGGAGGCAACGGCGGAGCCAACGGCGGAGGCTCCCGCAACGTCAGGGCCTTCGCAGGTGGCGTAGTGGGTGTACAGGGTTGGGGAATTTTGGATATGTTACTGAATTTTGGTTGCTGCGCAGGTTCAAGATTTTGGGCCTGCGCACGCAACCGCTACTGCTAAATTTTTGGCGGCTTCGACCGCGGAAGGTGGTAATGAATGTGGTGGATCTGCATCTGAATTTTCTGAGTTTTTTGATTTTGCTGACTCTGGGAGCTCGGTTGAGTGGACTGAGGAGTCGTCGGAGGAGGATTTGGACTATTTTGCGGCATTGGATGTGGCTGCGGCGGAGACCTCGCCGCACGCTGTGGACACAGAAGATGTGCCTGGTCCCAGTACTGGGCGTCGGCGACGAAGGGCGGTTGCGAAACGCAGAGTGAGTGAAGCGGAGGGAGGTCGGCTTCGTGTGAGTAGGGCTGGTCGGCAGGAACTATTGTCTTTGCCAGCCGCCGGGAGTACAGGTGAGGGGGAATTGCGAAGTCTTTTTGCGGGTGAGGAGCTTAGGATTATGTTATTTAATTATAGGGAGATGGGAATTATTCCAAAGGTTGAGCCGATGTAGAGTGTAGCGCCCCCGCTTGTATATGTGTAAAGGCTTGCATGATGAAGTTGTGTGCCCTCGCTTGTCTGTGCCTGCGAAGGCGTTGTGTACTTTGTCTGGTGTGTTTTGTTATGCTGTGCTGGTGTGATTATAGTCGGTCGCGGCGCAGACGGTTTGATGTTGTCGCTTCTGCTTTTGTTGTGTTAGTCCGGTTGCACCCTTAGGTGTCTTCTGCGCGGATAGTCTTCGTGGTAGACTTGTTGTGCTAGTCCGGCTGCACCCTTAGGCGACTTCTGCGCGGATAGTCTTCGGGTTTCTCGCACTTGTTGTGCTAGTCCGGCTGCACCCTTAGGCGACTTCTGCGCGGATAGTCTTCGGTTTTCTCGCACTTGTTGTGCTAGTCCGGCTGCACCCTTAGGCGACTTCTGCGCGGATAGTCTTCGGTTTTCTCGCACTTGTTGTGCTAGTCCGGCTGCACCCTTAGGCGACTTCTGCGCGGATAGTCTTCGCGGTAGACTTCGGTTTTTTCGCACTTATTGTGCTGGTCCGGCTGCACCCTTAGGCAACTTCTGCGCGGATAGTCTTCGCGGTAGACTTCGGTTTTTTCGCACTTATTGTGCTGGTCCGGCTGCACCCTTAGGCGACTTCTGCGCGGATAGTCTTCGCGGTAGACTTCGGTTTTTTCGCACTTATTGTGCTGGTCCGGCTGCACCCTTAGGCGACTTCTGCGCGGATTTGTCGCACGCGAGGGTGGCTGGCGCTTAAGCCTCGCGGTGACCTCGGATTGGTCGAATGTCGAAGACCGTCGTCGCGGTCTTTTTTCGACGCATGTTTTTGCGGGGATTTCTCACACATATATTACATGGCTCCGCCTCGTTAAAAACCTCACCCCCCGGGAGGAAAAGAGTGCGGGCCGGTACAAGATTGTTTCTGGTGAATTACAAGGGCGAAATCAGCCCTGATGAGTCAAACAAAAAATTTGCGGAGGTTGTCGATGTTCCAGGAGTGCTCCAGGTCCTCGCCGTTTGGCGTTGTGAGCCTGTAAGCGCTGGGGGAAGCTTTGGTCTTGACTATAAAGGGGCCCTCCCACTTGGGCTCCAGCTTGCCCTTGGACTCCGTCCGAGCTGTTCGGATGAGTACGAGGTCCCTTTCGCTGAACTCCCTCGGGATAACTGTGTGGTCGCGCCATGCTTTGGTCTGGGCTTGGTATTTGTTTAGGGCCTGCAGGGTGAAGACTTTCCCATTGGCGCGTTCTTTTCATCAAGGAGCATCTTCTTGACAGCTGTGAAGATTTTCCCATTGGCGCGTTCCACGACCCCGTTGGACTGCGGATGATAAACTGAAGCGAAGGCTAGCTTGGTGCCAATGGAGAAACAAAAATCCTTGAAGTCCTGGTTGTCAAACTGCTTGCCGTTGTCAACTGTTAGTTTGGACGGTACTCCGAAGCGGCAAACAATGTTCTGCCAGAAGAATTTTTGGGCAGTCTTTGATGTGATTGTAGAAACAGCCCTCGCCTCGATCCATTTGGTGAAGTACTCGACGGTGACGAAGGCGAACTTAAGGTACCCCTGAGCGGTGGGCAGGGGCCCGACAATATCCAGGCCCCAGCGCTGGAGAGGCCATGTATGGGCGATCAGCTTTGTATACTGCGAGGGGCTGCCTGACCGAGGAGCAAACTTCTGGCAGGCTTCGCAGGACCTTGTGACCCGATTTGCTGCGCAGATCATTGCGGGCCAGTAAAATCCTTGGCGGATCACCTTGGTAGCCAGGGCCCTTGGCCCTGCGTGTGAGCCGCACGTGCCACTGTGGACTTCACGTAGGATCTGCATGCCTTCGGTTTCGGTGACGCACTTAAGCATTGGCTGACTGACCCCTTTCTTGTAGAGTTGGCCCTCAATCAGTGCAAAGTCCCGGCTTCGATGTCTGAGGCGCTTGGCCTCGCTAGTGTCGGTTGGATGATAGTACCCCTGTAGGAACAGGGTTATTGGTGCCCGCCAGTCTTCGGTCATGATTAGGTTGACTATGCGGTGGCCCTCGCTATCATTAGTTATTTGGAGCCCTTCGGGGCTCCGACGGCTGGCATGCCGATGATGTGAAAGAACACGTCGGAGGGCAAGGACTCGCCCCTGGCGGCGGCCTTGGCCAATGCGTCGGCCTCCTCGTTCTTGGCCCTATCCACATGCTGCAAGGTGAATCCCTTGAACTGTCTCTCGAGACTTCGTATGGCCGCAAGGTATTGCATGAGCGCAGGGTCTTTTGCTGCATAGTCTTTCTCGACCTGGCCGGCAACTATCTTGGAGTCTGTTTTGATGATACATGTGGTGACTCCGAGGGCCCTTAGCTTGCGGAGGCCGAGGATAACCGCTTCATACTCTGCTATATTGTTTGTGCATCTGTCGGATTCCAGAGCGAAGCTGAGGCGTGCTGCATATCTGTGTTTGACTCCGGCTGGTGAGGTGACGACTGCAGCGACGCCTGCCCCCGCATGGCACCATGCGTCGTCGCAATGGATAGTCCAAACCTTCTCTGTGGACGGGTCCGGCTGTGTTATTGGCCCAGTCCAGTCGACAACGAAGTCTGCCAGGACTTGTGACTTGATGGCTGTCCTGGGCTCGAAGCTGATGTGGTAGCCGGAAAGTTCGGCTGCCCATTTGGCAATCCTCACCGATGCCTCCGGGTTTCTGAATAGTTCGCCGAGTCCCCTGTCTGAGGTGACTCGGACCTTGAATGCTTCAAAGTAATGGCGCAGTTTGCGCGAAGACATAACGACTGCATAGGCGATCTTCTCCAGCTCTGTCATGTTGCATTTGGACGGTGTCAGTACCTCGGAGACATAGTAAACAGGGCACTGTCTGACCGCGCCCTCAACTGTCTGCTCCTGCACTAGTGCCGCGCTGACCGCGTGCGGTGAAGCCGCGACATAGAGCAATAGGGGGAGCGAGGAGTCGGGGCTCGTGAGGATGGCCAGCTCCGAAAGGTACTGTTTTAGTGAGGCGAAGGCCGCTGCTTGCTCCGGTCCCCAGGCAAAGTCTTTTGCACCGCGGAGTATTTTGAGGAAGGGGAGACTTTGCTCGGCGGACCTGGAGATGAATCTGTTGAGAGCGGCCAATCTGCCTGTCAGACGCTGGACGTCCCTGACGGACTGCGGAGGCAACATGTCTACGATGGCCTGGATCTTGGTTGGGTTGGCCTCGATGCCGCGATGTGATACCAGGTAGCCCAATATCTTGCCCTGGCGAACACCGAAGACGCACTTTTCCGGGTTTAGGCGGAGTCGTGCATCTCGCATGTTCGCGAATGTCTCGGCGAGGTCGGCGAGGTGGTCCTCCTTATTCTTGCTGGCGACGACGATGTCGTCCACATATGTAAATATATTTCTGCCAACCTGCCCTTCGAGTACTGTTTTGGTGAGTCTAGAGAAGGTGGACCCGGCATTCTTTAGTCCCTCCGGCATTCTGATGAAGCAATATGTGCCGAAGGGTGTTATAAAGCTGGTGCTAGCCTTGTCTTCCTCCTTCATGTATATCTGGTGACAGCCGGAGAAGCAGTCGAGGAGTGACATGACCTCGCATCCGGCCGCGCTATCGACTATTTTGTCGATTCGTGGCAACGGGAAATTGTCCTTTGGGCAGGCCTTATTAAGACTGGTGAAGTCTATGCACATTCGCCATTTCCCGCTTTTTTCTGCACCATTACAACATTGGAGAGCCACGTGGGGTAAGCCACTGGCTCGATGAATTTAGCCTCTAGGAGGCGGTGCACCTCCGCCTTGGCGGCTTCTGTCTTTTCGTCGGACATTTTGCGAAGCCTTTGCTTTTTTGGTCGCACCAAAGGGTCAATTCCCAAGCTGTGCTCAATTATGGAGCGGCTGACTCCGACCAGGTCGAGGGCGGACCAGGCGAAGACATCTTTATTCTTGGACAGGCAGCAGAGAAGCTTCTCTTCTTCATGTGAGGTAAGGTCTTCGCTGATAGTGACTGTCTGCTTGGGCGTGGCCTGATCGAGGGGGACAGTCTTGGTCCCGTCTTGGCTCTGCAGCTGTGCCTTGTCGTGCTGTTTATCGGTTGGGCTGGCGGGCGCAGGGACCTCGCGCTGGGTCGTGAGACAGTGCACGTTCCTCTGACCGGGCACGAAGTCCCGCTCTATGTTGCGCGCCGTCTGCTGGTTGCCGTAGACCGTGATAGCGCCTAGCGGACCTGGTATCTTCATACATAGGTACAGTCCGTGGATGGCAGCTTCGAACTTATTGATGGAGCCCCGGCCCATGATGGCGTTGTATGGATATACCATGTCCACGATATCAAAGGTTACTTGCTCACTTTGGGCATTGGGTGCTACACCGAAGGAGAGGGGCAACTCTATTTTGCCAACGGGAAAGGTGCCCTTGCCGCCGAAGCCATACAACGGGTTGTCCGAAGGCTTGAGCAGGCTGTGGCTTATACCCATGCGGTCGAAGGCGTGGAGGAAGATGATGTCTGCCTGATTGCCGTTGTCGACTAGGACTTTATGTAAGTCCCAGCCTGCCACGCTGCAATTGATGACCATAGCGTCAATGTGGGGGGCGCTGCGCAGGTCGACGTCTCGTGCGTCGAAGGTTAGCGGTATGTGGGACCACTTTGTCTGCACGACTGGGCCAGTGACGGTGACATGGTTGATGATGCGGTAGTGGTCCCGCTTCTACCGCTTGGTGTCGAAATCAGTGCTGGACCCCCCCCCCCCGTTATCATGTGAATGACTCCGCGATATGGTTGATCGGCGAAGTCTTCCTGCTTTGGGGCATGGGGGATGTTTTGATGTTGCTGGTGTGGTGGTGGGGGTGGAGGAGGTACGATTTGTACTTCCTGATGGTGTTGGTAAGCGTGGTGCGGTGGATGCAGGGCGGGAGCGTGGATATATGGTGGAGGGGGTGGCTGGTAATTATGCGCGACAATTCTGGGATTGTCGGCTGGCTGCGCCCTCGCCATTCTGTCTCTGGTGGCCTTTGTTTCGGGGCAGTCTTTGGTTTGGTGGGCGCAGTCTTCGCCGTGGAAAAGGCAGTAGAATCGGCGCGGCGGCTGCGCGCGCCCTCGGCCCCTGCCACGAGTTCCATTTCCGCGGCCCTGGGGGGGATATTCCTGGCGACGAGGGGGGTCAGCAGCGGGATGCTGGTTGGCGATGTTGTGCACTTGCTGCTGACTGCGGCCGTCTCGACCGGAGTCTGGCTGCGGAGTCCTCGTCCAGGTGCGGCTGGACTGCGGGGCATCTTTGGGTTTCCGCTGTGACTCAACCTTGCGCTGGTGGAGCTCTTCGGATTTGGCATATTTTTCAAAGAGCTGATATAGCTCCTGGAGGTTCTTGGGTGGGTCTCTGATACAGTGGCTGTAAATGACGCCGGCACGAAGGCCACTGATGGCGTAGTGGATGGCGATCTGATCATCGACGGAGGGCAGCTGTGACTTGAGTGTTAAGAATTTGCGGTAATACTCCCGCAGAGTCTCCTTTTCCAGCTGCTTGCAGAGCGAGAGCTCGGCCAAGGCGTCGGTGTCTGGGCGGTATCCTTGGAAGTTGAGCAGGAACTTGTCCCTGAGGCTTCTCCATGAATCAATGGACAGCGGAGGCAATCTGGTGAACCAGGTGAGTGCTGGGCCCTCTAGGGCGATGATGAAAGACTTCGCCATTGTGGCGTCGTCCCCTCCGGCGGATGCAACGGCGACCTGATAACTCATTATGTATTGCGCCGGGTCGGTGCTGCCGTTGTACTTGGGATAGGTCCCTGCTCGGAAGTTAGCTGGCCAAGGCGTCACTTGCAGGTGTGGCGCCAGGGGACTTCGCTCGTCGAGGTAGTTGGCCCCTTGGAATGGCGCGCCGTGCTGGAAGGTGTAGTCACGCTGGGGGAAACGCGGGTCCTCTGGCTGTGCTCGGTGTTGGAGGGGTGCCCCGTGCTGCAGGCCGAGGTGGCCTTCGCGCGTGTCTTCCGGTTGAGCGCGCTGCTGGAGGGGTGGCTCTTGCTGCAGGCCAAGGTGGCCTTCGCGCTGCATCAGCGCGATCTCACGCTCGAGGTCTTGGGCCTTCTGTTCCTCGTCGCGTATCATTTGCCGCACTTTGGCTAGTGCGGACACACGCTGGCGCTTGGCTTCCAGTATCTCTTTCTGCCTCTGGAGATTGCGGTTCTTGAGACGCAGGGCGCGCAGCTGTAGCTGTTCTTCCGCTGAGACGCCGAGGACTTCACCGTCCTCGGTGAGGTCCGCGCATTCCAGTGGGGCGAAGCCTGGGGGCGGCTGCGATTGTCAGAAGCAATGGGTTTGAACTCTATCCATTTAGTGAATTTGTCGATTGCTACCAGTATATGAGTGTATCCTCCTTGAGCTTTCTTGAAAGGTCCAATCATATCCAGTCCCCAGCATGCGAACGACCAAGTTACTGGTATGGTTTGCAGTTGTTGTGCTGGTAGATGTTGTTGCTTTGACAAGTACTGGCAAGCTTCGCACTTCTGAACTAACTCGGCTGCATCACTTTTCGCCGTTGGCCAATAGAATCCCGACCTGAAAACTTTCCCGACTAGTGTCTTAGATGCTGCGTGTATTCCACATTGCCCAGCATGGACCTCATCTAGGAGTTGCTTCCCGGTAGATGAGAGAATGCATTTCATGAGGACGCCCGATGCTCCCCTTCTGTATAGTGTCCCCCCAACGAGTGTATAGTGAGCTGACTGCCTAGCGATGCGCTCGGCTGCACTTTTGTCATCTGGTTCCTCTTCATTCTTTATATATCTGATGATTGGCCTTCTCCAGTCATCAGAATCTGACTCTGGTTGGTTCACGATATTACATTCTTCTGCCTGGTCCATTGAGATGCTTGGATGTGGTATTTCTTGTACAAAGACTCCAGGTGGGACCTGAGTTCGACTGGACCCTAGCTTGGACAATACATCTGCTGTCGTGTTTCGATCTCTTTCTACATGGTGAAATTCCAGACCTTCAAATTTATCTTCTAGTTTCCGGACGGCGGTGCAGTACTTTCCCATTGAATCGCTTGAACAGTCCCATTCTTTGTTTATCTGGCTTATGACTACCAAAGAATCTCCGCATACCATCAGTCTCTTGATGCCTAGTGATATAGCAATGTTCAATCCATGAATCAGAGCTTCATACTCGGCTGCGTTGTTAGAGGCTGGAAATAACAACTGGAGGGCGTATTTGAGGTGCTCGCCTCTAGGTGCGGTAAAGAGAATCCCCGTGCCTGCTCCCTGTAGTTTCAACGAGCCATCAAAATACATTCGCCATACTTCTGCGGTTTCTGGGTTATCTGGTACTTGTTGTTCAGTCCATTCTGATACGAAGTCAACCAATGCTTGAGTTTTGATGGCGGTGCGAGGTCGAAAATCGATGTCATGAGATCCCAGTTCGCAGGCCCACTTGGCTATTCGGCCAATGGCTTCCTTGTTGTGAAGAATAACATCTATCGGAAAACCAGTGACTACTATGACTTTGTGGTCGTCAAAGTAGTGACGTAGCTTGCGGGCAGTTAGAAGTACTGCATATAATAGCTTCTGAACTTGAGGATACTTTTTCTTCGAGGGACCCAGAACTTCACTGATGAAATAAACAGGATGTTGCACTGGGTAGGCATGTCCTTCTTCTGCTTGCTCGACTACCAACGCGGTGCTCGTGAGTCGTGCAAGAGATATACAGCAGCAAATCTTCTGCTGGTTGAGTTGACGTGGCTCGCCGTGGCGGCTTCAGCAGTGGTGGTGTTGTCAAGAATTTTTTCAGTGCATCTAGGGCTTCCTGTGATTCTAAAGTCCATTGAAACTTATCCACCTTCTTGAGTAGCTTATAAAACGGTAAGCCTTTTTCTCCCAGTCTGGATATGAATCTGCTCAGGGCTGCCATACATCCGGTAAGTCTCTGAACTTTCTTTTGTGATCGTGGTGCCTCCATTTTCATGATAGCTTCAATCTTATCCGGATTAGCTTCAATTCCCCGGTGGCTGACAATAAATCCGAGTAGCTTTCCTGCCGGTACCCCAAAGACACATTTTTCGGGATTAAGCTTCCATCGATATCGCCGTAGACTGTTGAAAACCAGCTGTAAGTCTTCGATGAAGTTTTCCGAGTTCTCCGTTTTGATTACCACATCATCTACATAGGCTTCCACACGCTTTCCTTAGTGATCGGCTAAGCATGTTTGAATGGCTCTCTGATAAGTCGCTCCAGCGTTTTTGAGGCCGAACGACATGGAGGTATAGCAGAAAGCACCGAACGGAGTGATGAACGCTGTTTTTTCCTCGTCATCTTTTGCCAAGCTAATCTGATGATATCCAGAGTAGCAATCCAGGAAAGACAGCACAGAACATTCAGCGGTGGAATCTACCACCTGATCTATCCTAGGAAGCCCGAAGGGATCCTTTGGACATTGTTTGTTGAGATCCGTATAGTCGACGCACATGCACCAATCCACTTTATTCTTTTTGAGTACAAGAACAGGGTTGGCTAACCACTTGGGATGTAACACCTCTCTAATAAAACCAGCCGCGACCAAGCGGGCCAGCTCAGCGCGAATGGCCTCTCTCTTGTCGGGTGCGAAGCGACGTAGTTTTTGCCAAATCGGCCTCGCCTGGGGATAGACCTTCAGTTTGTGCTTGGCCAGTTCTCTCGGGACTCCCGGCATATCCGCAGGTTGCCATGCGAATACGTCTCGGTTATCTTGCAGAAACTGGACGAGCGCGCCTTCCTATTTGTCATCCAGGCTGGAGCTGATGATGGCAGTCTTGCGTTCATCAGTGAACCCTAGGTTGATCCTTTTGGTTTCTTCAGTCGGCCGCATAGAGGTCGCGGCTTGAGCTTCATTTGCAGGTGCTGCACGGTCTTCCTCAGGCTTAGAGTTTGCCTGCGTTGAAAAAGTCGTCGACGGTTTGGTGGTGAGGGCCGTCTGGATGGCCACTCGGAATCATTCTACGGCGCCTTGGACGTCGGTGCGCACAGTTATGATTCCTTGCAACCCTGGCATCTTCAATATCATGTATGTGTAATGCGGAATGACCATGAATTTTGCCAATCCCGGCCTCCTGATGATGGCGTTGTACCCGCAGTCGAAGTTCGCCACTTCGAACCTCAGGAACTCGGTTCTGTAGTTCTTCGGAGTTCCAAAGGTGACTGGCATGTAGATGTGGCCCAGCGGGTATTCTCCTTCAGTCGGCACGATGCCGAAGAAAGGAGTGTCTGACTCGTGGAGCTGTTTGAGGTGAACTCCCAAGCCTTGGAGTGTCCAGGGGAAGGTGACGTTGATGCTGCTCCCCCCGTCCACTAATACCTTCTTCACCCTGCTCTTTCGGATCACCGGATCGACGAGGAGCAGGTATTTGCCTGGGTGGTCGAAGTTGAGCCATTGATCTGCCCGAGTGAAGGTGATCGGGTGCTCCGACCATTGGTACAGAGCGGGAGGACCGGTGGTCGCCACCAATATCTGGCGATCGTTGAGCTTTTGTTGTCTTCTGTTCTCCTGCGATCCGTGTCCGCCGAAGATGACGTTGACCTCTCTGTCAACGCGCAGGAAGGCCCCACCTCCTCCCTCCTCCTCCTGCTAGGGTTGTCGCGGTTCTCCTGGTCCTCCCCGCGGCGGAGGAGGAGGTAGAGGTTGGAAGGGCCGGCCGTGTCCGACGGAGTGCTTGAAGTCTCTGCAGTTTCGAAGGGTGTGGCGCATGTCCTTGTGGTACGGGCACTGGGCGTCGAGGATGTCGTCCAGCGTGCGTTCGCCTCCGTGAGGTCCTCCTCTGGCGCGAGAGGCAGGTGGTCCGGCGGCGTGCACTTCTTCGCGAGGCCTCTTCTCCCAGCGCTTGTCGGGTTGCTGGTTCGTGTCGCGTCGTGGTGCTGCCGGTGCGGGCTTCGCTCCTCCGATGAGGTCCTGAGCTCGCTCGTCGGCGGTGATGTAGAGGTCGGCTTCCCAGAACAGTTGCTCGGAGGTAGTCGGCGCCTTCTGCAATATGGCTCGGACGAAGGCCAAGTCGTTGGATCCTCTGTAGAAGTCCTCGATCACGGCCGCCTCCGTGACCTTGATGATACGATTTCTCATGGGGTGGAACCTTTTGAGGTACGACCGGAGAGTTTCGTCCCCCCGGTGCTTGATGGATTTGAGGTCCCATGGTTGCGCTGGTTTGTCGGAGAGGGACTGAAAGTTGGCGGTGAAGCGTCGACTAAAGTCACTCTAGTCGTCAATGCAGTGTCGGGGTAGATGTCGCAGCCATTGTAGCGCGTCTTGCCCGAGGACAATGGGTAAGTATGAGGTCATCACGTCCTCGGATGCCCCGGCAGCTCGATCAGCGGTGGTGTAGATGGCAAGCCAGCCTCCTGGATCCTGCTTAGGTTCATATTTGTCGACATTGGATACCTTGAAGTTAGGGGGCCATTGAATGGCCCTAAGGCGTGGAGTAAGGGCAGACACTCCACACGTGTCTTCTTGTCGTCGGGGATGATGTCTGTCCCGGGGACGGGAGTAGTTGTTGTGGTTCCTCGACCGTCCCCGGGTAGTACCGGCAGTCGAGGCCGTTGCCGACTCAGTTCTGGTGGCCTGACTCCGAGCTGGGATGCCATGATCCCTGTCGTACTCCTCCCGGTGGCGGATCTCGTTCTCATGTCGTCGTTCACGCGAAGCATTGATGGAGCTTCGCGCGTCCCGACGGCTGTTGATGGCATGTCGTAGGTCGTTCGGCGGGTGAGCGAGAGGTAGAAAATGATTGACTGCTTGGGTGAACAGTCGTCGATAGCCCTCGGCGTCGGGAGTCCGCGGGAGTCCATCAGCTATCCGAGCTAGTACCCCTCCGACTTCACTCGTCGTGTTCATGGCTTGGGCGAAGTCGGGGTTCAGGTTGCGCCCGAAGAGTGGATTTTCCCGACGTTGCCTTGCCTCCTGCTCGGCTTGTTCCTGAGCTCGTCGGCGATCGCGCCGTCGGGAGTTCCTTCGTTCTCTGAAGACGCGTTCCTCCGGGGTTTCTCCTATCTCTGAGACCTCGTCTCGCGAGACAGGCTGCTCCGGGTCCCGCTCTCCGGCCTTGTGATGTCGCCGGATATTTCGGCGCCGGTTCCTCCATCGGCGGGATTCCCGCTGAGGTGGTTCTTCTCCTGGCGCGGTTGGCTCGTCGTCGGAGACGGGGGGCAACTCCACTCTCCCGATGAAGAGGACGTCGGGGTAGAATGGTGCGGCTGTCGTGGCGATCTTCTTTCCGTTCTCCTTTGAGGGCGGAGGAACGGAAAGAACAACTTGCTTCCTCCCGGTTTTGTTTGTTTCTTTCTTCCTTGCGATTTGTGTCCATTCCTTCGTCGGGGAAGTAGGCAGTGGAGTTCTTTGGGTCATCGGGCCCTCGGCCCCCGGCTTGCTGAAGGCGATCTTTTTTTGGAGCGCTGGAGGTTGCGCTTTTCCGTGCCTTACTCCGACATTTTCAGAGGTTGTTGAAGGAGACTTCTTCCTTGGCGGATCTGCGACGCGATGTAGAGTTCCTTCTTCATCTGCTATGGATGAGATAGTTCCAAAGCAGAACACAGATCCGGGGAGGAGGGTGATCTTGCGGTGGAAGGTGACAGCCATTGAGCTAGCTTAGATCGGCGACACACCCCCTACCTGGCGCGCCAGCTGTCGGTGTTTTGGGTCCTACCGCACACCCGGGGTTGCCCCTCAAGGTGTTTTTAGGAGTAGGACGGTGTTGCCGACTATAGCTAAATGGTTCGTGCCGGATGCACGAGGAACAACGGACAATGTTTACAGGTTCGGGCCGCTTTGAGATGCGTAACACCCTACGTCCTGGTGAGAATGCTTTATGTGGTGGATTACAGGGGAGCTCTCTAAAGCTAGAACGTAGAGAGTTGAGGCGGATGGCTGAGTAGTGAGATCGATCGTTCTGAAGGGGTGCCCCCTAGGCCTTATATATTCGACCGTGGGGCAATACATGTGGATATGATAACAATGCGCACCTAAGAGATAGTGAACTGATTGAGTCTATCTTCTTATAGTTCTACCGACTTATCCTCGCTTGGTTCCGTTGTACGGGGCTCCAGCGCGGGAAAGTCGGGTCTCTGCTATGGTTGCTTGCTCGTCGTTGTTGGGCCATCTAGGCTCGCACCGATCCGACCTTTTGTCGATCTGCTTCACCAGTCATTCTTCCCCAGGCCCACGAAGGGATGACCTTACGAATTATTGGGCCTTCGGGCCTTTCGTGAGGTCTTTTATCCTTCCAGTGGACCCGGGGGATATCTGTCCCCCACAGCCCTGGGGTCGGGCGAGGCGGAGTCCATCTTCCGAGGTCGAGGCCGAGCCCTGGGGTCGGGTGAGGCGGAATCCATCTTCCGAGGCCGAGGCGGGGGCCGAGCCCTGGGGTCGGGCGAGGCGGAGACTTCTCCTGAGGCCGAGGCCCAGGGTCGGGCGAGGCAGAGCTTCCTGTGGCGCCTGAGGCTGGACTCATCTGCTGTCAGCCTCACCCTGGAGGGTGGCACAGCAGTCGGAGAGGGGCGAGCGGCGCTATTTTCCTGTCAGGTCAGTCAGTGGGAGGGCGAAGTGACTGCGGTCACTTCGACCCTGTCGACTGAGGTACGCGTGTCAGGATAAGGCGCCAGGCGATCCTTGCATTGAATGCACCTGCGATACGGTCGGTTGGTGAGGCGATTTGGCCAAGGTTGCTTTACTCCGAAGCCTGCCCGAGCTGGGCTTCGGGCGAGTCGAGAGAGCGCCCGTTGCTTGAGGAGGCCCTCGGGCGAGGCAAGATCGTGTCCCTTGAGTAGACGGAGCCTTGACCTAAATTGCACCCATCAACCTCTACAGTTTGCGCTGATGGTGATTACTAGCCGAGTTTAGGAGTGTTGGGGGTACCCCTAATCATGGTACCCAACAGGTTCCGGCCTTCCCCTTCACCTCTTGCCGATCGGCCCTCTCTAGTCCCTCCCAGTTCCTAGTACCTTCTTCGTCTCTACACAGTGCCGCAACACACATGCGGGCAGGTGGCACCGTGCTCCCCTTTCGCTTTGGGTCGCCGAGGTGTCGGGGCTGTTGGGTGCTAGCTTCACTAGTTCGGTGGACGCAGGACACCGGTAGCCGATCTCTAGTGCGTAGTTTGCAGTGTCCATCACCCATCAGACATTTAGATTTAGTGGTGCCATTTGAAGGTCCACTCCTCCTCAACATCCTTTGCTATTTCATAATTTCATTCTTTCGCTCAAAAGTATCATCCAGTTCTAGTTCGGGAACAGTTGTTGTGAAGATTGCTAATGTAGTGTGTTGTTTATGCTAGTAGTGTAGTGTGTTATTTTCATATGCTTGAGAAATATACTTTTGTTTATGGTAATATATGTTGAGTTTCAAGTATAGTGACTTTTTTACTAAGGTTAACTTTATCATTCTTGAGTTTCAAGTCTAGTGATGGATTCATTATCAGTTCATTCAGTTGTACAAGGGAAAGGGAGGAGTGAAAGAGATGAGACTGATTTAGAGAGCAACTCTTTTGACCATAATGATGACATGTCTATGGATGAGATGATAGTGCTAGGTGGGAAAGATGCTGATGTTGTTACAGTTAATGAATCTGATGATTATTGAGATGGAAAAGAGCCAAGAAAAGGAGTCGAGGGGTTAAGATGCCAATCCAAGGATTGGGAGATTTTTTAAAAGGTTAATGTGTCAAATAACACTAATAAGGAGAATCTACTATTGAAGGAAACATCCAAAAAGATTCTTCCAAGATCTAAATAAATGTGGTTCCTAGAGATTAAATGAAAAGATCCTTATACGAGTTCAGTTAATAATGTACTTATAAATGTTCTCTAAAAGTATTAAATTAAAATATATTATAACAAATATTATACCCTAGAAATTATTTTTCTACTAAAACAAGTAGGTAATGATTATTGAGTTCTAATATAAACTTTTAATTGGACTTCACATTTAAAATTAACAATATGTGTGTGCATATCATATTGGGAACATTGCCTAGATAAATAAATAACTAAAAAATAACTATAACTTGCATCTCATTCTGGAATTTATTTTATTGTGCATTTATAATGGAGTTTGAAATTTGAAATTGGTTTGAATCTTGTTTGAAGCTTGAAATAGAAAATAGAAATTTGAAGCTTGAAATAGAAAATAGAAATAGGAAACAGAAAATAAAAAAAGAGAGAAGCCTCACCTTCGCCATATATAGGAAACAGAAATAGGTTTCTTTGGTTACATGGCATATTGAATGTTGTAGTACAATGAAGAATAAATAAACATATATACATTTTTGCAAATTAGGGAAATTGACAATAAGATGTATGATTCGTGGTGAGATAAGGTTGAGATCTCCTAAAGGGTCAGCTAGAAGAAAAGACTTGTTCAGTGAATAAAAAATTAATTAAACACCAATTAAGTATGTAATATGAATAGCCCTATCAATGATAGAACCGGGGGAAGATTAGGTGATTGATGCGTCCCGGTGGCCGCTCTGGCTCTCCGAGGCCGCCGGCGACGCGCTCCGCGGCTGGGCGCCCCGCGGTGCCGACGCCTTCCAGAAGCTCGAGAAGGTGCGCTTCGCCTCTGCCTGTAGGCGAAAGTTTGATCGCGGAAGAGGGGATCGATGCTGCTGCCGCCGAGGAAGACACCACGGATGAAGAAGTTCTTCGGTCGGCGATGTACGCAGGTTTCTCGACGGAGGAAGCACAAGCTTTCCTGCAAGATAGGAAGAATTCGAATGTGTCCCAGGTATGTTTTGATGCGCAATTTAGAGAAGACTTTTGGATCGATTTGGGTTATCCCAAGGGTAGCCGATGGTGGGAGAGATCAGACTCTCCTATTCTTGGTGACTCCGTGAAGGTTGATCCTGTTGAAGAATCTGTTGCTGGCCGGGATGTCATTGGATCTTCAGAGCGGCTTATGGCCAATTCGGGTGATTCTAGCCTGTGCGATTTGGATTTTGTCCCTAGGATCGGAACAAATACGGATCAAACTAAAAGATCATTCGTAAAGGGTTCATCGATCCAGGATCCATGTGCACAGTCCAAACCAACACGCCGCGGGGTCCACATCAGGCCATGGCGCGGGCCTCTCCCTCGCCCTGGAATTTCCCATGATGTTACGCTCGCTGCATTTTGGCCTACACCAGCGCAATCTTTGTATGGGGTCTGTTCGCCGGACTCGAATGCCACGGCGGGAAGGACGACGCCTCAGCCTCCGCCGCTGGGCGACCTTAGCGAGTTTCCGCCAATTATCGATGCTATGATTGAGCCCCGATCGGGTCCAGCGGGGACCCCGGCGGGGAATGCGGAGTACAGGAATTTGAATCCCTCCTTTTTGGAAACTGATCATGTGGCTTTGGTAAATCGGGCCAAGGGATATGGTTTGTCAAGGAAACTTTTACGACGACCTATTCCTTGGACTTGTCGGCACGTCGTTCCTCATTTCGGCTGCATTCCCATGAGCGCCGCTGACAGACCTTCATACGCCGTAATGGCTGCCCGTCAGCCGACGCGTGAAGAACAACGTCCACCGGCGCTGCAGCCACGTGGTGGAGGGGTCTCTGGTCTGCGGGGGGGAAGAGGTCCCTTCCCAAGACCCAACCGTGGACGGGGCAATGCAGGGGGGCGTGATCGAATTCAAGCTCGGGGGAATGGCCGTGGTTGGTTCAATCCCGTGCGTGGGCGTGGCTCTGGGCAGGTCCAGGATGCTGCTCCAAATCAACGCTATGTCCCAGTTGATCGTCAGGACATCAGCCATGGAGTGCAGGCAGAGGCGCCTGAACCAGTCAAGGCCAAAAAACCACGCCCTCCATTCTGCTTTCGCTGTAAGTGTCTTGGCCATCTTCAGGAGAATTGTGCAGCTATTCTGGACTGCTACATCTGCAACAAGAAAAATAGTCATGTTCCTACGAAATGTCCTATTCTAAAGATGTCGAGGCCTTCAGCATCTATGTTGGGGTGTGCAAAAAATGAATTAACCTTTTTCCGGATCCCGGAGTTTGACTTGATGGTAGAGGCTCCAGCCCCAGCACCAACTGCTTTGATTTCAGTAACTGGCGGAAAATTAGATGCCGTGGCCACTCAAGTGGAGCTTGCCAAATTATCTAGAGTGGAGTGGAATTGGGAAGCTTTACCCCATGGGGATGATGCTTTTCTTGTAGTTTTTCCCTCCGAGGATGAACTGCTCCGAATGGCGGAAATTGAATATAAGCTCAAGAGTGGAATTTCTATTAGCATCAGCCAATGGGATAGGACTGGAGATGCTAGTCCAGCATATCATTTGGATGAGATTTGGGTACATGTTACTGGAGTTCCGCATGAATGGAGACACTTCTTGGCCTTCTGGGCACTTGGGTCTATGATCGGCACTACTATTGATGTTGATATGCTCACATACAGAAAGAAGGGGATTATTCGCCTGTTGGTTGGCATTTTAAACAGAGATCAACTGCCTCTGACGACGGACATTGTTTTCCACAAGGTGGGATATGATATTACCTTTACCCCAGAATTGTCTGATTTTGAGCCGGCATTGCCTTCTATGGTCTTGGGTGCTTTTGAGAAAGAGGATGGTGACAACAAGGAGGATGGGGCCCCAGAGGACAGAGAATTGGATCCATCAAAAAAGAAACAAAAAAATTTGTTGGGCTCCTTAGGTTCAAGATTCACTAGTGAGAGTCATGATTCGGCCACCATGCAGGTTGATGGCAATGAGGTTCATAAGCCATTGTATACAGCGGTGGAGAAAGCAATTAATTCACCTAGTCCGTTGGTTTCCAAGTCTGACAAACCAACTGGTCCGATGTGTTTGCTGAAGCCACTTTGTACTTCTAGGGGAAAGATGGGTGAACAAAGATTGCAGGTGACAGCGCATAGCTCCTCAATGGATGCTGGGACTTGCGCCTCTATGCTGGCAGGTGGACCTGACTCGATTGCAAGGGCGCCGGTGGAGCCACAGGCTGTGCTGTTTCAGACCTCCACAACGGTTGCAAATTCGATGTCTCCTCAGTCTGGGTCTCCGACCTTGGCAGACATGAACTCACCCTCTTGTTCACAATCTGCTAGGTAGAAGACCCTGGTCGCGGCTCAGGTTCTGAAGTCCGTCCAGTGTGCTGTCCAGGACCAAAGCCTGTTAGGCGAGTCTGGGTCTGGACATGGTGCACCTTCTTCGGTTATTTCTTCGGGTACTAGTCCGACCAATTTTTATTCTGTTCATGGTTTACGCCGCAGCTTAAGATGTAATATGCAAGCTGTTGATGGCTCTTACCTAACAGATATTGATATGACAGAAAGGGCAATGCGTCGCACTGCAGCACGGAACCTTGATACTGTTTTGGGCTCCAAGACGGTGGCTTCCTCACAAAAGATGCTACACTCGCCTTCAACGCCCTTCCTCCAGGAGACTGGTATGTCACAGCATGTAAATTCCATTTCTCTTGTCACAATGACAGATGAGGATTGCGCTGTAAATTTAGACAACTTAGGTCTAAGAATGAAACGTAGTACCTCAGGGACCAACATATCAGTTAAAGCTCTTAAAAGAATAGAAATTGATAGAACTAGGCTTTATCAATCTAATAAGCGAGAGGCCTCCAAGAAAAAATTGGCTAATCATATGGTGAGTAACCCCTTTGATTTAAGTGATGACGAAGCCACTGAGGTGGACAGTGACTTACTCGCTCACTTGATAAAGGATGTGTCGGCTGTGGATCTAGAGACCGAGGATCTGGACACAAGAATATGTGATCTAATGGCCTCATCTCGCAAGTCACGTAAAAACCGACATAATACTAACAAAAACAAAAATTGTTCCTTATGAAAGGTCTCTTTTGGAATAGCAGAGGTCTTTCAGACTTGGCTAAATACCGATATATTTCTGATGTAGTTAAGGAAAATAATCTGGACTTTATAGCAGTCATGGAAACTGGAAAGCAAGATATGTCGAAATCGAATCTGACACGACTATCCGGAGGTTTAGACTTCATTTGGCATTGCCTACTGCCGAGGGGCAGGTCAGGGGGCTTGCTTTTAGGGATTAACACCTCAGTTTTTGATTTGTCCTTAATTGTGGAAGGGGAGTTTTTTATTAAATTCCATCTAAGCAATAAGGCAGATCATTTCAAATGGATACTTATGGCAGTCTATGGTCCAGCCCAGGGTGACTTCAAATCGGCTTTCTTGGCTGAACTTGTAAGGAATTGTCAACAC
Source organism: Zea mays (assembly GCF_902167145.1). Lineage (NCBI taxonomy): Eukaryota > Viridiplantae > Streptophyta > Magnoliopsida > Poales > Poaceae > Zea > Zea mays. The sequence goes on along the minus strand of NC_050096.1, from coordinate 124,335,732 downwards.
AACCATTTACCAACTCTAATTGGGGGAGATTTTAACATTATGCGTAACAGCAAGGAAAAGAATAATAATAGATTCAGTGATAAATGGCCTTTCTTGTTTAGTGCTGTAATAGACAGCTTTGACTTAAGAGAGATTGATCTCACTGGGCGACAATTTACTTGGGCAAACTCTTTACCTACCCCAACCTTCGAGAAGCTAGATAGGGTACTCATGACAACCGAGTGGGAGATCAAATTTCCGCTTGTCTCTGTACAGGCTTTGGACAGAGGACTGTCGGATCATACTCCCCTACTTCTAGATACAGGATCTCCTGCTTTTTCGGGGATATCTAGACGGTTCAGATTTGAGCTTAACTGGTTCGCTCGAGATGATTTCTATGCCAAAGTAGTAGAAATATGGAGCAGGCCAGTAAAGGGTAACAACTCAGTTCAACGATGGAATCATAAGTTGGGGGCACTTCGTAGGGCTCTTCGGGGGTGGGCAAGCAACACCAACGGGGTATACAAACAGAAGAAAAAGAGTCTCCAGTTAACAATAAATGAGCTGGATATAGCCGCAGAAGTTAGAGACCTGACCGAGCACGAAAGAGAACAACTAGCCCAAGCTCGAGATGATCTAGTTTGCCTATTGAGAGAGGAGGAGATCAAATACTTTCAGCGAGCTAAGGTGAATGACGTCCTTCTCGGGGATAGTAACACCAAATACTTTCAGATGATTGCCAATGGCAAGCATAGAAAGAAAAGAATTTTTTCCTTGGATCATGAGGACAAAAAGATTGAGGGTCAGGCTAATCTTAAAAGTTACATAACTGATTTCTACAAAGAACTTTTTGGGGAACCGGAGGAGAGCCTTTTGACTTTAGATGAAGAAGTGGTTGCTGACATAACACAAGTTTCAGAGCTTGAAAATGCACTTTTAACTGCTCAGTTTACTGAGAAGGAAATTAAGGATGCTTTATTTCAGATGGAGCACAACAAGGCACCCGGGCCTGATGGCTTCCCTGCCGAATTTTACCAGAAATTCTGGGAGGTCATCAAAGGTGACCTCTTTCTCATGTTCCAAGAGTTGCATTCTGGAGACTTGCCATTATTTAGCCTAAACTTTGGTGTTATCACCCTAATACCTAAAGTTCAGGAGGCCAATGTAATCCAGAAATATAGGCCTATTTGTCTACTAAATGTTAGTTTTAAAATCTTCACCAAAGTTGCCACAAATAGGTTGAGCTTAGTTGTTGATAAAGTCGTGAGTCCAACGCAAACCGCTTTCGTACGGGGACGGAACATCCTAGAAGGAGTTGTCATTCTGCACGAAACGATACATGAGTTACATAGAAAAAAAATGAGTGGGGTTGTTTTTAAGATCGATTTCGAAAAAGCCTATGACAAGGTAAAATGGCCTTTTCTGCTCCAAGCCCTTCGGATGAAAGGATTTTCCACCAAGTGGATTTCTTGGGTAAGATCATTTATTTCGGGTGGCAGCGTTGCAGTCAACGTGAATGATGATGTTGGGAATTTCTTTCAAACTAGGAAAGGTCTTAGACAAGGGGATCCTTTGTCACCTATCCTATTTAATATTGTTGCAGACATGCTTTCGGTCTTAGTTAAAAGAGCTAAGGATCAAGGGCAAATCAGTGGGGTAGTGCCTCACTTAATTGATGGAGGCCTATCTATCCTACAATATGCAGACGACACCATCCTATTTTTGGACAATGACTTAGAAAAAGCTCGCAACATGAAGCTATTGCTTTGTGCCTTCGAGCAAATTTCAGGACTCAAAATAAATTTCTATAAAAGTGAGTTGATCTGCTTTGGGGATGCTCAAGACTCCTTAAACTCTTACTTGGATTTGTTTGGTTGCAAACATGGAGATCTACCTTTAAAATATTTAGGCTTACCTATCCATTACAAGAAGCTTCAAAACTCTGACTGGAGGAATATTGAAGAACGAGTGGAGAAGAGGCTTGCCAGTTGGAAAGGGAAACTTCTCTCTATTGGAGGTAGATTGACATTGATTAATTCAGTGCTCAGTAGCCTTCCAATGTATATGATGTCCTTTTTTGCGATTCCCAAAGGCGTTCTTAAAAAAATAGATTATTTTCGTTCTCGTTTCTACTGGCAAGGTGATGAGAATAAAAGAAAATATCGCCTTGTTAGATGGAGTATCCTATGTCAACCTAAGGATCAAGGAGGCCTTGGGATTCATGATTTGAATTTTAAGAATATAGCCTTACTAAGTAAATGGCTATTTAAATTATTAACATCAGAGGGGAATTGGCAACAACTTTTAAAAAATAAATATTTGGGCTCTAAACCACTCGTCCGAGCTGAATGGAAAGTAGGAGACTCACATTTTTGGTCCTGTTTGATGAAGGTGAAGCAAGACTTTCTTCGCTTTGGAACCTTCAAAATTAACAATGGATCGCAGGTGAGGTTCTGGGAAGACACATGGCTTGGATCAAACGCTTTAAAATACCAATACCCTGGGTTATATAGTATAACTAGAAAGAAGCACGTAACCATTGGTGAGTTTCTAACGACAACACAATCTAACACCTATTGGAGACGAACTTTGTTTGGGTCGAGATTGGTGGCGTGGAATGAATTACTTTCACGCATCGCTAATATTCAACTAACACAAGATGAGGATGCCTTCTATTGGACCTTGTCCAAGTCAGGACAATTTTCAGTAAAGTCACATTATCAAGCATTGATTAGGCGTGAGGTACCAAATTTAAATAAAAGACTGTGGAATTTAAAAGCCCCTCTTAAGATCAAAATCTTTTTATGGTATCTCAGGAGGGGAGTGATTCTTACCAAGGATAATTTAGCGAGACGTAACTGGCATGAAAACAAAACATGTTGCTTTTGTCATGAAGATGAGACAATTCAACATCTATTTTTTGAGTGTCGGTTTGCTCGTATGACGTGGGCTTTAATTCACATGGCCTTCAGGATATCTAAACCATTTAATGTCTCTAATTTGTTTGGTACCTGGCTTAGTGGCTTTGATAGAAATATTAGACAGATAACCTTACTTGGCGCTGCTACAACTTGTTGGTCTCTTTGGTTGAACAGGAATGATATTGTCTTTGAAAAGAAAAAAAATTCTTCTCCCTTGCAGGTTATCCATACCATTGCCCATTGCCTTCGTACATGGGCTGTTTTACAGAAGGCGGAGTTGCGACCTATGGTTGTGGAGGCTACGCAATACTTGGTGCGGGTGGCCAAGGACTTTTTTTCCCGGGCACATGGGTGGCGGTCTAGTCTTCGGATTGATTACCATTAGAGTGTGTGGGTTATAAACTTTTTTTCAAAGCTGTGTGCTTATTAAGCAGAGGCTGGAAGAAATTTCAAGGGCGTGTATCTCCTCGATGTAATGTGCTTGAAGTTATTAATAAAATCTTCCTTTATCAAAAAAAATTAAGTATGTAATATATATCTGATTGTGGATCAAGGCAATGAGGTCCATCGTAGCAAGAAGCATAGGACGATGGCAGTGATGCTATTGTGCATGTGGGGTACCATGTAGTGATTAGATCAGAGGCGGATCCATAGGGGGGGCAAAGTGGGCCATGGCTCCCACTCAATTTTGTACACCATTTTATGTCTAATGATTATTTAGTATTAAGTGTAGAAAAAAAACAAAGTTTTAGATAGTATAGAGTCTTGTTCTAAATCTCTAAAACTAATAGCTAGTTGCTAAAATTAGTCGAGAGGTTTAGAATGGATCAACTAATTGTTAGTTATACCCCTCAAATAAGTATTAGTTGTTAGATGCCACAACCCAGCTAAAACCAGTTAACAGTTAGCTATAAAGGTTTAGAACATGACATAAAACAACCATGTTATGAGCCTGCTCGCCAGATCCTCTCGGTCCAGTCCTTGCATCTACCTGTCTAACTCTAATCTTTTCGACACCACCTAAACCAGTCCGATTGCTGCCCTGTTTCCGCCGCCGACCCATTCCCGATGCGACGCCACCCGACTTCGCCCCTTCCTGCCGCCTCCGTCCCTTGTTCTGTTTTCACGTGACGTCAATCCGCTCGACAAGCTAGTAGATCTCGCTCGTCGCAACGATATGACTTGTCCCATGCGGTCGACGGACATGACGAACTAGAAAATCATGTCTCTCATGTGGCCTTTTTGGCCCCCCCTGAATTTTCGTCCTGCGTCCGCCACTGGATTAGATTAGCATATTTCGTTGAAAATGGTTAAGGCGCTTGTCGACCAAGGCGACTAAGGGCATGTACAGTCTCATTTTATGTAGGGTCTCTTAAGTAGTCGCTAAGGGGATAAGAAAAAAAATACAAGAGTCATGCTCTTTTTGAAAAGCTTGTCTTTTCACGTTTTTTCCGTACATATTATTCCTTAGCTTTATTTATAATATAGGGTCTCAGTATTGTATTATATAGTCTCTTAACTGTCTCTTATATTTAGAAAACTGAATACCCTAATGCACCTGATGGGAGGTGTATTTGATTCTTAGTGGCACCGTGGATGTGAAAGGAGTGGCAGATGTAAAAGGAATTGGCTTGCTGAGAAGGGATATGGTTGTTTCGTAGAGGGTATTTTATAAAATTGATCACCTATTAATTGTTGATTGCTAGGTTTGCTAGCTAATAAGTTTATTATTAAATAGATTTTCTGCTAACAATTAGCTGGTTTATTAAAGCGTCTTGAATAGTTCCCAAAATAAATATTCGTAAATCACTAAGTTTTTCGAGTGGGCAAAAAAATGTTGGGAGCATATTTGTCGGTTTTCTACAACAGTTTTCAAAAACTTGCTTTAGAAGACAATTTTGCATCAGTAATCATAGAGTAATTATAAATCACCCATTATACTTTCTTTGTCTCCTATGTATTTGCATTGAGAACTTTATCTTACTCTTTATTCTTTTCACATCCTCGCACCTCTAGAGTCTAGACCGGCAAATCGATAGACACGAGAATTTTTTTCGCACAATTGGATTGTTTTTCTCAAGCGCGGAAAGATAGGAAAGTTGAGATAAAAAAAAGTTGTTGGAGAACGATTTTTAATTTCTGCCATAAAGATATAGATTGTGGGTAGATTGCGATATGGGTCGTGCCTACATTGTACTAGTTTTGCTCTAGTTTTTTTTAGCAGCTATAGATATCAGTTACATGAATCCAACCAGTCTTTTACCAGCATATTAAAGGGCCCACGCTGCCGTTGTGCACATAATAAGTATCTTTTCATCTAACATCTTAAAATAATTATCATTGTTGGTTTTCTAGGAGAAAACTACCTTGTATTTGATCAAATATATAAAAAATATTAATATTTATAGTACTTCCTCCATTTTTTATTTGTCACTTTTTAGTACACGCTAGCAAAATATTCGTTTGTTGTTACATTTTCTATTTATAAAGTATAGAATATAAAACACAAAAATAGGTGTTGGCTAGGTGGGTATAAACATATGTTTTAAACCAACAACTACGATTTGAATCCTCATTTATACAAAATTTTAACATTTTTAATATCTAAATATGGACGAGCACAACAACGATGAAAACCATAAAACCAGAAAAAATGATTTTTTAAAATATAGTAGAGAAATAAACTATCGAGCGTCAAGTATTTGAGAATAAATATAGTATATAATTCACATCATTAGATAGATCTTAAAATGTGTTTTATAATATAATTCGTTTAAAAACAAATACTGCTAATATTTTTTTAAAAATAAGTAAATTTTAGAAAGTTTGATCGATATAATTAGCACAGTGATAATTTTTTAAAAAAAATGACGGATACAAGTAGCACAGCGACAACTATTTTTGACGGAAGGGATATACGACAGAAAAACGCGACAAGAAAAGAGATCATCTGCCCCTGCTGTTTAGCAACATAAATAGTTGGACAGGCGGCTTCCTTGTGTAGCTCGCCACCTCATTAGAGCCAAGAAGCCAATTTCCTTTCCCAAAAACAAAAAGAGGCACCAAGGGAGAATCAGCAAGACGACACCATGGCAGCGGCCCACTACGGCAACGGCAGCTCGACGAGCGGCGGCGGCGGCGGCCGTGGCCGCGGGAAGCCCATCACATGCAAAGGTGCTGTTGCCTGCCTGCGGCTTCTCTTCTGCTTTTGCAGTTAGTCTTCCTTGTCGGTCGCTTGCTCGGCGGCGCGCGCGGCTCGGTCCGGCACGCGTACTTGACTTGTGCCGCTCGTGCAGCGGCGGTGGCGTGGGGTCCCGGAGTGCCGCTGTCGCTGGAGGAGGTCGAGGTGGCGCCGCCTAGCCCCATGGAGGTCCGCGTCAAGGTGCTTTTCACCTCCATCTGCCACACCGACCTCAGCGCCTGGAAGGGAGAGGTACATTATATTCATTCGTGCTACGTCTGCCGGTGATTTGACTTTCTACATGACCAAGTTACCGGACTGTTTTCTTATTTTGTTATTTATATGCTGCCATGTGACCCGGTTGCTGTCTTTTATGGCGTGATAGTGCGAGGCGCAGCGCAAATACCCTCGCATCTTGGGCCATGAGGCAGCCGGGTGCGTAATCCTCTTCTCCCGCCCACGCTCTTGGGTTCTTTTTTTCTCTTGGGTTCTGTTTGTCAAAAGTAACTAACTGAGATTATTTATCCGAGTTTGATTCCTCCGATTGACCTTGGTATTTTATGAACTCTTTAGAGCGAATATATTAAAGGTTATGTTCCAAATTTACACTCTTATTTGCGACTTTAATTTGGACAAATAAGGTGCCAAAAATTCTTGACTTCCTAGTCCTAGTAGAAATTTGCGAGTCCAGTGGTCGTCAGCGCCCGCATGCACCCGCCACATGGGAATGTGGACCCGCCAGAGTTGCACATAGACTGGTTTTAAAACTTTAGTCTTTATTGAAGATCACATTAGCTATTGAGCCTACTATCATCTATCAATTATATTATCCATCCTCGTCAACTCATCTACGGTAGAGTTTTATATACGAGTAAAAGTACACTAGTGGCCCACAAAGTTTGGCAAGCTGTGTCACTTACTCCGATCTCAGAAAATCGGGTAAATAGGCACTCGAACTTTGTCGGTCCATGCAAAAGCATACAAAGTCAGCTTTTGTAAGACCAGATGCTGACGTGGCATGCTATGTTCGAGCCACTTAGAGTCTCCAACTTGGCATGTCATGTCACTTGGGTTCTCGAACTTTAATGCTATGTCACTTGAATCCTCAAACTTTCATTGGTTTGTGTTGTCGCCGATCTAGACGCCAAACACGGGAACAAACCGTTTGGCGGTGCTCTCTGTGGAGGCGCAGATGGTCCACGGCATAGGACCGAACGGTCCGTGATAGCACATATGGTCATATTCTCCGCGAAGAACCCTAGAACTCGCCTCGAGAGAGATTTCGTCAAGGGGAAGAGTTCCAAGACGTTGCTCCGAGTCGGCAGGCCGCCTGGTGCTCCTCTAATCGGCGTAGAGACGAAGAGAGGTTGTTGTGGAAGACTAAACTAGATCTAACCATAAGGCTAAATTACTCCTACTCCTAGGATTTGGAAGAACGAAAAGGTAAAACTGATAAATAGATTTGATCGATTGTGGGGGTTCAATCGGCCATAGCCCTTCATCTATTTAAAGGGAGAGGTCTGGACCGTTACAAGTCGTTTCCCGAATTAATCCCATAGATTTAGCTAACAAATCCCGTAAGAAACTCGGAACCCTAATTCTGCGCACGCGCGGACTGTCCGCACGGTCAATTTCTGTCCTCAACATATGCCCCCTGCCTTTTGGTGGAGGTTGACGAACCAAAAGCATATGAACTAAGCCTGATGCAAGTCATCGGCTTTTTCAATCCAATATGGTGATCATTCAATAGAGCCCTAATGCATGAAGGCCGTTTCGGATTGCATCTTTCTCGCCCGTGACCATTTGATCAATGGATCAAAAGGAATAAAATAGGGGTGCCCCCCGCCTGAATAGACAAAGGGAGTATGCATGTACCATGGGTTCATCGTCGTACCATTCCATATCTGAACAGCATAATGCATAGACGATGAATAGGTGGGTGGAAAGTATGCTGGCATTACTGGATGAATAGGCGATGCATGCTGCGTCACCTTTCGGGTTGTCTTATTCGATCGTTTTGTTCGGGGTTTCTTTGCTGGTCGATTGCGTAGAATGGCCTTCTTGCTAGTATACTTGGAGAGCATTTGATCACAAGTAGGGTTGACTTTGAAAGTCAACCATGTGTGTTACATGTGCTTTGCCCCTGCATCCCCTTCTTTGCTTTGTGTGGAGGCTGGTGCCTCTGTCCATGGGCGGACTGTCCGGCTTGGTTGGCCGGATCGTCTGCATGAGCATAGGACCGTCCGTGCGCATGTGTCGAACAGTCCGCAATGCTCGAGGCAGGGACCTTTGCTCGACTGCTTGATGGAGCCTGCCCCTGGCGCCTCCAGACTTGTTAGTCTTTTTGTCTAAAGCTTTCCAAGCAATTTGTCCTTGTGATATATTCGACGTGTGAGGATCGCCAATGATGATGTTTTTTCCTTTGCCTTTATCGGCCACTTCTGGCCGAACCAAGACCCTTTTGCTTGCTAGCTCTATTGTATTGATAGGAAATGGTTGTGTATCCACTTGCATCTCCTAAAAACTCAACCGACCCTCATTTATGGCCGATTGTATCAGTCTTCGGAAAACGTTACAATCATTGGTGGCATGGGAAAAAGAATTATACCATTTGTAGTAAGCACGTCTTTTCAATTCATCAGGAGGAGGAATAGTATGCGTTAATTTAATTTTGCCATTTTTAACAGTTCATCAAATATTTTATCGCATTTGGCAACATTAAAAATAATTTAACTTCTTCTTGCCGATTCTTTTGAATCAACTGTAAAGAAGAACATGAAGAAGGTTTAGCCTGTGCTAGCCAAACAAGTTCGGCGGTATATACATCTATGGATTCATCGTCCAAATTATCGCACCCTACTAGATGCTTCTTATAGCTATTCGATTTTGATGCTTCTTTACTTTGGCTTTCACAAGTCAAAGTCCGCTGGTGTGAGTGTACTAACGAAAAGAATTGGGTACCATCTAATTTCTCTTTTAAGTAAGGTCACAACCCATTGAAAGCCAACCCTTTTAGTTGTTTTTTGTGACATGGATATGAAAGCATCAGTTTCTAGTGTCTTGGAACCTACGGATATAGTCATTAACCTATTCTTCAGACCCTTGTCGAACTAAAGCTAAATCAGCTAATTCTAACTTATGTTCTCCTGAGAAGAAGTGTTCATGAAATTTTTGTTATAATTCCTCCCAAGAATTGATAGAGTTAGGTGGCAGGGTTGCGTACCACGTGAATGTGGTACCAGTCAGAGATAACGAGAATAAACGAACACAGTAGGCTTCCCTATCAGCCAATTCTCCTAAGTGTGCGAAGTACTGGCTTATGTGCTCATGCAAGCTCTTCCCGCCTTCACCAGAAAATTTGGATAAGTCTGGTATCCTAACCCCTTGCGGATATGGCATGACGTCAAATCGGTGACTATAAGGTTTTCGATACGACTGCCCTATGCCTGACACACTAACACCGAGTTTGTCTCTAAACAACCTAGCTACCTTGTCCCTAATTCTTTCCACCATGTATGGCAGCCCTCCATTAAGTTTATGGGTGGAAATATCAGGTTGACTGACATCATTCTGTCGACTTTCCTCCCAGGGGTGTCCGAGATGTGTGCTAGGTGTCCTATTAATGCCACCACCTCCTGCTTTATATCTCTCAGGCTCTCTGGTGGCCAAAGAATATTCAACCATGTGTTCATGAGGTGGCATGACATGGTTATAATATGTCACCGGTGGGGCACCTTAGTGTTGTTGCGAGGAGTGTGGGAACTGTGTATATTGTGCAACTTTCGGTTCCGCGTACGCATACCTGGACGATCTGGTGTAAGGGGCCGGACGGTCCATGACGGGACCAAACGATCCGCGGGTATATACGGACTATCTGGCCGTATATGGTGCTACCTGGGTAGTTTCGTACCCATATCGTCTGTCGTAAGGGGATGGACAGTCCGCGATTAGGCCGAATGGTCGAGGGTTGTACCCGGATGATCAGGTCATGTATGGCACGACTTGGGCGGTCTGTGCGTGGACTCGTGTAGAGTCAGACGGTCTGGCGAAATACGTCGGTCGGTCCTTGACATATCCGGACGGACCAGTGTAAGGTACCGGACGATCTACGACATATCTGGACGGTTCGGCGTAAGGGCTGAATTGTCTGGTGTTGTACCCGGATGATCCAGCCATGTATGGCACGACCTGGGTGATCCATGTGCGTACCTGTGTAGGGTCGAACGGTCTGGAGAAATACGCTGGACGGTCCGCAACATAGCCGAACGGTCCGAGAAGACTCTCGGATGGTCAGACTGTGTGCAGATCCTGTCGCATTCCTTATGGCATCGGCTGTGATGATTACATGAACGTGTGCATCGTCATGCCATATGATGGTTGGGCCAAGGGTGACCCATTTGTAGCCGATGTGTTTGGCGCGGGTGGCTCCATATTAGACTCATGCGAGGGAAAACTAGGAGCAGTTGATTTCTCGTATGAATGTATATACATTTTAATAGATTCATCTACTTATTGCTTTAACTGATCTCCTCGTTATTTCATAAAAGTTGTTAGAGATAGATCTGGAGCACTTACAGTAGGAGCCTGAAGTGGAGGTAGGAGAGATTCCATATCGATCTCTCCTTGACGGATGATCTTCTGGTGGCTAGGGATGAAAACGGACGGAAACGGACGGAAAACCCCCTCTCCCATTTCTGTATCCATATTGTATCATCGGAAACGAGATCGGGTCCGGAATAGTCGAGAACGGAAACGGGAGCGGGATAAACGGAATTGCGAAAACGAACAGAAACGGAAATACTAACGGAAACTCATAATTTAATACAAATAGATAATGGTATTAATGTTTGACTATTGATTGATTGGCAGGACAATAACATAAAACAAATAGATATAGAGACGCAACATTGTAGTGTTGTTTGGTTGTTAATAGTGTACATTTAGCTACATCCGATGTTGTTTAAGACTTTAGACCATGTGTCATTGAAAAGAGACGATGGTTATGATGGCCACTTGTGCTATAATTTGTCACCTAAAGACACAAGACTTTAGTTTATATACTAATGCATATTTGGCTCGTCCCATATTTACCAAATACGGAATAAATACGGGTTCAATCCGGATAAAAACGGAATCCCACAAAAACGGACGGAATAAACCATCTCTCGTTTCCGTTCCGTTTCCATATTTTTTCGTAAATACGGAAACGATCGGGTCAAATGTAGTAAACAGTACGGGTCGGGACGGGATTTTACCCGTCCGTTTTCAACCCTACTGGTGGCGATCCACCATGAAGTGTGATAGGTACTTTTCCGCCGCATCTTTGTGGCGTTTATAGAGTTTATGCAGCAGTTCCGCCTCCTCCTTGTGGCATTGTTCATTCCATTGCCGCATCACCTCCTTCTCATCGCGCATTACTAGGTCCTCAAAGGGCTAGTCATCACCCGTGAGTGCCTCCATGGCCGGCTTGATGATGTTGGTGGTGGAGACCTTGGTGTGATCCTTGGAACCGGCCATATGTGGGCCAATTTTTAGCATATCTAGACACCCTTGTCCCCAGCGGAGTCACCAAAAAGTGTGTTGGCGCCAATCCAGGCGCCAAACATGGGAACAGATCATTTGGCGGTGCTCTCTGCGGAGGCGCACACGGTCCGCGACACAGGGCCAGACAGTCCGCGACCTAGCGCAGGAGCGTCTCCTCCTCTGCACGCTTCCAGACTGTCCGCGATAGCGTAGAAGGTGTTCTTCTCCGCGAAGAACCATAGAACTCGCCTCGAGAGAGATTCCGTCGAGGGGAAGAGTTCCAAGGCGTTGCTCCGGGTCGGCAAGCCGCTCGATTCTCCTCTAATCGGCGTAGAGTCGAAGAGAGGTTGTTGTGGAAGACTAAACTAGAGCTAACCCTAAGGCTAAATTACTCCTACTCATAGGAATTGGAAGAACGAAAAGGTAAAACTGATAAATAGATTTGATTTGATCGATTGAGGGGGGTTCAATCGACCGTAGGCCTTCATCTATATAAAGGGGGAGGTCTAGACCCGTTACAAGTCGTTTCCCGAGTTAATCCCATAGATTCAGCCAACAAATCCCGCAAGAAACTCATAACCCTAACTGATTCTACGCAAGCGCGGACCGTCTGCACGGTCAATTTCTGTTCGCAACAGTTTGCTCTAATATGGCACGACACGCCAACATCCGGTTTATATGAAACAAAGGTATATCTTTATCTTTATCTTCCAACATCCTATGTACTTGGCTAGAGTTACTCACCCTAGTATATATGTGGACTAAATCTTATGTATCTCAACATAAAAACATATTAATCCTTCTAAGTTATGACTCATTCACTAAAATAAAGAAATGATCTTTAAATTTCTCCCTTCTTGGTATTGATTATAATTCTACAAACAAATTAAAACTAAGCATAATCCAAGGTAGCACTTCACACTACTACACTAGTGTAAATTGTTAGCTTGGTTTGGATTTTATGTTGCTTATCTAACTTTTAAGCTTTGTCATTATGATATGAATAAGCACCATAAAACTTTATTCAGTAGTGATAATTTCTTCTACATGTGTGCTTCAATGATTTAGATTTAAGCTTACCCACATGCATGAGTATGAAATTTGTGGAAAGATTGACAATGATGCTAAGGTATAATAGATAAAGATGTACCTTTTTAACATGTATACCACTCATTAAAAATATGATGATGGCATGTCGTGCCACATTAGAGCAAACCAATGAAAGTTCGGGGACTCCAGTGACATAGCATTCAAGTTCCAGGACCCCAAGTGGCTCTGACGTCAGCATCCGGTTTTACAAACCCGGTTTTGGATGGTTTTGCATGGGCTTACAAAGTTCGAGGACCTAATTACCCAGTTTTCTGACTTCGCGGAGTAAGTAAAAGCGTGCCAAGTTCATGGACCACTAGTGTACTTTACTCTTTATATATAGTATTTGCCATCGTTTACAACTCACTTAGCATCATATAAATTTTTATTGACTTTTAACTAAAATAAAAAATGACATTTATTAAAATAAAAAATATATTATTCTTGAAAAAATAAAATGTAAAATTATTAATCGATACACTACTACTCATATAATTCCTAAAAATAATCGATAAACTAGTACCCATCTTCGCCGTCTTTCTCTTTCGCCTCTTCTATCTTTTTTTTTCTAGTTTTAATTGCTTTGTTAACTCTTTAAGGCTAAGTTGTTGACCATTTTCATGTCATCGTCCATGGTGGTAGTGGAGCATTCTAGTTGGTTGAGACTCACTACTACTTGTTGTTGATTCTTTCCTCATGCGTTTGAGCTCTTGTCTTATCACGACCAATAGGGCATTGGTGGACGGACATTGTTCGGTGAGATAGAGTTATAATCATCGTACATTTTGACACGTGAACATTTGCTCCCATCACTAGAATCGTCCTCACCATGCCTCGAGCACTACATGGGATAACGACGAGGAGCACGCCACATGTGCTCCAACGTGAAGTCGTTTTCGTTGGGCTTGTTACGGAAGCTCTCTTTGGCCTCTTCGAGCAGCTTAGCGTCATCTACTCCACTTAGATAAGCCGCATACAAGTGGTTGGTTTCGAGCAGCATAGCACCATCTACTCTACTCGAAAAGGGCGCATACAAGCGGTTGTAGATGCCATTGAAGATGTTGATCTTTTGGTTACTTGTCTACCATTGATCCTTCAACTACTTAGGGGTACGATGGCAAGGAGCTTTGATGGTAGAGTTGTAGGTACTAGCTATTTGGCCCTATAAGACCGATCTATTCTTTCCATTGCCATCATTATGATCCACAAAAGTATAGTAGCCATTCATGAGCCTATAAATTTATGAACTAAAAAATATCCCTTCTCTATTGGAATTGAGGAGCACTAGAGTAAGTAGACTGGTTCAAAGTTGTATCATTGTGTCTGCTTAAGGGCACTATCATGTCTATGGGAGGATGAAAAAGAGGATGAGCACCATATGGGGGGAGGAGCACCAAATGAGGAAGCAAATAGAGGAGGAGCACCATCTAAATAAGGAGCACTATAAGATCAATATGGAAGAACACAATATGGATACCCATACAAATATAGAAAATGATATGAATAACTGAAAGGTTGAGAAGGAGGAGCGTCAGTGGAAGGAGTTTTAGTGAGAAAAGAAGCTACATTAGTGGTTGGATTTTTATTGCGAGGAGGAGGAGCATCCACAGGTCGTCGGTAGGGATACTGACAATGATATGAATATGGAAATATGGGTTATGGACATAAGGAATAGGGATGGATAAAAATATCCTCTCAATGACGATGTATGGGAGAAAGACCGTCAAAGAAGACTTGCCCCACACCAATAAGAGTCTCGAAACATTGTGGAGATTGCTCGTTGAACAAGTCAGCCATATTGAAAAAGAGAGTGAAATGCTATAATATGAAGAAAGATAAGTAAACAAGAGTGTAAGGGGTGTGAATGAACCCAAAGACCCCACTCTATTTATAGGGTTGATCTAAGAATTATTATTTATTTTTTTGGATTTTATTTGAACTTTAAATGGCCAAAATGGCGCGAACCAGTCATAAGATGACATGTGGCAACATGTGATCATTACCAACCAGTCAGGATAGATAATGACCAGCTCTCCAACTCATAGGTCGATAATGATCGGCTGGTACCTACTAGTTCGACTCCAATGTGGCTGATACTGACTAGGCCAATCGGCCAACTGTCTTACCGATCGCCCGACCACTGACCGGCCGCGTCGCCACGCCACCTATGGTTCTATACCTAGATGGTAACCAGCGTAAATAAGCAAGCTTTGGCATTGTCACAAACATTATCTTATGCACCTTTTTTCAGCAAAGCTAGCTTCTGCAAAAAAAGTTTAACTTTTATGCATGCATATTCTAGAACAAGGTTAACTTTTTTTAGTTGTTTTGGTAGTTCCTTAGTTTTGTAGTATCTAGGTTTTTGCTTGTTGCAAGTGTGTGTGCGCACGCTCGTGTGTATATATAAACTCTATTTCTCACCTATGATGATGGACCCAACGGTCCATCACATGGGCCACCTCCCGCGTGGCTGCATGGGTCATGTGTCCCTCGCGTGATTGCCTTCGTGACATGTGCAGCTCCTTTTCCCCGCATGGCTCCATGGGCCGTGTGTTGTGTGTCCCCGCACGGCTTCCTTCGTGTCACATGTCGGCCCTTCCTCGCACGTGGCTCCCTCGCGCGCACTCGTTGGCTCCATGGGGCCCGCATCTGTTAAGTCATTTTCTGTTCTGATTCAAACATTCCACCGTCCATTCAACATTAAGTCATTCTTCTTCTTTCTTAAACATTCCTTTGTTCTTGGTTCAGTCATTCCAGGCAATATTAAGTCATTCAAGCATTCAGACAAGATTAAGTCATTCCAAAAAATATTAAGTCCTTTTTATTTTCAGTCATTCTTCATGTTTTTTGAGACATTCCTAGGTTATTTGTTCAGTCATTCCAGGCAATATTAAGTCATTCCAGCGTCCAAACAACATTAAGTCATTCTAGGTAACATTAAGTCATTCTAGAGTCTAGGCAAAGTCATTCAAGGATTCATGCAACATTAAGTCATTCTAGTAAACATTAAATCATTATAGGAAACATTAAGCCATTCTTGTTTTCAGTCATTCTTTGTGTTTTTCTCAGAAATTCTTTTGTTCTTGGTTCAATCATTCTAGGAAACATTAATTCATTATAACGTCCAAACAACATTAAGCCATTCTTGTTTTCAGTAATTTTTCATGTTTTCTGAAACATTCCATGTTTTTAGTTCAGTCATTCTAGGCAACATTAAATCATTCAAGCGTTCAGGTAACATTAAGTCATTCAAGCATTCAGGTAACATTAACTCATTCAAGCATATTACGTTATTTGAGCGTGTTAAGTCATTCGTTGAACCATTTGAGTCCACGGTTGTCCACATTAAGTTATTCATGTCCATTAAGTTATTCGAGCACCCTAAGTCATTCATGACCGTTATGTCATTCGTTTAGTTATTCAATCTCTCTATACGATTCTATCCTAGCTTGGCTCATGTGTGGGGGCGCGGGCAAGTAGAGCAACAGGTGCGGGTGAGGTGGGTAACATGCGGGAAGCCAGCTCGGCTCACGGGAGCGCGTGCACGGGAGGTGGTCTCAGTCGGCTAGGGGAATACTGGTTCGGCCGAGTTGGCACGTTGGGCTGGGTTCAGGTGATGGACCACTACTGCATCATCCTAGGTGACAAATAAGAAATAACTTAGCCATATATATATATATATATATCACCTCAGACCAGCCTCCTAGGTGACCCAGCGCGTAGCGAGCCCCACGCGCTCACCATCCCACCAGCATGCCCGACCGCCTTGAGACTCACTCGCAACGAATCCACAATCTGCTCTCCCCCAGTCTAGTTACTCAGTAATTTTACAGTAATCACTTAATAATTTTTCAACATTATTTAGTAGTTTCTCAATCAACCACCAATTTCGTTTACACATTGATAAAAAGAACAATAGATATGTAGTGATTGTCTAGTTATTCATTAGTTTTGCAGTTATCACTTAAGAATTTTATAACATTTGTTCAGTAATTTCTCAATCACCCAGTAATTTCATTTACACACTGAAAAATATAACAACAATTATGTAGTAATTGTCTAGTTACTCAGTAATTTTACAGTAATCACTCAGTAATTTGTAACATTTGTTCAGTAATTTTCAACCACACAGTAATTTTATTTCCACACATAGAAAAGAAACAATAGTTATACCATAATTATCTAGTTACTTAGTAATTTAAAGTAATCACTTAGTAATTTAGAGCATTTGTTCGGAAATTTCTCAATCACACAATAATTGCATTTTACACACCGAGAAAAAACAACATTTATTTTTGCATTGGTAGTTACTTAATGTTTCTAGAAAATGACTAAACGCTTTTAGAAATAATATAATAAATTATTGAATGTTTCGTCAGTAACTGTTTTTTGCACTAAGAATTATTATACATACTTATAATTACTAGAATTGAATGATAAATGATTGAAAGTGCATAAATTAATGAAATATGACGTGGTGCACAAGTGGGTGTGTGTGGCTCACAGGAGAGTCGTGGGTCCATGGAGTCAAACGCAGTTTGTACGTCTTGCGAACCCGTTACTTGGCACGTGACCCGTTAGTGAATTGCGGACCCGAAATGGTTAGGTGGGCTAGACTGTTCGGTTGGTATGTCGTTTGACTGGTCAGTTCGGTGCGGGTGAAGCTTCACCTAGTTGGTAATAATCAATTGTTATCGATTGGATTCGTTTGAAAAAAAATTATTTAAGAAATACTTTAACGATGGTCTTTTCCCATAATAGGGTGAGTTCTTTGGGAACTCGTTTCTTGGACTACATAATTAAGTTTTACATCATATCAGAATGTTTTTGTAGTAAACAGTTCACAAATACTAATACAAATCTTGCAATCAATTTGTAATAAATGCATCGGAAGAGATATTATTATGATGCTATTGCTTTATCTTTTTTGTTCAAAACACGCATACATTCGGGAAAGAAAACTGAAAATATTAGCGACAACCTAAGAAAGGTCTACATACCCATGCCTGGATCTATCTGTGCATGGCGATAAGACATAGGGAACCAATAATTTATGGGCAATCAGTTGGACGTTGGCAGATGGAGACGGCCAATGGCAATCATGGTCAGCTCTCAAACATATGCATGCCAGAGGGCTTCGGATGAACAGGGAGCTCCTCTGGCTCTTGTCTAGCTAGTCTTGGATATGGAGCCAAGCTGTATCTGGTGGACATGAGAATGGTTTTTTCTCCCTTAACAGCTAACTCCTAGTGACTTTTGCACTTGCAGAGTGGTAGAGAGCGTGGGCGAAGGAGTAGAAGGCCTCGCCCCAGGAGACCACGTCGTTCCGATCTTCACCGGGGAGTGCGAGAAATGCGTGTACTGCAAGTCCGACAAGACAAACCTGTGTGGAACCTACCGTGTGGATCCTTTGAAGAGCAGCATGGTCTACGACGACGGCACGAGGTTCTCCGTGGTGGACCAGGCGTCAGGCCAGCGGCGGCCGGTGTACCACTTCCTCAACACCTCCACCTTCACCGAGTACACCGTGCTTGACGCGGCATGTGCCGTCAAAATCAACCCTGAGGCCCCGCTGCAGAGGATGTGCCTCCTCAGCTGCGGCATCTCCACAGGAGTGGGAGCTGCGTGGAACACTGCAAACGTTTCTGCTCGGTCCACCGTTGCAGTGTTTGGACTCGGCGCTGTTGGTCTTGCTGTCAGTATACATGCTCTTTTTCCCTCAACAACTGAAATACGATACACGAGAACGTAATTTAATTACCTGACTAAGTTATATCATCTCTCTGAATAACCATCTGTTCATCTATTTGTTAATAGGTAGCTGAAGGTGCCAGGCTACGAGGGGCAACTCGGATCATCGGCGTGGACGTAAACCCTTCAAAGTTCACCAAAGGTGCGTGCTTATTTTCTTCCTTTGGGCCACCCTTAATTACTATGTTTAGCCAAAGTGTGCACTGTGATTAGGCTTTAATCTATAGAGTGAATAATAATCCTAGCACCAAAACAGACGAGACGGTTCCTGTGTTTTCTTTTCAAGCTGACAAAAACAAATAGGCTGGGGGTGGAGCTAGCTATGACTTGGCAACCATTTCGACTCTGCTTTACGTTTTCTTTTTTTGTCGGCATAAACATCCGTATGCTTCCTTTCGCCCACGTATGAAGGCGTCTTGGGTTTGATCGGAGGCGTACAGACGAAAACATCCAGCGGCGGAGCATATGCCTAAAATTTTAGGTATAGCAGACCATGCTTCTCCAAACGGTACTAGAAATGATCGATGCACCATACTCATACTTGAAAATTGACATTGAAAACATCCACGCCCCGACAGCCTCATGTCGAGTGGCGGAGCCTCATGTCGAGTGGCGGAGGACAAAATAAATTTTAGTTAGGGTGAATAGGATAGTATGCACAATAGAGCAACATTCAAGACTAAAGTTTGAATATGCATGCAAATACAAGATGCCATAGTTGATCTCACATGTGTATTAAATTAATAAGGGCGTGTTTGGTTTGACTTTTGGCTTTTTGCCCCCCTAAAAGCCAAAAGCCAACCAAAGGGCTGGATCCAGGAAGCAGCTTTTTCTAAAAGCTGACTTTCTCGTAGTGTAAATCTGAAAGCACCCCTTGACCTACTTTTAGTGGCTTTTCGGATGAAACTGTGAAAACATATATCGAAGAATTTTTAACGACTTTTAGTGGTTTCCACTAAACGGTTTTTAGCTTTTTAACAGCTTACAGCCTACAACAACTTTTTCCACAGCTCACATCCCACAACAACTTTTTTCACCGCCACAGTCCAACCAAACAGACCCTAAACCAGTTACTTAACACTAATAAATAAAAAGCAATTAAAATAATAAATAAGTAAATAAACTACACAAAATATGCTAATTAGCTACCGTACTTACTTAATGCATATCACATGAACTCAACAACTAGGCTTGGGCAGTGGACAATGGGCGCATGGCCCACTTTATACCATTTAATATGTTTGTGCCGTGGCCACCCCATCGTCTAGACTCTAGGCCTCTAGGGGTTGGCCTTAAGATAACACAAATAGCGTTTTTAGTGTATTTAAGCACAAATAATAGCACAAAAACCATTGTCCTCTACCTCATTGCTTCGCTAGAAGGCTATGACTGACTGACACACCTGATGGTAGAAAAGAGATAGCGTCAAGTGATGGATTGGATTGTAAGAGATTGACTAAGTCCAATTACAAGAGGCTAGCTAGAGGGTGCGAATGAAAATGCGTGGAATTGTCTAAACAGACGAATCCCAGAGTAGTCTCTCTGCGTGTAGTCTTGTTCTATTATCCGTGTCCTCAGTTGTGCGTCCTCCTTAAGTGAGGCATCTCCCTTCTATCGACCAAAGGGGAAGGGGTTCCATCTGATAAGTGGGGTCAGCCCTAGCGTCTATCCCGTCTAGCATTTATGGAAGCCTTTTCGATGTCAACCCGGTGTCCTATGGGAATGCATGTGGCGCTGCAGATGGACACCCTGCCCATAAAGGATATCCTAGGCACCGTGCGGGCCATGTGCCTATTTGCTAAAAACCTAGAACGCGGCAGGAGGAGGAGCAGGCTCTCCATGCTACCATAGGAGGCCTAGGAAGTTGCGTCTTACATCATGGATGGCCAAGGTGGTTAGACAACATGGCATATGAAGTGCATGGCTCGGAACATGACAATCCATGTTGAGTACCGTCCATGTTGCCACAATGGTCGTGGCAGGGCATGCCCTAGTGCGCACGCACCACCATAGTGTCATGACCTAGATTACTAGGTCTAACAGCTAGGGAGTGGGCATGACGCTAGCACAGCTATGCTTGTCACACCAAACAGACATGGTACGTCCTATGATTCTACCAACTCCTTGACCGACCATGAGGTGGGCGGTTGGCATCATGGTGAGTCGGGAGCCCTCCCCTTGATCGGGGTTGTCGTAGGGACCGAGGACACGTGTCATACTAGGATTCCAACAAACCATGGTATGTTGGAGCCCGGGTCCAGTGGGCTCTTTAGCCCTTCTTGGTGGTTGGCAGAGCGGTTACCTGAAGGAGTCCACCCTAAGGGTCCAAAGGCCACCCTTGGGGGGCTCGGGAGCAGATGGAGCAATTGAGTGAAGAAGTCCCTCTAGGGTGTCCGGAGCCATCCTGGAGGGGGTTTAGGGCCTCTAGCGGGTCCATGGAGACATGTGGAAGCAATAGACCCTGACAATGGCAGGGGAAGCCGGGCCATGCAACGTAATCAGACCCCGACTACAGGCTAGCAAGGGTAGTTGTGGAAGGAAGCCTAATAAAGGATTTCGTGGCATGGGGGCCTCTTGCAATAACACGTAGTGGGGATCCCAGCCATGTACTATCCTTGTCTCTTTAAAGAAGTCTTGTCAATCCTGACCCCACTTTGGAGACAGGACTTAATCAAATATGCTGACGAACTTAATCTAAGGGCGTGTTTGGATCACTGCCGCAAACACCACGCCGCGCCACACGCCGCGCGCCGCAGTTGTGGCGGCCGAATCGGCCGCCGCACCTTAGGCGGGGTGTGGCGCTCGACGTCAGCCTCCAAACAGGCCCTAAGTTCTTCGGTTTATCGACGAACATAGCCAACAACTTGTTTTCGACAAACTTAATAGGTTAAGTTCGTGGGGACCGACAAACTAAAAGTTAAGAATGTAGGGGTCAACGAAATTAATATGTTAAGTTCGTGGAGCCCGACGAACTCAATAGGTTAAGTTTGTGGGGCCCACATTCTTAAGGTAAATTAAGGACATTGGTACCCACATTCTTAGTTTCACCCACGTTCTTTGATAATGCTGACGATCTTAATTTGACTTAAGTTTGTGGGTGCCTTTAAGATTGTCGCCCCCACATTCTTAACTTATATTAAGTTCGTCGCCCCCCCTATAAACTTAACTTATTAGCTTATTAATTTTCTTGGGCCCCACATTCTTAACTTTAAGTTTGCCGGCCCCCATGTTGAAAAAACGCAGTTGGCAATGTTAGTCAAAGTTTATCGGCTTATGTGATTAAGTTTAACAATTTTTCACCTATGTTCTTTAATCAGTTTCCTAAACATAGATAGTGGCATATCTCTAACCATGGTACCGGTATAGTTTTTTGAACAGTAATAGTACGCTTAAAATGGAAGAATTATAATGATACAGAACTAATAGCCCTAGTATCAAAGAAAGATGATTTTCTATTGTTGATAATGTTATGTTAATTAAGTAGGGACACGCACTTGCACCAACACATCTAGCTTGTCAATTTCAACCGTGTGTGTCATTTTCTGTACGATGCAACTGGGTTTAGAACGATTGTCACTAAACTGACACAACATCCATGCATGGTCATGCTATGTCTAAAAAATTCTCTTAAAACGATCCATATGTGAAATTGTAGGTATCAACAATTAATATAAAACTGGCAGCAGAATAAATGTCAAACCCGGGCGCGTGTTGTCAATCGGAAAAAAGAAACAAAAATGTCCTTTCTGTGAATTAAATGGACGCTTGTACGTACGCCCACACCTCCGTCTCTTAATTTTCTTCTTCTTTGAAACTGTGGTACATGCTGCACCCTGCAAATCGTCTTGATGGTCAGTAAGTACAACTTGACGTTCTTGTTTTGAAACGTGGAATTGGATGCCGTGCTATCTCATTAGTTTCAGGAAAAAAATACTAGTGCATGCCTTTCTCTATCGGAGATGAAAACTGTTACAAGAAGCTGTGTGCTGGTGAATATGTTTTTACGAAATTAGCGTACACTGACTTGAAATGAAATGTGTCCAGGTAAAGAGATGGGGATAACAGACTTCATCGACCCTAACGACATCTGTGACAAACCGGTCCATGAGGTACAAACACCGTTTTCTTTTTAAATTTTCCCTCTATTTTGCAGTGGAAATGTTTGTCAACCAGCTGTACGAGAGAACACTATAGTATGATCTTATAGGGAACTGTACGCTGGGCCGGTGCACTGAAATGTATTGTGCAGGTGATCAGGGAGATGACTGACGGAGGTGTCGACTACAGCTTCGAGTGTACCGGGATAAATGATGTGCTGAGAGAGGCCTTCTTGTCCACGCATGATGTGAGTTGTGCAATGCCGTCGCTAATTATTAGGCCCATCATCAACAATATAGCCCGGGTGCATTTATATGGCCCAGTTAGACCCAGACCACTTTCTTTTTTGTCTCCTTTCTTCTCAACACCTACTAAAACCTTTTGTCACAAAAAAAAAAAATCACAGGGTTGGGGCCTGACGGTGGTGCTAGGGATCCATTCAACGCCCAAGATGGTGCCGCTGCACCCGATGGAGCTCTACGGCCGTAGGATCACCGGCTGCGTCTTTGGCGACTTCAAGGGCAAGTCCCAGCTGCCCGACCTCGTCGATAAGTGCGTCAACGGGGTACGTACGTAGAGCTCGCTTACGTACTGCATGCCAACCATGGTTCGATCTCTGAAATCTGACTACCTCATGTTCGATTAATTGTTCAGGAGGTCAATATAAACTTCGATGGCTTCATAACACACAAGATGCCATTCTCGTACATCAACAAGGCTTTCCGGTTACTCGAGGAAGGCAAGTCGCTGAGGTGCCTGCTCAGTCTCTGATCGACAATACTTCATCAGCGAGGACAGTTTTGGATTATTGAGTAGCAAAATAAATGTACAAGGAAAGTTTTTCCCTAGTACATTCGCTTCTTATAAAACGAATGCATGCAACTTCTTTCGTTCTTTGAAGAAGACAAAAGGGCACAATTATTCTGGAGCAGGTATTGCTAATCATTTTATCGCTGGTTCACTGCCGACCAGGACAACATTCAGGCAGCTTTGCTTGGCGCTCTGATCCTCCCAGACCTAGGATTCTGCTGGCACCGTCTCAACTACAGTTTCGTTTGCATTTAATAAACTTTCTATAAGCATTTTTTAATGATATAACGAAGTTTTTAACTTTTATGTGGAGAGAAGTTTCATAGTTATAAATTATCTTGACACACTATCGAAATTCGGCTATGTACCGAGTGTTAAATGATTTACCGAGTGTTTTTTTCGGCACTCGACAAAAAAATTCTCTACCGAGTACCACTACCGGAATCCGAGGCTTTGCCGAATGTTGTCTTCTTTGCCGAGTGCCTTTTGTCGGGCACTCGGCAAAGAAGGCTTTGCCGAGTGCCGCACTCGGTAAAGTTAGGCGCTCGGCAAAGAGCCTCTTTACCGAGTGCTGAACACTCGGCACACGGCGGCACTCGGCAAAGAATGGTTTGCCGAGTGTTTGACACTCGGCAAAGGGGGCTCTCGGCAAAGGGCCGTCAGCGGCCGTTCCAGAGCTGACGGCCGTCAGTCTTTGCCGAGAGCCAACGGCTGGCACTCGGCAAAGAGGCTTCTTTGCCGAGTGCCACATAGTAGACACTCGGCAAAGCATTCTTTGCCGAGTGTCACTTGTTGACACTCGGCAAAGTGTATTTTTATTTTTTAAATTTTGTCTCCCAAACTTTTTGTGGTATGTTCCTACACTATGTAGACCTACATGTATCATTTGTAGACAATTATAACATAGTTTCCATAGTTAGTAGATTTAGTTCGTTTATTTGAATTTCTTCGGAAAATTCAAATTTGAACTGCAGGTCACTCGAAACTTGGAAAACCGTGCATGAAAAAATGATATTCATGTTACTTAGCATAAGTTACGACCGACTGCAGGTCACATATTTAGTGTTATGTCGCTGGCACTCGACAAAGAGGTCGGCTTTGTCGAGTGCCACTTGGGACACTCGGCAAAGAGCCTGACATGGGGACCCTCCCTGGCGGGCTCTTTGCCGAGTGTCTCAACTGTCACTCGGCAAAGAAGGCGGCTTTGCCGAGTGCTGCCCGGAAGACACTCGGCAAAGATATCTTCTTTGCCGAGTGCCAGCGTTGACACTCCGCAAAGCCGCCGTCTCCGTCACCCGGCGCCGTAACGGTCGCTTTTCTTTGCCGAGTGCTCCCTGGCACTCGGCAAACATCTTTGCCGAGTGCCCGAGAAAAAGTACTCGGCAAAGAAGTCTTTGCCGATGTACTGTTTGCCGAGCCTTCTTTGCCGAGTGTTACACTCGGCAAAGCCTTTGCCGAGTGTTTTTATGTCTTCGCCGAGTGCTTCAGGCACTCGGCGAAGCGATTGATTTCGGTAGTGTACCAAACACTCGGTAAAGGATTTCTTTACCGAGTGTTTTATTTTTGACACTAGACAAAAAGTTATAAATTATCTTGACACAATATCAACTCATGAAATTGAATTTCTATAAACAATAGAATGAAACTTTATATTCAGAGGAAATGTTTTATCTATATTTTATTTCATTATATATGATACAACAGTATTGTATCACAAAACCCTTCACTAAAATTAGCCTTATAGAACTGTCGATTCAAGCTTGACCCAGCACAATGAACGTCATCAATCCTCTACCTACCAATAAAAGGAAAATATTATTGCTGCGTCAGTTTCTTCAGCTCACAAGTGACACTTGCTTCCCTGATATTTACTGATATATTTTTATCATTAGATTTAAATAAAGAATCAAAGTTTATTGTCTAACATTTAATGCTACTAATTCATGACATATATCTCAATGTCATTAGGATTATATTACAATTACAATCTATGAACATAAGGTTGATATGTGTCTTTGTGTTCGGGTTGTGATGCATGGTTGTCAACAGGTAGCACCTTGCCACCTTGGGTTCAGTCAGTTGGACTAAACAGGGTGTGAGTATGTGTGTATGCAAACATGTCTCTCGACTTATTGTGTGCAGTCAGGAGACGGTGGTCATGCAGGTTTGTGCTGCTGGACTGCGAGCGGAGAAGGACGAACACTAATTCTTTGAGTGACTAGAGAAACTGGATGACTAGTCGTGGTGACTGATACCTGGG
This sequence comes from Zea mays, assembly GCF_902167145.1. Lineage (NCBI taxonomy): Eukaryota > Viridiplantae > Streptophyta > Magnoliopsida > Poales > Poaceae > Zea > Zea mays. Next base: position 124,310,120 of record NC_050096.1, on the reverse strand, counting down.
AACACTGGCGGGTGATGCTACACTACCATAGACCGAGCCGTGCAGTGACCGCACTTGTGCCCACCATCGCTAGCATGGGAAACCTTGTTTCAGAGCTAGTGGGGAATATGTCCACATGCAGGTTCAATCAGGTACTAGACTTACCAATTTGTCATATTTCTCGGCGTGTGTTTAATGCGTTCAAATGCTTGACACACGATACCACACAATAATCCTTATTCCAATTACTTTCCATGGGCAGGGCATCCCCCAATGATCTGTATCCACAAACAATCAGAAACCCATTTTCAAAATGAAAACAGTCAATTCTTGACCTCGCGCGAGTGCTAGAAAATTCACTCGATTTCTACTGAGAACCCTAAGTAGCATAATAGCTACTCGACCTAACATACTAGTATTCATCTCATAAATGAACCTGAGTTCATGCATCTAGGTTTCAAACAACTACACTTAAATGCACAAAAGAAGCCTACAAATAATATTGCAATAAAACAACATATAATAGGTTATGCACAGAACTGGGGCTTGCTTGGAATCCACACTATGTCAATGTTTGCTAGAGGGTACTCGCTTGGTGAACATCTCCTATCATGGCGCTTGTTTTACCTGCCCTTCGGATGTCCACCGACTTCTTCTAGTGCTCAGCTCCACTCCACGTCCTTCATTTTGCACGATCATTAAATGAGATGGTAGCATGATAGATATGTATGAGCATGACAGAAAGCAACATAAGACACTTCAAAGCCACATGGTAGCAAACTAAACTCTAATTACTAAAATACCGTAAGCAACTACTGAATGACGAGACATTGCCGACAACTACACGTAAGCGCTATCTATCAAGATGTCACCGAGCACACGAATTCAATCATCATTGGAAAGACGACAATCACTACCTATACTTAACCAACGCAAACACGACATCACAAGTTCAAACATTTATCCATTCGCTCTATTTTTTAATTAGTTCTCCTATTGACCACAAAAGAGCAACCAAGACAAACACAAGTTTAAATGGGACGTAGGCATCAATGACTACGGAACTTCTATCCCACAACCAACTATAGAGAGCAAGCACATTAATCATGGCACATATGTTAACTTAAGCCATTTCAAGTCCACATCAATTAAGTGCTAACCAAACCTTTTTAGCCAACAAGGGGTGAACCCAACAATCAAACGACCACTTGCAGATTTTTGGATAGGTGCACAACAGTCATTTGTTTTAATCATAACTCAAAAGATATTCATCCAAAAATAGTGAACAAGTACTTTCTAGAAAGTTTAAGAAGTGCACCACAACTTTTGTATTATAATCTCAACATAATTAGACACTTAACAAGGTCAATTAGTGCCAAAACAATAACTTAGTCCAGATTTGAACAGATTCAGACTTATTTCTTTAAAAATCCATAACTAGAGTTCTAGACCACAAAAACATTGATTTTATACATTTTGGAAAGCTCAGCAAAATTACTAGACAACTTCTATAATCACCAAGATGTGATTCTGAGAGCACCTAGAGGGGGGGGGGTGAATAGGTGATCCTGTAAAAATCAAATACTTGTAGCCACAAAACTTGGTTAAGAGTTAGTGCAATAGGACCAAGTGGCTAAGGACCGAGCTTTTGTGAAACACAATGATCACAGAGAAGAACAACACAAAAGACACGGTGATTTATCCCGTGGTTCGACCAAGTATAACACTTGCCTACTCCACGTTGTGGCGTCCCAATGGATGAGGGTTGCACTCAACTCCTTTCAAGTGATCCAATGATCAGCTTGAATACCACATTGTTTTCCTTTCTTATACTTTCTCCCGTTTGCGAGGAATCTCCACAACTTGGAGCCTCTCGCCCTTACAATTGATGATCACAAAGAAGCACAGAAGTAAGGGAGGGGAGAGCAACACACACAAGACTCAAAACAAGAGCACAATCACGCACACAAAGCCACAACTTGAGCTCACAACACAACTCGAGGAGTTCTCTACTCAAATGGGGCTCAAGTCACTATCTCAAAGAATCGAATGCGCGAGAATGGAGTCTTGGTGCTTAGGAATGATCAAGGAATGCTTGGGTTTTCTCCTCCATGCGCCTAGGGGCCTCTTTTATAGCCCCAAGGCAGCTAGGAGCCGTTGGAGGCAATCTGGGAAGGCAATTCATGCCTTCTGTGGGTGGCGCACCGGACAGGCACTGTTCATGGTCTGGTGCAGATCGCCTTCCTAAAATGGCCCAACCGACCATTGCAGAGTTGTAGCCGTTGGCGCACTGGACACTGTCTGGTGCACACCGGACAGTCCGGTGCCTCCTTCCGACCGTTGGAGCGAGCCACGCGTCGCTCGCGGATTTGGCGGCCGACTGTTGCGCTGGCAGCCGTTGGCTCACCGGACAGTCCAGTGCACCATTGGACAGTCCGGTGCACCACCGGACAGTCCGGTGAATTATAGCCGTACGCCGCCGACGAATTCCCGAGAGTGGCCAATTCGCCAAAGACCAGCCTGGCGCACCGGACACTGTCCGGTGCACCACCGGACAGTCCGGTGTGCCAGACTGCGCTGAGTCTTGGCTGCTCCAGCCAAGTCTTTTCCTTTTTCTCTTTTCTCTGATTCTAGCACTTAGACAAATATATTAGTACACAAAAACCAATGTACTAAGTCTAGAATCATACCTTCTTGTTGATTTGCACTTCATTCATCATTTGGCACATAATTACTCACTCAATATGTGTTGAGCACTTAATCACCAAAATATACTAGAAATGGCCCAAGGGCACATTTCCCTTTCAATCTCCCCCTTTTTGGTGATTTATGCCAACACATCACCAATAGAAGTGCAACATCCATATACTTGAGAACAAAGATTGTTTTTTATTCCAATTTGGCATATTTGGATCATTCTTTGCCACCACTTGGTTTGTTTTTGAGATCAAACTCATTTTCCTATCTCTAAGTTAAACACACTTGTTTAGGCATAAGGAGAGATATTCCAAGAGAAAATTGATCAAGAGCCAAAAACTCCCCCTTTTTCCCATAATCAAATATTCTCCCCACAAGAGACCAAATTTTGCATATTAAGAGAATTTTGACAAATCAAAAGTTCTAACTCTACTATTTTCAAAGTTCTCAAGTGGTAGCTGATCCATTTGCTTTGACCTTAATTTCTCCCCCTTTGGCATTAAGCACCAAAACGGGATCATTATTGGCCCTTAAATCCCATTGTCTCACCAAAAAACGTCAATGAAGAGTAAAAAGGCAATAAGAGCATGGAGATGAACTTGGAGTAAATTACCCTTTCATCGGAGTGCAGTGGAAGTCTTGCATGGTCCAAGTTCACCTTTCCCTTTCAATCCACCTTTGAGACTAAATTAAGTAAACTCAAGCACACAGTTAGTCTCAAAGGGTCCAGTTGTAGCATTTCTCCCCCTAAATATGTGCATCATTCACACATGGACTTGTGAGGTCCGGGGATCCTTTGCACAACTTGAGCACCATAAATAAGCAATAATATGCATAAAGGAACATGATTAAAGACATAAAACACATGTATGCTATAGATCAATCCAAGTTACGCGAATCTAAGACATTTAGCTCACTACGCAGCCTGCAAAAGGTCTTCTCATCTAAAGGCTTGGTAAAGATATCGGCTAGCTGGTTCTCGGTGCTAACATAAAACACTTCGATATCTCCCTTTTGCTGGTGGTCTCTCAAAAAGTGATGCCGGATGTCAATGTGTTTTGTGCGGCTTTGTTCAACAGGATTGTCCGCCATGCGAATTGCACTCTCATTGTCACACAGGAGTGGGACTTTGCTCAGATTGTACCCAAAGTCCCGGAGAGTTTGCCTCATCCAAAGTAGTTGCGCGCAACACTATCCTGCGGCAACATACTCGGCCTCAGCGGTGGATAGAGCAACAGAAGTTTGTTTCTTAGAACTCCAAGACACCAGGGACCTTAATAGGAATTGGCACGTCCCTGATGTACTCTTCCTATCAACCTTGCACCCGGCATAATCGGAGTTTGAATATCCAATTAAGTCAAAGGTAGACCCCTTTGGATACCAGATCCCGAAGCAAGGCGTAGCAACTAAATATCTAAGAATTCGCTTAACGGCCACAAGGTGACACTCTCTTGGGTCGGATTGAAATCTAGCACACATGCATACGCTAAGCATAATATCCGGTCTACTAGCACATAAATAAAGTAAGGATCCTATCATAGACCGGTATGCCTTTTTATCAACGGACTTACCTCCTTTGTTGAGGTCGACATGTCCGTCGGTTCCCATTGGAGTCTTTGCGGGCTTGGCGTCCTTCATCCCAAACCGCTTGAGCAAGTCTTGCGTGTACTTCGTTTGAGAGATGAAGGTGTCGTCCTTGAGTTGCTTCACTTGGAACCCAAGGAAGTAGTTCAACTCTCCCATCATAGACATCTCGAATTTCTGTGTCATCACCCTGCTAAACTCTTCACAAGACTTTTGGTTAGTAGAACCAAATATTATGTCATCGACATAAATTTGGCATACAAATAGATCACCATCACAAATCTTAGTGAACAGAGTTGGATCGGCTTTCCCAACCTTGAAAGCATTAGCAATTAGAAAAACTCTAAGGCATTCATACCATGCTCTTGGGGCTTGCTTAAGTCCATAAAGCGCCTTAGAGAGCTTACACACATGATCGGGGTACCGTTCATCCTCAAAGCCAGGGGGTTGCTCTAAGTACACCTCCTCCTTGATTAGCCCGTTGAGGAAAGCGCTCTTCACATCCATTTGGAACAACCTGAAGGAATGGTGAGCGGCATAGGCTAATAGAATGCGAATAGACTCTAGCCTAGCCACAGGAGCAAAAGTCTCCTTGAAATCCAAACCTGCAACTTGGGCATAACCTTTTGCCACAAGTCGAGCCTTGTTCCTTGTCACCACTCCGTGCTCGTCTTGCTTGTTGCGGAACACCCACTTGGTTCCCACAACGTTTTGCTTTGGACGTGGCACCAGGGTCCAAACTTCATTTCGCTTGAAGTTATTGAGCTCTTCCTGCATGGCCAACACCCAGTCCGGATCTAGCAAGGCCTCTTCTACCCTGAAAGGTTCAATAGAAGAGACAAACGAGCAATGCTCACAAAAATTAGCTAATCTAGAGCGAGTAGTTACTCCCTTGCTTATATCACCCAAAATCTGGTCGACGGGATGATTCCTTTGAATCGTCGCTCGGACTTGAGTGGGAGGGGCCCGTGGTGCTTCTTCTTCCACAACTTGGTCTTCGTGTGCTCCCCCTAGATCACACGTCTCATCTTGAGGAACCTGTTCATCATCTTGAGTTGGGGGGTGCATCGTCGTTGAGGAAGAAGGTTGATCTTGCTCTTTGTGTTCCTGTGGTCGCACATTTCCAATCACCATGGTGCGAATTGCGTCCGTTGGAACATCATCTTCATCTACATCATCAAGATCAACTTGCTCTCTTGGAGAGCCATTAGTTTCATCAAATACAACGTCGCTGGAGACTTCAACCAAACCCGATGATTTTTTGAAGACTCTATACGCCTTTGTATTTGAGTCATAACCTAACAAAAACCCCAGCTTTGGGAGAAAATTTGGAATTCCTACCTATCTTCACAAGAATGTAACATTTGCTCCCAAATACACGAAAATATGAAACGTTGGGTTTGTTACCGGTTAGAAGTTCGTACGACGTCTTCTTGAGGAGGCGATGAAGGTAGACTCGGTTTATGGCGTGGCAAGCTGTGTTCATAGCTTCTGACCAAAACTGCTCGGGCGTCTTGAATTCTCCAAGCATCGTCCTTGCCATGTCTATAAGCGTCCTGTTCTTCCTCTCTACCACACCGTTTTGCTGTGGTGTGTAGGGAGCGGAGAACTCGTGCTTGATTCCTTCCTCCTCAAGGTACTCCTCCACTTGAAGATTCTTGAACTCGGACCCGTTGTCGCTCCTTATCTTTTTCACCTTGAGCTCAAATTCATTTTGAGCTCTCCTTAAAAAGTGCTTTAGGGTCCCTTGGGTATCTGTTTTAACCTGCAAAAAGAATACCCAAGTGAAGCGGGAAAAATCATCAACAGTAACAAGACCATACTTACTTCCCCCGATGCTAAGGTAAGCGACAGGTCCGAAGAGGTCCATATGAAGTAGCTCTAGAGGTCTTGTCGTGGTCATCACGTTCTTGCTGTGATGAGTACTCCCCACCTGTTTACCTACTTGACAAGCTGCACAAGGTCTATCTTTTTCGAAAGATACATTGGTTAGACCTAACACGTGTTCTCCCTTTAGAAGTTTTTGATGGTTCTTCTTCCCAACATGTGCTAAACGGCGATGCCACAGCCAGCCCATGCTAGTCTTAGCAATTAAGCATGCATCTAGATCAGCCTCCTCCTTCGAAAAATCAACTAAATAGAGTTTGCCGTCTAGTACACCCTTAAAAGCTAGTGAACCATCACTCCTTCTAAAGACAGACACATCTATATTGGTAAATAGACAATTATATCCCATATTACATAGTTGACTAACAGACAATAAGTTGTATCTTAGTGATTCAACTAAGAACACATTAGATATGGAATGCTCGGATGAAATAGCTATCTTTCCTAGACCTTTAACCTTGCCTTGGTTCCCATCTCCAAAGATGATCGAATCTTGGGAATCTTTGCTCTTGACGTAGGAGGAGAACATCTTCTTCTCCCCCGTCATGTGGTTTGTGCATCTGCTATCGATAATCCAGCTTGAACCCCCGGATGCATAAACCTGCAAGGCAAATTAGGCTTGGGTCTTAGGTACCCAACTCTTGTTGGGTCCTACAAGGTTAGTTACAATATCCTTTGGGACCCAAATGCAAGTCTTGTCTCCCTTGCATTTGGCCCCCAACTTCCTAGCAACCACTTTCTTATTTTTACATGAAAGAACAAATACAGTGTTGTAAGCATGAAAAACAATGGTAGGTTTATTACACACTTTCCTAGGAGCATGAGACACAAAATTTCTCCTGGACCTACCATTAACATTGGAACTTGAAGCATTCATGGCATGTGAGTCAAAAGTACTATGAAAGTTTCAAGAATATTTTCTATCATGGTACATGAAAGCATGATTCTTTTGACTACTACTAGCCATAGGGGCCTTCCCTTTCTCTTTGTTGGGAATGGGAGCCCTTTGACTTGTTAAGTTCTTGGCTTCCTTTCGAAATCCAAGCCCATCCTTAATAGAGGGGTGTCGACCAATAGTGTAGGCATCCCTTGCAAATTTTAGTTTATCAATGTCATTTTTGCAAGTCTTAAATTGAGCATTAAGACTTGCCGCTTCATCATTTAATTTTGCAATAGAAGTAAGGTGCTCAACACATGCATCAATATCGAAACCCTTACACCTATTACAAATCACAACGTGCTCTACACAAGGACTAGATTTATTAACTACTTCTAGCTTAGTATTTAAATCATCATTCAAAGTCTTCAAGCTAGAAATAGATTCATTGCAAATAGATAACTCAGAAGCTAGTAATTCATTCCTTTTAATCTCTAAGGCAAGAGACTTTTGAACACTAATAAATTTGTCATGTTCTTCATACAAAATGTCCTCTTGCCTCTCTAGCAGTCTATCTTTTTCATTCAAGGCATCAATCAACTCATTAATCTTTTCTACTTTAGCTCTATCTAATCCTTTGAACAAGCTAGTGTAATCTACTTCATCATCAATAGAGTCCTCATCACTAGAAGTAGAGTACTTGGGGGAATCTCGAACACTCACCTTCTTTTCCTTGGCCATGAGGCAGTTGTGGCGTTCGTTGGGAAAGAGCGAAGACTTGTTAAAGGCCGAGGCTGCCAGTCCTTCATCATCGGAGTCGGATGTCGAGCAGTCCGAGTCCCACTCTTTGCCAAGATGCGCCTCGCCCTTCGCCTTTCTATAGCTTTTCTTCTTCTCCTTCTTCCCATGTTTTTCTTCCCCCTGGTCATTTTCATTATTGGGACATTGAGCAATAAAATGACCTGTCTTACCGCACTTGAAGCAGGAGCGCTTTCCCTTTGCTTTGTTCTTGTTAGGGTGCTCCTTGCGTCCTTTTAATGCGGTCTTGAAGCGCTTTATAATTAGGGCCATCTCATCCTCGTTTAGCCCGGCCGCCTCAATTTGTGCCACCTTGCTAGGTAGCACCTCCCTGCTGCTTGTTGCTTTGAGAGCAACGGTTTGAGGCTCATAGATGGGCATTGGGCCATTCAATGCCTCATCGACGTATCTTGCTTCCTTGATTTTCATATGCCCGCTTACAAACTTTCCGAGTATTTCCCGGGCATCATCTTTGTGTACCTAGGATTCTCACGGATTGAGTTCACAAGATGAGGATCAAGAATAGTGAAGGACCTGAGCATAAGTCGGACGACGTCGTGGTCCATCCATCTCGTGCTTCCATAGCTCCTGATTTTGTTGACCAGGGTCTTGAGCCTGTTGTACGTTTGCGTTGGCTCCTCTCCCCTGATCATTGCGAACCTTCCCAGTTCGCCTTCCACCAACTCCATCTTGGTGATCATGGTGGCGTCGTTCCCCTCAAAAGAAATCTTGAGGGTGTCCCAAATTTGCTTGGCGTTATCCAAGCCGCTCACCTTGTGGTACTCGTCCCTGCACAAGGATGCTAGCAAAACAGTGGTAGCTTGTGCATTTTTATGGATTTGCTCATTAATGAAAACGGGGTTGTCAGTACTATCAAAAAGCATTCCATTTTCTACAATCTCCCAAATACTTGGATGGAGAGAGAATAGGTGACTACGCATTTTGTGACTCCAAAATGAGTAGTCTTCTCCATCAAAGTGCGGAGGTTTCCCAAGTGTAATTGAAAGTAAATGAGCATTGGAGTTAAACGGAATACGAGAATAATCAAAAGAAGAGTTTGAGTTAACCGGTTTCTTTTTCTCGTCGTCGTCGTCCCTTGGGGAAGAAGAAGACTCGTCGCTGTCATAGTAGACGATCTTCTTGATGCGCCTCTTCTTCTTCCCGTCTCTTTTCTTATGACTTGAGCCAGAGTCCGAGGGCTTATCATCTCTTGGCTCGTTGACGATGGACTCTTTTGTCTTGTCGTTGACCACCATCCCCTTTCCCTTAGGATCCATCTCTTTGGGCGATTAGTCCCTTTTGTGAAGAGAACGGCTCTGATACCAACTGAGAGCACCTAGAGGGGGGGTGAATAGGTGATCTTGTAAAAAACAAATACTTGTAGCCACAAAACTTGGTTAAGAGTTAGTGCAATAGGACCAAGTGGCTAAGGACCGAGCTTTTGTGAAACACAATGATCACAGAGAAGAACAACACAAAAGACACGGTGATTTATCCCGTGGTTCAGCCATGTATAACACTTGCCTACTCCACGTTGTGGCGTCCCAATGGACGAGGGTTGCACTCAACCCCTTTCAAGTGATCCAATGATCAGCTTGAATACCACGGTGTTTTCCTTTCTTATACTTTCTCCCGTTTGTGAGGAATCTCCACAACTTGGAGCCTCTCGCCCTTACAATTGATGATCACAAAGAAGCACAGAAGTAAGGAAGGGGAGAGAAACACACATAAGACTCAAAACAAGAGCACAATCACGCACACAAAGCCACAATTTGAGCTCACAACACAACTCGAGGAGTTCTCTACTCAAATGGGGCTCAAGTCACTATCTCAAAGAATCGAATGTGCGAGAATGGAGTCTTGGTGCTTAGGAATGATCAAGGAATGCTTGGGTTTTCTCCTCCATGCGCCTAGGGGTCTCTTTTATAGCCCCAAGGCAGCTAGGAGCCGTTGGAGGCAATCTGAAAGAGTGGTGAGTGGCATAGGCTAATAATATTCTAATAGACTCTAGCCTAGCCATAGGAGCAAAAATCTCCTCGAAATCCAAACTTGCGACTTGGGCATAACCTTTTGCCACAAGTAGAGCCTTGTTTCTTGTCACCACCCCGTGCTCGTCTTGCTTGTTGCGGAACACCCACTTGGTTCCCACAACATTTTGCTTGGGATGTGGCACCAGGCTCCAAACTTCGTTCCTCTTGAAGTTGTTGAGCTCTTCCTGCATGGCCAACACCTATTCCGGATCTTGCAAGGCCTCTTCTACCCTGAAAGGCTCAATAGAAGAGACAAACGAGTAATGCTCACAAAAATTAGCTAAACGTGAGCGAGTTGTTACTCCCTTGCTTATGTCACCCAGAATCTGATCGACGGGATGATTTCTTTGAATCGTCGCTCAGACTTGAGTTGGAGGGGCCAGTGGTGCTTCTTCCTCCATAACTTGTTCTTCTTATGCTCCCCCTTGATCACGCGCCTCTTCTTGAGGAACCTGTTCATCATCTTGAGTAGGGGGATGCACCATTGTTGAGGAAGATGGTTGATCTTGCTCCTGTTGTTCGTGTGGTCGCACCTAACCTATCGCCATCGCGCGCATTGCGGCCATCGGAACATCATCTTCATCTATGTCATCAAGATTAACTTGCTCTCTTGGAGAGCCATTAGTCTCATCAAATATAATGTTGCTAGAGACTTCAACCAAACCCGATGATTTGTTGAAGACTCTATACGCCTTTGTATTTGAGTCATACCCTAGTAAAAACCCTTCTACAACTTTGGGAGAAAATTTGGAATGTCTACCTTTCTTCACCAAAATGTAGCATTTGCTCCCAAATACAAGAAAGTAAGAAACATTGGGTTTGTTACCGGTAAGGAGTTCGTAGGAGGTCTTCTTGAGGAGACGATGTAGATAGAACCGGTTTATGGCGTGGCAAGCTGTGTTTACAGCTTCCGACCAAAACCGCTCGGGCGTCTTGAACTCTCCAAGCATCGTCCTCACCATGTCGATAAGTGTCCTGTTCTTCCTCTCTACCACACCGTTTTGCTGTGGTGTGTAGGGAGCAGAGAACTCATGCTTGACCCCTTCCTCCTTAAGATACTCCTCAACTTGTAAGTTCTTGAACTCGGACCCGTTGTCGCTCCTTATCTTTTTCACTTTGAGCTCAAATTCGTTTAGGGTCCCTTCGGTTTCTGATTTAACCTGCAAAAAGAACACCCAAGTGAAGCGGGAAAAGTCATCTACAATTACAAGACCATACTTACTTCCCCCGATGCTAAGGTAGGCGACGAGTCCGAAGAGGTCCATGTGAAGAAGCTCTAGTGGTCTTGATGTTGTCATCACATTCTTGCTGTGATAAGTGCTTCCCACCTGTTTCCCTGCTTGACAAGCTACACAAGGTCTGTCTTTCTCGAAGCAGACATTGGTTAGTCCTAACACATGTTCTCCCTTTAGAAGTTTATGAAGGTTCTTCATCCCAACATGTGCTGTACGGCGATGCCACAACCAGCCCATGCTAGTCTTAGCTATTAAGCATGCATCTAGATAGGCCTCCTTTTTCGAAAAATCAACTAAGTAGAGTTTGTCGTCTAATACACCCTTAAACGCTAATGAACCATCACTCCTTCTAAAGACAGAAACATCTATATTTGTAAATAGACAATTATAACCCATGTTACATAATTGACTCACAGACAATAAGTTGTACCCGAGCGATTCAACTAAGAACACATTGGAGATAGAATGCTCGGATGTAATGGCTATCTTTCCCAATCCTTTAACCTTGCCTTGGTTCCCATCTCCAAAGATGATCGAATACTGGGAATCCTTGTTCTTGACGTAGGAGGTGAACATCTTCTTCTCCCCCATCATGTGGTTTGTGCATCCGCTGTCGATAATCCAGCTTGAGCCCCCGGATGCATAAACCTGCAAGGTAATTTACACTTGGGTTTTAGGTACCCAACTCTTGTTGGGTCCTACAAGGTTAGTCGCAATAGCCTTTGGAACCCAAATACAAGTCTTATCTCCCTTGCATTTGGATCCCAACTTCCTAGCAACAACTTTTTGATTCTTACAAAAAATTGCAAAAGAAGTATTGCAAGCATGGTAAATAGTAGAAGGTTCATTACATACTCTCGTAGGCACATGATGCACAACATGATTTCTCCTAGGCCTACTTCTACCATTCACAAAAGTAGAGCTAGAGGCAAACATAGCATGTGAATCAAAAGCATCATAACTCCTATTATAATGAGCATTCCTAGAAAATTTTCTATCATAAATGTAAGCATGACATTTTTTAGAACTATTAGCCATAGGAGCCTTCCCTTTCTCCTTGTTGAGAACGGGAGCCTTTTGGCTTGTTAAGGTCTTGGTTTCCTTTCGAAAACCAAGTCCATCCTTAATAGAGGGGTGTCTACCAATTGTGTAGGCATCCCTAGCAAATTTTAACTTATCAAAATCAACCTTGCAAGTCTTAAGTTGAGCATTAAGACTTGCCACCTCATCATTTAATTTAGTAATGGACGCAAGACGTTCATGACAAACATTAATATCAAAAATCCTTGCATCTATTACAAATAACAACATGCTCTATACAAGAACTAGATTTATTAGCTTCCTCTAGCTTAGCATTTAAATCATCATTTAAACTCTTTAAACTAGATATAGTTTCATGGCAAGTAGATATCTCAGAAGACAACACTTCATTTCTTTTAAGTTCTAAGGCAAGAGACTTTTGAACACTAACAAATTTGTCATGTTCCTCATACAAAATGTCCTCTTGCCTCTCTAGCAGTCTATCTTTTTTATTTAAAGCATCAATATAATCTACTTTTGCTCTATCTGAACCCTTAAATAAATCAGTATAATCTACTTCATCATCACTATAATCATCATCGCTAGAAGTAGTATACTTAGAGGTATTTCGAACACTTACCTTTTTTTCCTTGGCCATGAGACACGTATGGTGTTCGTTAGGGAAGAGTGAAGACTTGTCGAAGGCTGAGGCAGCCAGTCCCTCATCGTCAGAGTCAGATGAAGAGCAGTCAGAGTCCCACTCCTTTCCAAGGTGTGCCTCGCCCTTCGCCTTCTTGTAGTTCTTTTTCTTTTCACTCTTGCCGTGTCTTTCTTGTGCCTGGTCATTCTCATTATCGGAACATTGAGCAATAAAGTGACTAGTCTTACCGCATTTGAAGCAGGAGCGCTTTCCCCTTGTTCTGTTCTTGTTGGCGTACTCCTTGCGTCCTTTAAGTGCGGTCTTGAAGCACTTGATGATAAGCGCCATCTCATCCTCGTTGAGGCCAGCAGCCTCCACTTGTGCCACCCTGCTTGGAAGCGCCTCCCTGCTGCTAGTAGCCTTAAGAGCCACAGGTTGAGGCTCGTAGATGGGTAGTGGACCGTTTAGTGCATCGTCCACATATCGAGCCTCCTTCACCATCATGCGCCCGCTCACAAACTTCCCAAGAATCTCCTCGGGCATCATCTTGGTGTACCTGGGATTCTCACGAATAAGGTTGACAAGATGGGGGTCAATTACGGTAAATGACCTTAGCATTAGTCGGACGACGTCGTGGTCCGTCCATCTTGTGCTTCCATAGCTCCTAATCTTGTTGACTAGGGTCTTGAGCCTGTTGTATGTTTGAGTTGGCTCCTCTCCCCTGATCATGGCAAACCTCCCTAGCTCGCCTTCCACCAGTTCCATCTTGGTGATCATAGTGGCATCATTTCCCTCATGTGAGATCTTGAGGGTATCCCAGATTTGCTTGGCGTTGTCCAAGCCGCTAACCTTGTTATATTCATCCCTGCACATAGATGCTAGCAAAACAGTGGTAGCTTGTGCATTATTATGAATTTGTTCATTAATCATCATAGGATTATCCGTACTATCAAATGCATTCCATTCTCCACGATTTCCCAAATGCTAGGATAAAGAGAAAATAGATGACTACACATTTTATGACTCCAAAATGAGTAATCCTCTCCATCAAAGTGTGAGGGGGTTTCCAAGAGGAATAGAAAGTAAATGGGCATTTGAATTGTACAAAATGCGGGAATAATCAAAGGAATAGTTTTGATTAACCGTCTTTTTCTTTGACGAAGAAACGTCATCGTCGTCGTCTCTTGGTGAAGAAGAGGATTCATCGCTGTCGTAGTAGACGATCTTCTTGATGCGCCTCTTCTTCTTCCCGTCCTTCTTCTTATGACTCGAGCCAGAGTCAGTGGGCTTGTCGTCCCTTAGCTCGTTGAAGAGGGACTCCTTCTCCTTGTCGTTGACCACCATCCCCTTTCCCTTAGGATCCATCTCTTCGGGCGATTAGTCCCTTACGTGAAGAGAACGGCTCCGATACCAATTGAGAGCACCTAGAGGGGGGGGGGGTGAATAGGTGATCCTGTAAAATTCAACACTAAATTCCAACAACCTTGATTATAAAAATATTAGTGCGGGTTAATCAAGTCAATGAGACAAGCTCTTGCGAACACAAACAATCAAAGAAGGAAAAATCACAAGAGACGCGATTTTATCCCGTGGTCCGGCCAAGTAACACTTGCCTACTTCCACATTGTGGCGTCCCAATGGACGAGGGTTGCACTCAACCCCTTTCAAGCGATCCAATGATCAACTTGAATACCACGACTTTTCTTCCTTATATCTTTTCCTGTTTGCGAGGAATCTCCACAAGTTGGAGCCTCTCGCCCTTACAAGATTGATCACAAAGAACACATAAGAGTAAGGTTGGGAAGAGCAACACACACAAGACTCAAAAACGCAGCACACCAACGCACACAAGTGAAGACTTGAGCTCAAATGACACACATGGAGTTTTTGACTCGAATGGAGCTCAAATCTCTAACACAACAAAGCGAATGCGCGGGAGCAGAGTCTGCCTTAGAATGATTAGTGAAAGCTTGGGTTTACTCCTCCATGCGCCTAGGGGTCCCTTTTATAGCCCCAAGGTAGCTAGGAGCCGTTGGAGGCCAACAAGGAAGGCTATCCTTGCCTTCTGTCGGGTGGCACATCAGACAGTCGGTGCGCCACCTGACAGTCACTGTAGATGGTCCGGTGCCGATCTCCTTCCTATTCTGGCGCAGACGACCATTGCAGAGCCGTGGCAGTTGGCGCACCGGATAGTCCGGTGCCCCCTGCCGACCGTTGGCGCGGGCCACGCGTCGCCCGTGGATTGCACGGCCGACCGTTGCGCTGGCGACCGTTGGCTCACCGGACAGTCTGGTGCACCACCAGACAGTCCGTTGAATTATAGCCGTACGCTGCCGATTTTTCCCAAGAGTGGCCTGTTCATCGGAGGCTGGCCTGGCGTACCGGACACTGTCCGGTGCACCACCGGACAGTCCGGTGTGCTAGACCGAGCTGGACTTTGGCTGCACGAAGCCAAGTCATTTGCAATTCTTTTCTTCTCTTCTTTTATCTGTTTCTAGCACTTAGACAATATATGTTAGTACACAAAACAATGTACTAAGTCTAGAAATGTACCTTGTTACATGATTTGCACTTCTTGCTTGTTTGGCACATAATTAACTCACTTAGTATGTGTTGGACACTTAATCACCAAAACATTATAGAAATGGCCCAAGGGCACATTTCCCTTTCAATGGCGTGGCGAGGCGAGGCAGGTAGGCAGGCAGGGAGCGGATGTGGTGTGGTTGTGTTAATTTTTAGCACTCATTAACCGCGGGAGTTTCAACTCCGGGTTCAACGTTTCAGATACCCGTCTCTTGATCAGCCGCATGCGAGACCCTTCTCCTTCAGCTTCCCTTCCGCGATAAGGATAAAAGGGGGAGAACTCCTGTCGCTTGGTACATGAGCGGAACCATTTCAGAATCACTGTCCAGCCGCAAGTGTGGGTATTTCCATCTCGTAACTCTGCGCGCACAGAGGAGCGAGAGGGCAGGCGCCTCCGAAGCCCTTGCCGTTTGAGACCTTACACGGGGGATTGGCAATTAGGTTTTTAGGGAGCGTCTACGCGACTGCCCGAACTTCCGTCGTTGTCTTCATCACTGGTAAACATCTTCTTCTTCCTGGCGTCTCCATCACGTATGGAATGACAAGAGAAGTTGGACAAGGATCTGGATCCTCGGAGCATATGGCAGGGTATGATCAGTACAACTCTTTACTGTTTTACGTTCTCCAGATTGTATATGTTTCATACGTTCATCTCTACTGTTTTGTATATAGCCATGAATTTATCCAATATGTTCTGTCATATCACACCATGATATTTCTAATGCCTGTTCATGCTAGTAATATACCATATCTGTTTGTTTTAATTTTACAGTCATGCTGTTTATGTTGCTGTCTATTTATATTTAGTTGTTCTGTCATGATGCATGTACCATGTTTATATGCTTATTATATTTATATGATTCATATGTTTTATGTTCTCATGTTCCATATTGTTATGGATATATTTGACATCATGATGTCTATGATTAATCATCTTTTATATGTCATCACCATAATGTTAATTTATGGAATTAAAATGATATGGAAAATGCCTATATTTATAACAGACAGGAGCTTGAAGAAGACTGGGCAATGCTTGATTGCTGCTCGGATGGGAGGAAGGGTGCTGACTCCATGGGGAAGAAAGCAAGGGGAGCTCGGACCTGAGGGAGCTGCGGGCTGCTGCTACACACGACTTGGGGAGGGAGAGGAGCAGAGGCACTGGTATAAATGGCGTGGGCGAGATCCATACATTGGTGGGCGTCGGCGACTGCCTGGCAGAGCGGGGTTTCCTTAGGGGCGAAGCATTGAACACGTGACAGACGTGTATTGAGATCTTTTCAAACGGGCAAAACTAGTGCTAGACTTGCTCCATCGGCCAAGATCACTATGGGTGATCTATTCCTTGTCCTAGACTCTACATATCTTGTATAGGGATTAAGGTGATTCGTGCATTGGTTAGCAATATAATGACCCCCCAAAAACAGGTTTGTCGCTGCTCCTGAAACTAGCAGAAACTGAGTTTCAAATCATGCAAATAGAATTGGATCGATGCCAACTTTTGGGATGACGTGCCCGAAATAATTAATAACAACTTTTATATTTTTTCGAACTTGAGTTGCTTAACAAAAATTAGAGAATGTGAGATATCTATCCGATCAACATCAATTTCAGACAGAAAAGTTGAAGTCTTGAATTTCAGATTTTTGATCCAACACGGGGCACTATTTGGGACACTTTGATATTGAATCAAGGATCGACTTAAATATAACATTTGTTGTATATCACAGGTTCTACAACTTTGATTAAATTCAAACCTCATATCTTGTTTAGAAACTTAAATTCTACTTTGGTCAAAGTAGTATCATTATAAAGCTCAAAACGGGTGTTTTAGGCCAAAAGAGACATTTTCTTGACATTTTCTCAACATGAACATTCAATAACTTTTGTTGTAGAGTTCGTATAGAGTTGTTTGGGCAAGATGGCAAGACTTGGCTAACTTTTTAAATCGCTTTTATTTAACGGAGCAGTTTCAAGTAGGCATAGGATTCATCGCTGCATGTGACAATTTGAGTCCGAACTTTGAGAAATCTTTAGAATACTCTTGATAGATGAATAATAAGATGAAATAGAGATAATGATCCTTATGTACATGCTTGCGTTGGTCCAAACTTGTTGCTTAACTATAATATCCAAATTCTTGCTGAATAAAAGAAAGGGTTATAAAATTATATTTGGTGGATGTTCTTGTTTAGCACAAATAAAACCATCAAGTTCAAGTGATTAATTTAACTAATAAGTAATAAAATGAAATAAATTAAAAATTCTGCATCATGTTGGATTTTATTTTATGTGTTACATTTGATTGAAAATTGAGAATCATGCTGGATTTTATTTTAGCCAATCCAACCCTCCACCGTGGCGCCAACACACAAGACCCGCCAACCAGCCACACCGCTAGATCTCCACACACCCCAATGCTTGTAGCATCCCGTTGACACGTGGGGCCCTTTGTCTAGAAGCTATTTTCCTAATCCGCATTTATATCAAAATCCGTGCGATATCCGCAGCGACGATTGCGGATCCTTGGGCACCGATCCCAAGTGTCGTGGCAATATAAGGTCGCCCTTACCCGAGCTCTTTTACCCTAACCGAGAGCAGAGTTTTCTTGTTACCCTTAGAGCTGGGTCGTCACCGAGAGTTGGCCGCAAACAACCGGGAATAGGAGCCGCCTCTGCCACCGACCGACGGTTGTGCTGCCGTAACAAGCCAGTGAATTGTCGGGGAGCCTCGTGAGGTCTAGTTGATGGTACTGTGGAAGTTCCATGCGGAGCCAATGCCTGGGAGTCTGCAATTTTCCTCACCGGAGAGCGTGCTAATGACGCAAAGCTATCGTATCACGTGAACTGAACCACTATCTGTTGGGGGTCTTCTTCTCTGCCGAAGGTCCTCAAGACGAAGATAATGTCTGTAAATGACAAGATCGAATGTCGAAGCTACAACGAACATGTGTGGAAAAGTCGAAGGTGAACAACTTCGGCTTAAGGTGACAACGAAGGTCAATCATAATGTTGAGTCAAAGAGGAAAAGATTAGTTAATCCCTGTTGTTTTGTATTATGATCATATCTATACTACTTATTAAGGCAGTAAGGGGTAGGCTGCCATTCCGTGTTCTGCCATTCCCATTCCTGTTCTGCATTTCCGATTCTCCCTCCCCGTTTCCTTTCTCATTCTCCCCTCCCCCACAAAGCTCATTCCCATTCCCATTCTCATTCTCCCCTCCCCCACAAAGCTCATTCTCATTCCCACGTACATCCCACGCCTAGCTAAAATTAAAATAAAAACCAGACCCAAGGGGATTCGAACCCGCGACCTCTCAAGCAAATGTGCTCGTAGCTACCACTACACCACATGTGTGTTTATGTCTACATCTATTATAGTAAAAACATATACTACATCTCCCCCGAAGCCCACCTCCTACCCTTTCACAATGTGTAGTAGTAGATAAGTATCACCAAGTTTATTAAATTATATTTTTGGATTGAGAGAGTAGTATTTAAAGAAGAGCCTTGCATGCAATTTCTTTTGTTTGAATAATGTTTTCAACTTAGATTTTTTTTGCATGTGTGACATTTATTCTCCGTAATATTTTTCCATGGATCTGACTTATGAGTCATTTTCATAAACCAATGCCAAAGATGAATCCATGTTTCTTACATGGAAACCCCGAACAAACACCACTAGCACGAGGCGCTCACGTTGGCGTCGCTCATCGACGACGAGAAGAAGCTTGACGACTGCCAGTTCGACCTCTGAAAGCAATTCTACGTGGCCCATGCGCCGCTATGTACGGCAAGCTCCGGCGTAGCTGCCGCTTGGACGCGGTCCAGAGCGGCTGCACCGCGCTGTCCATCGTCAAACAGGGGACCTCATGATCGTCGCCAATGCCGACATCTCTCAGGTTGTTTTGGGCATCGCAACCGACGACTGCGCCATCATGCCGTCCAACTCATCATCCACCTGAAGCCTAACCTGCCACGTAAGTCGCTACTGACCGGCCATGAATTCTTGTGCGCTGGGATGACAGCCATTGTTGCTGTTGTGTGAGTGTCCTCGAACAAGATGTATGTAGAGGAGTAGCACATCCAGTGGTGCAACGACTAGATGTACTACCTCGCTGATGAGCCCGGGGTGCACTTCATTTGTCAGCCCAGCCAAGAGTCATCGGTACTCACCATGTCGCGCATGTTCAACAACTAATATATCAAGGATTGTGGCGTCATCTCGGCGCTGGAGGTGACGCAGAGGAGGACTGACAACAATGACCACTCGCCATCGTCGGGGTAGATTTTGTGCCAGTCTGTCTTTAATTCTCTTCGCAAACACACACTTGCCTTTTTGTTTAAGCAAGCGTGTATGGTGGTGCGTGCCTGATGACTAACGATGTACAACGGAACTTCTACCGGCAGGTGTGGCACATGCTCTCCAATGATGAGACCATGCAAATCATGATACATATCGAAGTCTGTATGATACTGATGGTTGCAATGTAGTAGTGAAACAACTAAATTAAAATAACAAAATTTATGTATGGCTAGGATCACAAATGGATTATGAAACATTTTCTTATAACAATATAAGACACATTTTGTATATAAGTTATCATGGTATTATATGTTCCCGTTGCAACGCACGGGTACTCACCTAGTGTACATGTTAAGGCCATAAATGTATTTATACTCGGGCTACGTGTCGTGCCTATAAATAGATGAACAGTTGTTGGGGACTTGTTCTCAAGTGCTAAGAATTAAGAACAAGGCAACACAAGAAATGTTAGGTGTTAAGGTCCTTCGTCCTCCAAAACAATACATCCCTTCGGGATATAAAGCATCTCGGACGAAGGTTACGAAGGACATACCTTCGTAAGCTTAACAACGAAGAATGAAGTATTTGCATAAATTATGGAATATGGAATAAACATTTGAATATTGTCATAGAATTATTTATACTTGTATTAATGAATATAAATGACTTCGAATTACAAATGTACCTTCAGTCCTGTGGAAGGCAAAAGTACAAGCGTGATGCGAAAGCAAATGACAGGTTCACGTGAATAGTACAGAGGTACTGTTCATCTATTTATAGGCACAGGTCGTAGCCTGTGACAAATTACAATTATGCCCCTTGCGAGAGTTTATAGCATTGACTCAGACCCATATGTGTAAAAAGGTCATTCTATCTCTATGTCGGTTCAAAACGCCGAAGCTCCATGAAAAGGGACCTTCGGCCATCTCTTGGAGACGTCTTCAGCCGAAGCTGCTTCTTCGTGTGAGACCTTCGGCGCACCGAAGCACGACCCCAACAGTAGCCCCTTTCGCGGTGCTAGATCGTTCTTCGTAACGAGCTTGACCCGTGAAAAAAGCCTCTTCAGCTTCGGGAAGCCGAAGGTCCAAAAAACACCTTCCCTGAGCTCGTTGCGGAGAAGCGATCCGACTTCCGAGCGCGTGTCGGTCCCACCTTGCAGAGTTACTGTTTGATCCTTGCGGTCCACTGCGCAGCGGGTACGAGTTACTGCGCGCCTGGTGTAACAATTCCGCCGCTTCGCGTTCTTACCTGCAGCACTATATAAACTGACAAGTAGTTGTGAAGTTACTACAGCATTCATTGCTATTTGCACTGTTTTGCTGCCGAAATTTTTCATCATAGCCGAAGCTTAAGTCCCAAAATCGAACGAAGGTGCTTCTCAACGTCCGCTTCGTCAAAAAGAAGAGCTTCGGAGAGAAGAAAAAAGTAAAAAGTTTCTGACTTCCCAAACTTAAAATCAAATGGCGAGAATTCGATCTACTGCCAAAGTTGTACGTGAGGGAGACGAAGCCGAAGGTTCAAACACTGTGCCCATCTCCGAAGCGATGCAGCGCTCCGGTCTAGTGACTGCGGAAGAGAGGCCTGGTGCCGAAGCAAACCCGACAACAGCCGAAGAAGAAAACATTGACGGGACTGACTCCGGAGATGACTACCACATGGCTACACCCAGCAAGCCCAGTCACCTGGATTTTGGAAAATCAACTGTTTCAAAGGCTGACCTTGCGAAGATGGTAAAAGCAGGTTTTTTCAAAGAGGATCAGAAGAAGCTACTTCGCTTCGGAGGAGAGGAGACTACCCCGAAGCCAGAGAAGGATGAGATTGTAATTTTCAAAAGCTTTTTAAAAGCTGGGCTGAGATTTCCTCTCCATGGAATTATTGGAGATGTGTTGCAAAAGTTTGGCATTTATTTTCACCAATTGACTCCTAACGCCATCGTTAGACTCAATGTTTATATCTGGGCCCTCCGAAGCCAAGCTGTGGAACCGTTTGCCGACAGCTTCTGCCGAGCCCATGAATTACATTACCAAACAAAGGCCAGAACTGACGGACTACATGATAATTTCGGCTGTTACAATTTTGCCTACCGGAAGACAACAAAGTGTCCTGTCATCAGCTACCGAAGCAAATGGCCAGCAGGCTGGAAGTCTGAGTGGTTCTACGTAAAAGTTGACGAAGACAGAGAAAAATTGGTACAAAGCCCTCTGGAATTAATCTTCGGAGAGACGAGGCCACACTGCCACATCGGCGATTTAAAGGGTCCTACCTGGGCCGCTCTGGGTGAATTCGAAATTATTTCAGAACATATTGGCACCAGGGATCTAGTTCAGGAATTTTTGGCTTTCAGAGTTTTCCCTACTTTAAAAGAGTGGGAGATGCCGAAGCTGGAGGGAGAGAAGAAGGAGGGGGAGCTTGTTCGTCTGCCTTATCACTTTAAATTCAAGAAGTACTTTAAGAAACCCTGCAAAGAGTGGTTAGACACAGTTGAGACAATGTGCAATGAAATCTTGGGGAATTACTCCAAAAAGGAGGATCAATTAATGACAGCAGCCTTCGGCACCCGACCGAAGCGAAGGCTGAACCGAGTATTCGATGCCCTGGGCTTCGAGTATCCAGACTATGAACAGTTGAACAAGGGTGCCGGAGGCCACAAAAGAAAAAGAGTGGCTGAAATTCTGACCAAGGATGAAGAGCAACCAGCAGCAGAGAAGAAAATTCCGAAGAAAAGGAAAATATCAACTCCGAAACGGAAAATATCCGAAGAAGAGAGAACCCCCACACCGCCTTCTACTAGCGACATAGAAGAAATTTTAAAGGTAATGACTGAACCCATGCCTACGAAGCTAAGTCCACTAGGGCTCCAACTGACGAAGCTTTTTCGAAAGGTGGACGAGCCGGATCAGACGAAGACAAGCAAACCCAAGCGGCAAAGAATCATTGCGGTAACTGAAGTTATCGATAAGACGCCGCCAAAGGCGTCAATCCAAAAAACAGCAGCTGCCGAAGGTGCAGCAATCGTTGAAGGCGTAGCTTCGGAGGTCGCGGCTACCGAAACCGCTACAGCCGAAGATACAAACTTAGAAACCACGATTAAGAATATCAACAAGATTTTGGAAGACATGGCCGCGGAAGAAACTGGTGCTACTACTGAAAAAACCATGGCCACAGTGCCTGAAAAAGGAAAAGAAATAGCCGAAGACCCTTCGGATGACGAAGCATACACTTTCCAGAACTTAGTTGGGCAAAAACTGACGAAGGAGGAAATAGAAGAACTTAAAGACTACGCCAAGTCTTGCGGGTACAAGTCAGGTGCCCTCCTATTTGGGGGTGTAGATGATGAACAACTGGGCTGCATCCGGGACTCAGCTGGGGCTAAGGTCATCGGTACTTTATCAAAGAGTATCGGTTTTCCGAAGCTGGAGTCAGACATCAGCCGCTACCGACGGCAACATGTCGTTGGTAGTTTATTTTATTCCAACTTCAAGGTGAATGACTTGTTTCTTAACCTTTATTGCTTCTAATAAAAACATGACTGACGAAGGTTTTATTTGTATAGAGTATGTTGTTGAGCAAAGCCTTGCAAATGCAGCAAGATCTTGAAGATAAAAAGCATGAAATTATAATCGGAAATTTGGAAAACAAAATAAAAGAGCAATCAGATGCTTTTGAGAAAAAGAACTTTGAGCTCCAGGCAGCCGAAGGCTTACTGGCGGAAGCTGAAGCAAAAATATCAGAACTAAACTCGAAGCTTCTCCGCCAGTCCGAGCAGTTTGAACGAGAAAAACAAGATCTCAATGAAAAACTTGAAGCCGAAGCTCAGCAGAACTCAGATTTGAGAAAACTACTGACAAATCTTCAAGAGAAATGCTTGGAGTTTAGCAACAAGTGCATTCAACGATTAAGAAAGATTTTTTACTCGGTTGGAGCTAGCAGCGAAAAATTTACCCCCTCGGCTGAAGATCTACCAAAAACCTTTGAACACATTGAGGGGGAGATTGACGAGCTCGACGAAGTCATAGCTGGGCATGGTGACTTCTGTGCCTGGGTGGCTTCTCGAGGGACCGCTGCCGCATTTCTGAAGGCCGGCTGCGAACACGGAAAAATTGTCAACAGGCCCAACTTCACCTTATCTCCATCAATCCTGGATGATATGCCTGACCTCGCCCGAAGCATCTCCAATAGATTCATAAAAATGATATGGACAAAAGGCGGGCGGGAGAAAGCTGGAGACGAAGCACGAAGTCATCTTGAACCAGTAAGAAATGATACTTCGGAGTTACCTCTTCCTTTGGTCTTGATTTTTACTCATAATCTCTTAATTTATGTAGGATGACGAAGGTGAAGATGATGCCTAAATTATGTCGTCGAAGCTGAAACTTAATGAAGATCAGTAGAAGTGTACTGTAGAAAAACTCAGGATATTCTTGTAAATACAACTAGACTATCTTCAAGGAACTTTGTACATACCTTGTAATATATTCTTACCCTTTGCTTGAGTCGCTTTGATGTGGACGAAATCAGTATTTTGAGCCGAAGGCGAAAAAACACCTTCCCTTCTTTTCGTACACAACGAAGCCTAAAAGGTCGCTTCCTCTTTTTGCCGAAGCTTTGCTTTTTTGTACGTGACAAGACATAAAAGACTTCTTCTCTTTTCTGCCGAAGCTTTCTCTTTTACACAACGATTCATAAAAAACCAGTTCTTCCCTATACTGAAACTTTTCTTTGTGCCAAAGCAACGAAACTTTTTACTTTCGCACACAACATAGCGTAACAAGTCATAAAAAGGCACTTCTCTGAAGCTTTTTTGCCGAAGCAGCCACTTGGGAACAAAATGCTATGAATGAATGCTTATGCATGCAAATGTTATGATGCAATGTAATGCACGAATGAATGTCCGAATCATATGTCCGAAGTCATATTGTCAGCCATTACTTGGAAACAACCACATATTAGCTCTGCATTCCCTTAGGAACGACTTTGGAGCTTCCCTGCCTCTTACTTAGGCAATATCAGCGTTGACTTTTCGCTGTAAGCTCTGCATCCCCTTAGGGACGTCTTTGGAGCTTCTTCGTCTTTTACTTAGACGGTATAAGCTCTGCATTCCCTTGGGAACGACTTTGGAGCTTCTTCGCCTTTTACTTTCGGCGGAATCAGCGTTGACTTTTCGCTGTAAGCTCTGCATCCCCTTAGGGACGTCTTTGGAGCTTCTTCTCTTTTTCAGTTTCGGCACTCGATGGTGCGCTCTCAGCTTTTACATGTACATCTTTGGGGGATTTTGCTCTTATAAAACTAAAAAGAAAAATTACATGTGATGGCCCCATTAAAAACCTTTCTCCCCCTTTAGAAAGGAAAAGGGTGCCATGAAAAAGAAAAGAAAAGTCAAAATTACATCGAGTTATACATAAAATCGCCGAAGCTCATCCGCATTCCAAGATCTTGGAATCTCATTGCCATCCATGTCCTTCAGTCTGTACGAACCAGGCCTTGACGAAGATGCTACTAAGAAAGGCCCTTCCCATTTCAGTTGCAATTTGCCCACTGTATCCGGATTGGCCACTCTCCGAAGCACCAAGTGTCCTGGCTCAATATTTTTTAGCCGGACCTTTCTATCTCGCCATTTAACCGTTTCAGCCTGGTACTTATTGATATTCTCCACGGCCTGAAGCCTGATCCCTTCTAGGGCATCTTTTTCCACGAGACAAGTATCTTCGGGACCTGATTCTGCCGAAGCTACCACTCTTATTGATCCGGCTTTGGCTTCTTCCGGGGTTATTGCTTCGTCACCAAATAACAACTTAAATGGGGTGAAGCCTGTAGATCTTGATGTTGTTGTGTTATGGCTCCATACCACCTTGGTAAGCTGATCTGGCCACTTTCCCCTTGGTTGATTGAAGATTAGCTTCATTATTCCTGTCATTATGATGCCGTTGGCCCTTTCAACAAGCCCATTTGACTCCGGGTGCCTGACTGATGCAAAGTGGATCTTCGTGCCAATTTGATCACAAAAATTCCTGAATTCTTCGGAGTCAAATTGTGTTCCGTTATCTACAGTTATAGCCTTCGGCACTCCGAAGCGACAGACAATATTCTGCCAGAAAAATTTTTGGACAGTGGCCGAAGTTATTGTAGCTAATGGCTTCGCCTCAATCCACTTGGAAAAATATTCCACAGCAACTACAACATATTTCAAATTGCCCTGAGCCGGTGGTAATGGGCCCAGCAGATCGAGGCCCCACCTTTGCAATGGCCAGATGGGTTGTATTAGCTGTGTCAAAGACGAAGGTTGTTTTTGATCTCTTGCACATTTCTGACAACCTTCGCACCTTTGAACTAACTCAGCTGCATCCGAAGCTGCCTTCGGCCAATAAAATCCTTGACGGAACACTTTTCCAAGTAACGGCCTGGATCCGATGTGGGATCCACAAAGGCCTGCATGTATCTCCTTCATCAATTCTATACCTTCGGCTCTAGACAAGCACTTGAGCAGCGGGGCACAAACTCCATGCTTGTATAACTCCCCTTCTATAATGATATACGGACGAGCTCTTGCCTCTATTCTTTTATTATAAGCTTCGTCATCTGATAGGAAGTTGCCCTGAAGGTAAGAAATTATTTCAGTTCTCCAATCTTCACTGTACACAGGGGAAATAGTAAGAACTGCTCTTTCAAGTAACTCCACCGAAGGTGCCTTTATTGTTTCAAAGAATACATCCGAAGGTAGCGGCAGCCCCTGTGCTGCAGACCTGGCTAACAAATCAGCATGTTCATTTTGCCCTCGAGGGATACTCTTAACAGAGAATCCTTCGAAGGAAGCTTCGATCCTTCGGACTGTGTCTAGGTATTTTTCAAGCTTCGGGTCTTTAGCTTTGCAACTTTTGTCAATATGACCCGAAACAATCTGAGAATCAGTTTTAAGGATCGCCCTCCTGATCCCCATGGCCTTTAGTTTCCGAAGACCCAGGAGCAAGGCTTCGTACTCAGCAATATTATTTGTGCAGCTGAAATCCAGTCTTGCTGCGTAGCAAGTTTTGACCTTGGACGGTGAAACCAAAACAGCAGCTGCTCCTGCTCCGAAGGTTCCCCAGGAGCCATCACAAAACACTGTCCATGCTTCGGCATCTTTATTCGCTTCTTCGCCCTGAGCCCCTGGCGTCCAGTCGGCAATAAAATCTGCCAATGCTTGAGACTGGATCGAGGATCTGTGCACATAATCAATGTAAAATTCATTAAGCTCCGCAGCCCATTTTCCAATTCGGCCAGTAGCTTCTTTATTTCTTATGATATCTTTCAACGGCTGCGAAGAAGGAACAATAATATTATATGCCTGAAAATAATGCCGAAGCTTCCTGGATGCCATTAGGACGGCATACAACACCTTCTCCAGTTCTGTATAATTTTTCTTTGAGACACTAAGGACCTCAGATACAAAATATATTGGGACCTGCTTCTTGATTTGTCCATCAAACTTCTCCTGCACAAGTGCCGCACTTACTGCTGAGTGCGAAGCTGCCACATACAACAACAGAGGAGCCCCTGGCATTGGTGGAGTTAATGTTGTTAGATCTATCAGGTATTGCTTGAGTTCTTCGAAAGCTTTTTGTTGAGCTGGGCCCCATTGAAAGACTTCAGCTGACTTTAGGACCTCGAAGAAGGGTAGATTTCTTTCCGCTGATCTGGATATAAATCTGTTAAGAGATGCCAGTCTTCCTGTCAATCTTTGGGCCCCCTTTCTTGTAGTTGGTGGCTCCATTCGAAGTATAGCTTCGATTTTATTTGGATTAGCTTCAATTCCCTTTGTTGAAACCAAGCATCCAAGGAACTTACCCTTCTTTACTCCGAAGACACATTTTTCTGGATTCAGCTTCAGACCAACTTGTCTGAAGCTAGCGAAGGTCTCCTGCAGATCAGCAATATGGTCTTCTTGCTTCGTGCTTTTCACAATAATGTCATCAACATAGGTCAACACATTTCTGCCTATCTGAGATTGGAGAACCTTCGCAGTCATCCTGCTGAAGCTCCCTCCTGCATTCTTAAGCCCCTCAGGCATCCGAAGATAGCAATATGTACCACTTGGGGTTATGAAACTAGTCTTCGGCTCATCCTCCTTTTTCATCCAGATTTGATGATAGCCTGAGTAACAATCCAGGAGACTCATGAGCTCCGAAGAAGCTGCTGCATCAACTAAAGAGTCTATCCGTGGCAGCGGGAACTCATCCTTCGGACAAGCCTTGTTGAGATCTGTGAAATCAATACACATTCTCCACTTTCCATTGGCCTTCTTCACCATAACAGTGTTAGCTAGCCATTCTGGATACTTCACTTCTCTGATAACTCCTGCACTTAGGAGTCTTTTTACTTCGTTGCGAGCCCCTTCGGCCTTGTCATCAGACATTTTCCGAAGCCTCTGCTTGCGGGGTCTGAAGGATGGGTCAACATTGAGCGAATGTTCAATAACATCCCGATTCACTCCACAAAGATCATTGGCTGACCATGCAAAAACATCTTTATTGTTGAATAAAAACCTTATCAAGGTTTTCTCTTGATCTTCAGATAATTGCGAGCCCAATAGCACCTTCTGCTCTGCTATATCCTCACACAGCAGCATGGGCTTCGGCTGATCAGCCGAAGCTGCTTTTTCCCTCCTGAACTTATACTGTTCACAAGCTTCAACTCCATCTATATTATGGATTGCCTTGGAATCAGTCCAGCTTCCTTCGGCCCTTCTGGCAGCTTCCTGACTCCCATGAATAGCAATAGGCCCTTGGTCCGAAGGTATCTTCATGCAGAGATAAGCTGGGTGAAGAATTGCTTCAAAAGCATTTAGAGTACCACGACCAATGATGGCGTTGTAGGGGTATTCCATGTCAACAATATCAAACACAATTTGCTCAGTCCTTGTGTTATTAACAAATCCGAAGGTTACCGGCATGGTAATCTTCCCGAGTGCCACAATCTGCCGCCCTCCGAATCCACAAAGAGGGTGCGTAGCATCATGAATCTTGTCTTCAGGCTCTTGCATCTGTCTGAAGGCTTTGGCAAATATGATGTCAGCTGCACTGCCTGTGTCAACTAGGACATTATGAACCAGAAACCCTTTGATCACACAAGAAATGACCATAGCATCATTGTGAGGATAGTCCTTGAGCTGAAGATCTTCCTGAGAGAAGGTAATTGGAATGTGAGACCATTTTGACTTAATGAAGGGTCCCTGCACTCCAACATGCTGCACCCTTCTCTGAGCCTCCTTCTTCTGCTTTTTGTTAGCTGGCTCTGAGCAAGAACCGCCTGTTATCGGGAGCACCAGCTTCGAAGCCGAAGCAGCTCCAGCTTGAGTGTTGAACGAAGCCATCAGCTCAGAAAGGTGGAAGTGAGTTGACCGGAGGTGGGCGCCAATGTTGGGGACTTGTTCTCAAGTGCTAAGAATTAAGAACAAGGCAACACAAGAAATGTTAGGTGTTAAGGTCCTTCGTCCTCCAAAACAATACATCCCTTCGGGATATAAAGCATCTCGGACGAAGGTTACGAAGGACATACCTTCGTAAGCTTAACAACGAAGAATGAAGTATTTGCATAAATTATGGAATATGGAATAAACATTTGAATATTGTCATAGAATTATTTATACTTGTATTAATGAATATAAATGACTTCGAATTACAAATGTACCTTCAGTCCTGTGGAAGGCAAAAGTACAAGCGTGATGCGAAAGCAAATGACAGGTTCACGTGAATAGTACAGAGGTACTGTTCATCTATTTATAGGCACAGGTCGTAGCCTGTGACAAATTACAATTATGCCCCTTGCGAGAGTTTATAGCATTGACTCAGACCCATATGTGTAAAAAGGTCATTCTATCTCTATGTCGGTTCAAAACGCCGAAGCTCCATGAAAAGGGACCTTCGGCCATCTCTTGGAGACGTCTTCAGCCGAAGCTGCTTCTTCGTGTGAGACCTTCGGCGCACCGAAGCACGACCCCAACAACAGTACCCCTGTAC
Source organism: Zea mays (assembly GCF_902167145.1). NCBI lineage: Eukaryota > Viridiplantae > Streptophyta > Magnoliopsida > Poales > Poaceae > Zea > Zea mays. Next base: position 124,280,492 of record NC_050096.1, on the reverse strand, counting down.
TGTTCACACTGACTGTAATCGCTCTCGCTTTATCACCTTCAAACAAACCGAAGGTATCAATGTAATATAAATTTTGATAATGTTGATACGTTTATTATGGAATAAATATGCAAATAGACATCACATCTCGTGTGTATAAGTCCTCATTTTTATAAATGATGAAGATGTGTTCTTCATGACCTTCGTTTGAAGATCATTATATCTGAAAGGAGATAATGCTTCGAAGGACGAAGGTCCTTAACATTTAACAACTATGTTGCCTTGTTCTTGATTCAAAGTATTTGAGAACAAGTGGCCAACATTGGCGCCCACCGTGGGTGAACTCACTTCCACGACCACGATAATGGCTCCACAAGGTGATCAAGCCGCATCACCTTCAGCCACGAAGCTAGTGTTCCCAATCACATGCGGTTCAAGCTCCAAACCAGCCTATAAGAAGCAGAAGAAGGAAGCACAAAGAAGGGTACAACATGTCAGAGTGCAAGGACCCTTCATCAAGTCCAAATGGTCTCATGTACCAATCACATTTTCCCAAGAAGACCTTCAGCTTAAGGATTACCCTCACAATGATGCCATGGTCATATCATGTGTTATCAAAGGGTTTTTGGTTCACAATGTCCTCGTAGACACGGGTAGTGCAGCATACATTATCTTCGCAAAAGCCTTCAGACAAATGCAAGAATAGAATGACAAAATACATGATGCAACACACCCCCTGTGTAGCTTCGGAGAATCAACCAAAGTCTATGCTTTTATGCGAAGACATGGCTGAACAGAAGATGTTGTTTGGGTCCCAATTATTTGAGGAACAAGAAAAAGCTCTATTAAAATTATTGTTCAATAACAAGGATTTATTTGCTTGGTCAGCCAATGATCTTTGCAGTGTAAATAGAGATGTCATTGAGCACTCTCTCAATGTAGACCCAACTGTAAGATCGAGGAAGCAGAAGCTTTGGAAGATGTCAGATGATAAAGTTGAAGGTGCAAGAAACGAAGTTAAAAGGCTCCTTAGTGCCGGGGTGATCAGAGAAGTAACATATCCAGAATGACTGGCCAACACTGTAATGGTAAAGGAAGCCAATGGAAAGTGGAGGATGTGTATTGATTTCACATATCTCAACAAGGTGTGTCCGAAGGATGAATTCCCCTTGCCAAGAATAAACTCTCTCATAGATGCGGCAACCACTTTGGAGCTCATGAGCCTGCTGGAATGCTACTCAGGTTATCATCAAATCTGGATGAAGAAGTAAGATGAGTCCAAAACAAGCTTCATAGCCCCTACTGAAACTTATTGCTATCTTCGGATGCCCGAGGGGCTCAAGAACGCTGGAGGAAGCTTCAGTAGGATGACTTCCAAAGTCCTCCACTCTCAGATCGGCAAGAATATTTTGACATATGTTGATGACATCATTGTCTAGAGCACGAAACAAGAAAACCACATTGCTGATTTGCAAGAAACATTTGTCAACTTCAGGAAAGCTGGTCTCAACTTAAATCCGAAAAATGTGTCTTTGGTGTGAAGAAGGGAAAATTTATTGGCTGTCTAGTATCAACAAAGGGGATTGAAGCTAACCCAAGCAAAATAGAAGCTATACTTCGAATGGAGCCACCAAAGCCAAGAAAAGGTGCTTAGAGATTGGCAGGCAAGCTCACGTCATTGAATAGATTTATTTCAAGATCAGCAGAAAAGAATCTGCCATTCTTCAAAGTATTAAAGTCGACCAAAGTCTTTCAATGGGGGCCAGATCAACAAAAGGCCTTTGAAGATTTGAAACAATATCTTATACAACTAACAACTTTAACTCCACCTTCATCCGGAGCACCATTGCTATTGTATGTAGCAGCTTCCCATGCGACAGTTAGTGCAGCGCTGATGCAAGAGAAACAAGATGAACAATCAAAGAAGCAAGTCCCAATATACTTCTTCTCCGAAGTACTAAGTCCATCCAAAACAAACTACACAGAGTTGGAGAAGGTATAGTATGTTGTACTGATGGACTCCAGAAAGCTTCGGCACTATTTCCAGTCATACCACATCATAGTACCTTTGTCTCAACCTCTAAAGGACATCATAAGAAACATAAAAACTACAGGAAGAGTTGGTAAATGTGCTGCAGAGTTGAATGAATTCACCATTGATTTTGTTCATAGATCCTCGATCTAATCTCAAGCACTAGCATACTTCATTGTCGATTGGACGCCAAGGGTTCATGAAGAAGGACACCTAACAAATACCGAAGCTTGGACATTATTTTGTGATGGATCATGGGGAACTTTCGGTGCAGGTGCAGCCGCTATTCTAATCTCAGCATCCAAAATCAAAACCTGCTATGCAGTCAGATTGGAGTTCAATTGCACAAACAACATTGTAGAATACGAAGCCGTCCTTTTAGGGCTTCAAAAGCTTAGGGCAATGGGGATAAGAAGGGCAATTCTTAAATCTAATTCATAAGTCATCATAGGACAAGTTGATAAAAACAACAAAGCAAGAGACTTGAAGCTCGAAAAGTATCTTGACATAGTCCGAAGGATGGAGGCCTCCTTCAAAGGTTTTCAGTGAAAACATCCCAAGAGGAGACAATGAGTAGGCAGATTAACTAGCTAAAGCAGCAGCACATGGGCTCCCACTCCCCTCAGAAGTATTCTTTGAAACTCTCAAAGCACGTTCGGTCGAGCTCATGGATCGAGCGGTACTTACAACTTCACATGTGCAAAGTGAGGATTGGAGAATAGAAATTGTATCTTCCTCTAAGGTAATTATCCTTCGGATGATGAAGTATACATAAAAAGGATGCATGCCAGGACAAGGCTATATGTGATCATAGAAGGGGAATTGTTCAAACAAGGAGTTTGTTCCCCACTATGGAAATGCCTATCTACAGCCGAAGGTCAAGAACTGATGAAAGAAATATATTCAGGAATATGCGGAGCCCACATCGGATCCAGGCCACTCCATGGAAAAGTTTTTAGACAAGGATTCTATTGGCCGAAGGCAGCTTCGGACGTAGCGGATTTGGTTCAAAAAGGTGAAAATTGTCAGAAGTGCGCCAGAGATTAGAAGCAACCTTCATCTTTAACACAACTGATTCAACCCACTGGGCCACTTCAAAGGTGGGGCTTAGTCTTACTAGGCCCACTTCCACCAGCACAAGGGAATATGAGATATGTCGTGGTAGTAGTGGAATATTTTTCAAAATGGATCGAAGCTAAACCTTTATCCACGATAACTTCGGCCACAGTTCAAAAGTTCTTCTAGCAGAACATCATTTGCCGTTTCGGTGTGCCGAAGGCTATCACAGTTGACAATGGAGCACAATTTGATGCCAAAACATTTAAAACTTTTTGTGATCAAATTGGCACAAAGATACACTTTGCATCTATGAGACATACAGAATCAAATGGTTTGGTAGAGTGAGCCAACGGAATCATCATCACAGAAATAATGAAATCAATTTTTAATCTGCCAAAAGGAAAGTGGCAAGACCAATTGGTGAAAGTAGTGTGGAATCATAACACTGTCATCTCAAGGTCAACAGGGTTCACTCCGTTTAAGCTTTTGTTTGGAGACAAAGCAACAACACCGGAAGAAGCAAGAACAGGATCGATAAGGACTCTAGCTTTGGCTGAGAACGAAGACACTTGTAAAATATCAAAATACACTATAGAAGGGGTCAGACTTCAAGCAATAGATCACATCAATAAATATCAAGTTGAAATAGTCAAGTTGCGAGACAGGAAAGTAAGACTAAAGAATAATAAGCCAGGACATTTGGTGCTTCTAAGAATAGCCAACCCAGACATAGTGGGGAAGCTACAACTCAAGTGGGACGGCCTCTTCTTGGTAGTATATTCGTCAAGACCCAGATCATACATGTTAAAATACATGGACGAGAATGACATTCCAAGATCCTGGAACGCAGACGAGCTTCAGAGATACTATGTGTAAACCATGTAATTTTCTTTATTTTCCCTATGGCACCTTTTTCTTTCAAGAGGGGAGAAAGGTTTCTAATGGGGCCATAGGTTGTAATTTTCATTCTTCCTTACGCAGCTCTGTACAATACAAGGTCCAGTTCCCCCATATGTAAAATGTAAAGATCTGGGATTACACCATCGAATGTAAAAATATGAAAAAAGCTCCAAAGTCGTCCCTAAGGGGATGTAGAGCTAAAATGCCACATAAGTAAAAGGTGAAGTAGCTCCAAAGTTGTTCCTAAGGTGATGCAGAGCTAAAATGCCACCTAAGTTAAAGGTGAAGAAGCTCCAAAGTCGTTCCTAAGGGGATGCAGAGCTTAGCTCCAAAGTCGTTCCTAAGTGAATGCAGAGCTAAAATACACTACAACACATGTAGCCTTTTATGACGAATACCCCATGACAATGAAGATTTTCGCCATTGGCTATTTTGTTTTATGACGTTTTTTTTGTAGCAAGACAACTTTATGATGAATTTATGCAAGCGTCACTAATAGCATTTAGAAAACGTCACAACACTAATCAATCACCATATCGTAACAAACATCTTGTTGTCATAAGATACTAGATGTAAACATCATAACTATATGACAATTCTATATCGTCATAAATATTACAAATAATTAATGGTTTAAAATATCCGTTGTAGTTATTAATAAAAATCAATATATATGTTGAAAATTGGCTATAATTTTTAACCGGCGATCATACTATGCTACAAAATCGAGGGAAAAAATTCTCTAAAAAAATCAAAACGTTTAAATGAGAATAAAAAGTACAAAAAAGATACATGATTTAAGGATTCGAACTACCAACGTCATGGGCACAAAAATTTGCTCTTACCACTACACTAACCAAGGATATCTAATAGGTATGGACATCATATTACTATACGTGTATTACGGGTATTAGTTACATCCTCCTAACAAAATCTGTCTGTTCTGGGTGTTCATTCGACACCACGCCGTTATCTTGGTGAGATCTACATCATCGTTGTTGGCTGAGATTCCTCCTCCACGCAGGTACATAGGTCTAGTGCTCGTTGTCACATCACACACCGCTGGAGGGCCTGTTGTGCAGCCGCCGGCGGAGCCCTAGGCGCTACCACAAGGGACTGGGGTGGCCTGCTGTGCAGCCGCCGCCGGAGCCGTGGGTGCTACCACAAGGGACTGGGGTGGCTTGTTGTGCAGCCGCCACCGGAGTAGGCAGCCCGCAGGAACGTCAATGATTGATCTGATTTGCCCGTGCTGCAGTCTATCAGTGCTACCAGATTTCATCCTCGGCATCGACGTACATCACCAGTTTGCTGCCCCCGGTGAGGATTACTTTAACAATGTAGATCTATTTTATATGAAATAGGTACTACAATTAACAATATGGTGGAGTGGTTAAGGATATATGAGGATAATGATGTTTGTTGTTCAATGTAGTCAGTGTATTCAAGGTGGTTGGATTCGGTAGATAGAAAAGGCATATTGTTTGATAGTGGTAAGTGGTGGCATAACAATAATACAATTATAATTTACAAAGTTTTTCACTTCTATTACCTTAGTGCAACATTGATTTGTTTTTGGCACTAAAATAATTTTTGCCATCCATAGATGGACAGATCATGGATCAATGCAACACTATTAAACAAGCCACACCTGGAAGGAGTTAGTGAGTTCATGCAGCTTGTAACAGAGCGATTTAATGTGAATGAAGAAATATTTTGTCCATGCCGCAAGTGTTTGAATCGTCTTAGTGGACATAGAGGACAGGTGGAGGACCACTTATATCTTCATGGGATGGCTAGTACATACACTAGGTGGATGTATCATGGAGAAGCCATGGATGACATAATTAATGAAAATGGTGACCAGCAGGATGAACATGTGAGTTTCAATGAAGATGTTGGTATGAATCAAGATGAAGATCTTGGTGATAGGATTAATGGTATGGTAGAGGAGATATACACAGCCGAAGATGAAGATAAAAGGAAATCTATGTTTGGAGATATACTAGAGGAGATGAAACAAGAACTTTATCCTAGTGCAACTTATACAAGGTTTTCGTTTGTGGTGAAGTTGCTTCATATTAAGTCGTTTTATCGTATCAGCAATGTTGGCTTCACTGCAGTACTGAAGTTGTTGACATCAGCATTTCCTAATTGATCCCTTCCTTCATCTTTTGGAGATGCAAATAAACTTATCTGTGCACTGGGACTTGGGTATGTTTCAATCCATGTGTGCCTAAATAACTGTGTTTTGTTTCGGAAGAACTATGCAAAGCATGATCAATGTCCAATTTGCGGTGAATCAAGATGGAAAGATATAAATAGACGGATTCCTCAGAAGGTACTGTGCCATTTTCCGTTGATCCCTAGGCTAAAGAGAATGTTTGCTTCCAAAGAAATAGCAAAACAGGCACAATGGCATAAGTTCAAGAGGAAACATGTGGAGAATGAGCTTAGTCATCCAGCTGATGGAGAGGCATGGAAAGATTTTGATAGAAAATACGGCTGGTTTGAAGAAGATGCAAGGAACATTAGGCTTGGGCTCGCTAGTGATGGTTTCAATCCTTTTGAAAAAATGAGCTCATCATATAGCATGTGGCCAGTATTTCTTATATCGTACAACTTTCCTCCATGGGAATGTATGGAACAATCCAACTTCATTATGGGTCTACTCATTCCTTGCCCAGAATGCCCAGGAAAGGATTTTGATGTCTTTATGGAACCACTTATTGAAGAGTTGTTGGAGCTTTGGAAAGGTGTCACTACTTGGGATGCATTGAGTGGAAACAATTTTGAACTACATTCTGCAGTTATATGGTGCATTCACGACTATCCAGCTCTGAGCACATTATCAGGTCGGGTCACAAAAGGCTATTACGCTTGTGTGCATTGTGACAAAAATCCTGGCTCCAAAAGAATAAGGAACAAGATATGCTATGTTTATCATCGACGTTTCCTTCCAAAAGATCATCTTTGGAGGAGAAATAAAACTTTTGATGGTCATAGTGAACAAAGTGAGAAGCCAGAGGAATTTAGCATAAATGAGTTTCTCCAACAATTGGAGAGGGTAAAAGATGTAAGACCAGGAAAACATACTAAAAGCAAAAAGAGAAAGAGGGAAATAGAAGGTCAATGTTGGAAGCGAAGATCATGTCTATGGGATTTGCCATATTGGTCAAGTTTGAAGTTGCGCCACAATCTTGATGTAATGCACATTGAAAAAATATATGTGAGTATTTTATTGGTACATTTCTTGACATTGTTGGAAAGACAAAGGACACCATTAATGCTAGGCTTGATTTGGAGGACATGGGCATAAGGAAACATTTACACTTAAAGCATAATGGGGACTCATACAGTGTTCCGCATGCACCATACACAATGAATAAAACACAGAAGGTTGCTTTTTGTGACTTTTTGAGAAGTGTGAAATTCCCTCATGGCTATGTTTCTAACTTAGCAACATGTTTAGTACTGATGGATGCAACCTCTAAGCGTTGAAAACTCATGATTGTCATATCCTTCTTCAAAGAATTTTACCTGTTGCTATTAGAGGAATCATGAATAAGGACATATATGAAGCACTTGCTGAATTAGGTATTTTCTTTCAGCAGTTATGTGCTAAGACATTGAAGTTGGATGTTTTACAAAGAATGAAAGTTGAAATCCCAATCATTTTGTGCAAACTTGAGAAAATATTTCCTCCTTCTTTCTTTGATGTGATGCTGCACTTGGCTGTTCATTTACCTGACGAGGCAATCCTAAGAGGACCAGTACAATATGGGTGGGTGTATCCAGTGGAAAGAAGGTTGTATACGTTGAAACGTTTTGTAAGAAATATGGCTAGACCTGAAGGATCCATTGCAGAAGCATATGTTGCTAATGAGTGCTTGACAGCTTGCTCGAGGTACTTCGATGATGTTGACACATGACACAATCGGGAGGGTATGAACAAAGAGCGTGTTGATTTGAGAAGAGGTAGATTTTATGTTTTTCAGCATGGAGTTGAACTTCTTGGAGCGCCAAGAATTACATACCTTGAAGATGATTACAATAAGATGGTTTGGTATGTTCTAAACAATTGTTCAGAAGTGGAGCCATATATAAAGTACGCATTTCCTTATACACTTGTCATTGTTTTTATATGAATTGCTATTCTTGTCTCTAATATATACCATATCAGGATGTACAAGGAAGAGTTAGAGAATGAAGGGACTATTGATGTTGAAAAAACCATTGAGAAGCAATTTTCCTCATGGTTTAAGAAGCATGTGAGTTTCAAGTTCATATCCTCAACATCAGTAATTGGACTTGTTTTCACCATGTACTTTTATGTCTTTAGATTGCAAGATTGCGATTTGTTGAGGGAGAAGGCATTGATGACGACCTATATGCATTGGCATGTGAACCGGATTTGCGAGTTCGAATTTTTTCTGCATGTCTTGTTGATGGTGTCCGGTACCACACCGTTGACCGTGAGAGAAATAGAAGAACTCAAAACAGTGGAGTCATGGTTGAGGGCACTCATAATAATGAATGCATTGATTTTTATGGCTGCTTAAAAGAAATAATTGAGTTGCAGTATAACTCAGATTTGATGGAGCATCGGACAGTTGTTCTATTCCAGTGTGATTGGTTTGACACTCATAGCAAGAAAGTTAATATGAAATGTGATGGATATTTTAGAAGCATCAACCACAGTAGTCGCTGGTACAAAAATGATGCTTTTATTTTAGCAGCACAAGCAACTAAGGTATTTTATTTGCAAGACATCAAGAATGCTGGAAGCTGGAAGATTGTTCAAAAATTTACACATAGGCACTTGTGGAGTGTGGCTGAAAACGACATTGATGAAATACCTAGTGCCTCAGGACTGTCATACCAAGATGATACATGTGTAGGTTTTGAAGTGCAAGTTAATGAAGGAGATACAGAGATGATTGAACATCAGGATGCTGACGGTTCTGTTAATGTCAGTGTAAGTGTGGTTGATGAATTTTGGGTGCAACGACAAGAGGAAGTCCAAGAGGATGGGACAAGCGACGATGAAGATGAAACTGGATGGCAATATGCTAGTGATAATGAAGAATCAACAACTCTTGTCAATGATAATGATGATTTCAGCGATAACGAGTAGCATATTTTTGTTTGATTTTTAAGAAGTGAACTCGCTACTGTTATTTGTGAGAAGTGAACTCTATGTTGTTCTGTGTTTGATTTTTAAGAAGTGAACTCGCTACTGTTATTTGTTTGACATTTTAATAACTGAACTCGCTACTGTTATTTGTTTGATTTTTTTAATAACTGAACTCGCTACTGTCACTATCAGTTTTAATACAACAAGTATTTCAGTCAAATTGTGAGAAGTGACCTCTATGTTGATTTGTAAGCTTCAATTCAGCATCAGTTCACAATCTCCAATTCCACTCCATGCATTACTGCTTTCACTTTATGGTCTAAACAATATGGGTACTAGTTTCTGCAATTGAACCTTACTGGATACTTGTTTTTGCAAATGAAGCTTGCTGGGCAAATGAAGCTTGCTGGGTAAGAAGAGTCAAAGCAAATAACTATAAGGCATTAAGATGTATACAACACCTTGCAGCTCCACATCCTCCTTTGATTATATACAGCTTTTCACTCAGCGCTGTTATGTAAGACTAATAAGCCACTGGACAATATCTGGATGTTTGTCTTGAAACTAAAATATTATTGGTTTCTAGTAGTCATCTTTATTACCTGATAGAACAGAACTAGTGCAATGCAGAGCTTCATCTGTCCCTGAAGTCATTATCTATTAAGATAACTAGTGCTAGTGCTGTCCTGATGACCGGCTTTGCTGTGCTTTTCTTGGTATGGTTGGTGTCAGAGATGCAATCCCCAACCGTGCAAAAGCCAAAAGCTGCAGTAAGAGGATGTCATATCAGTAGCATAACGACTGTGTCCAAAAAGCTTGTGTTGTCAGCTCATTTCTGTCCAAAAAGCTCATTTCTGTTTGGATGGCCAATATAGTGTTGTCAGCTCATTTCTGTCCAAAAAGCTTGTGAACACTTTCTGATAAATTTCAGTTCAGACCAATAAACCTTGTAAACATGAGTCTGTTTCAGAATGTAATTTTCTCCAGGTCTGAACTGAACACCTGATAATTTTCTCCAGTTCAGACCAATATAGTGTAAGGATGGCCGAGCCAGGGAGACAATGCAGAGCTGAAAAGGCTGTGTTGCCAAAACTGAAAACACCTGAAAACAGAACTGAAAACAGATCTGAAATGAACCTGAAAACTTAACTGGAAACACCTGAAAACTTAACTGAAAATGCAGAGCTTTCGGTTCAGTTCAGTCAAATACATTGCTGTCGAATTGTATTAGCAGATCAGTCAAATACATTAAGATGTCCATTCAGTTAGGAACTGTGATTTTTTATAAACTGGAAATGCAGATCAGTCAAATACATTAAGCTGTCGAATTGTGTTAGCAGATCACCTGAAAACTTAACAGTAAATGTAGAGCTTAACTGGAAATGAACCTGAAAACTTAACTGAAAACAGATCAGAATGTGTTAGCAGAGCTCTAGTCAAATACATTAAGCTGTCGGTTCAGTTAAGCTGTCGATTTTGAAAAGGCCATGACTGTAAGTTGTCGGTTCAGTTCAGTCAAATACATTGCCAGTCCATCAATTTCAGTTAAGCTACTTAAGCTGTTCTAATTTCAGCCATCACAAGTTGTTCTAATTTAAGCTAAATCAACTTCAGTTAGTTGAGGTGCACATCACAAGCTGTTCTAATTTTAGCCATCACAAGTTGTTCTAATTTCAGTCAAATACATTGTTCTAATTTAAGCTAAATCAACTCCATCTCCACAGTGAAGCTACTTAATTTCCAAAAGGCAAAGTTCACAAGTAGATATAGATTATATCTGTGTACAGTCGCATCATGCTAGATCGTTTCACATGTCTTGAAGGTAGTATATAAGCTGGAACCATTTCGGTTCACAGACAATGCAAGCTACAGATCTTGTGCATCATGCTAGATCGTTTCACAGATAGTGCAAGCTACAGATTTTCTAGCAGTTAACTGCTAGATTTCTGAAAACAAGCTACTGGTTAACTGCCAGATTTTATAGAGAAAATGAAGATCAGGCTTGGTTCCCAGTTCAGTCAGATGAATGTCGCCTTATCTGTGCTCCCAGTTCAGTTCAGTCCAGCTAGAAACCAGTAACATCACTCATGGCATTAACCAAGCAATTCTTGTGCAACATATCCAAATACTCAGGCACATGATTGCGGCGGCTCAACTTCCTCAACTCATCGGCAGAGAATTGCATCTGTCTAATGGCGTCTAAAAGACCATCCCAAACTCGATTATATCTCTGCGCCTACAACCAAATGAATAATGAGATTCAATATCACATTATAGTATTGACTGTTACTATAATAACACATTATGTTATTTATAGTAAAACGTACCGGATCATGTGTCCTACATAATCGATGGCGCGGACATAATCTACTAGTGCCATAATCAATGTTGCTTGTGTCGACGATGCCTGTGCACCTACTCCCATCTGCAGCTTCTGCGACATCTTTGCGTGTGTCGGCCCTAGCAGGTCCAGATCCGATAGGAATGGATCTTGGAGATTTCTCCATGGCCGTGGGGAAGGAACCTACGACGAGCTGCTCAAGATTTACGGCTACACGGCCGACCACCAGGGAGAGGAGCGCCAGGGAAGAGAAAGGGGCACTCGCGAGGATACCTTGGAGCGCCTGGAGGGAGAGCGCAGGGGCAGACGAGCGCAGACGAGGGTGGAGACGAGCTCCTGCACGGGCGTAGACGAGCGCATACGAGCTCCTGCACGGGCGTGGAGAGCGCTCGGGAGGGAGAGCGCCGGGGAAGACCGTCGGGGAGCCCAGACGAGCTCGACGAGCGCCGGGCAGAGAGAGCAGTCGAGCGCCGGGGAAGACGGCGCAGACAATCGGCCGTGGATCCGTTCTAAGAAATGGACTGCCGTAACAATGAGTTGAGCGCCAGCTAAATCTTACTCAGATACCGAAATTCCGAAGTTCAACGGATTATAATACTAAAATTCCAATTGCGCTGTTTGGGATATTGATTTTCAGAAGCCCAGTGTTGGTGATATCACTGTTCCAAAAAGCTCCTGTTGATTAATGATCTACAAAAAGGAGCAGATGAGACCAAGAAGCAAGGGCTAAGGAGTTAGAAAAGATTAATGATCTACAAAAAGAAGCAGATGAGACCAATGCTCTCCTTCGTCGTCTCTTTAGCCTCAATAAGTAGTTGGCCGATTCATTTTTGTGTGGCCCTTTGCTACCGTATGGCCCTTATTTTGCTGTTCTTTTGGTACTATCCTTTGCAGCTAGTGTGATGAAAACATGATGACATTTTTGATTTTGCTATTTTCTTTTGGTACTCTTATCGGCTGGTGATGAAACACGATGCTTGTATTGACAATTTTGAAGGATTTGTTTATTGATAAATGATATCTACGATCATATGTTGCCAAGTATATGTGATGGTCATTGATTGTTTGTTTAATTACAATAGATTTTGTTTATAGTACATTGTGATTTGTGAAACAAATTGGCTGTTGCAACCCACCGCTGGTTCTAGCAGGGTGCTACAGTTTCTATGCCGGTTAACAGCTGCTGGCTACATAGTTAAAAATAAAAGGTCAAAAATAGGGTAAAATAAATTGGTTGCATTATTTCTACGCTAGGCTACCAGATTAAAAATTAAAAATGCAAAAAAATATAGTGAAACAAATTGGCTTACGGCTAAATATGTTATGACGAATAAAATTGTCATAATCATAGATGCCACGTAAGATTCTTGTCATGCCATGTCATTTGCATGTTTACTTTTATGACGTTTTCTATCCTGCGTGGAAGCATGATGTGGCATTTTTTAGAGATGGTTAGTGACGAAAATAGTGTGTCATAAAACTATGACGACATATAACATGTCACTAAATTTATGACGGAAAAACATGAAACGTCACAGATGATGCAATGCCACGCATGATAGGTGACAAAGCGATTTTCGTCACGGATATGTCATAAATTTCAAAAATTGACATAAATTCAAAGTTTGGTAACATAAAGAGAACGTCACAAAAGGTCACAAGTGTTGTAGTGATACCACCTAAGTAAGAGGTGAAGAGACTCCAAAATTGTTCCTAAGGGGATGCAGAGTCTGGGGTGTGTATCTGCGTGAGTTTTTTTATCTTCGGCATACACTTGCATATTTCATCACATCATCTTTTGCATTCATATGGACATACATTAGACATTTGTAGCTTCATCGCATCATGACATATTATTGCATAAGACACTAACAGAAAAAGAAAGGAAGGTTTTTGCATTCAGAGTGAAAATGCTTCGTAATGAATGAAAGGGCCCTTTTTTTACTTTGGTCCGAAGGCGCTTCGATGTGAACGAAAATAAGGGAAGGTGTTTTTCGCCTTCGGCTCAAAAAGCTGCAAGCATTGGTTTTATCCACAACAAAGCAAGCAACAGTGGAAGAAAGGTAAAGCAACATTGCAAGGTATCTACAAATATTTACATAAATTTTTACATTCAATAACAATTTTTTGCTAAATAATATGGTTTTTTTACAAAGGAGCCTCAAGAGCATCTATTAGTCACTAGCAGAAGAAGGAACAACTTCCAAAGCTTTCTTCAGAGTTTGAGTAAGCTTCGGCTCATCAGTCTTCATCAACATAAAAAATTATAAGACAAAGGTATTGAGAAACATAATAAGAAAAAACCTAAAATAAAAACATGAAAGTAAGAAAATTGTCATACCTTGCCAATCAAAGCCCGAGTTTTGTCTCCAGCGATCTCTCGGTCGCCCTTAGTCTAGATCTGGGTAATAAATCTGTTACCCACACTTCTAGCTTCGGCTGGGATATTAACCAAGTCTAACGGCGAGAGGCTGAAGGTTGGTTTGTTAACTGTTTTTACATGATTGCACCTAGCCTTGTCAAAAGCAGCAAATGTCCCATGGGAATCAACTAGCGTGCAAAAAACACCATGAACAATTATTATTTCGTCAAGGACATCAATTTCCTTCACAATACATCCAAGTGCTCCTAGGATATCTTCAGTAGAAAGGTTGACTTCTTCAGACATAGCTCCGACAGAATTGAAGATATCTTTTAATTGAGCAGTACATTGGGTTGTAAAACCAAAGCATTTATCCCGAGAGCTTTAAGTGTTCTGCTCAGCTTAAGATTCTTCTCAGCTTCAGCCTTGATTGTCATGTTTAAAGCTTCGGACTCACGGTTGAATTGACTTGAGTTTTCCTTTAAAAGTATCAATGCTCCCTTGAGCTCTTTACTCAATTTCTCATTCCGAGCACGAGCTTCGGCAAGAGAGCCCTCGGTTGAGCTGAGCAAGACGTCCTTTTCCTTCAACACATTTTCAACTCGTTTTTTCTATCTTCATTATCTTGCTGCATCTTCAGAGCCTTGCTTAGCAGTAAGCTTTGAGTTAAAGGATGAAGCCGAGTTAGACCTTCATTAATCAAATGCTAAAACTAGCCCGACGAAGGAGAAACAATAGAGGAATCATACCTTAAAATTTGAGTAGAATAAGCTACCTATAACATGTTGTCTTCTGTAACAGCTAATGTCTTTTTCCAGCTTCAGAAATCCGATACACTTCGACAGCGTGCTCACAATTTTTGTCCCAGCGTGATCACGGATACATCCTAAAATCTCTTCGTCCATGCCGCCGAAGAGAACAGAAATAGGCTGGTAGCCGCCAGATATATCAAATTCCTTCAATTCAGATATATCCTCTTCAGAAAGCTATTGGACGCCCAGGTGCCGAAGATCGAAGCTTTTGTCTTCCGAAGAGGCTTTTTCAGTTCCTTTTTCCTTCGACGCTGAGGTCTCCGCAGCAATTGCCCCCTCGGTATTTCTCCCAGGTGCAACATTATCACTAAGTCTATCGATTTCTGATAAGGTTGTCCCGAGGGGACCACCGCTGTTTTTAGCCTGTTGGGCACCTTCGTCGGCCACAGTGGATACAATTTTTTCTCGAACCACCGGAGATGGGGTATCAAGGATAGCTCTCATCACATTCATCATTCGACGTTTCTTCTGAGCGTTCCCCCCGCTAGGCACCGAAGGATCCTTGATTACCTCTGGTTCGGCAGTTCTCTCAACATTTTTCTTCTGTGGATGTAATAAGCTTGTTAGCTCTGATCCTAGAGGACTTAGCATCGTGAAAGGCAGGGGTTCAATCTGTCACGCCAATGGAAGTTGCTGAAGGGGTCTCTGCTGAATACTTCGGCAGAGAAGGTCTCTCTTCTTCTCCGCGGCTAGATGGCATGAACTTCCTTTTCTTTGGCGCCGAAGGCTCTGGTGCCAAATTCAGATTCTTTGTCAACCTTCTCTTCTTGTCCTTCTCAACAGATCTTTGCACTTGCTTTTTTAACATACTCACAACCCTTTTCCTTTTCAATCCCTCGGCTTCTTCGCCAAGTCTTTCATAGTCAGGATACTCGAAGCCCAGGGCATCCATCACCCGATTCAACTTTCGTTTCTAGCGTGTACCGAAGGCAGCGATCATCAGCTGGTCCTGTTTCTTAGTGTAATTTCTGAGGATTTCGTTACACATTGTTTTGATGAACTCTAACTATTCGGCACAAGGTTTGTCGAAGCTTTTCTGAAATTTAAAACGGTAAGGAAGTCGTACAAGTTCATATTTATTCCCTTCTTTCTTCTTTAGCAGAGCCCATCCACTTGATGTCGGGAAAATTTTATATGCCAGGTATTCTTGAACCAGGTCTCGGGTACTAATATGTTCAACCACGACCCTGAACTCTACTTCGGCTAATTGGCAAGGAGAGCTGAGCCGCATGTTGCAAAACGGCCTAGTCACGCCGAAGCTCAATATCAGGGGCTCATCACCATAGTCATAAGCTTCTCACGTCTCTTCTCATCAGCTTTCACATAAAACCATTCCTTTGTCCAACTAGTTGGCCACTTGGGTACGATATCCGGTCACAGGAGCATTAGTATATTTTCGGTATGCAAAATTGTAACACCCAAAGTTCTAATGCAACCATCAGCTCTAGCCTTAGTCTGGTAATGGAGTTCATGTACCCGCCAAAATCCTTCAGCGTTGGCACTCCTTCCTTGGCTTGGAGAGCCCATATATATACATTAAGTCTGATTATAGCATTTGGAGTCAGCTGATGAAGGTAAATTTCAAACTTCTTTAAAACTTCATCAATCATTTCATATAGAGGGAACCAAAGTCCTGCTCTGAAGAAGCTCTTAAACATAATGACCTCATCGTCTCTTGGTTTTGGAACTACTTTGTCCCCAGCAAACCGAAGCAATTCATCATCATTTTTTCCAAAATATCGCATCTTTTTCATTAAAGCCAAATCCTCTACCTTAATTGTGGATTTTCCAAACTCAATATGGCTAGGTTTGCTTGGGCTTAGAATGTCATCATCTTCTTCATCATCACAGTCAGCTTCGGCAACAGCTAGTTCAGCTTCGGCAACAACAACATCTTCTGTCGGAACAAACTCTTCTTCCTCTCGTACAACTAACCCAGAACGTTTCATCATTTCTGAGATAGGGGCCATCTCAGTAGCTCCAGCTTCTTCTCCTTTGTGTGATACTCTAGAAGTAGACCTGACTCTAGCCATTTCAGTGTTATGTAACGAAGCTAGACTCAGCTAATTGGATGTTTGTCCGAAGCTTACGCAACAAGTGCACGGAAAGCAGAAAGCTTCAACTTCAGTAAAAATTTCAACAGCACAACAACGCAATAGCAATGAATGATGTGGTAACTTCTCACCAACTCGTCTGTTTATATAGCCCCTGCAGGTGAAGAAGGTGAACCGTCGAAACACGTGTACTAACTGATCGGTGGACAGGAAAGCATCGTAACATTTTTATTTGTTTTTTAATAACAAGCTCAGGGAAGGTGTTTTCGGACCTTCGGCATCCTGAAGCCTTTGTGTTTTTCACGGATCGAGCTCGTTATGAAAAAATGACCTAGCACCACGAAGCGCTACTATTGGGGGTCTTCTTCTCTGCCGAAGGTCCTCAAGACGAAGATATTGTCTGTAAACGACAATATCGAATGCCGAAGCTACAATGAACATGTGTGGAAAAGATGAAGGTGAACAACTTCGGCTTAAGGTGACAACGAAGGTCAAGCATAATGTTGAGTCGAAGAGGAAAATACTAGTTAATCCCTGTTGTTTTGTATTAGGATCATATGTACATGTTAATGTCATAAATGTATTTTTACTCGGGCTGCGTCCCGTGCCTATAAATATGTGAACAGTACCCCTGTCACGGAACCTCCGAAGGTATTAGGGCCACCTAAAGATGTCCTTCTCCTAAGTACCTCGGACAACCATGTAGATGCACATAATCACTTGACAAGTTCGGTCATCTGTATCATCATTAGATCACCCATGAGCGCTTCACCCATCACACAGACATTACACACATAGCCGGAGTTAGGAAATAGCGGAAGCGGAAAACAATAACATAATCTACATTACAAAATAGAGAGAGAGTGTACTTATTACAATATCGGGTGTTATGAGTGCATAACTTATTATTACAGAACAGGGAGCTAAAATGTCCTCCCACACAGAAGCTTAGTGTTTTAAACTGGGAGGCAACACATCCTCCCAAGCAGTTTACTGATTGGCCTCCTCCTTTGGCACCACCTTCGACCAAAAAACAACAAAACTCTGCTGTTTCATCACCTACAACAACATGGTTTCGAAAACCCTGAGTACGGAGTATACTTTCGCAAGTCTTACCCGACAAATGAAAAGACTCTCAAGGATATGCTGACTTGTGCGATTCAAGGTAGAGCTGATCAAGAATCTAAGACTCTGTTAGCAGAAATGCTTACTAAAAGTGGATCCTTAAAAATCTAGTTTTATTATCAGGTGAAGTCATTACCTGCATCTAAAGTTCTTTCTATCCTAATTCAAGCACTTGGCCTATACTAGCCGTCTTTTATAAACCCTTCACTTTACTAGATTACTATGCGTAGGGCAGTGATGTGATACCCAAGTTTGTAAATCTTGTGAAATAAGATTATCTCCTTATATGTTCTGACCTCTAGTCATTATAACATGTGAACATACTCATTTAAAGTGATTAACAAGCTAATGACAACCAAATAATATGTGCATCATGCTGGGATTTATTTGTGTGTGCATTTAATAATAGTAATAATAATATTAACAGAAATACATTAATACCTAATTCACAATTTAGAATTTGGAGAAATAGAATGGAAGATTGGAGGATGGCTAATAATTATAACAATAAATAAGTAATAATTATTTCAAAAATGATATAAGATCATTCATAAGGAAATTTTATCTGATACTTGAAAGTATGAAGTCCAAAAAATTAATTCAAATTCATTTGAACTCATGAATTTAAAAAATAGGAGAGAAAACATAAAAGAAAAAAAGAAAACCCTGCAGCTGGGCCAAATTCCACCAATTCGGCCCACTACCACGCCAGACCTCCGCATGGCCCAACTCCTTTAGCTCGCGAGGCCCACTCTTCTCCGCGCTGACATTGGGGGGCCACTTGTCAGCAGTAGCTCTTACCCTTACGTCGTGCGCCGCGTCCACCGCCGGTGGGACCAGGCTGCTAGCGTCACTACCAAAACAGCCTCGCCGAGATCCGCGACGATGACCGGCGAAACGACCACCCCGAGTCTTATTGGCCTAGCTGACCGTCCCTGCGTTTGCGCGCTTATATATGGAGACTTGGGTGCTCTGGTTGTGCTCTCTACCTCCCACATTTCCGTGAAGCAACCGCCGTTCGTGAATCGTGTGCGCAGTGGAGCTGTGCCACCGGCGAAATCCCTTGTCCTCCGGTGATCCTCCCCGGGTGCGTGGCCGTGTGGGTGCACCAGTATCCGAGAATTCTGTTCGTGCCCTCGAATCGAGCCGAACGATCCCGAATCGAAGTGAATTCTTCACCTGAGTGCGAATCGGGGGCGGAACCAACCCTCCCCGTGGACTGCTCACTTGCGCAGGTAATTCCTGATGCGAAACCCTCACCCGCGTTCACCTTCATTAATGCAACAAGTAGGGTCGTTGAATTGAGGTAGGGTCCACCTAAGCCGGGGATTAGCCCCGCCGGTGATGGCTTCGCCGCCGACCCCTGTTTTAGGAAACGCTGGTCGATGGAAGGTAGACGATGTAAGTAGGCCATCGGATGGGGCGTCAACGGCTGCGATTAAACCCGGTGTGTACCGCTTCGGGGTTGAGGGTGAGCCGTAGGATGCAATCGGACGGACCAGAACCGGCCACAAATCTTTAATTTCGCACCGTCGGATTCCGATCCGTGGGTCGCGGATGAATACCGATTCGCGGGATAAGGAGATCTAATCTGCCCCTTTAATCCCAGATCGGACAGTTGATGTCGTGTATAGAGTCGCGGGACAAGGAGATCTAATCCTGGGCGTTGAAAATAGATCTGACGGCCAGTAGTTCACCGTACCCCTTTGGCCCTAGAATCTTGCATAAGAGCCCCTGCGTTTAGTCGAATTAGAACCCGCCGTCCAGTAGGGATGTAGTCTGTGTCTTGGGGAAAATTATAGATGAACCCCTGATCTTTTATGAATTTGGCGCCCAATCCAGAGAATAGTAAAAAATAGAGAAATGATTAAGGAAATTGATTTTTAATACAAAAATAATTTCAGAAACTTGTATAATTCATAATAAATTCATATGAACTCTAAATTAACCCATTCCAATTCCCATAATTTTTTAATATTATTGTTCATCACCCAGAGTCTCTGTTTTGACATGAAAACAGTAAGAAAATTAATTTCTCACTTAATCATATATCAAGCACATAAAACCTTTAGAAATTCATAATCTAAAATCCATAACTCCAAAATTAATGATTCCTGTTCCTATGATCTTATTTTAATGTGTAGATTATTATTATGTAATTTGTTTACATGTTTGGTGTGATGTTAATTTCTCCTTTATACTGTGTTTGTTTGTATTGTGGCGAGTAGAAGAGCCTGTGACTGAGGATCCTGGTGCCCAGCAGATAGAAGTTGCTGAGCAGGAGCTCGTTGAAGGCAAGTTGTGCCTTGACCACTTTTTTACCCAATAATGTCCTTTAATATCACTTATTTATGCATAGGTTTAATTCTGATGGGACCCACTGTTTATCCATTTTACCTTGTTTACCCCTGAATCATTTGGGTAGTTATGCTATTGCTTTACATGGTTTTGGGTTAATATTTCATTATATCCATGTTCTAATTATTCTGTTATTTATTTATGTTCATGTCAAGATCATTATCTTTAATTGGAACATGGAGCTTAACTTGAGAAACACGTGCCACCACAAGGGAGGAATGGACCCCTTGACTAAATAATTAGGAAAGCTAGTGGAAGACTACCTTACCCGAAAGGGGCAAGGGCAGTAGGGGAGTTGCATGTAGGGAGGTCCTCGAGTTGATTTTGTTGCGATGGCGGTCAGAAGAGGGATTCTTGCAAGTGCTCTTCCTATAAACTGTAGTAGGTTTTCGGAAGCTAGTGGAACTTTGTAAAGGCCTCGTAGTGTTGCCCCGCCTCGCTTCCTTGGTAGAGGGGTATGGGAGTCGCGATCCCTTGGCAGATGGGTAAATGACTTGTGGGTACAGGGTACAACCTCTGCAGAGTGTAAAACTAGTATACTAGCCGAGCTCACGGTCATGAGCAGCTCAGAACTCTCGCATGATTAATTTATGGAACTTAAATTCAATTTGTCATTTGCATTGCATGGGATTATTTATTAATTTTGTTCTATTATTTATTATGGTTTGGTATTTACTTACATTTAGTAATTACTAATAAAATTTGACCAGCTTATTAAAACCAATGCTTAGCTTTAACCTCCATTGTTGATCAGCCTTACACATCACATGAACTCCACCTTTGGTGAGTTCATGCATACTGGTTCCCCACAACTTGTTGAGCTATGATCATGTGTGAGCTCACCCTTGCTGTCTCACACCCCCACAGGAGAAGAACAGGTGGTTCAAGAGGAGCCACACAATGAGGAGTTTATCTAATCTAGGTGGTGTTTCCCAGTTGACTTATTGGCGCCAAGGATGATCCTTAGTTCGTTTTATATTTATCTTTTATTTTGTAAGACTTCTGCAATGTAATAAGTACTTTGATGTTATTGTGACATTTATCTCTATACACTCTGTTATTATATATGTTGTCTTCTTTGGCGCATGTATGAGATGCACCCGACTTTGTTCCTTAAATCCGGGTGTGACAAGTGACCAAGTCTTCATATCCGAGAAGTAACGGCGATCAAAATCGATTAATACCCAGCTGGGGATCTCCAACCACACGACATATGTAGCACTTAACCCTTGCATATGTCAACTCGCCACCGGATTTCTCAAGGCCAGACCGGGTTCACGCCAACCGAGAGCACAGATACACCACCGTCTAGCCTCTTGCCACGGAGGGTACACACTACTCTCGCCATCTCTCCACTCCCATTGCATGTTGGCCTTTCTCGTATTGGTCCGACCGAGGCAAAGCTTACCCATGACGAGGCATGTGGCCAGTTAAAGGGTCCTCAATCAGCAAGCCTACATCGACACGGTCCTTAATCGACTCAGACGGAGACACTACATCGAGACTTCCTTCTCGTGCAAGTCACCTGCCTGGTCTCGTCTTTATCATTTAAACCCAAAGTTTGGTACCTGACAGAGGTACATCTTTTCAGATGTTGAACCCATCATGGCCATGATGGATCCACCGTCAAGTCTTTCCTTTTAAAACTTCCCATCCCATATGAAGCATCATCTTTGTTTAAACAAAACATTTTGTTTTCTAAGGAAAGACTAAGCATCAAAAAATCTTTGTATAAAACAGGTATCAAGGAATGGTAAACAGTTTCAAGGAAGGAAATGCATCAATAGTTTAGCATTCAACTCCTATCACCTAATGCATCATATAAGGTGATAAAGATTTTAAAACACAAGGAAAGAGATAATGCACCGGAGCTTGCCTTGTGTTGTAGGAGGCTCAGGATCTGTTCCACAGATATCAAAGTAGAAGTTGTTCTTGACAGGTGGAATTTCAGCTTGCGATGCAACTTCTTCTTCGACTACTTCTTCTTCTTCGTTTTCTATACATAACAATACATATACATGAATGCTCATGTGATGCTATGCATATGCAGTTACAATAGAAATACACTAAGTTGTATTTGAATATAACTTTCCTTCACGGTGCCCACTAGTTACTAAAGTTTCCTAGTTTAGTGATGTATTAGGGTTAGGTATTTGAACTCTAGGAGGCTAGTTTTGTTGGGTTTGGGATCAAACAATGTTCAAAGCATGCCAAACTTTACCCAAGGGGTTTAAATATCATACTAAGCTCACCCAGAAAGTTTTACCTTTTTTGGAGCTACGAATTTAATTCTAAAATTCTAAAAGACTAAATTTAGGCATCTTCATATGCTAAATAATTTATGGTTGGGACTAAAAATCTTGAAACTATTTTTATTAAATATTAGAGGAATTTAGGAGTTTATTAAAATTGGTCCCATATTTTTATCATTTTTTCTAGAATTTTCTATAATTTTCTAAGTCTGGCAGAAAAAAAGGAAAAGAATGAACAGTATTGGGCTGAAACCAGCCCAAGCGGCCCACCAACGGGGGAAACGCGCGCCCACGCGGACCATCATGCGTGGAGGCCCCTAGTGATTTGAAAAATCTGTAAAGAAGCCGCAACACTATTCACGTGTTTCTCTGACATTCACACTCAAGCCCCCGCACTTCTATCTCTTCACAACGCTAGGTCCCCGACGGTGAACGGCGGCGTGCGCGCCCTCCGGCGAACTTGTACCGGTCGGGATGCGCAATGACCGGTGCCCTAACATGGTTAACACCTAATCCCACCCCTGGCGATCCTAATCCATCCCTCAATTGCATGAATCCAGCCCGAAGTTCTTCTGCCCATGACGACAGCAAACACGAGGACAAACCGAGGCGTTCCCGACGAATAAGCGCGGTCTAGCTCAATTGGTCGAGCCGACAAGCATCCCTAGCGTGCAAGGTTGCTGAAACGAGGGTAAGGAGGGTGAGAGCGGACCTGGAGACGGCGGTCCACGGCGCGGTGACTCACAGCGGTGTGGAGAACTGATTTGGGAGAAATCCTAAATTAGAGGACAGTGGTGGTTGATCGGAGGCGAGGGCTGGGGCTCTGGCTTTGTGACAGAACCTCCCAAGTTATTAGGCCCACCTACAGTTGTCCTTGTCCAACGGACCTCAAACAACCCTACAGGTGCACCTGATCACTTGACAAGTTCGGTATCTGAATTCCTTACCTTGCCCAAGAGCGTTTCACCCGTCACACAGACATTACAATACATCGGAGGTACGAAAATGCGGAAGCAGTTACAATAACTTACTTTATTGAAAAGTAAGACATAATTATATAGTTACAGACCAGAACAAAATATATGAGTGCTGAGTATTATTATTACATAACTTGGAAGGCAAAAACCCCTCCCGAATAAACAGTAAAAAGTTTTTCTTAACGGAGGACCTTTCCTCTCGTAGCTTTAGTCTTGATTCTCTTCTTTTGGTACCACCTTGGAATAGAAGCAACAAAAGTTTGTTGCTTCTTCACCTAAAACAACATGGGACAAAGCCCTGAGTACGAAATGTACTTTCACAAGTCTTACCCGTCAAATAAAAGACTCTCAAGGATATGTTGTCTTTAAGGGAGTCAAGGTAAGGCTTATCAATAATCAATGACTCTGTTTGCAGAAATGCTTACTAATAGTGGATCATTAAAAATCCAGTTTTACTTGTCAGGTTAGGTAAAGTTACCTGCATCTAGAGTTCTTTCTACCCTAGTTCAATCACTTGACCTATACTAGCCAATTTCTTATCAACCATTCTTATTCACTGGAATGCTACGTGTAAGTCAGTGACCAAGTTTTCATGTCTGCGAAGTTATGGTGATCCAAATCGATTATACTCAGCTGAGGATCTCCAATCACACGACATATGTAGCACTTAACCCTTGCATAGGTCAACTCGCCACCGGGGTTCTTAAGACCACATCAGGTTCACGCCAACTGAGAGCACAGATACACCACCGTCCAGCCTCTTGCCACGGAGGGTACACGCTACTCTCGCCATCTCTCCACTCCCATTGCGTGTTATCTTATTCTGGTATTAGTCTGCCCGAAGCAAAGCTTACCCATGACGAGGCATGTGACCAGTTAAAGGGTCCTCGATCAGCAGGCCTACATCGAGAAGGTCCTTAATCGACTCAGACAGAGACACTACACCAAGACTCTCTTCTCGTGCAAGTCACCCGCCCGGTCTTAGCTTTATCATTACCCAAAGTTTGGTACCTGGCAGAGGTACACCTTTTCTAATGTTGAACCCATCATGGCCATGATGGATCCACCATCAAGTTTTGTTTTTGAAAACATCCCACCCACTTCGAAGCATCATCTTTTTGTGAAAACAAAACATTTTATTTTCTAGAGCCAAGCTAAGCATAAGAAAAGCCTTTTTGTAAATCAGGGATTAAGGAGAAGTAATCAAATTCCAAGGAAGGAAATGCGGCAACTAGTTTAACACACAACTCCTATCACCTAATGCATCAAGTAAGTGAGAAAGATTTTAAAATAACAAGTGGGTGGCAAATGCACCAGGGCTTGCCTTGTGTTACTGGTGAATCAGGCTCTCTTCCGCAGATATCAAAATAAAAACAGTTTCCTGCCTGATGTTCTTCAGGTGGTGGTGGTGAAGTCCTCGCTTCTTCAACTTCTATTTCCTCCTCGTTTTCTAGATATAGCCATATATAATCATGAATGCTCATGTAATGCTCATGAAAATGCTAAGATAATAAAAGTTTATTATATAATGTCTTGAATATAACTTTCCTTCACGGATCTTTGAGAAACTAGGGTTTTCGGAGTCTATAGTGAAGTTCATTGGGCAGGGGGCTAGGGTTTTGGGTTCTAAGTATCAAACATGGTCCAAATCATACCAAACTTTACCCAAGGTTTCGAAATATTATTTAAAGTTCATCTAAAAAGTTTGGTGAATTTTGGAATTATAAAATACTCTATAAAATTCCAGAAGTATGGATTTTGGCTATGTTAAATGCCCCAAAATTACCTATTGGGACTAAAAATCATGAAACTATTTTTATTAAATACTATAGAAAATCAGGAGTCTAGAAAAATTGGTTTGGTATTTTTAGCATTTTTCTACAATTTTCTAGGAATTTCCTAAGTCCAGAAGAAATAGAAAAGGAAAAAGGCGCTACAGGATTGGGCTTAAATTGGCCTGAGTCGGCCCACGCGCTGGCGAAAGCACGCCCGTGCGCGCCCGCGCTGCCGATCTTGCAAAAAGGTCCTTAGCGTTTTAAATAACTTGAACCACATCTAGTGGGTTATTCCCTGAGTCACCGACATCTTACAAAAAGCCCCCTCTAATTCTGTTTCTTTACCACCCCGGGTCCAAGGCTGAACCACGGCGAACACCAGACCAGAGCCGTGATTCAACGGTGAGGGTGGTCCGAACAAGAGGTAATAGGTTGATAAACATCTATCACTAGTCGGTCTGAGTAAAAGCCCTCATTTAATTTGAGAGATTTGAACTAATTTGAAGCTTGTTCATGGTCACGGCGGCGAAACGACCCTGGTGATCGCGTTCCGAACAACTAATGGCATGGATACTCAAATTGAAGCACGAGTTAGCTACACGGGTTCACCAGAGGTTATGCACACACTTGAATTTGGACTAAGCAAGAATAGAAGAGCGGGTCGACAGAGAGGGTGTCGCGGCGGCGTTCTACGGGACGATTGGGTGTTCCATAGTGTGGGCTTCGGTAAAGTTTAATTGGCCGGCTCCGAGAGCAATAGAAGGCCAGAGTCAAACTAGAACAAGAAGCAATTTGGCATGTGCTGACCCGAGGAGTGCTGGCCACGGAGGGATTCTTCACGGTGGCGCTAAAGACAGGGAGGAGGGGGATTTGTGGACGGTCTGAGTTCTCCGGTGGAATTGAGCCGATTACTCAAGCGATGGGGTGTGCGGTGCGGTGAAGAAGCTGTGCCCGGGCTCAATTTATAGGCTGATGGCCAGAGATGGATGAGATTCACTGAGCTGTACCCGAGCTGTCGAGCTCACCACACGGCAGAGCCACGACGAAAGTCCGGTGACCGCTGATTAACCGGGAAGTGCCACCGCAACGTTTTAGCGCCACGTCACGGATGATCTTTACCGTGGCTGCAGACCCATCCCCAACCGCGGTGGCGATCTTATCCCCGGCAAGATTTTTCTGATCTCTGGTGAACAGTACGCCAATCCGCCTGATTTCAAAGGGCTACTGCTCCAAATTTCATGTGGATGCTCGCAGACAAATCTGTATCAAAATTGTACCCTGATCAATGTTCTTTCATTGTGCTGTAATGACTATGCCAAAAATCCTTATGGATTGATCAGGCCAGAGCGCGCAAAATGGTGCGATAACACTAAACCCTGATCAAATTCAGATTCAGTGAATAGATGCAGGTTAGGTCGACTGACAGCCCAACTTGATGCTTATTATATTCCAATTTCTCTTCAGTACAAGTGTTTAGTCACTTAAGTAAACTTGTTCCCCTGTGATAGCTCAACAACTTTGATGTGTTGATCTAGGGCAAACTCCTCATAATTTGGAAGATATAGGGCTTTATAGTTGAGCCAAATGCTCTAAAAATCAGACTTTACTCCATAGGGTTTAAGTGGTGCTTTTTGCAATTAAGTCCAATTCACATCCTTTGACTTGGGAATCCCCAAATATGTGAACCATATGACTTAAGGTACCCTAATGCCTTGGTTCTTCCACTTTAATCCAAAAGTGCACTAGTTTTGCACTTAGCCCCCTAGGGTTTTAGTTTAGGGTTTTCCAGGGTTCTATTTAGGGTTTTTGATACTTCTAGGGTTTGGATGCTACTTAAGTTCATCCATGGTGACATTTTATGACCATCTCTAATGAGTTTTGAAGTTTTCTCTTATTAGGCTTTGTTTACTCTTTTAAGCCCAATCTAGGGTTAAGCACTGTTCCCTGGGATTTCACTTATAACATGTCACATCAATACAACTTGTTTGAACCTTTTGCCCAGTGAATGCATTCTAGGTGTGACAAACACATGATATGCCAATTCTTATGATATTATGCTTAAGTTTTAGTGTCAGTAACACCAGGGGTGTTACATCCTTCCCCCCATAAAAGAATGGCGTCCCGAGATTAAAAGTCCTAGGGCAAGTAATGGAAAAGGAAACACGACATATTTTTATTTCCTTATTTTGGTAGAAGGCAGGGGTGGTTTGGGGTTCATTCCTCTATTACAACAAATGTACACATTTTACAATTTATACGAAGCTAAAAAGCCTGGGAAATTCTTATCTAAAAGGCTTGAGTTTCCCAAGTAGCTTCATCTTCCGTGTGTTGGTTCCACTGTATCTTGTAAAACTTGAGAGTTTTTCTTCGAGTAATTCTGTCCTTTTGATCCAAGACTCGAATAGGATGTTCTGAATATGTCAAGTCTGGTTCTAAGGCAACATCCGTTACTTCAATGGTTCGATCGGGAACCCGAAGACACTTCTTCAATTGAGACATGTGGAACACATTATGCACAACAGACAAGGTTTTGGGTAACTGGAGTCGGTATGCCATTGGTCCATATCTTTCAACGATAGGAAAAGGACCAATGCATCGAGGTGCAAGCTTCCCCTTTATCCCGAAACGTGATACACCCTTCATTGGTGAAACTTTCAGGTAGACATAATCTTCAACTTGAAAGTGCAAGGGTTATCGTCGCTTGTCTGCATAACTCTTCTGACAAGCTTGAGCTTCTTTCAAATTATTAATTATTCGTTGAACTTTCTCTTCTATCTCCTTTACCATATCAAGCCTGAAGAAATTTCTTTCACCTGGTTCAGACCAGTTTAACGGAGTACGACACCGTCGTCCATACAAGGCTTCAAAGGGTGCCATTTTGATGCTCTCTTGATAGCTATTATTGTATGAGAACTCCGCTAATGGTAAACAGTCATCTCATTTCTGTGGGAATTCCAAAACACATGCTCGCAACATATCTTCAAGTATCTGATTTACCCTCTCAGTCTGCCCACTGGTTTCGGGATGGTAGGCCGAACTGTGAAGCAACTTGGTACCCAGGGATTTATGAAGTGCTTCCCAAAATTTGGCTACAAATTGCGGTCCACGATCCGACACTATAGTCTTTGCAACCCCATGCAGACTAAGAATACGAGCAATGTATAATTGGGCATAGACAGCAACCAGGTGATCTGTCTTGTCTAGCAGAAAATGGGCTATCTTGGTAAGTCGATCAACTATAACCCAAATAGAATCGTACCCTTTTGCTGTCCTGGGCAATCCCACAATAAAGTCCATGCTTATATCCTCCCATTTCCATGTTGGTATAGGTAGAGATTGTAATGGACCAGCAGCTTTCATGTGTATGGCCTTGACACGTCTACAAGTGTCACATCTTGCCACATAGCGTGCAATTTCAATCTTCATCTTTGTCCACCAATAATGCTGTTTTAGATCACGATACATCTTAGTGCTTCCGGGATGAATAGAATAGTGACTAAGATGTGCTTCATCCAAAATTTGCTGGCGGATCTCATCATTCTTAGGCACAACTATGCGGTTGTTACACCATACAACACCTTGATCATCTCTTCTGAAGCAGTTGGCTTTACCGGCCTCTATTTTCTCATGAATGTGTTTCATTCCCTCATCATTTCTTTGTGCGTCAATTATTCTTTGCAGGAGGACTAACTCAAGCTTCAAATGATTTACAGTTCCGTGTTGTATCATTCCCAAGTTCAACTTCTCCATTTCTTGGCATAACGTAATGTCAGAAGTCTTTATCGTCAAACAATGGCAGGAAGCCTTGCGACTTAATGCATCTACCACTACATTAGCCTTGCTTGGGTGATAATGAATCTCCAATTCATAATCTTTAATCAGTTCGAGCCATCTCCTCTACCTCATATTCAATTCTGACTGGGTAAAGATGTACTTTAAACTTTTATGATCTATATAAATGTGACAGATATTTCCCAGCAGATAATGACACCATATTTTTAGGGCATGAACCACAGCAACTAACTCCAGGTCATGAGTTGGATAATGTTCCCCATGCCGGCGCAGCTGCCTTGAAGCATAGGCTATCACTCGGCCCTCTTGTATTAGAACACAGCCGAGACCACTGCCTGATGTGTCACAATACACATCAAAGGGCTTTTCAATGTCCGGTTGAGCCAATACCGGAGCAATGGTCAATAATACTTTCAACTGCTCAAAGGCTTCATTACATTTCAAAGACCAATTAAATTTGGTATCATTCTTCAATAAACTTGTGATTGGTTTCACATGCTTGGAAAAAATCTGGTATGAATCGACGGTAGTAACCAGCCAGTCCAAGGAAACTTCGGACTTGATGTATAGTGGTTGGGGGTTTCCATTCCAAAATATCCTTGACTTTGCTGGGATCCACCGCAATCCCCTTGGCAGATAATACATGTCCCAAAAATAAGATCTCCTCCAGCCAGAACGCGCACTTACTGAACTTAGCATATAATTGGTGTTCCCTTAAGCACGTTAATACGATCCGCAAATGCCGAGCATGCTCCTCTTCATTTTTAGAATATATCAAGATATCATCAATGAATACCAGCACGAATTTATCCAACTCGGGCATCAATACCGAGTTCATAAGATAGGTGAAGTGGGCAGGAGCATTTGTTAGTCCGAAAGACATAACCAAATATTCAAATAATCCATACCGCGTAGTAAATGCGGTCTTGGGTATATCTTTGGGTCGGATATGGATCTGATGATAGCCCGACCTGAGGTCAATTTTGGAAAATACCTGGGCTCCGGTAAGTTGATCAAATAGGATGTCAATCCGGGGAAGAGGGTACTTATTCTTGATGGTGACCTCATTAAGGGGTCTATAATCCACGCACATCCGAAGTGTTTTGTCCTTCTTCTTGACAAAGATGGCTGGACAACCCCAAGGTGATGAACTTGGTCGGATGAATCCTTTTTCTAGTAGATCTTGTAATTGGGTCTTGAGTTCTGCCAATTCATTCAGAGGCATTCGGTACGACCTTCTAGAAATAGGAGCCGTACCGGGCTTCAACTCAATCACAAATTCTACATCTCTTTCTGGAGGCAATCTAGGTAGATCTTCCGGGAAGACGTCCAGAAATTCACATACTACCGGAATATCTTAGGTCTCCGGTATAATGGTTTCATATACTCTGCCAGTTGGTTTAGCTAGAATAGCTACGGGGATGGACAAGAGAACCTCTTCTTGGCCATAACTCAACCTGATGGTTCTCAGATCAGCGTTGAGGATTGCTTTATGCTGGGCTAACCAATTCATGCCCAAAATTACATCTATATCTTGGCCTTTTAAAACAATCATGTTTGTAGGAAAGTCCCATTCAGCCAATGTTACGGGATATGGTAAGCCACCTCTTTAGTGAATATTTGTCCCCCAGGCGAATGAATTATACACCCTTCCCTTGATTCATTGTATGGAATGCGATGTTGCTCCACAAACTTCTTGCTTATGAATGTATGTGAAGCGCTAGAATAAAAAAGAATGACTGCAGGGTGATTGGCCACGAGAAACGTACCCATCATAATCGGTTCTCCTTCCAGTGTCGTGGCCACTCGAGTATAATAAATCCGCCTAGTTTTCCTCATATTTTTGCTCGCGGTATTGTTCGTCGCATTTCCCTTGCCTTGAGCGGAACTCCCAGAACTCTCCTGATTATTTGATCGGTTCTGCTTTGGGTATGGACAATCCTTGATAAAATATCCAGACTTTCCACAATTAAAGCAGCCTGTTGGAGAGCTTGGGAGAGCAGGGAAACGAGTACCAGGGGCACTCGGCTGGTTGGTTGAGGTGGGGGTAGTGGCAGGATGGATAAACACCGGTTGTTTGAAAGGGTAGGAGGGTGGACGTGGTGAAGAACGATTCTGATTAAAAGGTCAGATTACCAACCTTTGTCTTTTGTCAGACCCCTGATTGGGCCTGTCGCCTCCATAGCCCTTTGATTTTCCCGGGCCTGCATATTTGGCTTCGACTGCCAGTGCCGTGCTGATAGCCCTGCTATAAGATAGATTGAGGCAGGTGGCCATTTTTCGCTGCAGCCGGTCATTAAGACCTCTCATGAAGCAATTTTTCTTCTTTAAATCAGTGTTGACTTGATCAATGGCATACTAGGACAA
This sequence comes from Zea mays, assembly GCF_902167145.1. Classification (NCBI taxonomy): domain Eukaryota; kingdom Viridiplantae; phylum Streptophyta; class Magnoliopsida; order Poales; family Poaceae; genus Zea; species Zea mays. The sequence goes on along the minus strand of NC_050096.1, from coordinate 124,249,173 downwards.
GTGGTTGAATTTGTTGAGATACTGAGTGACAGTATCCCCACCTTGTTTGAGCTTCATAAATTCCTCCTGTTTCATATGGAGCACCCCTTTAGGAATATAGTGCTCTCGGAAAGCCAGTTTGAACTCGTCCCAGGTAATTTGATGGTCGGTCGGCTGACGGCTACATAATTTTCCCACTAGGTGTTGGCAGGTGTTGGAGACTTGTTCTCAAATGCTATGAATTAAGAACAAGGCAACATAAAATGTTAAATATCAAAGCCCTTCGTCCTTCGAAGCATTATTTCCCTTTGGATATAATGGATTTCGGACGAAGGTTATGAAGGTTAAACCTTCATAATCATAATAAAAGATAAAAGAGATTTATACAAAAACACGGAAAATAATATGATTACTTTGAACATTATTATTAATTTATTTCTATTTATTTTACTTATATAAACAACAACAAATTACAAATGTACCTTCGGCTTGAAGGAAAGTAAGGGTACAAGCGTGATGCTAATGCCAAGTCAGCGTGAACAGTACGGGAGTACTGTTCATCTATTTATAGGCACGGGACGTAGCCCGTGTAAAATTACATTAATGCCCTTTACTTTTATCAATAACTCTATAGTAATTCTTCGAGGTCTAATTTGGCTTTTCATCTTTAAGTCGGTTCCCTTTTTCTGCTGTCATGCCGAAGCTTTTCTGCATATAGCTTCGTGATCGTCTCATCCTTCGTCATGATCGCCTTCCATCCTAGTCAAGCTTCGTCTTGACCATGCTCTTGTTTACCCATAACCTGATTCCGAAGATGCCTGCTCGCATACTTGGAAAACATTGTCAAATCATGTTTTTGAGGACCTTCGGAAGCCGAAGGCCCCCAACAGTAGCCCCTCGCAATATTAATTTGCTGGAATGATAAATTCATATTGCGACATGGACGAAGGCCTTAAGCCGAAGGTCCGAAAAAACATCTTCTCTTTGCTAGAATAGCAACAGTCTTTGACAAGCGGGACCCTCCAGTTTTCAACGCACTAGGTGTATAAATAAGAGCTCATCACAAGTTTATTTGACACGCTCTCTTGCCCACTGCTTTTACTCACCCAACTTTTAGCCTGCGCGCAACAACACTTGCTTGACTTTTTAGATTTTTAAGCTTCGGTTTCGAGAGGACTTTCTTAGCGTTTGCAAGGATGTCTGAAGATAAAAAAGTTGTTGGTGATTCGAAGCTAAGTCTTTCTGAGGAGATGCATCTGGGCTTTCTTCAATCAATGTCGAAGACTAATACAGAGAAGATTACTAAAGAAATTTTGGAGGGTTTATCTGAAGATACTGGCGACAGTGACAGTTATGATGTGGATAGTGGTGGTGAAGACTCCGAAGATCGACCTTGGCGACCAAGCCATGCGGTTTTTGGTAAATCAAGTATTAAAGAAAATCATCTTGTCAATATGAGGGGCAGATATTTCCGGGACTTGTCCATTGTGAGGGCTGATGAAGGAGAGAAGACTTGCCCGACTCCTGAGGAAAATGAAGTCGTGGTATTCCGAAGCTTCTTGAAAGCTGGACTACGATTTCCCTTAAGCAGTTTTGTTGTAGAAGTACTGAAGATATTTGAAATCTACCTTCACCAACTTACCCCCGAAGCAATCATAAGGATGAATATCTTTGTGTGGGCCGTGAGAAGCCAAGGTTTGGAACCTAATGCGAAAAGTTTCTGCAACATACATGAATTACTGTACGAGACAAAACCCTGGGGTAAAGAACAGTATCAAAACAATTTTGGCTGCTACAGCTTCGGCTCCCGGTCTAGGTCAAGCTGCCCCGTGTCGACCTTCCGAAAGAGGTGGCCCGGCGGCTGGGTGACGGAATGGTTTTACGTGAAGAATGACTTGAAATCATGGGAAGATATAAAAAGGATCATCATGCGTCCCATCTGGCAACGCTTCGACCTGCAGAGGCCGAAGGTGGAAATGAATGAAGCAGCCGAAGAATGCCAAAGAGCCTTCGGTGTTGTTTGCTCTTTTATTGGGACAAGGGACTTAGTCCAAGAACACATTGCCTTCAGAATATGGCCACTTGTGGAAAAATGGGAAATGCCGAAGGAGACCATTAAAGAAACTGACGAAGGTGGACTAGTCAGGTTGAAATACACATTTAAATACGGAGATAAATTCGTTGAGCTAGATGATGACTGGTTGAAAAGTATTGAGGCCATCAGTGATGAATTACTTGGTGTATACTCAAAGGCCGAAGATACTGCATTATCGGCGGCCTTCGGAGGCCGAAAAAGGAAAAGACTCAATCGAGTTTTTGATGCAATTGGGTTTGTGTACCCCGACTACCATTATCCGGCACGGGGTGAAAAAAGAAAGAATACATCTTCTGCGAAGGAAACTGCTTCAGCCGCTCCTAGCGAGCCGGCGCCGAAGAGGAGAAGGGTAAAAGTTCTCACACACCGGCCACGTTATATTGAACTGGCCAAAGTGCCTGCATTTGTCGGTGGGACTCCTTCGGTCACTGGAGCTAAAGAGACAGCTCCCCTGCCAAATATTGAAGTGCTGGCCGAAGTGCCAGTGACTGAAAAAATAGAAGAAATGAAGGCTGAAGAAACGAGGGCTGAAGAAGTAAAAACATCAGAAATCTTAAGTCCTTCGGCAAAAACTGAGGCAACAAAAAGCCAAAAGGGTCCAGCAGTGACCCCTAAAAGAAAAAGGATGGTTAATGTGCTAGATGTTTTAGAGACAATCAAATCTTCAAGCACAACTCCAAAGAAGATTGCTAAAACTTCCGAAGTGCACACTGAAACCTTTGACGCCGAAGCTTCAAAGCCACAGTCTGAAACTGAAGCCGGGCCTTCAGAGCCTGCCAAGGTGAAATCCTTGGAAGCTGAAAAAACAGAAATGACAGAACAAATTTTGAGTGAAGAAACTGGCACTGCTGCCCCCGAAGCATCTTCCAAAATACATGATTATATTATACGACATGCTTCGGGGAAGAGATTATCTGAAGAAGAGATTTTTGAAGCTAATCACTATGCCCGAGAACTGAAGTATCCGAAAGGGGCCTTAGTATTCAATGGCACAGATGAAGATGACTTCTTATACTGCCTCCCAGGCAACAAAGAATTATCTGTCTACCGGGAGATAGCTAGAAGCATGGGGTTCCCGAAGCTTGAAGCTGGGCTCTGCGCTATGACGAAGGACGATCTTGCGGATAGCCTTGCATATAATAGTCTGAAGGTATGAGAATTGTATATTTGGAAATTTGTAATTTTTGAATCATTCTTTTATTCTTATACTAATTCTTTTTTCATATAGGGTTTAATACTGAGCAACGCTTTGAGAGCGCAAAAGAATGCCGAAGACGAGAGCTATAATATTGCTTTCAACAACCTACGAACAGAGGTTATTAAGCGAGGAACGAAGCTTTGGAAAAAGATATAATTCTGCTTACACTGGTGGATAAAATAAAGGAAGATGAAGCTACCTCTAAGGCTCAAGCTGAAGCCCAAAAACACGAAATTCAGGATCTTCGGAAACAGCTGGCCAGAGCTAAAGAAGAACGCATACTTGAAGAAACAAAACGAGAACTTAGTGATCAATGGGCAAATCATTTGGAAATAAATGTTTAAGAGCTTCGTGCTTCCAAGAAAAGGTGCTATGATAAATCCATAGAGTGTGTTAAGAAGATAAAATCCAGCTTCGCCAGCGTTGGCGCATTCTCTAGCGAAGAAAATTTCACAAGGAGGAATCCAGAAGGCCCGATTGAATGGATCAGTCACGAAGCTGAGGCCTTCGAGGAAATCTTGAATAGCCGCGGAGACATATGTGCTTTTTCAGGCGCCTGGGGGATTGCTACTGTTTTGGAAAGAAAAGGCTGTGATCATGTGAAATCTTTAGCGCAATCCGAAACTGCCTTGTCTTCTAAAGATATAAAGGACCCCTCGGCCGAAGCAAGCCTGGTTGGTGGAAAAATTTTCACCGACATCTGGGACAATGGCGGCCGAGAAATGGCTCAAGAAATCATTCAAAAAAGCGAAAAAGGCATCCATGATGCTAGGAAGGTAGCAGAGGCTGCTGAGAAAAGCGCAGAGCCTGAAGGGCAAATAGGTATTAACTAGTGGTTTTTATTCTATTGTAATTTTTGATTTCAAACTTTGTTCACGGTTTGTAATAGTGATATAGCCGTATTTTCTCCTCCCTCAGAACCTGCTGAGGCATCTCCGGGCCCCCACCCAAAGGGGAACGACGAAATTAGAGAAATGGCCGAAGCCATCATGGACAAAGTTGTCGATCAGCTACTGAACGAAGCTGCAGAAGTAGTTCTTAAGGAAGATTAAATTCTATTGTAAAAACATTTGGAATGTAACATGTGTAATACTTTGTAACTTTCAATGTAATATATAATCTATTTATGGTTCAATTCTTTACGATGCATGAAATTTTGCATACATACCGTTTTTTGAGCCTTCGGCGAAAAAACACCTTCCCTTCTTTTCATGCTTCGTGAAGAAAATCTTTTATATATCACAAGAATTTCCATACTTCTCTGATGATGAATATCCAAGCTTCGTGAAAACATTCTTCGAAGTTATAAAAAAGTTTTATATTTTTCTCTCCAATGAAGCTACACTTCTTCTCAATTTATCTTGTGCCTTAGCACAATTTTCTCTTTTCCAAAACATTCTCTGAAGATCAATATTGTGTCCCCTTCTTGTTCCACATGCAATATGATGATGCTTATGTTATGCAAAATGATGTGATGATGTTATGTTATGCAAAATGATATTTGTGCCTAAGATACACACATCCCTGCAATAGAGCACACAATCTTTTTATATCAGCGCTGACTTTTCGCTGTAAGCCTCCCTTAGGAGCTTCTTCGCCTTTTATTTCAGCGGAATCAGCGTTTATTTTTCGTTGTAAGCCTCCCTTAGGAGCTTCTTCGCCTTTTACTTTCAGCGTAATCAGCGTTTATTTTTCGCTGTAAGCCTCCCTTAGGAGCTTCTTCGCCTTTTACTTTCAGCGGAATCAGCGTTTATTTTTCGCTGTAGGCTCAGAAAACTTACACTGCGCTCCCTTAGGAACGACTTTTTGCTGCTTCGAAAAAATTGCGTTGCGTTCCTTAGAACAAATTTTTGATAATTCGAAGGTCCTCCTTGCCATCATAAATTCTCATGCTTCGGCAACTTAGGCCTATGGAGAAGATATATTTTTATTATGGTAAAAAGCGAAACTATTACAAGAAATTGAAAGACGATAAAAGACATTTAGACTCTCCATGATTGTTCCTTATTAAAAAGAAAATAATACTGAATGTGAAAATGCGAAAAGCTGCTGTCGAGGTAGGATATTTTTAGTAAATGTGCTTCGACTCTGGCATAGTGCTATTGACTGTGCGAGCTTCAGACTCCTCTCTGAAGTCCCGCTGAAGATGAGCGTGCTGACTCCCTTCTGGCTGCTGACCTCGTTGTGCTAGTGGTGGCGGTGGAGGCTGTTGCCAAGATGCTTGGGGTTGGCTTGCCGAAGCAACAGAAGCTGCAGAGTGATTGCCTACATATTCTGGAATGTAAGGCGAATGGTACGAAGCAGTATGCATGACCTGCTTTGGCTGACTCTGTTGTGCTGCAGCTTCTGCTATCTCCTTTTGCTTCTGGATGGTAACATGGCACATCCTGGTGGTATGGCCCTTGTCTTCACCACAGAATAGGCAGTAGATTTTTCTTAGCTGATCCCCAAATCTTCCCCCGCAGCCCTTGGCGCCTCTGCCCCTTGGCGCTGGCGGCCGAAAAGAGCTTTGCTGCTGCTTCGAAGCTTGCGAGGAGTATTGTGGCCTTAGCTGTTGGCCCCCTCTGTCATCATTCTGAGTAAAGTTATGAATTGACCTGACGTGCCTCGGATGAAATCTTCCTCCGAAGCCCCTGGTCATTTCAGAGAACCTGAATGCCTCCTCCCTTCTTTGGCGGAAGTCATTGTCAGCTCGGATGTACTCGTCCATCTTCTGGAGCAGCTTCTCCAAAGTTTGCGGTGGCTTCCTGGCAAAGTATTGCGCTGAAGGTCCCGGCCGAAGTCCCTTAATCATGGCCTCAATGACAATTTCATTGGGCACTGTTGGCGCCTGTGCCCTCAGACGCAGAAACCTTCGGACATACGCCTGAAGGTATTCTTCGTGGTCCTGGGTACACTGGAATAAAGCTTGAGCAGTAACTGGCTTCGTTTGAAACCCTTGAAAGCTGGTTATTAACATATCCTTTAGCTTCTGCCATGAGGTGATTGTCCCTGGCCGAAGAGAGGAGTACCAGGTTTGAGCGACACTCTTGACGGCCATTACAAAAGACTTTGCCATGACTGCAGTATTGCCACCATACGAAGATATGGTTGCTTCATAGCTCATCAAGAATTGCTTCGGGTCTGAATGACCGTCGTACATGGGGAGCTGGGGTGGCTTGTAAGACTGGGGCCATGGTGTAGCCTGCAATTCTGTTGATAGAGGAGAAGCATCATCAAAAGCAAAATTTCCATGATGGAAATCTTCATACCAGTCGTCCTCATTGTAGAAGCCCTCCTGATGAAGCTCTCTGCGCGGAGGCCTTCGGTTCTGGTCATCCTGAGCAAGATGACGAACCTCTTCCGAAGCTTCATCTATCTGTCTCTGAAGGTCAGCTAGACGAGCCATCTTCTCCTTCTTTCGTTGCACCTGTTGATGGAGCATCTCCATGTTTTGGATTTCCTGGTCCAAGTCGTCCTCCAGAAGCGTTGGACTGGTGGCCTTCCTCTTCTGGCTTCGGGCCTCCCTAAGAGAAAGGACGTCCTGATTGGGGTCCAGCGGCTGCAGAGTGGCAGCCCCTGTCGCTGAAGCCTTTTTCGGCGGCATGACGAAGGTGATGCTTGCCGAAGATGTTCAAAGCTCAAGAAATGGAAGTGAGTTCACCGGAGGTGGGCGCCAATGTTGGAGACTTGTTCTCAAATGCTATGAATTAAGAACAAGGCAACATAAAATGTTAAATATCAAAGCCCTTCGTCCTTCGAAGCATTATTTCCCTTTGGATATAATGGATTTTGGACGAAGGTTATGAAGGTTAAACCTTCATAATCATAATAAAAGATTAAAGAGATTTATACAAAAACACGGAAAATAATATGATTACTTTGAACATTATTATTAATTTATTTCTATTTATTTTACTTATATAAACAACAACAAATTACAAATGTACCTTCGGCTTGAAGGAAAGTAAGGGTACAAGCGTGATGCTAATGCCAAGTCAGCGTGAACAGTACGGGAGTACTGTTCATCTATTTATAGGCACGGGGCGCAGCCCGTGTAAAATTACATTAATGCCCTTTACTTTTATCAATAACTCTATAGTAATTCTTCGAGGTCTAATTTGGCTTTTCATCTTTAAGTCGGTTCCCTTTTTCTGCTGTCATGCCGAAGCTTTTCTGCACATAGCTTCGTGATCGTCTCATCCTTCGTCATGATCGCCTTCCATCCTAGTCAAGCTTCGTCTTGACCATGCTCTTGTTTACCCATAACCTGATTCCGAAGATGCCTGCTCGCATACTTGGAAAACATTGTCAAATCATGTTTTTGAGGACCTTCGGAAGCCGAAGGCCCCCAACAGTAGGGCCTCGCAACTGTTGTGTTGCAAATAAAGGCTTTTGAGTCTCCGTACATCGGAGAAGCCCAAACTTTTGTTCGATAACCCGGATCCACTCATCTGCTTCAAGAGGATCTTCCGCCTTGACAAATAATGGGGGATGTGTCTCTGAGAAATCCAGATATGAAGTTTCGTGGGGTCCTTGCGGATACGCTCGCCCGCCTTGCTGTTGCATTTGTTGTCTCGCCATTTCCCGCAGAAAGCGGGTGTTGTCGGCCGTGGCATTAACTATGGCAGCGATGGCCTGAGCTAATGTTGGAGGTACTGGGGGTGGATTAGGACTTGCTTCCCTCCCACGGGAGGTTCCTGCACCATCCTTTGCATGAGTCTTGGACAGCATCTGAGGTAAAGAACATTTGGAAAAATATAATATGCCAAAGCAAACCATCCATTTTACATTACTTAAAAGGGTAATGATACAGACTCAAATTTACAACAGGATTACATTACCTATTACACATTATCACTATTTCTATACTACACTATTCTAGCCTCTTATCACTTTTGGTAGCCCCGCTATCAGGGGTAGGAGACCATTCGTCGACCAGATTCATTGAAGGAGGGGGCCTGAAAAGATCCAGTTCCCCACCAAGGGCTTCACCCGCTACTCCAAAAGGTCCGGCTTCCATCTCGACAGGATCCGCAGGTACGTTAGGGTGCAGTTGTGAATACAATACATGAACTTCCTCATGTAGTGTATTACAGTAAACTTGCAAGTTGTGCACGGCTGTGCTAAGCTCCTCCACGTGGGCTCGAGCTTTGGCTTCCTTGGCCCAAGCAAGTGAACGTGAGTTAACAGCCCAATCAAGCGCTAAATCTCGTTCAACAAGTTGGTCTTGTAGGTGGCAAATGTGAGTTCTTAATTCGTTTATTCGCTCACCAACCTCAACCAATATATCGTTCCTATGACGGAGCTCTGTCCGAAGCTGTTCTACTTGAGCTTCAGATCCCCTATTGGATCATTGCTACCACTACTACTGTCCTCATGTGTTGGAGCTAGTTAATGGCAAGGTACGCCAATTGGTCCGGTAGACTTGCACACGGTTTTTCTTGTGCGCGGCGACATATCTCGATGAGGGGGAAAATCTTATTAGCATAATTTTAGTATGATGCATGTATAATTACAGAATCAACCTTAGTTGATTCACAACCTTCTATACATTGAACTCTACTATATGGTCTTTAAAATAAGTACTTCAGAGGATGGTTAGATAAGAAGGAAAGAAATTTTCTAGATAAGTCTTTGAAAATTCTTTTTGAAATGTCTCATAACATCTGCAGAGATGGGCTTCGCTCCGATACCAGATGTGACAGAATATCCCAAGTTATTAGGCTCACCTACAGTTGTCCTTGTCCAACGGACCTCAGACAACCCTGTAGGTGCACCTGATCACTTGACAAGTTCGGTATCTGAATTCCTTACCTTTCCCAAGAGCGTTTCACCCGTCATGCAGACATTACAATACATCGAAGGTACGAAAATGCGGAATTAGTTACAATAACTTACTTTATTGAAAAGTAAGACAGAGTTATATAGTTACAGACCAGAACAAAATATATGAGTGCTTAGTATTATTATTACATAACCTGGGAGGCAAAAACCCCTCCCGAATAAACAGTAAAAAGTTTTTCTTAACGGAGGACCTTTCCTCTCGCAGCTTTAGTCTTGATTCTCTTCTTTTGGTACCACCTTGGAACAGAAGCAACAAAAGTTTGCTGCTTCTTCACCTAAAACAACATGGGACAAAGCCCTGAGTACGAAATGTACTTTCGCAAGTCTTACCCATCAAATAAAAGACTCTCAAGGATATGCTGGCTTTAAGGGAGTCAAGGTAAGGCTTATCAATAATCAATGACTCTATTTGCAGAAATGCTTACTAATAGTGGATCCTTAAAAATCCAGTTTTACTTGTCAGGTTAGGTAAAGTTACCTACATCTAGAGTTCCTTCTACCCTAGTTCAATCACTTGACCAATACTAGCCAATTTCTTATCAACCCTTCTTATTCACTGGAACGCTACGTGTAAGTCAGTGACCAAGTCTTCATGTTCACGAAGTTACGACGATCCTAGTCGATTATACTCAGCTGAGGATCTCCAATCACATGACATATGTAGCACTTAACCCTTGCATATGTCAACTCGCCACCAGGGTTCTTAAGACCATATCTGGTTCACGCCAACCGAGAGCACAGATACACCACCGTCAAGCCTCTTGCCACGGAGGGTACACGCTACTCTTGCCATCTCTCCACTCCCATTACGTGTTATCTTATTCTGTAATTAGTCTGCCCGAGGCAAAGCTTACCCATGACGAGGCATGTGACCAGTTAAAGGGTCCTCGGTCAACAGGCCTACATCGAGAAGGTCCTTAATCGACTCAGACGGAGACACTACACCGAGACTCTCTTCTCGTGCAAGTCACCCGCCCGGTCTCAGCTTTATCATTTCACCCAAAATTTGGTACCTGGCAGAGGTACATCTTTTCTGATGTTGAACCCATCATGACCATAATGGATCCACCTTCAAGCTTTATCATTTTGTTTTCTAGAGCCAAGCTAAGCATAAGAAAAGCTTTTTTGTAAATCAGGGATTAAGGAGAAGTAATCAAATTCCAAGGAAAGAAATGCAGCAACTGGTTTAACACACAACTCCTATCACCTAATGCATCAAGTAAGTGAGAAAGATTTTAAAATAACAAGGGGGTGGAAAATGCACCGGGGCTTGCCTTGTGTTACTGGTGAATCAGACTCTGTTCTGCAGATATCAAAATAAAAACAGTTTCCGGCCTGATGTTCTTCAGGTGGTGGTGGTGAAGTCCTCGCTTCTTCAACTTCTATTTCCTCCTCATTTTCTAGATATAGCCATATATAATCATGAATGCTCATGTAATGCTCATGAAAATGCTAAGATAATAAAAGTTTATTATCTAATGTCTTGAATATAACTTTCCTTCAGATCTCCAAGAAACTAGGGTTTTCGGAGTCTATAGTGAAGTTCATAGGGCAGGGGCTAGGGTTTTGGGTTCTAAGTATCAAACATGGTCCAAATAATACCAAACTTTACCCAAGGTTTCTAAATATTATTTAAAGTTCATCTAAAAAGTTTGGTGAATTTTGGAATTATAAAATACTCTATAAAATTCCAGAAGTATGGATTTTGGCTATGTTAAATGCCCCAAAATTACCTATTGGAACTAAAAATCATGAAACTATTTTTATTATATACTATAGAAAATCAGGAGTCTAGCAAAATTGGTTTGGTATTTTTAGCATTTTCCTACAATTTTCTAGGAATTTCCTAAGTCCAGAAGAAAAAGAAAAGGAAAAAGGCGCTACGGGATTGGGCTTAAACTGGCCTGAGTCGGCCCACGCGCTGGCGAAAGCGCGCCTGCACGCGCCCGCGCTGCCAATCTTGCGAAAAGGTCCTTAGCATTTTAAATAACTTGAACCGCATCCAGTGGGTTATTCCTTGAGTCACTGACATCTTACAAAAAGCCCCCTCTAATTATTTTTCTTTACCACCCCAGGTCCAAGGCTGAACCGCGGCGAACACCAGACCAGAGCCGTGATTCAACGGCGAGGGTGGTCCAAACAAGAGGTAATAGGATGATAAACATCTATCACTAGTCGGTCTGAGTAAAAGCCCTCATTTAATTTGAGAGATTTCAACTAATTTTAAGCTTGTTCATGGTCAAGGCGGCGAAACGACCCAGGTGATCGCGTTCCGAACAACTAACGGCATGGATGCTCAAATTGAAGCACGAGTTAGCTACACGGGTTTACCAGAGGTTATGCACACGCTTGAATTTGGACTAAGCAAGAGTAGAAGAGCGGGTCGACAGAGAGGGTGTCGCGACGGCGTTCTACGGGACGATTGGGTGTTCCGGAGTGTGGGCTTTGGTAAAGTTTAATTGGCCGGCTCCGAGAGCAATAGAAGGCCAGAGTCAAGCTAGAACAAGAAGCAATTTGGCACGTACTGACCTGAGGAGTGCTGGCCACGGAGGGATTCTTCACGGCGGCGCTAAAGACAGGGAGGAGGGGGATTTGTGGACAGTCTGAGTTCTCCGGTGGAATTGAGCCGATTACTCAAGCGATGGGGTGTGCGATGTGGTGAAGAAGCTGTGCCCGGGCTCAATTTATAGGCTGATGGCCGGAGATGGATGAGATTCACTAAGCTGTACCCGCGCTGGCGAGCTCACCGCACGACAGAGCCACGACGAAAGTCCGGTGACCGCTGATTAACCGGGCAGTGCCACCGCAACGTTTTAGCGCCACGTCGCAGATGATCTTTACCGTGGCCACAGAACCATCCCCAACCACGGTGGCGATCTTATCCCTGGCGATATTTTTTCTGATCTCCGGTTGTTTCGGACTTGTTCTCAAATGCTATGGATCAAGAACAAGGCAACACAAAGTATTAAATGTTAAAGTCCTTCGTCCTTCGAAGCATTATTTCCCTTAGGATATAACGATCTTCAGACGAAGGTCATGAAGGACGTACCTTCATCATCACGGTTATAAGATAATGAAAGATGAAGCTGTTGGCACTTGCTCTCAGTCGCAAGGAGGGCAACAAGGGTGAACAGTGAAGACAACAGGGTTACGTGCTAGAAGGCAATAGCTCTGTTAATCTGGCCTCACACGGGCACTGTGCGGGGGTATTTATAAGTACCAGAGCGCCCAGCGCCTTGTGCTAAGGACGCATGTGCCCTCAGCTACCTAGTTATCCCCAGAATATTCCCATAAAGCGGGGTTACAGACTGTAATTACAGGGATGCCTTTACAAATTAGGCCCGTAACGCGTGGCGGCCACGCAGGGCCCGTTACGATGGGCCGGATCGCACGTGGGCCTTTGAGCTGGACGAGGCCGCACTGTGGGATGACGCCTTCGCCGGTCTTCGTCTGGTGCCGATCAAGCGAAGGGTGTCCCTTCCTGTTTTGTCTCTGTCAGACCAGCGGCTGCAGCGAAGGCTTCGAGCGAAGGGTGGCGTCTTTGCCTTCGCCCCAACATTTGCCCTCCGAGGGACCAGTTCGACAAAGTCGCCTGGTGCCGAAGATGTCGCTAGATGGCGGAGACGCTGCCCTCGCTCGAAGTGGTTCCGCGGGGGTTTTTGATGTGACCGTTGATTGACGGCGTACTGTTGGATTGCGGGTTTCCCGAAGCGCCGCGCCCTGTTGGATTGCGGGTTTCCCGAAGAGCCACGCCCTGCCTATAAAAGGGGGCGGGGGTCGGCGCTTTTTGAACTTCACTTTCCGCGCTCCGTGAAAACCCTAGCCGCCCGCCGTCTTGCTGCTCGTCTGTCCGCCGTGCTCTTGTTCGCCGGAGATCTGGCTCGAGTGAAGCAGACCGCCCGCCGCCGCCGACGGTACGTTGCAATGCCGACCTCCTCTTCTTCCGCTGCCGCTACGCCGCCGGCCGATCCCTCGCCGCCGGCCGCCGCCTCGTCTGAGGAGACGCTGAGTAGTTTGATGGCGGAGGAGTTGCGCGCCGGCGATTCTGTTGATTTTGGCGTGTCGCGGATGTCGTCGGTCCGCGTGCAAGATATGCAGCGGTTGGGTTACTTCGGCGGCGGAGTTGCTCGTGTCCCGGGGACGGAGGAAGTCCCCGAGCCGGAGGGCGAGTTGGTTGTTTTCGAGGCGTTCTTCGCCGCTGGTCTCCGCTTGCCTGCGCACTGATTTGTTGGCGAAGTCCTGCGCAGGTTCAACGTTCAGATACATCAGCTGACACCGAATGCTGTGGTGGCTCTGTCAAAGTATGTCTGGGCGACGACTTCGTACGGCGGACAACCATCGGTCGAAGTTTTTGCGAAGTATTATTGTTTGCACTGGCAGAAGAGGATGATTGGAGACGAAGTTGCTCAGTTTGGGTCCTGCACATTCACGCCGAAGACCGGCAAGACCACGATGCAGGTAGTCGAGTTGGTTCCTTGCGCCCGCAACAAGTGGGGCAACTGGAATGAATTTTGGTTTTACGTTGCTGAGAGTACCGTCGAAGGCCATGAGGGACTCCCCGTGTCCGAGATATGTTCTCATTTTTACTCAGCGTACCCGCCCTTTGAAGTGGCAGAGGAGGATGTGGACGAAGGGGCCCTTCGGTGCGCCGCCGGCCTGAGCAGTGGGCGCGATTTGGTTGAAGAGTTTGTGGCGTACGGGGTATGGCCCTTGGCGCATGGCTGGCCGTTGGGCGAAGTGTGCCCTCGCCAGATGCCTTTTCATGGTGGAAGGGTGGTGCGAAGTCCTGCCTTCGCGCTGAATCTGCAAAGCCGTGACCCGGCCGCCTTTGTGCGTGAGGCGGAGGATGGGGCGGTGCGGCTCGTTGGACGTTACGTGCCGAGGACAGAGGGCCAGCGCAGCTTTGAAATCCGCGGGTCAAATGACCGTTTGAACAGGGTTTTTGAATTAAACCAATTGCCATATGACGGCTATCCTGGTCAAGACGATGTGGACCGTCGTGGGAAGAAGCCGGTGGTGGAGACTGGAGACGACCCTGCGCCGGCGGCCGCCCCATCCTCTAAAAAGAGAAAATTAGGTACTGCTATGGGAGGTCTTGGGGTTTCTAATGGTTTTGCTAGAGAGTTGATGAGGACGTGCGCGGCCCCCGGGGGAAGGATGTCTTCGCCCGAGCTCCGGGAGTCTTCGGCTCGGATGCTGAGGGTTACCGGGGGTTGTTGGCCTAGGAATGTTCCTATCCCCCACGCGGCTGGCGAGGACTTTTTTACATCTCGCATGGTTCGTGAATGGAGAGTTTTTCCTTACGGGCGGAATATTGCTGCTGTTGTGTCGGCAGTGATGGACAAGGATCGCCAGGGAGCTGCACAAAAGCGGCAGGCGGTTGTCAGGCTCGTTGAAGCCAGGCCGAAGAGGCATCGGGGGGCTGCGAAGGCTGCGGCCCCCGGCGGAGGCAAGCCGCCGCTGGCGGCGAAGTCGGGCGCCCCTGCATCTAGCAAGGCGCCGGAGGCAACGGCAGGCGCCGGAGGCTCCAAATCGATGAAGGCGGTGCCGCCGGCCGGCGGAGTGGCGGAGGTCGCGAAGGCGGCCCGAGCGTTGCCGTTGTCAGGCAAACGTGTCGCCGACTTCGCCACCGATATTAATGTGGACGACTATCTTGGTGGTAAGTCGTTGGCTTGTTTTTTTTTATTTATTCGTTGATACGTCGCAGGGTCGGACGAAGGCCAACTTGCTATAGTTGCGCCTGCCGCGGCGACCACGACGGCTGCCGTAGTGCCAAAGGCGAAGGGCGGGGCTCTTAGCGCCGGAGGCGAGGTGTCGGCCCTCGTGGCTGTCAGGGATGAGGCGGGCGCTGCGTCCCGCCGGCTGAAGGAGGTGACGGAGGCGCTGAGTCAGGTCCGCTGAGCTAGACTCTCCTTTTTTTTCTTTTTTCGGCTTGCTGAGGCCGCGGCCTTACGTGTGTTCTGCAGGTGGCTGACTTCGCCAACCGTACAGCGTCGGGGGCCCTCACGGCAGCTGTGTCTGCCGAAGTCGAGAGACTTCGGACACAACATGCTGACGCCGTCCGTGAAAAATCGGCCGCCGACAGCAAGTGCCGTAAGCTAACGGACAAGGTGGCCGCACTGGAGAGGGAGAAGGCTGACCTCCGGCGCCAACTGGCGGGGGAGAGGAGGGAGACCAACGAGGCCCTCGCCAAGGAGCAGGCTGCGCAGGCGGAGGCCAAATTGGCGCGGGCGGAGGGCAATATTGCCAGGGAGCGCGCCGAGCAGCTGCAGGAGCGGCTCACCGCCCTGGAGAGCCGCGTGGAGAGGGCCGAGGCCGTGTCACGCGCGGAGGCAGAGCGGACGCGCAAATAGCTTATGGATACATACCGTGAGCTAGGCGCGCGGACCGGTGATTTCGAAGTGCCGGACCGAGAGCCCGGACTTCGCTGCCTGGAGTGGGTGCAGGAGGAGTTGCAGGCACTCCCCACTGTCGTGGAGGGGTTTATGTCGTATGCCTCCCTGGTCACCTGCGAGGGGGCGATGAACGCGCTCTCCCGCGAAGGGTGCCGGCACTTCGAGGTCTTCGACCAAGCCGATGAAGATTTTGAGCGAGATATCTATAAGGTTGAGGACCCCGTAGTGAAGCAATCCGCCGGAGCCATCTACGACCAGATGTGGGGTCCGCACGGTCGCGAGGTGGTTAGGGAGCGGACCGAGACGGCGAGGGCTCAGGTAACGTTTTCGTTTGTTTGGCGTTTGTTGGATGTGGGCTGTGCGTGTGTTTGCTGAATTTTGTGTGTTTTGTCTTAGGCGGCGCGTGGCGAGAGGGTGGACGACTTCGGGGCGTTGAACAGCGCGCTGCCTGACCCGGAGCCGACCCCGGCGGAGGCCGTGTCTGGGGTCGCCCTGGAGCCGACCCCGGAGACTGCGGAAGACGCACCGGATGCCCCCGCATCCGCTGCGGCCGGCGAAGACCTGCCCCCAGAGGTCGCCGAAGGCGCGCCTGATGCCCCCGCAGCTGCTGCGCCGAGTGCTGAAGATCCCGCGGCGGTGGCGGCGGAAACAACATCGGAAGCAACGGCGGAGCCAACGGCGGAGGCTCCCGCAACGTCAGGGCCTTCGCAGGTGGCGTAGTGGGTGTAGAGGGTTGGGGAATTTTGGATATGTTGCTGAATTTTGGTTGCTACGCAGGTTCAAGATTTTGGGCCTGCGCACGCAACCGCCACTACTAAATTTTTGGCGGCTTCGACCGCGGAAGGTGGTAATGAATGTGGTGGATCTGCATCTGAGTTTTTTGATTTTGCTGACTCTGGGAGCTCGGTTGAGTGGACTGAGGAGTCGTCGGAGGAGGACTTGGACTACTTTGCGGCCTTGGATGTGGCTGCGGCAGAGGCTTCGCCACACGCCGCGGACGCACAAGATGTGCCAGGTCCTAGCACCGGGCGCCGACGACGAAGGGCGGTTGTGAAGCGTAGAGTTAGTGGGGCGAAGGGGGCTCGGCTTCGTGTGAGTAGGGCTGGCCGGCAGGAACTGTTGTCTTTGCCGGCCACCGCGAGTACAGGTGAAGGGGAACTGCGAAGTCTTTTTGCGGGTGAGGAGCTTAGGATAATGTTATTTAATTATAGGGAGATGGGAATTATTCCTAAGGTTGAGCCGATGTAGAGTGTGGTGCCCTCGCTTGTATATGTGTAAAGGCTTGTATGATGAAGTTGTGTGCCCTCGCTTGTCTATGCCTGCGAAGGCGTTGTGTACTTTGTCTGGTGTGTTTTGTTATGCTGTGCTGGTGCGATTATAGTCGGTCTTGGCGCGGACGGTTTGATGTTGTCGTTTCTGCTTTTGTTGCGCTAGTCCGGTTGCACCCTTAGGTGTCTTCTGCAGGGACAGTCTTCGCGGTAGCCTTCGGTTTTTTTCGCACTTGTTGTGCTAGTCCGGCTGCATCCTTTGGTGACTTCTGCGCGGATAGTCTTCGCGGTAGACTTCGGTTTTTTCGCACTTGTTGTGCTAGTCCGGCTGCACCCTTAGGCGACTTCTGCGCGGATAGTCTTCGCGGTAGGCTTCGGTTTTTTCGCACTTGTTGTGCTAGTCCGGCTGCACCCTTAGGCGACTTCTGCGCGGATAGTCTTCGCGGTAGACTTCGGTTTTTTCGCATTTGTTGTGCTAGTCCGGCTGCACCCTTAGGCGACTTCTGCGCGGATAGTCTTTGTGGTAGACTTCGGTTTTTTCGCACTTGTTGTGCTAGTCCGGCTGCACCCTTAGGCGACTTCTGCGCGGATTTGTCGCACGCGAGGGTGGCTAGCGCTTAGCCTCGCGGTGACCTCGTATTGGTCGAATGTCGAAGACCGTCGTCGCGGTTTTTTTTCGACGCATGTTTTTGCGGGGGATTTTTCACACATATATTACATGGCTTCGCCTCGTTAAAAACCTCACCCCCCGGGAGGAAAAGAGTGCGGGCCGGTACAAGATTGTTTTTGCGAATTACAAGGGCGAAATCAGCCCTGATGAGTCAAACAAAAAATTTGCGGAGGTTGTCGATGTTCTAGGAGTGCTCCAGGTCCTCGCCGTTTGGTGTTGTGAGCCTGTAAGCGCTGGGGGAAGCTTTTGTCTTGACTATAAAGGGGCCCTCCCACTTGGGCTCCAGCTTGCCCTTGGACTTCGTCCGAGCTGTTCGGACGAGTACGAGGTCCCCTTCGCTGAACTCCCTCGGGATGACTGTGTGGTCGCGCCATGCTTTGGTCTGGGCTTGGTATTTGTTTAGGGCCTATAGGGCGAAGACTCGGTCTCCGTCAATGAGATCCTTTGAAGTTGGCTCGTCCACATCGGGGACGGCTGACGGAACTGTTCGCGGGGACCCATGCTTTATTTCTTGCGGGGTCATGGCCTCCGATCCGTATAGAAGGCGGAAGGGAGTAAACCCAGTCGCCCTGCACTCAGTCGTGTTTAGTGCCCAGACTGCCTCAGGTAACAAATCGGTCCATCTGCCCTTTTTTTCATCAAGGAGCATCTTCTTGACAGCTGTGAAGATTTTCCCATTGGCGCGTTCCACGACCCCGTTGGACTGCGGATGATAGACTGAGGCGAAGGCAAGCTTGGTGCCAATGGAGAAACAAAAATCCTTGAAGTCTTGGCTGTCAAACTGCTTGCCGTTGTTGACTGTTAGTTCGGACGGTACTCCGAAGCGGCAAACAATGTTTTGCCAGAAGAATTTTTGGGTAGTCTTTGATGTTATTGTAGAAACAGCCCTCGCCTCGATCAATTTGGTGAAGTACTCGACGGCGACGAAGGCGAACTTAAGGTTCCCCTGAGCGGTGGGCAGGGGCCCGACAATGTCCAGGCCCCAGCGCTGGAGAGGCCATGTATGGGCGATCAGCTTTGTATACTGCGAGGGGCTGCCTGACCGAGGAGAAAACTTCTGGCAGGCTTCGCAGGACCTTGTGACCCGATTTGCGGCGCAGATCATTGCGAGCCAGTAAAAGCCCTGGCGGATCACCTTGGCAGCTAGGGCCCTTGGCCCTGCGTGTGAGCCGCACGTGCCACTGTGGACTTCACGTAGGATCTGCATGCCTTCGGTTTTGGTGACGCACTTAAGCATTGGCTGACTGACCCCTTTCTTGTAGAGTTGGCCTTCAATCAGTGCGAAGTCCCGTCTTCGATGTCTGAGGCGCTTGGCCTCGCTGACGTCGGTTGGATGATAGTACCCCTGTAGGAATAGGGTTATTGGTGCCCACCAGTCTTCGGTCATGATTAGGTTGACTATGCGGTGGCCCTCGCTGTCATTAGTTATTTGGAGCCCTTCGGGGCTCCGGACGGCTGGCATGCCGATGATATGAAAGAACACGTCGGAGGGCAAGGACTCGCCCCTGGCGGCGGCCTTGGCCAATGCGTCGGCCTCCTCGTTCTTGGCCCTATCCACATGCTGCTACGTGAATCCCTTGAATTGTCTCTCGAGACTTCGGATGGCCGCGAGGTATTGCATAAGTGCGGGGTCCTTTGCTGCGTAGTCTTTCTCGACCTGGCCGGCAACTATCTTGGAGTCTGTTTTGATGATACAGGTGGTGACTCCGAGGGCCCTTAGCTTGCGGAGGCCGAGGATGACTGCTTCATATTCTGCTATATTGTTTGTGCATCTGTCGGATTCCAGAGTGAAGCTGAGGCGTGCTGCATATATGTGCTTGACCCCGGCTGGTGAGGTGACGACTGCAGCGGCGCCTGCCCCAGCATGGCACCATGCGCCGTCGCAATGGATCGTCCAAACCTTCTCTGTGGACGGGTCTGGTTGTGTTATTGGCCCAGTCCAGTCGACGACGAAGTCTGCCAGGACTTGTGACTTGATGGCTGTCCTGGGCTCGAAGCTGATGTGGTAGCCGGATAGTTCGGCTGCCCACTTGGCAATCCTCATTGATGCCTCCGGGTTTCTGAATAATTCGCCGAGTCCCCTATCTGAGGTGACTCGGACCTTGAATGCTTCAAAGTAGTGGCGCAGTTTGCGCGAAGACATAACGACTGCGTAGGCAATCTTCTCCAGCTCTGTCATGTTGCAATTGGACGGTGTCAGTACCTCGAAGACATAGTAAACAGGGCACTGCCTGACCACGCCCTCAACTGTCTGCTCCTGCACTAGTGCCGCGCTGACAGCATGCGGCGAAGCCGCGACGTAGAGCAATAGGGGGAGCGAGGAGTCGGGGCTTGTGAGGATGGCCAGCTCCGACAGGTACTGTTTTAGTGAGGCGAAGGCCGCTGCCTGCTCCGGTCCCCAGGCGAAGTCCTTTGCACCGCGGAGTGTTTTGAGGAAGGGGAGACTTCGCTCGGCGGACCTGGAGATGAATCTGTTGAGAGCGGCCAATCTGCCTGTCAGACGCTGGACGTCCCTGGCGGACTGTGGAGGCGACATGTCTACGATGGCCTGGATCTTGGTTGGGTTGGCCTCGATGCCGCGGTGTGATACCAGGTAGCCCAATATTTTGCCCTGGCGAACGCCGAAGACGCACTTTTCCGGGTTTAGGCGGAGCCGTGCGTCTCGCATGTTCGCGAATGTCTCGGCGAGGTCGGCGAGATGGTCCTCCTTGTTCTTGCTGGCGACGACGATGTCGTCCACATATGTAAATATATTTCTGCCAACCTGCCCTTCGAGTACTGTTTTGGTGAGTCTGGAGAAGGTGGACCCGGCGTTCTTGAGTCCCTCCGGCATTCTGATGAAGCAATATGTGCCGAAGGGTGTTATAAAGCTGGTGCTAGCCTTGTCTTCCTCCTTCATGTATATCTGGTGGTAACCGGAGAAGCAGTCGAGGAGTGACATGACCTCGCATCCGGCCGCGCTATCGACTATTTTGTCGATCCGCGGCAACGGGAAATTGTCCTTTGGGCAGGCCTTGTTGAGACTGGTGAAGTCTATGCACATTCGCCATTTCCCGCTTTTTTTCTGCACCATTACAACATTGGAGAGCCACGTGGGGTAAGCCACTGGCTCGATGAATTTAGCCTCTAGGAGGCGGTGCACCTCCGCCTTGGCGGCCTCTGTCTTTTCGTCGGACATTTTGCGAAGCCTCTGCTTTTTTGGTCGCACCGAAGGGTCAATTCCCAAGCTGTGCTCAATTATGGATCGGCTGACTCCGACCAGGTCGAGGGCGGACCAGGCGAAGACATCTTTATTCTTGGACAGGCAGCAGAGGAGTTTCTCTTCTTCATGCGAGGTGAGGTCTTTGCTGATAGTGACTGTCTGCTTGGGCGTGGCCTGATCGAGGGGGACAGTCTTGGTCCCGTCTTGGCTCTGCAGCTGTGCTTTGTCGTGCTGTTTATCGGTTGGGCTGGCGGGCGCAGGGACCTCGCGCTGGGCCGTGAGGCAGTGCACGTTTCTCTGACCGGGCACGAAGTCCCGCTCTATGTTGCGCGCCGTCTATTGGTTGCCGTAGACCGTAATGGCGCCTAGCGGACCTGGTATCTTCATACATAGGTACAGTCCGTGAATGGCGGCTTCGAACTTATTGATGGAGCCCCGGCCCATGATGGCGTTGTATGGATATACCATATCCACGATATCGAAAGTCACTTGCTCACTTCGGGCATTGGGTGCTACACCGAAGGAGAGGGGCAACTCTATTTTGCCGACGGGAAAGGTGCCCTTGCCGCCGAAGCCATACAACGGGGTGTCCGAAGGCTTGAGCAGCCTGTGGCTTATACCCATGCGGTCGAAGGCGTGGAGGAAGATGATGTCCGCCTGACTGCCGTTGTCGACTAGGACTTTGTGTAGGTCCCAGCCTGCCACGCTGCAATTGATAACCATAGCGTCGATGTGGGGGGCGCTGCGCAGGTCGACGTCTCGTGCGTCGAAGGTTAGCGGTATGTGGGACCACTTTGTCTGCACGACTGGGCCAGTGACGGCGACATGGTTGATGCTGCGGTAGTGGTCCCGCTTCTGCCGCTTGGTGACGAAGTCAGTGCTGGACCCCCCAGTTATCATGTGAATGACTCCGCGATATGGTTGATCGGTGAAGTCTTCCTGCTTTGGGGCATGGGGGATGTTTTGATGTTGCTGGTGTGGTGGTGGGGGTGGAGGTACGATTTGTACTTCCTAATGGTGTTGGTAAGCGTGGTGCGGTGGATGCGGGGCGGGAGTGTGGATATATGGTGGAGGGGGTTGCTCGTAATTGTGCGCGACAATTCTGGGGTTGTCGGCTGGCTGCGCCCGTGCCATTCTGTCTCTGGTGGCCTTCGTTTCGGGGCAGTCTTTGGTTTGGTGGGCGCAGTCTTCGCCATGGAAGAGGCAGTAGAATCGGCGCGGCGGCTGCGCACGCCCTCGGCCCCTACCACGAGTTCCATTTCCGCGGCGCTGGGGGGATATTCCTGGCGACGAGGGGGGTCAGCAGCGGGATGCTGGTTGGCGATGTTGTGCACTTGCTACTGATTGCGGCCGTCTCGACCGGAGTCTGGCTGCGGAGTCCACGTCCACGTGCGGCTGGACTATGGGGCATCTTTGGGTTTCCGCTGTGACTCAACCTTGCGCTGGTGGAGCTCTTCGGATTTGGCATATTTTTCAAAGAGCTGATATAGCTCCTGGAGGTTCTTGGGCGGATGCAACGGCGACCTGATAACTCATTATGTATTGCGCCGGGTAGGTGCTGCCGTTGTACTTGGGATAGGTCCCTGCTCGGAAGTTAGCTGGCCAAGGCGTCACTTGCAGGTGTGGCGCCAGGGGACTTCGCTCGTCGAGATAGTTGACCCCTTGGAATGGCGCGGCGTGCTGGAAGGTGTGGTCGCGCTGGGGGAAACGCGGGTCTTCCGGTTGTGCTCGGTGTTGCAGGGGTGGCCCATGCTGCAGGCCGAGGTGGCCTTCGCGCGTGTCTTCCAGTTGTGCGCGCTGCTGGAGGGGTGGCCCTTGCTGCAGGCCAAGGTGGCCTTCGCGCTGCATCAGCGCGATCTCCCGCTCGAGGTCTTGGGCCTTCTGCTCTTCTTCGCGTATCATTTGCCGCACTTTGGCTAGTGCGGACACACGCTGGCGCTTGGCCTCCAGTATCTCTTTCTGCCTCTGGAGATTGCAGTTCTTGAGGCGCAGGGTGCGCAGCTGTAGCTGTTCTTCCGCTGAGACGCCGAGGACTTCACCATCCTCGGTGAGGTCCGCGCCTTCCAGTGGGGCGAAGCCTGGGGGTGGCTGCGATTGTCCTTCAGGGCCGCAGGTGCGGAAAGTGTCGTCTTCGCAGGTGCGGGGAACATTGTCTTCAGTGGCCTCTTGGTGGGTGGATTGGGTGAGGGCGAGGGCCTTGCCCTTTCTTGCGGCGAGCAGTGCTGCCTTCGCAGCCTCGTCAGCCTTCGGGTTAGCTCTCTTGGGTGCCATCGCGGGTGGTTTTCTCGTAGCACGAACGGTGGGCGCCAAATGTTGGCACTTGCTCTCAGTCGCAAGGAGGCCAACAAGGGTGAACAGTGATGACAACAGGGTTACGTGCTAGAAGGCAATAGCTCTGTTAATCTGGCCTCACACGAGCACTGTGCGGGGGTATTTATAGGTACCTGAGCGCCCAGCGCCTTGTGCTAAGGACGCATGTGCCCTCAGCTACCTAGGTTATCCCCAGAATATTCCCATAAAGCGGGGTTACAGACTGTAATTATAGGGATGCCTTTACAAATTAGGCCCGTAATGCGCGGCGGCCACGCAGGGCCCGTTACGATGGGCCGGATCGCACGTGGGCCTATGAGCTGGACGAGGCTGCACTGTGGGATGACGCCTTCGCCGGTCTTCGTCTGGTGCCGATCAAGCGAAGGGTGTCCCTGCCTGTTTTGTCTCTGTCAGACCAGCGGCTGCAGCGAAGGCTTCGAGCGAAGGGTGGCGTCTTTGCCTTCGCCCCAACAGAAGCATATGAAACATGAAAGGTTATATGAACAGACATATAATGTTATTCATATGTTATGATTATATAATCTTGGATATTAAATATAATATTTAATTACATTTATACCTTCGGCTTGACGGAAGGCAAAAATCCAAGTGTGGCACGCGAGCAATTACAGGATAGCGTGAACATCTATTTATAGGCACAGGACGCAGCATGTGGGGAATTACATTCATGCCCTTTACAAAGGTCTACAATCATAATACAAATTATCATGGGCCGATTGGTCATTTTATCTTTAAGTCGGTGCCTTTGGAAATGTACTCCAAAGCCTTCCGATTGGTAGCTTCGGCTTTGTGTCAATCTTCCGAAGGTGTTTCTTCTTATGGGACCTTCGGCGATGAAGCAGACCCCCAATAGTAGCCCCTTCACGGTACTAGATCGTTTTTCGTGACGAGCTCGATCCGTGAAAAACTCTCACAAGCTTCGGAATGCCGAAGGTCCGAAAAACACCTTCCCTGAGCTCGTTGCCAAGAAATGATTAAAATACTCCCAGCGTCGGGTGGTCCATCGTTCAGTGTATACGAGGGATCTGGCGATTCACCTTCCAGGCACCGAGTGGTCCACCGTTCAGCCGGTGTGGGTGACTGTTCAACGGGTGCGAACGGCTTGACGATTCACCGTCCCACCTGCAGCAATATATAAACAAACGGGTAGGTGTGAAGTTACCACAACATTTACTGCTATTGCATCATTGTGTTCCCAAAAAATTTGACCACAACCGAAGCTTGATCATTGCATTCTGAACCGAAGGATCATTTTTCTCTAGCTACGTGACAAGAAAGAGCTTCGGCAAAAGATAAAAAATTCTCAACTTCGTCAAAATGCAAGAAATTCAACATCGGATGGCCAGGGTGCGCTCAACAGCCAGGGTTACACGCGACGGTGAGGAAACTGAAGCTGCTGAAACTGCTCTGATCTCCGAAGTTATGAAGCAGTCGGGATTGGTTGTGACTGAAGGCGCTGCTGACGAAGAATCACCCGCTGCTGAAACTGAGCAGGGAGATATTGAAGAGGGTGATGCTAATGAAGGAGAGATTGATTATAACATCATTATGCCATCGAAGCCCAGCCATCTGGATTTTGGGAAATCGACTGTGTCTGAAGCTGATATGACTATGATGACGAAGCTAGGCTACTTCAGAGAAGCCGAGAAGGGGTTGATTTGCTTTGGCAGAGAAGAGACTATCCCAAAACCAGAAGATGATGAAGTTGTAGTTTTTAAGAGCTTCTTCAAAGCAGGGTTGAGATTTCCTCTGCATAGAATGATTGCAGAAGTCTTGGAAAAATTCGGGATTTACCTTCATCAACTAACCCCTAACGCCATTGTTAGGCTCAACGTGTACATCTAGGCTCTCCGAAGTCAAGGGATAGAGCCGCTCGCCGAAGCATTCTGCCGAGTACATGAACTTCATTATCAGACAAAGGTTAGAGAAGACGGATTGCATGAGAACTTTGGCTGTTATAATTTTGCTTATTGGAAGGATATGAAGACACCGGTGGTCAGCTATCGTACTAAATGGCCGACCGGTTGGAAATCTGACTGGTTTTATGTTAAAATTGATGAGGAAAAGGAGAAGCTAGTTCAGAGCCCGTTGGAGCTAATCTTCGGGCTAACTAGGCCCCAGTGCAACATGACACCGGGGGATCCATGCCAAGATGATGTGTATGAGTTCAGAATTGTGTCTGAACATATTGGAACTAGGGACCTAGTCCAGGAATACTTAGCCAACAAAGTATTCCCAATGCTGAGGAAGTGGGGTATGCCGAAGCTTGAAGAAGAGAAGAAAGAGGGTGAACTCGTTCGGCTGCCTTATCACTTTAAGTTAAAAAAACACTTCAAGGAACCCTGCCAAGAATGGTTGGACACGATCGAAGTTATGTGTAACGAGATTTTAGGGAACTATACGAAAAAAGAAGATCATTTGATGACTGCAGCCTTCGGCTCCCGACCGAATCAAAGATTGAATCGGGTAATGGATGCTCTATATTTTGAATATCCTGATTATGAGCGGTTGAACAAGGGCGCCGAAGGGCAGAAAAGAAAAAGAGTTGTCAGTGTTGTGGGCAGACAGGCCGCTAGAATGGTAAAAGAAGATGAAGAAAACCTGAAGAAGAGGAAATTGAGCCCTGAGCCGACGACAGTTGCTCCGAAGAAGAGAAAAGTTGCGGCTCCGAAGCAGAAGGCGACTGATATAGAAGAAGAAACTCCTGCATCACCTTCTGCTACCGATGTGGCAGAAATTCTAAAGATAATGACTGAATCCTTGCCTATCAAGCTAAGTCCACTGGCGCCACATCTGACGAAGCTTTTTCAGAAGAAGAAGGAGCCTTCGATAGCGAAGAAGGCAGCTAGGCCGAAAAAACGAAGAATTATTACTGTGACAGAAGCTATTGAAGAGACACCACGACCAGCTTTGGCTTTAAAGGCACCAGCTATTGGGAGCGCTACAGCTACCGAAGCTGTACCTACTGAAGCTGCAACTGCCGAAGCTAAACCGGCCGAAGATGCAAATCTAGAAAGCACACTTTCTAATATTGATAAGATACTTCTGGACATGGCCGCAAAAGAAGCTATTGTAGCCGCCGAAGAAACCACGGCTATAGTGCCTGAGAAGGAGAAGGAAATAGCCGAAGCTACCTCAGAAGAAGAAAATTTTAACTTTCAAAACTTAATTGGGCAAGAATTGTCGAGGGCTGAGAAAGAAGAGTTGAGAGAATACGCCATATCCTGCGGGTATCAACCAGGGGCACTACTCTTCGGCCGTGTTGACGATGAAAGGTTAGGATACCTTCGAGATCAAACCGGAGCGAAGGTTATCGGTACTCTATCAAAGAGTATTGGTTTCCCAAAGCTTGAGACAGACATTAGCTGCTACCGACGACAGCATATCGTCGGTAGTTTATTCTATTCTAATTTCAAGGTAAAAACTTTTCTTCAACTTTTTATTATCTTTAACAATGAAGGTGTTTTCTAACGAAGGTTGTTCTTGCATAGAGTATGCTATTGAGTAAAGCTTTGATGATGCAACAAGATCTTGAAGATAAAAAGCATGAAGTTATAATTGAGGGTTTAGAAAGCAAAATAAAAGATGAAGCAACTGCTCTTGAAAAGAAGGATTTCGAACTTCAGACAGTAGAGGGTTTATTGGCAGAAGCTGAAGCTAAAATTGCAAAGTTGAATACGAAGCTTCTCTCAAAGTCAGAGAGCTTCGAACAAGAAAGACAGAAATTCGATGCAAAATTTGAGGCTGAGGTAGAAAAAAGTTCAAATTTGCAAAAATTATTGACAGAGCTTCAAAACAAATGTCTAGAGTTCAGTAACCGATGTGTGCAACGGTTGAAGCAAATCTTCAATTCGGTTGGAGCCAGCTATGAAAATTTTAATCCTTCGATTGAAGACCTGCCAGGGGCCTTCGATCATATCGAGGGTGAAATTGATGCTCTTGATGAAATTATAGCTGGACACGGCGATTTCTGTGCCCTGGTAGCTTCTCGGGGCACAACTGTTGCCTTCCTGAAATCTAGCTGCACACATGGAAAGATTGTCAATAGACCCAACTTTAGCTTATCACCAGTAGATCTGATTGATATTCCCAGTCTTGCCCGAAGCATAGGAAATAGATTTATAAAGCTAGTATGGACGAAGGGTGGACGAAGCTTGGCTGGTGACGAAGCTCGTAGTCATACCTTGTGCTTACCTTTTCTTTTAAACTTGAATTTTCCTTACAACACTTTAATATGTACAGGATGACGAAGCTGAAGAGCAGGATGACGAAGCTGAAGAGCACAAAACCGAAGCTTATCAGACGATCCGAAGCTCAGTAGATACTGATGAAGCATGAATAGATAGCTGTGGAAAGAACTCTAAGAACTCTTGTACTAACCTTTGTAAAGAATATTGTAATTTAAGAATTAGATTCTACTCTGTAAATTTTGTCGATACCTTGTAATATGT
The DNA here is from genome assembly GCF_902167145.1 of Zea mays. Lineage (NCBI taxonomy): Eukaryota > Viridiplantae > Streptophyta > Magnoliopsida > Poales > Poaceae > Zea > Zea mays. Next base: position 124,221,758 of record NC_050096.1, on the reverse strand, counting down.
TTTTACCTTTCCATCAATGTGTGAAGTGCTTCGATGTGAACGAAACTTGTACTTTTTGAGCCGAAGGCGAAAAACACCTTCCCTTCTTTTCGTGCACAATGAAGCATGATTCTGCTTTCGAAGCTGCATTCTTAGAGCCGAAGCAACTGTTTGTATCTATATGGTATGATGATGATGATGATCCTATGTATGTCTAAATGAATGTTTATGTATGCAATGTATGATGTAATGTATCGTACAAATGAATGCCAAAACACACACATCCGAAGCTTCATCCACAACCTTCATTCCCTAAGGAATGACTGAAATCTCTTTGCCGTTTATTTTTCGGCTCCACCGTTTACTTTTCAGTGTAAGTTCTGCATTCTCTAAGGAACGTCTTTTGAACTTCTTCGCCTTCTATTTCGGTGGTATTCGCGTTGACTTCTCGCGCTTCGCCTTATATTTCGGTGGTATTTGGCTCTGCATTCCCTAAGGAATGACTTTTGAGCAGAAAACTTACTCTGCGCTCCCTTAGGAACGACTTTTTTGTAGCTTCATCAAGCTCTGCATCCCCTAAGGGACGACTTTCGAGCTTCTCCCAGTTTTTTCTTTTTCTCTGCACTCGATGGTGCATGCTCAGATTTTACATTTACATATTTGGGGGATTTTGCTCTCGTGGAGCTGAATAAGAAAGGAAAAGATTACAAACTATGGCCCCATTAAAAACCTTTCTCCCCCTTCGAAAAGGAAAAGGGTGCCATAGAAAAATAGAAAAAAAGATTACATGAATCTATACATAATACTGCCAAAGCTCATCCGCATTCCAAGACCTAGGAATATCATTGCCGTCCATATCTTTTAGTCTGTAAGAACCGGGCCTTGATGAAGATATGAACAGAAAAGGTCCTTCCCACTTCAGCTGTAGCTTGCCTACTTTGTCCGGATTAGCCACTCTCCGAAGCACCAGATGCCCTGGCTTGATATTTTTCAGCTGGACTTTTCTGTCGCGCCATTTTATTGTTTCTGCTTGGTATTTATTAATATTTTCCACAGCCTGAAGTCCGACCCCTTCTATAGTGTCTTTTGCTACATGATAATCAGCTTCATCCTTAGTCGAAGCTGTTGTTCTTATTGACCCTGTTTTAGCTTCTTCTGGGGTTATGGCCTCGTCACCAAATAATAGTTTGAATGGTGTAAAACCTGTTGATCTTGATACAGTCGTGTTGTGACTCCACACCACTTTAATCAATTCTTCCGGCCACTTTCCTCTGGGCTGATTAAAAATTAACTTCATTATTCCTGTCATTATAATACCATTTGCTCTTTCGATAAGTCCATTTGATTCTGGATGTCTGACTGATGCAAAATGGATCTTCGTGCCAATTTGATCACAGAATTCCTTGAAGGTTTCGGCATCAAACTGTGTTCCGTTGTCCACATTTATAGCCTTTGGTACACCGAAGCGACAAACAATGTTTTGCCAAAAGAATTTCTGGACTGTGACCGAAGTTATTGTGGCCAAAGGCTTCGCTTCAATCCACTTAGAAAATATTCTACAGCCACCACAACATATTTTAAATTGCCTTGTGCTGGTGGAAGTGGACCTAACAAATCCAGGCCCCATCTTTGCAATGGCCAGGTTGGTTGTATCAGTTGGGTTAATGACGAAGGTTGTTTCTGGTCTCCTGCGTATTTTTGGCAATTTTCAGATTTTTGAACCAGATCCGCTGCATCCGAAGCTGCCTTCGGCCAATAAAATCCTTGTCTGAAGACTTTCCCCAGCAAAGGTCTAGATCCAATGTGAGATCCACACAATCCTGCGTGTATTTCCTTCATCAATTTTATACCTTCAGCTCTGGATAGACACTTGAGCAGTGGGGAGCAGACTCCATGTTTGTATAACTCCCCCTCTATTATTACATATAGTCGTGCTCTTGCCTCCATTCTCTTATTATAAGCTTCATCATCTGAAAGGCAGTTGCCTTGGAGAAAAGATATAATCTCAGACCTCCAATCTTCACTATGAAAAGGAGATATATTGAGTACTGCTCTTTCATGAAGTTCCACCGAAGGTGCTCTTATTGTCTCAAAGAATACTTCCAAAGGTAAGGATAGCCCCTGTGCCGCTGACTTGGCTAGCAGATCAGCGTGCTCATTTTCTCCTCGTGAAATATTCTTGACAGAAAACCCTTCGAAAGAAGCTTCAAGCCTTCGAACTGTATCCAGGTATTTCTCAAGCTTCGGGTCTCTTGCTCTACAACTCTTGTCAACATGGCCAGAAATAACTTGGGAATCAGTTTTAAGGACCGCCCTTCTTATCCCCATTGCCTTTAACTTCCGAAGCCCCAAAAGCAAAGCTTCGTATTCAACAATATTATTTGTGCATCTGAAATCAAGTTTTACTACATAGCATGTTCTGACTTTGGAAGGTGCAACCAAGACAGCAGCTTTACCTGCCCCAAAGGTTCCCCAGGAACCGTCGCAGAACAATGTCCAAGCTTCGGCATATCTTTATTTGCTTCTTCTTCCTGAGCCCCTAGCGTCTAGTCAGCGTTGAAGTCTGCTAACGCCTGGGACTGGATCGAGGATCTATGCACAGAATCAATGCTGATTTCGTTAAGTTCCGCATCCCATTTTCCAATCCTTCCAGTAGCTTCAATGTTCCTCATAATATCTTTCAAAGGCTGAGATGAAGGGACAATTATATGGAATGCCTGAAAATAGTGCCGAAGCTTTCTGGAGGCCATTAAGACAGCATACAACACCTTCTCCAATTCTGTATAAATTTTCTTTGATAAGCTTAGAACTTCGGAGACAAAGTATACTGAGGCTTGCTTTTTGATTTGTCCTTCTAATTTCTCCTGCACAAGTGCCGCACTCACTGTAGAGTGCGAAGCTGCCACATATAATAGTAACGGAGCCCCTGGCGCAGGTGGAGTTAATGTTGTTAGATCAATCAGGTATTGCTTTAGCTCTTCGAAGGCTTTCTGTTGAGCTGGGCCCCATTGAAAGACTTCGGCGGACTTTAGTATTTCAAAGAATGGCAAGTTTCTTTCTGTTGATCTAGATATAAATCTGTTCAATGAAGCCAATCATCCTGCCAACCGTTGGGCCCCCTTCTTCGTACATGGCGGTTCCATTCGAAGTATGGCTTCGATCTTGCTTGGATTGGCTTCGATCCTCTTCGTTGAAACTAGGCAACCAAGGAAATTTCCCTTCTTTACTCCAAAGACACATTTTTCAGGATTTAATTTCAGGCTAGCTTGCCTGAAATTAGCAAATGTTTCTTGCAGACCAGTGATATGATTTTCTTGCTTCGTGCTTTTTACTATGATGTCATCAACATATGTTAGCACATTTCTGCCTATCTGAGAATGAAGGACCTTGGCTGTCATTCTGCTGAAGCTTCCTCCAGCATTCTTGAGCCCCTCAGGCATCCGAAGATAACAATATGTACCACTGGGGGTTATGAAGCTGGTCTTTGGCTCATCTTCCTTCTTCATCCAGATTTGGTGGTAGCCTGAGTAACAATCTAGTAAACTCATAAGCTCTGATGAAGCTACTGCATCTACTAGAGAATCTATTCTTGGCAATGGGAACTCATCCTTTGGACAAGCCTTGTTAAGATCTGTAAAATCGATGCACATTCTCCATTTACCATTTGCCTTCTTCACCATAACAGTGTTAGCTAGCCACTCTGGGTATTTGACCTCTCTGATAACACCAGCACTAAGAAGTCTCTTCACTTTGTTTCGAGCACCTTCAACTTTGTCATCGGACATTTTCCGAAGTCTTTGTTTTCTTGGCCTGAAAGATGGATCCACATTGAGTGAATGCTCAATGACATCTCTATTGACACCGCAAATATCATTAGCTAACCAAGCAAACACATCTTTGTTGTTGAATAAAAACCTTATCAAGGTTTTCTCCTGCTCTTCAGATAACTGAGAACCCAGCAATACCTTCTGCTCCGCTATATCTTCACACAGAAGCATAGGCTTCGGCTGATCAGCCGAGGCAACCTTCTCTCTTCTGTACTTGTACTGTTCACAAACTTCATTTCCATCTATGTTGTGGATTGCTTTTGAATCTGTCCAGTTTCCTTCAGCTTTTCTAGCAGCTTCCTGACTGCCATGAACAGTAATGGGTCCTTGTTCCGAAGGTATCTTCATGCATAGATATGCTGGATGAAGTATTGCTTCGAAAGTGTTGAGTGTCCCACGACCAATGATTGCATTGTAGGGGTATTCCATGTCAACAATATCAAACACAACATGTTCAGTCCTTGTATTGTGGACAAATCCGAAGGTCACTGGCATTGTGATTTTGCCAAGTGCTACAATCTGGCTTCCTCCGAAGCCACAAAGAGGGTGTGTAGCATCATGAATCTTGTCCTCTGGCTCTTGCATCTGTCTGAAGGCCATAGCAAGATGTCGGATGCACTGCCTGTATCAACCAAAACATTGTGGACCATAAATCCCTTGATGACACAAGATATGACCATAGCATCATTATGAGGATAATCCTTGAGCTGAAGGTCCTCCTGGGAGAAGGTAATTGGGATGTGGGACCATTTTGACTTGATGAAGGGTCCCTGCACCCCAACATGCTGCACCCTTCTCTGAGCCTCCTTCTTCTGCTTCTTGTTGGCTAGTTCTGAGCATGAACCGCCTGTTATTGGGAGCACCAGCTTCGTAGCCGAAGCAACTTCAACTTGGATGTTGGACGAAGCCATCAGCTCAGTAGTGGAAGTGAGTTCACCGGAGGTGGGCGCCAATGTTGGGGACTTGTTCTCAAATGCTATGGATCAAGAACAAGGCAACACAAAGTATTAAATGTTAAAGTCCTTCGTCCTTCGAAGCATTATTTTCCTTAGGATATAACGATCTTCGGACGAAGGTCATGAAGGACGTACCTTCATCATCACGGTTATAAGATAATGAAAGATGAAGCATATGAAACATGAAAGGTTATATGAATAGACATATAATGTTATTCATATGTTATCATTATATAAACTTGGATATTAAATATAATATTTAATTACATTTATACCTTCGGCTTGACGGAAGGCAAAAATCCAAGTGTGGCATGCGAGCAATTACAGGATAGCGTGAACAGTACAGGGGTACTGTTCATCTATTTATAGGCACAGGACGCAGCTTGTGGGGAATTACATTCATGCCCTTTACAAAGGTCTACAATCATAATACAAATTATCATGGGCCGATTGGTCATTTTATCTTTAAGTCGGTGCCTTTGGAAATGTACTCCAAAGCCTTTCGATTGGTAGCTTCGGCTTTGTGTCAATCTTTCGAAGGTGTTTCTTCTTATGGGACCTTCAGCGACGAAGTAGACCCCCAACACCGGTGAACAGTACGCCAATCCGCCTGATTTCAGAGGGCTACTGCTCCAAATTTCATGTGGTTGCTCGCAGACAAATCTGTATCAAAATTGTACCCTGATCAATGTTCTTTCATTGGGCTGTAATGACTATGCCCAAAATCCTTATGGATTGATCAGGCCAGAGCGCACAAAATGGCGCGATAACACTGAACCCTGATCAAATTCGGATTCAGTGAATAGATGCAGGTCAGGTCGACTGACAGCTCAAATTGATGCTTATTATATTCCAATTTCTCTTCAGTACAAGTGTTTAGTCACTTAAGTAAACTTGTTCTCCTATGATAGCTCAACAACTTTGATGTGTTGATCTAGGGCAAACTTCTCATAATTTGGAAGATATAGGGCTTCGAAGTTGAGCCAAATGCACTGAAAATCAGACTTAACTCCATAGGATTTAAGTGGTGCTTTTTATAAATAAGTCCAATTCACATCCTTTGGCTTGGGAATCCCCAAATATGTGAACCATATGACTTAAGGTACCCTAATGCCTTGGTTCTTGCACTTTAGTCCAAAAGTGCACTAGTTTTGCACTTAGCCCCCTAGGGTTTTAGTCTAGGGTTTTCTAGGGTTCTATTTAGGGTTTTTGATACTTCTAGGGTTTGGATGCTACTTAAGTTCATCCATGGTGACATTTTATGACCATCTCTAATGAGTTTTGAAGTTTTCTCTTATTAGGCTTTGTTTACTCTTTTAAGCCCAATCTAGGGTTAAGCACTGTTCCCTAGGATTTCACTTATAACATGTCACATCAATACAACTTGTTTGAACCTTTTGCCTAGTGAATGCTTTCTAGGTGTGACAAACACATGATATGCCAATGCTTATGATGTTATGCTTAAGTTTTAGTGTCAGTAACACCAGGGGTGTTACAGGCTTCGTAACAACTTAGCGGAGCAGACTATGGCATCAATTTATAGAAGCTTTGAGCGGCGGCTCCGAATTTGGGAAAGAAGCTGGCGGCCGTAGAGAGGGGTGAGTCACTGGCGCGAGCTACCGTGGCGGTCACTGGTTAACGAGCTACGACGGTTACTGTTGAGTCCTTGCAGCATGCATCAATGTGGTGAATCAACTACGGCGTGGCGCAGTCGCGGTGAACGGTGTTTTCCACGGCAACGACCATCCGGTCACTTAGCGGCGCAAGTGGGTACAGAGACAGGGCGGCCATAGTGCCCCGACTTCATCCCTAGCGCGAGATCTTTTACCCTACGTAGTTATCCGCGCGCCACCGGGCACGAATCGCAGCATCGGTGAGGATCACGGCGCGGGATCACCGGCGGTGAGATACATTGAACCTGCGATCTTCTTCAGGTTACTGTACAATGGGAAGTCCATTCAGTGCGCCTGACAGAGAAATTTAAAGGGCTTAGTTCTCAAATTTTTATGTGGCAACTCAATCATCCATCTGTAACAAAGTTGTTGCTCTATAATCCAGCTTTGATTTTTCTATAGCAACTATAATCAAATACTCACTAGATCCTCCTCGAAATTGCTCCCAAAGTCTGTCCCAGTTCACTATCAGTCCAGATTCAGTTTTAGGGCTGAATGACAGCCAGACTTTAAGTCCATTTATCCCCATTTTTTGTACAACACCAATGCTTAGTCACTTAATCAAAGTTGTACACCTATCATAGCTCTACAAGATTGATGTATTGACCTAGGGCAAAATCCTCATGAATTAAGAAATACAAGGCTCCAAAGATGGCTTAATCTCATTGAAATTCAGAGTTAGCCACATAGGTGTTCTTAGGACTTTTTGCAATTAAGTCCAAATTACTCCACACTACTTGAAAATCCTCTAATGTAAAAGTTGCTTGGTTTTTTATGTTCTACCACTTTGATATTTACATTTTGGTCCAAAAGTGCATAGAATTTGAATTCACCCCCTTGGGTACATATTAGGGTTTTCTAGGGTTTTGAGCACTTTAGGGTTTTTGTGCCACTCAAATCCATCACTCTTGATCTCTTATGAATATTTCCAATGACTTTTGAGGTATTACCCATTTTGGCTTCCCATTACACACATGCCCTAATCCTAGGGTTGAGTATCCTACCCTAGGGTTAAGAGTACTTCAGATCATCCCTTCACATTTGTTTTAAAGTTTTACCTAGTGGATGCATTCTAGGTATAACAAACAAAATGAAATGTCAATGCATATGATGTCATGCTCAACTTTTAGTGCCAGTAACACCAGGGGTGTTACAACCCCCGTACTATTCACGCTGACTGTAATCGCTCTCGCGTCATCACCTTCAAACAAGCCGAAGGTATCAATGTAATATAAATTTTGATAACGTTGATACATTTATTATGGAATAAATATGAGAATAGACATCACATCTCGTGTGTATAAGTCCTCATTTTTATGAATGACAAAGACGTGTTCTTCATGACCTTCGTCTAAAGATCATTATATCCGAAATGAGATAATGCTTCAAAGGATGAAGGTCCATAACATTTAATGATTGTGTTGCCTTGTTCTTGATTCATAGCAGTTGAGAACAAATGACCAACACTATCGACCTATTTTGAGGTGAGGTACCCTCCCTCATGTCCACTATCGTCCCATGAGCATGTAGCGTCACCTGCGCTAAGGAATCATCGATCTTCCTGTAGACGGGGTTTCCTCGTCGGACCTCGAACACCGTCGCCAGACCATTATTCACCGTGGGTAGATCTGGGCACTATGCAATTGCGATAAGCTTCTTCTCTATAGATTCTCGTTGTCCCTAGCATCATGTAGAACATCTTGCGTTTGCTTTTGTGGCATGGTGTCAGACCCAGTTTTGGAAGGCAAACCAAATGCAAACCATGTACGTGTCAGGATCAGAAACTCACGTACATAGCGATTACATAATTATACATCATCACACAATGCTCAAAGTAAATAGCGGAAAGGTACTTTACTATGTCAAGATGTCCAAGACATCCACAGAGTCTATAACATAGCCATTAACATTATCAAAGTGCGGAATACGAAACGTAGCAGATAAGGCCTTCACAAGCAGCTGACTGGGGGTTTGCCACTAACATAACTAAAACTCATCGTAGTCCTGGAACTCCTCAAAGTCCTCCATGTTGCCAGCATCTCCTCCTGAGCACTGAATACAGTGGGGACAACCTAGGGTGGGGTGGTTTTTAAAGCAAGGTTGAGTACACATCAACGTACTCAGCAAATGTCCTGTTTGGCTAAAGTGGACTAGCTGTATGTGGAGTTAAGGTTAATCAGTTGCTTTTAGTTGGTCAAGTATTTATTACTAATAGTAGAGCCAAATTTTAGTAATAAACCTAGTTATTACCAAATGTATTCCCTCCAAGAGGAAATACTAGAGATCATAATTATAACCATCATCATTAAATATCATCATAAGAGTTCTTCTAAACAAAGAGGATCCCAAGGCCGCTCTTAACCGTGAGCACGGCTGACATACTAGTTTCTAACACTCTGCAGATCATGACTCTCCATTGATCACTACTAAGGTGATCTAGCAGGGTCTCACTACGTAGCCTTTACAAAGATTTCCTAGAGGTCATAGTCGCCTGTTAGGTTTCTCCAATTTGATAAACACAGTACTTCTCCCCACAGGTAGGGTGACGAACAAAACCAAATCAAAGAACCTCGGCATCCAGCCTCGACAGAGCAAGTACTATGCCCAAAGACCCCATTGACGGCCCTACAGCGAAGCCAACTACACCTCAAGTTCCTGTAATTAATCAGCTAAGGGTGTCTCATTCCACCGTCATGGTTGCACTGTTATCCCGTGTGGTTACTCAATGAACAGGTCCTTACGGAGAGGTACTCAGTAAATAGCCTAACTCCCCTAAAGTATCACATGATCATCATTGGGATAACATCATCATATCATAAATATTCACATCGTGTTCGTTGATTAAGTTAAAGCAATAGCATAAAGCTAACCATGATAACCCTAAAGGTAAACAAGGATAAGTTAAATACAGACTAGTCAATCCTTAGGTTTCAATAAAGTAATGCCGGACAGTGAATTATAAAGTATGTAGGACATAATAGGTCAGAGGACACTTGCCTTCACTAGGTTGTTGCTCAGGAAGATCTTCGGCAACACACTCAGGAACCACGAGTTGCTCGTTGTCTAAATAAAGCGATCATGCATTCAATACATTTGGATAAAGACAAAGAACAATACATCAAACAAATGCAATCAAGTGAACACAAGTTGGACAGAATAGTATAACACAAAAAGGTAAACCTAGGTGCTAGGGTGGATTAGTACACTTAGAGATTAGTGATTCCCTAAATATTATGGATTACATAATTTAGTTCCACTAATTTTGGTGATACACAAAATTATACCAGAGATAAATTCATACATGACATATTATTAATCTCACAAAGTTAAATACCTAAGTATCATTAGGGGTTTCCTTTTTATTTTCTTATTTCATAAACAAATTATTACATACACTAACCTATAGCCTAGGCATAAAAGTAAAGTGTACAAACAGTGAATGATCATAATTTATGTGGATAGAGAATAATCCTATGAACATTTTTCAATTTGAATCACTCAATTTGGAGTTCATATGAAAAAGATATGAAATAAACAAGTTTTGAAGTTTAAAACACAAAATTAAGTCCAAATATGTGATTAATTAAAAGGTGAGGGTCTGTTTACAAAAATACAGCAACCTACGCGCGAAACTAAAGGACGACGGGTTGATTATTGAGAAGCCAGGGGTCTCTTTAACAAAAATACACGTGAAGGGGTATAGGGCCATCTCGACTGCACGATCACGAACGAACGACTGAGATCAGGTCCTACGGACAAGCGCGTGCGGATGCGCGGTGAGTGATGACAGGCGGGCGAAGGGGCGTCAGCGACCCGGGTGCGGGCGGACTGACCGGTCGGGCCCAACTGCAGGGTGCGTGTGAGGGGGCGTATTCGAGCAGTCAGATCCGAATCAGATGATTAGATTAGATCTAGTTTAATTGAAGTCAGGCCGTCCGATTAGAATTGGGCGGTTATGATGGGCGCCAGGGACTTCACCTTCGCCGGTTAGCTAGGGGCGGCGCTCCCCGTGGACACGGCGGCGCCGTCGCCGGAGGCGAGGCGGACCGGGGCTCTTAGGGCACTAGGGGTTAGTCTGGGTAGCTGGATAGGTTGGGGATGACCTGACAAGCGCTATGGCAAGGTCAGGGTTGCATGAACGGGGCTAAGGCGACCAGACGACAGAGGGAGAGACCTCGGCAGACCAGGGAACACTCCGGCGAGCAATCGCGCGTGACTAAGTGCTTGGCACAGAAAATTAGGGGCGGGGTTAGGACGGTTACCTTGAGGGGAGGCTCGGTGACTCTCGAACGGCGTTCGGGGCACGGCGAGGGCATGGGTTAACGGCGACGGGGCTTCGGCAGCACGGGGAGAACGCCGATGAGTGCGAACCGGACGAACCAGAGTGGTTGGGGGCAAACCAGAGGGTGTCCCACACTACCTGCGAAGAGGTGGAGCTTACTGAGGCAACGAACACGGCGAGGGCTCAACAGGCAGCCACTAAACGAGCGGCAGAACATGGCGAGCGGCGACGGAGCTCCATGGGCACGCGCGTAGAGCGAGAAAGAGGGCGAGGGTGCTCGGCTAAGGGTGCAACTGAGCGAGGGAGGGCGAGTGAGTGTGGGCGGGGTCCAGAAAAGGCTCGGGCGCGTGGGGGTGTGGCTAGAAAACACGAGGTCGTGGGCACGTCCACGGCGGAGAGCACGGGCGATTCAGGGGGACGATTCCGACAGGTAGGACCCATGGGTCAGTGAGAACGGACGAGCGAACAGGCTTCTACGCTGACGAGCGGGGCCCATAGAACAGAGAGAATGAGCGCTCGTGCGCACAGGGAACCTACGCCGACAGGTCGACCCCAACGGGCAGCAAGAGGGAGAGAGAGAGGAGAGATGGCGTGCGCTGGATGGGCTGATAGGCGGGTGCTGCATGTTAGGGGCAGGGCAGACGCGCGGGCGCGCGCGTGGCTTAGATGGGCCGAGCTGGGCTGGTTGGGCCGAATTGGCTTTTCCTTTTTTTCTGAAATTTCTAATGGCTTTTCTATTTATTTTCTCTAGGGTTTCCAAATCAAATTCAAATCAAATGTAAATTTAAAACATTTCAAACATGTGCATCAAACAAAAGAATAATTTAGGCTCATCATGATGCAACATTTCATGACTCACATTGTTTTGACAAAATAAATACTTAATCCCTCTCCTAATTAACTTAATTCTAATCAAGAGAGAGACTAAAGGGAGAGAGACAAGTGATAACACCTAAATTTGGTAGATATTTAGAAACAAATTTTATACCCCCAAATTCAAGGTGTTACAAACCTATCCCCCTTAAAAAGAATCTCGCCCTTAAGATTTAGGGTTGGCTAGAAAATATTTCAGGGTACTTGGCTTTCAAATCGTCTTCTCTTTCCCAGGTTGCTTCTTCTTCTAAGTGATGGCCCCATTTGACCTTGCACATCCTGATGGTGCTTCTTCGAGTGACCCTCTCTGCTGTCTCCAGAATCTGAGTTAGCTTCTCAATATAAGTTAGATCTTCCTAAACTTCATGGTCCTCTGTTGGCAACTGCTCTTCTGGTACTCGCAAACATTTCTTCAGCTCAGACACATAGAACATGTCATGCACAGCTGATAGACTTTCTGGTAAGCTAAGTTGATATGCCATTTCTCCACGCCTTGCTTGAATCTGGTACAGTCGATGTATCAAGGTGCTAACTTGCCTTTGACTCCGAACCTTTTGATTCCTCTGATGGGTGACACTTTCAAGTAGACATAATCTCCCACTTCCAAGCTCAATTCTCTTCTTTGGGTGTCAATATAGCTTTGCTGCCCGGACTGTGCTGTCTTTAGATTCTCTCGAATCATTCTGATGTTCTCTTCAGCCTCAAGCAAAATATCTGGACCAAACACCTGCCTTTCGTCAGGTTGGTCCCAATGCAACGAAGTTCTACAATTCCTCCCATAAAGTGCTTGGAATGGTGACATCTTCAAACTGGCTTGGTAGCTGTTGTTGTAGGAGAATTCTGCATACGGTAGCCTCTTGTCCCAACCTAACTTGTCTTGCAACGCACAAGCTCTCAACATATCTTTGAGGATCTGGTTGGTTCTCTCAGTCTGACCATCGATTTGCGGGTGATAAGCTGAACTATACTTCAAGTGTGTGCCTAAAGCTTCATGCAACTGCTGCCAAAAATAAAAAGTGAACTGGGTACCTCTGTCTGATACTATCTTCTTTGGAACACCATGTAGGCATACAATCCGAGACATATATAGTTCTGCCAACACTGCACTGTTATAGGTGGTCTTGACTGGTATGAAATGGGCCGCCTTTGTTAAACGGTCCACTACTACCTAGATGAAGACATAACCAGCTCGAGTGCGAGGTAAACCGACTATAAAGTCCATCCCAATCTCATCCCATTTCCACTGAAGAATCTGCAATGGCTGTAACAAACCTGTGGGCCTCTAATGTTCTTCCTTGATTCTCTGACAACTGTCGCATCTCGCAACATACTCTGCTATCTCGCTTTTCATACCGTACCACCAGAATCGTTTCTTCAGGTCTTGGTACATCTTCTCGCTATCAGGATGTATAGAATATGTTGTCTCATGAGCTTCACTGAGAATCAGTTCTCAGATTGATTTGATGTCAGGAACGCACATCCTATCCTTAAACCACACTACTCCTTCTGCGTCTTCACGAAAATTTGGGCCTTTCCCATTTATGATCAGCCACCGTATCTCGTTGATCTTCTCATCATCTTTCTGGCCCTTCCTGACATCTTGCTCTAGAGTGGGTTCCAGCTCGACTATCACTCCTTAAGTGTTGTTCAGAAATCCGAGACTCAGCCTGTCGAATTCCTTTGCTAGCTCGTACGGCATCGGGTGAGCGGCCAACATATTGACTTGACTCTTTCTGCTCAAAGCATCTGCAACCACATTTGCTTTACCTAGGTGATAATGTATCTCTAGCTCATAGTCTTTGATCAACTCTAGCCATCTTCGCTGCCTCATGTTCAATTCGGACTCGGTGAATATGTACTTGAGACTCTTGTGTTCAATGTAGATATCACACTTCTACCCATACAAATAGTGTCTCCAGGTCTTTGGTGCATGAACTACTGCTTCTAACTCCAGATTATGAGTGAGGTAATTCTTTTCATGAACCTTCAACTGTCGGGACGAGTATGCCACTACTCTCCCTTCCTGCATTAACACACATCCTAGACCGATGTACAAAGCATCACAATATACTGAGAAAGGCTTGTGAACATCTGGCAGAATCAATATCGATGTTGTCAACTTCTTCTTCAATGTCTCGAAGGATTCTTGGCAGGCTAGGGTCCACTTGAACTCAACCTTCTTTGCTAGCAAAGCTATCATTGGCCTGGCAATCTTGGAGAAACCTTCAATGAAACACCGATAGTAGCCGGCCATTCCAATGAAACTCTTGATTCCTTGGACATCTTTCAGTGCCTTCTAGTGCATAATCACTGCTACTTTCTTTGGATCTACAGCTAATCCCTCTTGGTTTATAATATGACCCAAGAACAGGACTTCACTGATCCAGAACTCGCACTTGCCCAGCTTGGCATACAACTGACAATCTTGTAGTCTTTGTAGTACTTTCCTCAAGTGCTCTTCATGCTCTTGGTCATTCTAGGAATATATAAGGATATCATCAATGAACACCACTACGAACTTGTCGAAATAGTCCATGAACACGTTGTTCATCAAGTACATGAAATAAGCTAGCGCATTCGTTAGATTGAATGACATGACTGTGAACTCATATAGTCCATACATGGTGATAAATGCTATCTTTGATACATCCGAAGGTCGGATTCTGAGCTGATGGTAACATGACCTCAGATCTATCTTTGAGAACACATTGGCTCCTCTCAGCTGGTCGAATAGATCTTCAATTCCGGACAAGGGGTACTTGTTCTTGACAGTGACTTCATTCAAAGATCTGTAATTGATGCACATTCTCTTTGTCCCGTCTTTCTTCTCCACAAATAACACTGGGGCATGCGTGGTAAGCTCTATGGCAAACTCAACTTTACGCTCGGGTGGCATGCCTGGTAACTCCTCAGGGAATACGTCGGGGAACTCCGACACAATTCTAATATCCTCAATCAGGCTGGCCTCCTTGCCATCTACCGACAAATGGTGACACGCTCCTTCTTCTAGTTCAGGCATGTACAGTTCAGTTACTATTTCCTTTCCGGATGGGGACACCAACTTTAATGTCCTCTTGTCACAACTGACAGTGATTTGGTTTCTGTGCACCAATTCATCCCTAGGACGACTTCTAACCCTTGAGTACCCATTACTACTAGGTTAGCGGGGAAATCTATCCCCCTTATTTCAATCCTTATATTTGGACACATCTTATCGGACTGAACTTTTCCCCCAACTGAATTAACTCTTAAAGGTGGAATCATTGGTTCTATGGGGATGTTATGTGCTTCTACCCATGATGTAGAAACAAAAGGATGTGTGGCACCAATATCAAATAATACTTTTGCTGGATAGGATTCGACTAGAAACATACCTACTCCCACGTCCTATGCATCCGAGATTGCTTCGACCTCCAAGTGGTTCACCTTTCCTTGATTGTAGGCCTGGCCGTGACCTCCTGGTGCTTGCTGGGGTGCTCCTTGTCTTGCTGAAGTGTTGAAAGCTGATGACTGCTGAGTTGCCTTCTTTGGGCAATGATTCACCCAGTAGCCTTGTTCCCCACAATTGAAACATGCGCGACCTCCTCCTTGCGCTGGAGCTGCTTGGTTGTCCTGGTTGGTTGCTGGGGCAGGAATGCGAGGTGCCTGGTTGTTCTGATGCTGGTACTAATTTCCTCCTTGCTGGTTGTTCTAACGGTACTGCTGCTACTGAGGGAACTGTCTCTGATACTGCTGCTGGTGCTGACGCTGATGCTGGTGCTGGCGGCCTTGCTTGAACTGCTGAGGTGGGTTGCCTGAGTAGGGGGGCGACTGCTACTCAATCTTACGTTTCCTGTCTTCCATCTTCTGGCGCTTCCTTTCAGTCATTATGGCTCTGTCGATCAAATGCTGGAAGGTAGGGAAAGTGTGGTTCATCAGCTGATAGTGAAGGGGGTCAACCAAACCTCTCAGAAAACGGTACTGCCTCTTAGCATCTGTATTGGCATCCTCGGGTGCACAGCATGACAGCTGCAGAAACTTGTCCCTGTACTCACTGATAGACAGGGGGCCTTGCTTTAGTGCTAGAAATTTCTCCTTTTTTACTATCATTAGCCCTTCAGGCATATGGTAACGACCGAATTTGTCCCTGAAGTCCTCCCAGGTGATGGCTTCAGGGTCGGCATGGGTCGCGAGGTAAGACTCCCACCAAGACTGTGCTGCTCCCCTTAGCAGACGGGGACCATACAGAACCTTCTCGCGATCGTTGCACTGAGCAGTGTGCAATTCACGCTCCACAATACGCAACCAATATTCGGCATCCTTGGATCAGCAGAATGGGCAAAGACAGGGGATGCCCCTCATGAACTTCGCTCGCTTGTCTCTGGGCACCAGTGGCATCTGAACTTGTACCTGAGGTTGGGGTGGGGGTTGCTGTTGTTGCACCTGCTGCATTGCTACTAAAGTCTGACCAATTGCTTGGGTTTGCATCAGGGACATCTGCTCAATAATCATCGGGGGTGGCGGTGGAAACTGCTGCTGAGCAGCCTCCTCCTAGGATGCCTGCTACTCCTGCTGAGCACGCCTTCCACCTCTACATCTGGTCTTAGACATCTGTAGAAAGCACACACACATCAGATCTGACTCAGCATAAGAAAAGATATACGATTCATAACACTGAACAATTGATCATCTTCACTTACTCCCAACACAGCCAACACAGCTTCTCACATAAAGAGGAAAGTGGAGATAAACGGGTTGCCCAACTAACTAATTGACTTTATTAATAACTACACCAAGTTACAGGGGATGCCCACATCTTAGTGACAATCATTACAAGGATCCAACTTCATTACAAGTTCATCACGACAAGCATCAAAACGTATGATAAGCAAACTAAGGCTAACTAAGACTGACTAAGACTAAGACACTGAATTAAGCATTATTATAGATTCTGACTCTGTCGATCTATGGCTACAAATCTATCTGGGTCCTGCAGTCAGGGGTGCCGTAATCAAAGCGATCACAGGACGGCGAGCGGTAAGGGTGCTAAATCCCGATAGGAGTAGGAGAACCACCATCTTGATAGTGGCGCGCTGCGCGCTTAGCACGCAATTCCGCAACCTCCACCCGAACCTTGCCCAACTCGTCAAGGGCGTGGTCCAGCTCGGTGTTGAGCACGATGACCAGGTTGACCATGCTGTTTAGCCTAGGATTGCCCTCACCAACGAGCGAGACACTCACGCCGCCAGCACTGCCGGTCGAACGGTGAGGGTAGTACTTCAGGTCGAGGTCGTTAGCTACCCTGCTGAAGAACGAGCAGTACTGTGAAAGCGCACACCGTGCAGAATCTTGCATGGCTGCCTCGGCAGTATCCCTCTCAGTGATAGAATAATGCTCTGAGAAGGCCTCTGCACCCCGGAGATCATCATCCGGACAGCGCACCAAGCAAGTAGCCTCCCACTGGTCCGGTATAACCCGCGACGATGCTGGTAGACTACACAACGGTATTCAATAGACCGTGTGTCAGTCGAAGGCTCGACACAGCAAGGTGTCGAGAGCGTCATGGAAGTGACACCCGCGAGAGGTGTCGTCAGTGATGGGTCGAGCGATCCACCCCTCCAGCTCCTGCTCCTCCGAGAGCATGGTGCTGTGGCTCGAATTGCCACCAGCGTCGTCGTCTCCATCTCCGTTAGGGTCTCCTCCAACTATTAGGATGCCTTGTGGTGGTGCAGAGGGCATCTCTAGCAGAGGTGTAAGGGAAGGCTGCCTCCCAGACTCCACCTCCTGCTGAGGCGAGGGGAAGAGTCTTGCTGCTCCTGCTCCTGGCGTCGGCGCTCCTGCTCCTCGTGCAAGCGACGATGCAATCTCTCCAGGTGGCTAGACTGACCTGTCACCGTGGCGACGCAGTGGACGCTCCGCCAGGCGAGAGGGCAAAAAGGGGATCACTGACTTACAAGTAGTGCATCTAATACGAGCCATCTACAAAAGACATCGTAAGCACAAGTGTGAGAGTAGAACTATATGATCGGCAAGTAAACAGAAAGCAAAGTGAGAATTGTTTTTGTAAGATGAGAGTATAGATAGTAATATAACATAGAATTGGTCAAGATGACCAACTTTTGAAATGACACCAAGGTCAAGGTAAGAGTAGAGGTCCATAGTCCTTAGGGCGACCATTCTAGTCTAGGTTAGCGGTCCTACAATCAGCAAGGCTCTGATACCACTTATGTGACACCCGGTTTTGGAAGGCAAACCGAATGTGAACCATGTACGTAATTGGACATCATCACACATTGCTCAAAGTAAATAGCGGAAAGGTATTTTATTACATCAAGATGTCCAAGACATCCACAGAGTCTATAACATAGTCATTAACATTATCAAAGTGCGGAATAAGAAACGTAGCAGATAAGGCCTTCACAGGCAGCTGACTGGGGGGTTTGCCACTAACAGAACTAAAACTCGTCGTAGTCCTGGAACTCCTGAAAGTCCTCCATGTTGCTAGCATCTCCCCCTGAGCACTAAATACAGTGGGGACAACCTAGGGTGGGGTGGGTTTTAAAGCAAGGGTGAGTACACATCCACATACTCAGCAAATGTCCCGTTTGGCTAAAGTGGACTAATTGTATGTGGAGTTAAGGTTAAGTAGTTGCTAGTTGGTCAAGTATTTATTACTAATAGTAGAGCCAAATTTTAGTAATAAACCTAGTTATTACCCAAATGTATTCCCTCCAAGAGGAAATACCAGAGATCATAATTATAACCATCATCATTAAACATCACCATAAGAGTTCTTCTAATCAAAGAGGATCCCAAGGTCGCTCTTAACCGTGAGCACGGCTGATATACCAGTTTCTAACACTCTTCAGATGTTGCACACTTTACCCACAAATCACGATTGCCATTCTGCTCGAAGATCATGACTCTCCATTGATCACTGCCAAGGTGACCTAGCAGGGTCTCACTACGTAGCCTTTATAAAGATTTCCCAGAGGTCATAGTCGCCCGTTAGGTTTCTCCAGTTTGATAAACATAGTACTTCTCCCTACAGGAAGGGTGACTAACAAAACCAAATAAAAGAACCTCGGAAACCAGCCTCGATAGAGCAAGTACTGTGCCCAAAGACCCCATTGACGGCCCTACGGCGAAGCCAACTACACCTCAAGTTCCTCTAATTAATCAGCTAAAGGCATCCCATTCCACCCTCATGGTTGCAGTGTTATCCCGTGTGGTTACTCAATGAACAGGTCCTTACGGAGAGGTACTCAGGAAACAGCCTGAGACCCCTAAAGTATCACAAGGTCATCATCAGGATAACATCATCGTATCATAAATATTCACATCATGTCCGTTGATTAAGTTAAAGCAATAGCATAAAGCTAACCATGATAACCCAAAAGGTAAACAAGGATAGGGTAAATACAGACTAGTCAATGCTTATGTTTCAATAAAGTAATGCGGGACGGTGAATTATAAAGTATGTAGGACATAATAGGTCAGTGGACACTTGCCTTCACTAGGTTGTTGCTCAGGAAGTTCTTCGACAACACACTCAGGAACCACGGACTGCTCTTTGTCTAAATAAAGCGATCATGCATTCAATACATTTGGATAAATACAAAGAACAATACACCAAACAAATGCAATCAAGTGAACACAAGTTGGACAGAATATTATAACAAAAATGTAAACCTAGGTGCTAGGGTGATTCCCTACATATTATGGATTACATAATTTAGTTCCACTAATTTTGGTGAGATACAAAATTATACCAGGGATAAATTCATACATGACATATTATTAATCTCACAAAGTTAAATACCTAAGTATCATCAGGGTTTTCCTTTTTTATTTTCCTATTTCATAAACAAATTATTACTTACACTAACCTATATCCTAGGCATAAAATTAAAGTGTACATATAGTTAACGATCATAATTTATTTGGACAGAGAATAATCCTATGAACATTTTGAAATTTGAATCACTCGATTTGGAGTTCATATGAAAATATATATGAAATAAACAAGTTTTGAAGTTTAAAACACAAAATTAAGTCCAAATCTATGATTAATTAAAAGGTTAGGGCACTGTTTACAAAAATACGAGGGCCTGCGCTCGAAACTAAAGGACGGCAGTTTGATTACTGAGAAGTCGGGGGTCTCTTTAACAAAAATACACACGAAGGGGTATCGATCCATCTTGACCGCACGGTCACGAACGCACGACCGAGATCAGATCCCGCAGACGTGCGCGCGGATGCGCGACGAGTGCTGATAGGCGGGCCAGGGGGGTCAGCGACTCGGGTGCGGGGCAGACTGACCGGTCGGGTCCAACTGCAGGGTGCGGGTGAGGGGACGGATCCGAGCAGTCAGAACCAAATCGGACGGTTATGATTAGATCTGGTTTAATTGAAGTTGGGCCGTCCGATAAGATTAGATCACGCACGTTTTAAATCTAAACCATAGATCTTGTAGTGTGTGGCTAGGATGAAATGAGTGCATACCGGTTCGGTTATTCAATCTAGGCCGTTCATCCATGATTGGTCAGCCAGGAGGTCTTTGCGTGTAATACAACCATGGTGAAATTGAACAAGTCCCTAGAGAAAGTAATAATAATCTGCTATCCCTTTCATATTTAAAGTAATTAAACTCATGTCCTTAATTTTAGCAGTTTAGTCCATGAACTTTATACAAATGCAAGTCGATGTCTGTGGTTCTAGGAAGAAATTATAAAATAAAATCAGAAATCGATTTTTAGTGTAGAAATAATTATAAAACCTTAGAAAAATCATATCTCTCTCCTTTTAACTTCAAATTTAGTGGTTCTGGAGCCTACGATCTCGTAGCAGCGTAGAGAATAATATTATACAGTTTGTTCTCATGTTTGGTGTAATTTAATTTTTTACCTATATTGTTTGTTTGTATTGTTGTGAGTAGACGAGTAAGTGACCGAGGAACCCGAAGCACCGCAAGTTAAAGATTCTGAGAAGGAGCTCGCAGAAGAAAAATTGTGTCCTTGATCACTTTTCTTTACCTAATAATGTTCATGATAATTATCGTGGCATGCCTAGATTAATTTGCTGGGACCTAATAGGTTACCTAGTTTTGTTCACCCTACACCTTCCATACAAATGGATTATTGTGTAGTCTTGCTATTGCTCAACTTGGTTTTGGGATTAATGTTGTATATGAATTATGATCATGATTTATTATTATTCCTAGTTTATTTATGTTCATGATAAGATTATTGTGCTAAATAGAACATGAAGAACCACCCGCGAAACTGTGCTAGCACAAGGGTGGAATGGAACACTCTTGGCCAAATAATTAGGAAAGCTAGGGAGAGATTACCTTACTCGAAAAGGGCAAGCGGAGAGTGCGTCGCTGCAGAGCATAGGGAGGTTGTCGGTCGAACTGTCTGTAATAGCTTTTTAGACGAGAGATTCTTGTGCTTCCTTCTTCTTGAATCCTTAGTGGGTTTTTTCAAACTAGTGGAACTTTGTAAAAGTATCGTAGTCCTACCCTACCTCGTCTCCTTGGTAGAGATGAATGGGAATTCTAGACCCCTTGGGAAATAGGTAACACAGCTTGTGGGTCAATATGTGCAACCTCTGCAGAGCGTAAAACTGGTATATCAGCCGTGTTCAAGGAGATGAGTGGCTCGGACCCTCACATGAGTAACTTATAGAATTAAAACTTAATCTGTCATGCATTGCATTGTGTGATTTATTCATCATTGTGATCAATTATTTTATTCGGTTGGTATCTACTTATACTTAGTAATTGGCAATAAAATTTTGACCAAACTTATTAAAATCAATGCTCAGCTTTTAACCAATTTCATTGGTAAGCTTTACACTACACATGACCCCACTGTAAGTGAACTCG
This sequence comes from Zea mays, assembly GCF_902167145.1. Lineage (NCBI taxonomy): Eukaryota > Viridiplantae > Streptophyta > Magnoliopsida > Poales > Poaceae > Zea > Zea mays. The sequence continues at coordinate 124,200,300 of NC_050096.1, read as the reverse complement.
TGCACATTATTTCTCGTTATGTAATAAAGATTATGACATTCGTCTCTATACACTGAGTCATTATATATGTGAATTTTATTCTATCGCACATATAAGATGTATTTGAATTGACCTTAAATCCGAGTGTGACAGAACTAGTATCAGAGTAATGTTGACTGTAGGACGTAACCTAGATAGCATTGGACAAACCTTTATCTATTTATTTTCTACTCTGATTCTTCTATACTTTCCTTAATCCTAGCTCATTTTTTGGTGCTATACTATGGTTACTTTCACCTTTTTCTATTGTAAAGACAATCACTACGGTGGCCAGGCTAGTAACAGGACTCATGCTCATCCCCGGGTCAAGATCTTTTACCCTTCGGTGCTATCCAATTCGCCACGGCACCAATCTTGCCGAGAACCAAATCTTGCCGCGAGATCGCACTTCGGCGGCAAGGTGCACTGTACCTGCACACACACGCTGATATGGTTCAGCAATCTGAACTAAGCACCCAACCAGCGACTCCTGTTTGACAGAGCAAGTTCAGGCTTGATTTTCTCCTGATTTCCTGTGATGACAGAAGGATTAACCTCTACGAAAATTATTCACCTAACTACCCATTACAACTTTGTTACAAGAGCCATGGTTCATACCTACATGGATCAGTCACAACAAGGATCCAAAACTGAGTACACACAATGAACTTGGACTTTTCAGTTACGGGGCATTTGGATCCCTTCATTTCAGAGGAATTGAAATTCACTCAATAAAGTAACTTATTTAGTTTGAAATTTTATATTCCACCACTTTACAAAGTTCAGATATAAGCATATCTCAAATTCACGGGATGGAGGATGGGAAATGATTTTATGCACTAATATAATTTGTTTCTACTCTTAATTTACATGACACTCTTTGTCTCAATCATTTATAGTAAAAATGTAGCACATAAATATCTCCGACATCTTGCTAATAATAGTGTATAAATATATTTTGCATAAAACTTAATTAGCTTTAATTGATATATGTCTAAATTATTATTATTAGAATGAAATTCAATTCTAATGATCCAAATGAGGCATAAATTCGAATTTCAGAATTTAAACCTTCCACTTTTGAGGAAGGTTTACAAACAGTTCGATATGGGCTGGCGGGAGAGGGGATGAGTAGGCTGAGACCAAGAGTTTAGGCCCAAGTGAAGGTAAGCTTTTCATTTTTTTTCTTTTCTGTTTTTCTTTTCTTTATTCTTTTTCTATTGTAATTTGCAAATTTTAAATTCAATTCTGAGTTGGACACCCAAATTCAATCTAAATGCACAATCAAGAAAATTCCAACATGCTAATGCAAATTTTTTATATTTAATTTTTTCATTCCTTTGAGTAATATTAATAGGTGATCCATGAAAATTAATTCAATCACATGAATAATTGAAAATTCTAGTTAATATCAAATTCAAATTCTAGTTTCAAGGTCTAAGTATAACTTTGAATAACTGAATTTTAATACTACCATTTATTTATTTTAAGAGAAATTCCTTTTAAAGCTAATAAAGTGTTCATTAAAAGCATTTCTAATACAACATCTTTTGAAGAACTTTCCTAATCTCTATGACATTATTTTAGGGTGTTAGACATCACAAGTTGTTTCCATACATTTACAAAAGTATTATACATCATGATTCCTCATTGTCACAAATTTTACATGAAACAAAGCTTCTCAAGTCTATTTTCAGGACTACGTCTTAAGCTGCAGCTTCGTTCACCTCATCATCATCGGCCTGCAAGCTACTGCAAAAGAGCATATCAGTATGTAATACTAAGAAAAATACATAAAGGAGTACAAACCAACAAGAGTTCAACATACATCATTTTGCAGAGCTCTTGCTTCGTCATGTGCAACCTTTTTGCCACCTTTAGCCCAGATCTGAGTGACAAACCTGTTCCCTACACATACTGCTTCGGTGGACATCTCAGTCAAGTCGGCTGGAGAAATATCAAAATTGGGTTTATTGATAGACTTCAAGTGGGTGCACCCAGCTTTCTCGAAGATGGCAGCAGTCCCTCGCGATGCAACAAGAACACAAAAGTGGCCTTGCCCTTCCATCACTTCACCAATCGCATCAACTTCTCCTTCTACCCAGCCCAATGCTCCAGGTAAATGCTCGGGTGCATACTTTATTTCTTCCGAAGCTACTCCAATAGGATGGAATATTTCATGCAATCGTGTGGAGCATCGAGGAACGAAACCGAAGCATGAATCCCGAAGGTTCTTTAATGCTTCAGCTAATTTAGAATTCTTTTCACTTTTGGCTTTAATTTTATGTTTCAAGTCTTTGACCTCAAGGCCAAGCCGATTTATGTTATCTTTATAATTTGACTTTGTTTTCTCAATCTCACTACGCAACTGTTGGATCTATTTATCCTGCTCTTCAAATTTTTCATCCTTTTCCTTATTTACTATTCGAGCTTTGGCTAAACTTGCTTCGGCTCATAGAATCATGACTTCTTTTTTCCTTTAGTAATCTCCCACGATTTTCAACCTTGCTCTCTAACTCGGTAATAAAAAAAGTCATTATGTCGGTCTTCTGGCTCTTGTTGTAGCCTCAATGCCTTGTTTAACAGAAAACTCGGCCATATTGCTGAAGGATGTATAATACTTCGCATATGTTACCCTTAATATCACAAAAATAATAGTAAATTGTACAAAAAAGCAAGTATGTACCTTCAAATTTGAAAAACTAGGCTACCGGTAATATGTTGTTTCCGATAATTACTCAGTTCACTCTCCAACTTCCGGAATCCAATGGTCTTCGTTAGATTATTGACCACCTTTGCTTCAGCACGATCAGGGTTACATCCCAGTATCTCTTCGTCTATGCCACCAAAGAGTGTAGAACCATACTAGTAGCTGCTTGCTATGGCGAATTGCCTTAACTCAAATATGTCTTCTTCACTTAGCTCCTAACCACCCAAATACCTCAAGTCGAAGGTCTTCTCTTCCATAGAAGTCTCCCCAATTTTCTTCGTCTTCGAAGCCACATTCTTAGATGTAACATCCTTTTGCTTTTGAACCTTAGTAGTAGTTGCATCTTCAGCTTCTTTCCGAGGCGCTACATCTGCAATAATTCTATCAATTTCAGATGTAATGGTCCCGTAAGCGCCACCACTATCTTTGGCTCCCTGAGTTGTTCCGGCAATTTTATCTATCGCAACGAGTTTCTCTCTGGTCACAATCTTCTTCCTTGTTTCTGTTGGAGTTTAACACACAACCTTCATCACCATCATAAAACGTTGTTTCTTCTAAGGAGCTTGCTCGTCATGTGGTTTGGTCATCTCCTCTGCAACTACCTTCGAAGGACCCCTCCCTGTCTCTTCTGCAGCATTTTTGTTCTTCGTTGTATATAATAAGTTAGTTAGATCTGACCCCACCGAGCTTAGCAAGGCAAAAGGCAAAAGACGAGACATTGCTTCCAGAATTTCTGTAACACAAATAGACGACTCCAAAGGGGTCTCAGTGGCATGCTTTGAAAGTTTAGATGACTTCTTACTAGCAAGGTCCGGCTTCGATGATTTTCGCTTCTTTGGAGCAGGGGATTTTGGCCCCGACTGCGAAGATTCACCTTCGTCAATCCCCTTTCATTTTTTTGAAACCATTTTCATCTTCTTATCTTCCTTCTCTAATCTCTCAGCCTATCTTTTCATAATACTGGGAGTCCTCTTCCTTTTTACCCCAGTAGCTTGTTCTTCGAACTTCGCGTAGATTGGATAATCAAATCCCAGTGTATCCATGACCTGATTCATCTTTTACTTCTTCCGATTATTGAAAGCAATAGTAATTAGTTGGTCTTATTTCTTCGTATAATTAACCAGTATTTCATTGCGCACATCACCTCAATCATTTGCAGCCACTCGGTGCAGGGACCGTTGAAGGTATCCTGAAACTTAAATCGATAAGGTAATCTTACAAGCTCGAATTTATTCATGCCACCTTTAAACTTTGGCATGCCCCAACCGCTTAGTGTTGGGAACACCTTATTGGCAAGGTACTCTTAAACCATGTCCCGTGTACTAATTTGATCAGCAACAACCCTAAAAGTAACTTTGGCTACTTGAGACAGTGAACCTATTTTCATGTTGCAGAGTGGCCTTGTCATTCCGAAGCTCATTCTCATCGGGCTCATCACAATCTTTTTAAATTTCTCTCTGCCCTTGCTATAAGCTTTCATGTAGAACCATTCATTAGTCCAGCCAGTCGGCCACTTTGTATGGTATTCGAGTACAGGGGCCTTAGTATCTTTTCTATATGCAAAATTATAGCATTGGAAGTTCTTGTGAAGGCCATTCGACCTTGCTTTCATTTGGTAATGCAACTCGTGAACTCTACAGAAACCTTCATAATTTGCACTCATACCTTGGATTCGGAGAGCCCATATGTAAATGCTAAGTCTAACAATTACATTCAATGTTAGCTGATGCAGATATATTTTAACTTCTTTAGCACCTCAACAATCATTTCGTACATCGGAAACCGAAGCCCAACGTGGAACAAGCTTCTAAAACACCACAACTTCATCATCCTCCGGCTCCGGGACGATTTCATCACCAGCAAATCTAATTAAATCATCATCCTTCTTACCGATATATCCAAGTCTTTTCATCACATCTAAATATGTAGCCTTTACAGTAGATTTTCGAAACTCGATGTGGCTAGGCTTACTCGACAAAGAATATTGGGATTTTCTTCGTCACCATCAACTTTGGCTTCACCTTCGGCTTTAGAATTACTTTTTCCCGAAGTAGACATTCTTCCCTAGTACTTGGCTCGGCAATGTCGGACTCCCTCATCACTTTCGAAATCAGAGCTGTCTCAGTCATGTCAGCAGCGTCACCCTCATTGACCAATCTAGCGGTTGTGTGAATCAGAGCCATTGCAAGACAAGTCGAAGCTTTGTTGAAAGCTTGAAAGTGTGGAAAGATCTTCGGAGGCAGTAGAAATTTCGGCAGCAACACGGAATGAAGGCAATGATTATCATAAAAACACACAGTCAGCCGGCCTATTTATGAAGCACGATAACCAGTGAATACGAACGATCGTGATATTGATGACGCTCAAGTTTTTTGTCCGTTTCTTAATAACAAGCTCAGAGAAAGTTTTTTTGGACCTTTGGCATAAGAATCCTTCACGTGTTTTGCAGATCGAGCTCGTTATGAAAAAACGATCTAGCACCACGAAGGGGCTACTATTGTGGGTCTTCTTTTCCCAAAGGTCCTCAAAACATTCACTAAGTGATCGCTCCTTCTGTTTTGTTATGTGTATACTGCAGGGTTAATGCTGAAGTACTAATGACGAAGGGATAATGCCGAAGGTAGGTTCCAAGCAGAACAAGCATGAAGGCTTCAGATGACCATTGTGTACATGCTTCAAATGAAGCTGATTCCGGAGGACCTTTGGAGGTTGACGAACCAAGCTAAAAGAAGGAGAAGGACAACTTTACCCCTGACATATATATTAGTCTGAATGCATAGGGATCAAGGATATAATTGTAAATTTACTTGAGCCATATCTCAGGTCTATAAAAAGCGGAATAGTGTCGTGCACTGTTCACCTTTTTTTTGGCCGAGTGAAAGATTCCATACGAAGTTGTAATTCTTATCTCCCTCCCATTATTATTTTTACAAAGCCAAAGGTACTTATCCAAACTTATAATTCATACGATAAAAGAAAATAATTTCAACATACTCTGTCTTTCATAAGAATTATGCTCCATATTATCCAGTTTCTTGTAACTGTACAACGCCACTATATGTATACTAGGTATGTGCCCGTGCGTTGCCACGGGAGTTAAAACAATGAGTCTGCACTTTATAAAGACAACATCAACGACCACACAAAGTAAACTTAAAAGAATATGTGATGTAGCCAACAAACTTCCAATTGATAGGTCCAACCAAACACATTCATAAACCAATCACAACTGCAGAGCTAGTTACTATTAAATTCACGATGACTACACACTACATGTGCTGTCCCATAGCCGCAATGGACTGTAATGCAAAAACACACTACATCAGTTAAAAACAAAAATCGTTCTACATCCAGTTGTTACAAGCCATTGGTTAAACCCTTGACGGAAGAGAAAGAGCTATTCTCGATGACAAACCAGAGAACACCATAACATGCCCTGAAAATCAAACGAGCCAATTTAGTATAAGATTAAATACCAGAGATAAACAAAAGACACCAAAAGAGCATAGTAACAATAATATTTTAGCAATCGAAGCTTCACCTATTAATAATAAAACAAACTCAAAACATACAAAAACAAACAAACAAACAAGTAATGTGGCCAACCATAAATATCTCATAAGCCTATCGCCAATGCTTCTTAGAGGTACAATACCAGTTGGCACATGTGATATGGTCATCTTCTGACACAAAGTTGGTACATGGTAACCTATTTGTTATATAGATGACATGACACAACATAACTAAAACAACAAATCACCAAAATTGACATAGTTCATAAGTGCATATTCCCGTGCATTGCTACGGTTTATTTAACAAAATTCTCTATCTTCAGCTCCAGCTCATATGGAGGAATCATACCAAACAGTGGGGAGGTGGTTTGGAGCAGTTTTTTTTTTAAAAGTAAATAAAAGGAGCTAGAGTTGTTTTAGAGAAGCCACAAATTATGGTCTCTTTGCAATGATTTCGTCTTCTGTGATGAACAAGGTCATAATGTATAGCTAGATGCACCTTCTATTTCAAAGTATAAAATATTTTGACTTTCTAAATGCATTATTTATTTTTTTAATATATAAATCTAACCATAGTGCATATCTAAAAGCACTAAAAAAGTTATGTACCTAACAATGTTAAAATGTCATATATTTTAAAATAGAGAGGGGCAGTATGAAAAAAGAAGATATGCAACATTTAGACTGTATTTTGTAGGCTTATATGTTGGCATGTATTTCTATTTTGTGTGTTTTCCAACATTTACACCATTTAAAAGCGCTCTACTGTAAATTTTTGTAGCCTTAGTCAAGCAAGAAATATAGGAGAGTTTTACACCGTCACCTAGCAAAGAGATATTTGTGCACGTGTTCTACTATTCTGCCTAAAGGTAGTGACACTCAAATCTTGATAGCTTTATTAGTAAACCGAACCTTGTGATGTGTAAAATGAAATCGGTTTGTAGCATCCTTCATAATGTGAGGAAGCACGGTTTGGAGCAAAATATTTAACTCGTGTTTCTGTATGTTTTATTCATGTTGCTTTCCTAGTCTGATTTATGCCTCTGAGGAACGAACAACTTTCTTTCCTTGATGCAATGATGACACGGTGTTTGAGGGAAATCAGTGCTGATGATATGTGTTTGCAAGCTCAAGATTTGTTTCATATTTGAGAGTAGGAACGTTAAAGAGGATAAAACTATGTGAATAATTGTATTGCCATTTTCCAGCATGATTCTGAAGAAAGCTGACAACTATAATGTCTTGAATACAGAAAGCTGCCAAAAGTATTTTGAACACCTTTGGTATACTAATTATTCTATTTTCTAAAGTTGACCTATGGTAATTAGAGACCTGATATATTCAATGTTTAATCTTCATCAGATGGAGAGCAAATTGGTTGAAAATGAGGCATCACTTTCTTTGATGAGGGATAACCTTTGAGAAACGGTTACTGGAGCAGCAAGCGGCACAAAAGAAGCAATCTATGAAGTTCCGAGAGCAGGAAGCTTCTCTTTCAGTTTAGTTGGCTTCACAACAAAGACTTTGACATCACTGAGTGAAGAATTCAGAAAGAAGAAGAAATTAGCTGAGGAACTTAGGGATGAAATATAGAGATTATATTAGAGAGTAGTATCACAGAAGCTATCATTGATCATGATGTGCTTGAACTAACTTGGAAGAAAAGCTTGGTGAGATTAATTTTTTGCAGGAAAAGATAAGTTTACTCAACCAAGAAATTGATGATAAGGAGAACACATCAGGAAACTCAGTGCATCACTTTCCTTGAAGGAAGTAGACTAGCAAAAGTTGACCGCTTTCACAAATCGAACTAAAAAGAGCCTTGAGCTTGGAAATTCTAGAGTACAATAACTCGAGGAAGAGCTAAGTACAACTAAGAATGCTCTTGTTTGTAAGGTATCTTCTATTGATTCACTCAATGCTAAACTTGAAACATTGAACTCTACAAAGGAAGAAGCTGACAAAAAAAAATAAATGAGTTAAATACAAGAGTATACAGACCTGAAGGTTGCTTCAGAGACAAGGGCAAACCATGATTCCAAACTACTTTTAGAAAGAGATGATCAGATAAAACAGCTTGAGGAAAACTATCTGTTGCATTAACTTACTCTAGCAAAGATCAAGAAACAATTGTTGAGTTGAACAAGGAGTTGGATGCTACCAAAATGATGCTAGAGAATGAACTTAAGGCCATGGAAGCTTTAAAAGATTCAATTCGATGTCTTCAGACTGCACCCACATTGCTAATGTCAGAAGAAATCAAGTGTTATTACTTACCAACACAAAATTTAGACTGCACCCACATTACTAATGTAAGGAAAAATCAAGTGTTATTGCTTACCAACACAAAATGGACACCTGTAGGTAGCAACTTTTGCATTTTTAGCTACTGGAGCATGGGATCTGTTATAGGATGTGCTCATGTTTTCAATCAGATATGACAGAAGGAAACGAAGAGGAGGGGTACATTTACGTAGCGTATCGAGGTGGCGATGGCTCTCCCAGTTGTGTGGCGCCGCGTGCTGTACAACCTCCTCCTTGTTCAGTCAACTGCCTAGCCTCTTCATGGTCGACGTAGCTTTACTCATAGGTAAAAAAATTCTAGCCCATGTCAGAATAGGAGTTCATTCGATAACACAGTTAAAATACAACAGATAGCAAGCATTTTCTGCTACTTACCCTGGTGGTGCTCCAATGAGGCGAGCAAACATGGGTAAACAAACATCCCTCTTCCACTAAAAACCATCGATCAGATCACCCATGACTATAGAGATGGAGTCCCCTCACGTCGTCGCACCTACACGGCTGTGAGCTTCTCGACGGTGGTGGGGTGGCCAGCAACACAGAGAGGTAGTTCTGGAGCTGGTGCTCCCGCCAACGACCACGCGGAAACTGAGCACATGGCTCTCATCGTCTAGCCACCGGAGCCACCACGTGCTGCACCACCGTGGACCAGCACTGCCTGGGCCCCAGAGTCGCGTGCTCGTTGTGTCGTGCCGCCTCCGCGGACACCTCGCCGTCGTGTCGGCACACCGAGGAAAAAAGAATTAGTTCAAATTAACACTCTCAACAATTAACCAAAAGACCAAATTATAAACAATTTTCATGTCCAAAAGATGTTAAGGGTAATATGACCAAATTATAAACAATTTTCAAGTCCAAAAGATGCAAAGAGTAGTATGAATAGCCAACCAGATTCGTAGACAATAATGTTCTAAATAAAACACTCGCCACAATTCATAGCCAACCAGATTTGTAACCCAATAATGTTTAAACAAAAAATAGTACCAGTCGATGCTTTGCTACTACAACATAAAGCATCATAATCATATTTGGAAGATTAAACAATTTTTGAGCAATTTTCGGTAATTGTGCGACGCCGTCAATGTCTCGGGCGGGCTTCATGGGGTGCTTGTTCAGTGCGGTAAGGGAGAGGTCTCCGGTGGGCGCCATGGATCCGCCATGCCGGATCCTGTATCTGTTGAACAAACTTGGAGACCAGAGGGTTATCTGTCCTAAGACCTAGAATGTTACTGTATCTACTTTCATATAATTGATGAAACACATAAAAACATTACTGAAGTAAGAATAGATGGAGTAAACATAGATCAACTCACTACAATGAAGAAAAGTAGCATGCAAAGTTTAAAAGTTATAGAGAATGATATAAGATCGGTGTGATTACCGCATTGAAAAGCCTGACAAGTCATTCTCCAGCGGCCAAAAAATCCATGTTAAAAAACATGTTTTAGTCAATAACACATTGTAGTTGGATGTCGGGTAAAGGCATATTGTACGGATTAGCACCAGTGAGTGAACCTCGTTGGCTTTGGGATGGCAGTGGCTGGTAGTACATCTTCTCGCCTACGTCTACAACGACTTCGCCGTGACGACCGCCACAATCCTTTTGACTTGTAGACCTCACGGAGCTGCTGTCTCTAGAATGAAAGAAATCCTTTTGACTTGTAGACCTCTTCAAAGCTTGATTTGCTTTAGATGGCTTATGGAATGAACTCTGCAGGCTCAGGCTATTACCGTTGCTACTTTTGGTATGCATCCCCCTAGAAACATACTGGTGAGGAACTTCCATATCATTCTACACCCAAAAAGCATAAACCAGGGATTAAATAAAAAAAGTAACTGCAACAGATATGTACAATTTACATCAAACACAGAAATTGGACAAGTTTAGAATATAAGCATTATCTGGCATTCAAAAGGGACAAACATAAAATACTTGAACATGAATGATATAGTGGAAGCACAACAAAGTATTAATAAACTTGGATTGAGTAACCTAACTTATTAAAAAAGGAAACTATAACGTGAGAAGGCTGAAGCAAATCTAAAAATCAGACTGGCAAGTATATCGAGTGTTGTAACTTGTAAGAGAAGAAATAATATATATAGGTAAATACCCGTGCGTTGCAACGGGAAAAAATAGTGCAACAATAACCTAGATAGATACATAAAACAGGAGGAGGGAGTATGCAAGTACAAAGGGCTTCATAAAGAATATTAGGCATAATCGACATGAAAGTTTCAGACATATGCTTGTCATGTTTTTCAGTAATCATAGCACAAATACAACAACAAACTGATCAATACAAAACGTCCTTTGAATCAGAGCCAACCTGATAGCTTGAGATCCTCTACACACTGGACAACAACGTGGAACATCCGAACGACAACGCTCTTGGTGGCACCATGCTTCTTCCCCAAGATGCCCTCTTGATGCAGTTGAGGGGCACCAATACGAGGAGCGACCACGTGGTGGCTGCAAACAAATAGCATCACGCCATCAATAACAAAATCGTGAAACCATCAACCAATGATGTGAAATGTGAAGGGCAAGGGAAATGCATATTCATAATTGTCATTCAAATATTCAATGATTTGACACGGACTAAAATTTAGTCCGAAGAAACAAACACAACATATAACATAACTAAAGTAGCTTCCTAGGCATAAACAACTTTTAATAAAGCGAGCCACTGCAATATGTTTGCAACTGAGATTTCACGAAAATGTGAGAGGGGTAAGGGAAATGCATGTGGGGGGTAACGTGGTCACCCTGCAGCCATGTTTGTTTTCTGTGTCAAATAAAATGGGTCCGTTATTTTCTATGTTAAGTCTCGTAAATTAAGGAAAAAAGTGTGGGTCATAACTCACAAGCAAGCAGACCTATGATCAACACAAGATAGCATTACGCCAAAAATATGCAGCATACCTATGATCGTCACAAGAAAGCATTATGCCAAACAAAAATATGTGATGCATGTCTGCTGGAGTTAAATGTTTCAAAGGATCATACATCATTAAAGTGCCAATTGTCTACAAGACCAGGTTCAATGACCAAGATGGAATAAATTTGGTGAAAGACAAAGCCACAAACCTGATACAACAGTTCCAGGGCTTCCCAACACTTTAGTGGCTGTTTCTGATTCATAGATACACAACGATCACATAGTTCCATCTGAATATAAAGTTGCTCGTTCTCAAACCAAGAGGTGAAATATCGAACTACATTCTCATGAGAACCTGGAAAGACATGGTATGGATGTTATAATCATCCTAGCAAATGTAGCTGAAAATGAAGAACCAAAAGCAAAGTTTAGTGTGTGGCCTAAGGCTGCCGTAGCTTAGACTTCTTTCACTCTTATCTTCAAGAAAAGCAGCCAGAAAATCACAAGATATTTCTAAACAAAATCAAATCTACCACAACAGATAGAACAAGTAAACAGGTAACTGACTTAGTTCACAACTATCCTAATAATCAATAATAAACCCAAAATTCTGAATTGTTTTCGTTGTATGTAAGTCAAAATAATAACCAGTGTAACACATGACACATTTATATATAACATTGTTTAAGGTCCATCTCAATTCAATAGGATAACCCTCAACTTTCAATCCAAAATAAAGTTTATCAACCATAGCGACTATTTTTCCAATGCAGTGCCCATACACTCTTTAAGCTCTAAATGTTTACTCTATTTCTACATATTCCATGCGTGTATGTCACCACCCTACTAATATTGAACAGGAAGTTTAAGAAAAAATACAATGGCAAGCACCAATTGATCTACCAAGTTCCACAAAGATTCAAAACCCTGGAACTAAATGTGGTACCGGAACTGTAAACAACATTTAGATCAAACATACTAAACATGCATCGCTTGTTACAAAAAAGGAATCATATTATACAGACTGATGCTACTGTAAAACCAACGAATAAGAAGAGTAATGTCCTGAAATTTTTTGTGGATGCAAATTGGCAGTAGATGAACTGCTAGTAGATGCCCTCCAATTGTGCTGATCACATCCTGAACAACAATTCCTCGTGTCCACAGCTGATGGAGCAAGGAGGTGGTGGTGAAGTTGAGTTTTAAGCAGTCAAGAATGTGGCTTAGGTTGAATCACCGTACTGTTCTCCCAGTAGTGTTAGGTTTTTGACCTAATTAGAATTAGGATCCCATTCATGGCCAATTTGATGTATATGTTAGTGAGCTATTGCACATTACTCATGATTTATAAACTTTACCTTGTATTTTTTAAATAACTGGCATGGGGTTGGCCAATTGTTGTAGATAGAGAAAAAATATCTTGTGTGACTTGCAAATCTAAGATAATGCTACCAACCAGAGTATGGATTATATATATTTTTTGTTTTATCTACCAACAATGATTGTGTTAATCCCATTGGAAAGCACTAAAAATTATCGAGTTGATCCCTTAGTGTACAAAGGATGATTGCATAGGCTTTCCTAAATTTTTCCATGGACAATATTCTTAGGTTCTCTGTTTCCTTCTCTTCACAACATGTGTTCATGTATGCATGTGTTTTGTTTTATCTACTGAAACAGTCATGTAAGCCAAAAGGAAGGGGAAGGAGAAACTAAGAACAATAGGCATGGGAGGCATTGGGAAAGAACAAATCTGCCCTTTGTGTCTGGATCAAGTTAAATGTGGTTGGATCAAAGGTATTACCCATATTGAGATTAAGGCATCAAAACTTGCAGGCCAGAGGTGAAATATATAGGAAACAAAAAATACAAGCTAGCAACCATTGAATAGAACATGCGAAATTTGCTTGCAAGAATGAAATAGAGCTCTGACAAAACTGAACCAGCACATCCTGGATGCAAATTGGTAGTAGATGAACTGCTAGTAGATGCCCTCCAATTGTGCTGATCACATCCTGAACAGCGATTCCTCGTGTCCACAGCTGATGGAGCAAGGAGGTGGTGATGAAGTTGAGTTTTAAGCAGTCAAGAATGTGGCTTAGGTTGAATCACCATCCACTCGATGTTCTCGGTGGAGCGCGTGAGCGACGCCCGTCCCGTGGACCAGCCTACGCCGCGCATGTCGAAGGTGACGACGGCACAATGCCTTCCGCCATCCCCCGCAGCATTAGTACTAAAATATTGGACAATTAATATCCTGATGCGAATTGAGTAGCAGATTTCTCACTCTAAAATGAAGATACAATACTAAAAGCATTTAAGAAATAATATTGGTAAAATATATGTTCTAGAAAGGCTGCAAGTTGATCTAAAAGGATAATTTATGATTGTAAGATTGAAAGGGAAATGTGCCCTTGGGCCATTTCTAAGTATTTTGGTGATTGAGTGCAAACACAAGTGCTTAAATGAGAATTTATGCCCATGGATGAACAAAGTGCAAATCAAGAGTAAAGGTATGTTTCTAAGCCTTAGTACATTGGTTTTGAGTACTAATATACTTGTCTAAGTGTTAGAAACAGAAAGAAGAAGAAAAGAAAAGAGATGGAAAAAGCTTGGCTGTGTACAGCCAAGACTCAGCCTAGTCTGGCACACCGGACTGTCCGGTGGTGCACCGGACAGTGTCCGGTGCGCCAGGCTGACTCGGCGTGAAGAAGCCGCTCTCGGGAATTCGCCGACGGCGTACGACTATAATTCACCAGACTGTCCGGTGTGCACCGGACTGTCCGGTGAGCCAACGGTCGGCCGGGCCAACGGTCGGCCGCGCGATCTGCGCGGGACACGTGGCCGAGCCAACGGTCGGAAGGGAGCACCGGACTGTCCGGTGTGCACCGGACATGTCCGGTGCGCCAGCGGCTCCCAGATCTGCAACGGTCGGCTGCGCCGTTTAAGGAAAGAAATCGGGCACCGGACAGTGTCCGGTGTGCACCGGACTGTCCGGTGCGCCAGTCGACAGAAGGCAAGATCAGCCTTCCAGAATTGCTCTCAACGGCTCCTAGCTGCCTTGGGGCTATAAAAGGGACCCTTAGGCGCATGGAGGAGTATACTAAGCAACCTTAGAGCATTCTTGATCATCCACACTCAGTCTTTGCGCATTCGTTCGTCATTCCCAGTGATTCGAGCTCCGTCTAGTGAGAACTCTGAGATAGTCTTTTGAGCTCGATTCTTGGTCGTGTGTGTGCGAATTTTGCTGTGGATTTGTGTGTGTTGCTTCCCTCCCTTACTCCGTATTTCTTTGTGAATCTCAAGTGTAAGGGCGAGAGACTCCAAGTTGTGGAGATTCCTCGCAAACGGGATATTGAAAGGCAAAGCAAAACACCGTGGTATTCAAGTTGGTCTTTGGACCGCTTGAGAGGGGTTGATTGCAACCCTCGTCCGTTGGGACGCCACAACGTGGAGTAGGCAAGCGTTGGTCTTGGCCGAACCACAGGATAAACCACTGTGTCATCTCTGTGTTTGATCTCTTGTGGTATTGTGTTTTGTTGAGACTCCTCTCTAGCCACTTGGCGATTATTGTGCTAACACTTAACAAGTTTTTGTGGCTATAAGTTTAAGTTTTACAGGATCACCTATTCACCCCCCCCCCTCTAGGTGCTCTCAATTGGTATCGGAGCCGTTCTCTTCAAGAAGGGACTAATCGCCCGAAGAGATGGATCCTAAGGGAAAGGGGATGGTGGTCGACAACAACGAGAAGGAGTCTATCTTCAACGAGCCGAAGAATGACAAGTCTACCGACTTGGGCTCAAGCCACAAGCGCAAAGATGGGAAGAAGAAGAAGACAAGGCGCATCAAGGAGATCGTCTACTACGACAGCGACGAATCCTCTTCTTCCCAAAAGGACGATGACAACGACTACAGGAAGACGGTCAATTCGAACTTTTCATTTGATTATTCTCGTATTCCACATAGTTCGAATTCGCATTTGCTTTCCATTCCTCTTGGCAAACCTCCACACTTTGATGGGGAGGACTACGGATTTTGGAGTCACAAAATGCGTAGTCATTTATTCTCTCTCCATCCAAGCATATGGGAGATTGTAGAGAATGGAATGAAATTTGATAGCTCGGATAGCCCTATGTTTATTAATGAACAGATTCATAAAAATGCACAAGCCACCACTGTGTTGCTAGCCTCTTTGTGCAGGGACAAGTACAACAAGGTGAGCGGCTTGGACAATGCCAAGCAGATATGGGACACCCTCAAGATTTCTCACGAGGGGAACGACATCACTATGCTCACTAAAATGGAGTTGGTGGAGGGCGAACTTGGAAGGTTTGCAATGATAAGGGGCGAGGAGCCAACCCAAACATACAACCGGCTCAAGACCCTTATCAACAAAATAAGGAGCTATGGAAGCACGCGATGGACGGACCATGACGTCGTCCGACTATTACTAAGGTCCTTTACCATTCTTGATCCTCATTTGGTGAATAATATTCGTGAGAATCCCAGGTACACCAAAATGTCGCCCGAAGAAGTCCTAGGAAAATTCGTCAGCGGGCGAATGATGATTAAGGAAGCAAGGTACGTGGACGACGCCTTGAATGGACCGATCAACGAGCCGCAACCTCTTGCTCTCAAAGCAACAAGAAGCAAGGAGGCGCTACCTAGCAAGGTGGCACAAATTGAGGCGGCCGAACTTAATGATGAAGAGATGGCTCTCATCATCAAACGCTTCAAGTCGGTGCTAAAGGGTCACAAGGGGCAGCCAAGCAAGACCAAGACAAAGGGGAAGCGCTCATGCTTCAAATGCGGTAAGATTGGTCATTTTATTGCTAAATGTCCCGAAAATGAAAGTGACCAGGAACACGGGAGCAAGAGGGAAAAGAAGAAAAATTACAAGAAGGCCAAGGGCGAGGCACATCTAGGAAAGGAGTGGGACTCGGATTGCTCCTCCTCCGACTCTGACAATGAAGGACTCGCTGCCACCGCCTTCAACAAGTCAACCCTCTTCCCAAACGAGCGTCACACATGCCTCATGGCAAAGGAGAAGAAGGTATGTACTCGAGACGGTACTACTTATGATTCCTCTAGTGATGATGAATCTAGTGATGAGGAAATAGACTACTCTAGCTTGTTCAAGGGATTGGATAGAAATAAAATTGATAAAATCAATGAATTGATTGATGCATTGAATGAGAAGGATAAACTCTTAGAGAAACAAGAAGATTTATTGTATGAAGAGCATGATAAATTTGTAGAAGCTCAAAGATCTCATGCTCTAGAAGTTAAAAGAAATGAAATGCTTTCTTGTGAATTATCTTCTTGCCATGAGACAATTTCTAAATTAAGGAGCATTAATGATGATATGAATGCTAAGTTAGAGATTGCTAATAAATCCAATTCTTGTGTAGAACATGTTGCAATTTGTACTAGGTGTAAAGATTTTGACATTAATGCTTGTAGTGAACACCTAGTTTCAATTTCCAAGCTTAATGATGAATTGGCTAGTCTTAATGCTCAACTTAAGACTAGCAAAGATGATTTCGATAAGCTAAAATTTGCAAGGGATGCCTACACGATTGGTAGACACCCCTCAATTAAGGATGGACTTGGCTTCAAGAGAGAAGCCAAGAACTTAACAAGCCATAAGGCTCCCATCTCCGCCAAAGAGAAAGGGAAGGCCCCTATGGCAAGTAGTGCTAAAAAGAACCATGCTTTTATGTACCATGATAAGAGACAAACTAGAAATGCTTATAGGAGTTACAATGCTTATGATGATTCTCATGACATGTTTGCTTCTAGTTCTTTCTATGTGCATGATAGAAATGTTGGTAGGAGAAATGTTGTTCATAACATGCCTAGGAGAAATGTTGTTGATGTTCCTAGGAAAGTTAATGAACCTTCTACAATATATCATGCTTTAAGTGCTTCCTTTGCAATTTGTAGAAAGGGTAGAAAGGTGATTGCTAGGAAATTAGGGGCAAAATGCAAGGGAGATAAAACTTGCATTTGGGTCCCTAAGACAATTATGACTAACCTTGTAGGACCCAACAAGAGTTGGGTACCTAAGTCCCAAGCCTAAATTTGCTTTGCAGGTTTATGCATCCGGGGGTTCAAGCTGGATTATCGACAGCGGATGCACAAACCATATGACGGGGGAGAAGAAGATGTTCACCTCCTACGTCAAGAATAAGGATTCCCAAGATTCAATCATATTCCGTGATGGGAATCAAGGCAAGGTAAAAGGGTTAGGTAAAATTGCAATTTCTAATGAGCACTCTATCTCTAATGTGTTTTTAGTAGAGTCTCTCGGATATAATTTGCTATCGGTCAGTCAATTATGCAATATGGGATATAATTGTCTTTTTACAAATGTAGATGTGTCTGTCTTTAGAAGAAGTGATGGTTCACTAGCTTTTAAGGGTGTATTAGACGGCAAGCTTTACTTAGTTGATTTTGCAAAAGAAGAGGCCGGTCTAGATGCATGCTTAATTGCTAAGACTAGCATGTGCTGGCTGTGGCATCGCCGCTTAGCACATGTGGGGATGAAGAACCTTCACAAGCTTCTAAAGGGAGAACACGTGATAGGTTTGACTAACGTACAATTCGAAAAAGATAGACCTTGTGCAGCTTGTCAGGCAGGTAAACAGGTGGGAGGAGCGCATCACAGCAAGAATGTGATGACCACATCAAGACCCCTGGAGCTGCTACATATGGACCTCTTCGGACCCGTCGCCTATCTAAGCATAGGAGGAAGTAAGTATGGTTTAGTTATTGTTGATGACTTTTCCCGCTTCACTTGGGTGTTCTTTTTGCAGGATAAGTCTGAAACCCAAGGGACCCTCAAGCGCTTCCTCAGGAGAGCTCAAAATGAGTTTGAGCTCAAGGTGAAGAAGATAAGGAGCGACAACGGGTCCGAGTTCAAGAACCTTCAAGTGGAGGAGTTCCTTGAGGAGGAAGGGATCAAGCACGAGTTCTCCGCTCCCTACACACCACAGCAAAACGGTGTGGTAGAGAGGAAGAACAGGACGCTAATCGATATGGCGAGGACGATGCTTGGAGAATTCAAGACCCCCGAGTGTTTTTGGTCGGAAGCCGTGAACACGGCTTGCCACGCCATCAACAGGGTCTACCTTCATCGCCTCCTCAAGAAGACGTCGTATGAGCTTCTAACTGGTAACAAACCCAATGTATCGTACTTTCGTGTATTTGGGAGCAGGTGCTACATTCTAGTGAAGAAGGGTAGAAATTCTAAATTTGCTCCCAAAGCTGTAGAAGGGTTTTTGTTAGGTTATGACTCAAATACAAAGGCGTATAGAGTCTTCAACAAATCATCGGGTTTGGTTGAAGTCTCTAGCGACGTTGTATTTGATGAGACTAATGGCTCTCCAAGAGAGCAAGTTGTTGATTGTGATGATGTAGATGAAGAAGATGTTCCGACGGCCGCTATACGAACCATGGCGATTGGAGAAGTGCGGCCACAGGAACAAAATGATCGAGATCAACCTTCTTCCTCAACAACGGTACATCCCCCAACTCAAGACGATGAACAGGTTCATCAAAAGGAGGCGTGTGATCAAGGGGGAGCACAAGAAGATCACATGATGGAGGAAGAAGCGCAACCGGCACCTCCAACCCAAGTTCGAGCGATGATTCAAAGGGATCATCCCGTCGACCAAATTCTGGGTGATATTAGCAAGGGAGTAACTACTCGATCTAGATTAGTTAATTTTTGTGAACATTACTCCTTTGTCTCTTCTATTGAGCCTTTCAGGGTAGAAGAGGCATTGCTAGATCCAGACTGGGTGTTGGCCATGCAAGAGGAGCTCAACAACTTCAAGCGCAATGAAGTTTGGACACTGGTGCCTCGTCCCAAGCAAAATGTTGTGGGAACCAAGTGGGTGTTCCGCAACAAACAAGACGAGCACGGAGTGGTGACAAGGAACAAGGCTCGACTTGTGGCAAAAGGTTATGCCCAAGTCGCAGGTTTGGACTTTGAGGAGACTTTTGCTCCTTTGGCTAGGCTAGAATCAATTCGTATCTTGCTAGCATATTCCGCTCACCATTCTTTCAGGTTGTTCCAAATGGATGTGAAGAGGGCTTTCCTCAACGGGCCAATCAAGGAGGAAGTGTACGTAGAGCAACCCCCTGGCTTCGAGGATGAACGGTACCCCGACCACGTGTGTAAGCTCTCTAAGGCGCTCTATGGACTTAAGCAAGCCCCAAGAGCATGGTATGAATGCCTTAGAGATTTCTTAATTGCTAATGCTTTCAAGGTTGGGAAAGCCGATCCAACTCTTTTCACTAAGACTTGTGACGGTGATCTTTTTGTGTGCCAAATTTATGTCGATGACATAATATTTGGTTCTACTAATAAAAAGTCTTGTGAAGAGTTTAGCAGGGTGATGACGCAGAAATTCGAGATGTCAATGATGGGCGAGTTGAACTACTTCCTTGGGTTCCAAGTGAAGCAACTCAAGGATGGCACCTTCATCTCTCAAACGAAGTACACACAAGACTTTCTGAAGCGGTTTGGGATGAAGGACGCCAAACCCGCAAAGACTCCGATGGGGACCGACGGACACACCGACCTCAACAAAGGAGGTAAGTCCGTTGATCAAAAAGCATACCGGTCAATGATAGGGTCTTTACTTTATTTATGTGCTAGTAGACCGGATATTATGCTTAGCGTATGCATGTGTGCTAGATTTCAATCCGATCCTAAGGAGTGTCACTTAGTGGCGGTGAAGCGAATTCTTAGATATTTAGTTGCTACGCCTTGCTTCGGGATCTGGTATCCAAAGGGGTCTACCTTTGACTTAATCGGATACTCAGATTCTGACTATGCTGGATGTAAGGTCGATAGGAAGAGTACATCGGGGACGTGCCAATTCTTAGGAAGGTCCCTGGTGTCGTGGAACTCTAAGAAACAAACTTCTGTTGCCCTATCCACCGATGAGGCCGAGTATGTTGCCGCAGGACAGTGTTGCGCGCAATTACTTTGGATGAGGCAAACCCTCAGGGACTTTGGCTACAATCTGAGCAAAGTCTCACTCCTATGTGATAATGAGAGTGCTATCCGCATGGCGGAAAATCCTGTTGAACACAGCCGCACAAAGCACATTGACATCCGGCATCACTTTCTGAGAGACCACCAGCAAAAGGGAGATATCGAAGTGTTTCATGTTAGCACCGAGAACCAGCTAGCCGATATCTTTACCAAGCCTCTAGATGAGAAGACCTTTTGCAGGCTGCGTAGTGAGCTCAATGTCTTAGATTCGCGGAACTTGGATTGAATTGTAGCATACATGTGTTTATGCCTTTGATCATGTTCATTCTGCATCTTGTTGTTTATTGTGGTGCTCAAGTTGTACAAACATTCCCTGGACCTAACAAGTCCTTGTGTAAGTGATACACATATTGAGGGGGAGATGTGTTACAACTTGAACCTTTGAGACTAACCATATGCTTGAGTTTGCTTGATTTAGTCTCGAAGGAGAATTGAAAGGGAAAAGGTGGACTTGGACCATGAAAGACTTCCACTGCACTCCGATGAGAGGGTAACTTATTCCAAGTTCATCTCATGAACTCTTATTGTCATTTGCTCTTAATTTAAGTATTTTGGTGAGGCAATGGGGTTAAAAGGCCAAGATTGATCCCGTTTTGGTGTTTGATGCCAAAGGGGGAGAAAATAAAGGCCAAAGCAATAAATGGATCAGCTACCACTTGAGAGATTTGAAAATAGTAGAGTAGAGCTTTTTGTTTGTCAAAACTCTTTTGTTATCTCTTTTGTCAAAAGTTGGCTTCTTATGGGGAGAAGTAGTGATTTTGTTTGTCAAAACTCTTTTGTTATCTCTTTTGTCAAAAGTTGGCTTCTTATGGGGAGAAGTAGTGATTATGGGAAAAAGGGGGAATTTTTGAAATCTTTGATCAATCTCTTTTGGAATGACTCTCTTTATGTTTCAACATGTGTGTTTGACTTAGAGATAGAGATTGGAGTTTGATTTGCAAAAACA
Organism: Zea mays; assembly: GCF_902167145.1. NCBI lineage: Eukaryota > Viridiplantae > Streptophyta > Magnoliopsida > Poales > Poaceae > Zea > Zea mays. The sequence goes on along the minus strand of NC_050096.1, from coordinate 124,178,858 downwards.
AACCAAGTGGTGGCAAAGGATGATCCATATATGCCATAGTTGAATCAAAATAAATTTGAGTTTAATTTGAAGTGATATTGCACTTGTTCTAGTTGCTTTATGTTGTGTTGGCATAAATCACCAAAAAGGGGGAGATTGAAAGGGAAATGTGCCCTTGGGCCATTTCTAAGTATTTTGGTGATTGAGTGCGAACACAAGTGCTTAAATGAGAATTTATGCCCATGGATGAACAAAGTGCAAATCAAGAGTAAAGGTATGTTTCTAAGCCTTAGTACATTGGTTTTGAGTACTAATATACTTGTCTAAGTGTTAGAAACAGAAAGAAGAAGAAAAGAAAAGAGATGGAAAAAGCTTGGCTGTGTACAGCCAAGACTCAGCCCAGTCTGGCACACCGGACTGTCCGGTGGTGCACCGGACAGTGTCCGGTGCGCCAGGCTGACTCGGCGTGAAGAAGCCGCTCTCGGGAATTCGCCGACGGCGTACGGCTATAATTCACCGGACTGCCCGGTGTGCACCGGACTGTCCGGTGAGCCAACGGTCGGCCGGGCCAACGGTCGGCCGCGCGATCTGCGCGGGACACGTGGCCGAGCCAACGGTCGGAAGGGGGCACCGGACTGTCCGGTGTGCACCGGACATGTCCGGTGCGCCAGCGGCTCCCATATCTGCAACGGTCGGCTGCGCCGTTTAAGGAAAGAAATCGGGCACCGGACAGTGTCCGGTGTGCACCGGACTGTCTGGTGCGCCAGTCGACAGAAGGCAAGATCAGCCTTCCAGAATTGCTCTCAACGGCTCCTAGCTGCCTTGGGGCTATAAAAGGGACCCTTAGGCGCATGGAGGAGTATACTAAGCAACCTTAGAGCATTCTTGATCATCCACACTCAGTCTTTGCGCATTCGTTCGTCATTCCCAGTTATTCGAGCTCCGTCTAGTGAGAACTCTGAGATAGTCTTTTGAGCTCGATTCTTGGTCGTGTGTGTGCGAATTTTGCTGTGGATTTGTGTGTGTTGCTTCCCTCCCTTACTCCGTATTTCTTTGTGAATCTCAAGTGTAAGGGCGAGAGACTCCAAGTTGTGGAGATTTCTCGCAAACGGGATATTGAAAGGCAAAGCAAAACACCGTGGTATTCAAGTTGGTCTTTGGACCGCTTGAGAGGGGTTGATTGCAACCCTCGTCCGTTGGGACGCCACAACGTGGAGTAGGCAAGCGTTGGTCTTGGCCGAACCACGGGATAAACCATTGTGTCATCTCTGTGTTTGATCTCTTGTGGTATTGTGTTTTGTTGAGACTCCTCTCTAGCCACTTGGCGATTATTGTGCTAACACTTAACAAGTTTTTGTGGCTATAAGTTTAAGTTTTACAGGATCACCTATTCACCCCCCCCTCTAGGTGCTCTCAAAGATGTCCAAAAACTAAGAAAGGAAACACATCATTTAATCTGGACTTACAAGTAGCCAAATTTAAGTACGACACTGAATTCTGGAACAACCCAAACTGCAGTTCCTTAGACTCCTGGTAACATGTAAAAGGATGATTTACTCAACACATCTTGATTTGAGTTTAAACATGATGTTGACTGTGTGGCGCTTGTCCTTGAATGAATATAATGAAGTAATTGTTGTTTCAGTTATCAGTGGAAATGATATCCACATAATGAAAGAAGACTACCTATAAAATGTTAAATGTAATGTTTTTCGAGATTTTTTAAAATGTAAATATTTCCAGATAAATGGACCAGTTGCATCCAACTATTTGGCAGCTATAGGCTACAATAGGAGAGGAGTCAGTGTAAAAACGAGCTTTTAGTTGCACACAAAGCAAATTCGTTCTTATCTATGTGATGCCCTGAACTTTGATATACTACCCATCTCAACTAAAAGCATAAGCCATTTGGCAAATACAAACACTTTTATTCAAAATATTCTTCTTTTAACCTTAGGTTTTTACTCACCAATCCCTACATTTTTAACTACTGTTCTCAATAGCATAAGTTGTAATAGCTCTTTAAATTCTTTTGCCTCATCTACCTCAAATTATAAAAAGAGAGAACATGAGCGAAAAGGTTGTTACACTCACAGCTTTAGAAGTGTTCGTATGTTGTAGCGTTCAACAGGATGGAGCTTCCACTGAAGTTGTTATTATCAGCCTGATTATAAGTACACAGATACATAAATATGAGAAATATTTGTCATAGATAACAAAAAAGTCTAATCTATACAGAATAAACAAAAAAAATCAAAGACAAAGGCCTGGACCATTATCTCCTTAGCATCTCAGCTCCATCCATCACAGGACAGACCACACAAAATAAGTGAGGTAATAGAACAGGTTCATCATCTCCAAGCATCACAGGGCCATCATAGAGCAGACTGCATACATGAGGATAGGATTTGTGCAGTTATAAAATCACAAACTCAATGGCTATGCAAAGAAAGGCCCTTAGATTTATGCATCATAGTGCAAACTACACTAAATGAGTGAGTTTACAAAAAACCTGGTCATCGTCTATAAGATTCATAGGATTCACAGGGCCATCAAGCTCAACAACATGGTCAAAGGAGTCACAGGGCTAGCATACTCAACAGCATTGTCACAGCATTCACAGGGCCACCACATCCATAGGGCCACCATAGGCAGACTACATATATGAGGATAGGATTTATGCAGTTATAAAAGCATAGTTTCACAGGATGAGTGAATTAGAGAACATAACTGAGTTTGTGCATACATCACTTAAAAAATGTCATATATGACCTAAAACAATGAGCAAGCTATACATAGTCAAATGAGTGATAGGAAGTCTGAACTTTGTAGGATCTATGCACCAGTTTCAACTAGTTGGACCTTACATGATTGTAAGTGAAAACTCTTGACACTGCAGTGATGTTTTTTCTCAATCTAATAACATGTTCAAGAGAAAATGTGCCTACTGTCACAACTCACAAGTCTCAGTTAGCACAAAATGCACCATTTAGTTTCTAAAAAGGTTCACTAAATAGAATTTGATCTCTCTCCTGTCTTGCCCAGGAACATGGTGCATGTACCATTTATCATCCTCTACCTGAAAAAACTTGTGACATTTCTGTCTCAGAAAAGCGCTTATGCGACTCGAATTATGGACCTCTTTGAGCGGGCACGACGCCACGCTGCTCCTATTGAGGAATTCCAATGGCTTGGCTTGGTGGCGGTGCTGTTTATTGTCGTTCCATTCCTAGGTACAAGAGCGTGGACAGGGGCCATCATTGTATCAGTATTAAGCATGTCATTTTGGCCAAGTTTTTAGTACAACTATTGTCTGAATCTGGTACGTAAAATAGATTTGAGTAGTTTTTACTTCTTTTGCATATAGGCCCTAGCTAAGCCCAATTGCTTGAACTCGACATTGAGAACATAATTATTTCACATATCCACCTCTACTGCCCATCTATATCATTAACCTACAAATCCACGTTGACGCATTACAGGCAACCCTGGGTCCTGCATGGGCTGGGTGACGATGCAGATGTCATTTGGGATGATTCCACTGACCCTGGCCTTGGGTTCAAGAGAGACTGGTACATCCAGCTTCAGCCATTCTGGGTGTACCCGAGCATGTTCTACTCAGATGGACAGTGATCCGTGCCCGTCCTGTGTTCCAGAAATTTTTGCCTTGGAGTTGTTTGGTTAGGGAAGACTTCTATATTTGAGTAGATGATGGCACTATGGTACTGTATTTGAGATTTCATTTGTGTGTAATCGTTAAGTGATGTGTCTGTTTTGAGGAAAATGTTGATGTATGCTTTTGAAATTTATATGAAGATCAGTTTTTGAACCGTGTTGTCTAGATTAAGTTTTTCTTTCGGAATTCTGGAATTTTAGATTTGTGGATGGAGATGTGTGTGTGTGTGTGACTAACGTCTACAACTACAAGAACCAGTCTATATTGTCAAAGCGAAAAAAAGGAACCAAAAGATAATTCGTAACGGTTGACAGACAGAACAATTCGGAACTGGAATTTGACATGAAAATACAGCAGCATGGAAGCACACTACCATGGGATGAGCCATCTAAAGCATGAATAAGAACATATATGAATATATATGCAACCAAAAATCATTGGACTTTAGTACACTTCTGCATATGCCATCATAAAAATGGAAAAGCTACTAATTTCAGTTCAAAAATCATTGGTGCTTTTCTCTATAGGGAAAGCTAACTGAACGTATTTATAAACAAACCTATCAATCAAATTAAATGTACATGTACCTATTTTAGAGATATTCAACTCGTTTCTTCATTCTAAACACTCTAACACTCTGAACAAGCATAATAGCATACTTCTATCTGATAGGATCACACAAAGTCCAAACAACTGTAGAAAGTAAATCAGGAGACACAGATAGTAATTGATGATTCTAGTTTAGAACATCAGTTTTGCAGATAAAAGGGGAGTGGAGAGATTATGTTTTTTCATGCACCAGACTTGGGGGCGATCTTGAGCTTGTTGGGCAACGGTTGTGCGGGCGCGTCCTTGGCCTCGGAGGCAGCGCGCTTGGCGAGGTTGGTCTGGCGCTGCTTCCCAGGTAGTTCCCCTCGTTGTTGTGTAGCGTCAGGCACATTATGCACTCACAGCCATAAAGAAGCAGAATAAGTGCACATATCAGAGCGAATCGAGATGGGTGTGACTTCGAAGACGCTAGGATTCAATTGTCTTGCAAGCAAAGCGTACAAGATCATAGAAAAGCCATGCATTACTTTGTTGTCCTTCTAGACAGCAATTGTCCTGGATAGAAAACAAATATATAAAAGTGGAGAATTTGAGTTATGAAATTTCACATATTAATGGAAGGACCATTACCTCCAAGAGTACAAAGTAGGAACACAAAAAACATTCTAGCATTAGTCATCACACATGGACCAATTGTATGTCGTACCAGACCTGTGTTTCATTGCGCAATGAGAGCCTTATTTTCTCAAGTCCTCCAACTACGTGCTAGGCATTCCAGATGGGTCTCTAAACAGGTTCACTAATTTTAAAGCCCATAGCATAGAATCATGAAAAAAATATAACTATCCACATTCTAAAATCCTGAAAGTACTATTTAGTAATCAAGTAGATGTACTTTCAGAGATAGGAGTGGTGTGCTTACGGGATTAAGTAGTTTGAGATCTAATTATAGAGATGAGTGGCTTGCATACCAGATTGAGCAGTCCGAGAAGAAAAATTGTTTATTGTTTCTGTAGACAGTTGTATCTTCTTTCTTGGAGTTTCTCTTATGGATGGTTGTTGAGGTCCTACAACAAAGCATATATAGGTTCAATCAGTTTATACATGAAGAAAAAAAGGAAAATTGATCTGTTATTATTATAGAGTGCACATGTAAGATATAACTCAACATTTTGAAGACGTCAAACTATAAAAAGGCAAGCACATTTATTAGCCTGTTGGTACTCACAAAAAAAGTTAATCGTGAGATGCTAGAAATTTTAACATTCATAGAATAAATAAAGTCTAAATAAATGTGCCTTACTAACCATGGAATACATAAGAACATAGAATAGAATTGCAAGTGATCGAACATGAGGATTCTAATCTTCCATTCCCGAGTGGAATAACAGCAGCATGCTGACGTGACATAGACTGATGGTCCAACACGAAGTCAGAAGCAAGAATCCGCCTCCCGAATAGATGCCTCATGTTTTCTAGATTGATCCTATCAAAGACCTACCCATCTTTCACCACATCAAGATAGTAGACCCCTGGGCGTGGCTCAATCGCCCAGTCTGGAGGTTGCCACGTCGACTGCCCTCCACCGACCTATGTCCCAACATGCTTGGGAGCATCACCATCTTGCCCAGCCACCCTTGAGTTGGTGTCTTTGTGGACTTTGGAGATTCTAACCCAGCAAAAAATTAGAATTTTGTGGCAGCGTCAATAGAGCCAGTGCTTTAGTTGTTCCTGCAGCTGCAGGTGCCTTCTTGGTGCCTGTCTTGGACTTCACTGAGAAGGGCTCCAAGGCTTGTGCCTTCTCGAAGCGGTCAAGGCCCCCACGATACATCTCCCTACACCTCTAATCCACCAGCTCTTTGGTTCTAGTCTTTACCACTCCAAATCTAGTCGCTTATGCACTTGTGTACTTTAATACTGCAGACAAGCAAAGGATATTGTGCCTACTGTTGATCAAATAAAATAAATCAGAAACAGCAAGGCAGTGACCTTGCCCTGGCAGGTTGAGGCGTCGATGTAGTTCAAGGTGAGGCGTGATCCGGCTCAGGAGGCCACGACGAGGGTCTCTGGTGGGGGCTAGGTCAAGCGCACGTGGTTGTTGAGGAGGTTTCGTCACCAGTTCGTGGTCCCGCTGGGCCACTTCGAGCACCTCGTCTTTGCAACGCTGCTGGAGGAGGCCGAAAGCAAGTATGGCTTCTGTCATCTGGTTGCCCCCACCATCCCCTGCCTAGCCGACATTGAACCCCAGCAACCTCAGGTTCTATGACACGGTCAATAACACCCCGACATGCATGGGGTCCATCAACCAGTCGATCAAGGGGCATGGAGGAGGAGAAGGGAGTTTAGGGTTAGGGTTCATGGGTTGTACCTGATTGGCAACACGGTCGAGGGTCGCCTGGGGCGGCCGCGTCGGGCTTGGTCATGAGCGCACGGACCTCCCACACCTTGCGCAGGTCACACACCTCCATCACCCCCCGCCGCCGAATCGCCGATACACGCCAACACGACGTGGATTCAAATGGGTTGAAGCCTATGGCGGATAAGCGAGCGGGCAGGAAGCTCGACTCCTATGGGTGGGGATTGCAGGAGATGTGAGAGGGACTGTGGATGAAGGACTACGGGGGAGGTGGGGCGACGGAGGGAGGACCGCGGTGAGGGGCACAGTGGGGGTACAGGAGGCGGCGCGACAGAGGGAGAACTGAGAGGAGGGTCGCTTGCGCGGCGCGGAAGGCTGGGGCGGCGTGGGTGGACACGGAGTCACGAACGGACGGTGCAGATTCACACAAGCTAACGGACGATCCAGATCTATGGAAGGCAGAACGCAAAGGAGGCAGGCTACCCTTACAGCCTTAATAAGTAGTATAGATTTGAATGGTTTATTTGCATAAACTAATTTTTACCTTCATCCCTTCCTTTGATTTCCTCTTTGAGAGTGATAAGATGAAGGGATGAAGATGAAGTTTAATCCACTTGTGTTGTCTTGATTTTTGATACCTTTAGGGGATTGAAATCAAGTACCAACAATAGTGTCATCGAAGTGTGGTAGCCTATGGGTATCCATTCCCTTCCTCAAAAAGCATCAGCTCGATTAGCTGTAGAAAATGGTGACTCCTAAGAGGGGGAGGTGAATTAGGACTTCTTAAACTATCTCTTAGCTAGGCCACAAATTAATCCCTAGAACAAAACCTATGCATATAAGCAATCTAGAATGTGCAAAGTAGGTTTTGTCTAAGTGTTGCTATCTCTATCGCAAAAGGAGTTTTGCAACCTAAGTTCCAATCCTAAATACTCTAACTAGAAAGGAGAGTTTGAAACTTAAGTCTTTAATGAAAATGTGGAAGGTAAAGAGCAAAGGTAGAGATGCAAACTCCTATGGACAATGTCGGTATTTGTACCGAGGTATCCAGAACCTCGGTAAAACAAATCACCGTGTCATCCGTTCTTATTCGCTTGTGATTTGTTTTCGCCCCCTTTTTCAGACTTGTTTACATTTCTAACGCTAACCCCGGCTTGTAGTTGTGCTTAAACTTTATAAATTTCAGATTTGCCTATTCCCCCCTGTAGGCGACTTTCAATTGGTATCAAAGCATGGTACTTCATTAGAGCCTAACCGCTCGAAGTGATGTCGGGAGCATCTGCCATGAGGGACATCAGGACCGGTGACAAGTCCGCAAGCTCGGGGAGAACGCATTCAAGGGAGTCCGCCCACAAGCACAAGGAGGAATCCTCTTCCTCCATCAAGTCCCAACGGAAGGGTGACAAGAAGAAGAAGATGAAGAAGGTGGTCTACTACGAGACCACTCTTCGTCACCCTCCACCTCCGACTCAGAATCGGCATCCGCCACTTCTAAGCGCCATGAGCGCAAGAACTATAGTAAGATGCCCCTTCGCTACCCTCGTATTTCAAAACGCACTCCATTACTTTTCATCCCATTAGGCAAACCACCTATGTTTGAAGGTGAAGATTACTCTATGTGGAGTGATAAAATGAGGCATCACCTAACCTAACTCCACAAAAGCATATGGGATATTGTTGAGTATGGAGCGCAGGTACCAAAGAATGGGGACAAGGATTATGATTCGGAGGAGGTCGAACAAATCCAACACTTCAACTCCCAAGCCACTACTATACTCCTCGCCTCTCTAAGTCGAGAGGAGTATAATAAGGTGCAAGGGTTGAAGAGTGCAAAGGAGATTTGGGACGTGCTCAAGACCGCACACGAAGGAGACGAGGTGACCAAGATCACCAAGAGGGAAACCATCGAGGGGGAGCTCGGTCGCTTCATGCTTCACCAAGGAGAGGAGCCACAAGCGATGTACAACCGGCTCAAGACCTTGGTGAACCAAGTGCGCAACCTCGGGAGCACCAAATGGGATGACCATGAAATGGTCAAGGTTATTCTAAGATCACTCGTATTTTGTAATCCTACTCAAGTACAATTAATTCGTGGTGATCCTAGATATAAACTAATGTCTCCCGAGGAAGTAATAGGAAAGTTTGTGAGCTTTGAACTCATGATCAAAGGCTCCAAACAAATCATTGATCGAGGCGCCACCTCCACACCCGAGGTGCAACCCGTCGCCTTCAAAGCGACGGAGGAAAAGAAGGAAGAGTCTACACCAAGTAGGCTTCCCATCGATGCCTCCAAGCTCGACAACGAGGAGATGGCTTTAACCATCAAAAGCTTTCGCCAAATCCTCAAGCAAAGGAAGGGGAGAGATTACAAGCCCCATTCCAAGAAGGTGTGCTACAAGTGTGGTAAGCCCGGTCATTTCATTGCTAAATGTCCATTATCTAGTGATAGTGACAGGGGCGATGACAAGAAGGGAAAGAGAAGAGAAAAGAAGAGGTACTACAAGAAGAAGGGCGGCGATGCCCATGTTTGCCGGGAATGGGACTCCGATTCGAGCTCCACCGACTCTTCCTTCGACGAGGACGCCACAAACATCACTGTCACCAAAGGGCTTCTCTTCCCCAACGTCGGCCACAAGTGCCTCAGGGAAAAAGACGACAAGAAGAAGAAGGTAAAATCAAGATCCTCCACTAAGTATGCAACCTCTAGTGATGAGGATAATTCTAGTGATGATGAGGATAACTTGCTTAGTCTTTTTGCCAATCTTAACATACAACAAAAAGAGAAATTGAATGAATTGATTAGTGCTATTCATGAGAAGGATGAACTCTTGGATAGCCAAGAGGACTTCCTTATTAAGGAAAACAAAAAACATGTTAAGGTTAAAAATGCTTATGCTCTAGAGGTAGAAAAATGTAAAAAATTAACTAGTGAGCTTAGCACTTGCCATGACACTATTTCTAGCCTTAGAAATGAAAATGCCAAATTAATTGCTAAGGTTGAGAAATCAAATGTTTGTGATAATTCAATTGTTAATCTTAGAAATGATAATGCTGGTTTAATTGCTAAGATTAACAAGTTGAATGAATCTCTTGCTAGCCTTAAGTTTGAGAATGATAAATTAATTGCTAAGGCTAAGGAATTAGATGTTTGCAATGTTTCCATTTCCAATCTTAGAAATGAAAATGCTATTTTACATGCTAAGATTGTTGAATTAAATACTTGCAAACCCTCTACATCTACCGTTGAGCATGTTACTATTTGCACTAGATGTAGAGACATTAATGTTGATGCTATTCATGATCACCTAGCTTTAATTAAGAAACAAAATGATCACATAGCTCAACTTAGTGCCAAAATTAATGAGCATGACTTAGAAAATGAAAAATTTAAATTTGCTAGAAGCATGCTCTATAATAGGAGATGCCCTAGCATTAAGGATGGCATTGGCTTCCAACAGGGAGACAATGTCAAGCTTAATGCCCCTCCTAAAAGATTGTCTAACTTTTTTAAGGGCAAAGCTCCCATGCCTCAGGATAACGAGGGTTACATTTTATACCCTGTCGGTTATCCCGAGCACAAAATTAGGAGAATTCACTCTAGGAAGTCTCACTCTGGCTCTCATCATGCTTTTATGTATAAGAGTGAGGCATCTAGTTCTAGGCAATCAACCCATGCTAAATTGCCTAGGAAGAAAACTCCTATTGCATCAAATGAACCCAACATTTCATTTAAGACTTTTGATGCATCATATGTTTTAACTAATAAATCAGGCAAAGTAATTGCCAAATATGTTGGGGGCAAACACAAGGGGTCAAAGACTTGTGTTTGGTTACCCAAGGTGCTTGTTTCTAATGTCAATGGACCCAAGGCCGTTTGGGTACCTAACAACAAGGCCTAAAATTGTTTTGTAGGTTTATGCATCCGGGGGCTCAAGTTGGATCATTGATAGCGGGTGCACAAACCACATGACAGGAGAGAAAAGGATGTTCTCCTCCTACGAGAAAAACCATGATCCCCAAAGAGCTATCACATTCGGGGATGGAAATCAAGGTTTGGTCAAAGGACTTGGTAAAATTGCTATATCACCTGACCATTCTATTTCCAATGTTTTTCTTGTAGATTCTTTAGACTACAATTTGCTTCATGTCTCTCAATTATGCAAAATGGGTTACAAATGTCTTTTTACGGATATAGGTGTCACTGTCTTTAGAAGAAGTGATGATTCAGTAGCATTTAAGGGAGTGTTAGAGGGTCAGCTATACTTAGTTGATTTCAATAGAGCTGAACTCGACACTTGCTTAATTGCTAAGACTAACATGGGCTGGCTCTGGTATCGCCGACTGGCACATGTTGGAATGAAGAATCTTCACAAGCTTCTAAAGGGAGAGCACATTTTGGGACTAACCAATGTTCATTTTGAGAAAGACAGGGTTTGTAGCGCATGTCAAGTAGGGAAGCAAGTTGGTGTTCATCATCCACACAAGAACATCATGATGACTGACATGCCGCTTGAGCTACTCCACATGGACCTATTCGTCCCGATAGCTTACATAAGCATCTGCGGGAGTAAGTACTGTCTAGTTATTGTGGATGATTATTCTCGCTTCACTTGGGTGTTCTTTTTACAGGATAAATCTCAAACCCAAGAAACCTTAAAGGGACTCTTGAGACGGGCTCAAAATGAGTTCGGCTTAAGGATCAAAAAGATTAGAAGCAACAACGGGACGGAGTTCAAGAACTCACAAATAGAAGGCTTTCTTGAGGACGAGGGCATCAAGCATGAGTTCTCTTCTCCCTACATGCCACAACAAAATGGTGTAGTGGAGAAGAAGAATAGAACTCTACTTGACATGGCGAGGACCATGCTTGATGAGTACAAAACTTCGGACTGGTTTTGGGCGAAAGCAATCAACACTGCTTGCTACGCCATCAACCGTCTCTACCTTCACTGAATCCTCAAGAAGACATCATATGAACTCCTCACCGGTAAAAAGCCCAATGTTTCATATTTTAGAGTCTTTGGTAGCAAATGCTTTATTCTTGTTAAAAGAGGTAGAAAATCTAAATTTGCTCCTAAGGCTGTAGAAGGCTTTTTACTAGGATATGATTCAAACACAAGGGCATATAGAGTCTTTAACAAGTCCACTGGACTAGTTGAAGTTTCTTGTGACATTGTGTTTGATGAGACTAACGGCTCTCAAGTAGAGCAAGTTGATCTTGATGAGCTAGATGATGAAGAGGCTTCGTGCGTCGCGCTAAGGAACATGTCCATTGGGGATGTGTGTCCTAAGGAATCCGAAGAGCCTCCACAAGCACAAGATCAACCATGTTCCTCCATGAAAGCATCTCCACCAACCCAAGATGAGAATCAAGCTCAAGATGATGAAAATGAAGATCAAGAGGAGCCACCTCAAGAGGAGGACAATAATCAAGGGGGAGATGCTAATGATCAAGACAAGGAAGATGATGACGGTCCAAGACCACCTCACCCAAGAATCCACCAAGCAATACAACGAGATCACCCCGTGAAGTCCATCCTCGGCGATATTCATAAGGGGGTAACCACTCGATCTCGTGTTGCTCATTTTTGTGAACATTACTCTTTTGTGTCTTCTATTGAGCCATACAGGGTAGAAGACGCATTAAGAGATTCGGATTGGGTGTTGGCAATGCAAGAGGAACTCAACAACTTCACAAGGAATGAGGTATGGCATTTAGTTCCACGTCCTAATCAAAATGTTGTAGGAACCAAGTGGGTCTTCCGCAACAAGCAAGATGAGCATGGTGTGGTGACAAGGAACAAAGCCCGACTTGTGGCCAAGGGATATTCACAAGTCGGAGGTTTGGATTTTGGTGAAACCTATGCACCCGTAGCTAGGCTTGAGTCAATTCGCATATTACTTGCCTATGCTACTTACCATAGCTTTAAGCTTTATCAAATGGACGTGAAAAGTGCCTTCCTCAATGGACCAATCAAGGAGGAGGTCTATGTTGAGCAACCTCCCGGCTTTGAAGATAGTGAGTACCCTAACCATGTTTATAAACTCTCTAAGGCGCTTTATGGGCTCAAGCAAGCCCCAAGAGCATGGTATGAATGCCTAAGAGATTTTCTTATCGCTGATGGCTTCAAAGTCGAAAAAGTCGATCCTACTCTCTTTACTAAAACAATTGCAAATGATTTGTTTGTATGCCAAATTTATGTTGATGATATCATATTTGGGTCTACTAACAAATCTACTTGTGAAGAGTTTAGTAGGATCATAATTCAAAAATTCGAGATGTCTATGATGGGGGAGTTGAAATATTTTCTTGGATTTCAAGTCAAGCAACTCCAAGAGGGCACCTTCATTAGCCAAACGAAGTACATTCAAGACATACTCACCAAGTTTGGGATGAAGGATGCCAAGCCCATCAAGACACCCATGGGAACTAATGGGCATCTCGACCTCGACACGGGAGGTAAATCCGTAGATCAAAAGGTATACCGGTCGATGATAGGATCTTTACTCTATTTATGTGCATCTCGACCGGATATTATGCTTTCCGTATGCATGTGTGCAAGATTCCAAGCCGATCCTAAGGAAGTTCACCTTAGGGCCGTAAAACGAATCTTGAGATATTTAGTTTATACTCCTAAGTTTGGCCTTTGGTATCCCAGGGGATCCACTTTTGATTTAATTGGATATTCCGATGCTGATTGGGCAGGGTGTAAGATTGATAGAAAGAGCACATCAGGGACTTGCCAGTTCTTGGGAAGATCTCTGGTGTCTTGGGCTTCAAAGAAGCAAAATTCTGTAGCTCTTTCTATCGCCGAAGCCGAGTATATTACCGCAGGCCATTGTTGTGCGCAATTGCTTTGGATGAGGCAAACCCTTAGGGACTATGGGTACAAATTAACCAAAGTTCCTCTCCTATGTGATAATGAGAGTGCAATCCGTATTAAGGGGGAGTTTTTGTTTGGTCAAAGGAAAAGCATTTGAAACAGGGGGAGAAAATTTCAAATCTTGAAAATGCTTCTCAAAATCTTATTCATTCACCTTTGACTATTTGCAAAAAGACTTTGAAAAGAATTTCCAAGAGAATTTGCAAAAACAAAACAAGTGGTGCAAGCGTGGTCCAAAATGTTAAATATGAAGAAAGCATCCATGCATATCATATGAAATGTATATTGGTTTAAAAATTCCAAGTAACCTTTGCACTTTCATTATGCAAACTAGTTCAATTCTGCAATTATATATTTGCTTTGGTTTGTGTTGGCATCAATCACCAAAAAGGGGGAGATTGAAAGGGAAATAGGCTTACACCTTTTCCTAAATAATTTTGGTGGTTAAATTGCCCAACACAAATAATTGGACTAACTAGTTTGCTCTAGATTATAAGTTTTACATGTGCTAAAGGTTCAACACAAACCAATATTAAGTCCAAGAAAGGGTTCAAATAAATAGAGAAAAAGACAACCGAAAGACAGCCCTGGTCCGGTGCACTAAGGTGGATTCTCTCCAACTCGCTAGCTTCGGGAATTCTGGGAGCCACTCTGCTATAATTCACCGGACTGTCCGGTGTGCCAGCGGAGTAACGGCTATACAGAGCCAACGGTCGTTTGCAAAGGAACAGTGAAACGCTACAGTGCGCGCCTGCGCGCACAGAAGTCAGAGCAGGCGTCAGATGGCGCACCGGACAGTGAACAGGACCTGTCCGGTGGCCCCGTTGTCAGAAGCTCCAACGGCCGGAACCCAATGGCCTGGTGACGTGGCTAGCGCACCGGACAGTGTCCGGTGGCGCACCAGACTGTCCGGTGCACCATACGACAGCAGCCTCCACCAACGGTCATTTTGGTGGTTGGGGCTATAAATACCCCCCAACCACCACACTTCAAAGCATCCAAGTTTTCAACCATCAAACCTCATACAAGAGCTCTAGACTTCATTCAAAGACACAATCAAAGAGATCAAATCCTCTCCCAAGTCCGGAATCACTCCAAACAAATTAGTGACTAGAGAGAGACATTTGTGTTCATTTGAGCTCTTGCGCTTGGATTGTTGTTCTTCTTCCTCCTTTCTTGTTCCCAAGATCATTGTAATCAAAGCAAGAGACACCAATTGTGTGGTGGTCCTTGTGGGGACTTAGTGTCCCGTTTGATTGAGAAGAGAAGCTCACTCGGTCTAGGTGACCGTTTGAGAGAGGGAAAGGGTTGAAAGGGACCCGGTCTTTGTGACCACCTCAACGGGGAGTAGGTTTGCAAGAACCAAACCTCGCTAAAACAAATCATCGTGTCATCCGTTCTTATTCTCTTGTGATTTGTTTTCACCCTCTCTTTCGGACTCGTTTACATTTCTAACGCTAACCCCGGCTTGTAGTTGTGCTTAAACTTTATAAATTTCAGATTTGCCTATTCACCCACCCTCTAGGCGACTTTCAATTATATTATCAGAGTTTCAAAAACAGTAACCATAATTTTTAAATGCAGTGGAAATAACTAACAGAGAAAACCCACTCGATCATCTATCCCGATGGCAGGGATGAAGGCCAAGTCACACCATCAACCAATTCATCCAAGGAGTACTGTATAAATTATGCCACAAGCAAGGCTGAGTATACTAATACTCATCTAGACTTGCTCGGTGTGAGGAGTCTACTCGTCTACCTCTAGACCATGAAGCTATTTGGTTGAGGTGTTTGGTTTGCCAAAAGCACTAGCTGAGTCTAATATCAAGTTTTACCTCTAGACCATGATAATGCTTTTAGACTAGATGAGCACATAACTATCCATACATGGTATCAAACATATGTCAATCAACATATTTTTTCCAGTAACCTCATTTCCACTTATTACTCAATGCAGTACAACAGTCTCATTAGCTGTGAGAAGCAAACAATTCGAATCGAGTTTTAAACCTTGCAAGGTAAACCTAAACACACCACATGTAGGGGCACTTCGTCCCCACAAACATCAGTCGTACCCATCGATTCCCTGTCAATAGAACAGGCCCATTGCCATGGGCATACAATGCTCCACTGACCACGGTTGTCGCCATGCAGTTACCGCACTTGTACCCACCATATCCGGAATGGGAGACCCTATCTCATGAGCAAACAATGAGGTATATCTACAGGTAGGTTCACTCAGGTACTAGACTTACCAATTTACCATATTTCTCAGCATGAGCTTAGTACTTTCAAACGCTTGACACAGGTATCCGCACGTTAATCCTTATTCCAATTTCATCTCGTAGACAACACATCCCCATGGATCCGTGTCCATAGACCATCATAATTCCGTTATCAAAAAGGGAAACAACCAATTCCTGACCTCTCGTGAGTGCTAGAAAATAACTCGACTTCTACCGAGATCCTTCATTAGCATAGCAGCTACTCGACCTAGCATACTAGTATCCATATCAAAAGGAACCTGAGTTTTTGCAGCAATTCCTACACTTAAGTGCACAATACAAACCTACAAACATTAAGTGCAGCAAAATAGCACATATATATATAACGGTTATGCATAAAATCTGGGCTTGCCTTCAATTGTTGTGGCTGCAGGGAGATCTTCTGCGGCAGGTTCGGGATTTTGCTCCTGAACTTCCTCCTTGGCAACTCCTTGCTCCGGAATGAGCACGTACTCTCCGTCAGCGAGGTTACAATCTAGTGAATGTGATGCATAAGATACATATATACTATAGTATGCAAAATGATAAATATGATGCGAGGTTGAGTATCATTAAGTCACCTAGTAAGGTTAGGGTTTTCTTTTTATTAACTAAGTCTTTTAGCAGTGTGCACTAATTGGTCTAGATTAAAGGTTGACTAGGGGAAACAAAGTGGGGTTTGAGACTCAACTAATCTCATAATAATTCCGTGAAGGCTCAGCTAGGTTTTTGTCTTAAGGTACCTAATGATCATTTGTTGGCCCTTAATTCCTCTTTTCTATTCTACTTATGCTTTTAAGGGTGATTTAAACTACAACTGTTATTTAGAAAATTCCAAAACTTCTGTAAACATTGGAGTGGCTTATCACTGGCTAAACTAGGTTGTCCTAAAAATTTGAGATCAAAACAGATTAGAATCTGTTCTAGACAAAAAACAAAAATTAGGGCAGGGGGTTCACTTTGTACTACATCTCCTATCTGGAAGTGGTTACTGTCCTATGGGTTATTTTTACTAGTATGTTGGTGCAATAATATGGTGTTGTGCCAAAAATGACTTAGTGAAACTTAGTGGATACTTAGTTGTGACTTTCTAATTTTTTGGGGCTAGAGGGTGCTCATAACTAACTTTCTTTTTGAAAAATGTCCAACAATAGATTTGGAAATTTTTCTAAACTTTTTTTTCATAAGAGCAATCATTTCTAAGGTTGGAGATTTTTCTCTACAGGGAAAGGTTCCTATGATTTTCTGTAAATCTCTCATGGGGAAGGGGAACCATATTTCCTTATTGAATTATGCCCTTTTTATATGTTTTCTTGAAACTTTGTTACTTAAATATTATAGGAAAAATGATTTGGTATGCTATTTTATATTTTTAGGTCATGTTTTAACTTTCCAAAGAAATAAGCAGAAACTTAAATCAATTTATGAATCCTACTTGAATGGGGGAACTATTGTGTATAGTATTTTGTATGGGTTCACTATTGAGTAGGTATTTGCTAAAACTTTTCTAGCAATAGCACAATAGTTCTACTATTTTTACTTCCATTTTCATGTTTTACCCTATATCCTAAATAAAATAAAAAACTTCCAGAAACAGTACTGGACTAAGGTGGTTTTCCTTTTTTGTTCAAAAGTTTACTTTGTCTAGAGCCTGGCAAAATTGGTTTGACCAAATTTGCATAAATTTTACTCAAATTATGCATTTTTAAATTTTTCTGTTGAATAAATAAGTAGATTCTCTAAAAGAAAAAGAAAAACATCTTGCTCTCGGGTCCCTGGCTTTTCCTTCCCTTTTCTCTCACCTAGGTTATAACTTGATTAGACATCATATTTTAGTCAACTATAAGTATTGACAGATTAACTTTAATTTAGAAAGGTTAATCTACTAACCTAGGTTAAACAAATATATATTTTTTGAAGTATGTTATCTAATAAAATAATGCTACTAATGTGTAGGCAGTTTTATTACGAAACTAACGCAATCTGAACGAATCAAATCGGAGTTAAAATGCAAATATATGGAATATATAAGTGTATAGGTATTCATTACTGATTTTATACCTTAAAATAAGTCCTAGGGGTGTTTTTGTGAGGTCTCGATTTAATTATATTTATTTTACTATTGAAAATGCATGGCATGTTTATTCCTGCAAATTCAAAGGGTTCTTTTGCACTGTGGTGCGGCTGAAAGGGTATGGTAACAACTAGGTCGTGTGGTCAAACCCGAATGGTCCAGATTAGAGTGTCCAGGGCACGAATCGGCACACGAGCGCCATCGTTGGATCTACGATCTGCGCCGAGGATTTATAAAGTGTTTGGTTTGAGGAATTAAACCATCCAAATTGAAGTGGTGCATCATGGGTTTATTCCTCAAATTTGGTGGAATGACTCCATTACTCATATTAGTACTAACTAACTATAAGTAATGAGGTGGTGATGGATCAACTCATTCTATTCCACAAACCAAACAAAAATAGTGAGGAGTGAGAAGATGAGACACTAGTTCATTACTCAAATCAAACACCCCATTAATTACCCGATGATTTGCCCACGACGGATTCAAGTTCTATGGTGGTGATTGTTTGGGACGAATTGGTTGTTATGCTCGATTGGTGACCGTTGGATCACGAATCGACGACCCCCCAGACTCTCTCCTAAACTCTCCTACCCTTGTAGACTCGGCGGTGCTGTCCACACTGTGGTGGCGCTCTTTGGCGAGCGAACCCTCACCCAATGCCTGGTGCACGATTCTCTACTCCGAAAGTTCCTACTCAAAGTAGGGGCATTGCGAACAATGTCGGTGATATATTACCAAGGATAGGGGTGCAGACACACTCGTTCACGGCACAGGGCGGTCTAGAGAAAAATCCACGCCTCCGACGAGCGATTCTAGGTGCTCTACTACTAGTTCCGGTATGGTGCCCCCATGAGATGCTTCCACGCCTCTAGACGATTCTCTCTGATACTTCACTTGACGCCGGCATGACGGCGTATCTCAATGCTTCGCTCGGGGCTGGTGTTCTTGTTTTATGGACGGGCATGATGTATATCTACACCAGATGCCAGGGAGCCAGTGTTGGGAACCTGCCTGGGCAAGTTAATCCAACGGAGGAGTGGAAAGTGTGTTTGCAAGGTTTAGTAAGAAATGCCAAAAGCTTGGTTAATCTCTCATGCATGGGCACTATACGAGGGTATTTATAGGTACTCGAGTGGCCGTATGTCTCTGTCAAAGACGTTTACACCCTCGAGTACCCGGTTTATCCGTAGAATATTCCCTCGAGGGGACGTTACAAATAGCCATTAAGATAAACCTTATTACTGACACGGCCCTTATCGTGCTTGTCCTCGCGGGGCCCATCACCATGGGCCGAATTCCACATGAGCCTCTCCTGGCGGTGATGACGCAGGAGGCCCGTAGACTTCGACAAGTCCTTCGTCTTGCAACACGAGATCGAATGGATCCGCACAGGTCTCTGTCCGGTCGATGTCTTCGGCTTGTTCTGTGAATGTGGCCTTCATATGCGCGATGAGAAGACGAAGTCGTAGAGCGAAAGGAAGCGTGTTCGCCTTCGCCCCAATAGCCAGCTAGCAGATTCGGGAGATCCCAACAAACTCCCATCGATTTGGTCGCGTGTCCTGGTCGGAGTCCTGCATAAGCGCAGAAATAGTGAAGAGGAGACGGACCTGACGCCCCGTCCCCACGTGGAAGTGAACACGGCGTGAAGGTGTGGCTGCCCGCGGGATCCATCAGTCGGTATCCTTGTTGTCGTTGTGGGGAAGGCTGGACCATGGTGCATGTGTTGAGCGGGCCCCAACGGAGTCAAGTGAATGGGTCGCCTGGCGCATGTGAAGGAGTTGGGCCAAAGACATGGGTTTTGGCCCAGGTCAGCGGGTAAGGCTTTTCCTTTTTCTTCTTTCTATTTCCTTCTCTTTTCTATTTCTAGTTATTTAAATTCAATTCTATGTTGGACTCTTTAATTAAAGCACAAATGCAACACATAAAATCCAACATGAATGCAAGGTATATAATTTTATCAATTTATTTTTCATTAACTTATTTGAACAAAAGATTTTAAATATGCAACTTGTACTCATAGAAATAGGTATTAATTTCGTAATGTATAAAATAGTTTAGAGAATACCTTTTATACTTTAGAGAACACCTATAAAGATCTTTCAACAAGGGATAACTAAATCCTTATATAAAAATCCTTTTATTTAATCCTCATTAGAAAACATATTTGTTTTTTGGGAGAAGTATCTTTTAAAAATAAGAAAATTCAGATTAAAAGATATTTTGGTTCAAGTCTTTTGGAGAAACATTTATAAATCCTAAAATAGGATTTTGGGTGTTACAAGGATTCTGATGCTGGCGATTTTTATTACTACAATTTATGTATGTTTATTACTATAATTTATGTCATACAACTATTTTAAATTTATTTTATGATTGAATCATTTATATTAACTATTGTGTGGAAATTGTGCAAACGTCTAGGGCATTTGGTAGGGCGAAAGGGAAGAAAAAGGGTGAAAGCACTTCTAGGTCCACTCGATCCAGGTCGAATAGTGAGGTCGATTCTATTGTTGACACCCGCTCTTCCTTGTTTACGGCACTAGATCTTAATGTTGTTTGTATCTTAGTTATATTTGATATTAGTCGTTTGTATCTTAATGTTGTTTCCATTTGCAGGGCACCACATCTAGTTGACAGAGGCTAGAGCGACTCATCTCACCTCTTTCGGACTAGCAGCAACCGTCGAATGACTCAGTTTCTCCGGTAGTTGTCGAGGCTGATTAGACGACAACAGATGAGGTGGAGGCAGATGAAGTGGCAGCTGCAACCATTGGCAACATTAGATATTTTATGCTTAATTAACACATTTAAATTTTATAATATTATTAGTTTCATTTTCAGATAACAAGTTTCATTTGTGTACGTTTCGTCGGTCTCTAAAGTTGAAGCCTCGGAAGAAATTTGAGTAGCGACTAATAATAAAGCTGAAGGGGACCAGGAGATGGAAAGAGGTGGGCTAGGATGGGCAGGGCTATCGTACACCAGTCAGCACCGTGATTGGGATCTATTGTAGATTCTTCTACCTGGGGATGGTCATTGAGGCCGGTGGGACTGTAGTGGCTACTGTCTAGAGCCATTGGAGCCAAGAGCCTAAGGGTGTGGCAAGTCCCACGCAGACGCCGTGAGGGAAAGCTTCTAGGTTAGTTTTCCTCCCTCTTTAATTTTTATTGTATTTTGCTTTGATGGAAAAAAATAATTTGTCTACATTGTAGAAACAATATCGCTTGCCTGATGATATGAGCCTTGACGACCAGCACGTGCAACAGGTGTTTAACATCACTACCCAAAGAGTTGTGAAGGACATGATTATGATACATGAGTCAAGGCGGTGGTCATTTGGCATAAGTGATAGAAGACACATGAGTAGGGAGGCGGCAAAGAAGATATACCTCACAGCTGCGCAGTACAAGGAAAGTGAGTTGGATTGGTTGAGCCAGCACCCAGATGCTTGGCTCTGGTTATGTGATTACTAGGCTTCAGATGAGTTTAGAGCTAGATGAGATAGAAATTGTGGCAACCGTTTAAGTACGCCTCGTCTCCACTGCTTTGGGGTTGAGGGTCATGCCGGCAAGGCTAAACGCATAGTAAGTTAAATTATTATCAATTCTATTTCTTAAACAAATTGGTGGACATGTAATCTTGTATTGCAGGCTTCTCGAGATGTCGTTGACCCTACAATTGTCCAGACATATGTTGTGGGGCACAAGGGTCCAGATCCGGATCACCCAGAGATTCTGTGTGACGAGAATGCGACACAAAAATTGGTGTCGGGGACCATAATTAGGGGTACCCCCAAGACTCCTAAAGTCGGCTGGTAACCACCATCAGCACAAGCTGCAAAGGCCTAATGGGCGCAATACAGGTCAAAGCTCCGTCCACTCAAGGGACACGATCTTGCCTCGCCCGAGCCCAGCCTCGGGCAGGAACAGTAGACCCAGGTGGATTCACGCCTCGCCCGAGGGCCTCCTCAAGCAACGGGCACACCTTCGACTCACTTGAGGCCCAGCTCGGGCAGGCTTCACAGTGAAGCAACCTTGGCCAAGATCGCCTCGCCAACCGACCGTATCGCAGGAGCATTCAATGCAAGGATCGCCTGACTCCTTATCACAACGCGTGTCCCTCAGTCGGCAGGGTCGAAGTGACCGCAGTCACTTCGCCCCTCCACTGACTGCCCGGACAGGAAAACAGCGCCGCCTGCGCTGCTCCGACTGCTGTGCCACCCGCCAGGGTGAGGCTGACAGCAGCCAAGTCCAGCCTCAGGCGCCATAGGAAGCTCCGCCTCGCCCGACCCAGGGCTCGGCCTCCGCCTCGACCTCGGAAGACGGTCTCCGCCTCGCCCAACCCCAGGGCTCGGACTCAACCTCGACCTCGGAAGACGGTCTCTGCCTCGCCCGACCCCAGGGCTCGGACTCAGCCTCGACCTCGGAGGAGTCACCGCCTCGCCCGACCTTGGGCTCGGATCGACCACGTTACAGGGGGGCACATCATTACCCTACCCCTAGCTAGCTCAGGCTACGGGGAACAAGACCGGCGTCCCATCTGGCTCGCCCCGGTAAACAAGTAATGATGGCACCCCACGTGCTCCCATGACGACGGCGGTTCTCAGCCCCCTACGGAAGCAAGGAGACGTCAGCAAGGACCCGACAGCCCCGACAGCTGTGCTTCTACAGGGCTCAAGCGCTCCTCCAAGGGCCACGACATCACATGAACAGGGCACTAACACCTCTTCGATAGCCACCTCGGCATGTACATAGGGTTCTGGCTCCTCTCGGCCGGACACGTTAGCACGTTGCTACTCCCCCCATTGTACACCTGGGCCCTCTCCTTACATCTATAAAAGGAAGCTCTAGGGCCCTCGTACGGAAAGGTGGCCACGCGGAAGGACGGGCTGACGAACAGGCTCTCTCCCTCTCCCTCGTGAAAGCTTGTAACCCCCTACTGCAAGCGCATCCGCCCTGGGCGCAGGATAACACGAGTCGCGGTTCCCCCTTTTCCCCCTTGTGTTCCATCTCGCGCCGACCCATCTGGGCTGGGACACGCAGCGACAATTTACTCGTCGGTCCAAGGACCCCCTGGGGTCGAAACGTCGATAGTTGGCGCGCCAGGTAGGGGTCTGCTGCGTGTTGACGAACAGCTTCCCGTCAAGCTCCAGATGGGTAGTCTCCAGCAACCTCTCCAGCCCGGGACGCTGCTCCGTTTCGGGAGTCTCGAGTTCATGTCCCTCGACAGCAGCTACGACATGATACTCCTTCCTCCGCCGCGC
The DNA here is from genome assembly GCF_902167145.1 of Zea mays. NCBI lineage: Eukaryota > Viridiplantae > Streptophyta > Magnoliopsida > Poales > Poaceae > Zea > Zea mays. The sequence goes on along the minus strand of NC_050096.1, from coordinate 124,155,808 downwards.
GACAACGACAGCGACGCCCGTTAGCCCGCCCGGCGGTGGCGGAATCGACGACGTCTTCCCCCCATGGCGAAAGAGCAGCATCCGGGTCTGTCCCGTCACCTTCCCCGCCGCAGGAGGAGGAGGCAGGGCAACCATGGCCAAGCAGGAGGCGGCACCTCGTTGGCTGTCGAGCGAGTCGACGACGCCGGCGCCCCAGCGGGGGACACGTCGGGCGTTGACCTTGCGTCTGAGACGAAGACGAGCGTCGTTTCCCCGCAACACGCCAACCCCAAGCAGACGGATGACGCCAGCACGCTCACGAAGGACTTGCTGGGCATTAGCCTCGTACCTGAGATAACGGTGCAGTCCGTCCCCGACGCGACTTCGTCACCATCCGTCGATCAAGAGGTACCGTCTGTTTTCCACCCTGTGCCTTTTAGATTCAGCTTCGACCCACCAAGCGACCCCGCTTCAGTGGACGCTTTCATAAAGTCATATCCTAACCTTCCGGGGTACCATATGTGGTCAACCTGGGACCGACTGACGGCCGTCTCGACCTACGGGCCCCCGGGTTCCGAGGAAGATGACGAGCCCGACTCTGGTTGGGATTTTCTCTGGGCTCGGTAACCCCACTGCCATGCGAGACTTCATGACCGCATGTGACTACTGCCTCTCCGATTACTCTGATGGTGGCCACAGCCTTGACGACGAGGACTGTCACCCAAGTCACGAATGTTTCCACGTCGATCTAGGGGGTCTCGACGAAGGCAACCACCTTGGTATGCTGGAGGACGGCGATCCCCCTAGGCCTGTGCCTCGCGTTGACATCCTTCGGGAGCTAGCTGTGGTCCCAGTCCCTGTGGGGGTCAGGACACACAGCTCGAGCGAATCCGCGAGATGCAGGCCAGGCTCGATGAGGAAGCAGGACAACTTTGTGCAGCTCCGGCAGAACCTTGGGCAGGAGTGGGCAGGCCGAGCACCAGCCGGAGAAGCGCGTCATCTGCCCCAGGACGTCCAGCACCGCATCGCTGATGATGCCAGGGCAATGCTGCCCTCGGCTTCCAGTGGGGTCGGCCAGAACCTGGCTGCAGCAGCAATACTACTCCGAGCGATGTCGGAGCCATCCACCACCGAGGGGCGGCGTATCCAGGGAAACTCAAGAATCTCCTTGAGGATGTCGCGGTCCGACGGGCCGAAAGCTCTGCCTCCCGAAGGCAAGGATACCCCCCGAAGCATCGCGCCGCGACTTCCCGATTCATGCGGGAAGCCTCGGTCCACACCGGGCGCACGCGGGACGCAACGCCTGCAGCCCCGGGTCGCGTCGGCAACGAGCACCACCGCCGCGACCGTCGAGCCCACCTCGATGAGAAGGTGCGCCGAGGATACCACCCCAGGCGTGGGGGACGCTACGACAGCGGGGAGGATTGAAGTCCCTCACCCGAACCACCCGGTCCGCAAGCTTTCAGCCGGGCCATACGACGGGCGCTGTTCCCGACCCGGTTTCGAGCCCCGACTACCATCACCAAGTACTCGGGGGAAACAAGGCCGGAACTGTGGCTCGCGGACTACCGGCTGGCCTGCCAGCTGGGTGGAACGGACGATGACAACCTCATCATCCGCAACCTCCCCCTGTTCCTCTCCAACACCGCCCGAGCGTGGCTGGAGCATCTGAATCCTGCGCAGATCTCCAACTGGGACGACCTGGTCAAAGCCTTCGCCGGAAACTTCCAGGGCACATACGTGCGCTCTGGGAACTCCTGGGATCTCCGAAGCTGCCGCCAGCAGCCAGGAGAATCCCTGCGGGACTACATCCGACGATTTTCGAAGCAGCGCACCGAGCTGCCCAACATCACCGACTCGGATGTCATCGGCGCGTTCCTCGCCGGCACCACTTGCCGCGACCTGGTGAGCAAGCTGGGTCGGAAGACTCCCACCAGGGCGAGCGAGCTGATGGACATCGCCACCAAGTTCGCCTCTGGTAGGAGGCGGTCGAGGCCATCTTCCGGAAGGACAAGCAGCCTCAGGGGCACCAGCAGGAAGACGTCCCCGAGGCGTCCGCTCAGCACGACACGAAGAAGAAGGGCAAGAAAAAGTCGCAAGCGAAACACGACGCCGCCGACGCAGATTTTATCGCCGGCGCCAAGCATAGGAACCCTCGGAAGCCTCCCGGAGGGGCCAACCTGTTCGACAAGATGCTCAAGGAGTCGTGCCCCTATCATCAGGGTCCCGTCAAGCACACCCTTGAGGAGTGCGTCATGCTTTGTCGCTAATTCCAAAAGGCTGGGCCCTCGACAGAAGGTGGCAACGGCTACGACAACGACAAGAAGGAGGGCAACAAGGCAGAGGAGTTCCCCGAGGTCCACAACTGCTTCATGATCTACGGTGGGCAGGTGGCGAACGCCTCGGCTCGGCACCGCAAGCAGGAGCACCGGGAGGTCTGCTCGGTGAAGGTGGCGGCACTAGTCTACCTAGACTGGTCCGACAAGCCCATCACCTTTGACCAAGGCGACCACCCCGACCGCGTGCCGAGCCTAGGGAAGTACCCGCTCGTTGTCGATCCCATCATCGGCAACGTCAGGCTTACCAAGTTCCTCATGGACGGAGGCAGCAGCCTCAACATCATCTACGCCGAGACCCTCGGGCTCATGCAGATCGATCTGTCCACGATCCGAGCCGGTGCGGCGCCCTTTCACGGGATCATCCCCGGGAAGCGTGTCCAACCCCTTGGGAACTCGATCTGCCCGTCTGCTTCGGGACTCCCTCCAACTTCCTAAAGGAAAACCTCACGTTCGAGGTGGTCGGGTTCCGAGGAACCTACCACGCAGTGCTGAGGAGACCATGCTACGCCAAGTTCATGGCCGTCCCCAACTACACCTACCTCAAGCTCAAGATGTCGGGCCCCAACGAGGTCATCACCGTCGGATCCACGTACCAACACACGTACGAATGCGACGTGGAGTGCGTGGAGTACGCTGAGGCCCTCGCCGAATTCGAGCACCTCATCGCCGACCTGGAGAGCCTCTCCAAGGAGGTGCCAGATGCGAAGCGCCACGCCGGCAACTTCGAGCCTGTAGAGGCGGTTAAGTCCGTCCCTCTCGACCCCAGCAACGACGCCTCCAAGCAAGTCCGGATCGGCTCCGAGCTCGACCCTAAATAGGAAGCAGTGCTCGTCGACTTTCTCCGCACGAACGCCGAGGTTTTTGCGTGGAGTCCCTCGGACATGCCTGGCATACCGAGGGATGTTGTCGAGCACTTGCTGGATATCCGAGCTGGAGCCCGACCCGTGAAGCAGCCTTTGCGTCGATTCAACGAAGAAAAGCACAGAGCCATAAGCGAGGAGATCCACAAGCTGATGGCTGCAGGGTTCATCAAAGAGGTATTCCATCCCGAATGGCTAGCCAACCCTGTGCTTGTGAAAAAGAAAGGTGGGAAATGGAGGATGTGTGTAGACTACACTGGTCTAAACAAAGCATGTCCGAAGGTTCCCTACCCTCTGCCTCGCATCGATCAAATCATGGATTCCACTGCTGGGTGTGAAACCCTATCATTCCTCGATGCCTACTCAGGGTATCACCAAATCAGGATGAAAGAGTCCGACCAGCTCGCGACCTCTTTCATCACACCCTTTGGCATGTACTGCTATATTACTATGCAGGCGCGACATACCAAAGGTGCATGAACCACGTGTTCGGAGAGCACATTGGCCGAACGGTCGAGGCTTACGTCGATGACATCGTAGTCAAGACGAGGAAAGCCTCCGACCTCCTCACTGACCTTGAAACGACATTCAAGTGTCTCAAGGCGAAAGGCGTAAAACTCAATCCCGAGAAGTGTGTCTTTGGAGTCCCCCGAGGCATGCTCCTGGGGTTCATCGTCTCCAAGCGGGGCATCGAGGCCAACCCGGAGAAAATCACGGCCATCACCAACATGGGGCCTATCAAGGACTTGAACGGAGTACAGAGGGTCATGGGATGCCTTGCGGCTCTGAGCCGCTTCATCTCGCGCCTCGGCGAAAGAGGCCTACCCCTGTACCGCCTCTTAAGGAAGATCGAGCGCTTCACTTGGACCCCCGAGGCCGAGGAAGCCCTCAGAAACTTAAAGGTGCTCCTTACAAGCGCGCCCATCTTGGTGCCCCCCGCTGCCGGAGAAGCCCTCTTGATCTACGTAGCCGCAACCACTCAGGTGGTCAGTGCCACGATCGTGGTCGAGAGATGAGAAGAAGGGCATGCATTGCTCGTCCAGAGGCCGGTCTACTTCATCAGTGAGGTACTGTCTGAGACCAAAATCCGCTACCCGCAAATTCAGAAGCTACTATACGTGGTAATTCTGACGCAGAGAAAGTTGCGACACTACTTCGAGTCTCATCCGGTGATTGTGGTGTCATCCTTCCCCTTGGGGGAGATCATCTAGTGCCGAGAGGCCTCGGGTAGGATTGCAAAATGGGCGGTGGAGATCATGGGCGAGACAATCTCGTTCGCTCCTCGGAAGGCCATCAAGTCCCAAGTCTTGGCGGACTTTGTGGCTGAATGGGTTGACACCCAGCTTCCAGCAGCTCCGATCCTACCAGAACTCTGGGCCATGTTTTTCGACGGGTCGCTAATGAAAACAGGAGCGGGTGCGGGCCTGCTCTTCATCTCACCCCTCGGGAAGCACCTTCGCTACGTGTTGTGCCTCCATTTCCCGGCGTCAAACAAGGTGGCCGAGTACGAGGCTCTGGTTAACGGGTTGCGCATCGCCATCGAGCTAGGGGTTCGGCGCCTCGACGCTCGTGGCGACTCGCAGCTCGTCATCGACCAAGTCATGAAGAACTTCCACTGCCGCGACCCGAAGATGGAGGCCTACTGCGACGAGGTTCGGCGCCTAGAAGACAAGTTCTACGGGCTCGAGCTCAACCACGTCGCCCGTCGCTACAACGAGACTGCGGACGAGCTGGCTAAGATAGCCTCAGGATGGACAATGGTTCCCCTGGATGTCTTCTCCCGAGACCTACATCAACCCTCCGTCAAGACCGACGACACGCCCGAGCCCGGGGAGGCCTCGGCCCAGCCCGAGGCACCCTCGGCCCCCGAGGGTGAGGCACTGCGCGTCGAGGAAGAGCGGAATGGGGTCACGCCTAATCGAAACTGGCAGACCCCGTACCTGCAATATATCCACCGAGGAGAGCTACCCCTCGACAGAGCCGAAGCTCGGCGACTGGTGCGGTGCGCCAAGTCGTTCGTCTTGCTGGGTGACAAAAAGGAGCTCTACCACCGCAGCCCCTCAGGCATCCTCCAGCGATGCATATCCATCGCCGAAGGTCAGGAGCTATTGCAAGAAATACACTCGGGGGCTTGTGGTCACCACGCAGCACCTCGAGCCCTCATTGGAAACGCCTTTCGACAAGGTTTCTACTGGCCAACCGCGGTGGCCGACGCCACTAGGATTGTACGCACCTGCCAAGGGTGTCAATTCTACGCAAGGCAGACACACATGCCCGCTCAGGCCCTACAGACAATACCCATCACCTGGCCATTTGTTGTGTGGGGTCTGGACCTCGTGGGCCCCTTGCAGAAGGCACCCGGTGGCTTCACGCACCTGCTGGTCGCCATCGACAAATTCTCCAAATGGATCGAGATCCGACCCCTAAACAGCATCAGGTCCGAGCAGGCGGTGGCGTTCTTCACCAACATCATCCATCGCTTTGGAGTCCCAAACTCCATCATCACCGACAACGGCACCTAGTTCACTGGCAGGAAGTTTCTGGACTTCTGCGAGGACCACCACATCCGGCTGGACTGGGCCGTCGTAGCTCACCCCATGACGAATGGGCAGGTAGAGCGTGCCAACGGCATGATTCTGCAGGGACTTAAGCCGAGGATCTACAACGACCTCAACAAGTTCGGCAGGCGATGGATGAAAGAACTCCCCTCGGTGGTCTAGAGTCTGAGGACGACGCCAGGCCGGGCCACGGGCTTCACGCCGTTTTTTCTAGTCTATGGGGCCGAGGCTATCTTGCCCACAGACTTAGAATACGGTTCCCCAAGAACAAAGGTGTACGACGACCGAAGCAACCAGACCAGCCGAGAGGACTCACAGGACCAGCTGGAAGAGGCTCGGGACATGGCCTTACTACACTCAGCACGGTATCAGCAGTCTCTGCAATGCTACCATGCCAGAGGGGTTCGGTCCCGAGACCTCCAGGTAAGGGACTTGGTGCTTCGGCTACGACAAGACGCCCGAGGGCGCCACAAGCTCACTCCTCCCTGGGAAGGGCCGTTCATCATCGCTAAGATTTTGAAGCCCAGAACATACAAGCTGGCCAACAGTCAAGGCGAGGTCTACAGCAATGCTTGGAACATCCGACAGCTACGTCGCTTTTACCCTTAAGATGTTTTCAAGTCGTTCATCTGCCTCATTCTCTTTACATACACAAATAAAGTCTAACCATCAAGGAAGGGTCAGCCTTGCCTCGGCAAAGCCCGACCCTCCCTCGGGGGCTAGAAGGGGGGAACCCCCTCTGCGTCAAAATTTTCCTCGGAAAAAGTCTTTCTGCCAGAACATCTTTCGCGCTTTTCGACTACTTCGATAGTGGGATCCTGAAAACGACGGAGTACACGTAAGCGGCAAGGCCGACCGAGCCGAGGGACTCCTACGCCTCCGGGATACGGATACCTCACTCATCACCTTCTGCGATAAGCAACTCACGCTCGGATAAGCGATTCTGCTGACCGAACAAGTCTTAACGCTCGAAAACTTTTCTGCCGAAACGATTTTTCGTGCCTTCTCGACTATATCGATAACAGAATCATGTGGACGAGTAAGAGTACATGTAAGCGGCGAGGCTGGCCGAACCGAGGGACTCCTACGCCTCCGGGATACGGATACCTCACTCATCACCTTCCGTGATAAGTAACTCTCGCTCGGATAAACGATTCTGCTACCAACAAACAAGTCCTGATACTCGAAACAAGAGGAAAAGAAACGCAGCTTTATAACGCGACAATGATATGTTTGGGCCTCGGCGGCCGCAAAAAACATACGCGTACTATAGACAAACTGTTCCTGCAGGTTTAGACATCAATAGGGGGAGCAGCAGCACCCTCGGCATTGTCTCCACCTTCGGCGGAATCTGGCCCGGCCTCGGACGGCGACACGGGCGAAGGATCTCCACCTCGAAGGAAGATGTCAGCACCGCGCCTGGGCCATCGCCGCCAGGGTCTCCTCCAGAAACCCGACCCGGGCAGACGACTTAACCGGCCGCTCCATAGCCTCAGCCAGCTATCCCCCGAGGACATCAGCCCGGCTCATGGCCTCGGCAGCCCGACTCCGGCGTCGGTCCCGCCAGTGGATGACCTGGCCACGTTCTAGCCACCACTGCTACGCCTCCTCAGCCTGGGAAGTCACTTGCTCCTGGGCCGACGAAGTTTCTTCTCGAGCCAACTCCGCCTCTGTCCATGCTGACACCGCTGCCTCCGGCTCCGGCTCATCGCAGAGCAGCCGAGGGTTCCTTAACTGAGCAAGAGAAGCCTTGAGTGGCAAGGCCGACCGAGCCGAGGGACTCCTACGCCTCTGGGATACGGATACCTCACTCGTCACCTTCCACACAGGGCAACTCATACTTGGTTAAGCGGTTCAGCCAGCCGACATGCGAGTCTTGGTGCTCGAAATGAGGAAAAAACACGATATCGCACCCAAAATACCAAGATGTTCAGGCCCCGACAGCCACAATGAACAGACACCAGCACTCAAGATGCCATTACAAATGGAACTTCAGTTCCACTCCCGCAGGTACGAACAACCCCCCACATTGGAGGGCCTGGGGGACGACAAACTCCAGTTGGCTCGCCGCCAACCACTGTAGCAGCGACAACGACCTCCGCTCCGGGCGGCCAAACAGCAGCAGCGATGACCTCTGCGCAGACGCTGCTGCGACAAGGCCCTCGCCCGTGTCCCCACTCGAGGGGCGAGGACAAGCTATCAAAGCCAAAGAGCCGGAGGCCCGGAGCGCAGATGGCGCCGACGATCTCGTCGGCGGAGAGGCCTTCTCCGGCTGCCACCACCTCAGCACCGACGACGGCAGCCACCTACCCACCGACAGATCCCCACTCAAGTCCTCCCGGACGGGCGAGCACCGACCTCCGCGCAAAGGCGTCGTGCCGGAGCAAGGGCAGGACAACCCAAGAACACGAACGTCGCCCTAGCGGCGTGCGACGTCTTGGGCGGTACCCCGGTGCACGCGGCACCATAGCCGCCCGTACGGCGGGTAGATAGCCACACTCCGCCCAGCGGTGAGAGGTGGCACCGGAAGCTGTGCCAGAGCCAGCTGAGCCAGCGAACCAGGCCTGCTAGAGCTGATGACGCTTGCATCCGATCGGCCCCGCGTCGTCGGAGTCCGCCCCCTCCACTAGGCCGGTTAGCGCCCTCTCCCCTGAATGCTGAAGGAGGAGGTGGCCCGCCGGCCCGTACGAGAGGTAGAGCTCCGGCTCAACTCGCCCTCCGCCCCAGCAAGGATGATGAAGATCCTTGAAGCTAAGGGCGGGGCAGAGGCTGCAGCCCGGCTTGCTTCTCCCCACCATCGAACTGATGGTCACCATCCTGGGTGACCATTGGTGAGGGGATGCAGCCGGGCTGCTTGATGAAAATCTTTGAAGCCAAGCGATGGCTGAAAGGTGACAACCTCCACGAGGTTGCGCTCCTCCCACAACGAGACGAAGGCAACGTGGGCGCTCCCCATCCGGGGGCTCGGAAGGCGGAAGGACGCAATGCATGAGGAGAGTGCTAAGGCATGGCTACCACTCGGGGGGTCGATCCCTTTTTAAAGGCGACTCTCCTCGCTCGTGTCCTCAGGCGTTGTGGACTAAGTCTTCACCAACGCGCTCCAGGGTCCTCCCCCTACGACACGGGGGCTGGGTCCCACACGACATGCAAGCTAGCATGGAACAGAAGCAGCCAGACCACCGCGCGCGGAGCGTGTAACCGCCCAGTGGTTACAAGCACTCCTCCATCTTCGCCTAAACCAGCGGGTGAAAGGGTGGATCTCCATGCAGGCGGCATGCAACTGCACCACGGGGATGCACCCTTACGACTTCGATGCGTCCAGTATGGAGGCCTAGGCCCACACGTCATGTAACCGACGCATCGGTTACTACGTGCAGAAAGCTGCACCGCCACTTACACCAATGCTGCGCCTTCTCGACTGTGGAACCGGTGCCGCGACTCGAGGCAACCCTGTACATGGCCCAACAGTGCCAACCAAGCACATCGATCACAGGTCAGTCAGCTGCGGGAGGAGGCGTGACAGTCGATATGGCCAAAAGTGGGCCAACAGTAATGGCGGCAGCAGGCGGGCGGATGTAACACCCTGAATTTGGGGGTATAAAATTTCTTTGCTCATATTCACAAATTCAGGTGTTACTTCCTTTTCTCATCCTTCCTAATTCTTTTCTCTCTCATTTCTATAGGAGCTAAGTGCTTATTTTACTTGTAATTATAGTCTATTATGTTAAACCCTAAGGGAGTATGAATTGTTGCATCATGTTGAACCCTAGATTTCACTTTGTTGGTGCATAATTCTCAAAAAGTCTAATTTGGATTTGGGGCTCATTTGAATTTGAATCAAATAGAATAAGTAAAAAAGAAAAGGGAAAAACAATTCAGAATAAAAAGAAAAGGCAAAGAGGCCCAACCCAGCCGCCCCCCTCGGCCTTTCGGCCCAGCCGGCCCATTCCCGCGCGCGCGCCTCTCTCCCCTCCTCTCTCTGCGCAGCGGGCCCGGCCTGTCGGCGCGGCCGCCTTCCGCGCACCCGCCTCCCTCTCTCACTGCTCGCTCGGCCCCACCTGTCGGCGCTGCCGTTTCCCCGCGCGCGCCCGCACCCTCGCTCTCTCTCTGCCCGTGGGTCCGACCCGTCAGCCCCGCTTCTCTCGCGCCCGCACTCTCTCTCTGCGTCGCGGGCCCGGGCTGTCAGCCCCGTCGTCCCCGCGTAACCGCCGCCGAGCTGCTCGCGCCCGCCTTCTCCGCGCCCACGTCGCGCGTGGGACTCGCCCCACCTCGCCCTCGGCCACTTGTGCCCCGAGCCCCACTCGCCCTCACCCTCTCCCCCCATTTGCGCCCCAGTAGACCCTCTTTCCCCCTCGCTGCGCGCACGCAGAGCGCCGCCGCCATAACCCCACCGTCCCGAGCTCGGTTCCTCGTCGCCGTTGGAGCTCCGCCGCGCCCTTAGCCTCGGTGAGCTCCGCCCCGACGTCCGCAACCCGGAACGCACCCCAATTCCCTCTTCCCCTCCCTATTTCTCTCTGCCCGCGCTCACCCGCCGTCCGCCGTGCAGCCGCCACCGTCGACCTGGGTCCCCGTCGCGTCTCTGTCGCCGCCGAGGAGTCCCCGGAGCCCGCCTTGAGGTAAGGGACCTCTCCCGCCCCTATCGCCCTTTGTTTTGCTCTCTGTTGCGTTTGATTGCTCGCCGGAGTAGAGTAACCCCGCCGCCGAGCCGCCCCGCCGTGAACCGCCCCCCTCCGGTGCCTCTGCCCCGACCCAGACCCCACCAATGGAGTCCCCGTGCCCTCCCCGACCTCCCCGACCACTCGGATTGCCCCAGAGCCCCGCCAGTCGCCCGTGCCCCTCGTCTCCGGCGAGCCCTCCGCCGCGGGGACGAGCGCCGCCGCCCAGCTAGCCGTAGGGAAGACCCAGGCCGCCCATCCGATCCCCGCCGTTCAACCCAGATCGGGCGGCCCTGATTCAACTCGCCCGGACCTAATCCTGGCCGTCCGCCAGCGATCCAGCGGCCCAGGCCCACTACCCCCTCACCCCGTCCCTCTGCCTGTTAGGCCCCGCTTGCCAGTCGCCCGCGCGCCCGCGCTGCCCGCCCGGTCCCGCCTGCCAGTCGCCCGCGCCCGCGCTGTCCGCCCGGCCCCGCCTGTCAGCCGCTCCCGCCGCCGCGCGCCCGCGCGCTCGCCCGCAGGATCTAATCCTGGCCGTAGATCTGAGATCCAACGGCTGTAGGCGCCCGATACCCCTTCGCCCGCGCATTTTCTTAAAGAGCCCCCCTGTTTTCTGGAAATTGCGCCCGCCGTCCCTGGTTTCTCGCAGTTAAGTCCCTGGCCTTTTTATTTAATCCAAAATAAGTCCTTAGGGTATAATTTTAACCCCTAAACTTGTAAAATTCATAACTTTGCCATATGAACTCCAAATTAGGTGCTTCAAATTGCAAAATGTTCATAATATTATTATCTTTCTGTTTATGCAATGTTTCCCTGCTGTTTCCATGTATTAATTAATAGCTAATCACTAGAATAGGATTAAGACTATTGAAACCTTATTTAAGATAATTGGAAATGAGTGGACTTTAATAAAAGTTGGATCACTTAAGTTTATGGACTTAAACACTTAAGTTTAGGAACTTAAACCAGATAATTATTTAATCCCACCACTAACTTAGACCTGATTAGTAGGTAGTGAATCACTTTGTGTAGTCCTCTACCCCAGACCTAGGGAACACTAGAGTGCCTATCCCTTTTCAAGTATGAACTTGTGACCTCTCTCTGCTGCATATGTTTGGTATATTGTTTTTGTTGTTATTTTCCCAAGTGCATAGTGTGAATGATTGCTTTACGTAGACAACGAGCAGTCTGTGTTTCCCGAGGCAGTTGCAGAGGAAGTCCCTGAGCAGCAGTTTGGTGAAGGCAAGTGTCCTCTGTCCCACTATGTCCTATTCATTTATAACTTACTACCCCGCATTACTCACCTGAAACCTAAGGATTGACTAGCTTTACACTTTACTTTGTCCTTGATGACCTATTGGGTTGTTATGGCTAGCACTTTGCTATTGCTTTAACATAATCAATGAACATGATGTGACTATTTATGATACTGTTATCCTGTTGATGTTGATGATCTTGTGATACTCTAGGGGGCTCAGGCTGTTTCCTGAGTACCTCTCCGTAAGGACTGGTTCGTTGAGAGACCACCCGGGATAACAGTGCAACCATGAGGGTGAAATGGGATGCCCTTAGCTGATTAATTAGATGAACTAGAGGTGTAGTTGCTTAGCCGTCGTGCCGTCAATGGGGTCCAGGCACAGTGCTTGCTCTGCCGAGGCTGAGTGCCGAGGTTCTTTCGTTTTGCTCTTTGTTAGTCACTCTCCTGCGGGGAGGGGTACTGTGTTTATCAAACTGGAGAAACCTAACGGGCAGCTATGATCTCTAGGGAATCTTTGTAAAAGCTACGTAGTGATGCCCTGCCGGACCACCTAGGTAGTGGTCAATGGGGAGTAGCTCTCCCCGGGTAGAAAGGGAATCATGACTCATGGGTAAAGTGTGCAACCTCTGCAGAGGGTAGTGAAACTGATATATCAGCCGTGCTCACGGTTAAGAGCAGCCTTGGGATCCTCTTTGATTAGAGATACAAAGGGTTCGAGATACAAAGGTTCCGTATATGATTCTGGTTCGATGATGATAATGATGTTCCTCGATGAGGAAATGATTCACGGGTTAGTTATTGCTAAAACCTGGCTTCACTAATAATAAATACCTGATCAACTAAAAGCAACTGCTTGAGCCTAACCCCACATAAAGCTAGTCCACCTCAGCCAAACGGGACATTTGCTGAGTACGTTGATGTGTACTCATCCTTGCTTTACCACAAAACACCAGGTTGTCCGCATTGTAACCACTGCTCAGGAGAAGGTGAAGCCGTGGAAGGAGACTTCCAGGAGTTTCAAGACTACGATGAATTCTAGGTGTGGGTTGGCGGCAACCCCCAGTCAGCTGCCTGTGGAGGCCTTGTCTTTACTGCGTTTCGCTTAGCACTTTGATTTAACTGTTAAGACAATGACTATGTGGATGTCTATGACTCTATGATGTAATAAGTACTCTTTTATGTTATTATTCGAGCATTGTGTGATGATGTTCATTTATGTAATCGCTGTGTACGTGAGTTCTGATCCTGGCACGTACATAGTTCGCATTCGGTTTGCCTTCTAAAACCGGGTGTGACAGCGGAAGCAGCAGTCAAATCGTCTGCAGGCTCACGTCCCCTCCTAGAGCGGTAGGGGAGCCCTCTCCCACGGCGTGAAGACGACGTACCCATGTTCTGTCCCTCGAACGGCTCGCGCAACGGCTGCCCTGCGAACCACTCGTCCCGTCCCATTAACTCCACGGCAGGGCAAGCGACACCTTTGGTAGGCGAAGCGGGCGACGCTTCACCTCCGCCATGATGACCACGTCAGAAAAGGTGCGCCACATCGTTCAATTTCGTATCCTTTTCCTCTTCCCCTTTCTCTCTCTTGCTACAGGGACCGGGAAAGGGGATACTCTGAAAGGGATCCTTCTCCGCGAAGGAAGCGGGCCCCGAGCCCTCCTACTGATCAGAGGTTCGAAGGCTGGCCCCTCGGAAGGGTTCGATAGCTGCCTCAGAGCACTTGGGCTCCGCGCCCACTACTGGTCAGAGGTTCGAAGGTTGGCCCCTCGAAAGGGTTCGACAGCCGCTTCAGGCCACTCGGGCTCCGCACCCACTACTGATCAGGGGTTCGAAGGCTGGCCCCCCGAAGGGTTCGACAGCCGCCTCAGAACACGCAGAGCGAGGGATGACTCTGGGTACGTCCGATACATGGCCGAGGCTCGGGCTACGCTCCCGAGGTACCCTAGGACATTTCTGAGACCAGCAGGAGCGATTCTGTAATGGAATCCCATCAGAGGGAGGCATCGAGCCCTTGGACCCTATCAAACGGGACCGGGTCCGGCAAATCACCTGCACGTACTTTTTGAGCGCGCCTCTGGGCCACTAGCCGACCCTTATCGAACGGGGCACGGGCGTCCACTCAGATCACCCGTTAGCAACTCACTGGAGACACCATGTTCGGCACCCTCTGAGGGCAACATGGCGCTTTCCCCCTCCTTGCAGAAAGGCGACGAAGGGGCGTATGATAAAAGTCGAGTCAGTCCTTGACCATCCTCTCGCTCTATGCAGAGGCTCGGGGGCTGCTCTCACAAACCCGGCTCCGGCCAAACCGTTGACAGCGTCAACATACCAGCCCGAGGACTCTGAACCTAACCATGCACCCGGGCTACGACCAGATTGCATGAGGGAACAACCAAACCAGCCGAGGCGTCACGAAAGGCACTAAGTCCTCGGAGGAGTCAAACCACTCCTCCGAGGCCTCGGGGGCTACACCCGGCGGGTGCGCTCGTGCGCACCCACCGGAACAAAATGTAACCGAGAAAGGCCGGTCCCCTTGCAAAAAAGTGCGACAAAGCCTCCAAGCGAGTACCAACACTCCCTTTGAGGCTTGAGGGCTACTGTCGGGGACCATAATTAGGGGTACCCCCAAGACTCCTAAACTCGGCTGGTAACCACCATCAGCACAAGCTGCAAAGGCCTGATGGGCGCAATACAGGTCAAAGCTCCGTCCACTCAAGGGACACGATCTCGCCTCGCCCGAGCCCAGCCTCGGGCAGGAATAGTAGACCCAGGTGGATTCACACCTCGCTCGAGGGCCTCCTCAAGCAACGGGCACACCTTCGACTCGCCCGAGGCCCAGCTCGGGCAGGCTTCGCAGTGAAGCAACCTTGGCCAAGATCGCCTCGCCAACCGATCGTATCGCAGGAGCATTCAATGCAAGGATCGCCTGACACCTTATCCTGACGTGCGTCCCTCAGTCGGCAGGGCCGAAGTGACCGCAGTCACTTCGCCCCTCCACTGACTGACTTGACAGGAAAACAGTGCCGCCTGCCCTGCTCCGACTGCTGTGCCACCCGCCAGGGTGAGGCTGACAGCGGCCAAGTCCAGCCTCAGGCGCCATAGGAAGCTCCGCCTCGCCCGACCCAGGGCTCGGCCTCCGCCTCGACCTCGGAAGACGGTCTCTGCCTCGCCCGACCCCAGGGCTCGGACTCAACCTCGACCTCGGAAGACGGTCTCCGCCTCGCCCGACCCCAGGGCTCGGACTCAGCCTCGACCTCGGAGGAGTCACCGCCTCGCCCGACCTTGGGCTCGGACCGACCATGTTACAGGGGGGCACATCATTACCCTACCCCTAGCTAGCTCAGGCTACGGGGAACAAGACCGGCGTCCCATCTGGCTCGCCCCGGTAAACAAGTAATGATGGCACCCCGCGTGCTCCCATGACGACGGCGGTTCTCAGCCCCCTACGGAAGCAAGGAGACATCAGCAAGGACCCGACAGCCCCGACAGCTGTGCTTCTACAGGGCTCAAGCGCTCCTCCGACGGCCACGACATCACATGAACAGGGCACTAACACCTCTCCGACAGCCACGTCGGCATGTACATAGGGTTCTGGCTCCTCTCTGCTGGACATGTTAGCACGTTGCTACTCCCCCATTGTACACCTGGGCCCTCTCCTTACATCTATAAAAGGAAGGTCCAGGGCCCTCGTACGGAAAGGTGGCCGCACGGGAGGATGGGCTGACGAACAGGCTCTCTCCCTCTCCCTCGCGAACGCTTGTAACCCCCTACTACAAGCGCATCCGCCCTGGGCGCAGGATAACACGAGCCGTGGTTCCCCCCTTTTCCCCCCTTTTGTTCCATCTCGCGCCGACCCATCTGGGCTGGGACACGCAGCGACAATTTACTCGTCGGTCCAGGGACCCCCCGGGGTCGAAACGCCGACAATTGGTATGTCCAAATACTGACTCAAAACTCTAATTTTGCATTTTCAATTGAAATCAATGTTTTGCACAACCGCTATATTGAAAACATGCAAGAGAAACATGGATGGACCAGACGTCGACTAGATGATAGCTGACTTTGACATGGCGTCATCTTATGCGGCTAGTGGAGGTGTGCGACATGGGAGATATTTTGTATTGTCGATTCATTATATTTCGATAACTGTGATTCTATATATTGTATATTGTAAGGAAAATGGACCCTAGGCCATTTGGCTAAAAAGATTTTGGTGTTTGATGATCAACATAACCTGTGGACTAATGTGTTTGCTGTGTTTATGATTGTAGTTCATAGGATGCTAAAGTTACTTGGACCAAGACATTGAGGAAAGCAACACCTTAAAAGAAAACAATATGAAGATCAAGTGAAGTCCAAGAAACAAAGGAAGTGTTGCCTGCGAACTGTCTGGTCTAGAGCACAATGGCTACACTTATGCTAAAGGTGCTCTAGACCAGACAGTCTGCAGGGAACACTTCCTTTGTTTCTTGGACTTCAGTTAATCTTCATAATGTTTTCTTTTAAGGTGTTGCTTTCCTCAATGTCTTGGTCCAAGTAGTTTAGCATCCTATGAACTACAATCATAAGCACTAGCAAACACATTATATCTTCATAATGTTTTCTTTTAAGGTGTTGCTTTTCTTTTAACTGTTTGGTCTAGAGCACAATGGCAACACCTTTAACAAGAAAACATTATGAAGATCAAGTGAAGTCCAAGAAACCCTCGTACTGTTCACGCTGAATGGTAATTGCTCTTGCATCAAAACCTTCAAACAAACTAAAGGTACTCTTGTAATATAAACTTTGTTAATGTTCATCTGTGTATCATCAAACGAACATATAAATGAATAACTGAATTACATATATTATCTCTATTAATTCCTATCTTTGCAAATCATGACGGTATGTCCTTCATGACCTTCGTCCGAAGATCATTATATTCGAAAGAAGATAATGCTTCGAAGGATAAAGGTCGTTAATCTCTAACAATTGTGTTTCCTTGTTATTTAATCATAGCATTTGAGAACAAGTGACCAACATATCCCGGCCATGTTTATAAGCTCTCTAAGGCGCTCTATGGACTTAAGCAAGCTCCAAGAGCATGGTATGAATGCCTTAGAGATTTTCTCATATCTAATGCTTTCAAGGTCGAGAAAGCGGATCCTACTCTTATTACTAAGACTTGTAGTGGTGATTTGTTTGTGTGCTAAATATATGTCGATGACATAATATTTGGTTCTAATGATCAAAACTCTTGTGAAGAGTTTATCAGGGTAATGATGCAGAAATTTGAGATGTCGATGATGGGCGAGCTAAAATACTTCCTTGGATTTCAAGTGAAGCAACTTAAGGAAGGAACGTTCATCTCCCAAACGAAGTACACTCAAGACTTGCTCAAAAGGTTTGGGATGAAGGACTCTAAGCCCGCCAAGACACCAATGGGAACTGACGAACACTTGGACCTCGACAAAGGAGGTAAGTCCGTTAATCAAAGGGCATATCGGTCTATGTGATAGATTCTTTACTCTATCTCTGTGCTAGTAGACCGGATATAATGCTTAGAGTATGCATGTCTGCTAGATTTCAATACGACCCCAAGGAATGTCATCTTCTGGCTGTGAAGCGAATTCTTAGATATTTCGTTCAAACGCCTTGCTTTGGGATCTGGTATCCAAAGTGGTCTACCATTGACTTAATCGGATATTCAGATTCTGACTATGTTGGGTGCAAGGTTGATAAGAAGAGCACATCAAGGACTTGTCAGTTTCTGGGAAGATCCCTGGTGTCTTGGAGTTCTAAGAAACAAACATCCATTGCCCTATCCACCGCTGAGGCCGAGAATGTTGTCATAGGTCAGTGTTGCGTGCAAATGCTTTGCATGAGGCAAAACCTCCAGGACTTTGGGGTACAATCTGAGCAAAGTCACACTCCTATGTGATAATGAGAGTGCTATCCACTTGACGGATAATCCTGTTGAACATAGCCGCACTAAGCACATAGACATCCAACATCACTTTTTGAGAGACCACCAGCAAAGGGGAGATATCGATGTTTGCCACATTAGCACCGAAAACCAGCTAGCCGATATCTTCACCAAGCCTTTAGATGAGAAAAGGTTTTGCAGGTTGCGTAGTGAGCTAAATGTCTTAGATTCGTGGAACTTGGATTGATCTATAGCATATATGTGTTTTATGCCTTTGATCATGCACTCTTAAGCATTTCTGTCTTTACTTATTCTGGTGCTCAAGTTGTACAAGTCATCCACGGACCTTACAAGTCTTTATGCAAATGATGCACATGTTTAGGGGGAGGATGTACTACAACTTGACCCTCTAAGACTAATGTGTTTGCGAGTGATTTTGATACAGTCTCAAAGCTAGATTGAAAGGGAAAAGATGGACTTGGACAATTAAAAGGCTTCCACTGCATTCCGGTATCAATGTATCTTGTTCCAAGTCCCTATCTGTGTTTTCTCATTGCCTTTGGTCTTACTTGAAATTTTTGTGAGGCAATGGGGTTAAAGAGGTCAAATAGTTCTTCTATTTGGCTTCATGCCAAAAGGGGAGAATTTAAGGCAAAAGCAACTGGATCAGCTACCACTTGTGAATTTCAAAATTTTAGTGTTAGTATACTTGGTTTTTTATCAAAACACTTTTATTTCAAAAACTGCACTCTTATGGGGGAGAAACTTGATTATGGGAAAAGGGGGAGTTTTCTGACTCTTGATCGAAACTAGTCGTGAAAGTCATTTTGATTTGCCAAAACATGTGTTTTTGACATAGAGATAGGAAAATGGATTTGTTTTGCGAAAACAAACTAAGTGGTGGCAAAAGTGATCCAAATATGGCAAATTGTAACGCCCTGAATTTGGGGGTAGAATTTTTTCTTCTTTTCTCTCACCAAATTCGGGCGTTACTCTCTTTTCTCTTCCTGATTCGCTCTTTCTTCCCAATGTCAAACCAGTATAGTGACAAGTGTCCGTGTCATGTATGAACCAAAACCTAAGTGTCATGGGTGTTGCATCATGCCGAAGCACATTTCTTTGTCTGATATTGCGTGGTCGTCTCGTACCGTCTCGATTTTCGGTTCATGATTGGGGCCGTGTCGTGCGTCTCGGTTTGGGTCGTGCGTGTCGTGGGTTTCGATCCGCGAAGTGGCCCAGCCCATCCCAGCCCGGCCCGGCCCGACCCTGCACGCCCCTGGCGCCCACACCCTCCCATGCGCCCCCTCCTCCTCTCCCTCTCTCATTTGGATTTCCCGCGCAACAACCTCCCTCTCCCTCTTCCACCTCTCTCTCCCCATGGTGCCCTAGGGATTGGAGACGGCGATCACTGGAATTTGGACCCCGAGGTGAGCTCCCCTCTCCTCCTCTTCCCTTCTCCTCTCTCTCCCTCTCCCTCCCCTTCCCTTCCCTGCGTGCCCCCCTCTCTCTCCCCTGCGCGTGGCGGCGCCCGCCCCCTGCCCCTCCCCCGCGCGGCGGCGCCCGCCCCCTGCCCCTCCCCCGCACGGCGGCGCCCGCCCCCTGCCCCTCCGCCACGCGGCGGCGCCCACCCCCTGCGCACGGCGGCGCCCGCCCCTTGCCCCTCCCCTCGACGCGGCGGCGCCCGCCCCCGGCCCCGGCGTGGTCCGCCCGCCCTTGCGCCCGGCGCGGCCCCTGCCCCTGGTGCGCAGCTCTCTGCGCGCGGCATCGGCCCCCTGCGCGTGGCGTCCCAGCTCCCGGCGTGACTCGCGTGGCCTTGTTTACCTCCTAACACATTCCCGCGTGCGTAAACCCACACGCGTGGTGATTATTTCTGGTTTGTAGTTGATTTCAAACTCCGTTAGTTAGCGTGCTGCGTCGCGCGCTTTGTCGCGTGACGATTCTTTTAGTTTATATTGATTAAAGCGTTGTGTCGCGCGCTTCGTCGCGCGACGATCTATTTTAATTTTAGGTTGTTTAAGGTGCGATGTCGCACGTCCAGACGCGTGAAGTTCCACTTTAAACTCAGCTCTGTTGGAGTATGTCGTCGTGCGCTTCGTCGCGCGATGCTTAACGTCTATTTATAATTAGTGCAAGCGTCTCGTTGGGCGCTTTGTCGCGCAGCGAGTCGTTTACTTGTTAATGCAATCTAAATGTCGTGTCGTACGTCTCGACGTGCGGCCACTCCCTTTCATTCATCTTCAATTGTTTATAATGATTAAATGTGGAACTTGACTTTACTTTATGCCAAACGTAACATCCAAATTAATTCCTTTCCATTAAACGAGTAATTTGATTTACAATCTTGTAACGTGATCGTTTCTCGACTGTCTTTTTCTCTTTCCCTCTTAGCCTTAAGTGCGAACCCTCGTGGAACGTCTGTTTACTTACTGCACTCTATTGTATGGTGTACTGTTCTTTTGTATTAAATATGTGGATGTATGTATGTTTGCGCTCGCATAGAGAACGATCTGGTTGAGGAGCCCGAAGAACTCGCAGGAGAAGCCCCTGAGCAGCAGTCGGTTGGTGGAGGCAAGTGTCCCTTGACCTATCTCTGTCCTATTCATTATTTAATTCACCTCCCGCATAACACATTTATGCCTAGGGATTTACTAGCTTTGTTATCCATGTCCTTGTTTACCTATTTGGGTTGGATTATTATTGCTTAGTCTTATGCTATTGCTCAACTCTAATCAATGAACATGATGAGAATGATCAATGATACGCTGTTTTCCCTCTTCTTATTATGATGTTCTACTTGTGGCCTTTAAGGGGGCTCGAGCGGTTTCTCGAGTGCCTCTCCGTAAGGACCTGTTCTTTGGATGACCGCCCGGGAAAACAGTGCAACCATGAGGGTGGAATGGGATGCCCTTAGCTGAATAATTAGAGGATCCGGGGTGTAGTTCGCTTAGCCGTCGTGCCGTCAATGGGGCTCGCTGTATGCGGCTCGCTCTGCCAAGCTTGGGTTCGCCCCTTGGGGAGGAGTGCGGTGCTTTTAGGAAACCTAACGGGTGGCTACAGCCTCGGGGAATCTTTGTAAAGGCTACGTAGTGATGCCCTGCTGGGTCACCTTGGTAGTGATCAATGAAGAGTCATGATCTCCGGGCAGAAAAGGAATCACGACTTGTGGGTAAAGTGCACAACCTCTGCAGAGTGTTTGAAAACTGATATATCAGCCGTGCTCGCGGTTATGAGCGTCCAAGGGAGCTCCAGTGATTAGTGATACTTGATCAGAGATGTATGGTTTACAGGTGGCAATGAGACTGATGGTTTTTGTTATGACTATGGTGCTGGTAAGTGGTATTCTTTCCGTTTGGAAAGGGTACATCGGGCTAATAACTTGGGTTAATGTTAAAACCTAGCTTTCTACTAGTAAATAATAATCTGACCAACTAAAAGCAACTGCTTGACTTACCCCCACATAAAGCTAGTCCACTACAGCCAAACAGGATACTTGCTGAGTATGTTGATGTGTACTCACCCTTGCTCTACACACCAAACCCCCCATCCCCAGGTTGTCAGCATTGCAACCACTGCTCAGGAGATGGTGAAGCTGTGGAAGGAGACTTCCAGGAGTTCCAAGACTACGACGTGTTCTAGGCGTGGGTTAGCGGCAACCCCCAGTCGGCTGCCTGTGAAGGCCGCGTTTATCTATGTTTCGTTTTCGCACTTTGATTATTTGTAAAGACTATATGGATGTCTCAGACATATGATGTAATCGACTTTTATCTCCCTTTTAATACTATTTGAGCACTGTGTGATGATGTCCATGTTATGTAACTGCTGTGTACGTGAATTGCTGATCCTGGCACGTACATGGTTCGCATTCGGTTTGCCTTCTAAAACCGGGTGTGACACAAATCCTATGATGATTTTATTGGTCTTCAATTTGACATCAATTTGCACTTCTTAGATCTTATGGATATGTTAGTTCAATATGAGTTGCTTTTCGATGTGTTGGCATAAATCACCAAAAAGGGGGAGATTGAAAGGAAAATGTGTCCTTGGGCCATTTCTATATTGTTTTGGTGATTATATGCCCAACACATTATGTTTGAACTAACATGGTGTATAAGCAAAGGTATATGAAGCAAATGGAACTCCGAAGAGGACATAGTGCAAATCTAGAAGGACCAAGTACAAAGGTAAGTTCTGGACACTTAGTCAATTGTTTTGCGTGCTAATCATGTTTGTCTAAGTGCTAGGGACTCAGTTAAGTCATGTCCAAAAGGAGCAAAAGAAAACAAAGGAAGAAAAAGAGAAAACACGCGGGAATGGAGAGCACCGGACTGTCCGGTGCACGGTCCGGCCAACTCGCTGCTCTTGGGTTCTTCAGCCTAGCATTGGCTCACCAGACGGTCCGCACGAGGCGCTGGACAGTCCTGTGAGCCATCAGCCAATGACTAGTGGCCACGTCGGCCCTAGGCCAACGATAATGTGGCGCACCGGACAGTTCGGTGCCCCCTAGAACAGGAAAGCAGCCAATCAGGGGATTCTCTGCCCGCGCCCAGCCGCGCAGTATTCATTGTCCGGTGTGCACCGGACAGTCCGGTGCACCCACGTACAGAAGGCAACCAGGGCCTTCCAAATGGAGCTCCAACGACTCCTAGGTCCCTTGGGGCTATAAAAGGGACCCCTAGGCGCATAGAACTCAAAACCAAGCACCCATTGAACATCTTACAATACCGAGACTTCGCAAACATGCAATTGTTTCATTGTGATAGAGATTTAAGCACTTCTTTGAGCTGTTACTCCACTGTGTTGTTTCATGTGCTCTTTCTTGTCGTGTGTGTGTTGTTGCTGCAACTCTTGCTCTTGTGTCTGTTTCTATTCCCCCTTACTCTTGTGTTCATTTGAGATCATTTGTGTAAGGCGTGATATACTCCAAATTGTGGAGATTCCGCACAACGGGATATTATTGAGATTAAGAGAAACGTGGTATTTAAGTTGATCTTTGGATCACTTGAAAGGGGTTCAGGCAACCCTTGTCTGTTGGGACGCCACAACATGGAGTAGGCAAGTATTCTACTTGACCGAACCACGGGATAAAAATCGTTGTGTCACTTGTCTTTATCCTACTGCGATTTTCTCTCTATTCACTTCACTTATATTATTGCTCTAAGTTTAATACTCACTCAGTGAAGAGCAATTAAGTGAAGAAGTTTACTCCGCTCATACTCCTCATTCGAACATGGCTCTTACTTTCACTAATCCAATATTAGTCCAAGTTTGTGTTGTTGAGCTGTTTTTTACAAGATCATCTATTCACCCCCCCTCTAGGTGCTCTCAGAGAGGGAGAGGCCGACGACCATTAATGGCGGCCGTTACAGAAGGCGAGAGGGTGGGGGAGATGAGGGGCCAGTGGCGGCAGATTCGGGCGCGGAGGGAGGTGAGGGAGCACGGTCGGGGTCGGGTGCGGTTGGCGCAGGCGCAGTGCGAGGAAGAGGAAGGGGCTAGGCTGGGCCATGCCTGTAAATGGGAGAGAGGAGGGAGAGATGAAGGGAGGCAACGGTTGGGCCTTAGTGAGCTGAATTCAGCCAGCACCGATTAGGGTTTCTTTTTTTATTTTCCTTTTTCTTTCTTTTTCCATTAAAAATATAAGTAAATATATTTTTAAATATTTCAAAAATCAAAATAACTATACCAAAATTATTAAAATATTTATTTTGGCCCAAAGTTCCTATTTTAATTAAATGGGTTTCCCATAAAAGGGTTTTTATAAAATCATCAATCAATTATGAGCAAACAAAAATCATTATCTAAAGATAAATGAGATCAACCACTAGTTTTAATTTTTACCTTACTCTCTACTAAATTTTAAATGACTATTAATGTATTATTTTAATTGATGGATTTGAGGTGTTACATTTGAATACTTGGTAAAAATGGGTTGCATATCATGGGATACATCATACCAGATCAAGATTATTGCCAAGTGGGTTAGTGAACATTATGGACCCAAATTACCCACTCATGACTAAAGTAACTAGATTTGTTGTTAATTCCTTCTTTAGATAGGCGTATCTACTTTTAAGCATCTAGTTTACCTTTCGTACCTAGTTTTGCTTTCAATTGTTTTTCAATTGATATGTCACATGCATGAAATCATAGATTTTTGATTGGTATTTTATTTTAATTGAATAGCTTGCATACTAGGTAAATCATATGGTAGGATTGCTCATTTTAAATTTATACTCTTGGAGCAAACCTACATGGTTTCAAATGTTAAGTAAAGCATGGCACATAGCTTAACTAAAACTCTTAGATAAATGATACCCATTCTTATATTTCAATCATTTCAAATTTATATCATATCAGTTTATCTTTCAATTGGTATCATTTTTGAATTATATGTGCCAAAGTTTAAATTATAGATAATTTTCCCCTAAGTATCATCCTATTTAATTCTCTCACGACATATCCTTTCAAGTGATATCTTGACCTTAAAATCCAAGGGCATGTCTTCCACAAGTATTCAAAACATGTATGCACACTTTTAGGGGGAAGCTACTCTATAGTTTGACTTCTTTGAGACTAACACTCTTTCAAGCCTATTATGTGTTTGTAGTGTCACACCTGGATTGAAGGATAAATCTAGATGTATCTCATATGTGTGCTAGGGTCAAGACTCACACATATGATGACTCAATGTATATAGAAACCAATGTCGCAATCTTTATTACATAATGAAATTTCTTACAAAATAAATGAATAAAATAAATCGAACTAAGATAACTTCTCCATAAGCGCGGTTGACTAGGAGACGTCAACCTAGATCTCATTTAACTCATCATAATAATCATCCTCTAGCGGTACCTACTCTTGACCTAGGCATTGTTTATAGCAAGTGTGAGCTCCCTTACGGTCATCGCTCAATAAGTGTAGGAAGAAGTGTAGTGTAAGGCTTACCAAGGATATGGCTAAAGCATGAACTTTTAACTTTGTTGGTCAAAATTTTGTTAGCAATTACTAAGTATAAGTAAATAATCCCAATTAAATAAATCATCATAAATGAAATACCCACAATGCAATGCATGTCTGGTTTAATATAATTCCATAACTTACTCATGTGAGGGTCTGAGCCGCTCATAACCGTGAATATGTCTGATATATCAGTTTTACTTTTACACTCTATAGAGGTGGCACATCTTTACCTACATGTTGTGTATCCCTTCTAGCCTGGGTTTGAAAACCCACTACAGTTTTAGGCAGAGGTGGTATATGTATTTTCAACGGTCTAAAACACCATCACAACAATTCCAGCCAACACTATACTTGCGCAACTCCTCCCCGCTTGCCCCTTTTGAGTAAGATTCTTAGACACTAGCTTCCCTAATTAGTTAGACAAGACTAGAGCCATAATAGTATTGCGGTAGCACTCCATGTTCTAGATAAACAAAATGATATTATCATGCATAATAAATAAAGCCAACAATAATAATAACACATGATCATAATTTATATGGATCATTTATCCTAAAATCAAGTAGAGCAATGACAATTCTAACCAATAACATGTAACCAGGTAAGACAAGGTATAGGGTAAACAAAACTAGGTAACCTATTAGGTTCCCATCAATTTAACCTAACTATGCAAGCATGGTGAGAACAAAATCATAAATATTATTTGGTCATAAAAAGACGTGATTAAGGACGCAACTTGCCTTATTTGGTAAAATCCAGCTGCTCAGATGCTTCCCAAGGATGCGCTTCAAATTCCTCATAACCTCGCTTTTCTATTCGTAGCAAAACATACACATATGCAAACAATAAATAAAAATAATATTACATGAATCATAACTAACATCTTTGTAAAATAAATCTACGCGTTGAGACGAGACCATAGGTTCGAGAACCACTAAATTCGGAGCTAAACCATAGAAGTTATAATTTTTGCAAGTTTTTAGATTTTTTTGTAATTAAAATTCAATTTCAGTTTTAATTTATATAAATTAATAAATTCTCTAGACTGTGGTTACTATTTTGAAGAAACTTAGGGTACTTTGCTTTAATTTTAGGACCAAAATTTAATTATTCTCTAACTAGATCGAGCGGCGGGTTAATTAAATAAAATGTCAGGGACTCTTTAGAAAAGTGTCTACGGCCGAAAGGGTATCTTCTGGTCTGAATCATCGGATCACACACTAGTGGTCACGATTAGATTGGCACCCAATCGAACTGGTACCCATCCAGATCCGTTAGATCTAGAATCAGTGCTTAGGTTTTCAAATCCTAGATCTATCCTCAAATGTCTGTGACCCGATCGACGGTCTAGATTCATTCAACCGAACCGGTACCCTCTTTTAATCTAAGCCATTCGTCACAATATCATTGGTACCACCCACTCCCCCATCTCCGACCAAGAATCTTGGTGGCACACTTGCCTCCACGGTGGCACCATGGTCAGCATCCACACAACCATCCCTCTGAAGCCCCATTCTTCGTATTATGCGATATTGTTGGTGCATTGAAACTCTAGCTTGGCTGCATATGAAGTTTTTAGTTTCTAAATTGAAATAATAATAGTGGCAACACCTGCTCCAAAAGAGCCACAAGATCCATTACAGAAGACAGTCCAAACAGCTTCGTCAGAAATGCCTACATCCTCTTGTGGGCTTGGTGTCTAAACAATAATGAAATCTGTCAATGCTTGAGATTGGATAGACAAGCGATGTACAAATTCAATGACAAACTCTTTGAACTCGGTAGACATTTTTCCAATCCAGCCTGTAGCTTCTCTATTTCTTATGAGATCTTTTAATGGTTGAGACAAAGGTACAATATGATATTATATTACTAGAAATAGTGCTGAAACTTTCTGGAAGCCATTAGAACTACATACAACACCTTTTCCATCTCTAAGTAGTTTCTTTTAGATGTCCAAGAACCTCTAAGATGAAGTATATTGGTATTTGTTTTTTACACCCCTCTTCTAGCGTCTTTTGGACCAAGGCTGCACTTACAGTAGAATGGGAATCAGAAACATACAACAATAGATGATAGCCTAGCGAAGGTGGGGAGAGAGTTGTCAACTAGATCAGATAATGTTTAAGTTCTTCAAAAGCTTCTTGTTGGATTGGTCCCCATTGGAATACTTTGGCTGACTTCAATACTTCTAAGAATGATAAGCTTTGTTTTGTAGACATTTTTCCAAATCTTTTGCTTTCTTGGCATGATGCTGAGATCGAAATTGAGGGTATGCTCTATAATGCTTCTATCGACGCTATATAGGTCGTTGGCTGACCCTGTGAAGGCATCCTTGATAGGAATCTGGAATCTTTTAAGGTTTCCTTCTTGCTCAGAGGTTAGTTGTGATCCAAAGAATACCCTTTGATCAAATATATCTTCACATAGAACGATTGGCTTAGATCATGATCTGCTTAATTTGTCTTCTCCTTGATTTGTTTGTTCTAAGTCTGAGCTTTGACTTCTTCAATGTTGTGAATGGCCTTCAAATTTACCAAGCTTCCATGGATTGATATTGGACCTTGGTTAGATGGTATCTTCATACATAGATATGTTGGGAGTAATATTGCCTCAAAGGCGTTCAAAGTCCTTCTGCTAATGATTGCATTTTAAGGATACTCTATGTCAACTATGTGAAATATGATATATTTGGTTCTGGTGTTGTGGACATAATCGAAGGTTAATTGCATTGTTTTCTTTCGTAGTGCTGGTATCGGCTTTCCTTCGAAGCTACATAGTGGATGCATGGCCTCTTACAACCTGTCCTCTAGCTCTTGCATCTTCCTGAAAGCCTTTGCAAAGATAATATCCGTTGCATTGCCTATATCATCTACTAGAACACTGTTGGGGGCCTTCGTCCTCTGAAGGTCCTCAAAAATGTAATTTAACAATGTTTTCCAAGTATGGTTTATGGACAGGTATCTTCGTATTCATGGTAAAAGCAGACACGATGAGGAGCTTGATCGTGACGAAGGTTGCCGTCGCTCCGAAGCTGTGCGAAAGGGAGCTTCGGCTAAATCGCAGAAAAGGGAACCAACTTAAAAGGGAAAAGGTTGTTTAGTCCTCATAGATTTTTCTATATGCCAATAGTAAATGTAAAGGGCATAATTGTAATTTCTCATAGTCTGTGTCCTGTGCCTATAAATAGATGAACAATACCCCCGTAATGTTCATGCTGACTGATACTTGCTTTTGCCTCACAATTGTACTTTTTTCCTTCTGTTAAGCCGAAGGTACTTTTGTAATTCAATATTGTTTCTACCTTTCCATGGTAATATAATAAGAATGAATTAACAACGTTATATGATTGTTTATGTCATCTCTTATATTTCATATGCTTCTTCTTTTATTAATACATGCTGCAATGATGAAGGTATGTCCTTCATGACCTTCGTCTGAAGATCATTATAGCCTAAGGGGAATAATGTTTCGAAGGACGAAGGAAATTAACATTTAATATCTTGTGTTGCCTTGTTCTTAATTCATAGTATTTGAGAACAAGTCCCCAACATTGGCGCCCACCTCCAGTGAACCCTTTTCGACCACCTTCGGCAAGCACTGACCTTCATCATGCCACCAAAGAAAGCTTCAGCGCCAGGGGCTGCCGCACTGCAGCCACTGGACAAGGAGACCCTTTCTCTCCGAGAGGCTCGAAGCCAGAAGAGGAAGGCCACTAGTCCAACACTCCAAGAGGAGGAGTTCAACCAAGAAACTAGAAACATGGAGATAATCCATCAGCAAGTGCAAAGGAAGGAGAAGATGGCCCGACTGGCTGATCTTCAAAGGCAGATTGATGAAGCATCTGAAGAAGTACGCCATCTTGTTCAAGACGAACAAGATCAAAGGCCCCAACACAGGTAGCTTCATCAAGAAGGCTTGTTCAACGATGATGGATGGTATGATGATTTTAATCATGATACATTTACTTTCGATGATGCTTCTCCCTTGGCAGCAGAACTGCAGGGTATCCCATGGCCCCCATCATACAAGCCATCTCAGCTTCCCATGTATGATGGGCATTCAGATCCGAAGCAGTTTTTGATGAGTTATGAAGCAACTATATCTTCATATGGAGGCAATGCAGCTGTCATGGCCAAGTCCTTCGTCATGGCAGTTCGGAATGTGGCCCAAACATGGTATTCTTCTCTTCGGCCAGGGACCATTACTTCGTGGCAGAAGCTCAAGGATATGCTGGTGACAAGTTTCCAAGGCTTCCAGACGAAGCCGGTCATAGCTCAGGCCTTGTTCCAATGCACGCAAGATCATGAGGAGTACCTCCAGGCATATGTCCGAAGGTTCTTGCGTCTTAGAGCACAAGCGCCTACAGTGCCCAATGAAATTGTCATTGAGGCCATGATTAAGGGGCTTCGTCCAGGGTCTACCTCCCAGTATTTCGCTAGAAAGCTCCCACAGACTCTGGAGAAGCTATTTCAGAAGATGGATGAGCACATCCGGGCTGACAATGACTTCCGCCAAAGAAGGGAGGAAGCATACAGGTTTTCTGAAATGACCAGGGGCTTCGGAGGAAGAATCCACCCGAGGCACGTCAGGTCAATTCACAACTCCACCCAGAGTGACGACAGAGGAAATCAACAGCAGAGGCCGCAGTATTCTTCGCAAGCTTCGGGGCAGCAACAAAGCTCTTTCCGGCAGCCAGCTCCAAAAGGCAGAGGCGCCAGGGGCTTCGGAGGAAGATATGGGGACCAGCCCAGGAAGATCTACTGCCTATTTTGTGGTGAAGACAAGGGCCACAATACAAGAACGTGTCAAATCACCATCCAAAAGAAAAAAGAAATTGCAGAAGCCGAAGCCCGGCAAAGTCAACCGAAGCAGGTCATGCACACTGCTTCGTGTCATTCACCCTACATACCAGAATATGTGGGTAATCATCCCACAACTTCTGTTGCTTCGGCTAGTCAGCCACACGTTTCTTGGCCACAACTTCCACCTCCACCGCAACTACAACCTGCCTACTCACGAGGTCAGCAGCCAGAATGGAGCAAACAGACTCATCAGCAGCGAGATTTTAGGGAGGGGTCCGAAGCTCACACAGTTAATAGTACTGTGCCAGAATCAAAACACATATATTGAGAGATATCCTACCTTTGGCACAGTTTTACATTCACTGTCATTTTCTTTTTAATAAGGAACAATCAATGTAAACCTAGTTTTCTTGTTATTTTTTAATTTCCTGTATTAGCTTTGTTTATGTCAAAATGAAATATACCTTCGTCACAGACTTACGAGAATGTCGAAGCTACAAATAGATATTCCTTCAGGAATGCAGAACTAAAAATCACAGTAAAAGTTTCACCGAAGCTACAAAAAGTCGTTCTTAAAGAGCGCAGTGTAAGTTTGTCGAAGCTTCAAAAAGCCATTCCTAAGGGAGTGCAGCGTAAGTTTTCTGCTCAAAAGTTGTTCCTTAGGGAATGCAGAGCCAGATACCGCCGAAATATAAGGCGAAGCACGAAAAGTCAATGCGAATACCGCCGAAATAGAAAGCGAAGAAGTTCAAAAGACGTTCCTTAGGGAATGCAGAACTTACACCGAAAAATAAACGGTGCAGCCGAAAAATAAACGGCAAAGAGATTTCAGTCATTCCTTAGGGAATGAAGGTTGTGGATGAAGCTTCGGATGTGTGTGTTTGGGCATTCATTTGCACGATACATTAGCATCATTCTTCGCATCATATCATCGCATCATATCGCATAGCATCACACCATACATCATATCACATCAATGACATCAATTGAAAACGAGGCCGATCTTCGGGCAATGCCTTACAAAAAATGAAAAGATGCCAAGGCACAAAGTAAGCTGAGAATCATAGTTTCATCAGTTCTGATGCGAAGAAGGGGATTTATTGTTTACGAAGCATTGATGTTTTACTAAGTATGGATGATTTTTACGAAGCATAAAAGCTCTTCTTTATGAAGCATGAAAAGAAGGGAAGGTGTTTTTTCGCCGCAGGCTCAAAACGGTATATACAAAAAGTTTCATGCATCGCAAAGAACTGAATTACAAACCACTCATATATTACATTCAAATCTATAAGCACTGAATATTACAAATATAGTTCAGCAAATGTTACATTAATATTCTAGAAAATGTTTTTACAATAGCTACTCCTCTTCCTTCAGAACTTTTTCTGCAGCTT
Source organism: Zea mays (assembly GCF_902167145.1). Classification (NCBI taxonomy): domain Eukaryota; kingdom Viridiplantae; phylum Streptophyta; class Magnoliopsida; order Poales; family Poaceae; genus Zea; species Zea mays. The sequence goes on along the minus strand of NC_050096.1, from coordinate 124,125,095 downwards.
CGGTTAGCAGCTTGGTAACAACTTCATCTACAATAGCTTCGTCCATATTAATAATTTCTATTGTTTTCTTTGTCCCTGGGTCGGCTAGTGGGTCGAATGGCTCTGGGGGAGGAGATAGTTCAGCTGCGGTAGAAGATATAAATTAGTTCGAAGTCACAAAAATAAACAACAAAGCTAATAGCCATTAAGTGATACATATTCGTCTTTCGAGTTCCGCAGCTCTTTCAGCTTCTTTTGTTGCTTCTCGAGCGTCATAAATATGTTTTTCGCTTTTCTTCATTATTTCATGGGCCATCCCTCGGCCACCATTTTCCTAGATATCAGTGAAAAATTTTCCGCCTATTGAGCTTGCTTCGGCCGAGGGGTCCTTCGTATCGTCGATGCAGATGGCAGCTTCGGCCTGGGCCAAGTTTTTAACATGTTCACAACCCGCCTTCTCCAAAATGGCTGCAACCCCCCTCACACCAGAGAATGCACAGACATCCCCGCGGTCACTTAAAATCTCCTCAAAAGCTTCGGCTTCATTACTGATCCACTCGATGACGCCCTCAGGGTCGCCCTGTATGAAGTTGTCTTCATTTGAGTAGGCACCCACGTTGGCGAAGCTAGTCTTTATCTTTTTTACACATTCTACAGATTTTTCAAAACATCTTTCTTTTAATGCGCGAAGCTCTGCAACTTTTTTTTCAAAATAATTTTTCCAGTATTCACTGGCATCTCGGTCAGCTTCGGCAACAGCACATTTTAATTTGGCCTCAGCCTGTTGTTTTCGAAGGTCTTCAATCTCATTCTTTTGAATTTCAGATTTAGCCTTGAAGTTAGCTTCATCCCCCTTTACTTTGTCCACCAATGTAAGTAGAATTTTGTCTTTTTCCGTGGCATCGTTTCTCAGCTTGATAACCTCTATTCGAAGGTTGTTGAGAGCAATAGTGTGGCAGAACCGCCCGAATTATTCCAGCTTAAGTGCCTAAGTCACACCCCAGGGGCCATAACACACTTAAATCGGAATAACCCGTCAGTCCCTCAGATCTAGTCTGATAGAGCCACTTAACCAGGATCAAATTCCACAATCTCACTCGAAGGTGAGTCACAGAAGAAATACAATAAAACAGGAAACCTCAAATTTAGTACGGAGTTATTACATAAATCGGAGTTTTTGCGTAGCAAATAAAGTGCAGCGGATAATTGATGTCGTCGGTATCGAGGAATCGGGCAATGCCTAGCCCACTACTCCTCGTGTTCCTCTCCTACCGGAGCAACATCCCACTCGACCGTCCAACCCGGTGGCAGGGTGGTAGGCCAAGTCACACCATCAACCATTTCCTGAATGGTACCTACAAAAATTGTGCCACAAGCAAGGCTGAGTATACTAATACTCAGCTAGACTTAACCGGTGTGAGGAGTCTACTCCTCTACCTCTAGACTATGCAGCTGTTTGGCTGAGGGGTTTGGTTTGCCAAAAGCACTAGCTGTTTCTAAAATCAATTTTTAGCTTTTCAAATTCTATCATCATTAACTTTGCTAGATTTGCTCCTTCTAAGCATACATGGTAACAATCAATTAGTTCAATCAACAAATTATCTCAGATAATCACATTTCACTTCTTACTCGATGCAGTACAAGGAATCAAGCAGTCTCATTAGCTGCGAGAAGCAGACGATTCGAATCGAGTTTTAACCTTGCAAGGTAAACCTAAACACACGGCATGTCAGGGTACTCCGACCCCACACATGACAACCGTCCCCATCGATTCCCCGTTCGCGTCCAGGCCTCACCGCCTTGGCATACAATGCTCCACTGACCCCGGCTGCCGCCGTGCAGTGACCGCACTTGTACCCACCATAGCTAGCATGGGAGACCCAGTCTCAGGTCGCATGAGGGATAAAGTCCGCGCCCGGCTTCACTCAGGTACTAGGTTTACCTGTTACCATTTTTCCCGGCATGTGCTTAGTACGTTCAAAAGCTTGACTCAGGTATCCACACATTTATCCTTAATTCATTTTTCCCGTCTCATGGACAAGGCATCCTCCCTGGATCCAAGCCCATAGACCAACATAGATCCCATTATCAAGATGAATACAATCAATTCCTGACCTCGCGCGAGTGCTAGAAAAATCACTCGACTTCTACCGAGATCCTGATTAGCAAGCAGCTACTCGACCTAGCATACTAGTATTCATCTAAAAAAGGAATCCTAAGTTCATGCAACTAGAGGTTTCAAGCAACTCCTACACTTAAGTGCACATACAATCCTACAAGCATTAAGTGTAGTAAAGTAGTATATAATAATACGGTTATGCCTAAAAACCGGGGCTTGCCTTCAATTGCTGGGGCTGCGGGGAGATCCTCAATAGCAGCCTCTGAAGCCTGCTCCTGGTCCTCCTCTTGGACAGGTCCTTGCTCGGGGATGAGCACGTACTCTCCGTCGGCAAGATTACAATCTAATAAATGCGATGCGTAAGATATATGCATGATATGGTATGTGCTTTTAGAAATTACACTTTAAAGGTGTACAATCTTTCTTGAGTTAAACAAGGTTAACTTTACTTATGTAAGACCCTTTAGTGGTATACTTGGTAAATTGGTTTAAACTTAGCTAAGGTACGTAGTAGATTAAATTTTGGGGTTCCACTGAATTCCTTTTAAGTCCTAGGGAGAATTGATAAGTTCTCAAGTTAGACTTATTGGGGTGAGGTTTATTTCTTCTTCCCTTTTCTTTTATTCTCTTAAAGGTTTTGGAGTAGGTTTGAACTACAAGTTGCTTTTATAAAATTCTAAAAATTCTGCAAAAATTACAGTGGCTGGGTACTGGTGTATGTTTCTCTGTATCAAAATTTGGGGATCAGAAAGTGAGTAGTTTTCTCTGGAAAAAATTACCAAATTTTAGGGCAGAAGGGGTGCCTTGAACTACAACTATTATTTAACAGTGGGTAATTCTCTAAAACTCATTTTTGCTGGCTTTTAGGTGTTATAACATGACTTGATACAAATTTCTAGTCATTAATACCTTTTAATTATTTTTCTATGGTTTTCTAAAGTTTCTAGCCAAATGGGTGCTTTCTACTACCACTATATTTGAAAAACATCAAACAACAGAGTTCTTATTTTTCTTGGTTATTATTTTGTGCAAGAGCAATAATTCTGAAGTTTGGCATCTTTTTGCTTAAGGGAAAGGGTGGTATGCATTATTTGAATTAATTGGCCTTTCCCATAAAACACTAGCAATAGGTGTGAGTTTGCTTCTTTTTCATGGGTTTGCATTTTTCTCTGGTGGTTTATCTCATCATGGACTTAGATAAATTTTGGTTGCCCATTATCACATTAATAGAGGTTGTTCATGATTTATTGGGAAAATGCCTTATTATCACTTTGTATTTATTTTCCTTACTTAAATAGTTGGGCTGAGGTGCTCTTTATTTTTGTAGTGGGGCTCTGGTGATTGTAAGTCCACTGGATTTTTATTATTTACTTTGGTTATAGTTTTGCTACTCTAATAATTGATTTTCAGTCCAAATAAGGCTAAATAAAACATTTTAATTTAAAACTGGTCCAAATTAATGGTCTCTGTATTTTTCCTAGGTTCTCTGTTACATAAGTGATTTAGGAAAAATAATATTAATCATTGTTCATTAATTTCCAATGCCTTTCTGATTTTCTCTAAGTTTTGGGCAAAATAGCTTTAAATGAATAACTACTTTATAATTTCTAATGCTGGGGTTCCTACTATTTTTAAACAGTGTCTAAATGAGGTTTGAACATCTATAAATTTTCTTAAGTTCAGCACAGAAGAAAAACTAATTTTCCTTAATTAAACAAGGTTTGGTGGGTTTCTGTTTTTAATTTTAAACTTTAAAATTTAGAACAGAAAGCATAGAGTTTATCATTTTTAAATGATAGTTCATAATATTCAGGAGCTAGCAAAATTGGTTTGACAACTTTTTATGAAGAATTCATCAAGTTATGGGTTTTCTAAGTTCTCTGGTCATTTTAAAAAGAATAACAGAGTTGGTTTAATGGAAATCCACTTTGCACTGGGGTCCCTGGCGGGTTTTTAAGTTTTCTTCGCGGATCAGTCCTTAGGCTACTATTCACATGAGTCACTGACGTTGCAGAAAACCCCTCGGGTTCTACAAATCCTAACCCGAGGTCCTTCTTCTATTTTAAACAGTAACCGCGGCGGAAGAAAGGGTGGAGGGGCTTACCGGCGGCGAAGTTGCTCCGGTGAAGTGGTCGAGGACGTAGGGGAGGTCTCGGGGATCACAACGGTGTGCGGGTCGCCGTCGGAGATGGTCGGAGTCGGTCGGTCCACGCGCGCAGGCGGGGATGCTCGTCGGTGACGAGGAGTCCGGCCTGGTCACGGCGAGATAGAGCAATTGGATGGGTCAGAGAGCTTCATGGGGTGCCAGAGAAGATATGGGTGCAAGGAATTGGTCGGAGACTCACTGGATAGCTTGGTCCACGCGCGGCGGCAGAAGACCGAAGTCCGGTGAGGTCGATCTCGGGCCTCCGGTGAAGTCCGGCCGGGTCCGAGGGCTTGGCAAGCTTCACGGCCTGCTGGCGGAGCTAGCCGAAGCACGGGCTTGACTTGGGGGTGGCTGGAGTGGGCTGGCCACGGTGGCCGAAGCTCTGGCGGCAATGGCGGGCGGAATTGAGCTCGCCGGAGCTAAGGGAAAGTGGCTGGCCGGTGAGGGTGAGTGCGGGGCGAAGTGGGGCGCACCCGGGGAGGCTTTATAGGCACGGCGCGGTGCACGGGCGGTCGTGGACCGGCGAGCGTGCGCGGGCGTGCACTGGGAGGCGCGGTGCGCGAACGGGCGTGAACCGGGGGTGTCAGCCACGGTCGAACACGTGTTCCCGTTGCCTCTGCCCATGTTCAAGCGCCGATTGGGTGCAAATCTTCGTGAATTTAGGCAAGATCGCTGTGAATGATTTGTTCACCTAACCAAGCTTTGTCTTTTGTGTATGGACGTCGCGCGGTTTTAGGCTAGGGACAGGGAGTTGTAGCGTCACCAAGGTGCCAGTGTCAGAATGCCTGGTCCCGAGGTCAAACTGCGCCAAAACCATGTCAAATGAATTTGGTTTGAGTTCAAACTTTTCCAGGATGTGTTAAAGGGAATTTGGCACAACTTTGATATTTGGATCTCCTGGCTTTGAGTTTCGAAAAACAGAGAACGCAGATGATCTTTGGGAAGAGGTCTGAAATTCAGAAATTCAGAAATCTGAATTTCTCCAAGGGTTCATAGTTTAAGGGCTGATTTGGGGATTTATTTGAGTTATTTTGGCTAAGCTTTCTCAACATTTCTTGTTGCTTAATAAACATACTTTAATTTTTATAATTGGCTCAAGTCAAAATTTTAAACTTTTCATACCCTTTTTCTTATTTTCTTTAATTTTTGCTCATGGGGCTCACTTAGGGTTTTTATTAGGGGTGCACATTCTTATCTTTTTAAAAGACTCAATTGTTTTGATCATGATACTTTTAAGTATATACTTGGTGAATTCTTTCTTACTTATATTAATTTGATGCTCATGCTTACTTTGATTCTCATGAAATAATGGTTCTTGGGTTGATATTTGAGAGAAACCCTAGGTGACACTGGGGTGTCACAGCCTTCCCCCCTTAAAGGAATCTCGTCCCGAGATTCGGGCCAGAGTCCTCCCAGGGTGAAGCGAAGGGTGAGACTTAAAGGAAATGGGTGAGTGTTGCTATTATTAGGGTTAAAACTGCTCTTCGAATGTCATTCTCTTTGCAACTTCAGAAGGAAGTCCTTTTAGGTTTTACTTCACAGTTACTTCATTCTGAATTAAGATCATATTTTTGGAAGTTAGATTCAAAGGGCAGGAGGAGGGGTTGGGGTGATTACGTACCAGCTTCCTTAGGTAGGCAATCGGGGAAGTTGGATCTCAAGAATTCCTCGGTTTCCCAAGTGGCTTCCTCCTCTGAGTGATTACTCCACTGGACCTTGTACATCTTGATCGATTTAGCCCGAGTTGATCTTTCTTTGCAATCCAGAATCTTGGAGGGGTACTCTTGGTACGATAGATCTGGCTCTATCTCTAATTCTGGCTCTGCTATGATCTCGGTCGGCAATCGAACACACTTCTTCAGCTGAGATACATGGAATACACTGTGAATGGCAGACATCTTTGAAGGTAACTTCAGCTTGTATGCCACGGGTCCACATGCTTCTATGATCTCATAAGGTCCAATGTAACGAGGGGCTAGCTTGCCTTTGATCCCAAACCTCTGCACTCCCTTGGTGGGTGATACCTTGAGGTATACAAAACTTCCCACCTCGAACTGGAGAGGTTTCGTTCTTTTATCATGATAGCTCTTCTGCCTGGCCTGAGCAGCTTCTAGATTCTTCCTGATTAGCCTGACCTTCCTTTCGGCTTCAGTCACTAAGTTAGGTCCAAAAACTTCTCTCTCACCAGGTTGAGACCAATTGAGTGGTGTCCTGCACCTTCTTCCATAGAGAGCTTCAAAAGGTGCCATCTTTAGGCTGGATTGATAACTATTGTTATAAGCAAACTCTGCCAAGGAGAGGTGCTTATCCCAGTTCTTGCCACAATCGATCGCACAAGCTCTCAGCATATCCTCCAGAATTTGGTTTACCCTTTCCGTCTGACCATCAGTCTGTGGGTGGTAAGCTGAACTCCTAATTAGCTTGGTTCCCAAAGACTCTTGCAATTGTTCCCAAAATCTGGCAACAAATTGGGCTCCTCGGTCAGAAACAATGGTCCGAGGTAATCCGTGCAAACACACGATCTGGTCAATATACAATTCTGCATATTTCTGAGCCTTATCAGTGGTGTGCACAGGAAGAAAATGTGCCACTTTCGTCAATCGGTCCATAATAACCCAAATCGAATCATGATGACGAGAGGTGTTGGGCAGACCCACAATGAAATCCATGTTGATGTCGTCCCACTTCCACGAAGGTACGGACAGTGGTTGCAAGGCTCCAGCTGACTTCAAGTGGCTTGCCTTTATCCTTTGACAGGTTTCACATTCCGATACATACTGGGCTATCTCCCTCTTCATTCTGGTCCACCAGTACAAAGGCTTCAGATCATGGTACATCTTGGTGCTTCCCGGATGCATGGAGAATTTGGAGAGATGAGCCTCATCCAAAATTTTCCTCTTGAGGTCCTAATCTTTAGGAATCACCAATCTGCTTTTGAACCATAGCACACCCTTCTCATCCTGGCGGAAACACTTATACTTCTCAACCTTCTCATGGAGATTCTTCTTGATAATCTGCACTCCCTTGTCACTGAGCTGGGCCATGATAATCTGGTCTTGCAAAGCTGGCTCAACAGAAATGTGAGACAAAGAACCAGAAGGAATCACTTCAATTTGCATCTTGCTCAACTCATCACACAAGGTGTTAATGCGAGAATCCATCAGAATACAATTGCATTGCAACTTCCGACTCAAAGCATCTGCTACCACATTAGCTTTTCCTGGGTGATAATGTACCTCCAGGTCATAATCCTTGATCAGCTCTAGCCATCTTCTCTGCCTCATGTTGAGATCAGCCTGAGTAAAAATGTACTTAAGGCTCTTATGGTCAGTGAAGATGTTGCAGTGGGTTCCCATTAGATAGTGCCTCCACATCTTCAATGCATGAACCACTGCTGCTAACTCAAGGTCATGAGTGGGATAGTTTCGCTCATGAGGCCTGAGTGCTCTCGAGGCATAAGCAATGACTCTGTTGTCTTGCATCAAGACACAACCTAGCCCGGTGCCAGAGGCATCGCAGTATACATCAAAAGGCTTGCTGTTGTCGGGTTGCGCCAATACTGGTGCTGTGGTCAGATGCTGCCTTAATGCATGGAAGGCATCTTCGCACTTCTGACTCCACACAAACTTGACTTCTTTCTTCAGCAACTCAGTGATAGGCTTCGCAATTCGAGAGAAGTCCGGAATAAATCTTCGGTAATAACCTGCTAATCCTAGAAAACTCCGAATCTGGCGAACAGTTGTTGGTGGCTTCCAGTTCATCACCTCTTGCACTTTATCAGGATCAACAGCTATTCCAGCCTGAGAGATAGTGTGACCCAAGAATTTGATTTCCTTTAGCCAAAAATCACACTTGGATAACTTGGCATAAAGGTGGTGCTCTCGCAGACGTTGAAGCACTACATGCAAATGCCCGACATGTTCTTCTTCGTTCTTTGAGTACACCAAAATATCATCGATGAAAACCACCACGAACTTGTCCAATTGCGGCATAAAAACAGAATTCATCAGATACATGAAGTATGCTGGTGCATTTGTCAGCCCGAATGACATCACCAAGAATTCATATAGCCCATATCTGGTTGAGAATGTCGTCTTCGGAATATCACTTGCCCGTATTTTGATCTGATGGTAGCCAAAGCGAAGGTCTATCTTGGAAAACACCTTGGCCCCGACCTACTGGTCAAAAAGAACATCAATACGAGGCAAAGGATACTTGTTCTTGATAGTTACCGCATTAAGAGGGCGGTAATCTATACACAGCCTCAAGCTTTCATCCTTCTTCTTCACAAATAGTGCTGGACATCCCCAAGGCGAAGTGCTTGGGCGAATAAAACCCTTATCCAGCAACTCTTGCAATTGCTTCTTCAACTCTGCCAACTCAGCGGGTGGCATTCGATAGAGCCTCTTAGAAATTGGGGCCGTTCCCGGTTGCAACTCGATGGCGAATTCAATATCCCGGTCTGGTGGCATTCCTGGCAATTCATCAGGGAAGACATCTGCATGCTCACAGACCACTGGGATCTTCTTCAGGGGTAACTCCGTCATAGAGAAAGCACATGACTGAGAAGAACCCTGACTAGGCAGAATTAAAGTGAAATTCCCGCAGAATGGAGAATTAACTTCCACGGCACGACTGGCTACATCAAGCACAACTTGGTGCAAGGTCATCCAATTTGCTCCTAGAATAATGTCCACATTTTCCAATCCCAACACAAGAAGAGTGGTTTTGACAATGTGGCTCCCCAGTTGAATAGGCACACTTTGGTTTAATTGATTACTTGAAATTTTACCCCCAGGTGTGACTATCATGAATGACCCTTTTGAGTGAGAGAATGGCAGTTTGCATTTAGCACTGAACTTTTGGCTAATGAAACTATGAGATGCACCAGAATCAAACAGAATTAAAGCAGGTTGATTATAAACTGAAAAGGTACCGGTCTTGATAGGAGCTCCTTCTGGTACTTCCTCCAGGGTAGTGAAGTTGAGCTTCCCTTGCCTAACTTGCACCTTCTTCTTTCTTCCCTTGTCTTGATTTGGTGCTGGCATCTGCCTCTGCTGGTTCTTGGGACAATTCTTGGCATAGTGGCCCACATTGCCACAAGTGAAACACTTGTTCCCATTGCCCTGGCGGAACTGCTGCTGCTGCGGAGGCTGATTGTTCCTTGGGGCGGGAGCTGGATAGCGGTTGGGTGTCGGCTGCTGCTGCTGAGGTGGCCTGATCACCCATCTGCCTGCCTGCTGCTGAAAACCCCTGCTCTGATTGTGAGAAACAATCCGGAACCTCTGAGCCTGAGCAGATGGTGCTACCATTGGTGCCTTTCTCTTCTTCTCTGCCCGGTGAGCAACAATGCAATCCTCTTGGGAGATGGACATATTGACCAACTCATTGAAGCTATCAGCCCGGACAGTGTTGAGTCATTCCCGCAGCTTGGTATTGAGACCTCTGCGGAAGCGATCCCTCTTCTTTTCATCAGAATCAGCATGATACCCTGCATACTGGCATAAGTCGTTGAAGGCTTGCGCATACTGCAGTACCGTGCGGGTTCCTTGGTTAAGGGCCAGAAATTCATTCAACTTCCGATCAAGAATGCCAGCTGGGATGTGGTGTCCTTTGAAGGCAGTCTTGAATTCCTCCCAAGATACTTCATGATCAGCGGGGAGCATAGCACGGAAGTGGTCCCACCAAGTCCGAGCAGGGCCGCGAAGCTGCTGTGCGGTGAAGCGAGCCTTGGCTTCATTAGGGCAGTCTCCTGTGAGGAGGGGAAACTTGGACTCGACGACACGAAGCCACACGTCGGCGTCCAACGGATCCTCTGCCTTGGTGAACAAGGGCGGCTGCGTGCTCAGAAACTCCTGGTAAGTTGCCATAGCTGGAGGTCGCTGGTGCTGGCCTCCACCATGCTGCTGAGGGTGGGGCTGGCGCTGCAAGAGCTGTCGCAGAATCTCATTCTGCTGGGCCATCAGCTCCTGCACTGTGGGAGCTGGAGGAGGTGGCGAGGGAACCGGCTCGTTCTGCCCGCGACGCTGCCTAGCTGCCATCTGAAAACAGAGATTGTCGCCATTGTTATCCCAACTCACAGTTTCGAACGACAAGGTATCATCTCATATGGAAGGAAAAATGCCATAATCATAATATTAGGTTCGAAATGAAGATAACATGGTGACAAATATCCCACAAATTTCAAAAGTTCACAGGGTTACATCAATCAGGGGAAAGTACCCATAAGCCTAGTCCAAAATGTGAGATTACTAAGCTCGCATAGGTTTCTATCCACCTAAAAGTGTCAAAGTGACTGCTTAACCCTGAGCGGTGGAAGCGACACTGGATACGGGTGAAAGAGGCATCGCGGAGGTAGTCCCATTGGCACCAGGGGCTGGTCCTAGCTCCTCGGGAGCCTCTTCTCCCTCGCTTCCTGCTTCATTGGCCTCCATCTCCAGGTGGTGCATGTCCAAGTGGTCATTTGCTTCTTCGAGTTCCCTCTGCACATCGTGAAGCTGATTCTCCAAGACATCAATAGTGTTGTCTCGGATCTCCACCTGCTGCTCCAAGGTGGCAATGCGCTGGTTCAGCCTCTCCACCTGCAGATCCTTCTCCACCAACTCTGTGGATAGGTCGACCACAAAATCTTCCCGACTGTCGAGAGTGAGCTTGGCAGTCTGAGCGGTGTTAGCAAGAAGTGCCATAGCATCGCTCTGAAGGGCATGAAGGCGGTACAGCGCACTCATGCACTGAACGGTGACCCTCCCAACCAAGTCAGGATACATCGCCCACACATCCTTTACATGGCTCACGCGGTTACACCACATGGGATCATCCTTCTTCTCAGCAGGGAAGAGTCCCAAGGGGTGCATCACCATCTCCAGGGGATGGTAGCCACAGAAAGTCGTCAGAGTCTTCATGGCTGCTGCCTCAACGGTGTCGTCCGTCCTGAGTCCAATCGTCTCAGAGTCAAGAGAACGCCAACCCGGCTGAAGGGGATGAGCCTCCAAAGTCAGCCAGACCCGACAACGAGGTACCCGATGCTCCTCATACAACTGCACCGTGTACAAAGGGGGCGTAGGGTAACCGGCGGAGTTACGCACTTCCCACAAGATGGAAGGAAAGCCATCGCGAGAAAGGAAGTCAGAACTGAAACGAGAGTCTCCTCCACTGGCGGGGGTGGGTGAATTCATCTGCGGAAGGGAATCAAAGATAAAGATTATGGTGGAAGAAAAAAGAAAAAGAGAGCCCAGATGGTTTTAAAGAAAGGGGGTTAGCTCAAATTTTAATTTCTCTTGGTGTTTTATAATGCATGCATGCTGGAAGAAACATTGCCTCTCAAAAAGAAAATAGGGTGCTTTTTAGGGCATCCTTAAAATATAAGTATTGGACCACGGGGCCTAATTAGTTAGCCACCTATTTCTCCCTCTATGCCTAAGGCCTTTCGTCCTAGGTCTAGCGATCTAGTCCTGACGATCCATAGCAGTTTCTAGGCAAGTTTTAGATTTTGAAAATTGGTATTCATGGTTTATTGTCCTTCTCTGTGGTGGAATTTGCTCCGATACCAGCTGTGGCAGAACCGCCCGAATTATTCCAGCTTAAGTGCCTAAGTCACGCCCCAGGGGCCATAACACACTTAAATCGGAATAACCCGTCAGTCCCTCAGATCTAGTCTGATAGAGCCACTTAACCAGGATCAAATTCCACAATCTCACTCGAAGGTGAGTCACAGAAGAAATACAATAAAACAAGAAACCTCAAATTTAGTACGGAGTTATTACATAAATCGGAGTTTTTGCGTAGCAAATAAAGTTCACAAAATAAAGTGCAACGGATAATTGATGTCGTCGGTATCGAGGAATCGGGCAAGGCCTAGCCCACTATTCCTCGTGCTCCTCTCCTGCCGGAGCAACATCCCACTCGACCGTCCAACCCGGTGGCAGGGTGGTAGGCCAAGTCACACCATCAACCATTTCCTGAATGGTACCTGCAAAAATTGTGCCACAAGCAAGGCTGAGTATACTAATACTCAGCTAGACTTAACCGGTGTGAGGAGTCTACTCCTCTACCTCTAGACTATGCAGCTGTTTGGCTGAGGGGTTTGGTTTGCCAAAAGCACTAGCTGTTTCTAAAATCAATTTTTAGCTTTTCAAATTCTATCATCATTAACTTTGCTAGATTTGCTCCTTCTAAGCATACATGGTAACAATCAATTAGTTCAATCAACAAATTATCTCAGATAACCACATTTCACTTCTTACTCGATGCAGTACAAGGAATCAAGCAGTCTCATTAGCTACGAGAAGCAGACGATTCGAATCGAGTTTTAACCTTGCAAGGTAAACCTAAACACACGACATGTCAGGGTACTCCGACCCCACACATGACAACCGTCCCCATCGATTCCCCGTTCGCGTCCAGGCCTCACCGCCTTGGCATACAATGCTCCACTGACCCCGGCTGCCGCCGTGCAGTGACCGCACTTGTACCCACCATAGCTAGTATGGGAGACCCAGTCTCAGGTCGCATGAGGGATAAAGTCCGCGCCCGGCTTCACTCAGGTACTAGGTTTACCGGTTACCATTTTTCCCGGCATGTGCTTAGTACGTTCAAAAGCTTGACTCAGGTATCCAGACATTAATCCTTAATTCATTTTTCCCGTCTCATGGACAAGGCATCCTCCCTGGATCCAAGCCCATAGACCAACATAGATCCCGTTATCAAGATGAATACAATCAATTCCTGACCTCGCGCGAGTGCTAGAAAAATCACTCGACTTCTACCGAGATCCTGATTAGCAAGCAGCTACTCGACCTAGCATACTAGTATTCATCTCAAAAAGGAATCCTAAGTTCATGCAACTAGAGGTTTCAAGCAACTCCTACACTTAAGTGCACATACAATCCTACAAGCATTAAGTGTAGTAAAGTAGCATATAATAATACGGTTATGCATAAAAACCGGGGCTTGCCTTCAATTGTTGGGGCTGCGGGGAGATCCTCAATAGCAGCCTCTGAAGCCTGCTCCTGGTCCTCCTCTTGGACAGGTCCTTGCTCGGGGATGAGCACGTACTCTCCGTCGGCAAGATTACAATCTAATAAATGCGATGCGTAAGATATATGCATGATATGATATGTGCTTTTATAAATTACACTTTAAAGGTGTACGATCTTTCTTGAGTTAAACAAGGTTAACTTTACTTATGTAAGACCCTTTAGTGGTATACTTGGTAAATTGGTTTAAACTTAGCTAAGGTAAGTAGTAGATTAAATTTTGGGGTTCCACTGAATTCCTTTTAAGTCCTAGGGAGAATTGATAAGTTCTCAAGTTAGACATATTGGGGTGAGGTTTATTTCTTCTTCCCTTTTCTTTTATTCTCTTAAAGGTTTTGGAGTAGGTTTGAACTACAAGTTGCTTTTATAAAATTCTACAAATTCTGCAAATATTACAGTGGCTGGGTACTGGTGTATGTTTCTCTGTCTCAAAATTTGGGGATCAGAAAGTGAGTAGTTTTCTCTGGACAAAATTACCAAATTTTAGGGCAGAAGGGGTGCCTTGAACTACAACTATTATTTAACAGTGGGTAATTCTCTAAAACTCATTTTTGCTGGCTTTTAGATGTTATAACATGACTTGATACAAATTTCTAGTCATTAATACCTTTTAATTATTTTTTTATGGTTTTCTAAAGTTTCTAGCCAAATGGGTGCTTTCTACTACCACTATATTTGAAAAACATCAAACAACAGAGTTCTTATTTTTCTTGGTTATTATTTTGTGCAAGAGCAATCATTCTGAAGTTTGGCATCTTTTTGCTTAAGGGAAAGGGTGGTATGCATTATTTGAATTAAGTGGCCTTTCCCATAAAACACTAGCAATAGGTGTGAGTTTGCTTCTTTTTCATGGGTTTGCATTTTTCTCTGGTGGTTTATCTCATCATGGACTTAGCTAATTTTTAGTTGCCCATTATCACATTAATAGAGGTTGTTCATGATTTATGGGGAAAATGCCTTATTATCACTTTGTATTTATTTTCCTTACTTAAAGAGTTGGGCTGAGGTGCTCTTTATTTTTGTAGTGGGGCTCTGGTGATTGTAAGTTCACTGGATTTTTATTATTTACTTTGGTTATAGTTTTGCTACTCTAATAATTGATTTTCAGTCCAAATAAGGCTAAATAAAACATTTTAATTTAAAACTGGTCCAAATTAATGGTCTCTGTATTTTTCCTAGGTTCTCTGTTACATAAGTGAACTAGGAAAAATAATCTTAATCACTGTTCATTAATTTCCAATGCCTTTCTGATTTTCTCTAAGTTTTGGGCAAAATAGCTTTAAATGAATAACTACTTCATAATTTCTAATGCTGGGGTTCCTACTATTTTTAAACAGTGTCTAAATGAGGTTTGAACATCTATAAATTTTCTTAAGTTCAGCACAGAAGAAAAACTAATTTTCCTTAATTAAACAAGGTTTGGTGGGTTTCTGTTTTTAATTTTAAACTTTAAAATTTAGAACAGAAAGCATAGAGTTTATCATTTTTAAATGATAGTTCATAATATTCAGGAGCTAGCAAAATTGGTTTGACAACTTTTTATGAAGAATTCATCAAGTTATGGGTTTTCTAAGTTCTCTGGTCATTTTAAAAAGAATAACAGAGTTGGTTTAATGGAAATCCACTTTGCACTGGGGTCCCTGGCGGGTTTTTAAGTTTTCTTCGCGGATCAGTCCTTAGGCTACTATTCACATGAGTCACTGACATTGCAGAAAACCCCTCGGGTTCTACAAATCCTAACCCGAGGTCCTTCTTCTATTTTAAACAGTAACTGCGGCGGAAGAAAGGGCGGAGGGGCTTACCGGCGGCGAGGTTGCTCCGGTGAAGTGGTCGAGGACGTAGGGGAGTGCGGGTCGCCATCGGAGATGGCCGGAGTCGGTCGGTCCACGCGCGCAGGCGGGGATGCTCGTCGGCGGCGAGGAGTCCGGCCTGGTCACGGCGAGATAGAGCAATTGGATGGGTCAGAGAGCTTCATGGGGTGCCAGAGAAGATATGGGTGCAAGGAATTGGTCGGAGACTCACTGGATAGCTTAGTCCAGGCGCGGCGGCGGAAGACCGAAGTCCGGTGAGGTCGATCTCGGGCCTCCGGTGAAGTCCGGTCGGGTCCGAGGGCTTGGCAAGCTTCACGGCCTACTGGCGGAGCTAGCCGAAGCACGGGCTTGACTTGGGGGTGGCTGGAGTGGGCTGGCCACGGTGGCCGAAGCTCTGGCGGCAATGGCGGGCGGAATTGAGCTCGCCGGAGCTAAGGGAAAGTGGCTGGCCGGTGAGGGTGAGTGCGGGGCGAAGTGGGGCGCGCCCAGGGAGGCTTTATAGGCACGGCACGGTGCACGGGCGGTCGTGGACCGGCGAGCACGCGCGGGCGTGCACTGGGAGGCGCGGTGCGCGAACGGGCGTGAACTGGGGGTGTCAGCCACGGTCGAACACGTGTTCCCGTTGCCTCTACCCATGTTCAAGCGTCGATTGGGTGCAAATCTTCGCGAATTTGGGCAAGATCGCTGTGAAGGATTTGTTCACCTGACCAAGCTTTGTCTTTTGTGTATGGACGTCGCGCGGTTTTAGGCTACGGACAGGGAGTTGTAGCGTCACCAAGGTGCCAGTGTCAGAATGCCTGGTCCCGAGGTCAAACTGCGCCAAAACCGTGTCAAATGAATTTGGTTTGAGTTCAAACTTTTCCAGGATGTGTTCAAGGGAATTTGGCACAACTTTGATATTTGGATCTCCTGGCTTTGAGTTTCGAAAAACAGAGAACGCAGATGATCTTTGGGAAGAGGTCTGAAATTCAGAAATTCACAAATCTGAATTTCTCCAAGGGTTCATAGTTTAAGGGCTGATTTGGGGATTTATTTGAGTTATTTTGGCTAAGCTTTCTCAACATTTCTTGTTGCTTAATAAACATACTTTAATTTTTATAATTAGCTCAAGTCAAAATTTTAAACTTTTCATACCCTTTTTCTTATTTTCTTTAATTTTTGCTCATGGGGCTCACTTAGGGTTTTTATTAGGGGTGCACATTCTTATCTTTTTAAAAGACTTGATTGTTTTGATCATGATACTTTTAAGTATATACTTGGTGAATTCTTTCTTACTTATATTAATTTGATGCTCATGCTTACTTTGATTCTCATGAAATAATGGTTCTTGGGTTGGTATTTGAGAGAAACCCTAGGTGACACTGGGGTGTCACAAATAGTGCAGCTCTCGTCTTCAGCATTCTTTTGTGCCCTTAAGGCGTTGCTAAGTATTAAGCCCTACAAGAAATAATGAATGGATTAAGATGAGAACAAAAGACACTATTACAGTATCCATAAACTTCAAAATTCACAACTTTTGTACCTTCAGACTGTTGTATGCAAGGCTATCCGCAAGATCGTCCTTCGTCATGGCACAGAGGCCAGCTTCGAGCTTCGGAAAACCCATACTTCTGGCCATCTCCCGATAGACGGATAATTCTTTGTTGTCTGGGAGGCAATACAAGAAATCATCTTCATCCGTACCATTAAACACTAAGGCCCCTTTCGGGTACTTCAGTTCTCGAGCATAGTGTTTAGCTTCAAAAATTTCTTCCTCAGATAATCTTTTTCCCGAAGCATGTCGAATAACATAATCAAGGTCTTCGGAAGTTGCTTCGGGAGTAGGAGCGGCAACGTTTTCAGGCAAAGTCTGTTCTATAGCCTCTTCCTCCGCTACCTTCTCTCCAATTTCCGAGGGTTTCTCCTTAGCAGGCTCTGAAGGCTCAGCTTCGGAACTAGCCTAGCTCATTGCAGCCTCGGCTTCGGTCAGTTTTATTTTGGCTTCAATTTGCATTTTCGAAGCCTTGGTAATTTTCCCTGAGGTAGAGCTTGAAGCCATTACCGTTTCTAGCACATCTAGTACACTTGCCATCTTTCTTCTTTTAGGAGTGGCCGTAAGACCTTTTTGTATTTTCGGCATTGTTACTTCCGCCGAAGGGCTTACAACTTCTAACATTTTTGTTCCTTGAGTCTTTGGCTTTTCGGCCTTATCTTTACTAGTCTTTGCCTCAACTTGCTCGGCCGGGGGTGCTTCGGCATGGTGGTCGGTTCTTTAGCCTTCTGCGTAGAAGGAATTGGATCTTTTAGAGCAGCAGATGAAGAAGTTTCCCCGCCAAACTCGGGCACCACGACCGACTCAATATAACGAGGCCGGTGGGTGAGGACTTTCAACTTTTCACTCTTCGGCGCAGGCTCGCTTGGAGCAGCCGAAGCAGCAACCTTTCTAGAGGTTGCACCCTTTCTTTTCTGCCCCCGTAGCGGGTAGCGATAGTCAGGGTACAAAAATCCAATAGCATCAAAAACCCTATTTTATCTTTTCTTTTTTCGGCTCCCGAAGGCCACAGATAGTGCATTATCTTCGGACTTGGAATATGCTCCAAGTAGCTCATCGCTAGTATTTTCAACACACTTCAGCCAGTCATCATCTGGTTCGACAAACTGGTCTCCAAACCTGAAGGTGTATTTCAATCGAACCAGGCCGCCTTCGCTAGGGTTAGTGATGGTTTCTTTCGGCATTTCCCAGCTGTCTATTAGTGGCCATATCCTGTAGGCAACATGTTCTTGAACTAAGTCTCTTGTCCCAACAAAAGAGCAAACTGTGCTGAAGGACCTTCGACATGCTTCAGTCGCCTCATTAATTTCTACCTTCGGCTTTCGAAGGCCGAAGCGGGACCAGATGTGGCGCATGATGATCTCTTTAATGTCTTCTCTCGCCTTCAAATTGTTTTTCACATAAAACCACTCTTCCATCCAGGCCCCGGGCCATCTCTTCCGAAACGTTGGCACTGGGTAGCTTGCGCTAGAGCGAGCAACAAAGTTATAGCAACCGAAATTGTTATGATATTGTTCTTTACCCTAGGGCTTCGTCTCATACGAAAGTTCATGCATGCTACAAAAACATCTTGCACTTGGCTCTAGACCTTGACTCCTCATAGCCCAGATGAAGATCCCCATTCTAATAACTACTTCGGGGGTGATCTGGTGAAGGAAAATCTGGTATGTCTTTAAAACTTCAACCACAAATCTGCTCAACGGGAACCGAAGTCCAGCTTTGAAGAAGCTTCGGAAGATCACAACTTCGTTTTCTTTGGGAGCAGGAACGACTCTGTCTACGTTAGCCCTCACAATAGACATATCTCGAAAATACCTTCCTCTCATATTATCAAGATGACTCTGTTTGATAGTCGATTTCCTGAAGACTGCATGACTTGGTCACCGGGGCCGATCTTCAGAGTCTTCGCCTCCACTTTCCACATCATAGCTGTCGCTATCATCAGTATCTTCAGACAAGCCTTCTAGTATCTCTTTAGTAATCTTCTCTGTATTTGTTTTTGCTATTGACTCAACAAATCCAGCAATCTTCTCCTCAAGGAGCTTCTCCTCTTCGCTTAGCTTTGTCTCAGCAGCAACTTTTTTGTCTTGAGACATCTTTTCTTCGGAAATGGCGAAAATGCGTCCTTAAAACCGAAGCTTAGGAAGTCTAGGAAACTAAGCAAGCGTTGGTAAACAAGAACTGAAAAATTGAACAAACAAAGCAAGCGGCAAGTAGCGTACCAAATGTGCTCAGGGTGAGTTCTTATTTATACGCTCGACGCGCTCCAAATAGGAGGGTCCCGTTTGTCATTGAATGTTGCTATTCTAGCAAAGGGAAGGTGTTTTTTCGGACCTTCGGCTTAAGGCCTTCGTCCAATGTCGCAGTCTGAATTCGTTATCTTAAACAAATTAATACCGCGAGGGGCTACTATTGGGGGCCTTCGTCCTCCGAAGGTCCTCAAAAATGTAATTTAACAATGTTTTCCAAGTATGGTTTATGGACAGGTATCTTCGGATTCATGGTAAAAGCAGACACGATGAGGAGCTTGATCGTGACGAAGGTTGCCGTCGCTCCGAAGCTGTGCGAAAGGGAGCTTCGGCTAAATCGCTGAAAAGGGAACCGACTTAAAAGGGAAAAGGTTGTTCAGTCCTCATAGATTTTTCTATAAGCCAATAGTAAATGTAAAGGGCATAATTGTAATTTCTCATAGGTTGTGTCCTGTGCCTATAAATAGATGAACAATACCCCCGTACTGTTCACACTAACTGATACTTGCTTTTGCGTCACAATTGTACTTTTTGCCTTCTGTCAAGCCGAAGGTACTTTTGTAATTCAATATTGTTTCTACCTTTCCATGGTAATATAATAAGAATGAATTAACAACGTTATATGATTGTTTATGTCGTCTCTTATATTTCATATGCTTCTTCTTTTATTAATACATGCTGCAATGATGAAGGTATGTCCTTCATGACCTTCGTCTGAAGATCATTATAGCCTAAGGGGAATACTGTTTCGAAGGACGAAGGGCATTAACATTTAATATCTTGTGTTGCCTTGTTCTTAATTCATAGTATTTGAGAACAAGTCCCCAACAAACACTATGTACCATGAAGCCATTGATGACACAAGATATGACCATAGAATCATTATGTGGATAATCCTTGAGGTTAAGGTCTTCTTGATAGAATGTGATTGGGACATGAGACCACTTTGATCTAATGTAGGACCCCTGGACCACAACATGCTACACTCTTCTTTGAGCTTCTTTTTTTTTGTTGCTTGGTTCAAAGCTTGATCCTCCTGCAATGGCAAAGATAAGCTTCCTTGGGCTTGATGACAAAGTGCTAAAACTTGCCCTGCTCTTCATCAAGGTCGTGAATTCACCAGAGGTGGAAACCAATGTTGGTTACATACTTTGATTCCTAAAGGATACCTTCGTCCCTTCAATTTATCTTCAATTGAGATATAAATTGATGGAATAAGGTTATTGTAATCAAAATTCTGAAAAGAATAAAAGGAATGAACACGCTCACAAGGAATCATTACTGTCGTGCTCCATGTATTATCCCTTTTTTGTTACAAATGTATACAATTATAACTTCGAAGGCTCAGGCAGTAGTTCAAAGGTAGAGTCTTACAGCTTTAGATACAAAGCGGCTTGATGTGAAGCGAGTATGTGAACTCCTGTGTTCGTACATGAGCATTATTCACCTATTTATAGGGACAACCTGGTATACAACTATGTGTGAAATTACATCATAGCCTCGAATCTTATACACATAGCTTTGATATTAGGGACAACATAGTCATTTCTTATGAAGCATTAGTAGGTACGTTGCCCGCTTCGTGGATCAACTGCTTGAACTGAGCACTTGAACCGAAACATCTTCCACTTCTCTTTTTAGTTGTATTGACGTCTTTGGCTAATATGGGTTAATTACTCCTATAAAAGATTGTGAAACTGTTAATACCAGTTAGTTTTATGGATCTTCGGTAAAGGCATTCCCCAACATCCACACGTGTGGGGATGTAATATCGTGACGCCCGTGTGGTAGCATCTTATGTATAGCGATAAATGGTGGCACTGTCTTGAGCGCCCGTAAGCCTACATGGAGCAGCGGCGGCAATGGATAAGATGGTTTCTCAAGCACACCAACCCCTTATTGGAAATGTATCCTATGCACAAGACGATCCTCTCCGTGAATAAATGTACAAATTAAATTAATATGGACCCTTCATTCAACATCTAAAGGTTGAGCGTGCGAGGTTTTTTATAAATATATATACAGTTGGACGCGGGAGAGAGGTTTTATAAATATATGAGCACATGATATGTTTTAAACTTTTGAATAATTAGACAAATTCCAGATTAAATTCCGAATATAAATCATGACCAAATCAGAATAACTGAAGTAAAAAGTCAAATGAGATGATGTGTACTGATCAGACATACTGGTTGATGGTGTGAGCCGGAATCAGCAGGGTCGACGACATCGAAGCAGCGAAATCAACAGGGTCGACGAGGTCAGAAGATCATGAGCAGTCGCGTGAGGACACTTCCCAAAAACCTTATTCGCCCTCTCCCGGTGCAGGATCTAGAAGACGAAGGGTTCCGGAGACCTGCTCTCCTGATCATAGATGCACGTCTGCGGTCGTGATGAAAAGAACTGGAAGGCGGCTCAGCTATGAAGAGAGGCGAAAGCGAAATTGGGATGAATTGGATGCTGGCTGCTAAAGGAAGCCGCACCCCCGCAAGGCGAGGGGCCAGATTTCGGCGGACCATTCACGCGCATGTCGTGCGCCCGCGCCCTTCGCCCCACCCCGCCCCGCCCTGGCCAGGCCAGGCGAGGCGAGGTGAGCGAGCGCGCGCGCGTGTAACACCCCACTAGTCACACACAATGGATAATACCACAAACCCCACCCACCAAACTTACTCAGCACAAGAGATGTAATAAAGAAAGAATATACAGCAAAAATCCGGCAGCACCTCCTTTGAAAACTAGCATAACAAGGAGGGGAAACATGAAGCTCATACAAGATATAAAGACATATAATTCACATAGTAGAAACTAAAATGCAAAAGTGGTAAAACTTAATTATGACCCAACTGAAACAAAACAAATAGGATAAGGAACTCAGCCCACCCCAAAACAAACGCTCAACCAAGAACAAAGTAATACACTAGACTTGACCAACTCTGATTAACAACAGTATTAAGTGGTGGTTCCTTTATTTAAAGGTGAAGTGGCCGTGCTGCTGCATCCCTCTATTCCCAAAGCAGAAATTAGGTGCCTGCATCAAACAATGCAAGATGTGAGATAACACATCTCAGCAAGTAAACATAACAACAACAAATAGGACATAGTAAATCAACTGTGCTTACCCAACCACGTGGTTCAGAACTTCTTTCTTTTTTTTATGAACAGTAAATTGCAGCAAGTAAACAAGTAACTAAATACTTAAAGCCAAGAAGAATCACCATGTACTGTTGGGGACCTTCGGCGTCCGAAGGTCCTCAAAAACAGGATTTAACAGTATTTCTGTAGTACATTATGTGAACAGGTACCCTCAGACTAAAGTCGGCGTTGCAGCAGACCGGAATAATACGAAGCTTGATACAGAGCCGAAGGTGTTGAGCAGGAAAGCTTCGGCGTAACAGCAAAGAGTGGAACCGACTTAAAGATGAAAAGGCTATTCAGACCTCGATAGATTACTATGGAGTTATTATCAAATGTAAAGGGCATGAATGTAATTCTGTAAGGGATGTGTCCCTTGTCTATAAATAGGTGAACAGTATCCCCGTACTGTTCACGCTGACTTGGCATTCGCTTTTTGCGCCACGCTTGTACTGTTATTCCCCTCCGATTGAAGGTACACTTGTAATTCAACAATGTTTCTGTTTATGTCCTATAATAATATGTGATTGCTTATATTGTCTCTAATATTCTTTATATTTCATTCCTCGTTATTACTTAATAAATGTATGAAGGTATGTCCTTCATGACCTTCGTCCGCAAGCCATTACATCCTAAGGGAAATAATGCTTCGGGGGACGAAGGACTTTAAACGATTAACATTTTCTATGTTGCCTTGTTCTTAACTCATAGCACTTGAGAACAAGTCTCCAACATTGGCGCCCACCGTGGGGGAACTCACTTCCATTTCTTGAGCTTTTTCAACACCTTCGGCAAGCATCACCTTCGTCATGCCGCCGAAGAAGACTTCAGCACCAGGGGCTGGCACGCTGCAGCCGTTGGACCCCAATCAAGACGTCCTTTCTCTTAGAGAGGCACGAAGCCAGAAGAGGAAGGCTACCAGTCCAACACCTCCGGAGGATGATCTAGATCAGGAGATTCAAAATCTGGAAATCCTTCAGCAACAGGTTCAACGCAAGAAGGAGAAGATGGCCAGGCTAGCTGAACTGCAGAGGCAGATAGACGAAGCCTCTGAAGAAGTTCGCCATCTTGCTCAGGATGAGCAACACCGAAGGCCTCAGCATCAAGATCTTCATCAGGAGGGTTTTCCCAACGAAGATGACTGGTATGACAATTTCCATCATGGGAATTTTGTTTTTGATGATGCTTCTCCCCTGTCCGCTGAGCTGCAGGCTACACCTTGGCCCCCGTCCTACAAGCCGCCTCAGCTCCCCGTATTTGATGGCCACTCAGACCCGAAGCAGTTTTTGATGAGCTACGAAGCAACAGTGTCTTCGTATGGTGGCAATGCTTCAGTCATGGCCAAATCTTTCGTTATGGCTGTCAGAAGCGTTGCTCAAACCTGGTATTCCTCCCTTCGACCAGGAACGATCACCTCATGGCAGAAGCTGAAGGACTTGCTATTAACTAGCTTTCAAGGGTTTCAGACGAAGCCGGTCACTGCTCAGGCTCTCTTCCAATGCACTCAGGACCATGAAGAGTACCTTCAGGCATATGTCCGAAGGTTTCTACGATTGAGGGCACAGGCGCTGTAACACCCTAAATCTCATTTTGAGAATATAGTAAAAAAAAAATTCTCTTTAGAACTCCCATAACATTTGAAGTCTCATCTCCCTACTTAAAAACATTTCCTTAAGTGAATAAAATAATAAATAGAACCATATTTGGCACTCATGTTGGAGTTTTAATTGTATGAGCATTTAATAATAAAATAATAAATATAATAATGGAATTGCGAATTTAAAGCTAACCTAAAAATGTGCACTTTAGAAAATTGGAAATAATATGTAAAGCAAGAGAGGAAACACGATGCAAAATAGAATAAATCGAGGAATAAAGAAAATGTATCCATACTATATTAAGAGGAATTGTGCATATAAATGTGAAGACAAATTTTCCATGAACTTTGAATTTCAATAGGAATTGGAAATTGAAAACCAAATTCAAATTAGTAAAAGGGAAATTCAAATAGAATAAAAGAAAAGGAATTATAACCTACCTGGGCCGCAGACTATTGATTTTGGCCCATCATCCCTTCACTCCCGCGCAGCCCATCTTCTTTCCTTCCCCTTTTCTTTATTCCTGGCGCTTACGGGTGGACCCGGTCTGTCAGCCGTGTGGCGCGTGCCTCTTCACTGGTAGCTGGGGCCCACTGGGAGCCGCTTTCTTCCACCGGTCGGGTATGCGCGTGCTTGCGGATATCACTGGCAGGTGGCCCCACGTACCAGAGCCTCGTCTTCTCCCGTTCTCCACGCTTCAGAGCTCACGTAACAAACATCCCCTGCGTGCCGTAACAACCGGCGGCAATATGCTCGGGTGGTTGAGACCGGCTGCAAATCGCGCCGTGGACTCCGGGGTAGACCGAACTCCACCGCCATATCCTGGGGCTCATCTCTATAAAGCCCACTGATCTCCAGGAATCCGCCGTTCGTGGTCGTTCTGTGGGAAGCAAGCAAGAACTCTTCCCCCATAGCGCCGAGAGAGACAGACCGAGGGAGAGAGAGTAGGAAGCCCCCCGTCGGTGCCTGGTGTCCATTGCGGTAACCAGCGGTGAGAGGTAGGGGAGTCTTGCTCCGGTGAGACCGCCGGTGAGGGAGAACTTGGGGGCGCCGCCTGGGAATTCTCATCGGCGTGGCCGTTTTGGGCGCACTAGGAGGCCCGGGTGATCGCTTGGGTGCACTGGTTGTTGCTCGTGGTTTGGTCAGGCAAGTGGATCGTGCGATGCTCGGGTGCCGCCAACTCGCGCTGCGCTCGGCCATGGCTACCTCCCTTCGTAACCCTTCAACGTCGGTAAGTACCTCCGGCGTGTCCCAGTGTTTCTTCTTGTTGCGAATCTCGTTGAAGATGGGTGGGGGAGCAGGGGGGTCACCGTCCCGTCGAACTCCGGTGACTTCTGCCGTGGGGAAACTCTGCGCCGCCGTCCCTGACCTGGGGTTGAAGAAGGGCGCAGGGCCGTTGATCCGTAATGGACGCCTGTGATTAGATCGTGACCGATTCATTCTGAACCGTTCATCCAGGGATGTGTGGTGGAGAATCGATCCGGCGTACCCCTTCGCGTGTGAAGATCCGAACCGTTGGATGGGGATCGGGCGCATTCGAAGCCACCTCGGGAATTTTAAATCCGATCCGTAGATCTCGGATCGGGCGGCCGCCAGCGCTTACCGGTTCGCTTAGACGTAGGTTTAATCTGGCGCGTCGGTCGTTGATCCAACGGCCGAGAACCGCCTGTAGCCTTGCCGTGGCAATCTTCGTAAAGAGCCCCTGCACTTTTTCTTAAATAACCCGCCGTCCACCTATTACTATTCACTGTGTCACGGAAAACTTACTCCGTGGCCCCTGAGTTTTCTGGAATTTGACGCCCAGTCCCGAGTGTATTAAAAACAGAGAAATTAATATTAGAAATTCATTTTTAATACAAAAACAAATCTAGAAACTTGTAAAATGCATAGAAAATTCATTTTAGCTCCAAATTGAGTCATTCCAATTCCTAAAATTTTGTAATAATATTCTCTATCATTTAGAATCACTGTTTTGACATGAACTCTGTTAGGAAATAAATTTATCATGTAATCCTATTATAATCACCTTAAATCTTAGGAAATTCATAACTTGAATTCTATAACTCAAAAATTAATAATTCTTTTTCCTGTGATCTTATTTTAATATGTATATTATTAATGTGTATTTTGTTCTTATGTTTGGTGTAATGTTAATTTTGCCTATACCATGTTTGTTTGAATTGCTACGACTAGCAGTGAGGTCACGTACCATCTGAAGATCATCCTGGTACCTGGATTCTCAAGGCCCAGGCAAGTTGTGCCCTTGATCACTTCTTTTTACCCACTCATGTTCTAATTAATCATAATGATCTGCATAGGTTAATTTTGATGGGACCCAATAGGTTACCCTAGTTTGTCTATCTTTATACCTTGCTTACCACTGAACTTTCTGGGTAGTACTTGCTAGTGCTATATGTGGTTTTGGGTATGAAGATTACATTATTCATGATTATACTTTGGTTATCAGTTGTTATTTATTGTTCATGATGAGATCATTATGTTAATTGGAACATGGAGCGACCACCCGGGAAAACAGTGCTACCACAAGGGTTTAATGGGACGCCCTTGGCTGATTAATTAGGAAAGCTAGTGGAAGACTACCTTACCCGAAAGGGGCAAGGGCAGTAGGGGAGTGGTCAATGTAGGGAGGCCCTCGGGAGGATTTTGCTGTCATGGCGGTCCTGCAAGGGATTCCTAGGGAAGCCCTCGGGAGGATTTTGCTGTGATGGCGGTCCTGCAAGGGATTCCTGGGGAGGCCCTCGGGAGGATTTTGCTGTGATGGCGGTCCTGCAAGGGATTCCTGCATTGGAGCTTCCTATAAACTGTAGCGGGTTTTCTGAAGCTAGTGGAACTTTGTAAAGGCCTCGTAGTGTTACCCTGCCTCGCCTCCTCGGTAGAGGTGTATGGGAAGTCGCGATCCCTTGGCAGATGGGTAACATGACTTGTGGGTAAAGATGCGCCACCTCTGCAGAGTGTAAAACTGGTATACTAGCCGTGCTCACGGTCATGAGCAGCTCGGACCCTCACATGATTAAATTATGGAATTAAACTCAATTTGTCATATGCATTGCATCGCAGGTGATGTTGTACAGGTGATGTTGTTACTTTTGTTCTACTATTTAATTGGGTTGGTATTTACTTATACTTAGTAACTGCTAATAAAATTTTGACCAACTTTAAAAGCAATGCTCAGCTCTAACCATCTTCTTTGGTAAGCCTTACACTTCACGTGAGCTCCCACCTTTGGCGAGTTCATGCACATTATTCCCCACAACTTGTTGAGCGATGAGCGTATGTGAGCTCACTCTTGCTGTCTCACATACACCACAGGTCAAGACCAGGTACTGCAGGATGATGCTCATGGAGGATGTTGCGATGAGTTCGTGAGTGGTCTAGGTCGTCGTCTCCCAGTCAACTTTGGGTTGCTGGACCGTTGTCTCCTTATAATGTAATTATTTATTTTGTATAGAACTCCTATTATATATAAAGATGTGACATTCGATCCTGTGCCACTTTACATCATATGTGTGAGACTTGGTCCCAGCATACCTGGTGTTTATGTTAGCGCCCGGGTTTTGGACCCCTAAAATCCGGGTGTTACAGGCGCCAACAGTGCCCAATGAGATTGTCATTGAGGCTATGATCAAGGGGCTTCGGCCAGGGCCATCAGCACAGTATTTTGCCAGGAAGCCACCACAAACGCTGGAAAAGCTGCTCCAGAAGATGGACGAATACATTCGGGCTGACAATGATTTTCGTCAAAGAAGGGAGGAGGCTTTCAGGTTTTCTGAAATGACCAGGGGCTTCGGAGGAAGGTTTTACCCGAGGCATGTTAGGTCAATTCACAATTCCACTCAGAATGATGATAAAGGGAGTCAGCAACAAAGGCCACAATACTCCTCACAGGCTTCAGGGAAACAACAAAGTTCCTTCCGACCTCCAGCCCCAAGAGGCAGAGGCGCCAGGGGCTTCGGAGGAAGATTTGGCGATCAACCGAGAAGAATCTTTTGCTTATTCTGCGGTGAGAACAAAGGCCATACTACCAGGATGTGCCATGTCACTATTCAGAAGCAAAAGGAAATAGCTGAAGCAGCAGCACAACAAGCTCAGCCGAAGCAGGTCATGCATACAGCTTCGTATCATTCGCCCTACATCCCAGAATATGTGGGCAACCATCCTGCAGTCTCTGTTGCTTCGGCGAGTCAGCCTCAAGCTTCCTGGCAACAGCCTCCGCCTCCACCTCCGTTGCAACAAGGCCAGCAGCCAGAAGGGAGCCAATATGCTCCACATCAAAGGGACTTCAGAGAACAGTCCGAAGCTCGCACGGTCAACAGCACTGTGCCAGAATCAAAGCACATCTATTGACAAATATCCTACCTTAATAGCAATCTTTTTCATTCAGTTTTATTTTCTGTAATAAAGGACATTGATTAGGTTTCATGTAATTAGTTTCGTTGATTCCTACAAGAAAAATATGTTTTCTTCACAGGCTTGTGATAATAAAAAGGACCTTCGGACTATCGAAAATTCTTCGAAGCAACAAAAAGTCGTTCTAAGGAACGCAGAGTAAGTTTGATGAAGTCACAAAAAGTCGTTCCGAAGGGAGCGCAGTGTAAGTTTTCTGCTCCAAAGTCGTTCCAAAAGGAATGCAGAGCATACAGCGAAAAGTCAACGCTGATACTGCCTAAGTAAAAGGCGAAGAAGCTCCAAAGACGTTCCTAAGGGAATGCAGAGCTTACAACGAAAAGTCAACGCTGATACCGCCTAAGTAAAAGGCGAAGAAGCTCCAAAGACGTTCCTAAGGGAATGCAGAGCTTAGAGCGAAAAGTCAACGCTGATTCCGCTGAAGTAAAAGGCGAAGAAGCTCCTAAGGGAGGCTTATAGCAAAAAGTTAACGCTGGTTCGCAAAAAGAGTATGTGTTTTATCGCGCAGATATGCGTGTACCTTCGGAATATCACCTTACATAGCATAACATCATCACATCATCTTTGCATAACATAAGCATCATACATCATACTGCATGTGGCATAAGAAACAAATATGATATCAATCTTCGGGAAAACGCTTTGAAAAAGGGGCAAATCATGCCAAGTCACAAGGAGTAACAATATTGATTTCTGAAGTATAGCCTTGAAGCATGTTTCTACGAAGCTTCAACACTCTTTCAGGATACTTCGGATATTGTTGTGATAAATGGTAATTTTTCTTCACGAAGCATGAAAAGAAGGGAAGGTGTTTTTTCGCCAAAGACTCAAAAACGGTACGTGTGTAAAGTTTCATGCATCGTAAAGAATTGAGTAACAAAATAGATATATTACATTCGGGGTTACAAAATGTTACACCATATTACATTTCAGAAGTTTTTTACAAAAATGTTTACTCTTCTCTCAAAACGACTTCTGCAGCCTCATTCAGGAGCCGATTGACGACTTCGTCCATAATAGCTTCGGCCATCTTTTTAATTTCGTCATCCCCCTTCGGCTGAGGGTCCGAAGGTGCTTTAGTCGGATCTGAAGCAGGACACGGCTACATTGCTATTACAAATCGCAAACAGATCTTAAAAGTCTAAAGATTACAACACGATAAAAACTATTATTTAGTACCTAATTGACCTTCGGCTTCTGCGCCCTTGACAGCAGCCTCAGCTACTTCTCTAGCATCGTGAATGCCCTTTTCACTTCTTCGAATAATTTCTCCGGCCATTTCTCGGCCACCATTATCCCAGATATCGGTAAAAAACTTTCCACCAATTATGCTAGCTTCGGCCGAAGGATCTTTTGTATCTTCAAAGGACAAAGCAGCTTCGGACTGTGCTAAAATTTTTACATGTTCGCAGCCCTTCTTCTCTAAAATGGTGGCAATCCCTCTGGCGCCAGAGAAGGCAAATATATCTCCTCGGCTATTTAAAATTTCTTCGAAGGCTTCAGCTTCGTGGTCAATCCATTCAATGACACCTTCGGGATTGCCTCTCGAAAAGTTTTCCTCACTTGAGAATGCGCCGACCTTGGCGAAGCTAGCCTTTAATTATTTAACACAATCTATAGATTTATTGTAGCATCTCTTTTTGGATGAACGAAGCTCTTCAACGGTCACTTCTAGGTGATTTGCCCATTGATCGCTGAGTTCACGCTTTGATTCTTCAAGTATACGTTCTTCTTTGGCTCTGGCCAGTTGTTTCCGAAGGTCTTCAATTTCGCGTTTCTGAGCTTCAGCTTGACTTCTAAAAGCAGCTTCGTCCTCCTTTATTTTATCTATCAATGAGTATAATATTTTGTCTTTTTCGAGACCTTCATTCCTCAGTTCAATTACTTCGGAACGAAGGTTGCTCAGGGCTATAGTACAACCTTCGTCTTCAGCATCTTTCTGTGCCCTGAGGGCATTGCTGAGTATCAGGCCCTGCAAACAGGAACATGTCTGTGTCAATAGTTTTAAACAAACAAAAAAAAATACAAGAATTCCATTTGTCGCACCTTTAAACTGTTGTAAGCTAGGCTGTCAGCCAGATCGTTCTTTGACAGCACCGAAAGTCCGTCTTCTAAAGTTGGGAATCCGAAGCTTCTGCTCATCTCCCGACAGACAGAAATTTCCTTGCTGTCGGGGAGACAATACAAGAAATCTTCTTCTCCACCGCCATTAAATATCAACGCCCCCTTCGGATATTTCAACTTTTGGGCATAGTGCTGGGCCTCTTGTTCTTCTTTTTCTGATAATTTTTTCCCCGAAGCATGACGAAAAATATAATCACGAATTTTGGGGGATGCTTCGGGGGTAACAACACCAGTTTCTTCAAAGGTTGGCTTTGTTATTTTTTCTGCCTCACTTTCCAAGGCTTTTGCCTTTGCGGGCTCTGAGGGCCCAGCTTCGGCTTCAATTTCTTGCTCTGGAGCTGTAGAACCAGAAATTTCAGCTGTTGTTTCAGAAGCAACAGCAGCCTTCTTCGGAGGTGTGCTTGTAGATTTGATTGATTCCAGTACATCTAGCACATTGGCCATCCTCTTTCTTTTCGGAGTCATGGCTGGCACTTTTTGATTCTTTACTGTCTCAATGTCTGCTGCAGGACTCAAAACTCCGGATGTTTTGGAGCCCTCAGTTGCTTCTTTTACCTCTTCAATTTTTTCTGAGGACGGCGCTTCGGCTTTCTCTTTTGTTTCTGACAACAAAATGTTTGATTGTTCCGACTCTATCTTTGGTGGCACTTCGGCCGTTTCTGCAATCTCTGGCAACAAGGCTGGCTCGGTTGGTTTTTCAGCTTCGGTGGCCGAAGAAGTTTTTCCGGTAAACTCGGGCACCGAAGCTGGTTCAATATAACGCGGCCGATGCGTAAGAACTTTTATCTTTTTCCTTTTCGGTTCTGGCTCGCTAGGAGCAGCTGCAGCTTCTTCCTTTGCAGAGGTTGTGCTTTTTCTCTTCTGCCTTCGAATGGGATAGCAGTAGTCAGGGTACACAAACCCGATGGCATCAAATACCCGATTCAGTCTCTTCTTCTTTCGGCCTCCGAAGGCTGCTGACATTGCATTATCTTCGGCCTTCGAGTAGGTCCCAAGCAGCTCATCACTTAAATTGTCAATGCTTTTCAACCACTCATCATCTGGCTCAATAAATTTATCTCCAAATTTAAAAGTGTACTTAAACCTGATAAGTCCACCTTCGTCGGCCTCTTTAATGGTTTCTTGTGGCATTTCCCATTTCTCCGCAAGCGGCCACACCCTGAAGGCGATATGCTCTTGTACTAAGTCCCTTGTTCCTATAAAAGAGCAGACAACGCCGAAGGCTCTTTGGCACTCTTCGGCGGCTTCATTCATTTCAACCTTCGGCCTCCGAAGGCCGAAGCTTTGCCAAATAGGACGCATGATTATACCTTTGATGTCTTCCCGTGCTTTCAGATCATTTTTTACATAAAACCATTCTGTCATCCAGCCGCTAGGCCACCTCTTCCGAAAAGTTGGCACGGGGCAGCTTGACCCAGATCGAGAAACAAAACTGTAGCAGCCAAAGTTATTGTGATACTGTTCTTTACCCCAAGGTATTGTCTTGTATGATAATTCGTGCATATTACAAAAACTTTTTGCATCAGGCTTCAGACCTTGGCTTCGCACGGCCCACACGAAGATGTTCAGCCTTATGATTGCTTCGGGGGTAAGTTGGTGTAGATAGACTTCAAAAATCTTCAGCACCTCCACGACGAAGCTGCTCAAGGGCAATCGCAGCCCAGCCTTCAGAAAGCTTCGGAACACTACGACTTCATTCTCTTCAGGGTGTGGGCAAGTCTTCTCCCCTTCGTCGGCCCTCACAACGGACAAATCCCGGAAATACCTTCCTCTCATGTTAACAAGATGATTTTCTTTGATAGTTGATTTACCATAAACTGAATGGCTTGGTCGCCAGGGGCGATCTTCGGAGTCTTCGCCACCACTGTCCACATCATAACTTTCACTATCACCAGTATCTTCAGACAGCCCTTCCAGAATCTCCTTGGTGATTTTTTCTGTGTTGGTCTTTGACATCGCTATAAGAAATCCTAAGTTCTTCTCTTCATCAAGACTCAGCTTCATCTCAGCAGCAGCCTTCTTAGCAGCTTCAGACATCTTCGGAAATACTAAAAAACTGTTTTCAAAGCCGAAGCTTCAAAGCTAAAAGCTTAGCAAATCACAGTGCACAAGAGCTAAAAATTGAGTGAGCGGGAGTGGTTGGCCAGAAAGCGTGCAAAATGAGTTTGCGGTATGGCCGTATTTATACGCTCGGTACGTTGAAAGTTGAAAGACCCCACTTGTCATTGAATGTTGCTATTCTAGCAAAGGGAAGGTGTTTTTTCGGACCTTCGGCGTAAAGCCTTCGTCCATATCGCAATCTAAATTTATTATTTCAGACAAATTAATATTGCGAGGGGCTACTGTTGGGGACCTTCGGCGTCCGAAGGTCCTCAAAAACAGGATTTAACAGTATTTCTGTAGTACATTATGTGAACAGGTACCCTCAGACTAAAGTCGGCGTTGCAGCAGACCGGAATAATACGAAGCTTGATACAGAGCCGAAGGTGTTGAGCAGGAAAGCTTCGGCGTAACAGCAAAGAGTGGAACCGACTTAAAGATGAAAAGGCTATTCAGACCTCGATAGATTACTATGGAGTTATTATCAAATGTAAAGGGCATGAATGTAATTCTGTAAGGGCTGTGTCCCTTGTCTATAAATAGGTGAACAGTATCCCCGTACTGTTCACGCTGACTTGGCATTCGCTTTTTGCGCCACGCTTGTACTGTTATTCCCCTCCGATTGAAGGTACACTTGTAATTCAACAATGTTTCTGTTTATGTCCTATAATAATATGTGATTGCTTATATTGTCTCTAATATTCTTTATATTTCATTCCTCGTTATTACTTAATAAATGTATGAAGGTATGTCCTTCATGACCTTCGTCCGCAAGCCATTACATCCTAAGGGAAATAATGCTTCGGGGGACGAAGGACTTTAAACGATTAACATTTTCTATGTTGCCTTGTTCTTAACTCATAGCACTTGAGAACAAGTCTCCAACATGTACAAGTCCAGATTATCCACATCCACATAATATATTCCACACCTCTCCCATGAATGCACAAGGCTACATATGCAATAATGACTTCTGCCTCCATATCTCTAAGGATATGAAGCTGCACCATACCCCTTCTCGGGCAACATATGATGCTCAATGTACCGGTACGGTCGGACCATAAGATCGCGACGAACTTCAATGCAATGGATGATGAGTGCATTATGCATGACAACATCATAAGTTCTTCCCAAATAAAAATGTACTAGTCATATACTTCCACCCATTCCACATAATAACCACTTGAGTAACATGATCAAACCTCAAACTCAACATATGAAATCCATGAAACATGAACATTCTCAAATGATGGTACTCAATAAACAAACAAAATATGAATGTGAACATAATAGCACAACATATTCAAGAATAAGACTCCTCATTTGCCAGATGGAATAACCGTCACAGTTTTACTTGCCTTCACCGGAAGTTTGGGCAAAATCCCTAAGAACGATCCGGAAGTCCACCACCTGTTTTTGACACCCAACTTAGTGCATCAAATTCACATAAAAAACCTCAAAGACAACACCGCACCTACGCGCAATCTCAAACCCCGCCGCGGATAACAATTCTCCCCTCACCAACCAAACTGCAGCGGCGCTGCTTAACAATTCCATAACTTAAAAATTAAGACAGCAGTGGTGTCAAACAAAAACTCCAGAGACAACTACATAAAATTCCCCACAAGTTTTGTATACAATTTATGATTAAATTCTAACATCTAATTACCTCTAAACGGTCCACAAATAAACCCTGCAATCTGTTTTTTTCTGTTTTGGGCAGCGACATACTCGGATTCAAACAGCGATAACTTTTAAAATATAATTCCGATTCGAGCGCATAAGTACTTGTTGGAAAGATAAGAAAAAACCCTACATGAATCTCATACTGATTAACACTAATTACTCCCGAAAAAAACCTCAGAAACTGCTAATACTGCTGTTGTTCATCCTCCTGAAAATCTGTTTTTTGGACAGCCACATACTCGGATTCAAACGATGATAACTTTTAATTTATAACTCCAAATTGAGCGCATAAATACTCGTTGGAAAGGTAAAACAAAGTTCTACATGATCCCCAAATTGATCCCCATTAAATTTTCACGAAAAAAACCTAGAAACTGCTAGAACTTCCGCTGTTCATCCACCACCTAAAATTCTGGACAGCCCCCTCTACCCAATCGCAAACGCAACATCTAATGAATTGAATCGCAGCGCAAATGAACAAGGGATGAACACAAAAATCACCTTGGATTCTCCCCCTTTCCTTCCTCCCTTCTTCCCTCCACCAAAACGATTGAAGACTCGCACCACGCGACGATGATCCGAGCGGCAAGGATTGGCACCTTGGGAGGAGGAGATTGGGGGGGGGGCTAGGGTTTGGTGGTGTGGCTGCAAGAATTGAGAGAGGAGGAGATGGGCAGGGGGGCGGCGGCCAAGGTGTGGGAGAAGTGGGGGGCGGCTGCACAAGGGGGAGGGGGTTAGGAGGGAGGCGGCTAGGGTTTGGGAGGATTAATGGGCCAAAACACCAATTGTGGCCCAACTAACCCACGCGACAGCTCCCGACCGCAACGCAAGCGTCAAACCAAATAAATTCTACTGCCCTAGTTGTGAATGTTTTCCACAAAATTCCAAATCCCCAAAACAACAATCGGATGAGGGAAAAAAAACAAAAAGAACAACCCCCAACATCTCTTCTTTGCAAACCGGGTATCACACTCTACCCCTCTTAAAAAGAATTCGACCTCGAATTCTGACGCTTCTATCGGAATGACAAAAGAAAAGATTAATGAATCAACAACACTTACCCACAACAAAAAGTTCCGGGTACCTGTGCCGCATCAGCTCCTCAAGTTCCCACGTAGCCTCGCGCTCAGACTGATTAGTCCATAAGACCTTGACATACTTAATTGATCTCTTCCTCAACACACGCTCCGAGAATTCCAATATACGCACCGGACGACACTCCAGAGTCAGATCCTGCTGCACCGCAATTGGTTCCATCTCAATCTGATGGTCCGGATCCCGCAAGAACTTCCTCAACATAGAGACATGAAAAACCGGGTGTACCCCTGCCATGGAATCCGGCAGTAGCAAGCGATAAGCCAGGCTGCCCACTCGGGCCAAGATAGTGAACGGTCCAATGTATCTCGGGCTGAGCTTCCCAGAGACACCGAACCGAACAACTCCCTTAGTGGGTGATACCCTGAGAAGGACTTGGTCACCCACAGCAAATTCCAGATCCCGCCTCCTCACATCAGCATAACTCTTCTGACGACTCTGAGCTGCCAAAATATTCTGACGAATTTCCCGAACCTTTTCAAAAGTTTGCTGAACCCAATCAGGACCAACCAGGGATCTCTCTCCCAAAGTCTCCCAGCACAGAGGAGAGATACACCGCCTGCCATACAAAGCCTCAAATGGTGCCATCTTGATGCTAGCTTGGTAGCTGTTGTTATACGCAAACTCTGCCAGTGCAAGATGATCCTCCCAGCTACCCTTCCATGACAAAACACAAGCACACAACATATCTTCCAGGGTTTGGATTGTTCGCTCCGACTGACCATCCGTCTGAGGGTGAAAAGCGACACTAAGCGAAAGCTTGGTGCCCAATGCACTATGGAGACTCTCCCAGAATTTGGATACAAATTTGGAGTCTCGATCAGAAATAATAGACTTAGGTACCCCGTGAAGCCTGACTACTTCCTTCATATACGAGGGAACCAAATCTGAAGCTGAATTTGTGGTCTTCATGGGAATAAAATGCGCAGTCTTAGTCAAGCGATCCACTACCACCCAAATAGCATCCTTGCCACGAGGGGAACGAGGTAGACCCACCACAAAGTCCATGGTGATATGCTCCCATTTCCACTCTGGAATTTCTAATGGCTTCAGCAAACCTGCAGGCCGCTTATGTTCGGCCTTCACGCGCTGACATACTTCACAGGCGGCCACATACTTAGAAATGTCAACCTTCATCCGCTTCCACCAGAAGTTTTGCTTCAAATCTCGGTACATTTTGGTTTCGCCAGGATGGACGGTGTAAGGCGTTTTATGAGCTTCTCGCAGGATATCCAGCTTCACCTCTGATTTCTGAGGCACACAAAGAAGGCCCCTGAAACAAACCAAATCATTCTCATCAATGGTGAACTCCCGCGGTTTAACATCACCAACCCTCTTTCGAGCTTCCTGCAAAAGACGATCCTGCTGCTGAGCCGCACGCACCCTCTCCATGAGAGAGGATTGAATAAGCATCTGAGTCTCCTCGCTAGTGGTGCTGACATAACACAAATCGATCCCCAAACGGTCCAGATCAGCGATCAATGGCAAGGCCACCTTTGGAACCCCGGACCTGCTAAGGGCATCCGCCACCACATTAGCCTTCCCCGGGTGATAATGAATGGACAAATCATAGTCTTTAATCAATTCTAGCCACCAACGCTGCCGCAAATTCAGCTCCTTCTGAGTAAAAATATACTTGAGACTTTTGTGATCGGTGAAAATGTCACAAGCCTCGCCATAAAGGTAATGCCTCCACGACTTTAGAGCAAAAACCACCGCGGCCAATTCCAGATCATGAGTTGGATAATTCCCCTCATGCTTCCTCAACTGCCTTGAGCCATAAGCAATCACTCTGCCTTCCTGCATCAGCACACAGCCAAGACCAATACGCGAAGCATCCGTATAAACTGTGAAACGCTTACCGCTCTCAAGCAAAGCTAGGATAGGGGTGTCCACCAACTTGCTCTTCAATGACTGATAACTGACCTCACAATCGCCGGACCAGACGAAGGGAACACCCTTCTCCAGGAGCCTAGTCAAAGGCTTAGCAATGCTGGAAAAATTTGGTACGAAGCGCTGATAATACCCAGCAAGCCCCAAGAAACTTCGGATTTCAGAGACACTAGAGGGTCTCTTCCACTCCACCACAGCCGCAACATTTTTGGGATCAACCGCAATACCCTGCTGATTAATCACGTGCCCCAGGAAAGCCACTTCGGATAGCCAAAAGGCACACTTCTTCAACTTGCCATAGAATTGATTCTTCCTTAGGGCACCCAGAACGAGACGGAGATGCTGCTCATGCTCGGCCTCGGTCTTTGAATAAATCAGAATATCATCCAGGAACACGACCACAAAGTCGTCCAGGAATTCATGCAACATCCTATTCATTGCTTCCATAAAGGCAGCAGGGGCATTAGTTAAGCCAAAAGACATGAGTATGAACTCATAATGCCCATACCTGGTGCAAAAGGCGGTCTTCTCAATATCCTCCTCACGAATCCTCAATTGATGATAACCAGAGTTCAAATCAATTTTGGAGAACACCTGGGCACCCCTCAACTGCTCAAAGAGGACCTCAATTCGGGAAGCGAATATTTATTCTTGATTGTCACTTGATTCAAAGCGCGATAATCCACACACAGCCGCTTGCTTTTATCCTTCTTCTCAACAAACAATACCGGGGAAGCCCATGGAGACCTGCTAGGCCTAATGAAGCCCTTAGCCAGCAGATCATCCAATTGCCGCTTTAATTCAATATGCTCCTTTGGGGCCATTCGATACGGGGCCTTATGAATAGGCTGCGTACCCGGGATCAGCTTAATCTCAAAAGCTGCATCGTGCTCCGGAGGAATGCCTGGAAGCTCTGTCGGAAACACGTCAGCAAAGTCACACACCACCCGGATGTCCTGCACCCGTGAGGCTGCCTCACCCTCCACCACCATGGAGAAAAAGATTCCCGACTTCCTTGATCGGCGATCAAGAAGCAATTGCGCCAACAAGGATAGCGAGAACTTCGGGGAACTCCCCAAGAATACCACCTCCTTACCCGACGGCGCCTGCAATAACACTGTCTTCCAGAAGCAGGATATAACCGCGCGATACTGGGATAACCAGTCCATACCCAAGATAACATCGAATGCCCCCAAGGAAATCACCACCAGATTGGCCGAAAAGACCTCATCAGCAAGAATGATAGAACATCCCTGACAAACTGAGCAGCTACTAATGGAGCCATTAGCAGATCTAACCAGAATTGGGTGACCCAGCCTCTGCACCGAAAGACCAGCCCGTGACACAAAATCCTCCGAAACAAACGAATAGCTAGCGCCAGAGTCAAAAAGAGCATGGGCTGCAAATGAATCAACTAAAATCGTACCTGTCACCACGTCTCCTTGCTCCCTGCCATCCGCAGCGGGTAGCACATAAGCTCCAGAAATACCCGCAGAAGAGGAAGCTCCCGGAGTGAAATTAACAGAAGAACCCCACTGAGCCACCGGATGAGGCTGGCGCGGAGCTCCAAACTGAGTCAGCACAAGGGTAGACGGTGCAGGAGTAGGCACAGCCTGATACTGAGGAAAATCGTGCATCGGCACGAACTGAGAAGTCCTAGGCACATAAAGCTGCTGTGGAGGAAGAGGAACTGAAAACTGCTGCTCAGCACTTGACATCATGTTGATAGTGCCCTGAGAAGAGGAGGAAGTCACCGGCTCCCATCTGAGCTTCCCATTGGGATTCCTCCTACACACCACATCCTTGTGGTCCTGACTGCAGATAGAACACCTGCCACTCCACTGGCACTCTGCACGGCGATGCGCATCTCCACAGCGGAAACACACCAGCCCCAGCCCGGGCTTAGGAACGGCCCGAAACCTCTGAGTACTTCCTCCCGAAGTACCTGAGTCAGAAGATTTTCCACGGTAAGGATGGTGGCGCTGATGCTGAGACTTGCCCCTCTTGTGAGCTGGACCTCCAGTGTTGCCCCTCCTCGCGTCCTGGCTACGAGGCTGATCAACACCCGAAGACTTCTGCGACTCCATGGTATACTGGTGTTGCATCTCCACACCCAGCGCCTGCTCCACCGTGGTACGGAAGTCCACCAACAGAAAGGCCCCCAGTGCATGACTGATAGAAGGCTTCAGACCCTGACGGAACTGGCTCGCCTTCTCCATCTCATTATAAGCCACATGAGGGACAAAGCAGACCATCTTGTTGAAGCCCACCTCATACTCTGTGATAGACTTCTTCTCCAGCTTGTAGGACTGCAAGTCAATCTTCATTTTCTCCAGAAAGGTGACCGGGTAGAATCTCCTTTCAAACTGCCTGATTAAAACATCCCAAGATAGGACTCCTGGTGAGGAGGAGTGCGCTGCCTGCACGCCTCTCCACCAAATTTGAGCCTCTCCCTTCAGCAGCTGAGTGCCAAAGCGAACCCGATCTCCATATGCAATCTCGAAGACATTCATCTTATCCTCCACATAAGTCAACCAATCTGCCGCCTCGACCGGAGTACCACTGCCATCAAAAGAATCCAACTTCATGCCCATCCACTGCATCAGAGAAAGACCACTGACTGGAAGAGGAACCACGGCCCCGCCACCCGGAGCAGCACCCGCAGGGACAGCGCCCCCGGGCACTTCTCCACCTCCAGCACCCTGAGCGGCACCCGCAGGGGCGACAGGAATGGCTTGCCTCAGAAGGGCCAACTCCTGCTGCATGGCCTGCATCGCGGCTAACATTGCCGCCGGACTCATCGAGTCCCCACTAGGAGCCTGCGGACTACCCCGAGCCCTACGAGGCGGCATAGCTGCAGCCAAAGGGATGAGAATAATAAGTAAATGAGATAGGCATAGCATCTCTTCAGATAATGTCATAGCTAGCATAGACAATAACATAATCATATCAATAGCAAGACAGAAATCCCATCCAACATGTGCAGTGTGTCAATTTATTACTACTCCACTTGCTAGGACCTACAACCTATGCTCTGATACCAATTGTAACACCCCACTGGTCACACACAATGGATAATACCACAAACCCCACCCACCAAACTTACTCAACACAAGAGATGTAATAAAGAAAGAATATACAGCAAAAATCCGGCAGCACCTCCTTTGAAAACTAGCATAACAAGGAGGGGAAACATGAAGCTCATACAAGATATAAAGACATATAATTCACGTAGTAGAAACTAAAATGCAAAAGTGGTAAAACTTAATTATGACTAAACTGAAACAAAACAAATAGGATAAGGAACTCAGCCCACCCCAAAACAAACGCTCAACCAAGAACAAAGTAATACACTAGACTTGACCAACTCTGATTAACAACAGTATTAAGTGGTTGTTCCTTTATTTAAAGGTGAAGTGGTCGTGCTGCTACATCCCTCTATTCCCAAAGCAGAAATTAGGTGCCTGCAACAAACCATGCAAGATGTGAGATAACACATCTCAGCAAGTAAACATAACAACAACAAATAGGACATAGTAAATCAACTGTGCTTACCCAACCACGTGGTTCAGAACTTCTTTCTTTTTTTCTGAACATTAAATTGCAGCAAGTAAACAAGTAACTAAATACTTAAAGCCAAGAAGAATCACCATGTACAAGTCCAGATTATCCACATCCACATAATATATTCCACACCTCTCCCATGAATGCACAAGGCTATAGATGCAATAATGACTTCTGCCTCCATATCTCTAAGGATATGAAGCTGCGCCATACCCCTTCTCGGGCAACATATGATGCTCAATGTACCGGTACGGTCGGACCATAAGATCGCGACGAACTTCAATGCAATGGATGATGGGTGCATTATGCATGACAACATCATAAGTTCTTCCCAAATAAAAATGTACTAGTCATATACTTCCACCCATTCCACATAATAACCACTTGAGTAACATGATCAAACCTCAAACTCAACATATGAAATCCATGAAACATGAACATTCTCAAATGATGGTACTCAATAAACAAACAAAATATGAATGTGAACATAATAGCACAACATATTCAAGAATAAGACTCCTCATTTGCCAGACGGAATAACCGTCACAGTTTTACTTGCCTTCACCGGAAGTTTGGGCAAAATCCCTAAGAACGATCCGGAAGTCCACCACCTGTTTTTGACACCCAACTTAGTGCACCAAATTCACATAAAAAAACTCAAAGACAACACCGCACCTACGCGCAATCTCAAACCCCGCAGCGGGTAACAATTCTCCCCTCACCAACCAAACTGCAGCGGCGCTGCTTAACAATTCCATAACTTAAAAATTAAGACAGCAGTGGTGTCAAACAAAAACTCCAGAGACAACTACATAAAATTCCCCACAAGTTTTGTATACAATTTATGATTAAATTCTAACATCTAATTACCTCTAAACGGTCCACAAAATAAACCCTGCAATCTGTTTTTTTCTGTTTTGGGCAGCGACATACTCGGATTCAAACAGCGATAACTTTTAAAATATAATTCCGATTCGAGCACATAAGTACTTGTTGGAAAGATAAGAAAAAACCCTACATGAATCTCATACTGATTAACACTAATTACTCCCGAAAAAAACCCAGAAACTGCTAATACTGCTGCTGTTCATCCTCCTGAAAATCTGTTTTTTGGACAGCCACATACTCGGATTCAAACGATGATAACTTTTAGTTTATAACTCCAAATTGAGCGCATAAATACTCGTTGGAAAGGTAAAACAAAGTTCTACATGATCCCCAAATTGATCCCCATTAATTTTTCACGAAAAAAAACCTAGAAACTGCTAGAACTTCCGCTGTTCATCCACCACCTAAAATTCTGGACAGCCCCCTCTACCCAATCGCAAACGCAACATCTAATCAATTGAATCGCAGCGCAAATGAACAAGGGATGAACACAAAAATCACCTTGGATTCTCCCCCTTTCCTTCCTCCCTTCTTCCCTCCACCAAAACGATTGAAGACTCGCACCACGCGATGATGATCCGAGCGGCAAGGATTGGCACCTTGGGAGGAGGAGATTGGGGGGGGGCGACTAGGGTTTGGTGGTGTGGCTGCAAGAATTGAGAGAGGTGGAGATGGGCAGGGGGGCGGCGGCCAAGGTGTGGGAGAAGTGGGGGGGCGGCTGCACAAGAGGGGA
Source organism: Zea mays (assembly GCF_902167145.1). Taxonomy (NCBI): domain Eukaryota; kingdom Viridiplantae; phylum Streptophyta; class Magnoliopsida; order Poales; family Poaceae; genus Zea; species Zea mays. The sequence goes on along the minus strand of NC_050096.1, from coordinate 124,082,987 downwards.
GGGGGTTAGGAGGGAGGCGGCTAGGGTTTGGGAGGATTAATGGGCCGAAACACCAATTGTGGCCCAACTAACCCACGCGACAGCTCCCGACCGCAACACAAGCGTCAAACCAAATAAATTCTACTGCCCTAGTTGTGAATGTTTTCCAAAAAATTCCAAATCCCCAAAACAACAACCGGATGAGGGAAAAAAACAAAAAGAACAACCCCCAACTTCTCTTCTTTGCAAACCGGGTATCACAGCGCGTGTGGCTCTCCACACTCTCTCCTCTCATCCATGACTTGGTGAGTGAGTGTGGCTTCCATATTTAAGCTAGCTCTACTCCACTAGAACTAGCAATATGGTGCTATTGGTTCCACCATTCCCTAGCCATACACTTATATAGGCTTTTGTGATTTTCCTGGGATTTATTTGAATTTCTCAATTGGGCCTAGCCCATAAATCCTAGCAATCCCCCACCAGATCTCAAATGCCCATCTATAGTTTTCGCCACTGTTCACTACTGTTTAATATACTAGTGTTTCATCAGAGACTATTAAGTTGAACTTCCGCCTAGAACTCCAAGCTACACCAACCCACAACTTGGACAATGGACTATGCCTTGAATTGCAAGTTTTGCGTGAATGGGTTTCACTTGAAGTCATGACCAGTAATTGGCTACCAGTAGTCCCCTTCTCGGGTGGAGCATATACGTCGTACTCCAAGGTCTCTTCATGAGTTTACTAGAGATCACCCAGATCTCATAGACTGCGACGTTAGACAGTCTAACTCATATAGGTGTGTTCTTTCAAGAATGTTATGCAGGACAACATCTTCGCTAATACAAGCCAACAAAACACATTAAGGCACAAAGCCAACCTGCCTTACAACATTTGAGAGTATTGCATCTTTACTTAGAGAGGGTCAAAAGTTACTCTCCTCAGTTCACCAATGGCTTGTTCTTCCCAGGACCTAATTCACGGGATCTCCGATCACATAGACTGGGTTTCCACCATGGCAACTTATATGGGTCTCATACCCACCTCTCTTGATGCGATTTCTATCACATTACGTGGTAGTCCCTTGGTAAAAGGATCTGCCAGATTTTTATGTGTTGAAATATAAGTCACACTTATAACTCCGGAGTTTCTCAACTTTCTGATAGACTTCAATCGTCTTTTGACATGTCTTGATGACTTCCCATTATCCTTAGAACTTGTCACTTTAGCAATCACTGTCTGATTGTCACAGTTCATAAGGATAGCTGGTATTGGTTTCTCAACCACCGGCAAGTCCATCAAGAGTTCACGCAACCATTCTGCCTCAACGGTTGCTGTGTCAAGTGCAGCTAGCTTGGCTTCCATGGTTGACCTCGTCAAGATGGTCTACTTGCATGACCTCCATGATACCGCACCTCCACCAATAGTAAAGACATAACCACTGGTGGCATAAAGCTCGTCTACATCAGATATCCAGTTCGAATCACTATATCCTTCAAGTACTGCATGCTGACCAGAATAGTAAATTCCATAACTCATTGCACCTTGCAGGTAGCGCATAACCCGCTCAAGTGCATGCCAATGATCAGTCCTGGGGTTTGACATGAACCTACTTAATTTGCTCACAGCAAAAGAAATGTCAGGCCTTGTTGCACCAGCAAGATACATGAGTGAACCAACAATCTAAGAGTATCTCAATTGGTCTAAACCAATTCTCTTGTTCTTTTGCAGTGTCACACTGGGATCATAAGGTGTTGGAGAAGGTTTGCACTCAGAGAAGCCAAATCGCTTCAAAACCTTTTCAACATAGTGAGATTGCGAGAGAGTAATCCCACCATCTGCCTTAATCAGCTTGATGTTTAAAATCACATCAGCTTCCCCCAGATCTTTCATATCAAAACTCTTTGATAGAAAAGACTTGACTTCATTGATCACATCAATGTTTGTGCCAAATATCAATATATCATCAACATATAAGCACAATATAACTCCTTCGCCCACACCACAACGATAATATACATACATGTCTGCCTCATTAATGGCAAAGCCTACAGACGTTAGAGTCATGTCAAACTTCTCATGCCACTGCTTTGGTACTTGCTTCAGACCATACAAAGATTTCAATAACTTGCACACCTTGCTTTCTTGACCCTTTACTACAAATCCATCAGGCTGTTCCATATAGATTTCCTCGTCAAGCTCTCCATTAAGAAAAGTTGTCTTTACATCCATCTGATGAACAAGGAGACCATACGATGCAGCCAAGGAAAGTAGTACTCGAATAGTAGTCATTCTAGCAACAGGTGAGTAAGTATCAAAGAAGTCTTCTCCTTCTTTCTGAGTATAGCCTTTAGCAACAAGCCTAGCCTTGTACTTCTCAATTGTACCATCAGGCTTGAGCTTCTTCTTAAACACCCACTTACATCCCACAGGTTTGCATCCATAGGGTCGATCAGTGACTTCCCACGTACCATTTGAAAGAATGGAGTCCATCTCATTATGAACTGCTTCTTTCCAATCATCTGCATCTGGAGATGCAAATGCTTCTGCAATGGTAGTAGGAGTATCGTCCACAAGGTACACAATCAAATCATCACCAAAGGATTTTTCAACCCTTTGTCTCTTGCTCCTTTTAGGAGCATCATTGTCATCCTCCTCTAGGACAATTTCATGTGGCTGTTCAGAACTCTCAACAGATGTACTATCTTCAGGAGTTACCTCAGAAGAGTATCTAGAATTGCTATGAATGTCTTTCATTGGAAATATGTGTTCAAAGAAAGTAGCATCACGTGATTCCATAATAGTATCAACATACACATCAGGAACTTCAGATTTAACTACTAAAAATCTATATGCTATGCTACACGAAGCATATCCAAGAAAGACACAATCCATTGTCCTTGGACCAAGCTTGCACTTTTTATTAATTGGTACATTGACTTTCGCCATGCACCCCCAAGTGCGCAAGTATGAAAGTGATGATTTTCTCCCAACCCACTTCTCATAAGGGGTTTTCTCTTCTTTGCCCATAGGAATTCTATTCAGAACATGACATGAAGTCAGGACTGCCTCCCCCACCATGCCTTAGATAAACCACAAGTGTCTAACATGGCATTCACCAGATCAGTCAACGTACGGTTTTTCCTTTCACCAATCCCGTTTGATTCGGGTGAATAGGGAGGCGTCCTCTCATGAATAATGCCATGTTCTGTATAGAAATCATCAAAGACTTTGGGAAAGAATTCACCACCACGATCTGATCTAAGACGTTTGATCTTTCTCTCTAGTTGGTTTTCAACTTCAGCCTTATAGATTTTAAAGTAGTCTAAAGCCTCATCTTTAGTTTTTAGCAAGTATACATAGCAAAATCTAGACACATCATCAATCAATGTCATGAAGTATCTCTTGCCACCCTTTGTCAACACACCATTCATCTCACAAAGATCAGAATGTATGAGTTCTAGAGGTGCCAGGTGTCTCTCCTCAGTAGCCTTGTGAGGCTTTCGAGGTTGCTTCGACTGCACACAACTATGGCACTTAGAACCTTTGACTATGGTGATATTCGTAATTAAACTCATGGTTGCAAGCCGAGACATAGAGCCAAAATTAATATGACACAAACGAGAATGCCAAATACTCGCAAGATCATCAACATTACCGCAAATATGGTTCACAGACTTATTATTGAAATCTAACAGAGAAAAGAGGAACAAGCCTCCGCAATCATAGCCTTTACCAATAAATTGTCCAGACTTAGACACAACTAATTTATTGGACTCCAAAACTACCTTGAACCTATCTCTACATAGAAGGGTTCCGATATCGAGATTCTTGTGTATAGAAGGGACATGATGCACGTTCTTCAGTTGCACGATCTTTCCCGAAGTAAACTTCAGATCCACCGTGCCAGTGCCATGAACAGAAGCATGTGACCCATTCCCCATTAGGACAGAAGAATCCCGGGCACCCTGATAAGAAGAGAACAAGTTAATGTCAGAACACACATGAACATTAGCACCAGTATCAAGCCACCAACTAGGTGATTGAAATACTGAGAAGATGAAAGGTAAATTACCATACCCTTTGTCTTCCTCATTGCTAGCGATCACTGTGTTGACATTGCCCTTTTTGCCATGGCGATCCGCTGGATCAAGACAATCCTTGGCAAAATGACCCGTCTCGCCACATGCGAAACATGTCAGTTCAGCCTTCTTCTTCTTCTTCAAGAAGTTGGTAGTTTTGTTGGGCTTGTTAGATTTTGGTTTTCCTTTGCCCTTGTTGTGGTTCCTTTGAACCATGTTGGCGTTGGAGTGTCCCTCGCCTCCTTTAGATCTCGTGTCTTTAGCCCGAGCTTTCTCCTCAACATCCAGAGACGCTATCAGATTTTCAACTGATATATCTTGTCTCTTATGTTTCAGAGATGTGGCGAAGTTCCTCCATGTAGAAGGCAACTTTGCAATAATGCATCCAGCCACAAATTGGCCAGGAAGGACTATCTTAAGGTGGTTGAGCTCCTTGGCTATACACTGTATTTCATGAGCTTGCTCTACAATAGAGCGATTATCAGCCATCTTATAATCATGAAAGCTCTCCATGATATATAGGTCACTGCCAGCATCTTATGCACCATACTTAGTAGTAAGTGCATCCCACAACTCTTTCCCGTCTGTGTGCTGAATATCCGCATCAACCAGACGGTCAACAAGGGCGCTAAGAACGGCTCCCGTAAAGATAGTATTGGCATGGTCGTACTCTTTCTCCTGTTCAGGAGTCAGTGGACCCTCAGGTTTGCCTTTACTAACATAGAAGACATTCATAGCAGTAAGCCCGAGCATGGCCTTGACTTGCCATCTCTTAAAGTGCATACCATTGAACTTTTCTGGCTTCAGCGCGTCGGCAAAAGCAGCCATAGAAAAACTAGGAAATTGTCTACAATAAGGTTTTTGGATTGATGAATAATTAGACAAATTCCAAATTAAATTCCAAATATAATTCATGACCAAATCAGAATAACTGAAGTAAAAAGTCAAATCAGATGATGCGTACTGATCAAACATACTGGTTGATGGCGTGAGCCAGAATCAACAGGGTCGATGACGTCGAAACAGTGAAATCAGCAGGGTCGACGAGGTCAGAAGATCACGAGCAGTCACATGAGGACGCTTCCCAAAAACCTTATTCTCCCTCTCCCGGTGCAGGATCTAGAAGACGAAGGGTTCCGGAGACCTGCTCTCCTGATCGCAGATGCACGTCTGCGGTCGGGATGAAGAGAACTGGAAGGCGACTCAGCTATGAAGAGAGGCGAAAGCAAAACTGGGATGAATTAGATGCTGGCTGCCAGGCTCCTTTTATAGGGCTGAGTCCGCGACTAGATAACTATCTTTGATCTTATCCGCCCGCGAAAATCTCGCGTTCAATTTAGACTTAACAGCCAAGTAACCAAAAATTCAAACGGCAAAAGGAAGCCACGCCCCCGCAAGGCGAGGGGTCGGATTTCGGCGGACCATTCACGCGCATGTCGTGCGCCCGCGCCCTTCGCCCTGCCCGCCACGCCCAGGCCAGGCCAATCGAGCAAGCGCGCGTGTGTGGCTCTCCACACTCTCTGCTCTCATCCATGACTTGGTGAGTGAGTGTGGCTTCCATATTTAAGCTAGTTCTACTCCACTAGAACTAGCAATATGGTGCTATTGGTTCCACCATTCCCTAGCCATACACTTATATGGGCTTTAGTGATTTTCCTGGGATTTATTTGAATTTCTCAATTGGGCCTAGCCCATAAATCCTAACAATCCCCCACCAGATCTCAAATGCCCATCTGCAGTTTTCGCCACTGTTCACTACTGTTTAATATACTAGCGTTTCAGCAGAGACTGTTAAGTTGAACTTCCGCCTAGAACTGCAAGCTACACCAACCCACAACTTGGACAATGGACTATGCCTTGAATTGCAAGTTTTGTGTGAATGGGTTTCACTTTAAGTCATGACCAGTACTTGGCTACCAGTAGTCCCCTTCTCGGGTGGAGCATATACGTTGAAAGGATCACGATGCCCAAGAGGGGGGATGAATTGGGCTTTTCTAAAAATCAACACTAATTAAAACCTAAGCAAGAGCTAAGCAAGAGCCCAACTTCATCCCAACAACTAGCACTAAGAGTATAATACTAGAAATGCAACAATGCCAAGACAATACTACAAATACTTCCTAAACAAAATACACAATGTAAAGTGCTTGAATTAAGTGCGGAATGTAAAGCAAGGTTTAGAAGACTCCTCTAATTTTTCCCGAGGTATCGAAGAGTCGGCACTCTCCACTAGTCCTCGTTGGAGCACCCGCGCAAGGGTATCGCTCCCCCTTGGTCCTTGCAAAAACCAAGTGCTCAATACGAGATGATCCTTTGCCACTCCGACGCGGTGGATCCCTCGAGACCGCTTACAAACTTGAGTCGGGTCACCAACAAGATCTTCACGGTGATCACCGAGCTCCCAACGCCACCAAGCCGTCTAGGTGATGCCGATCACCAAGAGTAACAAGCCGTAGACTTTCGCTTGACCAAGAGAAGCCTAATGCAAGTGGTGTGTGCTCTAGGTGGCTCTCGCTAGCGCTAATGAGGAACAAACGCGGATTAAGATTCTCTAATCTCCTCACTAGGCTTTTGGTGCTTGCAATGCTCTAGCAATGTGCTGGAATAAATGTGGAGTGCAAGACATTGAATATGGTGGGTGGAAGGGGTATAAATAGCCCTCACCCACCAACTAGCCGTTACAGGCATCTCACTGCGCAATGGCGCACCGGACAGTCCGGTGCGCCACCGGTGCGCCAACGGTGCGCCACCGGTGCGCCAACGGTCGTTTCCAACGGCTAGTTCTGACAGTTAGCCGTTGGACTCATGGCACACCGGACAGTGAACAGTCACTGTCCGGTGCACTGTCCGGTGCGCCACTAAAATTCCTTTCTGAGACAGGTGCTCTCGGGTTTCTACGAAGGGAAGGCCTCTTCCCCGGGCCAACCTGGCCCCACCTGGCAGAGGGTGCACCGGACAGTCCGGTGCCCAGGGCCAGAAACCCTAACTCTTGTTTTTCAGCTGTTTTTCAAATCGGTTTTCGTTCTAACTTGTGGGTGAGTTCTAGAGTGACACCTAGCACTGTATATGAGTGTGATTGTGCACCAACACTACACTAGAACTCTCTTGGTCAAACTACTCATCGACAACCCCTCTTTATAGTACGGCTAAAAGAGAATAAAAGACCTAACTAAATCGCGAGTGTCCACATCTCCTTGACACTCGGACTCCGTAGACCTTCACCTTTTGTTTCGTCGTTTTAGCCGTCGCTTCGAGTTCTTATCTCCGGGATGGTTTTCACCGTTGTAGTACTTCTACCTGTCATGCGACCTAACTTACCATTTGTCTCTGCAAAACATACGTTAGTCACATATAATATTACGTTGTCATTAATCACTAAAACCAACCAGGGGCCTAGATGCTTTCATACGTCGTACTCCAAGGTCTCTTCATGAGTTTACTAGAGATCACCCAGACCTCATAGACTGCGACGTTAGATAGTCCAACTCATATAGGTGTGTTCTTTCAAGAATGTTCTGCAGGACAACATCTTCTCTAATGCAAGCCAACAAAACACATTAAGGCACAAATCCAACCTGCCTTACAGCATTTGAGAGTGTTGCATCTTTACTTAGAGAGGGTCAAAAGTTACTCTCCTCAGTTCACCAATGGCTTGTTCTTCCCAGGACCTAATTCACGGGATCTCCGATCACATAGACTGGGTTTCCACCATGGCAACTTATATTGGTCTCATACCCATCTCTCTTGATGCGATTTCTATCACATTACGTGGTAGTCCCTTGGTAAAAGGATCTGCCAGATTTTTATCTGTTGAAATATAAGTCACACTTATAACTCCGGAGTTTCTCAACTTTCTGACCAGAATCAATCGTCTTTTGACATGTCTTGATGACTTCCCATTATCCTTAGAACTTGTCACTTTAGCAATCACTGTCTGATTGTCACAGTTCATAACAATAGCTGGTATTGGTTTCTCAACTACCGGCAAGTCCATCAAGAGTTCACGCAACCATTCTGTCTCAACGGTTGTTGTTTCAAGTGCAGCTAGCTCGGCTTCCATGGTTGACCTCATCAAGATGGTTTGCTTGCATGACCTCCATGATACCGTACCTCCACCAATAGTAAAGACATAACCACTGGTGGCATAAAGCTTGTCTACATCAGATATCCAGTTCGAATCACTATATCCTTCAAGTACTGCATGCTGACCAGAATAGTGAATTCCATAACTCATTATTCCTTGCAGGTAGCGCATAACCCACTCAAGTGCATGCCAATGATCAGTGCCGGGGTTTGACATGAACCTACTTAATTTGCTCACAGCAAAAGAAATATCGGGCCTTGTTGCACTAGCGAGATACATGAGTGAACCGACGATTTGAGAGTATCTCAATTGGTCTAAACCAATTCTCTTGTTCTTTCACAGTGTCACACTGGGATCATAAGGTGTTGGAGAAGGTTTGCACTCAGAGAAGCCAAATCGCTTCAAAACCTTTTCAACATAGTGAGATTGCGAGAGAGTAATCCCACCATCTGCCTTAATCAGCTTGATGTTTAGAATCACATCAGCTTCCCCCAGATCTTTCATATCAAAACTCTTTGATAGAAAAGACTTGACTTCATTGATCACATCAATGTTTGTGCCAAATATCAATATATCATCAACATATAAGCACAATATAACTCCTTCGCCCCCACCACAGCGATAATATACACACCTGTCTGCCTCATTAATGGCAAAGCCTGCAGACGTTAGAGTCGTGTCAAACTTCTCATGCCATTGCTTTGGTGCTTGCTTCAGACTATACAAAGATTTCAATAACTTGCACACCTTGCTTTCATGACCCTTTACTACAAATCCATCAGGCTGTTCCATATAGATTTCCTCGTCCAACTCTCCATTAAGAAAAGTTGTCTTTACATCCATCTGATGAACAAGGAGACCATACGAGGCAGCCAACGAAAGTAGTACTCGAATAGTAGTCACTCTAGCAACAGGTGAGTAAGTATCAAAGAAGTCTTCTCCTTCTTTCTAAGTATAGCCTTTAGCCACAAGCCTAGCCTTGTACTTCTCAATTGTACCATCAGGCTTGAGCTTCTTCTTAAACACCCACTTACATCCCACAGGTTTGCATCCATAGGGTCGATCAGTGACTTCCCACGTACCATTTGAAAGAATGGAGTCCATCTCATTATGAACTGCTTCTTTCCAATCATCTGCATCTGGAGATGCAAATGCTTCTGCAATGGTAGTAGGAGTATCGTCCACAAGGTACACAATCAAATCATCACCAAAGGATTTTTCAACCCTTTGTCTCTTGCTCCTTTTAGGAGCATCATTGTCATCCTCCTCTAGGACAATTTCATGTGGCTGTACAGAACTCTCAACAGATGTACTATGTTCATGAGTTATCTCAGAAGAGTATCTAGAATTGCTATGAATGTCTTTCATTGGAAATATGTGTTCAAAGAAAGTAGCATCACGTGATTCCATAATAGTATCAACATACACATCAGGAACTTCAAATTTAACTACTAAAAATCTATATGCTATGCTACACGAAGCATATCCAAGAAAGACACAATCCACTGTCCTTGGACCAAGCTTGCACTTTTTATTAATTGGTACATTGACTTTCGCCATGCACCCCCAAGTGCGCAAGTATGAAAGTGATGATTTTCTCCCAACCCACTTCTCATAAGGGGTTTTCTCTTCTTTGCCCATAGGAATTCTATTCAGAACATGACATGAAGTCAGGACTGCCTCCCCCACCATGCCTTAGATAAACCACAAGTGTCTAACATGGCATTCACCAGATCAGTCAATGTACGGTTTTTCCTTTCAGCAATCCTGTTTGATTCGGGTGAATAGGGAGGCGTCCTCTCTTGAATAATGCCATGTTCTGTACAGAAATCATCAAAGACTTTGGGAAAGAATTCACCACCATGATCTGATCTAAGACGTTTGATCTTTCTCTCTAGTTGGTTTTCAACTTCAGCCTTATAGATTTTAAAGTAGTCTAAAGCCTCATCTTTAGTTTTTAGCAAGTATACATAGCAAAATCTAGACGCATCATCAATCAATGTCATGAAGTATCTCTTGCCACCCTTTGTCAACACACCATTTGTTGGGGTGAAGGTGAAGACGCTACCCTTCGCTCGATGCCTTCGCCAGTCTCGCTGCGCTAACGGAGACGACGACTGGCAGTCTTCGCTCTTTGTCCGGCACGCCGAAGGACGAAGACCTATGGCGAGGTCGCCCCATCCCGCGGCGTCGCCCAACACTGGAGCCCACGTGCAATCCGGCCCGTCATAACGGGCCCCGCGCTATCACTACGCAGTACGTGCTTCAATTGTAAAGGTTTTTCTGTTATTACAGTCTGTAACCCTGCTTTAATGAGAATATTCCAGGGGGAACCTAGGCACCTGAGGGCACATGCGTCCTTAATCCTTGACGCTGGGCACTCAGACACCTATAAATACCCCCGCACAGTGCCCTTGAGAGGCCAGGTTAACAGAGCTATTGCCATCTCAAGTTGAAACCTTGTTTACATCGCTTTCACTCCCACGTTGGATCAACTTGCCCAAGAAAACGAGTTCCAACATTTGGCGCCCACCGTTCGTGCTACGAAAAAACCACCCGCGATGGCACCCAAGAGAGCTACCTCGAAGGCTGACAAGGCTGCGAAGGTAGCACTGCTGGCCGAGAAAAAGGGCAAGGCCCTTGTCGACACCACCCACCAAGAGGCCTGTGAAGACGACGCACTCAGCAAGAGGCAGCGCAATGAGCAACCCACTCTCGAAGGCAGTTTCCGCACCTGCAGCTCTACAAGTCAACCACAACTAACCCCAGGCTTCGCTCCACCAGAGGGCGCGGACGCCACCGAGGACGGCGAAGTCATCGGCGTTTCGGCAGAATAACAGCTACAACTGTGCGCCTTGCGCATCAAGAACCGCAACCTTCAGAAGCAAAAACAGATCCTCGAGGCCAAGCGCCAACGCATGTCCGCACAAGCCAAGGTGCGACAGATGATACACGACGAAGAGCAGAAGGCTCAGGAGCTTGAACAAGAGATCGCCCTCATGCAGAGCGAAGGCCAACTCGGCCTGCAACATGGCCCACCGCTCCAACAGCGCGCACAAATTGAAGACCTGTTCATCCCTCAGTGCGGACACGCCGTCCCACACGTCGCGGCATTCCAAGGCGTCAACTATCTTAACGAGCGAAGTCCCCTGGCGCCTCACCTGCAGGTGTCACCATGGCCCGCCAACTTCAGGGCAGGGACCTATCCCAAGTACAACGGCAGCACTGACCCAGCACAGTACATCATGAGCTATCAGGTCGCCGTTGCATCATCCGGAGGGGACGACGCCACGATGGCCAAGTCATTTATCATTGCCCTCGAAGGCCCAGCCCTCACCTGGTACACCAGGTTGCCGCCATTTTCCATCGACTCCTGGAGAAGTCTCTGGGACAAATTCTTTCTCAACTTCCAAGGGTACCGCCCAGACACCGACGCCTTGGCCGAACTTTCACTCTGCAAGCAGCTGGAAAAAGAGACTCTGTGGGAGTACTACCGCAAGTTTCTGACCCTCAAGTCACAACTGCCTTCGGTCGATGACCAAATCGCCATCCACTACGCCATCAGTGGCCTTCGGGCCGGCGTCCTTTACAGCCACTACATCAGGGATCCGCCCAAGAACCTCCAGGAGTTGTATCAGCTATTTGAAAAATATGCCAGATCCGAAGAGCTCCACCAGCGCAAAGTCGAGTCTTAGAGGAAACCCAAAGACACTCCACAGTCCAGCCGCATGTGGACGAGGCCTTTGCAGCCAGACTCCGGTCGGGACGGCCGCAATCAGCAACAGGTGCACAACATCGCCAACCAGCACCCCGCTGGCGAGGCCCCTCGCCGCCAGGAGTATCTCCCCAGGGCCGCGGGAACGGAACTCGTGGTCGGGGCTGGGGACGTGCGCAGCAGCCACACAGATTTTACTTCCTGTTCCACGGCGAAGACTGCGCCCACCCTACCAGAGACTGCCCAGAGACAAAGGCCACCAGAGACAGGATGGCACGGGCCCAACCAGCCGACAACCCTAGAGTTGTCGCGCACACATATCAGCAACCCCCTCCGCCATACATCCACGGCCCCGCTCCGCATCCACCGCACCACGCATACCAACACCACCAGGAGGTACAAATCGTACCTCCCCCACCCCCACCTCCACACCAGCAACAACAAAACATCCACCACCCCCACGCCCTAAAGCAAGAGGACTTCGCCGATCAGCCGTATCGCGGAGTCATTCATATGATCACTGGGGGGTCCAGCGCTGACTTCGACACAAAGCGGCAGAAGAGGGACCATTACCGCAGCGTCAACCACGTCGCCGTCATAGGCCCAGTCGTGCAGACAAAGTGGTCCCATGTGCCACTAACCTTCGACGCCCGAGACGTGGATCTGCGCAGCGCACCCCACATCGACGCCATGGTTATCAACTGCAGCGTGGCAGGCTGGGACCTGCATAAAGTCTTAGTCGACAATGGCAGCTAGGCGGATATCATCTTCCTCCATGCCTTCGATCGCATGGGCATAAGCCACAGCCTGCTCAAGCCTTCGGACAACCCGTTGTACGGCTTCGGCGGCAAGGGCACATTTCCTGTCGGCAAAATAGAGTTACCTCTCTCCTTCGGTGTAGCACCCAATGCCCGAAGTGAGCAAGTCACATTCGACATCGTCGACATGGTGTACCCGTACAACGCCATAATGGGCCGGGGCTCCATCAACAAGTTTGAGGCAGCCATTCACAGACTTTACCTGTGCATGAAGATACCAGGTCCGCAAGGCGCCATCACGGTCTACGGCAACCAGCAGGCTGCGCGTAACATAGAACGAGACTTCGTCCCCGGACAAAGAGACGTGTACTGCCTCACGGCCCAGCGTGAGGTCCCCATGTCTGCCAGCCCAACTGACAAAGAACACGACAAAGCACAGCTGCAGAGCAACGACGGGACCAAGACTGTTCCCCTCGACCAGGCCATGCCCAAGCAGACGGTCACCATCAGCGAAGACCTCACTTCGCATGATGAGGAGAGACTCCTCTGCTGCCTGTCTAAGAATAAAGACGTCTTCGCCTGGTCCGCCCTCGACCTAGTCGGAGTCAGTCGCTTCACCATCGAACACAACTTGGGACTTGACCCTTCGGTAAGGCCGAAGAAACAGTGGCTGCGCAAGATGTCCGACGAGAAGACAGAGGCCGCCAAGGCCGAGGTACATCGCCTGCTGGAGGCCAAATTTATCGAGCCAATTGCCTACCCTACATGGCTCGCCAACGTAGTGATGGTGCAGAAGAAGAGCGGCAAATGGTGAATGTGTATCGATTTCACCAGTCTTAAAAAGGCCTGCCCCAAGGACAACTTCCCCGCTGCCTCGGATCGACAAAATCGTCGATAGTGCGGCCGGGTGCGAAGTCATGTCACTCCTCGATTGCTTCTCCGGCTACCATCAAATATACATGAAGGAGGAGGACAAGGCAAGCACTAGCTTCATAACACCCTTCAGCACGTATTGTTTCATCAGAATGCCGGAGGGACTTAAGAACGCCGGGTCCACTTTCTCTCGGCTCACCAAAACGGTGCTCGAGGGCCAAGTCAGCAGGAATATATTCACGTATGTGGACGACATCGTCATGGCCAGCAGAAGCAAGGAAGACCATCTGGCCGACCTCGCCGAAACGTTTGTGAACATGCGGGACGCACGACTTCGCCTGAACCCCGAAAAGTGTGTTTTCGGTGTTCGCTAGGGGAAAATCTTGGGCTACCTGGTGTCACACCGTGGGATTGAAGCCAATCCAACCAAAATCCAGGCTATCATCAATATGACGCCCCCGCAGTCAGCCAGAGATGTGCAACGACTAACAGGCAGGTTGGCTGCCCTCAACAGATTCATCTCCAAATCCGCAGAGCGAAGCCTCCCTTTCCTCAAAACACTACGCGGCACAAAAGACTTCGCATGGGGGCCAGAGCAGGCAGCGGCCTTCACTTCGTTGAAGCAATACCTGTCAGAATTGGCCATTCTTACAAGCCCCGACCCCTCGCTACCCCTGTTGCTCTACGTTGCGGCTTCGCCTCATGCGGTCAGCGCAGCGCTGGTTCAAGAGCAGAGCAGAGAGGGCACAATCAGGCAATGTCCAGTTTATTATGTCTCCGAAGTACTTACGACATCCAAATGTAATATGACGGAACTGGAAAAAATAGCCTATGCAGTTGTTATGGCCTCGCGCAAATTGCGCCATTATTTTGAAGCATTCAAGGTCCGGGTTACCTCAGATAGGGGACTCGGCGAATTATTCAGAAACCCGGAGGCATCAGTTCGTATTGCCAAATGGGCAGCCGAACTCTCTGGCTACCACATCAAATTTGAACCCAGGACGGCCATCAAGTCACAAGTCCTAGCAGACTTCGTCGTCGACTGGACTGGGCCAATAACACAGCCGGACCCGTCCGTAGAGAAGGTGTGGATAATCCATTGCGACGGCGCATGGTGCCATGCGGGGGCAGGCGCCGCTGCAGTCATTACGTCACCCACAGGGGTCAAGCACAGATACGCAGCACGCCTCAGCTTCGCTTTGGAGTCTGACAGATGCACTAACAACATAGCAGAATACGAAGTTGTCATCCTCGGCCTTTGCAAGCTAAGGGCCCATGGCGTTACCACCTGCATCATCAGAACAGACTCCAAGGTAGTCGCCAGATAAGTCAAGAAAGACTACGCAGCAAAGGACCCCACACTTACGCAGTACCTCGCAGCTATCCGTAGTCTCGAGAGGCAATTCAAAGGTTTCACCTTGCAGCATGTGGACCGTGCCAAGAATGAGGAGGCCGACGCGTTGGCCAAGGCAGCCGCCCGAGGCGAGGCCCTGCCCTCCGACGTATTCTACCATGTCATCGGCACGCCAGCCGTCCGCAGCCCAGAGGGGCTCCAAATAACCAATGACAGCGAGGGTCACCGCATAGTCAACCTTATCATGACCGAAGACTGGCGGACACCAATAACCATGTTCCTGCAGGGGTACTATCATCCAACCGACATCAATGAGGCCAAGCGCCTCAAACATCGAAGCTGGGACTTCGCACTAATTGAAGGACAACTTTACAAGAAGGGGTCAGTCAACCCATGCTTAAATGTGTCACCGAGACCGAAGGCGTCCAAATTTTGCGTGAAGTCCATAGCGGGACGTGCGGCTCTCACGCAGGGCCTAGGGCACTAGCCGCAAAGGTGATAATCCGTCAAGGTTTCTACTGGCCCACCATGATCTGCACCGCAAATCAGGTCATAAGGTCCTGCGAAGCCTGCTAGAAATTTTCTCCACGATCAGGAAGCCCTTCGCAGTTCACGAAGCTAATCGCCCACACATGGCCTCTTCAGCGCTGGGGCCTGGACATCGTCGGGCCCCTACCCACGGCCCAGGGGAACCTCAAGTTCACCTTTGTCGCTGTCGAATATTTTACCAAATGGATCGAGGCGAGGGCTGTATCCACAATAACATCGAAGACTGCCCAGAAATTCTTCTGGCAAAACATTGTTTGCCGCTTCGGAGTCCCGTCCGAACTCACAGTTGACAATGGCAAGCAATTTGACAGCCAAGACTTCAAGGATTTCTGCTTCTCCATTGGCACCAAGCTTGCCTTCGCCTCAGTATACCACCCGCAATCCAACGGAGTTGTGGAACGCGCAAATGGCAAAATTTTCACAGCTATCAAGAAGATGCTCCTCGACGATAAAAAGGGCAAGTGGGCCGATTTGTTACCTGAAGCGGTTTGGGCATTAAACACGACTAAGTGCAGGGCGACTGGGTTCACCCCTTTCCACCTTCTATATGGATCGGAGGCCATGTCCCCGCAAGAAATAAAACATGGGTCCCCACGAACAGTCCCGTCAGCTGTCCCCGATGTGGACGAGCCCACTTCGAAGGACCTCATCGATGGAGACCGCGTCTTCGCCCTATAGACTCTAAACAAATACCAAGCCCAAACAAAAGCATGGCGTGACCACACAGTCATCCCAAGGGAATTCAGCAAAGGAGACCTCGTACTCATCCGGACAGCTCGGACAGAGTCCCGGGGCAAGCTAGAGCCCAAGTGGGAGGGCCCTTTCATTGTCAAGACGAAGGCGTCCCCCAGCGCATACAGGCTCGCAACGCCATCCGGCGAAGACTTGGAGCATTCCTGGAACATTGATAATCTCCGCAAATTTTTTGTTTGACTCCTCAGGGCCAGCTCGCCCTTGTAATTCGCAAAACAATTTTATTCTGGCCCGCACTCTTTTCCTCATGGGGGGTGAGGTTTTTAACGAGGCGGAGCCATGTAATATACAAGCGAAAAATCCCCCGCAAAAATCTACGTCGAAAAAAGACCGCATCGATGGTCTTCGACATTCGACCAATACAAAGTCACCGCGAGGAGCAGCGCTAGCTGCCCTTGCGTGCGACAATCCGCGCAAAAGTCGCCTAAGGGTGCAGCCGGACTAGCACAACAAGTGCACAAAATCGAAGTCTTCCTCAAAAAGACTATCCGTGCAAAAACCGCCTAAGGGTGCAGCCGGACTAGCACAACAAGTGCGTAAAATTGAAGTCTTCCTCAAAAAGACTATCCGTGCAAAAGCCGCCTAAGGGTGCAGCCGGACTAGCACAACAAGTGCACAAAATCGAAGTCTTCCTCAAAAGACTATCCGTGCAAAAGTCGCCTAAGGGTGCAGCCGGACTAGCACAACAAGTGCGCAAAAATCGAAGTCTTCCTCAAAAGACTATCCGTGCAAAAGTCGCCTAAGGGTGCAACCGGACTAGCACAACAAATGCGCAAAACCGAAGTCTACCTCAAAAGACTACCCGTGCAAAAGTCTACACCAAGAAACTGTCCGTGCAAAGACTGACTACAGGTGCAGCCGGACCGACATAATAAACATGCTAGACCAAGTGCACAACGCCCCTATGGACATAGCCGGATGCGCGAAGGCGCACAGCCTCATCATACAAACTATAGTTACATATGTACAGCGAGGGCATCACACCTTACATTGGTTCAACCTTCGGAATGATTCCCATCTCCCTATAGTTAAATAGCATTATCCTAAGCTCCTCACCCTCAAAAAGACTTCGCAATTCCCCCTCACCTACACTCGCCCCAACCGGCGAGGACAATAATTCCCGCTTGCCAGCCCTGCCCACACGAAGCCGACCGCCATCCACTTCACTCACTCTACGCTTCACCACCGCCTACGCCCAGCACTTGGACCAGGCAAAACTTCAGCATCTGTAACATGCGGAGAAGCCTCCGCCGCAGCCACATCCAAGGCCGTAAAGTAATCCAAGTCCTCATCCGAAGACTCTTCCGTCCACTCAACCGAACTCCCAGAGTCATCAAAATCAGAAAACTTAAACGCAGACTCATCCGATTCATTTCCAGCGACCACGGTCGAAGCCGCCACAAAATTAGCAGTAGCGGTTGCGTGCGCAGGCCCAAAATCCTGAACCTACGCAGCAACAAGGGTTCAGTAACATAGCCAAAATTCTCTAACTACCCCACACCCACTAAGCCACCTGCGAAGACCCAGCCACCGCCATGGGATCCTCCGCTGCCGGCTCCGTCGCTGCCTTCGGGGGATCCTCCGCTGCCAGCCTCGTCGCCGCCTTCGGGGGATTCTCCACCATCAGCGCAGTGGCTGGCGACGAGCCTCCACCGAACACAGCAGCCGCAGGGGCAGCGTGGGAGCCTTCACCGGTTTCCCGGGGTGGTGCCGGGTCGACTTCAGCCTCGGCCACAACCGGGTTGGGCTCCGCTTTGGGCTGCACGCTGTTCAGGGCTCCGAAGTCCTCCACATCCTCGACACGCGCCATCTACAACATAGCACACCGATTCAGCAAAGCCCACGTATACCCACATTCAACGACACTATACATAAGACAAACTTTACCTGATCCCTCGCCCGGTCAGACCGCTCCCTGACCACCTCCCGACCGCAAGGGCCCCACATCCGGTCGAAGAGGGCACCCGCGGAGTCCTTCACCACAGGGTCTTTGACTTTATAAATCTCGCGCCCAAAATCTTCATCAGATCGGTCGAAGACCTCATAGTGACTGCACCCCTCGCGGGACAGAGCGTTCAACGCCCCTTCGCAGGTGACGAGGGAGGCAAAGGACATAAATCCCTCCACGATGGTCGGGAGCGCCAACAATTCCTCTTGCAGCCACTCGAGGAAGCGAAGGCCCGCCTCTCGGTCGGGCACTTCGAAGTCAGCAGTCCGCGCGCCCAGCTCGCAGTACGAGTCCACGAGCTGTTTGTGCGTCCGCTCAACTTCCGAGTGTGTAGAGGCCTTGGCCCTCTCCATGCGGGCCTGCAAAGCATTGAACCGCACCTCCCATTCCTCGGCATGCTGGCAGGCAAGACTCCCCTCCACCCACGCCAATTTGGCCTCCGCCTGCGCCGCCTATGCCTTGGCGATGGCCTAGTTGGCCTCCCTCCTCTCCTCCACCAGCTGGCGTTGGAGGTCCGTCCTCTCGCCCTCCAGGGCGGCCACCTTCTCCGCCAGCTTGCGACACTTGCTATCCGCAGCTGACATTTCCCGGACGGCGTCAGCATGCTGCGCCCGAAGTCTCTTGACTTCGGCAGACACATCTGCAATAAGGGCCCTCGACGCCACACGGTCGGCGATGTCGGCCGCCTAACAGGCACTCATGAGACCACAATCCCCATGAAAGCGGTAAGCACCAAAAGTCTAGCTCAACTTACTTGACGGCAGCGATCGCCGAAATCTCGCCGCCAGCGCTGAGAGCGCTACCCTTCACCCCAGGCACCGCGGCAGACACCGTGGTCGCCACCACACGCGGAACAACAACAAGTTGCCCCTCGCCCGATCCTGCAACGTATCACCAGTCAAAAAAAACTTACTTACCATCGAGATAATCGTCCACACTAATATTTGTGCCGAAGTCGGCAACGCGTTTCCCCGGCGAAGGCAATTCCCGGGCCTTCGCGGCTCCGGCCGGGGCAGACTTGGTTCCGTCGGCGCCGGCCGCCTTCACGCTCTCCGGCACCTTGCTGGACCCAGGGGCGGCTGTAACACCCCTGGTGTTACTGCTACATAAACTTGAGCATGGCATCATAAGCATTGGCATTGCATATGTTTGATACACTTAGAGTGCATTCACTAGGTAAAAATTTCAAACAAGTTGTGTGTTATAGCGTTTTGCAAATAGAACCCTGGATAGGGAACTTAACCCTAAATAGGGATTAAAGGGGTAAAACATAACCCAAGTTGAGAAAACCTAAAAGCCTTAGGGGAATAGTCATTCAATGTTCCCAAAAATAAAGTTGAATCACATTTATACCCCTGGGATACCAAAAACCCTAATTGGAACCCTGGAAAACCCTAAAACCAAACCCTAGGGACCTATGTGCAAAATTAGTCCACTTTTGGGCTAAAGTGCAAAAACCAGGTTAATAGGGTATCCTAAGTCATATGGTTCACAAGAAGGTGGGTTTTCAATCCAAAACTTGAA
The DNA here is from genome assembly GCF_902167145.1 of Zea mays. NCBI lineage: Eukaryota > Viridiplantae > Streptophyta > Magnoliopsida > Poales > Poaceae > Zea > Zea mays. The sequence goes on along the minus strand of NC_050096.1, from coordinate 124,063,369 downwards.
ATTTGGACTTAAGTGCAAAAGAGCCACACTTGACCCTTTTTGGTTAAGTCTGAATTTCAGTGTGATTGACTCAACTTTAAGCCCTTCTAACTTTCAAATTTTTAGGTTTTTGCCCTAGGTCACCACATCAAATTTGTAGACCTAACATAGGAGAACAATTTTGCTTAAGAGTGTAAGCAAGGTTGTTATGAAGAAATTGGAGATAATCACACTCAAAGTCAGGCTGTCAGGTTGTTAAAGTCTGAATTTCAGACTGACAGTGCAATTGCAGTGACTTTGGGCATGAATTCAAGCTTGATTCAATAGGAATTTGGCTATTGCTGCTATGGCAAAATTGTAGATGGTTTGTAGCCCTCCAACTTTTCTGCAGAGCTTTGGGTGAGTTGCCATGAAAAATTTGGAGAAAACTTGCCCTAAATCTTGACTGTCAGGTGCACTGAATAAAACTTCTGATGGTACAGTGTCTGCACTGGATCAGACCGCCAGCGCGGCTGTCCTCACCGCCGACGACCTGTCCGCGCCGCGATTTGCGTTGGGGTTGTGATGATCGGACGGCGAGCATCTCTGGGCAAAGATCTTTTTGCTCCGGGTAAGATCGTCGTGGTGGAGGGCACTAACTCCGGCTGCCACGCGGCCATCCCTCCTCCCGGTCGTGTCCGGTCATCGGCGCCGCTCCCCTCCGTTCATCCACGCCGCACTGATGTGACTGCGTTACTGTCGCGGCGGGGACGTGGCAAGCCCGTAAGAATGGCTATCGCTTGACGCCGCCGTTGATCGCCAGCAAAGACCGGCAATGGTTATCACCATGGCCATGGCAGTGGCTTACTGCGCCTATAAATTCATCGCCTCCTCACCCTCTCCGTTCAAATCAACTGAGCACAACTCTTCGTCTCTAAATTGTGAAGCCGTAGCACCCGCCTACACCCTCGATTGCCCACCATAGCCGGAGAATTCCCCTTTTCCCCCAAATTGGTCTCCGCCACCGTAGAGCACCACTCCACCGTGGCCAGTCCGTTCTGGAAAGGCACTGTTGGGTCTATGCTTCGTCGCCGAAGGTCTTATAGGAAGAAGCGGTCTTCGGCTGAAGCTGTTTGTATAAGATGGTCGAAGGTTCCTCTTCGTGAAGCTTCGGTATTACAAACCGACTTAAAGATAGAATGACCTTTTAGTCCATAAAGGTCTGAGTCAATGTTGTAAGCTTTTATAATGGGCATACTTGTAATTCCTCACAGGCTGCGTCCTGTGCCTATAAATAGTGAACAGTATTCCTTTACTGTTCACGCTTTTTGGAAATTGCAATCGCATCTTCCGGGAACAAACCTTTGTCAAGGCAGAGGTATTATTGTGTTCAATGATTCAATATATTAAGTGAATATAATATAATTCGTCTATGATTTATTTACCCTTTTATACCCTTTGTCTTATGTTATCTTATACAATTTATTGAAATTTTATTACGAAGACTTGAGCTTCGTAAATTATATTCTCATCAACCTTCGTCCAAGGCTCATTATCCTTAAGGGAATAATGTTTCATGGACGAAGGACGTTAACATTTAACATTTTATGTTGCCTTGTTCTTAATTCATAGCATTTGAGAACAAGTCCCCAACATTGGCGCCCACCTCCGGTGAACTCACTTCCACTTTTTGAGCTGATGGCTTCGTTCAATGATCAAGCTGGAGCTGCTTCGGACCAGAAGCTGGTGCTCCCGATTATAGGTGGTTCGTCTTCAGAGCCAGCCAACAAGAAACAGAAGAAAGAAGCACAGAGAAGGGTACAACATGTTGCGGTGCAAGGACCGTTCATCAAGTCAAGATGGTCTCACATTCCTATTACCTTCTCCCAAGAGGACCTTCAGCTCAAGGATTACCCACACAACGATGCCATGGTTATCTCTTGTGTTATCAAAGGATTTCTGGTCCACAATGTCTTGGTCGACACAGGTAGTGCAGCTGATATCATATTTGCTAAGGCCTTCAGACAAATGCAAGAGCCAGAAGATAAGATTCATGATGCTACACATCCTCTCTGTGGCTTCGGAGGAAGACAAATTGTAGCACTAGGCAAGATCACCATGTCAGTGACCTTCGGGTTCATCAACAAAACCAGAACTGAGCAAGTTGTGTTTGACATTGTTGACATGGAATACCCTTACAATGCAATTATTGGTCGTGGCACCCTTAATGCTTTCGAAGCAATTCTTCATCCTGCTTATCTCTGCATGAAGATACCTTCGGATCAAGGACCCATCGCTATTCATGGAAGTCAAGAAGCTGCCAGAAGGGCCGAAGGAAACTGGACTGACTCAAAAGCAATCCATAACATAGATGGAGCTGAAGCTTGTGAACAATACAAATTCAGAAGGGAGAAAGCAGCTTCAGCAGATCAGCCGAAGCCCATGCTCTTATGTGAGGACATAGCAGAACAGAAGGTGTTGTTGGGCTCTCAATTATCCGAAGAACAAGAGAAAACCTTGATAAGGTTTTTGTTCAACAACAAAGATGTTTTTGCATGGTCAGCCAATGATCTCTGTGGAGTTAATAGGGATGTTATTGAGCACTCGCTCAATGTTGATCCATCCTTCAGACCCAGAAAGCAGAGGCTTCGGAAAATGTCAGATGATAAGGCCGAAGGTGCTCGTAACGAAGTCAAAAGACTCCTCAGTGCAGGAGTTATCAGAGAAGTAAAGTACCCAGAATGGCTAGCTAACACTGTTATGGTAAAAAAAGGCCAATGGCAAGTGGCGAATGTGTATCGACTTTACAGATCTTAACAAGGCTTGTCCGAAGGATGAATTCCCATTGCCAAGGATAGACTCTTTAGTTGATGCAGCAGCTTCTTCAGAGCTCATGAGTCTGTTAGACTGTTATTCAGGCTACCACCAAATCTGGATGAAGAAGGAAGATGAGCCGAAGACTAGCTTCATAACCCCAAGTGGCACATATTGCTATCTTCGGATGCCTGAGGGGCTCAAAAACGCTGGAGGAAGTTTCAGCAGAATGACTGCGAAGGTTCTCCAATCTCAGATAGGCAGGAATGTGTTAACTTATGTTGATGATATCATTGTAAAAAGCACGAAACAGGAGAATCATATTGCTGATTTGCAGGAGACCTTCGCCAGTTTCAGGCAGGCTGGTTTAAAGTTGAATCCAGAAAAATGCGTCTTCGGAGTAAAGAAGGGGAAATTTCTTGGATGCTTGGTTTCAACAAAGGGAATTGAAGCTAATCCAAGTAAAATTGAAGCTATACTTCGGATGGAGCCACCAACTACAAAAAAGGGGGCTCAAAGATTGACAGGAAGATTGGCATCTCTCAATAGATTCATATCCAGATCAGCAGAGAGAAACTTACCATTCTTCAAAGTGCTGAAGTCAGCCGAAGTCTTTCAATGGGGACCAATCCAGCAGAAGGCCTTTGAAGAGCTGAAACAGTATTTGATAGATCTAACAGCATTAACTCCACCTACGCCAGGGGCTCCTTTGTTATTATATGTGGCAGCTTCGCACTCAGCGGTAAGTGCAGCACTTGTCCAGGAGAAGCTTGATGGCCAAGCCAGGAAGCAGGTCCCAGTGTATTTTGTATCTGAAGTTCTTAGTATATCAAAGAAAAACTACACAGAATTAGAGAAGGTGTTATATGCTGTTTTGATGGCATCCAGGAAGCTTCGGCACTATTTTCAAGCTTACAACATAATTGTTCCTTCTTCACAACCTTTGAAGGATATTATGAGGAACCGAGAAGCTACTGGAAGGATTGGAAAATGGGCTGCAGAGCTCAACGAATTTTGTATTGAATATGTTCATAGATCTTCGATTTAGTCCCAGGCGTTAGCAAACTTCATTGCTGACTGGACGCCAGGGGCTCAGGAGGAAGAAACAAATAAAGACGCCGAAGCATGGACAGTGTTTTGCGATGGGTCTTGGGGAACCTTCGGAGCGGGAGCGGCTGCTGTGTTGGTTTCACCTTCCAAAGTTAAAACTTGCTATGCGGCAAAACTTGATTTTAGTTGCACAAATAACATTGCCGAGTACGAAGCCTTGCTTCTGGGTCTTCGGAAGCTAAAAGCAATGGGAATCAGAAGGGCCATACTTAAAACTGATTCCCAGGTTGTTTCGGGTCATATTGACAAGAGCTGCAAGGCTAAAGATCCGAAGCTTGAAAAATATCTGGATATGGTTCGAAGAGTTGAAGCTTCCTTCGAAGGATTTTCTGTCAAAAATATCCCTCGAGGACAAAATGAGCATGCTGATTTGCTAGCTAAGTCAGCAGCACAGGGGCTGCCCTTACCTTCGGATGTGTTCTTCGAGACAATAAAAGCACCTTCGGTGGAACTTCTTGAAAGAGCAGTCCTCAATATATCTCCTGTTTATAGCGAAGATTGGAGAACTGAGATCATCTCTTACCTTCAGGGTAAATTCCTTTCAGATGACGAAGCTTATAACAGGAGGATAGAGGCAAGAGCTCGTCCATATGTCATGATAGAAGGGGAGTTATACAAGCATGGAGTTTGTGCTCCGCTGCTCAAGTGTTTATCTAGAACCGAAGGCGTAGAGTTGATGAAAGATATACATGCAGGCCTGTGTGGATCTCACATTGGATCTAGGCCGTTACTTGGAAAAGTTTTCCGTCAGGGGTTTTATTGGCCGAAGGCAGCTTCGGACGCGGCGGAATTAGTTCAAAAGTGCGAAGGTTGTCAGAAATGTGCAAGAGATCAAAAACAACCTTCGTCCTTAACACAGCTCATACAACCCATCTGGCCATTGCAAAGGTGGGGCCTTGACTTGTTAGGTCCGTTACCACTGGCCCAAGGGAACCTAAGATATGTTGTAGTGGCGGTGGAATATTTTTCTAAATGGATTGTGGCAAAGCCTTTAGCCACAATAACTTCGGCCACCGTCCAAAAGTTTTTCTGGCAGAATATTGTTTGTCGTTTCGGGGTACCAAAGGCTATTACTGTGGATAATGGAACACAGTTTGACTCCGAAGCTTTCAGGGATTTCTGTGATCAAATTGGTACGAAGATCCATTTTGCATCAGTCAGACATCCGGAGTCAAATGGACTCGTTGAAAGAGCCAATGGCATTATAATGACAGGAATAATGAAGTTAATCTTCAATCAACCCAGGGGAAAGTGGCCAGATCAGTTAACCAAAGTGGTGTGGAGCCACAATACAACAACGTCAAGGTCTACAGGCTTTACTCCATTCAAGTTATTATTCGGTGACGAAGCAATAACTCCGGAGGAAGCTAAAACCGGATCAATAAGAGTAGTAGCTTCGGCAGAATCAGATTCCGAAGCTGCTTATTCTGTGGAAAAAGATGCTTTAGAAGGGATCAGACTACAAGCCATGGAGAACATCAATAAATATCAAGCCGAAACAATCAAATGGCGAGATAGAAAGGTTCGGCTAAAGAATATTGAGCCAGGACACTTGGTGCTTCGGAGAGTGGCCAACCCAGAAACAGTGGGCAAGTTGCAGTTGAAATGGGATGGACCTTTCTTAGTAGCATCTTCATCAAGACCCGGTTCATACAGATTGAAGGATATGGACGACAATGACATTCCTAGATCTTGGAATGCGGATGAGCTTCGGCGATATTATGTATAACTCGATGTAATTTTTCATATTTTTTATTTTTCTTTCATGGCACCCTTTTCCTTTCTGAAGGGGGAGAAAGGTTTTTAATGGGGCCATCACATGTAATTTCCTTTTTTAGTTCTATAAGAGCAAAATCCCCCAAGGAATGTAAATGTAAAAGCTGAGAACGCACCATCGAGTGCCGAAAAGTAAAAAGCGAAGAAGCTCCAAAGTCGTTCCTAAGGGAATGCAGAGCTTACAGCGAAAAGTCAACGCTGATTCCGCCAAAAGTAAAGGCGAAGAAGCTCCAAAGTCGTTCCTAAGGGAATGCAGAGCTTACAGCGAAAAGTCAACGCTGATTCCGCCAAAAGTAAAGGCGAAGAAGCTCCAAAGTCGTTCCTAACGGAATGCAGAGCTGAGGTGTGATTGTTTTTAAGGAAATAATGGCTATGAGTATGGCTTCGGATACGCGTTTGGACATTCATTTGCACATCACATTACATCATAGCATTTGCATTCATAAACATTCATCCAGGCATATGTAGGATAATCATCATCATGGCATAAGTGTTTGCTTCGGCAAAAAGAAAAAAAAAGGAAGAAAGAGCTTCGTGTACAAAAGGAGAGCTTCGGAAAGATGGGAAATGTTGTTTTCTATGCTTCGCTGCTACGAAAAGAAGGGAAGGTGTTTTTTCGCCTTCGGCTCAAAAAAGAAAATTTTGTCCACATCAAAGCACTTCTCATACATCAATGGAAGGATAAGGATATATTACAAGGTATGGACAGAATTCATTAAAGACAAGTTTTAGTTACATTTACAAAAGTTATCTCAAAAAGTTTCTCAAGTACTGTCTATAGTCTACTATTTAATCTCCAAGGAGCTTCAGCTTCGGCGTCATTTTTTAATCATCGGCTTCGGCTTTGTCATCCTACATGAATAAGGTTGTTGTAAGTCAAAATCGAGCTTGCAGGAAGAGGTAAGCACAAGGTATGGTTTCTTACTGGTTCAAGGTGACTCCGAGCTTCGTCTCCAGCCTTTTCTCGCCCACCTTTTGTCCATATCATTTTTACAAATCTATTAGAGATACTTCGGGCGAGATCAGGAATGTCATCTAGGATTGATGGTGATAAAGTGAAATTTGGCCTATTGACAATCTTTCCATGATCGCAGCCAGCTTTTAGGAAAGCTGCAGCAGTGCCCCGAGAAGCCACCCAGGCACAGAAGTCACCGTGCCCAGCTATGATTTCGTCGAGCTCATCAATCTCACCCTCAATATGTTCGAAGGTCTTCGGTAGATCTTCAGCTGAGGGGGTGAATTTTTCACTGCTGGCTCCAACTGAGTGAAAAAATTTTCTTAATCGTTGAATGCATTTGTTACTAAATTCCAAACATTTTTCTTGAAGGCTCGTCAAAAGTTTTCTCAAATCTGAATTTTGTTGAGCTTCGGCTTCAAGTTTTGTATTAAGATCTTGCTTTTCTCGTTCGAACTGCTCAGATTGGCGGAGAAGCTTCGTGTTCAGTTCTGTTATTTTTGCTTCAGCTTCCGCCAATAAACCTTTGGTTGCCTGGAGCTCAAAGTTCTTTTTCTCGATAGCATCTGATTGCTCCTTTATTCTGCTTTCCAAATTTTCAATTATAACTTCGTGCTTCTTATCTTCAAAATCTTGCTGCATTTTCAAGGCTTTGCTCAACAGCATACTCTGCACGAAAACAACCTTCGTCAGACATGTTTTCATTATTAGAAACAATAAAAGTTAAGGGAAAAGTAGTTCACCTTGAAATTGGAATAAAATAAACTACCAACGATATGTTGTCGTCGGTAGCGGCTGATGTCTGTTTCTAGCTTCGGAAAACCGATACTCTTTGATAGAGTACCGATAACTTTGGCTCCAGTTTGATCTCGAATACAATCTAATTTTTCATCATCAATGCCTCCGAAGAGGAGTGCTCCAGGTTTGTATCCGCAGGATTTGGAATACTCTCTAAGCTCTTCTATTTCAGCTTTTGACAGTTTTTCTCCAACTAAATTCTGGAACATGAAGGCTTCGTTTTCTGAAGCTTCATCAGCAATTTCCTTCCCTTTCCCCGACGCTGCAGTCACGGCCTCTTCGGCGGCGGTGGTAGCTTCTTCTGCAGCCATATCTAGCAGTATTCTGTCAATGTGTTCGATTGTGCTCTCCAGGTTCAAATCTTTAGCTGGGGCAGCTTCGGCAGCCGCGACCTCCGAAGGTGTAATTTCAATATCTGTCCCTTCTGCAGCCGCTGGTGTTTTTTGAGCTGAAGTTCTTGGCGGTGTCTTGTCAATTACCTCTGTCACAGTGATAATTCTTTGTCTCTTTGCTTTGATTGTTTTCTTCGATTTTTCGGGCTCCTTGTCCTTCTGAAAAAACTTTGTCAGTTGAGGCCCCAGTGGACTTAGCTTCGCAGGTAAGGATTCAGTCATTACCTTCAGAATTTCCTAAACGTCAGCGGCAGAGGGTGATGCGGGGGTTTCCTCTTCGTCGGACATTTTTTGCTTCGGAGAAGACGTTTTTCTCTTCTTCGGAATTTTCTTCTTTGATGGTTCTTTCTCATCTTCGTTTAAGGCCTCAGTCATCCTTTTTCTTTTTTGGCCCCTAGCACCTTTGTTCAGATTTTCATAATCAGGGTATTCAAAGCCCAAGGCGTCCAGCACTCGGTTCAGTCTTCGCTTCGGACGAGTGCCGAAGGCCGCAGTCATCAATTGATCTTCTTTTTTGGAGTAGTTCCCAAGTATTTCATTACACATTACTTCAATTGTATCCAGCCACTCTTGGCAAGGTGTTTTAAAGTATTTCTTAAATTTGAAATAGTAAGGTAAACGCACAAGTTCACCTTCTTTCTTTTCCCCCTTCAGCTTCGGCATTTCCCATTCTTTTAAACTAGGAAAAACTTTGAAAGCCAAGAACTCCTGAACCAGGTCTCTTGTACTGATATGTTCTGCAATAATTCTGAATTCATTCATTGCTTGTTGTGTTGGACCTTCGGGTGTCATGTTGCAGCGAGGTCGGGTTTCTCCAATGATTAGTTCGAGTGGACTTTGCACAAGTTTCTCCTTGTCATCATCAACCTTGACATAGAACCACTCCAACTTCCAGCCTGCTGCCCATTTGCTTCGATAGCTGATTACAGGAAACTTTGTGGTTTTCCGATAGGCAAAGTTATAACAACCAAAATTGTCGTGCAATCCATCCTTTCTAGCCTTCGTCTGATAATGCAGCTCGTGGACCCGGCAAAAGCTGTCCGCAAATGGCTCCACTGCTTGGCTTCGGAGTGCCCAGATATAAACGCTAAGCCTAACGATAGCGTTAGGGGTCAGCTGGTGAAAATAGATACTGAACCTCTTCAGTACCTCTGCAATAATCCCATGTAGGGGGAATCTTAATCCAGCCTTTAGAAAGCTTTTGAAAATAACAATTTCATCCTTCTCCGGCTTTGGAGTAGTCTCTTCTCCCCCGAAGCGTAATAGCTTTTTCTGATTTTCATTAAAAAAGCCCGATTTTACCATCTTGGACAGATCAGTCTTCGAAACAGTAGATTTCCCGAAGTCCAAATGGCTGGGCTTGCTTGGCATGGCAATGCGATAATCATCTTCGGGATCAGTTTCCTCAATATCTTCTTCTTCTGCTTCAGCGATTGCTTGTTCTGCTTGTTCTGCATCATCACTAGGGATCTTTTCTGAAGTCACCAGCCCGGATCGTTGCATGGCTTCGGAGATGGGAACAGTCTCCAAAGCTTCAGTTTCGCCCCCCTCACGCTCAACCCTGGCGGTAGAGCGCACTCTGGCCATTTAATTATGAATTTGTGGAAATTTAATACTTTCTTCTTCCGAAGTCTTTTTTCTGACGAAGCAGGCTTCAAGCTGGAGCTTCGTTCGATTCCGACAGACAAGCTTCGGCGATGGTTAAAAATTTTTGCAGCAAAACAGTGCAAATAGCAATGAATGCTGTGGTAACTTCACACCTACTCGTCTGTTTATATAGTACTGCAGGTAAGAAGGCGAAGCGCCAGGATTTTTACACCAGGCGGACACCCGCTCGCACTCGCTGCGTGGTGGACCGCAGAGACCAAACAGTAACTCTGCAAGGTGGGGCCGCTACACGCTGGGAAATTGAATCGTTTCTCGACAACGAGCTCAGGGAAGGTGTTTTTTAGACCTTCGGCGCTCCGAAGCTTAAGAGACTTTTTTCACGGATCAAGCTCGTTACGAAAAACGATCTAGCACCGCTAAAGGGGCTACTGTTGGGTCTATGCTTCGTCGCCGAAGGTCTTATAGGAAGAAGCGGTCTTCGGCTGAAGCTGTTTGTATAAGATGGCCGAAGGTTCCTCTTCGTGAAGCTTCGGTATTACAAACCGACTTAAAGATAGAATGACCTTTTAGTCCATAAAGGTCTGAGTCAATGTTGTAAGCTTTTATAAGGGGCATACTTGTAATTCCTCACAGGCTGGCGTCCTGTGCCTATAAATAGTGAACAGTATTCCTTTACTGTTCACGCTTTTTGGAAATTGCAATCGCATCTTCCGGGAACAAACCTTTGTCAAGGCAGAGGTATTATTGTGTTCAATGATTCAATATATTAAGTGAATATAATATAATTCGTCTATGATTTATTTACCCTTTTATACCCTTTGTCTTATGTTATCTTATACAATTTATTGAAATTTTATTACGAAGACTTGAGCTTCGTAAATTATATTCTCATCAACCTTCGTCCAAGGCTCATTATCCTTAAGGGAATAATGTTTCATGGACGAAGGACGTTAACATTTAACATTTTATGTTGCCTTATTCTTAATTCATAGCAATTGAGAACAAGTCCCCAACAGGCACCATCCATTTCGCGCGTTGTTCTCATGTCCCTGTATGCTGGTGATGCTCTCCAAACCGTCCAATTAAACTAGAAGCCCACCAACCACTGGGAACACGAACTAATGTCTATAGCTTTCGCTGTCCTCGTGGGCAGAGCAAAATAGATCACCAAATATGAAATTGATTGGGGGAAACCATTGATAGGCCGTGAATTTGGTGTAGACCGCTCAGTAGCACCTATCCTTGCCCCGTTTGGCCGGTCCTGGAGCTCGCCGGAGCTCTGCCGCGCCATGCACCGTCGGGGACTTTAAACCCAGAATAGATAGAAGTGGGAGGACTTTTATGCAAACTGTCAGCGACTGTGTTAAACAGTGGAAGACCGGATCCCAGTTAGTGAAAACCCCGAGGACTTTTGCGAAAAACAGCCAGCGCGCGGGCGCGGGCGCGCTTTCCCTCTGGTGTTGGGCCACCTGGGCTGGAATCGGCCCAGCACTGTTTCTGTTTTTCCTTTTTCTTTTTCAGCAGAACTTTGAAAAACTCTAGAAAATGGTAGAAAAATCCTAAATTTGTGAAACCAATTTTCCTAGGCTTATTATTTTCCCTAGAATTTAATAAAAATAGTTTTATGATTTTTAGAGGAAATAAGGAATTTTAAGGCATTTTAAGTAGTTTAAAGTAGTAGTTCTGGATTTTTAGAAAATAGATAATAATTCCAAAATTTCCCAAACTTTTTATATGAACTCCCCACATTATTTAGAAGCCTTGGGTAGAGTTTGAATTGATTTGAACCTTGTTTGATAACTAGAACCAAAAACCCCCCTGCCCTTTGAACTCCTTTACTGACTCCGGAAACCCTAAGTTCTCGGAGTTCCGTGAAGGAAAGTTGTATTCAAGACTTAGATAATAAATCTTTATTATCTTCGCACTCTCATGAGCATTACATGGCATTCATTCTTATATATGTATATATGTGGTTATGTTTAGAAAACGAAGAAGAAACCGAAGTGAGTGAAGAAAAGGCACCACCACCTTCGGACTCTCAGGCAGGATCTTGTCTTTACTTTGATATTTGTGGATCCGAGCCAGACTCACCTACTAACGAAGGCAAGCCTCGGTGCATTTGCCACCTTCCTTGATGTTTTTAAAATCTTTCTCACTTGCTTGCTGCATTAGGTAATAGGAGTTGAATGCTTAAACACTTCTTGCATTACCTTCCTTGAACTTGATTACCTTCCTTGAAACCCTGTTTTTACAAAAAGGTTTTACTATGCTTAGTATTGCTCTAGAAAAACAAAAGGATTTGTTTTACAAAAGATGTTTGGCAAAGTGGGAGGGTTGTTTTCAAAAATAAAACTTGATGGTGAATCTAGCACGACCGTGATGGATTCAACATCGGAAAAGATGTACCTCTGCCAGGTACCAAGTCTTTGGGTTGAAATGATTAAGCTGAGACCGGGCGGGTGACTTGCACGAGAGGAGAGTCTCGGTGTAGTGTCTCCGTCTGAGTCGATTAAGGACCTTGTCGATGTAGGCTTGATGACCGAGGACCCTTTAACTGGTCACATGCCTCGTCATGGGTAAGCCTTGCCTCGGGCAGACTAAGGCCAGAATAAGATAACACGAAATGGGCGTGGAGCGGTGGCGAGAGTAGCGTGTACCCTCCGTGGCAAGAGGCTAGACGGTGGTGTATCTGTGCTCTCGGTTTGCGTGAACCTGATCTGGTCTTAAGAAACCCGGTGGCGGGTTGACATATGCAAGGGTTAAGTGCTACATATGTCGTGTGATTGGAGATCCTCAGCTGAGTATAATCGATTCGGATCGCCGTACCTTCGCGGTTATGAAGACTTGGTCACTGACTTACACGTAGCAATCCACTAAAGATGATGGGTTTTTGTTAAAAAAATTGGCTAGTGCAGGACCAGTGGTTGAACTAGGGTAGAAAGAACTCTAGTTATAGGTAATTCTACTTAACTTGACAAATAAAACTAGATTTTTAAGGATCCACTTTAGTAAGCATTTCTGCAAAACAGAGTCTTTGGTTATTGAAAAGCCTTACCTTGACTCCCTTAAGCCAGCATACCCTTGAGAGTCTTTTCTTTAGTCGGGTAAGACTTGCTGAGTAATTCCATACTCAGGGTTTATTCCTTCGTTGTTTTTAGGTGAGGAAGTAGCAGATTTCTGTTGCTTCTGTACCAAGGTGGTTCCCCATGAGGAAAAGCAAGAGTGAAGATGCGGGAGGACATAGTCCTCCATAAGAAAACTTTTATGAAAAACTTATTGGGAGGAGTTTTTGCCTCCCTCGGTTATGTAATAATACTACTCTGCACTCGTTTATGTTTCTGGTCTGTAATAAACAACTTGAGCTTACTTTTTAATAAATGTAAGTTTATGTAATCACTTCCGCTTTTCGATATCTCCGATGTTCTGTAATGTCTGCAAGACGGGTGAAATGTTCCTGGAAAGGTAAGGAAAGATACCGAACTTGTCAAGTGATTTAGGAACATCTACAGGGTGTCTGATGTCTGTTAGACAAGGACAACTGTAGGTGGGCCTAATTACTTGGGAGGTTCCGTCACAGCTGGTATCGGAGCGTAGCTCTTCTTTGCAGATATTATGAGGCATCTTCAAAAGGATTTTCTAAAAGTCTTACCTAGAAACTCTCTTCCTTTCTTACCTAAGAATTCTGAAGAGTTTATCTTAAAGACCAGATAGGAAGAGTGCAATGTATAGAAGGTTGAATCAACTAAGGTTGATTCTGTAATTACACATGCATCATGCTAAGAATTATACTAATAAAATTTTTCCCCTTAGAAAGATGCCGCCGCGCACAAGGAAAACGGCGCGCAAGTCAACTGGCCCAATCGGTGTGCCCCGGCATCAACTTGCCCCTCGACATGAGGATAGTAGCAGCGGGAGCAATGATCCAATAGGGGATCTTGAAGCACGAGTAAATCAACATCAAGCGGAATTGCAACACAGGACCAACATATGGGTTGCGGATGGAGATAGAATAAATGAATTAAGAAGCGACATCCGCCACCTGCGGGATCAGCTTGTTGATCGGGACTTGGCGCTCGACTAGGCAGTTCAGTCCCGTTTGCTTGCTTGTGCTAAAGAGGCAAGGGCTCAAGCCCGAGTCAAGGAACTTAGCTCAGCTATCGACAACCTGCAGGTCTATTGCAATACGTTACATGAGGAAGTCCATGTACTGTATTCGCAATTACACCCTAGTGCACCTGCGCACCCTGTTGAGTCGGAAGCCGGACCCTCGCATGTTGCGGGACACGCGCTTGGTGGTGAGTTAGACCTTTTTCAGCCCCCTCCTTCCATGAGGCTGGTCGACGAATGGTCTCCCACACCCGACGACGAGGCCGCCAAAAGCAATGGGAAGCAGGACTAGTGGTGTAGTAGAAGTAGAAGTAGTGTAGTGTATTGTAGGTTGTACTAGTGTATAATAGGTAGTGCTATTGTATACTAGGTAATGTATCCTGTTGTAAGAGTCTGAGTCTGTAACATTACTTTTGGTAATGTAAAATGGATGGTTTTTCATTGGCATATCATATTGTTTTCAAATGTTGTTGCCACAGATGCCTTCCAAGACTCGAGCACAGGGCGGAGCTGGTACCTCCCGGGGGAGGGAATCTACACCAAATCCACCTCCTGTTCCTCCCACACTGGCTGAGGCGATTGCCGCCTTAGTAAACGCGACTGCTGACAATACCCGCTTTCTGAGAGAAATGGCGGGCCAACAGTTCCAGCAGCAAGGTGCGCGGGGCTATCAATAGGGCCCCCGCGAAACTTCTTATCTGGACTTCTCGGAGACACGTCCGCCCTTGTTTGTTAAAGCTGAAGATCCGTTGGAAGCCGATGAATGGCTCCGTGTGATTGAACAAAAATTCGGACTTCTACGCTGTTCGGAGACCCAGAAGCCTTTATTCGCAGCCCAACAGTTGCGCGGACCTGCCAGCACTTGGTGGGGTAATTTTGTGGCCGTTCAACCGGCCAATCATCAAATAACCTGGGAAGAATTCAAAGTGGCCTTCCGTGAGCATTATATACCCGAAGGTGTTCTACATATGAAGCAAGAAGAATTCATGAAGCTAAAGCAAGGAGGGGATACTGTTAATCAGTATCTCAATAAGTTCAATCATCTATCACAATATGCAATCGATCAAGTGAACACTGATCTGAAAAAAGAAGAATTGCTTTATGAGAGGTCTAAATGATCGACTGCAGAGAAAAATGGCTACTTGCATTGACTTGACTTATGGAAGAGCTGTCAGTACAGCACTGGCAGTAGAAGCGAAATATGCAAGTTCTGGAAAGATCAAGGGCAGTGGAGAAAACAGGCCTAGTCAGGGCCCGGTAAAGAGGCAACGGTTTATTCTCCGGCCTTCTAACCAGAATCATTCACGTGCACCATCCTTCCCTTTCAAGCAGCCAATAATTATTCGTCCCAATAATGCCCCCACTGCCCCAAGTCAGCCGGGTGCCCCAGGCACTCGATTCCCTGCTTTGCCCAGTTCTTCAACTGGATGTTTCAATTGTGGCAAGTCTGGGCATTTCATCAAAGATTGCCCCTATCCCAAGCAGAACCAGTCGAATAATCAGCAAGGATCGGGGAATTCATCTCAAAGCAAGGGAAATGTTAAGGGCAAAAATTTCAAGAAGACAGGACGTGTATACTATACACAAGTGGCCACTACACTGGATGGAGAGCCGGTAATGATGGGTATGTTCCTCGTGGCCAATCATCCTGCAGTCATTCTTTTTGATTCTGGTGCTTCGCATACGTTCATTAGCAAGAAATTTGTGGAGCAACATCACATTGCATGCCATGAATCAAAAGAGGGATTTAAAATACACTCACCTGGGGGACAAATCTTTACTAGAGAAGTGGCCTATCAAGTGCCCGTATCATTGGCCGGACGGGACTTTCCTACTAATATGATCGTTCTGAAAGGCCAAGATATAGATGTTATTTTGGGTATGAATTGGTTAGCCAGACATAAAGCAACTCTCAACACTGATCAGAGAATTATCAGGTTGAGTTATAACCAGGAAGAAATTCTTTTGCCTATCCCTATTCTAACCAAAGCTACTGGCAGAGCTTATGAAGCCATTATACCGGAAATCAAGGATATCCCGGTGGTATGCGAGTTTCCCGATGTCTTTCCCGAGGATTTGCCGGGATTGCCACCTGAACGGGAGGTAGAGTTTGTAATAGAGTTGAAGCCCGGTACGGCTCCAATATCTAGAAGATCGTACTGAATGCCTCCTAATGAGTTGGCAGAATTGAAGATTCAATTACAAGACCTCCTAGAGAAAGGGTTCATCCGGCCAAGCTCGTCACCTTGGGGTTGTCCAGCCATATTCATCAAGAAGAAGGATCAAACCTTACGGATGTGTGTGGATTATCGACCCTTGAATGAGGTCACCATCAAAAACAAGTACCCTCTTCCAAGGATTGACATTCTATTTGATCAATTGACTGGAGCAAGGGTATTTTCAAAGATTGATCTCCGATCGGGCTATCACTAGATCCGTATTCGGCCCGAAGATATACCAAAGACCGCGTTCACTACGCGATATGGATTATTTGAATATCTGGTAATGTCTTTCGGATTGACCAATGCTCCTGCCCACTTCACGTATTTGATGAACTCGGTGTTCATGCCCGAGCTAGACAAGTTTGTGGTGGTCTTCATTGATGATATTCTAATATATTCTAAGAATGAAGAGGAACACGCCCAACATTTACGAATCGTGTTAACGCACTTGAGAGAACATCAGTTATATGCTAAGTTCAGCAAATGCGCGTTTTGGCTGGAGGAAATTCAATTTCTGGGACATGTTCTATCTGCCAGAGGGATTGCGGTAGACCCCAGCAAAGTCAAGGACATTTTGGAGTGGAAACCCCCAACCACTGTTCATCAAGTCCGAAGTTTCCTTGGACTGGCGGGATATTACCGCAGATTCATACCAGATTTTTCTAAGCTTGTAAAGCCAATTACAAGTTTATTGAAGAATGATGTTAAATTCAATTGGTCTTCAAAGTGTGATGAAGCTTTTGAACAATTGAAGACATTATTAACCACTGCTCCGGTACTGGCTCAACCGGACATAACCAAGCCCTTTGATGTATATTGTGATGCATCAGGCAGTGGACTCGGCTGTGTGCTAATGCAAGAGGGCCGAGTAATTGCATATGCTTCAAGGCAGTTACGCCGACATGAGGAGCATTACCCAACTCATGATCTGGAGCTAGCTGCTGTGGTTCATGCCCTAAAAATTTGGCGTCACTATCTGCTGGGAAATGTCTGTCATATTTATACAGACCATAAAAGCTTGAAATACATCTTCACCCAGTCAGAATTGAATATGAGGCAGAGGCGATGGCTTGAGCTTATTAAGGACTATGAACTGGAAATTCATTATCACCCAAGCAAAGCCAATGTTGTAGCAGATGCACTAAGCCGTAAGGTTTCCTGTCACTGTCTTACGGTGAAGACCTCTGACAACACTTTATGTCAAGAGATGGAGAAGCTAAACCTGGGAATGGTCCAACAAGGAACTCTGAATCAGCTAAAGCTTGAGTCAGTTCTCTTGCAAAAGATAATTGATGCCCAAAAGGATAATGAGGGTATGAAACACATTCGTGAGAAGTTAAGGGCTGGAAAAGCCAAATGTTTCAAAGAAGATGATCAAGGCATTGTATGGTTTAATAACCGCATAGTGGTGCCAAAGAATGAAGAGATCCACCAGCAAATTCTTGATGAAGCACATCTTAGCCGCTACTCTATTCATCTCGGAAGCACTAAGATGTATCAAGACTTGAAGCAACATTACTGGTGGACAAAGATGAAGATCGAAATTGCACGCTATGTGGCTAGATGTGACACTTGCAGACGTGTCAAAGCCATACATTTGAAAGCTGCCGGTCCATTACAGTCACTACCAATACCGACATGGAAATGGGAAGACATAAGTATGGACTTCATCGTGGGATTGCCCAGGACCGCAAAAAGGTATGACTCTATCTGGGTGATTGTTGATCGACTTACAAAGATTGCTCACTTTCTGCCGGTCAAGACATATTACCCGGTTCTTACCTATGCGGAATTATATATTGCTCGCATTCTCAGTTTGCACGGTGTTCCAAAGACTATAGTGTCGGATCATGGACCAAAATTTGTATCCAAATTCTGGGAAGAACTCCATAAATCCCTGGGTACCAAGCTGCTCCACAGTTCGGCCTATCATCCCCAAACGAGTGGACAGACTGAGAGGGTTAATCAAATACTCGAAGATATGTTGTGAGCATGTGTTCTGGACTTCTCACAAAAATGGGATGATTGTTTGCCCTTGGCGGAGTTTTCATATAATAATAGCTATCAAGAAAGTATCAAGATGGCACCCTTTGAAGCTTTATATGGACGACGATGTCGTACTCCGCTAAATTGGTCTGAACCTGGGGAAAGGTACTTCTATAGGCCTGATATGGTGAAGGAGGCCGAGGAAAAGGTTCAGAAAATTATTCATAATATGAAGAAAGCACAAGCTCGTCAGAAGGGTTATGCAGACAAACGGCGAATGCCCTTGTATTTTCATGAAGGGGACTATGTCTACCTGAAGGTTTCACCAATGAAGGGTGTATCGCGTTTCGGGATTAAAGGGAAGCTTGCACCTAGGTACATTGGTCCATTCCCGGTACTTGAGCAATGTGGACCAGTGGCGTATCGACTGCAGCTCCCCGAAATTTTGTCTGCTATACATAATGTGTTCCATGTGTCACAATTGAAGAAGTGTCTTCGGGTTCCTGATCGAACCATTGAAGTAACAGATGTTGTCCTTGAACCAGACTTGACATACTCTGAGCACCCTATTCGAGTCCTGGATCAAAAGGATAGGGTTACCCGAAGAAAAACTCTCAAGTTCTATAAGATACAGTGGAACCAACATTCTGAAGAAGAGGCTACATGGGAAACTCAAGACTTTTTAGATAAGAATTTCCCAGGCTTTTTAGCCTCATGTAATTTGTAAAGTATATTTAGTGTTGTAATAAAGAAGTGACCCCCACACCACCCCCTGCCTTGTACCAGAAATAAGGAAATAAAAATGTGACACATTTCCTTTTCCATTACTTACCCTAGGACTTTTAATCTCGGGACGAGATTCTTTTATGGGGGGAAGGATGTAACACCCCTGGTGTTACTGCTACTAAAACTTGAGCATGGCATCATAAGCATTGGCATTGCATATGTTTGATACACTTAGAGTGCATTCACTAGGTAAAAATTTCAAACAAGTTGTGTGTTATAGCGTTTTGCAAATAGAACCCTAGATAGGGAACTTAACCCTAAATAGGGATTAAAGGGGTAAAACATAACCCAAGTTGAGAAAACCTAAAAGCCTTAGGGGAATAGTCATAAAATGTTCCCAAAAATAAAGTTGAATCACATTTATACCCCTGGGATACCAAAAACCCTAATTGGAACCCTGGAAAACCCTAAAACCAAACCCTAGGGACCTATGTGCAAAATTAGTCCACTTTTGGGCTAAAGTGCAAAAACCAGGTTAATAGGGTATCCTAAGTCATATGGTTCACAAGAAGGTGGATTTGCAATCCAAAACTTGAGATTTGGACTTAAGTGCAAAAAAGCCACACTTGACCCTTTTTGGTTAAGTCTGAATTTCAGTGTGATTGACTCAACTTTAAGCCCTTGTAACTTCCAAATTTTTAGGTTTTTGCCCTAGGTCATCACATCAAATTTGTAGACCTAACATAGGAGAACAATTTTGCTTAAGAGTGTAAGCAAGGTTGTTATGAAGAAATTGGAGATAATCACACTCAAAGTCAGGCTGTCAGGTTGTTAAAGTCTGAATTTCAGACTGACAGTGCAATTGCAGTGACTTTGGGCATGAATTCAAGCTTGATTCAATAGGAATTTGGCTATTGCTGCTATGGCAAAATTGTAGATGGTTTGTAGCCCTCCAACTTTTCTGCAGAGCTTTGGGTGAGTTGCCATGAAAAATAGATCACCACTGGGAACACGAACTAATGTCTATAGCTTTCACTGTCCTCGTGGGCAGAGCGAAATAGATCACCAAATATGAAATTGATTGGGGGGAAACCATTGATAGGCCGTGAATTTGGTGTAGACCGCTCAGTAGCACCTATCCCGTTTGGCCGGTCCAGGAACTCGCCGGAGCTCTGCCGCGCCATGCACCGTCGGGGACTTTAAACCCAGAATAGATAGAAGTGGGAGGACTTTTATGCAAACTGTAAGCGACTGTGTTAAACAGTGGAAGACCGGATCCCAGTTAGTGAAAACCCCGATGACTTTTGCGCAAAACAGACAGCGCGGGCGCGGGCGCGCTTTCCCTCTGGTGTTGGGCCACCTGGGCTGGAATCGGCCCAGCACTGTTTTTGTTTTTCCTTTTTCTTTTTCAGCAGAACTTTGAAAAACTCTAGAAAATGGTAGAAAATTCCTAAAATTATGAAACCAATTTTTCTAGGCTTATTATTTTTCCTAGAATTTAATAAAAATAGTTTATGATTTTTAGAGGAAATAAGGAATTTTAAGGCATTTTAAGTAGTTTAAAGTAGTAGTTCTGGATTTTTAGAAAATAGATAATAATTCCAAAATTTCCCAAACTTTTTATATGAACTTCCCACATTATTTAGAAGCCTTGGGTAGAGTTTGAATTGATTTGGACCTTGTTTGATAACTAGAACCAAAACCCCCCCTGCCCTTTGAACTCCTTTACTAACTCCGGAAACCCTAAGTTCTCGGAGTTCCGTGAAGGAAATTTGTATTCAAGACTTAGATAATAAATCTTTATTATCTTCGCACTCTCATGAGCATTACATGGCATTCATTCTTATATATGTATATATGTGGTTATGTTTAGAAAACGAAGAAGAAACTGAAGTGAGTGAAGAAAAGGCACCACCACCTTCATACTCTCAGGCAGGATCTTGTCTTTACTTTGATATTTGTGGATCCGAGCTAGACTCACCTACCAACGAAGGCAAGCCCCGGTGCATTTGCCACCTTCCTTGATGTTTTTAAAATCTTTCTCACTTGCTTGCTGCATTAGGTAATAGGAGTTGAATGCTTAAACACTTCCTGCATTACCTTCCTTGAACTTGATTACCTTCCTTGAAACCCTGTTTTTACAAAAAGGTTTTACTATGCTTAGTATTGCTCTAGAAAAACAAAAGGATTTGTTTTACAAAAGATGTTTGGCAAAGTGGGAGGGTTGTTTTCAAAAATAAAACTTGATGGTGAATCCAGCACGGCCGTGATGGATTCAACATCGGAAAAGATGTACCTCTGCCAGGTACCAAGTCTTTGGGTTGAAATGATTAAGCTGAGACCGGGCGGGTGACTTGCACGAGAAGAGAGTCTCGGTGTAGTGTCTCCGTCTGAGTCGATTAACGACCTTGTCGATGTAGGCTTGATGACCGAGGACCCTTTAACTGGTCACATGCCTCGTCATGGGTAAGCCTTGCCTCGGGCAGACTAAGGCCAGAATAAGATAACACGAAATGGGCGTGGAGCGGTGGCGAGAGTAGCGTGTACCCTCCGTGGCAAGAGGCTGGACGGTGGTGTATCTGTGCTCTCGGTTTGCGTGAACCTGATCTGGTCTTAAGAAACCCGGTGGCGGGTTGACATATGCAAGGGTTAAGTGCTACATATGTCGTGTGATTGGAGATCCTCAGCTGAGTATAATCGATTCGGATCGCCGTACCTTCGCGGTTATGAAGACTTGGTCACTGACTTACACGTAGCAATCCACTAAAGATGATGGGTTTTTGTTAAAAAATTGGCTAGTGCAGGACCAGTGATTGAACTAGGGTAGAAAGAACTCTAGTTACAGGTAATTCTACTTAACTTGACAAATAAAACTGGATTTTTAAGGATCCACTTTAGTAAGCATTTCTACAAAACAGAGTCTTTGGTTATTGAAAAGCCTTACCTTGACTCCCTTAAGCCAGCATACCCTTGAGAGTCTTTTCTTTAGTCGGGTAAGACTTGCTGAGTAATTCCATACTCAGGGTTTATCCCTTCGTTGTTTTTAGGTGAGGAAGTAGCAGATTTCTGTTGCTTCTGTACCAAGGTGGTTCCCCATGAGGAAAAGCAAGAGTGAAGACGCGGGAGGACATAGTCCTCCATAAGAAAACTTTTATGAAAAACTTATCGGGAGGAGTTTTTGCCTCCCTCGGTTATGTAATAATACTACTCTGCACTCGTTTATGTTTCTGGTCTGTAATAAACAACTTGAGCTTACATTTTAATAAATGTAAGTTTATGTAATCACTTCCACTTTTCGATATCTCCGATGTTCTGTAATGTCTGCAAGACGGGTGAAATGTTCCTGGAAAGGTAAGGAAAGATACCGAACTTGTCAAGTGATTTAGGAACATCTACAGGGTGTCTGATGTCTGTTAGACAAGGACAACTGTAGGTGGGCCTAATTACTTGGGAGGTTCCGTCACAGCGGCCGGCTTCGCCGCCAGCGTCGGCTGGCTACCACCGGGGGCGGTAGCCTTCGCAGTCCCCCGCGCCCTCTTCGGCCTAGCCTCGGGAAGCCTGATGACCGCCTGGCGCTTCTGCGCAGCTTCCTTGCGATCCTTGTTCATCACTGCCGACACAACAGCAGCAATATTCCGTCCGTAAGGAAACACTCTCAAATCACGAGCCATGCGAGACGTAAAGAAGTCTTCGCCAGCCGCGCGGGGAATAGGAACGTTCTTAGGCCATCGACCCCCGGTAACCTCCAGCATCCGCGACAAAGACTCCCGGAGCTCGGGCGAAGACATCCTTCCCCCAGGGGCCGCGCATGTCCCCATCAACTCCATAGCAAAACTATCGGAGACCCCCAGTTCTCCCATCGCAGTACCTAGCTTCCTCTTCTTAGTGGATGGGGCGGCCTCCGGCGCGGGGTCGTCTTCAGTCTCAGCTGCCGGTTTTTTCCCGCGGCGGTCGACAACGTCTTGCCCGGGATAACCGCCATATGGCAAACAGTTCAACTCGAAGACCCTATTCAGGCGGTCATTGGATACGCGTATATCCCAACTCCACTGTGCCTCCGTCTTTGGCACGTAGCGACCAACAATTCGCACCACCCCATCCTCCGCCTCACGCACGAATGCGGCGGGATCTCGGCCTTGCAAATCCAGTGCGAAGGCAGGACTCCGCACCAGCATCCCGCCACGTGAAGGCATCTGGTGAGGGCATACTTCGCCCAGTGCCCAGCCACGCGCCAAGGGCCATACCCCATACCCGACAAACTCCTCAACCAGATCGCGTCCGCTACTCATGCGGGCCGCGCACCGCAGGGCCCCTTCGTCTTCATCCTCCTCCGCTACCTCAAACTGCGGGTACTCTGAGTAATAATGCGAACACATGACGGCCACGGGGAGCCCCGGATGGTCTTCGACTGTGCCTTCGGCAATGTACAACCAAAATTCCCACCAGTTGCCCCATTTATTGTGGGCGCAGGGAACCAACTCAACGACTTCCATCGAAGTCTTGCCGGTCTTCGGCGTAAATGTGCAAGATCCAAATTGAGCAATCTTATTTCCGATTTTCCTTTTCTGCCAATGCAGACAATAATACTTCGCGAAGACTTCGACCGAGGGCTGCCCGCCATACGAAGTCGTTGCCCAGACATATTTTGCCAGGGCCACCACGACATTCGGCGTCAGCTGGTGGACCTAGACGTCAAATCTACGCAGAACTTCTCCCACAAATCGATGCGCGGGCAGACGAAGGCCAGCGGCGAAAAAAAGCCTCGAAGACGACCAACTCACCTTCCGGCTCGGGGACCTCCTCTGCCCTCGGGACACGTGCCACTCCGCCACCAAAATACCCAAGCTGTTGCATGTCATGCACACGGACTGAGGACATCCGCGACACGCCAAACTCCACTGTGTCGCCGGTGCACAACTCCTCCGCCGCCACAGTGCTCAACGTCTCCTCGGACGACGCGCCGACCGGCGGTGTATCGGCGGCAGAAGAGGAAGAGGACGACATGGCTACGTACCGTCGGCAGCGGCGGGCGGTCTGCTTCACACGGGCTAGATCTCCGACGAGCAAGAGCAAGGAGGGCAGACGAGCAACGAGCGGTTTGAGAAGGAAGTTAGGGTTTTCGCGGAGCGCGGAAAGATAAAGTTCAAAACGCGCCGCCCCCCGCCCCCTTTTATACACAGGGCGCGGCGCTGCGGGAAACCCACAATCCAACAGTACGGCGTCAATCAACGGTCATGTCAAAAACCCCCGCGGAAACACTTCGAGCGAGGGCAGCGTCTCCACCATCTAGCGACGCATTCGACACCAGATGACTTGGTCGAACTTGTCCCTCGGAGGGCAAATCTTGGGGCGAAGGCGAAGATGCTACCCTTCGCTCGATGCCTTCGCCAGTCTCGCTGCGCCAACGGAGACGACGACCGGCAGTCTTCGCTCTTCGTACGGCACGCCGAAGGACGAAGACCTATGGCGAGGTCGCCCCATCCCGCAGCGTCGCCCAACACTGGAGCCCACGTGCAATCCGGCCCGTCATAACGGGCCCCACGATATCACTGCGCAGTTCGGGCTTAAATTGTAAAGGTTTTTCTGTTATTACAATCTGTAACCCTGCTTTAATGAGAATATACCAGGGGGAACCTAGGCACCTGAGGGCACATACGTCCTTAATCCTTGACGCTGGGCACTCAGACACCTATAAATACCCCCGCACAGTGCCCTTGAGAGGCCAGATTAACAGAGCTATTGCCATCTCAAGTTGAAACCTTGTTTACATCGCTTTCACTCCCACGTTGTATCAACTCGCCAAGGAAAACGAGTTCCAACACCATTCATCTCACAAAGATCAGAATGTATGAGTTCTAGAGGTGCTAGGTGTCTCTCCTCAGCAGCCTTGTGAGGCTTTCGAGGTTGCTTCGACTGCACACAACTATGGCACTTAGAACCTTTGACTATGGTGATATTCGGAATTAAACTCATGGTTCCAAGCCGAGACATAGAGCCAAAATTAATATGACACAAACAAGAATGCCAAATACTCGCAAGGTCATCAACATTAGCGCAAATATGGTTCATAGACTTATTATTGAAATCTAACAGATAAAAGTGGAACAAGCCTCCGCAATCATAGCCTTTACCAATAAATTGTCTAGACTTAGACACAACTAATTTATTAGACTCCAAAACTACCTTGAACCCATCTCTACATAGAAGGGTTCCGCTATCGAGATTCTTGTGTATAGAAGGGACATGATGCACGTTCTTCAGCTGCACGATCTTTCCTGAAGTAAACTTCAGATCCACCATGCCAGTGCCATGAACAGAAGCATGTGACCCATTCCCCATTAGGACGGAAGAATCCCGGGCACCCTGATAAGAAAAGAACAAGTTAATGTCAGAACACACATGAACGTTAGCACCAGTATCAAGCCACCAACTAGGTGATTGAAATACTGAGAAGATGAAAGGTAAATTACCATACCCTTTGTCTTCCTCATTGCTAGCGATCACTGTGTTGACATTGCCCTTTTTGCCACGGCGATCCGCTCGATCAGGACAATCCTTGGCAAAATGACCCGCCTCTTCACATGCGAAACATGTAAGTTCATTCTTGTTCTTCTTCTTCTTGAAGTTGGTAGTTTTGTTGGGCTTGTTAGATTTTGGTTTTCCTTTGCCCTTGTTGTGGTTCCTTTGAACCCATTCCCAAAAACCTTATTCGCCCTCTCCCGGTGCAGGATCTAGAAGACGAAGGGTTCCGGAGACCTGCTCTCCCGACCGCACATGCACGTCTGCGGTCGGGATGAAGAGAACTGGAAGGTGGCTCAGCTATGAAGAGAGGCGAAAGCTAAACTGAGATGAATTGGATGCTGGCTGCCAGGCTCCTTTTATAGGGCCGAGTCCGCGACCACATAGCTATCTTCGATCTTATCCGCCCGCGAAAATCTCGCGTTCAGTTTAGATTTTATAGCGATCGATTAGGATTCTAAACTTAACAGCCAAGTAACCAAAAATTCAAACGGCAAAAGGAAGCTGCGCCCTCGCAAGGCGTGGAGGGGTCAGATTCAGCGGGCCATTCACACGCATGTCGTGCGCCCTTCGCCCCGACCCGGCGAGGCGAGCAAGCGTGCAGCGTGTGGCTCTCCACACTCTCTCCTCTCATTCATGACTTGGTGAGTGAGTGTGGCTTCCATATTTAAGCTAGCTCTACTCCACTAGCACTACAGTAAACGAAGAAATTTCCGACGGCTAAAACCGTCGGACATAAGATTTGGACCGTCGGAGATAAGCTATGTCCGACGGCATTAGCTTATCTCCGACGGTTTTAAGCCGTCGTGGATAACGCGTCGGAAATAGCGTTATATCTGACGGCAGCCGTCGGACATAGCGTATGTCCGACGGCCCCATCGAATCGTCGGAGATAAGGTGGCGTAACCGTTTTACCCGTCGCCTGGGCCCACAGCTGTTATGTCCGACGGTTTAAAGCCGTCGGACATAACATATAGCATATTTCCGACGGTTTTAAACCGTCGGACATAAGGTTTATGTTATGTTCGATGGCCTACACTAAGCCGTCGGACATAACATTTTTCAGAAATTGCACAAAAATCTGAAATTTAAAAAATCTGACATTTGCAAATACAAAACAGATTTCATACACATATACACATTCACATTAACAAATATACTCACATAAGTATACACATTCACAAATATAATCACATAAGCATTCACATTCACAAAAATTAACATAACGACATAGTTCCAAATGGTTGCAACAAGTGTTTACATAAACATAGTTGTCCAAACTCCAAAATGAACATTATTCGACGGATAGGCTTTCACATGAAAGGTTGCAACAAGTGTTTTACATCATTATCACTCATATCCATCGCCACCTCCTCCGGCTAGACTATGCGTGCTGAAAAGATTGTTCACCCACAAATGTGTTGTGTCGTCCTGACCAGACCCATCTCCAGGTGCGGCAACTGAAGCGGGTGGTGTCTGAAATCCCTATAACACAAGCACATGAAATAGTAATCACTCAGTTGTTCATTTAAACACATAAGACATCTATGAACATGTCACACACGCATATGTGTACATACCATAGGGAATTGTGACGGAGGCGGAGGCGGTGGTGGAGGCGCCAACATTGGCATTGGCAGTGCAAAGTTTGGAGGCGGCATCCCATATGTCGGCATCGGGACGCCCGCTTGTTGGGCTAGTTGCTACAAATTATATACAAGTCATTGTTGAACAAACAAGATACACATCAAGTGTTTTGCAAAATAAGCTACAAAATGTTACTTCAACTTACCGAGAGAAGAGCTTGATTTTGGGCCTGGAGGCTTG
This sequence comes from Zea mays, assembly GCF_902167145.1. Lineage (NCBI taxonomy): Eukaryota > Viridiplantae > Streptophyta > Magnoliopsida > Poales > Poaceae > Zea > Zea mays. The sequence goes on along the minus strand of NC_050096.1, from coordinate 124,036,571 downwards.
CATAATACTCGTCCCTCTTCTTCTGCTACACAGCTTGTTGTCTCTGGTATTCAGATTGTTGCCTCTGGTACTCCAATTGTTCCCTCAAGACTGATTGATGGTACTCTGCCTGTTGACGCAACATCGCAAGCTCTATCTCATGGGCTGCTGATCGTGAATGGGACGACTGTGAAGACGACGATGTGGATTGTCGTCCACGGCGTCTCAGCTCTCTGGAATCAATCGTAGAATCAAAAATACCCAACCTACAAGAGTGAACCATACACTTAGTATAGTAACTCATGGCTCAGTTGAATCGCAAGCATATGATGACAATTTTGAAAATCAAATCAAATAATCTCACCGTCCATGGGCTTGTCCTCCTGCACTAGCATATGCTGCCTGAGGGTCGATTGGCTGGCTCCTCCAATCGTACTCCTCCCCATGGCGTTAAACCATCTCCTGCCCATACGAAGCCTGGAGGCAAACAATATCAAATATAAGTGCATAACCCCTATGCCATTGCAAACAATATCAAACACATAATAGAGTATCAAAAACTCACTAGACGGTCGGTGGCCGTCTGAGTGCATAACACATCAGGATTCTGAGGATCAGAACCCCTATGGCCTTGCATATACACCTCCACATCCGTGGGCGTACGGCCGAATTTGACTTCCTGTACATAAAAGTTATATTGACACATTTCTATGTAATTCAAAGTTACGACAAACTGAGACTTACCATTCGCTTAGCCAAGCGCACATGACCATCACCGCCGTAGTTGTGGAACGACTCAGTTCCACGGTTTCCCCTGTTCCTTTCGGAAATGGCACGAAACTCAGGGGAAGCCCGCCATCTGCACAATGCTCGATAACCATCTGATCGGGTGGCCATCCACGGCACCGACACCTACATGAAATTTTTTAAATAAAGCAAGCAAATACATGGCTTTGTGCGATATGAGAGGCAACAACCTGTTTACCTCTAGGTATTGCTCCTCCATCAAGTAAATTGATGACCACTCGGCCTTTCTCTGTACCATGCCTTTATAGCCTGAATTCGTGCATAGTACATTGCATCTGCAACGACATCGTTCGCGTTATACTCAAACACGTAACGAGCGTTCATATCATATGATCCATCGTCCGGCAACTTGTACCGTTTCTACAAAAACCATAGTGTTATCATAAAAGCAAACATATATGGAATAACTAAAATATTATAAACAAGTCATACCCAGAATGCATCCCAAACTAGTGCATGTGTGTTGCCAAACGTTCTACAGACACCATAGCGATAATGCTCCCAAGTGGTGGCGGGGACAGACTCGCCAGTAGGCAAAGTCACAAGACCAGGCCAGTGCAGACGAACAAGATTACCAAGAACCATGTTCACCTGCCTGTAGTGTCCTGTGCCTGTGAACGAGTCGTCGATCCAAGTCCTGCAAACAGAAATCAATGTAGAAATTAAAACATAACTTTCAATAACATTTAAGCAAAGATATGTCACTCACTTTCCACTAGGCTTTATCACAACCCGAGATTCGGGTGGAAGCTCTGGAGGTGGTCCAACAAAATGCAGCTTCCTCGTTCTCTTTCAATATCACTAATAGGGGGCTCGTCGACATGATACCGCAACGTATGGGCATTGACATTGTGTTCCTCTGCAAAGTACAGGCTCGTGAACGATGCTATCTCTTTGTATTTGAATTCTTCAGCGATGCACCCTTCAACTCGTCTCTTATTACCAACCATTGCACGTAGCTTCTTTAGTGTCCTTTCGATGTGATACATCCATCTATATTGCACAGGACCTCCTACCTTAGCTTCGTATGGTAGGTGAACAAGTAGATGTTGCATCGGATTGAAGAAACCTGGTAGAAATATTTTTTCAAGTTTGCATACCAAAATCGGTATTTCTTGCTCAAGCTTCTCCATCATCTCTTTCTTTATTTCTTTGGCACAAAGATGTCTATAAAAGTAGCTTAGCTCCGCTAATGCTTTCCAGACATCATTTTTTACAAAACCACGAAACATAACAGGAAGGAGTCTTTCCATTATTATGTGGTAGTCATGACTCTTCAACCCAGAAAACTTGCCCGTCTTCAAATTCACAGACCTTCTAAAGCCCGCGGCATAACCATCTGGGAACTTTAAGTTTTTCAACCATTTTATCAATTGTTTCTTCCTTTTAGGTTTAATACTAAAAGGAGCACGTGGCTTCTTCTGATTCTCTCCTATCTCCATAGTTGGTCTTCTACAGATTAAGGCCAAGTCTTTCCTTGCCTTAGGGTTGTCTTTTGTTTTGTCGGTGATATTCATGCAAGTGCTGATAATGCTTTCACCCATATTTCGTTCCTGGTGCATGACATCAATGTTATGCATTAGAATCAAGGCTTTCATATAAGGGAGTTCCCATAGACCACATTTGTGAGTCCAATTATGCTCGGTTCCATAACCTTCAAAACGATTTCCATGTTCGTTTAGTTTCAAATCATTAAGTCTCGCGAGAATCTCTGGACCACTTAGACGCTTGGGTGGTCCCCTCGTCACAATCGTGTCCTTTTTAAAAGTGTTCCTATCGAACCTGAACGGGTGATCCTCTGGCAAAAAACATCTATGGCAATCGAAGTAACATATCTTTCCACCAAACTTTAGTCGAAAGCATAAAGTGTCTTCAACGCATATAGGACATGTCAAAATCCCATGACAACTCCATCCAGCAAAGATACCATAAGCCATAAAATCATGAATAGACCATAAAAACGCGGCTCTCAAGTTGAACTTCTGTTTCTTGTAACAATCGTACGCCTCGACTCCTTCCCACAAAATTTTCAATTCTTCAATCAGGGGTCTCATCATCACATCGATCTTTGTTCCAGGATGATCCGGACCAGGTATTATAAGACACAAGAAAATAAATTCATATTTCATGCAAAGAGCTGGTGGAAGGTTGTATGGAACAGCAAAGACGGGCCAACATGAGTACGACGTTGCAGTTAGATTGAATGGCGAGAAACCATTTGTTGCCAAACCGAAGCGGACATTCCGCACTTCATCAGCAAAGCTGGAATCAAAAGCATCTAGTGCCTTCCATGCATCTGTATCAGCTGGGTGCACCATGACATTTGGATTCTCACGTACCCCTTCTTTGTGCCACCTCATGTGTCTGGCTGTATTCTTGGAGATGAACAAACGTTTCAACCGAGGTATGAGAGGCATGTAACGAAGCTGCTTACGTGCAATCTTCGTAGTCACGGTCAAACCATCGTCGTTTTCAACCTCAACGAATCTACGCTCACCACATACAGTACACTTCTTCTCACTTGTGGTCTCCTTCCAGAAAAGCATACAATTATTTTCACAGACATCGATTTTTTCGTAGTCCATACCGAGGCCAGATAACAGCTTTTTAGACTGATACATGTCCTTTGGCATCTTGTGATTCTCCGGAAGTACATCACTGATCAAGTTCAAAAGTTCCTTGTAACAGTTGTTTGAGAATGCAAACTTAGACTTAATAGCCATAAGTCGAGTCACAAATACAAGGACGGTCACTTTTGTGTGCTCATGCAACGGCTCTTCGGCAGCTTTAAGGAGCTCGAAGAACTTCTGAACCTCAGGTGTAGCTGGATCCTCAAACTCGGTGGGTTGACCGGGGTTCTCCGAATCGACGGTTAGAAACTCATGGCGTACATCGTCAAGCATCTCTTCCATCCTATCGTAGTCCTCCTCTTCATGTGACTGAACTTCCGATACAATACGAGGAGGTGGGTCCTCACCGTGGTGCACCCACACCTCATAGCCTGGCATGTAACCGTTCTTGCAAATATGTATCGACATAGTCCTCCTGTCAAGGAAATTAATGTTCCGACACTTGCTACAAGGGCACCTAACATCGGTTCCAGTCTCTGACCGAGCAAAAGCATGGTCGAGAAAAGCATCAGTCTTGGCCACCTACTCACTTGATAGAGCACCTCTTTTCTTCCAACCTTCATACATCCATCGACGATTCTCCTCCATACTAGATACGAGACGTTAACTTAATTAGATAAGTAATGCACGGACCATCCGTTTTTGCGAAGAAATCACGCCCCTACATCTGTAGGAAAGGATAGGTCCTAAACCCACCCAGGAGTGACCGACGAGGCCGTGTTTATGACAAGACATGTGGTCGTGCGAAATTTCGGCAGCATAACCCCGTTGTTCTCCAATCGCACGCCTAAAAATGGTGCAATTGGAGAACAGAGAGGTTATGCTGCCGAAACTAAGCAGGAGCACATGCTTTTGTCATAAACACGGACTCTGTCGGTCACCCCGAGGCTGTCCAATAAAGGGACAATTCCGGCCCAACATACCTCACATGCGTCGCTTGTAAGGTGTGTTGGGCCGAAACGGGTGACGCCTAGGTTTCGTTTGTTCACACTACGATACACTATGATTAACTATAATCATCGTGCATTATTAAATAATTAAACTAATAAACCACAATACAATATTACATACGAAATAACATTGTTATAGATGACAAATCATATAAAATGACCTTATTTCCGAGGGCATAATAATTACCCTCGGAAATTAAAAATTTAAATTATCTAAAGTACCACTAAATAAACTAAAACAAGCTACTTTAATTACGTAATCAAATTTTGGCCGTCGGACATAACAAACAAAACAATCAAATGCATTCATACATACAATTCTAATCAAATACATTAATACAAGCATACAATTCTAATCAAATAAATTAATACAAGCATACAATTTTAATAAACAAAATTGCTAATTAAGTATACTCACTTAGCGGGCGTGGGGAGCCGGCCGGCGACGGGCGCACGGGGCCGTTGGCCGGAGCACGGGGCGGCGGCGACCGGCGAACGGGGCGGCGGCGGCGGCCGGAGCACGGGGCGGCGGCGACCGGCGAACGGGGCGGCGGCGGCGGCCGGAGCACGGGGCGGAGCTCGGGGCGGTGGCCGGAGCACGGGCCGGACCACGGGGCGGCGGCGGCAGGAGCACGGGCGCCTTATCTCCGGCGGCGGCGGGCGTGGCGGCGACCGAGCGCGAGCGGCGGCGATGGTGCTGTGCGGGACGGTGGCGGCGGCAGAGAGAAACGGACGCGCGGTGAAATGAAAGGCGCGCGGGTCGGATCCGCGCGTTAAAAAGCCTTATCTCCGACGGCTAGGTACGAGGCCGTCGGAGATAACCTTATCTCCGACGGCTCGGTACGAGGCCGTCGGAGATAAACGCTATTTCCGAGCGCCGGTTGTGGCCGTCGGACATAACCTTATCTCCGACGGCCTCGTACAGAGCCGTCGGAGATAAGGAGGCCGTCGAAAATGCTCTGTTTTACTGTAGTGTAGAACTAGCAATATTGTGTTATTGGTTCCACCATTCCATAGCCATACATTTATATGTGCTTTTGTGATTTTTCTGGGATTTATTTGAATTTCTCAATTGGGTCTAGCCCATAAATCCTAACATAAACTATGGTTGCATCTTGTGTATATATTCGACGTATCGCTGGTATGCTGGTCTAAATTTGAATTGCGTAGATAGTTCCGATTCCCTCTAGCCAAATCAATACATCTCTTAGAGCAATATCGATCCATCGCTGGTCGTACATCATGCAAGCGGAGGGGGGCAGCAAATTTTCGGGCTGATGTCGTAGCAATTGTTTTTTTTGCCGGTGTGTGTCCCAAGGAAGCAAGGAATCAATCAACCCATTGGTAATAATCTTCTTCTTTTTTCCCTGCCGGACCAAGGTCGTACACTAATTAGAATTTTTATTTGGTTCCATTAGTCTCTAGACCACAAAACAAGCGTTGCACCCATGACACAGGGTATCGTTCTTTTCTCTGCCTTGCAACTACAAGATTGGCATCATTTGCAGCTAGCAGTGGCAAATCCCTTCAGCATAAAGCAACGCCAGAGGAACCGCTTTATTCTTCTGATTCATGGACCAAGCAAAGGTAACCTCTTGTCAGTTGTCTCCCACTGCAGTACCCTCTCCAATCTATAAATTTCTTCACAATATCTTCTGCACCTCTCACACAAGACATCCTTACATTTTCTTGCTGATCACAGCTAGTAGGGAGCGAGAGTTACCTTGAAATCAAGGCAGTACGTACGAGTACGATCGACAATGTCGACGGTCACTTCTTGCACCTTTCTGAGCCTCGGGTCCCCAGTGCGGCCGGCAGTCTCCTCCGCGAGACCGGCGGCGGCGGCGGTGGCTTCCCGACGGAGGCCCCGGTCCCTTTCTGTGTGCTGCGAGGCCGGCCGGAAAGGGGATCACAACCCAAAGACGGATCTGCATCCATTTAACATCCCTGCCTTCGGTGAGGATTTTCTTTTCTGGTTCGTTCAGTACATGCATGCAAATATATATCTTAATTGCATTGATTATATTAGTTAGTACTATTGTATTTCATTGAACGCTGCATGCATGCATGCTTGGCATATAATAATTAATCAAGCACCGGTGCGGTAAAATAACAGTTCTGGTGCACCCGGTGGCACCACGTGAGGAACGGTGGCAGCTGGAGGAGGACGCCGACAAGGTGAACCTGTGGTTCGAGGTGCCTGGGCAGTCCAAGGATGACCTCACCGTGGAGATCGACGAAGACGTGCTCGTCATCAAGAAGAGGAAGGAGCTGGTGGGCCAGCGGAGCCCTGCTGGCGGTGGCGTCGCAGAGTACGGCTCGCAGTCCCAGCAGCAGAGCAGGAGGGGCACCGCAGATGGCAAGGAGCTGCCGGCGGCACAGCAGGGCCAGGCCGGCGAGGTGGTCTATGCCCGGATGCTCCTCCCGGCGGGGTACAGCAGGGATGGCGTGCAGGCCGAGCTCAAGTCCGGCGTGCTCAGGGTCACTGTCGTCAAGGTCACGGAGCGAGCGCGCAGGAAGATCGACGTCCCCATTCAAGTCAAGTAGATATGCGTGTATGTGTATGCACATTCGTCCTGCGCACGTGTCAGCAGGGGTGCTTTATTTACATCTGTCTCATGTCCAACATGCAGACTACAGCGGTCGATCTCACCACGTACTCGATCGCGTCGACTACACATGTTCATGGGCTTTGTGTTCCCATGTACTCATCAATCAATAAAATGAGCATATGTGTTCTCCGCCATGCAACATAATCTTCGAAACAACGAACGCAGGCAGGCTACGGAAGTTGGGAAGGACTCAAGCAACGTCTGTGTCGCTCTCACGGCCCAACTCCGCGTACGGAAGCGGTCCAGCCTGCATACCCAAGTATAAATGGCCACGGCCAGCCCGACACAGCCCTGGCACGGCTCGTTTAGCCCGTTTATTAGCCGTACCGTGCCGACACGGTACTAGTGCCTAAAACTAGGCCCAAGCACGGCACTAAGGCTTCTTAGCCGTATTGTGCCGCCGGCACGGTCGGCCCGAGCAGCCTGTAGTGTCAGGGCCAGTCCGAGCACTACGCCACACAAATTCAGACATTCACAAACACAGTTAAAGCATACTAAAATAGTTAATATTGAGTTGTTTAGTGTAATGGTTGCCTCATTAAAAACCTATCTAGGTAAAAACTCACCCTTGTGAGAAAACCCTAGATAGAAAAAAGGAGTACATCCCACAACTCATTTAGTGTTCTTACATATCATAGACATTGTTTAGAGTTGTAGTATAGTTACAGGCACATCAATTGAAATAAGATCAAACTAGCTAAATAAGACAAGTCATCGACATGTGGTTGTGGATCAGTAGGTGTCTGAGATTGAGACGCATGAGAGGACCCTGGAGTGTCAACTGGAACTTGTTCATCATCAAGATATATATCAGAGAATGAGTTTTCAAGTTCTTTGTTCTCAACAGTGTGTTGGGTCCTTGCATTCCCTTCCTCCCAGTCATTGATGCAGGTCAACATCTCGACCATCTCCGAGGTCAGTCGACGTCGACGCTCCTCGATAATTCTGCCAGTGAGACTAAAAGCACCTTCTGATGAAATTGTAGAGACAGTCACAGTTAGTACATCCTTAGCCAACATAGAACGAGATGGGTAGGTCAGCTTGTGATCATGCCACCACATCAACAGATTAAAGTCATCATCATACTTTTGAACAGTATCACTATCCAAATATGCTGATAACTCAGAACCAGCCCCAATAGATGCACAATTGCTTGCTGCTTGCAGCAAAGCACTAGCTGAAGTGTGTCTAGATAGAGAAGCAGATGGAGTGGGGTTGGAAGAAGAACCTGTTCCACCAACTGTGGTTGAAAACAAATCATCATCATCATCACCATATATCATACCCCAATTAGTCCTTTTCTTACCAGTCCTTTTTGTTTGTGAGGGTCTAATTGAGGTCACTGCACCAAACTTAGCTTCATACTTGTTAAACACCTCAGTTAATTGTGCTCTTACACAAGTTAAATAACCAAAGTAATCATAGTGTGTGACACCAGCTAAAATAGATAGAACTCTATTGAAGCCCCTCAATTTAGCTCTAGGATCAAGAATGAATGCAAATGAATAAAGAAGTGGAATTTCCCTCCAGTACTTAAGGAACTTAGTTTTCATAGGAAAAATAACATTTCCAAGCAATTTATCATGTTCATATGAATTTAGATGTTTAGCAATCTGAATTATATGATGCATCATCAACGAAGATGTTGGATAGTAGACACCAGATAGAACACATGTTGAGTCATAAAATAGTTCAAGGAATACCAGGATTTTTTCAGCAGCATACCAGCGCTCATGAGACAAAAGCAAAGGTTCACCTACAGCTCTAGGGTAGTGAGTTTGAATGAACACATCAAATGTGTTCCTGTAAGGTAGTAGATGCTAAAGCATAAGGTAAGTGGAGTTCCACCATACCTCCATATCCAACCCAAACTTACGAGGACGTGTATTCATAGCAATGCAATATGATTTGTATAAAGGAATGCGTTGATTACAAAAGTTCAAAAAAGATATAGCAGTTCTAAATGATTCTAGATAAGGTTTAAGCCTTCTTAAACCAGACTTAACAATCAAATTCAGAATATGACATGCACACCTTTGATGCAAACAAACATCCCCAACATAACCATTAAGTACAGGAGTAAGTCTAACCATAGCAAAGGTATTAGAAGAAGCATTGTCCAGGGTAATAGAAAAGGTTTTATCATTAAGACCATATTCTTTGAACACCTCAAAAATTCTCTCAGATATGTTTTCACCACTATGTGAGACATTAATTAGCCTTAGTCCTATTATCATTTTCCAATTCCCATGCATAGTTAACATAATGCACAACAACACTCAAGTAATCCTCTTTATCATTCCCAGACCATATATCAGATGTCACAGCAACAGAAGAAACAAAATTTTTAAATGTGTCTTAGCACATGATTCATTGTAATACTTTTTAATATCTCTAGTGGTTGTTTGTCTAGAGACAACAGAAAATCTAGGATTATGAGCCTTTTTAATGTACTCTTCAAAAGCAGATGATTCAGCCAAGCAAATAGGTAGATCAAGCCTACATATCAAACGACACATCTCAGACCTAGCAACATCAGCATTAAGATTAAACTGGAGCAGGGACTAAGCAAAGGCAGTTCTGCCATGCTTTAGTTTGCATGCATTTCTATGCCGATTAAGATGACTAGTGCCACCAAAAGATTTAGCAAACAAAACACACTTGCAAACTTTGCACTTAGCATGACACTTGACCCTCACACCATTAACAACCTTATATATTTTGTCAAAGTCATTCCACACATCAAATGTGGAAGCTCTATTTTTTACCCGAGAACTAGTAGGTGTGCCTGCCTCCTTTGCATCGGCCATAGCAGTGTCATGATCTATGTTGATGGGCTCTATTGAAGGAACAACAGCCTCACTACCACCAGTTTGGCCAGCCACGGTGTCGTCGTCGGCCATCAAGCACAAATCACAGAGCATAGGGCACCAGATTAAGAACTTACCAAAGTCAGAGCACCAGATCGGCCCCTCATGGCTATAATCACAGAATAAGAAGACAGTTAGATTAGGGTTCGAGCACAGATCGCAAATACAAGCACCGGATTAAGAACTTACCAAAGCTGGAGCACCAGATTGGTCCCTCACGGACGACTACAATCACATAACAAGAAGGTAGTAGAGTAGATTAGGGTTTAGGGTTCAAACATAGATCACAAGTACAGATCACAAGAACAAGCACCAGATTAAGCACTTACCAAAGCCAGAGCACAAGATCGGTCCCTCACGGCAGCTATAATCAGAGAACAAGAAGGTATTAGAGTAGATTAAGGTTTAGGGTTGGTACACATATCACAAGAATAGATCACGAGAACAAGCACCGGATTAAGAACTTACCAAAGCCGGAGCAAACAGATTTGTCCGTCACAGGTGGCTATAATCAGAGAATAAGAAGATAGTAGAGTAGATTAGGGTTTAGGGTTCGAACATAGATCACAAGCATAGATCACAAGAACAGATCACAAGAACAAACACCAGATTAAGCACTTACCAAAAAGAGCACCAGATCAGTCCCTCACGGGTACAATCACAGAGCAAGAAGGAGTAGAGTAGATTAGGGTTCGGGGTTCGAGCACAGATCACAAGCACAGATCACAAGAACAAGCACCGTATTAAGAAGTCTCGACCTCATCGGAGACATCGGCTAGAGGAAGAGTAAGACGAACATCGAAAGCTTACCGTAACCAAATCAGTGACCGAACCACCAGCCAGGCAGCCACCAGGTGAGGGGAAGCCAGTGGGACGTGAGGTGGAGGCATGGAGTGGTGGAGGACCCTACCAGAAGCTGGAGCCCGGAGGTGAGGCGGCGGCAGAGTCGATCGTCCCCAAATTGCCAGAGCCTAGAAGCAGATGGAGAGAACGAGGACAAGAGACAACAGGCGAGTGTGTGTCTGACTCTGACGAGGCGATGCCCGATGGGAGGGGGACGAGATTTAGGTTAAGAGTGGAGCGTGCCTAAACGTGCTTTGCGGCTAATCGGGCCGTGCCCGTGTCGGCCCAGCGTGCTCGGCACTCGGACCAGGCACGACACTAACCATCGGGCCGTGCTGGCATGGGCCCGGCCTCAACCTGTCTTGCCGTGCCCAGGCACTACAGGCCGTGTCGTGCTCCGGGCCGGCCCGATTAGCCCGACACTATTGGGCATCTATATACCCAAGTCGGAAGTGCGTGAGGGTTCCGTGGACAGAAGCGCGCTTTGCATGTGCATAGCGAGAAGGGAGATAAATATTGGAGAAAAAAATATGAAAATAGAAATAAAAATAGAGTGCGTGAGAGGTTGAACCAAAAATTAATCCCTAAGTAATGAAATATTTATGCTCTTACCGTATCAAACTATTTAAATCTAAGAAAAAAACATTGCACCTTCATAAGAATAATGTTTTAGATAAAAATATATTGTGTGTTATCCCATGAAATATAGAAAAAAAACTACTCAAAAGATAAACAAAAAATAATATAAAAGGATAGTAATTGAAGTAATAGATGCAACTTAAAAAACATCAAAGAGCATCTTGTCGATACACCTTGAACAATATAAAATATATCATATAACATCTTATCAGTATTATATGAAAACTAAAAGATAATTTTGGAACGTTCCTTTTATACAACATGAACATTCTAAATATATTGTAAAATATCATGTATACAAAATACGAATATTATAAAAAATTATAGAACGTTACATGTATACCACATGAACATAACAAAAATGATCACAAAATATTATATGAATATCACATATACTCTATATTACATGAATATCCCAAAATACATCATAGTGCATCGTCATATGTATGTATACTACGAGAACTCATATCATAGTACATCACATAATACATCATAGAATAGCATATGTACCACATGAATATCATAAAATATATCATAGCATGGTATGTATACTAAGTGAACATTATATAATACATCATACAATATCGTGTGTGTAATATGAACGTCTCAAAGTATACTACATGCAAAACAAAATAATCACATTGTTAGGGGAATGCCTTTGTTGAAGGTCCTCAAAACCAATTGATACTAACGCTTTTTTACAATTTGTCTCGGGCATAATTAACATATGTTTGCTGAAGAATGTCAACACAGGTGAAAAGAGCAGTGGACGAAGCTTCGGTTTGTACGCTGAGCCAAAGCATGCCATCGAGCCTGAAGCCGCTGGTCTAGAAACAAAGGAGACAGGTATGGCTGCTGCCGCTTCGGAAGAACTAACGATAATATCCCTAGTATTTTTCGTAGCTATATGTATGGATTTGAGGATTTGATTGTAATTTCACATTGAGTTATATACCGAGATGTCTCTGTAATTAGGTGAACAATGTTCATGAACGGTCACAATTTTCATGTCACACCGGTTAGCTCCACATGTGAAGCTGAGTTTATCTTTGCCCATGGGTTATTGTTTATACTCACGAAGGTATAATTGTATTCATTTGCAATAATAAGATAATATGAAGAGTACATCTATGAAGACTTATTTTGTGTATTCATGTGTTCTTAATTCCATTAAGATATCAATCTTAATAACCTTCTGCTCATCAGTTTATCTCCAAAACTAAAGATAAATTGAAGGGGAGAAGGTCCCTCGCTTTTAATTCTGTTGGCTCGTTTTAATGCCTTTGAGAAATCAAAACAAGTAACCAACATTGGCGTCCACCTCTGAATTCACGACCTCGACGAAGAGCGTGACAAGCCGTGGCACATCGTCATCAAGCCTATGGAAGCTTGTCCATCCCATCACGGGAGGGTCAAGCTTCGATCCAAGCAACAAGAAACAGAAGAAAGAAGCTCAGAGAAAAGTGTGGCATCTTGGGGTCCAAGGACCTACATCAGATCAAAATGGTCTTATGTCCCAATCACATTCTTTCAAGAAGACCTTCAGCTCGAGAATTATCCACACAATCATGCTATGGTCCTATCTTATGTCATCAAGGGCTTCGTGGTGCATAATGTTCTAGTGGATACAGACAGTGCACTAGATATTATCTTGGCAAAATCTTTCTGGCAGATGCAAGAGCTAGAAAATAGAATGCAAGATGTCATGCACGCAATATGTGCTTTCAGAGGAAAGTATATAGCAATACTGGGAAAATAACAATGCTAGTAACCGTCAATTATGTTCATAACACCAGAACCGAAGATATTGTATTTGATATAGTTGACATTGAATATACTTATAATGCAATTATTGGTAGAGGGACCTTGAATGCTTTTGAAGCAATACTGTATCCAATATATCTATGTATGAAGATACCATCTAACCAGGGTCCATTTTCAGTCTATGGGAGCCAAGAAGCTACAAGAAGGGCTGAAGGAAGCTGGGTAGACCCAAGGCCATCCACAACATTGATAAAGTCAAAGCTCAACCACAAACAAGTCAAGGAGAAGACAGTCTCAGCAGACAACCAAGGCCAATCCTTCTCTATGAAGATGTGGTTGACCAAAGGGTTTTCTTTGGATCACAACTAACCTTAGAACAAGAAGGGAATCTTAAAATATTTCTATTTCATAACAAGGGTGCCTTCGCTTCATCAGCCAAAAATCTAAATGGCTTTGATAGAAGCATCATAGAGCATGCCCTCAATGTTGATCCCAACATCAAGCCAAGAAAGCAAAAGATTCAGAAGATGCCTAATGACAAAGCCAAAGGTGCAAGGGTAGATGTCAAAAGACTGCTTAGTGTTGGGTAATCAGAGAAGTTGCTTATCTAAGTGGCTTCTCAACATAGTCATGGTGAAGAAATCAAATAGAAAATGGAGAATGTACATTGATTTCACCAATCTCAACAAAAGCATGTCTGAAGGATGAATTCCATGACCAAGAATTGATTCTCTCATAGATGCAGCTGCTACATCAAAACTCATGAGTCTGCTTGATTGCTATTCAGGGTATCACCATATATGGATGAAAAAGGAAGATGAACCAAATAACAGCTTTATAACCCCTAGTGGTACATATTGCTACCTTTGAATGCTAGAGGGGTCGAAGAATGCTAGAGGAGGCTTCAAAAGGATGACTACCAAAGTTTTAAGTAGTCAAATTGGTAGAAATATCTTAACATATATGGACGATATCACTCTATGAAGCTCTTAGCAAGAAAGCCATATTTCAGATCCTCAAGAAACATTTGCAAATTTCTGAAGAGATGGTCTGACAAACTATCTGTAGTGCCTAGAGATCCGGTGCACACTGGGCTGGTCTGATGCCCTGGCTAACTCAGAGAGTTGTTGGAACTAGCCATTGTGGACCGTTGTTTGCTGGTCTAGTGCACTGACCCATGGTCTGATGTGCCATCTTGACGAGTGCCCGAAAATGTGCTCTCTATGCACTCGGTCCGGTGCATCGCTGGACCGGTCCTACGCACCCAGAAACAACCCACTTCAGTTTCTTCAATTTTTTCACTTAGGCTTGTTTCTAGTCTTGTGTCTTAGACTTTGCTTGATATATTTTAAGTCTTCCTTGAGTCTTCAATTGTCTTCTTTGAGGTGTTACTTTATCAATGCCTCGGTCCAAGTCACTTTTGCATCATGTGAATTATAAACATAAACACTAGAAAACACATCAGTCCACAAGGTTATGTTGATTGTAACACCCTGAATTTGGGGGTATAAAATTTCTTTCTAATTACCTACCAAATTCAGGTGTTACTCTTATCTCTCTCTAGTTTCTCTCTCTCTCTTTTTCTTTTTGGTTAGATTTAGCTTATTTAGTGAGGAAGTAATTATTTTATTTTGCCAAAACAATATGAGTCATGAAATGATGCATCATGCTGAGCTTAAATATTCTTTGAATTGTTGCACATGTTTGAATTAGTTTGAATTTGAAACTTGGTTTGAATTTGAAATGAAAACCATAGAGAAAATAAAAAGAAAAGCAATTAGAAATTCCCTGGAAAAAGAAAAAGCCTTTTCAGCCCAGTCGGCCCAGTCGGACCAGCAAGGCCGCGCGCGCGCCCGCGTCGCCTGACAGGTGGACCCCACCTGTCTGCGACCGCCCGCGCCCACGTTCTTCTCCCCTTCTCTCTCTCCCGCTCGCTGCCAGTGGGGCCGATCTATCGGTGTCGATTCCCTCGCGCTCACGCCCATTCTCTCCAGTCGCTAGTGGACCCTTTCCGTTAGTGTTGACCGCCCGTTCACGGATCCCCTCTCGCTGCTCCATGGTACCAACCTGTCAGGTCCCCCGTCCCTAACCTCTCGCCCACGCCCCCGCCGTGGACGCACCCACATCCACGCGTTCTCCGGCCACCTCCTCATGCCCTCGTCCCTTTAGAGCCCGCACCCCGCTTGCCCACTTCCCCCTGCTAATTTGCGCTCTCATCTGAGCTCTCTCGCCCCCTCTCCCGCCCTGCGCGAGCAACCAGGCAACTCCACCGCTGTTCACCAAAGCTCGTCGCCCGTTCCACGACATCTGTTGAGTGTTTTCCTGTGCAGCCGGAGTCCGCCGTCGTCGACCCAAGGCTTCACCGTATCCCCGCCATCTCCAGGCACTCCTGAGTTCGCACTCAAGGTTAGCAACCTCCCTATGCACTTAATTCATCCTTTACTGCCCTAGTGCCCACGCAATTCCTCGCCGGAGTTGATCCACACCGTCGTTAGACCGCCTTGCCGTGTTCCATGCTCTCTAGTGCCCCCACGCCGGTATTGTGCTAGAGACTCAGTTTGCCAGGTCGCCCTGATCGCGCCTGAGCCCTTCCCCAAGCCTCTAGAGCCCTGCCATGCCCGTTCCTCTCGTCTCCGGCAACCTCACCGCCGAGGGGCAGGAGCGGCGCCGCCCGCAGGCGTTAAACCTTCCCGGCGTTGATCTCCACCGTTCGATCCTGATCGCATGGTCCAGATCACCAGATAACGATTCGCGCCCGCGCGCCTTGTCCTTGGGCCCGCTAGTCGGTGCCTGCGCCCTTGGTGCTGGGCCTGGTTGGTCAGCCCGCCTTCTCCTCTGGTCGCTCGCTCGCTGCGCGAGCGCGTCCGCGGATCTGATCCTGGCCGTTGATCTATGATCTGATGGTTGAGATCGCCTGATACCCCTTCGCGTGTACTTTTACTTAAGAGACCCCCAAGTTTTAGAAAATCAACCTGTCGTCCGGAGTTTTAGCGCGTAGACCCCTGACCTTTTAAATAATCACAGAATTCGGCTTAATTTCATATTTCAAACTTCAAAACTTGTTTATTTCATATTTTTCATATGAACTCTAGATTTAGTGGTTCAAATTGCAAAATGCTCATAGAAATATTCTCTGCCCAAATAAAGTATAATCATCCATAGTTTGAGCACTTTAATTTTATGCCTAAACTAAAGGTTAAGTTTAAGTAATAATGTATTTGTTTAATAAAATAAATAAAAGGAAATGCTAATGGTACTTAGATGTTTAATTTTGTGAGATTAGTAAAATGTTATGCAAGAATTGACCTCTCTTATAATTTTGTGTCTCACTAAAATTAGTGGCACTAAACTAAATAGTCCATAATATCTAAGGAATCACTGATCTTTAATTATATTAAACCCTAACATTTAGGTCTACCTTTTATGTTCATAATGTCTTGTCAAACTAGTATATACTTGATTGTACATGTTTGGTGTGCTGTTCATTTGTTGTTTCCAAATGTATTGAATGCATGATCACTTTATTTAGACAACGAGCAGCCCGTGGTTCCTGAGTGTGTTGCCGAAGATCTTCCAGAGCAACAACCTGGTGAAGGCAAGTGCCCTCAGGCCTATTATGTCCTATTTACTTTATAATTCACTATCCCGCATTACATTATTGAAACCTAAGGATTGACTAGTCCGTATTTACTTATCCTTGTTTACCTTTTGGGATATCATGGTTAGTTTTATGCTATCGCTTTACTTTAATCAATGAACATGATGTGAATATTATGATACGATGATGTTATCCCGATGATGTTCTTGTGATACTTTAGGGGACTCAGGCTCTTTCCTGAGTACCTCTTTGTAAGGACCTGTTTGGGGAGTGACAACCCAGGATAACATTGCAACCATGAGGGTGGAATGGGACGCCCTTAGCTAATTAATTAGAGGAACCAGAGGAGTAGTTGGCTTCACCGTAGGGCCATCAATGGGGTCCGGGCACAGTACTTGCTCTGCCGAGGTTGGTTGCAGAGGTTCTTGATTTGGTTTTGTTAGTCACCCTTCCTCTGGGGAGAGGTACTGTGTTTATCAAACTGGAGAAACCTAATGGGTGGCTATGACCTCTGGGGAATCTTTGTAAAGGCTACGTAGGAGACCCTGCTAGGTCACCTTGGTAGTGATCAATGGGGAGGCTAGAACCCTGGGCAGAACGAGAATCACGACTTGTGGTTAAAGTGTGCTGTGGCGGAACCACCCAACTTATTCCAACTTAAGTGCCGAAGTCCCACATTACAGGCCAGACCACACTTAAATAGGATCAAGTACCGCATAAATCGTCTGTCCCTCGGATCTAGTCCGATAAGGCCACTAACAGGATCAAGTATCACATACTCACTCGAAGGTGAGGCACAGATAAAATACAATAAAGCATAAAACCATAATTTAAAGAAGTATTTAAGGTTATTACATCATCATCGGACTTTCAAAAGTAGTAACCATTGTTTCTCGATGCAGAGGAAATTAACTAACGATGAAATAAGGGAGGATGGGGAAGCCTGGCCCATCACTCCTCATGCTCCTCTCCTGCTGAGGTAGGGTCCCACTCGACTGTCCAACCCGATGGCAGGGTGGACGGCCAAGTCACTCTAGCAACCATATCCTCCAGAGTACTTGTAAAATTGTGCCACAAGCAAGGCTGAGTATACTAATACTCAGTTAGACTTACCCGGTGTGAGGAGTCTACTCCTCTACCTCTAGACTATGCAGTTGTTTGGCTGTGAGGTTTGGTTTGCCAAAATCACTAGCGGAGTCTAAAAACAAGTTTTAGCTTTTCAAATTTTAGTATAATCCTTTAGACTAGATGAGTACCTAGCTAGTCTGTCACACCCGGTTTTGGAAGGCAAACCGAATGCGAACTATGTACGTGCCAGGATCAGAACTCACGTACACAGCGATTACATAAATGAACATCATCACACAATGCTCGAATAATAACATAAAAGAGTACTTATTACATCATAGAGTCATAGACATCTACATAGTCATTGTCTTAACAAGTAAATCAAAGTACTAGCGAAACGCAGTAAAGACAAGGCCTTCACAGGCAGCTGACTGGGGGTTGCCGCCAACCCACACCTAGAATTCGTCGTAGTCTTGGAACTCCTGGAAGTCTCCTTCCACGGCTTTGCCTTCTCCGGAGCAGTGATTACAATGCGGACAACCTAGTGTTTGGTGGTAAAGCAAGGATGAGTACACATCAACGTACTCAGCAAATGTCCCGTTTGGCTGAAGTGGACTAGCTTTATGTGGGGTTAGGCTCCAGCAGTTGCTTTTAGTTGGTCAAGTATTTATCATTAGTAGAAGCCAGATTTTAGCATTAACCAACCCGTAAACCATTTCCTCATCGAGGAACAACATCATCATAGCTGAACCAAAACTATAACATAATCCTTGTATCTCGAACCATTTGTATCTCTAATCAAAGAGGATCCCAAGGCTGCTCTTAACCGTGAGCACGGCTGATATACCAGTTTCACTACCCTCTGCAGAGGTTGCACACTTTACCCATGAGTCATGATTCCCTTTCTACCCGGGGAGAGCTAATCCCCATTGACCACTACATAGGTGGTCCGGCAGGGCATCACTACGTAGCTTTTACAAAGATTCCCTAGAGATCATAGCTGCCCGTTAGGTTTCTCCAGTTTGATAAACACAGTACCCCTCCCCGCAGGAGAGTGACTAACAAAGAGCAAAACGAAAGAACCTCGGCACTCAGCCTTGGCAGAGCAAGCACTGTGCCTGGACCCCATTGACGGCACGACGGCTAAGCAACTACACCTCTAGTTCATCCAATTAATCAGCTAAGGGCATCCCATTTCACCCTCATGGTTGCACTGTTATCCCGGGTGGTCTCTCAACGAACCAGTCCTTACGGAGAGGTACTCAGGAAACAGCCTGAGCCCCCTAGAGTATCACAAGATCATCAACATCATCAGGATAATAGTATCATAAATAGTCACATCATGTTCATTGATTAAGTTAAGGCAAAAGCAGAGTGCTAACCATAACAACCCAATAGGTCATCAAGGACAAAGTAAAGTGTAAAGCTAGTCAATCCTTAGGTTTCAAGTAAGTAATGCGGGGTAGTAAGTTATAAATGAATAGGACATAATGGGACAGAGGACACTTGCCTTCACCAAACTGCTGATCAGGGACTTCCTCTGCAACCTCCTCGGGAAACACAGACTGCTCGTTGTCTACGTAAAGTAATCATTCACACTATGCACTTGGGAAAATAACAAACAAAAAGCAACATACCAAACATATGCAGCAGAGAGAGATCACAAGTTCATAGTTGAAAAGGGATAGGCACTCTGGTGTTCCCTAGGTCTGGGGTAGAGGACTATACAAAGTGATTCATTATCCACTAATCAGGTTTAAGTCAGTGGTGGGGTTAAATCATTACATGGTTTTAAGTTCCTAAACTTAGGTGTTTAAGTCCATAAACTTAAGTACTCCAACTTTTATTAAAGTCTACCAATTTCTAATTATCTCAAATAGGGTTCCAATTACCTTAATCCTATTCTAATGATTAACCATTAATTGGTACATGGAAACAGCAGGGAAACATGGTTTAAATAGATAGACAAAAACATAATGAGCATTTTGCAATTTGAAGCACCTAATTTGGAGTTCATATGACAAAGTTATGAATTTTACAAGTTTGGGGATTAAAAATATACCCTAAATACCTATTTTGAATTAAATAAAAGGTCCAGGGACCTAACTGAGAGAAACCAGGGACGGCGGGTTCAAATTCCAGAAAACTGGGGGTCTCTTTAAGAAAACGCGCGGGCGAAGGGGTATCGGGCTGCTACGGCCGTCAGATCTAAAGCGAACGGTCAGGATTAGATCCTGCGGGCGGGCGCGCGAGCGCGCGGCGGGCTAGGCGGCTGACATGCGGGACCGGGCGGGCAGCGCGGGGCGAGGGCAGGCTGACAGGCGGGGCCGGCGGGCAGCGCGAGCGCGCGGGCGGGCTGACAGGCGGGGCCGGCGGGCAGAGCGAGCGCGCGGGCGGGCTGACAGGCGGGGCCCAAACGGCAGGGAGACGGGGTGAGGGGGAAGCGGGCCTGGGCCGCTGGATCTCCGGCGGACGGCCAGGATTGGGCTTGGCCTAATTAAAACGGGGCCGCCCGATCTGGGACGGACGGTGGGGATCAGGTGGCCGGCCTGGGCTTCTCCTACGGCTAGCTGGGGCGGCGGCGCTCGTCCCCGCGGCGGAGGACTCGCCGGAGACGAGGGGCGCGGGCGTTTGGCGGGCCTCTGGGGCGACCTGAGTGGCCGGGAAGGTTGGGGAGGGCACGGGGGATCATCTGGTGGGGTCTGGGTCGGGGCAGGGGCACCGGAGGGGGGCGGTTCACGGCGGAGCGGCTCGGCGGCGGCATAAAACAACTCCGGCGAGGAATTAAGCGCAACAGAAGGCAATACACGGGTCGATAGGGGTCGGGAGAGGTTCCTTACCTCAAGGCGGGCTCCGAGGACTACTCGGCGGCGGCAATGGCTCGACGGTGGCCCGGGGCGACGGTGGCGGACCTTCGCGGCTGCACGGGGAACGGCGGGTGAGCGCGGGCAGAGAGAAATAGGGAGGGGGAGAGGGATTTGGGGCGCGTCCCGGGTTGCGGACGCCGGGGCGAAGCTCACCGTGGCAACGGACACGGCGGAGCTCCAACGGCGGCCGAGAAACGAGCTCGGGACGGCGGGGATTCGTGGCGGCGGCGCTCTGGCGTGCGCACAGCGAGAGAGAGGTGGAAGAGGGGTCTGCTGGAGCGCAAATGGGGGAGGGGGAGAGGGCGAGTGGGGTTCGGGGCTCAAGTGGCCAGGGGCGGGTCAGTTGCGAGCTCCACGCGCGACGTGGGCGCGGAGAAGGCGGGCGCGCGCAGCTCGGGCGGCGGTTACGCGAGGACGAGGGAGCTGACAAGCCGGGCCCACGAGCAGAGAGAGAGGGGAGAGCGGAAGCGGGCGCGCGGAAGGCGGCTGCGCTGACGGGCGGGCCCGCCAGGGCAGAGAGAGCGGGGGGGGGGGGGGGGGGGCGAGGAGAGGCGCGCGCGCGGGATGGGCCTAGCTGGGCCAAAAGGCTGAGGGGGCGGCGGGGTTGGGCCTCTTTCTCTTTTCTTTTTATTCTGGAATTGTTTTCTCTTTTCTTTTTATTTTCTCTATTTGATTCAAATCCAAGTGAGCCAAAATTCAAATTAGACTTTCCAAGAATTATGCACCAAGCCAAAGTGGAATCTAGGGTTCAACATGATGCAACAATTCATACTCCCTTAGGGTTTAACATATTAAACTATAATTACAAATAAAATAAGCACTTTTCTCCTATAGAAATGAGAAAGAAAAGAATGAGGAAGGATGAGAAAAGGGAAGTAACACCTGAATTTGTGAATATGAGCAAAGAAATTTTATACCCCCAAATTCAGGGTGTTACAAACCTATCCCCCTTAAAAGAATCTCGCCCCGAGATTCAAGGTTGGTCAGCAAAGAGTTCAGGGTATTTGGCCTTCAGATCGTCTTCTCGTTCCCAGGTTGCTTCTTCCTCAGAGTGGTGACCCCATCTGACTTTGCACATTCTGATGGTGTTCCTCCGGGTGACTCGGTCTGCAAACTCCAGAATCTGCGTTGGCTTCTCTATGTATGTCAGATCCTCCTGGACCTCCAAACCCTCCACTGGCAACTGTTCTTCTGGTACTCGCAGACACTTCTTCAATTGGGACACATGGAACACATTGTGCACTGCTGACAAACTTTCTGGTAGGTTGAGCTGGTAGGCCACTTCTCCATGCTTGGCTTGGATCTGATATGGTCCGACGTACCGGGGTGCTAGCTTGCCTTTGACTCCGAACCTTCTGACTCCTCTGATAGGTGACACCTTAAGATAGACGTAGTCTCCCACTTCAAAACTCAGTTCTCTTCTCCTTCTGTCCGCATAGCTTCGCTGTCTTGACTGGGCTATCTTCAGATTCTCCCGAACCATTTTGATATTCTCTTCGGCTTCAAGCAAGATGTCGGGGCCAAACACCTGTCTCTCTCCAGGCTGGTCCCAATGCAGCGGAGTCCTACAACTCCGTCCATAGAGTGCCTGAAACGGTGACATCTTCAAGCTGGCCTGGTAACTATTGTTGTAGGAGAATTCTGCATAAGGTAGCCTTTTGTCCCATCCTGACTTGTCTTGCAACACACAGGCTCTCAACATATCTTCTAGGATCTGATTAGTTCTTTCAGTCTGACCGTCTGTCTGCGGGTGATAAGCTGAGCTGAAGTTCAAATGTGTGCCCAACGCTTCTTGTAGCTGCTGCCAAAAATGAGAGGTGAACTGCGTTCCTCGATCTGACACTATCTTCTTCGGCACACCATGAAGGCAGACTATCCGTGACATGTATAACTCAGCTAACGTTGCTCCGGTGTATGTTGTCTTCACGGGTATGAAATGGGCCACCTTTGTTAAGCGGTCCACAACCACCCAGATGGAATCATAACCGGCCCGGGTACGAGGTAGGCCAACTATAAAATCCATCCCGATCTCATCCCACTTCCACTGAGGGATCCGCAATGGCTGCAACAATCCGGCAGGCCTCTGATGCTCTGCTTTGGTTCTCTGACAGCTATCACAGACGGCGACATATTCTGCGATCTCTCTTTTCATGCCATACCACCAGAACCTTCGTTTTAAATCCTGGTACATCTTCTCACTTCCAGGGTGTATGGAGTAGGCTGTCTCATGAGCTTCCTTGAGGATCAGTTCCCGAATAGGTTTGAGGTCGGGAACACACAATCGGTCCTTGAACCATATTACCCCCTCTTCATCCTCTCGAAAGTCTTTGCCTCTTCCTTCTAAGATCAGCTGCCGGATCTTGTTGATGTTTTCATCATTCTTCTGCCCTTCTTTGATCTCCCGCTCTAGGGTGGGCTCTAATTCCACTGTTACTCCTTGCGTACTGTTCAGGAAACCGAGGCTCAGTCTGTCGAACTCTTTGGCTAACTCGTACGGCATCGGGTACGAGGCCAACATATTGACTTGACTCTTCCTGCTCAGAGCATCTGCAACAACATTGGCTTTGCCTGGATGGTAATGTATCTCCAACTCGTAGTCTTTGATCAATTCCAACCATCTTCGCTGCCTAATGTTTAACTCTGACTGGGTGAATATGTACTTCAGACTTTTATGGTCTGTGTAGATGTCGCACTTCTGCCCATACAGGTAATGTCTCCAGGTCTTTAAGGCATGAACCACTGCTGCCAACTCCAGGTCATGTGTGGGGTAATTTTTCTCATGGATCTTCAGCTGTCGAGACGAGTATGCTACCACTCTTCCTTCTTGCATTAGCACACATCCCAATCCGGTGTACGAAGCGTCGCAATACACTGAGAATGACTTGTGAACATCAGGCAGGACTAACACAGGAGCTATAGTCAATCTATTCTTCAGTTCTTCGAATGCTTCCTGACACTTTTGGGTCCACTTAAACTCAACTTTCTTTGCTAGTAACGCTGTCATTGGTCTAGCAATCTTTGAGAAGCCTTCAATGAAACGCCTATAGTATCCGACCATTCCAATGAAGCTCTTGATCCCACGAACATCCTTCGGTGCTTTCCAGTTCAGGATATCTGCTACTTTCTTTGGATCCACTGCCAACCCATCTTGGTTTATGATGTGACCCAGAAATAAGACTTCATGAATCCAGAACTCGCATTTGCCCAGCTTGGCATACAACTGATGCTCTCGAAGTCTTTGCAATACCATCTTCAAATGCTCTACATGATCTTCCTCACTTTGAGAGTATATGAGAATATCATCGATGAACACTACCACAAACTTGTCTAGATAGTCCATGAACACACTGTTCATCAGATACATGAAGAAGGCTGGCGCATTTGTCAAACCAAAGGACATAACTGTGAACTCATATAACCCGTACTTGGTGATGAATGCTGTCTTCGGTATGTCCGAGGGTCGGATTCTGAGTTGATGGTAACCTAACCTCAGGTCTATCTTCGAGAATACGCTGGCACCTCTGAGCTGGTCGAACAAATCTTCTATCCTTGGCAGGGGGTACTTGTTCTTGACAGTGACTTCATTCAAGGCCCTGTAGTCTATGCACATCCTTTTGGTACCATCTTTCTTTTCTACAAACAACACTGGAGCGGCCCAAGGCGAGGTACTTGGCCTGATGTAACCCTTCTCTAACATCTCATCTATCTGCTTCTTGAGTTCCACCAATTCTGGTCCAGACACTCGATAGGCTCTTTTGGAAATGGGGGCGGTACCAGGGATAAGCTCTATGGCAAATTCAACCTTTCTCTCGGGTGGCATGCCAGTTAGCTCCTCGGGAAACACATCCGGAAAGTCCGAGACGACCTTGATAGCCTCAAGCGGTTTGGCCACCTTACTATCAACTGAAATCTGGTGACAGACTCCCTCTTCTGACTTAGGCATCCCTAGCTCGACCATTACCTCTTCTCCTGACGGGGACTTCAATGTTACGGTCCTCTTGTCACAACTAACATTTGCCTCATACTTCATTAACCAATTCATCCCTAGAATAACATCTATCCCAGGGGTGTCTATTACTATTAAGTCACTGGGGAATCCTATCCCCCTTATTTCCACCATTATATTTGAACATATTTTATCTGTTTGCACCTTGCCACCAACCGAATTAATCCTCATGGGCGGCATCATTGCCTCTACGGAGATGTTATGCGATTCTACCCAGGTTGCAGTGACAAATGAATGAGTTGCACCAGTATCAAATAGCACTTTTGCGGGATGAGATTCGACTGAGAATATACCTACTGCCACATCTGGTGCATCCTGGATCGCTTTGGCCTCCAAGTGGTTCACCTTTCCACGGTTGTACGCTTGGTTACGATTGCCTGCTGCCGGCTGCAGTACACCTTGCCTTGTTGGAGCATTGGGGTTGGTCTGCTGCTGCGCCAACTTCTTTGGGCACTGCATCGCCCAGTGGCCTTGATCTCCACAGTGGAAACATCCTCTGCCTCCTCCTTGTGCTGGGGCTGCTTGGTTGCTCTGATTTGCTGCTGGGGCAGGAAGGCGAGGTGCCTGGGTGTTCTGCTTCTGATACTGATTACCTCCCTGCTGGCTGTGCTGACGATACTGCTGCTGCTGCTGCGGGTACTGCCTCTGAAACTGCTGCTGATGTGGACGCTGATTCTGATTCTGATATCCCTGTGGGTGACCAGGTCTGCCTTGCTGAGATGAACTGCCTGAGAAACGTGGACGGCTGATGCCTCCGGACTGGGGTCCACTCATCTTGCGCTTCCGATCTTCCATGTCCTTACGCTTCTTCTCAGTCATAACTGCCCTGTCGATCAGGTGCTGGAAGGTTGGGAAGGTATGATTCATCAGCTGGTAATGCAGGGGATCCACCAAACCTCTCATGAACCTGTACTGCCTTTTAGCATCAGTGTTGACATCCTCGGGTGCATAGCGGGACAGCTGCAGAAACTTGTCTCTGTATTCACTAACAGACAGGGGTCCCTGCTTCAGAGCCAGAAACTCCTCCTTCTTCACGATCATCAGTCCCTCTGGCACATGGTACCGACGGAAACTCTCGCTGAATTCCTCCCAGGTGATGGCTTCGGGGTCAACATGTGTGGCGAGGTAGGACTCCCACCAGGACTGGGCTGCTCCCCTTAGCTGACGGGGACCATACAGAACCTTCTCCCTGTCGTCACATTGGGCGGTGCACAGTTCCCTTTCCACTGCGCGCAACCAGTCTTCTGCGTCCATGGGGTCAGCAGAATGGGCGAAGGTAGGAGGGTGCCCTCTCATGAACTCACCACGCTTATCCCGTGGCATCTGGGGCATCTGCACTTGCAATTGGGGTTGGGGTTGCTGTTGAGCCTGCTGCATGGCTGCCAGAGTCTGCCCAATGGCCTGCACTGCCTGAGTCTGCATCAAGAACATCTGCTCCACTGACATCGGGGGTGGTGGGGGAGGCTGCCTCTGATGTTCCTCCTGCTGGTCATGCTGCTCTTGCTGAGCACGCCTGTTGCATCGGCGCCTGTTGTCAGACATCTGTGGAAGACATTCATACATCAGCATTGATCTTACAACCCTTCAGCATAAGAAAAGAGAATACAGAATTCTTCATGACACTGAGTGAACAAAGAGCTTCACTGATCCTCATTATGATTCAACACAGCTTCTCAGATAGAAAGGAAAGTAGAAGTAAATGGTTTCCCAACTAAATAACTGACTTCATTAACATTACTAGCTAAGCCAAACTGCAGGGGAAACCCACATGTTGGCTACAGTCATTACAAAGATTCAAATCCAGCACAAGTTCATCATAACAAGCATGCAAGCATCTAATAAGCAAACTAAACTAAATGGAAGCAACTGATAAGCAAACTAAACTGACTACCTAAGACTGAGACATCTGACTTAAGAATTATTACAAACTCCGACGCTAACGATCTAGGAATCCAGATCTATCCTGGTCTTACAGACAGGGGAACCATAAGTGTGGTGACCACGTGGCGGTGAGCGGTATGGGTGCTGAGTCCCAACAGGAGCGGGAGAACCACCCTCCTGGTGATGGCGCTCTGCCAGCTCAGCACGCAACTCCGCAATCTCCGTTCGAGCCCTGCTTAGCTCGTCCAGAGAGTGATCCAGCTCAGTGTTAAGCACTGCGACTAGGTTGACTGTGCTGCTCAACCTAGGGTTAGCCTCACCAACAGGTGAGACAACCACACTCTCCGTGCTGCCAGTAGGTCGGCGGGGGTAGTACCGAAGGTTACGACCGTCGGCCACGCCACCGAACAAAGAACAGTACTGGGAGAGTGCACGTCGTGCTGCATCCTGCATAGCCGCCTCTGCAGTGTCCCTCTCGGAGATGGAATAGTGCTCCGAAACGGCCTCCGCACCCCGGAGGTCATCCTCCGGACGGCGAACTAGGCAGGTAGCCTCCCAGCGGTCCGGGTACCTCCCGCGACTGTGCTGGTAGACTACACAACGATACTCGATCGACCAGGTGTGCCGGTCGAAAGCCTGGCGCAGCAAGGTGTCGAGTGCGTCGTGGAAGTGACAACCGCGAGCGGCGTCACGGGTGATGGGTCGGGCGACCCATCCTTCCGCCTCCTGCGGCTCAGAGGACTCCGTGCTGTGGTCTGAGTCGTCGTCGTCGGGGTCTCCTCCAGGACCTCCTCCAGTAGCTCCTCCAACAGCCGGGGCGTCCCGCGGCGGTGCAGGGGGCGCCTCCAGCTGGGCAACAGAGGAACGGGGCCTCACGGACTCCACCTCTCGCTGGGGTGGGGAGGAAGAGCCCTGCTGCTCTCTGTGCTGGCGCCGGCGCTCCTGCTCCTCACGCAGGCGGTGGTGCAGCCTCTCCAGGTGACTCGACTGACCGGACACGGTGCGGTGCAGAGGACGCTCCGCAAGTCGAGACGGTAGGAAAGGAATCACCGACTTACGTGCTGTGTGTCTAAGGCGAGCCATCTACAAAAGACACCATGAGCATAAGAGTAAGAGCAGAACTAATATGACAAGTGAATAAACCATAAACAGAATAAGATAAAATTTTTAACAAGGTATAGTATATATAGATAGTAAAACATAGGGTTGGTCGAGGTGACCGACTTTTGAAGTAACATCAGAGGTCAAGGTGAGAGGGGAGGTCAATAGTCCTTAGTACGACCAGTGCTACTCTAGGTCAGCGGTCCTACAGTCAGCATGGGCTTTGATACCACTTATGTCACACCCGGTTTTGGAAGGCAAACCGAATGCGAACTATGTACGTGCCAGGATCAGAACTCACGTACACAGCGATTACATAAATGAACATCATCACACAATGCTCGAATAATAACATAAAAGAGTACTTATTACATCATAGAGTCATAGACATCTACATAGTCATTGTCTTAACAAGTAAATCAAAGTACTAGCGAAACGCAGTAAAGACAAGGCCTTCACAGGCAGCTGACTGGGGGTTGCCGCCAACCCACACCTAGAATTCGTCGTAGTCTTGGAACTCCTGGAAGTCTCCTTCCACGGCTTCGCCTTCTCCGGAGCAGTGATTACAATGCGGACAACCTGGTGTTTGGTGGTAAAGCAAGGATGAGTACACATCAACGTACTCAGCAAATGTCCCGTTTGGCTGAAGTGGACTAGCTTTATGTGGGGTTAGGCTCCAGCAGTTGCTTTTAGTTGGTCAAGTATTTATCATTAGTAGAAGCCAGATTTTAGCATTAACCAACCCGTAAACCATTTCCTCATCGAGGAACAACATCATCATAGCCGAACCAAAACTATAACGTAATCCTTGTATCTCGAACCATCTGTATCTCTAATCAAAGAGGATCCCAAGGCTGCTCTTAACCGTGAGCACGGCTGATGTACTAGTTTCACTACCCTCTGCAGAGGTTGCACACTTTACCCATGAGTCATGATTCCCTTTCTACCCAGGGAGAGCTAATCCCCATTGACCACTACATAGGTGGTCCGGCAGGGCATCACTACGTAGCTTTTACAAAGATTCCCTAGAGATCATAGCTGCCCGTTAGGTTTCTCCAGTTTGATAAACACAGTACCCCTCCCCGCAGGAGAGTTACTAACAAAGAGCAAAACGAAAGAACCTCGGCACTCAGCCTCGGCAGAGCAAGCACTATGCCTGGA
Organism: Zea mays; assembly: GCF_902167145.1. Taxonomy (NCBI): domain Eukaryota; kingdom Viridiplantae; phylum Streptophyta; class Magnoliopsida; order Poales; family Poaceae; genus Zea; species Zea mays. Next base: position 124,007,795 of record NC_050096.1, on the reverse strand, counting down.
CCCCATTGACGGCACGACGGCTAAGCAACTACACCTCTAGTTCATCCAATTAATCAGCTAAGGGCATCCCATTTCACCCTCATGGTTGCACTGTTATCCCGGGTGGTCTCTCAACGAACCAGTCCTTACGGAGAGGTACTCAGGAAACAGCCTGAGCCCCCTAGAGTATCACAAGATCATCAACATCATCAGGATAACAGTATCATAAATAGTCACATCATGTTCATTGATTAAGTTAAGGCAAAAGCAGAGTGCTAACCATAACAACCCAATAGGTCATCAAGGACAAAGTAAAGTGTAAAGCTAGTCAATCCTTAGGTTTCAAGTAAGTAATGCGGGGTAGTAAGTTATAAATGAATAGGACATAATGGGACAGAGGACACTTGCCTTCACCAAACTGCTGATCAGGGACTTCCTCTGCAACCTCCTCGGGAAACACAGACTGCTCGTTGTCTACGTAAAGTAATCATTCACACTATGCACTTGGGAAAATAACAAACAAAAAGCAACATACCAAACATATGCAGCAGAGAGAGATCACAAGTTCATAGTTGAAAAGGGATAGGCACTCTGGTGTTCCCTAGGTCTGGGGTAGAGGACTATACAAAGTGATTCATTATCCACTAATCAGGTTTAAGTCAGTGGTGGGGTTAAATCATTACATGGTTTTAAGTTCCTAAACTTAGGTGTTTAAGTCCATAAACTTAAGTACTCCAACTTTTATTAAAGTCTACCAATTTCTAATTATCTCAAATAGGGTTCCAATTACCTTAATCCTATTCTAATGATTAACCATTAATTGGTACATGCAAACAGCAGGGAAACATGGTTTAAATAGATAGACAAAAACATAATGAGCATTTTGCAATTTGAAGCACCTAATTTGGAGTTCATATGACAAAGTTATGAATTTTACAAGTTTGGGGATTAAAAATATACCCTAAATACCTATTTTGAATTAAATAAAAGGTCCAGGGACCTAACTGAGAGAAACCAGGGACGGCAGGTTCAAATTCCAGAAAACCGGGGGTCTCTTTAAGAAAACGCGCGAGCGAAGGGGTATCGGGCTGCTACGGCCGTCAGATCTAAAGCGAACGGTCAGGATTAGATCCTGCGGGCGGGCGCGCGAGCGCGCGGCGGGCTAGGCGGCTGACAGGCGGGACCGGGCGGGCAGCGCGGGGCGAGGGCAGGCTGACAGGCGGGGCCGGCGGGCAGCGCGAGCGCGCGGGCGGGCTGACAGGCGGGGCCGGCGGGCAGAGCGAGCGCGCGGGCGGGCTGACAGGCGGGGCCCAAACGGCAGGGAGACGGGGTGAGGGGGAAGCGGGCCTGGGCCGCTGGATCTCCGGCGGACGGCCAGGATTGGGCTTGGCCTAATTAAAACGGGGCCGCCCGATCTGGGACGGACAGTGGGGATCGGGTGGCCGGCCTGGGCTTCTCCTACGGCTAGCTGGGGCGGCGGCGCTCGTCCCCGCGGCGGAGGACTCACCGGAGACGAGGGGCGCGGGCGTTTGGCGGGCCTCTGGGGCGACCTGAGTGGCCGGGAAGGTTGGGGAGGGCACGGGGGATCCTCTGGTGGGGTCTGGGTCGGGGCAGGGGCACCGGAGGGGGGCGGTTCACGGCGGAGCGGCTCGGCGGCGGCATAAAACAACTCCGGCGAGGAATTAAGCGCAACAGAAGGCAATACACGGGTCGATAGGGGTCGGGAGAGGTTCCTTACCTCAAGGCGGGCTCCGAGGACTACTCGGCGGCGGCAATGGCTCGACGGTGGCCCGGGGCGACGGTGGCGGACCTTCGCGGCTGCACGGGGAACGGCGGGTGAGCGCGGGCAGAGAGAAATAGGGAGGGGGAGAGGGATTTGGGGCGCGTCCCGGGTTGCGGACGCCGGGGCGAAGCTCACCGTGGCAACGGACACGGCGGAGCTCCAACGGCGGCCGAGAAACGAGCTCGGGACGGCGGGGATTCGTGGCGGCGGCGCTCTGGCGTGCGCGCAGCGAGAGAGAGGTGGAAGAGGGGTCTGCTGGAGCGCAAATGGGGGAGGGGGAGAGGGCGAGTGGGGTTCGGGGCTCAAGTGGCCAGGGGCGGGTCAGTTGCGAGCTCCACGCGCGACGTGGGCGCGGAGAAGGCGGGCGCGCGCAGCTCGGGCGGCGGTTACGCGAGGACGAGGGAGCTGACAAGCTGGGCCCGCGAGCAGAGAGAGAGGGGAGAGCGGAAGCGGGCGCGCGGAAGGCGGCTGCGCTGACGGGCGGGCCCGCCAGGGTAGAGAGAGCGGAGGGGAGAGGCGCGCGCGCGCGGGATGGGCCTAGCTGGGCCGAAAGGCTGAGGGGGCGGCGGGGTTGGGCCTCTTTCTCTTTTCTTTTTATTCTGGAATTGTTTTCTCTTTTCTTTTTATTTTCTCTATTTGATTCAAATCCAAGTGAGCCACAAATTCAAATTAGACTTTCCAAGAATTATGCACCAAGCCAAAGTGGAATCTAGGGTTCAACATGATGCAACAATTCATACTCCCTTAGGGTTTAACATATTAAACTATAATTACAAATAAAATAAGCACTTTTCTCCTATAGAAATGAGAAAGAAAAGAATGAGGAAGGATGAGAAAAGGGAAGTAACACCTGAATTTGTGAATATGAGCAAAGAAATTTTATACCCCCAAATTCAGGGTGTTACATAGTCATACATGGTATCAAACATTATTGCTATCAACCACTTTTGAATGTCACCTCATTTCCACTTATTACTCAATGTAGTACAATGGATCAAGCAGTCTCATTAGCCGTGTGAAGCAGACGATTCAAATCGAGTTTTAACCTTGCAAGGTAAACCTAAACACACGACATGTAGGAGCACTCCATCCCCACACATATCAATCGTCCCCATCGATTCCCTAGCAACAGAACAGGGCAAACAGGGCTCACAACCTTGGCGTACAATGCTCCAATTTTCCCCGGCAGATGCCGTGCAATGACTACACTTGTACCCACCATAATCCGGCATGGGAGACTCTATCTCAGGTCTAGTGAGGAGTAAAGTTTGTGGGCAGGTTCAATCAGGTACTAGGCTTATCAGTTACCATATTTCCCGACATGTGTTTAATACGTTCAAATGCTTGACACAGGTATCTGCACGTTAATCCTTATTCCAATTTTGTCTCATAGACAACGTATCCCCATGGATCCGTGTCCATAGACCATCATCGTTTCGTTATCAAAATGGATACAACCAATTCCTGACCTCACGCGAGTGCTAGAAGAATCACTTGACTTCTACCGAGATCCCTAATTAGCAAAGCAGCTACTCGACTTAGCATACTAGTATCCATCTCATGAGGAATCCTAAATTCATGCAACTAGGGTTTCAACCAACTCCTACACTTAAGTGCACATTACAAACCTACAAACATTAAGTGTACTAAAATAGCATATATATAAACGGTTATGCATAGAACCGGGGCTTGCCTTCAAAAGCTGGGGCAGGGAGATCCTCAGTGGCAGGCTCTGGTGATGGCTCCTCGACTCCCTCCTGAGCAACTCCTTGCTCCGGAATGAGTATGTACTCTCCGTCAACGAGGTTATAATCTATCGAATGCAATGAATAAGATACATGCATGTTAATGATATGCAAATTTAGTAAACACGATGTATGGTGGAACAACATTAAGGTAGTGGGTAAACTAGGGTTTTGTTGTCGTACGATGTTCTTAGTGTTTTATACTTACCTAGACTAGGTATTAAGTGAAATTAAGGTTTTGGGTCATCCCTTAAAGTTTTAGTGACATTTAGGGAGGTCTGGTCGTAGGGGTGTGTGTTACATTCTTTCCTTCCACTAATTTTCCTTGTCATTTCTTACTTAGGCTTTTAAGGTGGGTTTGAACTACCATAGTGACTTAAACTTCTCCAAAACTTTTGTAAAAATTAAAGTGGGTTAACATTGGTCACTGTAGTCTATTTTATAAATTTGAGGTTAAGAATAATTAGGGTAAACTCTAGGCAAAAATAACAAAAGTGAGGGTAGATGGTCACTTTGTACTGCAACTCTCATTTGGGTGGGGGTTCTGCCCTAAAAGTTATTATTGCTAGCATCTATATAACATGCTCCTATGCCAAAAATCACAGAAGGTGACTTAATGGTTATTTTGTTGTGATTTTCTAAAGTTTAATGCCATAATGGTACTTATAACTAACTTGGTATTTGAAAAATATCAAACAACAGAACTTGTATTTTTCCTAGATTTCTATTAGCATAATAGTAGTCATTCCTAAGGTTGGGGTGGTTCCTCCTTAGGATTATTTTTCTATGATTTTTATAAGTTCTCATTGTTTTTTATCAAATAAAAGGTGGTGCATTTTCTTTGTACTGGATTAGGGCTCAACAAATTTTTCTCATAAACTTTATCATCTGAGCAAGCTAGGAAAAATCTGGTTGCCCTCTAGTCCTAATTTTAAATCCCCTTTTTCATTTTCTTAAGGTTTGGGCCAATACAAGTTTTAATGGATAATCTTTCTTTAATCTAGTATACTAGGGAGTTTAATATTTTTAAATAGTGTAGTTGCTAGTTAAGTATGCCTCCAATTTTTCTTAGCCCTAATCTAAAAGTCTTTCCATTTTTCCTCTATTTATTAAAGTTTGGGCAGTATACTTGTTTAAATCCAAACTCTAAAAAGCTTTGCTAAAACCATGTGTTTATCATTTTTGCTGGGTAGTTCACAATATTTAAGTCCTAGCAAAATTGGTTTGACCAAATTTGGTTGAACAGAACTCAATGTATGAATTTTTCTAGTTCTCTGTTCATTTAAAAAGAATAAATCTTAAAGTTTAAAGGAAAAAGGCTTTGCACCAAGGTCCCTGGGTTCTTTCTTAACTAACCGTTCAAACCGTGCCCCTAGAGAACTGTTTAACCGAGTCACTGACTTTCCAAATAACCCCTGGCTTTTTCCCTTTCTTAACCCACGCTCCCTCCTCACCGGAACAGTAGCCGCAGAGAGAAAAAGCGGTGGCGCGGCTTACCGCCAGTGGGAGAGGTCCGGTGGAGGGTCGGGTGAGGTCCGGGGGCTTCTGGCGGTCATGTCGAGGGGCGGATCATCGGTAGTGATGGTCGGAGTAGGGTTGGCTGCGTGCGTAGGCGGTCGAGCTCGCAAGTGACGTGTGCTCCGTCCTGCTCATGGCGGTAGAGCTCAATCAAATCGCTCGGGGAGCTCCACGGGAGGTCAATGGTGCAATAGGCGCAAGGAATCGAAGGATGCTTCACCGTGCAGCTCGATCCACGTGCGATGGTGGTCGGACGAAGTTCGGCGACGTCAATCCGGCACCTCCAGCGATGTGGTGTTCGGTCTGAGGGCTCGGGGAGCTTCACTGAGCTCCGAGGAGGCTAGCCGAGGGATTGGACGGGGTGGAGGTGGGCTAGAGTGGCCGGTCCATGGTGGTCTGGGCTCGGGCGGCCGCTGGCACGCCATGCGCAGAGAGAACTCTGGTGAACTTGCGTTTGGGTGGGCCTGAGAGCGAGCGAGGGCGTACGGTCAAAGCCTCGGTCGGCTTTATAGGCGCGAGCGTGGGTGTGGGCGCGGGGCCGAGCGCCGGGGCGTGCTCTGGCATTGCCAGGACAGGTCAAACACGTTGTCATTTCTTTATGCTCGAGTTCAAGCTCTTGCTGAGCAGCCAAATGTGCGAATCTTGCCATATGACTTGTGTAAGATCTCTTCCCTACACCTAGAGCTACCTAGTTTGTGTGAGTTCCAAGTGAAGATCTGGTCTAGATTGGGAGATATGGTGGCGCCAAGTCAGGGCTGTCAGCACTGTTCAACCCAAGACAAAACTCGTGTCAAACCAGGTAAAACGGTTCTGGTTTGGTTTTAAATTTTTCAGGGGTGTGCCTTGGGTAATTTTGCTCCTTTTGTCAATTGGACCATGTGGATTTGGCGCCAGCAACTATGTGAACACATTTGATCTTTAGAAGGGGGCTGAGTTTTGACTTAGAGAAAATTTGGTTGCTCTTAAGTGCTTTCCACTTGGGTGCTTAATTTGGGGTTTTTGTGGGGCCTTTTTTGAAAAACTCCCTTACTAATTATTGTAAATATATAAATGTACTTCAACTTTGGCACAAGGTTTAAGTCATGAATTGGTGATTTACATAGTTTTCCCACTAATCCAATGCTTGGGGGTCTAATGGCTCAAGAGGGGTCTAGGGTTTGAGCATCTTTTTCCAAGGTGGAGGTGCATGAAAAGCTAGGGTATTCCTTCAATCATGATCATCACTTAATTAAGCCATGGTTTCTAAAGTTTTGGTGCCCTTTCTTCTGACTTAAACACATGTAATAATAGGCCATATGTGCATGTATTGAGCCAGGACCTTGGGTAACACCTGGGGTGTTACATGTGCGACCTCTGCAGAGTGTTAGAAAACTGATATATCAGTCGTGCTCACAATTAAGAGTGGCCTTGGGATCCTCTTTGATTAGAAGAACTTTGGTTACTTTTATGATGATGATTAATGATGATGGTATAAATATGATCTCTGGTATTTTCTCTTGGAGGGAGTGCTTTTGGGTAATAACTGGGTTTATACTAAAACTTGGCTCCACTTATAGTAATAAATACTTGACCAACTAAAAGCAACTGCTTAACCTTAACTCCATATACAGCTAATCCACTTTAGCCAAAAGGGACATTTGCTGAGTACGTTGATGTGTACTCACCCTTGCTTTACAAACCACCCCACCCCAGGTTGTCCCCACTGTACTCAGTGCTCAGGAGGAGACGTTGGCAACATGGAGGACTTTGAAGAGTTTCAGGACTATGATGAGTTCTAGTTTATTTTAGTGGCAAACCCCCAGTCAGCTACCTATGAAGGCCTTGTCTTCTACGTTTCGTATTTCCGCACTTTGATGTTAATGACTATGTTATAGACTCAGTGGATGTCTTGGACGTCGTGTTGTAATAAAGTACTTTTCCTCTATTTACTTTGAGCATTGTGTGATGATGTCCAATTATGTAATCACTGTGTATGTGAGTTTCTGATCCTGGCACGTATATGGTTCGCATTCGGTTTACCTTCCAAAACCTGGTGTGACATAAGTGGTATCAAAGCCTTGTTAACTGTAGGACCGCTAAACTAGACTAGAATGGTCGCCCTAAGGACTATAGACCCCTACTCTTACCTTGACCTTAGTGTCATTTCAAAAGTTGGTCAACTTGACCAATTCTATGTTATTTACTTATCTCACAAAATTTTGTCTCACTTTTCTTTCTGTTTACTTTCTGGTCTTATAGTTCTACTCTCACTCTTGTGCTTACGATGTCTTTTGTAGATGGCTCGTATTAGATGCACTGCATGTAAGTCAGTGATCCCCTTTTTGCCCTCTCTCCTGGCGGAGCGCCCACTGCGCCGCATGGTGCTAGGTCAGTCCAGTCACCAGGAGAGACTGCATCGTCGCCTGCACGTGGAATAGGAGTGCCGACACCAGGAGCAGGAGCAGCATGACTCTTCCCCCTCGCCTCAGCAAGAGGTGGAGTCTGGGAGGCAGCCTTCCCCTGCACCTTAGCTAGAGATGCCCCTGCACCACCACAGGGCATCCTGGCTGCTGGAGGAGACTCTGACGGAGACAGATACGACGACGATGCTGGTGGCAGTTCGAGCCACAACACGAAGCTCTCGGAGGAGCAGGAACTGGAGGGATGGATCGCTAGACCCATCACTCGCGACGCCGCTTGTGGGTTTCACTTCCACGACGCTCTCGACACCTTGCTGCGTCGGACATTCGATCAACACATTTGGTCCATCGAGTACCGTTGTGTAGTCTACCAGCATCGTCGCGGGTTATACCCGGACCAGTGGGAGGCTACTTGCTTGGTGCGCCGTCCGGACAATGATCTCCGGGGTGCAGAGGCCTTCTCAAAGCACTATTCTATCACTGAGAGGGATACTACCGAGGCAGCCATGCAAGATGCAGCACGATGTGCGCTTTCGCAGTATTGCTCGTTGTTCGGCGAGGTAGTTGATGGCCTTGACCTGAACTACTACCCTCGCTGCTCGATCGATAGTGCTGGAGGTGTGATTGTCTCACCTGTTGGTGAAGGCAATCCCGTCTGAATAGCATGGTCAACCTAACCGCCGTGCTCAACACCGAGCTGGACCATGCCCTTGACGAATTGGGCAAGGTTCGGGCGGAGGTTGCGGAATTGCATGCTGAGTGAGCAGCACACCACTATTTGGATGGTGGTTCTTTCGCCTCTGTCGGGATTCAGCACCCTTACCATTCACCACCCTGTGGTCGCTTTGATTACGGTACCCCTAACTGTAGGACCCAGATAGATTTAGATCCATAGATCGATGGAGTCGGAGTCTGTAATAATGCTTAATTCAGCGTCTTATCTTAGTCAGTCTTAGTTAGAGTTAGGTTGTTTATTTGTTTTGGATGCTGTCATGATGAACCTGTAATAAAGTTGGATCTTTGTAATGATTGTCATCAAGGTGTGGGTATCCCCTACCACTTGGTGTAGTTATTAATAAAGTGAGTTATTTAGTTGGGTAATCCCTTTATTTCCACTTTCCTCTTTATCTGAGAAGCTGTCAATGAAGTTGATCAGTTGTTCAGTGCTATGAAGATTTCCATATATCTTTTCTTATGCTGAAAGACTGCAGAGTCAGATCTGATTTGTGTGTGCTTTCTACAGATGTCTGAGAACAGGCATAGAGGTGCAAGGCGTGCTTAGCCAGAACGGCAGGCACCCCAAGAGGAGGCAGCTCAGCAGCAACATTTGCCACCGCCACCCCCGATGACAGTTGAGCAAATGTTCCTGATGCAGACTCAAGCAGTCCAAGCAATTGGTCACACCCTAGCAGCAATGCAGCAGGTACAGCAGCAGCCACCCCCACCTCAACCTCAGGTGCAAGTTCAGATGCCATAGGTGCCCAGAGACAAGCGGGAAGAATTCATGAGGGGCCATCCCCCTGTCTTTGCCCATTTTGCTGATCCCATGAACACTGAAGATTGGTTGTGTACTATGCAGTGTGAGTTGCATACTGCCCAGTGCAACGATCGCGAAAAGGTTCTATATGGTCCCCGTATGCTAAGGGGAGCAGCACAGTCCTGTTGGGAGTCTTACCTCGCCACCCATGCCGACCCTGAAGCCATCACCTCGAAGGAGTTCAGGGACAACTTCTGTCGCTACCATGTGCCTGAAGGACTAATGATAGTAAGGAAGGAGGAATTTTTGTCTTTGAAGCAAGGTCCCCCTGTCTGTCAGTGAGTACAGGGACAAGTTTCTACAGCTGTCACGCTACGCCCCAGAAGATTTCTACGCAGATGCTAAGAGGAAGTACTGTTTTCTGAGAGGATTGGTTGGCCCCCTTCACTACCAGCTGATGAACCACACTTTCCCCATGTTCCAACACTTGATCAACAGAGCAATCATGACTGAAAGGAAGCGCCGAGAAATGGAGGACAGGAAACGCAAGTTTGGTGGACCTCAGGCCGGGAGTAGTAGTCGTCCCCGCTACTCAGGCAACCCACCCCAACACTTCAAGCAAGGTCACCAGCACCAGCATCAGCGTCAGCACCAGCACCAGTACCAGGGGCAGTTTCCTCAGTAGCAGCAGCACCGTCAAAGCAACCAGCTTGGAGGAAATCAGTACCAGCGTTAGAACAACCAGACAGCTCGCCTTCCTATCCCAGCAACCAACCAGAACAATCAAGTAGCTCCATCTCAAGTAGGAGGTCGCGCATGCTTCTATTGTGGGGAACAAAACCATTGGGCGGAGCACTGTCTGAAGAAGGCAACTCAGCATTCGCCAGCAATCAATACCCCACCAAGACAAGGAGCACCACAGCAAGCACCAGGAAGCCGTGGTCAAGCTTACAACCGTGGAAAGGTGAACCACCTAGAGGCTGAAGCAATCCAGGACGCTCAGGATGTGGCAGTAGGTATGTTTCCAGTCAAATCCCATCCAGCAAAAGTTTATTTGACACTGGTGCCACACATTCTTTTGTTTCTACATCTTGGGTAGAGGCACATAACATCCCCATAGAATCAATGATTCCACCTTTAAGAGTTAATTTAGTTGGGGAAAATGTTCAGTCCGATAGGATTTGTACGAATCTAAGGATTGAAATAAGGGGGATAGACTTCCCCGCTAACCTAGTAGTAATGGGTACTCAAGGGTTAGATGTCATCCTAGGGATGAATTAGCTACACAGAAACCAAGCCACTGTCAGTTGTGACAAGAGAACAGTCAAGTTGGTGTCCCCATTCAGAATGGAAGTAGTAACTAAACTGTACTTGCCTGAACTAGAAGAAGGAGCCTGTCACCATTTATTAGTAGATGACAAGGAGACCAATCCAATTGAGGATATGAGAATTGTGTCGGAATTCCCTGACGTGTTCCCTAATGAGCTACCAGGCATGCCACTTGAAAGGAAAGTTGAATTTGCCATAGAGCTTATCCCAGGCACTACCCCTATATCCAAGAGAGCCTATCGAGTGTCCGAACCAGAATTGGTGGAACTCAAGAAGCAGATTGATGAATTGTTAGAGAAAGGCTACATCAGACCAAGTACCTCACCTTGGGCAGCCCTAGTGCTATTTGTGGAGAAGAAGGATGGAACAAAGAGGATGTGCATTGATTACAGATCTTTGAATGAAGTCACGGTCAAGAACAAGTACCCCCTGCCTTGAATTGAAGACCTATTTGATCAGTTGAGAGGAGCCAATGTGTTCTCAAAGATAGATCTGAGGTCAGGTTATCATCAGCTCAGAATCTGACCTTCAGATGTACCGAAGACATCATTCATCACCAAGTATGGACTATATGAGTTCATGGTTATGTCATTTGGTTTAACGAATGTGCCAGCTTACTTCATGTACCTGATGAACATTGTGTTAATGGACTACCTTGACCAGTTTGTTGTGGTGTTCATTGATGATATTCTTGTATATTCCCATAATGAGCAAGAGCATGAAGAACACTTGAGGAAGGTACTTCAGAGGCTGCGAGATTGTCAGTTGTATGCCAAGCTTAGCAAGTGCAAGTTTTGGATCAGCGAAGTTCTATTCTTGGGTTATATTATAAACCGAGATGGACTAGCTATGGATCCAAAGAAGGTAGCAGCGATTCTAGACTGGAAAGCACCGAAAGATGTTCGAGGAATCGAGAGTTTCATCGGAATGGCCGATTACTACCAGCGTTTCATTGAAGGTTTCTCCAAGATTGCTAGGCCAATGACAGCCTTGCTAGAAAAGAAGGTTGAGTTCAAGTGGACCCCCGCGTGCCAAGAATCATTTGAGATGCTGAAGCAGAAGTTGACAATAGCACCGGTATTGGTTCTGCCAGATGTTCACAAGTCATTCTCAGTATATTGTGATGCTTCGTACACCGGACTGGGATGTGAGTTAATGCAGGAAGGGAAAGTAGTAACATACTCGTCCCGAGAGTTGAAGGTTCATGAGAAGAATTACCCCACTCATGTTCTGGAGCTAGCAGCAGTGGTTCATGCACTGAAGACCTGGAGACACTATTTATATGGGCAGAAGTGTGATATGTACACGGACCACAAGAGCCTCAAGTACATATTTACTCAATTAGAGCTAAACATGAGGCAGCGAAGATGGCTAGAGTTGATCAAAGATTATGAGCTGGAGATACATTACCATCCAGGCAAAGCAAATGTGGTCGTAGATGCTTTAAGCAGAAAGAGTCAAGTTAATATGTTGGCCGCTCACCTGATGCTGTATGAGTTAGCAAAGGAATTTGACAGGATGAGTCTCGGATTTCTGAACAACACTCAAGGAGTGACAGTCAAGCTAGAACCCACTCTGGAGCAACACATCAGGAAAGGTCAGAAAGACGATGAGATGATCAACGAAATCCGATAGCTGATCATAGATGGGAAAGGTCCAGATTTCTATGAAGACACCGAAGGAGTGGTATGGTTCAAGGATAGGTTGTGTGTTCCCAACATCAAATCGATCTGGGAACTGATTCTCAAGGAAACTCATGAGACAACATATTTTATACACCCTATTAGCGAGAAGATGTACCAAGACCTGAAGAAGAGATTCTGGTGGTACAGTATGAAAAGAGAGATAGCAGAGTATGTTGCCAGATGTGATAGTTGTCAGAGGATCAAGGCAGAACATTAGAGGCCCGCAGGTTTGTTGCAGCCATTACAAATTCCTTAGTGGAAATGGGATGAGATTGGGATGGACTTTATAGTCGGTCTGCCCCACACTCGAGCTGGTTATGACTCCATCTGGGTAGTAGTAGACCGTTTAACAAAGGCGACCCATTTCATACCAGTCAAGACCACCTATAACAGTGCAGTGTTGGCAGAATTATACATGTCTCGGATTATGTGCTTGCATGTCGTTCCAAAGAAGATAGTATTAGACAGAGGCACCCAATTTATTTCTCATTTCTGGTAGCAGCTACATGGAGCTTTGGGTACACACTTGAAGTTCAGTTGAGCTTATCACCCGCAGACAGATGGTTAGACAGAGAGGACCAACCAGATTCTCGAAGATATGTTTAGGGCTTGTGGTTTGCAAGACAAGTTAGGTTGGGACAAGAGGCTACCATATGCATAATTCTCCTAGAACAACAGCTATCAAGCTAGTCTGAGGCACCCTATGTGAGGAATTGCAGAACTCCGTTGCATTGGGACCAACCTGGTGAAAGGCAGGTGTTCGGTCCAGATATTGTGCTTGAAGCTAAAGAAAACATTAGAATGGTTCGAGAGAATCTGAAGACAGCACAGTCCAGACAGCGAAGCTATGCTGACACCAGAAGAAGAGAACTGAGTTTTGAAGTGGGAGATTATGTCTACTTGAAAGTGTCACCCATCATAGGGACCAAAAGGTTCGGAGTCAAAGGCAAGCTAGCACCTCGATATATCAGGCCATACCAGATTCAAGCAAGACGTGGAGAAGTGGAATATCAACTCAGCTTACCAAAAATGCTGTCCGCCGTGCAGGATGTGTTCCATGTGTCTTAGCTAAAGAAATGCTTGCGAGTAAGAGAAGAGCAGTTGCCAATAGAGGACTTTGAAGTTCAAGAAGATCTGACTTATACTGAGAAGACAACTAAGATTCTGGAGATGGCAGATCGGGTCACTCGAAGGAGCACCATCAGGATGTGCAAAGTCAAATGGGGCCATCACTCAGAAGAAGAAGCAACCTAGGAAAGAGAAGATGATCTGAGAGCCAAGTACCCCAAACTCTTTTCTAGCCAACCCTGAATCTCGAGGGCAAGATTCTTTTAAGGGGGATAGGTCTGTAACACCCTAAATTTGGGGTATAAAATTTCTTTCTAATTACCTACCAAATTCAGGTGTTACTCTTCTCTCTCTCTAGTTTCTCTCTCTCGTTTTCTTTTTGGTTAGATTTAGCTTATTTAGTGAGGAAGTAATTATTTTATTTTGCTAAAACAGTATGAGTCATGAAATGTTGCATCGTGATGAGCTTAAATATTCTTTGAATTGTTGCACATGTTTAAATTAGTTTGAATTTGAAACTTGGTTTGAATTTGAATTGAAAATCCTAGAGAAAATGAAAATAAAAGCAATTAGAAATTCCCTGGAAAAAGGAAAAGCCTTTTCAGCCCAGTCGGCCTAGCCAGGCCGCGCGCGCGCCCGCGTCGCCTGACAGGTGGACCCACCTGCCAGCGACCGCCCGCCCCCACGTTCTTCTCCCCCTCTCTCTCCCACTCGCTGCTAGTGGGGCCGATCTATCGGCACTGATTCCCTTGCGCTCGCGCCCATTCTCTCGCGCTGTCCGGTGGACCCTTTCCGTCAGTGTTGACCACCCGTTCATGGATCCCCTCTCGCTGCTCTGCGGACCCGATCCGTCAGGTCCCCCGTCTCTAACCTCTCGCCCACACCCATGCCCCCGCCGTGGACGCGCCCATGTCCGCGCGTTCTCCGGCCACCTCCTCACGCCCTCGCCCCTTTAGAGCCCGCACCACGCTTGCCCACTTCCCCCTGCTCATTTGCGCCCTCAGCTAAGCTCTCTCGCCCCCTCTCCCACCCTGAGCGTTCAACCAGGCAATTCCATCGCCGTTCACCGAAGCCCGCCGCCCGTTCCACGACCGTCGTTGAGTCCCCGTCACGTCCGTTGCCTCGGTGAGTTCCGCCTTGCCGTCAGCAACTCGAGACACCACTTGGTTCGCCTTCTTCCCCTTAGGTTTGCTCGGTCCGCGCTCACCAGAGTGTTTTCCCGTGCAGCCAAAGTCCGCTACCATCGACCTGAGGCTTCACTGTATCCCCGCCGTCTCCCGGGCGCTTCTGAGTTCGCACTCAAGGTGAGCAACCTCCCTATGCACTTAATTCGTCCTTTACTACCCTAGTGCCCGCGCAATTCCTCGCCGGAGTTGATCCGCACCGCCGTTAGACCGCCTCGCCGTGTTCCGCTCTCTGGTGCCCCCGCGTCGGTATTGCGCCTGGGACTGAGTTTTCCAGGTCGCCCTGATCGCTCCTGAGCCCTTCCCCAAGCCCCTAGAGCCCTGCCATGCCTGTTCCTCTCGTCTCCAGCGACCTCACCGCCGAGGGGCAGGAGCGGTGCCGCCCACAGCCGTAAAACCTTCCCGGCGTTGATCTCCACCGTTTGATCCTGATCGCATGGTCTAGATCACAGAGTACCGATTCGCGCCCGCTCGCCCAATCCTCGGGCCCGCTAGTCAGTGCCTGCGCCCCCTAGCGCTGGGCCTGGCTGGTCAGCCCGCCTTCTCCTCTGGTCGCTGATGCCCCGTCCCTGCCTGCCAGCGCTCGTTGCGTGCCCACGCCCGCGTGCGTGTTTGAGGATCTAATCCTGGCCGTTGATCTACGATCTGATGGTTGAGATCGCCCGATACCCCTTCGCGTGTACTTTTGCTTAAGAGACCCCCAGGTTTTAGAAAATCAACCCGTCGTCCTGAGTTTTTGTGCGCAGACCCCTGTTTCTTTTAAACAGACCCCTGACCTATTAAATAATCACAGAATTGGGCTTAATTTCATATTTCAAACTTCAAAACTTGTTTATTTCATATCTTTTTCATATGAACTCCAAATTTAGTGGTTCAAATTGCAAAATGCTCATAGAAATATTCTCTGCCCAAATACATTATAATCATCCACAATTTGTGCACTTTAATTTTATGCCTAAACTAAAGGTTAAGTTTAAGTAATAATGTATTTGTTTAATAAAATAAATAAAAAGGAAATGCTAATGGTACTTAGCTATTTAATTTTGTGAGATTAGTAAAATGTTATGCATGAATTGACCCCTGTTATAATTTTGTGTCTCACTAAAATTAGTGGCACGAAACTAAATATTCTATAATATCTAAGGAATCACTGATCTTTAATTATATTAAACCCTAACATTTAGGTCTACCCTTTTATGTTCATAATGTCTTGTCAAACTAGTATACTTGATTGTAAATGTTTGGTGTGCTGTTCGTTTGTACTTTCCAAATATATTGAATGTATGATCGCTTTATTTAGACAACGAGCAGCCCGTGGTTCCCGAGTGTGTTGTCGAAGATCTTCCTGAGCAACAACCTAGTGAAGGCAAGTGTCCTCAGACCTATTATGTTCTATTTACTTTATAATTCACTGTCCTGCATTACATTATTGAAACCTAAGGATTGACTAGTCCGTATTTACTTATCCTTATTTACTTTTTGGGTTATCATGGTTAGCTTTATGCTATCGCTTTACTTTAATCAATGAATATGATGTGAATCTTATGATACGATGATGTTATCCTGATGATGTTCTTATGATACTTTAGGGGACTCAGGCTGTTTCCTGAGTACCTCTCCGTAAGGACCTATTTGGGGAGTGACAACCCGGGATAACAGTGCAACCATGAGGGTGGAATGGGACGCCCTTAGCTGATTATTTAGAGGAACCAGAGGAGTAGTTGACTTTGCCGTAGGCCGTCAATGGGGTCCGGGCACAGTACTTGCTCTACCGAGGCTGGTTGCAGAGGTTCTTGATTTGGTTTTGTTAGTCACCCTTTCTTTGGGGAGAGGTACTGTGTCTATCAAACTGGAGAAACCTAATAGACAGCTATGACCTCTGGGGAATCTTTGTAAAGGCTACGTAGTGAGACCCTGCTAGGTCACCTTGGTAGTGATTAATGGGGAGGCTAGAACCCTAGGCAGAACGAGAATCACGACTTATGGGTAAAGTGTGCGACATCTGCAGATTGTTAGAAAACTGATATATCAGCCGTGATCACGGTTAAGAGCGGCCTTGGGATCCTCTTTGATTAGAAGAACTTTGATTACTTTTATGATGATGATTAATGATGATGGTATAAATATGATCTCTGGTATTTCCTCTTGGAGGGAGTGCTTTTGGGTAACAACTAGGTTTATACTAAAACTTGTCTCCACTTATAATAATAAATACTTGACCAACTAAAAGCAACTGCTTAACCTTAACTCCATATACAGCTAGTCCACATTAGCCAAACAGGACATTTGGTGAGTACGTTGATGTGTACTCACCCTTGCTTTACAAACCACCCCACCCCAGGTTGTCCCCACTATACTCAGTGCTTAGGAGGAGACGCTGGCAACATGGAGGACTTTGAGAAGTTTCAGGACTACGATGAGTTCTAGTTTATTTTAGTGGCAAACTCATAGTCAGCTGCCTGTGAAGGCCTTGTCTTCTATGTTTCGTATTTCCGCACTTTGATGTTAATGACTATGTTATAGACTCAGTGGATGTCTTGGACATCTTGTTGTAATAAAGTACTTTTTCGCTATTTACTTTGAGCATTGTGTGATGATGTCCAATTATATAATCGCTATGTATGTGAGTTTCTGATCCTGGCACGTACATGGTTCGCATTCGGTTTACCTACCAAAATCGGGTGTGACATAAGTTGGAACCTGGTGTGACATTGATCATCGAACACCAAAAGCATATAATCAAATGAGTCGAGGTCCTTTTTACTTACAATCTCCCACTTTTTGGTGATTGATGACAACACAATCAAAACAAGCAAATATTAGATACCAAAATGAAATATGCAACCTACTGGCTACGGATGCATGTGCATAGGCAAGATGTATGAGATACCAAATTGAAAGATATGTGGTCATTTAAAATTTGAATAATGTTCTTGCTTATGCAAACAATGCCTCCCCTAACTCCATAATCCACATCCTTCCTATTTTGGACCAAAACCAACATAAATAACCAATTGAAAGGTCACAAAATTTTAAAAGATTGGTTTTGATATTTGATATACATTGGTTTGCTTTGGTCCACCACAAATTTCTCCCCCTTTGGAATCAAACACAAGAAAGGATGACATGTGAAATCATATAGGAAGTAGCAAAATATTTTTGAGCCTCAAAAAGATTGTCTCCCTAAGAAAAGTTCTCCCCATTTGTTGAACTAATCTCCCCCAATGTGAAAAGGTTATACTCCCCTATTGGAAAAGGCTCCTCTAATGGAAAGTATTAAATTAATGAATGGAAGAGGAACCCAAAACATGATGAATAGACTAGGACCCTCTATTTTCTATGCATGTTTTAATAATGAAAGATTTTCTATAGATACCAATCGAAAAATTTAAAACATATGCATAATAGCAACATGAGGGGTAATGGATATCAAATAATGACATAGTCTAATCAAGTGGAGATGACATGAATGATACCAAATGAAAGCTCATAATAAGAAAGACTAGTTGAAAAACTCAATTGGTGATACCAAATGAAGAACTTCACCTCTTTGCAGTGGAAGCTTTTGTCTATCTCCATGGATTGCATTTTCCTTCAATGAGACTAGTACACACATGACATGCTTAAAATGGTGTTAGTCTCAAAGAAATCATACTATAGAGTAACCTCCCCTTAAAAGTGTGCATACAAGTTTTGAATACTTCTAGGAGACATGAACTTGACCTTTAAGGTCAAGATATCACTTGAAAGGTTAATGTCAAGTGAATTTTGGCACATATAATTCAAAATGATGCTTAATTGAAATATATCAACTAAAATATAGACTCTAATATATCAATTGAAAGAAGTATATGAGTCTATATCAATTGAAATATAAACAATAGTATCATTTCTGTAAGAGTTTCATTAAGCTATGTGCCATGCTTTGCTAAACATTTAAAAACTATGTAGGTTTGCTCCAAGAGTATGAATTCAAAGCGAGCAATCCGACCATAAGATTTACTTAGTATGCATGCAATTCAATTGAAAGTAAAGACCAACTAAAAAGATCTGTGATAACTAACATATGGCATAACAATTGAAAACCAAAGCAATTGAAAGCAAGACTAGGCATGAAAAGGTAAAACTAGATACATAAAGTAGATTAATTGGACTCACACACGAGAGATGTGTAGTTACCGCAGAATGGGAGCTGGCTGTTAAGATCGAGGGGAGGAATGACAGTCACCGAGGGCCCTTGCTTCTTCTTCTTGGGTGCCATGGAGCTTCTCGCAAAGACGGAATCAGGCATGACGTCCAACCAACGGGCGATTTTTGAGGTGGAGATTGCAGCGAAAGCAATGCTATAGGGTTTCGAGCACAAGCACGGAGACAAAGCAGATATAACACCCGCCCAATTGGGAACCTATTATAGTGTCGTGACTCAAATTTTCAGTCGGTCGAGTAAAACCACCGGGCACGATCTTAGGAACAGAAGATTGGAACGCAAAAACAAGGGTAAAAGAAAGCAACCTGATGAGTTTTTCAAACCCAGACATATGAAAGAGTCCCATGCATGCATAACCGGTCTTCTTTTTACATAAACAGCCAGTTCAATATGAACTAGCCCAAAATACAGGCCAACACTACAACTACAACAAGCCACCTAACCTAAGCTGGTGGCAACCCACCACAACTGCTGCCGCTGCCACCATCAACATCGTCGCCCTCGCCATCACCGCTGCTGCCGCAATTGTCATCACTGCCTTTGTTGCCACTGTCGCCATTACCGCCACCACCTTTGTGGCTGCTGCCATTGTCGTCGTTGAAGGAAATGGTGACGCCTAAGAGGGGGTGAATTAGGACTTCTAAAAACTTTCTCTAAACTAGGCCACAATTAAAACCCTAGAGCAAAACCTATGCAAATAAACAATCTAGAATGTGCAAACTAGGTTTTGTCTATGTGTTGCTATCTCTACCGCAAAGCCTAAGTTTCAATCTTAAATAATCTAACTAGAAAGACAAGATTGAAACTTAAATACTTAATATAAATGTGGAAGGTAAAGAGCAAGGTAGAGATGCAAACTCTCATGGATGACACTAGTATTTTTACCGATGTATCTGGAACCACGCAATGTCCCGACTAATCCTCGTTGGTGCCCCTACGCAAAGGGAAGCCCACGTGATGGCCAAGCACCTCGGTCGAGTAACTCCGTAGAGAGCTGTCACACCCGGGTTTTAGGGACCCGGGCGCGAACATAATCACCAGGTGTGCTGGGACCAAGTCTCACACATATGATGAATCATTGTACAGAAACAAATGCTACAACTTTACTATATAATAGGAGTTTCTGTACAAAATAAATAAATAGTTACATCGTAAGGAGACAACGATCCAACAACCCAAAGTTGACTGGGAGACGACAACCTAGGCCTCTCACGAACACATCGCAACATCCTCCATGCGTCTCATCATATGGTACCAGTTCTTGACCTGTGGGGTGTGAGACAGCAAGGGTGAGCTCACATATGTTCATCGCTCAACAAGTTGTGGGGAATAATATGCATGAACTTGCCAAAGGTGGGAGTTCATGTGAAGTGTAAGGCTTACCAAAGAGGATGTTTAAAGCTGAGCATTGCTTTTAAAGTCGGTCAAAATTTTATTAGCAATTACTAGATGTAAGTAAATACCAAACCATAATAATAATAGAACAAAATTAATAATAAATCCCATGCAATGCAAATGATAAATTGAATTTAGTTCCATAATTTAATCATGCGAGAGTCCTGAGCTGCTCATGACCGCGAGCACGGCTAGTATACCAGTTTTACACTCTGTAGAGGTTGTACCCTGTACCCACAAGTCATGTATCCCATGTCGTCAGGGTTTGCAAGGCCCTTAGATACTTCCAAGGTGAATGGCTAGGGATCCACTACGAGGCCTTTACAAAGTTCCACTAGCTTTAGAAAACCCGCTATAGTTTCTAGGAGAAGCAATGCAGGAATCCCCTGTCTGACCGCCAT
Organism: Zea mays; assembly: GCF_902167145.1. Classification (NCBI taxonomy): domain Eukaryota; kingdom Viridiplantae; phylum Streptophyta; class Magnoliopsida; order Poales; family Poaceae; genus Zea; species Zea mays. The sequence goes on along the minus strand of NC_050096.1, from coordinate 123,987,625 downwards.
CGCAGCAAAATCAACCCGGGAACCCTCCTACATGCCTACTCCCCTACTACCCTTGCCCCTATCGGGTAAGGTAGTCCTCCACTAGCTTTCCTAGTTAGTCAGCCAAGGGCATCCCATTCCACCCTTGTGGTGGCACGTGTTTCTCAAGTTAAGCTCCATGTTCCAATTAAAAATAATGATCTTGTCATGAACAATAAATAAAATAACAATATAATTGGAACATGAACATAATGTAATATTAAACCCAAAACCATATAGAGCAATAGCAAAACTACCCAAATAATTCAGGGGTGAACAATGTAAAAAGATAACCAGACTAGGGTGACCTATTGGGTCCCAAAAAATTAAGCCAATGCATCATAAAATAATTATAAAGAACATTATTGGGTAAATAAAAGTGATCAAGGGCACAACTTGCCTGGGACTTGAGATTCCAGGTACCAGGATGATTCTTCAGATCCTCGTACCCTCGCGCTAGTCGTGGCAATACAAACAAGCATAGTATAGACAAAATTAACATCACATCAAACATAAGTACAAAATTCATAAAAATAATCTATGCGTTGCTACGTGATCGTGGGTTCGAGAACCACTAAATTCGGAGTTACAGTTACCGAGTTACAATTTACGGAAGGTCTATGTGGGTGAATATTAAATTATATTATAAATTGATTATTATACATCATATGAGAAAATATACTCTAAATAATTAATTCAACTTTAATCTAGATTATACTTGACTAGAGAACATGTTTTAACCACATTATGATTATGGTCAGGTTAGTTTTGATTTAGAAGAGCTAATCTAGTAGTCCCAGGATAAATAAATATCTAACTATAAGGTATGCGATATGGTATAATTAATGTTGTTACTACATAGATAATAATTTTATGAAGCTAACGCAACTTGAACGAGTCAAATCAGAGTTAAAACGGACAAGATATGAATTATACAAAATTTCTGGATTTATTCTTCTACTAAAAATCATTTTTATAACTATTTATATAAATTACTAAAGTCCAGGGAAGCCGGGTACAAAATCCTGAGAGCTCAGGGTTTAAAAAGTAAATTCCAGGACTTCTCTGTAATGATTTTAACATTGCCCTAGACAACGGGTTAGTTTTCATAAAGTGCAGGGTTTCTTTTGAAAGATGGGTCGGCCGAAGGGGTATCTTGTCATCTAGGCCGCACGATCCAGATCCGCCGGCCCAGATTAATCACCATTTAAATGAAACGGTATGTAATATGAGTCCTCGGATCAGAGATCAATGCATTCGATGCACTCATCACCTGAACAGATCTCCACCACCCGATCAAGACTTAGCGACCAGGATTTAATTTCACGAAAAGGGGTATGCGCGCTCTAATCATAGCTGTCCATTAGGAGATCTACGACCCCTGCCCTTATTCCCTACCCCGACGATGCCCAGGCGGCGCCGCCAGGACCAGGGCGGAGTGTCACCGATAGCACGAGCAAACCGGCGCCCTACCGCACGCTGCCCCCAAACTCTGTCATAAATGGTGCTACGTGATGCCTAGAACCTGGCGAATATTCTAGTATAACACTCACTAGTGGTGTCGGGGTGGAGAAGCAAGCCCACGGTGAGGGGCGGATTCATGGTCACAACGAAGTCTAGCGTGCAATTGCTGATGACACGACCACCCCCACGCCCCTAGGTCTTCACCGCTCACATATCGCGGTCCCGACGAGGATCCCAAGGCACCACAGTGTCACACCCGGTTTCAGAAGGCAAACCGAATGCGAACTATGTACGTGCCAGGATCAGAATTCACATACACAGCGATTACATAAATGAACATCATCGCATAGTGCTCGAGTAATAACATAAAAGAGTATTAACTTATTACATCACGATGTCAGAGACATCCACATAGTCATCAACTCAACGGGTAAATCAAAGTGCTAAGCGAAACACAGTAAAGATAGGGCCTTCACAGGCAGCTGACTGGGGGTTGTCGCCAACCCACACCAAGAACTCGTCGTAGTCTTGGAACTCCTGGAAGTCTCCTTCCACGACTTCATCTTCTCCTGAACAGTGGTTGCAATGTGGACAACCTTGTGTTTTGTGGTAAAGCAAGGATGAGTACACATCAACGTACTCAGCAAATGCCCCGTTTGGCTGAAGTGGACTAGCTTTTTATGTGGGGTTAGGCTCAAGCAGTTGCTTTTAGTTGGTCAGGTATTTATTGTTAGTAGAAGCCAGATTTTATCATAAAACCCAAGTTATAATCCCAAAAAGTACCTCCTCAGAGAGGAAATACTAGAATTCATAATTAAAGTCACCATCATTAACCATCATCATTAAGGTCATCATCTAAGGTGTATCCGGAGTATCTCTAATCAAAGAGGATCCCAAGGCTGCTCTTAACCGTGAGCACGACTGATATATTAGTTTCATTACCCTCTGCAGAGGTCGCACACTTTACCCATGAGCCGTGATTCCCGTTTTGCCCGGGGATCATGGCTCCCCATTGATCACTTCCTAGGTGGTCCGGCAGGGTATCACTATGTAGCTTTTACAAAGATTCCCTAGAGGTACTAGCCGCCCGTTAGGTTTCTCCAGTTTGATAAACATAGTACCTCTCCCCGAAGGGGGTGACTAACAAAAGCAAAATGAAAGAACCTCGGCACCTAGCCTCGGCAGAGCAAGCACTGTGCCTGGACCCCATTGACGACACGACGGCGAAGCAACTACACCTCTAGTTCCTCTAATTAATTAGCTAAGGGCCTCCCATTTCACCCTCATGGTTGCACTGTTATCCCGGGTGGTCTCTCAACGAACAGGTCCTTACGGAGAGGTAATCGAGAAACCACTCGAGCCCCCTTAAAGGCCACAAGTATAACATCATAATAAAAGGGAAACAACGTATCACTAGTAAATCTCATCATGTTCATTGATTAGTGTTGAGCAATAGCATAAAGCTAAACAATAATAATAATCCAACCCAAATAGGTAAACAAGGACATGGATAACAAGAGCTAGTCAATCCTTAGGTATAAAGATATAAATGCTGGGAGTGAATTATAGACTTGCATAGGACATAGATAGGTCAAGGGACACTTGCCTCACCAAGCTGCTGCTGCTCAGGGTCTTCTCCTGCAATTCCCTCAGACTCCACGAATGGCCCGATATCTACGCGAGTGCAAACATACATCCAACATTCTTGAAACGGAAGGAAACAATACACCATACCACAATATAGATCAAATAAATATGCACGCGACATAGAATTCGCATCTATGACTACGCGAGAAAGGAACTAAGATGACCGACGCTACGGTCAAGGGATATCACATTTACACTAAGCAGATATGAGTTATAATATTTAATTCGGCTTAATCATATTGACAGACATTAATCATATGCCAAGTAAAATTACTACTTAGTCCCGATTAGTTTGCTACTCGAATAACCGTTGTTTAAATATGTATTTAATTAGCGCGAGCTATTCTAGGTGAGACGAATTATTAACGTGCACTGAAGCGCACGACGACGCGTGCGAACGGCACGCGCCACGCGCGCGAACGGCACACGATGATTTAATGCGCGATGCGTGGGCGATGGCGAGGCGAGTGACGCTAATGCACACGGGGGTAGACGAGGGGTAGACGAGCGGTAGACGAGCGTGGACGGAGTCCCATCGACGCACCGCGCGTAAGCGAACTCGAGTGCGTGCACTAGTTGCACGACGTGGCTGCGGTAGCACGGAGAGGCGCTGCGCACGCGTGATTTGACGTGCACGACATGGCTAACAGCGAGCCCGAGGCGCGGTGAGGGTAGACTAACGGCCGGGGCGGGCTGCAGGGACGTCGACGGGGTCGGGCTCGGCGGTTCGGCCACCATAGCTAGCTACGGCAGCCACGGCCGATCGGGCATGGGGTGCTGGGCACGCGGCGACCCGCTGGCTTGGGCCCGGTTCGGCCGTGCTAGCAGCGCGCTGGTGACCAGGGGCATGGGGACGGGGCTGGGCGTGCCGAGGGCGCAGCGACTCGGCCGCGGCGGCTCGCTGGCTTGGGGAGCGCGGCTGCTACGACGCTCAGGGGGAAGAGAGGACGGGAGGAGGGCGACTGTGCGTGCTTGTGGCCAGGGGAGAAGAGGTGAGGGCGGCCGAGCCGGCTCAGTCGAGCCCCGACCATGGCGGGCGAGTACTACGCCGAGAGGAGAAGAGTGGGGGAGAGAGGAAGGGGGCGAGCTCACCTCGGCGGCGTGGCACTTCGGGCGAGACGCGGCACTCCGACGGCGGTGCTGGCGAGGTGGAGGGCGAGGTCGAGGCGAGGAGAGGCGGCGATGGCGAGGTGGAGGGCGAGAAACTGGGCGAGGGGCGCGGGTTTCGGCCGATTTTGGAGGCGTCGTGGGCAGTTGCTCCTCTGGAAACCCGCACAGGCGTTTCAAGGGAGAAACACAGTGGGCGACGGCTCCCCGACGCGCGGGCCCACCTGAGCAGCGGCGGCGGGCGCCGAACCGTCTACGAGCGGTCGCGTGCGCGTAGGGCGCGCCACGGCTGGGCCGCGACGGGCGCGGAGCGGGGGACGCGGCGAGCGCGCGCTAGGCCGCCACGGGCGCGCGTCCGCGGGGCTGGGAGCTAGGCCGCCACGGGCGGGCCCATGAGGGGGGAGGGAGCGTTGGGCCGAGCGGGGGGGGGGGAGAGAGGGAGAAGGGGGGCGGGGTGGGCTGGCTGAATGGGCCAGGGAAGGGGGGAAAGCTGATTCCCTTTTTTTCTTTTTTTTCTTACTCTATTTCTATTATTTCAGTTTGACATCATGTGAAAATCATTGATTAAATGAAAGATCAAGCAAACCATTCATCAAACAAAAATAAATGCCTTCCAGCATGATGCAACAACCATTGTTCCCTTAGGGTTTTTATTAAAACCTGAACTTGGTGGATATTATCGAAGAAATTTTATACCCCTAGATTCCGGGTGTTACAAACCTATCCCCCTTAAAAGAATCTCGCCCCGAGATTCAAGGTTGGTCAGCAAAGAGTTCAGGGTATTTGGCTTTCAGATCATCTTCTCGTTCCTAGGTTGCTTCTTCCTCAGAGTGGTGACCTCATCTGACTTTGCACATTCTGATGGTGTTCCTCCGGGTGACTCTGTCTGCAAACTCCAGAATCTGCGATGGCTTCTCTATGTATGTCAGATCCTCTTGGACTTCCAAATCCTCCACTAGCAACTGTTCTTCTGGTACTCGCAGACACTTCTTCAATTGCGACACGTGGAACACGTTGTGCACTGCCGACAGACTTTCTGGTAGGTTGAGCTGGTAGGCCACTTCTCCACGCTTTGCTTGAATCTGATATGGTCCAATGTACCGGGGTGCTAACTTGCCCTTGACTCCGAACCTTCTGACTCCTCTGATAGGCGACACCTTCAGATAGACATAATCTCCCACTTCAAAACTCAGTTCCCTTCTTCTTTGTCAGCATAGCTTCGCTGCCTTGATTGTGCTATCTTCAGTTTCTCCCGAACCATTTTAATATTCTCTTCGGCTTCAAGCAAAATGTCGGGGCCAAACACCTGTCTCTCTCCGGGTTGGTCCCAATGCAGCGGAGTCCTACATCTCCGTCCATAGAGCGCCTGAAACAGTGACATCTTCAAGCTGGCCTGGTAACTATTGTTGTAGGAGAATTCTGCATAAGGTAACCTTTTGTCCCATCCTGACTTGTCTTGCAACGCACAGGCTCTCAACATATCTTCTAGGAACTGATTAGTTCTTTCAGTCTGACCGTCTGTCTGCGGGTGATAAGTCGAGCTGAAGTTCAAATGCGTGCCTAAGGCTTCTTGTAGCTGCTGCCAAAAATGAGAGGTGAACTGTGTTCCTCGATCTGACACTATCTTCTTCGACACACCATGTAGGCAGACTATCCGGGACATGTATAACTCAGCTAATGTTGCCCCGGTGTACGTTGTCTTCACAGGTATGAAATGGGCCACCTTTGTTAAGCGGTCCACAACCACCCAGATGGAATCATAGCCGGCCCGGGTATGAGGTAGGCCAACTATAAAATCCATCCCGATCTCATCCCACTTCCACTGAGGAATTTGCAATGGCTGCAACAGTCCGGCGGGCTTCTGATGCTCTACTTTGGTTCTTTGACAGCTATCACAGATGGCGACATATTCTGCGATTTCTCTTTTCATGCCATACCACCAAAACCTCCTTTTTAAATCCTGATACATCTTTTCACTTCCAGGGTGTATGGAGTAGGCTGTCTCATGAGCTTCCTTGAGGATCAGCTCTCGAATATGTTTGATGTCGAGGACACACAATCGGTCCTTGAACCATATTACTCCCTCTTCATCCTCTCGAAAGTCCTTGCCTCTTCCTTCTAAGATCAGCTGTCGGATCTTGTTGATGTTTTCATCATCCTTCTGCCCTTCTTTGATCTCCCACTCTAGGGTGGGCTCTAATTCCACCGTTACTCCTTGTGTACTGTTCAGAAAACCGAGACTAAGTCTATCGAACTCCTTGGCTAACTCATATGACATTGGGTACGTGGCCATCATATTGACTTTGACTCTTCCTGCTCAGAGCATCTGCAACAACATTGGCTTTGCCTGGATGGTAATGTATCTCCAACTCGTAGTCCTTGATCAACTCCAACCATCTTCGCTGCCTCATGTTTAACTCTGACTGGGTGAATATGTATTTCAGACTTTTGTGATATGTGTAGATGTCGCACTTCTGCCCATACATGGAATGTCTCCATGTCTTTAAAGCATGAACCACTGCTGCCAACTCCAGGTCGTGTGTGGGATAATTTCTCTCATGGATCTTCAGCTGTCGAGATGAGTATGCTACAACTCTTCCTTCTTGCATTAGCACACATCCCAATCCAGTGTAGGAAGCATCGCAGTACACCGAGAATGGCTTGTGAACATCAGGCAGAACCAGCACAGGTGTTGTAGTCAATCTATACTTCAGTTCTTCAAAAGCCTCTTGGCACTTTTGGGTCCACTTAAACTCAACTTTCTTTGCTAGCAACGCTGTCATTGGTTTAGCAATCTTTGAAAAGCCCTCAATGAAATGCCTATAGTATCCGGCCATTCCAATGAAACTCTTGATTCCACGAACATCCTTCGGTGCTTTCCAGTTCAGAATATCTGCTACTTTCTTTGGATCCACAGCTAACCCATCTTGGTTTATGATGTGACCCAAAAACAAGACTGCATGAATCTAGAACTCACATTTACTCAGTTTGGCATACAACTGATGCTCTTGTAGCCTTTGCAATACCATCTTCAAATGTTCCACATGTTCTTCCTCACTTTGAGAATATATGAGAATATCATCGATGAACACTACCACAAACTTGTCTAGGTAGTCCATGAACACACTGTTCATCAGATACATAAAGAAGGCTGGCGCATTTGTCAGACCAAAGGACATAACTGTATACTCATATAACCCATACTTGGTGATGAATGTTGTCTTTGGTATGTCTGAGGGTCGGATTCTGAGTTGATGGTAACCTGATCTCAGATCTATCTTCGAGAATACGCTGGCACCTCTGAGCTGGTCAAACAGATCTTCTATCCTTGGCAGGGGGTACTTGTTCTTAATGGTGACTTCATTCAGGGCTCTGTTTTCTATGCACATCCTTTTGGTACCATCTTTCTTCTCTACAAACAATACTGGAGCGGCCCAAGGCGAGGTACTTGGTCTGATGTAACCCTTCTCTAACAGCTCATCTATTTGCTTCTTGAGTTCCACCAATTCTGGCCCAGACACTCGATAGGCTCTTTTAGAAATGGGGGCGGTGCCAGGGATAAGCTCTATGGCAAATTCGACTTTTCTCTCGGGTGGCATGCTCGGTAGTTCCTCGGGAAACACATCTGGAAAGTTCGACACAACCCTGATAGCCTCGAGCAGGTTGGCCTCCATGCTATCAACCGAAATCTGGTGACAATCTCCTTTCGCTGTTTTAGGCATCCTTAGCTCAGCCACTACCTTCTCTCCGGGCGAGGACTTCAATGTTACGGTCCTCTTGTCACAGCTAACACTCGCTTCATACTTCATTAACCAATTCATCCCTAGGATGACATCTACCCCAGGGGTGTCTATTACTATTAGGTCGCTGGGGAACCCTATCCCCCTTATTTCCACCCTTACATTTGAGCATATCTTATTTGCTTGCACTTTACCACCGACCGAATTAACCCTCATGGGCGGCATCAATGACTCTATGGAGATGTTATGTATTTCTACCCATGTTGCAGTGACAAATGAATGAGTTGCACCAGTATCAAATAGCACTTTTGCTGGATGAGATTCGATTGAGAACATACCTATTGCCACATCTGGTGCATCCTAGATCGCTTCGGCCTCCAAGTGGTTCACCTTTCCATGGTTGTACGCATGGCCACGATTACCTGTTGCCTGTTGAGGTACACCTTGCCTTGCTGGAGCATTGGGGTTTGTCTGCTGCTGTGCCATCTTCTTTAGGCAATGCATCGCCCAGTGGCCTTGCTCTCCACAGTGGAAGCACCCTCTTCCTCCTCCTTGTGCTGGGGCTGCTTGGTTGTTCTGATTTGCTGCTGGGGCAGGAAGGCGAGGTGCCTGGTTGTTCTGCCTCTGATACTGGTTACCTCCCTGCTGGCTGTTCTGACGATATTGCTGCTGCTGTGGGTACTGCCTCTGAAACTGCTGCTTGTACGGGCGCTGACTACCTCCCTGCTAGCTGTTCTGATGCTGGTATCCATGTGGGTGACCAGGCTTGCCTTGCTGAGATGAACTGTCTGAGAAACGGGGGCGGCTGTTGCTCCCGGACTGTGGTCCACTCATCTTGCGCTTCCGATCTTCCATATCCTTGCGCTTCCTCTCGGTCATGATTGCCCTATCGATCAGGTGCTGGAAGGTGGGGAAGGTGTGGTTCATCAGCTGGTAATGCAGGGGATCCACCAAACCCCTCATGAACCTGTACTGCCTTTTAGATTCAGTGTTGATGTCTTAAGGTGCATAACGAGATAGCTGCAGAAACATGTCCCTGTATTCACTAACAGACAGGGGTCCCTGCTTCAGAGCCAGAAACTCCTCCTTCTTCATGATCATCAGTCCCTCTGGAACATGGTACCTGCGGAAATTCTCTCTGAATTCCTCCCAAGTGATGGCTTCGGGGTCAGCATGGGTGGCGAGGTAGGACTCCCACCAGGACTGGGCTGCTCCCCTTAGTTGGCGGGGACCATACAGAACCTTCTCCCTGTCATCACATTGGGCGGTGCGCAGTTCCCTTTCCACTGCACGCAGCCAGTCTTCTGCATCCATGGGGTCAGCAGAGTGGGCGAAGGTAGGTGGGTGCCCTCTCATGAATTCGCCACGTTTATCCCGTGGCATCTAGGGCATCTGCACTTGTAACTGGGGTTAGGGTTGCTGTTGAGCCTGCTGCATGGCTGCCAGAGTCTGCCCAATAGCCTGCACTGCCTGAGTTTGCATCAAGAACATCTGCTCCACTATCATCAGGGGTGGCGGGGGAGGCTGCCTCCGGTGTTGCTGGGGTTCCTCCTGTTGGACACGCTGCTCTTGCTGAACACGCCTGTTACCTCGGTGTCTGTTATCAGACATCTGTGGAAGACATTCACACATCAGCATTGATCTTACAATCCTTCAGCATAAGAAAAGGGTATACATAATTCTTCATGACACTGAGTGAACAAAGAACTTCACTGATCCTCAATACGATCCAATACAGCTTCTCAGGTAAAAAGGAAAGTAGAAGTAAATGGTTTCCCAACTAAATAACTGACTTCATTAACATCACTAGCTAAACTAAGCTGCAGGGGAAGACCACATGTTGGCAACAGTCATTACAAAGATTCAAATCCAGCACAAGTTCATCATAACAAGCATGGAAGCAACTGATAAGCAAACTAAACTGACTATCTAAGACTGAGACACCTGACTTAAGAATTTATTACAAACTCCGACGCTAACGATCTAAGGATCCAGATCTATCCTAGTCCTACAGGCAGGGGAACCATAGGTGTGGTGACCACGTGGCGGCGAGCGGTAAGGGTGCTGAGTCCCAACAGGAGCGGGGGAACCACCCTCCTGGTGGCGGCGCTCTGCCAGTTCAGCACGCAACTCAGCAATCTCCGCCTGAGCCCTGCTCAGCTCATCCAGAGAGTGGTCCAGCTCGGTGTTAAGCACAGCGACTAGGTTGACTGTGCGGGTTATCCTCACCAATAGGCGAGACAACCACACTCTCTGTGCTACCAGTAGGACGGTGGGGGTAGTACCTAAGGTTAAGACCGTCGGCCACCCCACCGAATAAGGAACAGTACTAGGAGAGTGCACGCCGTGCTGCGTCCTGCATAGCCGCCTCCGCAGTGTCCCTCTCGGAGATGGAGTAATGCTCCGAGAAGGCCTCTGCACCCCGGAGGTCATCCTCCGGACGGCTGTAACGCCCTGAATTTGGGGGTAGAATTTTTTCTTCTTTTCTCTCACCAAATTCAGGCGTTACCCTTTCCTTTTCCCTTTTCCCCTCGCTAAACCTTGATCTTTTCCAAAGTTATAGCGGGTTTTGGCTTTAGACCTCGTGTAAAGCAAAACCTTAAAATACTTTATTTTGGGTGATGCACCATGCCGAACCATGCATACTTTTTGATTGTTTAAAAATGTGAAAGCATTCATCTAGAGGAAATTAGATTTTAGAAAAAAAGAAAAACCTTTTTATTCTCCTCTCCCCCCTCCTTCCCCATTTTTGGCCCAGCCGCCCCCCTCCCCCCCCCCCCCGCGTGGGCCTCGCGGTGGCCCAGCCGCCCCCCTTCCCTTCCCGTCGTGGGCCGCCTGGTGGCCCAGCCGCGCACCCCCCCTCCCCCTTTGGGCCCAGCCGGCCCAACCGTCCCCCCTCCCCTTTTCTTTTTCCAAAAATCCCCTCCCCGCGGGCCCCGCCCGTCATCCCCTCTCTCTCTTCCTCTCCCCTGCCCTAGCCGCCGCCGCCTCTCCCCTGCCCTTGCGCCGCCGCCTCCCCGGCACCGCCGCCGCGCCGTCCTCCCCTCCGGTGAGGTTTCTCCCTTCCCCCTCCTCTCCTCCCCTCCCTCCTCCTTCCCTCCCGTCGGCGTCCCCCGCCCCCGCGCCATGGGCGCGCCCGCCTCGGCCGCTCCGGCGAGCTCGCCCTCGGCCGCCCCGCGCTCGGCCACCCGCACGGCCGCCCTCCCCGCGCCTCCCTCGGCCGTCCCCGGCCCGCGCCGCCCTCGCTCGGCCGCTCCCGGCGAGCTCGGCCCCGGCCCCCGGCCGCCTTCGGCTCGGCCGCCCTCGGCCGCCCGCGCCCGGCCACCCCGCGCCGCCCCGCCCCCGTCGCGCTCGGCCCCGGCCTCGGCCGTCCCGCGCCCGCCCTCCCCGCGCCGCTCTCCGGCGAGCTCGGCTCGGCCGCCCGGCCTCGGCCGCCTCGCCCCACTCGGCCCCGCCCTCGGCCACCCCGTCCCGCGCCCCCTCGGCCACGCCCCATGCCCGGCGAGCTCGGCCGCCCCCGTGCCCCGGTTCGACCGCCTGCCCCCACGCCCGGCCTCGCCCGGCCACGTCCTCGCTCGCCCGTGCTCGCTTGCCCCGGCGTGCTTGCCCGCTCGCCCCGTCGTGCCTTGCTCACGTCGTGTCGGCCCCTGCGTGGCCTCGAGCTTGGCCCAGCGTGCCTATGGCGCGCGGCTTTGAGCTCGGCTAACGTACGGTCCCGACGTGCGCACGGCTAATTCGTGGCATGTGCGTGCGGCCTCGCGCGCGTGCTCGCGTAGTGCGCAGTGCCTTGGCACGACCCGTCGTGTCCCCGTGTACCCCCAGACGCCCCGTCTACCCCCCCCCCCCCCGTGTCCTATGCGCGCTAATCACACGTTTATATTAATAAGATAGGAGTCTCAATTTGGAAATTGGTTACGTTAGTTTATTTGTATAGCTAATCATCTATCTCATTCAATGTTAATCTACTAGAAGTGGCCACGTTTACATTAGTGCATGTAGCTAATTCTTTTGTTAGAACCAATTGGATCTAGAGCACGTAACGTTTAGTTATTCGTTTACCCGTAGTGCGCCTCGAGCATAAGCTTTAACTCTCGCGAGACCTTTTCCCATTTCTTTCTAACCATGGTGAGTTCATTATCGTATGTGATATTCTATGCATATTTACTTTATTTGTTCCCTTGTATGGTGTATTGTTTGTTTCCTAATTTGAATGGATGAATGTATGTATGCTTGCAATCGCATAGAGAACGATCTGGTTGAAGAGCCCGAGGAACTCGCAGGAGAAGCCCCTGAGCAGCAGTCGGTTAGTGGAGGCAAGTGTCCCTTGACCTAACTCTGTCCTATTCATTCTTTAATTCACCTCCCGCTTTACACATTTATGCCTAAGGATTGACTAGCTTTTGTTATCCATGTCCTTGTTTACCTATTTGGGTTGGATTATTATTGTTTAGCTTTATGCTATTGCTCAACCTCTAATCAATGAACATGATGAGATTATCTATGATACGCTGTTTTCCCTTCTCTTATTATGATGTTGTACTTATGGTCTTCAAGGGGGCTCGAGCGGTTTCTCGAGTGCCTCTCCGTAAGGACCTATTCTATGGATGACCGCCCGGGAAAACAGTGCAACCATGAGGGTGGAATGGGATGCCCTTAGCTGAATAATTAGAGGATCCGGGGTGTAGATCACTTAGCCGTCGTGCCGTCAATGGGACTCGGTGTATGCGGCTCGCTCTGCCAAGTTTGGGTTCGCCCCTTGGGGAGGAGTGTGGTGCATTTAGGAAACCTAACGGGTGGCTACAACCCTGGGGAATCTTTGTAAAGGCTACGTAGTGATGCCCTGCTGGGTCACCTTGGTAGTGATCAATGGAGAGTCATGATCTCCGGGCAGAAAGGGAATCACGGCTTGTGGGTAAAGTGCATAACCTCTGCAGAGTGTTTGAAAACTGATATATCAGTCGTGCTCGCGGTTATGAGCGGCCAAGGGAGCTCCAGTGATTAGTGGTACTTGATCAGAGACATTATGGTACAGGTGGTTATGAGATCGATGGTTTCGGTTATGAATATGGTGCTGGTAAGTGGTATTTTTTCCGTTTGGAAAGGGTACATCGGGCTAATAACTTGGGTTAATGCTAAAACCTGGCTTTCTATTAGTAAATAATAATCTGACCAACTAAAATCAACTGCTTGACTTATCCCCACATAAAGCTAGTCCACTACAGCCAAACAGGATACTTGCTGAGTATGTTGATGTGTACTCACCCTTGCTCTACACACCAAACCCCCCCATCCCCAGGTTGTCAGCATTGCAACCACTGCTCAGGAGAAGATGAAGTCGTGGAAGGAGACTTCCAGGAGTTCCAAGACTACGACGAGTTCTAGGCGTGGGTTAGCGGCAACCCCCAGTCGGCTGCCTGTGAAGGCCGCGTTTATCTACGTTTCTTTTCCGCACTTTGATTTTTATTGTAAGGACTATGTGGACATCTCAGACGTATGATGTAATCAACTATTATTTCCCTTTTAATACTATTTTGAGCACCGTGTGATGATGTCCATGTTATGTAACTGCTGTGTACGTGAATAACTGATCCTGGCACGTACATGGTTCGCATTCGGTTTGCCTTCTAAAACCGGGTGTGACATAAGTGGTATCAAAGCCGTGCTGACTGTAGGACCGCTAACCTAGAGTAGAATGGTCGTTCTAAGGACTATAGACCTCTGTCCCTGCCTTGACTTTGATATCTCTTCAAAAGTTGGTCATACCGACCAAACCTATGTTCTACTATATAATATACCTTGCTGAAAATTGTGTTTTATTCTAATCCTTCATTTACTTATGGTTTATTACTTGTTGGTCATATTAATTATGTTCTCACTCTTTTGCTTGCGATGTCTTTTGTAGATGGCTCGACTTAGACACACTGCACGAAAGTCTGTCATCCCCTTCTTACCCTCCCGTCTTGCTGAGCGTCCGCTTCGGCGTCCCATGGCCGGACAGTCCAGCCACTTGGAGAGACTGCACCACCGCCTGCATGAGGAGTAGGAACGTCGATGACAGGAGCAGCAGGGCTCTTCCTTCTCGCTCCAACAGGAGATAGAGTCTGTGAGGAGCTGCTCCCCTGTGCTTCCCCTGGAGGCGCCCCCTGCACCACCACTGGGCGCCCCAGCCTCTGGAGTAGCTGCTGGAGGAGACCCAGATGACGGAGGTGGCGACGACAGCTCGAGCCACGACACCGACTTCTCTGCTGACCAGGAGCTGGAAGGATGGGTTGCTCGACCCATCACTCCCGACGCTGCTCGCGGGTGTCACTTCCACGATGCGCTCGATACCCTGCTACGTCGGGCACTTAACCGGCGTACTTGGTCCATCGAGTATCGCTGTGTGGTCTACCAGCATAGTCGCGGGGTCTACCCGGACCGCTGGGAGGCAACCTACTTGGTGCGCCGTCCGAAGAACAGTCTCCAGGGTGTAGAGGCCTGCTCAGAGCACTATTCTAACTCTGAGCGGGACTCGGCTGAGGCAGCCATGCAAGATGCTGCACGGCATGCGCTTTCGCACTACTGCTCGGTTCTCGGTGGGGTAGCTGACGGTCTCGACCTGAGGTATTACCCCCGCCGTCCATCTGGCAGCACAGGAGGCGTGATTGTCTCACCCGTCGATGAGGACAATCCTAGGTTGAGCAGCACAGTCAACCTAGCCGCCGTGCTAAACACGGAGCTGGACCATGCATTAGATGAGATGAGTAGGGCTCGTGCTGAGATCGCCCTGCTGCGGGCTGAGCGCGCGGAACGTCGTCACCTGGACGATGGTTCCCTCGCTCCCGTCGTGACTCAGCACCCGTACCGCTCACCTCGGCGTGGACACCAGCCTTATGGCAATCCCGACTGCAAGACCAAGATAAACCTAGAACCATAGATCGTTAGAGTTGGATCTTGTAATTAATACAAAATATATTTACGTAGAAGCTACAGTCTTAGCGTTAGTCTCGCTCTTAGTTAGTCTTAGTTAGACAGGGTAGTTTGCTATATCCTGTGCATTTATGTTTGTCATGATGAACTGTGTTTGGTTTGGATCTTTGTAATGACTGTCACCAGAGTGTGGGTATCCCCCGCATTTTGGTTTACCTATTATGTTAATGGAGTTAGTTAGCTAGTTGGGAAACCTTTTATTCCACTTTCCTCTTTATCTGAGAAGTTGTGTTGGTCTGTGTTGGAGATCAGTGAAGATGCTCATCTGTTCAGTGTTGTTGAAGAATTCTATACTCTTTTCTTATGCTGCAAGATTTGCCAGATCAGTTGTGATGTGTGGTTGCATTCTGCAGATGTCAGAGAACAGGCGCAGAGGAGGAAGGCGTGCTCAGCAGGAGCGAGCCGCTCAACAGGAAGAGGTACCCCAGCAACAGCACCTGCCGCCCCCGCCCCCGATGTCGATCGAGCAGATGTTTCTGATGCAGACTCAGGCAGTTCAAGCCATCGGTCAGACTTTGGCCGCCATTCAGCAGCAGCAGCAGCAACAGCAGCAGGCCCCACCTCAGCCTCAGATGCCTCAGATGCCAGAGACAAGCGTGCTGAATTCATGAGAGGTCATCCACCAACATTTGCTCATTCTTCTGACCCCATGGATGCTGAAGACTGGCTGCCCACTGTGGAGTGGGAGTTGCACACCGCTCAGTGTGATGATAGGGAGAAAGTCTTGTATGGTCCCCGTCTGTTGAGAGGAGCAGCTCAGTCATGGTGGGAGTCTTACCTCGCCACCCATGCCCACCCCGACGCCATCACCTGAGAAGAGTTCAGAGGAAGCTTTCGTCAGTACCATGTTCCTGCAGGTCTGATGACAGTGAAGAAGGAGGAGTTCTTGGCCCTCAAGCAAGGGCCATTGTCTGTCAGTGAGTACCGGGACAGGTTTCTGCAATTGTCTCGCTATGCTCCTGAAGATGTCAACACCAACGCCAAGCGGCAGTACCGTTTCCTGAGAGACTTGGTTGACCCTCTGCAATACCAACTGATGAATCACACCTTCCCGACATTCCAGCACCTGATTGACAGAGCAATCATGACGGAGAGGAAGCGTAAGGAGATGGAAGATCGTAAGCGCAAGATCAGTGGACCCCAACCTGGAAGCAGCAATCGTCCTCGTTTTTCAGGCAATCAACCTCAGCAGTTCAGGCAGAACCAACGTCCACCTCAGCAGCATCAGCAGTTCCAAAGGCAGTATCCTCAGCACCAGTATCAGAACCGTCAGAGCAATCAGTCAGGAGGTCAGTTTCAGAGGCAGAATCAGCAGGCACCTCGTCTTCCTGCCCTAGCAGCCCAGCAGAACAGTCAGGCAGCACCAGCTCAGGTTGGAAACAGAGCATGTTTCCACTGTGGAGAACAAGGCCATTGGGTGATGCAATGTCCGAAGAAGGCAGCCCAGCTGCAGTCAGGCCCCAATGCCTCAGCAAAGCAGAGCGTGTCTCAGCCTGGAGCAGGCAACCGCTCTCAACCGCACTATAATCATGGGAGACTGAACCACTTGGAGGCTGAAGCAGTTCAGGAGACCCCGGCATGATAGTAGGTATGTTCCCAGTCGACTCCCATATTGCAGAAGTGTTATTTGATACTGGAGCAACACATTCTTTCATTACTGCATCATGGGTAGAAGCACATAATCTTCCAATTACTACCATGTCAACCCCCATTCAAATTGACTCAGCCGGTGGTAGAATCCGAGCCGATAGCATTTGTTTGAATATAAGCGTGGAAATAAGGGGGATAGCGTTTCCCGCCAACCTCATAGTAATGGGTACTCAGGGAATAGATGTCATCCTAGGGATGAATTGGCTAGATAAGTATCAGGCAGTTATCAGTTGTGATAAGAGAACAATCAAGTTGCTGTCCCCACTAGGAGAGGAAGTGGTGACCGAGTTAGTCCCGCCCGAGCCAAAGAAAGGAAGTTGTTATCAGATAGCTGTCGATAGCAGTGAGGCAGACCCAATTGAGAGTATCAAGGTTGTTTCCGAATT
Organism: Zea mays; assembly: GCF_902167145.1. Classification (NCBI taxonomy): domain Eukaryota; kingdom Viridiplantae; phylum Streptophyta; class Magnoliopsida; order Poales; family Poaceae; genus Zea; species Zea mays. The sequence goes on along the minus strand of NC_050096.1, from coordinate 123,970,644 downwards.
CCCGGATGTGTTTCCAAAGGACTTACCGGGTATGCCACCAGAGCGGAAAGTTGAGTTTGCCATAGAACTTCTTCCTGGAACCGCCCCTATCTTTAAGAGAGCTTACCGAATATCTGGACCAGAGTTGGTTGAGCTTAAGAAGCAGATTGATGAGCTGTCAGAGAAAGGTTACATCCGGCCAAGCACCTCGCCTTGGGCCGCTCCTGTCTTGTTTGTGGAAAAGAAAGATGGCACCAAAAGGATGTGCATCGATTATTGAGCTCTGAATGAAGTCACCATCAAGAACAAGTATGCCTTGCCTAGAATAGAAGATCTGTTCGACCAGCTAAGAGGAGCCAGTGTGTTCTCCAAGATTGATCTGAGGTCAGGTTATCATCATCTCAGGATCCGACCTTCGGACATACCGAAGACGACATTCATTTCCAAGTATGGTTTGTATGAGTTCACAGTGATGTCTTTTGGTTTGACCAATGCACCAGCCTTTTTCATGAACTTGATGAACAGTGTATTCATGGATTACCTTGATAAGTTTGTGGTGGTATTCATCGATGACATTCTGATTTATTCTCATAGCGAAGAAGAGCATGCAGATCATTTGAAGATGGTATTGCAAAGATTGCGAGAGCATCAGTTGTATGCAAAGTTGAGCAAGTGTGAGTTCTGGATCAGTGAAGTCCTGTTCTTGGGTCACATAATCAACAAGGATTGGCTGTGGATCTGAAGAAAGTGGAAGACATTCTAAACTGGAAAGTGCCAACAGATGCTCGAGGAATCAAGAGCTTCATTGGAATGGCCGGATATTATCGGTGATTCATTGAAGGGTTTTCAAAGATTGCAAAACCAATGACAGCTTTGCTAGGCAACAAGGTTGAGTTCAAGTGGACCCAGAAATGTCAAGAGGCCTTTGAAGCGCTGAAAGAGAAGTTGACTACAGCGCCTGTCTTAGTCTTACCTGATGTGCATAAGCCCTTCTTTGTGTATTGTGACGCTTGTTACACAGGTTTGGTATGTGTGTTGATGCAAGAGGGAAGAGTTGTGGCTTACTCGTCCCGACAGCTGAAGGTTCATGAGAAGAATTACCCAATCCATGACCTAGAGTTGGCAGCAGTGGTTCACGCACTGAAGACATGGAGGCACTATCTGTATGGACAGAAATGCGATGTTTACACAGACCACAAGAGTCTGAAGTACATATTCACTCAGTCAGAGTTGAATATGAGGCAGCGAAGATGGTTAGAGTTGATCAAAGACTATGAGTTGGAGATTCACTACCATCCAGGCAAAGCAAACGTAGTGGCAGATGCTTTGAGCAGGAAGAGTCAAGTCAATCTGATGGTCGCTCGTCTGATGCCTTACGAGTTGGCCAAGGAGTTCGACAGGTTGAGTCTCGGGTTTCTGAACAATTCGCGAGGAGTCACAGTCGAGTTGGAACCTACCTTGGAACGAGAAATCAAAGAAGCACAGAAGAATGATGAGAAGATCAGTGAGATCCGGCGACTGATTCTAGATGGCAGAAGCAAAGATTTTCGAGAAGATGCAGAGGGTGTGATATGGTTCAAAGACCGCTTGTGTGTTCCTAATGTCCAGTATATTTGGGAGTTGATCCTTAAGGAAGCTCATGAGACAGCCTATTCGATTCACCCTGGTAGCGAGAAGATGTATCAGGATCTAAAGAAGAAATTCTGGTGGTACGGAATGAACAGGGAAATCGCAGAGCATGTGGCCATGTGCGATAGTTGCCGAAGAATTAAGGCAGAGCACCAGAGACCTGCTGGATTGTTGCAACCGTTGCAGATCCCTCAGTGGAAATGGGACAAAATCGGTATGGATTTCATAGTCGGATTGCCTCGCACTCGAGCCGGCTACGATTCCATTTGGGTAGTAGTGGACCGCTTGACCAAGTCAGCCCACTTCATACCAGTCAAGACTAACTACAGCAGTGCAGTATTGGCAGAGTTGTACATGTCTCGGATCGTTTGTCTTCATGGTGTGCCAAAGAAGATAGTGTCAGACCGCGGAACGCAGTTCACCTCTCATTTCTGGCAGCAGTTGCATGAAGCCTTGGGCACACACCTGAATTTCAGTTTAGCTTATCATCCGCAGACAGATGGTCAGACCGAAAGGACCAATCAAATTCTTGAAGACATGTTGAGAGCCTGTGCGTTGCAAGATCAGTCCAGATGGGACAAGAGAATGCCTTATGCAGAGTTTTCCTATAACAACAGCTACCAGGCCAGTTTGAAGATGTCACCATTTCAGGCGCTCTATGGAAGGAGTTGTAGAACTCCGTTGCAATGGGATCAGCCTGGAGAAAAGCAAGTGTTTGGGCCAGACATTTTGCTTGGAGCCGAAGAGAACATCAGGATGGTTCGAGAGAATCTGAAGATAGCGCAATCAAGGCAGCGAAGCTATGCAGACACAAGAAGAAGAGAGCTGAGTTTCGAAGTTGGAGACTTCGTCTATCTGAAAGTGTCACCGATCAGAGGAGTCAGAAGGTTCGGAGTCAAAGGCAAGCTAGCACCCCGCTACATTGGTCCGTACCAAATTCTCTCAAGGCGTGGAAAAGTGGCCTATCAGCTCAGTCTGCCAGAGAATCTATCCGCAGTGCATGATGTCTTTCATGTGTCTCAGTTGAAGAAGTGCTTGCGTGTGCCAGAAGAGCAGTTGCCAGTGGAAGGTCTCGAAGTCCAGGAGGACTTGACCTACGTTGAGAAGCTAGTGCAGATCCTTGAGGTTGCAGACAGAGTCACCCGAAGGAAGACCATCCGAATGTGCAAAGTTAGATGGAATCACCATTCAGAGAAAGAAGCAACCAGGGAGCGTGAAGATGATCTGATGGCCAAATACCGTGAGCTCTTTGCTAGCCAACCCTGAATCTCGAGGGCGAGATTCTTTTAAGGGGGATAGGTTTGTAACGCCCTGAATTTGGGGGTAGAATTTTTTCTTCTTTTCTCTCACCAAATTCAGGCGTTACCCTTTCCTTTTCCCTTTTCCCCTCGCTAAACCTTGATCTTTTCCAAAGTTATAGCGGGTTTTGGCTTTAGACCTCGTGTAAAGCAAAACCTTAAAATACTTTATTTTGGGTGATGCACCATGCCAAACCATGCATACTTTTTGATTGTTTAAAAATGTGAAAGCATTCATCTAGAGGAAATTAGATTTTAGAAAAAAAAGAAAACCCTTTTTCTTCTCCTCTCCCCCCTCCTTCCCCTTTGGGCCCAGCCGGCCCAACCGTCCCCCCCCCCCTCCCCTTTTCTTTTTCCAAAAATCCCCTCCCCGCGGGCCCCGCCCGTCATCCCCTCTCTCTCTTCCTCTCCCCTGCCCTAGCCGCCGCCGCCTCTCCCCTGCCCTAGCGCCGCCGCCGCCTCCCCGGCGCCGCCGCCACGCCGTCCTCCCCTCCGGTGAGGTTTCTCCCTTCCCCCTCCCTGCTCTCCTCCCCTCCCTACTCCTTCCCTCCCGTCGGCGTCCCCCGCCCCCGCGCCATGGGCGCGCCCGCCTCGGCCCCGGCGAGCTCGGCCTCGGCCCCGGCCCCGGCCGCCCCGGCCTCGCCCGCGCCCGGCCGGCTCCGCGCTCGGCCGCCCGCTCGGCCGCCCTCCCCGCGCCACCCTCGGCCGTCCCCGGCCCGCGCCGCCCTCGCTCGGCCGCTCCCGGCGAGCTCGGCCCCGGCCCTCGGCCGCCTTCGGCTCGGCCGCCCGCGCCCGGCCACCCCGCGCCGCCCCGCCCCCGTCGCGCTCGGCCCCGGCCTCGGCCGTCCTGCGCCCGCCCACCCCGCGCCGCTCTCCGGCGAGCTCGGCTCGGCCGCCCGGCCTCGGCCGCCTCGCCCCGCTCGGCCCCGCCCCATGCCCGGCGAGCTCGGCCGCCCCCGTGCCCCGGTTCGACCGCCCGCCCCCGCACCCGGCCGCGTCCTCGCTCGCCCGTGCTCGCTTGCCCCGACGTGCTTGCCCGCTCGCCCCGTCGTGCCTTGCTCACGTCGTGTCGGCCCCTGCATGGCCTCGAGCTTGGCCCAGCGTGCCTATGGCGTGCGACTTTGAGCTCGGCTAACGTACGGTCCCGACGTGCGCACGGCTAGTTCGTGGCATGTGCGTGCGGCCTCGCGCGCGTGCTCGCGTAGTGCGCAGTGCCTTGGCACGACCCGTCGTGTCCCCGTCTACCCCCAGACACCCCGTCTACCCCCAGACGCCCCCCCCCCCCCCCGTGTCCTATGCTCGCTAATCACGCGTTTATATTAATAAGATAGGAGTCTCAATTTGGAAATTGGTTACGTTAGTTAATTTGTATAGCTAATCATCTATCTCATTCAATGTTAATCTACTAGAAGTGGCCACGTTTACATTAGTGCATGTAGCTAATTCTTTTGTTAGAACCAATTGGATCTAGAGCACGTAACGTTTAGTTATTCGTTTACCCGTAGTGTGCCTCGAGCATAAGCTTTAACTCTCGCGAGACCTTTTCCCATTTCTTTCTAACCATGGTGAGTTCATTATCGTATGTGAAATTCTATGCATATTTACTTTATTTGTTCCCTTGTATGGTGTACTGTTTGTTTCCTAATTTGAATGGATGAATGTATGTATGCTTGCAATCGCATAGAGAACGATCTGGTTGAAGAGCCCGAGGAACTCGCAGGAGAAGCCCCTGAGCAGCAGTCGGTTGGTGGAGGCAAGTGTCCCTTGACCTATCTCTGTCCTATTCATTCTTTAATTCACCTCCCGCTTTACACATTTATGCCTAAGGATTGACTAGCTTTTGTTATCCATGTCCTTGTTTACCTATTTGGGTTGGATTATTATTGTTTAGCTTTATGCTATTGCTCAACCTCTAATCAATGAACATGATGAGATTATCTATGATACGCTGTTTTCCCTTCTCTTATTATGATGTTGTACTTGTGGTCTTCAAGGGGGCTCGAGCGGTTTCTCGAGTGCCTCTCCGTAAGGACCTGTTCTATGGATGACCGCCCGGGAAAACAGTGCAACCATGAGGGTGGAATGTGATGCCCTTAGCTGAATAATTAGAGGATCCGGGGTGTAGATCACTTAGCCGTCGTGCCGTCAATGGGGCTCGGTGTATGCGGCTCGTTCTGCCAAGTTTGGGTTCGCCCCTTGGGGAGGGGTGCGGTGCATTTAGGAAACCTAACGGGTGGCTACAGCCCCGGGGAATCTTTGTAAAGGCTACGTAGTGATGCCCTGCTAGGTCACCTTGGTAGTGATCAATGGAGAGTCATGATCTCCGGGCAGAAAGGGAATCACGGCTTGTGGGTAAAGTGCACAACCTCTGCAGAGTGTTTGAAAACTGATATATCAGCCGTGCTCGCGGTTATGAGCGGCCAAGGGAGCTCCAGTGATTAGTGGTACTTGATCAGAGACATTATGGTACAGGTGGTTATGAGATCGATGGTTTCGGTTATGAATATGGTGCTGGTAAGTGGTATTCTTTCCGTTTGGAAAGGGTACATCGGGCTAATAACTTGGGTTAATGCTAAAACCTGGCTTTCTATTAGTAAATAATAATCTGACCAACTAAAAGCAACTGCTTGACTTATCCCCACATAAAGCTAGTCCACTACAGCCAAACAGGATACTTGCTGAGTATGTTGATGTGTACTCACCCTTGCTCTACACACCAAACCCCCCATCCCTAGGTTGTCAGCATTGCAACCACTGCTCAGGAGAAGATGAAGCCGTGGAAGGAGACTTCCAGGAGTTCCAAGACTACGACGAGTTCTAGGCGTGGGTTAGCGGCAACCCCCAGTCGGCTGCCTGTGAAGGCCGCGTTTATCTACGTTTCTTTTCCGCACTTTGATTTTTATTGTAAGGACTATGTGGACGTCTCAGACGTATGATGTAATCAACTATTATTTCCCTTTTAATACTATTTTGAGCACTGTGTGATGATGTCCATGTTATGTAACTGCTGTGTACGTGAATAACTGATCCTGGCACGTACATGGTTCGCATTCGGTTTGCCTTCTAAAACCGGGTGTGACAACGGCGTACTAGGCAGGTAGCCTCCCAGCGGTCCGAGTACTTCCCGCGACTGTGCTGGTAGACTACACAACGATACTCGATCGACCAGGTGTGCCGGTCGAAAGCCCGGCACAACAAGGTGTCGAGTGCGTCATGGAAGTGACAACCGCGAGCGGCGTCACGGGTGATGGGTCGGGCGACCCATCCCTCCGCCTCCTGCTCCTCAGAGGGCTCAGTACTGTGGTCTGAGCTGTCGTCGTCGTCTCCATCAGGGTCTCCTCTAGGACCTCCTCCAGTAGCTCCTCCAACAGTCGGGGCGTCCTGCGGTGGTGCAGGGGCGCCTCCAGCTGAGGAACAGGGGAACGACGCCTCACGGACTCCACCACCTGCTCAGGCGGGGAGGAAGAGCCCTGCTGCTCCCTCTGCTGACGCTGGCACTCCTGCTCCTCACGCAGGCGGTAGTGCAGCCTCTCCAGGTGACTCGACTGACCGGAAACTGTGCGGCGCAGAGGACGCTCCGCAAGGCGAGACGGCAGGAAAGGGATCACCGACTTACGAGCAGTGTGTCTAAGACGAGCCATCTACAAAAGACACCGTAAGCATAAGAGTAAGAACAGAACTAATATGACAAGTAATTAAACCATAGACTGAACAAAATAAAATTTTAGCAAGGTATAATATAATATATATATATATATAGTAGAACATAGGATTGGTCGAGGTGACCGACTTTTGAAGTGACACCAGAGGTCAAGGTGAGAATGAGGGTCAATAGTCCTTAGTACGACCAGTGCTACTCTAGGTCAGCGGTCCTACAGTCAGCACGGCTTTGATACCACTTATGTCACACCCGGTTTCAGAAGGCAAACCGAATGCGAACTATGTACGTGCCAGGATCAGAATTCACGTACACAGCGATTACATAAATGAACATCATCGCATAGTGCTCGAGTAATAACATAAAAGAGTATTAACTTATTACATCACGATGTCAGATACATCCACATAGTCATCAACTCAAGGGGTAAATCAAAGTGCTAAGCGAAACGTAGTAAAGATAGGGCCTTCACTGGCAGCTGACTGGGGGTTGCCGCCAACCCACACCTAGAACTCGTCGTAGTCTTGGAACTCCTGGAAGTCTTCTTCCACAGCTTCATCTTCTCCTGAACAGTGGTTGCAATGTGGACAACCTGGTGTTTTGTGGTAAAGCAAGGATGAGTACACATCAACGTACTCAGCAAATGCCCCGTTTGGCTAAAGTGGAATAGCTTTTTAAGTGGGGTTAGGCTCAAGTAGTTGCTTTTAGTTGGTCAGGTATTTATTGTTAGTAGAAGCCAGATTTTATCATAAAACCCAAGTTATAATCCCAAAAAGTACCTCCTCAGAGAGGAAATACTAGAATTCATAATTAAAGTCACCATCATTAACCATCATCATTAAGGTCATCATCTAAGGTGTATCCGAAGTATCTCTAATCAAAGAGGATCCCAAGGCTGCTCTTAACCGTGAGCACGGCTGATATATCAGTTTCATTACCCTCTGCAGAGGTCGCACACTTTACCCATGAGCCGTGATTCCCGTTTTGCCCGGAGATCATGGCTCCCCATTGATCACTTCCTAGGTGGTCTGGCAGGGTATCACTACGTAGCTTTTACAAAGATTCCCTAGAGGTACTAGCCGCCCGTTAGGTTTCTCCAATTTGATAAACACAATACCTCTCCCCGAAGGGGGTGACTAGCAAAAGCAAAACGAAAGAACCTCGGCACCTAGCCTCGGCAGAGCAAGCACTGTGCCTGGACCCCATTGACGGCACGACGGCGAAGCAACTACACCTCTAGTTCCTCTAATTAATTAGCTAAGGGCCCCCCATTTCACCCTCATGGTTGCACTGTTATCCCAGGTGGTCTCTCAACGAACAGGTCCTTACGGAGAGGCACTCGAGAAACCGCTCGAGCCCCCTTAAAGGCCACAAGTATAACATCATAATAAAAGGGAAACAACGTATCACTGGTAAATCTCATCATGTTCATTGATTAGTGTTGAGCAATAGCATAAAGCTAAACAATAATAATAATCCAACCCAAATAGGTAAACAAGCACATGGATAACAAGAGCTAGTCAATCCTTAGGTATAAAGATATAAATGCAGGGAGTGAATTATAGACTTGCATAGGACATAGATAGGTCAAGGGACACTTGCCTTCACCAAGCTGCTGCTGCTCAGGGTCTTCTCCTGCAATTCCCTCAGACTCCACGAACGGCCTGATATCTACGCGAGTGGAAACATACATCCAACATTCTTGAAACGGAAGGAAACAATACACCATACAACATTATAGATCAAATAAATATGCACGCGACATAGAATTCGCATCTACGACTACTCGAGAAAGGAACTGAGACGACCGACGCTACGGTCGAGGGATATCACGTTTACACTAAGCGGATATGAGTTATAATATTTAATTCGGCTTAATCATATTGACAGACATTAATCATATGCCAAGTAAAATTACTACTTAGTCCCGATTAATTTGCTACTCGAATAACCGTTGTTTAAATATGTATTTAATTAGCGCGAGCTATTCTAGGTGAGGCGAATTATTAACGTGCACTGAAGCGCACGACGACGCGCGCGAACGGCACGCGATGATTTAATGCGCGATGCGCGGGCGATGGCGAGGCGAGCGACGCGAATGCACACGGGGGGGTAGACGAGGGGTAGACGAGCGGTAGACGAGCGTGGACGGAGTCCCGTCGACGCACCGCGCGTAAGCGAACTTGAGTGCATGCACTAGTTGCACGACGCGGCTGCGATAGCACGGCGAGGCGCTGCGCACACGCGATTTGACGTGCACGACATGGCTAACAGCGAGCCCGAGGCGCGGTGAGGGTAGACTAACGGTCGGGGCGGGCTGCAGGGACGTCGACGGGGTCGGGCTCGGCGGTTCGGCCACCATAGCTAGCCACGGCGGCCACGGCCGATCGGGCACGAGGTGCTGGGCGCGCGGCGACCCGCTGGCTTGGGCCCGGTTCGGCCGTGCTAGCAGCGCGCTGGTGACCAGGGGCATGGGGACGGGGCTGGGCGTGCCGAGCGCGCAGCGACTTGGCCGCGGCGGCTCGCTGGCTTGGGGAGCGCAGCTGCTACGGCGCTCGGGGGGAAGAGAGGACGGGAGGAGGGCGGCTGTGCATGCTTGCGGCCAGGGGAGAAGAGGTGAGGGCGGCCGAGGCGGCTCAGTCGAGCCCCGGCCATGGCGGGCGAGTACTACGCCGAGAGGAGAAGAGTGGGGGAGAGAGGAAGGGGGCGAGCTCACCTCAGCGGCGCGGCACTCCGGGCGAGACGCGCCACTCCGACGGCGGTGCTGGTGAGGCGGAGGGCGAGGTCGAGGCGAGGAGAGGCGGCCATGACAAGGTGGAGGGCGAGAAACTGGGCGAGGGGCGCGGGTTTCGGCCGATTTTGGAGGCGTCGTCGGCGGTTGCTCCTCTGGAAACCCGCACAGGCGTTTCAAGGGAGAAGCACAGTGGGCGCCAGCTCCCTGACACGCGGGCCCACCTGAGCAGCGGCGGCGGGCGCGGAGCGGGGGACGCGGCGAGCGCGCGCTGGGCCGCCACGGGCGCGTGTCCGCGGGGCTGGGAGCTAGGCCGTCACGGGTGGGCCCATGTTGGGGGGAGGGAGCGTTGGGCTGAGCGGGGGGGAGAGAGAGGGAGAAGGGGGGCGGGTTGGGTCGACCGAATGGGCCAGGGAAGGGGGGAAGCTGATTCCCTTTTTTTCTTTTTTTTTCTTACTCTATTTCTATTATTTCAGTTTGACATCATGTGAAAATCATTGATTAAATGAAAGATCAAGCAAACCATTCATCAAACAAAAATAAATGCCTTCTAGCATGATGCAACAACCATTGTTCCCTTAGGGTTTTTATTAAAACCTGAACTTGGTGGATATTATCGAAGAAATTTTATACCCCTAGATTTCGGGTGTTACACACAGCGACCGGATTTGGCTGCGGGCGTGAGATTCACCAGTGGTGTCCCGTCGACATCGCATTTCCTCCCCCGCTCTCCCCACTCTTATCGATTTGGTTCACTCAAGGTTTGTTGACAGCCATAAGGCAGCGGCCTCGGTTTTATATGCGGCGAAGAAGTGTTCGTTAGCGGTCTTCTAGCTGGCATAGGTTGCGGGAGATCTGGTTGTGTCGCTAGGTGGTTGAAGAGAGCCTACAGCGCCGCCACAAGGGCTCATCTGGCGGCAATAGCATGCATCCATGCGCTTGCCAATTGGAAAGAGGTCCAACTGACCCCACGGCCCTACTGGCCTGCGCGAGCGAGGATCACGGGCGAAAGCACAACCTTGCAGCGGATCCGGCCTACGCGGGCGAGCTCCGCGCCTTCAGTTGCGGAACAGACCAGAGGATAGAGAAGCGTCTGACGGATGAGGCCCACCTGGCAGCCACTGTGACAGAACCTCCCAAGTCATTAGGCCCACCTACAGTTGTCCTTGTCCAACGGTGTCACACCCGGGCTTTAAGGAACAAAGCTGGGTGCATCTCATACATGCGCCAAAGATGACAACATATATAATAACAGAGTGTATAGAGATAAATGTCACAATATAATCAGAGTATATATTACATAGCGGAAGTCTTACAAAATGAATGGTAAATATAAAAGGATCTAAAATCCATCCTTGGCGCCAGAAACTCAACTGGGAGACGCCACCTAGATCGAATCGAACTCTTCGATATGCGGCTCCTCCTGAACCACATGTTCTTCTCCTATGGGGGGGTGTGAGACAGCAAGAGTGAGCGCACACATGTTCATCGCTCAACAAGTTGTGGGGAATCATGTGCATGAACTCACCAAAGGTGGGAGTTCATGTGAAGTGTAAGGCTGATCAGTGAAATAAGGTTGAAGCTGAGCATTGCTTTTATAAGTTGGTCAAAATTTTATTAGCAGTTACTAAGTGTAAGTAAATACCAACCATAGTAATAATAAGTAATAATAATAATAAAAATAATCCCAAATGCAATGAAATGACAAATTGAGTTTAAGTTCCATAAATTAATCATGTGAGTGTCCGAGCTGCTCATGACCATGAGCACGGCTAGTATACCAGTTTTACACTCTGCAAAAGTTGCACATCTTTACCCACAAGTTGTGTTACCCATTTGCCACGGAGTTGATCAGACCCCATACACCTCTACCAAGGAAGCGAGGTAGGGTACCACTACGAGGCCTTTACAAAGTTCCACTAGCTTCAGAAAACCCGCTACAGTTTATAGGAAGCTCCAGTGCAGAAATCCCTCGCATGACCGCCATCGCAGCAAAATCAACCCAAGGACCTCCCTACACTGACCACTCTCCTACTGCCCTTGCCCCTTTCAGATAAGGTAGTCATCCACTAGCTTTCCTAGTTAATCAGCCAAGGGCGTCCCATTAAACCCTTGTGGTAGCACTGTTTTCCCGAGTGGTTCTCCATGTTCCCATTAACACAATGATCTTATCATGAATAATAAACAGGTAATAAAAAAGTATAACAATGAGTGATGAATATCTTTATACCCAAAGCCACATAAAGCAATATCATGTACTACCCAAAAATTTAGTAGTAAAACTAGTGGTGAAACAAGGTATAAAGATAGTCAAAATCTAGGGTAACCTACTGGGTCCCATCAAAATTAACCTATGCAGATCATTATGATTAATAAGAACATGACTGGGTAAAAGAAGTGATCAAGGGCACAACTGGCCTTCAACGAGCTCCTGCTCAGCAGTCTCTACCAGCTGAACCTCAGGATCCTCAGTAGCTTGCTCATCTACTCGCATCAACACAATACATACATAGTATAGCAAAAATTAACATTACACCAAACATGTAAACAAAATGCATAACAATAATCTAGACATTAAAATAAGATCATAGGGACTAGAATCATTAAATTTGGGGTTATATATTTTAAGATATGACTTTTCCAAGGTTTGTTGTATTTAATACAAGATTAAGTGATAGATAAATTTTAAATTGTCTTTCATGTCAAAACAGTGGCACTAATGGATAGACAATATTATTACAAAAATTTAGGAACTGGAATGGACCAATTGGAGTTCATATGAATTTTCTACAAATTAAACAAGTTTCTGCATTTAAACATATACTAAAAACTATTTTCTAAATACTTTTCCTAGTTTTATCAATTATCTGGACTGCGCACTATTTTCTGGAAAGTGCAGGGCCCCCGGGGTAAAATTTCCTAGACCCAGACTACAGTGGTCATGGACTGCGGGTTTATTTCTAATAGAACCAGGTTTCTTAAGCAAAACGTCCCTGTGAAGGGGTATGGTGAGTTCTGGGCCATTGGGTTCAAATCTCATCACGACCAGGATTAGATTCCGCCGCGGTTGACTCGGGGTGTAACCAGAACCGATGGATCAAGGTTCAACGACTAGGATCCTAGATCTAATTCCATTCGTCCGATCGAAGATCAATGAGCTCGATTTAATGTTGTGAAGGGGTCTCCCCTGCTGCTAATCAGAGCCGTTAACCCAAGGATCAACGGTCCTCGCGACGCCTACCCCAATCCTGACCAGGGACGGCGGCGCCCAGAGTCTACGGGGGCGCCATGGTCGGTAGAATCATATCCCCGCGTTCCCGACCCCGTTTTCCGATTCGGTTCAGCCACACAATGCGGAAGGAATAAAGATGACAGGGATGGCCTTATTACCGGCTATGGCATCGTGGAGGAGCCGTACCACGGCGAGAGGCGGAAGAACGGCGCGCACTCAGCTCAGATGTGAAATTCTGTGGCCACCGTGGAGCCCCGATCTCCACCAACGCTGCGATTACTTCCCCCACCAGATGGTGTTGCTCACTGGCGCGCTTTGCCCACGGAGCAATTGTGTATCCACCTAAGTCTCTGTACGCTGGCAAGGCTTTCTCTCCCCTCTCCACACTGTGGTCTCTCTGGTGGCGTCCAATGTGGGTCGGTGATTCACGCGATACACCCAAGGTTGAAGGCGAGGTGGCCGGTATATATACCACGCAGGATGGTCCACCAAGTCGGCTAGTCGATTGAGAGATCCGCAGTCGATTCGCGGAGTCCGCGCAGTCCACGCACGCCGCGCTCGTTTCGGGAGGTGGGTGACACTCCTGTCACCCCGTGCCCACGCGCAAGACAGTCAGATCGCGAGCGTGGAGCAGAACAGGTGCTGCGGCCCACGCGTCGGTGAGCGACCACCCTCCGTGCACGCGTGCATAACTGAACAGCGGGCCCCGCTGCGTAGAGACTCAGCCCGTGTGTGTGATGGCGTGGATAGGGACCCTGATGGGTAGGGCCCCACGTCATAGACCCTAGTGAAGCGACGCGGAAGAAGGGCTGACGGGCTGCGCGGTGGGAAAACTCTGGTGGGCTAGAATGGGGTACATAAGCCCAGTTAGGAGTTTCATTCGTTTTTCTTTTATATTTTTACTTTCTCTTTTCTTTTCTCTCTTAATTTTTTTCTTATTTTTGAATCCCCATTTTAATTTTGAATTTGTGGTGAATTTGCACTCAGATTAATTACTCATCTTGAAAATACTAGTGTGGTATCCACTTATTTGTGAATTTATTTCGTATTTTTATGGTATTTCCTTCTACTTCTCCATTTAAATCCCAAATTCCAATCTAGGGTTTAATCTAAATCCTCTACTCATTGCAATATTATTTTTTTATCCATGTTATTATTGTTTTGAATGCACAAACAAACAAAATCCAATATGATGCAATGGTTTATTTGTGTCTTAGTAAAGATTTACTTACTTTTTTTAAACATGATCAGTCACATGTGATGATAAATAGGGATACACACACATATATAAAGGAAAAATAATTTCTCTCCTTTTATATTATCTCTTACAAGTTGGGTATTACAAACGGACCTCAGACAACTCTGCAGGTGCCACTGATCACTTGACAAGTTCGGTATATGTATTCTTTACCTTGCCCAAGAGCGTTTCACCCGTCATGCAGACATTACGATACATTGGAGGTACGAGAATGCGGAAGAAGTTACAATAACTTACTTTATTTTAAAATAAGAAAGAGTAGTATTATTACAGACCAGAGCGAATATAGGAGTGTAGGAGTAATATTATTACATAACCCCTCCCGATAAACAGTAAAAAGTTTTATAGGAGGACACTTCCTCCCGAGGCTTCAGTCTTGATTTTCTTCTTTAGGAACCACCTTAGAACAAAAGCAACAAAAATTTGCTGCTTACTCACCTAAAACATGGGACAGAGCCCTGAGTACAAAGTGTAATTTCGCAAGTCTTACCCGTCAAAATAAAAGACTCTCAAGGATATGCTGGCCTTTGGGAGTCAAGGTATGGCTTATCAATAATCAAAGACTCTGTTTGCAGAAATGCTTATTAATAGTGGATCCTTAAAAATCCAGTTTTACTTGTCAGGTTAAGTAAAGTTACCTGCATCTAGAGTGCTTTCTACCCTAGTTCGAGCACTTGACCTATACTAGCCAATTTCTTTTCAACCCTTCTTATTCACTGGAATGCTACGTGTAGGGCAGTGACCAAGTCTTTCCATAGAGGGTACACGCTACTCTCACCATCTCTCCACTCCCATTGTGTGTTATCTTATTATGGTATTAGTCTGCCCGAGGTGAAGCTTACCCATGATGAGGCATGTGACCAATTAAAAGGTCCTCGATCATCAAGCCTACATCGAGAAGGTCCTTAATCGACTCAGACGGAGACACTACACCGAGACTCTCTTCTTGTGCAAGTCACCCGCCCGGTCTCAGCTTTATCATTTCAAACCCAAAGTTTGGTACCTGACACAGGTACATCTTTTCTGATGATGAACCCATCATGGCCATGATGGATCCACCATCAAGTTTTATTTTTGAAAACATCCCACCCACTTTGAAGCATCATCTTTTGTCAAAACAAAACATTTTGTTTTTCTATAGCAAGGTAAGCATAAGAAAAACCTTTTTGTAAAATAGGGGGTTAAGGAGAAGTAATCAAATCCAAGGAAGGATATGCAGCAACTGGTTTAGCACACAACTCCTATCACCTAATGCATCAAGTAAGTGAGAAAGATTTTAAAATAGCAAGGAGGTGGTAAATGCATCGAGGCTTGCCTTGTGTGATAGGTAAGTCAGGCTCTGCTCCACCGATGTCACAGTAAAAAGCAGTTTCCTGCCTGAGGTTCTTCAGGTGCTGGTGGTGTAGTCCTTGCTTCTTCAACTTCTATCTCTTCCTCGTTTTCTATATATAGCCATATATAATTATGAATGCTCATGTAATGCTCATGAAGTGCAAGGATAACAAAAGTATATTATTTTAAGTCTTGAATATAGTTTTCCTTCACGAATCTCCAGGAAACTAGGGTTTTTGGAGTCTATAGTGAAGTTCATAAGGCAGGAGATCAGGGTTTTGGGTTCTAGGTATCAAACATGGTCCAAATCATACCAAACTTTACCCAAGGCTTCTAAATACTATTTAAAGCTTATCTAAAAAGTTTGGTGATTTTTGGAATTATTCATTAATTTCTAAAATTCCAGAAGGATGGGTTTTGGCAATTATAAATACTCTATAATTTCTTATTTGGAATAAAAATCCTAAAACTATTTTTATTAAATACTGTAGAAAGTCAGGAGCCTAGCAAAACTGGTCTGCTATTTTTAGCACTTTTCTGTAATTTTCTAGGAATTATTCAGTCCTGGCAGAAAAAGAAAAGAAGAAAGACTCTAGAGTATTGGGCTCATTTCAATCCGAGACGGCCCAGCAAAGACAGAACTCGCCCGCGCACGCCCGCGGAGGACAGTTTGCACATAGACCCCTAGCGTTTTAAACAACTAGCAAAGGGGTCGTGACACTATTTATATGTTTCACTGACGTTTACAGGAAACCCCTTCTACTTCTGTTTCTTCGCAGTGCCAAGTCCACGACGTCGCACGGCGGAGAACCGAGCTCCGGCGAACTTATACCGACCGGATAACTCAACCACTAGTGTTCCCGTGCAGTTGACACTGAATTTGACTTCTACTGACCCTTTCCCCTCGATCAATTGCAGAGTTCTATCCCTAAATCGCTCTGTCCACGGTGACCGTGCGATCAACGGACAATCCGAAGCGTTCCCGAGGATCCTATGGGTCCTAGTTTAATTGGCCGGGTCAGCGAGTACCAGGAGCATATCAGGGCACTGAAACAAGTGAATAGAGGGCATGAACAGACCCGAGACGAGCCAGCCACGGCAAGGTGTTCACGCGGTGGTGGTTTGGCTAATTTGGGGGAATTGGGAAATTGGGCGGCTCTAGTGAACAATTGGAGGCAGGTGTTAGTGCACTGGATGCGTATTTACCTAGCGGAGCCGCTGCTCCGCTCAATTTATAGCATGCTTGAGCGGTGGCTAGTGAATTTAACGGAGACGCGCGGCGGCCGGAGAGGAGGAGGGGTACTGGTGCACACGATTAGTGGCTTTCACCGTGGCAGACTCACCGACGACGAGCCAGGGCTATAGAGCGGTTTATGGTGACTCACTGCGACGTGGTAAGGCTTTAAGGAATGCAGCCGGGCTGGATAACAGTGAACACCGGCGATGCCAGCGTGATTGACCACGGCGGGACATGACGACCGGTGAGAACAGTGGCCGGAGGTTATCTACAGCGCGATATTTCTTACCGAGGAGCGCTTTCTGTGTTCGACCGAGCATGAATCGCGACGCCGGCGTGGATCTGGGCGCAAGATCACCGGTAGCGAGGGGGTGTGAACCTGTGATCTCTTTCAGTCACTGTACAATCAAAACGCCATTCAGTCTATCTGATAGGGCTATTTGCAGGGCATTAATCTATGTTTTTTGTGTAACAACTGGTTAATCTCTCGGCAACAAAGTTCTAGCCCTGTAATCCAGCTACAATTCGACTATGGCCACTATCCTTAATCGAGCAACATATCTTACTCAAAATCAAGCCCTAAGTTCATCCAACTTCACTGTCACAAAAAGTTTAGACTTAAGGTGACCTGACAGCCCGACTTTGGATCAATTTTTCTCAAAAGTTTTCATGGCACCAAGGCTTAATCCCTATAGCAAAGTTGTTCTCCTATAGTAACTATACAACTTTGCTATATTGACTTTGAGCAAAAACTTCAAGAATCCTGAGATATAGGACTCCAAAGTCAGCCTTGTTTAAATGTATTCAGACTTAACCATTGGAGCACTAGGGTGGCCTTTTTTGCAAATAAGCCCAAAACTCATGGTTTCTTTTGCAATTCTTCAAACATGTGAACTATATGGCTTAAGATGCCCTAACGCCATGGTTTTTGCACTTAGGTCCAAAGTGTGCACATTTTTACAGATAACCCCCTAAGGTTTCAATCAAGGGTTTTCTAGGGGTCTATTTAGGGTTTTTGGTACTTCTAGGGTTTGGATGCCATTTAAGTCCATCCATGGTGACATTTTATGATTATTACTAATAAGTTTTGAAGTTTTCTCTTATTTAGACTTTGTTTACTCTTTTAGGCCCAGTTTAGGGTTAAGTACTGTACCCTAGGGTTTCACTCATGACATGTCCCATCAATACAACTTTGGTTGAAATTTTGCCTAGTGAATGCACTCTAGGTGTGACAAACACATGATATGCCAATGCTTATGATGTTATGCTCAAGTTTTAGTGGCAGTAACACCAGGGGTGTTACATCCTTCCCCCCATAAAAGAATCTCGTCCCGAGATTAAAAGTCCTAGGGCAAGTAGTGGAAAAGGAAACGCGACATATTTTTATTTCCTTCTTTCTTGTACAAGGTAGGGGTGTCAGGGTTTATTCCTCCTTTACAATGATTGTACATATAATTTACATGAAGCTAAAAAGTCTGGGAAATTATTTTCTAGAAAATCTTGAGTTTCCCAAGTAGCCTCATCTTCCGTGTGTTGGTTCCACTATATCTTATAAAACTTGAGAGTTCTCCTTCGGGTATTCCTGTCTCTTTGATCCAAAACTCGAATATGATGTTCGGAATATGTCAAGTCTGGTTCTAAGGCAACATCCATCACTTCAACAGTTCGATCTGGAACCCAAAGACATTTCTTCAATTGGGATACGTGGAACACATTGTGCACCACAGACAATGTTTTGGGTAATTGGAGTCGGTATGCTAGTGGTCCATATCTTTCAAGGATAGGAAGAGGACCAATGTACCGAGGTGCAAGCTTCCCTTTTACCCCGAAACGAGATACACCCTTCATTGGTGAGACTTTCAGGTAAACATAGTCTTCAACTTGAAAGTACAAGGGTTTGCGTCATTTGTCTACATAGTTCTTTTGGCGAGCTTGGGCTTCTTTCAAATTATGTATTATTCGTTGAACCTTCTCTTCTGTTTCCTTTACCATATCAGGCCTGAAGAAACATCTTTCACCTAGTTCAGACCAGTTTAACGGAGTATGACACTGTCATCCATACAAAGCTTCAAAGGGTGCCATTTTGATACTCTCTTGATAGCTATTATTGTATGAGAACTCCGCCAATGGTAAACAATCACCCATTTCTACGAAAACTCTAGAACACATGCTCGCAACATGTCTTCAAGTATCTGATTTACCCTCTCAGTCTGCCCACTAGTTTGGGGATGATAGGCTGAACTATGGAGCAATTTAGTACCTAAGGATTTGTGAAGTTCTTCCCAGAATATTGATACGAATTGAGGTCCACGATCCGACACTATTGTCTTCGGAATACCGTGCAAACTGAGAATGCGAGCAATGTACAGTTCCGCATATGCGATCACTGGATACTTTACTTTGACTGGGAGAAAGTGGGCGATCTTTGTAAGTCGATCAATGATAACCTAGATGGAATCATACCCTTTTGATGTCCTGGGTAACCCCACAATGAAGTCCATGCTTATATCCTCCCATTTCCAGGTTGGGATAGGTAACGATTATAATGGACCAGCAGTTTTCATATTTATGGCTTTGACACGTCTACAAGTGTCGCATCTCGCCACATAGTGTGCAATTTCAATCTTCATCTTCGTCCACCAATAATGTTGCTTTAGATCATCATACATCTTAGTGCTTCCGGGATGAATAGAGTAGCGACTAAGATGCGCTTCATCTAAAATTTGCTGGCAGACTTCATCATTCTTGGGCACAACTATGCGGTTGTTAAACCATACAACGCCTTGATCATCTTTTCTGAAGCAGTTGGCTTTATTGGCCTCCATTTTCTCATGAAGGTGTTTCATACCCTCATCATTCCTTTGTGCATCAATTATTCTTTGCAGAAGAACTGACTCAAGCTTCAAGTGATCGGAAGTTCCATATTGAATCATTCCCAGGTTCAATTTTTCCATTTCTTGGCACAGTGTAATGTCAGAAGTCTTCATCGTAAGACAGTAACAGGAAGCCTTGCGACTTAGCGCATCTGCCACTACATTGGCCTTGCCTGGGTGATAATGAATTTCCAATTCATAATCTTTAATCAGCTCGAGCCATCTCCTCTGTCTCATATTAAGCTCTGGCTGGGTAAAAATGTGCTTCAAGCTTTTATGATCTATATAGAGATGACAGATATTCCCCAGCAGATAATGACGTCATATTTTTAGGGCATGAACCACAGCGGCTAATTCCAGGTCATGAGTTGGATAATGCTCCTCATGCCGGCGTAACTATCTTGAGGCGTATGCTACAACTCGGCCTTCTTGCATCAAAACACAACCTAAACCAATACCTGATGCGTCACAATACACATCAAATGGCTTTTCAATGTCTGGTTGAGCTAATACCGAAGCAATGGTTAATAACACCTTCAGCTGCTTGAAGGCTTCATTGCATCTTGAAGACCAATTAAATTTGGTATCATTCTTTAATAAACTTGTGATTGGCTTCACAAGCTTGGAAAAATCTGGAATAAATCGGCAGTAATAGCCAGCCAGTCCAAGGAAACTTCGGACTTGATGTACAGTGGTTGGTGGTTTTCACTCCAAAATATCCTTGACTTTGCTGGGATCAACCGCAATCCCCTTGGCAGACAATACGTGTCCCAAAAATTGGATCTCCTCCAGCCAGAACGCGCATTTACTAAATTTGGCATATAGCTGATGCTCCCTTAGGCGCGTTAATACGATCCGCAAATGCCGAGCATGCTCCTCTTCATTCTTGGAATATATCAAGATATCATCAATGAAGACTACCAAATATTTATCCAACTCGGGCATGAATATCCAGTTCATAAGATATGTGAAGTGGGCAGGAGCATTTGTTAATCTGAAAGACATAACTAGATATTCAAATAATCCAAACCGCGTAGTGAATGCGGTCTTGGGTATATCTTCGGGTCAGATACGGATCTGATGGTAACCCGACTTGAGGTCAATCTTGGAAAATACCTGAGCTCCGGTTAGCTGATCAAATAAGATATCAATCCGGGGAAGAGGGTACTTATTCTTGATTGTGACCTCATTAAGGGGTCTATAATCCATGCACATCCGAAGCGTTTGATCCTTCTTCTTGACAAAGTTGGCTGGACAACCCCAAGGTGATGAACTTGGTCGGATGAATCCCTTTTCTAGCGTATCTTGTAATTGTGTCTTGAGCTCTGCCAACTCGTTCGGAGGCATTCAGTACGACCTTCTAGAAATAGGAGCCGTACCGGGCTTCAACTCAATCACAAATTCTACATCCCTCTCTGGAGGCAATCCAGGCAGATCTTTCGGAAAGACGTCTGGAAATTCACATACTACTGGAATATCTTGGATCTCCGGTATGATGGCTACATAAATTCTGCCAAATGGTTTAGCTGGAATAGCTATAGGGATGGACAAGAGAACCTCTTCCTGGCCATAGCTCAACCTGATGGTTCTCAGATCATTGTTGAGGATAGCTTTATGCTGGGCTAACCAATTCATGCCCAAAATTACATCTATATCTTGGCCTTTTAGAACAATCATATTTGTGGGAAAGTCCTGTTCAGCCAATGTTACGGGTACATGGAAAGCCACTTCTTTAGTGAATATTTGTCCCCCAGGCGAATGAATTATAAACCCTTCCCTTGATTCATTGTATGGAATGCAATGTTTCTCCACAAACATCTTGCTTATGAATGTATGTGAAGCACCAGAATCAAAAAGAATGACTGTAGGGTGATTGGCCACGATAAACGTACCCATCATGACCGGTTCTCCCTCCGGTGTCGTGGCCACTTGCGTATAATAAATTCGCCCAGTTTTTTTCATATTCTTGCCTCATGTATTATTTGCCGTATTTACCTTGCCTTGGCTGGAACTCCCTGGGTTCTGCTGATTATTGGAGTTGTTCCGCTTCGGATATGGGTAGTCTTTAATGAAGTGTCCAGACTTCCCACAATTGAAGCAGCCAGTAGATGAACTCGGGAGGGCAGGGAAATGAGTACCAGGGGCACTCGGCTGATTTGTTGAGGTGGGGGCAGTGGCAGGGTGGATAAAGATAGGTTGTTTAAAGGGGTAGGAGGGTGGACATGGTGAAGAACGGTTTTGATTAAAAGGTCGGATCATCAACCTTTGTCGCTTCTCAGGCCCCTAGTTGGACCTGTCACCTCCATAGCCCTTTGACTTGCCTAGGCCTGCATACATGGCTTCAACTGCCAGCGCCGTGCTGACAGCCCTGCTGTAGAAGAGGTCAAGGCAGGTGGCCATCTTCCGTTGTAGTCGGTCATTAAGGCCCCTCATAAAAGAATTTCTCTTCTTCAGGTCAGTGTTGACCTGATCAATGGCATACTGGGACAAATGGTTGAACTTGTTGAGATACTGTGTAACAGTATCTCCACCTTGTTTAAGCTTCATGAATTCTTCTTGTTTCATATGGAGCACCCCTTCTGGAATGTAGTGCTCCCGAAATGCCAACTTAAATTCGTCCCAGGTAACTTGATGGTCGGCAGGCTGGATACCCACATAATTTCCCCACCAGGTGCTGGCAGGGCCTCGTAACTACTGTGCCGCAAACAAGGGCTTCTGAGTCTCCGTGCATCGGAGGAGCCCAAACTTTTGCTCAGTAACCCGAATCCATTCATCCGCTTCAAGGGGATCTTCAGCCTTGACGAATAGTGGGGGACAAGTTTCTGAGAAATCAAAATATGAAGTTTTGTGGGGTCCTTGCGGATAAGCTCGCCTGCCTTGCTGCTGATATTGTTGTCTCGCCATTTCGCGAAGGAAACAGGTGTTGTCAGCTGTTGCATTGACTAAGGCAGCGATAGCCTCAACCAAGGTTGGGGGTACTGGTGGCGGATTAGGAGTAGTCTCCCTCCCACGGGAGGTTCCCGCACCATCCTGTCCACGAGTCCTAGACGGCATCTGAGGCAAAGAACATTTGGAAAATATAATATGCCAAAGCACACCATCATTTTACATTACTTAAAAGGTAATGATACAGAATCGAATTTACAACAGGACTACATTACCTATTATACATCATCATATCTAAACTACACTACTCTAGCTTCTTATCACTTTTGGTAGCTTCACTGTCGGGTGTAGGGGACCATTCATCAGCCAAATTCATTGAAGGAGGGGGCCTAAAATGGTCCAGTTCCCCACCCAGGGCTTCACTCGCTGTTCCAGAAGGTCCGGCTCCCATTACGACAGGGTCGGTAGGTACATCAGGGTGCAGTCGCGAATACAATACATGAACTTCCTCATGCAATGTATTGCAGTACACCTGCAAGTTATCCACGGCCGTGCTAAGCTCCTCCACACGGGCTCGAGCTTTCGCCTCTCAGTCCCAAGCAATGGAACGCGAGTTGACTGCCCAGTCGAGTGCCAAATCTCGTTCGGCAAGCTCGTCTTGCAGATGTCGGATGTCAGTCCTTAACTCATTTATGCGCTGACCATCCTCGACCCACACACTGTTTCTATGATGCAATTCTGTTTGAAGCTGCTCCACCTGAGCTTCCAGATCTTCGATGGGATCATTGCTGCTGCTACTACTATCCTCATGCCTTGGAGCTAGTTGATGGCGAGGCACGCCAATTGGTCTGGTAGACTTGCACGCAGTTTTCCTTGTGCGCAGCGGCATATCTCCATAAGGGGGAAAATCTTATTAGTATGGTTTTTAACATGATGCATGCATAATTACATAATCAACCTTAGTTGATTCACAACCTTCTATACATTGCATTCCACTATTTGGTCTTTAAAATAAGTACTTCAGAAGGTAGTTAGATAAGAAAGAAAGAATTTTTCTTAGATAAGTCTTTGAAAATTCTTTTTGAAAATGCCTCATAACATCTACAGAGATGGGCTTCGCTCCGATACCAGCTGTGATAGAACCTGCCAAGTCATTAGGCCCACCTACAGTTGTCCTTGTCCAACGGACCTCAGACAACTCTGCAGGTGCCCCTGATCACTTGACAAGTTCGGTATCTGTATTCTTTACCTTGCCCTCTCGTTTCACCCGTCACGCAGACATTACGATACATCGGAGGTACGAGAATGCGGAAGCAGTTACAATAACTTACTTTATTTTAAAGTAAGAAAGAGTAGTATTATTACAGACCAGAGCAAATATAGGAGTGCAGGAGTAATATTATTACATAACTTGGGAGGCAAAAACCCCTCCCGATAAACAGTAAAAAGTTTTATAGGAGGACACTTCATCCCGAGGCTTCAGTCTTGATTTTCTTCTTTAGGCACCACCTTGGAACAAAAGCAACAAAAATTTGCTGCTTCCTCACCTAAAACAACATGGGACAGAGCTCTGAGTACAAAGTGTACTTTCGCAAGTCTTACCCGTCAAAATAAAAGACTCTCAAGGATATACTGGCCTTTGGGAGTCAAGGTATGGCTTATCAATAATCAAAGACTCTGTTTGCAGAAATGCTTATTAATAGTGGATCCTTAAAAATCCAGTTTTACTTGTCAGGTTAAGTAAAGTTACCTGCATCTAGAGTTCTTTCTACCCTAGTTCAAGCACTTGACCTACACTAGCCAATTTCTTTTCAACCCTTCTTATTCACTGGAATGCTACGTGTAGGGCAGTGACCAAGTCTTCATGTCCGAGAAGTAACGGCGATCCCAATCGATTAGTACTCAATTGAGGATCTCCAATCACACGACATATGTAGCACTTAACCCTTGCATATGTTAACTCGCCACCGGGGTTCTTAAGTCCAGATTAGGTTCACGCCAACCGAGAGCACAGATACACCACCGTCCAGCCTCTTGCCATGGAGGGTACACGCTACTCTCACTATCTCTCCACTCCCATTACGTGTTATCTTATTCTAGTATTAGTCTGCCCGAGGCAAAGCTTACCCATGATTAGGCATGTTACCAGTTAAAAGGTCCTCGATCATCAAGCCTACATCGAGAAGGTCCTTAATCGACTCAGATGGAGACACTACACCGAGACTCTATTCTTGTGCAAGTCACCCGCCCGGTCTCAGCTTTATCATTTCAAACCCAAAGTTTGGTACCTGACAGAGGTACATCTTTTCCGATGTTGAACCCATCATGGCCATGATGGATCCACCATCAAGTTTTATTTTTGAAAACATCCCACCCACTTTGAAGCATCATCTTTTGTCAAAACAAAACATTTTGTTTTTCTAGAGCAAAGCTAAGCATAAGAAAAACCTTTTTTGTAAAACAGGGGGTTAAGGAGAAATAATCAAATCCAAGGAAAGAAATGCAGCAACTGGTTTAGCACACAACTCCTATCACCTAATGCATCAAATAAGTGAGAAAGATTTTAAAATAGCAAGGATGTGGCAAATTCACCGGGGCTTGCCTTGTGTGATAGGTGAGTCAGGCTCTGCTCCACAAATGTCGAAGTAAAAGCAGTTTCCTGCCTGAGGTTCTTCAGGTGGTGGTGGTGTAGTCCTTGCTTCTTCAACTTCTATCTCTTCCTCGTTTTCTATATATAGCCATATATAATTATGAATGCTCATGTAATGCTCATGAAAGTGCAAAGATAACAAAAGTATAATATTTTAAGTCTTGAATATAATTTTCCTTCACGAATCTCCAGGAAACTAGGGTTTTTGGAGTCTATAGTGAAGTTCATAAGGCAGGAGATCAGGGTTTTGGGTTCTAGGTATCAAACCTATGGTCCAAATCATACCAAACTTTACCCAAGGCTTCTAAATACTATTTAAAGCTTATCTAAAAAGTTTGGTGATTTTTGGAATTATTCATTAATTTCTAAAATTCCAGAAACATGGGTTTTGGCTATTATAAATACTATATAATTTCTTATTTGGAATAAAAATCCTAAAACTATTTTTATTAAATACTACAGAAAATCAGGAGCCTAGCAAAATTGGTCTGGTATTTTTAGCATTTTTCTGTAATTTTCTAGAAATTATTCAGTCCTGGCAGAAAAAGAAAAGAAAAAAGACTCTACATTATTGGGCTCATTTCAATCCGAGACGGCCCAGCAAAGACAGAACTCGTGAAAGGGAATTAGGCTTACACCTATTTTCTAATTAATTTTGGTGGTTGAATTGCCCAACACAAATAATTGGACTAACTAGTTTGCTCTAGTCTATAAGTTATACAGGTGCCAAAGGTTCACACTTAGCCAATAAAAAGACCAAGAATTGGGTTCAACAAAAGAGCAAAGGGACAACCGAAGTGTGCCCTGGTCTGGCGCACCGGACTGTCCGGTGTGCCACCGGACAGTGTCTGGTGCACCAGGGGACTTCACTCTAAACTCTTCACCTTCGGGAAAATCCAGAGGCGCTCCGCTATAAATCACAGACTGTCCGGTGTACACCGGACAGTGTCCGGTGCACCAAGGAAGAGTGTCTCAGGAACTCGCCAGCTTCGGGAATTCGCTCCGCTATAATTCACCGGACATGTTCGGTGTGCACCGGACTGTCCGGTGAGCCAGCGGGGCAACGGCTACTTCGCGCCAATGGTCACCTGCAGAGGCATTAAATGCGCGCCAGAGCGCGCAGAAGTCAGGCACGCGTGAAGAGGCGCACCGGACACTATACAGTACATGTCCGGTGTGCCACCGGACCTCCAGGCGGGCCCAGAAGTCAGAGCTCCAACGGTCGGAACCCAACGGTCTGGTGACGTGGCTGGCGCACCGGACACTGTCCGGTGTGCACCAGACTGTCCGTTGCACCATGCGACATACAGCCCCACCAAACGGCTAGTTTGGTGGTTGGGGCTATAAATACCCCCAACCACCCACCATTCATGGCATCCAAGTTTTCACACTTCCAACCACTTACAAGAGCTAGGCATTCAATACAAGACACACCCAAGTGATCAAATCCTCTCCCAATTCCACAAAAGCTTTAGTGACTAGTGAGAGTGATTTGTCGTGTTCTTTTGAGCTCTTGCGCTTGGATTGCTTTCTTCTTTCTCATTCTTTCTTGTGATCAAACACTCACTTGTAACCAAGGCAAGAGACACCAATTGTGTGGTGGTCCTTGCGGGGAAGTTTTGTTCCCGGTTGATTTGAGAAGAGAAAACTCACTCGGTCTGAGGGACCGTTTGAGAGAGGGAAAGGGTTGAAAGAGACCCGGTCTTTGTGACCACCTCAACGGGGAGTAGGTTTGCAAGAACCGAACCTCGGTAAAACAAATCCACGTGTCACACTTCTTATTCACTTGTGATTTGTTTTGCGCCCTCTCTTGTGGACTTGATTATATTTCTAACGCTAACCCGGCTTGTAGTTGAGATTAACTTTGTAAATTTCAGTTTCGCCCTATTCACACCCCCCTCTAGGCGACTTTCAATTGGTATCAGAGCACGGTTCTTCATTAGAGCCTAACCGCTCGAAGTGATGTCGGGAGAACATGGCAAGAAGGAGATGGAGACCGGCGACAAGCCCGCTACAAGCCACGGGAAGGCTTCATCGGAAGAGTCCCGCAACAAAAAGAAAGGGAAGGAGAAGAAAGCCTCCTCCCACAAGTCGCATCGGAGTGGCGACAAGAAAAAGAAAATGAGGAAGGTGGTCTACTACGAGACCGACACTTCATCACCTTCCACCTCCGGCTCCGACGCGCCCTCCATAACTTCTAAGCGCCATGAGCGCAAGAAGTTTAGTAAGATCCCCTTACATTACCCTCGCACTTCTAGACATACTCCATTACTTTCCGTTCCATTAGGCAAACCGCCAACCTTTGACGGTGAAGATTATGCTAGGTGGAGTGATTTAATGAAATTTCATCTAACCTCACTCCAAAAAAGTATATGGAATGTTGTTGAGTTTGGAGCACAGGTACCATCTGTAGGGGATGAGGATTATGATGAGGACGAGGTGGCCCAAATCGAGCACTTCAACTCCCAAGCCACAACCATACTCCTCGCCTCTCTAAGTAGGGAGGAGTACAACAAGTTGCAAGGATTAAAAAGCGCCAAGGAAGTTTGGGACGTGCTCAAGACCGCGCACGAAGGTGATGAACTCACTAAGATCACCAAGTGGGAAACGATCGAGGGGGAGCTCGGTCGCTTCCGTCTTCGCCAAGGGGAGGAGCCACAAGATATGTACAACCGGCTCAAAACCTTGGTGAACCAAGTGCGCAACCTCAGGAGCAAGAAATGGGATGACCACGAGGTGGTTAAGGTTATTCTAAGATCACTTATTTTCCTTAACCCTACTCAAGTACAATTAATTTGTGGCAACCCAAGATATACACTAAAGACCCCCGAGGAAGTAATCGGGAATTTTGTGAGCTTTGAATTCATGATCAAGGGCTCACGGAAGATCAACGAACTTGACGGTCCCTCTACGTCCGAAGCAAAACCGGTCGCATTCAAAGCGACGGAAGAGAAGAAGGAGGAGTCTACACCGAGTAGAACACCCATCGACGCCTCCAAGCTCGACAACGAGGAAATGGCGCTTGTCATCAAAAGCTTCCGCCAAATCCTCAAGCAAAGGAGGGGGAAAGACTACAAACCCCGCTCCAAGAAAGTGTGCTACAAATGTGGTAAGCCTGGTCATTTTATTGCAAAATGTCCTATATCTAGTGACAGTGACAGGGGCGACGACAAGAAGGGGAGAAGAAAGGAGAAGAAGAGATACTACAAAAAGAAGGGCGACGATGCCCATGTTTGTCGCGAGTGGGACTCCGACGAAAGCTCTAGCGACTCCTCCGACGACGAGGACGCCGCCAACATCGCCGTCACCAAGGGACTTCTCTTCCCCAACGTCGGCCACAAGTGCCTCATGGCAAAGGACGGCAAAAAGAAGAAGGCTAAATCCAAATCCTCCACTAGATATGAGTCCTCTAGTGATGATAATGCTAGTGATGAGGAAGATAATTTGCCTACCCTTTTTGCCAACTTAAACATGTAACAAAAAGAGAAATTAAATGAATTAATTAGTGCCATCCATGAGAAGGATGACCTCTTGGACTCCCAAGAGGATTTCCTAATCAAGGAAAACAAAAAGCATGTTAAAGTTAAAAATGCTTATTCTCTAGAAGTTGAAAAATGTGAAAAATTATCTAGTGAACTAAGCACTTGCCATGAAACTATAGACAACCTTAGAAATGAGAATGCTAATTTGTTAGCCAAGGTTGATTCTATTGATTGCAATATTTCAATTCCCAATCTTAGAAATGATAATGATAATTTGCTTGCTAAGATTGAAGAATTAAACATTACTCTTGCTAGCCTTAGAAATGAAAATGAAAAATTGCTTGCTAAGGCTAAAGATTTTGATGTTTGCAATGCTACTATTTCCGACCTTAGAAGTAGAAATGATATACTACATGCTAAGGTTGTAGAATTAAAATCTTGCAAACCCTCTACATCTACCATTGAACACACTATTATTTGCACTAGATGTAGAGATGTTGATATTAATGCTATTCATGATCGCATGGCTTTAATTAAACAACAAAATGATCATATAGCAAAATTAGATGCTAAAATTGCCGAGCATTGCTCGTAGTATGCTTTATAGTGGGAGACGCCCTGGCATTAAGGATGGCATTGGCTTCCAAAAGGGGGACAATGTCAAACTTAATGCCCCTCCTAAGAAATTGTCTAATTTTGTTAAGGGCAAGGCTCCCATGCCTCAGGATAACGAGGGTTACATTTTGTACCCTGTCGGTTATCCCAAGAGCAAAATTAGGAGAATTCATTCTAGGAAGTCTCACTCTGGCCCTAACCATGCTTTTATGTATAAGGGTGAGACATCTAGTTCCAGGCAACCAACCCGTGCTAAGTTGCCTAAGAAGAAAACTCCTAGTGCATCAAATGATCATAACATCTCATTTAAAACTTTTGATGCATCATATGTTTTAACTAACAAATCCGGCAAGGTAGTTGCCAAGTATGTTGGGGGCAAACACAAGGGATCAAAGACTTGTGTTTGGGTAGCCAAAGTTCTTGTATCTAATGCTAAAGGACCCAAAACCATTTGGGTACCTAAAGTCAAGAACTAAACATGTTTTGTAGGTTTATGCATCCGGGGGCTCAAGTTGGATCATCGACAGCGGGTGCACAAATCACATGACAGGGGAGAAGAAAATGTTCTCCTCCTATGAGAAAAACCAAGATCCCCAACGAGCTATCACATTCGGGGATGGAAATCAAGGTTTGGTCAAAGGATTGGGTAAAATTGCTATATCTCTTGACCATTCTATTTCAAATGTTTTTCTTGTAGATTGTTTAGATTACAATCTGCTTTCCGTTTCTCAATTATGTCAAATGGGCTACAACTGTCTATTTACTGATATAGGTGTCACTGTCTTTAGAAGAAGTGATGATTTAGTAGCATTTAAGGGAGTGTTAGAGGGTCAGCTATACTTGGTAGATTTTGATAGAGCTGAACTCGACACTTGCTTAATTGCTAAGACTACCATGGGCTGGCTCTGGCATCGCCGACTAGCACATGTTGGGATGAAGAATCTTCATAAGCTTCTAAAGGGAGAGCACATTTTAGGATTAACAAATGTTCATTTTGAGAAAGACAGGATTTGTAGCGCATGCCAAGCAGGGAAGCAAGTTGGTGCCCATCATCTACACAAGAACATCATGACGACCGACAGGCCACTGGAGCTCCTACACATGGATCTATTCGGCCCGATTGCTTACATAAGCATCGGCGGGAGTAAGTACTGTCTAGTTATTGTGGATGATTATTCTCGCTTCACTTGGGTATTCTTTTTGCAGGAAAAATCTCATACCCAAGAGACCTTAAAGGGATTCTTGAGACGGGCTCAAAACAAGTTCGGCTTAAGGATCAAGAAAATTAGAAGCGACAACGGGACGGAGTTCAAGAACTCTCAAATTGAAGGCTTCCTTGAGGGGGAGGGCATCAAGCATGAGTTCTCTTCTCCCTACACGCCACAACAAAATGGTGTAGTGGAAAGAAAGAATCAAACTCTATTGGACATGGCTAGAACCATGCTTGATGAGTACAAGACATCGGATCGGTTTTGGGCCGAGGCGGTCAACACCGCCTGCTACGCCATCAACCGATTATATCTACACCGAATCCTCAAGAAGACATCATATGAACTCCTAACCGGTAAAAAGCCCAATATTTCATATTTTAGAGTCTTCGGTAGCAAATGCTTTATACTTGTTAAAAGAGGTAGAAAATCTAAATTTGCTCCTAAGACTGTAGAAGGCTTTTTACTAGGATATGATTCAAACACAAGGGCATATAGAGTCTTTAACAAGTCCACTGGACAAGTTGAAGTTTCTTGTGACGTTGTGTTTGATGAGACTAACGACTCTCAAGTAGAGCAAGTTGATCTTGATGAGATAGGTGATGAAGAGGCTACGTGCATCGCGCTAAGGAACATGTCCATTGGGGATGTGTGTCCTAAGGAATCCGAAGAGCCTCCAAATGCACAAGATCAACCATCCTCCTCCACGCAAGCATCTCCACCAACTCAAAATGAGGATGAGGCTCAAGTTGATGAAGGAGAAGATCAAGCAAATGAGCCACCTTAAGATGACAGCAATAATCAAGGGGGAGATGCAAATGATCAAGACAAGGAGGATGAAGAACCAAGACCGCCACACCCAAGAGTCCACCAAGCAATCCAACGAGATCACCCCGTCGACACCATCCTCGGCGACATTCATAAGGGGGTAACTACCAGATCTCGTGTTGCACATTTTTGTGAGCATTACTCTTTTGTTTTCTCTATTGAGCCACACAGGGTAGAGGAAGCACTTCAAGATTCGGATTGGGTGGTGGCGATGCAAGAGGAGCTCAACAACTTCACTAGGAATAAGGTATGGCATTTAGTTCCACGTCCTAATCAAAATGTTGTAGGAACCAAATGGGTTTTCTGCAACAAGCAAGATGAGCATGGTGTGGTGACAAGGAACAAAGCCCAACTTGTGGCCAAAGGATACTCCCAAGTCGAAGGTTTGGATTTCGGTGAAACCTATGCACCCGTAGCTAGGCTTGAGTCAATTCGTATATTATTGGCCTATGCTACTTACCATGGCTTCAAGCTTTATCAAATGGATGTGAAAAGTGCCTTCCTCAATGGACCAATCAAGGAAGAGGTCTATGTTGAGCAACCTCCCGGCTTTGAAGATAGTGAGTACCCTAACCATGTATACAAACTCTCTAAGGCGCTTTATGGGCTCAAGCAAGCCCCAAGAGCATGGTATGAATGCCTTAGAGATTTTCTTATCACTAATGAATTCAAAGTCGGAAAAGCCGATCCCACACTCTTCACTAAAACTCTTGAAAATGACTTGTTTGTATGCCAAATTTATGTTGATGATATTATATTTGGGTCTACTAACGAGTCTACATGTGAAGAATTTAGTAGGATCATGACACAGAAATTCGAGATGTCTATGATGGGGGAGTTGAAGTATTTCTTAGGATTTCAAGTAAAGCAACTCCAAGAGGGCACCTTCCTAATCCAAACGAAGTATACTCAAGATATTCTAAGCAAGTTTGGAATGAAGGATGCCAAACCCATCAAGACACCCATGGGAACCAATGGGCATCTCGACCTCGACGAGGGAGGTAAATCCGTGGATCAAAAGGTATACCGGTCGATGATAGGTTCTTTACTATATTTATGTGCATCTCGACCGGATATAATGCTTTCCGTATGCATGTGTGCAAGATTCCAAGCCGACCCTAAGGAAGCTCACCTTACGGCCGTAAAACGAATCTTGAGATATTTGGTTTATACTCCTAAGTTTGGGCTTTGGTATCCTAGGGGATCCACATTTGATTTTATTGGTTATTCGGATGCCGATTGGGCAGGGTGTAAAATCAATAGAAAGAGCACATCGGGGACTTGCTAGTTCTTGGGAAGATCCTTGGTGTCTTGGGCTTCAATGAAGCAAAATTCTGTGGCTCTTTCTACCGCTGAAGCCGAGTACATTGCCGTAGGCCATTGTTGCGCGCAACTACTTTGGATGAGGCAAACCCTTAGGGACTATGGTTACAAACTAACCAAAGTTCCTCTTCTATGTGATAATGAGAGTGCAATCCGCATGGCGGATAATCCCATTGAGCATAGCCGCACTAAACACATAGCCATTCGCTATCACTTTTTAAGGGATCACCAACAAAAGGGAGATATCGAGATTTCATACATTAATACTAAAGCTCAATTAGTCGATATCTTTACCAAGCCTCTTGATGAACAAACTTTTAACAAACTTAGGCATGAGCTAAATATTCTTGATTCTAGGAACTTTTTTTGTTAAATTGCACACATAGCTCATTCATATACCTTTGATCATGTCTCTCTCATATGCTATGACTAATGTGTTTTCAAGTTTATTTTAAACCAAGTCATAGGTATATTGAAAGGGAATTGGAGTCTTCGGCGAAGACAAAGGCTTCCACTCTGTAACTCATCCTTTGCCGTCGCTCCGGGCAACTCTCCATCTTTGGGGGAGACAGACTCCGTCTTTGGTATAATCTTCACTCATTTATTTATGACCAAAGGAGGAGAAAGTAATTCTACAGGCTCTAATGACTTCATTTTTGGCGATTCATGCCAAATGGGGAGAAAGTATTTAGCCCAAAGCAAAAGGACCGCACCACCACCTAATTTTGAAATGATTGTCAATTGGAAATTTCAATTGGTATCCTATTATGTTCAAAAGGGGAAGAAAGTAGTATTTCAAAAATTATATATCAAAACCCTCTTGAACACTAAGAGGAGATTTCATTTAGGGGGAGTTTTGTTTTAGTCAAAGGAAAAGCATTTGAAACAGGGGAGAAAATTTCAAATCTTGAAAATGCTTTGCAAAATCCTATTCATTTACCTTTGACTATTTGCAAAAGAACCTTGAAAAAGATTTACAAAGGAATTTGCAAAAACAAAACAAGTGGTGCAAGCGTGGTCCAAAATGTTAGAAATGAAGAAACAATCCATGCGCATATTATAAGTATTTATATTGGCTCAATTCCAAGCAACCTTTGCACTTACATTATGCAAACTAGTTCAATTATGCATTTCTATACTTGCTTTGGTTTGTGTTGGCATCAATCACCAAAAAGGGGGAGATTGAAAGGGAATTAGGCTTACACCTATTTTCTAATTAATTTTGGTGGTTGAATTGCCCAACACAAATAATTGGACTAACTAGTTTGCTCTAGTCTATAAGTTATACAGGTGCCAAAGGTTCACACTTAGCCAATATAAAGACCAAGAATTGGGTTCAATAAAAGAGCAAAGGGACAACCGAAGTGTGCCCTGGTCTGGCGCACCGGACTGTCCGGTGCACCAGGGGACTTCACTCTGAACTCTTCACCTTCGGGAAAATCCAGAGGCGCTCCGCTATAATTCACGGACTGTCCGGTGTACACCGGACAGTGTCCGGTGCACCAAGGAAGAGCGTCTCAGGAACTCGCCAGCTTCGGGAATTCGCTCCGCTATAATTCACCGGACATGTCCGGTGTGCACCGGACTGTCCGGTGAGCCAGCGGGGCAACGGCTACTTCGCGCCAACGGTCACCTGCAGAGGCATTAAATGCGCGCCAGAGCGCGCAGAAGTCAGGCACGCGCGAAGTGGCGCACCGGACACTATACAGTACATGTTCGGTGTGCCACCGGACCTCCAGGCGGGCCCAGAAGTCAGAGCTCCAACGGTCGGAACCCAACGGCCTGGTGACGTGGCTGGCGCACCGGACACTGTCCGGTGCACCATGCGACAGACAGCCCCACCAAATGGCTAGTTTGGTGGTTGGGGCTATAAATACCCCCAACCACCCACCATTCATGGCATCCAAGTTTTCACACTTCCAACCACTTACAAGAGCTAGGCATTCAATACAAGACACACCCAAGTGATCAAATCCTCTCCCAATTCCACAAAAGCTTTAGTGACTAGTGAGAGTGATTTGTCGTGTTCTTTTGAGCTCTTGCGCTTGGATCGCTTTCTTCTTTCTCATTCTTTCTTGTGATCAAACACTAACTTGTAACCAAGGCAAGAGACACCAATTGTGTGGTGGTCCTTGCGGGGAAGTTTTGTTACCGGTTGATTTGAGAAGAGAAAACTCACTCGGTCCGAGGGACCGTTTGAGAGAGGGAAAGGGTTGAAAGAGACCCGGTCTTTGTGACCACCTCAACGGGGAGTAGGTTTGCAAGAACGGAACCTTGGTAAAACAAATCCACGTGTCACACTTCTTATTCGCTTGTGATTTGTTTTGCGCCCTCTCTTGCGGACTTGATTATATTTCTAACGCTAACCCGGCTTGTAGTTGAGATTAACTTTGTAAATTTCAGTTTCGCCCTATTCACCCCCCCTCTAGGCGACTTTCAACTCGCCCGTGCGCGCCCACGGAGGATAGTTTGCACAGAGACCCCTGGCGTTTTAAACAACTAGCAAAGGGGTCACGACACTATTTATATGTTTCACTGACGTTTACAGGAAACCCCTTCTACTTATGTTTCTTCGCAGTGCCAAGTCCACGACGTCGCACGGCGGAGAACCAAGCTCCGGCGAACTTATACCGGCCGGATAACTCAACCACCAGTGTTCCCGTGCGGTTGACATCAAATTCGACTTCTACTGACCCTTTCCCCTCCATCAATTGCAGAGTTCTATCCCTAAATCGCTCTGTCCACGGTGACCGTGCGATCAACGGACAATCCAATGCGTTCTCGAGGATCCTATGGGTCCTAGTTTAATTGGTCGGGTCAGCGAGTACCAGGAGCATATCAGGGCACTGAAACAAGTGAATAGAGGGCATGAACAGACCTGAGACGAGCCAGCCACGGCGAGGTGTTCACGCGGAAGTGGTTTGGCTGATTTGGGGGAAATGGGAAATTGGGCGGCTCTGGTGAACAATTGGAGGCAGGTGTTAGTGCACTGGATGCGTATTTACCTAGCGGAGCCATGGGTGCGCTCAATTTATAGCATGCTTGAGCGGTGGCCGGTGAATTTAATGGAGACGCGCGGTGGCCGGAGAGGAGGAGGGGTACAGGTGCACGTGATTAGTGGCTTTCACTGTGGCAGACTCACCGGTGACGAGCCAGGGCTATAGAGCGGTTTATGGTGACTCACTGCGACGTGGTAAGGCTTTGAGGCACGCAGTCGGGCCGGATAACCGCGAACGCCGGCGATGCCAGCGCGATTGAACACGGCGGGACACGACGGCCGGTGAGAACAGTGGTCGGAGGTTATCTACAACGCGATATTTCTTACCGAGGAGCACTTTCTGTGTTCGACCGTGCGTGAATCGCGACGCCAGCGTGGATCTGGGCACAAGATCACTGGCGGTGAGGGGGGGTGAACCTGCGATCTCTTTCAGTCACTGTACAATCAAAACGCCATTCAGTCTATCTGATAGGGCTATTTGCAGGGCATTAATCTCCGTTTTTTGTGTAACAACTAGTTAATCTCTCTACAACAAAGTTCTAGCCCTATAATCTAGCTACAATTCGAATGTGGCCACTATCCTCAATCGAGCAACATATCTTACTCAAAATCAAGCCCTAAGTTCATCCAACTTCACTGTCACTGAAAGTTCAGACATAAGGTGACCTGACAGCCCGACTTTGGATCAATTTTTCTCAAAAGTTTTCATGGCACCAAGGCTTAATCCCTATAGCAAAGTTGTTCTCCTATAGTAACTCTATAACTTTGCTATATTTACTTTGAGCAAAAACTTCAAGAATCCTGAGATATAGGGCTCCAAAGTCAGCCTTGTTTAACTGTATTCAGACTTAACCATTGGAGCACTAGGGTGGCCTTTTTGCAAATAAGCCCAAACTCATGGTTTCTTTTGCAAATCTTCAAACATGTGAACTATATGACTTAAGATACTCTAACTCCATGGTTTTTGCACTTAGGTCCAAAGTGTGCACATTTTTACATATAACCCCCTAGGGTTTCAGTCCAGGGTTTTCTAGGGGTCTATTTAGGGTTTTTGGTACTTCTAGGGTTTGGATGCCACTTAAGTCCATCCATGGTGACATTTTATGATTATTACTAATAAGTTTTGAAGTTTTCTCTTATTTAGATTTTGTTTACTCTTTTAGGCCCAGTTTAAGGTTAAGTACTGTACCCTAGGGTTTCACTCATGACATGTCCCATCAATACAACTTTGTTTGAAATTTTTGCCTAGTGAATGCACTCTAGGTGTGACAAACACATGATATGCCAATGCTTATGATGTTATGCTCAAGTTTTAGTGGCAGCAACACCAGGGGTGTTACAGCCACCAACGTGAGGACGGATTCCAGGGTTGGCACAGGGGCAGTTTGGGCCGGCGCAAGGGTCTAGAATGGGCCGAGACTGAAGAGTTTCAGCCCATGAAGCCGAGACCCCTTTTTTTCTATTTTTCCTGTTTTAGGTTAAATTTTCAATTAGAGTTTAAATTATGAATTATTTATGTTTTGAAGTTCAAATACATGTTTTAATGCAAAGATTTATTAATTGTTTGTAGTAATAGGAGATTTATAATCTCCATTTCTATTTCGTTCTCCTTTCTTATTCCTCTTTCTATTTTCAAGTTCTATTTTCCAACATAAACTTGTCTCACAAATTTGAATACAAATGTGGAAATACAAGAACTCAGCATGGAATGCACATTTCTGTATTCATTTCTTTGCTATTTGACTACTTTACTTCCCTTAGGTGAGTATGCACAAAGAAAAGGAAATCAAATAATTCCCCAAACAGTTTTATGTAAATACATGTATTTATATATTTTATTATTTTTACCTTATACAAATTTTAGGGCTTTACAAATCCTACCCCCTTAACAGAAATCTCATCCTCGAGATTTGTAAGAAAAGGGATACAGAAGGATTGGTTTGTAATTCAGCTTTAGTCTAGAATGGGTTCAAAAAATCCAGAGTCTCACTCTTTTTTTATAGTCAATAATGGGTGATTAAGAGAGCATAGGTATCTAGTTACTTATTATGTAGGATATAAGCTAGACAGGTTGAGGTAAGAAAGATTGTGGCAAGGAAAAGACTTCATCCGAAATGTTTAAATCTTGATTCATCTCGAGATTCGCTTTAACTGTTATATCCTTCCTTGTCGATGTTGATTTTTTCTTATTTTTTCCGGTCTTGGTATCATTGATTCGAGGTTAGTGTATATCATCGGGTTGGGGAATATGGTTAAGATAGATATGGATGAGATAGACTACCTGATGTAGGTCAAAATTTTGTTTGATGTTAGGTGGGGATAGACAGATTATGCAATCCATCATGACTCTATTGGTTGGGTTAGCTCTTCTGCTCATGGTTGAGTTGGTCTAATGTACTAAGTTAAGTTAACACCTGGCTAGCAGGGTCTAATCTCTTCTACCAGTATCACTAATATGTTTAAGAATACCACATTAGATTAGATCACATTAGATTAGATCTCACTAGATTAGATCACATTAGATTTTATAATCCTATTTAAAAATATCATTTAGTTAAGCATGTCAAGCTGACTTTATCTTTATGAAATTCTAGTATTATTTTTTTATCTAAGTGGAACTCCTAATTAGTATTTTTATACACCTAAAATTTTCATGCCATTAGCAGGTGTGGCATAGAAAACAAGGGTACCTCAGGTTTTGGTCATTAGGTGAGTGTAGAGAAGGTTTGGGGTTAAGAGAAAGTTAGGTAATGGAGATTTTTATTCCGGATGGTGGATCTTGATTCATCTGAAGATCTGTTTCTACTCATATCGTTCATTGTCGAGGTTAACCTTCTTCTTGGGTCTGATTTAGGGACCATCAGTTATGGTGTTAGATGCCATTATCCAAGTTGGGGTAATAATTGCGGGTACATGGGGTAGGTAGATTAAACAGAATTTTACTTTGCTTTTCGGATAAATGGGTTGGGCAACCTATAACATAGGTTGGGTCGTGGTTTCACGGACGAGGTGGACTAAGACACCAATTTAAGTCTAAAACTCATTTATAGGAATATGGTCTAATCTATGTTACCACTATTAACTAACTTGTTTAAGTAACTTCCTTTAGATTGGATCATATTAGATTAGGTAGGGTCTAATTAGATTGTATATAACTAGATTAGACTAGTTTAAGTTAGATAGATCTACTAGGGTAGGATAACATATTATTAGGATATGTTAGAATCTTTTGAGATAGGATGTATTATATGGTGTAGGTAAGTCAGAATCTCTGTTAGGTTAAAACAGATGGGTTATGCAACCATCGAATGGTTAAGGTAGTTGCATGAGGCCGAGTTGGTCGGTCATTCTTAATGCAGAGTGAATTAAGTTAAAACATATTTTATAGGAGTAGAGTCTCATTTATTTCATCAGTATTATCCTTCTTGTTAAGCAACTTACATTAGATTAGCCCTACCTAAGGTTTGTCTTTGATAGATTAGATTAATCTATCTCATTAGATCAAATCTAAGTTATATTTGTGTGACCAGATTAGACTAGATAAGATCTCATTATTTTGGATTAGATCCTAGTTGTTACTTTAGGATGAGATAAGTAAAGTGGTTAGGATAAGATAATTCCTTCAAGATAAGGTGGATCTATTAAGATAAGAGAGAGCCTTTTAAGATAAGATGGATCTATTAGGCTTGATATATTCTAGTGGGGGTATTCTTAGCTGGTCTAGTTTATCTTATAAACAATTTACAAGGATAAGAGTTTTTAACATAAGATGAACCTATTAGGATAAGATAGAATTTTTTCCTCAACTTAAAGGATTCTATCTAAATAGATAGACTTTAATGGAGGATAATCTAGGTTGTTTAGTTATCTTATGAATTTTATTTATTTATATTTATGCCTATATGTATATGCAGATGTAATTATGGACATTACTCCACAACTCATCACACTGAATCAAAGATCCAAATCAGACATGTACCACAAGAACAAACATCCAAGCATACAAATATTTACAAAAATAGTTTTGATTTTGTTCCTAGGAGTAGGTCTCCTATTCCTAAAGGTCACTACAGGATTTCAAAGTGTGAAACCCACTTTTGTCTTTAGGAGTGAAAAGGTAAGAATAATCAGAGTAAAGCAGAAATAGATGAGAAAAGATTAATAAAAGTTTAGAAAAGAATCAGAGTAGCAAAGGTAAGTAGACAATGGTTGTTTAGTTCTATCTAGGTTTCGTCCTACAGTCAACATTCCTCTGATACCACTTCTGTCACGCCCGGGTCTTGGTGCCCCCGAAACCCGAGTGTGACAAGAGCCCCGAGCCTTCTCCGATTTGCAAGTGGTGCTCCACTTCTAGCTCCTCTCGGACGCTCCCCGCCATCTCCACTATCGAGCTTCTGGCCGAAATGTCGTGGGCCTCATTCCCTTCGGTACACGGTGGCGGTCATGACACAAACATGGTTGTCATGATCTCACAAGACTCTCGCCCCACTTGGTACAATTACAAGGGCTCGCGCAAGAGCTAAGGGTTGTGTGGTTTTTCTAAACTCACTCAACTAACTAAGATTCACCTAGAGCAAGCACATAAGCGGTATAACTAATCTAAGCACTTCACAAAGCACCTACGCTAATCATCGAGTAATTCTATTAAGCACTTGGGTGTTTGAGCACTTGGAAATGTATACAATATGCCTTGGTATGTTGCTTGGGCTCCCACACATTGAAATGGCCGGTTGGGGGTATTTATAGCCTCTCCCCACAATTATAGTCGTTAGACAGAAGTGGCAAATTTCTGTCGACGGGCGCACCGGACAGTCCGAGCACACCGGACATGCACGGTTTACTGTCTGGTGCCCTGCCACGTCAGGCGACTGTTGGGGTCTGTAGCAGTCGACCGTTACCCAGACTGTCTAGTGCACACCGGATAGTCCGGTGCTATAGCCCGAGAGCGCCTAGTTGTGGGC
Organism: Zea mays; assembly: GCF_902167145.1. Taxonomy (NCBI): domain Eukaryota; kingdom Viridiplantae; phylum Streptophyta; class Magnoliopsida; order Poales; family Poaceae; genus Zea; species Zea mays. Next base: position 123,930,466 of record NC_050096.1, on the reverse strand, counting down.
CCCTCTACGCAGACTGTCTGGTGTCCCACCGGATAGTCCTGTGCACACCGGACAGGTTACTATTCACTGTCCGGTGCTCCACTAGTGCGCTGACTGACTGCCCACTTCATGGATTACTTCGTTGTTTCCTTGGGATTATTTTGTTCTCCAGTCTTGGACTTCTATGCTTCTTTTATGTCTTCTTTTGAGGTGTTGCATCCTCAGTGCCTTAGTCCAATCCTCTTCGCATCTTGTGAACTACAAATGCAAATACTAGCAAACACATTAGTCCATAGGTTATGTCGATCATCAAACACCAAAATCCTTTGGCCAAATGACCCATGGTCCATTTTCCTTACAATCTCCCCCTTTTTGGTGATTGATGACAACATAACCAAAGCAAGAAAATATAACAAACATTTTGATTAAGATATGCAGTCTACTTGCTAGGATGCATGAATGTCCCCTCAAGGTGAGATTATGGACTTAAGCCTCCCCCTAACTCCATAATTCACTTGCTTCCTATTTTAGACCGAAGATACTTGAAGAACCAAACCACTTGAAAAGATCAAATTTTAAAAATGGGTGGTGTTTGATATATTTTTCGTTGCTTTGGACCCTAAAACTTCTCTCCCTTTGGCATCAACCACCGAAAAGGAAGACATTAAAAGCATATTGGAAGCAAATAAGACTTGCCCTCTAAAAGATTTATCAATTAAAGATCTAACAGATTACTCCCCCTACAAGAGTATTTTTCCTTTTAAGGGAATATTCTCCCCCTTTGTCATAGACGAAGAAATACTCCCCCTGACAGAGATCCTCTACTTAGGAAAAGCATATGAGACAGAGAGGTGCAAGCTATGGTTTGATTAGACTAACTCCCCCTATGCATAGGTAAAAGATATATTTTGACAACATATGCATTTGTAGCAACATGGGAGGTAAAATATATGAAATATAGTCTTATCAAAGTCTGGAGAAGACATGAAAATGATATCGATTGTTGAATGGAACCACTTTGTGGAACCAAATGAAAATTCTTGTGGATTTGCAATGGAAGCTTATTGTCTTTCTCCGGGGACTCCATTTTCCTTCAATGAGACTACTATAGATAATAGACTTGAAAACATGTATTAGTCTTAAAGACTTGGATTATAGAGTAACCTCCCCCTTAAAGTGTGCATGCAAGTTTTGAATACTTGTAGGAGACTTGCACTTTGATTTTTGATATCAAGAGGGGTAAATTATTTATAATCCAAACTTTGGCACATATAAGGTAAATGATACCAATTGAAGCAAATCAATTTTAGGATATGACATATGAAAATACCAATTGAAGTATCATTTTCTTAGGAATGTTGAATAAGCTTATGTGTCGTGCTTAACTAAACATTTTAAACCATGTAGGCTTGCTCAAGAATATGAATTGAAATTGAGCATTCCTACCATATGATTGTCCTAGTATGCATGCAGTTAATATCAAAAGTAAAAACTAGGCATGTAAGGTAAAAACTAGATTCAAGAAAATAGATACGCATATCTAAAAAGGAAATACTATAAACCTAGTTACCTTAGTCATGGGTGGGGAATTTGGGTCCAAAGTATTCACTAACCCACTTGGCAATAGACTTGATCCAATATGATGCATCCCATGATATACATCATAATATGCCAAGTCTCCAAATTCCACGAACTCCTTCGAACTTCTTACTTCCCTCTTGGGATCCAAACCTTCTTGGTGTTTTTCATGGTTGAAATATATTCCTTTGGCACCCAGATGCGTTTGGCTCCCTTTCCTGTTGGGGACTTGTTCTCAAATGCTATGAATTAAGAACAAGGCAACATAAAATGTTAAATGTTAATGTCCTTCGTCCGCCGAAGCATTATCTCCCCGAGGATTTAATGAACTTCGGACGAAGGCCATGAGCAAAATATCACGAAGGTAACACCTTCGTGATCAGACTTATAAGACAATGATAAATGAAATATAAAATATAAAACATTAGAGGAAGATATATCAAAAACAGGTAATACTATTCACATATTTCATTATACAAACCTAAATATTAAAACATAATATTTAGGTATATTTATACCTTTGTCTTGGCAGAAAACAATAATTCCAGCGTAACGTGTCAGCGATTACAAGATTGCGTGAACAGTACACCTATTTATAGGCACAGGGCGCAGCCTGTGTAAAATTACATTTATGCCCTTTACAATCGATTACAATAATGACACAAAACATCATGGGTCTTTAAGTCATTTCATCTTTAAGTCGGTTCACCCCCTTCGTCTTGAGATCTGTCACTGTGCCGAAGCTTTATAGGTGATAGCTTTGGCGCTGCTTCTGAGAGGATCTGCCGAAGATGTTTTCTTGCTTTAGGATCTTCGGCTACGAAGCATACCCCCAACAGTAGCCCCTTCGCGGTGCCAGATCGTTTTTCGTAACGAGCTTGACCATTGAAAAAGTCTTCTAGGCTTCGGGATGCCGAAGATCCGAAAAACACCTTTCCTGAGCTTATTGGCGAGAAACGATTAAAATAATCCGCGCGCGGAGTGGCCCCATCTTGCAGCAGTTACGCGCGCCCTGGCAATTCACCTTCTCGGACTCTGTGGCCCACCGTTCAGTGAATGCGGGTGACTGTTTGTTCGGTGTGGAAAACCTTGACGATTCACCTTCCCACCTGTGGCACTATATAAACAGACTGGTAGGTGTGAAGTTACCATAGCATTCATTGCTATTGCACTGTTTTGCTGCCAAAATATTGACCAAAGCCGAAGCTATTTAGTTTGCTCAAGCTTCATAAAACGAAAGAGCTTCGGCAAAGTAAAGAAAAATTTTCAACTTCATTCAAAAAACAAGAAATTCAATCATCAGATGGCCAGAGTGCGTTCCACAGCTAGGGTTACGCGTGACGGAGAAGAAGTCGAAGATACAGAAACTGCACCAATCTTCGAAGTGATGAAGCGCTCAGGGCTGGTAGCATCGGAGGAAGCACCTGCCACTGAGGCAGAACAAGCTGATGTTGAGGAGACTGAGTCTGAAGATGATTATAGCGCAGTGCCAAGTAAACCGAGCCACCTGGATTTCGGGAAATCCGCCATCTTCAAAGATGATTTGCCTAAGATGTTGAATTTGGGCTATTTCAATGAAGCGAAGAAAGAACTGATTCGTTTCGGTGGGGAAGAGACTACTCCGAAGCCAGGAAAGGATGAAGTAGTGGTCTTTAAAAGCTTCTTTAAGGCTGGTTTAAGATTTCCTTTGAACAAGATGATTGCTGATGTACTGAAGAAGTTTGGGATCTACCTTCATCAGCTAACTCCTAACGCTATCGTAAGGCTTAGTGTTTATATCTGGGCTCTCCGAAGCCAAGGGGTGGAGCCATTTGGCGAAGGCTTCTGCCGAGTGCACGAGCTCCATTACCAAACGAAAGCTAGAGGAGATGGGCTACATGAAAATTTTGGCTGCTACAACTTTGCCTATCACAAGACTACAAAATTTCCAGTGATTAGTTACCGAAGCAAGTGGCTAGCTGGCTGGAAGTTTGAGTGGTTCTACGTCAAAGTTGATGAAGAGAAGGAGAAGCTAGTCCAGAGTCCGTTGGAATTTATCTTCGGAGAGACCAGACCCCGGTGTGACATGACGCCAGGGAGTCCGAGCCAAATTGCCCTGGCTGAATTTCGAGTTATTGCAGATCATATCGGCACTAGGGACTTAGTGCAAGAATTTTTGGCCTTCAGAGTGTTCCCAACTTTGAAGGAGTGGGACATGCCGAAGCTGAAGGGGGGAAAGAAGAAGGGGGAGTTTATTCGGTTGCCTTACCATTATAAATTCAAGAAACATTTCAAAGTGCCTTGCCAAGAGTGGCTGGACACGATCGAAGTAATGTGCAATGAAATACTCGGCAATTACTCTAAGAAAGAAGATCAATTGATGACTGCGGCCTTCGGCACCCGTCCAAAGCGAAGGTTAAACCGAGTAATGGATGCTCTGGACTTCGAGTATCCTGACTATGAGTGGTTAGACAAGGATGCCGAAGGGCAAAAGAGAAAGAGAGTGGCTAGTGCTTTGAATAAAGACGATGAAGAACAATTAAAAAAGAAAAAGCTGAAGCCTGAGCCAAAAACAGATGCTTCGAAGAAGAGGAAAGCTACATCTCCGAAGCAGAAGTCAACTGATGAAGAAGAAGAAACTGCTGCAACACCCTCTGCCACCGACGTGGAGGAAATTCTAAAGGTAATGACTGAATCTTTGCCTGTCAAGCTAAGTCCACTGGGGCCACATCTGATGAAGCTTTTTCAGAAAGAAAAGGAGCCCGCAAAAACGAAGAGAGCGGCTAGGCCAAAAAAGCAAAGAATCATTACAGTGACAGAAGCCATCGAAGGGACACCACCACAAAGTTCAGCTCCAAAGGCCCCAGCTGTTGAGAGCACACTAGCTACCGAAGCTGCACCTTCGGAAGCCACAGCTGCCGAAGATATTCATTTAGAAAGCACAATTACTGATATTGATAAGATACTGCTAGACATGGCCGCAGAAGAAGCTGTCGCAGCCACCGAAGGGACTATGGCCCTAGAGCCCGAGAAGAATAAAGAAATAGCCGAAGACACTTTGGAGGATGAAATTTTTAACTTTCAAAACTTAGTTGGTCAAGAGTTGACAAAGGCTGAAAAAGAAGAGCTGAAAGAATATGCTATATCTTGCGGATATCGGCCGGGAGCCCTTCTCTTCGGTGGCATCGATGACGAAAAGTTGGGTTGTGTCCGGGATCACACCGGAGCGAAGGTTATCGGTACTCTATCAAAGAGTATTGGTTTCCTGAAGCTCGAAACAGATATCAGCCGCTACCGACGACAGCACATCGTCGGTAGTTTATTTTATTCCAATTTCATGGTAAGCAACTTTTCTCTGACTTTTATTGTTTTTAATAACGAAGATGTTTTCTAACGAAGGTTGTTTATGTGCAAAGTATGCTGCTGAGCAAAGCTTTGAAAATGCAGCAGGATTTGGAAGATAAAAAAACATGAGGTTATAATTGAGAATTTAGAGAGCAAAATAAAAGAGCAATCAGCTGCTATTGAAAAGAAAGACTTCGAGCTTCAGACAACCGAAGGCTTATTGGCAGAAGCTGAAGCTAAAATATCAGAATTAAATACAAAGCTTCTCTGCCAATCAGAACACTTTGAACAAGAAAAGCAAGAGCTTAATGCAAAATTTGAGGCCGAAGTCCAGAAAAATTCAGATTTGAAAAAATCATTGTCAAGCCTTCAAAACAAATGTTTGGAATTCAGTAATCGATGTGTTCAACGGTTGAAGCAGGTCTTCTATTTAGTTGGAGCCAGCAACGAAAAATTTAATCCTTTGTCTGAAGACCTGCCAGGGGCCTTCGAACATATCGAAGGTCAAATTGATGACCTTGACGAAGTTATAGCTGGACATGGTGACTTTTGTGCCCTTGTAGCTTCTCGGGGCACAGCTGTTGCCTTCCTGAAGTCTGGCTGCGAACACGGAAAGGTTATCAATAGACCCAATTTCAGCTTATCACCAGCAGATTTGGATAACATTCCCAACCTTGCCCGAAGCATAGCAAATAGATTTATAAAATTGGTATGGACAAAGGGTGGACGAAGCAAAGCTGGTGATGAAGCTCGAAGTCATCTTAAGCCGGTAACAAAATCATACCTTGTGCCTACCTCTTCCTTCAAGCTTAAATTTTGCTTACCATACTTTGATTCATACAGGATGACGAAGCCAAGGCCGAAGCTGAAGAGTAAGAAGACGAAGCCGAAGCTTAACGGATGACGAAGCCTAAGCCGAAGCTCTGTGGATATTGATGAAGCTTGAATAGATGTCTGTAAAAAAGGCTCTAAAAACTCTTGTAATAACTTGTGTAAAAATAATGTAATTAAATTTTACTTCGTGGACTTTGTTCATACCTTGTAATACATTCTTACCTTTCCATCAACGTATAAAGTGCTTTGGTGTGAACGAAATTAGGATTTTTGAGCCGAAGACGAAAAACACCTTCCCTTCTTTTCGTACACAGTGAAGCATAAAACTGCTTCTTTTTCTTTTTTTCCGAAGCCTTGTCTTTAGAGCCGAAGCAACTGTCTGTGTTATGATGATGATGATCATATGTATGTCTAAATGAATGTTTATGAATGCAAATGTATGATGTGATGTACCGTGCAAATGAATGTCCAAACACACGCATACAAAGCCACAACCAAAGCCTTCATTTCCTTAGGAATAATCAAAGTCTCTTTGCCGTTTATTTTTCGGCTTCACCGTTTATTTTTCGGTGTATCAGCGCTGACTTTTCACTGTAAGTTCTGCATTCCCTTAGGAACGTCTTTTGAACTTCTTCGCCTTCTATTTCGGCGGTATCGCGTTGACTTTTCGCGCTTCGCCTTATATTTCGGCGGAATCAGCGTTGACTTTTTGCTGTAAGCTTTGCATTCCCTTAGGAACGACTTTTGAGCAGAAAACTTACGCTGCAATCCCTTAGGAACGGCTTTTTGTAGCTTCGTCGTGCTCTGCATCCCCATAGGGACGTCTTTCGAGCTTCTCCCTGTTTTTTCTTTTCTCTTTGCACTCGATGGTGCATACTCAGCTTTTACATTTACATTTTTTGGGGATATTGCTCTTGTAGAGCTAAAATAAGAAAAAGAGAAATTACATGCTATAGCCCCATTAAAAACCTTTCTCCCCCTTTAGAAAGGAAAAGGGTGCCATAGGAAAAAATAAAAAGATTACATCAAGCTACACATAATATCGCCGAAGCTCATCCGCATTCCAAGATCTAGGAATGTCGTTGCCATCCATATCCTTCAATCTGTAAGAACCGGGTCTTGACGAAGATACTACCAGAAAAGTCCTTCCCACTTTAACTGTAGCTTGCCTACTGTATCTGGGTTGGCAACTCTCCGAAGTACCAAGTGCCCTGGCTTGATATTTTTTAACCAAACTTTTCTGTCACGCCATTTTATTGTTTTAGCCTGATATTTATTGATATTCTCCACAGCCTGAAGCCTGATCCCTTCTATAGCATCTTTTACCACAGAATAATCAGCTTCGTCCTCCGCCGAAGCCACTGTTCTTATTGATCCAGCTTTAGCTTCTTCTGGGGTTATTGCTTCGTCACCAAACAGCAATTTGAATGGTGTAAAGCCTGTTGACCTTGACATTGTTGTGTTGTGGCTCCACACCACTTTGATTAATTCATCTGGCCACTTTCCCCTAGGCTGATTGAAGATTAACTTCATTATTCCTGTCATTATAATGCCATTAGCTCTTTCGACAAGTCCATTTGACTTCGGATGTCTAACCAATGCAAAATGAATCTTCGTGCCAATTTGTTCACAAAACTCTTTGAAAGCTTCGGCATCAAACTGTCTTCCGTTGTCCACAGTAATAGCCTTTGGCACTCCGAAGCGACAAACAATATTTTCCCAGAAAAATTTTTGAACGGTGGCCGAAGTTATTGTGGCTAAAGGTTTCGCTTCAATCCACTTAAAAAAATACTCTACTGCCACCACAACATATTTTAAATTTCCTTGTGCTGGTGGAAGTGGGCCTAGCAAATCAAGGCCCCACCTTTGCAACGGCCAAGTGGGCTGTATTAACTGAGTCAGAGACGAAGCCTGTTTTTGATCCCTTGCACATTTTTGACAGCCTTTGCATTTTTGGACTAATTCTGCTGCATCTGAAGCTGCCTTCGGCCAATAAAATCCTTAACGAAAAACTTTTCCCAGCAAGGGCCTAGATCCGATGTGAGATCCACACAGGCCTGCGTGTATTTCCTTCATCAATTCTATACCTTCAGCTCTGGATAAACATTTGAGCAATGGAGAACAGACTCCATGTTTGTATAACTCCCCTTCTATTATTACATATGGTCGGGCTCTTGCCTCTATTCTCTTGTTATAAGCTTCGTCATCTGAAAGGCAATTGCCCTGGAGAAAAGATATAATCTCGGTTCTCCAATCTTCACTATGAACAAGTAGATCCACTGAAGGTGCTCTTATTGTCTCAAAGAATACTTCACTATGAACAAGTAGATCCACTGAAGGGGCTCCTGCGTGTTCATTTTCTCCTCGTGGAATATTCTAGACAAAAAACCCTTCGAAAGAAGCTTCAAGCCTTCGAACTGTATCCAAGTATTTCTCAAGCTTCGGGTCTCTTGCTCTACAACTCTTGTCAATATGACCAGAAATAACTTGGGAATCGGTTTTAAGAACGGTCCTTCTTATCCCCATTGCCTTTAACTTCTGAAGCCCCAAAAGCAAAGCTTCGTATTCAGCAATATTATTGGTGCAGCTAAAATCAAGTTTCACTGCATAACATGTTCTGACTTTGGAAGGTGCAACTAAAACAGCAGTTGCACCTGCCCCGAAGGTTCCCCATGAACCGTCGCAAAACACTGTCCAAGCTTCGGCATCTTTACTTGCTTCTTCTTCTTGAGCCCCTGGCGTCCAGTCAGCGATGAAGTCTGCTAATGCATGGGACTGGACTGAGGATCTATGCACATAATCAATACTGAATTCGTTGAGTTCTGCAGCCCACTTTCCAATCCTTCCAGTAGCTTCTCTGTTCCTCATAATATCCTTCAAAGGCTGTGATGAAGGGACAATTATATGGAATGCTTGAAAGTAATGTCGAAGCTTCCTGGAGGCCATTAAGATAGCATATAGCACCTTCTCCAAATCTGTATAATTTTTCTTTGATAAAATGAGGACTTCGGAGACAAAGTATACTGGGGCTTGCTTTTTAGTTTGTCCTTCAAGCTTCTCCTGGACAAGTGTCGCACTCACTGCAGAGTGCGAAGCTGCCACGTACAACAGCAGAGGAGCCCCTGGCGCGGGTGGAGTTAGCGTCGTTAGATCTATCAGATACTGCTTCAGTTCTTCGAAGGCTTTCTGTTGAGCTGATCCCCATTGAAAGACTTCGGCTGACTTCAGCACTTCGAAGAATGGTAAATTTTTCTCTGCTGATCTAGATATGAATCGGTTCAAAGATGTCAGTCTTCCTGTCAGCCGCTGAGCTCCCTTCTTTGTACCGGCTCCATCCGAAGAATAGCTTCGATTTTATTCGGATTAGCTTCAATTCCTTTTGTTGAAACTAGACAACCAAGGAATTTTCCCTTCTTTACTCCGAAGACACATTTTTTGGATTCAACTTCAGGCCAGCTTGCCTAAAGTTGGCAAATGTTTCCTGCAGATCAGCAATGTGATTTTCTTGCTTCGTGCTTTTTACTATGATATCATCAACGTATGTTAGCACATTTCTGCCTATCTGAGAATGAAGGACTTTCGCTGTCATTCTGTTGAAGCTTCCTCCAGCATTCTTGAGCCCCTCAGGCATCCGAAGATAGCAATATGTACCACTGGGGGTTATGAAGCTGGTTTTTGGCTCATCTTCCTTCTTCATCTAGATTTGATGGTAGCCTGAGTAACAATCTAGTAGACTCATGAGTTCTGACGAAGCTGCTGCATCTACTAGAGAATCTATCCCTGGTAATGGAAACTCATCCTTCGGACAAGCCTTGTTGAGATCAGTAAAATCAATGCACATTCTCCATTTGCCATTGGCCTTCTTCACCATAACAGTGTTAGCTAGCCATTCTGGGTATTTTACTTCTCTAATGACTCCAGCGCTAAGAAGTCTTTTCACTTCATTCCTAGCACCTTCGGCTTTGTCATCAGACATTTTCTAAAGCCTCTGCTTTCTGGGTCTGAAGGATGGATCGACATTGAGCGAGTGTTCAATGACATCCCTGTTGACACCATAGAGATCGTTGGCGGACCATGCAAAGACATCTTTGTTGTTGAACAGAAACCTTGTTAGGTTTTTCTCCTGTTCCTCAGATAATTGAGATCCCAGCAACACCTTCTGCTCTGCTATATCTTCACATAAGAGCATGGGCTTCGGCTGATTGGCCGAAGCAGCCTTCTCCCTTCTATACTTGTATTGCTCACAAGCTTCGGCTCCATCTATATTATGGATTGCTTTTGAATCTGTCCAGTTTCCTTCAGCCTTTCTGGTAGCTTCCTGACTTCCATGAATAGCAATAGGCCCTTGATCCGAAGGTATCTTCATGCAAAGATATGCTGGATGAAGAATTGCTTCAAAAGCATTGAGTGTCCCACGACCAATGATTGCATTATAGGGGTATTCCATGTCGACAATATCAAACACAACTTGTTCAGTCCTTGTATTATTGACAAATCCGAAGGTCACTGGCATCGTGATCTTGCCGAGCGCTACAATCTGTCTTCCTCCGAAGCCATAAAGAGGGTGTGTAGCATCATGAATCTTATCCTCTGGTTCTTGCATCTGTCTGAAGGCCTTAGCAAATATAATATCCGTTGCACTGCATGTGTCGACCAGAACATTGTGAACCAGAAATCCTTTGATAACACAAGAAATAACCATAGCATCATTGTGAGGGTAATCCTTGAGCTGAAGGTCCTCTTGGGAGAAGGTAATTGGGATATGGGACCATCTTGACTTGATGAAGGGTCCCTGCACCCCAACATGTTATACCCTTCTCTGTGTCTCCTTCTTCTGCTTCTTGTTGGCCGGCTCTGAGCATGAATCGCTTGTTATCGGGAGTACCAGCTTCGAAGCCAAAGCAGCTCCAGCTTGGTTGTTGAACGAAACCATCAGCTCAAAAAGTGGAAGTGAGTTCACCGGAGGTGGGCGTCAATGTTGGGGACTTGTTCTCAAATGCTATGAATTAAGAACAAGGCAACATAAAATGTTAAATGTTAATGTCCTTCGTCCGCTGAAGCATTATCTCCCCAAGGATTTAATGAACTTCGAACGAAGGCCATGAGCAAAATATCACGAAGGTAACACCTTCGTGATCAGACTTATAAGACAATGAAAAATGAAATATAAAATAAAAAACATTAGAGGAAGATATACCAAAAACAGGTAATACTATTCACATATTTCATTATACAAACCTAAATATTAAAACATAATATTTAGGTATATTTATACCTTCGTCTTGGCAGAAAACAATAATTCCAACGTAACGTGTCAGCGATTACAAGATTGCGTGAACAGTACAGAGGTATTGTTCACCTATTTATAGGCACAGGACGCAGCCTGTGTAAAATTACATTTATGCCCTTTGCAATCGACTACAATAATGACACAAAACATCATGGGTCTTTAAGTCATTTCATCTTTAAGTCGGTTCACCCCTTCGTCTTGAGATCTGTCACTGTGCCGAAGCTTTATAGGTGATAGCTTCGGCGCTGCTTCTGAGAGGATCTGCCAAAGATGTTTTCTTGCTTTAGGATCTTCGGCTATGAAGCATACCCCCAACATTTCCTTTGTTGGCTTGCTTGTTGGCCTTGATTGCTATCACCATTCCATTCTTTGTATCCACTTTATTGATGTAGGTGTTGGAGATTTTGCTTGTTGGCTTTTGCTTGAGCTTTTGCTTTTGCTTATCCCCGGTATTTGCCTTGCATTGGTAAGACTTGTGGCCTTCCTTGTGGCATAGCCTACAAATTACAGTTTCTCCCTCCACAAGCTTATTCACTGCCACAGTGGTGTTATCCTGAGGAGGTTGGATTTGTTTGTCTTTGCCTTTATTGTCATATAAAGCCTTGCTAAGGCGAGCCATCTCTTGCTTTAATTGCTCATTCTCCATTGCAATCTCATCCGAACATGTTTCTATAACAACATTCTTAACAAGAACTTGATTGTAGGGGTTAGAATTATCAATTAAATCAAAGCAAGAAGTAGAATCATCTTTCTTAATAATTTCAGGCATTTCAATCAAAGATACTCCTAGGGTGCTACCAATGTTTTCTAGCTTAGTAGTTAGCTCATTGTTATGTATGCTAAGAATTTTCATTTTTCCTAGCAAGTTTTCAATGGCTTCTTGAGAGCTAGCTAACTTAGCCTTAAGTTTTTCATTCTTTTTAATAAGGCCATCATTGGTAGCGAATGATGGAGCATTAGATTCTAATTGCTCAATTTTAGTTGATGCCTCACAATTTAAATTCACAAATGTTTCAAATTATTCTAGCAAACATTTATAATCATCTTGAGAGATAATCAACTTATTTTTCAATGTTTTTAATTGAGCTTTTTGTTTACTGTATACATCATCAAAAAATTTAACAGCTTCTGCAAGCTCATCTAATGAGGGCTTTCCCTCACCTTCATCATCACTACTGCTATCATCAATAGAGGATGGAATACTTATTTTACCTCTTGCCATAAGGCACTTGCGTGATGACCTTGATGAGCGTGATGAGGATCGGTGGTTGTGTGTCCTTGGAGGTTCATCTTCGCTTGAAGAGTCATCCCAAGTTTTGACACTTGTAAGCGCCTTGCCTTTGCTCCTCCCCTTTATGGCTTCGGCCATATTTGGACAGTTGTCCCTGAAGTGGCCCTTCTCCCCTGATGCAAAGCATCCCCTCTTTCTTTTCTTTTTCCTGTCAATATTAAAGCGAAGATCCTCGACCTGCAGAGGCACACTCATTAGATTAATCTTGCGAATCATCCCCATTACCTTTCTGACGCGCCAGATTGTTTCTTCGTCCTCGGAGGATGATGTTGATGGTTGATTATCTTCATCATCATCACTTTCTTCCTCTCCCTCTTCCTCTTCCTCTTCCTCTTCTTCACTTGAGGAACTTGGAGTGGGAGCCTTCTTCTTGCCTTTCCTTTCATCACATGCAAAAGCATATGATCTTGAAGAAGTTGGCTCCTCTTGCCGACCCATTTTACACGACATCTCAAATGCCGCGATTTTTCCAATTACAATGGTCGGGGTCATTGTACTCAAGTCCTCCATGTTGTGAAGAATGGTGATGATGCTCCCATATCTTTGTTGTGGTAGTAGGGAGATAATCTTCCTCACAATGTCCGCATCACCTAGCTTATTAATGCCAATAGAATTGAGCCCATTGATGATTAAATTTAAATGAGAATACATTTCTCTAATAAGCTCATTTTCTTTCATGGCAAAAGAATTATACTCATTTAAAACTAGGCATTGTTTTTGCTCACGTACATTGGATGTGCCGTCATGGAGATCATGCCATTTTAGCCAAATCTCATTAGCAGTTTTTAATGTAAAAACTTGATTGAAAATTTTCATGCTAAGAGATTCATACAAGCAATTTTTGGCTCTAACATTCAAATGAACTTCCTTTTCTTCACTCGTGGTGAGCAAAACCTATGCAAATAAACAATCTAGAATGTGCAAACTTGGTTTTGTTTATGTGTTGCTATCTCTACCGCAAAGTCTAAGTTTCAATTCTAAATAATCTAACTGAAAGTCAAGATTGAAACTTAAATACTTAATATAAATGCGGAAGGTAAAGAGCAAGGTAGAGATGCAAACTCTCGTGGATGACATCGATATTTTTACCAAGGTATCCAAACAATGCAAGGTCTCGACTAATCCTCTTTGGTGCCCCTACGCAAAGGGAAGCCCACGTGAGGGCCAAGCACCTCGGACGAGTAACTCCGTAGAGAGTCGTGGGCCTTTTCCACGCGCAAGTGGTGCTCCGCTTCCGGATCCTCTTGGACGCTCCCTGCCATCTCCACTATCGAGGTTTCGGCTAAAACATCGTGGGACTCGTTCCCTTCGGTACACAGTGGTGACCGTGACACAAACACGGTTGTCACGGTCTCGCAAGACTCTCGCCCCACTCGGTACAATTACAATAGCTCGCACAAGAGCCGAGGATTGTGTGGTTTTTCTAAACACACTCAACTAACTAGGATTCACCTAGAGCAAGCGCATAAGCGGTCTAACTAACCTAAGCACTTCGCAAAGCACCTGTGCTAATCACCAAGTGATTCTATTAAGCACTTGAGTGTTTGAGCACTTGGGAATGTCTATAATATGCCTTGGTATGTTGCTTGGGCTCCCACACATTGAAATGGTCGGTTGGGAGGTATTTATAGCCTCTCCCCATAATTATAGTCGTTGGATAGAAGCAGTAGCTTTCTATTGACGAGCGCAGCGGACAGTCCGGTGCACACCGGACATGCACTGTTCACTGCACGGTGCCCTGCCATGTCAGCCGACCGTTGGGGTCTGTAGCAGTCGACCGTTGGATCTGACCATTGTCTAGATTGTCCGGTGCACACCAGATAGTCCGGTGTTATAGCCCGAGAGCGCCTGGTTATGGGCCCCTCTGCGCAGACTATGCAGTGTCCCACCGGACAGTCCTGTGCACACTGGATAGGTTACTATTCATTGTTCGGTGCGCCACGAGTGCACTGGCTGACTGCCCACTTCATGGATTTCTTCGCTGTTTCCTTGGGCTTCTTTTGTTCTTGAGTTTTGGACTTATATGCTTCTTTTATGTCTTCTTTTGAGGTGTTGCATCCTCAATTTCTTAGTCCAATCCTCTTCTCATCCAGTGAACTACCAATGCAAATACTAGCAAACACATTAGTCCATAGGTTATATCGATCATCAAACACCAAAATTCTTTGGCCAAATGACCCGAGGTCCATTTTCCTTACAGTCGCCCTTGTCACTACCGCCGCTGACCTTGTCGCCCTTTTTGCCCTCATACCCATCCTCCTCCATGGAGTCCACCTTCTCCTTGGAGTCATCCGGGCCATCGAGCCTTGCTCGCTTGATGGCCCGGATGTAGGCTCTCTCCAATGCAGAAAGCCCCATGGAGTCATCCGTACAGACGGATGACGACAAGGGGGGAATCGGCGGCGTGGTCCTCTCATCCTCGGAGGAGGATTTCTCCTCTGAGTACTCAAAGTCAGTGAAGTCCTCCAATAGCGAAGTCGGAGGATACTTCCTCTTGTCATTTTTGCCTCCCTTGCCTCTCTTCTTGCCCTTGCCATCCATGCTTCTCGTCATTAGGGATTTCTGGTGGAGAAAAGGACTATGGAGAAAAGGAGAGCCAAGACGAGTGAAGAAATGCACAGCAGACGGTTGGCTTAGTTAAAGAAGTAGAAGGATGCCCTTTCGTCTTATATCCGTACAACGAACAATCACAAGCCATCAAGAGTCGTTTAAAATTCCAAGAAACGACACGCTTCTGGCAAAACATGGCATAACACGGCATCGGAGGTCAGTAAATGAACTGCTCACACGCATCATTACATCATGTCACTTCAATAAACTGTTATGCGAATAAGACACCATACACACCCATTGGGTGCTAGGTCTGGGCTTTCTGGAAAACTCTAATCCAAGAAATACTAGCAACATAATTGTGCCTCACTAAATGAAAAACATAAGCTTGACAGGAGTTGGTTGGTCAAACCTGAGTCAACTGAGCCTCTATCGGTTGAACTCAGTCGACAACTTTAGCAGACTTTGGCCAAACACGTCCTAGCCGAATAGGTCTTAGTCGGCTAAAGTTTCATTCGACCGAACTTCCATAAAGCCAAATTCAGTTGGCTAAATACCACTTAGCCAGGAACTCGATCTACTTAAGAATCAAACCAATAATATGTTCCTCTGAAGTAAAGAGATCTCTAAGACCTCCAAGTCGATTGTTGTTCAAATCAACTCGAAGCTCGAGGGCTACACCCATTGGGTGCACCTACGGTGCACCCAATAGACCAAAGCATGGGAAAAATAAGTTGCGTTCAAGAAAGAAAATTAGGTGACAGAGTTCATTCTTAGAGTTTTGAGCCAATTGCCCTAAAAAATGGCTTCAACCTCGAGGCTTGTGGGAGATACATATCCCATGGGTCAATAAGGTGCAGATGCACTCCATGGACTGCCAAAGAGACCCCCAATAAGTCGTCTAGTAGGGCACATAGTGGGCCTCAAAGGCATGATAAGACATGTCCTGTGTGCGGCAAGCGTACCAACCATGCGAATGTCACGCGAAGGAATCGCCTGAAATCATAAGACATGTCCTATGTGCAGCAAAACGCCAGATTATTCAGAAGACGCATCTTGTAATCTTGAACTTAGATCAATGCAATACTCAGCACAGGACGAAGGTAAGCATTCACGTGGCCCGAACCTGTATAAACTCCCTGTATTCCGATGTGCCACCGCACGTACCATTGAGCAGTGATCGACGTCGCCGTCCTACCAAAAGCATTACGTGGGCCCGTAGTGCGCATTTGGGAGCAAACACCGACAGCGATGAAGTTACTAACCTTTAGAGCCTAGAATGAATGGAGAAATAGACTCTTCACAAATAGTTCGAGAGCAAGAGCAAAGCAAGAGAATAGGGAGCTTCAAAAATTGTTCTGAATGACTCGAGTTAGGGGGTGATGGAAGGTGTATATATATGCAGACATTTAATTAGTACTAGTTAATAGCTTGGTTCAAAACTAAAGGTCACTCTAATACCGATTGAAACCACCAACTAGGATTAAGGGACACATAGCATTTATTTTCGATTGGTGGCCATATGTAACTAGGATTGAAGAGTGACCTTTAGTATTGTTTGGAGCCATCAACCATGACTAGATGCTCCTGTGTTGAATCTAAGAGGATTAGTCTCACGTCCAACTCTAACTAATCCTACCTCCGTTTTCGAATATTTAATGACCGCCAGCTTATTTTTAAACTAAAACATGACAAATAGAAAAACAGAGAAAGTATCAAATTGCTAAATTTAAAAACTGCTTATCGATTCTCTAATACAGAAAATACATGAGTGATGAGCATAACTAGTGAGAGTGCATGGGAGAACTTATGAAGCAACACAATGACAAGGACAGATGGAACGAATCATGATCTTCCTACTCATGAAGCAAATCGAGCAAAGTAAAAACAAAAAGGAAATGTCCATTCATTCGGGCTGCAAGATCGGCATCTTTCCACCTCGTCTGTCAAGCATCAAGTTCAACTTTTCGTACCAGACCAAAGCGTGCTTGCCTGGCAAGCCGCGCCGCTTTATTCCATCACACCCGACCAAGCAAAGGCCACTAAAGCCTAGCAGTGTCTCCTCCTAGCCGTCTGTAGATTTATATAAACGCTCTGCTTTGACACGATACAACCCCTCAAAGCCAGCGTAGATAAACGTCGACCATTATGGGACCTTACAGCACCGCCGTCGCCGTAAGCGCATCGCCGGTCCTGCAGGCTTCCTCACTCTTGACGCGAGCCCGTGGTTCTTGGAGGCCCACGGTGGCGGCGTTGCGGCTTTCTGCTTCCGTGAAATGCCGTCGGCGGGCACTCACCGTGACCTGTGCGCTCCCGGAGAAAGAACGGCCGGCGGCATTCAACATCCCGCCCACTGGTGAGTACATGCACTTCCATTTCACTTAGCATCATTATGCAACAATATAATAATGCGTGCTAAGCAGCTTACGCACAAGAGCATGCATGCGTTTCAGCTCTGCTGTGCCCCGTGCCCCCGCCGGACGGCAAGGAACGGTGGGACATCAAGGAGGAAGATGACCGCGTCACGCTGTGGCTCCAGGTGCCAGGGCTGTCGGCGAGCGACATCGAGGTGACCACCAGCGAGGACGTCCTCGAGATCAAACGCAGGGTCGTCGCCCCACAGCAGCCGGCGCCCGTGGACGCGCACGGCGTCGGCGCGTTCCACATCCGGCTGCTGTTGACCAAGGAGTACGACGGCAGCAACGTCACGGCCGATCTCAAGGCCGGCATGCTGGAGGTCACCGTCCACAAGAACCCGCAACGCCCCGGCGAACGCGCCGTGATGATGGGGGCGACCAAGCCCCCGCCCGAGCCCCGTCAAAACGAGGAGAGCAGTACCAACCAAAGGTCCTCGACCGCAAGAAAGGAAACCGGAACCCCCATGGGGAGACAAAATCCAAATGGAGTCTAGCTGGTTGAGGGCTCGGACCCTGCTTTGAATAAGCTTCTCATTTCTAGCTGCGGATGGACTCAAACCAGCAATCGCCTTCTGTTATATCAATTGCCTGGAGAGAGCTTACGCTGCTTGTAGTATCATGTGTGTTTCCTTAAAAAAACCCTTCTTTGTTTCTTTATTTATTATGAGGGTTTTTTTTTGGTGTGCGGTCACACAGAGTGAAAACAATTCCATTTTCTAAGCAAAATTCCAATGGTCGTCTTCCCTGTACTGCAAAATACACCTTAGACTTTGTTTAGGTATTGTAATATTAACTCTAATCCACGTGTGTTGAAGTGGATTGATATATAAATTAGTTTAAGTTATACTCCAATTCACCTCAATACATGTGGGTTGAGCTTAATACTAGAGTACCTAAACTAGGTCTTAATGGACTTATAAAAGTTGTCATGCCAAAGATTTAGCAAGAAAAAGTTGCTAAAACTAGCTAGTACAAAAAAATTACCATATACTTAGGGCTTGTTTGTTTCAGCTTATAGATTATATAATCTAGATTATAATCTAAATTATACAATACAGATTATAATCTACATGTATCTGTTTGGTAGTCTATATTATACAAATGTAGATTATTTACAAAGACAATAGTACCCTTATTTGTTTATTTGAGGTGAGAAAAAGGGATGACATATATTGTAATTTTATTTACATAACCATGAATAGTGGGTCTTGCCAAAAATAATCTCAAATAAGCTACTTTTGAGTAGATTATGAGATTATCATAATCTAGGATTTAGATTATATAATCTAAAATCATAATATAGATATTTGTTTACTTGTTGTATTATTTGCGCTGAATTATATAATTTGGAGAGATTATAACCCGAGAACAGTGCCCACCAGCGAGCGTATGCGATGAATGAGCGGCAGCCCACAAGAGCCCGGCCCATGAGGAGCACACGGCAGCCCAGGAGTGCGCAACGAGCGCCGTACATCCACGAGATTACGCGGAGCACAATTTTCGAATTCCGATGTCTCACGTTCGAGGTAGGTTGAGTTTTCTCTTCTTTCTTTTTTTTCTAATTTCCCTGTTTTATTTTATTGAGTTGTTTTATTCATATTTCAACATTTTAAAATTTAAATTAATCATTTATTTTCTGTATTATTATTTGTCCCACATTTTTTATTAGTTGTTCCAGACTATAGAGCACGCCTTTGCAGGTAGTTGAATCTTATCATGTGCCAGTTGGATCTAGATCAGGTTTGGATCTGATAGAGTAAATATCCGTCTGCGATCATATCCTCAGAGATTACTCATGCTCGCCCACAGTTATACCCGTGGGTAAATTTTGTACTCGTGTCCATATCCGTCGGGTATCAGATACCCATTACTACTCTACAAAGCGGGACGCAAATGCGCGCAGGCATTCGTCCACGTCGGCAAAAAAATATCGTACACAAGCTGTTCCATCAACGGACGAAGTTGCCTCTCAGTTTGCCCAAGCCGCCTCTACACACTCTTCCAGAAAATACCGGAATGACGAGGAATATGATCCACACCACCAGGAACCTCACTCCCCTTCCCCAAACTTCGTTGCGCCGCTAGGATAGCCTGTGGCCCCCTTTCTCTCCTTAGACGTCATCGCGACGTCTGCGCAGCCACAGCTATGAGCACCCCCTCCCTCTCCCTCCCCTATGATGGTGGCGCGATCGTCTGGTCACGACATCGGTTCTTCACACCCAGTTGTACATCGCCGCGCCGGGAACCCCATCCCATCAAAAGCCTTTTCTCGCCTTTCTATACGTCGCCAGAAACCCCATCCTTTTCCTCAACGTTCGCGCGTCAGCGCGGCCGTCCGGCCACGAAGCTGCTTCTTCTTGCAGAGCTACATGTCGCCAAGAGGCTCAACCCCTCAAATGTATTTTCTTGCCGAGTTGCACGCCGCCAGGATCTCCACCCCTTCTCTCTTCCCCTGGGCCTTCTCACGTCCCACGACACTACCGGACATGAGCAGGGCCTTGCAGGCAGCACTCGACACTAGGACCTGGCCCACGGCCGTGGCGACCTTCTCCTAGACCATGGTGGCGCGGACGTCGCCGCCGTGGGGAGCTGCGCCATCGCCAAGAGGCTGGTGTGTCCGTGCCTCGTCTGCCTGTCAGCATGCTCCGCTCCTCCCTGCACCTTGGTTTTCCTTTCTTCTGGATTCTATAGGCCAATCTCACGGATGTGGAGGGCAAGAAGCATAGAGGTGTCTACGGGGAGCTCACTGATTCCAACCAGAAGCTGCAGTATCTCTCCACGCGGTCTGACTTGCTGACGTTTGCTAGAATGATAGGATATCTATGCCGAAAGGTATTGTGGTGTCCAACTCAGCAATGCAAGCGCTCGAGCATTGGTGCTGCACACAACTTCTTAGTTCCTCTCCTTCCAAGAGTGTGGTAAGGTGCTATGTCTGTCTCTGAAACTGCAATGCCGACTACCAATCGGAGAATGTATGTACAGAAACATTATTATGTGCAACCTTTGGAAGAGGGGGGCATTCCAGCTATATATGCACCCAAACGTCTGTCCATAGAGAGTTATGCAGTACTATCTTATCTTTCATCCTTCATCATGTATAACCATGCATATCTCTTTCTACAGGATTTTTTGCGCCAGGATAACACAGGAAAGTTACTATGACAAGTATTTGGCATCAAAGATACACGGTTAAAAGGATTGAGAGCATTATACGCTCAGAAGATATAGGATGTATATATCTGATAATGGTTTTTTGTGATTCCTAGAATTTCAAGACGCTTGCTATCTGAAAAACTACAAAATGGAAAAACGAGATATGATGACAGGCTGACAGCCTTTGTCGAAAGGCTTAATATTTTCCCACGAAGAATGAAGGATTGACTAATACTTCACTATATGCAGGTAACATTGTTGACTGGCTGATTCTCTCACCTTTTTAGAATCTGTAACGGCTTGTTCGTTTTGGTGATAATCCACATGTATTGGGTAGGATTGAGCCGGTTTAAGTCCATAACAAGTCAAAATCCATCCCAATCTCACCCAATACACTCCAATGCACATGTAATATCAATAACCAAACAAGGCCTAATGTGGATATTGATCTTCCATCGGAGCCAAAAAAATATAAATGTGTAGGGACAGACCATAAAGTTGTTTTGAACTTTGGCGTATTCAGTTTGTGTCATCAAATTTATTACTTAATCTATGTTCTAATAATGTTTTTGGAGGAAACCTCTTCTCGCATTTTTTTTATTATACTATCATACGCATCAAGTAGCATATCACTTATTCCTAAACTTGCCGCTAGCTGTCAATTATATTATTGCAAGCATATCAACGTAGGATATAATATAAAAGCTACAATGGTATTCATTATTCCTCTTGCATTATTGATACAAATGTTTCTCGAATTTCATAGCTTATACCATTTATTTCGTCGTGCTATGTTTTTTTTTATTTTACTAAACCCTGAGCAAGTTTTGTAAGCGAAGGGAATAAATTCACATATTACATGTTGGTATGTTCAAATTTCATCCTAAACCAGTATGTCAATCATTTAAATATAAGCTAAAAACCAAGCTATTTATTCTTCGTATTGCTACTGATATCACTATTTTTACCAGCACCCAAGAGGCTAATGAATGGACCATATATCCTTGGATACATGCCAACTGCAATTTTCTTTCTGACAACGATGAACTTCGCCCTATTTCATTTCCCAAGATTCATCTCTCAAGTACATATTATAGTATTATCTTATGATTTACTATCAGTGTCACTACCTCTTCACTATGATGTGTTTCCCACATGAATAAAATGTGACCTTTGGATTGAAATATTTTAGATTTAGTACTCAAATGTCATTTTGCATTTCAATGTGTAATCTGAAATTAGTTTCATTCAGGAGTTTTTGTCTAACACTTAAAACACAGCTAAAAAGAAATAGTAAGAAACAATACAGTGGTAACAATATATAATATTTTTATCAAATATATTGTAAAAATGTGCTTCCTCCACGCGCGACGTGCGCAAGTTACTAGTTAGGTATAACAACAATATTTCTCTATTTTATTTCAAAAGAAAAAATGATTAGGTGACTTGCTTGTAGTTGTATTTGATAAGGGCATGTACAACCCTGAGACTCCCGTTCAGGTTTCAAAATACAAAAGACAACTAAAAGACTGCACAATATAACCCTGAAACTCTGGATAATAAATACAGTTAAGAGACAACATGTATAGAGTCGTGAAGAGACGGACTATTCACGAAGAGTCTGACTCTTGTATTTTTTAAATTATATCCTTAGAAAACTTTTAAGAGACCTTATATTAAATGAGCTTATACATGCCCTAAAGCTAACGATGGTGCCCATAAATTAATTATATCCACTACAAATGGCAATAAGGAATTCGGTTTTGGTCCCCCAGACCTGTCCCCGCGCGGGGAAAGTTTGCCATCCGGACCCCGCGAAGAGCCACGGGGAGGATTTTCCCCGTACCCGGTTCTTTCATCCAGCACAATTTCACAGTTCAGCAAGGACACTCAACCATGGGGATCCCTGTCAGAAACATGCACTCATCAACACAGCGAAGCAACCTGCAACATGCACTT
The DNA here is from genome assembly GCF_902167145.1 of Zea mays. Lineage (NCBI taxonomy): Eukaryota > Viridiplantae > Streptophyta > Magnoliopsida > Poales > Poaceae > Zea > Zea mays. Next base: position 123,908,091 of record NC_050096.1, on the reverse strand, counting down.
AGCTGCCCCATTTCACCCGGAAAGACACAACAAAGCACGATGTAGAGCTGCCCCATTTCACCCGGAAAGACACAACAAAGCACGATGTAGACCGTAGAAAGAGAGTTCCTAGGACCTGGGCCATGGCGACATTCCTAGCCTCCTGGGCGATGGTGATTAGCGAAGGATGTTGGAGTGCTGAACGGCGTCAGCGTCACGGAACAGCGCCCGATGGTGTGGCGCATTTCAGCATTTGTGCTGCGGGCTGCGGCGACTACAGGGCAGACCGACAGAGGATACGGCGCCGCTAGTGTTCGGCTTCGGCAGTCGGCAAACGCAAGTGTAGGCTGTACACACGCAAGACTGCAAGGGTAATCTGATCGGGTATTGTGGTTGTGTGGGCTAGGCGGCTGACAATGGTGGTCCGACTGCCGGCAATTGGCAACTCACGGGCCACGACACGCAGTTGGGCTGGCACTGCTGCAAGTTGTTGGGCTATCACAGATCAGCTAGACTGGATGGGTAAAGATTTTAACTATCTAGATTCCCGTGGGGATCAAATTGACTCTGTAACTGCCCCTTAAGGCCTTGTTCGCTTAGGCGGGGAACAGTCTGGATTGGAAAGAAACCCACTTGGATTGGACCCCTATGGATGAAATCCCGGTCCACCCAGTAGCAGCGTTCGTTTAAACCCGCTCGGGCGTGAACCCCAGCCCACCCCGGCCGTTTCCACCTCAGCCCGACCGGGATATAGACCTCGTCCCTTCGGTGTGGAAAGAACCCTCGCCTCTCGTTGGCGGCGCGCGAGGCAGCTGCAGCGGGCTTCGAGACGGAGGCGCTCTGCAGCGGGCTTCGAGACGGAGGCGCTCCGGCAGCTGCAGCGGGCTTCGAGACAGAGGCGCTCCGGCAGCTATGGCGACGTAGACGGAGGAGCTCCGGAAGCTGGTACGGGACAAAGGCGACTACGACACGATCTGGCGGTGGCTTCTTCACCTGCTGACCAGCGTCTCGTGGATCCCTTCGGTGGCTACTTCTCGCCGGTACTCACGTCTTTCTCCTCCTCCTCCTCCTCAAACTCCTCTAATTCCTCGATCAATTTATCGATCTTCACAACAGTAGCTAGTATGGATCTGTCTGCCCATACAGATGGTTGCTATCGATCTACTGGGTCTACTGCCACAAAACGAACCGGGCTGTATATTCACCGGCACACGCCAATCCCCTCGTCTCCGGCGGCCGTGCGCACTTGATGTACAGACTACAGTACAGTCAATAGCTGCACTTTTTTCGCGATCTATCTTTGGATTCTTTTCTTCCCATCTCAGATCAATCCAGTTTCTGAATCTTCTTGATGCATGTATAGTTAAATAGCCTGAATCCAGCACTGAAACAAAAAAAACAATTATCAGATCAAATCCAGCTTTCTAAATCTTCTTGGAAACACGATCCCGAGAAGGGAAGCTGCACTTGGCGCGTATATACATCCGTCAGAGGATGTGTCAAATAGATTCGACGCACAGCTCGTTGTGCTCTTCCGATCGTTGCCATTTTCCATCCAGGTGTTCAGTCTATCTACCGTGAATCCGTTTCCAGCACGAAGGGCTCTGCATGTATCAAGAGGATGGATGGCTCGCGAAGAAAAAAACACGCACGGAACAGCTGGAACGCGTCATTTCGTGATAGCGCTGTATGAACTTTTCTGAACTTTTTGCAGGGAACAGAATGGCCTAAGTTTAGTCCGTGTCTTAATTAAATGTGTAAATATCAATTAAAAATATTAATGGGTTTGCTTTGCCAACAAACAATGGTCGTTTCGCTTTGATCTTGGATTAGAACACTTGTTCTTCAGTAGTAGTTATTTGATGATGACAGTAAATGCAGATCTGATATGAGAAGAAGGGATGACAGTAAATTTAAGATATTATGAATCGAATGATAGTACCATCTGTTATTTGTATGGACAACGGCTTCAACGAGGCGGCGCTGGAGAGCATCATTTAGGCTCTATTTGCTTTCAAGTTTCTGTTTTTGTCTAAATTTCTGCACTCCAAAACATTTTATTTCTTCCAAGTTTCTGTTTGGGACCATCTGTTCTTAGAAGTGTTGGACCTTCAATTTATTATAACAAGTGTTGGACCTTCAGTTCATACCATATATCACTATTGGTTTGCGCCTAACTGCAAATATTCTTTTCCTGATGCCATTTTCTATAATAGCTAGTTAGCATTGTTTGTAGCATTGATCTTAAACATTAACTTGTCTTATATGTTAGCTCGAAGTACACTATTATATGGTTTAAACTTGTCTTGTCTATTACCTTAGCATTTTACATGTCTCATTTCTGAACTTTGTACTCTGAAGAACGATTACAATTTGGGATGCAAAAGCTAATTCATTGGTGTTTCTCACATACAGATCGTTGGTAAGATGATGGCTAGATGTGGCTGGAGTTGATAGAGAGATGAGAAGGTCTAGACGAGTTGGACAACGATCTTTGATATATAGATGATGAAATGCCAAACTGTAACCGGTTTTGGTGCATGCCAAACTGTAACCGGTTCTGCACGTTCTGATGCATGTCAAATTGTGTATGGCTAGTGGTTCTGGTGCATGTTAAACTGTACACGTTCTGCTTATATTCTAAACGTTCAGGTGCATCTTAAACTCTACAAGTTATTGTTACTGTTATAATAAAATTATTCTGTTGACCTCTTGTACAAGTTACTGTTATAATAAAATTATTCTGTACAAGTTACTGTTATAATAAAATTAAACTGCGTTCAGAATAATTTTGTTCTGGTGCATTAAGTTACTGTAACAAGTAATTTTATTATTGTTGTTTACTGTATGGGCTAACCGAACAAGAAGTGTCATTGTTGTTTACTGTATGGGCTAACCGAACAAGTTAAAAAGAAGACAGGGAATTAATGGACAGGGAATTAAACCACACAGGGAAAAAGTGACGGAAGGGGATCCACTCAATCCACGTCTGGATTAATTCCACTTGTGGATTATAACCATGACTACCGAACATAGCCTAAAGGTTTGTTCGGTTATTTTCAATACATATGGACTGAAGGGGATTGATATGGATTGGAGGAGATTTTGACTTACTAGGGATTGAAACCCCCTCAATCCCCCTCAATCCATATGGATTGGGGTAGAACCGAACAAGCCCTAAGAGGATCGGGATCTTATTGCCATTTCTAAGGCGCACTCCAGCAAATTAACCAAAATTTATTCATATGTACTATTTTGCACTGTTCTATATTATAGATTGCACTGTTCAAAGAGTAGAATTTGAATATAGGCATATGAGATGGATAAGCTGTTGGAGATAGTCTAATATCCAGATATTTGCATGCACTTTGATAGCAACGTAAAGGTAAAAAGGACATCATCAGCTTGCTGGCACCTAGCTGCTTGCTGCATCCAGCCTGTCTTGCCTGCACCCTGCGATTGGCTTAGGGAGATGAGGTGGTGCCTGGCAGCTTGGTGACAATAAGCTCTAAATTTTGCACTTTAAAATTTTTATGATTGGATCGGATTAGAATCGAGCTTTATTTCTATTTATTTTTGACTAAAATTAATTTAGAGCCCTAACCAATTGTGAAGAAACATTTTAATTATGGTCTATTACCACTCCTGTTGCCACCTTGCTGCAGCCCGAAGTTGTCACCATGTGGAGCTGATGTCACGGGGATTAGGATCGAGGTGATCGTTCGGGACTTGTTGGGGGTCGCAGGTCATCGAGAAACCGAGAATGGGTGGCTTCTAGCTGCTGTCGTGGGGAGCGGAGGTGACCAGGTGGGTGGTGGGAATAACGTTAATATGTTAGACAATTGAACAATAAAGGTCAGCTGAGCCATTGGGCCGACTTTGATAGAACCGTGGGCTAAAAAATATATAATATCAATTTCGGATATCCATTGGATACCTGCGGGTGGAAGGTAAACCTATACTAATCTGATTTATCACGGGTCAAATACGGGCGAGATCCATGGGTCAAATTTTATGCCTGAATTCAAATCTGATGGGTCGTATATCCGAACCCACGGATAAAATTGCCATCCCTAGTCTTACGTGAGTTATAACAAGGAACAACCGAAGGTGAGTGTCACCCGCATTGCAGCCTTCCCACTTCTCTACTAAGTTTTCATGGTCGTCCTGTGTCATGTGCGAAGCACGCAGGTATATTCCCCTCCCTTTACCAGTGGGGAATTACTCCACTGATATACCGTAAAAACCACTCCAAACATTATTAGTGGGTCGTTACCCTACAGATGGGCTACGAGAAACCACCCGAACCTAACACAACAGAAAGTCACATGCAACACAACTCTTCCACATAATACCACCCCTCCAGATAAAGGAGGATGAGCGATGGAGCAATCTATAGAAAATGGGGTCGTGTTCGTTTTCAACTCATACCTTTCTAAGCCTTTCAGCTAAGATAAAATGTAATATCTCTACTACTATAAAGCATCAGTTTCGACGGTCGTCCTGTGTCTCGTGCGAAGCACGTAGGTCTATTCCTTACAAGTGGGCCATTAACCTATAGATATGTTGTGAAAACCACTTAAACCCCTATTAGTGGGTTGTTACCCCACAGATGCATCGTGAGAAACCACCAAAACCCAACACGATATAAAGTCGCACGTAATGCAGCGCTCCCACATAGTATCACCTAGTAGCTAAAGGATGATGAGCGATGGAACGAGCTATAAAAAAGGGGTTATGCTCTTTTTGAACTCATACCTTTCTAAGCCCTTTGGCTAAGATAAAATGTAATATTTATTCTTGTGCGTCGTTGCAGCACATAGACATTGTACTAGTTACGTGCTATTTTTCACCTTTTTTCGTTTGCTTTTTCACCTTTCTTCTATTTCTCTTTTCTTTGAATATCCATTGGATTCTTGTTATTTCATTTCCTTTATTATGTCATTTCTATTTTTTCTTAATTATTTGCGTAAAATTGATTATTTTAGTTTTTTTACAATTTTTATATACATGTGATGTTTCGTAATGTAACTTTGAAAGTTTCTATATTGGTTTTGGTGTTTGAAGACTAACACAACATTGTGATCTAACTAAATTGCTAAGTATATGGTTGCAGGTTCATAAGAGTCAAATTGAAGCATTCAATGCGAAATGGCTTAAATCAAGGCTAGGAAGGCCATATTTTGGATGAAATGAACTATGCGTAGTTTATAAGTTGGATAACTTTTAAATGCCCTTAGGAACATTATTGAGCACCTTAGAAGGACAAGAAATTCAAACTTTGGAAAAGATGCATTTGGAGCAGAGTTTGAGCCAAAGTTGGATTCTAAGTTTGATGGATAAAATCGTTGAAGAACTATAACTTAGACTAGTTGGATAGACTCTATATAAGTTTTTATAAGTCATACGAATGCTCTCAACGGTATCCAAATTGAATCGAGGAAGAAAAGCCCAATTTAGACTTAACTCTAGTAGGTCTACGGTGCACCAGACCGAGTACATAGTGAAGACAAAATTTGAGCTTAAGTGGCTTGGTGCACCGAACTAGTCAGGTGGTGCAACAGACCACTTATGTAGAGAGGACTTCTCCAGGGCTTCAGTGGCCTGGTGCACCCCATCACTTAAGCAGAATAGTTGTTTATTGAAGAGTTGAAGCACATGGCACACTGGACAAGTCTGGTGTGCATCGGACTTGTCAGGTTTAATGGCTAGTTCCTACTCCAACATCTAGCTAGTGTGGCGTCGGATGTTGCGGAGTTTGGTGGTGCACCGGACTTGTCGAGTGCCACCTAACATAGACGAATTTCCATTGATTTCGTTTGCTGTTAGAAGTCCAGTGGTGCACCAGACCTGTATTGTTGGAGGTTAGGTGCACTCGAGGTAGGTACAAATATTTGGGATTTCACCTAACGGCTAATTGAGGGCATGGGGCTATAAATACTCACCTAACCAACCATTTCTCAACACAAGAGATGTGAATCAACTACTTCAAGCTAGAGCAACACCTCATACAGATCAAATAACATCTGAAGTGCCATTAGTGAGAATTGTACAAGAGATAGCCATTCTAAAATGGTTCTTGATAATTCCTTGTGTGGTTGTGTTGTCTTGCTGCGATCTTGTGCTCTTCTTCTTGGTGTTTCATCTTTGTAAAGGCTAGCAAGAGGCTCTGAGTTTGTGGAGTGCCTTGTGGAGACTCTATCTCTCATATATCAAGACCCAAGGGCTCAATCTTGCTCATTGGAATCACTTGAGAGGCTAAAAGAGACCCCATCCTTTGAGGAACCTTAACTGAGACATAGGTTCCTTCGAACCAAATTCAGGTAAATCAAATCGACGTGTCTTTGTTTGTGTTTGTTTTGTTGCGATTTGTTCTTCCCTCTACGTCTTAAAGATCTCTTGCTTTGATCTTCATTCTAAATCACTTGTGTCGCTCCCCAAGTTAATTCCTCATTAATAAGATCAACAATTGCAAGAGAACTCATCTCCCTTACTCGGATTATATTTCCTCTTGCTCTAACCGCTAATTTGGGATCTAGTTTTTTGTTTTAAGTGTTTAAATTCAGGTGTCGCATATTTACCCTCTCTAGGTGACTATCAAATCCAAACCATGGGCCCCACCTAGGGGATAGCTTTAAGAAGTGTCGAAATACAATGCTTCAACAAATAGGTATATGTTGTAGTGCATTAAAGGCACACATATGACATTACGGGGCATGTAGACGTACACCCTAGTCAGTAAACCACCTAAGGGCACTAGGACCAATTATACGATGACTACATGACCAAGATAATGCATGTACAACATACTAGAGTAGTGAAAAAGCAAGGGAAGAGGCACCATATGCAACATGGCCATTGTTGGGGACTTGTTCTCAAATGCTAAGAGTTAAGAACAAGGCAACATAGAAAATGTTAATTGTTAATGTCCTTCGTCCTCCGAAGCATTATTTCCCTTAGGACGTAATGACTTGCGGACGAAGGTTATGAAGGACATACCTTCATAAATTCATCAAGCAATGACAAAGGATAAAATATGAAGAATGTAGAAGAAAACATGAACAATCAATTATTATTATTGAACATAAACAAAAATATTATTGAACTATAAGTGTACCTTCAATCGGAAGGAAATGACAATACGAGCGTGACGCAAAAAGCGAATGCCGAGTCAGCGTGAACAGTACGGGGATACTGTTCACCTATTTATAGACACGGGACACAGCCCTTACAAAATTACATTCATGCCCTTTACATTTGATAATAACTCTATAGTAGTCTATCGAGGTCTGAATAGCCTTTTCATCTTTAAGTCGGTTCCGCTCTTTGCTGTTACGCCGAAGCTTTCCTGCTCAACACCTTCGGCTCTGTATGAAGCTTCGTATTATTCCAGTCTACTGCAATGCCGACTTTAGTCCGAGGGTACCTGTTCACACATTGTACTACAAAAATACTGTTAAATCCTATTTTTGAGGACCTTCGGACGCCGAAGGTCCCCAACAGTAGCCCCTCGCAATATTAATTTGTTTGAAATAATAAATTTAGATTGCGATATGGACGAAGGCTTTACGCCGAAGGTCCGAAAAAACACCTTCCCTTTGCTAGAATAGCAACATTCAATGACAAGTGGGGTATTTCAACTTTCAACGCACCGAGCGTATAAATACGGCCATACCGCAAACTCATTTTGCACGCTTTCTGGCCAACCACTCCCGCTCACTCAATTTTTAGCTCTTGTGCACTGTGATTTGCTGAGCTTTTAGCTTTGAAGCTTCGGCTTTGAAAACAGTTTTTTAGTGTTTCCGAAGATGTCTGAAGCTGCTAAGAAGGCTGCTGCTGAGATGAAGCTGAGTCTTGATGAAGAGAAGAACTTAGGATTTCTTATAGCGATGTCGAAGACCAACACAGAAAAAATCACCAAGGAGATTCTGGAAGGGCTGTCTGAAGATACTGGTGACAGTGAAAGTTATGATGTGGACAGCGGTGGCGAAGACTCCGAAGATCGCCCCTGGCGACCAAGCCATTCAGTTTATGGTAAATCAACTATCAAAGAGAATCATCTTGTTAACATGAGAGGAAGGTATTTCCGGGATCTGTCCGTTGTGAGGGCCGACGAAGGGGAGAAGACTTGTCCACACCCCGAAGAGAATGAAGTCGTAGTGTTCCGAAGCTTTTTGAAGGCTGGGCTGCGATTGCCCTTGAGCAGCTTCGTCGTGGAGGTGCTGAAGATCTTTGAAGTCTATCTTCACCAACTTACCCCCGAGGCAATCATAAGGCTGAATATCTTCGTGTGGGCCGTGCGAAGCCAAGGTCTGAAGCCTGATGCAAAAAGTTTCTGCAATATGCACGAATTATCATACGAGACAATACCTTGGGGTAAGGAACAGTATCACAATAACTTTGGCTGCTACAATTTTGTTTCTCGGTCTGGGTCAAGCTGCCCCGTGCCAACTTTTCGGAAAAGATGGCCCACCGGCTGGATGACAGAATGGTTCTATGTAAAAAATGATCTGAAAGCACGAGAAGACATCAAGGGTATAATTATGCGCCCTATTTGGCAAAGCTTCGGCCTTCGCAGGCCGAAGGTTGAAATGAATGAAGCTGCCGAAGAATGCCAGAGAGCCTTCGGCATTGTCTGTTCTTTTATAGGAACAAGGGACTTAGTACAAGAGCATATCGCCTTCAGGGTGTGGCCGCTTGCGGAGAAATGGGAAATGCCACAAGAAACCATTAAAGAAGCCAACGAAGGTGGACTTATCAGGTTTAAGTACACTTTTAAGTTTGGAGATAAATTTATTGAGCCAGATGATGAGTGGTTGAAAAGCATTGATAATTTAAGTGATGAGCTGCTTGGGACCTACTCGAAGGCCGAAGATACTGCAATGTCAGCAGCCTTCGGAGGCCGAAAAAAGAAGAGGCTGAATCGGGTATTTGATGCCATCGGGTTTGTCTACCCTGACTACTGCTATCCCACTCGAAGGCAGAAGAGAAAAAACACAACCTCTGCAAAAGAAGAAACTGCAGCTGCTCCTAGCGAGCCAGAACCGAAAAGGAAGAAGATAAAGGTTCTTACGCATCGGCCGCGCTATATTGAACCAGCTTCGGTGCCTGAGTTTACCGGAGAAACTTCTTCGGCCACCGAAACTGAAAAACCAGCCGAGCCAACTTTGCTGCCAGAAGTCGCAGAAACGGCCGAAGCGCCAACGAAGACAAAATTGGAGCAATCAAAGATTTTGTTACCAGAAACGAAAGAGAAGGCCGAAGCGCCATTCATAGAAAAAATGGAAGAGGTAAAGGAAGCAACTGAGGGCTCCAAAACATTAGAAGTTTTGAGTCCTACAGCAATCATTGGGACAGCAAAAAATGAAAAAGTGCCAGCCGCAACTCCGAAGAGAAAGAGAATGGCTAATGTGCTAGATGTACTGGAAACGATCAAATCTTCGAGCACACCTCCGAAGAAGGCTGCTGTTACTCCTGAAACAACAGCTGAAATTTCTGGTTCTACAGCTCCAGAGCAAGAAATTGAAGCCGAAGCTGGGCCCTCAGAGCCCGCAAAGGCAAAAACCTTGGAAAGTGAGACAGAAAAAATAACAAAGCCAACTTTTGTTGAAGAAACTGGTGTTGTTACCCCCGAAGCATCCCCCAAAATTCGTGATTATATTTTTCGTCATGCTTCGGGGAAAAAATTATCAGAAAAAGAAGAACAAGAGGCCCAGCACTATGCCCAAAAGTTGAAATATCCGAAGGGGGCGTTGATATTTAATGGCAGTGGAGAAGAAGATTTCTTGTATTGTCTCCCCGACAGCAAGGAAATTTCTGTCTGTCGGGAGATGAGCAGAAGCTTCGGATTCCCAACTTTAGAAGACGGACTTTCGGTGCTGTCAAAGAACGATCTGGCTGACAGCCTAGCTTACAACAGTTTAAAGGTGCGACAAATGGAATTCTTGTATTTTTTGTCGAGTTCAAAATTTTTCGTTTGCTTAAAACTATTGACACAGACATATTCCTGTTTGCAGGGCCTGATACTCAGCAATGCCCTCAGGGCACAGAAAGATGCTGAGGACGAAGGATGTACTATAGCCCTGAGCAACCTTCGTTCCGAAGTAATTGAACTGAGGAACGAAGGTCTTGAAAAAGATAAAATATTATACTCATTGATAAATAAAATAAAGGAAGACGAAGCTACTGTTAAAAGTCAAGCTGAAGCTCAGAAGCGTGAAATTAAAGACCTTCGGAAACAACTGGCCAGAGCCAAGGAAGAACGCGTACTTGAAGAGACAAAGCGTGAACTGAGCGATCAATGGGCAGATCACCTAGAAGTGACTGTTGAAGAGCTTCGTTCGTCCAAAAAGAGATGCTACAACAAATCTATAGATTGCGTTAAGAAATTAAAGGCTAGCTTCGCCAAGGTCGGCGCATTCTCAAGTGAGGAAAACTTTTCGAGAGGCAATCCCGAAGGTGTTATTGAATGGATTGACCACGAAGCTGAAGCCTTCGAAGAAATTTTAAATAGCCGAGGAGATATATGTGCCTTCTCTGGCGCCAGAGGGATTGCCACCATCTTAGAGAAGAAGGGATGCGAACATGTAAAAATTCTAGCACAGTCCGAAGCTGCCTTGTCCTTTGAAGATACAAGAGATCCTTCGGCCGAAGCTAGCATAATTGGTGGAAAGTTTTTTACCGATATCTGGGATAATGGTGGCCGAGAAATGGCCGGAGAAATTATTCGAAGAAGTGAAAAGGGCATTCACGATGCTAGAGAAGTAGCTGAGGCTGCTGTCAAGAGCGCAGAAGCCGAAGGTCAATTATGTACTAAATAATAGTTTTTATCGTGTTGTAATCTTTAGGCTTTTAAGATCTGTCTGCGATTTGTAATAGCAATGTAGCCGTGTCCTGCTTCAGATCTGACTAAAGCGCCTTCGGACCCTCAGCCGAAGGGGGACGACGAAATTAAAAAGATGGCCGAAGATATTATGGACGAAGTCGTCAATCGGCTCCTGAATGAGGCTACAGAAGTCGTTTTGAGAGAGGAGTAAACATTTTTGTAATATAGTGTAACATTTTGTAACCCCGAATGTAATATATCTATTTTCGTTACTCAATTCTTTACGATGCATGAAACTTTACACACGTACCGTTTTTGAGTCTTTGACGAAAAAACACCTTCCCTTCTTTTCATGCTTCGTGAAGAAGAATTACCATTTATCACAACAATATCCGAAGTATCCTGAAAGAGTGTTGAAGCTTCGTAGAAACATGCTTCAAGGCTATACTTCAGAAATCAATATTGTTGCTCCTTGTGACTTGGCATGATTTGCCCCTTTTTCAAAGCGTTTTCCCGAAGATTGATATCATATTTCTTTCTTATGCCACATGCAGTATGATGTATGATGCTTATGTTATGCAAAGATGATGTGATGATGTTATGCTATGTAAGGTGATATTCCGAAGGTACACGCATATCTGCGCGATAAAACACATAATCTTTTTGTGAATCAGCGTTGACTTTTCGCTATAAGCCTCCCTTAGGAGCTTCTTCGCCTTTTACTTCAGCGGAATCAGCGTTGACTTTTCGCTGTAAGCTCTGCATTCCCTTAGGAACGTCTTTGGAGCTTCTTCGCCTTTTACTTAGGCGGTATCAGCGTTGACTTTTCGCTGTAAGCTCTGCATTCCCTTAGGAACGACTTTGGAGCAGAAAACTTACACTGCGCTCCCTTCGGAACGACTTTTTTGTGACTTCATCAAACTTACTCTGCGTTCCTTAGAACGACTTTTTGTTGCTTCGAAGAATTTTCGATAGTCCGAAGGTCCTTTTTATTATCACAAGCCTGTGAAGAAAACATATTTTTCTTGTAGGAATCAACGAAACTAATTACATGAAACCTAATCAATGTCCTTTATTACAGAAAATAAAACTGAATGAAAAAGATTGCTATTAAGGTAGGATATTTGTCAATAAATGTGCTTTGATTCTGGCACAGTGCTGTTGACCGTGCGAGCTTCGGACTGTTCTCTGAAGTCCCTTTGATGCGGAGCATATTGGCTCCCTTCTGGCTGCTGGCCTTGCTGCAACGGAGGTGGAGGCGGAGGCTGTTGCCAGGAAGCTTGAGGCTGACTCGCCGAAGCAACAGAAACTACAGGATGATTACCCACATATTCTGGGATGTAGGGCGAATGATACGAAGCTGTATGCATGACCTGCTTCGGCTGAGCCTGTTGTGCTGCTGCTTCAGCTATTTCCTTTTGCTTCTGAATAGTAATATGGCACATCCTGGTAGTATGGCCTTTGTTCTCACCACAGAATAAGCAAAAGATTCTTCTCGGTTGGTCGCCAAATCTTCCTCCGAAGCCCCTGGCGCCTCTGCCTCTTGGAGCTGGAGGTCGGAAGGAGCTTTGTTGTTGCCCTGAAGCCTGTGAGGAGTATTGTGGCCTTTGTTGCTGACTCCCTTTATCATCATTCTGTGTAGAATTGTGAATTGATCTCACATGCCTCGGGTAAAACCTCCCTCCGAAGCCCCTGGTCATTTCAGAAAACCTGAAAGCCTCCTCCCTTCTTTGGCGAAAATCATTGTCGGCCCGAATGTATTCATCCATTTTCTGGAGAAGCTTCTCCAAAGTTTGAGGAGGCTTCCTGGCGAAGTACTGAGCTGACGGACCTGGCCGAAGCCCCTTGATCATGGCCTCGATGACAATTTCATTGGGCACCGTTGGTGCCTGTGCCCTTAAACGCAAGAACCTTCGGACATATGCCTGAAGGTATTCTTCGTGATCCTGAGTGCACTGGAACAGAGCCTGAGCAGTGATCGGCTTCGTCTGAAATCCTTGAAAGCTGGTTAACAACAAATCCTTCAGCTTCTGCCATGAAGTGATCGTTCCTGGTCGAAGGGAGGAATACCAGGTTTGAGCAACGCTTCTGACAGCCATAACGAAAGATTTGGCCATGACTGAAGCATTGCCACCGTACGAAGACACTGTTGCTTCGTAGCTCATCAAAAACTGCTTCGGGTCTGAGTGGCCATCAAATACGGGGAGCTGAGGCGGCTTGTAGGACGGGGGCCAAGGTGTAGCCTGCAGCTCAGCGGACAGGGGAGAAGCATCATCAAAAACAAAATTCCCATGATGGAAATTGTCATACCAGTCGTCTTCGTTGGGAAAGCCCTCCTGATGAAGGTCTTGATGCTGAGGCCTTCGGTGTTGCTCATCCTGAGCAAGATGACGAACTTCTTCAGAGGCTTCGTCTATCTGCCTCTGCAGTTCAGCTAGCCTGGCCATCTTCTCCTTTTTGCGTTGAACCTGCTGCTGAAGGATTTCCAGATTTTGAATCTCCTGATCTAGATCATCCTCCGGAGGTGTTGGACTAGTAGCCTTCCTCTTCTGACTTCGTGCCTCTCTAAGAGAAAGGACGTCTTGATTGGGGTCCAGCGGCTGCAGCGTGCCAGCCCCTGGTGCTGAAGCCTTCTTCGGCGGCATGACGAAGGTGATGCTTGCCGAAGGTGTTGAAAAGCTCAAGAAATGGAAGTGAGTTCACCGGAGGTGGGCGCCAATGTTGGGGACTTGTTCTCAAATGCTAAGAGTTAAGAACAAGGCAACATAGAAAATGTTAATTGTTAATGTCCTTCGTCCTCCGAAGCATTATTTCCCTTAGGACGTAATGACTTGCGGACGAAGGTTATGAAGGACATACCTTCATAAATTCATCAAGCAATGACAAAGGATAAAATATGAAGAATGTAGAAGAAAACATGAACAATCAATTATTATTATTGAACATAAACAAAAATATTATTGAACTATAAGTGTACCTTCAATCGGAAGGAAATGACAATACGAGCGTGACGCAAAAAGCGAATGCCGAGTCAGCGTGAACAGTACGGGGATACTGTTCACCTATTTATAGACACGGGACACAGCCCTTACAAAATTACATTCATGCCCTTTACATTTGATAATAACTCTATAGTAGTCTATCGAGGTCTGAATAGCCTTTTCATCTTTAAGTCGGTTCCGCTCTTTGCTGTTACGCCGAAGCTTTCCTGCTCAACACCTTCGGCTCTGTATCAAGCTTCGTATTATTCCAGTCTACTGCAATGCCGACTTTAGTCCGAGGGTACCTGTTCACACATTGTACTACAAAAATACTGTTAAATCCTGTTTTTGAGGACCTTCGGACGCCGAAGGTCCCCAACAGCCATGACATTAAAGTCCATGAAAAGGGTGTCACTAAGGGGATGGCCTTAGTAGGCCTGTAATAAATACATAAACACACATACTCCACCACTTGGATAGGCACAATGTCCATAACACTGTTGGGGGCCTTCCTCCTCCGAAGGTCCTCAAAAACACAGCTAATAATTTGTTTCTAGTGTACTATTGAATACTACAGGAGCTTCATTGTAAAAGTTCATGATGGGAGTCTTCTTCTCCGTCGAAGGTCCTTAAGACGAAGACAGTGCCTGAAAATGACAACGATGAATACCAAAGCTATAGCCGAAGAGCAACAACTTCGACTTAAAGTGACGACGAAGATCAAGCATGATGCCAAGCTGAAGAGGAAAAGACTAGTTAGTCCCTAATGATTTATGTTACAATTATGAGTACATGAAAAGGTCATAAATGTATTTTTACTCGGGATGCGTCCCGTGCCTATAAATAGGTGAACGGTGCCCCCGTACTGTTCACGTGGGGATTGTAATTGTCCTCGCATCAACACCTTCGACCAAGCCGAAGGTATCAATGTAATATAAGTTCTATTAATGTTCATGTACATAAGTTATGAAATAAATATATGAATGAATGAATGAGTGATCAACATTATCTCCATAGATTCTTATTCTCATAAATGATGAAGGTGTGTCCTTCATGACCTTCGTCTAAAGATCATTAAATCCGAAATGAGATAATGCTTCGAAGGACAAAGGTCCTTAATCCTTAATAATTGTGTTGCCTTGTTCTTGATTCACAGCATTTGAGAACAAGTGACCAACATTAGCGCCCACCTCCAGTGAACTCGAACGACTACCTTCAAAACTAAGAGCTTAAGCAATCACCTTTGTCATGTCGTCAAAGAAGGCAATAGCGCCAGGGGCTGCCCATGCACCGCTAGACATCAACCAAGAAGGGCTCCCTCTAAGAGAAGCCCGAAACCAGAAAAGGAAGGCCATCAGCCCAACACCACAAGAAGAGGAGCTAGACCAAGAGATCAGAGACCTAGAGGCCATCCACCAGCAAGTAGACAAAGAGAGAGAAATGCTTTGGCTAGCTAAACATCAGAAGATGATTGATGAAGCTATCGAAGAGATGCGCCATATCACGCAAGATGAGCAAGGACGAAGGCCACAGTAGAGAGAGCTTCGTCATGAAAACCCAAGCTATAATGATGTATGGTATGATGATTTCCATGATGGTAACTTTGCTTTTGATGATGCTTCTCCTCTAGTAGCAGAGTTGCAGGCTACCCCATGGCCACCATCGTGCAAACCACCATAACTCCCATGTATGATGGCCATTCCGACCTGAAGCAGTTCCTTATGAGCTACAAGGCGACCATATCATCATATGGTGGCAACACCGCTGTCATGGTGAAGTCCTTCGTCATGGCAGTCAGGAGTGTGGCTCAAACGTGGTATTCTTCCCTTCGTCCGAGAACAATCACGTCATGGCAGAAGCTAAAGAACATGTTGGTAACCAGCTTCTAGGGTTTCCAAACGAAGCCGGTGACTGCTCAAGCTCTGTTCCAATGCACACAGGATCATGAGGAATACCTACAGGCGTATGTCCGAAGGTTTCTGCGTCTCAGAGATCAGGCGCCAATGGTGCCAAATGAGATTGCTATTGAGGCTATGATCAAGGGGCTCCGACTAGGACCAACATCACAGTATTTCGCCAGGAAGCCCCCAAAAACTTTGGAGAAGCTTCTGCATAAGATGGACGAGTACATCAGGGTCGACAATGACTTTCAGCACAGAAGGGAAGAAGCCTATAGATACTCCGAGATGACCAGGGGCTTCGGAGGAAGACTCCACCCTAGGCATGTCAGAACGATCCATAATCCCAACTCAAGCGACGACAGGGGAAAACACACGCAAGGGCATCAACACAACTCTCAATCGCCAGGGACACAACAAAGCTCTTTCAAGCCACTAGCTCCAAGAGGCGGAGGTGGTAGAAGCTTTGCTGGAAGATTCAGCTCCCAACCAAGAAGGTTGTTTTGCCTATTCTGTGGAGAAGATAAGGGGCATACAACAAGGATATGCCAAGTCACGATTCAAAAGCAAAAGGAAATAGCTGAAGCCGAAGCACGGCAAAATCAGCCGAAGCAGGTTCTGCATACTGCTTCTTGCTATTCCCCATACATCCCCGAGTATGTGGGCAATCAACAACCCACGACATCAGTTGCTTCGGCAAGCCACTCACAAGCTGCATGGGCCCCACTACCACCACCACCACTCATGGCTCCAACCTTGTCTCACAATCAATAGGTAGAAGGGCACCGCCAGGTACAACAACAACGTGATGCACGCAAAGAATCTGAATCTCGGATAGTCAAAAGTACTGTACTAGAATTGAGACACATTTACTGAAGCAATACAGGGGCTCAATCAAAAAAATTCATACATACTCAATGTAATATTTGTTTTCTTGGTTTTTATGTTTTTACCCCAAAGACAATATAAGAAGGTACAACCTTCGGTCTGTTGAAATGCCACCTAAGTGTCTAGGGTTACACCATCGAGTGTAACAGAAAAAGTCACGAAGCTCCAAAGTCATTCCTACGGGAATGTAGAGCTAAAATGCCACCTAAGTGAAAGGTGAAGAAGCTCCAAAGTCGTTCCTAATGGGATGCAAATCTTAGCTCCAAAGTCATTCCTATGGGGATGCAGAGCTAAAATACCACCTAAGTGAAAGGTGAAGAAGCTCCAAAGTCGTACCTAAGGGGATGCAGAGCTTAGCTCTAAAGTCGTTCCTACGGGGATGCAGAGCTAAAATGCCACCTAAGTAAAAGGTGAAGAGACTCCAAAGTTGTTCCTAAGGGAATGCAGAGTCTTATTTTTATGAAGCATTCATGCATCAACATCGGTTACATTACATAATCATATCATACTGCATAGCATCGCATCATTCATCATCTTGCATCATCTGAAAACAGTGGAAAAAGAAGGGAACTTGCTCCTTCAAATATATTGGCTAACCCATGAGGTTAAGTCTATCTTCGATAAAGAATTATGAAAGGATGTATCAACAATGCAAGATCTATGCCTTCAACAGCAGTATTTTTATACAAGATTTATGCCTTCGACAACGGCACTCTTATGCAATATCTATGGCAAAGCCTTCAAGTCCAAAAAGATGCTTTGACAAAAAAGGGGATTTTTATCTTTATGAAGCGTGAAAAGAAGGGAAGGCATTTTTTCGCATACGACTCAAAAACGACACATACGAAGGTTCATGCTCCACAAAGAAATATATCACATCATTAAATACATATATTTGGCAATTGTTTCTTACATAAGAAAACTACATACAAAAATTCTACAATTGATTCTGTTGGTCCCTGTTCTCGGATGCTATACATCAAGAACAAAGCAACACAATTGTTGATGATAAGAGACCTTCGTCCTTCAGAACATTATTTCCCTTCAGGTATAATGATCTTCAGACGAAGGTCATTAAGGACATACCTTCATCACCTTAATAAATAAGTATAAACGAAGGCATATGAAACACAAAAGAATGTAAATAATGATAATATATCGATAAATTGTTTACATTCTCATTTCATAAACATGAATGAATATTAATATTTCATTGATACCTTCGGCTTGTCAGAAGGCGTGAACGTGGAATGACACGAGAGCTATTACAGTGCAGCGTGAATAGTACAGTGTTACTGTTCATCTATTTATAGGCACGGGACGCAGCCCGGACAAAATTACATTCATGCCCCTGACTTTTACTGCTAACAATAAGGCAAGCTGTCAAGGGTTATGTAGTCTTTTCTCCTTTAGGTCGGTTCCATCTTCCAGCTTCGTCGTTGTGCTAAGCCAAAGCTTTTTCGGCCACATCTTCGGCGCCCGTTCACCCTGTTCTCGAGTTATATCTCCATATCATGCATACTTTCATCCCAAAGCCAAAGCCTCATGTATCAGTCTGTGTTACACTGAAAAACATATTAGTCACGTTTTTAGGACCTTCAGAAGAGGAAGGCCCCCAACAGTAGCCCCTTGCAGTATCAATTTGTTTTTGTATTAACAAATTCAGACTGTGACGTGAACGAAGGCCTTTAGCCGAAGGTCTGAAAAAACACCTTCCCTTCGCTAGAATAACGAAAGTCAATGACATGTAGGCCCACCAAGTTGTGATGTGTTGGGCATATAAATAGGAACCCGTATTGATAGCATTTGATGTGCCATCTCAATCGCTTGTGCCATTTTTTGACGCTTGGATTTTCTTGCTCTGCCAGATTTTGTTTGATTTGTGAGCTTCAGGATTCGCACAAGTGCTTACTAGATGGCTGAAGAGAAGAAGGTTGTTGACCCTGCACTAGCTGGGTTTTACGAGGCTATGGAGAGGATGAACACAGAGAAGATTACCAATGAAATGCTAGCTGGGTTGTCTGAAGATTCTGGCGATAGCGAAAGCTTTGATTTGGAAAGTGGAAACGAAGATGCCGAAGATCGGCCCTGGCGGCCGAGTCATACCATCTTCGGAAAGTCGTCCATCAAGCAAAGTCAGATTGATGCTATGAAAGGGAGATATTTCCGTGACATTTCCATTATGAGAACTGGGGGGACAGTGTCGCCCCTATGCCCGAAGTAGACAAAGTTGTTGTTTACAGGAGCTTCATGAAGGCAGGGCTTCGGTTTCCGTTGAGTAAATTTCTAGTTGAAGTGCTAAAGACCTTTGAGATTTTTCTTCATCAGATTACCCCCGAAGCTGTCATCAGGATGGAGATATTTATTTGGGTCGTGAGGAGCCAGGGACTAGATCCGAGTGCAAAATGCTTCTGTAACATGCACGAGCTGTCCTATGAGACGAAGGCTACTGGCATGGAGCAGTATCATAATAATTTTGGTTGTTACGGCTTGGTGCCTCGCTCTGATGTAAGTTATCCAGTTCCAACGTTTTGGAAGAGGTGGCCATGGGCCTGGATGGAAGAATGGTTTTATGTAAAGAATAACTTAGTTGAAAGGGAAGATATAAAGGGGATTATCCAACGCCCTATTTGGTCTCGCTTCGGCATCAGAAGGCAGCCACTGCTCTTGGAAAAGATATCGAAGCATGCCAGAAGGCTTTCAATAGTGTATGCACCTTTATTGGCACAAGAGACCTAGTCCAGGAGCACATAGCCTATAGAGTGTGGCCTCTTGTGAATGACTAGGAGATGCCGAAGGAGACTGCTGCCGGGTCCAATCAAGGCGGCTTGGTTTATCTGGAATATACCTTCAGATACAGAGAACAGTTTGATGAGTCGAATGATGACTAGCTGAACTATGTTGAGGTAACTAGCGACGAGTTGCTTGGGGCCTACATAAGAGCCGAAGATGATACCATGACCTTAGCCTTCGGAGGACGAGGCAAGAAAAGGTTAAACAGAGTCTTCGATGTAATTGGTTTCGTATACCCAGATTATTGCTATCCCTCACAAAAATAGGGGAAGAAAAGAAAAGCTATTACCTCGGCTATCCCTGCTACGCCGAAGGGTAAAAAGATCATGGTTTTGACACATCGGCCCAGGTACATTGAAACGGCCAGGGTGCCGAAGCTCGCCGAGGGGGCTTCTTCTGCCACTGAGCCTAAATATCCCACTCCTACTGATGCCAAGGGAGAATTGGCCGAGGTGTCAAAAGTTCCTGCAACCGAGTCGGCCGAAGCGACGAAGCGTCCTGCCGAAGTCAAGGAGAAAACGGTCGAAGAACCAGAACTGAAGAAGCCGTCAGGGCTACAAAAAATCTTGAGCCCGCTACCAAAGCCAGAGTTGCCGAAGTTATCCAAAGCTCCTGCAATAACTCCCAAGAGGAGAAGGATGGCTAGCGTGCTGGACGCTGTCCTGGAGTTGACAAGGGCGTCCACTCCTGCTTCTGCAAAGGAGACCGCCGAAGCTACTACAACGCATGCTGAAGTCGAAGCTGGGCCTTCAGTGCCCATTGAAACAGGGCCTGTTGAAACTAGACAGAGTATTGAACAAGAATCTTTGGATGTCTCTCTGGTCCTGGAAAAAGAAGACACACCCAAGAAGGTTGAATTTCCTCCTCCCGAACAGACAACCTCGCTTACAATAGTCTAAAGGTATAGATGTTGTTGACTTATGAGCAGATTATTTTTGTATCTTTAACTATTGTGCTGATCCTCTTCCTCCCCTTTTTTGTAGGGCTTAATCCTGAGCAGCGCTTTAAGGGCACAGAAGAATGCTGAGGACGAAAGCTGCCAAATAGCCCTTGGTAACCTTTGGTCAGAGGTTATCAAACTGAGAAATGAAGCCACAGAGAAGGATAAAATTCTGCTTTCCTTGGTAGATAGAGTTAAGGCTAGTGAAGCCAATCTTGTTGTGCGGTCCGAAGTTCATAGAGTCAAAATTAAAAGCTTAAAGAAAAAGCTTGCGGAAAAGAATGAGGATTTTGATGTGGCTAAAGCAAAACAAGAAATAAGTGAATGGACTAGCGCAAGACTGCAAAAGAATGTAGATGAGCTTCAGGAATCGAAAGAGAGATATTACAAAAAATCCTTGGATTGTGCTAAAAAGTTAAAAGATAGTTTTGCAAAGGTGGGTGCATACTCATCTGAGCAAAAATTTATTAGAGGCGATCCCGAAGGAATCATCGAATGGATCGGCGAAGAAGCTAAAGCCTTTGATGAGATACTTAGCGATCGTGGTGATTTCTGTGCCTTCGTCGGTGCCAGAGGGGTTGCAGCAATTTTAGAAAAGACTGGCTATGAACATGTTAAAGCTGCAACCCAGACGGAGACCATCTTCACTTTAGACAACACGAAGGATCCTTCGACTGAGGCTACTCTGATGGGTGGTAAATTCTATTCCAATGTTTGGATGAAGGGCGGCCGAGAGGTAGCCGACGAAGGTATAAAAAAGAACGAAAAAGAATCCCATGAAGCCCGAGAAGAAGCCAAGCGAGCCGAAGAGGCTACTGAGCGCGCGAGGCGCATAGGTATTTTTATTGAATCTTAGCTTCGGTATTTTTCCTGGCTTCGGATTAACAACGTGCTACTTTATTGCAGCTGAACTTTCACCACCACCCGAGCCATATGATCCTGAGGCTGATCCAGCCATGAAAGAGGCAATAGAAACAATAAGAATTGCCGAAGAAGCTGTTGATGAAGCAGTCAACAAGCTTCTAAACGAAGCCGCGGAGAAGATTTTAAAAGAAGACTAGATTTTCGTATACTTAAGAAATGTAGTATTTGGGGAATGTAATGTTCGTACATGAAATATACCTTCAGATACAGAGAACAGTTTGATGAGCCGAATGACGACTAGCTGAACTGTGTTGAGGCAACTAGCGATGAGTTGCTTGGGGCCTACACAAGAGCCGAAGATGATGCCATGACCTTAGCCTTCGGAGGACGAGGCAAGAAAAGGTTAAACAGAGTCTTTGATGTAATTGGTTTCGTATACCCAGATTATTGCTATCCCTCGTGAAAGCAGGGAAATAAAAGAAAAGTTGCTACCTTGGCTATCTCTGTTACGCCGAAGGGTAAAAAATCATGGTTTTGACGCACCGGCCCAAGTACATTGAAATGACCAGGGTGCCGAAGCTCACCGAGGGGGCTTCTTCTGCCACTGAGCCGAAATATCCCACTCCTGCCGATGCCAAGGGAGAATTGACCGAGGTGTCAAAAGTTCCTGCAACCGAGTCGGCCGAAGCGTGTCAAGGAGAAAATGGTCGAAGAACCAGAACTGAAGAAGCCAGCAGGGCTACAAAAAATCTTGAGCCCGCTACCAGAGCCAGAGTTGCCGAAGGTATCTAAAGCTCCTGCAATAACTCCCAAGAGGAGGAGGATGGCTAGCGTGTGCTAGACACTGTCTTGGAGTCGACAAGGGCGTCCACTCCTGCTTCTGCAAAGGAGACCGCCGAAGCTACTACAGCATGTGCTGAAGTCGAAGCTGGGCCTTCAGTGCCCATTGAAACAGGACCTGTTGAAACTAGACAGAGTATTGAACAAGAACCTTTGGATGTCGCTCTGGTCCTGGAAAAAGAAGACACACCCAAGAAGGTTGAATCTCCTACTCCCGAAGTGAAAGGGAATTAGGCTTATACCTAGTTCCTAAATAATTTTGGTGGTTGAATTACCCAACACAAATAATTGGACTAACTAGTTTGCCCAAGTGTATAGATTATACAGATGTAAAAGGTTCACACTCAGCCAATAAAAAGATCAAGTTTTGGATTCAACAAAAGAGCAAAGGGCCAACCGAAGGCACCTCTGGTCTGGCGCACCGGACTGTCCGGTGTGCCACCGGACAGTGTCCGGTGCACCACCGGACATGTCCGGTGCACCAGAGGACTCCAACTCAAACTCGCCACCTTCGGGAATTTCCAGAGGCGACTCCGCTATAATTCACCGGACTGTCCGGTGTACACCGGACAGTGTCCGGTGCTCCAAGGGAGGTCGGCCTCAGGAACTCGCCAGCTTCGGGAAACTCCAACGGCTAGTTCGCTATAATTCACCGGACATGTCCGGTGTGCACCGGACTGTCCGGTGCAACTCCGGAGCAACGGCTATTCGGCGCCAACGGCTACCTGCGACGCAATTAATGCGCGGGCAGCGCGCACAGAAGTCAGGCGCGCCCATTCTGGCGCACCGGACAAGGAACAGTGCATGTCCGGTGTGCACCGGACATCCAGGCGGGCCCACAAGTCAGAAGCTCCAACGGTCAGAATCCAACGGCAGTGATGACGTGGCGGGGGCACCGGACATGTCCGGTGTGCACCGGACTGTCCGGTGCGCCATCGTGCAGACAGCCCCATCAACGGTCAAGTTTGGTGGTTGGGGCTATAAATACCCCAACCACCCCACCATTCATTGCATCCAAGTTTTCCACTTCTCAACTACTACAAGAGCTCTAGCATTCAATTCTAGACACACCAAAGAGATCAAATCCTCTCCAATTCCACTCAAGGCTTTAGTGATTAGAGAGAGAGATTTGCCGTGTTCTTTTGAGCTCTTGCGCTTGGATTGCTTCTTTTCTTTCTCACTTGTTCTTGTGATCAAAACACTCACTTGTAATCAAGGCAAGAGGCACCAATTGTGTGGTGGCCCTTGCGGGGAAGTTTTGTTCCCGGCTTTGATTTGAGAAGAGAAGCTCACTCGGTCGGAAGGACCGTTTGAGAGAGGGAAGGGTTGAAAGAGACCCGGCCTTTGTGGCCTCCTCAACGGGGAGTAGGTTTGCGAGAACCGAACCTCGGTAAAACAAATCCATGTGTCACACTCTTCATTTGCTTGCGATTTGTTTTGCGCCCTCTCTCTCGCGGACTCGATTTTATTTCTAACGCTAACCCGGCTTGTAGTTGTGTTTATATTTGTAAATCTCAGTTTCGCCCTATTCACCCCCCCTCTAGGCGACTATCAATTGGTATCAGAGCCCGGTGCTTCATTAGAGCCTAACCGCTCGAAGTGATGTCGGGAGATCACGCCAAGAAGGAGATGGAGACCGGCGAAAAGCCCACTACAAGCCACGGGAGCACTTCATCGGAAGAGTCCCGCACCAAGAGGAGGGAGAAGAAGAAGAGCTCCTCCAACAAAGGGAAGGAGAAGAAATCTTCTTCTCACCACAAAGAGAAGAAGGAAAAATCTTCTTCACACAAGCCGCATCGGAGTGGGGACAAGCAAAAGAGGATGAGGAAAGTGGTCTACTACGAGACCGACACTTCATCAACATCAACCTCCGGCTCCGATGCGCCCTCCGTAACTTCTAAACGCCAAGAGCGTAAGAAGTTTAGTAAGATCCCCCTACACTATCCTCGCATTTCTAAACATGCACCTCTACTTTCCGTCCCATTAGGCAAACCACCAACTTTTGATGGTGAAGATTATGCTAGGTGGAGTGACTTAATGCGATTTCATCTAACCTCACTCCACAAAAGTATATGGGATGTTGTTGAGTTTGGTGCACAGGTACCATCCGTAGGGGATAAAGACTATGATGAGGATGAGGTGGCCCAAATCGAGCACTTCAACTCTCAAGCAACAACAATACTCCTCGCCTCTTTAAGTAGAGAGGAGTATAACAAAGTTCAAGGGTTGAAGAGCGCCAAGGAGGTTTGGGATGTGCTCAAAACCGCGCACGAGGGAGATGAGCTCACAAAGATCACCAAGCGGGAGACGATCGAGGGGGAGCTCGGTCGGTTCCGGCTTCGCAAAGGGGAGGAGCCACAAAACATGTACAACCGGCTCAAGACCTTGGTGAACCAAGTGCGCAACCTCGGGAGCAAAAAGTGGGATGACCACGAGGTGGTTAAGGTTATTCTAGGATCTCTTATTTTCCTTAACCCCACTCAAGTTCAATTAATTCGTGGCAACCCAAGATATACACTAATGACCCCCGAGGAAGTAATCGGGCATTTTGTAAGTTTTGAGTGCATGATCGAAGGCTCGAGGAAGATCAACGAGCTTGACGAACCCACCACGTCCGAAGCTCAACCCGTCGCATTCAAGGCAACGGAAGAAAAGAAGGATGAGTCTACACCAAGTAGACAACCAATTGACGCCTCCAAGCTCGACAATGAGGAAATGGCGCTCGTCATCAAGAGCTTCCGCCAAATCCTCAAACAAAGGAGAGGGAAAGACTACAAGTCCCGCTCCAAAAAGGTTTGCTACAAGTGTGGTAAGCCCGGTCACTTTATAGCTAAATGTCCATTATCAAGTGACCGTGACAGGGGCGACGACAAGAGGGGAAGAAGAAAGGAGAAGAAGAGATACTACAAGAAGAAGGGTGGCGATGCCCATGTTTGTCGGGAGTGGGACTCCGACGAAAGCTCAAGCGACTCCTCCGACGACGAGGACGCCGCCAACATCGCTGTCACCAAAGGACTTCTCTTCCCAACGTCGGCCACAAATGCCTTATGGCAAAGGACGGCAAAAAGAAGGTAAAATCAAGATCCTCCACTAAATATGAAACCTCTAGTGATGAGGATAATGCTAGTGATGAGGAAGATAATTTGCGTACCCTTTTTGCCAACCTCAACATGCAACAAAAAGAAAAACTTAATGAATTGATTAGTGCCATCCATGAAAAGGATGATCTCTTGGACACCCAAGAGGACTTCCTTATTAAAGAAAATAAGAAGCATGTTAAGGTTAAAAATGCTTATGCTCTAGAAATTGAGAAATGTCAAAAATTATCTAGTGAGCTAAGCACTTGCCATGAAACAATAGACAACCTTAGAAATGAAAATGCTAATTTGTTAGCTAAGGTTGATTCTCATGTTTGCAATATTTCAATTCCCAACCCTAGAGATAATAATGATGATTTGCTTGCTAGGATTGAAGAATTGAACATTTCTCTTGCTAGTCTTAGATTAGAAAATGAAAATTTGATTGCTAAGGCTAAAGATTTTGATGTTTGCAAAGTTACAATTTCCGATCTTAGAGATAAAAATGATATTCTACATGCTAAGATTGTTGAACTTAATTCTTGCAAACCATCTACATCTACCATTGAGCATGTCACTATTTGTACTAGATGTAGAGATATTGATGTTGATGCTATTCATGATCACATAACTTTAATTAAACAACAAAATGATCATATAGCAAAATTAGATGCTAAAATTGCCGAGCATAACTTAGAGAATGAAAAATTTAAATTTGCTAGAAGTATGCTCTATAATGGGAGACGCCCTGGCATCAAGGATGGCATTGGCTTCCAAAGGGGAGACAATGTCAAACTTAGTGCCCCTCCTAAAAGACTGTCAAATTTTGTTAAGGGCAAGGCTCCCATGCCTCAGGATAACGAGGGTTACATTTTATACCCTGCCGGTTATCCCGAGAGCAAAATTAGAAGAATTCATTCTAGGAAGTCTCACTCTGGCCCTAATCATGCTTTCATGTATAAGGGTGAGACATCTAGCTCTAGGCAACCAACCCGTGCTAAGTTGCCTAGAAAGAAAACTCCTAGTGCATCAAATGATCATGACATTTCATTCAAAACTTTTGATGCATCTTATGTGTTGACTAACAAATCCGGCAAAGTAGTTGCCAAATATGTTGGGGCCAAGCACAAGGGGTCAAAGACTTGTGTTTGGGTACCCAAAGTTCTTGTGTCTAATGCCAAAGGACCCAAAACCATTTGGGTACCTAAAGTCAAGAACTAAACTTGTTTTGTAGGTTTATGCATCCGGGGGCTCAAGTTGGATACTCGACAGCGGGTGCACAAACCACATAACAGGGGAGAAAAGGATGTTCTCCTCCTACGAGAAAAACCAAGGTCCCCAACGAGCTATCACATTCGGGGATGGAAATCAAGGTTTGGTCAAAGGTCTTGGTAAAATTGCTATATCTCCTGACCATTCTATTTCCAATGTTTTTCTTGTAGATTCATTAGATTACAACTTGCTTTCTGTATCTCAATTATGTCAAATGGGCTACAACTGTCTTTTTACTGATATAGATGTCACTGTCTTTAGAAGAAGCGATGATTCAATAGCATTTAAGGGTGTGTTAGAGGGTCAGCTATACTTAGTAGACTTTGATAGAGCTGAACTCGACACGTGCTTAATTGCTAAGACTAACATGGGTTGGCTCTGGCACCGCCGACTAGCCCATGTCGGGATGAAGAATCTTCATAAGCTTCTAAAGGGAGAACATATTTTAGGATTAACAAATGTTCATTTTGAGAAAGACAGGATTTGTAGCGCATGCCAAGCAGGGAAGCAAGTTGGCACTCATCATCCACACAAGAACATCATGACGACCGACAGGCCACTAGAGCTCCTACACATGGACCTATTCGGCCCGATTGCTTACATAAGCATCGGCGGGAGTAAGTACTCTCTAGTTATTGTGGATGATTATTCTCGCTTCACTTGGGTATTCTTTTTACAGGAAAAATCTCAAACCCAAGAGACCTTAAAGGGATTCTTGAGACGGGCTCAAAATGAGTTCGGCTTAAGGATCAAGAAAATTAGAAGCGACAACGGGACAAAGTTCAAGAATTCTCAAATTGAAGGCTTCCTTGAGGAGGAGGGCATCAAGCATGAGTTCTCTTCTCCCTACACGCCACAACAAAATGGTGTAGTGGAGAGGAAGAATCGAACTCTATTGGACATGGCAAGAACCATGCTTGATGAGTACAAGACTTCGGATCGGTTTTGGGCCGAAGCGGTCAACACCGCTTGCTACGCCATCAACCGGTTATATCTTCACCGAATCCTCAAGAAGACATCATATGAACTCCTAACCGGTAAAAAGCCCAACATTTCATATTTTAGAGTTTTTGGTAGCAAATGCTTTATTCTTGTTAAAAGAGGTAGAAAATCTAAATTTGCTCCTAAAACTGTAGAAGGCTTTTTACTTGGTTATGACTCAAACACAAGGGCATATAGGGTCTTTAACAAGTCCACTGGACTAGTTGAAGTCTCATGTGACGTTGTGTTTGATGAAACTAACGGCTCTCAAGTAGAGCAAGTTGATCTTGATGAGATAGGTGATGAAGAGGCTCCATGCATAGCACTAAGGAACATGTCCATTGGGGATGTGTGTCCTAAGGAAACCGAAGAGCCTCCAAGAACACAAGATCAACCATCCTCCTCCACGCAAGCATCTCCACCGACTCAAAATGAGGAAGAAGCTCAAGTTGATGAAGAAGAAGATCAATCAAATGAGCCACCTCAAGATGACGGCATAGATCAAGGGGGAGATGCAAATGATCAAGACAAGGAGGATGAAGAGCAAAGACAGCCACACCCAAGAGTCCACCAAGCAATCCAACGAGATCACCCCGTCGACACCATCCTCGGCGACATTCATAAGGGGGTAACCACTAGATCTCGTGTTGCCCATTTTTGTGAACATTACTCGTTTGTTTCCTCTATTGAGCCACACAAGGTAGAGGAAGCACTTCAGGATTCGGATTGGGTGGTGGCGATGCAAGAGGAGCTCAACAACTTCACTAGGAATGAGGTATGGCATTTAGTTCCACGTCCTAATCAAAATGTTGTAGGAACCAAATGGGTCTTCCGCAACAAGCAATATGAGCATGGTGTGGTGACAAGGAACAAAGCTCGACTTGTGGCCAAGGGATACTCCCAAGTCGAAGGTTTGGATTTTGGTGAAACCTATGCACCCGTAGCTAGGCTTGAGTCAATTCGCATATTATTGGCCTATGCTACTTACCATGGCTTTAAGCTTTATCAAATGGACGTGAAAAGTGCCTTCCTCAATGAACCAATCAAGGAAGAGGTATATGTTGAGCAACCTCCCGGCTTTGAAGACAGTGAGTATCCTAATCATGTCTATAAGCTCTCTAAGGCGCTTTATGGGCTCAAGCAAGCCCCAAGAGCATGGTATGAATGCCTTAGAGATTTTCTTATTGCAAATGGATTCAAAGTCGGAAAGGCCGATCCTACGCTCTTTACCAAAACACTTGAGAATGATTTGTTTGTATGCCAAATTTATGTTGATGATATTATATTTGGGTCTACTAACGAATCTACATGTGAAGAGTTTAGTAGGATCATGACACAAAAGTTCGAGATGTCTATGATGGGGGAGTTGAAGTTTTTTCTAGGATTCCAAGTAAAGCAACTCCAAGAGGGCACCTTCCTAAGCCAAACAAAGTACACTCAAGATATTCTAAGCAAGTTTGGAATGAAGGATGCCAAACCCATCAAGACACCCATGGGAACTAATGGGCATCTCGACCTCGACACGGGAGGTAAGTCCGTGGATCAAAAGGTATACCGGTCGATGATAGGTTCTTTACTCTATTTATGTGCATCTCGACCGGATATTATGCTTTCCGTATGCATGTGTGCAAGATTCCAAGCCGACCCTAAGGAAGCTCACCTTACGGCCGTGAAACGAATCTTGAGATATTTGGCTTATACTCCTAAGTTTGGGCTTTGGTACCCTCGGGGATCCACATTTGATTTGATTGGCTATTCGGATGCCGATTGGGCGGGGTGCAAAATCAATAGGAAGAGCACATCGGGGACTTGCCAGTTCTTGGGAAGATCCTTGGTGTCTTGGGCTTCAAAGAAGCAAAATTCGGTCGCTCTTTCCACCGCCGAAGCCGAGTACATTGCCGCAGGCCATTGTTGCGCGCAATTGCTTTGGATGAGGCAAACCCTGCGGGACTACAGTTACAAATTAACCAAAGTCCCTTTGCTATGTGATAATGAGAGTGCAATCAAGATGGCGGATAATCCCGTCGAGCATAGCCGCACTAAGCACATAGCCATTCGGTATCATTTTTTAAGGGATCACCAACAAAAGGGGGATATCGAGATTTCGTATATTAACACTAAAGATCAATTAGCCGATATCTTTACCAAACCTCTTGATGAACAAACTTTTACCAAACTTAGGCATGAGCTCAATATTCTTGATTCACGCAATTTCTTTTGCTAGATTGCACACATAGCTCATTTATATGCTTTTGATCTTTTATATGCTATGACTAATGTGTTTTCAAGTCTATTTCAAACCAAGTCATAGGTATATTGAAAGGGAATTGGAGTCTTCGGCGAAGACAAAGGCTTCCACTCCGTAACTCATCCTTCGTCGTCGCTCCAAGCCACTCTCCATCTTTTGAGGGAGAGTTAAAAGCAAAAGGACTTCGTCTTTGGTATACTCTTAACTCATTTATTTATGACCAAAGGGGAAGAAAGCACTACGAGGGCTCTAATGATTCCGTTTTTGGCGATTCATGCCAAAGGGGGAGAGAGTAAGAGCCCAAAGCAAAAGGACCGCACCACCACCAACTTCAAAAACTTCGTGTTTTCCAAGAATATTATCAATTGGTTTCCTATTATGTTCAAAAGGGGGAGAAAGTAGTATTTCAAAAATGATATATCAAAACCCTCTTGAACACTAAGAGGAGGATCTCATTTAGGGGGAGTTTTGTTTAGTCAAAGGAAAAGCATTTGAAACAGGGGGAGAAAATGTCAAATCTTGAAAATGCTTTGCAAACTCTTATTTATTTACCTTTGACTATTTGCAAAAGAACTTTGAAAAGGATTCACAAAAGAATTTGCAAAAACAAAACATGTGGTGCAAGCGTGGTCCAAAATGTTAAAATGAAAGAAACAATCCATGCATATCTTGTAAGTAGTTATATTGGCTCAATTCCAAGCAACCTTTGCACTTACATTATGCAAACTAGTTCAATTATGCACTTCTATATTTGCTTTAGTTTGTGTTGGCATCAATCACCAAAAAGGGGGAGATTGAAAGGGAATTAGGCTTATACCTAGTTCCTAAATAATTTTGGTGGTTGAATTACCCAACACAAATAATTGAACTAACTAGTTTGCCCAAGTGTATAGATTATACAGATGTAAAAGGTTCACACTCAGCCAATAAAAAGATCAAGTTTTGGATTCAACAAAAGAGCAAAGGGCCAACCGAAGGCACCTCTGGTCTGGCGCACCGGACTGTCCGGTGTGCCACCGGACAGTGTCCGGTGCACCACCGGACATGTCCGGTGCACCAGAGGACTCCAACTCAAACTCGCCACCTTCGGGAATTTCCAGAGGCGACTCCGCTATAATTCACCGGACTGTCCGGTGTACACCGGACAGTGTCCGGTGCTCCAAGGGAGGTCGGCCTCAGGAACTCGCCAGCTTCGGGAAACTCCAACGGCTAGTCCGCTATAATTCACCGGACATGTCCGGTGTGCACCGGACTGTCCGGTGCAACTCCGGAGCAACGGCTATTCGGCGCCAACGGCTACCTGCGACGCAATTAATGCGCGGGCAGCGCGCACAGAAGTCAGGCGCGCCCATTCTGGCGCACCTGACAAGGAACAGTGCATGTCCGGTGTGCACCGGACATCCAGGCGGGCCCACAAGTCAGAAGCTCCAACGGTTAGAATCCAACGGCAGTGATGACGTGGCGGGGGCACCGGACATGTCCGGTGTGCACCGGACTGTCCGGTGCGCCATCGTGCAGACAGCCCCATCAACGGTCAAGTTTGGTGGTTGGGGCTATAAATACCCCAACCACCCCACCATTCATTGCATCCAAGTTTTCCACTTCTCAACTACTACAAGAGCTCTAGCATTCAATTCTAGACACACCAAAGAGATCAAATCCTCTCCAATTCCACTCAAGGCTTTAGTGATTAGAGAGAGAGATTTGTCGTGTTCTTTTGAGCTCTTGCGCTTGGATTGCTTCTTTTCTTTCTCACTTGTTCTTGTGATCAAAACACTCACTTGTAATCAAGGCAAGAGGCACCAATTGTGTGGTGGCCCTTGCGGGGAAGTTTTGTTCCCGGCTTTGATTTGAGAAGAGAAGCTCACTCTGTCGGAAGGACCGTTTGAGAGAGGGAAGGGTTGAAAGAGTCCCGGCCTTTGTGGCCTCCTCAACGGGGAGTAGGTTTGCGAGAACCGAACCTCGGTAAAACAAATCCACGTGTCACACTCTTCATTTGCTTGCGATTTGTTTTGCGCCCTCTCTCTCGCGGACTCGATTTTATTTCTAACGCTAACCCGGCTTGTAGTTGTGTTTATATTTGTAAATCTCAGTTTCGCCCTATTCACCCCCCCTCTAGGCGACTATCACGAAGCGTCTACTGAACTGAAATATCTGAAAAGATCCTTGGTGTATAATGGCACCGATGAAGATGACTTTCTGTACTACCTTCTGGACAACAAGGAAATATCTATTTGCTGGGAGATGGCAAGAAACATAGGATTTCCGAAGCTCGATGTTGGCCTCTCTGCTATGTCGAAGGATGACCTCGCAGACAACCTCGCTTACAATAGTCTAAAGGTACAGATGTTGTTGACTTATGAGCAGATTATTTTTGTATCTTTTACTATCATGCTGATCCTCTTCCTACCCATTTTTGTAGGGCTTAATCCTGAGCAACGCTTTAAGGGCACAGAAGAATGCTGAGGACGAAAGCTGCCAAATAGCCCTTGGTAACCTTCGGTCAGAGGTTATTAAACTGAGAAATGAAGCCGCAAAGAAGGATAAAATTTTGCTTTCCTTGGTAGACAGAGTTAAGGCTAGTGAAGCCAATCTTGCTGCGTAGTCCGAAGTTCATAGCGCCAAAATTGAAAGCTTAAAGAAAAAGCTTGCGGAAAAGAATGAGGATTTTGAAGTGGCTAAAGCAAAACAAGAAATAAGTGAATGGACTAGCGCAAGACTGCAAAAGAATGTAGATGAGCTTTGAGAATCGAAAGAGAGATATTATGAAAAATCCTTGGATTGTGCTAAAAAGTTAAAAGATAGTTTTGCAAAGGTGGGTGCATACTCATCTGAACAAAAATTTATTAGAGGTGATCCCAAAGGAATCATCGAATGGATCGGCGAAAAGCCTTTGACGAGATCCTTAGCGATCGTGGTGATTTCTGCGCCTTCGCCGGTGCCAGAGGGGATACAACAATTTTAGAAAAGACTGGCTGTGAACATGTTAAAGCTGCAACCCAGACAGAGACCGTCTTCACTGTAGACAACACGAAGGATCTTTCGGCTGAGGCTACTCTGATGGGTGATAAATTCTATTCCAACATTTAGGGCGGCCGAGAGGTAGCCGACGAAGCTATAAAAAAGAATGAAAAAGAATCACATGAAGCCCGAGAAGAAGCCAAGCGAGCCAAAGAGGCTACTGAGCGTGCAAGGCGCATAG
Organism: Zea mays; assembly: GCF_902167145.1. Lineage (NCBI taxonomy): Eukaryota > Viridiplantae > Streptophyta > Magnoliopsida > Poales > Poaceae > Zea > Zea mays. The sequence continues at coordinate 123,875,303 of NC_050096.1, read as the reverse complement.
GTATTTTTATTGAATCTTAGCTTCGGTATTTTTCCTAGCTTCGGATTAACAACGCGCTACTTTATTGCAGCTGAAGTTTCACCACCACCCGAGCCATATGATCCCAAGGTCGATCTAGCCATGAAAGCGGCACAAGAAACAATAAGAATTGTCGAAGAAGCTGTTGATGAAGCAGTCAACAAGCTTCTAAACGAAGCTGCGGAGAAGATTTTAAAAGAAAACTAGATTTTCGTATACTTAAGAAATGTAGTATTTGGGGAATGTAATGTTTGTACATGAGTTAAACATTGTATATCTATGTGTATATTAATGTAATATATTTCTTTGTGATGCATGAAATTTGCGTACATACCATTTTTGAGCCTTCGGCGAAAAAACACCTTCCCTTCTTTTCATGCTTCGTAAAGAGAAAACCCTTGTTTATCATAGCTGTTGCATAATATTGTTATCGTCAAAAACTTTTTTGGGGCATGTAAGACTATAATTGCCGAAGGTGCACTTTGTGCTCCAGCACATTGTCTCATTCGTCGCATGTTTTTGAAAGAAGCAACTTTCTTTCTGCACAATCTTGTTGCTGATGCGACATGATGTATGATGTAATGCTATGCGGAATGATGCGATGATATGATGCAACATGATGTCTATGCCGAAGTCACATACCCACACGAAAACACACCCAGACTCTGTATCCCCTTAGGAACGTCTTTTGAGTCTCTTCACCTTATATTTCGGTGGCATTTAAGCTCTGCATCCCCTTAGGAACGACTTTGGAGCTTCTTCACCTTCTATTTCGGTGGCATTTAAGCTCTGCATCCCCTTAGGAACGACTTTGGAGCTTCTTCACCTTCTATTTCGGTGGTATTTTAGCTCTGTATTCCCTTAGGAACGACTTTTGAGCTTCGGGACTTACTCTGCGATCCCTTAGGAACAACTTTTGTAGCTTCGGAACTTACTCTGCGCTCCCTTAGGAACGCCTTTGTAACTTCAGAATTATGTTAAGGGGATGCACCCCAGTCGATGATGTGACCACAATATTATTACATCAAATTGAAATGTAATCCTTCGTGAATTGTTTTTCATACAAGAAAATAAAATGGCAGAAAAAACAAAGATGCGCCAGGGTAGGATATTCTTTAGTAGATGTGCTTGGACTCGGGCACAGTGCTATTGACTGTGCGAGCTTCGGACTCCTCCCGAAAATCTCGCTGCTGCTGAGCGTGTTGATGCCCTTCTAGCTGCTGGCTCCGGACCTAAGTAGGTGCTAGCGGTGGTGGTGGTGGCAGCTGAGCCTAGGAAGCTTAAGAATGGTTTGCCGAAGCGACAGAGGCCGTAGGCTGTTGATTGCCTACGTACTCTGGGACGTAGGGAGAATAGCATGAAGCGGTATGTAAAACCTGCTTTGGCTGATTCTGCCGTGCTTCAACTTCGGCAATCTCTTTCTGCTTCTGAATCGTGACTTGGCACGTTATTGTGGTGTGGCCTTTGTCTTCGCCACAAAACAAACAAAACAGTCTCCTGGGCTGATCTCCATATCTTCCTCCAAAGCTTCTGCCCCCTCTACCTCTTGGAGCTGATGGCCTGAAGGAACTTTGTTGCGCCCCTGATGATTGGGAGCTATGTTGTTGTCTTTGGGTTTGGTTTCCCCTGTCGTCACTTGGGCTGGCATTATGGATTGACCTGACATGCCTGGGGTGGAATCTTCCTTCGAAGCCCCTGGCCATTTTAGAGTATTTGTAAGCTTCTTCCCTTCTTTGTCGAAAATCATTATCGGCTCTGATGTATCCATCCATTTTCTAGAGAAGCTTCTCCAAAGTTTGCGGTGGCTTCCGCACAAAGTATTGCGCCGTAGGTCCTGGCCGTAGCCCCTTGATCATGGCCTCAATGACGATCTCATTGGGCACTGTAGGTGCTTGAGCTCTCAGCCGCAAGAACCTTCGAACATATGCCTGTAAATACTCCTCCTGGTCCTGCGTACACTGAAAAAGAGCCTGGGCAATGACCGGCTTCGTTTGGAAACCCTGAAAGCTGGTCACTAACATATCCTTTAGCTTCTGCCATGACGTATTGTCCCTGGCTGAAGAGAAGAGTACCAAGTTTGAGCTACGCTTTTGACTGCCATGACGAAGGATTTCGCCATGACTGCAGTGTTGCCCCCATATGAAGATATGGTTGCTTCGTAGCTCATCAGGAATTGCTTCAGGTCTGAGTGCCCATCATACATAGGAAGCCGAGGTGGCTTGTATGACGGTGGCCATGGGGTAGCATGCAATTCTGCTGCCAAGGGAGAAGCATCATCAAAAGCAAAATTGCCATGATGAAAGTCACAGTACCATTCATCATCATTGTATGGATTTTCTTGATGAAGCTCCCTGTTTTGGGGCCTTCGGTCTTGGTCATCCTGAGTAAGGTGACGCATTTCTTCGGTGGCTTCATCGATCTTCCTCTGGAGGTCGGTGAGCCGAAGCATCTTTTCTCTCTTCTTTTGCACCTGTTGATAGATAGCTTCCAGATCCTTGATCTCTTGATCCAGTTCCTCCTCCTGAGGTGTTGGGCTGGTAGCCTTCCTCTTCTAGCTCCTAGCTTCGCGTAGCGTCTCCTGATTAGTGTCCAGTGGTTGCAGTGCAGCCCTTGGCGCTGCTGTCTTCTTCAATGGCATGACGAAGGTCGATGCTTGCCGAAGGTGGTCGAATGAGTTCACCGGAGGTGGGCGCCAATGTTGGTCCTTGTTCTCGGATGCTATACATCAAGAACAAAGCAACACAATTGTTGATGATAAGAGACCTTCGTCCTTCAGAACATTATTTCCCTTCGGGTATAATGATCTTCAGACAAAGGTCATTAAGGACATACCTTCATCACCTTAATAAATAAGTATACACGAAGGCATATGAAACACAAAAGAATGTAAATAATGATAATATATCGATAAATTGTTTACATTCTCGTTTCATAAACATGAATGAATATTCATATTTTATTGATACCTTCAGCTTATCAGAAGGCGTGAACGTGGAGTGACACGAGAGCTATTACAGTGCAGCATGAACAGTACGATGTTACTGTTCATCTATTTATAGGCACGGGACACATCCCGGACAAAATTACATTCATGCCCCTGACTTTTACTGCTAACAATAAGGCAAGCTGTCAAGGGTTAAGTAGTCTTTTCTCCTTTAGGTCGGTTCCATCTTCCACCTTCGTCGTTGTGCTAAGCCGAAGCTTTTTCGGCCACATCTTCGGCGCCCGTTCACCTTGTTCCCAGGTTATATCTCCATATCACGCATGCTTTCATCCCAAAGTCGAAGCCTCCTGTATCAGTCTGTGTTACACTAAAAAACATATTAGTCACGTTTTTTAGGACCTTCGAAAGAGGAAGGCCCCCAACAAATTCAATGAACAAGGTCTAATCATCCTCTTTTAGAACTTTATCAGTAGCTTCATTCAGAAGCCTATTCATAGCTTCATCAACAGCTTCGTTAGCTATTTTGATTACATCAAGAGCCTCTTTCAGAGCTGGATCGGCCTAATGATCGTATGGCTCTAGAGGGGGAGAAAGTTCGGCTACAACATGGTATAAGTGTTTGTTATTTATGAAACTAAAACAATCTACAAAGCTAAAACACAACAAAAATACCTATAAGCCTTTCATGCTCTGTGGCTTCTTCAGCTTTCCTTGCTTCTTCCAAAGCAGTACGAGACTCCTTCTCATTTTTTTAATAGCTTCGTCTACTATTTCTCGTCCACCTTCCAACCAGACTTCGGAATAAAATTTTCTGCTCGGCGCAGTGGCTTCGGCTGAAGGGTTCTTAATGTCACTAGCTGAGACCAAGAATTCTGGCTGAATTATAGCCTTTGCGTGCTTGCAGCCAGCTTTCTCAAGGAGTGAGATGGCTCCTTGGGCGCCGGCGAAGGCACAAAAATCTCCTCTATCAGTGAGAATTTCATCAAAAGCTTCGGCTTTGCCACTAATTCACCGTATAACCCGTCAGGATCACCATGAATGAAGTTCTGCTCCAAAGAGAAAGCACCAACTTTAGCAAAACTATTTTTCAATTATTACAACATTACATAGCAACCTTGTAGCACTCCTCTTTCGCTTGATGAAGCTCCTCGACATTTTTCTGAAGTCTTAATCGTTCCATATCAGATATCTCGTGTTTTGTTTGTACCACATTGAAATTTTCAGTCACTTCATTAAGCTTCTTCTCCAATCCTTGCACTTCGAATATGTGCAATCCTACCTGAATAGATAGTGCATATTCTAAATCAGCAATACACTTCATATCTTTCTCTTGCTTCTTTTCAAACTCCTTGATTTTCTATTCTGCTTCGGAAAGGCTAGACAGTCTAGCTTCACTAGACTTTAACCTCTCAACCAAGGAGAGCATGATTTTATCCTTCTCAAGAACTTCATTCCTAAGCGTTATAACTTTCGAACGCAGGTTTCCAAAAGCTATCTGAGTGCTTTCGTCTTCTACATCCTTCTGTGGTTTCAAAGCTTTGCCGAGGATAAGACCCTGACAAACAAAAAATATACAAATATTAATAAGTACTACCACAAATCATTTGCCGAAAACTCACCTAACAAAAATCAGTAAATGCAGAAATTAAAATATACAAACCTTCAAGCTGTTATAAGCAAGGCTGTCTGCAAGTTGGTCTTTCATCATTGCAGATAGGCCAAGCTCAAGCTTCGGATATCCTATGTTGTCCATCATCTCCCGGCAGCCATTTATCTCCTTACTGTCTGGTAGACTGTAAAGGAAGTCATCTTCATCGTTTTCTCTATATACCAAGGACCCTCGATGCAATTTCAGGTCCTTTGCCTAATGTTGTACTTTGGCAATTTGCTCTTCTGATAGTTGTTTGTCCGAAGCATGTCGAACAATATATTCTAAATCACCTTGAGAAGATGCTCGGGTATAGGTGATGTTAGCTTTTCCAAAAGACTCTCTTTCGCCAGCTCTACTGGCTTAGTTCCCGAAGGTCCAGCTTCAACATGAATAGGAGAAGCGCTTGCAACAGTTACTTCTCTTAGATATTCACTTTTGTCCTCGGGGGCTTCAGTAGAAACAGGAGTTGGCATCTTCGTAGATTTCAAAACAGCATCCAAAACACTAGCCATTCTCCTTTTCCTAGGAGTCGTTGTTGTAATAGTTGTTAGCTTCGGCAACCCCATTGTGGTTGGAGGACTCAGCAGTTTCAGATGCTCCTCTGCCTTTGAGCCTTTTGTTCCTGTCTCTTCTACCAGACCGACACTAGCTTTGACCGTCGCAGCAGGAATTGTTTCCGGAGCTAAGGGGATGGCTTCGACGCGTTCAGCAATCTCCATCTTCTCTGTATCAAGCACTGCATCTGTCCTTTCTAAAGAATGTGGCTTTGGCCTATGAGTCAAAACCTTAGCTCTCTTTGGCTTAGGCATGGTGGAAGAAGATAAAGTTGCCATTTTCCTTTTCGACCCTTGTTTTCGGGCAGGAAAGCAATAACCAGGATAAAAAATCAGATCACATCAAAAACTCTGTTCAGTCTCCTCTTGTCACGAGCGCCGAAGGTAGTGGTCATGGCTTCGTCCTCTGCCTTCGTATAAGCTCCCAAAAGCTCGCCGCTGGTAGCCTCAATAGCCTCAAGCCAGTCATCATTCGGCTCATCAAATTGCCTTCTATAGCGATAGGTGTATCTTAAATAAACCAGACCACCTTCGCTGGAGCCAGCAGCAGTCTCCTTCGGCATCTCCCAGTCATTAATAAGCGGCCACACCTTATGGGCAATATGCTCTTGAACTAAATCCCTGGTGTCAATGTAAGTATACACCGTGTTGAAGGCCATCAAGCATGCCTGCACTTCATTCCCACTCACGATAGATGGCCTTCTAATGCCGAAGCGTGATCGTATAGGGCGCTGGATTATACCCCTCACATCTTCCCTCTCACTCAGATCATTCTTGACATAAAACCATTGCTTCATCCAAGAGCCGGACCATTTCTTTCAGAATGTTGGCACATGATACCTCACATCAGAACGATGTACAAAGCTATAACATCCGAAGTTGTTATGATACTGCTCCTTCCCAATTGCCTTCGTCTGGTAGGATAATCCATGAATGTTGCAGAAGCACTTGGCATCTGGCTCTAGCCCTTGGCTTCTCAGAGCCCAAATAAAAACTCCAATTTTAATTAAGGCTTCGGGAGTAAGCTGATGAAGGTATATCTCAAATGTCTTTAGCACTTCAACTAGCATCTTGTGCAAGGGAAAACAAAGTCCAGCCTTCATAAAACTTTTAAATACTACCACTTCATCTGCTTCAGGAAGAGGAACAATATTTTCTCCTCTAGCCCTCACTATGGATATATCATGGAAATATCTTCCCTCCATCGCTTCAATTTGCCCTTGTTTGACAGTTGATTTCAAGAAAACAACATGGCTTGGCCTCCACGGTCGATCTTCGACATCTTTGTTCTCACTTTCAACATCAAAGCTCTCATTGTCACTGGAATCCCCATATAGTCTAGCTAACATTTCATCAGTGATCTTCTCAACATTGGTTCTCTCCATGGCTTCATAGAAACAAGCGAGCGTGGAGTCTACGCTTTTCTTATCGGCCATTTCGGTGATGATCATAGTAGAAAGCCGAAGCTCAAAAAACAATTGCGCTCACAAAAGAAGAAAGCTAAAACGACAATCATAGCACAAAAGCTAGATAGCACGAAAAATATTCTTAGCGCAAGCCCCTATATATACACAAAGCACCATTGAGTGGTGGGGCCCATGATACAGAATGATTCGCTATTCTAGCGAAGGGAAGGTGTTTTTTTGGACCTTCGGCTAAAGGCCTTCATCCATTTCATAGACTAAATTTGCTACAAAGAAACAAACTAATATTGCGAGGGGCTACTGTTGGGGGCCTTCCTCCTCTGAAGGTCCTCAAAAACATAGCTAATCATTTGTTTCTAGTGTACTATTGAATACTACATGAGCTTCGTTGTAAAATTTCATGATGGGAGTCTTCTTCTCCGCCGAAGGTATTTAAGACGAAGACAGTGCCTGAAAATGCAATGATGAATATCGAAGCTATAGCCGAAGAGCAACAGCTTTGGCTTAAAGTGACGACGAAGATCAAGCATAACACCAAGCTTAAGAGGAAAAGACTAGTTAGTCCCTAATGATTTATGTTACCATTATGAGTATATGAAAAGGTCATAAATGTATTTTTACTCGAGCTGCGTCCTGTGCCTATAAATAGGTGAATATTGTCCCCATACTATTCATGCGGGGATTGTAATTGTTCTCGCATCAACACATTCGACCAAGCCGAAGGTATCAATGTAATATAAGTTCTATTAATGTTCATGTACATAAGTTATGAAATAAATATATGAATGAATGAATGAATGAATGAGTGATCAACATTATCTCCATAGATTCTTATTGTCATAAATGATGAAGGTGTGTCCTTCATGACCTTCGTCTGAAGATCATTATATCCGAAAGGAGATAATGCTTCGAAGGACGAATGTCCTTAATCCTTAACAATTGTGTTGCCTTGTTCTTGATTCATAGCATTTGAGAACAAGTGACCAATATACACAAATAGAGTATAATACATCATGGCATAGTAATAAGCACATTATGGTAGGTAAGAATAGTCTATGGTAACTAGATAGAATGACTCGGGCATAATGGTTATGGTGAAAGGTACAAATGCCATTAATGTTAAGAGATCGAGCACTATGTTACACATGAACGCTCATGCCCAAAAAGTGTGCAAAGCGAGCCTATTAGTTTGTGCATAGTTGGGTCACGCCCATAGAGAAATATGTATGTAAAGCCTCCACCCCTTTGGACTATAAAAGGGGTAATGGAGCACACATTCAGGTTAAGGTGCATACAACCAACACCTAGATAGGGACTTCAAGGCCAAGATCTTCACTAGAGGCAAGGAGAGTAGCTAGATTGTCTTATAACTCAGTCCCTCATTGATGTACTATATCCTCATTGCTTGAGTGTTGTAATATTGTGTGCTCCTAAGATACAAAAGCCCACCATCAGAAGAGGACATAGAATATTATGCCTTTCACAGCCCAAACCTTTATAAATCCTCATGTGTCATTATACTTGGGTGGTGATCACCTAGTAGGCATACTATATGGTGTTGGGACTCACTCCCCACTCCTCTAGTCGATCTCATTTAGGTACTTTAGGTACCTTGGTGTTGTTACCACGGGAATGTGTTGCAAAGTGGCTTGTTGAAGCAAAGACATTATCCTACATGGCATCCTTTGTGGAACACACATATATGAGTTCAACTACTAGTCATAGTCCACGAGATTTGGATGATCTCTATATACTCATAAAATGTCATGGAGTTTGACTTATATGTTCCAACTAGATGGAATACTTTTGGCCACCTAGTACCAGTAAAGTGCTTTAGTGGAACTTTTTTCATACAAACTATCAATTTTCAAGGCATAGTCTATTTTACAGTTGTGAAAAAGTGTAACCTTTGTTTGAGGAGGATGTTCAACTTAACAATTACCCGAAACATTAGTATAGAAAATGACCAAGAGGTGACAACATTTCTTATGTTGCCTAGTATTTGGTGGGAATTGTTAGATCCAACATGGGTATGGCTCATATTTTATTTAATTAAATCAAATAAATCCTAGGCTCATATTAAATGCTCTGGGTCCATCCAAGGCACTCGGGGACCTCAGTCCATTAGGGCCTTAGGGTGCGTCGTTAGGGCCATTTGGGGCTATCAGAAACCTTCGAGGCTTTTGCTATCAAGGACCATTGGGACCATTCTTAGGCACTAGGGTTGCTTAGAGGTATTTAGGGCCATTAGGCATGTGATGGTCGTTTCTAAGTTTGTGATTGATGCACCAGTGGGTTTGTTTTCTACGTGGATTAAATAATGGAGGAGGAAACAGATCGGCCAAAACTCTTACCATTATCTCCTATTTCTAGCGCACAAGCAGTCACAAAGTGAGACACACACATGAACACCCCACTCTTCTCAGTTGAGTTGTCTCAAGAGTTTCTTTGTCCTAATCCTCTACACACATAGAGAATTAGAAGATCAAGCCTTGAAACCATTATCCACGTCGGAGATACATGCTCAGGTGTGCAGGCGATTAGGTTTTTGGAGAGCATTTTGCGACTGTTTGTTGATCATCTTCTTTTGATGATCAAGGGATGACTTCACGAATATCTACCTTCACTGATTATGGTCCATGACTTTGAGTAATGCACGATGTTAACTCATGTGAATGTAGCCACCAGTGCCTTAAGCATAGATCCTTATGTTGGGTATATTTTAGGCTTTGAATTTATGAAATGCAGTTTATTTTCTACTATGATAAATATAGTGTTGTTGTCAATGTATGTTACCACTGAGAGTAGTATAATTATATACATACATACATACATACATACATACATACATACATACATACATACATACATACATACATACATACATACATACATACATACATACATACATACATACATACATACATACATACATACATACATACATACATACATACATACATATATATATATATATATATATATATATATATATATATATGTAGAGTGAGATGTGTATCGTGGTTTTTCTAAATTAAATTAAACATAAAAAGTCTAAAGTAATAAACCAATATTCCATATATTTAATGGTATAGATTATGTAATTTTCTATATATTAGTCAAACTTAACAAAAAATGATTCCTCGATATATGAGGTATGCACTTACCTTGAACAGAAGAGAGCGCTTAGTTATAATATGTTTTTTTTTTGTTTATGTTAAACTGCTGAAAATAAACTCGTTATGCCATCCCCAACAGTTTACTCATTATGTAAACATCCAAAATCATATTTTAGTGATAAAGAGTTCACCAAAAAGATTTGAAATAAGATGTCTTGGAATAAAGATTTTCTTACCTTTAATACATCTTTCCTAGAAAAAAATGGTAATGTTATATTTAAAATTATTCCAAAGTTGGATTTGAATCCCAAGATTTTGTTTTGGGATTTAGTAAAATTCTCCAAAGGTTTTGAATTACAATATCCTTTAATAATAATTTTCTTACATTTGAAATTACATATCCAAAAATAGATATTTTTTATAAATAAAAGCTAAACAAAAGATCTGTATAAATAATTAATTTATTCTTTGGTCAAATTATATATGTATAAGTACTCTCTTAATAATTTTATTGATATATCTTTCTTAAAGTACCTATTTATATGCGTATGAATTGCATACTTAAAAACATCTATTTAAATAGAATACATAATTAAAATAAAAACTCAAACTTTGTAATTCATGTTAAGTTTTTAAGTGATTGTGCATTATGCTTGAATTTGAAATTCAAACTTCATTTGAGTTCTGAATTAGAAAATAAAAATAGGAAACAGAAACAAAAGAAAAGAAAAAAAAGGGGGAAATGCATACCTGCGCGCTGGGCCTCACAACCAGCCCATCTAACCTCATCACCGCGCAACCCAACTCAAGTCAACTGGCGCCGACACTCGGACCCCACGCATCAGCCTCATCACACATCCGCGGTCACTGGGTCACGAAGGCTGGCATTTGGGCCACCCGTGTCGGATCCTTCATGTACTCCGAATTCGCAGCGAGCCTGTTACGAAGAAACCAGGATAGGCATGCGCACATCCGTCTCCTTTGATGCGGCCGTGTGGGCCAGCCTTTATGCCCCGCTCACGCTTGTGTGCGTTACTGCCGCCGCCATGTAGGACCCAGACCCAGAAGCTTCCCCTCGAGTTTTGCTGCGTGTAAGCCGGCTGATGGAAGCCATGAGGATCCACGGGGGAGGTTGTTGCGATTTTGTTTCTGGAGTATAAAGTCGTGCTCCGCGGTCACCCCTCCCATCCAAACAAGATAGCCAAGTGCCTGATTTTACCATTTAACATGTCTTCAAAATTAAATATTGATTTGTCCCATGTTTACTAGATTAGCTTTTCTAAACAAAGCTAAATTATTCCATCTATAGTTGATTAAAATATAATATATATTCAAGATATAACTTAGATTAAAATAGAATTAGTTATTTCTTTCATCTCTTTCTCACATGATTTATAAAATTAACATAGAATATGATTTTAATATCTAGTCACCTAAAACTCGAGAAAACCATATCTTTTCAATCATAGTTCAGAACTTGGTGATTCTCTATCCTACGATATCATAGCAGCGCGTATAATATTCTTACGCAATTTGTTCATATGTTTTGGTGTAACATTATCATATCTACTATTTGCTTGATTGTATGTATTGCTACGAGTAGAAGCGAGGTCACGTGGAATCTGAAGATCTAATTAGAGAAGTATCTGGAGTTGCACCAAAAAGGCAAGTTGTGCCCTTGATCACTCTTCTTTACCTAATAATGTTCCTGTTAATAACTATGACATGTTCAGGTTAATTTGATGGGACCTAATAGGTTACCCTAGTTTGTTTACCCCACACCTTGCAAACGAATGAATTATTGATCTTTCTATTGCTCTACCTGGTTTTGGGATTAATATTATATCTGACTTACGATCATGTTCCATTATAATTGTTGGTTTAATTATTGTTCATGATAATATTATTGTGTTAAATGGAACATGGAGAACCACCCGGGAAACAGTGCTACGACAAGGGTGGAATGAGACGCCCTTGGCCAAGTAATTAGGAAAACTAGAGAGAAATTACCTCGCCCGAAAGGGGCAAGTAGGGAGTGCATCGCTGCAGAGTATAGGGAGGTCCTCAGGTCGAACTGTCTGTAAAGCTTTTCGGATGAGGGATTTCTATGCTTCCTTCTTCCTAACACCCTAGTGGGTTTTCTCGAACTAGTGGAACTTTGGAAAGGCCTCGTAGTGTTACCCTACCTCGCCTCCTCGGTAGAAGTCTATGAGATTCATGACCCCGTGGCAGATGGGTATCATGTCTTGTAGGTAAGATGCGCAATCTCTGCAAAGTGTAAACTGGTATATCAGCTGTGCTTACGGTCATGAGCAGTTCGGACACTCACATGAGTAACTTATGGAATTAAACTTAATCTGTCATTTGCATTGCATTGTGGGATTTATTATTAATTGTGATCTCTTATTTAATTTGGTTGGTATCTACTTATACTTAGTAATTGCTAATAAAAGTTTGACCAACTTATTAAAACAATGCTCAGCCTTAACCATTCTCTTTGGTAAGCCTTACACTTCACATGAGCCTCCACCGTAAGTGAGCTCATGCACATTATTTGCCACATCTTGTTGAGCGATGAACATATGCAAGCTCACCCTTGCTGTATTCACCCTCTTGGTCAAGACAGGCACCGCAAGATAAGGAGCATGAATGATGTCGCGATGAGTTCGTGAGAGATCTAGGCCGCCATCTTCCAACTATGGTTGCGAAGGATCGTTATCTTCTTATGATGTAATTATTTAGTTATTTTGTAAAGAACTCCTATTATATAGTAAAGATGTGATATTTGTTTCTGTCTCATGAGTCGTCATATGTGTGAGACTTGATACTAGCACACATTTGATTTGCGTCCGGGGTTTCTATATATTTAGTCAAACTTAGCAAAAAAGGATTCCTCCATATATGAGGTATGCACTTATTTTGAACGGAAGAGAGTGCTTAGTTATAATATGTTTTTTGTTTATGTGAAACTGCTAAAAATAAACTTGTTATGCTATCTCCAGCAGTTTACTCATTCTCATCTTTCATTTCAAACTAGTGCAATCTACAATGAAAAACTGTGTTTTACACGGCCATATGCACGATTTACTGGTCATAACCTTAGAGGTTCCTCATAAGCAAAAAAAAAATCTTAAATAGATTGGTAGCCTAAAGTAATTCTACATACAGTATCATAATTTGGGAGGAAACCTATTTGATGATTAAAACACTTGAGTGGTTTTCAATTTCTTCAAGCTAAAACTGCAAAGGACGTGTCATCGTATAAAACGTCAAATATTTCTGACTAGACTTGTTCTACATATAAATAAGCTGGTATATCGAGAAAGCCTGGGAAGGTTGCCAGTCTGGACACGCTGCCTCAATTAATTGAATATGCAGCGCATGATTTGGTTGCTCTTAATTTCTAATGGTGGTTGGGCGAGCGTGGCGTGGGAGCCGTGGGGGTGAAGGAGAACCCACCTACTCGTGGAAAATGTCGTCCATCGTCCAACGTTGCAGCCAGCAGCAGCCCTACGAGAGCGAACGGCTGCCAAAGTTTCGTGCACCCGCTGACATGGTGCTGCCGACACCGTGTACTTGCGGATGAGGTGGGGCCCACCCTTGAGTTCTCAGGCTGCAATTGCACGCGTGTTGCGGCAGCGGATGCAAGGAAGCAAGCAGTTAGTTCACCGCAGAACTGGAGTTGCTTGCTCATTCCAGTTTTAGGACCTGTCCATCGTCATACAAGATCACGCCGGCCAGATATACACGTCAGTCAACCTGTGGTTCCACCTCCACCACACAAGCTCCTTTTAAACAGTTGCCGAACTACACCAGAATTGACGGGGTGCAACTTTAAAAGAAATTTACCAAAACGAGCACCATTACCAACACATTAACATAAGCAAAATACACAATTTGACTTCATGTTTTGAATTTGCCCGATAGTTCGACAATTTTTAAAAAAAGAGAGCAAACGAGTGACTTATGATTTAGTTTTCACTTTCCAGTGAAAAAATGACCAAACAAAAATAAATTTGTTTGGTTGCATATGAAACAAAAATAAAAAGATATGTGCATCATCAAAATTTGTTTGGTTGCATATGAAAGAACGCCTAGCAACTATAAGAGGCTCTCTATATTCTTTCTAATCTATATAAATAGAGATTTTTAAAAAATATCTTCCAAAATATAGAAAGTGGTTTTTATGCATATGACTCTCCAAATCATAATTTAAAGAGTAAAATTTAGAAAGACTATATCTTACTTGATCTGATGTATTTAATGTAATATTAATTTTAATCAAGCAAATGATGTATTCATCCTTACGTTTGAACGAACACTCATGTACGGTTCCTATGAGCATAATTGTTAAGAAAATGTGACGAATAGATATTTATACCAAAAAACATGTTAGACATCAAAGTTGCCTTGCACGATGGAGCTATAAATATTTATTTATGCATCTTAATTGTTTCATATTATTGTGATAATATTATTTCAAGATGTGATGAATAGTTGAGTTCATTAGTTGTGCTCTAGGAGGTTGCCTAAAGGTGGACCATTGCTTACCACCGGTAGTATGAATAGGATAATCGACATGCTTAATGTTTTGTCTATCTAAAGGTAGTGTGTATGTTTTGAAGTGGTTATCCAATGAATATATCTATAGCGATACTAATTTTGAGCCGGCTGTACATCTAAATTTGATCCAAAAGTATTTCAGACAAACTTGATGTTTTGTTGTTAATCTATTACGTTTACTCAAAGTATTAATTTGTGGGCATATTTAAATATCTACAAAACTATTAACTTAGGCCCTATTTGTTTGGGATTATAATGTGCCCAGATTATATAATCTAACTTATTTTAATCTAATACTTAGCTCAAAAATAAGTTAGATTATACAAACATGCTCTTAATATGTCAAAGTTATGAGATTATTAATTTTTATAAGCCGAACTAAGGATGCAAAAGAATTCATGGAGAAACTTAAAGAACCACTCTCATTCAGACATTGTTCAAAAGTTCATTTTGGAAAATCTCATTGGTGAGTTGACGACCACGAAGTTCAATTGATTCCTTCCCATTCATGATCATGTAACCAACATGATCAACCTTGTCACAAAATTGACTCCATGGGCATGGATTTTAATGAGCCTATTTTGTTGCAATGCCATTTTAAGAAACAATGCCTGAAGATGAAAAAATGGTTCAAAAAGGAAGGTATGCATTATTTTTTTGTATGCTCGAACCAAATCTTGTTGAAGTTCTTAGTGATACCTAGTTGTTAGATTGTGGTGCTACTGATACTGTTTCACATATTATGTAGGGATTTCTTATAATCCAACCGATAAGTGAACTTGGACAGTTCATGTACATGGGGAATAGGATGCAGGCATGAATTGAAGGGATTCGAACATGTAAAATAATTATCGAGACTAATATGTTCTTAGACGTGAAAGAGTGTCTTTATGTTCCCGAATATTCTAGAAATCTTGAGCCTATGAACAAGTGGGATGCAATAAGTTTTAAGTTCATGGTTGGCGATGATATGTTTTCATTATATAGAAATAAATACTATTATGGTTCTAGTATTTTAATTGATGGTTTATATAGTTTCAATCTTGATGGTTTTTTTAAATCCATGTTTAATGTTGAGCATGTTGTTAGCAATAAATGTAGTATACATAATGACTGGTCTAGTTTCTTGTGGCTTAACAGTTGGGTCACATATCCAAAGAAAGGGTTATGAGGCTAGTGAAAATGAAATACTTCCTTAATTGGATTTTTTGTTGATTGGAATGTATGTGTGGATTGCATTAAGGGCAAGCAAACCTCACACATATTAAAGGACCCTGCTACAAGGAGTGTTGAGATATTACAGTTGATACATACTGATATTTGTGGTCCATTTGATGTTCCTTATTAGGGTGGTGGAAAGTGTTTCATTATTTTTAGTCATGATTATTCACATTATTGTTATCTACACTTGTTGCATGAAAAGTCTTAAGCTACAAACATCCAAGAAGTGTTTTTGGATGACATGGAAAGGCAACTTGATAGAAAAGTAAAGGTGGTGAATACTTTGGAAAGTATTGTTGAGGACCTACATTGTCGAAGGTCCTCAAAATACTTGTATTACATAATTGTGTTTCAGGTGTATAGTGAAAGCCAGACGAAGCAAATCTTCGGCTATTTCAGGCGTGTGATGCAGGCCGAACAAAGCCGTCTATTGGTCGAAGCTACGTAAGGAGAACCTTCGTCTATGTGCACAAATGACGAAGACACGAGCCGAGGTAGCCATCTTCGGTGGAGAATAGGTCTCAGACGAAGAACTATGAAAGCACAATAAGTGCAGAGAAAGGGAAAGGACGGCAATATCCCTATGGCATTTGTAAACAATGAGTATAAAGCCTTAAGGGGCATGATTGTAATTTTGTACAAAGACGGTTTATTTTCCCTATAAATAAGATGAACAGTGCCCCTGCATAAAATATCTTTTTTCGAGGGCCATAACTTCGTGTTGCTTAGCCTTTGAAAAACCTTCGCACCACCTTATGTTGAGGAGACTAAGGTATGCTTGTAAATTTATCTAGTGTGATGGGAGATGGAATGAAAATGCTAAGGCAAAGAAGATGAGTTCCCTTACACCATTGTGTTGTGTTAATCCATTATGCATCACTTTTGTTTACATTTCTGTCGGGGACCATAATTAGGGGTACCCCCAAGACTCCTAATCTCAGCTGGTAAACCCCATCAGCACAAAGCTGCAAAGGCCTGATGGGCGCGATTCAGGCCAAGGCTCCGCTCAAGGGACACGATCCCGCCTCGCCCGAGCCCGACCTCGGGCAAAGACAGCCGACCCCGGAAGATTCACGCCTCGCCCGAGGGTCCCCTCAAGCAACGGACGCACCGTCGACTCGCCCGAGGCTCAACTCGGGTAGGCTTCACGGAGAAGCAACCTTGGCCAAATCGCCACACCAACCGACCATATCGCAGGAGCGTTTAATGCAAGGACCGCCTGACATCTTATCCTGACGCGCGCTCTTCAGTCGATAGGGCCGAAGTGACCGCAGCCACTTCGCCGCTCCACTGACCGACCTGACAGGAATACAGCGCCGCCTGCCCTGCTCCGACTGTCGTGCCACTCGCCAGAGTGAGGTCGACAATGGCTAAGTCCAGCCTTGGGCGACATAGGAAGCTCCGCCTCGCCCGACCCCAGGGTTCGGCCCCCGTCTCGGCCTCGGAAGATGGACTTCGCCTCGCCCGATCCCAGGGCTCGGACTCAACCACGACTTAGAAGACGACGAACTCCGCCCCGCCCGACCCCAGGGCTCGGACTCAGCATCGGCTCTGGAAGACGATGGACTCCGCCTCGCCCGATCCTAGGGCTCAGACTCAACCTCGACCTCGGAGGAATCGCCACCTCGCCCAAACTCGGGTCCGGACCGGCCACGTCGCCAGGGGGCCATCATTACCCTGCCCCTAGCTAGCTCAGGCTACTGGGAACAAGACCGGCGTCCCATCTGGCTCGCCCCAGTAAACAAGTAATGATGACACCTCGCACGCTCCATGACGACAGCAGCTCCCAGCCCCTTACGTCAGCAAGGAGACGTCAGCAAGGATCCGACAGCCCTGACAGCTGTACTTTCGCAGGGCTCCAGCTCTCCTCCGACGGCCACGACATCACATGAACAGGGCAACAACACCTCTCCGACAGCCACGACGGCATGTACATAGGGCACTAGCTCCTCTCTGCTAGACACGTTAGCACATTGCTACACCCCCCATTGTACACCTGGGCCCTCTCCTTACGTCTATAAAAGGAAGGTCCAGGGCTCTCGTACGAAGGGTTGGGCACGCGGGAGAACGGGCCGACGCATAAGGCTCTCGCTCTCGCTCTCTCCCACGCGAACGCTTGTAACCCCCTACTGCAAGCGCATCCGCCCTGGGCGCAGGACAACACGAAGGCCGCGGTTTCCCCTTACTGTTCTCCCCCCTTTGTGTCCCGTCTCGCGCCAACCCATCTGGGCTGGGACACGCAGCGACAATTTACTCGTCGGTCCAGGGACCCCCGGGGTCGAAACGCCGACAGTTGGCGCGCCAGGTAGGGGCCTGCTGCGTGTTGACGAACAGCTTCTCGTCAAGCTCCAGATGGGTAGTCTCCAGCAACCTTTCCAACCCGGGACGATGCTCCGTTTCGGGAGTCTTGAGTTCATGTCCCTCGACGGCAGCTATGACATGATACTCCTTCCTCCGCCGTGCGACAGCGACAATGGCGGCTGTCAGCCCGCCCGCCGGCAGCGGAATCAATGACGTCTTCCCCACATGGCGGAAGAACAACATCCGGGTTTGTCCCGTCACCTCCCCCACCGACGGAGGAGGAGGCGGGGCAACCATGGCCAAGCAGGAGGCGGCACCTCGTCGGCTGTCGAGCAAGTCGACGACGCCGGCGCCCCAGCGGGGGACACGTCGGGCTTCGACCTTGCGTCTGAGACGAAGACGAGCGTTGTTTCCCCGCAACACGCCAACCCCAAGTAGACGAACGACGCCAGCACGCTCGCGAAGGACTTGCTGGGCGTCGCCCTCGTACCTGAGACAACGGTGCAGTCCACCCCTGACGCGACTTCGTCACCGCCCGTCGACCAAGAGGTACCGACCGATTCCCATCTCGTGCCTTTTGGATTCAGCTTCGACCCACCAAGCGACCTCGCTTCGGTGGAAGCCTTCATAGAGGCATGTACCAACCCTCCGGGGTACCATATGCGGTCGCCCTGGGACAGACTGACGACCGTCTCGACCTACGGACCCTCGGGTTCCGAGGAGGATGACGAGCCCGACTTTAGTTGGGATTTCTCTGGGCTCGGTAACCCCAGTGCCATGCGGGACTTCATGACCGCATGCGACTACTGCCTCTCCGATTGTTCCGATGGTAGCCGCAGCTTCGGCGACGAGGACTGCGGCCCGAGTCGTGAATGTTTCCATGTCGATCTAGGGGGTCCCGGCGAAGGCAACCATCTTGGTATGCCGGAGAGCGGCGATCCCCCTAGGCCTGCGCCTCGCGTTGACATCCTTCGGGAGCTAGCTGTGGTCCCAGTCCCTGCGGGGGGTCAGGACGCACAGCTCGAGCAAATCCGCGAGATGCAGGCCAGGCTCAACGAGGGAGCAGGAACACTTGAGCAGTTCCCACGGAACATCGGGCAGGAATGGGCAGACCAAGCTCTGGCCGGAGAAGCGCGTCATCTACCCCAGGGCATCCAGCACCGCATTGCCGACGACGTCAGGGCAAGGCCGCCACCGGCTTCCAGTGGGGTCGGCCAGAACCTGGCTGCAGCAGCAATACTACTCCACGCGATGCCGGAACCATCGACCACCGAAGGGCGGCGTATCCAGGGAGAGCTCAAGAATCTCCTAGAGGATGTCGCGGTCCGACGGGCCGAAAGCTCTGCCTCCCGAAGGCAGGGGTACCCCTCGGAGCATCGCGCCATGACTTCCCGATTCGTGCGGGAAGCCTCGGTCCACACCGGGCGCACGCGCAACACGGTGCCTACGGCCCCGGGTCGCCTCGGCAACGAGCACCACCACCGCAACCGTCGAGCCCACCTCGACGTGAGGGTGCGCCGAGGCTACCACCCCAGGCATGGGGGACGCTACGACAGTGGGGAGGATCGGAGCCCCACGCCCGAACCACCCGGTCCGCAGGCTTTCAGCCGGGCCATACGACGGGCGCTGTTCCCGACCCGGTTCCGAACCCCGACTACCATCACAAAGTACTCGGGGGAGACGAGGCCGGAACTGTGGCTCGCGGACTACCGACTGGCCTGCCAGCTGGGTGGAACGGACGATGACAACCTCATCATCCGCAACCTCCCCCTGTTCCTCTCCGACACCGCTCGAGCCTGGCTGGAGCATCTGCCTCCGGGGCAGATCTCCAACTGGGACGACCTGGTCCAAGCCTTCGCCGGCAACTTCCAGGGCACATACGTGTGCCCTGGGAACTCCTGGGATCTCCAAAGCTGCCGCCAGTAGCCAGGAGAGTCTCTCCAGGACTACATCCGGCGATTCTCGAAGTAGCGCACCGAGCTGCCCAACGTCACCGACTCGGACGTCATCGGCGCGTTCCTCGCCGGCACCACCTGCCGCAACCTGGTGAGCAAGCTGGGTCGCAAGACCCCCACCAGGGCGAGCGAGCTGATGGACATCGCCACCAAGTTCGCCTCTGGCTAGGAGGCAGTTGAGGCCATCTTCCGAAAGGACAAGCAGCCCCAGGGCCGCCAGCCGGATGACGTCCCCGAGGCGTCCGCTCAGCGCGGCACCAAGAAGAAGAACAAGAAGAAGTCGCAAGCGAAACGCGACGCCACCGACGCAGACCTTGTCGCCGCCGCTGAGTACAAGAACTCTCGGAAACCTCCTGGAGGTGCCAATCTCTTCGATAAGATGCTCAAGGAGCCGTTCCCCTATCATCAGGGGCCCGTCAAGCACACCCTTGAGGAGTGTGTCATGCTTCGGCGCCACTTTCACAAGGCCGGGCCACCGTCGGAAGGTGGCAGGGCCCACAACAACGACAAGAAGGAGGATCACAAGGCAGAGGAGTTCCCCGAGGTCCATGACTGCTTCATGATCTACGGTGGGCAAATGGCGAACGCCTCGGCTCGGCACCGCAAGCGAGAGCGTAGGGAGGTCTGCTCGGTAAAGGTGGCGGCGCCAGTCTACCTAGACTAGTCCAACAAGCCCATCACCATCGACCAGGGCGACCACCCCGACCGCGTGCCGAGCCCGGGGAAATATCTGCTCGTTGTCGACCCTGTCATCGGCAACATCAGGCTCACCAAGGTCCTCATGGACGGAGGCAGCAGCCTCAACATCATCTACGCCGAGACCCTCGGGCTCCTGCAGATCGATCTGTCCTCGATCCGGGCCGGCGTGACGCCTTTTCATGGGATCATCCCCGGGAAACACGTCCAACCACTCGGACAACTCGATCTGCCCGTCTGCTTCGGGACTCCCTCCAACTTCCGAAGCGAAACCCTCACGTTCGAGGTGGTCGGGTTCCGAGGAACCTACCACGCAGTACTGGGGAGGCCATGCTACGCCAAGTTCATGGCCGTCCCCAACTACACCTACCTCAAGCTCAAAATGCCGGGCCCCAACGGGGTCATCACCGTCAGCCCCACGTACCGACACGCGTACGAATGCGACGTGGAGTGCGTGGAGTACGCCGAGGCCCTCGCCGAATCTGAGGCCCTCATCGCCGACCTGGAGAGCCTCTCCAAGGAGGCGCCAGATGCGAAGCGCCACACAGGCAACTTCGAGCCAGCAGAGACGGTTAAGTCCGTCCCTCTCGACCCCAGCAACGACGCCTCCAAGCAGATCCGGATCGGCTCCGAGCTCGACCCCAAATAGGAAGCAGTGCTCGTCGACTTTCTCCACGCGAACGCCAAAGTTTTCGCGTGGAGTCCCTCGGACATGCCTGGCATACCGAGGGATGTCGTCGAGCACTCGCTGGATATCCGAGCTGGATCCCGACCCGTGAAGCAGCCTCTGCGCCGATTCGACGAAGAAAAGCGCAGAGCCATAGGCGAGGAGATCCACAAACTGATGGCTATAGGGTTCATCAAAGAGGTATTCCATCCTGAATGTCTTGCCAACCCTGTGCTTGTAAGAAAGAAAGGAGGGAAATGGCAGATGTGTCTAGACTACACTGGTCTAAACAAAGCATGTCCGAAGGTTCCCTACCCTCTGCCTCACATCGATCAAATCGTGGATTCCACTGCTGGGTGCGAAACCCTGTCATTCCTCGACGCCTACTCAGGGTATCACCAAATCAAGATGAAAGAGTCCGACCAGCTTGCGACTTCTTTCATCACACCTTTTGGCATGTACTGCTACGTTACTATGCCATTTGGTTTGAGGAATGCGGGTGCGACATACCAAAGGTGCATGAACCACGTGTTTGGCGAACACATTGGTCGGACCGTCGAGGCTTACGTCGATGACATCGTAGTCAAGACGAGGAAAGCCTCCAACCACCTCTCCGACCTTGAAACGACATCCAAGTGTCTTAAGGCGAAAGGCGTAAAACTCAATCTCGAGAAGTGCGTCTTCGGAGTCCAACGAGGCATGCTCTTGGGGTTCATCGTCTCCGAGCGGGGCATCGAGGCCAACCCAGAGAAAATCGTGGCCATCACCAACATGGGGCCCATCAAGGACTTGAAAGGCGTACAGAGGGTCATGGGATGCCTTGCGGCTCTGAGCCGCTTCATCTCGCGCCTCGGCGAAAGAGGCCTACCTCTGTACCGCCTCTTAAGAAAGACCGAGTGCTTCACTTGGACCCCCGAGGCCGAGGAAGACCTCGGGAACCTGAAGGCGCTCCTTACGAACACACCCATCCTAGTGCCTCCCGCTGCCGGAGAAGCCCTCTTGATCTACGTCGCCGCTACCACTCAGGTGGTCAGTGCCGCGATCGTGGTCGAAAGACGAGAAGAAGGGCATGCATTGCCCGTCCAGAGGCCGGTCTACTTCATCAGTGAGGTACTGTCCGAGACCAAGATCCGCTACCCACAAATTCAGAAGCTGCTGTACGCGGTGATTCTGACGCGGTAGAAGTTGCGACACTACTTCGAGTCTCATCTGGTGACTGTGGTGTCATCCTTCCCCCTGGGGGAGATCATCCAGTGCCGAGAGGCCTCGGGTAGGATTGCAAAGTGGGCGGTGGAAATCATGGGCGAGACAATCTTGTTCGCCCCTCGGAAGGCCATCAAGTCCCAAGTCTTGGCGGACTTTGTGGCTGAATGGGTCGACACCCAGCTCCCGGCAGCTTCGATCCAACCGGAACTCTGGACCATGTTTTTCGATGGGTCGCTGATGAAAACAGGGGCAGGCGCGGGCCTACTCTTCATCTCGCCCCTCGGGAAGCACCTCCGCTACGTGTTGTGCCTCCATTTCCCGGCGTCCAACAACATGGCTGAGTACGAGGCTCTGGTCAACGGGTTGCGCATCGCCATCAAGCTAGGGGTCCGACGCCTCGACGCTCGCGGTGACTCGCAACTTGTCATCGACCAAGTCATGAAGAACTCCCACTGCCGCGACCCGAAGATGGAAGCCTACTGCGACGAGGTTTGGCACCTGGAGGACAAGTTCTATGGGCTCGAGGTCAACCACGTCGCCCAGCTGTACAATGAGACTGCGGACGAGCTAGCGAAGATAGCTTCGGCGCGAACAATGGTTCCCCCGAACGTCTTCTCCCGGGACCTACATCAACCCTCAGTCAAGACAAACGACACGCTCGAGCTCGAGAAGGCCTCGGCCCGGCCCGAGGCACCCTTGGCTACCGAGGGTGAGGCTCTGCGCATCGAGGAAGAGCGGAATGGGGTCACGCCTAATCGAAACTGGCAGACCCCGTACCTGCAATATCTCCACCGAGGAGAGCTACCCCTCGATAGAGCCGAAGCTCGGCGACTGGCGCGACGCGCCAAGTCATTCGTCTTGCTGGGTGACGGGAAGGAGCTCTACCACCGCAGCCCCTCCGGCATCCTCCAGCGATGCATATCCATCACCGAAGGCTAGGAGCTCTTACAAGAAATACACTCGGGGGCTTGCGGTCATCACGCAGCGCCTCGAGCCCTTGTTGGAAATGCTTTCCGACAAGGTTTCTACTGGCCGACCGCGGTGGCCGACACCACTAGAATTGTCCGCACCTGCCAAGGGTGTCAATTCTACGCAAGGCAGACACACCTACCCGCTCAGGCTCTGCAAACAATACCCATCACCTGGGTGTTTGCTGCGTGGGGTCTGGACCTCGTCGGTCCCTTGCAGAAGGCACCCGGGGGCTACACGCACCTACTGGTCGTCGTCGACAAATTCTCCAAGTGGATCAAAGTCCGACCCCTAAACAACATCAAGTCCGAACAGGCGGTGGCATTCTTCACCAACATCATCCATCGCTTCGGGGTACCGAACTCCATCATCACCGACAACGGCACCCAGTTCACTGGCAGAAAGTTCCTGGACTTCTGCAAAGACCACCACATCCGGGTGGACTGGGCCGCCGTGGCACACCCCATGACGAATGGGCAGGTAGAACATGCCAACGACATGATTCTGTAAGGACTCAAGCCGAGGATCTACAACGACCTCCACAAGTTTGGCATGCGATGGATGAAGGAACTCCCCTTGGTGGTCTGGAGCCTGAGGACGACGCCAAGTCGAGCCACGGGTTTCACGCCGTTCTTTCTAGTCTATGGAGCCGAGGCCATCTTTCCCATAGACTTAGAATACGGTTCCCCAAGGACGAGGGCCTACGACGACCGACGCAACCAGACCAACCGAGAGGACTCACTGGACCAGCTGGAAGAGGCTCGGGACGTGGCCTTACTACACTCGGCGCGGTATCAGCAGTCCCTGCGATGCTACCACGCCCGAGGGGTTCGGTCCCGAGACCTCCAGGTGGGCGACTTGGTGCTTCGACTACGACAAGACGCCCGAGGGCGGCACGAGCTCACGCCTCCCTGGGAAGGGTCATTCGTCATCGCCAAGGTTTTGAAGCCTGGGACGTACAATCTGGCCAACAGTCAAGGCAAGGTCTACAACAACGCTTGGAACATCTGACATCTACGTCGTTTCTACCCTTAAGATGTTTTCAAGCCGTTCATATACCTCGTTTACATATGAAGTCTAACCATCAAGGAAGGGTCAGCCTTGCCTCGGCAAAGCCCGACCCTCCCTCAGGGGCTAGAAGGGGGGAACCCCCTCCGCGTCAAAATTTTCCTCGGAAAAAGTCTTTCTGCCAGAATATCTTTCGTGCTTTTCGACTACTTCGGTAGTGGGATCATGAAAACGACGGAATACACGTAAGCAGGCAAGGCCAACCGAGCCGAGGGACTCCTACGCCTCCGGGATACGGATACCTCACTCATCACCTTCTGCGAGAAGTAACTCGCGTTCGGATGAGTGATCCTGCTGACCGAACAAGCCTTAACGCTCAAAAGACTTTCTGCCCAAATGGTTTTTCGGGTTTTCTCGGCTACATCGATAATAGAATCCCGCGGACGAGCAAGAGTACACGTAAGCGGCAAGGCCGACCGAGCCGAGGGATTCCTACGCCTCCGGGATACGGATACCTCACTCATCACCTTCCGTGAGAAGTAACTCTAGCTCGGATAAATGATTCTGCTACCGACGAGCAAGCCCTGATACTCGAAACAAGAGGAAAAGAAATGCAGCTTTACAACGCGACGACAGTATGTTTGGGCCTCGGCGGCCGCAAAAAACATATGCATACTACAGGCGAACCGATCCTGCAGGCTCAGACGTCGATGGAGGGGGAGCAGCAGCACCCTCGGCGTCAACTCCACCTTCGGCGAAGTCCGACCGAGCCTCGGACGGCAACACGGGCGAAGGATCTCCACTCCGAAGGACGACGTCAGCACCACGCCCGGGCCATCGCCGCCAGGGTCTCCTCCAGGAACCCGGCCCGAGCAGACAGCTCGGCCGGCCGCCCCTAAGCCTCATCCAGCTGTCCCCAAGGACACCAGCCTGGCTCGTGGCCTCGGCAACTCGACTCCGGCGTTGGTCCGGCCAGTGGACGACCTGGCCAGGCCCCGACCGATGAAGCTTCCTTTTTCGAGCCAACTCCGCCTCTGTCCACGCTGACACCGCTGCCCTCGGCCCCGGCTCACCGCAGAGCGGCCGAGGGTTTCTTTGACTAAGCAAGTGAAGCCTCGGACGGCAAGGCCGACCGAGCCGAGGGATTCCTATGCCTCCGGGATACGGATACCTCACTCGTCACCTTCCGCACAGAGCAACTCACATTTGGTTAAGCGGTTCGGCTAGCCGACAGGCAAGTTCTAGTGCTCGAAAATGAGGAAAAAACATGGTATTACACCCAAAAATACCTACATGTTTAGGCCCCGACAGCCACAATGAACAAACTCTGGCACTCAAGGTGCCATTACAAACGGAACTCCGGTTCCACCCCCGCAGGTATGAATAACTCCCACATAGGAGAGCCTGCGGGACGACAGACTCCGGGCGACTCGCCAGCGACCTCCACAGCAGCAGCCATGGTCCCAGGACAGACGCAGCCACCGGAAGGCTCTCGTTCGCATCCCCACTCAAGGGACGCGAACCAGATATTAAAGCCAAAGAGCCGGAGGTCGGTCCGTGGGTGGCGCTGACGGTCTCGTTGGTAGAAAAGCCTACCTCTCCAGCTGCCACCACCTCAGCACCGACGGCGGCGTCCACCTGTCCACCAACACCGCACCGGCGGGTGCCGGCCGCTCCAAAGCGCACCGGCAGGTCCTCACTCCCATCCTCGCCACGAAAACGAGAATGGAGTGAGACCCCCCGGTGCGGCTGGCCACCGTTGCCCGGACAAAGGACGGAATGTTGCACCTTGGCTGGGCAGCAACAGTCCGCCTTCCCCGGCATGGCTGGGGGGCGCCTCCTCCGCAGAGCTGGAGGATGGTTTCCACCCCCCAGAAGCTGGAAGAGGCGGGACGCCAGCCCACACGAAGGCAGGCCCCGGCTCGCCTCGCTCTCCGCCCCAGCAAGGATGATGAAGATCCTTGAAGCTGAGGGTGGGACTGAGGTTGCAGTTCGGCTCGCTTCTCCCCACCATCGAACTGGTGGTCACCGTCTTGGGTGACCACCGGTGAGGGGATGCAGCCGGGCTGCCTGATGAAAATCCTTGAAGCTGAGCGATGGCTGAAAGGTACCAACTTCCGCGAAGTTGCGTTCCTCCAACGACAGCAAGACGAAAGCGACGCGAGCGCTCCCCATCTAGGGGCTCGGAAGGTGGAAGGACGTGATACATGGAGTGCGAAGACATGGTTGCCATCCAAGGGGGTCACCCTCCTTTTAAAGGTGACTCTCCCCACTTGCGTCCTCAGCCGGCGCGGACTGAGTCTTCTCCAACACGCTCCAAGGTCCTCCCCCTACGACACGGGGGCTGGGTCCCACGCGTCATGCAAGCTGGCCCAGGACAGAAGAAGCCAAACCGCTGCGCGCGGAGCGCACAACAGCCCAGCGGTTACAAGCATTCCTCCACTATTGCCCGGACCAGCGGGTGAAAGGGCGGACCGCCATGCAGGCGGCATGTAACCGCACCAAGGGGGCGCACCCTTTCGACTTCGACGCGTCCAGCATGGAGGCCCAGGCCCACACGTCATGTAACCAGCGCGCCGGTTACTACGTGCGAGAAACTGCACTGCCACTCGCGCCAGTACCGCGCCTCCTCGACTACGGAACCGGTGCCGTGACTCGAGGCGACCCTGCGCATGACCCGACAGTGCCAACCGAGCACATCGGTCACGGGTCAATCAGCCACGGGAGAAGGCGCGACGGTCGATACGGCCAGAAATGGGCCGGCAGTAATGCCGGTGGCAGGCGGGCGAAAGCAGCAGTCAAGTCGTCAACAAGCTCATGCCCCCTCCTGGGACAGCGAGAGAACCCTCTCCCACGGCGTGAAGACGACGCGCCCGTGTTCCGTTCCTCGAACGGCTCGCTCACGCACAACGGCTGCCCCATGAACCACTCGTCCCATCGCATTAACTCTGCGGCGGGACAAGTGGCACCTTTGGTAGGCAAAGCAGGCGACACTTCACCTCCGCCATGATGACCGCGTCAAAAAAGGTGCGCCACGTCATTCGATTTCGTATCCTTTTCCACTTCCTCTTTCTCTCTCTTGCTACAGGGACCGGGAAAGAGGATACTCTGAAAGGGATCCTTCTCCGCGAAGGAAGCGGGCCCCGAGCCCCCCTACTGATCAGAGGTTCGAAGGCTGGCCCTCGGAAGGGTTCAATAGCCGCCTTAGAGCACTCGGGCTCCGCGCCCACTACTGGTCAGAGGTTCAAAGGCTGGCCCCTCGGAAGGGTTCAACGGCCGCCTCAGGCCACTCGGGCTCCGCGCCCACTACTGATCAGGGGTTCGTAGGCTGGCCCCCGAAGGGTTCGATAGCCACCTCAGAGCACGCAGAGCGAGGGATGACCCTGGGTACATTCGATACATAACCAAGGCTCGGGCTATGCTCCCGAGGTACCCTAGGACATTTCCGAGACTGACGGGAACGATTTTGTAACGGAATCCCACCAGAGGGAGGCATCGAGCCCTCGGACCCCGTGAAAAGGAGACCGGGTCCGGCGAGTCACCCGCAGGTACTTTTGGAGCGTGCCTCCGGGCCACTAGCCGACCCCTAACGAATGGGGCACGTGCGTCCACTCGGATCAGCCGCTAGCAACTCACTGGAGACACCATGTTCGGCGCCCTCCGAGGGCAACATGGCGCTTTCCTCCCTCCTCCTTGTGGAAAGGCGACGCAGGGGCGTATGAAAAAAGCCGAGTCTATCCTTGACCGTCCTCTCGCTCTGTGCGGAGGCTCGGGGGATACTCTCGCAAACCCGGCTCCGGCCAAACCGTTGACAGCGTCAACATACCAGCCCGAGAACTTGGGACCTGACTAAGCACCCGGGTAACGACCAGTTCGCATGAGGGAACAACCAAACTGGCCGAGCCATCACGAAAGGCACTAAGATCTCGAAGGAGTCAAAACACTCCTCCGAGGCCTCGGGGGCTACACCCGGCGGGTGCGCTCGCGCGCACCCACCGGAACAAAATGCAACCGAGAAAGGCCGCTCCCCTTGCAAAAATGTGCGATAAAAGCCTCCAAGCGAGTGCCAACACTCCCTTTGAGGCTCGGGGGCTACTGTCGGGGACCATAATTAGGGGTACCCCCAAGACTCCTAATCTCAGCTAGTAAACCCCATCAGCACAAAGCTGCGAAGGCCTGATGGGCGCGATTCAGGCCAAGGCTCCGCTCAAGGGACACGACCCCGCCTCGCCTGAGCCCGACCTCGGGCAAAGACAGCCGACCCCGGAAGATTCACGCCTCGCCCGAGGGTCCCCTCAAGCAATGGACGCACCGTCGACTCGCCCGAGGCTCAGCTCGGGTAGGCTTCGCGGAGAAGTAACCTTGGCCAAATCGCCACACCAACCGACCATATCGCAGGAGCGTTTAATGCAAGGACCGCCTGACATCTTATCCTGACACGCGTCTTCAGTCGACAGGGCCGAAGTGACCGCAGTCACTTCACCGCTCCACTAACCGACCTGACAGGAATACAGCGCCGCCTGCCTTGCTTCGACTGTCGTGCCACTCGCCAGAGTGAGGTTGACAGCGGCTAAGTCCAGCCTCGGGCGACATAGGAAGCTCCGCCTCGCCCGACCCCAGGGTTCGGCCCCCGTCTCGTCCTCGGAAGATGGACTTCGCCTCGCCCGACCCCAGGGCTCGGACTCAACCACGACTTTGAAGACGACGAACTCCGCCTCGCCCGACCCCAGGGCTCGGACTCAGCCTCGGCTTCGAAAGACGATGGACTCCGCCTCGCCCGACCCCAGGGCTCGGACTCAACCTCGACCTCGGAGGAATCGCCACCTCGCCCAAACTTGGGTCCGGACCGGCCACGTCGCCAGGGGGGCCATCATTACCCTGCCCCTTGCTAGCTCAGTCTACGGGGAACAAGACCGGCGTCCCATCTGGCTCGCCCCAGTAAACAAGTAATGATGACACCCCGCACACTCCATGACGACGGCAACTCCCAGCCCCTTACGTCAGCAAGGATCCGATAGCCCCGACAGCTGTACTTCCACAGGGCTCCAGCTCTCCTCCGACGGCCACGATATCACATGAACACGGCAGCAACACCTCTCCGACAGCCACGACGGCATGTACATAGGGCACTAGCTCCTCTCTGCTAGACACGTTAGCACATTGCTACACCCCGCATTGTACACCTAGGCCCTCTCCTTACATCTATAAAAGGAAGGTCCAGGGCTCTCGTACGAAGGGTTGGTCGCGCTGGAGAACGGGCCGACGCATAAGGCTCTCGCTCTCTCCCACGCGAACGCTTGTAACCCCCTACTGCAAGCGCATCCGCCCTGGGCGCAGGACAAAACGAAGGCCGCGGTTTCCCCTTACTGTTCTCCCCCCTTTGTGTCCCGTCTCGCGCCGACCCATCTGGGCTGGGACACGCAGCGACAATTTACTCGCCGGTCCAGGGACCCCCCGGGGTCGAAACGCCGACAATTTCTCTTCGAAGACCTTCATCCTCTGCATTAACACTTTAAAGAAGTGTTAATCTTAGGATGAAGGTCCACATTCCTAACTTGTGTTGCCTTGATTTTGAACGCTTTCAAAGGATTGAAATCAAGTATCCAACATTGCGTCCACCTCCGGTGATTCCACGACCACTTCAGCATACATAATGCCATTGAAGAAAGCACCCATCAATCCCAATCAAGGGAACGAAGCTCTAATCAGAGAAGCAAGGAACTAGAAGAAGGCCAATAGCCCACCACCTTGAGAAGAGGAGCTTGATGAGGAGATCAACAACCTTGAACTCATCCATCAGCAAGTTGAGAAGCACAAGGAGAAAATGCTTCGTCTTTCTGAGCTTCAAAGGAAGATTGACGAAGCAACTGAAGAGATGCACAACATCGAAGCACACAAAAACATGTACAACTACAGGTACCAAGATCATGATGGTCGCAATCATGACAACCTTCATCACGAAGAATTTGATGTCTAGGATTTCCTCTATGATGAAGCTTTCGCACTGACACTAGAATTATAGACTACACCATGGGCACCACTGTACATGCGACCTACACTTCCTATCTATGATGGCCTGACCGACCCAAAGCAGTTCCTCATGAGCTACGAGGTTGCCATATCCTCGTATGGTGAGAACTCAAAAGTCATGTGAAGTCCTTCGTCATGGCGGTTTGAAGCGTGGCCCAGACTTGGTACT
Organism: Zea mays; assembly: GCF_902167145.1. Classification (NCBI taxonomy): domain Eukaryota; kingdom Viridiplantae; phylum Streptophyta; class Magnoliopsida; order Poales; family Poaceae; genus Zea; species Zea mays. Next base: position 123,844,808 of record NC_050096.1, on the reverse strand, counting down.
CATCACTTTGGCCAAGGACTGTCATTTCATGGTCGAAGCTCAAAGACATACTTCTCACCAGCTTCCAGGGTTTTCAGTCCAAGCCCATCACTGCACAAGCCTTGTTTTAGTGCACCCAAGAACCAGATGAATACCTAGTCATTTGTCCAAAGGTTTCTCAGGCTATGGGCTCAGGCTCTAGCAGTCTAGGATGACATCGTCATCGAAGCCATGGTCAAGGGGCTTAGGCCAGGACCAACTGCTTAGTATTTTGCAAGGAAGCCTCCTCACTCCCTTGAAAAATTGCTACAAAAAATGGATGAGTACAAAAGGGCTCACAATGATTTCCGCCAAGGAAGGGAGGAATTCCACAGATACGCCGAAGACGTTAGGGGCTTCGGAGGAAGGTTTCATCCAAGGCATGTCTGAAGCATCCATAACCCGACGTAGGGTGAGAAAATGATGGCCCAGTCTCAGGGTCAGTCATGGCAACAACAGGCAAGCTCTCAGCAACAACCCTTGCATAGCACGTTTCGTCCACCTGCTCTAAGAGGAGGAAGGGGAGGGTGAAGCTTTGGTGGCAGATTCAATGCACCCCCAAGAAAACCATTCTGCTTGTTTTGTGGCGAGGACAAAGGCCACACCACAACAACATGTCACCATACTATCAACAAGTAGAAGGAGCTTGCTTCGTTAGCTACACAGCCTTCATAGTCAAAAGAGGTGTTTAATACATCCTCATACTGTTCACCCTACATCCCCCAATATGTCCAGCCTCAGTCACAAGAGCCAAGGTTAAGCTTGCCTTCGACCTCAAACGCCTCAAGTAACCCAGCGATGAGTGTGTGGTCACCATTTGCCTCCTTCATCCCAGGACCACTTCCTTATGACCAGGTTCCTGCTGGTCAACCTAAGTTCCCAAGGCAAGACTTGCAGCAAAGGGACAGAAGGTATGGATCTGAAACCCATACTGTCAAAAGTGTGGTCCCAGAGAGGAAGCACATATATTAAAGACCCCAAGGGGCTGGGTAAGTGAGCCCGAAGTTATCAAGAAGTCATTATCGTCCATTTACAACTTTTGTAGACTATTTCCTATATCATGCAAATTAATATAATAATGATCTAGCACCTTGGAGAGCAATGACGGAAAAATTGCAATTGAATCCTAAGGTAAGTAATGGTGAAAAAGTTCCAAAGTCATTCCTAAGGGAATGCAGAGCTATGTTTCATTTCACCTAAGTAATGATGAAAAAGCTCCAAAGTCATTCCTAAGGGAATGCAGAGCTATGTTTCATTTCACCTAAGTAATGGCGAAAGAGGTCCAAAGTTGTTCCTAAGGGAATGCAGAGCTATGTTTCATTTCATCTAAGTAATGGTGAAAAAGCTTCGAAGTCATTCCTAAGGGAATGCAGAGCTATGTTTCATGTTACCTAAGTAATGTTGAAAGATCTCCGAAGTCGTTCCTAAGGGAATGCAGAGCTATGTTTCATTTCACCTAAGTAATGGTGAAAAAGCTCCAAAGTCGTTCCTAAGGGAATGTAGAGCTATGTTTCATTTCACCTAAGTAATGGTGAAAAAGCCCTAAAGTTGCTCCTAGGGGAATGCAGAACCACGATTCACTGCATCCGAGTGATAACATAAAACCCTCGAAGACATTCCTAAGAGAATGTAGACCTATGATTTCCTTTGTAATGTGTGGAAAGAAGGGAAGGTGTTTTTCGCCTTCGGCTCAAAACACATGTTGAATAAAATTTCACACATCACAAAGGAAGTAAAGAAGCAAAAATAGAAAAGATATGAATATATTATAGAACATCTCAAAAAACTTCAAAAGGGTTTAGACACTTTGTACCATAAAAAATATTACAACAAGCAATCATTGTTTTTCACATTATCTAATCAATTTCCTGTGTTGCCTTGCATTACTTCGTCATAAATTTGCTCGCAAACCTTGAGGACAACATAATCTGCAACTTCTTTCACAGCTCTGACAGAGATTGCTTCGGCTTCGACAACAACATATTTTGCTTCAGCTTCAGTTTGTTTCACTTCAATTATTACCTGTGAAGTGGAGAATTTTTAGCAAGGGTTAGTAAAGCAATCACTAGGACAAGAATACACTAAAATTTAACAAAAGTGAAAAGTCAAATACCTTTGGATTTTTTTTGCCTTGAAGCTTTTTCCTAATGTCTACAACCTTTTCAGCTGCTTGCCGTGTCTATAGAGATTTTTTGATAGTTAGTATGTACATACCCCACGAAGGTAAAGATGAAGGTAACAAAGTACATACATTCTCCCTGTTCTTTATAGATTCTTCAATGCTTAATTCTTTTCCGTCCCTCTTCCCAATTTGAGATAAGAATTTTTTAGACCACTCCGAAGCTTCGAAAGTTGATCTTCGGACATGATCTGCAGAAACTCTGAAATCGGGGTCTGTTCAAGCCCTCACATGATTGCGCCCGACTTTTAGCAAAATTGAAGCAGTGCTTCGGATGCCTATCCAAGCACAATAGTCGTCTTGTGCTGAGAGAACACTTTTGAAAGCATAGGTCTCACTAAGCACCCACATCATTAGGCCCTCCAAGTCACCATCTGAAAAATTCTTATCTTTAGACAGAGCCCTAACAGAGGAGAAGGTTTTCAGCAACTCATTATGAAATCTATTGCCAAGGGTGTGACAGTTGGCTAGCAGGATTTGGTAGTTTTTGTTAAGTCCTCTCACATGATTTACTTCATCTTTCAGGTCATCAGTTTTCACTTGAGCGCTGCTAAGGTTGCCAGCCACTTCGGCAAATGCTTGCATTGGCTTTGTTGTTTTAGCTTCATGCTCCTCTTTTACTCGCTTCAGCTTAGCTTCAAGCGATGCATTTCATTTGTCCTTTTCAGCATTAGAAGCTTCGAGCTTATTTTTCTCTTCACGCGTTGTCTAGGCTTCGGTTCGGCTGTCAATAAATCCTTTTCTAGAATCTTGAAAGAATTTTCCTTCTCATTGCAATCAAACCGAAGCCCGAACACTTTGGATCTAAGTTTCATTATTTCTTTTTGGGCGGCTTCACCCTCAACATTCCTCTTATTCCTTAAGGCCTTGATTAGGAATAGACCTTGTAAGATATAAAAATAGAAAAATAAAACATTCCATCAAACCAGTCTGAAGCTAAAAAGGCAGAAGTCAATAGAAATTAACTTAAGATGCGTATAAGCTAGGCAATCAGAAAAGTCTTAAGAAGACATGGTCGAATGCATGGCCTCCAGCTTCGGGAAACCACTATTATACACCATATAGCGACATACTTCAGTTTCCATATTGTTTGGTAGTAGTACAAATAATCGTCTGGCCCACCCCCAAAGATAGCAAACCCCGAAGGGTATCCAAACTGTTCAGCAAAACCGATAGCCTCGGCCAGCTGCTTCGCACCCATGACTTCCCTACAGCATGATGGACCTGATACCTTCGACCACCCAAGTCTTGGTCAAAAGGTCCTTTACCAAGCGATGTATCATCTTCAATTTCCTTCTTGGCCTCTTCAAATTTAGCAGACCCCTTCCCCTTGTCCTCTGCCAAGGCAGGCTTGGAGGAACCCTTATCTTCAGCTGCCATGATTACTAAAAGTGTCACCACTACAGTAACCTTTTCAAACCCTAGGCTACTTGGACCAGTCTCATCTGCAGTAGGCGGTGCACTTCGCTTTAGCACTAGTATTGTACCGACAATATCTTTCTCCTCAGTTTCATCTTCATCAACATCAAAGAATGAACTCATCATCGGAGCTATTCGCTCTTCTTCCTCTTCTTCCTCGCTCTCTGGAAGCAACTCTAAAGGTGTAACTCTTTGCGCTATCAAAGCAATAGATTTTCCAAATTTTGCCTCTTTGGCTCCCATAGGAGGGAGTTCTTCAATCTCAGCTGCCACCTTAGCTTCGGGTGCAACCTAAAAATATTTAAAATAAGAAATTAATATAATAAATTCATGACCAGTATACCAAAGATAAAGAAAGCATATTTACCAAGATTTCCTCTAAGGCTTGAAGAGTCGATTCAATTTGCACCTTCATAACTTTGCTCCGTCTAGTAGTCACCTTCTTCTTCGTCTTCTTCAAATCCTAAACCATGTTGGGATAGTCAGGATAGAAGAAGCCAATAGCATCAAAGACACGGTTTAATCGACGTTGTTTTCGAGCCACAAAAGGCCATTGTAAAGCTTCAACCTGGGAGGCGGTAGCTCCCGCAGTTGAAGCAAACTCTTCAACCCTCGTCTGAGGCACATCTGACGAAAGTGTTAGCGACATCTCAGCAACACGTTGCTCTCCAGCCATCTCTAGTGAAAAGCGAATGATTTCCAAAATAGCAAATCTACCCAACAATTCTTTTGTATGCAAGGTGTGGGATGAACAATGCTAGGGAAACCTATTGGGTCCTATCAAATTAACCTAAGCTTGTCACAGTGATTAACAGGAACATTATTAGGTAAAGTGATCAAGGGAACAACATGCATTAGACTCGAGATTCTCAGGTACCAACTTGGTCTTTAAGTGACTCGTAACCTCGCTGCTACTCGTAGCAATAAAAACAAACATGGTATAGGCAAAATTAACATCACACTAAGCATAAGAACAAACTACATAATAATGTTCTATGCATCGTAACAAGATTGCAGGTTTGAGAATCACTAAATTCGGAGTTACGGTTAACAAGTTATGATTTTCCGAATGGTTAAGTGTTCGATATAAGACAAATTAAGTGTATAATTTTAACCTTTGTTTCATAACAAAATAAAGTTACCAGATGATAAACAATATTATTATGAGTTTAATGCAACCCGAATGGATCAAAAAGGAGTTAAAATAAATTAACTATGGAATTTATAAGTTTTTTTGTGATTTATTTCTATATTTAGAATTAAATTCGGAATTCATTTAATATCCCTGGAAGTCCCTTGGACCACAGACAAAAAAACCAGAGATCGTGGGGTTTATTTTATAATAATCTAGGACCCGACTGTAATTAGTTTATACAAGAAATGGACGACGGGTTATTACTAAAAACAGAGTGTCTCTTACAAAATTTCAATGCCAAAGGGGTACCGGGAGACCACAGTCGTTGGATCTTGCACCAAGGGTTACGATTAGATCAGCGAACCGGTACAACATCTCGGCCATCGGATCACTGATCTACGACACACATCATACCATTGAAATGGTATTCCTAGGATCTAATCTAAGCCGCCCACGCAAGATCAAACGGCCACGCACACACCACCCTATCATCTATGCGGCCTCGACCTGAGATTCTAGAGAATAGTGGACGCAGTCCGTGGAACTTAAAAGAAATCAGGAAAATAGTTTTAAGTGAAAAATAAATATAAAATCTTAGGAAATTCATATCTTCTCTATTGTAACTCCGAATTGATCTGTTCAAGTTGTGTTAGCTTCGTGTAAATATGTACTACACAGTAACAACATTGGTTATACCATATCACATACTTTTATAGTTAGATATTTATTTAACCTATGTTTACTTGAGTAACTCTTCTAATCAAAGCTAACCTGCCCATAATTACAATTTGATTAAAATATGATCTCTAGTCAAGTTATAATTAAGATTAAAGTTGAATTAGTTATTTCTTTGGATTATCTTTATAAAATCAGTACAAGACCTAGTTCTAATTACTTAATCACATAGGTCTTCCTAAAATCATAACTCTTTAACCGTAACTCCAAATTTAGTGGTTCTCGAACCTAGGATCTCGTTACGATGCGTAGGACATTATTATGCAGTTTGTTCTTATGTTTGGTGTGATGTTAATTTTGCCTATACCATGTTTGTTTGTATGGCTACGAGTAGCAACGAGGTTACGAGTCACTTGAAGAGCAAGTTGGTACCTGAGAATCTTGAGTCTAAAGCAAGTTGTGCCCTTGATCACTTTTCTTTACCTAATAATGTTCATGTTAATCACTGTGACATGCTCAAGTTAATTTGGTAGGACCTAATAGACTTCCCTAGCATTGTTTATCCCCTACTTTGCAAACAAAAGCACTATTGGGTAGTTTTGCTATTGCTCTACCTGGTTTTCGGAAATTAATGTTATATTATGATCATGTTCCAGTTATACTGTTATTTTAATTATTGTTCATGACAAGATCATTGCGTTAATTGGAGCATGGACCGACCACCCGGGAAAATAGTGCTACCACAAGGGTGGTATGGGACGCCCTTGGCTAACTAATTAGGAAAGCTAGTGGAGGACTACCTTACCCGAAAGGGGCAAAGGCGGTAGAGGAGTTATGTATAGGGAGGTTCTCGGGTCGATCATGATGCGATGGCTTTTCGAACGAGGGATTCCTATATTGCCCTTCTCAGAAATCGTAGTGGGTTTTCTAAAGCTAGTGGAACTTTGTAAAGGCCTCGTAGTGGTACCTTGCCTCGTCTCCTCGGCAGAGATGAATCGGAAGTCACGATCCCTTGGCAAATGGGTAACATGACTTGTGAGTAAAGATGCACAACCTCTGCAGTGTAAAACTAGTATATCAGTCGTGCTCACGGTCATGAGCAGCTCGAACCCTCACATGAGTAATTTATGGAACTAAACTTAATTTGTCATATGCATTACATTGTGGGTGTTGTTATTAATTTTGATCTCTTATTTATTTGGGTTGGTATCTACTTATACTTAGTAACTGCTAATAAAATTTTGACCAACTTTAAAAGCAATGCTCAGCTTTAACCATCTCCTTTGGTAATCCTTACACTTCACATGAGCTCCCACCTTTGGTGAGTTCATTGCACATTATTCCACACAACTTGTTGAGGAACGTATGTGAGCTCACCCTTGCTGTACTCACATTCCCTCTAGGTCAAGGGCAGGTACCACAGGATGAGGCGCGTGAAGGATGTTGTGATGAGTTTGTGATTGGTCTTGTAACACCCTGAATTTGAGGGTAGCATTTTTTCTTCTTCGATACTCACCAAATTCAAGCGTTACTCTCTTTTCTCTTCATGTTTCGCTCCTTCTTTCCATTTTCAAAGCAGTATAACGACTGGTGTCGGTATCGCGTGTAAACAAAAATCTAGGTTGACATGGGTGTTGCATCATGCCGAAGCATTTTTCTTTTGTCTGATGTTGTGTTTAATCGCGCATCCGTCTCGCCTCGTTTTGGATTTCGATTCGCAATTGGATTCCGATCAGTGGTCGCATGTGTTGTGGGCTTATGTCCCGGTCCACGACCCAGCACAACCCAACCCAAAGCAGCCCAGCCCAGCCCTGGCCGCGCGCCCCTGGCACCCCACCCCCATGCCCATCTCTCCCTCTCTCTCATTTGGTTTTCCCACGCAGCAACTCCCCCTCCCTCTCCCTTTCTTCCACCTCTCTCCCACCTCTTTGCCCTAGGTGATCCGGTGGACGGTTATCGCCGGTTTTTGGATCCCAAGGTGAGCTCCCCTCTCCTCTCTCTCTCCCTCTCCCTCTCCCTCCCCTTTCCTCTTCCCTGCACGCGTCCCTGCCCCCCCATGTGCGCGTCCCTGGCCCCCCTCGGCGCGGCCTCCCTGGCCCCGGCACGCGGCCCCTGCCCCCCCCCCCCCCCCGGCGGCGCGACCCGGGCCCCCGACGCGTGTCCCTGGCTCCCTGTAGCGTGCCCCTGCCCCCGGCAGTGCGCGACCCCTGCCTGTGGTGGCGCGGCGCCCCTGCCCTTGCCCTCGCGGCAGCGCAGCACCTCGTGGCTCGCCCGGTGCGTTCCCGCGCGCGCAGCCCTAGCGTGCGTGACTTTTAAATTGCAGTTTAATTAGTTTTAAATTTAGTTTAATTAATGTGCTGCGTCACGTGCTTCATCGCGCGACGGCTCATCTTAAATTCAGATTATTTAATGTGTGGCGTCACGCGTCTAGTCGCGCGACGTTTCTTTTTAAATTCAGTATAAGTGACGTATGCTGTCGTGTGCTTCATCACACGATGCTTGACGTTATTTTCATAATTAATTCAAGTGTTTTGTGGCGCGCTTCGTCGTGCGATGATTTGTTTTATTTCAGTTCAGTCTAAGTGTTGTGTCGTGTGCTCCGCCGCGTGACGACTCATTTTATTTTCGGTTTAGTTCGTGTGTGCCGTCGTGCGTTTCGCCGCGCGACAATCCTTTTAAATCTACCTTGAATTGTTTATAATAATTAAACGTATAGCATAACTTTGTTCTATGTATAATGTGATTGTCAAATTAATAGGATTATGTTTAGACGAGTACTTTAATCTATAACCACTTAACGTGATCGCTCTTCGACCGTAGCCTCGACCGTTGCTTTCTCTTTCTCGCTTAGTTGTAGGTGCAAGCCCTGCACCGAGCGTCTTCTTATTTATTATATTTTACTGCATGGTGTACTGTTCTTTTTATATTAAATTTATGGAATGTATATTTGAACTCGTATAGATAACGGTCAGTTGGCAGAGTCTGAAGGAGTTGCAGGTGAAGACCCTGAGCAGCAGCTGGATGGTGAAGTCAAGTGTCCCTTGACCCATCTATGTCCTACTCATTTTATAATTCACTCTCCGTATTTACACAATTTATACCTCAGGATTCACTAGCTTTTGTTTATCTTGTCCTTGTTTACCTATATGGGTTGGGTTATTTTGGTTTAGCTTTATGCTAGTGCTTCACATTAATCAATGAACATGATGAGATTATTTATGATACGCTGTTTTCCCTTTTGATTATGATGATGATACTGTGACATTTAAGGTGACTCGAGCGGTTTCTCGAGTGCCTCTCCGTAAGGACTGGTTCGTTGGATGACTGCCCGGGAAAACAGTGCAACCATGAGGGTGGTATGGGACGCTCTTAGCTGAATAATTAGAGGAAATGAGGTGTAGTTCGCTACGCCATCGTGCCGTCAATGGGGCTCGGTGTATGCGGCCCGCTCTGCCGAGGGTGGATTGCCCCTTGGGGAGGAGTGCGGTACATTTAGGAAACCTGAAGTGGCTACAGCCTCATGGAATCTTTGTAAAAGGCTACGTAGTGAAACCTTGCCTGTTCACCTTGGTAGTGTTTAAGGGTTTGATCGCCCGAGGCAAAAAGGGAATCACGACTTGTGGGTAAAGTGCGCAACCTCTGTAGAGTGTTATGAAACTGATATATCAGCCATGCTCGCGGTTATGAGCGGCCAAGGGAGCTCCATTGATTAGAGATACAATGATCAGAGATGTTTGGTTTACAGGTGATGATGAGGATGATGGTTTTGATTATGATTATGGTGATGGTTTCTAGTATTCTTTCCGTTTGGAAAGAGTACTTTTGGGTTAACAACTTGGGTTAATGCTAAAACCTGGCTCTCTACTAGTAATAATAACCTGACCAACTAAAAGCAATTGCTCGACTTAACCCCACATAAAGCTAGTCCACTACCGCTAAACGGGAAAATTGTTGAGTATGTTGATGTGTACTCACCCTTGCTTTACACACCAAACCCCCCAGGTTGTCCACGTAGAAACCACTGCTCGGGCGAAGATGAAGTCGTGGAGGAAGACTTCCAGGAGTTCCAAGAGTACGATGAGTTCTAGGCGTGGGTTAGCGGCAAACCCCCAGTCGGCTACCTGTGAAGGCCGCGTTTATCTACGTTTCTTTTCCGCACTTTGATAATTGTTCATGACTATGTGGATGTCTCGGACATCATGATGTAATTAACTATTACTATCTTTTATGTTATTATTTGAGCACTGTGTGATGATGTCCGGTTATGTAACTGCTGTGTACGTGAATTTCTGATCTTGGCACGTACATGATTCACATTCGGTTTGCCTTCTAAAACTAGGTGTGACATAAGTGGTATCAAAGCCGCGCTGACTGTAGGACCACTAACCTAGAGTAGAATGGTCGTTCTAAGGACTACAGACCTCTATTATCACCTTGGCTTTGGTATCCCTTCAAAAGTTGGTCATATCAACCAAATCTATGTTCTATTATATATATTATACCTTGCTAAAAATTTTGTTTATTACTAGTTCCTAATTATTTTTTATGGTCTACTTGCTAGTCATACTAGTTATGTTCTCACTCTTATGCTTATGGTGTCTTTTGTAGATGGCTCGTATTAGACACACCGCACGGAACTCAGTCATTCTTTTCTTGCCTTCTCGTCTCGCGGAGCGTCCGCTTCGCCGTCCGGTGACTGATCAGTCTAGCCATTTGGAGAGGCTGCACCACCGCCTGCACGAGGAGCAGGAGCATCGGCGACAGGAGTTGGAGCAGCAGGGCTCTTCTTCCTCGCCTCAGCAGGAGGTAGAGTCTGTGAGGAGCTGCTCTCCTGTGCCCCCGCTGGAGGCACCCCCTGCACCACCACTGGGCGTCCCGGCCGCTGGAGTAGCTGTTGGAGGAGACCCCGACGACGGAGGTGACGACAGCAGCTCGAGCCACATCACCGACCTTTCAGAGGAGCAGGAGCTGGAGGGATGGGCTGCTCAACCCATCACTCGTGATGTCGCTCGCGGGTGTCACTTCCACGATGCACTCGACACCTTGCTGCGCCAGTCACTTGACCAGCATACCTGGTCTATTGAGTATCGCTGTGTTGTCTTCCAACACAGTCGCCGGGTTTACCCGGACCGCTGGGAGGTGACTTGTTTGGTGCGCCGTCCAGAGAACAGTCTCCAGGGTGTGGAGGTCTCCTCGGAGCATTACTCTATCTCTGAGCGGGACTCAACTGAGGTGGCCATGCAAGATGTCGCACGGCGTGCACTTTCACACTACTGCTCTGTGCTCGGTGGGGTGGCCGATGGTCTCGACCTGAGGTATTACCCCCACCATCCATCTTGCAGCACAGGAGGCGTGGTTGTCTCACTTGTTGGTGAGGACAATCCTAGGTTGAGCAGCACAATCAACCTAGCCGCCGTGCTAAACACGGAGCTGGACCATGCCTTAGATGAGATGAGTAGGGCTCGTGCTGAGATCGCCCAGTTGCGGGCTGAGCGCGCGGAGCGCCGTCACCTAGAGGATGGCTCCCCCGCCCCCATCGGGACTCATCACCCATACCACTCACCTCAGCGTGGACACCATGCCTACGGCAACCCTGACTGCAGGACCAGGATAAATTTAGAACCATAGATCATCAGCATTGGATCCTGTAATTATTGTTTAAAATAGAAGTCTTAGCCTTAGTCTTACTCTCAGTTAGTTTTAGTTAGACAGGGTAGTTTGCTTATCCTGTGTTTTTATGTTTGTCATGATGAACTATGATGGATTTGGATCTTTGTAATGGCTATCGCCAGAGTATGGGTACTCCCTGCACTTTGGTTTACCTGTTAATGTTAATAAAACTAGTTATCTAGTTGGGAAGCCCTTTTATTCTACTTATCTCTTTATCTAGGAAGCTGTGCTTGCCTGTGTTGAGAGTCAGTGAAGATGCTCATCGGTTCAATATTGTGGAAGAATTCTATACCCTTTTCTTATGCTGCAAGATTTGCAAGATCAGTTCTGATGTGTGATTGCATTCTGTAGATGTCAGACAACAGACGCAGAGGAGGAAGGCGTGCTCAGCAGGAGCAGCCAGCACCGCAAGATGAGGCACCTAATAGCAGTTGCCACCACCGCCCCAATGACAATAGAGCAGATGTTCTTGATGCAGACTTAGGCAGTCCATGCTATTGGTCACACTCTGGCCGCTATGCAGCAGCGGCAACACCCCCACCTCAACCTTAGATGCCTCAGATGCCTAGAGACAAGCGTGCTGAATTCATGAGAGGTCATCCCCAGTGTTCGCTCACTCTGCTGACCCCATGGATGCTGAAGATTGGCCGCGTACCGTGGAGCGGGAGTTGCACATCACTCAATTTGATGACAGAGAGAAAGTTCTGTATGGTCCTCGTTTGTTGAGGGGAGCAGCTCAGTCTTGGTGGGAGTCCTACCTCGCCACCCACGCCAACCCTGACACCATCACCTGGGAGGAATTCAGAGATAATTTTCATAAGTATCATGTTCCAGCAGGTCTGATGACAGTGAAGAAAGAGGAATTTCTGGCGCTCAAGCAAGGGCCCATGTCCGTTAGTGAGTACCGAGACAGGTTTCTGCAGCTGTCCCGCTATGCTCCTGAAGATGTCAGCACAAATGCCAAGAGGCAGTATTGTTTCTTGAGAGGCTTAGTCGATCCCCTACATTATCAGCTGATGAACCATACCTTCCCCACATTTTAGCACCTGATCGACAGAGCAATCATGACAGAGAAGAAGCGCAAGGAGATGGAGGATCGCAAGCGCAAGATCGGTGGGCCTCAGCCTGGAGGCAGTAATCGCCACTGTTTCTTGGGCAACCCGCCTCAGCAGTGCAAGCAGAATCAGCGCCTGCCTCAGCAGTAGTTTTAGAGGTAGTACCCTCAGCATCAGCAACAGAATCGCCAGAACAGTCAGACAAGAGGAAGTCAGTTCTAGAGGCAGAATCAACAGGCACCTTGCCTCCCCGCCCTAGCAATCAACCAGAGCAGTCAAGCAGCCCCAGTGCAAGGCGAAGGCAGATCATGTTTCCATTGTGGAGAGCAAGGCCATTGGGTGATGCATTGTCCAAAGAAGGCAGTCAAGCAGCAGTCCCTAGTGCCCTAGCAAAGCAGAATGTGTCTCAGCCAGGAGCAGGCAACCACGTCCAGACACGCTACAACCATGGGAGACTGAACCATTTGGAGGCTAAAGCAGTTCAAGAAACACCAGGCATGATAGTAGGTATTTTCTCGTCGACTAAAATATTGCAGAAGTATTATTTGATACTGGAGCAACACATTCATTTATTACTGCATCATGGGTAGAAGCGCATAATCTTCCAATAACTACCATGTCAACACCCATTCAAATTGATTCAGCCGGTGGTAAGGTTCGAGTCGATAGTGTTTGCTTGAATGTAAGTGTGGAAATAAGGGGGATAGAGTTTCCCGCTAACCTCATAGTAATGGGTACTCAGAGAATAGATGTCATCCTAGGGATGAATTGGCTAGATAAGTACCAAGCAATTATCAGCTGTGATAAGAGGACAATTAAGTTGATGTCCCCACTAGGAGAAGAAGTGGTGGCTGAGTTAGTCTCACCTGAGCCAAGGAAAGGAGGTTGTCAATAGATGGCTATTGATAGCAAGGAGGCAGATTCACTCGAGACTATCAAGGTTATGTCAGAGTTTCCGGATGTGTTCCCAAAAGATTTACCAGGTATGCCACCTGAGCGGAATTGAGTTTGCCATAGAGCTTCTTCCTGGCACCGCACCCATTTCTAAAAGAGCTTACATGGTATCTGGACCCGAGTTGGTTGAACTCAAGAAGAAAATAGATGAGCTATCAGAGAAAGGTTACATCAGACCAAGCACCTTACCTTGGGCCACCCCTGTCTTATTCGTGAAGAAGAAAGATGGCACCAGGAGGATGTGCATCGATTATCGAGCTCTGAATGAGGTCACAATCAAGAACAAGTACCCCTTGCCCAGAATAGAAGATCTGTTCGACCAGCTAAGAGGAGCCAGTGTGTTTTCAAAGATAGATCTGAGGTTAGGTTATCATCAGCTCAGGATCCAACCTTCAGACATCCCGAAGACGACATTCATTACCAAGTATGGGCTATATGAGTTCACCGTTATGTCTTTTGGCTTGATGAATGCGCCAACCTTCTTCATGAATCTGATGAACAGTGTATTCATGGATTATCTCGACAAGTTTGTGGTGGTATTTATTGATGATATTCTTATATATTCTCAAAGTGAGGAGGAGCATGTGGATCATTCGAAGATGGTGTTGCAAAGATTGCGAGAGCACCAGATGTATGCAAAGTTGAGCAAGTGCGAGTTCTGGATTGATGAAGTCCTGTTCTTGGGTCACATAATAAACAAAGATGGATTGGCTGTGGATCCGAAGAAATAGGTAGACATTCTGAACTGGAAAGCGCCAACATATGCTCGAGGAATCAAGAGCTTCATTGGAATGGCCGGATATTATCGGTGGTTCATTGAAGGACTTTCGAAAATTGCAAAACCGATGACAGCTTTGCTAGCCAACAAGGTTTGAGTTCAAGTGGACCCAGAAGTGCCAAGAAGCCTTTGAAGCGCTGAAAGAGAAGTTGACTACAACGTCTGTCTTAGTCTTGCCTGATCTGCACAAGCCCTTCTTGGTGTATTGCGACGCTTGTTACACTGGCTTGGGATGCGTATCGATGCAAGAGGGAAGAGTTGTGGCTTACTTGTCCCGACAGCTGAAGGTTCATGAGAAGAATTATCCAATCCATGACCTAGAGTTGGCAACAGTGGTTCACGCACTGAAGACAAGGATGCATTATTTGTACGAGCAGAAATGTGATGTCTACACAGACCACAAGAGTCTGAAGTACATATTCACCCAGTCAGAGCTGAATATGATACAACGAAGGTGGTTAGAATTGATCGAAGACTATGAATTGGAAATTCACTACTGTTGGGACTATGCTTCGTCGCCGAAGGTCTTGTAGGAAGAAGCGGCTTTCGGCTGAAGCTGTTTGTATGGGTTGGCCGAAGGTTCCTTTTCATGAAGCTTTGGTATTACAAACCGACTTAAAGATAGAATGACCTTTTAGTCCATAAGGATCTGAGTCAATGTTGTAAACTTTTATGAGGGGCATAATTGTAATTCTTCACAGGCTGTGTCCTGTGTCTATAAATAGTGAACAGTATTCCTTTACTGTTCACGGATTCTGGTAATCGCAATCGCATCTTTCGGGAATCAATCTTTGCCAAAGCAGAGGTACAACTGTATTCAATGATTCAATATATTAAGAAAATATGATGTAATTCGTTTACGATCCATTTACCTTTTTATATCCTTTATTTTATGTTATCTTATACAATCTATTAGAATTTAATTACGAAGACTTAACCTTCGTAATTATATTCTCATCAACCTTCGTCCAAGGTTCATTATCCTCAAGGGAATAATGTTTCATGGACGAAGGACATTAACATTTTAACATTTCATGTTGTCTTGTTCTTAATTCATAGCATCTAAGAACAAGTCCCCAACATTGGCGCCCACCTCCGGTGAACTCACTTCCACTTTTTGAGCTGATGGCTTCGTTCAACGATCAAGCTGGAGCTGCTTCGGACCCGAAGCTGGTGCTCCCGATTACAGGTGGTTCGTACTCAGAGCCAGCCAACAAGAAACAGAAGAAGGAAGCACAGAGAAGGGTACAGCATGTTGGGGTGCAAGGACCCTTCATCAAGTCAAGATGGTCTCACATTCCTATTACCTTCTCCCAAGAGGACCTTCAACTCAAGGATTACCCACACAACGATGCCATGGTTATCTCTTGTGTTATCAAAGGGTTTCTGGTCCACAATGTCTTGGTTGATACAGACAGTGCAGCTGATATCATATTTGTTAAGGCCTTCAGGCAAATGCAAGAGCCAGAAGATAAGATTCATGATGCTACACACCCTCTCTGTGGCTTCGGAGGAAGACAGATTGTAGCACTGGGCAAGATCACTATGTCAGTGACCTTCGGGTTCATCAACAACACTAGAACTGAGCAAGTTGTGTTTGATATTGTTGACATGGAATACCCTTACAATGCAATTATTGGTCGTGGCACCCTCAATGCTTTCAAAGGAATTCTTCATCCTGCCTATCTTTGCATGAAGATACCTTCGGATCAAGGACCCATCGCTATTCATGGAAGTCAGGAAGCTGCCAGAAGGGCCGAAGGAAACTGGACTGACTCAAAAGCAATCCATAACATAGATGGAGCTGAAGCTTGTGAACAATACAAATTCAGAAGGGAGAAAGCAGCTTCAGCAGATCAGCCGAAGCCCATGCTCTTATGTGAGGACATAGCAGAGCAGAAGGTGCTGTTGGGCTCTCAATTATCCGAAGAACAGGAGAAAACCTTGATAAGGTTTTTGTTCAACAACAAAGATGTTTTTGCATGGTCAGCCAATGATCTCTGCGGAGTTAATAGGGATGTTATTGAACACTCCCTCAATGTTGATCCATCCTTCAGACCCAGAAAGCAGAGGCTTCGGAAAATGTCTGATGATAAGGCCGAAGGTGCTCGTAATGAAGTCAAAAGACTCCTCAGTGCAGGAGTTATCAGAGAAGTAAAGTACCCAGAATGGCTAGCTAACACTGTTATGGTAAAAAAAGGCCAATGGCAAGTGGCGAATGTGTATCGATTTTACAGATCTCAACAAGGCTTGTCCGAAGGACGAATTCCCATTGCCAAGGATAGACTCTTTAGTTGATGCAGCAGCTTCTTCAGAGCTCATGAGTCTGCTAGACTGTTACTCAGGCTACCACCAAATCTGGATGAAGAAGGAAGATGAGCCGAAGACTAGCTTCATAACCCCAAGTGGCACATATTGCTATCTTCGGATGCCTGAGGGGCTCAAAAACGCTGGAGGAAGTTTCAGCAGAATGACTGCGAAGGTTCTCCAGTCTCAGATTGGCAGAAATGTGCTAACTTATGTTGATGACATCATTGTAAAAAGCACGAAACAGGAAAATCATATTGCTGATTTACAGGAGACTTTCGCCAGTTTCAGACAAGCTGGCTTAAAGTTGAATCCAGAAAAATGTGTCTTCGGAGTAAAGAAGGGGAAATTTCTTGGATGCTTGGTTTCAACAAAGGGAATTGAAGCTAATCCAAGTAAAATTGAAGCTATACTTCGAATGGAACCACCAACTACAAAAAAGGGGGCCCAAAGATTAACAGGGAGGTTGGCATCTCTTAATAGATATATATCAAGATCAGCAGAAAGAAATCTACCATTCTTCGAAGTGCTGAAATCAGCCGAAGTCTTTCAATGGGGACCAAGCCAACAGAAAGCCTTCGAGGAACTGAAGCAATATCTGATAGATTTAACAACATTAACTCCACCAACGCCAGGGGCTCCTTTGTTATTATATGTGGCAGCTTCGCACTCAGCGGTAAGTGCAGCACTTGTCCAGGAGAAGCTTGATGGCCAAGTCAAGAAGCAGGTCCCAGTGTATTTTGTATCTGAAGTTCTTAGTATATCAAAGAAAAACTATACAGAATTAGAGAAGGTGTTATATGTTGTTTTGATGGCATCCAGGAAGCTTCGGCATTACTTTCAAGCATACAACATAGTTGTTCCTTCTTCGCAGCCATTGAAGGATATTATGAGGAATAGAGAAGCTACTGGGCGGATTGGAAAATGGGCTGCAGAGCTCAATGAATTTTGCATTGATTATGTGCATAGATCTTCGATCCAGTCCCAGGCGTTAGCAGACTTCATTGCTGACTAGACGCCAGGGGCTCAGGATGAAGAAATAAATAAAGATGCCGAAGTATGGACAGTGTTTTGCGATGGGTCTTGGGGAACCTTCGGGGCAGGAGCAGCTGCTGTGTTGGTCTCGCCATCCAAAGTTAAAACTTGTTATGCGGCAAGACTCGATTTCAGTTGTACAAACAATATTACCGAGTACGAAGCCCTGCTTTTGGGTGTTCGGAAGCTAAAAGCAATGGGAATCAGAAGGGCCATTCTTAAAACTGATTCCCAGGTTGTTTCGGGTCATATTGACAAGAGTTGCAAGGCTAAAGATCCGAAGCTTGAAAAATATCTGGACATGGTTCGAAGAGTCGAAGCTTCCTTCGAAGGATTTTCTGTCAAAAATATCCCTCAAGGACAAAATGAGCATGCTGATTTGCTAGCTAAGTCAGCAGCACAGGGGCTGCCCTTATCTTCGGATGTGTTCTTCGAAACAATAAAAGCACCTTAGGTGGAACTTCTTGAAAGAGCAGTCCTCAATATATCTCCTGTTTATAGCGAAGATTGGAGAACTGAGATCATCTCTTACCTTCAGGGTAAATTCCTTTCAGATGACGAAACTTATAACAGGAGGATAGAGGCAAGAGCTCGTCCATATGTCATGATAGAAGGGGAGTTGTACAAGCATGGAGTTTGTGCTCCGTTACTCAAGTGTTTATCTAGATCCGAAGGCATAGAGTTGATGAAAGAAATACATGCAGGCCTGTGTAGATCTCACATTGGATCTAGGCCGTTACTTGGAAAAGTTTTCCGTCAAGGGTTTTATTGGCCGAAGGCAGCTTCGGATGCAGCGGAATTAGTTCAAAAGTGCGAAGGTTGTCAGAAATGTGCAAGAGATCAAAAACAACCTTCGTCCTTAACACAGCTCATACAACCCATCTGGCCATTGCAAAGGTGGGGCCTTGACTTGTTGGGTCCATTACCACCGGCCCAAGGGAACTTAAGATATGTTGTAGTGGCTGTGGAATATTTTTCCAGATGGATTGAGGCAAAGCCTTTAGCCACAATAACTTCGGCTACCATTCAAAAATTTTTCTGGCAGAATATTGTTTGTCGTTTCGGGGTACCAAAGGCCATCACTGTGGATAATGGAACACAGTTCGACTCCGAAGCTTTCAGAGATTTCTGTGATCAAATTGGTACGAAGATCCATTTTGCATCAGTCAGGCATCCGGAGTCAAATGGACTCGTTGAAAGAGCCAATGGCATTATAATGACAGGAATAATGAAGTTAATCTTCAATCAACCCAGGGGAAAGTGGCCAGATCAGTTAACCAAAGTGGTGTGGAGCCACAACACAACAACATCAAGGTCTACAGGCTTTACTCCATTCAAGTTATTATTTGGTGACGAAGCAATAACTCCGGAGGAAGCTAAAACTGGATCAATAAGAGTAGTAGCTTCGGCAGAATCAGGTTCTGAAGATGCTTATTCTGTGGAAAAAGATGCTTTAGAAGGGATCAGGCTTCAAGCTGTGGAGAATATCAATAAATATCAAGCCGAAACAATCAAATGGCGAGATAGAAAGGTTCGGCTAAAGAATATTGAGCCAGGACATTTGGTGCTTCGGAGAGTGGCCAACCCAGACACAGTGGGCAAGTTGCAGTTGAAATGGGAGGGACCTTTCTTAGTAGCATCTTCGTCAAGACCCGGTTCATACAGATTGAAGGATATGGATGGCAACGACATTCCTAGATCTTGGAATGCGGATGAGCTTCGGCGATATTATGTGTAACTTGATGTAACTTTTTATGTTTTTTCTTTTTCATGGCACCCTTTTCCTTTCTAAAGGGGGAGAAAGGTTTTTAATGGGGCCATCATATATAATTTCCTTTTTTAGTTCTATAAGAGCAAAATCCCCCAAGGAATGTAAATGTAAAAGCTGAGAACGCACCATCGAGTGCCGAAAGTAAAAGGCAAAGAAGCTCCAAAGTCGTTCCTAAGGGAATGCAGAGCTTACAGCGAAAAGTAAACGCTGATTCCGCCGAAAGTAAAAGGCGAAGAAGCTCCAAAGTCGTTCCTAAGGGAATGCAGAGCTGATGTGTGATTGTTTCTAAGGAAATAATGGCTGAGAGTATGGCTTCGGATATGTGTTTGGACAGTCATTCGCGCATCACATTACATCATGGCATTTGCATTCATAAACATTCATTCAGGCATATGTAGGATAATCATCATTATGGCATAAGTGGTTGCTTCGGCATAAGAGAAGAGCTTCTTCGCGTACGAGAAGGAGAGCTTCGGAAGAAAGGGAAATGTTGTTTTCTATGCTTCGCTGTGTACGAAAAGAAGGGAAGGTGTTTTTTTTCGCCTTCGGCTCAAAAAAGATGATTTCGTCCACAACAAAGCACTTCACATACATTAATGGAAGGGCAAGAGCATAATACAAGGTATGAACAGAACTCATTAAAGACAAGTTTAGTTATATTTACAAAAGTTATCTCAAAAGTTTCCTGAGTCTGTCTACAGTCTACTCCTATTCAATCTTCGAGGGATTTTAGCTTCGGCGTCACTCTTTTTAATCATCGACTTCGGCTTTGTCATCCTATATGAATTAAGTTGTTGTAAGTCAAAATCGAGCTTGAAGGAAGAGGTAAGCAAAACGTATGATTTCTTACTGGTTCAAGATGACTCCGAGCTTCGTCTCCAGCCTTTTCTCGCCCGCCTTTTGTCCATATCATTTTTACAAATCTATTGGAAATACTTCGGGCGAGATCAGGAATGTCATCTAGGATTGATGGTGATAAAGTGAAATTAGGCCTATTGACAATCTTTCCATGATCGCAGCCAGCTTTTAGGAAGGCTGCAGCAGTGCCCCGAGAAGCTACCCAGGCGCAGAAGTCACTGTGCCCAGCTATAACTTCATCGAGCTCGTCAATTTCACCCTCAATATGTTCGAAGGTCTTCGGTAAATCTTCAGCTGAGGGGGTGAATTTCTCACTGCTGGCTCCAACCGAGTGGAAAATTTTTCTTAGTCGTTGAATACATTTGTTGCTAAATTCCAAACATTTTTCTTGAAGGCCCGCCAATAGCTTTTTCAAATTTGAGTTTTGTTGAGCTTCGGCTTCAAGTTTTGCTTTAAGTTCTTGATTTTCTTGCTCAAACTGCTCAGATTGGCAGAGAAGCTTCGTGTTCAGTTCTGTTATTTTAGCTTCAGCTTCCGCCAATAAACCTTCAGTTGCTTGGAGCTCAAAGTTCTTCTCAATAGCAGCTGATTGCTCCTTTATTTTGCTTTCTAGATTTTCAATTATAACTTCGTGTTTCTTGTCTTCAAAATCTTGCTGCATTTTCAAGGCTTTGCTCAACAGCATACTCTGCACGAAAACAACCTTCGTTAGACATGTTTTCACTGTTAAAAACAATAAAAGTTAAGGGAAAAAGTAGTTCACCTTGAAATTGGAATAAAATAAACTACCAACGATATGTTGTCGTCGGTAGCGGCTAATGTCTGTTTCTAGCTTCGGAAAACCGATACTCTTTGATAGAGTACCGATAACTTTGGCTCCAGTTTGATCTCGGATACAATCTAATTTTTCATCATCAATACCTCCGAAGAGGAGTGCTCCTGGTTTGTACCCGCAAGATTTGGCATATTCTTTAAGTTCTTCTATTTCGGGTTTTGACAAATTTTCTCCAACTAAATTTTGGAACATGAAGGCCTCGTCCTCTGAAGCTTCGTCAACAATTTCCTTTTCTTTCCCTGGCACTGCGGCCATAGCCTCTTCGGCGGCAGTGGCAGCCTCTTCTGTGGCCATGTCTAGCAGCATTTTGTCGATGTCTTCGATTGTGCTTTCCAGGTTCAAATCTTCAACTGAGGCAGCTTCGGCAGCCGCGACCTCCAAAGGTGTGATTTCAATATTTGTTTTTTCCTCAGCCGCTGGTGTCTTCTGAGTTGAAGCTCTTGGTGGTGTCTTGTCAATGACCTCTGTCACAGTGATAATTCTTTGCCTCTTTGCTTTAGCCGTTTTCTTCGTTTTTTCAGGCTCCTTTTCCTTCTGAAAAAACTTTGTCAGTTGAGGCCCCAATGGACTTAGCTTCGCAGGCAGGGATTCAGTCATTACCTTCAAAATTTCCTCCACGTCAGGGGCAGAGGGTGATGCGGGGGTTTCTTCTTCGTCGGATATTTTTTGCTTCGGAGAAGACGCTTTCCTCTTCTTCGGAATTTTCTTCTTTGATAGTTCTTTCTCATCTTCATTTAAGGCTTCAGTCATCCTTTTCCTTTTCTGGCCCCCGACACCTTTATTCAGATTTTCATAGTCAGGATATTCGAAGCCCAGAGCGTCCAGCACTCGATTCAGTCTTCGCTTCGGACGGGTGCCGAAGGCCGCAGTCATCAACTGATCTTCTTTTTTGGAATAATTGCCGAGTATTTCATTGCACTTTACTTCAATTGTATCCAGCCACTCTTGGCAAGGTGTTTTAAAGTATTTCTTAAACTTGAAATAATAAGGTAACCGTACAAGTTCACCTTCTTTCTTCTCCCCCTTTAGCTTCGGCATCTCCCATTCTTTTAAACTAGGAAAAACTTTGAAAGCCAAAAACTCCTGAACCAGGTCCCTTGTACTGATATGCTCTGCAATAATTCTGAATTCATTCAACGCTTGTTGTGTTGGACCTTCTGGTGTCATGTTGCAACGAGGTCGGGTTTCTCCGAAGATTAGTTCGAGTGGACTTTGCACAAGCTTCTCCTTGTCGTCATCAACCTTGACATAGAACCACTCCGACTTCCAGCCTGCTGCCCATTTGCTCCGATAGCTGATTACAGGAAACTTTGTGGTTTTCCGATAAGCAAAATTATAGCAACCAAAATTGTCATGCAATCCATCCTTTCTAGCCTTCGTCTGATAGTGCAGCTCGTGAACTCGACAAAAGCTGTCCGCAAACGGCTCCACCGCTTGGCTTCGGAGTGCCCAGATATAAACACTAAGCCTAACAATAGCGTTAGGAGTCAACTGATGAAAGTAGATACCAAACCTCTTCAGTACCTCTGCAATAATCCCATGTAAGGGGAATCTTAATCCAGCCTTAAGAAAGCTCTTGAAAATGACAATTTCGTCCTTCTCCGGCTTTGGGGTAGTCTCTTCTCCCCCGAAGCGTAATAGCTTCTTCTGATTTTCATTGAAAAAGCCCGACTTTACCATCTTGGAGAGATCAGCCTTCGAAACAGTAGATTTTCCGAAGTCCAAGTGGCTGGGCTTGCTTGGCATGGCAATACGATAGTCGTCTTCGGGATCAGTTTCCTCAATATCTTCTTCTTCTGCTTCGGCCATTGCTTGTTCTGCTTGTTCTGCATCTTCACTGGGGATCTTTTCCGAAGTTACCAGTCCGGATCTTTGCATCGCTTCGGAGATGGGAACAGTCTCCGAACCATCAGCTTCGTCCCCCTCACGCTCAACCCTAGCGGTAGAACGCACTCTGGCCATTTAATTTTGAATTTGTGGAAATTAAATACTTTTTTCTTCCGAAGTCTTTTCTACTGACGAAGCAGGCTTCAACTTGGAGCTTCGTTCGATTCCGAGAGTTGAGCTTCGACGATGGTTAAAATTTTGGCAGCAAAACAGTGCAAATAGCAGTGAATGCTGTGGTAACTTCACACCTACCCGTATGTTTATATAGTACTGCAGGTAAGAAGGCGAAGCGCCAGGATTTTTACACCAGGCGGATACCCGCTTGCACTCGCTGCGTGGTGGACCGCAGAGACAAACAGTAACTCTGCAAGGTGGGACCGCTACGCGCTGGGAAACTGAATCGTTTCTCGTCAACGAGCTCAGGGAAGGTGTTTTTTGGACCTTCGGCTCCCCGAAGCTTAAGACACTTTTTTCACGGATCAAGCTCGTTACGAAAAACGATCTAGCACCGCGAAAGGGGCTACTGTTGGGACTATGCTTCGTCGCCGAAGGTCTTGTAGGAAGAAGCGGCTTTTGGCTGAAGCTGTTTGTATGGGTTGGCCGAAGGTTCCTTTTCATGAAGCTTCGGTATTACAAACCGACTTAAAGATAGAATGACCTTTTAGTCCATAAGGATCTGAGTCAATGTTGTAAACTTTTATGAGGGGCATAATTATAATTCTTCACAGGCTGTGTCCTGTGTCTATAAATAGTGAACAGTATTCCTTTACTGTTCACGGATTCTGGTAATCGCAATCGCATCTTTTGGGAATCAATCTTTGCCAAAGCAGAGGTACAACTGTATTCAATGATTCAATATATTAAGAAAATATGATGTAATTCGTTTACGATCCATTTACCTTTTTATATCCTTTATTTTATGTTATCTTATACAATCTATTAGAATTTAATTACGAAGACTTAACCTTCGTAATTATATTCTCATCAACCTTCGTCCAAGGTTCATTATCCTCAAGGGAATAATGTTTCATGGACGAAGGACATTAACATTTTAACATTTCATGTTGTCTTGTTCTTAATTCATAGCATCTAAGAACAAGTCCCCAACAACTACCATCCAGGCAAAGCGAATGTGGTGGCAGATGCTTTAAGCAGGAAAAGTCAAGTCAATATAATTGTCGCTCATCCGATGCCTTATGAGTTGGCCAAAGAATTGACAGGTTGAGTCCTGGATTCCTGAATAACATGCGAGGATTAACAGTTGAGTTAGAACCCACCTTAGAGCGGGAAATCAAAAAAGCACAAAAAATGATGAGAAGATCAGTGAAATCCGACAAATGATTCTAGAAGGAAAGACAAAGACTTTTGGGGAGATGCAGAAGGTGTGGTATGGTTCAAGGACTGTTTGTGTGTTCCCAATGTCGAGTCCATTCGGGAGTTGATCCTCAAGGAAGCTCATGAGACAGCTTATTCCATACACCCTGGAAGTGAGAAGATGTATCAGGATCTGAAGAAGAAATTCTGGTGGTACGGAATGAAAAGGGAGATCGCAGAGCATTTGGCCATATGTGATAGTTGTCAGAGGATCAAGGCAGAACATGAGAGGCTCCTAAATTCTAAGAAACTTCCTAGACATGATTTGGCACCCAATGAACTCAAAAATCATATTTAGAACTTTTGAAAATGTTTTAAGTACCTCAAATAAATAGATTTTGAATTTAAAAATTATAAAAATATTCAGAAAATATGAAAATTTACTGAAAACTTCTACAAGATATATTAACAGGTTTCAAATACTTTTCGCACATAGAAACACTATGCAACACCATGAATTCAACAACCAAAGCGCCTCTAGGGCTCACTTCACTAGGCTTACACCAATATATAAAAAAATAACTCACCTTTATTTAGAAAAAAGAGAAGGAAAGCAAAGAAAGGAGAGGGTAACACCTGAATTTGGTGGATATTGGAAGAAAAATTTTATACCCCAAATTCAGGGTGTTACAGGCCTAGTCCAGCCGACCCAACCACTTTTTAGGTCAGTGTTTCTAGTACTGGAATCCCAATGGGTATTGCACTTAGTCTGGAAGATTTGGAACCTTCAACTCTGGTTCCTGCTTCTTTTATAGCTTATGTGGGTGCTGCTACTTCTAGGGATGTCTCAGCTATTCCAGCTCTGGGTCTTCTAGCTTTCCTTGAAAACTTGCAGGTATTTGTTTACGGAGCTCACATTACTTTGTATTTTCCAATGGGTGTTCTATTTTCTAACTTTTGTCTTTACATGGCGTCTTGAATCAAGTGGTTGTCTAGCTGAAGGCACAAGCAGCTGAGGTGCCTGAGCATATATCTTCTTTGTTACAGTGGGATCTTGTTGCTCTTTAGAAGCAAATAGATGATATGAGGGTTGCCTGTTGGGGGCCTTATATGCCAAAGATCACTCGTTTAACCATTTACTTCGGCACAAACTAGTGTATTTCAGGAATCTCTACTGATGGATGAAGCGAATCTTCGACCTGAAAGGTGTGCAAAAGAAGCTTTGTGCATGTGCATAAGTGAAGGGCGCAAGCCAAAGTCGATAGCTTTGACAACAGTGGAAGAACTTCAGATGCAGGCCAAAGGAGAACGCGACGGAGGCCTAAACCCACACAGCCGAAGATGGAGAAAATACGTTACTGCCCTAATGGCGCATGTAAACAATGAATGGCACAATTGTAATCCTATACTAAGTCGGTTCATCTCCCCTATAAATAGATGAACAGTACCCCACATAAAGTACCTTTAACCAAGTGCTACAACTTTGTCTAACTCATCGTTTGAAACACCTTCATGCTATCTTGCATCAAGAAGCCGAAGGTACGATTGTAAATTTTTTTGTATGCGAAGAGAAATAAGATACTAAGGCTCATGAGATGACTTCTCATATCTTACTTCATCATGCTTTGTGTATTTCATTTGATTACATCAAACCTTCATCCTTGAGTTGTTATCCCAAAGAAATAACATCACAAGGATGAAGGTTTCTAATTTTTTAAAACCTTGTGTTGGCTTGTTTTTGATTTCATACAACAATTGAAAACAAGTGACCAACATTGGTGCCCACCTCAGGAGACCTCACGACCACGACAACCTTCATCATGACGAAGAGCATGGCAAGCCATCAAGCTTCGTCAGCTTCCATGGACAAGCTTACTCCCCCCATTACTTGGGGCTCGAGCTTCGAACCCAGTAACAAAAAGTTGACAATAGAAGCACCAAGAAGGGTGTAGCATATAGGTATCCAAGGACCTTACATCAAGGACAAGTGGTCCCATATCCCTATTACTTTCTCTCAGGATGATCTTCATCTCAAAGATTACCCACACAGAGATGCCATGGTTATCTCTTTTGTAATCAAAGGTTTTGTAGTACACAATGTTTTGGTTGACACAGGTAGTGCTACAAATATCATATTTGTCAAGGCTTCCAGGCAAATGGAGAAGCTCGAAGATAAACTCCAAGACTTATTGTTTCCTCTCTATGGCTTCAGAGGACAAAAAGTAATGGCTTTGGGAAATCTAATCATGTCTGTCCCCTTTCGCTATGTCAACAACACAAGAACAGAAGATATAATGTTTGATGTCATTGATATGGAATTCCCATATAATGCTATCATCGGAAGGGGAACTCTCAATGTCCTCGAAGCAGTTTTGCATTCAACTTACCTCTACATGAAGATACCCAACAATCAAGGGGTAATATCAGTGTATGGCAACAAAGAAGGAGCAAGAAGGGCAAAAGGGACCCTGCAAGAGACGAAAATTGTTTACAACATCGATGAAGCCGAAGGATAAATCTGAGATTCTGAAAAGCCAGTGAAAGAAAAGGCATCTTTGGTGGAGCAGCCGAAACCAGTACTTCTCTACGATGATGTCGCAGAGCAAAGGGTATTCTTCGGCAACTAGCTAACTTCAGAGCAAGAGTCCAACCTTCAAAGGTTCCTATTTCACAACAAAGATGTCTTTGCCTAGTCATCAAATGATCTATGTGGAGTGGATAGAAGTATAATAGAGCATGCCTTGAATGTGGACCCAAGTGCAGGCTACACAAGCAAAAACTCTAAAAGATGTCTGAACATAAGGCCGAAGGTGCAAAAGCCGAAGTTAAAAGATTGCTCAGTGCTGGAGTCATAAGATAAGTTGCATACCCGGAATGGTTATCTAGTACAATAATGGTCAAGAAATCCAATGACAAGTGGAGCATGTGTATTGATATCACAGATCTCAACAGGGCATACCCAAAGGATGAGTTCCCATTACCAAGAATTGACTCACTAGTGGATGCAGCCGCAACTTCGGAGCTCATGAGTCTACTCGATTGCTATTTAGGGTATCACCAGATCTGGATGAAGAAGGAAAATGAGCCGAAGACTAGTTTCATAACTCCAAATCGAACCTATTGCTACCTTCGGATGCCTGAGGGGCTTAAGAATGCTGGTGGGAGCTTTAGTAGGATGACAACCAAGGTATTGAGTTCACAGCTGGGAAAAAATGTCTTGACTTATGTCGATGATATCATCGTGAGAAGCACGAAGTAGCAAGATCATATTTCAGATCTCTAAGGAACCTTCGTAAATTTTTGAAGGACAGGTTTAAACTTGAACACTAAGCAGTGTGTCTTCAGAGTTAAAAAGGGTAAATTTTTGGGATGCCTTGTGTTAACAAAAGGGATAGAAGCAAAGCCTAACAAAATCAAAGTGATACTACGGATGGAGCCACTGAAGTTAAGAAAAGGGGCTCAAAGGCTCGCAGGCAGACTTGCTACTTTGAACAGGTTCATCTCAAAATCTACTGAACGAAGCTTGCCATTCTTCAAAGTTCTCAAATCAGCACATGTCCTTCAATGGTGAGTATCTCAGTAGCAAACCTTTGAATAATTAAAAAAACTACTTGATAAAGCTAACAACACTCTCCCCACCTTCGCCAGGGGCTCCTCTTTTGCTCTATGTTTCAGCTTTGCAGCCGACTGTGAGTGCTGGTTTATTTCAAGAAGTCATAGATGAAGGTGTGAAAAAGCAAATGCTTGTCTACTTTGTGTCCGAAGTATTGGGCCTGTCCAAAAAAATACACAAAGATGGAAAAGGTCCTATATGCAGTCCTAATGGCTTCATGAAAGCTTCGGTGCTATTTCCAATCTCATGACATTATCGTGCCATCATCTCAACCACTCAAGGATATCATAAGAAATAGAGAGGCTTCGAGCCGAATTGGAAAATGGGCAGCAGAGCTCAATGAGTTTGTCATCGACTTTATCCATAGATCGTCCATCCAATCTCAAGCGTTGGTAGATTTCATTGCTGATTGGACTCCTGGCTTACAGGACAAAGCTACCCCATCAGACGAAGTTGTCTGGATAGTCTTCTGTGATGGTTTGTGGGGATCCTTCAGGGCTGGTGCCGCAGCTGTTATCGTTTCACCATCCAAAACAAGAACTTCATATGTTGTCAAGTTGTAGTTTCAGTGTACAAATAATATAGCGGAATACAAAGCTTTACTCCTGGGATTAAGAAAGTTGAAGGCAATGGGTGTGCGAAGAGCTGTATTGAAATCAGACTCCCAAGTTATCATGGGCTAGGTGGACAAGTCAAGCAAGGTAAAGAACCCTGATTTAGAAAAGTACATCGACATGGTATGAAGGATGGAATCTTCCTTCGAAGGTTTCATAGTAGAAAACATCCCAAGACTAGATAACGAGCATGCTAATATGTTGGCCAAGTCCACTGCTCAGGGGCTCCCCTTACCCTCAAAGTGTTCTTCGAAGTACTAACGACACCTTCAGTTGATCTAATGGAAAGGGCCATCCTAAGAGTATCTCCTACACACAACAAAGATTGGAGAATGGAAATCATAACCTTCCTTTGGGGAAATCATCTAGTCGATGATGAAGCATATGCCAAAAGGATGCAAGCAAGAACAAGACTATACAAGATCATATAAGGGGACTTATACAAACAAGGTGTTTGCTCGCCTTTACTACAGTGTATTTCTACATACGAAGGTAAGGAATTGATAAGAGAGTATGTGGCTCACTTATTGGCCCTAGAGCTCTGTTGGGAAAGATTTTTTGATAAGGATTTTATTGGCCAAAAGCAGCTTCGGATACAACCGAGTTTGTGCAGAAATGTGACAACTGCCAAACATGCACGAGAGATCAAAAGCAACCTTCGTCACTAACTCAGTTGATACAACCTAATTGGCCCTTACAAAGATAGGGAATGGATATCATTTGTCCAATGCCAGCTACCCAGAGAAATCTAAAGTATGCAATGGTTGAAGTAGAGTACTTCTCAAAGTGGATCGAAGCAAAAGCTTTAGCAACCTTAACTTTGGCCACCATCCAAAAGTTCTTCTGGCAGAACATTATATGTTGCTTCGGAGTGCGGAAGTCCATCACCATTGATAATGGCACTCAGTTTGACTCCGAAGCGTTCAGAAAATTCTGCAACTAGGTGGGGATAAACATACACTTCGCATCTGTCAAGCACCCAGAATCCAATGGATTAGTGGAAAGGTCAAATGGAATAATCTTGCTGGGGATCACAAAATCCTTGGTTTGATTGCCGAAGGAAAAATGGTCTGAAGACCTTACTAAAGTGGTGTGGAAACACAACACCTTTATATCAAGATTGACAAACTTCTTCCATTTAAGCTCCTCTTCAGAGATGAAGCAGTTACCCCTAAAGAGGTCAAGTTAGGCTCGACAAGAATTATAGCTTCAGCACAAAATTCGGACAATGAGAAAGTCTCGAAGGATGCCGTAGAGGAACTGAGGCTAGAGGCGATCGTGCACATAAGGAAATATCAGGCAGAAACCGTGAGGTGGCGAGACAGAAAAGTAAAACTCAAGAACGTAGCACCAGGACATCTTGTCCTCTGAAGGGTAGCCAACCCAAACACAACAGGAAAATTGCAAGTAAAGTGGGAAGGACCTTTTCTCGTAATAGCTTTGAACAGACTAGGGTCATAAATGCTTAAAGACATGGAAGGAAATGACATTCCAAGATCATGGAATGTAGACGAGCTCTGAAGATATTATGTCTAGTTAACAAGCTTCGACACCCTTTTTCGTTATAAAGGAGAATAAGGTTTTTTAACAGGGCTGAAGATGTAGCGTCTCGCATGAGTGCCTAAGAAGCTGATAAAGGTGCTCTATTCCCAGACATGACTACATTGGCACAACAGTTTTATCTCTAAGGTATGCACTAGAGCTAAAACATTTATCACCAAGTAAAGGTGAAAAAGCTCCAAAGTCGTTCTGGTGCTGATGAAGCTGATGAAGTGCCTCATGAGGCCGAAAGTAGTGATTGTCCTCTTGGGATCACCTTATCAGAAATTGACAAAATTATCGATGGTGGGGAACCTGAGAGGAACAGTAATGGGGTAACTGCCAGTGAAACTTCGGCATCAAAAGAGACACACACTGAAGAAGCCTTTTTAGAAAATTGCCCTTGCCCCTATCGGGTAAGGTAATCATCCACTAGCTTTCCTAGTTAATCAGCAAAGGGCGTCCCATACCACCCTTGTGGTAGCACTGTTTTCCCGGGTGGTTCTCCGTGTTCCCATTAACATATTGATCTTATCATAAACATGACTGGGTAAAACAAGGTATAAAGATAATCAAACTGGGGTAACCTACTGGGTCCCATCCAAATTAACCTATGCAGATCGTTATGATTAATAAGAACATGACTGGGTAAAAAAGAAGTGATCAAGGGCACAACTTGCCTTAAACGAGCTCCTGTTCAGCAGTCTCCACCTGCAGAATCCCTGGATCCTCTGTGGCTTGCTCGTCTGCTCACATCAATAGAAACATACATAGTATAGCAAAAGTTAACATCACACCAAACAATAGAACAGAATGCACAATAATGTTCTACGCTGCGCAACGAGATCATAGAAACAAGAACCACTAAATTTGGATCTACGATTATTAAGTTATGAATTTCCGAAGTTATTGAGTACCTAGAATAGCATAATTCATGGGAATAATTTTACTTCAAGTTTTATGGTTAAACAAAGTTACTAATTGATAGAAAATATTATTACAAAATTAATGCCACTAGAATGGGTCAATTTGGAGCTAAAATGAATTAAATATAAATTTCACAAGTTTCTGGAATTATTTGTGTATTGAAAATCAATTTCTAAACTCGTTTAATTGATTTCCCTGAGCTCTAAACAGCGTGCCAAATAATAAAAAGTGTAGGGACCCTAACACAAAGTGTACTAAGACTCAGGCTGACAACCAGATGGACTGCGGGTTGGGTTTCTAAAAACCGAGGGGTTGTTCTACAAAATGCGCACGGCGAAAGGGTACGGGGTGATATCGGTCATCCGATCTAAGGCTTGCGGCTGCGATTAGATTTTATCGTGTTATGAATCAGCATGTGGCTGGCACCGTCAGATCGGAATTCAATGGTCATGATTTTATGAAGTCTGATTCGCCCTGAACCATTCGATTAGATCCATACGGTCCCGATGGAATCACTAGGGGGTAAGCAAGATTAAATCCCTACCGCGCATTCACGATCCCACGGCCACCAATCATACCACACTTCACCTAATCGCGGTCGTCCATCAAGAAATCGACGGCCCGCACCATCTCTTCCCCACCTACCCAAGTAGCGGCGCCGCCACCATGGCTACACGGTGGAGGACACGGCCGAGACCCAATCGGCCATCCCCGAGCAGCATTGTCGAATTGAACGAGGCTACACAAAGCTAGTCGAACGATGAGAAGGATGAGGTAGTTCCTACCGACGATTGTGATGTGATGAACTCCTCCCACGGAGTTGCGTGGACCACGACCAAGCTGTGCAATCGGTGATAAATTCACCACGCACAGCCGGCACCTCGAGCAATACTACTATGCACTATGCACTATGGTGAATAGAGAGCACCGATCTCGAGGCTTATTACCTTCAATGTCGCCTTGATGTGTTCCACCCTTGGAGCGGTGCGGCCCGCGGCGGAGAAGGGTCTCCGATGAGGAATTCCTGGCTACCCGGTTGTTCCATGTGTCCCAGAGAGCCCCACACGATTCCTGGGTGTCCCACCGAAGTCCACTGGCTACCCGCGAAGCACTGGCGATGGTGTCCACGCGATTCCACTTCACTGCGCAATCCCCCAAGCTTCGCCGACGAGGGGTAGATTTTGTGGCTTGGTACAGTTTCCTCGCAACAACTAGTCGAGAGCCGCGGCCGCATGATTCTTATACCCCGGTCAAGGCCACAAACCCAGGTGAGGCTGTTGCCGAGGTTGCCGCGCCCACGAGCCAGCGATCCCAGCCGGTGCGGGCGGGTTGTTACGGGTGGACCTGATGTGGGGGTCCCACATGTCAATGGCTTGAGTGAAGGATGGTGATAGTCGCCTAGAGGGGGGGTGAATAGGGCGAAACTGAAACTTACAAATATAAACACAACTACAAGCCGGGTTAGCGTTAAAAATAAAAACGAGTCCGCGAGAGAGGGTGCAAAACAAATCGCAAGCAAATGAGAAGGGTGACACGCGGATTTGTTTTACCGAGGTTCAGTTCTTGCAAACCTACTCCCCGTTGAGGTGGTCACAAAGACCGGGTCTCTTTCAACCCTTTCCCTCTCTCAAACGATCCCTCGGACCGAGTGAGCTTCTCTTCTCAAATCAAAACCGGGAACAAAACTTCCCCGCAAGGGCCACCACACAATTGGTGCCTCTTGCCTTGATTACAATGGAGTTTTGATCACAAGAACAAGTGAGAAAGAAAAGAAGCAATCCAAGCGCAAGAGCTCAAAAGAACACGGCAAATCTCTCTCGCTAATCACTAAAGCCTTGTGTGGAATTGGAGAGGATTTGATCTCTTTGGTGTGTCTAGAATTGAATGCCTAGCTCTTGTAAGTGGTTGAGAAGTGGAAAACTTGGATGCAATAAATGGTGGGTGGTTGGGGGTATTTATAGTCCCAACCACCAAACTAGCCGTTTGGTGGGCTGACTGTCGTATGGTGCACCGGACAGTCCGGTGTACACCGGACATGTCCGGTGCGCCAGCCACGTCACCAAAGCCGTTGGGATTTGACCATTGGAGCTCTGTCTTTTGGGCCCGCCTCGATGTCCGGTGGCGCACCGGACATGTACTGTAGAGTGTCCGGTGCGCCAGTATGGGCACGCCTGACTTCTGCGCGCGCTGGCGCGCAATAAATGCGCTGCAGGTAGCCGTTGGCGCCGAAATAGCCGTTGCCCCGCAGTTACACCGGACATGTCCGGTGAATTATAGCGGAGCAGCCGCTACGGATTCCCGAGGCTGCCAAGTTCCAGAGCCGCGTCCTCTTGGAGCACCGGACACTGTCCGGTGTACACCGGACAGTCCGGTGAATTATAGCGCGCCGGCTCTGAGAATTCCCGAGGCTGAGGAGTTCAACGCGAAGTCCCCTGGTGCACCGGACACTGTCCGGTGCGCCAGACCAGGGAGCCTTTCGGGATGCCTTTAGCTCTCTATTTTGAACCCAACATTGGTCTTTTTAATTGGCTTGTTGTGAACCTTTGGCACATGTATAACTTATACACTGGAGCAACTAGTTAGTCCAATTATTTGAGTTGGGCAATTCAACCACCAAAATTATTTAGGAACTAGGTGTAAGCCTAATTCCCTTTCAATCTCCCCCTTTTTGGTGATTGATGCCAACACAAACCAAAGCAAATATAGAAGTGCATAATTGAACTAGTTTGCATAATGTAAGTGCAAAGGTTTCTTGGAATTGAGCCAATATTAATACTTACAAGGTATGCATGGATTGTTTCTTTATTTTTAACATTTTGGACCACGCTTGCAACACATGTTTTGTTTTTGCAAACTCTTTTGTAAATCTTTTTCAAAGTTCTTTTGCAAATAGTCAAAGGTAAATGAATAAGATTTTGCGAAGCATTTTCAAGATTTGAAATTTTCTCCCCGTGTTTCAAATGCTTTTCCTTTGACTAAACAAAACTTCCCTTAAATGAGATCCTTCTCTTAGTGTTCAAGAGGGTTTTGATATATCATTTTTGAAATACTACTTTCTCCCCCTTTTGAACATAATAAGATACCAATTTGAAATTTACCAATTGAAAATCTCCAATTTTAAAATTAGGTGGTGGTGCGGTCCTTTTGCTTTGGGCTCATACTTTCTCCCCCTTTGGCATGAATCGCCAAAAACGGAATCATTAGATCCCTTTCATTACTCTCTCCCTCTTTGGTAAAAAACAAATGAGTGAAGATTATACCAAAGACGAAGTCCTTTTGCTTGGTGCTCATGCTTTCTCCTCAAAAATGGAGAGTTGATTGGAGTGACGGCGAAGGATGAGTTACGGAGTGGAAGCCTTTGTCTTTGCCGAAGACTCCAATTCACTTTCAATATACCTATGACTTGGTTTGAAATAGACTTGAAAAACACATTAGTCATAGCATATGAAAGAGACATGATCAAAGGTATACAAATGAGCTATGTGTGCAATTTAGCAAAAGAAATTGCGCGAATCAAGAATATTGAGCTCATGCCTAAGTTTGTTAAAAGTTTGTTCATCAAGAGGCTTGGTAAAGATATCGGCTAATTGATCCTTAGTGTTAATGTATGAAATCTCGATATCTCCCTTTTGTTGGTGATCCCTTAGAAAGTGATACCGAATGGCTATGTGTTTAGTGCGGCTATGTTCGACGGGATTATCCGCCATCTTGATGGCACTCTCATTATCACATAGCAAAGGGACTTTGGTTAATTTGTAACCGTAGTCCCGCAGGGTTTGCCTCATCCAAAGCAATTGCGCGCAACAATGGCCTGCGGCAATGTACTCGGCTTCGGCGGTGGAAAGAGCAACCGAATTTTGCTTGTTTGAAGCCCAAGACACCAAGGATCTTCCCAAGAACTGGCAAGTCCCCGATGTGCTCTTCCTATTGATTTTGCACCCCGCCCAATCGGCATCCGAATAACCAATCAAATCAAAAGTGGACCCCCTAGGATACCAAAGCCCAAACTTAGGAGTGTAAGCCAAATATCTCAAGATTCGTTTTATTGCCATAAGGTGAGCTTCCTTAGGGTCGGCTTGGAATATTGCACACATGCATACGGAAAGCATAATATCCGGTCGAGATGCACATAAATAAAGTAAAGAACCTATCATCGACCGATATACCTTTTGATCCACGGACTTACCTCCCGTGTCGAGGTCGAGATGCTCATTAGTTCCCATGGGTGTCTTGATGGGCTTGGCATCCTTCATCCCAAATTTGTTTAGAATGTCTCGAGTATACTTCGTTTGGCTAATGAAGGTGCCCTCTTGGAGTTGCTTCACTTGAAATCCCAAGAAGTACTTCAACTCCCCCATCATAGACATCTCGAACTTTTGTGTCATGATCCTACTAAATTCTTCACTTGTGGACTTGTTAGTAGACCCAAATATAATATCATCAACATAAATTTGGCATACAAACAAGTCATTTTCAAGAATTTTAGTGAATAGAGTAGGATCGGCCTTTCCGACTTTGAAGCCATTAGCGATAAGGAAATCTCTAAGGCATTCATACCATGCTCTTGGGGCTTGCTTGAGCCCATAAAGCGCCTTAGAGAGTTTATAGACATGGTTAGGGTACTCACTATCTTCAAAGCCGGGAGGTTGCTCAACATAGACCTCTTCCTTGATTGGTCCATTGAGGAAGGCACTTTTCACGTCCATTTGATAGAGCTTAAAGCCATGGTAAGTAGCATAGGCCAATAATATGCGAATTGACTCAAGCCTAGCTACGGGTGCATAGGTTTCACCGAAATCCAAACCTTCGACTTGGGAGTATCCCTTGGCCACAAGCCGAGCTTTGTTCCTTGTCACCACACCATGCTCATCTTGTTTGTTGCGGAAGACCCATTTGGTTCCTACAACATTTTGATTAGGACGTGGAACTAAATGCCATACCTCATTCCTAGTGAAGTTGTTGAGCTCCTCTTGCATCGCCATCACCCAATCCGAATCTTGGAGTGCTTCCTCTACCCTGTGTGGCTCAATAGAGGAGACAAAAGAGTAATGCTCACAAAAATGTGCAACACGAGATCTAGTAGTTACCCCCTTATGAATGTCGCCGAGGATGGTGTCGACGGGGTGATCTTGTTGGATTGCTTGGTGGACTCTTGGGTGTGGCGGCCTTGGCTCTTCATCCTCCGTGTCTTGATCATTAGTATCTCCCCCTTGATCATTGCCATCATCTTGAGGTGGCTCTTTTGCTTGATCTTCTACTTCATCAACTTGAGCTTCATCCTCATTTTGAGTTGGTGGAGATGCTTGCGTGGAGGAGGACGGTTGATCTTGTGCATTTGGAGGCTCTTCGGATTCCTTAGGACACACATCCCCAATGGACATGTTCCTCAGCGCGATGCACGGAGCCTCTTCAATACCTATCTCATCAAGATCAACATGCTCTACTTGGGAGCCGTTAGTCTCATCAAACACAACATCACAAGAAACTTCAACTTGTCCGGAGGACTTGTTAAAGACTCTATATGCTCTTGTGTTTGAATCATATCCTAGTAAAAAGCCTTCTACCGTCTTAGGAGCAAATTTAGATTTTCTACCTCTTTTAACAAGAATAAAACATTTGCTTCCAAAGACTCTAAAATATGAAATATTGGGCTTTTTACCAGTTAGGAGTTCATAAGATGTCTTCTTGAGGATTCGGTGTAGATATAACCGGTTGATGGCGTAGCAGGCGGTGTTGACCGCTTCGGCCCAAAACCGATCCGAAGTCTTGTACTCATCAAGCATGGTTCTTGCCATGTCCAATAGAGTTCGATTCTTCCTCTCCACTACACCATTTTGTTGTGGCGTGTAGGGAGAAGAGAACTCATGCTTGATGCCCTCCTCAAGGAAGCCTTCGATTTGAGAGTTCTTGAACTCCGTCCCGTTGTCGCTTCTAATTTTCTTGATCCTTAAGCCAAACTCGTTTTGAGCTCGTCTCAAGAATCCCTTTAAGATTTCTTGGGTTTGAGATTTTTCCTGCAAAAAGAACACCCAAGTGAAGCGAGAATAATCATCCACTATTACAAGACAATACTTACTCCCGCCGATGCTTATGTAAGCAATCGGGCCGAATAGATCCATGTGGAGTAGCTCAAGCGGCCTGTCGGTCGTCATGATGTTTTTGTGTGGATGATGGGCTCCAACTTGCTTTCCTGCTTGGCATGCGCTACAAATCCTGTCTTTCTCAAAATGAACATTGGTTAGTCCTAAAATGTGCTCTCCCTTTAGAAGCTTATGAAGATTCTTCATCCCAACATGGGCTAGTCGGCGGTGCCAGAGCCAACCCATGTTAGTCTTAGCAATTAAGCAAGTGTCGAGTTCAGCTCTATCGAAATCTACCAAGTATAGCTGACCCTCCAACACTCCCTTAAATGCTATTGAATCATCACTTCTTCTAAAGACAGTGACACCTATATCAGTAAAGAGACAGTTGTAGCCCATTTTGCATAATTGAGATACGGAAAGCAAATTGTAATCTAATGAATCTACAAGAAAAACATTGGAAATAGAATGGTCAGGAGATATAGCAATTTTACCCAATCCTTTGACCAAACCTTGGTTTCCATCCCCGAATGTGATAGCTCGTTGGGGATCTTGGTTTTTCTTGTAGGAGGAGAACATTTTCTTCTCCCCTGTCATGTGGTTTGTGCACCCGCTGTCGATGATCCAACTTGAGCCCCCGGATGCATAAACCTACAAAACAAGTTTAGTTCTTGACTTTAGGTACCCAAATGGTTTTGGGTCCTTTGGCATTAGACACAAGAACTTTGGGTACCCAAACACAAGTTTTTGACCCCTTGTGCTTGCCCCCAACATATTTGGCAACTACCTTCCCGGATTTGTTAGTTAACACATATGATGCATCAAAAGTTTTAAATGAAATGTCATGATCATTTGATGCACTAGGAGTTCTCTTCTTAGGCAACTTAGCACGGGTTGGTTGCCTAGAACTAGATGTCTCACCCTTATACATAAAAGCATGATTAGGGCCAGAGTGAGACTTCCTAGAGTGAATTCTCCTAATTTTGCTCTCAGGATAACCGGCAGGGTACAAAATGTAACCCTCGTTATCCTGAGGCATGGGAGCCTTGCCCTTAACAAAGTTGGACAATTTCTTAGGAGGGGCACTAAGTTTGACATTGCCTCCCTGTTGGAAGCCAATGCCATCCTTGATGCCAGGGCGTCTCCCACTATAGAGCATACTTCTAGCAAATTTAAATTTTTCATTTTATAAGTTATGCTCGGCAATTTTAGCATCTAATTTTGCTATATGATCATTTTGTTGTTTAATTAAAGCCATGTGATCATGAATAGCATTAACATCAACATCTCTACATCTAGTACAAATAGAAGTGTGCTCAATAGTAGATGTAGAGGGTTTGCAATATTTTAATTCTACAACCTTAGCATGCAATATGTCATTCTTAGTTCTAAGGTCGGAAATAGTAGCATTACAAACATCAAAATCTTTAGCCCTAGCAATCAATTTCTCATTTTCAAACCTAAGGCTAGCAAGTGAAATGTTCAATTCTTCAATTCTAGCAAATAAATCATCATTATCATCTCTAGAATTGGAAGTTGAAACATTAAAAACATGAGAATCAAACTTAGCTAATAAATTAGCATTTTCATTTCTAAGGTTGGCAATAGTGTCATGGCAAGTGCTTAGCTCACTAGTTAATTTCTCACATTTTTCTACCTCTAGAGCATAAGCATTCTTAACCTTAACATGCTTTTTATTTTCCTTGATTAGGAAGTCCTCCTGGGAGTCCAAGAGATCATCCTTCTCATGGATGGCACTAATTAGCTCATTTAGTTTTTCTTTTTGTTCCATGTTAAGGTTGGAAAAAAGGGTACGCAAATTATCTTCCTCATCACTAGCATTATCATCACTAGAGGACTCATATCTAGTGGAGGATTTAGATTTAACCTTATTCCTTTTGCCGTCCTTTGCTATAAGGCACTTGTGGCCGACGTTGGGAAAGAGGAGTCCCTTGGTGACAGCGATGTTGGCGGCGTCCTCGTCGTCGGAGGAGTCGGTGGAGCTCTCGTCAGAGTCCCACTCGCGGCACACGTGGGCATCGCCACCCCTCTTCTTGTGGTACCTCTTCTTTTCTCTCCTCTTGCCCTTCTTGTCGTTATCCCTGTCACTGTCACTTGATAATGGACATTTAGCAATAAAGTGACCGGGCTTACCACACTTGTAGCAAACCTTCTTGGAATGGGATTTGTAATCCTTCCCCTTCCGTTGCTGAGGATTTGGCGAAAGCTTTTGATGATTAAAGCCATCTCCTCATTGTCGAGCTTTGAAGCATCGATTGGTTGTCTACTTGGTGTAGACTCCTCCTTCTTCTCCTCCGTCGCCTTGAAAGCCACCGGTTGTGCTTCGGATGTGGAGGGATCATCAAGCTCGTTGATCTTCTTTGAGCCCTTGATCATACATTCAAAGCTCACAAAATTCCCGATAACTTCCTCGGGAGTCATTAGTGTGTATCTAGGGTTACCACGAATTAATTGAACTTGAGTGGGGTTAAGGAAGATGAGTGATCTAAGAATAACCTTAACCACCTCGTGGTCATCCCATTTCTTGCTCCCGAGGTTGCGCACTTGGTTCACCAAGGTCTTGAGCCGGTTGTACATATCTTGTGGCTCCTCCCCTTGGCGAAGACGGAAGCGACCGAGCTCCCCCGCGATCGTTTCCCGCTTGGTGATCTTGGTGAGTTCATCACCCTCGTGCGCGATCTTGAGTAGATCCCAAATCTCCTTCGCATTCTTCAAGCCTTGCACCTTGTTATATTCCTCTCTGCTTAGAGAGGCGAGGTGTATGGTCGTGGCTTGAGAGTTGAAGTGCTCGATTTGGGCTACTTCGTCCTCATCATAGTTTTCATCCCCTACGGATGGTACCTGTGCACCAAACTCAACAACATCCCATATACTTTTGTGGAGCGAGGTTAGATGAAATCGCATTAAATCACTCCACCTAGCGTAATCTTCACCATCAAAAGTTGGTGGTTTGCCTAATGGGACGGAAAGTAAAGGTGTATGTTTAGAAATGCGAGGGTAGCTAGGGGAATCTTACTATACTTCTTACGCTCTTGGCGCTTAGAAGTGACGGACGCCGCGTCGGAGCCGGAGGTGGATGTCGATGAAGAATCGGTCTCGTAGTAGACCACCTTCCTCATCCTCTTTTTCTTGTCCCCACTCCGATGCGGCTTGTGGGAAGATGATTTCTCCTTCTTCTCCTTGTGGTGTGAAGAAGATTTCTTCTCCTTTCCTTTGGAGGAGTCCTTCTTCTTCTCCTTCCTCTTGGTGTGGGACTCTTCCGATGAAGTGCTCCCGTGGCTTGTAGTGGGCTTTTCGCCGGTCTCCATCTCCTTCTTGGCGTGATCTCCCGACATCACTTCGAGCGGTTAGGCTCTAATGAAGCACCGGGCTCTGATACCAATTGATAGTCGCCTAGAGGGGGGGTGAATAGGGCGAAACTGAAATTTACAAATATAAACACAACTACAAGCCGAGTTAGCGTTAGAAATAAAAACGAGTCCACGAGAGAGGGTGCAAAACAAATCGCAAGCAAATGAGAAGGGTGACACGCGGATTTGTTTTACCGAGGTTCGGTTCTTGCAAACCTACTCCCCGTTGAGGTGGTCACAAAGACCGGGTCTCTTTCAACCCTTTCCCTCTCTCAAACGATCCCTCGGACCGAGTGAGCTTCTCTTCTCAAATCAAAACCGGGAACAAAACTTCCCCGCAAGGGCCACCACACAATTGGTGCCTCTTGCCTTGATTACAATGGAGTTTTGATCACAAGGACAAGTGAGAAAGAAAAGAAGCAATCCAAGCGCAAGAGCTCAAAAGAACACGACAAATCTCTCTCGCTAATCACTAAAGCCTTGTGTGGAATTGGAGAGGATTTGATCTCTTTGGTGTGTCTAGAATTGAATGCCTAGCTCTTGTAAGTGGTTGAGAAGTGGAAAACTTGGATGCAATGAATGGTGGGTGGTTGGGGGTATTTATAGTCCCAACCACCAAACTAGCCGTTTGGTGGGCTGACTGTCGTATGGTGCACCGGACAGTCCGGTGCGCCAGGCACGTCACCAAAGCCGTTGGGATTCGACCGTTGGAGCTCTGTCTTCTGGGCCCGCCTCGATGTCCGGTGGCGCACCGGACATGTACTGTAGAGTATCCGGTGCGCCAGTATGGGCACGCCTGACTTCTGCGCGCGCTGGCGCGCAATAAATGCGCTGCAGGTAGCCGTTGGCGCCGAAATAGCCGTTGCCCCGCAGTTACACCGGACAGTCCGGTGTACACCGGACATGTCCGGTGAATTATAGCGGAGCAGCCGCTACGGATTCCCGAGGCTGCCAAGTTCCAGAGCCGCGTCCTCTTGGAGCACCGGACACTGTCCGGTGTACACCGGACAGTCCGGTGAATTATAGCGCGCCGGCTCTGAGAATTCCCGAGGCTAAGGAGTTCAACGCGAAGTCCCCTGGTGCACCGGACACTGTCCGGTGCGCCACCGGACAGTCCGGTGCGCCAGACCAGGGAGCCTTTCGGGATGCCTTTAGCTCTCTATTTTGAACCCAACATTGGTCTTTTTAATTGGCTTGTTGTGAACCTTTGGCACCTGTATAACTTATACACTGGAGCAACTAGTTAGTCCAATTATTTGAGTTGGGCAATTCAACCACCAAAATTATTTAGGAACTAGGTGTAAGCCTAATTCCCTTTCAGATGGGCGCGCACAATTTGACTGACGGGCGGCCTCACGAGACAGTGAATACGGCGTGGCGCTCGCGAGTGCGGAGGCAGACGAGTGGGCCCCGAATGTCAGCGGCTTCAGCAGATCGGCGCGGAAAAGAAGGCGGCTGCCCGTGGTGGAGCAAGGTGGGGCGCGCAGGCGAGTGGGCTGAATTGGCTTATTCCAGCCCAAGTAGCCAAAACCTCCTTTTCCTTTTTCCAAATTTTGAACTCAATTCATGTAGAGAATTTCTTTGTGCTCAGATTGAATTTACGACTTGAGTTCACCAATACGGTTTAAATTTATTTATTTATACATTTATTTTGTTTTCTATAGTATTTCTCTCCTTTTCTCTTCTAATATTGCTTCCAATTTTCCAAGTTGTACATTTGAGTTCAATCCAAATTCTAAAATTATCATCATATTTTTATTATTATTATATTCTTGTTAAATGCACAATCAACCAAAACCTTCAACATGATGCACTGATTTAAGGATGGCCTTAATTAATTCTTTAAATATGATTGTTCCCAT
Organism: Zea mays; assembly: GCF_902167145.1. Classification (NCBI taxonomy): domain Eukaryota; kingdom Viridiplantae; phylum Streptophyta; class Magnoliopsida; order Poales; family Poaceae; genus Zea; species Zea mays. The sequence continues at coordinate 123,802,912 of NC_050096.1, read as the reverse complement.
AATATGATAAGTGGATGGCGAAACACGTAAGGAGATCAACTCTTCTATAAGCTTTATAATTTGGGTATTACAACAGGGCATCCCGAACGCTGGAGGAGACCCTGACGGAGACGACGACGAAGCCGGTGGCGGTTCGAGCCACAACACGGAGCTCTCGGAGGAGCACGAGCCGGAGGGATGGATCGCTAGGCCCATCACTCGCGATGCCGCTCTCAGGTGTCACTTCCACGGCGCTCTCGACAGCTTGCTACATTGGGCCTTCGATCGACACACCTGGTCTATCGAGTATCATTGTGTAGTCTACCAGCATCGTCGTGGTTTATACCCGGACCAGTGGGAGGCTACTTGCTTGGTGCGCCATCCGGACGATGATCTCCGGGGTGCAGAGGCTTTCTCAGAGCACTATTCTATCACTGAGAGGGATACTGCCAAGGAAGCCATGCAAGATGCTGCACGACGTGCACTTTTGCAGTACTGCTCGTTGTTCAGCGGGGTAGGTGATGGCCTCGACCTGAAGTAATACCCCCGTGGTTCGACCGTCAGCGCAGGAGGTGTGATTGTCTCACCCATTGGTGAGGGCAATCCTAGGCTGAACAGTATGGTCAACCTAGTCGTCGTGCTCAACACCGAGCTGGACCACGCCCTTGACGAGTTGGGCATGGTTCGAGCAGAGGTTGCAGAACTGTGTGCTGAGCGTGCAGCGCGCCACTATCAAGATGGTGGTTCTCCCACTTATGTCGGGATTCAGCAGCCTTACCGCTCACCACCCCGTGGTCGCTTTGATTACGACACCCCTGACTGCAGGACCTAGATAGATTTGGAGCCATAGATCGACAGAGTCGAAGTCTGTAATAATGCTTAATTTAGTGTCTTAGTCTTAGTCAAACTTAGTTAGAGTTAGTTTGTTTATCATATGTTTTGATGCTTGTCGTGATGAACTTGAAATAAAGTTGGATCTTTGTAATGATTGTCACTAAGGTGTGGGCATCTCCTGCAACTTGGTGTAGTTATTAATAAAGTTAGTTGTTTAGTTAGGCAATCCCTTTATTTCCACTTTCCTCTTTATCTAAGAAGCTATGTTGGCTATGATGAGAGTCAGTGAAGATAATCAATTGTTCAGTATTATGAAGATTTACATATATATTTTCTTATGGTGAAAGACTACGCAGTCAGATCTGATATGTGTGTGCTTTCTACAGATGTCTAAGAACAGGCGCAAAGGTGGAACGTGTGCTCAGCAGGAGTAGCAGGCACCCTAGGAGGAGGCAGCTCAGCAGTAGTTGCCACTACCACCCCCGATGACCATTAAGCATATCTTTCTGATGCAAACCCAAGTAGTCCAAGCAATTGGTCAGACTTTAGCAGCAATGCAGCAGGTGCAGTAGAAGCAACCCCCACCTCAACCTAAGGTGCAAGTTCAGATGCCGCAGGTGCCTAGAGACAAGCAGGCGGAGTTCATGAGGGGCCATCCCCCTGTCTTTGCCCATTTTGCAGATCCTATGGACACCGAAGATTGGCTACATACTGTGGAGTGTGAGTTGCATACTACTCAGTGCAACGATCGCGAGAAGGTTCTATATGGTCCCCATCTGCTAAGGGGAGCAGCACAGTCTTGGTGGGAGTCTTACCTCGCCACCCATGCTGACTCTGAAGCCATCACCTAGGAGGAGTTCAAGGATAACTTCCGTTGTTACCATGTGCCTGAAGGACTGATGATAGTAAGGAAAGAGGAATTTCTAGCATTGAAGCAAGGTCCGTTTTCTGTCAGTGAGTTCATGGACAAGTTTCTACAGTTGTCACGTTATGCACCTGAAGATGTCAATACAGATGCTAAGAGGCAGTACCGCTTTCTGAGAGGTTTGGTTGATCCCCTTCACTATCAGCTGATGAACCACACTTTCCCTACCTTCTAGCATTTGATCAACAGAGCAATCATGACCGAAAGGAAGCGCCGGGAGATGGAGGACAGAAAACGCAAGATTGGTGGATCTCAGGCCCGGAGTAGCAGTCGTCCCCGCTACTCAGGCAACCCACCTTAGAAGTTCAAGCAAGGTCACTAGCACCACCATCAGCGTCAGCACCACCAGCAGCAGTATCAGAGACAGTTTCCTCAGCAGCAGCAGCAGTACCGTTAGAACAACCCGCAAGGAGGAAGTCCGTACCAGTGCCAGAACAACTAGGCACCTCGCCTTGCTGCCCCAGCAACCAACCAGAACAACCAAGCAGCTTCAGCGCAAGGAGGAGGCCGCGCATGTTTCCAATGTGGGGAACAAGGCCACTAGGCGAATCATTGCCCAAAGAAGGTAGCTCAGCAACAGCTAGCTCCCAATGACCCTGCAAGGCAGAATGCATCACAACAAGGAGGCAACAACCGTGGGTAGCCTCGTGCCCAGTATGGAAAGGTGAACCACCCGGAGGCTGACACAGTCTAGGAGACCCTAGGAGTTGCACTAGGTATGTTCTCATTCGAATATCATTCTGCAAATGTGTTATTTGATACTGGAACAACGCATTCTTTTGTGACTGCATCATGGGTTGAATCACACAATATACTAGTAGAACCCATGCACTAACCTATGAGGGTTAGTTCAATTGGTGGGAGAACCCAAACAGATAGATTTTTGCCCTAGTGCAAGAGTTCAAATAGGGGGGATAGAGTTCCTCGCTGATCTAATATTGATGGGTAACTGGGATGCGACCATAGATGTCATCCTAGGAGTTGCACTAGGTACGTTCTCAGTCGAATATCATTCTGCAAATGTGTTATTTGATGCTGGAGCAACACATTCTTTTGTGACTACATCATGGGTTGAATCACACAATATACTAGTAGCACCCATGCACTAACCTATGAGGGTTAGTTCAATTGGTGGGAGAACCCAAACAGATAGATTTTTGCCCCAGTGCAAGAGTTCAAATAGGAGGGATAGAGTTCCTCGCTGATCTAATAGTGATGGGTAACTGGGATGCGACCATAGATGTCACCCTAGGGATGAATTGGCTAACCAAATATCAAGCAAGTCTTAGCTGTGACAAGAGGACTGTGAATTCAGTATCCTTGTCAGGAGAGGAAGTGTTAGTGGAGTTGGTCTTGTCTGGACCAAGGAAAGGAAGCTGTCACCAGACCACCGCGCATATTTAGGAAATTGAGCCATCAGAAGCTATCAAGGTAGTATCAGAATTCCCTGATGCGTTTCCCAAGGATTTACCAGGCATATCACCTGAAAGGAAAGTTGAGTTTGTCATAGAGCTTATACCTGGCACCGCCCCTATTTCCAAGAGAGCCTATCGAGTGTCCAGACCAGAATTGGTGGAACTCAAGAAGCAAATTGACGAATTGTTAGAGAAAGGCTACATTAGACCAAATACCTCGCCTTGGGTCGCCCCAATGTTATTTGTGGAGAAGAAAGATGGTACAAAGAGAATGTGCATGGATTACAAATCTTTGAATGAAGTCACTGTCAAGAACATGTACCCCCTGCCCAGGATTGAAGATCTGTTCGATCAGTTGAGAGGAGTCAGTGTGTTCTCAAAGATAGATCTGAGGTCAGGTTACCATCAGCTCAAGATTCGGCCTTCAAACATACCGAAGGCCACCTTTATCACCAAGTACGAATTATATGAGTTCACGATCATGTCATTCGGTTTGACGAATGCGCCAGCTTATTTCATGTACTTGATGAACAGTGTGTTCATGGACTACATCGACAAATTCGTAGTGGTGTTCATTGATGATATCCTCATATATTCCTAGAATGAGCAAGAACATGAAGAGCACTTGAGGAAAGTATTGCAGAGGCTACGAGATTGTCAGCTATATGCCAAGCTTAGCATGTGCTAGTTCTGGATCAGTGAAGTCCTGTTCTTGGGCCATATTATAAACCGAGATGGACTAGCTGTGGATCCGAAGAAGGTAGCAACTATTCTGGACTCGAATGCACCGAAAGATGTTTGAGGAATCAAGAGTTTCATTGGAATGGCCGGCTACTATCAGCGTTTCATTGAAGATTTCTCCAAGATCGTCAGGCCAATGACAACCTTGCTGGTGAAGAAGGTTGAGTTCAACTGGACCCGAGCATGCCAAGAGTCCTTTGAAACCCTAAAGAAGTTGACAACAACACCGATACTGATTCTGCCAGATGTTCACATGCCATTCTCAGTTTTTATTGTGATGCTTCGTACACCGGCGTGGGATGCGTGTTAATGCAGGAAGAGAGAGTAGTGGCGTACTCTTCCCGACAGTTGAATATTCATGAGAAAAATTATCGCACTCATGATCTGGAGTTAGCAGCAGTAGTTCATACACTGAAGACCTAGAGGCACTATTTGTGTGGGCAGAAGTGTGATACCTACATGGACCACAAGAGTCTCAAGTACATATTCACCCAGTCAGAGCTAAACATGAGGCAACAAAGATGACTGGAGCTAATCAAAGACTATGAGTTGGAGATACATTATCATCCAGGCAAAGCAAATGTGGTTGCAGATGCTTTGAGCAAAAAGAACCAAGTCAACATGATGGCCGCTCACACGATGCCATATGAGCTAGCCAAGGAATTCGACAGGCTGAGTCTCAGATTTCTAAACAACATTCAAGGAGTAACAGTTGAGATGGAACCCACTCTAGAGCAAGATATTAGGAAGGGACAGAAAGACAATGAGAAGATCAACGAGATTCAGCAGTTGATCATAGATGGAAAAGTCAAAGACTTCCGTGAAGACGCAGAAGGAGTGGTATGGTTCGAGGATAGATTGTGCGTTCCCGACATCAAATTGATCCGGGGACTGATTCTTAAGGAAGCTCATGAGACAACATATTCCATACACCATGGCAGCGAAAAGATGTACCAAGACCTGAAGTAAAGATTCTAGTGGTATGGAATGAAAAGGGAGATAGCCCAGTATGTGGCTATATGCGACATTTGTCAGAGGATCAAGGCAGAGCATCAGAGACCCGCAGGTTTGTTGTAGTCATTGCAGATTCCTCAATGGAAATGGGATGACATTGGGATGGACTTTATAGTTGGTCTGCCCCACAATCGTGCTGGTTATGACTGCATCTAGGTAGTAGTGGACCGTTTGACAAAGGCCCATTTCATACCAGTTAAGACCACCTATAACAGTGTAGTGTTGGCAAACTATATATGTCTCGAATTGTATGCTTGCATGGTGTTCCGAAGAAGATAGTATCAAACAGAGGTACCCAATTCACTTCTCACTTTTGGTAGCAGTTGCATGAAGCTTTGGGCACACATTTGAAGTTCAGTTAAGCTTATCACCCGTAGACAGATGGTCAGACAGAAAGAACCAACCATATTCTTGAAGATATGCTGAGAGCTTGTGCATTGCAAGACAAGTTAGGTTGGGACAAAAGGCTACCGTATGCAAAATTCTCCTACAACAACAGCTACCAAGCCAGTCTGAAGATGTCACCATTTCAAGCACTTTATGGGAGGAACTGTAGAACCCCATTGCATTGGGACCAACCCGACGAAAGGCTTGTTCGGTCCAGACATTTTACTTGAAGCTGAAGAGAACATCAGAATGGTTCGAGAGAATCTAAAGATAGCGCAGTCAAGACAGTGAAGCTATGCTGACACCAAAAGAAGGGAATTGAGTTTTGAAGTAGGAGATTATGTCTACTTGAAAGTGTCACCCATCAGAGGAATCAAAAGGTTCAGAGTCAAGGACAAGCTAGCATCTCGATACATCGGACCGTACCAGATCCGAGCAAGATGAGGAGAAGTGGCATATCAACTCAGCCTACCAGAAAGCCTATCAGCCGTGCATGACGTGTTCCATGTGTCTCAGCTGAAGAAATGCTTGCGAGTACCGGAAGAGCAGTTGACAACAGAGGACCTTGAAGTTCAAGAACATCTGACATAAATAGAGAAGCCAACTCAGATTCTGGAGACAGCAGACCGGGTCACTCAAAGAAGCAATATCAGGATGTGCAATGTCAAATGGGGCCATCACTTAGAGGAAATAGCAACCTGGGAAAGAGAACTTGATATGAAAGCAACCTAGAAATGGAAGTACCATGAACTCTTTGCTAGCCATCCCTAAATCTCGAGGGCAAGATTCTTTTTAAGAGGGATAGGTTTATAACACCCTAAATTTGGAGGTATAAAATTTCTTCTCTAAATGCCTACCAAATTTAGGTGTTACCCTTTGTCTCTCTCTCTAGTCTCTCTCTCCCTTTTTCTTTTGAGTAGAATTAGCTTAATTTAGTGAGGTATTAATTATTTTACTTTGTCAAAACTATTTGAGTCATGGATTGTTGCATCATGATGAGCCTAAAATATTCTTTGAATTGATGCACATGTTTGATTTGGTTTGAATTTGAAACTTGGTTTGAATTTGATTTGAAAACCCTAGAGAAAATAAAAAGAAAAGCATTTAGAAAATCCCTGGAAAAAGGAAAAACCACTTTCAGCCCAGTCGGCCCAGCCCAGCCCAGCGAGGCCGCACGTGCGCGCCCGCGCCGCCTAATAGGTGGGCCCCACCTATCAGCAGCAGTCCTCACGCCCGCGCGCTCTCCTCTTCCCTCCCTCTGCCATCTAGGCCCTGCATGTCGGGGCCTTTCCTCGCGCATCCGTGCGCCTGCGCGCTCTCTGCTCAGCGGGCCCCGCCTATCGGCACCCCTTCCCGTTGTCGTGACCGTGCGCCTGTGTTGCTGTCTTGTAGGCCCCGTTTGTTAGCTCTCCCCTCCTCTAACCTCCGGTCCGCGCGCTCGCCATGGCCGGGCCCACTTTTGCGCAAATCTCGGCCACTACCCACGCGCCCAACCCCTACTCAACTCCCCCCTCCCGTTTGCTCTGCCATTTCCCCCACTCACAGGCACCTCCTAACCAGCCTTCACTCGTGCGCTGCTTTTTCCCTGAGCTCAGAAGACCGCCGTTGTTCACCGCGCCCGCACGTCCGTTGTGCCACCGCCGTTGAGGCCCCACCGTGCCTTTTGCCTCGGTGAGTTCCGCCTCGGTGTCCTCAACTCGAGACGCGCCTCCATTTGCCCTCTTTCCCCTCTGTTTCCCTCTACCCATGCTCACCGAAGCTTTCCCCGCATAGCCGGAGCACCGCCACCGTCGACCCAGGCCCTCGTCGTGTTCTCGTCGCCGTTCAAGGGTCCTGGAGTCTCCACTCGAGGTAAGCAACACAGACCTGCCCCTATTTTCCCTTGGTCTGCCCTTGGTGGTGCGAGATTGCTCGTTGGAGTAGGATTGCGCCGCAGCCGAGCAGTGAACCACCCCCTTCAGTGCCCTTGTGCCGGTGTTGTGCCCTAGCCGTGTTCGCCGCACTCCCCTTAATCTCCCTGAGCCCTTCTCGGTGTCCTAGCAAGCCACAACGCGCTCGCACCCTCGTCTCCGGCGGGCCTCCGCCGTGGCCACGAACGGCGCCATTGCTGGCAGCCGAGGGACCTGGCCGTTAGATCCTAGGCGTCTGTCTGAGATCGGATGGCCTGGATCTAATCAAACGTAATCTAATCCTAACCGTTCGAACCGGATCCGCCACCTCACCCGCGCCCCTGCCCCTAGGCCTGGTCTGTCAGCCCTACCCCAGGTCGCTGACGCCCCAAGCCCACCTATCAGCGCTTGCCGCGCGTCCACACGCGCACTCGCTGGGCCAGATCTAATCTCGGTCGTTGATTTAAGATCAGACGGCTGAGCAGATCCAATACCCCTTCGCGTGTTCTTTTTGCTAAAGAAACCCTTGTTTTCCTGAGAATCAACACGCCGTCCCTGATTTTCTCGCGTAGGCCCCTGTATTCTTGTAAACAGACCCCTGACCTTTTAACTAATCATAGATTTAGGCCTAATTTTGTATTTTAAACTTCAAAACTTGTTTATTTCATATATTTTGCATATGAACTCCAAATTGAGTGATTCAAATTGCAAAATCTTCATAGGATTATTCTCTGTCCAAATAAATTATGATCATTCACTATCTACATATCCTAATTTTATGCGTAGACTATAGGTTAGTTTATGTTATAATTTATTTATTTAATAAGGTAAATAAAAAGGAAACCCAAGTGGTAAATAGATGTTTAATCTAGTGAGATTAATAATATGTGATGTATGGATTTATCCCTGGTTTAACTTTTATATCTCATTAAATTAAGTGGAATTAGATTATATAATCATGGAGATAGACAACACTTAGAGAATAACAAACTACTAAATATGATTAATTCACCCTATATACTTTTCCTTTTGAGATGTGTTCAATTGTTTGTACATGATTGGTGTGTTGTTCATTTGTCATTATCCAAATGTATTGAATGCATGATCGCTTTATTTAGTCGACCAGTAGCCCGTGGTTCCTGAGTGTGTTGCCGAAGATCTTCGTGAGCAACAACCTGGTGAAGGCAAGTGTCCTCTGACCTATTATGTCCTACTTACTTTATAATTCACCGTCCCACATTACTTTATGGAAACCTAAGGATTTACTAGTCTGTATTTACCTTATCCTTGTTTACCTTTTTGGGTTATCATGGTTAGCTTATGCTATTGCTTTAACTTAATCAACGAACATGATGTGAATATTTATGATACGATGATGTTATCCCGATGATGATCTTGTGATATTTTAGGGGGCTTAGGCCATTTTCCTGAGTACCTCTACGTAAGGACCTATTCGTTGAGTGACCACTGGGATAACAGTGCAACCATGAGGGTGGAATGGGACGCCCTAGCTGAATAATTAGATGAACCTGGGGGCGTAGTTGGCTTTGCCGGAGGGCCGTCAATGGGGGCCGGGGCATAGTGCTCGCTCTGCCAAGGGGGGCTGCAGAGGTTCATTTGATTTGGTTTTGTTAGTCACCCACCTTGGGGAGGTGTACTGCGTTTGTACAACTGGTGAAACCTAATGAGCAGCTATGCACAATGGGAGTCTTCGTAAAGGCTACGTAGTGAAACCTTGCCGACTCACCTTGGTAGTGTTTGAGGGTTTGATCGACCCGAGGCAAAAAGGGATCACGACTCATGGGTAAAGTGTGCAACCTTTGCAAAGTGTTAGAAACTGGTATATCAGTCAAGCTCACGGTTAGGAGCGGCCTTGGGATCCTCTTTGATTAGAAAAACTTTGGATACTTTTATGATGATGGTTATAATTATGATCTCTAGTATTTCCTCTTGGAGGGAGTACTTTTGGGTAATAACTGGGTTTATGACTAAATTTGGCTCTACTATCAGTAATAAATACCTGACCAACTAAAAGAAACTACTTGACCTTAACTCCACATACAACTAGTCCACCTTAGCCAAATAAGACATTTACTGAGTACGTTGATGTGTACTCACCCTTGCTTTAAAAACCACCCCACCCCAGGTTGTCGCCACTGTATTCAGTGTTCAGGAGGAGATGCAGGCAACATGGAGGACTTTGAGGAGTTCCAGGACTACGACGAGTTCTAGTTATGTTAGTGGCAATCCCCCAGTCAGCTGCCTATGAAGGCCTTATCTGCTATGTTTCGTATTCCGCACTTTAATGATATTAAATGACTATGTTATGTTAAAGACTCTGTGGATGTCTTAGATATCTTGATGTAATAAAGTACCTTTCCGCTCGTTACTTTGAGCAATGTGTGACGATGTCCAATTATGTAATCGATGTGTATGTGAGTTTCTGATCCTGGCTGTACATAGTTCGCATTTGGTTTGCCTTCCAAAACCGGGTGTGACATCTACTCTCCACTGCTGAAATGTTTATCCATGGCCGAAGGTCAAGAATTGATGAAAGAAATCCACTCAAGGATATGTGGTGGTCGTATTGGATACAAGCCACTCCTAAGCAAGGTCTTTAGACAAGGTTTCTACTGGACGAAGGTTGCTTCGGATGCACCAAACCTGGTGCAAAAATGTGAGAATTGTCAGAAGTGTGCCAGGGATCAAAAGCAACCTTCGTCTCTGACACAATTAATTTAACCCACTTGGCCATTGCAGAGATGGGGATTAGATTATTGGGACCACTACCACCAGCCCAAGGAAACCTAAGATATGTTGTGGTGGCAGTTGAATATTTCTCAAAATGGATCAAAGCTAAACCACTAGCTACAATAACATCAGCCACAGTCCAGAATTTTTTCTAACAAAATATCATTTGCCGGTTTGCAGTGCGGAAGGCCATCACATTCGATAATGGAGCACAGTTTGACTCTGAAGCATTAAAAACCTTCTATGATCAGATTGGAATGAAGATACATTTCGTATCAATAAGGCACCCAAGGTCTAATGACTTGGTGGAGCGAGCAAATGGAATCATCATCACAGGAATAATGAGGTCAATCTTTAATCTGCCAAAGGGAAAATGGCCAGATGAATTAATAAGGTGGTGTGGAATCATAACACTACAGTTTCAAGATCAACGGGTTTCACTCCGTTCAAACTCTTATTTGGTGACGAAGCAATAACTCCGAAAGAAGCGAAGAAAGGATCAATAAAGACTCTAGCTTCAGCAGAGGATGAAGATACTTGCAAAGTGTCAAAAGACTCAATAGAAGGGGTCATGCTTCAGGCAATGGATCATATTAATAAATACCAAGCTGAAACAGCAAAATGGTGACACAGAAAATTCAAACTAAAGAACATTAAGTCAGGGAATTTAGTGCTTCGAAGAATAACTAACCCACAAACTGTAGGGAAGCTACAACTCAAGTGGGAGGGCCCCTTCTTGGTAGTATCTTAATCAAGACCAGGATCGTACAAATTAAGAGACATGGAAAGAAATGATAGTCCATGGTCTTGGAACGTAGATGAGCTTTGAAGATACTATGTATAACGACCATGTAATTTTTTTTCTTTTCCTATGGTACTCTTTTTTCCTTTCAAGAGGGGAGAAAGGTTTTTAATGGGGCAATAGACTGTAATTTCCTTTTTCTTTTCACAGCCCTATTCAATACAAGGGCAAATTTCCCCCACATGTAAAATGTTAAAAACTAGGATTACACCATCCCGTGTAAAATATGAAGAAGCTCCATAGTCCTTTCTACGGGGATCCAGAGCTAAGGTACCACCTAGTAAAGGTGAAAAAGCTCCAAAGTCGTTCCTACGGGGATGCAGAGCTAAGATACCACCTAGTAAAGGTGAAGAAGCTCCAAAGTCGTTCCAAAGGGAATGCAGAGCTAAGCTCCAAAATCGTTCCTAAGGGGATGCAGAGCTAAAACACCACCTAGTAAAGGTGAAGAGACTCCAAAGTCGTTTCTAAGGGGATGCAGAGTCCGTGTACGTGTTTGTGTGTGAATTTTGCTACCTTCGGCATGCATCTGCATATTGCATCACATCATACTTTGCATTCATACAAGCATTCAATAAACATTTTTAGCTTCATCGCACCATGGCACTTTGCATGAGAAACTAACGTGAAGTCTAAAATGCTTCGTTTTGAACGAAAAGAAGGGAAGGTGTTTTTCGCCTTTGGCTCAAAAATTGTAAGTGTGGTTTCGTCCACATCAAAGCAAGCGACAATAGAAGAAAGGTATTCATAAATATTTACAGAGAAGATGTTACATCCTTCGACAATTTTTTTGCTGAGTATAATGTTTTTTTACAATGAAGAAGCTCGAGGAGGATCTTCCAGGACTATCGGAACAACTAGAGAGCAGCTTCGGAGCATTTTTTAGGGCTATCAGGATAACTTTGGATCTTCAATCTTCATCAGCATTGCCCTAGAAACAACATTGTATGAGAAATATATTGTGATACACACGAAGAAGTAGGAAGAAATAAGCAAGGAATAATTTTTATACCTTATCAATTAGCGCCCGGGCTTCGTTCTCGGCAACCTTCTGGCCACCCTTTGTCCAGATTTGAGCAATAAATCTATTACCTACGCTTCTGGCTTCAATCAGGATGTCGTCTAGGTCCGATAGGGAAATGTTGAAGGTTGGTTTGTTAATAGTTTTTAAGTGATTACATCCAGCCTTGGCAAAAGTAGCGACCCTCCGACGGGCAGCCACTAGTGCACAGAAATCACCGTGGTCCACTATTACTTCATCAAGATTATCAGTTTCCTTTTTAATCCACTTGAGCGCCTTTGGAATATTGTCAGCAGAGTGATTGGCCTCTTCGGATGCGGCCCCAACAGAATTAAAAATGCTTCTCAACCGTGAAGAAAACTAGGTCTCAAAGTCGAAGCACTTGTCCCGAAGCCTTTTCAGAGTTTCGGAGAGTTTAAAACTCTTTTTGGCTTCGACTTTGACTTTCAGATTTAACATTTCGGCTTCACGGTTGAACTAGAACTCTTCAATTCTTGTGTTTTGTTCTGAAATCTAAATGTTTTGTTTCTCGCTTCGGAGACGAGCTTCAACGAGAAAGCCTTCGACAATATTGAGCAGGGAATCTTTTTCCTTCAGAGAATTCTCAAGAGTTTCAACCTTTTTCTCCAAATAATTGATGATGAATTCATTTTTCTTGTCTTCATTTTCTTGTTGCAATTTTAAAGCTTTGCTCAGTAGTAAACTCTATTGCAAAGATGAAGCTATATAAGGTTCCCATTCTTAAAACTTTATAGCTAACATAATGAAGGGAAAGCAATAGAAAATCATACCTTCAAATTTGAATAGAACAAGCTACTGATAATGTGTTTCTTTCTATAATTGCTAATATCTCTCTCAAGCTTCGGAAATTCGATACTCCTTGAAAGGGTATTTACAATTTTTGCTCCAGCGCGATCGAGGATACATCCCAAAAAATTTTCATCCACACCACCAAAGAGAATGGATCCAGGCTGATAACCACCGGATACAACAAATTCCCTTAATTTTGAGATGTCCTATTCGGAAAGCTACTGGCAGCCCAGGTGCCGTAAGTCGAAGCTTTGGGAGAAATTGATCTAATAGTGATGGGTAACTGGGATGCGACCATAGATGTCATCCTAGGGATGAATTGGCTAACCAAATACCAAGCAAGTCCTAGCTATGACAAGAGGACTGTGAATTCAGTATCCTTGTCAGGAGAGGAAGTGTTAGTGGAGTTGGTCTTGTCTGGACCAAGGAAAGGAAGCTGTCACCAGATCACCGCGCATATTTAGGAAATTGAGCCATCAGAAGCTATCAAGGTAGTATCAGAATTCCCTGATGTGTTTCCCAAGGATTTACCAGGCATATAACCTGAAAGGAAAGTTGATTTTGCTGTGATGGCGGTCAGGCGAGGGATCCCTGCATTGGAGCTTCCTATAAACTATAGCGGGTTTTCTGAAGCTAGTAGAACTTTGTAAAGGCCTCGTAGTGGTACCCTGCCTCGCTTCCTTGGTAGAGGTGTGTGGGGTCTGATCAACCCCGTGGCAAATGGGTAACACGACTTGTGGGTAAAGATTCACAACCTCTGTAGAGTGTAAAACTGGTATACTAAAGCCGTGCTCACGGTCATGAGCAGCTCGGACACTCACATGATGAATTTATGGAATTAAATTCAATTTGTCATTTGCATCGTATTGGGATTATTTTATTATTATTACTTATAATACTATGGTTTGGTATTTACTTACACTTAGTAATTGCTAATAAAAATTTGACCAACTTATAAAAGCAATGCTCAGCTTCAACCTTTACTTTGTTGATTAGCCTTACACTTCACGTGAACTCCCACCTTTGGTGAGTTCATGCACATTATTCCTCACAACTTGTTGAGTGATGAACATGTGTGAGCTCACCCTTGCTGTCTCACATCCCCCATAGGAGAAGAACAAGTGGTTCAAGAGGAGCCGCCCAACGAGGAGTTCGACTTAATCTAGGTGGCGTCTCCTAGTCGGCTTTGTGGTGCCAGGGAAATAATATTTCGTTCGTTTTACATTTATCATTTATTTTGTAAGACTTCCGCTATGTAATAAGTACATTTATGATATTTATGACATTTATCTCTATGCACTCTGTTATTATATGTGTTGTTCTTCCTTGGCGCACATATGAGACGCACCCGGCTTTATCCCTTAAATCTATGTGTGACAGAAGTGGTATCAGAGGAAATGTTGACTGTAGGACGAGACATAGATAGAAATGGACAAAACCCTTACCTACTTACCTTACTCTGATTCTTTCTATACTTATCTTGATCCTGTCTGGCTGTCTCACCTTCTACTGTTCTACTCTGATTATTCTTACCTTTTCTACTCTAAGACAAGATGGATTTCACACCTTGGAATCCCACATTTATGACCTTCTTAAGAGATAGGAGACCTAAGACAAAAAAATTAAAACTATTTTCTCTATTTAAAAATGTTGGTTGATTGTTCTGATGATAAATGTCTGATTTGCTTCTTTGATTAAATGAAATAGTACCGTTGGGCATCTTATCATGTACCACCATAAGGTAATGTATTAGCTTTAGTAGGTGACACACTTAGCTAATAAATCCCCCAAAGTAACATGCTTCATAATTACTTGCCTTGTCTATAATCATTTCTTTCTTACCATATGTGTAACACTATAAAAATCCTCAAATAAAAATAAAGCATTTAGTTGATTAATGGTATTTATGGTAATGAATTTTCTTTTAAGTGTTTGTTATTTATTTGCATTTGGAATGATTTTTGATTGCTCATAATTAATTTTTGGATATTGAATAGCATTTCTTGTTAAATAAAAATACTAGTAAATAATATATATAATAATTATTAGTCCAAAAATAAATATTTTATTTATAAATAATTTTGGTTTAATTATTATGAATTTTAGGATTATTTAAAAATATATTTTGAATTTAGAAAAAGGAAATAGAAAAAAAGAAAAAAAAACTAAAACTAACCTAACACTAACCCAAAAAGCCCACTAGGGGCCCAACTTCATCAGCCAGCCGCGCCCCCTGGTGTCGAAGCCACCGCCACTAACTTTCTCCCCTTTCCCTTCTCTCTCTCTCGTGTCTGGGCCCCACCCGACCCCATCTCTCTCTCCTCCCCTTGCTTCCTTCCACCGCAGCCACCAGGAGCCCGGACCGACTGCCTCGACGTGCCGAGCGACCCCGATCGGTCGAGCCGCGACGCCCCAACACCGACGCACCCCGCTCAGGCCGCAGCTACGCCATACGCCCAGCACGCCACGCCCAGGTGCGACACCCGGACCGGCCGCCTCGCGCCAACCTGACGCGCCATGTCCACGACCCCGACCGGCCAAGGAGACCCGACTTCCCCCGACGTCCGCGCCACCGACCTGACTGTGCAGCCGTGCGCGACCCAGACCGACCGACGCCCAAGCCGCGCCAGCAGAAGCCGCCAACCCCGACCGCGACCCGGAAACCCACCCGCGTCGACCGTCTGTTTCTTCGTTAATGAAACTTCAACGTTTCTTCTTCCCCCTTCTCTCCCCCATTTACTCTCTCATTGAAGCTCCATGAACACCATTGATGCTACCCTTTACTCTCTCCCTGGCCGACCCTCTATCTTCGTCCCAGCGCCCCTCGACCTCCCCTTTCTTGCCTATAAAATGGACGCCCACGCCTGTGCCTCTCCCCTCCATGCTGCTCACTGCCCGAGCTCGTCAACCCCGCGCCCCCTCTCTCCTTCGCTCGCTATCGTCGTCCGTGGACCTCATCGGAGCTCGAGCCTCGACGTCCACGCCCCCTGCCCGGACCATCCACGCCCGGTCGAGACCACCCTGCCCTTCCCCTGCACATGAGCGAACTCAAGGTTGAAGACAACCTCAACGCATTAATTTATTGTCTAAATCATGTTTTCAATTAATGGATCTTGTGAATTATTGTAACATTGAGATGATCTGACGATTCACGTGTATGATTTTAGAGATTGCGGTGTATACATGTAGCCAAAATCGAACCCCGCGGCAATACTTTGATTGTGAGTTTGATTTTATAATTCTAAAAATGAACACAGTCACTATTCACTACTTCAGTGATTTTCATACTAGAAATGTTTATTTCGCTTTAGTGTGTGGAGCGATAATCGGTTAGTATTGATATAAGTATAATTTTAGTGATATAAGAAATTGAAATAGGAATTAAGCCACGTATTTTCCGGTCCAATGAAAATATATAGATTTTACTATTCATAATAAATGTATTCATAAGTATAGCACTTAATTACTTAGAATAGTAAAATGCTTATTTATGTCATGATAACCATGAATAGGTTATTAAAAGTCCCATTTAGTAATTTACAATTAATTCTTAGTATATTAATGTTAGAAGAATTAAATAAATAATTTTTAGTTATACGTATAAATTCTATTTAGAAAAGAAAGGAGAAAACCCAAAGGATAGAATTTTATAATAATGTTAAAATAACTTAATTAGGCGCTTATACTTTCCTAATAAAGAAAATGATAGTATGTTGATAAACATAGGTTTTTACTAAAGAATTAGATAACTTGTTTCTAGTTTAAAATGACCTTTTAATAGTTATTATATTTAACAAGGTTCATTATAGATGTTTAAAGAATAGCCGTATTAAATAGAAACTTAAAAGAATATGTAGACATATGTTTCTTAATAAAAATAGAAGATAAATATATGTCCAATTAATAGATTATTTATATTTTCTTAATTAACAGATAACAAGGGTAAGTGCTTTTATACACTAAAATGATAGTTTATACATAACTTCCTTCTAATGAATTAGATCATTTGTTCGTACAATAGAATTAAAGATAATTAATAGGTTAATTATCCTTTATCATAATGTATTAATCAAACCTATAGTCAATTTGTTCTTAATTAGATTTATGGCGTGATTAATGATTTCATAAAATTTAGTCCACATTATATACGAATCACTTAGTTTTTCCTAAACGAATAAATAAAGTAATAAAAGTTTAAGTTCTTTTATAACTTAAAATGTTACTTTATATTGACTTCGAATATAATAATATAGGCTATGTGTTTTCTAATGAAATTAAAAGACGGTTATTCGTTCATTATCTTTTACATGAAAATCCACTTAAGGGCCTATAACCTAGTTTTTCATAAAATAGATGTTTAATAATAATGATCTTTTCACATAAAACCTATTTAGACTTATATCTTAGTTTATCATTAGTGAATGTTCAACGATGATTTATAAGATGTTCCATAATGCTTCCAAAATTAATAACGTAATTCGTAGCCCATTAACCTTAGATATATATATATATATAACATATATCTTTTCTAAAAAGGTTAAAAATGTTTAATATGGTTATAACGTGTTTTATTATCTTATAAACCCTTAATCTTAGACGTATCACATATGACATTTTATAAAAGATTATATTGATGAACCAAATATTTGTATATTTTAATTAAGATATTTTAAGCTCATGTCTTGTTTTATAAAGTATAGATCACACATTTTTGAAAAGAATACCCTCTTATTATAACCGTTACTTGTGACGCTTTTGAAAAACGAATGCTCTTTTCGTTAGGCTTTCTTTTAGTCTTGTTTGTTTGTGTGATATTCAGTGATTGATCTAGTAGTTAAGAATCAAGATCTATTCCTATCAGTGGAAGAACCTCAAGTTTTCAATAAGCAAGGCAAGTGGACTTCTCCCTCTGCATACTCTGTTTGATCCCAAACAATACATTTAATGAAGTTTATTCTTGGATATATATGCATAATTTGATGGGATACCTATTTAGATACCCCTAACCTTTCCAACCTTACTCCTTGTTTAACCTGGGATTATGATCTAATCAAGTAGCTATGCTATTGCTACAAATTTAAATTTATGCAGTCACTCCCGTAAGATACTAATGTTCTAAATGGTAAGTTTACATTATTGTAGTTAACCCGATGGTTAAATAAGATTATTGCATATTAATTGAAACATGGAGTGACCACCCGGGAAAATAGTGCTACCATGAGAACTATCATGGCTCTGGTCTTGGCTAAATAACTAGGGAAGTCTTATGTTGGGTGTTGGTCGTGGTCCACCGAAATGGGGGCATCTGGCAAGCGCTTATAGTTCCGGCTCAGGCAGATTGGATACGGGCATACTTCCCAAAGCTTTTCCCTATAGTCTGGACTATAAGTTGGTTACGGTAGGTGTACCTTATGCAGTTGACCATTTCCAGCATTTGCTTAATGAGGACTCTAGGGAGAAGCCTCGTAGTGAGACCCTAGCCATTCACCTCGAAAGTGAATACGGGTCTAGCTAACCTGGGCTAGAAGGGAATCGCGACTCATGGGTAAAGATGTGCCACCTCTGCAGAGTGTAAAACTAATATATCAGCTGTGCTCATGGTTATGAGCAGCCTGGACTCCTCACATGATAATTGAACTTGAAGATGGAAATAAATCGAGATCCGATGATCTGCCAATGGTTTGCTTAAGTGGTTTCACTTAAGTGTTTTTGATATACTCTTATACCTTTGTTTAATGGGAATACTTGGGATTCACACTTATTAGTAAGACATGTGTTGTTAATAAAATGTTGACCAACTAAAATGCTTACAGCTCAACCTTAGCCTCACCTTGTTAAACTTGCATTAATTTTCCCCCACTTGCTGAGCCCGACCATAAGTGAGCTCACCCTTGCTTAAATTTTGATCAGAAGTTTGCAGATGAAGATTATGATGCTGAACACCATGGATGCTAGTCTAGTGATACCCCCGGTCATCTTCCTGTGGATGGATGTCCTTGTTTTGATGTACTTTGATGAATAAAGGTTAAGACATTATGTCTGTTTGAAGTGTAATATGTTAATATAATCGTTATTTACGCTTTTATGCATTGTTATTTTGATATATTACACTTGTGACGTAAACATATGTGTGGAAATAGATCCTGGCACACATATGCGATGCACCCGGCTCTGCCCTTAGAAACGGGTGTGACAATATGTTTCTAACTCAGATGATCAATACCAGGAAGGGTGGTGGAATTAATCTACCCCCCAATTGACACAGTCGGAGGATATTCAGACAACCACAACAACAAGCTGAGATGGATCCTCCAAATCCTCCACCAGCCGGAGCTGACCCAGTAGTTGCAGCCCAGATGCGGATAATGCAACAAATGGCAGATACTATGGTGGACTTGCATGCACAGATGCGATAGGAACGCCAAGAGATGCGCCAAGAGAGAGAGATGCGTCAGGAGAGGATGGGGCAACAGCAGCAAGCCCCATTGCCACCACCGCCACCACCATTTCCACCCCGGGACAAGCACCAAGAGTTTATGAGCCACAAGCTGCCTACCTTCGCCAGCTTGCCAGATCCACTACATGTTGATGATTGGTTGAAGTCGGTTGAGAAGATGCTAAACATCGCCCAATGCTCTGACTGGGAGAAGGTTCTATATGCTTCTGGTCGTCTGACTGGTCCTGCTGCTGATTGGTGGGATTCTTATGTTGCTGCCCATGATGTTGCTGACACTATTACTTGGGCAGAATTCACAACTCAGTTCAGAAACTACCACATTCCTGCTAGATTAATGAAGATCAAGAAGAAGGAGTTTCTGTCATTGAAGCAAGGCAACATGTCTGTTAGCGAGTATCGTGACAAGTTCATTCAGTTATCAAGATATGCTCCTGATGAGGTGGCTGATGATGAGAGGAAGCAGGAAACTTTCATCGAGGGACTCAATGGGCCACTACAGTATGCATTGGTTGCTCATACATTTCCATCATTTCAGAGGCTGCTTGATAAAGCTCTAGCTATTGAACACAAGCGTGTTCAACTGGGAGACTTGAAGAGGAAGGCCATTGCCCATGGGCAGGGTAGCAGCAGTGTTCGTCCTCGCTACATGCCGCCCCATGGTACACAAGCTCATCCAGGAGGAGGACCACACCTAGATCAGTATGCTCCACTAGGGACTCCACAGACACCCCACACTCATCAGGCTGCCCGCACTGGCACCCCGGCAAGGCCTACAGGACAGAAGACAGACCCTACGTGCTTCAAGTGCAGTCAGGTTAGGCATTATGCAAATGCTTGTCCGGTGGGGAATTCCAGTGCATAAGCTCCAAACAAGCAACAGACTCGTGGCAAAGGATTCAGCACTGCCAGGGTGAATCAAGTCAGTGCTGAGGCCACTGCTGATGGTGCTCACATCACGCTCGGTATGTTTTATATTAATGCAATTCCGGCAACAATATTATTTGATTCTGGTGCTACGCATTCATTTATGTCTGCTCGATATGCCAACACAAATGAGTTATACCACTAAAAATTATGAAAACACCATTGATTGTAATTACACCTAAATGGCATGTTGAGGCAAATCATATGACACATAGATTGACATTGACAATTATGGGAAGAGAATTCTGGGCTACCCCTATAATATTAGAGGAAAGCATTATAGATATGATCCTTGGTATGTCATGGTTAAGAAAGGCAAAGGCCGATACAATGTGGTAGGGGTACTATAGAACTCACCAGCCCTAAAGGAGAAAAATTTGAAGTTGAAATTGCAGTAACTACCACTACCAGACTTGCGACATTCTTAGTAGATGAGAAGTTTGTTGGTGACAACATCCGTGTACTTAGGGATTTTCCAGATGTCTTTCCAGAGGAGTTGCCAGGGATGCCACCAGATAGGGATGTGGAGTTTGTAATTGATCTCTTACCTGGGACTGCTCCTATTTCTAAACGGCCATACAGGATGTCCGTAGAAGAACTAAAGGAACTTAAGAAGCAGTTAACTGAGTTACAGGAGGCTGGGTACATTCGTCCGAGTTCCTCACCTTGGGGAGCGCTGGTTCTATTTGTACAGAAGAAAGATGGATCACAAAGGATGTGTGTGGATTATAGATCCCTTAATGATGTTACTATGAAGAACAAGTATCTGTTACCCCGTATTGAGGATTTATTTGATCAGATGAGAGGTGCAAGGGTATTCTCGAAGATTGATCTTCGATCGGGTTACCATCAAATGAAGATTAGGCCATCTGATATTCCCAAGACGACTTTCTCAACCCGATATGATTTATATGAATTCACAGTTATGTCATTTGGACTAACTAATGCACTAGCCTATTTTATGAATCTGATGAATAAGGTGTTCATGGAGTATCTTGACAGATTCTTCGTGGTTTTCATCGACGATATTCTTATTTATTCCAAGAATGATAGTGATCATGAGGAACATGATTGGTGCTACAAAAGCTACAGGATAATCAACTCTACACCAAGTATAGCATGCGAGTTCTGGATTGATGAAGTGCCATTCCATGGACATATGATTTCTAATGGTGGGATATCAGTGGATCCTGCTAAAGTCAAGGAGATAGTGGAGTGGAGAATACCTAGTACAGTTACTGAAGTCCGGAGTTTCTTGGGACTTGCAGGCTATTATCGGTGATTTATTAAAGGGTTCTCTAAGATTGCTAAACCTATGACCTCACTTCTGGAGAAGGGGAGAGAGTTTAAGTGGGACGAGAAGTGCCAAGATAGCTTTTATCAATTAAAGAAGAGATTGATGTCACCTCTAGTGTTGGTTATGCCAGATCTATAGAAGGGATTTTACATTTATTGTGATGTATGTGGCCAAGGCTTGGGATGTGTGCTTATGCAAGAAGGACACGTGATCGCCTACGCGTCTTGTCAGTTGCAGAAACATGAGTTGAACTATCCCACTCATGACTTAGAACTGTCAGTCGTAGTGCATGCGCTCAAAATATGGAGACATTATATTATGGGAACTAAGTGGCAAGTGTACACCGATCACAAGAGTTTGAAGTATATATTCACTCAGAAGGATCTCAACCTTAGGCAACGCCGATGGTTGGAACTCATAAAGGATTATGGCTTGGAGATTCACTATCACCCGGGCAAGGCGAATCTGGTTGCAAATGCCTTGAGTCGAAAGGAGCATGTCCATTCAGCTATTGTTGCTCAGCTACCCAAGGAGATTGTTGAGTATTTTAGAAGACTCAACCTGGGAATTGTTGCGCACACTAAAGGAGTCACCATTGAATTGGAACCTACCTTGGAGCAAGAAATTTGTAAGGGTCAGGTTGGTGATGCTAAAATTCAAGAGATCAAGGATCTTATTACTGAAGGTAGAGGTCCAGAATTCACGGAGGATGAGCAAGGCACAATATTGTTCAAGGACCGAATATGTGTTCTTGAGATTGATAGCCTTCGTGAGACTATATTGAAGGAAGCCCATGATTCTGATTACTCTATCCACCCTGGTAGCACTAAGATGTATCATGATTTGAAGCAGAAGTATTGGTGGTATGGGCTAAAAAGAGATGTGGCTGCACACGTGGCTGAATGTGATGTGTGTCAAAGAGTCAAGCCCGAACATCAAAGACTAGCTGGACTATTGCACCCGCTTAAGATACCTGAGTGGAAATGGGAAGAAATTGGCATGGATTTCATTGTTGGACTACCCCACACTCTTGCAGGGTATGACTCTATTTGGGTGATTGTGGATAGATTGACGAAAGTGGCTCACTTCATACCTATGAGGACTAATTACACGGGAGCCATGCTTGCAAAGTTGTATATGACTCGGATAGTACGTTTACATGGGGTGCCTAAGAAGATCATGTCAGACCGAGGATCACAGTTTACTTCTTGGTTTTGGAAGAAGTTGCACGAGTGCTTGGACACACAGTTGAATTTCAGTTCGGCCTACCATCCTCAAAATGATGGGTAGACCGAGAGAACCAACCAAGTGCTGGAGGATATGTTGAGAGCTTGTGCTCTTAAACATGGTGGTAGTTGGGCTAGGAGCTTACCGTATGCGGAATTCTCCTACAATAATAGCTACCAGGCCAGTTTGAAGATGTCCCCGTTTGAGGCTTTATATGGCAGAAAATGCAGGACTCCTCTATACTGGGTTCAAACTGGTGAAAGGCAGTTCTTTGGACCAGAGATTATATAAGATGAAGAAGAACAAGTCCGACAAATAAGGGAGAATTTGAGAACTGCACAGTCAAGGCAGAAAAGTTATGTTGATACCTAGAGAAAACTGCTCGAGTTTAAGGAGGGTGATCACATGTATCTAAAGGTGTCACCAATCCGCGGTATGCAGATATTTAAAGTTAAAGGAAAGTTATCCCCTCGCTTTATTGGGCCCTTCTTGATCTTGAAGCGAGTGGGACAAGTTGCATATCAACTAGAGTTACCCGATCATCTTGCAGATGTACATGATGTCTTCCATGTATCTCAATTGAAGAAGTGCCTCAGGGTACCCGAAGAGCAGCTACTTATGGAGGATCTTACTGTTCAAGATGATCTGACTTATGCTGAGTATCCTATCAAGATTCTTTATACTTTGACTCATGTCACGAGGAGTAAAGTGATTAAAATGTGCAAAGTACAATGGAGTCATCATGGAGAGGATGAAGCTACTTGGGGGAGAGAAGAAGAAATACGCGTAGACTTTCCCCATCCCTTTCCTAGTTCTACCTAAATCTCGAGGACGAGATTCTTTGTAAAAGGGGTAGGATTTTTAATACCCAAATTATAAAGCTTATAGAAGAGTTGATCTCCTTACGTGTTTTGCCATCCACTTATCATATTATGGGAACAATCATATTTAAAGAATTAATTAAGGCCATCCTTAAATCAGTGCATCAGGTTGAAGGTTTTGGTTGATTGTGCATTTAACAATAATATAATAATAATAAAAATATGTTGATAATTTTAGAATTTGGATTGAACTCAAAAGTATAACTTGGAAAATTGGAAGCAATATTAGAAGAGAAAAGGAGAGAAATACTATACTATACAAAATAAATGTATAAATAAATAAATTTAAACCATATTGGAGAACTCAAGTCATAAATTCAATCTGAGCACAAAGAAATTCTCTACATGAATTGAATTCAAAATTTGGAACTCAAAAATAAAAAGGGAAAAAACAGAATAAAGAAAAGGAAAATGAGGTTTTGGCTACTTGGGCCGAAAGAAGCCAATTCAGCCCACTCGCCTGCTCGCCCCACCTTGCTCCACCACGCGCAGCCGCTTTCTTTTCCGCGCCGATCTGCTGAAGCCGCTGACATCCGGGGCCCACTCGTCCGCCTCCGCACTTGCGAGCGCCACGCCGTATTCACTATCTCGTGGGGCCACCCATCAGTCATGTTGTGCGTGCCCCTCCTTTACTCAAGCCATTGACATGTGGGACCCCCACGTCAGGTCCACCCCTAACAACCCACCTGCATCGGCCGGGGTCGCTGGCTCGTGGGCACGACAACCTCGGCAACGGCCTCACCTGGGTTTGTGGCCTTGATGAGGTATAAGAATCATGTGGTCGCAGCTCTCGACCAGTCGTTGCGAGGAAACTGTACCAAGCCACAAAATCTCCCCCTCGTCGGCGAAGCTTGGGGGATTGCCGCCGTGAAGTGGAATCACGGGGACACCATCGCCAGTGCTTTGCGGGTAGACCAGTGGACTTCGGTGGGATACCCAGGAACCGTGTGGGGATCTATGGGACACCTGGAACAACCGGGTAGCCAGGAATTCCTCATCGGAGACCCTTCTCCACCGCGGCCCGCACCACTCCAAGGCTGGAACACGTCAAGGCACCATTAAAGGTAATGGCCTCAAGATCGGTGCTCTCTATTCACCATAGTGCGTAGTGCATAATAGTATTGCTCTGGGTGCCTGCCGCGCGCAGTGAATTTCTCACCGATTGCGCAGCTTGGCCGTGGGTCCATGCAACTCCGTGGGAGGAGTTCATCACATCACAATCATCAGTAGGAACTACCTCATCCTTCTCACCGTTCGACTAGCTTCGTGTAGCCCCGTTCAATTTGACAATGGTGCTCGGGGATGGCCGATTTGGTCTCGGCCGTGTCCTCCACCATGTAGCCTTGGCGGCGGCGGCGCTGCTTGGGTAGGTGGGGAAGAGATGGCGCGGGTCGTCGATTTCTTGATGGACGACCGCGATTAGGTGAAGTGCGGTATGATTGGTGGCCGTGGGATCGTGAATGCGCGGTAGGGATTTAATCTTGCTTACCCCCTGGCGATTCAATCGGGACCGCATGGATTTGATCGGACGGTTCGGGGCAAATCAGACTTCATAAAATCTTAAGCATTGAATTCTGATCTGACGGTGCCGGTCACATACTGATTCATAACGTGATAAAATCTAATCATAGCTGCAAGCCTTAGATCGGACGGCTGATATCACCCCGTACCCTTTCGTCGTGCGCATTTTGCAGAACAGTCCCTCGGTTTTCATAAAACCAACTCGCAGTCCATCCTGTTTTTAGCCTGAGTCTTAGTACAGTTTGCGCCAGGGTGCCTGTACTTTTTTATTATTTGGCACGCTGTCCAGAGTTTAGGGAAATCAATTAAATGAGTTAGAAATTGATTTTCAATACACAAATCATTCCAGAAACTTGTGAAATTTATATTTAACTCATTTTAGCTCCAAATTGACCCATTCAAGTGGTATTAATTTTGTAATAATATTTTCTATCAATCAGTAACTCTGTTTAACCATGAAACTTGAAGTAAAATTATTCCCATGAATTATGCTATTTGAGGTACTCAATAACTTCGGAAATTCATAACTTAATAACCGTAGATCCAAATTTAGTGGTTCTTGTTCCTATGATCTCGTTGCGCAGCGTAGAATATTATTATGCATTCTGTTCTATTGTTTGGTGTGATGTTAACTTTTGCTATACTATGTATGTTTGTATTGATGCAAGTAGACGAGCAAGCCACAGAGGATCCAGGGATTCAGCAGGTGGAGACTGTTGAACAGGAGCTCGTTGAAGGCAAGTTGTGCCCTTGATCACTTCCTTTTTACCCAGTCATGTTTTTATTAATCATAATGATATGCATATGTTAATTTGGATGGGACCCAGTAGGTTACCCTAGTTTGGTTATCTTTATACCTTGTTTTACCAGTGATTTTTTGGATAGTACATGCTATTTCTTTATGTGGTTTTGGGTATAGAGATATACATAACTCATGATTACACTTTTTATTATCAGTTTATTATTTACTGTTCATGATAAGACCATTATGTTAATTGGAACTTGGAGAACCAACCGGCAAAACAGTGCTACCACAAAGGTGGTATGGGTCGCCCTTGGCTGATTAACTAGGGAAGCTAGTGGATTACTACCTTACCCGATAGGGGCAAGGGCAGTAGGGGAGTGGTCAATGTAGGGAGGTCCTTGAGTTGATTTTTCTATGATGGCGGTCAGGCGAGGGATCACTGCACTGGAGCTTCCTATAAACTGGTGGTACCCTGCCTCGCTTCCTTGGTAGAGGTGTATGGGGTCCGATCAACCCCGTGGCAAATGGGTAACACGACTTGTGGGTAAAGATGCGCAACCTCTGCAGAGTGTAAAACTGGTATACTAGCTGTGCTCACGGTCATGAGTAGCTCGGACACTCACATGATTAATTTATGGAATTAAATTCAATTTGTCATTTGCATCGCATTGGGATTATTTTATTATTATTACTTTTATTATAATGGTTTGGTATTTACTTACACTTAGTAATTGCTAATAAAATTTTGACCAACTTATAAAAGCAATGCTCAGCTTCAACCTTTACTTTGTTGATTAGCCTTACACTTCACGTGAACTCCCACCTTTGGTGAGTTCATGCACATTATTCCCCACAACTTATTGAGCGATGAACATGTGTGAGCTCACCCTTGCTGTCTCACACCCCCACAGGAGAAGAATAGGTGGTTCAAGAGGAGCTGCCCAACGAGGAGTTTGACTTAATCTAGGTGGCGTCTCGTAGTTAGCTTTGTGGCGCCAGGGAAATAATATTTAGTTCGTTTTACATTTATCATTTATTTTTAAGACTTCCGCTATGTAATAAGTACATTTATGATATTTATGACATTTGTCTCTATGCAATCTATTATTATATGTGTTGTTCTTCCTTGGCGCACATATGATACGCACCTGGCTTTATTCCTTAAATCCGGGTGTGACACCTGTGGTGGTGCAGGGGGCATCTCTGGCTGAGGTGTAGGGAAGGCTGCCTCCTAGACTCCACCTCCTGCTGAGGCGAGGGGGAAGAGTCATGTTGCTCCTGCTCCTGGAGTCGGCACTCCTGCTCCTCATGCAGGCGACGATGCAGTCTCTCCAGATGGCTAGACTGACTTGTCACCGTGCAATGCAGTGGGCGCTTCGCAAGACAAGAGGGCAAAAAGGGAATTACTGACTAACATGCAGTGCATCTAATACGGGCCATCTACAAAAGACATCGTAAGCACAAGAGTGAGAGTAGAACTATATGACCAACAATTAAACAGAAAGCGAAGTGAGAAATTTTTTTTTGTAAGATGATAATATAGATAGTAATATAACATAGAATTGGTCAAGATGATGAACTTTTGAAATGACACCAAGGTCAAGGTAAGAGTAGGGGTCTATAGTCCTTAGAGCGACCATTCTAGTTTAGGTTAGCAGTCCTACAGTCAGCAAGGCTTTTATACCACTTATGTTACACCCCGTTTTGGAAGGCAAACCAAATGCGAACTATGTACGTGCCAGGATCAGAAACTCACATACACAGCAATTACATAATTGGACATCATCACTAATTGCTCAAAGTAAATAGCGGAATGTTACTTTATTACATCAAGATGTCTAAGACATCCACAAAGTCTTTAACGTAACATAGTAATTTAATATCATCAAAGTGCGGAATACAAAACGTAGCAGATAAGGCCTTCACATGCAGCTGACTGGGGGTTTGCCACTAACATAACTAGAACTCGTCGTAGTCCTGGAACTCTTCAAAGTCCTCCATGTTGCCTGCATCTCCTCCTGAGCACTGAATACAGTAGGGACAACCTGGGGTGGGGGTGGTTTTTCAAGCAAGGGTGAGTACACATCAACATACTCAGCAAATGTCCTGTTTGGCTAAAGTGGACTAGTTGTATGTGAAGTTAAGGTCAAGCAATTGCTTTTAGTTGGTCAGGTATTTATTACTGATTGTAGAGCCAAATTTAGTAATAAACCTAGTTATTACCCAACAGTACTCCCTCCAAGAGGAAATACCAGAGATCATAATTATAACCATCATTATTAATCATCATCATAAAAGTATCCAAAGTTTTTCTAATCAAAGAGGATCCCAAGGCTGCTCCAAACTGTGAGCTCGGCTGATATACCAGTTTCTAACACTGTGCAGAGGTTGCACACTTTACCCATGAGTCGTGATCCCTTTTTTCCTTGGGTCGATCAAACCGTCAAACACTACCAAGGTGAGTCGGCAAGGTTTCACTATTTAGCCTTTACAAAGACTCCCCTGGTGCATACCAGCTCGTTAAGTTTCGTCAGTCGTACAAACACAGTACACCTCCCCATGGTGGGTGACTAACAAAACCAAATTGAATAAACCTCTGCACCCCCCTTGGCAGAGCGAGCACTACGCCCCGACCCCCATTGACGGCCCTCCGACAAAGCCAACTACGCCCCCAAGTTCATCTAATTATTCAGATAAGGGCGTCCCATTCCACCCTCATGGTTGCACTGTTATCCCGGGCGGTCACTCAACGAATTGGTCCTTACAGAGAGGTACTCAGGAAAATGGTCTGAGCCGCCTAAAATATCACAAGATCATCATCGGGATAACATCATCGTATCATAAATATTCACATCATGTTCGTTGATTAAGTTAAAGCAATAGCATAAGCTAACCATGATAACCCAAAAAGGTAAACAAGGATAAGGTAAATACAGACTAGTCAATCCTTAGGTTTCCATAAAGTAATGTGGGATGGTGAATTATAAAGTAAATAGGACATAATAACTCAGAGGACACTTGCCTTCACCAGGTTGTTGCTCAGGAAGATCTTCGGCAACACACTCATGCATTCAATACATTTGGATAATGACAAATGAACAACACACCAATCATGTACAAACAATTGAACACATCTCAAAAGGAAAAGTATAAACTCAAGAAGGAGTTTAGGTTGTAGAGTGAACTAATCACATTTAGTAGTTTGTTATTCTCTAAGTGTTGTCTATCTCTAGGATTATATAATCTAATTCCACTTATTTTAATGAGACATAAATGTTAAACCAGTGATAAATCCATGCATCACATATTATTAATCTCACCAGATTAAACATCTATATACCACTAGGGTTTCCTTTTTATTTATCTTATCAAATAAATAAATTATTACATAAACTAACCAATAGTCTAGTGTCACACCCGATTTTGGGGACAAAACCGAATGCATAGCATATGTGGGCCAGGATCCATTTCGCACACATATGTCGACGTCATAAGTGCAATATATCAAAAGACAATGCAATAAAGGCGTACAAAGAGTAGAGTACTTTATTACATCATCTTAATCATTGTATCTTTAACAAGTATTAACATCAAAGTAGGGCGGAATTAAATATGGGCACTCTTCCACAGGAAGGTGACTGGCGCATCGTTAGACTTAAAACTCATCATCGTCGTCAGCGAAGTCCTCAGCATCACCCTCTGATCAAAATATTAGCAATGGTGAGCTCACTTATGGTCGGGGCTCAGCTAGTGGGGGAAAATTAATGCAAGTTAATAAGATAGGCTATGGATAAGCGATAAGCATTTTAGTTGGTCAATATCTTATTAGCAACACCTGTCTTACTAAAAAGTGTGTATCCCAAGTATCCCAATTAATCAAAGGTATAAGAATATCTCAAAAGCACTTAATTGAAATCATTAAAGCAAACCATTGGTAGATCATCAGATCTCGATTTATTGTCCATCTTTAAGTTCAATTATCATGTGAGGGTCCAGTTGCTCTTAACTGTGAGCACGGGTGACATTTCAGTTTTACACTTTGCAGAGGTGGTACAACTTTACCCACAAGCCATGTATCCCATCTAGCCTGGGTTGATCGGACACGTAAACACTGCCAAGGTGAATGGCTAGGGATCCATTATCAGGCTTTCACAAAATATCCTTAGTACGAAGCCACCCGCTAAGGTTTCCACATCAGAATTGATGGCCCTCTGGGTGAGGTAACTTAGCCAAGACTACCACCCCATGTTAACATGAGCTGCCACCAAACCACTACCGCCCCCTCTTGCCCATCTTTCAGGTAGGGTTGCTAAGCACTAAGTCTATAGAGCTAATTACCAAAGCCAGAGCCATGATAGCACTCGTGGTTGCACTGTTATCCTGGGTGGTCACTCCATGTTCCATTTAACACAAAATGTTCTTGTTTAACCATTGGGTTAACAACATAATAAAACTTTTCTGGAACATAGTATCATTAAAAGAGTGACAACATATTCATCAAGTTGAGCGTTAGCAAAGATTGCTAAGCAAAGCATTTATCCTAGTGTAGTTCAAGGAATAAGGTTGGTAATTCTAGGAAATCCTTAATTAGGCAAATCCCATCAAATTATGCAATATATCCAAAAAGTAAACATTATTATATGCATTACATGGGTACAAATAGAATATGCAGAGGGAGAATCCACTTGCCTTGCTCGAAAGTGTCCCGTGGGTCGTCCTCGAACGAGTTTGGTTCGTCTACCTCACAGTCAACTTCTAGGATCGATTTGCGTATCATACATACAAAAGAATAAGTATGTCAAATAAATAAACATACACCGTTACAGTAGTAATCATTCACCATTACATACACATTCATACATCACATATTTATACTCATAAATACGTCTTAAAGAATAATACTTATTAATCCATTATGACTACTACTATGAGTTATTATTGGGGAAATATGAGTAAGAGTTACTATAACACTAGTTTTAACTAGTAAAATATAGATAAATATTTATTAACAATCTTTATGGAAAATAATTGCTAATTATTTTCTTTATTACTAATAATAGACTTTTGAGTTTTATCCCTTTTATTCCTACATAGAAATTATATGTATAGCTAAAAATTGTTTATTTATAATTCCTTTAACATGAATATTCTAAGAATTAATGTAAATTACTAATTGGAATATTAATAACATAATCATGATTATTATGACATAAATAAGTGTTTTACTAATTCTAAGTAATTAAGTGCTATACTTATGAATACCTTTTTTATGACAAGTAAAAACCAATTTTCATCTGACTGAAAATGCGTGGTTTAGTATTTTTTTCTACTTCCTTATTTCAATAAAATTATACTTAAAACACTACTAACAATTATTGTTCATGTGTTAAAGTGAAACTAATCGTAAACGTCTCTAGTATAAAAATCAACAAGTTAGTGACTAATGACAAAATTTGTTTTTGAAATATAAATTCGTACACCTGTCAAAATATCGTTGAGAGGCTTGTTTACGACTACACGTATAGATCGGAGAGTAGCACATAAGGTTTTTGAATCACTTTTACATACATTTGTGATGCATAAAATAAAGAAATAATTCTCAGAATTTTGGAGGGCCAAAACGCAAAACTGTCATCTTCTACCTTGAGCACTTGCTCGTGTGCAGGGAGGTCGGCGAGCAGGGCGGTTCGGGCTACAAGGGTGCGGACGGTCCGGCGGCTTGGGGTGCGGCTGGGCGGACGGCGGGCGCGGGCAGAGCTCCGGCGAGCAGGTACAGAAAAGATGAAGAAGCTCCAAAGTCGTTCTTAAGGGAATGCAGAGCTTAGCTCTAAAGTCGTTCCTACGGGGATGTAGAGCTAAAATACCACGTAAGTAAAGGGTGGAGAAGCTCCAAAGTCATTCCTAAGGGGATGCAGAGCTTAGCTCCAAAGTGTAATACCCAACTTTGGAATATAAGAGAAAGAAATAAAACTTCATGTGTAGTACCTTTTTCATTCATGTGTTGTGCATCATGTTGGAGTTTATGTGTTGTTGCATCTATAAATAATAAATATAAGATTAATAAAAATATGTTAGTGCCCCAAATTGAAATTTAGGAAATTGGGAAAATAGAAAAGGAAAGAGAGAAATACTAGCCAATACAAAATAAATTTATAAAATAAATAAATTCAACCCATAGTGGCATGTTCAAATCATACATTCAAATTTAAGTACAAATTTGCCACAAACATTTGAATTCGAAATTGGGGATTCAAAGATAAAAAGGAAAAACAAAACAGAAAAGAAAAAAAATAAAAAGAAAGAGAAAAAACGACTTTGGGCCAAAAACCACCCAGCCGGCCCATCTACATCGCGTGGCCATGACAGTCCACCACGGAAAACTGGTGCAGACATCGAGAGCCCACCGGTCAGTCTCACACTCCCACGCCCGCGCGCGGTCATCTTGCTCACTAGAAGGTGGGGCCCGCTGGGCAGACTCTTTCCACACTAGCGCGAATCTCCCTTGCTGTCTCTCCGGATGGGGGTAGCTTGTCAGCCACCCGGCGCGTGTTCATCCAAGCTCGGGTCAATGTTGGGTGGGCCCGTAGTCACTGTGGATCTTCCTACCGATGCTGTCGCTTGCGGTGTACCGGTATCACCGAGATCCTCGCTAGAGCTAGCTAACCGCGCCACCGTACCCACCTCTACTACAAATAGCGGACCCCTCGGCCTCGCCCATTGGTGCTCTTTTTTCCGCCACTGCTCCATCATGCCATCCACTGCGCCACCGCGCGCCGTGCGGAAGGGTATCGCCGCCGCCGTTCTTCGTGACCGCTCGGTGCCCAGGGTTGGTCCTCCGGGCTTCGTGGTGCCATGAGGAAAGACGTGTTCCTCGCGCCTGATAAGATCAGTAAGCCGGGAACCCGGGATTGCTCATCGGCGCAGGCATAAGCCTCCCGTCCGCGCCTCGCCGTAGTGTTGCTGCCTCACATCGTCACTGCCGGTGAGTGTCCATCCCACTTTCTCGCCATGGTCTTATATTGGTGTACCGCAAGTTAATTGCTGGATGTCGGCAGGAATCGTGTGGGCGCACTACTCCAGTGATGGCGCCTTCGTGCCCATGTCTCTCTACCGTCGTCGATGGTTGTGGTGGTGACCGAACAAAGTTCACCATCGATCCAGCTCGAGACGACCAAGATTAGGACTCGACTTATCCCTTCGTCGCTTTAAATCGGGGCCGTGGATCGGTGATCAGGCGGTCAGGAGGGAATCGACGTCGTGGGCGGCCCTTGGCCGTCGAACTCGGATCCGATGGTGGGGAGTGAAAGCGAGATTTAAACCAGGACCGATCTAATCGTAATCGTCCGTACTTGATCCGACGGCCTAGAACGTCAGATACCCATTTGGCCAACACCATTTGCAAATTAACCCCTCAGGTTTTAATGAAATAACCTATCGTCCACCTGGGTTCGGCCTGAGTCTCAGTTTCTTTTGTGCCAGAGTCCCTGTACTTTACAGAAATTGGCACGTAGCCTAGAGTACCGAGTAATTAGATAAACAATTATGGAAAATGATTTCTAATACCAAAATAATTCCAGAAACTTGTATAATTCATATTTAATTCATTTCAACTCCAAATTGATCCATTCTAGTGGTGTTAATTTTGTTTTAATATTTTCTATCACTTAGTACCTCTGTTTAGCCATGAAACTTGAACTAAAATTATTCACATGAATTATGCTATTCTAGGTACTAAATAATTTCAGAAATTCATAATTTCTTAACCGTAACTCCGAATTTAGTGATTCTTGTTCCTACGATCTCGTTACACAACATAAAATATTATCATATACTCTGTTTTGTTGTTTGGTGTAATGTTAATTTCTCTATACTATGTTTTTGTATTGTTGCGAGTAGACGAACAAGCTACAGAGGAGCCTAGGGTTCAGCAGGTGGAGACTGCTGAGCAGGAGCTCGTTGAAGGCAAGTTGTGCCCTTGATCACTTCCTTTTTACCCAGTCATGTTCTTATTAATCATAATGATCTACATAGGTTAATTTTGATGGGACCCAATTGGTTACCCTAGTTTGGCTATCTTTATACCTTGTTTTACCACTGAATTTTTGGGTAGTACCTGCTATTGCTTTATGTGGTTTTGGGTGTAAAGTTATACATGATTCATGATTACACTTTTATTATTAGTTTGTTATTTACTGTTCATTACAAGATCATTATGTTAATTGAAACATGGAGAACCACCCGGGAAAACAGTGCTACCACAAGGGTGGTATGGGACGCCCTTGGCTAACTAACTAGGAAAGCTAGTGGAGGACTACCTTACCCGATAGGGGCAAGGGCAGTAGGGGAGTGGTCAGTGTAGGGAGGTCCTTGGGTTGATTTTGCTGCGATGGCGGTCAGGCGAGGGATCCCTGCACTGGATCTTCCTATAAATTGTAGCTGGTTTTCTGAAGCTAGTCGAACTTTGTAAAGGCCTCGTAGTGGTACTCTGCCTCGCTTCCTTGGTAGAGGTGTATGGGGTCTGATCAACCCCGTGGCAAATGGGTAACATGACTTGTGGGTAAAGATGTGCAACCTGTGCAGAGTGTAAAACTGGTATACTAGCCATGCTCACGGTCATGAGCGGCTCGGACACTCACATGACAAAATTATGGAATTAAATTCAATTTGTCATTTGCATCACATTGTGATTTATTATTATTTTGATTTACTATTACTATGGTTTGGTATTTACTTACATTTAGTAACTGCTAATAAAATTTTGACCAACTTATAAAAGCAATGCTCAGTTTTAACCATTATTTATTAATCAGCTTTATACTTCACATGAGCTCCCACCTTTGGTGAGTTCATGCACATTATTCCCCACAACTTGTTGAGCTATTGTGAGCTCACTCTTGCGATATATAAACCCCCCACAGGTGAAGAGCAGAGCTGCCCTACAACGAAGCATACGAGTTGATCTAGGTGGCGTCTCCCAGTCAGCTTTGTGGCGCTAGGGAAATAATATTTAGTTCGCTTTATTATTATCATTTATTTTTATAAGACTTCCTGTTGGGGGCCTTCTTCTCCGCCGAAGGTCCTCTAAGCAAAAACACCTTCGGCAAGTTGATATGCAAGCAGGCACAACATGAAGGTATATGCCGAAGCTACAATCGAGTGAGCTTCGGCATGATGACAAGCTTGAGACGAAGGGCAACACCGACTTAAAGAGGAAAATACCGCTTAGTCAGTGATAATTTGTGTCATGGTTATAATTAGTTTTGAAGGACACGAATGCAATTTTATCTGGGCTGCGTCCCGTGCCTATAAATAGATGAACAGTACCCCCGTATTGTTCACGCTAACTGGTAATCACTCACACGTCACTCTTGGATTTTTACCTTCTGTCAAGTCGAAGGTACAAATGTAATTTAATATCATTATTGTTCGTTCATGATCATATAATGAAAATATAGATAATCTAATGATTTAATATGATTATTCATGTTCTTTCTATGTTTCGTACGTTCCAGCTTTTATTTCTACATATTGAGATGATGAAGGTATGTCCTTCATAACCTTCGTCTGAAAATCATTATATCCTAAGGGAGATAATGCTTTGAAGGACGAAGGTCTTTAACCATTAACATTTGTGTTGCCTTGTTCTTAACTCATAGCATTTGAGAACAAGTGACCAACATTGGCGCCCACCTCCAGTGAACTCACTTCCACTATTGTGACAATGGCTTCGTACAACAACCAAGCTGCATCACCTTCGGTCACGAAGCTGGTGCTCCCAATCACAGGTGGTTCAAGTTCAGAACTAGCCAACAAGAAGCAGAAGAAGGAAGCACAAAGAAGAGTGCAGCATGTTGGGGTGCAAGGACCCTTCATCAGATCCAAGTGGTCTCACATCCCAATTACCTTCTTCCAGGAAGACCTTCAGCTTAAAGATTATCCTCACAATGATGTTATGGTTATATCTTATGTCATCAAGGGATTTCTGGTCCATAATGTTCTGGTTGATACAGGCAGTGCAGCGGACATCATCTTTGCAAAGGCCTTCAGACAGATGCAAGAGCCAGAAGACAAGATACATGATGCAACACACCCTCTTTGTGGCTTCGGAGGAAGACAGATTGTGGCACTTGACAAAATGACAATGTCAGTTACCTTCGGTTATGTCCACAACACAAGGTCTGAACAAATTGTCTTTGACATTGTTGACATGGAATACCCATACAATGCAATCATTGGTCGAGGGACGCTTAATGCCTTCGAAGCTATACTCAATCTAGCATACTTATGCATGAAGATACCTTCGGAACGAGAGCCCATTGCTGTTCATGGAAGTCAAGAAGCTGCCAGGAGGGCTGAAGGGAGTTGGACAGATTCAAAGGTGATCCATAACATATATGGAGCCGAAGCTTGTAAACAATATAAGCACAAAAGAGAGAAGGCTACTTCGGCAGATCAGCCGAAGCCTATGCTCCAGTGTGAAGATATAGCAGACCAAAGGGTGTTGCTGGGATCTCAGTTATCTGATGAACAAGAAAAGACTCTACTAAGATTTTTGTTCAACAACAAAGATGTCTTCGCCTGGATAGCTAATGATATCTGTGGTGTTAACAGAGATGTCATTGAACATTCACTCAACGTGGATCCATCTTTCAGGCCAAGGAAGCAAAGACTTCGGAAAATGTCTGAGGATAAAGCCGAAGGTGCTCGGAGTGAAGTAAAGAGACTTCTTAGTGCTGGTGCTAGCCAACACTGTTATGGTGAAGAAGGCCAATGGGAAATGGTGAATGTGTATTGATTTCATAGATCTCAACAAGGTATGCCCGAAGAACGAGTTCCCTTTACCAAGAATAGACTCCCTTGTAGATGTAGCTGCTTCTTCAGAACTCATGAGCTAATTGGACTGCTACTTAGGCTATCACCAAATTTGGATGAAGAAAGAAGATGAGCCAAAGACAAGCTTTATAACTCCCAGTGGTACTTATTGTTACCTTCGGATGCCTGAGAGGCTCAAGAATGCTGGAGAAAGCTTCAACAGAATGACAGCCAAGGTTCTTCACTCTCAAATAGGCAGGAATGTGTTAACTTATGTTGATGACATCATAGCAAAAAGCACGAAACAAGAAAATCATATTGCCGATTTGCAAGAGACGTTTGCTAATTTCAGGCAAGCTGGTCTCACATTAAATCCAGAAAAGTGTGTTTTTGGAGTAAAGAAGGGCAAGTTCCTTGGCTGTCTGGTATCAACGAAGGGAATCGAAGCTAACCCAAGTAAGATCGAAGCTATCCTTCGGATGGAGCCACCAAATTCAAAGAAGGGGGTTCAACGATTGGCAGGAAGACTGGCATCACTTAATAGATTTATATCAAGATCAGCAGAAAGGAATCTGCCATTCTTTGAAATACTGAAGTCATCCAAAGTTTTTCAATGGGGTCCGGCTCAGCAGAAGGTTTTCGAAGAATTAAAGCAATACCTGATAGACTTGACAACTTTAACTCCACCTTCATCAGGAACTCTGTTGCTCCTGTATGTGGCTGCCTCCCATTCTGCAGTCAGTGTAGCACTTGTACAAGAGAAGCAAGATGGCCAAGTAAAAAGACAAACACTGGTATACTTCGTCTCCGAAGTACTTAGGTTATCAAAGAAAAATTACACAGAATTGGAGAAGGTGTTGTATGCTGTGTTAATGGCCTCCAGAAAGCTTCGGCATTATTTTCAAGCGTATCATATAATAGTCCCTTCATCTCAACCTTTGAAGGATATAATGAGAAATAGAGAAGCTACAGGAAGAATTGGAAAATGGTCTACGGAACTCAATGAATTCACTATTGATTATTGAAAGGGGTTATACCAATTTGAATATCTATCAAAAATAAGATACTAATTGAAAAACCTTCTTGTAATACAAATTTGAAAGACTACATTTTTGAAATTGGTGGTGGTGCGGTCCTTTTGCTTTGGGCTAATACTTTCTCCCCCTTTGGCATGAATCGCCAAAAACGGATACTTGTGAGTGAAATATAAGCCCTTTTACTTTCTCTTCCTGTAACACCCAAAGTGTTACCCTGGCTATGGCACATCTATGCACTCATGATTGTGATCACATGTGGAAGAAACTTAAGGAGAAGAGTATAAGAACCTTGGAGACTATGTTTTAACCAAGAAATGTGAATGACCAAAAGCATTACCCAAGCTTGTGTGCACTTATCACCTTGGACAAGAAGGGAGTAAACCCTAGACCCCTCTTGAACCCCTATCTCCTAAACACTTGGTTGAAGGGGGAGAGATTAAGCAAAGGTGCAAATCATGACCAAACCTTTGGCATAAAGTTAAGTAACATATTAATCTACAAATATAGAGAGGAAACATTGCAAAAAGACCCCTTGAGAAACCCCAAATCCATTCCTTAAGTAGAGAAAGAGCTAGAGCTCTCTAATTCTCTCTAAGTCAAAATCTACACCTAATCTAAAGATCCACCGTGTTCACCTTGAAGATGGCACCAAAACCACCTAAGTTCTATACCAAAAATGTGGCATACCACCTAAGGCACCCCCTGGAAAAAGTTGAGACCGAGCCCTTGAAATTTGACATGTCTTGGCATCACTTTTGTCGCGCAGCGGGCAGTGAGACAAGCCAGATTTGGCGTCCGCATATCTTCTGACCTAGGGCTTATCTTCCCTTGGAACTCACATACAAGAGATAGCCATAGGTGCCAGGAAGAGGTCTGCGCCGGATTTTTGCCAAGATTCGCACGTTTGCGATCTCAGCAAGCTTTTGAACACGGGCAGATGAACACCTCCACGTGTTCGACGCGTTCTGCGCGCGCCAGAGCACGCCCTCGCCCGACCCCGCGCGCCCCGCGCCACGCCAAGCCACGCCCGCGTCGCCTGCTCGCGCCCGCGCCTATAAATCACCCTCAGGCGTCAACCGCACTCCTCCGCGCACGCTCGACCTCAACGGAGCCCGAAACCACCGATGTTTGCCCCGTGCATGGCGTGCTCGCGGCCACCCGAGCCCCTGCCACTGTAGACCGGCCAACAGAGCCCTTCCCAACCCCGTCCAACCCTCGAAGAAGACTGTGCACGCCTCGGTGAAGCTCCCCGAGCAAGGAATCGGAGTTTGCTTCGCCGGAGGAGCCAGTCCACGGTCGCCGGACTTCACCCGACCGCCGGTGAACGTAGACCGGGTAATCCTCTGCTCCATTCTTCGATTCCTTGTGCACATAGCCTCTACATCACCCCGTGAAGCTCATCGTGCCATTGGATTGAACTAGATCGTCGTGGTTTGGCCGGAACACCCGCCGCCGACGAGAGCACCCGCCTGCGCACGTGGACCGGACGATTCCGGCCACCTCCGCCGTCGAGCCGTACACCGCTGTGACCGCCAGGACCTCCCGGAGCCAACCCCGCCCCTCGCCGGACCTCTCTCGCCGCCGGTAAGCCGCGCCGCCCTTTTCTTTTCCGCGGGTACTGTTTAAACCTAGGGAGGGACCGCGGGGGAGAAGAAGAAAAGGCTAGGGGGTTTTGTGCATTGTCAGTGACTCAGGGGAATAGTAGCGCAGGGGTATAACTGAGAGGATTAGTTTGGAAAGAACCCGAGGACTTCGGTGCAAAGTGGTTTTTCCAGGAAACCTTTTATTTAACCTGATTTAAATTCAAACAGAACTTGAATAATTCATATCTTCTGTTTTATTCACCCAAATCAAGTCAAACCAATTTTGTCAGATCTTAAATAATGTAAACTACTTAAGAAAAATATAAAACCCCTAAGTGTTACAGAAAACTTTAAGGTTCTGATTTAAATATTGATTTGGCCAAAAGCTAAATAATAGAAGGAAAAATAGTTGCACTGTTAGACTGAGGCTAAGAAAATTTGGAGAAGTACCCAATTACTTCCTGTTGGGGACTTGTTCTCAAATGCTTTGGATTAAGAACAAGGCAACATAGAATATTAAATATTAAAGCCCTTCGTCCTTCGGAACATTATTTCTCCTTGGGTATAATGAATTTCGGACGAAGGTTATGAAGGTCATACCTTCATAATTATAATAAGAGACAAGAAAAGATTTATGCATGAAATAGAGAGAATAACATAATTATTTTAAACATTATTATTGATTTATTTCTATTTCATTTTACTTGTATAAACGATGGCAAATTACAAATGTACCTTTGGTCTGAAGGAAAGCAAGGGTACAAGCGTGATGCGAGTGCCAAGTTAGCATGAACAGTACGGGAGTACTGTTCATCTATTTATAGGCACGGGACACAGCCCGTGTAAAATTACATTAATGCCCTTTACATTTATCAATAACTCTACAGTAATTCTTCAGGGTCTAATTTGGCTTTTCATCTTTAAGTCGGTTCCCCTTTTCTACTGTCATGCCGAAGCTTATCTGCGCATAGCTTCGTGATGATCTTTTCCTTCGTCACAATCGCCTTCCGTCCCACTCAAGCTTCGTCCTGACCATACTCTTATATACTCGTAATCCAATTCCGAAGATACCTGTTTACACATTTCACTTGGAAAACATTGTCAAATCATGTTTTTGAGGACCTTCGGAAGCCGAAGGCCCCCAACAGTAGCCCCTCGGAATATTAATTTGCTGTACTGATAAATTCATATTGTGATATGGATGAAGGCCTTAAGCCGAAGGTCCGAAAAAACACCTTCTCCTTGCTAGAATAGCAATCAGTCTTTGACAAGCGAGACCCTCCAGTTTTCAACGCTCTGGGCGTATAAATAAGAGCTCACCCCGAGTTATTTGACACGCTCTCTTGCCAACTGTTTTTACTCACCCAACCTTTAGCCTACGCGCAACAACCTTTGCTCGGCCTTTTAAATTTTAAGGCTTCGGCATTGAGAGCACTTTCTCAGTGTTTGCAAGGATGTCTGAAGATAACAAAGTTGTTGGTGATTCGAAGCTGAGTC
The DNA here is from genome assembly GCF_902167145.1 of Zea mays. Classification (NCBI taxonomy): domain Eukaryota; kingdom Viridiplantae; phylum Streptophyta; class Magnoliopsida; order Poales; family Poaceae; genus Zea; species Zea mays. The sequence goes on along the minus strand of NC_050096.1, from coordinate 123,762,366 downwards.
TTTCTGAGGAAATGCATCTGGGTTTTCTTCAATCTATGTCGAAGACTAATACAGAGAAGATTACTAAAGAAATTTTGGAAGGTTTATCTGAAGATACTGGTGACAGCGAAAGCTATGATGTGGATAGTGGTGGTGAAGACTCCGAAGATCGACCTTGGCGACCAAGCCATGCGGTTTTTGGGAAATCAAGTATTAAAGAAAATCATCTTGTCAACATGAGGGGAAGATATTTCCGGGACTTGTCCATTGTGAGGGCCGACGAAGGAGAGAAGACTTGTCCAACTCCTGAGGAAAATGAAGTCGTGGTATTCTGAAGCTTCTTGAAAGCTGGTCTACGATTTCCCCTAAGCAGCTTTGTTGTAGAGGTGCTGAAGATATTTGAAATCTACCTTCACCAACTTACCCCCGAAGCAATCACAAGGATGAATATCTTCGTGTGGGCCGTGAGAAGCCAAGGCTTGGAACCTGATGCGAAAAGTTTCTGCAACATACACGAATTGTTATACGAGACAAAACCCTGGGGTAAGGAACAGTATCACAACAATTTTGGCTGCTACAGCTTCGGCTCCCGGTCTGGGTCAAGCTGCCCAGTGCCGACCTTTCGAAAGAGGTGGCCTGGCGACTGGATGACGGAATGGTTTTACGTGAAGAATGACTTGAAATCACGAGAAGATATAAAGAAGATCATTATGCGTCCCATCTGGCAACGCTTCGGCCTGCGGAGGCCGAAGGTGGAAATGAATGAAGCAGCCCAAGAATGCCAGAGAGCCTTCGGAGTTGTTTGCTCTTTCATTTGGACGAGGGATTTGGTCCAAGAACACATTGCCTTCAGAGTATGGCCGCTTGTGGAAAAATGGGAAATGCCGCAGGAGACCATTAAAGAGACTGACGAAGGTGGACTAGTCAGGCTGAAGTACACATTTAAGTTCGGAGATAAATTCATTGAGCCAGATGATGACTGGCTAAAAAGCATTGAAACTGTAAGTGATGAACTGCTTGGGGTATATTCAAAGGCCGAAGATACTGCATTGTCAGCAGCCTTCGGAGGCCGAAAAAAGAAGAGACTGAACCGAGTATTTGACGCAATTGGGTTCGTGTACCCCGACTACCACTATCCAGTGCGGGGTCAAAAAAGAAAGAACACTTCCTCTGCGAAGGAAACTACTTCAGCCGCTCCTAGTGAGCCGGCGCCGAAGAGGAAAAGGGTAAAGGTTCTCACACACCGGCCACGTTACATTGAACTGACCACAGTGCCTGAGTTCGCCGGTGAGACCTCTTCGGCCACCGAAGCTAAAGAATCAACTCTGCTGCCAGGAATCAAAGAGCTGGTCGAAGAGCCAGCAACAGAAAAGATAGAAGAAGCAAAGGCTAAAGAAGCGAAAACATTAGAAGTTTTAAGTCCTTCAGCAAAAATTGAGTCAGAAAAAAGCCAGAAGGGTCCAATAGTGACCCCGAAAAGAAAAAGGATGGTTAATGTGTTAGATGTTTTGGAGACAATTAAATCTTCGAGCATAACTCCAAAGAGCCCTCCAAGGAACAACCTTTGGAACTTCTGAAGTGTCTACTGAAGGCTTTGTTGCTGAAACTTCGAAGCAACAACTTGAAGCTGAAGCTAGGCCTTCAGAGCCCTCCAAGGAACAACCTTTGGAAACCGAAGAAACAAAGGTTACAAAGGCAGCATTGGAAGCCGAAAAAATAAAAATGTCGGAGCCAATTTCGGTTGAAGGAATTGACACTGCTGCCCCCGAAGCAACTTCCAACATAAGCGATTACATTGTACGACATGCTTCGGGGAAAAAACTATCTGAAGAAGAGATTTATGAAGCTAATCACTATGCTAGAGAATTAAAATATCCGAAGGGAGCATTAGTGTTCAATGGAACAGACGAAGATGACTTCCTATACTGCCTCCCTGACAACAAAGAATTATCTGTCTGTCGTGAGATGGCTAGGAGTATGGGGTTTCCGAAGCTTGAAGTTGGATTATGCGCTATGACGAAGGAGGATCTTGCAGATAGTCTTGCATATAATAGCCTGAAGGTATGAGAACTGCGTGTTTGGAAATTTTATAATTTGCAAATCATTCTTTTATTCTTATACCAACTCTTTTACATATAGGGTTTAATACTAAGCAACGCGTTGAGAGTGCAAAAGAATGCCGAAGACGAGAGCTATGATATTGCTTTCAACAACCTACGATCAGAGGTTATTAAGCTGAGAAACGAAGCTCTGGAAAAGGATAAAATTCTGCTTACATTGGTGGACAAGATAAGAGAGGACGAAGCTGCCTCAAAGGCCCAGGCTGAAGCCCAAAAACGCGAAATTAAAGATCTTCAGAAACAGCTAGCTAGAGCTAAAGAAGAACGTATACTTGAAGAGACAAAACGAGAGCTTAGTGATCAATGGGCCGATCATTTAGAAATAAATGTTAAAGAGCTTCGTGCATCCCAGAGAAGATGCTATGATAAATCCATAGTGTGTGTCAAGAAGATAAAATCCAGCTTCGCCAACGTTGGCGCATTCTCTAGTGAAGAGAATTTCTCAAGGGGCAATCCTGAAGATCCGATTGAATGGATCAGTCACGAAGCTGAGGCCTTCGAAGAAATCCTGAATAGCTGTGGAGACATATGTGCTTTTTTGGGTGCTAGAGGAATTGCTACTGTTTTGGAGAGGAAAGGTTGTGAGCATGTAAAATCTTTAGCGCAATCTGAAGCTACTTTGTCCTCCGAAGACATTAAAGACCCCTCAGCCAAAGCAAGCATGATCGGCGGAAAATTTTTCACCGATATCTGGGATAACGGCGGCCGAGAAATGGCCCAAGAGATTATTCAAAAGAGCGAAAAAGGCATCCACGATGCTAGAAAAGTAGCGGAAGCTGCCGAGAAAAGTACAGAGCCCGAAGGGCAAATAGGTATTAATTAGTGGTTTTTATTATGTTGTAATTTTTTATTCCAGACTTTGTTCGCGGTTTGTAATAGTAATATAGCCGTATCTTCTCCTCTCTCAGAACCTGTTGAGGCATCTCCGGGCCCCCACCCGAAGGGGGATGATGAAATTAGAAAAATGGCCGAAGCCATCATGGACAAGGTTGTCGACTAGCTACTAAACGAAGCTGCAGGAATAGTTCTTAAGGAGGATTAAATGCTATTGTAGAAACATTTCGAACGTAACATGTGTAATACATTGTAACTTTGAATGTAATATATAATCTATTTATAGTTCAATTCTTTACAATGCATGAAATTTTGCATAGATACCATTTTTTGAGCCTTCGGCGAAAAAACACCTTCCCTTCTTTTCATGCTTCGTGAAGAAAATCTTTTATATATCGCAAGAACTTGCAAACTTCTCTGATGGGGAATATCCAAGCTTCGTGAAATATTCTCCGAAGCTATTTTTTTATGTTGCCTCTCTAATGAAGCTACACGTCTTCTTGATTTATCTTGTGCCTTAGCACGATTTTCTCTTTTCCAAAATATTCTCTGAAAATCAATACTGTATCCCCTTCTTGTTCCACATGCAATATGCTGTATGATGCTTATGTTATGCAGAATGATGTGATGATGTTATGTTATGCAAAATGATATTTGTGTCGCAGATACATATCCCTGTAATAGAGCACACACACTTTTTATATCAGCGCTGACTTTTCGCTGTAAGCCTCCCTTAGGAGCTTCTTCGCCTTTTACTTCAGCGGAATCAGCGTTTATTTTTCGCTGTAAGCCTCCCTTAGGAGCTTCTTCGCCTTTTACTTTCGGCGGAATCAGCGCTTATTTTTCGCTGTAGGCTCAGAAAACTTACACTGCGCTCCCTTAGGAACGACTTTTTGCTGCTTTGAATAAATTGCAATGCGTTCCTTAGAACTAATTTTTGATAACTTTGAAAATCCTCCTTGTCAATCATAAATTGTCATGCTTCGGCATCTCAGGCCTATAGAGAAGATATATTTTCATTACAGTAAAGAGCGAAACTATTACAAGAAATTGAAAGGCAATAAAAGACGATAAAACTACCCTTAACTGTTTCTTATTTAAAAAGAAAGCAATACTAAATGTGAAAATGCGAAAAACTGCTGTTGAGGTAGGATATTTGTCAGTAAATGTGCTTCGACTCTGGCACAGTGCTATTGACTGTGCGAGCTTCGGACTCCTCTCTGAAATCTCGCTGGGGGTTAGTGCGCTGACTCCCTTCTGGTTGCTGACCTCTTTGTGTTGGTGGTGGCGGCAGAGGCTGCTGCCAAGATGCTTGGGGTTGGCTTGCCGAAGCAACAGAAGCTGCAGGGTGGTTGCCCACATATTCTGGAATATAAGGCGAATGATACGAAGCAGTATGCATGACCTGCTTCAACTGACTTTGTTATGCTGCTGCTTCTGCTATCTCCTTCTGCTTCTGGATGGTAACGTGGCACATCCTAGTGGTATGGCCCTTGTCTTCACCAAAGAATAGGCAATAAATTTTTCTTGGCTGATCTCCAAACCTTCCCCCGAAGCCCCTGGCGCCTCTGCCCCTTGGCGCTGACGGCCGAAAAGAACTTTGCTGCTGCCCCGAAGCTTGTGAAGAGTATTGTGGCCTTTGCTGCTGGCTCCCTCGATCATCACTTTGAGTAGAGTTATGAATTGACCTAACGTGCCTCGGGTGAAATCTTCCTCCAAAGCCCCTGGTCATTTCAGAGAACCTGAATGCTTGCTCCCTTCTTTGGCGTAAGTCATTGTCAGCTCGAATATACTCGTCCATCTTCTGGAGCAGCTTCTCCAAAGTTTGTGGTGGCTTCCTGGCAAAGTATTGCGCTGAAGGTCCCGGCCGAAGCCCCTTAATCATGGCCTCAATGACAATTTCATTGGGCACTGTTGGCGCCTGTGCCCTCAGACGCAGAAACCTTCGGACATACGCCTGAAGGTATTCTTCGTGGTCCTGGGTACACTGGAATAGAGCCTGAGCGGTGACTGGCTTTGTCTGAAATTCTTGGAAGCTAGTTATCAACATATCCTTCAGCTTTTGCCATGAGGTGATTGTCCCTGGCCGAAGAGAAGAGTACCAAGTCTGAGCGACACTCTTGATGGCCATGACAAAAGACTTTGCCATGACTGCAGTATTGCCACCATACGAAGATATGGTTGCTTCATAGCTCATCAAAAATTGCTTCGGGTCTGTATGACCGTCGTACATGGGGAGCTGGGGTGGCTTGTAAGACTGGGGCCATGGTGTAGCCTGCAATTCTGTTTATAGAGGAGAAGCATCATCGAAAGCAAAATTTCCATGATGGAAATCTTCATACCAGTCTTCCTCATTGTAGAAACCCTCCTGATGGAGCTCTCTGCGTTGAGGCCTTCGGTTCTGGTCATCTTGAACAAGATGACGAACCTCTTCCGACGCTTCATCTATCTACCTCTGAAGGTCAGCTAGACGAGCCATCTTCTCCTTCTTCCATTGAACCTGCTGCTGAAGCATTTCCAGGTTTTGGATTTCCTGGTCCAAGTCGTCCTCCGGAGGCGTTGGACTAGTAGCCTTCCTCTTTTGACTTCGGGCCTCCATGAGAGAAAGGACGTCCTGATTGGGATCCAGCGACTGTAGAGTACCAGCCCCTGTCGCTGAAGCTTTTTTCGGCGGCATGACGAAGGTGATGCTTGCCGAAGGTGTTCAAAGCTCAAGAAATGGAAGTGAGTTCACCGGAGGTGGGCGCCAATGTTGGGGACTTATTCTCAAATGCTTTGGATTAAGAACAAGGCAACATAGAATATTAAATATTAAAGCCCTTCGTCCTTCGGAACATTATTTCCCCTTGGGTATAATGAATTTCGGACGAAGGTTATGAAGGTCATACCTTCATAATTATAATAAGGGACAAGAAAAGATTTATGCATGAAATAGAGAGAATAACATAATTATTTTAAACATTATTATTGATTTATTTCTATTTCATTTTACTTGTATAAACGATGGCAAATTACAAATGTACCTTTGGTCTGAAGGAAAGCAAGGGTACAAGCGTGATGCGAGTGCCAAGTCAGCGTGAGTACTGTTCATCTATTTATAGGCACGGGACGCAGCCCGTGTAAAATTACATTAATGCCCTTTACATTTATCAATAACTCTACAGTAATTCTTCAGGGTCTAATTTGGCTTTTCATCTTTAAGTCGGTTCCCCTTTTCTACTGTCATGCCGAAGCTTATCTGCGCATAGCTTCGTGATGATCTTTTCCTTCGTCACAATCGCCTTCCGTCCCACTCAAGCATCGTCCTGACCATACTCTTATATACTCGTAATCCAATTCTGAAGATACCTGTTTACACATTTCACTTGGAAAACATTGTCAAATCATGTTTTTGAGGACTTTCGGAAGCCGAAGGCCCCCAACACTTCCTAACATGTTTAAAAATAATAAACCCCTCTGTACACCCAGTTAAAATAGAGTTTACCATTTAAATCCTTTTTAGCCTAAAGTTAAAGAAAATATTAATGAAGGTTTAAATAAGGAACCAGGGAGCACCCATATTTTTGTTAGTCTACTTATTCAGTATAGTTAACTAGAAAAAATTATTATACTCTGGTTTAGTACAAAATAATGGGGATACCTTTTATTTTAAGAAAACAAGGAAAACTTAGAAAAACCCTAGAAAAATAACCCCAAGGTGAAAACACCCCAAACCTTGGAATAATTAATGTTTTGTTATTAAGAACATAGGAAAAATATGAAATCTGCTGTTTGACATTTTTCAAATAACAAGATAGTAGAAAGTGCCTTTTTGACATTAAACTTTAGAAAATTCCAACTAAATAACCACAAATTAACCTTCTGTGATTTTTGGCACAGAGGCTTGTGATTACTGTTAGATACCAACAAAAATGACCCTTCAGACAGAACCCACCCCTAGTTAAGAGTTGTAGTGCAAAGTGACCCCCCTTTGCCCAACTTTTGTTATTTTTGTCCAAGGCATACTTTTTCTATTCTGTACCTCAATTTCATAGGACAAACTATAGTGACTAAGGGTAACGCACTGTAATTTTTACAAGATTTTTGAAAACTTTGAAATCACTGTTGTAGTTCAAACCCACACTAGAATTCATAAATAGAAAATAAAGAAGGGGAAAATGAATGATGGAAATTAGTGTCACCCTAAAACCCTTTGTGAATTGTCCACCGGAATATATAAGGGAAATACAAATCCACTATGCTTATCCTTAACAAAATTTAAACCTAGAGTGATAAGCATAAAACACTAAAAGCCACATATGACCAAGAAACCCTAAGTTACTAACTAACTTAGTTTTTCTTCCTTTAGCATAATGTTGTTAAATCCTGCATAATCATGACATACATATTCATTGCATTCGATAGACTGCAACCTTGCTGACGGAGAGTACGTCCTCGTGCCGGAGCAAGAAGCTGCTCAGGAGGTAGCCCTGGATCCAGCACCAGAGCCTGCACCAGAGGATCTGCCTGCCCCAGCTTTGGAAGGCAAGCCCCGGTTTATGCATAACCTGTTATTTATGCTATTTTACTATACTTAATGATTGTAGGATTGAATGTGCACTTAGGTGTAGGAGTTGTTTGAAACCCTAGTTGCATGATCTCAGGAATTCTGTTGAGATGAATACTAGTATGCTAGGTCGAAATAGCTGCTTTATTAATTAGGATCTCGGTAGAAGTCGAGTGATTTTTCTAGCACTCGCGCGAGGTCAGGAATCTAGTTGTATCCACCTTCTTATCATAATGATGCTGGTTTGTGGACAACAATCCATGGGGATTGATTGTCCACGGGATAAAATTTGGAATAAGGATTAAGGTGTGGTACCATGAGTCAAGCATTTGAACGTACTAAACACATACCGAGAAATATGGTAAATCGATAAGCCTATTACCTGAGTGAACCTGCCCGCAGACATATCCCCTCACGCGACCTGAGACGTGGTCTCCCATTCCGGTTATGGTGGGTATAAGTGTGGTCACTGCATGACGGCAGTCGGGGTCAGTGAGGCATTGTACTCCAAGGCGGTGAGCCCTGATCTGTTGCCAGGGAGTCAATGGGGACGGTTGATGTGTGTGGGGACGGAGTGCCTCGCCACGTCGTGTGTTTAGGTTTACCTTGCAAGGATAAAAAACTCGATTCGAATCGTCTGCTTCTCGCAGCTAATGAGACTACTTGATCCATGCTGCTACATTGAGTAACAAGTGAAAATATGATGAGGTGACAAAAGATGTTGATTGCTAATTTGCTTGCTAACATGAATGAGTAGATAGTTCATATTTAGTCTTAAGAGAGTCACACAAAAACTTGACAAAGCTAAAACTTGATTTAAAAACTCAGTTAGTGCTTTTGGCAACCAAACCCCACAGCCAAACAGCTGCATGTCTAGAGGTAGAGGAGTAGACTCCTCACACCGGGTAAGTCTAGCTGAGTATTACTATACTCAGCCTTGCTTGTGGCATAATTTTTTCCAGGTTCTTTGGAGGACATGGTTGCTGGAGTGACTTGGCCGTCCATCTTGCCACCGGGTTGGACTGTCGAGTGGGACCCCGCCTCGGCTGAGGAGGAGCATGAGGAGTGATGGGACAGGCTTCCCCATCTCTCTGTTTACTTACCGTTAGTTTTATTCCGCTACACTTCAAACAATGATGACTACTTTTGCAAAAACTCTGATGATGATGTAATAATTTAATACTCTTTAAGGTATGGTTTTATGTTTTATTGTATTTGCTCTGTGACTCACCATCGAGTGAGACTGTGGTACTTGATCCTGGCAGTGGCCTCGTCGGACTAGATCCGAGGGATTGACGGGTTATTCCCATTTAAGTGTGGTCTAGCCTGTGAGGCGGGACATAGGCACTTAAGTTGGAATAATTCGGGCAGTTCCGCCACAGCTGGTATCGGAGCTTGTACCACCACAGAGGAATCAATAAACTATAAATACCATCCTTTTTCAAAGTAAAACTTGATAGAAACAAATGATGGATAGATCGTAGGACGATCAGGATAGACCTAGGACGGAAGCCTTAGGATGATAGAAGGGTAGTTAGGTGGCTAAGTGATTAAGCCCTACAGGCTACTATAAGGGATGGGAGTTCTTCCCTATTCCCTTTACATTGATGTGAGGTCGTTCAGGACGAGCATGCATGCATTTTTAATTAAACTAATGGATAATTGGGTAAGGACTTTAATACAAAATGATTACCAACTAAGTACCCCAGTATCATGGTTGTAGTTAGAGAGAGGCTGAGTTGTGATTCCTTTTTCTTTTTGTAATTCTTTTTCTTTTACTTACGCTTAACCGTACACAGATGACTTCTCACGGATCCTTGGACGAAGGGAATGCACTGTCCCACACTGACGGGCTTGCACGAGAGGGCTTTCCCCGTATTTTGTGGGAGGTACTTCAGGCGGCCGGTTACACGACGCCTCCTCAGTACGCGGTGCAGCAGTTCGAGAAGCACCGAGTGCCCCGCTGTAGGGTGAGGATGACCCTGGAGCCTCATCCCCTGCAGCCAGGCTGGCGTTCGCTGGACTCTGAGTCCTTTAGATACCGGGCTGAGGATACAATCGAGGCAATTTCTCTTCACGGGTTGACCACTTTCTGCGGATTCCACCCCTTAGATCTGTCCACCCACCCCATTGGCTTGTTCCCCGATGAGAAGGAGGACGACCCAATGTGGAAGGACCGAGTGGAGCATGCCAAGGACATCTGGGCTATCTACCCAGGTCAGACTGCTCACTTGACAGTACGGTGCATGAATGCCCTGTACCGTCTGCAAGTGATGCGTGGTGAAGCAATGTCCCATCTGATGGCACTGTTGGAGGCAACTAAGATCACCCTGGATAACAGAGAGGAGGTTGTGGTTGACTTGTCCACTGAGATGGTGGAAAAAGACTTACAGGTGGAGCAGCTGTCAAATGAGATCCAAGAGCTTGAGGAACTGGTGGGAACAAGGGAGAACACCATCGAGGTTCTCGAGGATTAGCTTATCAACACTCAACAACAGCTTGTGGAGGCTAATGAGCACCTGGATATGCATCACCAGGAGATCTAGGACATGGAGGCCAACGAGGATGTCGACATTGAGGGAGGAGAGGAGCCTGCCTCCAGCTTAGACACTGCTGGCTCAGGGAGACCACCTTCCCCCGAGTCGAGTGTTGCCTCGTTCGCTCACTAGGTATCAGGGATAGAGCTAGAAGTCGGTGATGGTAGAACTCCTTGAAGCTAGCTTAGCTTTTGCACCCCTAGGGTACTAGGCTAGATAGAGTTGAGTCTTTTGGGCTATTGATGTAATCGCGATAAACTCTTTTGGAAGCATGGTTGATGAATGATGTCAGTCTTAATTTAAGAAGGAAATTTATGCCATGTGAAATATTTTATGATTATGCAAGAATCTATCCGTTTCGCCTTTTGACTCTTTCATCGCGCTTGAACCTTGAACCTCAAAGATGTGTATTAAAAATATATATGTGATTTTTCAGATGGCCGGGAGAGCGCGTCGTGGTCAAAATGAGCGCGTTCCTCCACTGCCGCCACCGCCTCCTACTCTGCAGGAGCTAATGACCCAGCAGAATGAGATCTTGAGGCAGCTAGCTCAGCGTCAGCCGCCACCTCAGCACTATGGTGGTGGTGATCATCAGTGTCACCCCGCAGCAGCCACCTACCAGGAGTTCCTCAGTACCCAGCCACCATTGTTCACCAGGACAGAGGACCCACTTGATGCAGATGTATGGTTGAGAGTAGTGGAATCCAAATTCCCGCTACTCCATGGAGTTTGCTCAGAGGTCACTAAGGTCAGGTTCGCCACCCAGCAGCTTCGCGGACCCACAAGGACTTGGTGGGACCATTTTCTTGCTGTGTAGCCAGATGACCGAGAGGTGGAATGGAGAGAGTTCAAGGCAGCTTTCAGGGGGCACCATATACCAGCAGGCATTATGGACCGAAAGCTCAACGAGTTTCTGGCACTCACTTAGGGAAACCAGACGGTGCTACAGTATGCTCAGGCCTTTAATGACATGTGCCAGTATGTCGGGTATCATGCAGACACGGACGAAAAGAAGCGGGACAGGTTCAGAAGGGGGCTTAGCACTAAGCTCCGTGACCGCCTCAACACCGTCAGGGCCAACAGTTATAATGAGTTGGTTAACATGGCCATTTCTCAGGAAGACTGTATCACGGCTCGTCAGGCAGAGAAGAAGAGGAAGACCCCTGTGGCAGGACCTTAAGCTCAGCCACAGCGATTCAGGATTGTGTCTGACACTCAAAACAGGGGACCGCAGCAGCAGCAAGGGCGATGGGTGATTCGACCACAGCAGCAGCAGCAGGCATCCAACCGCACATAGTTTCCAGCTCAGAGGAACAATCAACAGCAGCAGCAACATCGTCAGGCCAATGACAACAGGTGTTTCACTTGTGGCAACACCGGACATTATGCCAAGAATTGCCCCAGAAACCAGCAGAGGCAGGGGCAGAATGTTAATCAGAATCAAGGCAAGAGACAGAAGGTGCAAGTGAGGCAAGGCAGGATGAACTTCACCACCATGGCTGATATTCCAGAGGGAGCACCCGTCATGACTGGTATCTTTTCAGTTTTGAATTATCATGCTATTATTCTTTTTTATTCTGGTGCATCACATAGTTTTATCAGTGCCAAATTTAGTGCCAAGTGTCAGTTACCTTTTCACCACACCAACGGGGGTATTACAATTTCAACACCAGGAGGCAGGGTTGCCACCTACCAAATCAACAAGAATGTGCCTATAAAGTTTGGTAGTCTGATAATCAAAACCAACCTCCTCATTTTGGGTTTGGATAGTGTGGATATCATATTGGGAACTGACTGGTTGACCAAACATCAGGCAGTGATTGATATTGCAGCTAGGGCCATTGAAGTGCACTCACCGACCTGTGGTGAAATCACATTATATTTTCCTGACCAGGGTTGTACCCGTTCTTGTGCCCTCGTTATGATAGAGTCCCCAGTGGAAAGGATCCCAGTGGTCTGTGACTACCCAGATGTTTTTCCGGATGAATTGCTAGGGATGCCACCTGATAGAGACATTGAGTTCGCAATTGAATTGCAACCCGGGACTGCTCCTATATCCAAGAGACCCTACAGGATGCCTCCCGTGGAACTGGCAGAACTGAAAAAGCAACTGCAAGAGTTGTTGGACAAGGGGTTCATTCGCCCAAGTACTTCACCGTGGGGATGTCCGGCCTTATTTGTGAAGAAAAAGGATGAGAGTTTGAGAATGTGTGTTGATTACCGCCCTCTCAATGCGGTGACCATCAAGAACAAATACCCACTGCCCCGCATTGATGTTTTGTTTGATCAGTTGGTGGGAGCCAAGGTATTCTCCAAGGTAGACCTTCGCTCTGGCTACCATCAGATCAAGATCCGTGCTAGTGATATTCCAAAGACGGCTTTCTCGACCAGATATGGACTCTATGAGTTTTTGGTGATGTCTTTTGGGCTGACCAATGCCCCGGCTTATTTTATGTACCTGATGAACTCAGTATTCATGCCAGAGCTGGACAAATTCGTGGTCGTTTTCATTGATGATATTCTGGTTTATTCCAAGAATGAAGCTGAGCACACTAAACATTTGCATATTGTACTTCAGAGACTGCGAGACCATCAGTTGTATGCCAAATTTTCTAAATGTGAATTCTGGCTGAAGGAAATTAAATTCTTGGCTCACTGTAACATTTACACGGATCATAAGAGTCTCAAATACATTTTCACTCAGGCAGATCTTAACATGAGGCAGAGGAGATGGTTAGAATTAACCAAGGACTATGATTTGGAAGTGCATTACCATCCTGGTAAGGCCAATGTTGTGGCAGATGCCTTGAGCAGAAAGGCCCAGTGCAATTGTATGAGCATGGATGCAAGAGTTACCACCCTGTGTGATGAGTTGTGCAAGCTAAACCTGGAAGTTGTTTCTTCAGGTGCCTTGAATTATATCTCGGTGGAGCCCACATTACAAGAGCAAATAGTGAGGGCACAAACTGAAGACAAGGGTGTTCAGGTTATCAAGGAAATGATCGAGCAGAAAGCAGAAAAATACAAATGTTTCCGTCAGGACAGCAAGGGAATTCTATGGTTTGGAGATTGATTGGTTGTTCCCAAGGACCCTGAGCTCAGAAAGAAGATATTGGATGAAGCTCACCTTTCAAAATTCTCCATGCACCCTGGCAGCAACAAAATGTATCATGATCTCAGATCTTTATACTGGTGGACCAGAATGAAGAGGGAAATTGCCAAGTACATATCCGAGTGTGACACTTGCCAGAGAATCAAGGCCAGTCATTTGAAGACAGCAGGCCCTTTGCAACCCCTCCCCATACCATCTTGGAAATGGGAGGACATTTGCATGGACTTTATCGTAGGATTGCCCAATACCTCCTGACACCTTGATTCCATTTGGGTCATTGTGGACAGATTGACCAAGTCAGCTCATTTCTTGCCAGTACACACCACCCACAGGACGGAGAAGTATGTGGAAATCTACATTGACCAGATAGTTCGTTTGCATGGAATACCAAGGACTATAGTATCAGACAGAGGAGCACCATTTGTGGCACGATGTTGGGAGCAATTGCAAGAATCACTTGGGACCCATGTAATACGAAGCTCAGCATACCATCCTCAAACAGATGGCCAGACAGAAAGGGTAAATCAGATTTTGGAAGACATGTTGAGGGCATGTGTGCTACACTATGGAAAGGATTGGGACAAGTGTCTTTCTTTGGCAGAATTCAACTATAATAATAGCTATCAGTCCAGTTTGAAGATGGCACCTTTTGAAGCCTTGTATGGGAGAAGGTGTAGGACCCCGCTGAATTGGTCTCAAGCAGGAGAGAGGGAAATATTTGGACCAGATGTGGTACTTGAAGCAGAGGAAAAGGTCAGGGTCATTAAGAAGAACTTAGAAGCTGCTCAGGCCAGGCAAAAGAGCTATCATGATAAGAGGCGGAAACCTCTGTAGTTTGAAGTGGGGGAGCATGTTTACCTTAAGGTGTCACCCACCAAGGGCGTCCAGAGATTTGGAATCAAGGGCAAGTTAGCTCCTCGCTACATTGGACCCTACGAGATCAAGGAAACTTGTGGACTAGTAGCATATCAATTGAAGTTGCCACCACACATGTCAGCTGTTCGTGATGTATTCCATGTATCTCAGCTGCGGAAATGTGTCCGCTTACCCACTGAAGTGCTATCTGAACCAGAATTTGAGATAGAACCAGACTTGTCCTATCAGGAGTACCCCGTCAAGATATTGGATCAGAAAGAGAGGTCAACGTGGGCAAGGTCGATCATAATGTATAAGGTTCAGTGGAGTCACCATTCAGTAGAAGAAGCTACATGGGAGACTGAGGATTTTCTACACTCTCGCTTCCCCGACTTTCTGCCCAAAGGAGTCGGTACGAAACCCAAAACCCCACCCCCACCTGCCCTTTGAATACAAATATAAGAAAAACTTAGATGATAAGGGTAGTCTAAGTTGTGGATTTGACTTAAAAAGGACTTCCTTCTAAAGTCGCAAAGAGAATGACATTCGAAGAGCAGTTAGCTAGAGAAACTTGAATAAAAGAAGGAACAGCGCACCAACACGCCTTCATGGCACCCCTCCAGGGGACTCTACCTAAAATATCGGGACGAGATTCCTTTAAGGGGGAGGGCTGTAACACCCCAAGTGTTACCCTGGCTATGGCACATCTATGCACTCATGACTGTGATCACATGTGGAAGAAACTTAAGGAGAAGAGTATAAGAACCTTGGAGACTATGTTTTAACCAAGAAATGTGAATGACCAAAAGCATTACCCAAGCTTGTGTGCACTTATCACCTTGGACAATGTCACACCCGGTTTTAGAAGGCAAACCGAATGTGAACCATGTACGTGCCAGGATCAGTTATTCACGTACACAACAGTTACATAACATGGACATCATCACACAGTGCTCAAAATAGTATTAATAAGGGAAATAGTCGATTACATCATACGTCTGAGACGTCCATATAGTTCTTACAATAAATCAAAGTGCGGAAAAGAAACGTAGATAAACGCGGCCTTCATAGGCAGCCGACTGGGGGTTGCCGCTAACCCACACCTAGAACTCGTCGTAGTCTTGGAACTCCTGGAAGTCTCCTTCCACAGCTTCATCTTCGCCTGAGCAGTGGTTGCAATGCTGACAACCTGGGGATGGGGGGGTTTGATGTGTAGAGCAAGGGTGAGTACACATCAACATACTCAGCAAGTATCCTGTTTGGCTGTAGTGGACTAGCTTTATGTGGGGGTAAGTCAAGCGGTTGCTTTTAGTTGGTCAGATTATTACTTACTAGTAGAAAGCCAAGTTTTAGCATTGACCCAAGTTATTAACCCAAACGTACTCCTTTCCAAACGGAAAGAGTACCACTTACCAGCATCATAGTCATAACCAAAACCATCAATCTCATAACCACCTGTACCAAAGTATCTCTGATCAAGTACCACTAATCACTGGAGCTCCCTTGGCCGCTCATAACCGCGAGCACGGCTGATATATCAGTTTTCAAACACTCTGCAGAGGTTGTGCACTTTACCCACAAGCCGTGATTCCCATTCTGCCCGGAGAGAGCTACTCCCCATTGACCACTACCTAGGTGGCCTAGCAGGGCATCACTACATAGCCTTTACAAAGATTCCCCGGGGCTGTAGCCACCCGTTAGGTTTCCTAAATGCACCGCACTCCTCCCCAAGGGGCGAACCCAAACTTTGCAGAGCGAGCCGCATACACCGAGCCCCATTGATGGCACGATGGCTAAGTGAACTACACCCCGGATCCTCTAATTATTCAGCTAAGGGCATCCCATTCCACCCTCATGGTTGCACTGTTTTCCCAGGCGGTCATCCATAGAAAAGGTCCCTACGGAGAGGCACTCGAGAAACCGCTCGAGCCCCCTTGAAGACCACAAGTACAACATCATAATAAGAGAAGGGAAAACAGCGTATCATAGATATTCTCATCATGTTCATTGATTAGAGTTTGAGCAATAGCATAAAGCTAAACAGTAATAATCCAACCCAAATAGGTAAGCAAGGATAGAGATAACAAAAGCTAGTCAATCCTTAGGCATAAATGTGTAAAGCGGGAGGTGAATTAAATAATGAATAGGACAGATAGGTCAAGGGACACTTGCCTCCACCAAACGACTGCTGCTCAGGGGCTTCTCCTGCGAGTTCCTCGGGCTCTTCGACCGGATCGTTCTCTATGCGATTGCAAGCATACATACATCCATCCATTCAAATTGGGAAACAAACAGTACATCATACAAGGGAACAAATAAAGTGAATATGCATCAAGTATGACATTCGATATCGCATTCATTATGGTTAGAAAGAAACGGGAAAAGGTCTCGCGGGGGGGGGGGGGGTTAAAGCTTATGCACTAATGATTAGTTACAATTGGTTCTAACAAAAGAATTTAGTTATATGCACTAATGGAAACCTAGTCATTTTTAGTTGATCAACATTGAACTGGATAAACAATTGATTATATGAATTAACTAGCGTAACGGAATTCTAAATTAAGTTTCCTATTTCAATAACATGAACAATGATTAACCTACCTAAAATAAAATAAGTAACAGTAGTGAAAGAAAATAAAATAAAATAAAAAAAATAAAAAAAATAAAAAACAAGGGGGGGCGGTTGAACCGGCCAGGGGGCGGTTGAACCGGCCTGGGGCGGGGGCGGCCGAGCTAGCGGGGGCGCGGGGCAGGGGGGCGCAGGGGCGGCCGAGCCGGCCAGGGGGCGGGGCAGGGCGCGCGGGGGCGGCCGAGCCGGCCGTGGGCGAGGCGGGGCGCGCAGGGGCGGCGGCGGCCGAGCCGGCCAGGGGGCGGCCGAGCTGGGCGGCGGGCGGCCGGACCGGGGCGCAGGGGCAGGGGGCGGCCAAGCCGGGTAGGGGGAAGGGGAGGGGAGATGGGGGAGGGAGGAGAGGGGGAGGGGGACCTCACCGGGGACGGGGACGGGCGGCCGAGCTGCAGGGGGCGGCCGAGCTACAGGGGGCGGCGGCTAGGGCAGGGGGGCGGCGGCTGGGGTGGGGAAGAGAGAGAATGAGAGGCAGGGAGAGGGACTTTGGGGGAATTGGGGGAAATTGGGGGGAAGGGAGGGGGCGGCTGGGCCAATGGGCCCAAAGGGGGCGCGCGGGGGGGGGCGGCTGGGCCGGCCAGGGGCGGCCCACGGCGCGGGAGAGAGAAAGAGGAGGGGAGAGAGAAAGAAAAAGAAAAAGAAAGAAAAGGGAGAAAAGGGTTTTTCTCCTTTTCGAAATCTGATCTTCCTAGATGAATGCACTTACATTTCTAAGCAATCAAAGGATGCATAGTTCGGCATGGTGCATCAAACAACATAAAGTAATTTAGGGTTTTTCTTAGCACGGGAATTCAAACCAAGTCCCGCTATAACTTTGGAAAAGGTCAAGGTTTAGCGAGGGAACGAGAAAAGAAAAGGGTAACGCCTGAATTTGGTGAGAGAAAAGAAGAAAAAAATTCTACCCCCAAATTCAGGACGTTACAAACCTATCCCCCTTAAAAGAATCTCGCCCTCGAGATTCAGGGTTGGCTAGCAAAGAGCTCAGGGTATTTAGCCATCAGATCGTCTTCACGCTCCCAGGTTGCTTCTTCCTCAGAGTGGTGATTCCATCTGACTTTGCACATTCTGATGGTCTTCCTTCGGGTGACTCTGTCTGCAACCTCAAGGATCTGCACTGGCCTCTCAACGTAGGTCAAGTCCTCCTGGACTTCAAGACCTTCCACTGGCAACTGCTCTTCTGGCACACGCAAGCACTTCTTCAACTGAGACACATGAAAGACATCATGCACAGCAGACAAATTCTCGGGCAAACTGAGCTGATAGGCCACTTCTCCACGTCTTGCAAGAATCTGATACGGACCAATGTAGCGGGGTGCTAGCTTGCCTTTCACTCCGAATCTTCTGACTCCTCTGATCGGTGACACTTTCAGATAGACAAAGTCTCCGACTTCGAAACTCAGCTCTCTTCTTCTTGTGTCTGCATAGCTTCGCTGCCTTGATTGCGCTATCTTCAGATTCTCTCGGACCATCTTGATGTTCTCTTCGGCTTCAAGCAAAATGTCTGGCCCAAACACTTGCTTTTCTCCGGGCTGATCCCATTGCAACGGAGTTCTACAACTCCTTCCATAAAGCGCCTGAAAGGGTGACATCTTCAAACTGGCCTGATAACTGTTGTTATAGGAAAACTCTGCATAAGGCAATCGCTTGTCCCATCCGGACTGATCTTGCAACGCACAGGCTCTCAACATATCTTCAAGAATTTGGTTGGTCCTTTCGGTCTGGCCATCTGTCTGCGGATGATAAGCTGAACTGAAATTCAGATGCGTGCCCAAAGCTTCATGCAACTGCTGCCAGAAATGAGAGGTGAACTGCGTTCCTCTGTCTGACACTATCTTCTTTGGCACACCATGAAGACAAACGATCCGAGACATATACAATTCTGCCAATACTGCACTGCTGTAGTTGGTCTTGACAGGTATGAAGTGGGCTGACTTGGTCAAGCGGTCCACTACTACCCAAATAGGATCATAGCCGGCTCGAGTGCGAGGCAATCCGACTATGAAATCCATACCAATTTCATCCCATTTCCACTGAGGGATCTGCAACGGTTGCAACAATCCAGCAGGTCTCTGGTGCTCTACCTTAATTCTTCGGCAACTATCGCACATAGCCACATGCTCTGCGATTTCCCTCTTCATTCCGTACCACCAGAATTTCTTCTTCAGATCCTGATACATCTTCTCACTGCCAGGGTGAATCGAATAGGCTGTCTCATGAGCTTCCTTGAGAATCAACTCCCGAATGGACTGGACATTGGGAACACACAAGCGGTCTTTGAACCATATCACGCCTTCTGCATCTTCTCGAAAATCTTTGCCTCTGCCATCTAGAATCAGACGCCGGATCTCACTGATTTTCTCATCATTCTTCTGCGCTTCTTTGACTTCGCGCTCCAAGGTAGGTTCCAACTCAACTGTGACTCCTCGAGAATTCTTCAGAAATCCGAGACTTAACCTGTCAAACTCTTTGGCCAACTCATAAGGCATCGGACGAGCGACCATCAGATTGACTTGACTCTTTCTGCTCAAAGCATCTGCCACTACGTTTGCTTTGCCTGGATGGTAATGAATCTCCAACTCATAGTCTTTGATCAACTCTAACCATCTTCGTTGCCTCATGTTCAACTCTGACTGAGTGAATATGTACTTCAGACTCTTGTGATCTGTGTAAACATCGCATTTCTGTCCATACAGATAGTGCCTCCATGACTTCAGTGCGTGAACCACTGCTGCCAACTCTAGATCATGGATTGGGTAATTCTTCTCATGAACCTTCAGCTGTCGGGACGAGTAAGCCACAACTCTTCCCTCTTGCATCAACACGCATCCCAAACCTGTGTAACAAGCATCACAATACACCGAGAAGGGCTTGTGCACATCAGGCAAGACTAGGACAGGCGCTGTAGTCAACTTCTCTTTCAGCGCTTCAAAGGCCTCTTGGCATTTCTGGGTCCACTTGAACTCAACTTTGTTGCCTAGCAATGCTGTCATTGGTTTCGCAATCTTCGAAAACCCTTCAATGAATCGCCGATAATACCCGGCCATTCCAATGAAGCTCTTGATTCCTCGGGCATCTGTTGGCGCTTTCCAGTTCAAAATGTCTGCCACTTTCTTCGGATCCACAGCCAATCCTTCTTTGTTGATTATGTGACCCAAGAACAGGACTTCACTGATCCAGAACTCACACTTGCTCAACTTTGCATACAACTGGTGCTCTCGCAATCTCTGCAATACCATCCTCAAATGATCTGCATGCTCTTCTTCGCTTTGAGAATAAACCAGAATGTCATCAATGAATACCACCACAAACTTATCAAGGTAATCCATGAATACACTGTTCATCAAGTTCATGAAGAACGCTGGCGCGTTGGTCAAACCAAAAGACATCACAGTGAACTCATACAAACCATACTTGGAAATGAATGCCGTCTTCGGAATGTCCGAAGGTCGGATCCTGAGCTGATGATAACCTGACCTCAGATCAATCTTGGAGAACACGCTGGCTCCTCTTAACTGGTCGAACAGATCTTCTATTCTAGGCAAGGGATACTTGTTCTTAATCGTGACCTCATTCAAAGCTCGGTAATCAATACACATCCTTTTGGTGCCATCTTTCTTCTCCACAAATAGGACAGGGGCAGCCCAAGGCGAGGTGCTTGGCCGAATGTAACCTTTCTCTGACAGCTCATCAATCTGCTCCTTAAGTTCAACCAACTCTGGTCCAGATATTCTGTAAGCTCTCTTGAAGATAGGGGCGGTTCCGGGAAGAAGCTCTATGGCAAACTCAACTTTCCGCTCTGGTGGCATACCCGGTAAGTCCTTTGGAAACACATCTGGGAACTCGGACACAATCTTGATCCTCTTAATTGGGTCTGCTTCACTGCTATCAACAGCTATCTGATAACAACTTCCTTTCTTTGGCTCAGGCGGGACTAACTCGGTCACCACTTCCTCTCCTAGTGGGGACACCAACTTGATGGTCCTTTTATCACAACTGATAACTGCCTGATACTTATCTAGCCAATTCATCCCTAGGATGACATCTATTCCCTGAGTACCCATTACTATAAGGTTGGCGGGAAACGCTATCCCCCTTATTTCCACACTTATATTCAAACAAATGCTATCGGCTCGAATTCTACCACCGGCTGAGTCGATTTGAATGGGGGTTGATATGGTAGTAATTGGAAGATTATGTGCTTCTACCCATGATGCAGTAATGAAAGAATGTGTTGCTCCAGTATCAAATAACACTTCTGCAATATGGGAGTCGACTGGGAACATACCTACTATCATGCTGGGGGTCTCCTGAACTGCTTCAGCCTCCAAGTGGTTCAGTCTTCCATGATTATAGCGCGGCTGAGAGCGATTGCCTGCTCCAGGCTGAGGCACATTCTGCTTTGCTGGGGCATTGGGGCCTGACTGCTGCTGGGCTGCCTTCTTCGGACATTGCATCACCCAATGGCCTTGCTCTCCACAGTGGAAACATGCCCTGTTTCCAACCTGGGCTGGTGCTGCTTGACTGTTCTGCTGGTTGGTTGGGGCAGGAAGACGAGGTGCTTGCTGATTCTGCCTCTGAAACTGACCTCCTGACTGATTGCTCTGACGGTTCTGGTACTGGTGCTGAGGATATTGCCTTTGGAACTGCTGATGCTGCTGAGGTGGACGCTGGTTCTGCCTGAACTGCTGAGGTTGACTGCCTGAGAAACGAGGACGATTGCTGCTTCCAGGCTGGGGTCCACTGATCTTGCGCTTACGATCTTCCATCTCCTTACGCTTTCTTTCTGTCATGATTGCTCTGTCAATCAGGTGCTGAAATGTCGGGAAGGTGTGATTCATCAGTTGGTACTGTAGAGGGTCAACCATGCCTCTCAGGAAACGGTACTACCGCTTGGCGTCGGTGTTGACATCTTCAGGAGCATAGCGAGACAATTGCAGGAACCTGTCCCGGTACTCACTGACAGACAATGGCCCTTGCTTGAGGGCCAGGAACTCCTCCTTCTTCACTATCATCAGACATGCGGGGACATGGTACTGACGAAAGCTACCTCTGAACTCTTCCCAAGTGATGGCGTCAGGGTGGGCATGGGTGGCGAGGTAAGACTCCCACCATGATTGGGCTGCTCCTCTCAACAGACGGGGACCATACAGAACTTTCTCCCTGTCATCGCACTGAGCGGTATGCAGCTCCCGCTCCACATTGCGCAGCCAATCTTCAGCATCCATGGGGTCAGAAGAGTGAGCGAACGTTGGTGGATGACCTCTCATGAATTCAGCACGCTTGTCTCTGGGCATCTGAGGCATCTGAGGCTGAGGTGGGGCCTGCTGCTGTTGCTGCTGCTGCTGCTGAATGGCGGCCAAAGTCTGACCGATGGCTTGAACTGCCTGAGTCTGCATCAGAAACATCTGCTCGATGGACATCGGGGGCGGGGGCGGCAGGTGCTGCTGCTGGGGCACCTCCTCCTGTTGAGCGGCTCGCTCCTGCTGAGCACGCCTTCCTCCTCTGCGCCTGTTCTCTGACATTTGCAGAATGCAACCACACATCAGAACTGATCTGGCAAATCTTGCAGCATAAGAAAAGAGAATAGACTTCTTCAACAACACTGGACAGATGAGCATCTTCACTGATCTCCAACACAGACCACACAGCTTCTCAGATAAAGAGGAGAGTGGAATAAAAGGTTTCCCAACTATATAACTAACTCCATTAACATAATAGGTAAACCAAAATGCGGGGGATACCCACACTCTGGTGACAGTCATTACAAAGATCCAAACCAAACATAGCTCATCATGACAAACATAGATGCACAGGATATAGCAAACTACCCTGTCTAACTAAGACTAACTAAGACCGAGACTAACGCTAAGACTGAAGCTTCTATGTATATATTTCGTATTAATTACAAGATCCAACTCTAACGATCTATGGTTCTAGAGTTATCTTGGTCTTGTAGGCGGGATTGCCATAAGACTGGTGTCCACGCTGAGGTGAGCGGTACGGGTGCTGAGTCCCGACGGGAGCGGGGGAACCACCATCCAGGTGACGACGTTCCGCACGCTCAGCCTGCAGCAGGGCGATCTCAGCACGAGCCCTACTCAGCTCGTCTAATGCATGGTCCAGCTCCGTGTTTAGCACGGCGGCTAGGTTGACTGTGCTGCTCAACCTAGGATTGCCCTCACCGACAGGTGAGACAATCACGCCTCCTGTGCTGCCAGATGGACGGTGGGGGTAATACTTCAGATCAAGACCATCAGCTGCCCCACCGAAAACCGAGCAGTAGTGCGAAAGCGCACGCCGTGCAGCATCTTGCATGGCTGCCTCAGCTGAGTCCCGCTCAGAGATAGAATAGTGCTCTGAGCAGGCCTCCGCACCCTGGAGACTGTTCTCCGGGCAGCGCACCAAACAGGTTGCCTCCCAACGGTCCGGGTAGACCCCGCGACTGTGCTGGTAGACCACACAGCGATACTCGACGGACCAAGTATGCCGGTCAAATGCCCGACGTAGCAGGGTGTCGAGCGCATCGTGGAAGTGACACCCGCGAGTAGCGTCGCGAGTGATGGGTCGAGCAACCCATCCTTCCGGCTTAGGGTTAGCAGAGAAGTCGGTGTCGTGGCTCGAGCTGTCGTCGCCATCTCCGTCGTCTGGGTCTCCTCCAGTAGCTACTCCAGAAGCTGGGACGCCCAGTGGTGGTGCAGGGGGCGCCTCCAGTGGAAGCACAGGGGAGCAGCTCCTCACAGACTCTATCTCCTGTTGGAGCGAGAAGGAAGAGCCCTGCTGCTCCTGTCGTCGACGTTCCTGCTCCTCACGCAAGCGGTGGTGTAGTCTCTCCAAGTGGCTGGACTGTCCAGCCACGGGACGGCGAAGCGGACGCTCAGCAAGGCGGGAGGGTAAGAAGGGGATGACTGACTTTCGTGCAGTGTGTCTAAGTCGAGCCATCTACAAAAGACATCGCAAGCAAAAGGGTGAGAACAGAATTAATATGACCAGCAAGTAATGAACCATAAATAAATGAAGGATTGGAATAAAACATAATTTTCAGCAAGGTATATTATATAGTAGAACATAGGTTTGGTCGGTATGACCAACTTTTGAAGGGATATCAAAGTCAAGGTAGGGACAGAGGTCTATAGTCCTTAGAACGACCATTCTACTCTAGGTTAGCGGTCCTACAGTCAGCACGACTTTGATACCACTTATGTCACACCCGGTTTTAGAAGGCAAACCGAATGCGAACCATGTACGTGCCAGGATCAGTTATTCACGTACACAGCAGTTACATAACATGGACATCATCACACAGTGCTCAAAATAGTATTAATAAGGGAAATAGTCGATTACATCATACGTCTGAGACGTCCATATAGTTCTTACAATAAATCAAAGTGCGGAAAAGAAACGTAGATAAACGCGGCCTTCACAGGCAGCCGACTGGGGGTTGCCGCTAACCCACACCTAGAACTCGTCGTAGTCTTGGAACTCCTGGAAGTCTCCTTCCACAGCTTCATCTTCGCCTGAGCAGTGGTTGCAATGCTGACAACCTGGGGATGGGGGGGTTTGGTGTGTAGAGCAAGGGTGAGTACACATCAACATACTCAGCAAGTATCCTGTTTGGCTGTAGTGGACTAGCTTTATGTGGGGGTAAGTCAAGCGGTTGCTTTTAGTTGGTCAGATTATTACTTACTAGTAGAAAGCCAAGTTTTAGCATTAACCCAAGTTATTAACCCAAACGTACTCCTTTCCAAATGGAAAGAGTACCACTTACCAGCATCATAGTCATAACCAAAACCATCAATCTCATAACCACCTGTACCAAAGTATCTCTGATCAAGTACCACTAATCACTGGAGCTCCCTTGGCCGCTCATAACCGCGAGCACGGCTGATATATCAGTTTTCAAACACTCTGCAGAGGTTGTGCACTTTACCCACAAGTCGTGATTCCCATTCTGCCCGGAGAGAGCTACTCCCCATTGACCACTACCTAGGTGGCCTAGCAGGGCATCACTACGTAGCCTTTACAAAGATTCCCCGGGGCTGTAGCCACCCGTTAGGTTTCCTAAATGCACCGCACTCCTCCCCAAGGGGCGAACCCAAACTTGGTAGAGCGAGCCGCATACACCGAGCCCCATTGACGGCACGACGGCTAAGTGAACTACACCCCGGATCCTCTAATTATTCAGCTAAGGGCATCCCATTCCACCCTCATGGTTGCACTGTTTTCCCGGGCGGTCATCCATAGAACAGGTCCTTACGGAGAGGCACTCGAGAAACCGCTCGAGCCCCCTTGAAGACCACAAGTACAACATCATAATAAGAGAAGGGAAAATAGCGTATCATAGATATTCTCATCATGTTCATTGATTAGAGTTTGAGCAATAGCATAAAGCTAAACAGTAATAATCCAACCCAAATAGGTAAGCAAGGATAGAGATAACAAAAGCTAGTCAATCCTTAGGCATAAATGTGTAAAGCGGGAGGTGAATTAAATAATGAATAGGACAGATAGGTCAAGGGACACTTGCCTCCACCAAACGACTGCTGCTCAGGGGCTTCTCCTGCGAGTTCCTCGGGCTCTTCGACCGGATCGTTCTCTATGCGATTGCAAGCATACATACATTCATCCATTCAAATTGGGAAACAAACAGTACATCATACAAGGGAACAAATAAAGTGAATATGCATCAAGTATGACATTCGATATCGCATTCATTATGATTAGAAAGAAACGGGAAAAGGTCTCGCGGGGGGGGGGGGTTAAAGCTTATGCACTAATGATTAGTTACAATTGGTTCTAACAAAAGAATTTAGTTATATGCACTAATGGAAACCTAGTCATTTTTAGTTGATCAACATTGAACTGGATAAACAATTGATTATATGAATTAACTAGCGTAACGGAATTCTAAGTTAAGTTTCCTATTTCAATAACATGAACAATGATTAACCTACCTAAAATAAAATAAGTAACAGTAGTGAAAGAAAATAAAATAAAATAAAAAAAATAAAAAAATAAAAAACAAGGGGGGGGGGGGGCGGTTGAACCGGCCAGGGGGCGGTTGAACCGGCCTGGGGCGGGGGCGGGGGCGGCCGAGCTGGCGGGGGCGCGGGGCAGGGGGGCGCAGGGGCGGCCGAGCCGGCCAGGGGGCGGGGCAGGGCGCGCGGGGGCGGCCGAGCCGGCCGTGGGCGAGGCGGGGCGCGCAGGGGCGGCGGCGGCCGAGCCGGCCAGGGGGCGGCCGAGCTGGGCGGCGGGCGGCAGGACCGGGGCGCAGGGGCAGGGGGCGGCCAAGCCGGGTAGGGGGAAGGGGAGGGGAGATGGGGGAGGGAGGAGAGGGGGAGGGGGACCTCACCGGGGACGGGGACGGGCGGCCGAGCGGCGGGGCGGCCGAGCTGCAGGGGGCGGCCGAGCTGTAGGGGGCGGCGGCTAGGGCAGGGGGGCGACGGCTGGGGTGGGGAAGAGAGAGAATGAGAGGGAGGGAGAGGGACTTTGGGGGAATTGGGGGAAATTGGGGGGAAGGGAGGGGGCGGCTGGGCCAATGGGCCCAAAGGGGGCACGCGGGGGGGGGGGGGGGGGCGGCTGGGCCGGCCAGGGGCGGCCCACGGCGCGGGAGAGAGAAAGAGGAGGGGAGAGAGAAAGAAAAAGAAAAAGAAAGAAAAGGGAGAAAAGGGTTTTTCTCCTTTTCGAAATCCGATCTTCCTAGATGAATGCACTTACATTTCTAAGCAATCAAAGGATGCATAGTTCGGCATGGTGCATCAAACAACATAAAGTAATTTAGGGTTTTTCTTAGCACGGGAATTCAAACCAAGTCCCGCTATAACTTTGGAAAAGGTCAAGGTTTAGCGAGGGAACGAGAAAAGAAAAGGGTAACGCCTGAATTTGGTGAGAGAAAAGAAGAAAAAAATTCTACCCCCAAATTCAGGGCGTTACAGACAAGAAGGGAGTAAACCCTAGACCCCTCTTGAACCCCTATCTCCTAAACACTTGGTTGAAGGGGGAGAGATTAAGCAAAGGTGCAAATCATGACCAAACCTTTGGCATAAAGTTAAGTAACATATTAATCTACAAATATAGAGAGGAAACATTGCAAAAAGACCCCTTGAGAAACCCCAAATCCATTCCTTAAGTAGAGAAAGAGCTAGAGCTCTCTAATTCTCTCTAAGTCAAAATCTACACCTAATCTAAAGATCCACCATGTTCACCTTGAAGATAGCACCAAAACCACCTAAGTTCTATACCAAAAATGTGGCATACCACCTAAGGCACCCCCTGGAAAAAGTTGAGACCGAGCCCTTGACATTTGACATGTCTTGGCATCACTTTTGTCGCGCAGCGGGCAGTGAGACAAGCCAGATTTGGTGTCCGCATATCTTCTGACCTAGGGCTTATCTTCCCTTGGAACTCACATACAAGAGATAGCCATAGGTGCCAGGAAGAGGTCTGCGCCGGATTTTTGCCAAGATTCGCACGTTTGCGATCTCAGCAAGCTTTTGAACACGGGCAGATGAACACCTCCACGTGTTCGACGCGTTCTGCGCGCACCAGAGCACGCCCGCGCCCGACCCCGCGTGCCCCGTGCCACGCCAAGCCACGCCCGCATCGCCTGCTCGCGCCCGCGCCTATAAATCACCCTCAGGCGTCAACCGTACTCCTCCGCGCACGCTCGACCACACCAGAGCCCGAAACCACCGACGTTTGCCCCGTGCACGGCGTGCCCGCGGCCACCCGACCCCTGCCACCGTAGACCGGCCAACAGAGCCCTTCCCAACCCCGTCCAACCCTCGGAGAAGACTGTGCATGCCTCGGTGAAGCTCCCCGAGCAAGGAATCGGAGTTTTCTTCGCCGGAGGAGCCAGTCCACGGTCGCCGGACTTCACCCGACCGCTAGTGAACATAGACCGGGTAATCCTCTGCTCCATTCTTCGATTCCTTGTGCACATAGCCTCTACGTCACCCCATGAAGCTCATCGTGCCATTGGATTGAACTAGATCGCCGTGGTTTGGCCGAAACACCCGCCGCCGACGAGAGCACCCGCCTGCGCACGTGGACCGGACGATTCGGGCCACCTCCGCCGTCGAGCCGTACACCGCTGTGACCGCCAGGACCTCCCGGAGCCAACCCCGCCCCTCGCCGGACCTCTCTCGCCGCCGGTAAGCCGCGCCGCCCTTTTCTTTTCCGCGGGTACTGTTTAAACCTAGGGACGGACCGCGGGGGAGAAGAAGAAAAGGCTAGGGTGTTTTGTGCATTGTCAGTGACTCAGGGGAATAGTAGCGCAGGGGTATAACTGAGAGGATTAGTTTGGAAAGAACCCGAGGACTTCGGTGCAAAGTGGTTTTTCCAGGAAACCTTTTATTTAACCTGATTTAAATTCAAACAGAACTTGAATAATTCATATCTTCTGTTTTATTCACCCAAATCAAGTCAAACCAGTTTTGCCAGATCTTAAATAATGTAAACTACTTAAGAAAAATATAAAACCCCTAAGTGTTACAGAAAACTTTAAGGTTCTGATTTAAATATTGATTTGGCCAAAAGCTAAATAATAGAAGGAAAAATAGTTGCATTGTTAGACTGAGGCTAAGAAAATTTGGAGAAGTACCCAATTACTTCCTAACCTGTTTAAAAATAATAAACCCCTCTGTACACCCAGTTAAGATAGAGTTTACCATTTAAATCCTTTTTAGCCTAAAGTTAAAGAAAATATTAATGAAGGTTCAAATAAGGAACCAGGGAGCACCCATATTTTTGTTAGTCTACTTATTCAGTATAGTTCACTAGAAAAATTTATTATACTCTAGTTTAGTAAAAAATAATGGGGATACCTTTTATTTTAAGAAAACAAGGAAAACTTAGAAAAACCCTAGAAAAATAACCCCAAGGTGAAAACACCCCAAACCTTGGAATAATTAATGTTTTGTTATTAAGAACATAGGAAAAATATGAAATCTGCTGTTTGACATTTTTCAAATAACAAGATAGTAGAAAGTGCCTTTTTGACATTAAACTTTAGAAAATTCCAACTAAATAACCACAAATTAACCTTCTGTGATTTTTGGCACAGAGGCTTGTGATTACTGTTAGATACCAACAAAAATGACCCTTCAGACAGAACCCACCCCTAGTTAAGAGTTGTAGTGCAAAGTGACCCCCCTTTGCCCAACTTTTGTTATTTTTGTCCAAGGCATACTTTTTCTATTCTGTACCTCAATTTCATAGGACAGACTATAGTGACCAAGGGTAACCCACTGTAATTTTTACAAGATTTTTGAAAACTTTGAAATCACTGTTGTAGTTCAAACCCACACTAGAATTCATAAATAGAAAATAAAGAAGGGGAAAATGAATGATGGAAATTAGTGTCACCCTAAAACCCTTTGTGAATTGTCCACTGGAATATATAAGGGAAATACAAATCCACTATGCTTATCCTTAACAAAATTTAAACCTAGAGTGATAAGCATAAAACACTAAAAGCCACATATGACCAAGAAACACTAAGTTACTAACTAACTTAGTTTTTCTTCCTTTAGCATAATGTTGTTAAATCCTGCATAATCATGACATACATATTCATTGCATTCGATAGACTGCAACCTCGCTGACGGAGAGTACGTCCTCGTGCCGGAGCAAGGAGCTGCTCAGGAGGTAGCCCCGGATCCAGCACCTGAGCCTGCACCAGAGGATCTGCCTGCCCTAGCTTTGGAAGGCAAGCCCCGGTTTATGCATAACCTATTATTTATGCCATTTTACTATACTTAATGATTGTAGGATTGAATGTGCACTTAGGTGTAGGAGTTGTTTGAAACCCTAGTTGCATGATCTCAGGAATCCTGTTGAGATGAATACTAGTATGCTAGGTCGAAATAGCTGCTTTATTAATTAGGATCTCGGTAGAAGTCGAGTGATTTTTCTAGCACTCGCGCGAGGTCAGGAATCTGGTTGTATCCACCTTCTTATCATAATGATGCTGGTTTGTGGACAACAATCCATCGGGATTGATTGTCCACAGGATAAAATTTGGAATAAGGATTAAGGTGTGGTACCGTGAGTCAAGTGTTTGAACGTACTAAACACATACCGAGAAATATGGTAAATCGGTAAGCCTAGTACCAGAGTGAACCTGCCCGCTGACATATCCCCTCACGCGACCTGAGATGTGGTCTCCCATTCCAGTTATGGTGGGTACAAGTGCGGTCACTGCATGACGGCAGTCGGGGTTAGTGAGGCATTGTACGCCAAGGCGGTGAGCCCTGATCTGTTGCTAGGGAATCGATGGGGACGGTTGATGTGTGTGGGGATGGAGTGCCTCGCCACGTCGTGTGTTTAGGTTTACCTTGCAAGGATAAAAAACTTGATTCGAATCGTCTGCTTCTCGCAGCTAATGAGACTGCTTGATCCATGCTGCTACATTGAGTAACAAGTGAAAATGTGATGAGGTGACAAAAGATGTTGATTGCTAATTTGCTTGCTACCATGAATGAGTAGATAGTTCATATTTAGTCTTAAGAGAGTCACACAAAAACTTGACAAAGCTAAAACTTGATTTATAAACTCAGCTAGTGCTTTTGGCAACCAAACCCCACAGCCAAACAGCTGCATGTCTAGAGGTAGAGGAGTAGACTCCTCACACCGGGTAAGTCTAGCTGAGTATTACTATACTCAGCCTTGCTTGTGGCATAAATTTTTCCAGGTTCTTTGGAGGACATGGTTGCTGGAGTGACTTGGCCGTCCATCTTGCCACCGGGTTGGACTGTCGAGTGGGACCCCGCCTCGGCTGAGGAGGAGCATGAGGAGTGATGGGACAGACTTCCCCATCTCTTTGTTTACTTACCGTTAGTTTTATTCCGCTGCACTTCGAGCAATGATGACTACTTTTGCAAAAACTCCGATGATGATGCAATAATTTAATACTCTTTAAGGTATGGTTTTATGTTTTATTGTATTTGCTCTGTGACTCACCATCGAGTGAGACTGTGGTACTTGATCCTGGCAGTGGCCTCGTCGGACTAGATCCGAGGGATTGACGGGTTATTCCCATTTAAGTGTGGTCTAGCATGTGAGGCGGGACATAGGCACTTAAGTTGGAATAATTCGGGCAGTTCCGCCACACTTCCTTTGGCAAATATCATATGAGTGAAGATTATACCAAATTGGAGAGCGGTGTGGAGTGACGGTGAAGGATGAATAATTCGATGGAGTGGAGTGGAAGCCTTATCTTCGCCGAGGACTCCATTTCCCTTTCGATCTATGACTTAGCATAAAATACACTTGAAAACCACATTAGTCATAGCAAAGAAAAGAGAGATGATCAAAGGTATATAAATTACCTATGTGTGCAAGGAATCAATCAAAGTTCCTAGAATCAAGAATGTTTAGCTCATGCCTAAGTTTGGTAAATGTTTTCTCATCTAGTGGCTTGGTAAAGATATCGACTAATTGTTCTTTGGTGCTAACATATGCAATCTCGATATCCCCCTTTGTTGGTGATCCCTCAAAAAGTGATACCGAATGGCTATGTGTTTAGTGCGGCTGTGTTCAACGGGATTATCCGCCATGCGGATTGCACTCTCATTATCACATAGAAGAGGAACTTTGGTTAATTTGTAACCATAGTCCCTAAGGGTTTGCCTCATTCAAAGCAATTGCGCGCAACAATGGCCTGCGACAATGTACTCGGCTTCGGCGGTAGAAAGAGCTACAGAATTTTGTTTCTTAGAAGCCCAAGACACCAGACATCTTCCCAAGAACTGGCAAGTCCCTGATGTGCTCTTTCTATCAATCTTGTGTCCTCGTTATGATAGAGTCCCCAGTGGAAAGGATCCTAGTGGTCTGTGACTACCTAGATGTTTTTCCGGATGAATTGCTAGGGATGCCACCTGATAGAGACATTGAGTTCGCAATTGAATTGCAACCCGGGACTGCTCCTATATCCAAGAGACCCTACAAGATGCCTCCCGCGGAACTGGCAGAACTGAAAAAGCAACTGCAAGAGTTGTTGGACAAGGGGTTCATTCGCCCAAGTACTTCACTGTGGGGATGTCCGGCCTTATTTGTGAAGAAAAAGGATGAGAGTTTGAGAATGTGTGTTGATTACAGCCCTCTCAATGCGGTGACCATCAAGAACAAATACCCACTGCCCCGCATTGATGTTTTGTTTGATCAGTTGGTGGGAGCCAAGGTATTCTCCAAGGTAGACCTTCGCTCTGGCTACCATCAGATCAAGATCCGTGCTAGTGATATTCCGAAGACGACTTTCTCGACCAGATATGGGCTCTATGAGTTTTTGGTGATGTCTTTTGGGCTGACCAATGCCCCGGCTTATTTTATGTACCTGATGAACTCAGTATTCATGCCAGAGCTGGACAAATTCGTGGTCGTTTTCATTGATGATATTCTGGTTTATTCCAAGAATGAAGCCGAGCACACTAAACATTTGCATATTGTACTTCAGAGACTGCGTGACCATCAGTTGTATGCCAAATTTTCTAAATGTGAATTCTGGCTGAAGGAAATTAAATTCTTGGGTCACACAATTTCTCAGGATGGAATATCAGTTGATCCTGAGAAGGTACAAGAAGTAATGGATTGGAAACCTCCTACCACAGTGCGGCAGATTCGGAGTTTTCTAGGATTGGCAGGATATTATCGACGATTTTTATTCCGGATTTCTCCAGAATTGTCAAGCCAATGACTGAACTGTTGAAGAAAGGAGTTAAGTATAACTGGAGCCTTAAGTGTGAAGAAGCCTTTCATACACTAAGGCAGCATTTGACAACATCCCCAGTGCTAGCTCAACCTGATAACACCAAGCCGTTTGAAGTTTATTGCGATGCTTCCTGTACTATTTGGGATGCGTCTTAATGCAAGATAACAGAGTAATTGCTTATGCTTCCCGAGCACTCAGACCCCATGAGCAGAACTACCCTACACATGATCTGGAGTTAGCAACCGTGGTTCATGCTCTCAAGATATGGAGGCATTACTTGATGGGAGCTCACTGTAACATTTACACGGATCATAAGAGTCTCAAATACATTTTCACTCAGGCAGATCTTAACATGAGGCAGAGGAGATGGTTAGAATTAACCAAGGACTATGATTTGGAAGTGCATTACCATCCTGGTAAGGCCAATGTTGTGGCAGATGCCTTGAGCAGAAAGGCCCAGTGCAATTGTATGAGCATGGATGCAAGAGTTACCACCCTGTGTGATGAGTTGTGCAAGCTAAACCTGGAAGTTGTTTCTTCAGGTGCCTTGAATTATATCTCGGTGGAGCCCACATTACAAGAGAAAATAGTGAGGGCACAAACTGAAGACAAGGGTGTTCAGGTTATCAAGGAAATGATCGAGCAGAAAGCAGAAAAATACAAATGTTTCCGTCAGGACAGCAAGGGAATTCTATGGTTTGGAGATTGATTGGTTGTTCCCAAGGACCCTGAGCTCAGAAAGAAGATATTGGATGAAGCTCACCTTTCAAAATTCTCCATGCACCCCGGCAGCAACAAAATGTATCATGATCTCAGATCCTTATACTGGTGGACCAGAATGAAGAGGGAAATTGCCAAGTACATATCCGAGTGTGACACTTGCCAGAGAATCAAGGCCAGTCATTTGAAGACAGCAGGCCCTTTGCAACCCCTCCCCATACCATCTTAGAAATGGGAGGACATTTGCATGGACTTTATCGTAGGATTGCCCAATACCTCCTGACACCATGATTCCATTTGGGTCATTGTGGACAGATTGACCAAGTCAGCTCATTTCTTGCCAGTACACACCACCCACAGGACGGAGAAGTATGTGGAAATCTACATTGACCAGATAGTTCGTTTGCATGGAATACCAAGGACTATAGTATCAGACAGAGGAGCACCATTTGTGGAACGATTTTGGGAGCAATTGCAAGAATCACTTGGGACCCATGTAATACGAAGCTCAGCATACCATCCTCAAACAGATGGCCAGACAGAAAGGGTAAATCAGATTTTGGAAGACATGTTGAGAGCATGTGTGCTACACTATGGAAAGGATTGGGACAAGTGTCTTTCTTTGGCAGAATTCAACTATAATAACAGCTATCAGTCCAGTTTGAAGATGGCACCTTTTGAAGCCTTGTATGGGAGAAGGTGTAGGACCCCGCTGAATTGGTCTCAAGCAGGAGAGAGGGAAATATTTGGACCAGATGTGGTACTTGAAGCAGAGGAAAAGGTCAGCGTCATTAAGAAGAACTTAGAAGCTGCTCAGGCCAGGCAAAAGAGCTATCATGATAAGAGGCGGAAACCTCTGTAGTTTGAAGTGGGGGAGCATGTTTACCTTAAGGTGTCACCCACCAAGGGCGTCCAGAGATTTGGAATCAAGGGCAAGTTAGCTCCTCGCTACATTGGACCCTACGAGATCAAGGAAACTTGTGGACTAGTAGCATATCAATTGAAGTTGCCACCACACATGTCAGCTGTTCATGATGTATTCCATGTATCTCAGCTGCGGAAATGTGTCCGCTTACCCACTGAAGTGCTATCTGAACCAGAATTTGAGATAGAACCAGACTTGTCCTATCAGGAGTACCCCGTCAAGATATTGGATCAGAAAGAGAGGTCAACGTGGGCAAGGTCGATCATAATGTATAAGGTTCAGTGGAGTCACCATTCAGTAGAAGAAGCTACATGGGAGACTGAGGATTTTCTACGCTCTCACTTCCCCGACTTTCTGCCCAAAGGAGTCGGTACGTAACCCAAAACCCCACCCCCACCTGCCCTTTGAATACAAATATAAGAAAAACTTAGATGATAAGGGTAGTCTAAGTTGTGGATTTGACTTAAAAAGGACTTCCTTCTAAAGTCGCAAAGAGAAT
This sequence comes from Zea mays, assembly GCF_902167145.1. Lineage (NCBI taxonomy): Eukaryota > Viridiplantae > Streptophyta > Magnoliopsida > Poales > Poaceae > Zea > Zea mays. The sequence continues at coordinate 123,727,910 of NC_050096.1, read as the reverse complement.
GACATTCGAAGAGCAGTTAGCTAGAGAAACATGAATAAAAGAAGGAACAGCGCACCAACACGCCTTCATGGCACCCCTCCATGGGACTCTACCTAAAATATCGGGACGAGATTCCTTTAAGGGGGAGGGCTATAACACCCCAAGTGTTACCCTGGCTATGGCACATCTATGCACTCATGACTGTGATCACATGTGGAAGAAACTTAAGGAGAAGAGTATAAGAACCTTGGAGACTATGTTTTAGCCAAGAAATGTGAATGACCAAAAGCATTACCCAAGCTTGTGTGCACTTATCACCTTGGACAAGAAGGGAGTAAACCCTAGACCCCTCTTGAACCCCTATCTCCTAAACACTTGGTTGAAGGGGGAGAGATTAAGCAAAGGTGCAAATCATGACCAAACCTTTGGCATAAAGTTAAGTAACATATTAATCTACAGATATAGAGAGGAAACATTGCAAAAAGACCCCTTGAGAAACCCCAAATCCATTCCTTAAGTAGAGAAAGAGCTAGAGCTCTCTAATTCTCTCTAAGTCAAAATCTACACCTAATCTAAAGATCCACCGTGTTCACCTTGAAGATGGCCCCAAAACCACCTAAGTTCTATACCAAAAATGTGGCATACCACCTAAGGCACCCCCTGGAAAAAGTTGAGACCGAGCCCTTGACATTTGACATGTCTTGGCATCACTTTTGTCGCGCAACGGGCAGTGAGACAAGCCAGATTTGGCGTCCGCATATCTTCTGACCTAGGGCTTATCTTCCCTTGGAACTCACATACAAGAGATAGCCATAGGTGCCAGGAAGAGGTCTGCGCCGGATTTTTGCCAAGATTCGCACGTTTGCGATCTCAGCAAGCTTTTGAACACGGGCAGATGAACACCTCCACGTGTTCGACGCGTTCTGCACGCGCCAGAGCACGCCCGCGCCCGACCCCGCGTGCCCCGTGCCACGCCAAGCCACGCCCGCGTCGCCTGCTCGCGCCCGCGCCTATAAATCACCCTCAGGCGTCAACCGTACTCCTCCGCGCACGCTCGACCACACTAGAGCCCGAAACCACCGACGTTGCCCCGTGCACGGCGTGCCCGCGGCCACCCGAGCCCCTGCCACCGTAGACCGGCAACCAGAGCCCTTCCCAACCCCGTCCAACCCTCGGAGAAGACTGTGCATGCCTCGGTGAAGCTCCCCGAGCAAGGAATCGGAGTTTTCTTCGCCGGAGGAGCCAGTCCACGGTCGCCGGACTTCACCTGACTGCCAGTGAACATAGACCGGGTAATCCTCTGCTCCATTCTTCGATTCCTTGTGCACATAGCCTCTACGTCACCCCATGAAGCTCATCGTGCCATTGGATTGAACTAGATCGCCGTGGTTTGGTCGGAACACCCGCCGCCGACGAGAGCACCCGCCTGCGCACGTGGACCGGACGATTCCGGCCACCTCCGCCGTCGAGCCGTACACCGCTGTGACCGCCAGGACCTCCCGGAGCCAACCCCGCCCCTCGCCGGACCTCTCTCGCCGCCGGTAAGCCGTGCCACCCTTTTCTTTTCCGCGGGTGCTGTTTAAACCTAGGGACGGACCGCGGGGGAGAAGAAGAAAAGGCTAGGGGGTTTTGTGCATTGTCAGTGACTCAGGGGAATAGTAGCGCAGGGGTATAACTGAGAGGATTAGTTTGGAAAGAACCCGAGGACTTCGGTGCAAAGTGGTTTTTCCAGGAAACCTTTTATTTAACCTGATTTAAATTCAAACAGAACTTGAATAATTCATATCTTCTGTTTTATTCACCCAAATCAAGTCAAACCAGTTTTGCCAGATCTTAAATAATGTAAACTACTTAAGAAAAATATAAAACCCCTAAGTGTTACAGAAAACTTTAAGGTTCTGATTTAAATATTGATTTGGCCAAAAGCTAAATAATAGAAGGAAAAATAGTTGCATTGTTAGACTGAGGCTAAGAAAATTTGGAGAAGTACCCAATTACTTCCTAATCTGTTTAAAAATAATAAACCCCTCTGTACACCCAGTTAAGATAGAGTTTACCATTTAAATCCTTTTTAGCCTAAAGTTAAAGAAAATATTAATGAAGGTTCAAATAAGGAACCAGGGAGCACCCATATTTTTGTTAGTCTACTTATTCAGTATAGTTCACTAGAAAAATTTATTATACTCTAGTTTAGTAAAAAATAATGGGGATACCTTTTATTTTAAGAAAATAAGGAAAACTTAGAAAAACCCTAGAAAAATAACCCCAAGGTGAAAACACCCCAAACCTTGGAATAATTAATGTTTTGTTATTAAGAACATAGGAAAAATATGAAATCTACTGTTTGACATTTTTCAAATAACAAGATAGTAGAAAGTGCCTTTTGACATTAAACTTTAGAAAATTCCAACTAAATAACCACAAATTAACCTTCTGTGATTTTTGGCACAGAGGCTTGTGATTACTGTTAGATACCAACAAAAATGACCCTTCAGACAGAACCCACCCCTAGTTAAGAGTTGTAGTGCAAAGTGACCCCCCTTTGCCCAACTTTTGTTATTTTTGTCCAAGGCATACTTTTTCTATTCTGTACCTCAATTTCATAGGACAGACTATAGTGACCAAGGGTAACCCACTGTAATTTTTACAAGATTTTTGAAAACTTTGAAATCACTGTTGTAGTTCAAACCCACACTAGAATTCATAAATAGAAAATAAAGTAGGGGAAAATGAATGATGGAAATTAGTGTCACCCTAAAACCCTTTGTGAATTGTCCACTGGAATATATAAGGGAAATACAAATCCACTATGCTTATCCTTAAAAAAATTTAAACCTAGAGTGATAAGCATAAAACACTAAAAGCCACATATGACCAAGAAACACTAAGTTACTAACTAACTTAGTTTTTCTTCCTTTAGCATAATGTTGTTAAATCCTGCATAATCATGACATACATATTCATTGCATTCGATAGACTGCAACCTCGCTGACGGAGAGTACGTCCTCGTGCCGGAGCAAGGAGCTGCTCAGGAGGTAGCCCCGGATCCAGCACCAGAGCCTGCACCAGAGGATCTGCCTGCCCCAGCTTTGGAAGGCAAGCCCCGGTTTATGCATAACCTGTTATTTATGCCATTTTACTATACTTAATGATTGTAGGATTGAATGTGCACTTAGGTGTAGGAGTTGTTTGAAACCCTAGTTGCATGATCTCAGGAATCCTGTTGAGATGAATACTAGTATGCTAGGTCGAAATAGCTGCTTTATTAATTAGGATCTCGGTAGAAGTCGAGTGATTTTTCTAGCACTCGCGCGAGGTCAGGAATCTGGTTGTATCCACCTTCTTATCATAATGATGCTGGTTTGTGGACAACAATCCATGGGGATTGATTGTCCACAGGATAAAATTTGGAATAAGGATTAAGGTGTGGTACCGTGAGTCAAGCGTTTGAACGTACTAAACACATACCGAGAAATATGGTAAATCGGTAAGCCTAGTACCAGAGTGAACCTGCCCGCAGACATATCCCCTCACGCGACCTGAGATGTGGTCTCCCATTCCAGTTATGGTGGGTACAAGTGCGGTCACTGCATGACGGCAGTCGGGGTTAGTGAGGCATTGTACGCCAAGGCGGTGAGCCCTAATCTGTTGCTAGGGAATCGATGGGGACGGTTGATGTGTGTGGGGATGGAGTGCCTCGCCACGTCGTGTTTTTAGGTTTACCTTGCAAGGATAAAAAACTTGATTCGAATCGTCTGCTTCTCGCAGCTAATGAGACTGCTTGATCCATGCTGCTACATTGAGTAACAAGTGAAAATGTGATGAGGTGACAAAAGATGTTGATTGCTAATTTGCTTGCTACCATGAATGAGTAGATAGTTCATATTTAGTCTTAAGAGAGTCACACAAAAACTTGACAAAGCTAAAACTTGATTTATAAACTCAGCTAGTGCTTTTGGCAACCAAACCCCACAGCCAAATAGCTGCATGTCTAGAGGTAGAGGAGTAGACTCCTTACACCGGGTAAGTCTAGCTGAGTATTACTATACTCAGCCTTGCTTGTGGCATAAATTTTTCCAGGTTCTTTGGAGGACATGGTTGCTGGAGTGACTTGGCCGTCCATCTTGCCACCGGGTTGGACTGTCGAGTGGGACCCCGCCTCGGCTGAGGAGGAGCATGAGGAGTGATGGGACAGGCTTCCCCATCTCTCTGTTTACTTACCGTTAGTTTTATTCCGCTGCACTTCGAGCAATGATGACTACTTTTGCAAAAACTCCGATGATGATGTAATAATTTAATACTCTTTAAGGTATGGTTTTATGTTTTATTGTATTTGCTCTGTGACTCACCATCGAGTGAGACTGTGGTACTTGATCCTGGCAGTGGCCTCGTCGGACTAGATCCGAGGGATTGACGGGTTATTCCCATTTAAGTGTGGTCTAGCATGTGAGGCGGGACATAGGCACTTAAGTTGGAATAATTCGGGCAGTTCCGCCACACTTCCTTTGGCAAATATCATATGAGTGAAGATTATACCAAATTGGAGAGCGGTGTGGAGTGACGGTGAAGGATGAATAATTCGATGGAGTGGAGTGGAAGCCTTATCTTCGCCGAGGACTCCATTTCCCTTTCGATCTATGACTTAGCATAAAATACACTTGAAAACCACATTAGTCATAGCAAAGAAAAGAGAGATGATCAAAGGTATATAAATTACCTATGTGTGCAAGGAATCAATCAAAGTTCCTAGAATCAAGAATGTTTAGCTCATGCCTAAGTTTGGTAAATGTTTTCTCATCTAGTGGCTTGGTAAAGATATCGACTAATTGTTCTTTGGTGCTAACATATGCAATCTCGATATCCCCCTTTGTTGGTGATCCCTCAAAAAGTGATACCGAATGGCTATGTGTTTAGTGCGGCTGTGTTCAACGGGATTATCCGCCATGCGGATTGCACTCTCATTATCACATAGAAGAGGAACTTTGGTTAATTTGTAACCATAGTCCCTAAGGGTTTGCCTCATCCAAAGCAATTGCGCGCAACAATGGCCTGCGACAATGTACTCGGCTTCGGCGGTAGAAAGAGCTACAGAATTTTGTTTCTTAGAAGCCCAAGACACCAGACATCTTCCCAAGAACTGGCAAGTCCCTGATGTGCTCTTTCTATCAATTTTACACCCTACCCAATCAGCATCTGAATATCCAATTAAATCAAAAGTGGATCCCCTGGGGTACCAAAGGCCAAACTTAGGAGTATAAACTAAATATCTCAAGATTCGTTTTACGGCCCTAAGATGAACTTCCTTAGGATCGGCTTGGAATCTTGCACACATGCATACGGAAAGCATAATATCCGGTCGAGAAGCACATAAATAGAGTAAAGAACCTATCATCGACCAGTATACCTTTTGATCTACGGATTTACCTCCCGTGTCGAGGTCGAGATGCCCATTAGTTCCCATGGGTGTCTTGATGGGCTTGGCATCCTTCATCCCAAACTTGGTAAGAATGTCTTGAATGTACTTCGTTTGGCTAATGAAGGTGCCCTCTTGGAGTTGCTTGACTTGAAATCCTAAGAAATATTTCAACTCCCCATCATAGACATCTCAGATTTTTGAATCATGATCCTACTAAATTCTTCATAAGTAGATTTGTTAGTAGACCCAAAAATGATATCATCAACATAAATTTGGCATACAAACAAATCATTTGCAATTGTTTTAGTAAAGAGAGTAGGATCGGCTTTTCCGACTTTGAAGCCATTAGCGATAAGAAAATCTCTTAGTCATTCATACCATGCTCTTGGGGCTTGCTTGAGCCCATAAAGCGCTTTAGAGAGTTTATAGACATGGTTAGGGTACTCACTATCTTCAAAGCGGGGAGGTTGCTCAACATAGACCTCCTCCTTGATTGGTCCATTGAGGAAGGCACTTTTCATGTCCATTTGGTAAAGCTTAAAGCCATGGTAAGTAGCATAGGCATGTAATATACGAATTGACTCAAGCCTAGCTACGGGTGCATAGGTTTCACCAAAATCCAAAGCTTCGACTTGTGAATATCCTTTGGCCACAAGTCGAGCTTTGTTCCTTGTCACAACACCATGCTCATCTTGCTTGTTGCGGAAGACCCACTTGGTTCCTACAACATTTTGGTTAGGACGTGGAACAAGATGCCATACCTCATTCCTCATGAAGTTGTTGAGTTCCTCTTGCATCGCCAACACCCAATCCGAATCCCTTAATGCGTCTTCCACCCTGTATGGCTCAATAGAAGACACAAAGGAGTAATGTTCACAAAAATGAGCAACACGAGAGCGATTGGTTACCCCCTTATGAATATCGCTGAGGATGGAGTTCACGGGGTGATCTCGTTGTATTGCTTGGTGGACTCTTGGGTGTGGCGGTCTTGGACCCTCTTCATCTTCCTTGTCTTGATCATTAGCATCTCCCCCTTGATCATTGCCCTCCTCTTGAGGTGTCTCTTCTTGATCTTCATTTTCATGATGTTGAGCTTGATCCTCATCTTGGGTTGGTGGAGATGCTTGCATGGAGGAAGATGGTTGATCTTGTGCATGTGGAGGCTCTTCGAATTCCTTAGGACACACATCCCCAATGGACATGTTCCTTAGCGCGACGCACGGAGCCTCTTCATCATCTAGCTCATCAAGATCAACTTGCTCTACTTGAGAGCCGTTAGTCTCATCAAACACAATGTCACAAGAAACTTCAACTAGTCTAGTGGACTTGTTAAAGACTCTATATGCCCTTGTGTTTGAATCATAACCAAGTAAAAAGCTTTCTACAGCATTAGGAGCAAATTTAGATTTTCTACCTCTTTTAACAAGAATAAAACATTTGCTACCAAAGACTCTAAAATATGAAACATTGGGCTTTTTACCGGTTAGGAGTTCATATGATGTCTTCTTGAGTATTCGGTGAAGGTAGAGACGGTTGATGGCGTAGCAAGCAAATCTGAAATTTATAAACTTTAAGCACAACTACAAGCCGGGGTTAGCGTTAGAAATATAATCAAGTCTGAAAGAGAGGGAAAACAAATCAAAAAAGAAATAAAGCGGATGAACACCGTGATTTGTTTTACTGAGGTTCGGTTCTTGCAAACCTACTCCCCGTTGAGGTGGTCACAAAGACCGGGTCTCTTTCAACCCTTTCCCTCTCTCAAACGGTCACCTAGACTGAGTGAGCTTCTCTTCTCAATCAAACGGGACACTAAGTCCCCACAAGGACCACCACACAATTGGTGTTTCTTGTTTTGATTACAAGTGAGTTGAACACAAGAATAGAGGAAGAAGAAAAAGCAATCCAAGCGCAAGAGCTCAAAGGAACACAAAAGTCTCTCTCTCTAGTCACTAATTTGTTTGGAGTGATTCCGGACTTAGGAGAGGATTTGATCTCTTTGTTTGTGTCTTGGAATGAAGTCTAGAGCTCTTGTATGAGGTTTGAAGGCTGAAAACTTGGATGCATTGAAGTGTGGTGGTTGGGGGGTATTTATAGCCCCAACCACCAAAAGAACCGTTGGTGAGGGCTTCTATCATATGGCGCACCGGACAGTCCGGTGCACCAGCCACGTCACCAGGCCGTTGGGTTCCGACCGTTGGAGCTTCTGACAACTGGGCCACCGGACAGTCCGGTGGTGCACCGGACAGGTCATGTTCACTGTCTGGTGCGCCTTATGCGCCTGCTCTGACTTCTACGCGCGCAGTTGCGCACTGTAGCGTTTTACTGTTCCTCTGCAGACGACTGTTGGCGCGAGTAGCCGTTGCTCCGCTGGCACACCGGACAGTCCGGTGCAACACCGGACAGTCCGGTGAATTATAGCGGAGCGGCCTCCCCGAATTCCCGAAGGTGGCAAGTTTGGAGTTGAGTTCCCTAGTGCACTGGACACTGTCCGGTGGTGCACCGGACAGTGTCCGGTAGCACACCGAACAGTCCGGTGCGCCAGACCAGGGCTGCCTTTGGGTTGTCTTTTGCTCTTTTTATTTGAACCCTTTCTTGGACTTTTTATTGGCTTGTGTTGAACCTTTGGCACCTGTAAAACTTATAATCTAGAGCAAACTAGTTAGTCCAATTATTTGTGTTGGGCAATTCAACCACCAAACTCATTTGGGAAAAGGTGTGAGCCTATTTCAAAATTAATATCTAAAACCCTCTTGAACACTAAGAGGAGAATTTCATTGAGGGGGAGTTTTGTTTAGTCAAAGGAAAAGCATTTGAAACAGGGGGAGAAAATTTCAAATCTTGAAAATGCTTCTCAAAATCTTACTCATTTACCTTTGACTATTTGCAAAAAGACTTTGAAAAGAATTTCCAAAAGAATTTGCAAAAACAAAACAAGTGGTGCAAGCGTGGTCCAAAATGTTAAAATTAGAAGAAAGCATCCCTGCATATCTTATGAAATGTATATTGGTTTAATTCCAAGTAACCTTTGCACATACATTATGCAAACTAGTTCAATTCCACACTTATTTATTTGCTTTGGTTTCTGTTGGCATCAATCACCAAAAAGGGGGAGATTGAAAGGGAAATAGGCTCACACCTTTTCCCAAATGATTTTGGTGGTTGAATTGCCCAACACAAATAATTGGACTAACTAGTTTGCTCTAGATTATAAGTTTTACAGGTGCCAAAGGTTCAACACAAGCTAATAAAAAGTCCAAGAAAGGGTTCAAATAAAAAGAGCAAAAGACAACCCAAAGGCAGCCCCGGTGCACCAGGGAACTCAACTCCAAACTTGCCACCTTCGGGAATTCAGGGAGGTCGTTCCGCTATAATTCACCGGACTGTCGGTGTTGCACCGGACTGTCCGGTGTGCCAGCGGAGCAACGGCTACTCACGCCAACGGTCGTCTGCAGAGGAACAGTAAAGCGCTACAGTGCGCGACTGCACGCGCAGAAGTCAGAGCAGGCGCACCGGATAGTGAACAGGACCTATCCGGTGCACCGCCGGACTGTCCGGTGGCCCAGTTGTCAGAAGCTTCAATGGTCGGAACCCAACGGCCTGGTGACGTGGCTGACGCACCGGATAGTGTCCGGTGGCGCACCGGACTGTCCGGTGCGCCATACGATAGAAGCCCTCACCAACGGTTCTTTTGGTGGTTGGGGCTAGAAATACCCCCAACCACCACACTTCAATGCATCCAAGTTTTCAGCCTTCAAACCTCATACAAGAGCTCTAGACTTCATTCCAAGACACAAACAAAGAGATCAAATCCTCTCCTAAGTCCGGAATCACTCCAAACAAATTAGTGACTAGAGAGAGAGACTTTTGTGTTCCTTTGAGCTCTTGCGCTTGGATTGCTTTTTCTTCTTCCTCTATTCTTGTGTTCAACTAACTTGTAATAAAAACAAGAGACACCAATTGTGTGGTGGTCCTTGTGGGGACTTAGTGTCCCGTTTGATTGAGAAGAGAAGCTCACTCGGTCTAGGTGACCGTTTGAGAGAGGGAAAGGGTTGAAAGAGACCCGGTCTTTGTGACCACCTCAACGGGGAGTAGGTTTGCAAGAACCGAACCTCGGTAAAACAAATCACCGTGTTCATTCGCTTTATTTCTTTGTTGATTTGTTTTCCCTCTCTTTCGGACTCGATTATATTTCTAACGCTAACCCCAGCTTGTAGTTGTGCTTAAAGTTTATAAATTTCAGTTTTGCCTATTCACCCCCCTCTAGGTGACTTTCAATTATGTACATAGATCCTCAATTCAGTCTCAGGCGTTAGCAGATTTCATTGCTGATTGGACACCAGGGGCTCAGGGAGAAGAAGCAACAAAAGATGCCGAAGCCTGGACGGTATTCTGTGACGGTTCTTGGGGAACCTTCGGCGCAGGAGCGACTGCTATTCTAGTAGCGCCCTCTAAAGTCAGGACATGCTACGCAGCAAAATTGGACTTTAGTTGTACAAATAATACTTTCGAATACAAAGCTCTTCTGTTAGGTCTTTGGAAGCTACGAGCAATGGGAATAAGAAGGGAAATCCTAAAAACTGATTCCCAAGTTATTGCTAGCCATGTAGACAAAAGCAGCAAGGCAAGGGATCCGAAGCTTGAAAAATATTTAGATGCAGTCTGAAGACTGGAGGCTTCTTTCGAAGGATTTTCTGTAAAAAATATTCCAAGGGGAAAATGAGCATGCAGATTTGATAGCTAAGTCAGCGGCACAGGGGCTCCCTTTGCCTTCGGAAGTGTTTCTTTGAGACAATAAAAGCACCTTCAGTCAAACTTATGGAGAGAGCAGTGCATGGTGAAGATTGGAGGACTGAGATTATATCTTTCCTCCAAGGAAACTATATTTCAGATGACGAAGTTTATAATAAAAGAATGGAAGTAAGAACAAAACCATATGTAATAATAGAAGGGGAGTTATATAAACATGGAGTCTGCTCTCCACTACTCAAGTGTTTATCCAGAACCGAAGGTCAAGAACTGATGAAGGAAATACATGCAGGTTTATGTGGATCTCATATTGGGTCTAGGCCTCTGCTAGGGAAGGTTTTTAGACAAGGATTTTACTAGCCAAAGGAAGCTTTGGATGCAGCAGACCTAGTTCAAAAATGCGAAAATTGCCAAAGATGTGCAAAGGACCAGAAGCAACCTTCGTCACTAACCCAGTTAATACAGCCAACTTGGCCACTGCAAAGGTGGGGTTTGGATTTGTTAGGTCCACTTCCACCTGCACAAGGAAATTTGAAATATGTCGTTGTAGCAGTGGAATATTTCTCTATGTGGATCGAAGCAAAGCCCTTAGCCACAATAACTTCGGCCATAGTACAAAAATTCTTTTGTCAAAACATTGTTTGTCGCTTCGGCGTGCCGAAGGCAATAACTGTGGACAATGGAACACAATTGATGCCAAAACATTCAAAGATTTCAGCGACTGAATTGGTACAAAAACTCATTTTGCATCTGTAAGACATCCAGAATCAAATGGGTTGGTATAAAGAGCAAATGAAATTATAATGACAGGAATAATGAAGTTAATCTTCAACCAGCCCAGAGGAAAGTGGCCAGATGAGTTGATTAAAGTGGCATGGAGCCACAACACAACTGTGTCAAGGTCAACAGGTTTTACACCTTTCAAGCTCCTGTTTGTTGACGAAGCAATAACACCAGAAGAAGCAAAAACAAGAGCAATAAGAACAACAGCTTCAGCGGACGATAAAGTTGATTATCAAATAACAAAAGACACTATAGAAGAGACCAGACTGCAGGCCATAGAACACATCAACAAGTATCAGGCCAAAACAATAAGATGGCGCGATACAAAAGTTCGACTGAAAAACATCAAGCCAGGTCATTTGGTGCTTCAAAGAGTGGCCAACCCAGATACAATAGGTAAGATACAGCTGAAGTGGGAAGGTCCTTTTCTGGTAGTATCTTCGTCAAGACCCAGTTCTTATAGATTGAAGGATATGGACGACAATGACATACCCAGATCTTGGAATGCGGATGAGCCTCGACGGTACTATGTGTAATTGATGTAACCTTTTTATTTTTCCTATAGCACCATTTTCCTTTCAGGAGGGGAGAAAGGTTTTTAATGGGGCCATAGATTGTAATTTTCATTCTTATTTTGCCCTACACAATACAAGGGCCAAAATCCCCCAAAGATGTAATATGTAAAATAAGAATCGGTACCATCGAGTGCAAAATAAAACAGGGAGAAGCTCAAAAGACGTCCCTAAGGGGATGTAGAGCTGTAATCACCACAAAAGATGACGAAGCTACAAAAAGTCGTTCCTAAGGGAGCGCAGCGTAAGTTTCGAAGCTGCGAAAAGTCATTCCTAAGGGAGCGCAGCGTAAGTTCCAAAGCTCAAAAGTCGTTCCTAAGGGAATACAAAGCAAAATACCACCGAAATATAAGGTGAAGAAGCTCCAAAGTCGTTCCTAAGGGGATGCAGAGCTTAAATGCCACCGAAACAGAAGGTGAAAAAATTCCAAAGTCGTTCCTAAGGGGATGCAGAGCTTAAATACCACTGAAATAGAAGGTGAAGAAGCTCCAAAGTCATTCCTAAGGGGATGCAGAGCTTAAAGTCTTCAAAGTCGTTCCTAAGGGGATGCAGAGTCTAGGTGTGGCTTTGTGTGTGTTTGGAACATTCATTTGCACATTACATTACATCATTCATTGCATTCATACAGACATTCATTTAGACATTCGTAGGATCATCATCATCATAACATGAAGCACGAACAGAAATACTCCATCTTCGACGACAGTACTTCAATGAATACGAAGAAGCTTCGTTTCAAATGTATACATTTTACGCAACAACATGCTTCATTGTGTACGAAAAGAAGGGAAGGTGTTTTTCGCCTTCGGCTCAAAAGATACAAGTTTCATCCATAGCAAAGCAATTTGTACATGGATGAAAAGGTAAAAATATATTACAATGTATGGACAGATATACACAGTATTGTTTAATCCTCAATTACAATTTTTTACCAAGATAATACAAATGTTCCTAAGCTCTATACAGGCAGGCCTAAGGAGAAGCTTCAACAGCCTTCGGAATGTGCTTCGGATTATCAACCTTCGGCACCACCATCCTGCAGACAAACAAACGGTATAAGGTAAAAAGTAGTTACAAGAGACAAGGCAAGCAACAGGTATAAGTTCCATACCGGTTTAAGCAAGTTTTGGGCTTCGTCACCATCCAACTCTCGTCCACCCTTAGCCCTAATCTGAGTTATGAATCTATTTCCAATGCTTCGGGCTTCACTGGGAATATCAACCAAATCTATTGGAGACAGATTGAAGGTTGGTCTATTAACCGTCTTCGCGTGCGTACAACCAGCCTTCAAAAATGTGGCAGCTGTGCCGCGAGAAGCTAGCAAGGCACAAAAGTCACGGTGCCCGGCTATCACTTCATCAAGAGCATCAACTTCATTTTCAATATGTTCGAAGGTGTTTGATATGTCTTCAGCCGAAGGGGTAATATCTTCAGAGCTGGCCCCAACTGAGTTGAAGACCTTTTTCAACCGTTGCATGCAACGGCAACCGAACTCCATATACTTATTCCGAAGCTCCTTCAAAGACTCCTGCAGCTTCGTATTATTATCAGCTTCGGCTTTGTATTTTGCTTTCAGTTCTTGCTTCTCTTGCTCGAAGCATTCTGAATTTTTCTGGAGAAGCTCCTCGTTTAATCTGGCATTTTCAATTTGAAGCTCCACGAGGGAACCCTCCGTTGCATGAAGTAGGAAGTCTTTCTTCTCAAGAGAAGCTTCGTAATCTTTAATTGTATTTTCCAAGCCCTCAATTATGATTTCATTTTTCTTGTCCTCGAGGTCTTGTTACATCCTTAACGCTTTACTCAGCAGCATGCTCTGTGTAAGTAAGATGATGTCAGAAAATTTTTAGTTTATCACAAAGATAACAGAAATCCAGACAATAGAATTTTACCTTGAAATTGGAGTAAAACAGACTGCCAACGATATGTTGTCGCCGGTAGCCGCTGATATCAGCTTCAAGCTTCGGGAAACCAACACTCTTCGATAGAGTGTCGATTATCTTTGCCCCGGCGCGGTCTCGAATACATCCTAAGGCCCCTTCATCGATTCCACCAAAGAGCATAGCTCCTGGCTGGTAGCCACATGATATACCATATTCCTGTAGCTCCTTCTTCTCAGACTCGGACAATTCTTGACCCACTAGGTTCCGAAGGTCAATGTCCTTTTCTTCTGTAACAACATCAGCAATCTTTTTCCCTTTGTCAGGCACTGCGGCCATGACCTTCTCTACAGCTGCAGCTGTCTCTTCTGCAGCCATATCTAAAAGAAGTTTATCAATCCCTAACAGAGTACTTTCAAGGTTGACAGCTTCAGCGGCAGCTGCAGCTTCGGCGGCAACTGCAGCTTCGGCAGAGGTATCAGCTTCGGCAGTAGCCTCGACACTTGAGATAGGTGCTATTTTGGATGCCGAGGCCAATGGTTGTCTCCGTTCAATGGCTTGCATGACAGTAACGATTCTTTGTTTTTATGCCCGTCAGCCTTCTTCTTTGTAGCCGAAGGCTCATCCTTCTTCTGTAAAATTTTTGTCAGTTCTGGCCCTAGAGGACTTAGCAGCTTGATGGGTAAAGATTTAGTCATTACCTTTAAAATTTCTGCTATTTCGGCAGAAGGAGGCATCGAAGGAGTCTCCTCTGTTGCCTCGGTTATCTTCGGCTCTGGACTTTCAGCCTTCCTCTTCTTCGAAGCTGCCGCCTTCAGCTCAGGAGTGGATTTTCTTTTCTTTGAAGCCTTTTCATCCTCCTTTACCATTCTAGCATCTTGCCTGCTTAGAATGCTGACAATTCTTTTCCTTTTAACCCCTTCGGCATCTTTGTCAAGTTTTTCATAATCAAGATATTCAAATTTTAAAGCATCTATTACCTGGTTTAACCTTCGTTCTGGCTGGGTGCCGAAGGCTGCTGTCATCAATTGATCTTCTTTCTTGGTATAATTCCCAAGTATTTCGTTGCACATGGTTTCAATCATGTCTAGCCATTCCTTGCAAGGCTTCTTGAATTGTTTTTCAAACTTGAAACGATAAGCTAGTCGAACAAGTTCATGCTTCTTCTTCGTTTCTTTCATCTTCGGCATCCACCAGCCACTTGACGTTCGATACGTCCGGTTGGCCAGATATTCCTACACAAGGTCCCTGGTACTGATTTGCTCAGCCACCACTCTAAACTCTACTTCGGCCAACTGACATGGTGACCCTAGTTGCATATTACATAGGGGCCTGGTCATTCCGAAGTTCAAAGACAGCGGACTCATGACCATGGTCATCAGCTTCTCCCTCTTTTTCTCATCAGCCTTCATATAGAACCATTCATTTTTCCAGCCGGTTGGCCACTTCATGCAGTAGCTGAGGACTGGTGCCTTCGTATCTTTTCGATACGCAAAATTGTAACATCCAAAATTTTCATGAAGGCCATCTGCTCTGGCCTTCTCTGATAGTATAGCTCGTGCACTCGGCAGAAAGCTTCAGCATCTAGGCTCATCCCTTGGGAGGGCCCAGAAAAAAACGCTGAGCCTAACAATAGCGTTAGGGGTCAGATGATGAAGATATATTTCGAAGTTCTTTAGGACTTCCCCTATCATCTCGTTCAGAGGAAATCGCATTCCTGCTCTGAAGAAGCTCTTGAAAACCACAACTTCATCCTTCTTCGGCTCTAGGGTAGTTTCTTCTCTGGCAAATCAAACAAGTTTGCTTTCAGCTTCTCCAAAATAGCCCAGCTTCATCATCATAGGCATGTCGTCTTCAGATACAGTAGATTTTTCAAAATTTAAGTGACTGGGCTTTGTTGGGATCAAAATACTGTAATCTTCTTCGCTCTCATCAACATTTTCTTCCTCAGCAACAGTTTTCTCAGCTTCAGCATTAGGAGCACCTTCGTCAATAACTCCCTCTGTCACAACTACACCTGATCGTTCCATTACTTCTAAAATTGGTGTTGTTTCAATGGCCTCGATTTCTTCCCCCTCAAGAGATACCCTTGCAGTTGATCGCACTTTGGCCATTTTTGATGAATTTTTTCTGATGAAGCTAACCCGTTTGATGAAGTTAACCTTAAACGATGAAGTTTTTTGCTTGAAAGCGCGGTGCAGAAAGCTTCGGCTATGGTTAAAAATTTTAACAGCACAACAGTGCAATGGCAATGAATGTTGTGGTAACTTTTCACCAACCCGTCTGTTTATATAGTGCTGCAGGTGGGAAGGCGTACCGCCAGATCGCCTGCACACGCTGAACGGTGGACCACTCAACGCTTGGAATATTATAATCGTTTCTCGGCAACGAGCTCAGGGAATATGTTTTTCGGACCTTCGGCATTCCGAAGCCTTCGAGTTTTTCGCGGATCGAGCTCGTTACGAAAAACGATCTAGCACCACGAAGGTGCTAATGTTGGGGGCCTTCTTCTCCGTCGAAGGTCCTCTAAGCAAAAACACCTTCGACAAGTTGGTATGCAAGCAGGCACAACATGAAGGTATATGCCGAAGCTACAATCGATGGAGCTTCGGCATGATGACATGCTTGAGACGAAGGGCAACACCGACTTAAAGAGGAAAAGACCGCTTAGTCCCTGATAATTTGTGTCATGGTTATAATTAGTTTTCAAGGACACGAATGTAATTTTGTTCGGGCTGCATCCTGTGCCTTTAAATAGATGAACAGTACCCCCGTACTGTTGACTGGTAATCACTCGCACGTCACTCTTGGATTTTTACCTTCTATCAAGCCGAAGGTACAAATGTAATTTAATATCATTAATGTTCATTCATGATCATATACTGAAAATATAGATAATCTAATGATTTAATATGATTATTCATGTTCTTTCTATGTTTCGTATGTTCCTGCTTTTATTTCTACATATTGAGATGATGAAGGTAAGTCCTTCATAACCTTCGTTTGAAAATTATTATATACTAAGGGAGATAATGTTTTGAAGGACAAAGGTCTTTAACCATTAACATTTGTGTTGCCTTGTTTTTAACTCATAGCATTTGAGAACAAGTTACCAACACTTCCGCTATGTAATAATTACATTTATGATATTTATGACATTTATCTTTGTACACTTTGTCATTATATGTGATGTTCTTCCTTGGCGCACATATGAGACGCACCCGGCTTTATCCTTTAAATCCGGGTGTGGCACAAAGTCGTTCCTACTGGGATGCAGAGCTAAAATACCACCTAAGTAAAAGGTGAAGAAGCTCCAAAGTCATTCCTAAGGGGATGTAGAGCTTAGCTCCTAAGTCGTTCCTATGGGGATGCAGAGCTAAAATGCCACCTAAGTAAAAGGTGAAGAAGCTCCAAAGTCGTTCCGAAGGGGATGCATAGCTTAGCTCCAAAGTCGTTCCTACGGGGATGCAGAGCTAAAATACCACCTAAGTAAAGGGTGAAGAGACTCCAAAGTCGTTCCTAAGAGGATGCAGAGTCTTACTTTTATGACTCATGCATTAACATCAGTGGCATCATATCATCATATCATATTGCATAAAATCGCATCATTCATCATCTTGCATCATCAAAAATAGTGGGAAAAAAAGAAAAATTGCTCCTTCAAGCATATTGCCCTTGGCAGAGGTGTTTTTATATGAGGTTTGTACCTTCGACAAGGGTATTCTTATGCAATATCTACGACGATACCTTCAAAGTTGCTTCAGTAAAGAAGGGGGATTTCTTTTTTCTTTATGAAGCGTGAAAAGAAGGGAAAGTGTTTTTTCGCCTGCAACTCAAAAATGGTATGTTCGAAGATTTCACGCCTCACAAAGAAATATATTACATCATTAACTATACAAATAGTTGATAATTGTTTCTTACAAAAGGAAGCTGCATACAAAAAATCTAAAGTCTGAATAGACAAGGTCTAGTCATCTTCCTTCAAAACCTTATCTGCGGCTTCGTTTAGTAGCTTGTTAACTACTTCGTCAACAACTTCTTTAGTTATTCTAATTACATCTAGTGCCCCCTTCAGAGACGGATCGGCTTCAGGGTCATATGGTTCCGAAGGGGGAGAGAGTTTAGCTACACCATAGTATAAGTGTTTGTTAGTTTCGAAGCTAAAATAATTTACGAAGCTAAATCACAATAAATATACCTATAAGTCTTGCACGTTCTGTAGCTTCTTCAGCTTTCCTAGCCTCTTCCAAGGCAACATGAGACCCTTTCTCATTTTTCTGATAGCTTCGTCAGCTATCTCTCGAACACCTTTCAACCAGACTTCGGAATAAAATTTCCCACTCAGGGCAGCGGCTTTGGATGAAGGGTTCTTAATGTCATTGGCTGAGACCAAAAATTCTGGCTGAACTACAGTATTTGCGTGATCGCAGCCAACCTTCTCAAGAAGTGACATAGCTCCGTGGGCGCCGGCGAAGGCACAGAAGTCTTCCCGATCGCTGAGAATTTCGTTAAAAGCTTCGGCCTCGCCGTCGATCCAATGAATGACCCCATCAGGATCAACACGGATAAAATTTTGCTCCGTAGAGAATGCGCCAACTTTTGCAAAGCTATCTTTCAATTTATTACAACACTCCATGGCAACATTGTAGCATTCTTCTTTTGCTCGATGAAGCTCCTCGACATTTTTCTGAACTCTCAGCCGTTCAGTATCAGATATTTCGCGTTTTGTTTGCTAGACATTAAAATTTCGAGTTTCTTTTCCAATCCTTGCACTTCAGATCTCTGCAATTCCACTTGAACAGATAGCGCATACTCCAAGTCAGCAATACGCTTTGCATCTTTCTGTTGCTTCTCTTCAAACTCCTTCACCCTCTGCTCTACTTCGGAAAGGCTAGACAGCCTAGCTTCACTAGATTTTAATCTCTCCACCAGAGAGAGCATGATCTTATCCTTTTCGAGAGCTTCGTTTCTTAGAGTTATGACTTCCGAACGAAGGTTTCCAATTGCTATCTGATTTCTCTCATCTTCTGCATCCTTCTGAGCCTTTAAAGTTTTGCTAAGAATTAGACCCTAGCAAATAGCGAATGTACAAATAATAATGATAAGAATTACCACAAAATAGTTCATCATAAAAAAGTACCAAATGTGAAGACAAAATATACAAACCATCGGGCTGTTGTAGGCGAGGTTGTCTGCAAGTTGGTCCTTCGTCATTACAGACAGACCAAGCTCAAGCTTTGGGTATCCCATATTGTCCACCATTTCCTAGCAAACATTAATCTCCTTACTCTCTGGTAGACAGTAAAGGAAGTCATCTTCGTCGCTCCCTCCATAAACTAAGGATCCTCATGGGTATTTCAAATCCCTTGCATAATGTTGCACTTCGGTAACTTGTTCTTCGGATAGTTGTTTCATCGAAGCATGAACAACAATATATTCTGAATCAACTTGGGAAGGTTCTTCAGGAGTAGGCAATGTTGGCTTTTCATGAAGCCTTTCCTTCGCTAGCTCTGCTGGCGTAGCCCCCGAAGTTTCAGCTTCAGTGTAAGTGGGAGAAGCGCTTGCAGTTGGTACTTCTCTTGAATCTTCAATATTATTCTTGGGAGCTTTGGTAGAAGCAGGAGTCAGAATCTTTATAGACTTCAAAACAGCATCCAAAACACTGGACATCCTCCTTTTCTTAGGAGTCATTGTTGCAACAGTTGTTAGCTTTGGCAACCCCGTTGTGGTTGGGGGTCTCATCAATTCTGAATGTTCTTCTCCCTTTGAGCTCTTTATTTCCGACTCTTCTACTGGACCGGCACTAGCTTCGACTGTCACAGCAGGAATTGTCTCCAAAGCCAAGGGAATAGCTTCGGCCTATTCAGCAATCTCTATCCTCTTTGTATCAGGTATCGTAGTTGTCCTTTCTAAAGAATGAGGCTTTAGCCTATGTGTCAAAACATTAGCTCTCTTCGGCTTAGGTGCGGTAGAAGAGGGTAAAGTTGCCATTTTTCTCTCCGGCCTTTGTTTTCAGATAGGAAAGCAATAATCAGGATAGAAAAAACCAATTACTTCAAAAACTCTATTCAACCTCCTCTTTCCGCGATCGCCGAAGGCAGTGGTCATGGTTTCATCCTCCACCTTTGTGTAATCTCCCAACATTTCGTCACTAGTAGCTTCGACAACCTCAAGCCAATCATCATTCGGCTCATCAAACTGATTTCTGTAGCGATAGGTGTATCTCAGGTAAACCAGACCACCCTAGCTAGAACCAACAACAGTCTCCTTCGGCATCTCCCTGTCATTAACGAGCGGTCACACCTTAAAGCAATATGCACCTGGACCAAATTCCTGGTACTGATGTAAGTACACACAGTGTTGAAAGCCATCAAACACGCTTGCACTTCGTTCCCACTTGCAATTGACGACCTCTTGATGCTGAAGTGTGACCGTATGGGGCGCTGGATTATACCCCTCACATCTTCCCTCTTGCTCAAATCATTTTTGACATAAAACCATTGTTTCATCCAAGAGCCTGGCCATTTCTTTCAGAATGTTGGCACGGGATACCTCACATCAGAGCGGGGCACAAAGTTGTAGCACCCAAAGTTGTTGTGATACTACTCCTTCCCAATTGCCTTTATGTGATAAGATAATTCATGAATATTGCAGAAGCATTTGGCATCTGGCTCCAGCCCTTGGCTCCTCATAGCCCAAATAATAACTCACGCTTTAATTAAAGCTTCGGGAGTAAGCTGATGAAGGTATATCTCAAATGTCTTTAGCACTTCAATCAGCATCCTGTGCAAAGGAAAACACAGCCCAGCCTTCATGAAACACTTAAAACACTACTTCGTCTGCTTCAGGAAGAGGAACGGTACTCTCTCCCTTAGCCCTCACAATGGATATATCATGGAAATATTTTCCCTTCATCGCTTCAATATGTCCTTGCTTAACACTAGATTTTCTGGAAACAACATGACTCGGCCTCCATGGCCGATCTTCGGCATCTTCGTTATCACTCTCCACATCAAAACTATCACTATCGCTGGAATCCCCAGATAACCCAGCCAACATCTCATCAGTGATTTTTCAACGTTGGTCCTTTCCATAGCTTCATAAAAACCAACAAGTGTGGGGTATATAGTCTTCTTATCTTCTGCCATTTCAATGATGATCACAGCAAAAGTCGAAGCTCAAAAAACAATTGCGCTCACAGAAGAAGAAAGCTAAAACGACAATCACAGCATAAAAAGCTAGATAGCACGAAAAATATTCATAGGGCAAGCCTCTGTATATATACACAAAGCACCAATGAGCGGTGGGGCCCATGATTCAGAACGATTCGTTATTCTAGTGAAGGGAAGGTGTTTTTTCGGACCTTCGGCTAAAGACCTTCGTTCATATCGCAGTCTAAATTTGTTACAAAGAAACAAACTAATACTGTGAGGGGCTACTGTTGGGGGCCTTTCCTCCTCCGAAAGTCCTCATAAACATGACTAACCATTTATTTCTAGCATAATGTTGAGTATTGCAGGAGCTACGCCATAAACAAAGGTTCATGATGGGAGTTCTATTCTCTGCCGAAGGTCTTTAAGACGAAGATATAGCCCGAAAATGATAATGATGAATGCCAAAGTTATAGCTGAAGAGCAACGACTTCGGCTTAAAGTGGAGTCAGAGATCAAGCATGATGCTGAGCCGAAGAGGAAAAGACTAGCTAGTCCCTAATGATTTATGTTATAATTATGAACACATGTTAAGGTCATAAATGCATTTTTACCCGGGTTGTGTCCCATGCCTATAAATAGGTGAACAGTACCCCCCATACTATTCACATGGGATTGTAATTGTTCTTGTGTCAACACCTTCGATCAAGTCGAAGGTATCAATGTAATTTAAGTTTTGTTAATGTACATGTACATATGTTATGAGATAAATATATGAATGAATGAATGACATAAATAATCTCCATAAATTCTTATTCTCATAGAATGATGAAGGTCTATCCTTCATGACCTTCATCTGAAGATCATTATATCTGGAAGGAGATAATGCTTCGGAGGACGAATGTCCTTAACCTTTAACGATTGTGTTGCCTTGTTCTTGATTCACAGCATTTGAGAACAATTGACCAACACCATTCGTTCCCTCATACCTGATTGATGATACTCTACCTGCTGACACAACACTACAATCTCTATCTCTTGGGAGGATGATCAAGAACGGGATGACTGCGAAGACGAGGATGTGGACTGTTGTCCACGGTGTCTCAGCTCCCTAGAATCAATCGTAGAATCAAAAATACCCAACCTACAAGAGTGAACCATGCACTTAGTAGAGTAAATCATGGACTGAGTTCAATCACAAGCATATGAGAATAAATTTGAAATCCAAATCAAATACTCTCACCATCCATGGGCTTGTCCTCCTGCGCTAGCATATGCTGCATGAAGGTCGATTGGTTGGCTCCTCCAATCAGTCCTGTCCATGGCATTAAACCATCTCCTGCCCATACGAAGCCTAGAGGCAAACATACCAAATATAAGTGCATCACCAAGTTGATAAACAAACACATAATAGAGTACCAAAAACTCACTAGACGGTCGGTGGCTGTCTGAGTGTATAAAACATCAGAATTCTGAGGATCAGAACCACTATGCCCTTGCATATACACCTCCACATCCGTGGGCGTATGGCCGGATTTGACTTCCTGTACAGACAAGTTAGAATGACACATTTCTATGTAATTCTAAGTTACAACATACTATGACATACCATTTTCTTAGCCAAGTGCACATGTCCATCGCCACCGTAGTTGTGGAACGACTCAGTACCACGGTTTCCCCTATTCCTTTTGGAAATGGCACGAAACTCAGGGGAAGCCCACCACCTACACAAGGCCTGATACCCCTCTGATCGGGTGGCCATCCACGGCACAGACACCTACATGAAATGTTTGTCAATCAAGCAAATAGATGGATTAACATGTACCCAAAACAAGAATCAGCAAAAAACGATATGAGATGCAAAAATTTGTTTACCTCAAGTTATTGCTCCTCCGTAAGGTAAATTGATGGCCACTCCGCCTTGGTATTCGGCATCAACTGATCATCAGTACTTGCTCTGTACCATGCCTTTATAGCCTGAATTCGTGCATAGTACATTGCATCTGCAACGACATCGTTCGTGTTATACTCAAACACGTAACGAGCATTCATATCATATGATCCATCTTCCGACAACTTGTACCGTTTCTGCAAAAAATAGTGTTATCATACATGCAACCATATATGGGCTAACTAAATTAGTAAAAACAATTCAACCCAGAATGCATCCCAAACTAGTGCAAGTGTGTTGCCAAACGTTCTACAGACACCATAGCGATAATGCTCCCAAGTGGTGGCGGGGACAGACTCTCCACTAGGCAAAGTCACAAGACCAGGCCAGTGGAGACGAACAAGATTACGAAGGACCATGTTCACTTGCCTGTAGTGTCCTGTGCCTGTGAACGAGTTGTCGATCCAAGTCCTGCAAGCAGAAAACAATGTAGAAATAAAAACATAACTTTCGATAACAATTAGGCAAAGATATGTCACTCACTTTCCACTTGGCTTATCAAAACCTGAGATTCGGGTGGAAGCTCTAGAGGTGGTCCAACAAAATGCAGCTTCTTCGTTCTCCTAACTCCAGAAGTTCCAGACCCAGCTGTGGAATCTCCACCAGCACCAGAATCCAGGACTGCAGAATACCCACTAGCATCGTCTCCAGCCTCATCTCCCACATCATCTCCACCATCATCTTCATCATCATTTCTCGCATGGTCCTCTACCATCACCCCAACTGCAGCATCTTCTCTCGATTGTCGCTTGATTTCAGCATCCTATGAAACAAGTAACTTACATCATACAACATTAAGTAACTCACATAATGTAATTTAACAACTAACTTACATTGTCTGGAGGCAAATGTTCTACCAGCACTCTTCGTCTGCTCATGGTAGAACCTGTGCCCTAAAAAACTGAATCCTTACTCCTTGAGCTGCTCCTCGTCCCAAGCAAACTATGAGCAAAAGACCTCATTTTCTTTGACATCCTGTTTAAAAAAACAAGTTAGTACATAAATCGACAACAAAATATTGAAACAAAGTAAAAAATATATAAAATATACAATAAAATAATGATCCATACTTGTCAATCGTAATTGTAATCAAAATCAGGATCTAGTTGTGTGATATCTTGGCCCGGTGGATGGGATATCCTGGCTCAAGGCTTAATATAATTAATAGAGTGTCCATACCAACAAGGTGTATCTTCTTTTTCGGAAGCCTATCTTGAAAGAACCTCCAAGTTAAGCGTGCTTGGCTTGGAGCAATTTGGGATGGGTGACCGACCGGAAAGTTTTCTCGGGTGCGCATGAGTGAGGACAAAGTGCGCACAAAAGACATGTGTTGGTCTGTGGGGACAATATATGATCCTAGAGAGCTGTCAGGAGTAAGTACCGCTGGTCCAGGGATTGGACAAGGTGTTACAAGTGGTATCAGAGCTGACCCTCGCGGTTTCACGTGCGTGTGTGGGCTAGGGGGTTCGGGTATATGGCGCATGGTGCATGTGGGCCCGGAGTGGTCACATGACATGGCATATGATGACACTAGACACACAGACGTGGCTAAGAGGGGAGGTTCCTGGATTGGGGTTGACCGACGAGGACGTCGGACTTCTAAGGGGGGTGGATTGCGATATCCTGGCCCCGTAGGATGGGATATCCTGGCCCAAGGCTTAATAGAATTAATAGAGTATCCATACCACTAAGGTGCATCTTTTTCGGAAGCCTATCTCAAAAGAACCTCCAAGTTAAGCGTGCTTGGCTTGTAGCAATTTAGGATGGGTGACCGACCGGGAAGTTTTCTTAGGTGCGCATGAGTGAGGACAAAGTGCGCACAAAAGACCTGTGTTGGTCTGTGGGGACGATATATGATCCTAGATAGCTGCCAGGAGTAAGTACCCCTGGTCCAGGGATTGGACGGGGTATTACAAGTTGCTTTCGTCGATTCAATGGACGCCAAGTAGCTTTCTTCTTTCTCGACACTCGTTTTTCTTTTTGGAGGAATCCCTACACCATTTTGATCGCCTAATAAAGATTCTTCCAATATTTCAGTTTGTACATTAAACGTGCTGGTAAGTTTGTCGTCTTGGAAAATCTCAGTAGCCCCCACTTTCTGCTCAATTTGACTTTCAACATAACCAGCTTCACCAGGAGCATATAGTCGTTCACGAGGATGAACTTTGTACACTACCCTCCAATCAACCGAACTCTTTTTCTTAGATGGATATGTCATGTTGGGGACTTGTTCTCAAATGCTTCGAGTTAAGAACAAGGCAACACAAAAAATGTTAAACGTTAATGCCCTTCATCCTTCGAGACAATATTTCCCTTAGGATATAATGATCTTCAGACGAAGGTCATGAAGGACATACCTTCATCATTGCAATATGTGATAATAAAAGGAGAATCATATAGAATGTAGGAGGTAGCATGAATAATTATGTAATATTATCAGCTCATTTCTATTTTATTATCATGGAAAAATAGAAATGATATCAAATTACAAGTGTACCTTCGGCTTGATAGAAGGCAAAAGTACAAGTGTGATGCACGATCAAATACAAGTCAGCGTGAACAGTACGTGAGCACTGTTCATCTATTTATAGGCATGGGACGCAGCCCATGTAAAATTACACCCATGCTCTTTACATTTGCTAATGATTCTATAGTGATCTATCGAGGTCTAAATAGCCTTTTCCCTTTTAAGTCGGTTCCCTTTTCTGCTGTCATGCCGAAGCTC
Organism: Zea mays; assembly: GCF_902167145.1. Taxonomy (NCBI): domain Eukaryota; kingdom Viridiplantae; phylum Streptophyta; class Magnoliopsida; order Poales; family Poaceae; genus Zea; species Zea mays. Next base: position 123,702,710 of record NC_050096.1, on the reverse strand, counting down.
CCTTGCGCGTAGCTTCGGCGCTACGTCAACCTTCGTATTCTTTGTGCTTCTCACACTGTGGTTCTGATCTGAGTCCGAAGGTACCTGTTCATGTATTATACTCCAGAAACATTATTAAATCGTGTTTTTGAGGACCTTCAGAAGACGAAGGCCCCCAACAGTATCCCCTTGCAATATTAATTTGTTAGAATAACGAATTCAAATTGCGATATGGACGAAGGCCTTAAGCCGAAGGTCCGAAAAAACACCTTCTCTATGCTAGAATAGCAACAGTCGATGACAGACGGGGCCCTCCAATTTGGAACGCACTGGGCGTATAAATAGGAACTCACCCTGAGCACATTTGGTACGCTATCTGCCGCCTGCTTTGCTTGCTCAATTTTTTAGCTCTTGCCTACCAACGCTTGCTTGGTTTTTTAGACTTTCTAAGCTTCGGCTTTTAAGGACACATTTTCGCCATTTCCGAAGAAAAGATGTCTCAAGACAAAAAAAGTTGTTGTTGAGACGAAGCTGAGCGAAGAGGAGAAGCTCCTTGAGGAGAAGACTACTGGATTTGTTGAATCAATAGCAAAGACAAATACATAAAATATTACTAAGGAAATTCTAGAAGGCTTATCTGAAGATACTGATGACAGCGACAGTTATGATGCGGAAAGTGGAGGCGAAGACTCTGAAGATCGGCCCTGGCGACCAAGTCATGCAGTCTTCGGGAAATCGACTATCAAACAGAGTCATCTTGGTAATATGAGAGGAAGGTATTTTCGAGATATGTCTATTGTGAGGGCTGACGCAGACAGGGCTGTTCCTGCCCCCGAAGAAAACGAAGTTGTGATCTACCGAATCTTCTTTAAAGCTGGGCTTCGATTCCCGTTGAGAAGATTTGTTGTTGAAGTTTTAAAGACATATCAGATTTTCCTTCACCGGATCACTCCTGAAGCAATTATTAGAATGGGGATCTTCGTCTGGGCTGTGAGAAGTCAAGGTCTAGAGCCAAGTGCAAAATGTTTTTGCAGCATGCATGAACTTTTGTATGAGACGAAGCCCTGGGGTAAGGAACAGTATCATAACAATTTTGGTTGCTATGGCTTCGTTGCTCGTTCTGGCTCGAGCTATCCAGTGCCAACTTTTCGGAAGAGGTGGCCCGGGGCCTGGATGGAAGAGTGGTTTTATGTAAAAAATGATTTGAAGGCGAGAGAAGATATTAAAGAGATCATCATGCGCCCCATCTGGTCCCACTTCGGCCTTCGAAAACCGAAGGTAGAGATTGATGAGGCAGCCGAAGGATGCCAAAGGGCCTTCAGCACAGTTTGCGCTTTTATCGGGACAAGAGATTTAGTTCAAGAACATGTAGCCTACAGGATATGGCCACTGATAGATAGCTGGGAAATGCCAAAGGAAACTATAACTAACCCTAGCAAAGGTGGTTTGGTTCGATTGAAATATACCTTCAGGTTTGGAGACCAATTTATCGAACCAGACGATGACTGGCTGAAATGTGTTGAAAATACTAGTGATGAACTACTTGGAGCATACTCCAAGTCTGAAGATAATGCACTATCTGCGGCCTTCGGGAGCCAAAAAAAGAAAAGACTAAATAGGGTTTTTGATGCTATTAGATTTGTGTATCCTGACTATCGCTACACGCCGCGGGGGCAGAAAAGGAAGGGTGCAACTTCTGGGAAGGCTATTGCTTCAGCTGCTTCAAGCGAGCCCACACCGAAGAGGAAAAAGTTGAAGGTCCTTACTCACCGACCGCGCTACATTGAACCGGCCATAGTGCCTGAATTTAGCGGTGAGACTTCTTCAGCTATTGAAGCCAAAGGACTTGCTCTTACGCAGAGGATTGAAGAGCCAGCTGCAATGCTGAAGACTGACAAAATTGAAGAACTGAGAATCGAAGGGACGAAAACATTAGAAGTTCTAAGCCCTTCGGCAGGAGTGGAGCTGCCGAAGACACAAAAAGGTCTAGCAGCGACCCCCAAGAGAAAAAGGATGGCTAGTGTACTAGATGTGCTGGAGACAATAAAAGCCTCAAGCTCTACTCCAGGGAAAATTGCCAAGGCTTCGAAAGCGCAGATTGAAACCGAGACAAAGCTGACCGAAGCCGAAGCTACAATGAGCCGGGCTGACGCCGAAGCTGGGCCTTCAGAGTTCGCCAAGGAGAAATCCTCAGAAATTGGAGAAAAGGCAGCGGAGGAAGAAGCTATAGAACAGATTTTGCCTGAAAAAGCTGTCGCTCCTACTCCCGAAGAGCCTTCCGAAGTCCTTGATTATATTATTTGACACGCTTCGGGAAAAAGATTATCTGAAGAAGAAATTTTTGAAGCTAAACACTACGCCCGAGAACTGAAGTACCCAAAAGGGGCCTTAGTATTTAATGGCACAGATGAAGATGACTTCTTGTATTGCCTCTCAGACAACAAAGAATTATCTGTCTGCCGGGAGATGGCCAGAAGTATGGGGTTCCCGAAACTTGAAGCTGGCCTCTGCGCCATGACGAAGGACGATCTTGCGGATAACCTTGCATATAACAGTCTAAAGGTACAAAAATTGTAGATTTGGTAATTTATGAATTTTGAATTATTCTTTTGTTCTTATATTAACCCATTCATTCTTTTCATATAGGGTTTAATACTTAGCAACGCCTTAAGGACGCAAAAGAATGCCGAAGACGAGAGTTGCACTATTGCCCTCAACAACCTTCGAACAAAGGTTATCAAGCTGAGGAACGAAGCTTTGGAAAAAGACAAAATTCTACTTACATTGGTGGTCAAAGTAAAGGGGGATGAAGCTAACTTCAAGGCCCAATCTGAAATCTAAAGGAATGAGATTGAAAACCTTCAAAAACAACTGGCCAAAGCCAAATTGAAATGCGCTATTGCCGAAGCTGATCGAGATGTCAGTGAGTACTGGAAAAATTATTTTGAAAAAATAGTTGCAGAGCTTCGCTCATCCAAAGAAAGATGTTTTGAAAAATCTGTAGAATGCGTCAAAAAGATAAAAACTAGCTTCGCCAACGTGGGCGCGTACTCGAGCGAAGACAACTTCATAAGAGGCGATCCTGAGGGCGTAATTGAGTGGATCAGCAGCGAAGCCGAAGCTTTTGAAGAAATTTTGAGCGACCGCGGGGACGTCTGCGCGTTCTCTGGTGCGAGGGGAATTGCAGATATTTTGGAGAAAGCAGGGTGCCAACATGTTAAAACTTTGGCCCATGCCGAAGCTGCTTTCTCTATTGATGATACGAAGGACCCCTCGGCCGAAGCAAGCTTAATAGGCGGAAAAATTTCACTGATATCTGGGAAAATAGCGGCCGAAGGATGGCCCATGAAATAATGAAAAAGAGCGAAAAAGACATTCATGACGCTCGAGAAGCAACAAAAGCAGCTGAAAAAGCTGCGGAACTTGAAAGACGGATAGGTATTACTTAATGGCTTTTAACTTTGTTGTTTATTTTCGTGATTTCAAACTATATCTTCTACTGCAGCTGAACTATCTCCTCCCCCAGGGCAATTCGACCCACTGGCCGACCCAGAGACAAAGAAGGCAATAGAAATTATTAATATGGCCGAAGCTATTGTAGACGAAGTTGTCACCAAATTACTAACCGAAGCTGCAGAAAAAGTCCTGAAGGAAGAAGAATAGCTATTTGTAAAAACATTGCTAGAATATTAATGTAACATTTGCTGGACTATGCTTGTAATATTCGGTGCTCATGGGTTTTGAATGTAATATATGAATGGTTTTGTAATTCATTTCTTTGCGATGCATGAAACTTTTATGTACATACCGTTTTTGAGCCTTCGGCGAAAAAACACCTTCCCTTCTTTTCATGCTTCGTAAAGAAGAGCTTTTTTGCTTCGTAAAAAATCCTCCAAGCGTCGCAAAAACATTAATGCTTCGTCAACAATAGATTTTTTCCTCCACATCAGAGCTGATGAAGCTGTATTTCTTCAAAACTTATTTTGTGCCTTAGCACAATTTCACATTTTCGAAGCATTCTCCGAAGGTCAACATTGTATCCCTTCTTGTGCCATTGATGCAATATGATGTATGATGTTATGTTATGCGAAATGATGTGATGATGTTATGTTATGCAAAATGATATTTATGCCGAAGACACACACTCACACCCCCATAGTGGAATACACAATCTCTTTGCCGCTTATTTTTTGGCTTCACCGCTTAATTTTCGGTGTATCAGCGCTGACTTTTCGCTGTAAGTTCTGCATTCCTTTAGGAACGTCTTTTGAACTTCTTCGCCTTCTATTTCGGCGGTATTCGCGTTGACTTTTCGCGCTTCGCCTTATATTTCGGCGGTATTTGGCTCTGCATTCCCTTTGGAACGACTTTTGAGCAGGAAACTTACACTACGCTCCCTTAGGAACGACTTTTTGTATCTTCGGCAAACTTACGCTGCGTTCCTTAGAACGACTTTTTGTAGCTTCGGTGATACTTGTAATGTGATTTTTAGCCCCGCGTTCCCTTAGGAACGACTTTTGTGCTTCAGCGACTTTTCGGACTTCGTGAGTCTGTGGAGAAGATATATTTCACTATGGCAAGAACGAAGCTATTACAAGAAACTGAAAATGACAAAAAAACTAGGCTTTCAATAATTGTTCCTTATTAAAAAGAAAATGACAACGAATGTAAAAACTGTTTCAGGGGTAGGATATCTCTTAATAGATATGCTTCGATTCTGGCACAGTACTGTTGACTATGCGAGCTTCGGACTCCTCCCTGAAATCTCGCTGCTGATGGATCTGTTGGCTCCCTTCTAGCTGCTGGCCTCGTGAATATACAGGTTGTAGTGGTGGCGGAGGTGGGGGCTGTGGCCAAGATACCTGTGGCTGACTAGCCAAAGCAACATACGCTGCAGGATGGTTACCCACATACTCTGGTATATAGGGTGAGTGATACGAAGCAGTATGCATGACCTGCTTCGGCTGGTTCTACTGAGCTACGGCTTCTACTATTTCCTTTTGTTTCTGAATGGTGACATGGCACATCCTTGTAGTATGGCCCTTGTCCTCACCACAGAATAAGCAATAAATTTTTCTAGGCTGATCCCCAAACCTTCCTCCGAAGCCCCTGGCGCCTCTGCCTCTTGGAGCTGGCGGCCGGAAAGAGCTTTGTTGCTGCCCCGAAGCTTGCGAGGAATATTGTGGCCTCTGTTGTTGACTTTCTCTGTCGTCACTCTGGGTGGAGTGGATTGACCTGACATGCCTTGGGTGGATTCTTCCTCCGAAGCCCCTGGTCATCTCAGAGAACCTGTAGGCTTCCTCCCTTCTTTGGCGAAAGTCATTGTCAGCCCGGATGTATTCATCCATCTTTTGAAGCAACTTCTCCAAAGTTTATGGAGGCTTTCTAGCAAAATACTGGGCAGTAGGTCCTGGACGAAGACCCTTGATCATGGCCTCAATGACAATTTCATTGGGCACTGTAGGCGCTTGTGCTCTCAAACGCAAGAACCTTCGGACGTATGCCTGAAGATACTCCTCATGATCTTGCGTGCATTGAAACAGAGCCTGAGCTGTGACTGGCTTCGTCTGAAAACCCTGGAAACTTGTCACCAGCATATCCTTGAGCTTCTGCCATGAAGTAATAGTTCCTGGACGAAGAGAAGAATACCACGTTTGGGCCACATTCTTAACTGCCATGATGAAGGACTTGGCCATGACAGCTGCATTGCCTTCGTATGAAGATATAGTTGCTTCATAACTCATCAAAAACTGCTTCGGATCTGAATGTCCATCATACATGGGGAGCTGAGGTGGCTTGTATGATGGAGGCCATGGGATAGCCTGCAGTTCTGCTACCAAGGGAGAAGCATCGTCAAAGGTAAAGGTATCATGATTGAAATCATCATACCATCCATCCTCGTTGAAGAAGCCTTCTTGGTGAAGCTCCCTATGTTGGGGCCTTTGCTCTTGTTCGTCTTGAGCAAGATGGCGTACTTCTTCAGTGGCTTCGTCAATCTGCCTTTGAAGGTTAGCTAGTCGGGCCATCTTCTCCTTCTTCCTTTGTACTTGTTGATGAAGCATCTCCATGTTTCTGATTTCTTGGTCCAACTCCTCCTCCTGGAGTGTTGGACTAGTGGCCTTCCTCTTCTGGCTTCGGGCCTCTCGAAGAGAAAGGGTCTCCTGGTTTTGGTCCAGTGGCTGCAGAGCGGCAGCCCCTATCGCTGAAGCTTTCTTCGGTGGCATGACGAAGGTCAGTGCTTGCCGAAGGTGGTCGAAAAGGATTCACCGGAGGTGGGCGCCAATGTTGGGGACTTGTTCTCAAATGCTTCGAGTTAAGAACAAGGCAACACAAAAAATGTTAAACGTTAATGCCCTTCATCCTTCGAGACATTATTTCCCTTAGGATATAATGATCTTCAGACGAAGGTCATGAAGGACATACCTTCATCATTGCAATATGCGATAATAAAATGAGAATCATATAGAACGTAAGAGGTAGCATGAATAATTATGTAATATTATCAGCTCATTTCTATTTTATTATCATGGACAAATAGAAATGATATCAAATTACAAGTGTACCTTCGTCTTGATAGAAGGCACAAGTACAAGTGTGACGCACGAGCAAATACAAGTCAGCGTGAACAGTACGGGAGCAATGTTCATCTATTTATAGGCACGGGACACAGCCCATGTAAAATTACACCCATGCCCTTTACATTTGCTAATGATTCTATAGTGATCCATCGAGGTCTAAATAGCCTTTTCCCTTTTAAGTCGGTTCCCTTTTCTGCTGTCATGCCAAAGCTCCCTTGCGCGTAGCTTCGGCGCTACGTCAACCTTCGTATTCTTTGTGCTTCTCACACTGTGGTTCTGATCCGAGTCCGAAGGTACCTGTTCATGTATTATACTCCAGAAACATTGTTAAATCGTGTTTTTGAGGACCTTCGGAAGACGAAGGCCCCCAACATGTCATATAATACACCTGCTCGCATTGGTGGGCAAGGATTATAGTGTCGTGTCCTTGTAATTGATTGTTTTGTTTGACTTCCATCATGCCATATTGGTTTTCTCGCGTTGTATTTGGAGAAAACAAATCACAATCGAAGAACACTACTTTGAGTTGTTTATCTCCGAAAAACTTGTACACAAGTATATCATTAATGACTACATAATAATTAGTCACCTTAACTTCATCATCGACAGCTCTAGTTAGAACTCCGGAATTTGTTGTGGTAGCTAGAGGATGAGCATCTTCGAACCTTGTAGAACGAAAACGAAAACCATTGACATCATACCGACCATAACGTCTGGCAGTTACTGCTCATAGGGACAATTATCGAAGGTCCGGGTGTATATTGTCATTTATATCTACATAATCTCAAAACCAACACAAAAAATTAGGTCCCCCATCTTTTCCCTCTCGACGAATCTGATCACATTCACAGCCAAACATCCAATTTTGAGAATCAAATTCACTGTTAGTACAAGGAAACAAACCTTTTAGGATAAGAAAAACAAGGATAGCGACAATGACTAAAAATTGAGTTTACACTTACAGGAGAAACTGACTCATCTCTTCCAAGTTTCCATTCGTCATTGGTGAAACAGTATGATGTACCGGGTCCTACAGTTTTGCCCCTCCATTGAAAAATTTCAAGATCACTGATAGGGGGCTCATCGACATGGTACCGCAACACCGGGGCATTGACATTGTGTTCCTCTGCAAAGTACAATCCCGTGAACGATGCTATCTCTTTGTATTTGAATTCTTCAGCAATGCACCCTTCAACTCATCTCTTATTACCAACCATTGCACGTAGCTTCTTTAGTGTCCTTTCGATGTGATACATCCATCTATACTGCACAGGACCACCTACCTTAGCTTCGTATGGTAGTGAACAAGTAGATGTTGCATCGGATTGAAGAAACCTAGAGGAAATATTTTTTTAAGTTTGCATACCAAAACCAGTATTTGTTGCTCAAGCTTCTCCATAATCTCTTTCTTTATTTCTTTAACACAAAGATGTCTATAAAAGTAGCTTAGCTCTGCTAATGCTTTCCAGACATCATTTTTTACAAAACTATGGAACATAACAGGAAGGAGTCTTTCCATTATTATGTGGTAGTCATAACTCTTCAACCAGGAAAACTTGCCCGTCTTCAAATTCACAGACCTTCTAAAGCCCGCGGCGTAACCATCTGGGAACTTTAAGTTTTTTAACCATTTCATCAATTGTTTCTTCCTTTTAGGTTTAAGACTGAAAGGAGCATGTGGCTTCTTCTAGTTCTCTCCTATCTCCAGAGTTGGTCGTCTACAAATTAAGGCCAAGTTTTTTCTAGCCTTAAGGTTGTCTTTTGTTTTGTTAGTGATATTCAGGCAAGTGTTGATAATGCTTTCACCCATATTTCGTTCCTGGTGCATCACATCAATGTTATGCATTAGAATCAAGGCTTTCATATAAGGGAGTTCCCATAGGCCACATTTGTGAGTCCAATTATGCTCGGTTCCATAACCTTCAAAATGATTTCCATGTTTGTTTAGTTTCAAATCATCTAGTCTCGCAAGAATCTCTAGACCACTAAGATGCTTGGGTGGTCTCCTCATCACAATCGTGTCCTTTTTAAAAGCGTTCCTATCGAACTTGAACGGGTGATCCTCTGGCAAAAAACATCTATGGCAATCGAAGTAACATATCTTTCCACCAAACTTTAGACGGAAGCATAAAGTGTCTTCAACGCATATCGGACATGTAAAAATCCCATGACAACTCCATCCAGCAAAGATACCATAAGCCATAAAATCATGAATAGACCACAAAAAACGCAACTCTCAGGTTGAACTTCTGTTTCTTGTAACAATCGTATGTCTCGACTCCCTTCCATAAAATTTTCAATTCTTCAATCAGGGGTCTCATCATCACATCGATCTTTGTTCCAGGATGATCCAGACCAGGTATTACAAGACACAAGAAAATAAATTCATATATGTCATGCAAAGAGCTGGCGGAAGGTTGTATGGAACAGCAAAGACGGGGCAGAATGAGTAGGACGATGCAGTTAGATTGAAAGTTGAGAAACCATCTATTGCCAAACCGAAGCGGACATTCCACACTTCATCAGCAAAGCTGGAAAAGGCATTTAGTGCCTTCCATGCATATGTATCAGCTGGGTGCGCCATGACAACTGGATTCTCACATACCCCTTCTTTGTGCCACCTCATGTGTCTGGCTGTATTCTTGGAGATGAACAAATGTTTCAATTGAGGTATAAGAGGCATGTAACGAAGCTGCTTACGTGAAATCTCCGTCGTCACGGTCAAACCATAGTCATTTTCAACCTCTACGAATCTACGCTCACCACATACGGTACACTTCTTTGGACTCGCGGTGTCCTTTTAGAAAAGCATACAGTTATTGTCACAGACATCGATTTTTTCTAGTCCATATCGAGACCAGAGAGCAACTTCTTGGACTGATACATGTCCTTTGGCATCTTGTGATTCTCCAGAAGTACATCACTGATCAAGTTCTGAAGCTCCTTGTAGCAGTTGTTTGAGAATGCAAACTTAGACTTTATAGCCATAAGTCGAGTCACAAACACAAGGATGGTTACTTTCGTGTGCTCGTGCAACGGCTCTTCAGTAGCTCTAAGGAGCTCAAAGAATTTCTAAACCTCACGCGTAGGAGGATCCTCATAATCGGAGGGTTGACCGGGGTTCTCCGAATCGTCGGGTAGAAGCTCATGGCGTACATTGTCAAGCATCTCTTCCATCCTATCGTAGTCCACCTCTTCATGTGACTGAACTTCTGATACAGTACGAGGAGGTGGGTCCTCACCGTGGTGCACCCACACCTCATAACCTCGCATATAACCGTTCTTACAAAGATCTATCGACATAGTCCTCCTATCAAGAAAATAAATATTCCGACACTTGCTACATGGGCACCTAACATCGGTTCTAGTCTCTGACCAAGCAAAAGCAGGGTCGAGGAACACGTTAGTCTTGGCAAGCCAAACTACCACTAAGTAAACTAAAACATTGTCACGAGTTCAACTAATAAACTACCACAATAATATACACGAAATAACATATAATATATACAAATAACATTGTCACGAGTGACAGATTATATAAAATAACCTTATTTTCGAGGGCATAATAATTACCCTCGGAAATTAAAAGTTTAAATTATCTATACACCAGTAAGTAAACTAAAACAAATTAATTTATTACATAATCAAATTCTGGTCGTCGGACATAACAAGCTAAACAATATTAAACATACAAAAAATCTAATACTGAAAAAGACAACTAGAAAACAATATATACATTGCCAAAATTATACTAAAAATTAAAAATACTCACTTAGCGGCTTGACGGCGGGACGGTCGTCAGCGTGGGCGGGGCGGGGCGGGGGACGAGTCGGGGCCACCGGCATCGGGGCAGGTGCCAGGGCGGCGGTGGTGACCGTCGGCGCTAGGCAGAGGCTCGGCGGCAGTGGTGGGCGCTGGGGCGGCGGGCACGAGTAGAGTGGCCTGACCAGGGGCTGGGGCGGTTAACGGCAGCGCGGCGGCGGCGGCAGCGAGCAAGCGGTGGATAGCGCGCAGATGGAAATGAAACGGTGGTGACTGACCACACACGTTAAAATCGATTATGCCTGATAGCCTGCCATCGGACATAAGCTTAAGTCCGACGACTGTCAGTCGGACCGTCGGACATAAGTTTATGTCCGACAAGTCATCGGACATAATCTATTATATCCGATGGCCAACAGAGACCGTCGGATATAAGCTTACGTCCGACGATGGTGTAGAAACCCGTCGGAGATTAAGTGGCCGTTGGATGTGAGTCGTTTTAGTGTAGTGTTTTATAGTGGTTCATACTCCGCTGGATTGAAACCTCGAATCGAGTACGTAGTAGTCCGCGAGATTCATACGAAGCAGAAAATTCCTCCAGTTCATGGCATGGATCTAGCTCTCCAACGTCTCTATCGAAAATACTTTCTGACCGTCGATGGGTCAGCGAAAACAATTTTTCTACGCAAATAGAGGGTAATTTGGGTAAAATCCAAAGGTTTCTTAGCAAATTTGCTTCCATCAGGATTCTGGAACGTGAATTTTGACCGCTAAAATGGCAGTTGTAGCTATCCTCAGTTTCAACTTGACGTCAGTTTACTTTCGTAGCATTTTCGTCTCCAACAAAACAAAACGCCTATAAATTGATTTGCTACCCTTGTCCATTTTCTACCCAACTCCAACCAGCACAACGAAGTCCCGCGCACGCAAAGAAGTCACGTCCAAACTGAAGGTGACAACATGGAGTCCGCGCCGTCAACGGCGGCGGTCATGGAGCGCGAGCGCCTCACGGCCGAGCTGGCCTTCGCGGAGGCCGACGCAGAGCCTAGCAGCTTCGTCGTCAAGATCCGGCGTCGGCTGCCGGACTTCGCGCGCAGCGTCAACCTCAAGTACGTCCGCCTCGGCCTGCGCTCTGGCGCCATCCCTGCGCCCTCCTCATGGGTCCCGCTCGCGCTCGCGCCGTCGCTCCTCGTCGCGGCGGCATACTCGCTCGTTGGCGCGGACAAGTTCTACTCACTCGACCTGCTCACCTGCATCGCGTGGCTCGCCGCGGCGGTGCTGCTGCTCACCGTGTATTTCCTCATGCGCCCAAGGCCGGTGTACCTCGTGGACTTCGCGTGCTACAGGCCGGGCAACGAGCACGCCATCTCCAAGGAGGGCTTCCTGGACATGACAGAGAGCACGGGCTGCTTCAACGCGGAGGCACTCGAGTTCCAGACCAAGATCACCAAGCGCTCCGGACTCGGCGATCGGACGTACCTCCCGCCGGGCATCCAGGCACGGCCGCCGCGGCTGTCTATGGAGGAGGCGCGCGCGGAGGCCGAGGCCGTCATGTTCGGCTGCCTCGACTCGCTATTCTCGGCCACGGGCATCGACCCACGCCGCGATGTGCGCGTGCTCATCGTCAACTGCAGCCTCTTCAACCCGACGCCGTCGCTGGCGTCCATGGTAGTGCACCGCTACAAGATGCGGGAGGACGTCAAGTCGTTCAACCTTGGAGGCATGGGGTGCAGCGCAGGGCTCATCGCCGTGGACCTCGCCAGGGACATGCTGCAGGCGAACCCCGGGTGCTACGCCGTCGTGGTGAGCACCGAGAACATCACGCTGAACTGGTACTTCGGCAACGACCGCTCCATGCTGCTGTCCAACTGCATCTTCCGCATGGGCGGCGCTGCCGCGCTGCTGTCCAACCGCCGCGCCGACGCCGGGCGCGCCAAGTACAGGCTGCTACACACGGTACGCACCCACAAGGGCGCCGCGGACGAGTGCTACGGCTGCGTGTACCAGCGCGAGGACGGCACCGGCCGCGTCGGCGTGTCGCTGGCGCGCGAGCTCATGGCCGTCGCCGGGGACGCGCTCAAGACGAACATCACCACCCTGGGCCCGCTGGTGCTCCCGATATCGGAGCAGCTCAAGTTCCTCAAGTCCCTCGTGCTCCGCCGCGCCCTCCGCTCCCGCGGTGTCCGTCCGTACATCCCGGACTTCCGGCGCGCGTTTGAACACTTCTGCGTGCACGCCGGCGGGCGCGCCGTGCTGGAGGAGGTGCAGCGCAGCCTGGGGCTCAGGGACGCGGACATGGAGCCCAGCAGGTGCACCCTGCACCGCTTCGGCAACACCAGCAGCAGCTCGCTCTGGTACGAGCTCGCCTACGCCGAGGCCAAGGGCCGCGTCCGCCGCGGCCACCGCGTGTGGCAGATCGGATTCGGATCCGGATTCAAGTGCAACAGTGCTGTCTGGCGCGCGCTCCGCGACGTGCCGCCCGTGCACGCCGACGGCGCCGGCGGTGGCAGCAACTGCAACCCGTGGGTGGACAGCATTCAGAGCTACCCGCCAAAAGAGTACATCTGATCGCCATCTTCTTTGTGGTGAATTAATCACGTCCTGTTGGATCAGTTGTACTAGCCGCGACGCAGTAGTGCACGAGAACTGTATGTATGGTGATTTTTTTTTTGTTTCTTCATCAGGTAGGAGCTGAATCTTCTTTCTTCTACCTTTACATACAGTAGTGCATGCGAGAACAAGGCGTTGCCACGCATTGGATTACCGAGTGCTGTGGCTTCTTAATGATTGCGGACCGGTAGACGTATTTAAATTGAGATTATGGTAAGTATGGTAGATGAACAACAAAAAGGAGCAGTTGTAGAATGTGAATGCGTGTAAATTATTCCACCAAAGATTGTACTTCTATGTCAGAATGGTTTTTCTTTTTAAAAACAAAATCGAAGTCGGCCGTCCACCAAAGGGATTTTTTTACATCTCCACGAAAGAGATTGTTTGCAGGCTACCTATGTTCATGCCATACGATTTAAGATGTTACGCATGTGGCGGTTATTTATTTGATTCAGGGTGTGTCGACAATCATTTATATGTGTGGTAGGTGTGTCGGCTTGACGAATCACTGCGAGTGTGTTTGGTTTGAGGTCAAAGTTGAATGAGGCGGAGGCAACACCGTCCCCTCAATTTTTTGGATCACGCCGCCACCAAAAAATTACTCCGGTGTTTAGCTCGCCTCCGCTTGACTCTGATCCAACCACTAAAGAAGTTGTGGCCGTCCCTTCCATTCCTTCTTATACATCCAACCAAACACACCCTACACCTTTCGTCCCCCTCCCCGTGGTCCATTAGGATTCGAACTATAATCTCTAGGATGAGAGCACTCGTCTCTTACCACCGAAACTTATCTTGGTTTATGTTATATAAAGAAATCATATACATGCAACTAGCTAGTCAGCATGAAACAAGAGTGCTCTCATCACCAGTATGCACAGTTGTGCTCGGAACATGACTATCGTTGGCTTGCAGCTGCCCGTGAGTTTTATTCTTTTATGTCATTGTTGGTCTCTGCCATATAGTAACAAATAAAAAAGTGAGAATGGACTGTTTGATAACATGTGGCATCGCAAGAAACACCCTCTCTAGACTTTAGAGAGATAATGCACCGAAACATTACGACATTATTTTTATACAGTCCATGAACTGTAGAAGTTTCTGCATAAGGTTTTTGAGCTCTTAATGTAATTTGCGGGTGTTATTATCCAAAAAATCACAATGAGTGTGTTCTAAGTAATTTAGTGCGTAAAAAGCGCATCTAGAGTTCTTTCATGTGTAGGAGACTTTGTATAAGTGTTCATAAGGTATCCTAGATCTCATCTAGCAATGTGCATTGAGCTATGCTAGCTAGGTTCATGAGAACACTCATTTGAAGGTTTCTAAGTGAAGAACTACCTAGACCTTGGTCTCTAGGGGTCAAGGATGATGTAGTTGGTGACTCATCTTACCAAGGGATGGAGAAGAAGCAAAGATAGGCATCGATGATGCTTGAACTCCTCGAAGTTTCGTCCTTCGCCTTCGCATTGGTAACTCCATCTTGGGATCTTCCCTTGCTAGGGAGATTACAATTCTCAAAAGCCAAATCCCTAGCAAGGATAAGTGTTGGTGCTCTCTTGTATCTTCCAGGCCATCATGGATTCCCGCCTTATCACTCCTTCACCATCATCCTTTCTCCTTGGTTTGATTGTGGGGTAGAGAGAATGGAGAGAGCAATACAGGAGAGAGAGAGAGAGAGCAAGAGGCATAAAGAGAATGTGTGTTTATAAGAGAATGAAAAAGATTGTGCATTCTAGTTAGTTGGAGACATGTTGTGAGGATAGTTGCATTGACAAGTGAGCCAAACAGAAATAGAGCTTGATAACTCACTTTTTTGTGCATGGTTGTGATCTATAGGATCGTCAAAAGTGTTTTGTCAGATTGTCTGATAGAGGGATGACAGTCCTAGTTTGGTTTTGGCACTTGAGTGACAATCTTAGCTGGACTAATGAGTTCCATGTGAAATGAATGGGTGTCCAAAAACTAGGTTGAGCAACGCATCATAGACATGGAGGAGAGATGGCATGTGCACGTGTTGAGAATGCTCAATTAGTGAAGAGTTGATCAAGTGATGATCAAGAGAAGGATCTTATTAAATATGGGACATGCTAGAGTCTCATATGGAAAGATGGCGAAGGCCAAGATAAGACTTGGCTATGAGGGACCATGTGTGAGTGTGAAGGGAAAGCTAGAGGCTAGGCTCAGGACACAATAGACCGTTAAGGTTGTACAACACCCTACTTTTGTATGGCACAAAACCACCATGATTACAAAAACACATGTCACAAGTTTTGTAGAGGAATTTGAATCTTTTCCCTTTTAAACATGAGTTTACATATTTTTCCCAGATAGAGAAAGGGAGAAATTAATTTTATATAAAAGTTCTCACCAACAAATGAGCCGAAATTTACTAAAGTGTTCCTCTAATTATTTCTGGTATTTTGGAAATGTTTGAAGCGGATTGGATTTCATTTGATTTGAAATTGAAAATCATACTTAAATTACAATTCAAAAATGGAGAAAAATAGTAAATAGTGAACCGTGTGACCTAGAGGGCATTTGGTCCCATAGCGTGCGCGGACGTGCTCATTCCCTCAACCTCTCGCTGACAACCAGACCGCACATGTTGGCCATCCCTCACACATTGGGTCCAAGGCTCTAACACACAACACCCGCTTGTCATCCCTTACCTTCTGCCCCTCTGTTGTTCACCTATTTGCATGGTGTGACTAAACTGGCCCCATAAGGCTAGGGCGGACACCCCACAACCGTCAACCGAAAGCGAATATCACAATTGATCTCCATGTCCTTCTCTCGTGTTATTTCCTTCTTGGATGAGCGCACATTGAACACCAAGAGCATCTCAGCATTCGATGGAGAATTCAGACCATGCCACCCTTGTTGTGGCCATCTTTGACCCATCAATGGCTCTAGCCTATATAAGGACCCCTACTGCACCCTTCGCTCTCCACAGTTCGAATCCTTAGCCACTAGAGCAGCCTAGCCCATCACTAGCACCATCGCATATTCTGCCTCTGTCAGAACTCCTCTATCCTTGATCTCCATGTTTTGAGCTTCATAGGCATCCAAGACACCCAGAACACACCTAGTGTGAGCTCTGTCAACATCTTCTTCTTGTACTATGGTGCCCAACCCATGTTGTGTCCCCTCGCCATGGACGACTCACCCTCGGTCATTCGTTGCCACTTTGCTCGGCACTAGAAGGTGCACCGACAAGTATTGTACTTGTAACTATTAGAAATATGCCCTAGAGATAATCATAGAGGTGAGTATATTTCGTTGTATCCATGATATATTATTTATTTGAATATCCATGAAAGGCACCTTGTATTGATTATCAATTATATGAATTGTTTGTGATACTCTTTACTTGTATCGTTGTTCTATAAAATATGTCCATAGTCAGAGTCATGAAAGAGAAATGGGCCCTTGGGCCATTTCTATTTTTTTGGTAATTAAATGCCAACACATTATGTCTAGACTAACATCATCTTACATAAGAAAATGAGCATATGTACATAAAGCAAATTGAGCTTGAAAGAGAGCATAACACAAATCTACATGGTACCAAGTGAAAAAGGTAAGATCCGAACACTTAGTCAATTATTTTGGGTATTAATCATATTTGTCTAAGTGCTAGGGACTTTATGAAGTCAAGCCAAAAAGGAGCAAAATAGATTTTAAATGGAAAAGAGAAAGTTGGACTGCTCTACGTAGCATCGAACGGTCTGGTGCCACCCATCGGACAGTCCAGTGCACGTTCTGACCAAGGGCTGCTCTAGGGAAAAAACAACCAGCATCGGATATAAATCACCGGACAGTCCACGCGGAGCGCCGGACAATCTGGTGTGCTAGCTAGCCAATGGCTAGCGGCCACGTCGGCGAGCACCAACGGTCACATGGAGCACCGAACAGTCCGGTGCCACCCATCGGATGGTCTGGTGCCCCTAGAACAGGAAACCAACCAATCAGAGGATTTGTAGCTATTGCACTATGCAGTGTTCGGTGTGCACCGGCCAGTCCGGTGCACCCGCAGACAGAAGGCAACCAGGGCCTTCCAAATGGAGCTCCAACAGCTCCTAGGTCCCTTGGGCTATAAAAGGACCCCTAGGCGCATGGAGCAGTCTGCCAAGCATCCTTTGAACATCCTACAACATCGAGACATTGCAACCACACTATTGCTTTGCTAGATAAGATTGGAGCATGTGTTTTGAGTTGTAACTCTGCTATGTTTGTCTCTTGTGCTCTTCTCTTAACTTGTGTGCATGTGTTACTATGATTTTGTCTCTTTTGTGTGTTTCTAATCCCCCTTACTCTTGTTTTTGATTGAGATCAATTGTGTAAGGCGCGAGAGACTACAAATTGTGGAGATTCCTCACAAAGGAAAAAACTTGATATAAAAAATCGTGGTACTCAAGTTTGATCTTTGGATCACTTAAGAGGGGTTGAGTGCAACCCTTGACCGAAGGAGGTTACCACAACGTGTAGTAGGCATTGGCCAAACCATGGGATGAAATCATCGTGTCTTGTGCATTTCTTTATTGTGATTGTTTTCTTCCATAGAGTTCTCACATATTCACTTGTGTTATTGTTTCTAAGTTTGATACATATTTTAAAAGAACACTCAAGTGAAGAGTTCTCTACCTCTATTCATATCAACTTGGTTTTGGTTCTACTAACACTTATAAACCAAGTTTGTCTTGTTTAGAGTTAGTTTTCGCAGGATCATCCATTCACCCCCCTCTAGGTGCTCTCAAGTCACTGACTAGTATGTGTATTAGTTGATGACTATCTTTCACAATTCATGGGCATGGAGATGTAAAACTAATAATATCGGTGCATCTATGACATGAAGCTAGACCGACCCAACGTGAGATTTTGTAACATAATTCTATTCTTACAACATGTACGTTGTATTGTTAGACCTAAGATTGTCGCATGTACTCAAGATGTAAATTGACCTACTTAGGGACTATCAAATGCTACTCCGTAACTGGGTAGTTATAATGGTGGTTCTGGGTTTTTTCAGGAAGCATGTTGTGAGGCATGGTCAATCAAGATGGAATTTGTCCCTCTCTCCTTGAGATAGATATATCTAGGCCCCTCGAGTGATTGGATCAAGAAATGCATGGTTGTGCTAGGGTTAAGTGTTAACCTATAAAAGGATTCCAAGTCACAGCATCGAGAAAGAGAGGTCAGCTTAGAGCTAGATCAAATATCGTGAGACAAAGGGAACTACATGTATATAATCTTGTGATGGTTCGTTTGATATGATCTTTACATACACATAGAAGTTGACATGTCTTTATAAAGGCTACTGTCAATTATTGGGCTAAGTAAGAGTACTCGGGCCATGTCTATGTGTACATGAACCTATAGGGTCACACTCTTAAGGGCTGGAAGCCTAGTTTTGATAGGAACCGGATTAGACTAGGTTTAGCGGTGTTGATGTGCCTCAGAGTCGGAAGCCAATTAGGACGCCTATATAATGAGAGGTGGAGGCACGGTTATGTCACACCCGGTTTTATAAGGTAAGCTGAATGCGAACCATGTACGTGCCAGGATCAGAAATTCACATACATAGCGATTACATAATTGGACATACATATTGCTCAAATAATAGCGGAAACTAGTATTACTTTATTACATCAAGATGTCTAAAACATCCACATAGTCATTAACTTAAACATAAATTAAATTTTTGAATGAAACATAGTAAAATAAGGCCTTCATAGGCAGCCGATTGGGGGTTCGCCGCTAATCTAGTTTAGAACTCCTCGAAGTCCTAAAACTTCTGAAAATCCTCCGTGTTTCCTTCGTCTTCTCCTGGGCAATGGTTGCAATAGGGACAACCTGGTGTTTGATGTTTAAGCAAGGGTGAGTACACATCAACGTACTCAGCAAATGTCCCATTTGGCTGAAGTGGATTAGTTGTATGTGGGATTAAGCTCAAAGCAGTTGCTTTTAGTTGGTCAGGTATTTATCATTAGTAGAAGCCAAGTTTTATCATGGAACCCAGGTTGATATTCCCTGAAAGAAAGCACCTCCTTAGAGAGGAAAGTACTAGATATCATAATTATAGCCATCATCATTAAACCATCAACATAAATGAATCCAGAGTATCTCTAATCAAAGAGGATCCCAAGGCTGCTCTTAAATGTGAGCACGACTGATATACCATTTTCTAACCCTCTATAGAGGTTGCACACTTTACCCACAAGTCGTGTTCCCTTTCTACCCTAGGTTTGCAAGACCCGGTCTTCACTACTAAGGTGAATGGCTAGGGATTCACTACATAGCCTTTACAAAGATTCTCCTGGTTTGTAGCCGCCCGTTAGGTTTTCCCAGTCGTACAAACACAGTGTTGGGGGGCCTTCGTCTGTCGAAGGTCCTCAAAAACATGTTTAACTATTGGTTATCAACATGTTGCCAAGTATTGTAGGACCTTCGGCACCAGAACACCTTCGATGCAGAACGAGAAAGGAGTGAAGAAGCTAGTTTTGTCATAACAACACAAGGAGACGATGTAAGGAGAAGGTGTCGTCCATAATGACAAAAGCAAAAGTCAATGTTGCCCTTGTATTATTTGTAAATCATGTGTGCAGCCCTTGTGGGTATAAATGTAATTCATATGAAGCTGTATGACTCCCTATAAATAGATGAACTGTGCACTGCATAAAGTACCTTTTTGTGGGCTGGATAATTGTCGTGTGTAATCTTTTCCCTTGAACACCTTTGTGATATCTTACTCTATAAAGTCGAAGGTATGATTGTAAATTTGTTATATGAAAGAAGAGAAATGTGATATTGAAATATCTGAGATGAGTTATCATGTTTAACTTCTTCGCATCCTTTTGCATACTTATTTACACAATTAAGTCATGATTTACTCGATTAAATCTTAACCTTTGTCTTCGAAGGAGTTATTCCGAAGGGATAACTACTTGAGGACGAAGGTTGATCATCTCTATAATATTATGTTGCCTTGTTTTCGACTGTGTATGCCATACACCAATAAGTGGAAAAGAGAAGAGAGAAAATGCTTCGGTTGTCTGAGCTACAAAAGAAGATCGACGAAGCAGCTGAAGAAATGTAACACATCGCACAAGATACTGAACACCAGGGGTATCGACCACATCAAGGAGAGCTTCGACGGGAAGGCCCCAGCCATGAAGATATGTGGTATGAAGATTTTAACCATGACAATATTGCTTTTGATAATGCTTCTCCTCTAGCTACCGAGCTACAGGCAGACCATGGCCACCTTCGTACAAGCCACCTCAATTGCCAATGTACGATGGTCACTCTGACTCGAAGTAGTTTCTTGTGAGCTACGAAGCAACCATATCATCTTATGGTGGAAATACAGTTGTCATGACCAAGTCTTTTGTCATGGCGGTCAGAAGTGTTGCTCAGATTTGGTACTCCTCTATCAGGCTAGGAACAATCATATCTTGGTAGAAGTTCAAGGACATGTTGATCATAAGCTTCTAGGAGTTTCAGACAAAGCCAGTAACTGCTCAAGCTTTGTTCCAATGCACACAAGACCACGAGGAGTATTTACAGGCTTACGTTCGAAGGTTTTTACGGCTTAGAGCCCAGGCACCAATGGTGCCAAATGATTTTGTCATTGAAGCAATGATCAAGGGGCTTTGGTCAGATCCAACGATGTAGTATTTTGCCAGGAAGCCTCCTCAGTCTCTAGAGAAGCTTCTCCAAAAAAATGGATTATTATATTAGGGTCGATAATGATTTTCGGCAAAGAAGAGAGGAAGCTTACAATTACTCTGAGATGACAAGGGGCTACGAGGGAAGATTTCATCCAAGACATGTTAGAACAAACCACAACCTAGGCCAAAGTGAAGACAAGAACAACCATAATCAAGAGCAGCAGAGCCACTCCCAATCAATAGGGACACACCAAAATTCCTTCATACCACCAGCCCCAAGAGGCAAAGGAGGACGAAGCTTTGGAGGAAGATACAACTCCTAGCCAAAAAGACTATTTCGCTTGTTCTGTGGAGAGGAAAAGGGACACACAACAAGGACTTGCCAAGTCACAATACAAAAGCAGAAGGAAATACTGAAGCTGAAGTAAGGCAGAATCAGCTCAAGCACTTTCTTCATACTGCTTCGTACTACTCTCCATACATCCTAGAGTATGTAGGCAACCAACAGCCACTTCAACAGCCTACGGCTTCAGTTGCCTCAGCAATCCACTCTACGGCTAGGTGGGCCTTACCTCAACGACCCACATCAGTCCCAACTTCATCTTATAATCAGCAGCCTCAAGGGCAATATCAGGATCAACAACATCATGATGCGAGAGAAGAGTCCGAAGCTCGAACAGTCAACAACACTGTTCTAGAATCCAAACATATCTACTAAAGAACCAGAGGGACTGGATCAAGAAATATGAAGCTATTTTCAAAGAATCTATTATATTTTTGTTTCTTTTGCTTTACATTTTGCCCCAAAAATATTTTAAGAAGGTACATCCTTCGACACTATGTAATAAATCTGAGGTTACACCATTGAGTGTAACAAAAAGTGCAGAAGAAGCTTCAAAGTCGCTCCTATGGGGATGCTGTGGGGGATGGATATCCCCCGGGTCCGCTCAAGGGCGAAAACTTCACTCAGGGCCACATGGCAGTTGCCCCTCTGAGGCATCCTGTCATGGGCCGGGCGAATGGAAACAATGGAAGCAGGCCGACCTAGAGGCGCAAGAGGCCCACGTCCGAGCTAGTCATGGCATAGGCGTGAATATGTCGGGCCTGTTCGTTCTCGTGCCCGACATCCTAAAACGCCAGGGATAGCTCGACATGGAGGCGCCGAATTTTGCTCGAAATAGTAGAAGTTGTTTTCTACTAATTAGGAGATAAGTAGGAAGAGTGCGATCAACATGTGTGCGGGAAGCCCCCCACGGTCATGTATATAAGGCCAAGGGAGACCCCCGCTATTATCATCTCATTAGCATCCCACAGCTCGGTAGACACCACCTGTAATATCACCCACATATAAAGCCACTCTAGGAAGTAGGGTATTACGCTCCTCAAAGCGGCCCGAACCTACCGAAATCCGCTTGTCTCTCTCTATTGTGCCCAAGCGTGAACCATCGAGTTACAATCCGTGACACCGTCCTACCCAAAAGCATCATGAGGGTAACCCCGAGTGTGCTGTCGGACACAAAACACCGACAACTAGCGTGCCAGATAGGGGGTGTGTCATCGATCAACGCTGACTCCATGGCCATCATTTTCAAGAGCAAGATCACCTTTAGCCCAGGAGCAGTTTTTGCTTCAGGACCATCTCCTGCATAGCAGATGTAGAGGGAACTCTACGCCGCATAGCAACTCCACCCGAGAAGAAATCCTCCTCGGGAGCGCTAAAGGGAGCTGCAGCGAAACCACAAACCGTGCTCTCGCTAACGACGTGATGGGACATGGTCCTGCATGAGGCTGGGATCCCTTAGAGGATAGAAGGCCAGTCAACCACGGTCTCCCCAACCCAACGAACTCTGTTGTCCACCTCACCTACTAAGGAGTGGACACGGATCACCCGACGAAAGGAGATGAATATTCCGAGCCGGGGTGGAAAAGCGCAACGGACGATCACCCCTATACCTCTGCCCTCAAAGGAGGATGGGAAGAAGCACACTGCTGCACCTACTCCTTTCTTCCCCGACATCCTCTTCATTCAGGGGAGACTGGAGTCATCGCTCATCTCTGACAATGAACCCACTATGCTGGGGGAAGAACCTCCCTAGCGCGACACACGATGACGGAGAAATAGACGCCAAAATGTGCGACGACACCATGAAGCCAGAGAACAAGACCTGGCTCAACCCGTCTCTCGGGATGAAGCCTCAGAGATGGGGGAGACCCGTAATGAAAGAACACATCGAGAAAGACACAACTCCTGCCGCTGTGACCATCGTCAAGCTCAGGAACGCGAGCGGGAGCTAGCTGAACAAGATGCTAGGCTCCGGCGGGAGAATCCGCTCCTCGCCCGAAACCTGTACCCCGACTTCGCCCAAGCATTGAACACGCTGAGCGAAGTTGGAGGTGTGACAGAACCTCCCAAGTCATTAGGCCCACCTACAGTTGTCCTTGTCCAACGGACCTCAGACAACCCTGCAGGTGTCCCTGATCACTTGACAAGTTTGGTATCTATATTCTTTACCTTGCCCAAGAGTGTTTCACCCGTCACGCAGACATTACAACACATCGGAGGAACGAGTATGCGGAAGCAGTTACAATAATTTACTTTATAACGAAGTATAGAAAGAGTAGTATTATTCCAGACCAGAGCAAATATAGGAGTGCTGGAGTAATATTATTACATAACTTGGGAGGCAAAAACCCCTCCCGATAAACAGTAAAAAGTTTTTAAAGGAGGACACTTCCTCCCGAGGCTTCAGTCTTGATTTTCTTCCTTAGGCACCACCTTGGAACAAAAGCAACAAAAATTTGCTGCTTCTTCACCTAAAACAACATGGGACAAAGCCCTGAGTATGAAGTGTACTTTCGCAAGTCTTACCCGTCAAAATAAAAGACTCTCAAGGATATGCTGACTTTAAGGGATTCAAGGTAAGGCTTATCACGAATCAAAGACTCTGATTGCAGAAATGCTTACTAGTAGTGGATCCTTAAAAGTCCAGTTTTATTAGCAAGTTAAGTCACTACCTGAGTTCTAGAGTTCTTTCTACCCTAGTTCAAGCACTTGACCTATACTAGCCAATTTCTTATCAACCCTTCTTATTCACTGGAATGCTACGTGTAGGTAAGTGACCAAGTCTTCATGTCCGAGAAGTAACGGTGATCCGAATCGATTAATACTCAGCTGAGGATCTCCAATCACACGACATATGTAGCACTTAACCCTTGCATATGTCAACTCGCCACCAGGGTTCTTAAGACCAGATCAGGTTCACGCCAACCGAGAGCACAGATACACCACCGTCCAGCCTCTTGCCACGGAGGGTACACGCTACTCTCGCCATCTCTCCACTCCCATTGCGTGTTATCTTATTCTGGTATTAGTCTGCCCGAGGCAAAGCTTACCCATGATGAGGCATGTGACCAGTTAAAGGGTCCTCGATCATCAAGCCTACATCAACATGGTCCTTAATCGACTCAGATGGAGACACTACACCGAGACTCTCTTCTCGTGCAAGTCACCCGCCCGATCTCAGCTTTATCATTTCAAACTCAATGTTTGGTACCTAACAGAGGTACATCTTTTCCGATGTTGAACCCATCACGGCCATGATGGATCCACCATCAAGTTTTATTTTGAAAACATCCCACCCACTTGAAGCATCATCTTTTGTTAAAACAAAACATTTTGTTTTTCTAGAGCAAAGCTAAGCATAAGAAAAACCTTTTTGTAAAACAAGGGATTAAGGAGAAGTAATCAAATCCAAGGAAGGAAATGTAGCAAATCGTTTAGCACACAACTCCTATCACCTAATGCATCAAGCAAGTGAGAAAGATTTTTAAAATAGCAAGGAGGTGGCGAATGCATCGGGGCTTGCCTTGTGTGATAGGTGAGTCAGGCTCTGCTCCACATATGTTAAAATAAAAGCAGTTCCCTGCCTGAGGTTCTTCAAGTGGTGGTGGTGTAGTCCTTGCTTCTTCAACCTCTATCTCTTCTTCGTTTTCTATATAAAGCCATATATAATCATGAATGCTCATGTAATGCTCATGAAGATGCAAAGATAATAAAAGTATATTATCTAATGTCTTGAATATAATTTTTCCTTCACGGATCTCTAGGAAACTAGGGTTTTGGAGTCTACAGTGAAGTTCATAGGGCAGGCGACTAGGGTTTTGGGTTCTAGGTACCAAACATGGTCCAAATCATGCCAAACTTTACCCAAGGCTTCTAAATAATATTTAAAGCTTGTCTATAAAGTTTGGTGAATTTTGGGATTATTAATTACTTTCTAAAATTCCAGAAGTATGGGTTTTGGCTATTTTAAATACCCCATAATTCTTTATTGGAACTAAAAATCATGAAACTATTTTTAATAAATACTATAGAAAATTAGGAACCTACCAAAATTGGTCTCGCATTTTTAGCATTTTTCTATAATTTTCTAAGAATTCTCTAAGTCCAGAAGAAAAAGAAAAAGAGAAATTATGAATAGTGCTGGGCCGAATCTGGTCCAAGTCGGCCCAGAAACGGGGAGAACGTGCGCCCGCGCGCTGCGGTGTCCATTTTGCGTAGGGGACCCTGGCGGTTTGAAATATCTATCAAGAGCCCTCCCCACTGTTCCTCTGTCTCGCTGACATTTGCACAGAGGTCCCTTGATTTATGTTTCTTCTCTAAATCGATCCCCTAGCCACGGCGCGCTCACCGCCGACCACCCCGTTGCTCGGACCGACCAAGAACAACGGCGGCTGCCCAAATTAACTACGGGGCAAGTATTACCGAGCCGAGGCGACCCTAGAACATGCTCTAATTGGATTAATTCGACCCTGGATTTGCCTGCCCACGATGACAGCGATCACCGAGACCAAATCCAGGTGTTCCCGATGAGTGGATGCCATCAAGCTCAGCTAGTTGAGTCAACAAGCATCACAAGTATGCAAAGGTGCTGAAACACGAACACGGAGGGTGGCTGCGGATCTGGGAGCAGCTAGCCACGATGAGGTGATTCACGGTGGCGCAGTCGACCAATTTGGGGGAAGAAGGAAATTCTCCGGCTATGGTGGCTAATCAAGGGCAGGGATGGATGCTTTGGCTTGGTGATAACTTAGCGCAGTAGACCGTGTCATCAATTTATAAGGGCGCTAAGCGGTGGCCAGTGAATTTGGTCTCGCACGGTGGCGGTCGGAGAAAGAGGGGATCACTAATGCAAGTGATTGGTGGCATCTACCGTGGTGGCTCTCCGGCAATCACCGGATATAGATGACCCATGCTATTGTGACGTGGTTAAGGGCCTGATGCGTGGCGCAATCGCGGTGAACAATGCAGATTCCGGTGACGGCCATAAGGCCACGTCGTCGGTGAAGTGGTCGAGGGACAGCGTGGCCACAGTGTCCCGGACCTATCCGCAGCGTGATCTTTTCACCGTCGAGCTCAATCCACAGACTTGAAGCACGACTCATGGCGATCGGCAACAATCACGGCGGAGGGTCACCGACGGCGAGATTCACGGAATCTGTAGATTTTCTTTGCCACTGTACCATCAGAGGTTTCATCAGTTGGCCTGACAGGGCTTATTTGGGGCGAATTTTCTCTAAATTTTGTGTGGTGATTAACCCAGCACTCTGCATCAAAGTTGTAGCTTAGCAATCCAGCTTAAAATTTGTCACAGGGGTTTTTGCCAAACATCCATTAAACTGAGCTCCACATGGTCCCAAAGTTGATCCTACACATTGTTAATCAATCTTCAGATTTTAGGCTGACTGACATCCTAACTTTGGGCCAAATTATCTTCAAAATTTTCATGGCACCAAGGCTTAACCCCTATAGCAAAATTGTACTCCTATAGTAGCTTTATAAATTTGGTGTGTTGACCCTAGACAAATTCTTAATATTTTTAAAACTACAGAGCTCCAAAGTTAGCCTTGTTCAACTGTTTAACCATTGGAGCACTAGGGTGGCCTTTTTGCAAATAAGCCCAAAACTCATAGTTTCTTTTGCAAATCTTCAAATATGTGAACTATATGACTTAAGGTACCGTAACTCCATGGTTTTTGCACTTAGGTCCAAAAGTGTGCACATTTGCATATAACCCCCTAGGGTTTTAGTCTAAGGTTTTCCAGAGGTCTATTTAAGGTTTGTAGCACTTCTAGTGGTTTGGATGCTATCAAATCCTATTAGAGTTAATGTCTCATGACCATTTATAATAAGTTTTGAGAATTTAACTCATTTGAGCTTTATTGACACCCTAAGCTCAGTTTAGGGTTAAGTATCCTACCCTAGGGTTTTACCCATGACATGTCACATCAGTACAACTTGTTTGAAATTTTTGCCTAGTGAATGCATCCTAAGTGTAACAATCACATGATATGTTGATGCTCATGATGTTATGCTCAAGTTTTAGTGGTAGTAACACCAGGGGTGTTACATCCTTTCCCCCATAAAAGAATCTCGTCCCGAGATTAAAAGTCCTAGGGCAAGTAATGGAAAAGGAAACGCGTCATAACTTTATTTCCTTTTTTTGGTACAAGGCAGGGGTGGTATGGGGTTTATTCCTTTATTATAACAAGTGTACATATCTTGCAATTTACATGAAGCTAAAAAGCCTGGGAAATTCTTTTCTAAGAAGTCTTGAGTTTCCCAAGTAGCTTCGTCTTCCGTGTGTTGGTTCCATTGTATCTTATAAAACTTGAGAGTTCTCCTTCGTGTAATTCAGTCCTTTTGATCCAAGATTTGAAAAGGATGTTCTGAATATGTCAAGTCTGGTTCTAAGACAACATCCGTTACTTCAATGGTTCAATCTGGGACCCGAAGACACCTCTTCAATTGAGATACGTGGAACACATTGTGTACTGCAGACAATGTTTTGGGTAAATGGAGTTGGTATGCCACTGGTCCACATTGTTCAAGAACAGGGAAAGGACCAATGTACCGAGGGGCAAGATTCCCTTTTACCCCAAAACGAGATACACCCTTCATTGGTGAGACTCTCAGGTAGACATAATCTTCAACTTGAAAGTACAAGGGTTGACGTCGTTTGTCTGCATAATTCTTTTGGCGGGCTTGGGCTTCTTCCAAATTATGTATTATTCGTTGAACCTTCTCTTCTGTTTCTTTTACCATATCAGGCCTGAAGAACCATCTTTCTCCTGGTTCAGACCAGTTTAATGGAGTACGACACCGTCGTCCATACAAGGCTTCAAAGGGTGCCATTTTGATGCTCTCTTGATAGCTGTTATTGTATGAGAACTCCGCTAATGGTAAACAGTCATCCCATTTCTATGGGAATTCCAGAACACACGCTTGCAACATATCTTCAATTATCTGATTTACTCTCTCTGTTTGCCCACTAGTTTGAGGATGATAGGCCGAACTGTGGAGCAACTTAGTACCCAAGGATTTGTGAAGTTCTTCCCAGAATTTGGATACAAATTGAGGTCAACGATCCGACACTATTGTCTTTGGAACACCGTGCAACTGAGGATGCGAGCAATATACATCTGGGCATAAGTGATGACCGGGTAATATGTCTTGACTGGTAGAAAATGAGCGATTTTCGTAAGCCGGTCAATTATAACCCAAATAGAATCATGTCCTTTTGTTGTCCTGGGTAATCCCACAATAAAGTCCATGCTTATATCCTCCCATTTCCAAGTTGGGATAGGTAACTAAAAGGGAATTAGGCTTACACCTTTTTCCTAATTGATTTTGGTGGTTGAATTGCCCAACACAAATAATTGGACTAACTAGTTTGCTCTAGTCTATAAGTTCTACAGGTGCCAAAGGTTCACAATAAGCCAATAAAAAGACCAAAAAAAGGGGTCAAACAAAGAGAGCAAAAGACAAGCCAAAGGCACCCTGGTCTAGCGCACCGGACTGTCCGGTGCACCAGGGTACTCAACGCTGAACTCGCTACCTTCAGGAAATTCCAAGGGCGCTCTGCTATAATTCACCGGATTGTCCGGTGAGTCACCGGACAGTGTCCGGTGTACACCGGACTGTCCGGTGTGCCAGCGGAGCAACAGCTACTTCGCACGCAACGGTTGTCTGCAACTGCATTCAATGCGCTACAGTGCGTGCCAGAGTAAAAGCACGCGCAGTTGGCGCACCGGACAGTCTACAGGACCTATCCGGTGCACCACCGGACATCCCAGAGGCCCCACAAGTCAGAGCTCCAACGGTCGAACCCCAACGGTCTGCTGACGTGGCTGGCGCACCAGACTGTCCGGTGCGCCATGCGACAGCACACTTCCAACGACCATTTTTGGTGGTTGGGGCTATAAATACCCCAACCACCCCACATTCAATGGCATCCAAGTTTCTACACTTCTACACCTTACAAGAGCTATAGCATTCAATACAAGACACACCAAAGAGATCAAATCCTCTCCCAACTCCACACAAAGCTTTAGTGATTAGAGAGAGAGATTTGTTGTGTTCATTTGAGCTCTTGCGCTTGGATTGCTTCTTTTCTTTCTCATTCTTCTTGTGATCATACTCAATTGTAACCAAGGCAAGAGACACCAATTGTGTGGTGGTCCTTGCGGGAACTTCGTGTTCCGTTTGATTGAGAAGAGAAGCTCACTCAGTCTAAGTGACCGTTTGAGAGAGGGAAAGGGTTGAAAGAGACCCGGTCTTTGTGACCACCTCAACGGGGAGTAGGTTTGCAAAAACCGAACCTCGGTAAAACAAATCCTTGAGTCTCACTCGTTATTTGCTTGCGATTTGTTTTCACCCTCTCTCTCGGACTCATTCATATTTCTAACGCTAACCCGACTTGTAGTTGTGCTTAAGTTTATAAATTTCAGATTCGCCCTATTCACCCCCCTCTAGGCGACTTTCAATTGGTATCGGAGTATGGTGCTTCATAAGAGCTTAACCGCTCGAAGTGATGTCGAGAGATCACGCCAAGAAGATGGGGATCGGTGGTGAGAAGTCCGCTACAAGCCATGGGAAGGCTCCATCCGGGGAGTCCGCCAACAAAGTGAAGGGATCCCCTTCACACAACAAGTCGGGGCGGAGCGGTGACAAGATGAAGAAGATGAGGAAGGTGGTCTACTACGATACCGACTCTTCATTGCCATCCACCTCCGGCTCCGACGCATCGTCCGTAATTTCTAAGCGCCATGAGCGCAAGAAGTTTAGTAAGATTCCCTTACGCTATCTTCGCATTCCTAAGCATACTCCATTACTTTCCGTCCCATTAGGCAAACCACCGATGTTTGACGGTGAAGATTATTCTAGGTGGAGTGATATGATGAGATATCACCTAACCTCACTCCACAAAAGCATATGGGATGTTGTTGAGTTTGGTGTACAGGTACCATCCGTAGGGGATGAAGATTACGATGAGGACGAGGTGGCCCAAATCATGCACTTCAACTCCCAAGCCACCACTATACTCCTCAACTCTCTAAGTCGAGAGGAGTATAACAAGGTGCAAGGATTGAAGAGCGCCAAGGAAATTTGGGACGTACTCAAGACCGCGCATGAAGGAGATGAGGTGACCAAAATCACCAAGCGAGAGACGATCGAGGGGGAGCTCGGTCTGTTCCGACTCAACCAAGGCGAGGACCCTCAAGCCATGTACAACCGCTTAAAGACCTTGTGTAACACCCCGGGATCCACAAACACCCCAGAATGCTACTAAACTACACATCTAACATTCATATATAAAATTTCGACAGTGTCTCCTTTGAAAATTGCATAAACGGGGAAGCAACAAAGTATAAATAGATATCATGATAAGAAAACATAATAGACATTAATAATCTGCTAGCAATGGGAAGACGACCATAACGACATGAACTGAATTAACCAGTGCGCACGACTAGTTAAAAACAAACATCCTTTGACAAGAAGTTTCTAATTAAATCATGACTACGCCTGGGCAGCGTTATTATGAGAGTGAAGGTGTATGTGCTGCTACTTCCCACTCCCCTTGATGAGCAACAAGCACCTGCATTGAGTAATGCAAGAGTGAGATGAAACATCTCAGCAAGCTAATTGTTTTGACGAGATATTTAAACCACATTGAATTAATCAACATTTTAAATGAATCACAATCAAGATCAGAAATACTTGTAGATATAGAACTCAGTAGTCACAATATAACCAATACCATCTCATTTCCTCGAACAATCACAATATGTTGTATAACACTTCCCTGCATCAACAATACCTGCAAATATCACTTCAATGTATGCATAGGAATGCAATGTGTAGGTCATCTATCTTCATACTTCTGAGGGTATAAAACCACATCATCTGCAAATATCACTTCAATGTATGCATATGAATGCAATGCATATGTCCTCTGCCTTCATACCTCTAAGGGTATGAAGCTGCATCGTACCCCTTCTCGGGCAACGTACGATGCTAAGTTGTACCGGTACGGTCGAACCATAGGTCACGACAAAACTTCAGATGCAAATGAGTCATGCAATGTATATGGCATGCTGCATTTATCAATAAATTTCACTTCCTTTAGATACAATACAAACCTCAAATAACACTTTATCTGCCTTCAGATACAATGCAATCCTCAAATAATACTTCGTATGCCTTTAGATACAATGCAAACCTCAAATAAGACTTCATCTGCCTTCAGGGGTGTGAATTAATCTCATGGGTCATATTTGAACCATAATAATCATCAATATATGATAGAGCATCAACATAATACAATCAAGTAAAACATCATCATAGAGTTCAATTATGAAAGAATCCAATAATTCTGCATATTAGAGTGTAGGTGATAGAAATAACAGGTCAAAACGATAGCAACCACCGCTACATTCACTTGCCTTCATCGAAGAAGAAAAATGTACTAGGCATGATCTGGAGTGTAGCCACCTGCTAGCGGGCATAAAACTTAGTACAAATATTTCACAAACATTTGCCAACAATCAACAAAACACTCCTACACTTGAAACCAAGACATAGTGGAAAGACTCCCACCCTGAACCACATGCTATACAGCAGCAACGCTGTTTGTTAATTTTGTATCTTTAAAATTAAAACATTGGTGATATCAAACAAATACTTTAAGAGTATCTATACAAAACAATCTACAACTTCGGTATTCAATGGATAATTAAATTATGCCATCAATATATTCTAAAACATCTGACAAGATAACTGACTGAATCTGTTTTAGACAGCAGCCTAGTTAACTTCAAAATTCGATATCTCCCAAACTACTGAATCAAAAATTATAAAATTCTGCTGGCAGTAAGAACTTTTATCCCTCTACAAAAGTCTCCATAGTTGGAAGAGCCAATTCGGCCATTTACTAGATGAAACCTACCAGTGAACAGACCCACTCATTTTTGTCAGGCAAACAGGAATAGCCACAGTAAAACAAACATAACTGAAGTTTTATAAATCATATGAATACACTCTTTAACAATCTGGAAAGCTTATGAAATTATCTACAACTTCTTTTACCAACCCACAGTTTAATTCTGTTGATAAAATTGCCTAACTCTTAAGAGAACAGATTCTGCACAGAATTATGAGACTGAAAAACTGCTATAATCAAACTGCAATAACTTTCTGTTCTGATGTCCGATTGAGGTGTTCTTCGTGGCCACGTAAAGATCTTAAAATTATCTACGACTCATATATAGACTTTTTATTTTTTTGAGGCCACTAAGACCACAGAAAACTGACATGAACAGAAACTGTCGAATCTGTCATTCTGCAGAAATTAAATTCGAGATCAAAACCTAACCCCACACTAATCCAACCTCTAATCCTTCAATCCACATGATCCACAACCTCCAAAAGCATATAATTATAGGGAGGAACAAGGATCCTATCCTTACCTAGGGTTTCCCCAAGAAAATCTGCAAGAGATGGGGGTAGAACATCTCCTTGATCCTCTCTTCCTCTTCAATCCATCTTGCTCCTCATCTTCTCGATCCTTGCTGCGTGGGGGGAGATCTAGAGAGAGGAGGAAGTAGTGGAGGGTGGCTGCAAGGGGAAGGGGGAGGGGCGGCCAAGGGTGGGGAAAAAGGGGGGTTGGTGGCCAAGAAAAGGGAAAAATAGGGGGGCGACCACTAGGGTTTTGTGGGAGGAAGAAACGACGCCTCAGATGTCTCTTGACTTTGCATCCAACGGCCCACAACTCTTTCCCCACATCCACGCACCGAAGATAAACCTTTGGCAACATTTTTTTGGGATATTACACCTTGGTGAACCAAGTGCGCAACCTCGGGAGCTCCAAATGGGATGACCATGAAATGGTCAAGGTTATTCTAAGATCCCTCGTTTTTCTTAATCCTACGCAAGTTCAATTAATTCGAGGTAATCCTAGATATACACTAATGTCTCCCGAGGAAGTAATAGGAAACTTTGTGAGCTTTGAGTTGATGATCAAAGGCTCAAAGAAAATCATCGAGCTAGATGGCCCCTCCATGCCCGAAGCACAACCGGTCGCATTCAAGGCGACGGAGGAGAAGAAGGAGGAGTCTACATCAAGTAGACAACCCATCGACGCCTCTAAGCTCGACAATGAGGAGATGGCGCTCATCATCAAGAGCTTCCGCCAAATCCTCAAGCAAAGGAAGGGGAAAGATTACAAGCCCCGTTCCAAGAAAGTGTGCTACAAATGTGGTAAGCCCGATCATTTCATTGCTAAATGTCCGTTATCTAGTGACAGTGACAGGGGTGACGACAAGAAGGGCAAGAAGAGAGAAAAGACGAGGTACCACAAGAAGAGGGGCGGCGATGCCCATGTGTGCCGCGAATGGGACTCCGAGGAGAGCTCCTCCGACTCCTCCTCCGACGAGGACGCCGCCAACATCGCCATCACCAAGGGACTCCTCTTCCCCAACATCGGCCACAAGTGCCTCATGGCAAAGGACGGCAAAAGGAAGAAGGTAAAATCAAGATCCTCCACTAAATATGCTTCCTCTAGTGATGAAGATAACTCTAGTGAAAATGAGGAGGATAACTTGCGCACCCTTTTTGCCAACCTAAACATGCAACAAAAAGAAAAATTAAATGAATTAATTAGTGCTATTCATGAGAAGGATGAACTCTTGGACACCCAAGAGGACTTCCTAATTAAGGAAAATAAGAAGCATGTCAAGGCTAAAAATGCTTACGCTCTAGAAGTAGAAAAATGTGAAAAACTATCTAGTGAGCTAAGCACTTGCCATGATACTATTGTCAATCTTAGGAATGAGAATGCTAGTCTAATAGCTAAGGTTGACTCAAATGTATGTGATAATTCAATTTCCATTCTTAGAGATGATAATGATAATTTGCTTGCTAGAATTGAAAAAATGAATGATTCACTTGCTAGCCTTAGAAATGATAATGAAAAATTAATTGCCAAGGCTAAAGATTTAGATGTTTGCAATGTTACAATTTCCAATCTTAGAAGTGAGAATGACATTTTACATGCTAATATTGTAGAACTAAATTCTTGCAAACCCTCTACATCTACTGTTGAGCATGTTTCCATTTGTACTAGATGTAGAGACATTAATGTTGATGCTATTCATGATCACCTAGCTTTAATTAAGAAACAAAATGATCACATAGCTCAACTTAATGCTAAAATTAATGAGCATGATTTAGAAAATGAAAAATTTAAATTTGCTAGAAGCATGCTCTATAATGGGAGACGCCCTGACATCAAGGATGGCATTGGCTTCCAAAAGGGGGACAATGTCAAAATTAATGCCCCTCCTAAAAGATTGTCTAACTTTGTTAAGGGCAAGGCTCCCATGCCTCAGGATAACGAGGGTTACATTTTGTACCCTGCCGGTTATCCCGAGAGCAAAATTAGGAGAATTCACTCTAGAAAGTCTCACTCTGGCCCTATTCATGCTTTTATGTATAAGGGTGAGACATCTAGTTCTAGGCAATCAACCCGTGCAAAATTGCCTAAAAGAAAAACTCCTACTACATCAAATGATGATAACATTTCATTTAAAACCTTTGATGCATCTTATGTGCTAACCAACAAATCCGGCAAAGTAGTTGCCAAATATGTTGGGGACAAACACAAGTGCTCCAAGACTTGTGTTTGGGTACCCAAAGTTCTTGTATCTAATGTCAAAGGACCCAAAACCGTTTGGGTACCTAAAATCAAGAACTAAACTTGTTTTGTAGGTTTATGCATCCGGGGGCTCAAGTTGGATCATCGATAGCGGGTGCACAAACCATATGACAGGGGAGAAGAAGATGTTCTCCTCCTACGAGAAAAACCAAGATCCCCAACGAGCTATCACATTCGGGGATGGTAATCAAGGTTTGGTCAAAGGATTGGGTAAAATAGCTATATCACCTGACCATTCCATTTCCAATGTTTTTCTTGTAGATTCTTTAGATTATAATTTGCTTTCCATTTCTCAATTATGCAAAATGGGCTACAACTGTCTTTTTACGGATATAGGTGTCACTGTCTTTAGAAGAAGTGATGATTCAATAGCATTTAAGGGAGTGTTAGAGGGTCAGCTATACTTAGTAGATTTTGATAGAGCTGAACTCAACACTTGTTTAATTGCTAAGACTAACATGGGCTGGCTCTGGCATCGCCGACTAGCACATGTTGGGATGAAGAACCTTCACAAACTTCTAAAGGGAGAACACATTTTGGGACTAACATATGTTCATTTTGAGAAAGACATGATTTGTAGCGCATGTCAGGCAGGGAAGCAAGTTGGTGTTCATCATCCACACAAGAACATCATGACGACTGACAGGCCACTCGAGCTCGTACACATGGACCTATTCGGCCCGATTGCTTACATAAGCATCGGCGGGAGTAAGTACTGTCTAGTTATTGTGGATGATTATTCTCGCTTCACTTGGGTGTTCTTTTTGCAGGAAAAATCCCATACCCAAGAGACCTTAAAAGGATTCTTGAGACGGGCTGAAAATGAGTTCGACTTAATGATCAAAAAGATTAGAAGCGACAACGGGACGGAGTTCAAGAACTCTCAAATTGAAGGCTTCCTTGAGGAGGAAGGCATCAAGCATGAGTTCTCTTCTCCCTACACCCCACAACAAAATGGTGTAGTGGAGAGGAAGAATAGAACTCTATTGGACATGGCAAGAACCATGCTTGATGAATACAAGACTTCAGATCGGTTTTGGGCCGAGGCGGTCAACACAGCTTGCTACGCCATCAACCGGTTGTATCTTCACCGAATCCTCAAGAAGACATCATACGAACTCCTAACCGGTAAAAAGCCCAACGTTTCATATTTTAGAGTCTTTGGAAGCAAATGTTTTATTCTTGTTAAAAGAGGTAGAAAATCCAAATTTGCTCCCAAGGCTGTAGAAGGCTTTTTACTACGATATGATTCAAACACAAGGGCATATAGAGTTTTTAACAAGTCCACTGGACAAGTTGAAGTTTCTTGTGACATTGCGTTTGATGAGACTAACGGCTCTCAAGTAGAGCAAGTTGATCTTGATGAGATAGGTGATGAAGAGGCTCCGTGCGTCGCACTAAGGAACATGTCCATTGGGGATGTGTGTCCTAAGGAATCCGAAGAGCCACCACATGCACAAGATCAACCGTCTTCCTCCACACAAGCATCTCCACCAACTCAAGATGAGGATAAGGCTCAAAATGATGAAGGAGAAGATCAAGAAGTTGAGCCACCTCAAGA
The DNA here is from genome assembly GCF_902167145.1 of Zea mays. NCBI lineage: Eukaryota > Viridiplantae > Streptophyta > Magnoliopsida > Poales > Poaceae > Zea > Zea mays. The sequence goes on along the minus strand of NC_050096.1, from coordinate 123,666,496 downwards.
GGAGAGCAATGATCAAGGGGGAGATGCCCACGACCAAGATGAGGAAGATGAACAAGTTCCAAGGCCGCCACACCCAAGAGTCCACCAAGCAATTCAACGAGATCACCCCGTGAACACCATCCTCGGCGATATTCAAAAGGTGGTAACTACTCGATCTCGTGTTGCTCATTTTTGTGAACATTACTCGTTTGTTTCCTCTATTGAGCCACACAGGGTAGAGGAAGCACTTCAAGATTCGGATTGGGTAGTGGCGATGCAAGAGGAGCTCAACAATTTCACTAGGAATGAGGTATGGCATTTAGTTCCACGTCCTAACCAAAATGTTGTAGGAACCAAGTGGGTTTTCCGCAACAAGCAAGATGAGCATGGCGTGGTGACAAGGAACAAAGCCCGACTTGTGGCCAAGGGATATTCACAAGTTGAAGGTTTGGATTTCAGAGAAACCTATGCACCCGTAGCTAGGCTTGAGTCAATTCACATATTACTTGCCTATGCTACTTACCATGGCTTTAAGCTTTATCAAATGGACGTGAAAAGTGCCTTCCTCAACGGACTAATCAAGGAAGAGGTCTATGTTGAGCAACCTCCCGGCTTTGAAGATAGTGAGTACCCTAACCATGTGTATAAACTCTCTAAGGCGCTTTATGGGCTCAAGCAAGCCCCAAGAGCATGGTATGAATGCCTAAGAGATTTCCTTATCACTAATGGCTTCAAAGTCGGAAAGGACGATCCTACTTTATTCACTAAAACTCTTAACAATGATTTGTTTGTATGCCAAATCTATGTTGATGATATTATATTTGGGTCTACTAACGAATCTACTTGTGAGGAATTTAGTAGGATCATGACAAAAAAATTCGAGATGTCTATGATGGGGGAGTTGAAGTACTTCCTGGGATTTCAAGTGAAGCAACTCCAAGAGGGCACCTTCATTAGCCAAACGAAGTATATTCAACACATTCTAAACAAGTTTGGGATGAAGGATGCCAAGCCCATCAAGACACCCATGGGAACCAATGGGCATCTCGACTTCAACACGGGAGGTAAATCCGTAGATCAAAAGGTATACCGGTCGATGATAGGTTCTTTACTCTACTTATGTGCATCTCGACCGGATATTATGCTTTCTGTATGCATGTGAGCAAGATTCCAAGCCGACCCTAAGGAAGCTCACCTTACGGCTATAAAACGAATCTTGAGATATTTAGTTCATACTCCTAAGTTTGGGCTTTGGTATCCTAGGGGATCCACATTTGATTTAATTGGTTATTCGGATGCCGATTGGGCGGGGTGTAAAATTAATAGAAAGAGCACATCGGGGACTTGCCAGTTCTTGGGTAGATCCTTGGTGTCTTGGGCTTCAAAGAAGCAAAATTCCATAGCTCTTTCTACCGCCGAAGCCGAGTATATTGCCACAGGCCATTGTTGCGCGCAATTACTTTGGATGAGGCAAACCCTTAGGGACTATGGTTACAAATTAACCAAAGTTCCTCTTCTATGTGATAATGAGAGTGCAATCCGCATGGCGGATAATCCCGTTGAGCATAGCCGCACTAAACACATAGCCATCGGTATCATTTTATAAGGGATCACCAACAAAAAGGGGATATCGAGATTGCTTACATTAACACTAAAGAACAATTAGCCGATATTTTTACCAAGCCACTAGATGAACAAACCTTTAACAAACTTAGGCATGAGCTAAATATTCTTGATTCTAGGAATTTCTTTTGATGTTTTGCACACATAGCACATTAATATACCTTTGATCATATCTCTTTTATGTACTATGACTAATGTGTTTTCAAGAATATTTCAAACCAAGTCATAGGTGTATTGAAAGGGAATTGGAATCTTCGGCGAAGACAAAGGCTTCCACTCAACTCCATAACTCATCCTTCGCCGTCGCTCCGAGCAACTCTCCAACTTTGGTATAATCTTCACTCATATGTTATTTACCAAAGGGGGAGAAAGTAGTTTTAAGGGCTTATATTTCACTCAAGTATTCGTTTTTGGCGATTCGTGCCAAAGGGGGAGAAAGTATTAGCCCAAAGCAAAAGGACTGCACCACCACTAATTTTCAAAATTGAAGTTAAGAAAAGGTTCTAAAATGATGAATTTTTTAATTGATATCTTATTATATTCGAAAGGAGGAAAAACTAGTATTTTCAAAATTGGTATCTTAAAACCCTCTTGAACACTAAGAGGAGGATTTTATTGAGGGGGAGTTTTGTTTAGTCAAAGGAAAAGTATTTGAAATAGGGGGAGAAAAAATTGAGATCTTGAGAATGCTTCTCAAAATCTTATTCATTTACCTTTGACTATTTGCAAAAGAACTTTGAAATAAATTTACAAAAGAATTTGCAAAAACAAAACATGTGGTGCAAGCGTGGTCCAAAATGTTAAAGTAAAGAAACAATCCATGCATATCTTATGAGAATTTATATTGGCTCAATTCTAAGTAACCTTTGCACTTACAATTATGCAAACTAGTTCAATTATGCACTTCTATATTTGCTTTGGTTTGTGTTGGCATCAATCACCAAAAAGGGGGAGATTGAAAGGGAATTAGGCTTACACCTTTTTCCTAATTGATTTTGGTGGTTGAATTGCCCAACATAAATAATTGGACTAACTAGTTTGCTCTAGTCTATAAGTTCTACAGGTGCCAAAGGTTCACAATAAGCCAATAAAAAGACCAAAAAAAGGGTCAAACAAAGAGAGCAAAAGACAACCCAAAGGCACCCTGGTCTGGCGCACCGGACTGTCCGGTGTGCCACCGGACAGTGTCCGGTGCATCACCGGACAGTGTCCGGTGGACCAGGGTACTCAACGCTGAACTCGCTACCTTCGGGAAATTCCAAGGGCGCTCCGCTATAATTCACTGAACTGTCCAGTGAGTCACCGGACAGTGTCCGGTGTGCCAGCGGAGCAACGGCTACTTCGCGCGCAATGGTCGTTTGCAACCGCATTCAATGCGCTACAGTGCGTGCCAGAGTCAGAGCACGCGCAGTTGGCGCACCGGACAGTCTACAGGACCTGTCCGATGCACCACCGGACAGCCCAGAGGCCCCACAAGTCAGAGCTCCAACGGTCGAACCCCAACGGTCTGCTGACGTGGCTGGCGCACCGGACTGTCCGTGCGCCATGCGACAACACACTTCCAACGGCCATTTTTGGTGGTTGGGGCTATAAATACCCCAACCGCCCCACATTCAATGGCATCCAAGTTTCTACACTTCTACACCTTATAAGAGCTATAGCATTCAATACAAGACACATCAAAGAGATCAAATCCTCTCCCAACTCCACACAAAGCTTTAGTGATTAGAGAGAGAGACTTGTTGTGTTCATTTGAGCTCTTGTGCTTGGATTGCTTCTTTTCTTTCTCATTCTTCTTGTGATCATACTCAATTGTAACCAAGGCAAGAGACACCAATTGTGTGGTGGTCCTTGTGGGAACTTTGTGTTCCGTTTGATTGAGAAGAGAAGCTCACTCGGTCTAAGTGACCGTTTGAGAGAGGGAAAGGGTTGAAATAGACCCGGTCTTTGTGACCACCTCAACGGGGAGTAGGTTTGCAAAAACCGAACCTCGGTAAAACAAATCCTTGTGTCTCACTCTTTATTTGCTTGCGATTTGTTTTCACCCTCTCTCTCAGACTCATTCATATTTCTAACGCTAACCCAGCTTGTAGTTGTGCTTAAGTTTATAAATTTCTGATTCGCCCTATTCACCCCCCCTCTAGGCGACTTTCAGTAACGATTGCAATGGACCAGCAGTTTTCATATGTATGGCCTTGACACGTCTGCAAGTGTCGCATCTCTCCACATAATAGAATATGTATGGCCTTGACACGTCTGCAAGTGTCGCATCTCGCCACATAATTGCAATGGACCAGCAGTTTTCATATGTATGGCCTTGACACGACCAGCAGTTTTTAGTAACGATTTCAATCTTCATCTTTGTCCACCAATAATGCTGCTTTAGATCATGATACATCTTAGTGCTTCTGGGATGAATAGAATAGCGACTAAGATGTGCTTCATCTAGAATTTGTTAGCGGATCTCATCATTCTTGGGTACAACTATGCGGTTATTAAACCATACAACGTCTTGATCATCTTTTCTGAAGCATTTGGCTTTACCGGCCTTTATTTTCTCATGAATGTGTTTCATACCCTCATCATTTCTTTGTGCATCAATTATTCTTTGCAGAAGAATCGACTCAAGCTTCAAGTGATTCAAAGTTCCCTGTTGAATCATTCTCAGGTTCAACTTTTCCATTTCTTGGCATAGTGTAATGCCAGAAGTCTTCATCGTAAGACAATGACAGGAAGCCTTGCGACTTAGTTCATCTGCCACTACATTAGCCTTGCTCGGGTGATAGTGAATTTCCAATTCATAGTCTTTAATCAGCTCAAGCCATCTTCTCTACCTCCTATTTAGCTCTGACTGGGTAAAGATGTACTTCAAGCTTTTATGATCTGTATAAATATGACAGATATTCCCAGCAGATAATGACGTCATATTTTTAGGGCATGAACCACAACAGCTAATTCCAGGTCATGAGTTGGATAATGCTCCTCATGCCGGCGCAATTGTCTTGAAGCGTATGCTACAACTCGGCCTTCTTGCATCAAGACACAACCTAAACCACTGCCTGATGCGTCACAATACACATCAAATGGCTTTTCAATGTCCAGTTGAGCTAATACCGGAGCAGTGGTTAATAACACCTTCAGCTACTCGAAGGCTTCATTGCATCTTGAAGACCAATTAAATTTGGTATCGTTCTTCAATAAACTTGTGATTGGCTTCACAAGCTTGGAAAAATCTGGAATAAATCGGCGGTAATAACCAGCCAGTCCAAGGAAACTTCAGACTTGATGTACAGTGGTTGGGGGTTTCCACTCCAAAATATCCTTGACTTTGCTGGGATCAACTGCAATCCCCTTGGCAGACAATACGTGTCCCAAAAATTGGATCTCCTCCAGCCAAAACGCGCATTTACTGAATTTAGCATATAGTTGATGCTCCCTTAGGCACGTTAATACGATCTGCAAATGCTGAGCATGCTCCTCTTCATTCTTGGAATATATCAAAATATCATCAATGAATACCACCATGAATTTATCCAACTCAGGCATAAATACCGAGTTCATAAGATATGTGAAGTGGGCGGGAGCATTTGTTAATCCGAAAGACATAACCAGATATTCAAATAATCCATACCACGTAGTGAATGCGGTCTTGGGTATATCTTCGGGTCGGATGCGGATCTGATGGTAACCCGACCTGAGGTCCATCTTGGAAAATACCTGAGCTCCGGTAAGCTGATCAAATAAGATATCAACCCGGGGAAGAGGGTACTTATTCTTGACTGTGACCTCATTAAGGGGTCTGTAATCCACGCACATCCGAAGCGTTTGGTCCTTCTTCTTGACAAATATGGATAGATAACCCCAAGGTGACGAGCTTGGTCGGATGAATCCTTTTTCTAGCAGATCTTGTAATTGTGTCTTGAGCTCTGCCAATTCATTCGGAGGCATTCGGTACGACCTTCTAGAAACAGGAGCCGTACCGGGCTTCAACTCAATCACAAATTCTACATCTCTCTTTGGAGGCAATCCAGGCAAATCTTCCGGAAAGACGTCCGGGAACTCACATACTACAGGAATATCTTGGATCTACGGTATGATGGCTTCATAAACTCTGCCAAATGGTTTAGCTGGAATAGCTACAGTGATAGACAAGAGAACCTCTTCCTGGCCATAACTCAACCTGATGGTTCTCAGATCAGTGTTGAGGATAGCTTTGTGTTGAGCTAACCAATTCATGCCTAGAATTACATCTATATCTTGGCCTTTTAGAATAATCATATTTGTAGGAAAGTCCCGTTCAGCTAATGTTACGGGCACATGGAAAGCCATTTCTTTAGTGAATATTTGTCCCCCAGGCGAATGAATAATGAAGCCTTCCCTTGATTCGATGCAGGGAATGCAATATTTTTCCACAAACTTCTTGCTTATGAATGTATGTGAAGCACCAGAATCAAAGAGAATGACTGTAGGGTGATTGGCCACGAGAAACGTACCCATCATGACCGGTTCTCCCGCCGGTGTCGTGGCCACTTGTGTATAATAGATTCGCCCAGTTTTCTTCATAATCTTGCCCGCTGCATTGTTTGCCGTGTTTCCCTTGCCTTGGCTAGAACTCCCCGGGTTTTGTTGATTATTGGAGTTGTTCCGCTTCGGATATGGGCAGTCTTTTATGAAGTGTCCAGACTTCCCACAATTGAAGCAGCCAGTAGATGAACTCGGGAGTGCAGGGAAACGAGTACCAGGGGCACTCGGCTGAGTTGTTGAGGTGGGGGCAATGGCAGGACGGATGAATACAGACTGTTTAAAGGGGTAGGAGGGTGGACAAGGTGAAGAACGGTTTTGATTGAAAGGTCGGATGTCACACCCGGCTTTAAGGAACAAAGCCAGGTGCATCTCATACATGCGCCAAGAAGACAACATATATAATAACAGAGTGTATAGAGATAAATGTCACAAAACATCATAGTACTTATTACATAGCGGAAGTCTTACAAAATATAAGATAAATATAACAGGATCTAAAATCCATCCTTGGCGCCAGAAAGTCAACTGGGAGACGCCTCCTAGATTGAATCGAACTCCTCGTTGCGTGGCTCCTCTTGAACCACCTGTACTTCTCTTGTGGGGGGTGTGAGACAGCAAGGGTGAGCTCACACATGTTCATCGCTCAACAAGTTGTGGGGGATAATGTGGCATGAACTCACCAAAGGTGGGAGTTCATGTAATGTGTAAGGATGATCAACAATAGAGGTTAAAGCTGAGCATTGCTTTTAATAAGTTGGTCAAATTTTATTAGCAGTTACTAAGTGTAAGTAAATACCAAACCATAATAAATAATAGAACAAAATTAATAATAATCCATGCAATGCAAATGAAAAATTGAGTTTAGGTTCCATAATTTAATCATCAGAGAGTCCTGAGCTGCTCATGACCGCGAGCACGGCTAGTATACCAATTTTACACTCTGCAGAGGTTGTACCCTGTACCCACAAGTCGTGTATCCCATGTCGCCAGGGTTAGCTAGACCCTTAGACACTACCGAGGTGAATGGCTAGGGATCCACTACGAGGCCTTTACAAAGTTCCACTAGCTTCCGAAAACCCGCTACAGTTTATGGGAAGAGCACTTGCAAGAATCCCCCGTCTGACCGCCATCGCAACAAAATCAACCCGAGAACCTCCTTGCATGCAATCCCCTACTGCCCTTGCCCCTTTCGGGTAAGGTAGTCTTCCACTAGCTTTCCTAGTTAGTTGGCCAAGGGCGTCCCATTAAGCCCTAGTGGTGGCACGTGTTTCTCAAGTTAAGCTCCATGTTCCATTTAACATTAATGATCTTGACATGAACATAAATACAATAACAAAATAACTGGAACTTGGATATAACAAAATATTATCCCAAAACCATGTAAAGCAATAGCATAACTACCCATATGATTCAGGGATAACAAGGTAAAGAGATAAACAATCTTTTATTTAAATCCATTTCTTACGAACTCTGGACTGGGCCTCAAAAACAGAGGAACGCAGGAGCTACTACACAAATGTTCCTAAGACTCAGAGAGCCAGCTGTAGGACTGCGGGTTGATAATGAGGAAACGGAGGGGCTCTTTTGTAAAGATGACGGCCGAAGGGGTAAGATCTAATGTGAGTCGCACGATCTAAAGTCTATGGCCTAGATTAGATCGCCTAAAACCGAACCGGTATGCAGCCATAGCTCTTGGATCTGAATCCGACGGTCTCGGTTTAATGAACCCACGATCAGATTTCTACCGTACATCGCGAGATCTACGGTCCAGGTTCTTCCTAACCTAAGGGGTAGCTACCTTCTAATCTTGGCCACCCATCATCAGATCAACGGCTAGTGGCCATCTTCCACCTTCCGCACGCGGCCACGGCGGCTCCGCCATTCCCTACGGCGGAGGTCTACTGGTGACACGCAACTCATCGCTTGAGTGCGCTAAACTCCCTGAAAAGTGGTGCTAGACGTAGAGGAGATACGGACGAAGCATATGGGAAGGTACTCACCAGGATTTGGAGCGTTAGCCGCGGCATTCTAGACAACAGTGCAGACGCGAAACGATTTCAGCGCCAACAAGCTCTCTTTCTCTCCATGCTTCCTTCTCGCTTGACTTTGACGCGGCGGCCACAGCCACCACTGCCCGCCGAGCCAACGCCACCGCGGCCAACAAAATCCCAGCGGCCTCATTACTGATCGACGGGCAGGGACACCCCCACGAACAATCCACGGTCTCCAGGGAACGTCCCCATGCACCGGCTGAAGTTTGGTGACAGGAGAACGCACGATAGCGGAGCGGGAGGGTTAAGCTGACCGGTACGGTCGAGGCCGAGCCGCCGAGGTCGAGATTGGGTAATCGCACGTGAAAGCTATTGACCAGATGGGCGACGACGTGGGTGTATAGAGACTGAAGGAGAGAGGAGTGGAGTACTGGACGTGAGATTTGACAAGATATTTCCTGGTTGGATAGCTTAACTGGATGGCCATGCAAGCTTCTTCGCAGAACTACTACGACCCTCATGCACAGGCTTTGACTCCTTCATATGGGTAAGGGGCTAGTGCTGCTCGGCTTTTATGCACCGAGAGGTGATGGTGTATCAGCCAAAACGGCCCCAAGCCCCCAAGATCCGTTCTTCGCGAGGCAGTTACAGCCGATCCTATCTTTTTGTGCGGAGTCCACGACAGATTCGGTAAAGAAGACGAACCTGTTAGTGCAGGCCCACACGACAACGACATGGTAATGCTCTCGACAGCCAGGAAAAAGAAGCAGGCGTGCACAAGAGATGAGTCTAGACCACCGGTCCCACCCGCAGGTGACCATGGAAGCATGTATGCGGCATGCCCAGGAGACGTGAATGACGGGATGAAGTCATCTTCGGCTAGGGAATTAGAGAAATAAAAAAAATTTATGTCCACGTTTTGGGCTAGTGGCCAAGCGGCCATGGGATTTCACGTAGATGTGAGGCTTCATCATTCTTTTTTTTTGTGTTGTTTTCTTTTCCTTTCTAAATTCTACAATTCCTTTTTAATTTTAAATTCCACTTTGGACTTTAATATATTTCTTGTCACATTTCTTTTTATTTTATCTTGTCATAATATAATATGCACACACAAAAATAATATCCAGCATGATGCATAATTTAAGGGCATATATTCTTTTATTAATTATTTGTTTTTGAATATGGTGTTCACATGTGATGATAAGTAGATTCAACATACACATAAAATATAGGAAAATAACTTTTCTCCTTTTATATGATCTCTTACAATTTAGATGTTACATCGGATCACTAACCTTTGTCGCTTTTCAGGCCCTTGGTTGGACCTGTCACCTCCAAAGCCCTTTGACTTTCCTAGGCCTGCATATTTAGCTTCAACTCTGAGCGCTGTGCCGATAGCCCTGCTGTAGGAGAGGTCGAGGCAGGTAGCCATCTTCTGTTGTAGCCGGTCATTAAGGCCCCTCATAAAACAATTTTTCTTCTTTAGGTCAGTATTGACCTGGTCAATGGCATACTGGGACAAATGATTGAACTTGTTGAGATACTCTCCACCTTGTTTAAGCTTCATGAATTCTTCTTGTTTCATATGGAGCACTCCTTCTGTAATGTTGTGCTCCCGAAATGCCAATTTAAATTCGTCCCACGTGACTTGATGGCCGGCCGGCTGAATGGCCACATAATTTCCCCACTAGGTGCTGGCAGGGCCTCTTAGCTACTGAGCCGCAAACAAGGGCTTCTGAGTCTCTGTGCATCAATGGAGTCCAAACTTTCGCCCAATAACCCGAATCCATTTGTCAGCTTCGAGGGGACCTTCGGCTTTAACGAATAGTGGGGGACGAGTTTCCGAGAAATTCAAATATGAAGTTTCGCGGGGTCCTTGTGGATAAGCCCTCCCGCCTTGTTGTTGCAGTTGCTGTCCCGCCATTTTGCGAAGGAAGCGGGTGTTGTCAGCGGTCGCGGTGACCAAGGCGGCAATAGCCTCGGCCAGCGTGGGTGGAACCGGCGGTGGATTTGGTGCATATTCTTGGCCACGGGACGTTCCCGCGCCTTCATGTGAACAAGTTCGAGATGGCATCTGAAGCAAAGAAATATTTGGAAAATATCACATGCTGATACATACCATCATTTTACATTACATAAGAGGTAATGTTATAAACTCGTAGTACAACAGGACTACATTACCTATTCTACATTAATACTATTTCTATACTATACTACTGCTAGCACTTATCATCCTTAGCAGCTTCGTTGTCGGGTGTAGGAGTCCATTCATCAGCTAGGTTCATTGAAGGAGGGGGCTTGAAAAGATCCAGTTCCCCGCCAAATGCTTCACCTGCTATTCTAGAAGGTCCAACTCCCATTCCGACAGGATCTACAGGTACGTCAGGGTGCAGTCGCGAATACAATATATGAACTTCCTCATGCAATGTATTATAGTACACCTGCAAGTTATCCACGACCGTGCTAAGCTCCTCCACACGGGCTCGAACTTTGGCCTCTCGGTCTAATGACTTGGGATGGCCCAATCGAGTGCCAAATCTCGTTCGGCAAGCTCGTCTTGCAGATGTCGGATGTCAGTTCTTAACTCATTTATGCGCTGACCATCCTCGACCCACACACTGTTTCTATGATGCAATTCTGTTCGAAGTTGCTCCACCTGAGCTTCTAGATCTCCAATGGGATCATTGCTGCCGCTGCTACTATCCTCATGCCTTGGAGCTAGCTGATGGTGAGGCACGCCAATCAATCCGGTTTACTTGCGTGCGGTTTTCCTTGTGCGCGGCGGCATATCTCCATAAGGGGAAAATCTTATTAGTATAGTTTTTATCATGATGCATGCATAATTACAGAATCAACCTTAGTTGATTCACAACCTTCTATACATTGCACTCTACTTTCTGGTCTTAATATAAGTATTTTAGAAGGTAGTTAGATAAGAAGGAAAGAAATTTTCTTAGATAAGTTTTTGAAAATTCCTTTTGAAAATGTCTCATAACATCTGCAGAGATGGACTTCGCTCCGATACCAGATGTGACAGAACCTCCCAAGTCATTAGGCCCACCTACAGTTGTCCTTGTCCAACGGACCTCAGACAACCCTGCAAGTGTCCCTGATCACTTGACAAGTTCGTTATCTGTATTCTTTACCTTGCCCAAGAGCGTTTCACCTGTCACGCAGACATTACAACACATCGGAGGAACGAGTATGTGGAAGCAGTTACAATAATTTACTTTATAACAAAGTATAGGAAGAGTAGTATTATTACAGACCAGAGCAAATATAGGAGTGCTGGAGTAATATTATTACATAACTTGGGAGGCAAACACCCCTCCCGATAAACAGTAAAAAGTTTTTAAAGGAGGACACTTCCTCCCGAGGCTTCAGTCTTGATTTTCTTCCTTAGGCACCACCTTGGAACAAAAGCAACAAAAATTTGCTGCTTCTTCACCTAAAACAACATGGGACAAAGCCCTAAGTACGAAGTGTACTTTCGCAAGTCTTACCGTCAAAATAAAAGACTCTCAAGGATATGCTGGCTTTAAGGGATTCAAGGTAAGGCTTATCACGAATCAAAGACTTTGTTTGTAGAAATGCTTACCAGTAGTGGATCCTTAAAAGTCCAGCTTTATTAGCAAGTTAAGTCATTACCTGAGTTCTAGACTTCTTTCTACCCTAGTTCAAGCATTTGACCTATACTAGCCAATTTCTTATCAACCCTTCTTATTCACTGGAATGCTACGTGTAGGTCAGTGACCAAGTCTTCATGTCCAAGAAGTAACGACGATCTGAATCGATTAATACTCAGCTGAGGATCTCCAATCACACAACATATGTAGCACTTAACCCTTGCATATGTCAACTCGCCACTGGGGTTCTTAAGACCAGATCAGGTTCACGCCAACCGAGAGCACAGATACACCATCATCCAGCCTCTTGCCATGGAGGGTACACGCTACTCTCGCCATCTCTCCACTCCCATTACGTGTTATCTTATTCTGGTATTAGTCTGCCCGAGGCAAAGCTTACCCATGACGAGGCATGTGACCAGTTAAAGGGTCCTTGATCATCAAGCCTACATCGACAAGGTCCTTAATCGACTCAGACAGAGACACTACATCGAGACTCTCTTCTCGTGCAAGTCACCCGCCTGGTCTCAGCTTTATCATTTCAAACCCAAAGTTTGGTACCTGACAGAGGTACATCTTTTCCGATGTTGAACCCATCACGGCCATGATGGATCCACCATCAAGTTTTATTTTGAAAACATCCCACCCACTTGAAGCATCGTCTTTTGTTAAAACAAAACATTTTGTTTTTCTAGAGCAAAGCTAAGCATAAGAAAAACCTTTTTGTAAAACAAGGGATTAAGGAGAAGTAATCAAATCCAAGGAAGGAAATGCAGCAAATCGTTTAGCATACAACTCCTATCACCTAATGCATCAAGCAAGTGAGAAAGATTTTTAAAATAGCAAGGAGGTGGCGAATGCATTGGGGCTTGCCTTGTGTGATAGGTGAGTCAGGCTCTGCTCCACAGATGTCAAAATAAAAGCAGTTCCCTGCCTGAGGTTCTTCAGGTGGTGGTGGTGTAGTCCTTGCTTCTTCAACCTCTATCTCTTCTTCGTTTTCTATATAAAGCCATATATAATCATGAATGCTCATGTAATGCTCATGAAGATGCAAAGATAATAAAAGTATATTATCTAATGTCTTGAATATAATTTTCCTTCACGGATCTCTAGGAAACTAGGGTTTTTGGAGTCTATAGTGAAGTTCATAGGGCAGGAGACTAGGGTTTTAGATTCTAGGTACCAAACATGGTCCAAATCATGCCAAACTTTACCCAAGGCTTCTAAATAATATTTAAAGCTTTTCTACAAAGTTTGGTGAATTTTGGGATTATTAATTACTTTCTAAAATTCCAGAAGTATGGGTTTTGGCTATTTTAAATACCCCATAATTCCTTATTAGAACTAAAAATCATGAAACTATTTTTAATAAATACTATAGAAAATTAGGAACCTAGCAAAATTGGTCTGGCATTTTTAGCATTTTTCTATAATTTTCTAGGAATTCTCTAAGTCCAGAAGAAAAAGAAAAAGAGAAATTATGAACAGTGATGGGCCGAATCTGGTCTAAGTTGGCCCAGAAATGGGGAGAACGTGCGCCCGCGCGCTGCGGTGTCCATTTTGCGTAGGGGACCCTTGCGGTTTGAAATATCTATAAAGAGCCCTCCCCACTGTTCCTCTATCTCGCTGACATTTGCACAGAGGTCCCTTGATTTCTGTTTCTTCTCTAAATCGATCCCCTAGCCACGGCGCGCTCACCACCGACCACCCCGTTGCTCGAACCAACCAAGAACAACGGCGACTGCCCAAATTAACTACGGGGCAAGTATTACCGACCTGAGGCGACCCTAGAACAGGCTCTAATTGGATTAATTCGGCCCTGGATTTGCCTGACCACGATGACAGCGATCACCGAGACCAAATCCAGGTGTTCTCGATGAGTGGATGTCGTCAAGCTCAGCTAGTTGAGTCAACAAGCATCACAAGTATGCAAGGGTGCTGAAACACGAACACGGAGGGTGGCTGCGGACATGGGAGCAGCTAGCCGCGATGAGGTGATTCACGGTGGCGCAGTCGACCAATTTGGGGGAAGAAGGAAATTCTCTAGCTATGGTGGCTAATCGAGGCAGGGATGGATGCTTTGGCTTGGTGATAACTTACTGCAGCAAACCGTTCCATCAATTTATAAGGGCGCTAAGCAGTGGCCAGTGAATTTGGTCTCGCACGGTGGCAGTCGAAGAAAGAGGGGATCACTGGTGCAAGTGATTGGTGGCATCTACCGTGGCGGCTCTCCGGCGATCACCGGATATAGATGACCCAAGCTATTGCGACGTGGTTAAGGGCCTGAGGCGTGGTGCAATCGCTGTGAACAATGCAGATTCCGATGACGGCCGTAAGGCCACGTCGCTGGTGAAGTGGTCGAGGGACAGCGCGACCACAGTGTCCCGGACCTATCCGTGGCGTGATCTTTTCACCGTCGAGCTCAATCCACAGACCTAAAGCACGAATCGTGGCGATCGGCAACAATCACGGCGCAGGGTCACTGACGTCGAGATTCACGGAATCTGTAGATTTTCTTTGCCACTGTACCATCAGAGGTTTCATCAGTTGGCTTGATAGGGCTTATTTGGGGCGAATTTTCTCTAAATTTTGTGTGGTGACTAACCCAGCACTCTACATCAAAGTTGTAGCTTATCAATCCAGCTTGAACTTTGTCACAGGGGTTTTTGCCAAACATCCATTAAACCAAGCTCCACATGGTCCCAAAGTTGATCCTACACACTGTTAATCAATCTTCAGACTTTAGGCTGATTGAGTGCCTAACTTTGGGCCGAATTATCTTCAAAATTTTCATGGCACCAAGGCTTAACCCCTATAGCAAAATTGTACTCCTATAGTAGCTTTATAAATTTGGTGTGTTGACCCTAGACAAATTCTTAATATTTTTAAAACTATAGAGCTCCAAAGTCAGACTTGTTCAACTGTTTTCAGACTTAACCATTGGAGCACTAGGGTGGCCTTTTTGCAAATAAGCCCAAAACTCATAGTTTCTTTTGCAAAACTTCAAATATGTGAACTATATGACTTAAGGTACCCTAACTCCATGGTTTTTGCACTTAGGTCCAAAAGTGTGCACATTTGCATATAACCCCCTAGGGTTTCAGTCTAGGGTTTTCCAGAGGTCTATTTAGGGTTTCTGGCACCTCTAGTGGTTTGGATGCTATCAAATCCTATTAGAGTTAATGTCTCATGACCATTTATAATAAGTTTTGAGAATTTAACTCATTTGGGCTTTATTGACACCTTAAGCTCAGTTTAGGGTTAAGTACCCTACCCTAGGGTTTTACCCCATGACATGTCACATCAGTACAACTTGTTTGAAATTTTTGCCTAGTGAATGCATCCTAAGTGTAACAATCACATGATATGCTGATGCTCATGATGTTATGCTCAAGTTTTAGTGGTAGTATCACCAGGGGTGTTACAGGAGGGGTCCTGGCGCAGATAGCCAACGACCTCCTGCGAACCCTAGACGTGGAGGGCTATCGGCGGTTGCTCACTCAGGCGACTAATCATCTTTTACCTCTCGCCCACCCACCGAACGATCTGCGTCATGCCATCAACAGACGGCAGGATGCACAGAGCAACATTAGTGCTTCACGCGATCGTCGACACGAAAATGAAATAAGGCGCAGGGAGGAATACGACCGAGACCATGGTGTACTGACACATAGCCGTGCAACCAGGATCGAGTCAGTAGCAGCCTCTACTAATAGTGCGCTCTAGGGACAGTCGAGACGACCTAATACTCGCTCCCCTCCCTAGGATCGACGACATGATCATCGACACGAGGATACACGTGGGGTCTCTGCGCTCACCCCTCGCCTCCGGGCCATCCAATGGCCTCCCAATTTCAAAGTCTCTAACGTCGACAAATACGAACCCAAGCAGGACCCAGGGGGTTGGCTGACCATCTACACAACCGCCGCCCGGGCTGCAGGGGCAACGGAGGACGTCATGACAGCGTACTTGCCCATTATTCTAGGACAGGACGCACTACAATGGTTCCGGCATCAGCCTTGACACTGCATCGTTTGGGGAGATTTCAGCCGTTAGTTTATTGCGAACTTCTAGTCCCTCTCCGATAAACCGGCACGGCCGTGGGATCTCAGATCTATCAGGCGACAGAATGATGAAACTCTTCGTTCATTCCTCAGAAGATTCCAAACAATGAGGAACCATATTCCTGAGGTTGTTGAGGCAGCTGTGATCGAAGACTTCTATCGGGAATCCAATGATCCAGTTTTTGTTCGAGCTATACTTCAAAAAGCACCCGCCACCTCTGAACAATTGTTCAAGGAGGCAGACGTCTACATCACCGCGGATGAGCGGGCTCAAGACCTCATTTGAGGCGCAAAGCCCGTACCACCAGCACCGCGAAGGGAGACGAACCAGCAACCAGACAAACGCTGGGAGAAGAGGCCCCAGGAGGAGGTACACACCATTGGGCCACCTGCAACTCGAGCCCGCGGCACACCTCTCGGAGGGGTAAGGACACTAGATGAGATCCTCGACTCCTAGTGCCCGTACCACAAGGACATACGGCACACCCTGCGGAACTGCAGGGATTTCAAAAACACCATCGGGCATGGCCGACCATTCTAGCTGCTACCACCTCCCCCACCTCGAGGAGAGCCTAATGAGCCCAGGCAGCCTCAGCAGTAGGAGGGGGTAGAGGTGGAGCCTTCCTGCACATCGACAGGGAGGTCGATGTCATATTCGAAGGGCACGGGGCATAAGAAAGCAAAAGGCAACAGAAACTCAGTGATCGGCAAGGTCTAGTGGCCACGAACAACGCTCAAGCCCTTACCGATGGTCAGAGCACACAATATCCTTTAGCCGAGCCGATCAATGGCTTAACTTTGATCACCTTGGCAAATACCCACTACTCGTTGACCCTGTGATCTGGGAAAGTCGGGTTAAGAAGGTGCTGGTGGATGGTGGCAACATCATCAACGTCACCTTTCCCGAACACTTCAAGCTCTAGGGGTCGCCATCGCCGACCTCACTCAGTCGAATACCCCTTTCTTCGGCATCGTGCCGACCGAAGGAGAGTACCCACTATGTCACATCTACATGTCTGTCACCTTCGGAACCCTAGAGACCTACCGAACTGAGTTCCTGAGGTTTGAGGTGGTGCGTTTCGACTGCGGGTACAACACCATTATTGGGAGAACGGGATTGGCGAAATTCATGGCCATCCCGCACTACCCATATATGATACTCAAAATGCCATGTCCTTAGGGGATCATCACCGTGCGCGCTGTGGCAGAACCTCCTAAGTTATTGGGCCCACATACACATGTCCTCATCTCAAAGACCTCAGACGGCTATGCATGTGCACTAGATAACTTAATAGGATCCGTCCGAGTGTCCCAAGGACCCCGAATAAACTACTTATAACCAGGACACAAGATTAAGTAAACACAAATCACACACCAACATTTGCAGCGGAATTTTTTTATTACAAAACCTTACAAGTTACAGCAAGTTTACATTATATTTATCGAAGTGGTTACAAAAGCGATTCAAAGTAATATACTTTAAAATGTTATAAATTATTTGTAAGTTTGAAATATATGCTAGCTTAAGTGACCATCCTCAATAAGAAGTATAGAAGAGCTACTTAGACCTATAAGAAGGTCGTGCCCACCGGCGCTTAGCACCATCCACAGCAGCACAAATCTAGTACCTACAACAACATGGGTTCGAAAGCCCTGAGTACGAAGTGTACTTTCACAAATCTTACCCACCTAAGGAAAAAGAGTCTCAAGGATATGTTGGCTTTTGGGAATCAAGGTAAAGCTTGTCAAGTTTCAAAGACTCTTTTTGCATAAAAGCTTATTATGAGTGGATCCTTAAGAATTTATTTTACTTATCAGGTTAAGTAATTACCTGCATCTAGATTACTTTCTATTCTTAGATCAAGCACTTGACCTATACTAGCCACTTTTTATCATCCCTTCAGTTCACTGGTTGCTACGTGTAGGTTAGTGACCAAGTCTTCATATTCGAGAAGTAAAGGCAATCCGAATCGATTAATACCTAGCTGGGGATCTCTAACTACACGACATATGTAGCACTCACCCCTTACATATGTCAACTCGCACCTGAGTTTCTCAAGACCAGAACGGGTTCACGCTAACTGAGAGCACAGATACTCCACTATCTAGCCTCTTGGCACGGAGGGTACATGCTACTCTCGCCATCTCTCCACTCCTATTGTGTGGTGGCCTTTCTGGTATTGGTCCGATCGAGGCAGAGCTTAGCCATGATGAGGCATGTGGCCAGTTAAAAGGTCCTCGATCATCAAGCCTACATCGGCTTGGTCCTTAAACGACTCAGACGGAGACACTACTCTGAGACTCCTTTCTCGTGCAAGTCACCCGCTTGATCTCGTCTTTATTATTTAAAACCCAAAGTTTGGTACCTCACAGAGGTACACTTTTCAGATGTTGAACGCATCTTGACCATGATGGATTCACCATCATAATTCTTTTCTTTGTAAAAATTCCCATCCAGTGTGAAGCATCACCTTTTGTTTGAAAAAACATTTTGTTTTCTAAATCCATACTAAGCATCAGAAAACTTGTTTGAATAAATTAGGTGACAAGGAAGGGAATGCATCAATTGTTTAGCACACAACTCCTATCACCTAATGCATCATACAAGGTGATAAAATCTTCAAAACAACAAGGAAAGGGATAATGCACCAGAGCTTGTCTGGGATAAACACTACATTAGTGTTGTTAGATGACGATCACTTGTCGGACATCTTTGATCCTGGCAATTGTTTAGACCCTTCGTCTTCAAGTTGGCCCGACTGACGACATCGTCTTGCGGAGATGTCCACTCTCAGCATCATCTTGAGGGATAACTTGGCTCTGATCCTCTACTCCATGTGACCAACTAGCATACCTAATGAGATGCATGGTGCACATGAGTAAATATAAGCAGGAATAGCACAAGCCTAATTAATGTTACATGATAGCGAATTAAATACTTAGTGGCGAGGCACATAACAGCACTAGATGTCAAGATGTTACTAAGTACAACATCCACGTTATTTTAACTTAACCAAATCTAATTCAAACAAGCGATAATAAAATAAGCACAAGTCCTATATCATCCTTAGCTAGATAAAACACTAAAAGGCGGTCAAGACTTAGGCTCAATATTGAGGGATACCTAACTCAGACTAAGGATAAAAAACCATTAGTTAACTTTCTAACCCGATATTATAATCTAACCTGAATAGCACGCCAACTAAGCAAAGCAGCACGCTAATCCTAAGTCTAACGGATAATTCATTATTAAAATACATAGAGCCTTGCGAAACTACATTCTCCATAATCTAGATACTTAAAGAAATTATACCTCTTCTACTATGGGGTTTCTCGTATTTCGACTGAAATTGGCTCGCTAATGCTACTTGATTCCAATTTATTTAGAAACGACGCACACTCATTCATGACTATTATCGTAAATGAACAACATAAAAGAAAAAAGAAGAAATAGCTTCTATTCTGAATGTCCCTATGGAGTATCACCCGAATTGTTGACGCCTTTTCGGAGCGCCAAACACTCAATAAGAACCGTGGCGGTGCTCTCTGGTCAGGCGCGGACGGTCCGCGGCCTGGGGCCAGACGGTCCATGACCTGGCGCAGGGCTAAGGTCCTCTGCCTGACGACCGGACGGTTCGTGCTCTAGGGGCCGGACGGTCCACGCGTACGCAGAGGCGGCGAAAGTCGCCGGCGGCGGCCTGGATCTCGCTCCCGAGAGGGACCCCGTCGGGGAGGAGAGATCCTAGGTGATATCTAGGCTCGGCAGGCCGACCTAGATTCTTCTAATCGGCGTAAAGTCGAAGAGAAGCGAGAATTTGGAGATTGAGAGGCTAAACCTAAACTAGACTAGAACTACTCCTAGGATAAAATGTGAAATAGAAGTGTTGTTGATTCGATTGTTGATGATTACAAATCGGCCGTAGACCTCTCTATTTATAGAGGAGGGGGCTGGACCCTTTACCACCAAAACTCCAAGCAAATCCCGCGATTTTCGCCAACAAACGCAGTGAAAAACTCGGAACCCTAATCTGTTCTGAGCGTGCGCGGACCGTCCGGCCCACAGGCGCGGACCGTCCGGACCGCGGACCGTCCGGCCTCAGGGCCGGACTGTCCGCACCTAAATTTGGTGCCCAACATATGCCCCCCTGCCTTTTGGTGGAGCTGAACAAACCAAAAGCAAATAACTCGATGTGATTACATCGGTTCTCTTAGGCATCTTGCCACATACTAGGATGGTACTGCTTATAATGTTTGCAATAAATTTTTTGGGTAAATTTTTGCCTTATAATGTTTGCAATAAATAGGCGTTACCAGACATTACCTGTTTTACTTTATATGGACCCTCCTAGCTTGGCGACCATTTACCAAACTTTCGGTCTTTAGTCCTTAGAGGCAGGATGGTCTTCCACACCAGGTCCCATACTTGAAATGACTTTGCTTTGACCTTCTTGTTGTAGGCCCTGGCTACTTTGATCTTGTCCTTTTCTATTGCTCCCAAAGCTATCACCCTCTTGTCGGTCACCTCATCAATATTATCCATCATTGAATTATAATAATCCATGACGGTTAGATCATTTTGTTTGGCGAATCTGACAGCATTCAAACTTATTTCCACAGGCAACACTGCTTCCTGCCCATAGACAAGCTCAAAAGGAGACACTTTAGTAGCACTATGTTTAGATATTCTATGAGCCCATAAAGCTTCGGACAAAATCTTATGCCAATGCTTAGGATTATCAGATATCTTCTTTTTTATCAAGTTGATCAATGTCCATTGGCCTGAGCATAGTATGGAGATGAATTAAGCAACTTAATTCTATATAATTCAGCAAATTCACGTACCTCCTTTGACATAAAAGAAGTCCCTTGATCTGTAGTCAAGGTCTGGGGAATGCCGAATCTATGAATAATATGCTCAGTTATGAACTCAATTACCTCCTTATGTGTCATGTTCTTCAGAGCAACGGCTTCAGTCCATTTGGTAAAATAGTCAGTGGCAACTAACACGAACCGACGCCCTTTTGATGATGAAGGATGAATTTCTCCAATAAAGTCTAATCCCCATCCTCTGAAAGGCCAATGCTTGATGATAGGATGCAATTCGGCTGCAGGGACCAACTATAGGTCGCCGAATTTTTGACACACCTGGCAACCCTTGTAGTACTTGAAACAATCAGCTATCATGTTAGGCCAATAAAAACCAGACCTTCGCAACAGCCATTTCATCTTTGGAGCCGATTGGTGGGTACCACAAATTCCTTCATGTACTTTGGCCATGGCCAATATAGCATCATTTGGGCCCAAGCACTTAAGCAGGACGTCGTTGACTGTTCGGCGGTAGAGTTCATCACTCATCAAGACATACTTGAAAGTTGTTCGCCGAATGTTCTTATCTATCCTGATATTGGGATTTCATAAATAATTAAGTATAGGTGTCCTCCAATCACTTGCATCGGCTTCATTATCAGCCGAATCAATTAAGAGAACATTTCTGGTAACCCCGGACGGTCCGGCGTCTCGACGCGGACGGTCCGCGACCTGGGGAATTGGCCCTGCACCGGTTATCAGATTTTCAGTGTTGTGAAATCTCCCTCGCTTTATCCGATAACCTGATGCGTCTTGTGCCAAATTGTTAGCTCTATAATTCTCAACTCTAGAGATATGTCGAATACTGAATTTGTCAAAAGAATGAATTATACCCCAACATTTTTCAAGGTAACTATTTAGAGTACCATCAAAACATTGATATTCTTCTAACACTTGTTGGACAACCAGCTGAGAATCACCAAATACCTTCACATGTTTTACTCCCATACCATTTAAAAGTTCTAAGCTGAATAGGAGGGCCTCATATTCGGTTTGATTATTAGTGCAATAAGTTTTCAATCGGCTAGAGAAGTCGAAGGATACATTACTTGGTGAAACAAGTACGATGCCAATTCCTTGCCCTTCATTGCAAACCGATCCATCAAAATATAAAGTCCAAGGAGTAATAGTGATGTATGACATGTCTAGTTTATGAATATCATTAATCCGATGTTCTACAATGAAATCCGCTACGACTTGGCCTTTCATAGATTTCAATGGTTCGTAGGCCAAGTCATATTCTATGAGTGCATAAGCCCACTTACGAATTCTACCACTCATAATTGGGTTATGCAACATGTATTTGATCACATCGGCTTGACCAGAAACAGTGCAATGACTAGACAGTAAATAACATCTACATTTGGTGCATGCATAAAACAAGCATAAGCATAACTTCTCAATAAAAGTGTACCTTGTTTCAGCATCCACCAGCCTTCGGCTTAGATATGTCACCACATGCTCCTTCCCCTCAGTTTCTTGTGTCAGAACAGCCCCAATGACCTTATCTTCAGCTGCAATGTATAATCGGAACGGTACTCCTGCTCGTGGTGCTTTTAATACGGGAGCCGAAGATAAGTATTTTTTGATGAGATCAAATGCTTCTTGTTGTTCTGCCCCCCAAGCGAATTCGGCATCATTCTTAAGCCGAAGAATAGGGGTGAACGCATCAATCTTCCTGGCTAGGTTAGAAATAAACCTTCGTAAATAATTTACCTTGCCGATAAACTTCTGTACCTCGACCTTACAGGTCGAAGGTCCCACATTCCAAATAGACTTGATTCGGTCAGGGTCTATCTTTATACCATGTTCATGGATGACAAATCCTAAAAACTTACCAGCCGACACTCCAAAAGCACATTTGCGTGGGTTCATTTTCAAACCATATCGACGCATTTTATCAAAGGCTTTGCGCAAATCAGCTATATGAGAACTAAACTCAGCCGATTTGACTACAATATCATCAATGTAAACTTCCACAGTGTTTCCTAACAATTCATGGAAGATCAAATTCATAGCCCTCTGATAAGTAGCACCAGCATTTTTCAGACCAAATGCCATGACAAGCCTGGACATATAAAGGCCGTTTTAGACGCATCTTCTTCGGCCATGAAAATCTGATTATATCCGGCATTACCATCAAGGAAGCTAATAATTCTATTTCCTGATGCATTATTGATTAATGTGTCGGCTATGGGCATGGGATATTCATCTTTAGGAGTTGCTCTATTTACATTGCGAAAATCAATGCATACTCTAAGCTTACCTGACTCCTTCTTCTCCACCGACACAATATTGGAGACCCACTCTGTGTATCTGCAAGGTCTGATAAAATTAGCTTCTAGCAGCCGGTGTATTTCGTCCTTGATGCGTGGGAGAAGATCTGGACGAAATGTTCTAGCTCTCTGCTTGAAAGGTCTGAAACCAGATTTAATAGGCAGCCGATGCTCTACGATCTCTCGGCTTAATCCAGGCATCTCAGTGTAATTCCAAGCAAAGCAATCTGAATATTCCTTCAATAGACCGATCATCTCATCTCTAGGATCGGTCTCCAGGGTCTTGTTTACAAAAGTCGGCCTTGGAGTTTTACCATCTCTTATGTCAATCTCCTCCAAAGGATCGGCCGATGTAAACCCCTGTCCTAGTTTATCAAGATCTCTGAATTCCTCTATCATGTTCCCCACAGAGGAATTAGATGATCTTTGTGTGACGGCGGACTTTCCGGTCTCGGGGACCGGATCATCCGTAATACTGTCTTTTTGTTGTGATAGATGTTCGGTCTTAAAGTCCGAACCTTTTTGTGAAAGACCAGACCATCCGGCCTTGGAAGCCGAACTGTCCGTGATCAAAGACTCATGAACTTTGTGTGTATTCATCATTTAAACTTTATTTAGGATTTAGCCAATTCTCCATCGGCTCTAGCATTACAGGAATGAAACCTTTCTTATCTATACTTATGAATTGATAATTAGAAAAATCTACTCCTGTGAGACATGTAGCAGTCTCATAAGTCCAGAGTACAGGGCATCGGCCATAGCGATGCAGGCCGATACATCAGCATGTACTTGTTCTATGTCATCGCCTACCCATTGTATTAACATTTGATGTAATGTAGAAGGTATACATTGATTGGCGTGAATCCAATCTCTGCCTAGGATTAAACTGTAATTTCCTTCTACATCAGCAACGAAGAATGCAGCAGCAAGGGTCTTAGTCCCGATGGTTAATTCAACGGACGTGACTCCCCTAGCTTTGATCGAACTATCAGTTCCAACACCACTGAGGGTCATGTTGGTCTTGACAAGTTCGTCATCTTGTTTACCTAACTTTCTGTACAATGAATAAGGCATTAGATTTACAGCCGCCCCTCCATCTACCAACATCTTAGCAATCGGTATCCCATCAATGTGACCCCGCACGAAGAGCGGCTTTAGATGATTTACCGATTCCTTTGGTTTAGTAAAGGCGGCTTCTTTAGGACCAAAACCAAACTGGGCAACAACAGGTTCATCGTCGCCGATAATAGTACAATCGGCGGAAAATGTAATAACATTTACATCCATATCTGGCCATTCTGGAGAAGCCTCGTAGTCGACCAGGTCTTCTCCCAGCAGGTCATCCTCTTCCATTGATGTCGGCGTATCGTCGGAGGCTTCCTGGCGGACGGTCCGCGCAGAAGGGCCGGACGGTCTGCGCCTGGTGCAGGTTGTCCGGAGGCTTCCTGATGCAAATTGTCCAGCCTTGCTGGTCGAGCTATCTGCCATACCTGCAGGGTGCTGCACAAGTGTAGCCGTTTGTTTTTCCTCAACAGCCTTTGGTCTCCATTTCTTTTGTGGTGGCGGGTACTGTGGATGTGTGTCATTGAATATCTTTTCTGCCTCCTTCTCCTGGCTCTCCTTTGCTCTTAGGCGCTGTAATTTCTGCTTTTGGGACCGTGTCAATCCCGTTGGGCACCATCGAGGCATGGAGTATTTTGGATCGGCTGTTTTGATGGTAGCCGTATCCTTTTTGGTTGTGTTGGCCGATTCGCCAAAAATCATCGGCCCTTTATTGTCTTCCTGTATGACAACATCTGCAATGCCTATTTTGATGATGTCCTTTTTTGTTGTTCTTTGAGTTGCTGCAGGCATATGCCCCCCTGCCGGATTGGTCGGCCTTGGAGGCCGAGTAGTCCGGCAATCTTGTTGGGCCTGTGCCTGGTGACCGGATTCAGCAGCGCTCAATCGATCTTGTACTGGCGGCGCCAACCTGTCAAAAACAGATGTTCGGGGTGCCCCCCAGACAGGGTACTGTGGCATCCCAAATGGATATGGTGGCATGCCCCACATTTGATTTGGGACATATGGTGGAGGTAAGTATGTGTATGGATATGGCATAGACGGATAAGGGGGTGGAGGTGTCCATGTCGGCATGTTAGGTCTCAATTGTACAGTATGACCTTTCATTTCTTCCTATTGGTGGGGTGGTCCAATCGGCCTGACTTGACGTTGCTCATGAATGGGTGAGCGGGGTCGCTTTGCTGGCCGGTCGCTGGGGTCGGCCTTCTTTTTCACGTATTTAGACAACAATTGATCGAAAGTCGGGCCAGGCTTGACCAGCCGACCAGCTGCTTTAAATGTATTTGTTTTCCACGTACCTATCTCTGGTCGTCGTGGTTTGAAGGTACGTGGCCGCTGTGAGTCCTGAGCATGGCCGGACCGTCCGCTGGAGTTCTCCGGACCGTCCGGAGAAGCGTCGAACCGTCCGCGTCTGGATGGCGGACTGTCTGCGATGCGCAGCACGGGTTCCCGCAACTGTCTCCCTGTCTGCGCTTGCCCCCCAGTGCTAGAGGCTGTGATGGTCACCTTTAGAGTCTCCTCTCCATTGGGAGTCTTCTCGGTCACCACTTTCCTGCAAGAAACTTTACAATCCCCATCGGCCTTTTTAGCATCGTCGATGATTGTTTCTTTGCCTTTGCCTTTATCGGCTGTGTTTGGTCGAACCAGGACTTTCTAGCCCTCGAAGTCGATCATGTTCATTGGAAAGGGCTCTGTATCCACCTGCATTTCCTGAAATTTCAATCGTCCCTCGTTAATGGCTGATTGAATCTGTCACCGAAACACATTACAATCATTAGTGGCATGAGAAAATGAGTTATGCCACTTGCAGTACGCACGATGTTTTAGCTCGTCGGCGGATGGAATAGTGTGATTTATTTTAATGTTGCCATTTTTGAGTAATTCGTCAAATATTTTATCACACTTACCAACATTAAATGTAAACTTAACCTCCTCTTGTCGTTTCTTTTGAACCGGCTGTAAGGAGGAACAAGCCGAAGATTTGGCCTGTTTTGGCCAAACCATTTCAGCAGCATATACTTCTACTGATTCGTCATCTGAACTACTTTGGTCGCATTCTACTATATGTACGTTGTGACGAATTGTTTTAGCAGTTTCTTTGCTCCGGCTTTCACAAGCCAAAGCTCTCTGGTGTAACTGTGCTAGTGTAAAAAATTGGATGCCTTCTAATCTTTCTTTTAAATAATATCGTAGACCATTAAAGGCTAATCCTGCTAGCTGTTTTTCTGCTAAATGAATTTGGAAGCATCGGTTTCTTGTATCTCGGAATCTCCGGATGTAATCATTAACCGATTCATCTTTTGCCTGTTGCAATGACACTAAATCTACCAAATCCAACTCGTAGTCACCGGAGAAAAAATGATCATGAATTTTTTGTTCTAGATCCCCCCATGATGAAATGGAATTAGGAGGTAAAGTGGCATACCATGCAAACGCGGTTCCTGTTAGAGATAATGAAAACAAATGTACGCAAAATGCCTCCGTGTCGGCCAATTCTCCTAATTGTGCTAAAAACTGGCATATGTGTTCGCGCGTGTTCTTTCCTTGATCACCCGAAAATTTTGCGAATTCGGGTATCCTGGTTCCCTGTGGGTATGGGTGGTGATCAAATCGGCTGTCATAAGGTCTCTGATATGATTGCCCCCCAGAGACCATGCTTACTCCGAGCTTATCTCGGAACGCCCCGGCTATTTCTTCCCTTACTATATAAATGGCAGCCGGTGCAGGACCACCGGCTCTCTAGTCAAACATAGGTGGGGTTGGTTGGATGTTAGTATGTTGTCTTTCCCCCCATTGGTTTGAGCTACGTGGTGCATTTCCGTTTTCCCTATATGGCTCATAGGTTTGATCGTTTCTTTCCGGCCTTCTAGGTGGGGCCGGAAAGCTTTCCTGGGCTCTGGATCTTGAATTAATGGGCTGGTGCATTGCATAGTGTGATGGGAAGTGTTGCTGGGACGGGTGAGCATTCGGGTAATAATCTTCCTCAAAAGACTCATGCGCGGACTGTCCGGATATGTACCCGGACCGTCCGTGGTTATATGCGGACCGTCCGTCGTTGTATGCGGACCGTCCGACTGGGTAGTTTGGGTTCTGTGACGTATGTGGTGGCTCGGGTGCATGTCTAGGTAACTCATTAAAAATGGGCCCGACCGTGGCTGGCCCGGACGGTCCGCGCTCACGTACGGACGGTCCGGACATGTGCAGATCGGCTGTTTTGCTGCCGATTTGCGGTTGCTCAGGGTACGTGTCCATCGGCATCCCATAAAGGGGCTGTGACTGGTCGTGACAACCTCTAACCGATGTATTACGTGCGTTATCCCCTAATTCAACCTCGTGTGAAGGAAAATTTGCTATACTAGATTTATCAAATGCACGTACTAGTCTCCTATAATCGTTTTGCATATCCCCTATGATATTTTGCATTTGTTCACGCTGTTCATCTATATAATTCTTAAGAGATTGCAGCTCGTTTGTATTACTTACATTGGGGATATCTGGCATGGGTCGCAGTGAAGCCGGATCCGTCGCTCGATGTCGGACGACCTTGTTGTTCCTGTCCACTTTGAAGTTGGCCAAGAACCTTGCTTTTGCCTCCTGGATCATCTGCTCCTTATGCTCCTCGAACTGGAGCTGTTCGTCAGCCGGCAAGGTTTCCCAAGTCGGCTCTATGATGTTGCTTGGAGAGACTTCAGAACTATCCCTCGAACCGGCCATTGAGGGCTGATTTGATAGGTCTAAATATGTCTTCCCCAGCGGAGTCGCCAAAAAGTATGTTGACGCCTTTTCGGAGCGCCAAACACTCAATAAGAACTGTGGCGGTGCTCTCTGGTCAGGCGCAGACGGTCCGCGGCCTGGGGTCAGACGGTCCGCGACCTGGCGCAGGGCTAGGGTCCTCTGCCTGATGGCCGGACTGTCCGCGCCCTGGGGGCCGGACGGTCCGCGCGTACGCAGAGGCGGCGGAAGTCGCCGGCGGCGGAAGTCGTCGGCGGCGGAAGTCGCCGGCGGCGGCCTGGATCTCGCTCCCAGGAGGGACCCCGTCGGGGAGGAGAGATCCTAGGTGATATCTAGGCTCGACAGGCCGACCTAGATTCTTCTAATTGGCATAGAGTCAAAGAGAAGCGAGAATTTGGAGATTGAGAGGCTAAACCTAAACTAGACTAGAACTACTCCTAGGATAAAATGCGAAATAGAAGTGTTGTTGATTCGATTGTTGATGATTACAAATCGGCCGTAGACTTCTCTATTTATGGAGGAGGGGGGCTGGACCCTTTACCACCAAAACTCTGAGCAAATCCCGTGATTTTCGCCAACAAACGCAGCGAAAAACTCGGAACCCTAATCTGTTCTGTGCGTGCGCGGACCGTCCGGCCTCAGGGCCGGACTGTCCGCACCTCAATTTGGTGCCCAACACGAATAATAGTAAAGGATCAGGAGACAATCGCCACCGCGCATCTGTGCTATAAATAAGAGAATCATCACAATAATATATTTAATCGAACCATTCATCAATTCTAATAGCAGCAAAAACGACACCGCTCATTGCGACCATATTTGACTCGACACCCGAGGTAATAGCGACGATTCCTAATTCAGATGTTTTCTCGAACACCTAACAAATCTACGTAACGGATGAGATTAAATAAGCGAAACACAATATCCTACCCCGTGGAGAAATAACCTAACAACAACCATATGCAATGAAATACAGATAATCACTACAGCACATCACAAGTATCTTATTCGAACGTCGCGATTAATATTCATCCAATCTATTCATTGAATTAATTAGTAGGAGTAGCGAGCCAGAGTACTATTACCAATTTGATTAGAAATCCGTGAAAGCAGCAACAACACTTGGCTCAGGCCCTTCATCAAACACTTGTCGAGCAGAGGCTGACGAGATCGCGGATGAGAAATGACAACGAACTTTAGGTTCAAGCCATTCGTCGAGCACCTGGCAAATGCCGCACGGGTTTCTTCACCCAAATTCCGAGGATTCCTCTCCTCAATTTCACACACATACAGACTTAATTAATATCACAATACATATGTTGGGTAGGGAACAAACAGAGTACGAACAACGGCTCTCACTGGCGGCGGTCGATGGCGAGCACACCGAAGCAGAGAAGTTTGTCCCAGCAACTACAAACAACCGCGCAGGGGACATGCCGAGAAGCACACAAATGGCACGAACGTGCCAAGCGTAGCAAACTGAACAAAAGTACGGGGCACCGAGCGGACGGAACGGGGCGAGATCGATGACGCACGTACGCGATGAGGGGGGGTCTGTAGAGATATACGCAAGGGAAGATGAGCTCCCGGTGCCGAGAGTCGACGGCGGAGCAGAGCTTGACGACCGATGCCTCGACATCTTCAGTGAACGCGAGGGAGAGGCGAGCGGCTCCGGCAACGCACGCGAGCTGGGTGCGATGAACGGGAAGGAGCGCGACGTCATCTTGAAAGAAATACGAGCAGGGGCGAGCTTCGACCGAGTCCTCCGTGAGCTCGCAAATGGACGAGCAGTGACGGGTGCCTGCATGGGGACCGAACAAGACGACAACGTGTAGGACTATAGGTCCGAAGAGCTGACATAAATGGCAATGACAGTAGCGTTCGACGGCTTGAGCACGATGGACGAGCGTGCGTCCAGCGAGCAGAGGGCTAGGAGCAACGTCGCGGCTGTGGGGAACATGGATGACGGGCTAGGAGTTGGGCGGCTTGGAAATGGTGACTGGGACCCAGGCAACGCAGCGACCACGAGCTGTCCATGGCGCCGGTGAGCAGAGGACTGGGAGCTCACCGCCAGGGCGTTGGGGAGGTCGTTTTTGGATTTGGGCGACGACGCAGTCCAAGACGGCTACGACCAGGAACCGAGCTGCAGGGCGAGGTCAAGCGGAGACCAGAGCTGGCTCACGGCGAGGTTGGAGTCGGCGACCGGCAAGGCACGCATGCGTAGGAACCGGTGCTGGGCTTCGGAGGCGCGGGCTTGAGCCATGATGAGGAACAACATCGAGGAGCACTAAGGCAAACATCGTGAGCGGATGAGGGAGAGGGGATGAGAAACAACATCGTGAGCGGGGGGATGAGAACGACGCCAGGAAATATCTAGTGAAGAAGATAAGGATTGGAGAAGCAAAAAAATCAGCAGAGGAGATGACGATTGTAGTTGATTTTTTCCCTTTTTTACAAAAGAATACATACATATCGGTATGTATCGGTGTTTAGGGATTTATATCTGGGTAATATTCAAATAGATCGGATCAAAATAATATTAACAACGTTATTTTAGACTACGTTCGATTTGGTGAATATTCTCACGGTCCGATAATTTATGTATAGTTATATATATCTGAATACTTAGATCTGGACGGGATGCAATCAAACCAAACCACGACATTAACTTTAATAATTTACTTTGTGTTTGATTTAATTGAAACCAGATAAATCTCATCTGCTAACAACACAAATACTTGATTATCAACCTCGCGCATGGTTTCTCTTGGACAACGGGTGGTACAGATTATTTTGCACCGAACATTTTGGTCGTTAAATTCTAATAAATTTATTTGGGGCAAAATTACAAGGCTGAGTTAAATTTCATATCCGCATTCGTGTGCTCGACCAATCTGAATAGCACTAGAATCCTAAACTTAGCAAAATATTTTGGATAGTCCAGATAGACAAAGATGAAGGTGATATCAGAATAGTGATAGGCGAATATGATTAGGATATAGAGACTGTTATTCTTATTGATATCTTATAATTACGTCCATATTCCCTGTTGAGTAAGAGGTAAACACCTGGGGTGTTACATGTGCGCTGACTTTCAAGGCGCCGTCGAATGCTTCCGGGGTGCCATTCAGACAGCTCTCACTGTCTGGCCCTCGGTAGCCCTTCCCGTACAGGTTGATGGCAAGACGGTGGAAGAGGATTTTACAATCCCTTCGAACAAAGCCCCGACCGCGGACCAACCTCAGAATCTCTAATGAACGCAAGACCGCGGCCCTCGCCGCCCCCGCTGCTGTCGTCGCTGCTGCCGCCGTCGCTACCCTCCTTGGAGTCCGAGGAGTCCTCCGCCTCCTCCTCCGAGTCATCCGACCCGCCGAGCCCTACACGCTCGACGGACCGAATGTACGCCCGCTCCACGGCTGACAGTCCCATGGAGTCATCCAAGTCATCAGACAACACCACTGGGGACGCCGGAGCGTGGGTGCAATCATTCTCGGAGGAGAATTCTTCCTCTGAGTACTCTGAGTCCCCAAAGTCCTCCGAGGGAGGGCTTGGGGGCGCTTGCGCTTCTCGTCGACCGGGCAGTGCCCCTTCTTGCCTCTTTTTCCTCTAGCCATCACTCTTTTGGAAGGAGAAAAAGCAAGGAACAAGAAAGCGACTGAACGAGAACAAGTGGGGAGAGCAACCAAAGCGAGCGGGCTATTTAAAGGGGTCGATAAACGACCATTCACTTCCTACCCGCTCACCGAACAGTCACAATAATTCAATAGCGGTTTGAGCCTCCAAGAAATGAGTCAGGCGTCTAGCGTCGTTTCGCATAACACGGCACCTAATGGAATCAAAGTCAACCACTTAGACGGAGTATTACACCTCCTTGTCGCATCAAGTTACTATTTCAGGACTACACGATTGACATCTTTTACTGGACAGACACCCATTGGGCACACCCATTAGATGTACCGCCTGGATTCTCTGAGATTTTCTGAAGCGGTGAGACCTGCAAGATATATACAAAATGAATATACCATGACAAGAGAGAAGATCGGCTGAAACGGGAGGAAGTCTAGATTCCACCAAGCCCAAGTCCAATCTGTAGAGGCATTGAAGTCCACGGCTGAGTGGCGTCCAGCCAGGACCTCTCTATTCCGACTGTCCGGACTCCAGCTTGTCACTGATCGAATTAACTCTAGACCAAACAGGATATGGACAGATGTCGTCAGCAAGCTACTTCGAAAGACTATTTTGAAAAAGCGTAAGACGAAGACCTTTGAGTTGATCATATCAAAGCTCGGGGGCTACATCGATTAGGTGCACCTTCGGTGCACCCAACGGACTCACAAAACTTCGAAGCCGAATGTTGAATTCTAAAGCATAAGATGAAGACCTTTGAGTTGATTATTTTGAAATCAAATCAAAGCTCGGGGGCTACACCCATTGGGTGCACCTTCAGTGCACCCAACAGACTCACAAAACTTTGAAGCCGAATGTTGAATTCTAAAGAATAGGATGAAGACCTTTGAGTTGATTATTTCAAAATCAAAACAAAGCTCAGGGGCTACACCCAACGGACTCACAAAACTTCGAAGCTAAATGCTGAATTCTAAAGCATAAGATGAAGACCTTTGAATCGATTATTTCAAAATCAATTTAAAGATCAGGGGCTTGTGGGGGATGGATATCCCCCAGGTCCATTCAACGGCGAAAACTTCGCTCCGAGCCACATGGCAATTGCCCCTCTAAGGCATCCTGTCATGGGCCGGGCGAATGGAAACAATCGAAGCAGTCCGACCCATAGGCGCAAGAGGCCTACGTTTGAGCTAGTCGCAGCATAGGCGTGAATGTGTCGGACCTGTTCGTTCTCGTGCCCGACATCCTAAATTGCCGGGGATAGCTCAGCATGGAGGCGCCGGATTTTCCACGAAATAGTAGAAGTTGTTTGCTACTAATTAGGAGATAAGTAGGAAGAGTGTGATCAACATGTGTGCGGAAAGCCCCCCACGGTCGTGTATATAAGGCCAAGGGGGACCCTGCCATTATCATCTCATTAGCATCCCATAGCTCAGTAGACACCACCTGTAATATCACCCACATACAAAGCCACTCCAGGAAGTAGGGTATTACGCTCCTCAAAGCGGCCCAAACCTGCTGAAATTCATTTGTCTCTCTCTCTCTCTCGTGCCCGAGCGTGAACCATCGAGTTACAATCCGCGACACCGTCCTACCCAAAAGCACCACGAGGGTAACCCCAGGTGTGCGGTCAGACATAAAACACTAATAGATGCAGAGCTCAAAATACCACCTAGTAAAGGTGAAGATTCTCCAAAGTCGTTCCTAAGGGAATGCAGAGCTAAAATATCATCTAGTAAAGGTGAAGAAGCTCCTAAGTCGTTCCTAAGGGGATGCAGAGATAAAATACCACCTAGTAAAGGTGAAGAGACTCCCAAGACGTTCCTGAGGGGATGCAGAGTCTTATTATAATATTTTTCTATCATCATATCAATCCAAGCATCTTTGCATCATATCATCACATCATTATGCATCATACCATCATGCATCATATCATCTTGCATTAGCCATAAAGAGAAAAAGAAGGGAAATTGCTCCTTCATCCACAGATGAAGCTTAGCCAGGAAGCTAAATACATATCTCTTGAGAAATCCTTGAAGAATGAAAGTAGGGGAAAATACTACATCTCCAACAGCCATCATCATCAAAAGGACAAAGAAGGGGTCAATGCTTTGACTCCATCAACAGACATTTTATGACACTAATGACCTTCAGCTGAAAAGGGCTTTTCTTTACGAAGCGTGAAAAGAAGGGAATGTGTTTTTTCGCCTTCGGCTCAAAAATGGTACGTACATTAATTTCACGCTACATAAAGAAATATAGTACACAGTGCAATTATAAATAGAACACAATTGTTTTTACATAGAGCAACATACAAACTTTAGAATGTTTATACATATTTTCTAGACATAAAATTGAAAAACTTTTTACACTAGTCTATTAGTCCTTCTTCGTAACCTTCTCCGCTGCTTTGTTCTGTAACGTAGTGACGACTTCGTCAATTGCTGCGTTTACCACCCTAAATTCATCGAGAATTCCCTTTACCGATGGATCTGCTTTAGGGTCATATGGTTCTAGTGCTAGAGAAAGTTCTGCTACATAAAGAGATTGTTTAGTGACAAAATTACGAAGGTAAGGAATAGCGAGGAC
The DNA here is from genome assembly GCF_902167145.1 of Zea mays. Taxonomy (NCBI): domain Eukaryota; kingdom Viridiplantae; phylum Streptophyta; class Magnoliopsida; order Poales; family Poaceae; genus Zea; species Zea mays. The sequence continues at coordinate 123,632,540 of NC_050096.1, read as the reverse complement.
ACAGTTTAAAAGTAAAAACATGTACCTATACGTCTTTCAAGCTCTGCAGCCTCTTCGGCTTTCTTAGCCTATTCCTTAGATTAATGAGCCCGAGAAAGACGTAAAAGTAAGTTGAGCACAAACAATAAGTTGCAAACAAAAAAGTAGGAATTTATTATCCGTAATGACCTCTTCCTCATCCTACCTGATAGCTTCATGTGCTATTTCCTTCCCAACTTTGAGCCAAACTTCAGAATAATTTTTTTCTCCCAGAGAAGTAGCTTCAGTAGAGGGTTCTTTCACATCTTCAGCCGAAATTACGAAATCCGGTTGGATTACAATCTTCGCAAGTTCGCAGTCAGCCTTCTCAAGCAGTGTCACACCCGGATTTAAGGGACAAAGTCGGGTGCGTCTCATATGTGCGCTAAATAAGAACACCACATATAATGACAAAGTGTATAGAGATAAATGTAACAAGTTTCATTATTACATAGCAGAAGTCGTACAAAAATAACTGATAACAATAAAATGAACTAATATTATTCCTTAGCGCCATCAAGCTGACTGGGAGACGCCACCTAGATCAACTCATACTCCTCACTATAGGGCTCCTCTTGGGCCACCTGCTCTTCACCTATGGGGGGTTTATATATCACAAGAGTGAGCTCACAAAAGATCATAGCTCAACAAGTTGTGGGGAATAATGTGCATGAACTCACCAAAGGTGGGAGCTCATGTGAAGTGTGTAGGGTTAAAGCTGAGCATTGCTTTTAATAAGTTGGTCAAATTTTATTAGTAGTTATTAAATGTAAGTAAATACCAAACCAGAGTAATAATAGATCAAAATTAATAATAAACCGCAATGCGATGCAAATGACCAAATAAATTTAATTCCATAAATTAATCATGTGAGTGTTCGAGCTGCTCATGACCGTGAGCACGGCTGACATACCAGTTTTACACTCTACATAGGTTGCGCATCTTTACCCACAAGTCATGTTACCTATCTACCAAGGGATCGTGACTTCCCATACACCTCTACCAAGGAAGCGAGGCAGGGTAACACTAAGAGGCCTTTACAAAGTTCCACTAGCTTCAGAAAACCCGCTACAGTTTCTAGGAAGCTCCAATGCAGGAATCCCTCGCCTGACCTACCATACAAGGGGCAGAACCTCCCCAGTGTGATGCCCGGCGATGGAGAAACAGACGCCGGAACGTGTGGCGACATCATGAGGCCGGGGAATGGGATCCGATGCAGCCCGTGTCTCGAGACGAAGCTTCGGAAGTTGGAGAAACTCTCGACGAACGAGTATACAAAGAAAGGCGTAACTCCCGCCGCCGCGATCGTCGGCAGGCTCAAGATCGGGAGCGAGAGCTAGCCAAACAAGACGCTAGGCTCCAGCTAGATAACACTCTCCTCGCTCGAAACCTGTACCCCAATTTTGCTCGAGCACTAAACATGCCGAGTGAAGTTGGAGGAGTACTGGCACAGATAGCCGACGGCCTCCCGCGGACCCCAAACGCGGAAGGTTATCGGTGGCTGCTTACTCAGGCAGCTAATCATCTTCTCCCTCACTCATCCTGCAAACGACCTGTGTCACGCCATCAACAGCCGACGAGACGCGTGGAGCACCATCAGCGCCTCGTGCAACCGATGACATGAAAATGAGATAGGGTGCCGGGAGGAGTACGACCGAGATCACGGCGTACCAGTGTGAAGTCGTGCCACCCAAGTTGAGTCCGCGGTAGCCTCAACTAGTGGACTGTTTCGGGGACGGTCGAGACGACCTACCACCAACTTCCCTCCCCGGGATCGACGACACGAACATTGGCAGAAGGACACGTGCGGAGTTTCCGCGCTCACTCCGCATCTCCGAGCCATCCAATGGCCTCCCAACTTCAAGGTCTCCAACGTCGACAAGTACGAGCCTAAGCATGACCTGGGAGGCTGGTTGGCCATCTACACGACTGTCGCTCGGGCTGCTGGGGCAACAGAGGAGGTCATGACGGCGTACTTGCCCATTGTCCTAGGGCAAGACGCGTTGCAGTGGCTCTGACACCTACCTCAGCACTGCATCGATGATTGGAGTGACTTCAATCGCTAGTTTATCGCGAACTTCCAATCTCTTTCCGATAAGCCGGCGCAGCCATGGGACCTCAAATCCATTAGGCGCCAGAATGACGAGACCCTCCGATCGTTCCTCAAAAGATTTGAAACAATGAGGAACCGCATCCCCGAAGTCGCTGAGGCGGCAGTAATTGAAGACTTCTATCGGGGGTCCAATGACTCAGCCTTCGTCCGAGCCATACTCCAAAAAGTGCCAGCCACCTCTGAACAATTGTTCTAGGAGGCAGTCGTCTACATCACCGCTGATGAGCGGGCCTAGGATCTCATCGGAGGCACAAAATCCACGCCACCCGTGCCACGACGGGATACGAACCAGCAGCCGGACAAGCGCTGGGAGAAAAGGCTTGTACACCGTCGGGCCGCCTACCGCTCGAGCTCGCAGCGCACCTCGCGGAGGGGTGCAGACACTAGATGAAATCCTCGACTCATAGTATATGTACCATAAGGACATGCACCACACTCCGCGGAACTGCAGAGACTTCAAACATTCCATCGGGCATGGCTGACCATTCCAACCACTACCACCTCTCCCGCCGCGAGGAGAGCCTAGGAAACCTCAGCAGCAGGAAGAGGGGAGAGGTGGAGCTTTCCCGTGCATTGATAGGGAGGTCAACGTTATCTTTGGAGGCCATGGGGCACAAGAAAATAGGAGGCAACGAAAGCTCAACGATTGGCAGGTCCTGGTGGCCACGACCAGTGCTCTGACCCCTTACCGATGGTCGGAACACGTGATAACCTTTAGCTGAGCTCATCAATGGCTTAATTTTGATCACCCCGACAAGTATCCGCTACTTGTTGATTCGGTGATCTGAGAAAGCCAGGTAAAGAAAGTGTTGGTGGACGGGGGAAGCAACATCAACGTCACCTTCCCCCGGACGCTCCAGGCCCTAGGGGTCGCCATCAAAGACCTCACTAAGTTGGATACTCCCTTCTTCGGCATCGTGTCGATCGAAGGGGAGTACCCACTCGGACACATATACATGTCCGTCACCTTTGGAACCCCAGAGAACTACAGAACCGAGTTCTTGAGGTTCGAGGTGGCATGCTTTGACTGCGGGTATAACGCCATCATTGAAAGACAAGGACTAGCAAAATTCATGGCTATCCCGCACTACCCGTACATGATACTCAAGATGCCAGGACCTCAGGGGATTATTACTGTGCGCACCGACTTCCAAGGTGTCGTGGAATGCTTTTGGGGCGCCATTCAAACGGTTCACACTGTCGGGGCCCCGATAGCCCTTCCCACACAAGCGAATGGTAGACTGGAGGATGAAAATCTCACGATCCACTCGAACGAAGCTCAGGCTGCGACCTCTATGCGGCCGACTGAAGAAACTAAAAGGATTAATCTAGGATTCTTTAATGAACGCAAGACTGCAATCGTTAGTTCCAGCCTCGACGACAAATAGGAAACCGCGCTCGTCCAGTTCCTGCAAGACAATCGGGATGTATTCGCATGGCAACCTGCGGACATGTCGGGAGTCCCGAGAGAACTGGCCGAGCACAAACTTAAAGTATATCCTCAGGTGAGACCGATTCGGCAGAAGCTGCATCGTTTCACGCCCGATAAGAGAGAAGCCATTCGTGCAGAATTAGCTCGCCTAGTGTCGGTAGGATTCATCAGAAAAGTACTACACCCGGAGTGGCTAGCAAACCCCATTCTTTTACTCAAAATAATAAAGTTGATTGGTGCATGTGCATCGACTATACCGATCTCAATAAGCACTGCCCGAAGGATCCCTTCAGACTTCCTAGGATAGATCAGGTAGTTGATTTGACCCTCGACTGCTCTATGCTCTTCTTCCTAGACTGCTACTCCGGGTATCATCAGATTAGTCTGGCAAAGGAAGACGAGGAGAAGACTGCGTTCATCACACCATTTGGATCCTTTTGCTATACCGCCATGTCGTTTGGCCTCAAGAACGTTGAGCAACTTACCAAAGGGCCATCCAGACATGCCTAGCCGATCACTGGGGCAAGCGAGTGGAGGCTTATGTTGATGATGTGGTTATCAAGACAGAAAACTTCATTAAGGATCTGCAACAAGTCTTCAACAGCTTAAGACGCTGCCGGTGGAAGCTAAATCTAGAAAAATGTGCATTCGGAGTACCAGTCGAAAAGCTACTCAGGTTTATTGTCAGTCATCAGGGAATAGAAGCAAATCCAGAGAAGATTGAGGCCATTATGAGGATGGAACCGCCACGGTCACATAAAAAGGTACAAAGGCTCACTGGATTCATGGCAGCGCTAAGCAGATTCATATCAAGGCTTGGCGAGAAAGGAATGCCATTCTATAAATTGCTCAACAAAGTGGACAAATTTTAGTGGACCATAGAAGCACAGGAGGCTCTAGATGCGCTGAAGACGTTCTTAACCACTCTGCCAGTACTCAAGCCACCACGCCGAGCTACGTCCGGTCAGCCGGCAGAACATTTGATGTTATATATTTCCTGCACGAGTCACATGGTAAGCACCACGTTAGTAGTCGAGCGGGCAGAAGAAAGGGCATGCATACCCATTGCAGCATTCGGTTTACTTCATCAGCGAAGTCCTCGGACCCTCAAAGATAAGGTACCCTCAAGTTCAGAAGCTATTGTATGTTGTACTTCTAACTGCTCTCAAGGTCCGGCACTAGTTTGATGAACACAAAGTCATAGTAGTCACAGGATTTCCAATAGGCGATATCCTCCACAACAAGGAAGCTGTTGGGAGAACGATCAAGTGGGCATGCGAGCTCGGAGCTCATGATAGAGTTTCGATCCCGCACAGCAATAAAAACTCAGGCACTGGTCGACTTCATATCAGAGTGGATTGAACACCAGGTCTCGGACAGCCTAGAAGTCACTGAAATATGGAGGATGTACTTTGATGGCTCGCTGGGACTGCAAGGAGCAGGGGCAGGGATTCTCTTTATCGCTCCTGGAGGTGAACAACTCAAGTATGCACTCCAGCTCTTGTTCCCAGCATCCAATAACGCTGTAGAGTATGAGGCACTCGTTCACGGACTAAGCATTGCTGTTTCACTCGGCATCAAGAGATTAATGGTGTATGGTGACTCACTGGTGGTCATAAGCCAAGTAAACAAAGACTGGGATTGCTCAACCGATTCAATGAACAAGTATTGCGCAGCGGTGCGGAAGCTGGAGGACAAATTCGAAGGGTTAGAATTCCACCATGTGGAAAGAGATCACAATGTAGCGGCTGACGCACTATCAAAGCTGGGATTCAGTCGGGCCCAAGTTCCACCTGGGGTTTTCGTTCAATAAATACAGAAACTGAGTGTCGCCATAGATCATATGGAGGAATGCCACACTCTGAGTCAGGCAGGGGCAGACCCCAATGACTGGAGAGAGCCCATCATTAGATACATAAAAACAAGGAAGAACCAGATAATAAGGCTACGGCAGAGCGCATTGCTAGATAGTCAGCCCACTATACCATTATAGGGGGCCTGTTGTATAGAAGAGGTGTAGGAGGAGTCCTCATGAAGTGCATTCACTCGGCTACTGGGAAGCAACTGTTAGATGAGATTCATGCTGGGCAATGTGGTGTACATGTAGCGTCATGGACTCTGGTAGGAAAGGCTTTTAGGTCTAGGTTTTACTAGCCAACAGCGAAGAAGGATGCAGCTGAGTTGGTCCAGAAGTGCGAGGCGTGCCAATTCTTATCACAGCAGCAGCATCTATCCGCACAGCAGTTGCAGACTATTCCCGTGACCTAGCCATTTGCATGCTGGGGGCTGGACATGATTGAGCCCTTCCAGAAAGCTCAAGGGGGGTATACCCACATACTAGTTGCCATTGACAAATTCACAAAGTGGATAGAATACAACCCCATCGCCTCTTTAACCTCGGCAAAAGCAGTGGAGTTCATTCAGGAAATAATGTTCAGGTTTGGAATACCTAACAACATCATTATCGACCTGGGTTCTAATTTCACCAGTTCAGAGTTCTTTGACTTCTGCGATCAGAGAAGCATCCAGATCAAGTATGCATCAGTGGCACACTCAAGAGCTAATGGGCAGGTAGAAAGAGCCAACGGGATGATACTCGATGCACTCAGAAAAAAGGTATTTGACAATAGCGAGAAGCTCGCAGGGAAATGGATCAGGGAACTATCTTATGTAGTCTAGAGCCTGCGAACCCAGCCAAGCCGAGCATTACACGGAAACACCCCATTCTTCATGGTGTATGGGTCAGAGGCAGTGTTACCAGCAGATCTACTCTTTGGAGCACCTAGATTAACATTCGAAAGCATAGTCAAAGCAGAAGCAACTAGGCTAGAGGACATCGATGTACTAGAGGAAAAACAGCTAAATGTGATCATCCGGTCAGCTAGATACTAGCAGACCCTAAGGCGCTATCACGACAAAGCAGTACAACATTGATCCTTCGCAGTATGAGACTTGGTACTCTGCTGAGTCCTGACGGGGGAAGAACGACACAAATTGTCACCACCATGGGAAGGACCATTCATCGTCACGGAGGTTACACGACCGGGATCCTATCGGCTCACTCAAATGGATGGCACCGAAGTGGGAAATTCATAGAATATTGAGCACCTCAGAAAATTCTACCCATAATACTACCTCAAAACTCTTGAGGGTAGGTTCTACTTTGTAAGCAGAAGATTTCACTATCAATAAAGCTTCCATTTTCCAAGGCGTACAAGTTCTTGACCAACAACTGACCTAGGTCGGGCTCACCTCAAAATTGGCATGGCACTCATATGTCACACCCAGTTTTGGAAGGCAAACCGAATGCGGACCATGTACATGCCAGGATCAGAAACTCACGTACACAGCAATTACATATTTGGACATCATCACACATTGCTCAAAGTAAATAGCGAAAAAGTGCTTTATTACAACAAGATGTCTAAGACATTCACTGAGTCTATAACATAGTCATTAACATCATAGTGCGGAAATACAAAACGTAGAAGATAAGGCCTTCACAGGCAGCTGACTCGGGGTTTACCACTAAGATAAACTAGAACTCATCGTAGTCCTAAAACTCCTCAAAATCCTCCATGTTGCCAGCATCTCCTCCTGAGCACTGAGTACAGTGGGGACAACCTGGGGTGGGGTGGTTTGTAAAGCAAGGGTGAGTACACATCAACGTACTCAGCAAATATCCCATTTGGCTAAAGTGGACTAGATGTATGTGGAGTTCAGGCTAAGCAGTTGCTTTTAGTTGGTCAAGTATTTATTACTAATAGTAGAGCCAAATTTTAGTAATAAACCCACTTATTACCCAAACTCCCTCCAAGAGGAAATACCCGAGATCATAATTATACCATCATCATTAATCATCATCATAAAAGTAACCAAAGTTCTTCTAATCAAAGAGGATCCCAAGGCCACTCATAACCGTGAGCACGGCTGATATATCAGTTTCTAACACTCTACAGAGGTCGCACACTTTACCCACAGTCGTGATTCCCATTCTGCTCGGAAAGAGCCAATCTCCATTGACCACTACCTAGGTGGCCTAGCAGGGTATCACTACGTAGCCTTTACAAAGATTTCCCAGAGGTCGTAGCCGCCCGTTAGGTTTCTCCAATTTGATAAACACAGTACATCTCCCCAAAGGAAGGGTGACTAACAAAACCAAATCAAGAACCTCTACAACCAGCCTCGGTAGAGCAAGTACTGTGCCCGGACCCCATTGACGGCCCTACGGTGAAGCCAACTACTCCTCTGGTTCCTCTAATTAATCAGCTAATGGCATCCCATTCCACCCTCATGGTTGCACTGTTATCCCGGGTGTCGCTCCCCAAACAGGTCCTAACGCAGAGGTACTTAGGAAAATGGTCTGAGTCCCCTAAAGTATCACAAGAACATAATCGGGATAACATCATCATATCATAAATATTTACATCATGTTCATTGATTAAAGTAAAGCAATAGCATGAAGCTAATCCATAGTAACCCAAAAGGTAAGCAAGGATAAGTTAAATACAAACTAGTCAGTCGTTAGGTTTCAATGATGTAATGTGGGACGGTGAATTATAAAGTATGTAGGACATAATAGGTCAGAGAACACTTGCCTTCACCCGGTTGTTGCTCAAGAAGATCTTCGGCAACACCCTCAGGAACCACGGGCTGCTCGTTGTCTAAATAAAGCGATAATGCATTCAATACATTTGGAAAAGTACAAATGAACAGCACACCAAACATGTACAATCAAGTGAACACAAGTTTGGCAAGACATTATGAACACAAAGGATAGACTTAAATGCTAGGGATTAATTTATTTAGAGAATAGTGATTATGGATTACATAGTTTAGTTCTGCTAATTTTAGTGAGACACCAACTTATACCAGGGATTAATTCATGTACAACATTCTATTAATCTCACAAAATTAAACATCTAAGTACCACTAAGGTTTTTCTTTTTATTTATTTTCCTAAATAGATAAATTTACACATAAACTAACCCATAGCTTAGACCAAAAATTAGAGTACTCAGACTCTCCCACCCGGATTTAAGGGACAAAGTCGGGTGCATCTCATACATGCGCCAAAGAAGACAACATATATAATAACAGAGTGTATAGAGATAAATGTCACAATAACATCAGAGTACTTATTACATCGCAGAAGTCTTACAAGATAAAAGATAAATATAAAACGAACTAAATCCATCCTTGGCGCCAATAAGTCAACTGGGAGATGCCACCTAGATCGAATCGAACTCCTCGTTAGGCGGCTCCTCTTGAACCACCTGTTCTCCTATGGGGGGTGTGAGATAGCAAGGGTGAGCTCACACATGATCATAGCTCAACAAGTTGTGAGGAATAATGTGGCATGAACTCACCAAAGGTAAGAGTTCATGTGATGTGTAAGGCTGAGCAACAATGGAGGTTAAAGCTGAGCGTTGCTTTTAATAAGTTGGTCAAAATTTATTGGCAGTTACTAAATGTAAGTGGATACCAAACCATAATAAATAATAATAGAACAAAATTAATAAATAACCCATGCAATGCAAATGACAAATTGAATTTAAGTTTCATAATTTAATCATGCGAGAGTCCTGAGCTGCTCATGACCGTGAGCTTAGCTAGTATACCAGTTTTACACTCTGCAGAGGTTGTACCATGTACCCACAAGTCGTGTATCCCATGTCGCCAGGGTTTGCAAGGACCTTAGACACTACCGAGGTGAATGGCTAGGGATCCACTACAAGGCCTTTACAAAGTTCCAGTAGCTTCCGAAAACCTGCTACAGTTTATGGGAAGAGCACTTGCAAGAATCCCTCGTCTGACTGTCATCGCAGCAAAATCAACCAAAGAACCTCCCTGCATGCAACTCCCCTACTGCCCTTGCCTCTTTCGGGTAAGGTAGTCTTCCACTAGCTTTCCTAATTAGTTAGCCAAGGGGAACCATTCCTCCCTTGTGGTGGCACGTGTTTCTCAAGTTAAGCTCCATGTTCCAATTAAAGATAATGATCTTGACATGAAAATAAATAACATAACAGAATAATTGGAACATGGATATATTGAAATATTAACCCAAAACCATGTAAAGCAATAGCATAACTACCCAAATGATTCAGGGGTAAACAAGGTAAAAAGGATAAACAGACTAGGGTGACCTATTGGGTCCCATCAAAATTAAACCTATGCATTGAATAATGATAATAAAAAATATTATTGGGTAACAAAAGTGGTTCAAGGGCACAACTTGCCTGGCACTTGAGATTCCAGGTACCAGGATGATTCTTCAAATCCTCATGACCTCACTGCTCGTCGTAGCAATACAAACAAACATGGTATAGATAAAATTAAAATCACATCAAACATAAGTACAAACTGAATAATAATAATCTACGCGAAGCTATGAGCTCGTGGGATCGAGAACTACTAAGATCGGAGTCGTGGTCATCAAGTTATGAGATGATTAAATGAGTAACACTAGGTTCTATGTTTATTTTATAATTCCAGAGAAAAGATAACCTAAAGTAGTAATTAATTCAACTTTAGTCTAAATTGATCATAGATCATCTTCTATTACATTGATAAGCAGATTAACAAGACTACCCAATATAAGTTAAATAAAGATCTAATTATAAAAGAATGAGACATGATATAATAACTATTGTTATTGCATAGTAATTATTCATATGAAGCTAACGCAACTGGAACGGGTCAATTCGGAGTTTAAATGGGGAGGTTATGAATTTCCAAAGGTTTTATGTATTTGATACAAGATTAATTAGGAAATCAATTTTATTATTGTTTTCATGTGAAAACAGAGGCACTAGGTGATAAACAACAATATTACAAAATTATAGGAACTGAATGAACTGAAAAGGAGCTAAAATGAATTTTATATGAATTTTACAAGTTTCTATAATTATTTTTGTGTTGAAAATCAATTTATGATATTATTTATTTGGTTTCCTTATTCTCGGGCTACGCATAAAAATCCAGAGAGTCGAGGGTTTAATCTGCAAAACCCCGCAGACTCAGAACATAGTGAGGGGGTACTGTGGGTTGATTATGGACAAATGGGATGTCTGTTTTGCAATTAGTACCGGCCGAAGGGGTATCGGGGTCTTACGGCCGTTCGATTTTAAATCAACAGATCAGATTAGATCTGAATCCGCAAGCGCTGCTAGCCCATGGATCTAAGATCTACGGCTCAATTGGCAACCTAGTCGTGGACCAATAGTGACCGCCCACTTGAATCCGACGGTCCCGATAAGACGCTGCGGTAGCTATTTCCCTCCAGTCGATCTAGGTCGTTGCAACAAAGATCGACGCCCCGGAGCTTATCCCCTACCTCTCGCCGATGACCCGAACAGCGCCCAAGCGAAGAGCGGCGGCGCACTTGCCAGCGTGCGGCGGTCCATGGCACTGGCACACTATTCCACGATCTGAAACACTCTACGTAATTCCTAGGCCATAGCGAATCATAGGGAAGAGATCTCACCGGAGGTTTTGTTGCACAGACTCCCGACCACGGCGTGATGTGGATCCGCCGCTTCCGGCGAGCAATCGCCCAGGCACAGAGGGTCCCGAGGCGAAATTGACGGTCGATGAAGCCCCGCAATTCTATGGCGCCGCATTGCAATCGCACACCGATACCCGAGCGCCCACCATGCGCGCTACCCGCCGGCGGCTGGCTCCCTTCTCTCCTTCTCTGCCAATGGCGCGCACGACGTGGAGTGTTCGGGGCGACGAGGGTTGGTTGAGGGTGCCGGGTCAGCGGGGCATTGGCTTTATAGCAGAGATGTGGGGAAATCTCGCAGGACCGGTTCGCCGACAACCTCCTCCCACGTGGAGCTATCGGCTAGGTGGTTGAGACCGCGCGAGAAGTCCACGACGAGGAAGCGCCTGCCGTGGTGGCCCCACACGTCAAAGAAGGCCAGAGCCAGCGCACGCATGAGTGGATGACAGGGTGGCCCACCGGTCGGCGCAACTCACAGCTGAACGACACGCTAGTTGTAGGATCTAGGACACCGGCTAGAGGGGGGGTGAATAGACGGTTTTGACTAAAATCAACAATACTAAATAAATTTAATCAATACAACAAGAGGAATAAATTATCTAGTGTCAATAAGTAAACAATGTATGAAAAACAACTACGGAGGTTGAATACTTGAAGAACAATAAGCAAATCACTAAACAATTGCAAGGCAATAAGTAATGCTAGAAGGAATAGACACCGAAATTTATCCCGTGGTATCGGTGATTTGCCGATCACCCCTAATCCACGTTGAGTTGGACTTCAAGCTCTCACTTGCTCCTCTATCAAGACACGACTTGATCTTTGAGCCAAGTGGACAAGAAATCACTCAATACCTCGATTCCACTAATGTCACCTTTGCCGCTCCGGCGAGGTAGGCGCGAACCCCTCACAATCCACACCGCGGCTTCTCCACAATCTTCTTGGAGAGCTCGACGGAGACAATCACCCGAGCCGTCTAGGAGGCGGCAACCTCCAAGAGTAACAAGCCAACAACGCTTGCTCGGTGTACCACCTAGTGCCTCAAGAATCACCAAATGATGCAAATGCACTAGGAACCCTCAATCTCTCACTAGAATGCAATCTCAAGCAAAGAGTGTGAGAGAGTGAGTTGGAGGATCACAAATGAGCTCAATGTGTGCAAGGAATGGCCAAGAGAGCTCTCTCACACGAGCTACCCTTCTATTTATAGTCCCCCATCTAAAACCAACCGTTATGTGTAAGAGGGGGCAGTTCTGCGCACACGCGGACTGTCCGCGCCCTAGGGCCGGACGGTCCGCCGTACATATAACGGCTATAATGACCGTTTGAAACATGTCAGAGTTGACTCAAAAGGTGGGTCCGGACAGTCCGCCCTTCAAGGCCAGACCGTCCGCGACCTGGCAGATTCAAACATCTGAGCCTCGGATAAAAAGAAGTTAACACACGCGGACCGTCCGGCTATAAATCCCGGACGGTCCGAGACCTGAGACAGTATTGTCCGGACTGGTCCCCCGGACAGTCCATAGTACAAGTCTATAAAAACACACAGTCCCTGTCCAAAAACGAGTTTGACACTTGCGGACCGTCCGCCCCTCACAGGCGGACCGTCCGCCTATAATTCAGGGACTGGCCCGAAGTCACCCTCCTCTGGTCATGACTGCGGACGGTCCGGCCCTAAGGCCCGGACGGTCCGCAGTGCAATAGAACACAGTGTCAATACAAATGGTCAGACTTCGAACCCCTCTGGTGGATCGCGGACGGTCCGCCCCTAAGGCCCGGACAGTCCGCGCGTCCATGACTTCGCAATTTTTTCAAACATGCTTTTGAAAGAACTTTTGACTCGCGAAATGTGAAGCGCTGTTAGTCCTCATGCAAATGCAACTACTTGATGCTCTATGAGGCACTAAATTTTACATAGATCTAAGTCATTGACCCCTCTTAATAGTACGGCTATCTAGCCTACTAATCCGGTCAGGTATCTTCTCTAAACTCCTTAAGACCGGCAAAAATGAAACCTATATAATACCTTTCCCTTCATCCGATCCACAACCAATGCGTATGATTCTTCAACATTTCCTGTTCTATGTGGTCCAACCCTGCATTCTTATTTCTCCAAGAATTGTTAGTCCACAAACAGTTGTCATTAATTACCAAAACATTACCAAAGGGGCCTAGATGATTCACAATCTCCCCCTTTTTGGTAATTGATGACAACAACACATAGTATATTAAAGAGAAGTTAGGTTTTTCCAAATCTCTCTCATACCTAAGGTATAAGATAGATCTTGGAGATGAGTTTCATAGGACTTATCTTGGTTTGAAGTTCTGTCCGAGAGATAGATAAATCCCAATAAAAACTCAGTATGTAAGAAAGGCTCCCCCTAAGTGTGAGCAGGATTATTTGAAGCTGAAGATATAACACACATAATATATTGGAGTTTGATGGAGACTTTCCTACAATCATGGTTATCGAGGCATACAAGAGATGATTCGTAGAGTGAGCGCAGCAATTATAATCACTCCTCGATTAACCACACATTGAGTAATTTGAACTAAAACATAGTTCATCCCACAGAATATTACAGATAATAGTCCACAGACATACGACATAGAGTTAACAGTTCAAACCAGTTCCAAATGCGTAAGACATAAACTAATGCAAGCGGCATAAAAAGGTAAAATGCATATGCATGGTCTTAATGTCCACATACAACCACCAACTCCCCCTGAAGGAGACGCCAGACAACTTCTCATCACTTCTCTCCCCCTTTGGCATCAATTGCCACAAAGGAGAGGCCTTACTGATCACTCGGCGGAGGATGCATGTTGTAGTAGTGAGTGCTGAAGGTGTCAAACAGGGAGGAGAACTGGCTAAAATCCTGCTGGAGCTGCTGCTGCCTCTGACTTATATCATGCATGTTGTCATTTGTAGAAAGATTATCAAATTGACTGGAGAGAGCACCCATGTTATCTTGAAAACTCTGTTGCATATTATTCAGCCTGGACATGATGGGATCAGTGACATTAGTGTGAACTTGATCACGAAACTCAGAAAATTCAGAGTTGAGCGCATCCCAGTTACTGTCAAAGCGAGACTGCATGTCATCGAGGCGGTGATCCACATGTGTCAGCAGGCCCTCAAAGCGAGTATCAATATGAGTCTCAAGCCCTTGCTGCATATTGTGAAAATAAGGATCAAAGTACCCTGGAGCAGGCTCCCAATAGTGCTGAGGCTGAGGAGGAGGTGGAGGAGGAGGCATCTGCTGTCCCTCAACATTAGGAGCTGCTCCACCCTCATAGCCAAGGTCTTCCTCATCATCTGGGAAGGGGGTGAGTGGCCTGGTGAGAAACCCTATCTCATTCTTAAAAGGCCTAAATGGGGTGTGAACAATCTCGCATGGGCCCTCAAATCTTGTCTTAGATTTGATGAGAGCCATAATGTAAGGAGCATATGCCAAATTTTGATTCTTATCCATTTTCAAATCATTAAGCTGTCTCATCATGAAAAGAACAATATTCATGACTTCACCATTCATGATGTGCTGGATGATGTTCCAGAACTTATCCCGTATTTTACTCTTATCACCACTCTTGGGAACAATGGTGACTCTGGCAATCTTGTTGATTACAGCAGGATGATGTCTGAGTCCTGTTGTCTCTCCAAACCTCCTGGGTATACCGAGCCTGGCTGGCTCATAAAACTACACAAAATCCTCAAAATTATCTTCAGTATAAAGATCCAGCCCAGCAGAAATGGTGCCATAGTCCAGACTGTTGGCAGCGGCAAAGTCAGCAAAAGAAGCAGAATAGCGCTTGAAGCCAGTCATCCAGGTGATAGATTCTTCTGCAATATCAATCTCCGAGGTAGCCAGAAATTGCTTAACTGCCATTTCATTGAAATCGGTGCGTTGCCCCATAAACTGATATAATCCACATGTTTCAAATTTAGGGATGAGACCCTCCATGACTGATTGACTTAGCAAGAAGGACCAATCAATCACCTGATGCTTATGAAAATTGGTATCCACCAGGGTGCCCCAAAAGACATCAAACTGCAGCTGAGTGTGGAAAAACTGGATATTTGTATCAGATGGCAGAGTATACTGGTTCACAGTCCGTCTAGAGCAGTACTCAGCCATAGAAAATCTCCGCTTTGGATAAGTCCATCCTTGGGTATCAATGGGATAATCGGGATGAACATGAGGAAAATCTTCAGCATCCATGGATTCAGTGCCCCCAGCTGAGGATTGGGCCTCTGAATCAGTGGTTGGTGTATAGTCATCATCATTTCCACGAGGGCGCTTGGATTTAAAGCGACCTGCAAGTTTCTTGCGGAGACCACCAAAACCACTGCAACAATGTGACAGACATCCATAGATAAATAATTGATACCAATCACCACTATAAAAAGGAATGGAACTGTAATGCTCTGCCAGGGTCCGGACGGTCCGCGCTAGGGGGCCGGACTATCCGCGCCAGAGGCCCGGACGGTCCGCGTCCACCAGGTGGACGGTCCGCAACCGACCAGGGGCGACTCCAAAGAACCCTAGCCGCCACAAATGTTGAACTTTATGATTTTGCAGAGAATACGCATCCAAACAAGTTCAAAATTTTGCATAGCATTCACATTGAGGAGAACTAACAATCTGTTGGGGGCCTTCGGCTTCCGAAGGTCCTCAAAAACATGATTTAACAATGTTTCTGGAGTATAATGTGTGAACAGGCATCTTCGGACTTGAATCGGTACCACAGTGGGAGAAGCCCAAAGAATACGAAGGTTGATACAGCGCCGAAGCTATGAGCAGGAAAGCTTCGGCGTGATAGCAGAAAAGGAAACCGACTTAAAGATGAAAAGGCTATTCAGACCTCGGTGGATTACTATAGAATTACTACCAAATGTAAAGGGCATGGGTGTAATTTTACATGGGATGTGTCCCATGCCTATAAATAGGTGAACAGTGCCCCCATACTGTTCACGCTGACTTGGCATTTGCTTTTGCGTCACGCTTGTACTTTTACTTTTCCTTCAAGCCGAAGGTACATTTGTAACTTAACATCATTTCAATTTTTCCATAATAATGGTATAGAAATGATTTAATTATAATATACAATTATTCATGTTTTCCCTTACATGTCATGTGTTTCCTTCTTTAGTTTTATATGTGTTGTGTTTATGAAGGTATGTCTTTCATAACCTTCGTCCGTTAAACTGTTATTATTCCCGAGGGAAATAATGTTTCGGAGGACGAAGGACTTTAACGTTTAACATTTTTTTGTGTTGCCTTGTTCTTAATTCATAGTATTTGAGAACAAGTCCCCAACATTGGCGCCCACCTCCGGTGAACTCACTTCCACTCTTTGAGTTTTTGAACACCATCGGCGATCATAAACCTTCGCTATGGCGCCGAAGAAAGCTTCAGCAACTGGGGCTGCAGCTCTGCAACCGCTGGACCACAATCAGGAGACTGTCTCCCTTCGGGAGGCCCGAAGCCAGAAAAGGAAGGCTGTTAGCCCGACACCGCCAGAGGATGAGATAGACTAAGAAATCAGAGACATGGAGATACTTCATCAACAGGTGCAGAGGAAGAAGGAAAAGATGGCCAGACTAGCTGAACTGCAAAGGCAGATAGACGAAGCCTCTGAAGAAGTTCGTCATCTTACTCAGGATGAGCAACACCGAAGGCCTCAACACCAAGACTTTCATCAGGAGGGTTTCCTCAACAAAGATGACTGGTATGACAATTTCCATCATGGAAATTTTGTTTTTGATGATGCTTCTCCTCTGTCCGCTGAGCTGCAGGCTACACCTTGGCCTTCGTCCTACAAGCCGCCTCAGCTTCCCATATTCGATGGCCACTCAGACCCGAAGCAGTTTTTAATGAGTTACGAAGCAACAGTATCTTCGTATGGTGGCAATGCTGCAGTCATGGCCAAATCTTTTGTTATGGCCGTCAGGAGTGTTGCTCAAACGTGGTATTCCTCCCTTCGACCAGGAACTATCACTTCATGGCAAAAGCTGAAGGACATGTTGTTAACCAGCTTCCAAGGGTTTCAGACGAAGTCGGTCACTGCTCAGGCCCTGTTCCAGTGCACACAGGATCACGAAGAATACCTTCAGGCGTATGTCCGGAGGTTCTTGTGTTTGAGGGCGCAGGCGCCAACGGTGCCCAACGAAATTGTCATTGAGGCCATGATCAAGGGACTTCGGCCTGGACCTTCAGCTCAGTACTTTGCAAGGAAGCCTCCTCAAACTTTGGAGAAGCTGCTCCAGAAGATGGACGAGTATATTCGTGCCGACAATGATTTTCGCCAAAGAAGGGAGGAGGCTTTCAGGTTTTCCGAAATGTCCAGGGGCTTCGGAGGAAGATTTTATCCGAGGCACGTCAGGTCAATTCACAACTCTAATCAAAATGATGATAAGGGGAGTCAGCAGTAGAGGCCACAGTGCTCCTCACAGGCTTCGGGGCAACAGCAAAGCTTCTTCCGGCCACCAGCTCCAAGAGGCAGAGGCGCCAGGGGCTTCGGCGGAAGATTTGGAGATCAACCAAGGAGAATATTTTGCTTGTTTTGTGGTGAAAACAAGGGCCATACCACCAGGATGTGCCATGTTACCACCCAGAAGCAAAAGGAGATAGCCGAAGCTGCAGCACAACAGGCTCAGCCGAAGCAGGTCATGCATACTGCTTCGTACCATTCGCCTTACATCCCAGAATACGTAGGCAACCACCCTGCAGTTTCTGTTGCTTCGGCGAGTCAACCTCAAGCTTCCTGGCAACAGCCTCCACCTCCACCACCGCTGCAACAAGGTCAACAGCCAGAAGGGGGCCAATATGCTCCACATCAAAGGGACTTCAGAGAGCAATCCGAAGCTCGCACAGTCAATAGCACTGTGCCAGAGTCGAAGCACATCTATTGACAAATATCCTACCTTGACAGCAGTCTTTTCCATTCAGTTTTATTTTCTGTGTATTAAAGAACACTTTTTAAATTTCAAGTAATAGTTTTGTTGTCTGCCACAAGGAAAACATATCTTCTACACATGCTTAAGTTGTCGGAGCTTGAAAATTTGCAATAGCAAGGAGGACCTTCAGATTATTAATTTGCAATAGACACGGTATGAATTCTTCGAAGCAATAAAAAGTCGTTCCAAAAGGAGCACAGTGTAAGTTTTTTGCTCCAAAGACGTTCCTAAGGGAATGCAGAGCTTACAGCGAAAAGTCAACGCTGATTCCGCCGAAAGTAAAAGGCGAAGAAGCTCCAAAGACGTTCCTAAGGGAATGCAGAGCTTACAGCGAAAAGTCAACGCTGATTCCGCCGAAAGTAAAAGGCGAAGAAGCTCCAAAGACGTTCCTAAGGGAATGCAGAGCTTACAGCGAAAAGTCAACGCTGATTTAAAAAAGATTATGTATTTTATTGCAGAGATGTGTGTGAAGCTTCGGAACGAATACCTTTTCTCATAGCATAACATCATCACATCATTTTGCATAGCATAAGCATCATACATCATTCTGCATATGGCACAAGAAAGGGATACAATATTGATTTTCGGAATGTAGCTTCGGAAGATATTTTCACGAAGTTTGGATGTTCTTCATCAGAACACTGGGTATTGTTGCGATAAATGAAAATTCTTCTTCACGAAGCATGAAAAGAAGGGAAGGTGTTTTTTCGTCAAAGACTCAAAAACGGTACGTATGTAAAATTTCATGCATCGTAAAGAATTAAATCATAAAAAAAAACAAGTTTATTACATTCAGGGTTACAAGATATTACACATACTACATTTCAGAAGTTTTTACAGTAGCACTTAGTCTTCTCTAAGTACTACTTCTGCAGCTTCGTTCAGGAGTCGATCGACAACTTGATCCATGATAGCTTCAGCCATCTTTTTAATTTCATCATCATCTTTCGGGGAAGGACCCGGAGACGCTTTAGTAGGATCTGAGGGAGGACAGGGTATGGCTACATTACTATTACAAGTTGCGAACGAAGTTTAAAATTAAGAATTACAACACAATAAAAACCACTAGTTAATACCTATTTGCCCTTCGGGCTCCGCGCTCTTCTCAGCAGCCTCTGCTACCCTTCTAGCGTCATGGATGCCCTTATCGCTTCTTTGAATAATTTCTCGGGCCATTTCTCGACCACCGTTGTCCCAGATATCGGTGAAAAATTTTCCACCAACCATGCTAGCTTCGGCTGAAGGATTCTTTGCATCTTCGGAGGACAAGGTAGCTTCGGATTGCGCCAAAATCTTTACATGATCACAGCCCTTTTTCTCCAAAATGGTGGCAATTCCCCTGGCACCCGAAAAAGCACATATATCTCCGCGGCTATTTAAAATTTCTTCGAAGGCCTCAGCTTCGTGGCTAATCCATTCAATGGGGCCTTCGGGGTTGCCTCTCGTAAAGTTTTCTTCACTCGAAAATGCGCCAACGCTGGCGAAGCTAGCCTTCAACTTCTTAACACACTCCATAGATTTATTGTAACATCTTTTCTTGGACGAACGAAGCTCTTCAGCAGTTCCCTCTAAATGATTTGCCCATTGGTCGCTAAGTTCTCGTTTCGTTTCTTCAAGCATGCGTTCCTCTTTGGCTCTGGCCAGTTGTTTTCGAAGATCTTCGATTTCACGTTTCTGAGCCTCAGCTTGACTTTTGAAAGTAGCTTCGTCTTCTTTTATCCTATTTATCAATGAATGTAATATTTTATCTTTTTCGAGACCTTCGTTCCTCAGCTCAATTACTTCGGAACGAAGGTTGCTCAGGGCTATAGCGCACCCTTCGTTTTCGGCATCTTTTTGGGCCCTGAGGGCATTGCTAAGTATAAGGCCCTGCAGAGAAAAATGTGTGTGCGTCAATAGATTTAAGCAAACGGAAAATTTTGATCTCAACAAAAAATACGAAGGTCTCAAATTTTGTACCTTTAAACTGTTGTACGCCAAGCTGTCGGCCAACTCGTCTTTCGACAGCACCGAGAGTCCGTCCTCTAATGTTGGGAATCCGAAGCTCTTGCTCATCTCCCGGCAGACAGAAATCTCCTTGCTGTCCGGGAGACAGTACAAGAAGTCTTCTTCTCCGCTGCCATTGAATATCAACGCCCCCTCTGGGTATTTTAGTTTTTGAGCGTAAAACTGGGCCTCTTGCTTTTCTTTTTCAGACAATTTTTTCCCCGAAGCATGCCGAACAATATAATCAGGGACTTTGGTGGATGCTTCGGGGGCAGCAGCATGGATTTCTTCAACAAAAATTGGCTCTGCTACTTTTTCTTCCTCGGTTTCCAGGGATTTCACCCTCGTGGGCTCTGAAGGTCCAGCTTTAGCTTCAGTTTTTTGCTCTAGAGTTTTAGCATCAAAAATCTCAGTTTTCGTTCCGGAAGTTTCAACAGCCTTCTTCGGAGTTGTGCTTGAGGACTTAATTGTTTCTAGAACATCTAGTACATTGACCATACTTTTTCTTTTCGGAGTCACCACTGGCCCCTTTTGAATTTTTGTAGTATCAACATTTGCTGAAGGACTTAGAACTTTTGATATTTTTGATCCCTCAGCTGATCCTTTTGCTTTTTCCATTTTTTCTGTTGATGGCGCTTCAGCCATCTCTTTGGTTTCTGATAACAAAATCTTTGGTTCTTCCAATTCTGTTCTTGTTGGCGCTTCGGCCATTTCTACGATTTCTGGCAGCAAGGTTGGCTGTTCAGCCTCGGTGGCCGAAGAGGCCTCTCCGGTGAATTCAGGCACCGAGGCTGGTTCAATATAGCGTGGCCGATGTGTGAGGACCTTTATCCTTTTTCTTTCCGGTGATGGCTCACTAGGAGCAGCTGCAGCTTCTTCTTTCGCAGAGGTCGTGCCTTTTCTTTTCCGCCCTCGAATGGGATAACGATAGTCAGGGTAGACGAACCCGATAGCGTCAAACACTCGATTCAGTCTTTTCTTTTTTCGGCCTCCGAAGGCTGTTGACAATGCAGTATCTTCAGCCTTCGAGTAAGCCCCAAGTAGTTCATCACTTAAATTTTCAATGCTTTTTAGCCAGTCGTCATCTGGCTCAATGAATTTATCTCCGAACTTGAAAGTATACTTCAGCCTGATAAGTCCACCTTCGTTGGCCTCCTTTATGGTCTCTTGCGGCATTTCCCATTTTTCCGCGAGTGGCCATACTCTGAAGGCAATATGCTCTTGGACCAAATCTCTCGTTCCAATAAAAGAACAAATAACTCCGAAGGCTCTCTGGCATTCTTCGGCAGCTTCATTCATCTCAACCTTCGGCCTTCGCAGGCCGAAACTTTGCCAAATAGGGCGCATAATTATACCTTTAATATCTCCCCGTGCTTTTAGGTCATTCTTCACATAAAACCATTCTGTCATCCAGTCGTCGGGCCATCTCTTCCGAAAGGTTGGCACGGGACAACTTGACCTAGACCAAGAAACGAAGCTGTAGCAGCCAAAATTATTGTGATACTGTTCCTTACCCTAGGGTTTTGTCTCGTATAATAATTCGTGTATGTTGCAGAAACTTCTCGCATCAGGTTCCAGACCTTGGCTTCTCACGGCCCACACGAAGATATTCAGTCTTATAATTGCTTCGGGAGTCAGTTGATGAAGATAGACTTCAAATATCTTCAGCACTTCTACGACAAAGCTGCTCAGGGGAAATCGTAGTCCAGCTTTCAAGAAGCTTCGGAACACTACGACTTCATTTTCCTCAGGGGTCGGGCAAGTTTTCTCTCCTTCGTCGACCCTCACAATGGATAAATCCCGGAAGTATCTTCCCCTCATGTTGGCAAGATGATTTTCTTTGATACCTGACTTGCCAAAAACCGCATGGCTTGGTCGCCAAGGGCGATCTTCGGAGTCTTCACCACCACTATCCACATCATAACTGTCCTCGGTGAGGTCAGTGAATGTTGCTATTCTAGCAAAGGGAAGGTGTTTTTTCGGACCTTCGGCTTAAGGCCTTCGTCCATGTCGCAATCTAAATTTATCATTCTAACAAATTAATATTGCGAGGGGCTACTGTTGGGGGCCTTCGGCTTCCGAAGGTCCTCAAAAACATGATTTAACAATGTTTCTGGAGTATAATGTGTGAACAGGCATCTTCGGACTTGAATCGGTACCACAGTGGGAGAAGCCCAAAGAATACGAAGGTTGATACAGCGCCGAAGCTGTGAGCAGGAAAGCTTCGGCGTGATAGCAGAAAAGGAAACCGACTTAAAGATGAAAAGGCTATTCATACCTCGGTGGATTACTATAGAATTACTACCAAATGTAAAGGGCATGGGTGTAATTTTACATGGGCTGTGTCCCATGCCTATAAATAGGTGAACAGTGCCCCCGTACTGTTCACGCTGACTTGGCATTTGCTTTTGCGTCACGCTTGTACTTTTACTTTTCCTTCAAGCCGAAGGTACATTTGTAACTTAACATCATTTCAATTTTTCCATAATAATGGTATAGAAATGATTTAATTATAATATACAATTATTCATGTTTTCCCTTACATGTCATGTGTTTCCTTCTTTAGTTTTATATGTGTTGTGTTTATGAAGGTATGTCTTTCATAACCTTCGTCCGTTAAACTGTTATTATTCCCGAGGGAAATAATGTTTCGGAGGACGAAGGACTTTAACGTTTAACATTTTTCTGTGTTGCCTTGTTCTTAATTCATAGTATTTGAGAACAAGTCCCCAACACAATCCCACCAATCAGATTTTGAAACCTACTGCTCAATTTCAGATCAGAGAGGAAACCCAAATAATCTAAAAAATGAAGAGATTTGATGAAATCCACAAGATTTGAAGATACCGTGATGAAGACATGTTGATGGAATGTTGCCACAAGCTGTCGGACTGTCCGCGCGCAACTTTACTTCACCGTCCGCGCACACTCGACACAGGAGAGTATTGGGCGAGTGGAGAGCAAGCGTGAAAGAGCGAATGAGCACAAATGTTAAGTCTGCGGCCACTGCCCGATTTTACTGCCCTGTCGCGGACGGTCCGCGCTGGGGCGGCGGACGGTCCGTGCCCTGATGATTTCAGACGGTCTGCGAGGCTGCTCGGACTGTCCAGGTCCTGATGCTGTGGACGGTCCGCGGTCCATGGGCGGACGGTCCGCGGCCTGATACTCATTTTTCCAATTGCTGGTCACTTGCTGATTTTGAATTTCGAATCCGAATTGGTGCTTATATATGGACATTTCGACCAATCCAAGAGTTGGTATGCATGCATATACATATTATGTAATTGAGTAGTGCAAAAATTTTGAATTAAACTATCTAGAGCAATTAGGAATGAAAAATGCACCAATAATACCAAATAAATAGCATAAAGAGCATATTTAGACCCAAGATGCAAGACGACACATGTGTGATCAACTTCAAGCCACATTTGAGAGATCGATCACATTCATTTCACTTCTTAGAGAATAAAATCTTGTTTCATCCAAAGGCTTTGTAAAAATGTCTGCTAATTGATCATCCGTGCCAATGGAATAAATAGAGATATCTCCCTTGCCAACATGATCCCTTAAGAAGTGATGTCGTATATCAATATGCTTAGTTCTTGAGTGTTGGACCGGATTGGTAGCCAATTTTACCGCACTCTCATTATCACACATGAGAGGCACATTCTTGAAAATAATTCCATAATCCAATAAGGTTTGTTTCATCCATAATAGTTGAGCACAACAATTTCCGGCCGATATATATTCCGCCTCGGCGGTAGATAGAGCAACCGAATTTTGTTTCTTTGAAGACCATGAAACAAGAGATCTACCAAGAAATTGACAACAACCGGAGGTGCTTTTTCTATCAACTTTGCACCCCGCATAGTCCGAATCCGAGTATCCAATTAATTCAAAGTGAGCACCTTTGGGATACCATAGACCAATATTGGGAGTATACTTCAAATATCTTAGAATTCTTTTAGCGGCCTTCAAGTGAATCTCTCTAGGTGAAGCTTGAAATCGAGCACACATACATACACTAAACATAACATCGGGCCTAGATGCGGTAATATAAAGCAAACTACCAATTATTGAACGATAAAGTTTTTGATCAACCATAGTACCTCCTTCATCTAAGTCTAGATGACCATTCGTTGCCATTGGAGTCTTGATAGGCTTAGCATTTTCTAAACCAAACTTCTTGAGCATGTCCTTCAAATATTTTGATTGACTTATAAAAATTCCATCTTTCAATTGTTTGATTTGAAGGCCAAGAAAGAAGCTCAATTCTCCTATCATAGACATTTCGAATTCTTTTGACATCATTTTTCCGAACTCCTCACAAAATAATTCATTAGTAGATCCAAAAATAATATCATCAACGTAGATTTGACAAACAAATAAGTCTTTGCCAACTCTTTTAGTGAATAGAGTAGTGTCAACCTTCCCAATTTTGAAGTCTTTGGAAAGCAAGAAATCCCTAAGCCTTTCATACCAAGCGCGTGGAGCTTGCTTAAGCCCATAGAGAGCTTTAGAAAGCTTGAACACATGGTTAGGTCTTTTGGGGTCCTCAAAACCGGGAGGTTGTTCAACATACACTAGTTCACTAATCTTACCATTTAGGAAGGCACTCTTTACATCCATTTGGTAGAGCTTGATATTATGTGCACAAGCATAAGCAAGTAGAATCCGGATTGCTTCTAATCTTGCTACGGGAGCAAATGTCTCCCCAAAATCCAATCCTTCAATTTGAGTATATCCTTGTGCAACCAATCTTGCCTTGTTTCTTACTACCACACCATCTTCATTGTGCTTGTTGCGAAACACCCATTTTGTACCAATAACATTGTGGTTCTTTGGTCTCTCAACAAGCTCCCAAACTTCATTTCGAGCGAAGTTATTTAATTCTTCATGCATTGCATTCACCCAATCAACATCAAGTAGAGCTTCATCTACACGGTTAGGTTCCATACAAGATACAAAAGAGAAATGTTCACAAAATGAAGCTATGCGAGAGCGAGTTTGAACACCCTTACTAATATCACCCACAATTTGATCAACCGGGTGATCCTTCACAATGGAATGATGAATTCTTGATACCGTTTGATAATTGCTTGTTGAAGCATTAGAAGAAACCGAAGGTCTTGAAGTACCTTGATCATGAGTATCCATGGTTTCATTGAGTTGTTGGCTTTGGTGATCTTCCTCATTTATAGTTGAGGATGAAGGAATGACAACCACACTATTTTCATCATCATCTTCCTTTGGTTTTATTTCACCAATGGCCATTGTTTTCATTGCATTTATCAATTGAGTTCCCCCAACATCATCGAGATTATCACTCTCATCTTGAGACCCATTTGTTTCATCAAATTCAACATCATATGCTTCCTCAATAATACCATGAGTTTTGTTGAAGACTCTATAAGCCTTACTATTTGATGAATATCCAAGAAGAAAACCCTCATCACATTTCTTCTCAAATTTAGAAAGCCGGCTCCCCTTCTCAAAATATAACATTTGCAACCGAATACCCTAAAATATGAGATATTTGGCTTTCTACCAATGAGCAATTCATATGGAGTTTTCTTCAAGAGCTTGTGACAATATAGTCTATTTGATGAATGACAAGCGGTATTTATTGCCTCGGCCCAATAAGAATCCGATATACTATATTCCGCTAACATAGACCTAGCCATGTCAATAAGAGTTCTATTCTTTCTTTCAACAATACCGTTTTGTTCCGGGGTATATTTGGAAGAGAATTCATGTTTGATACCCTTGTCATCACAATATTGATCAATTCTTGCATTTTTGAATTCCGACCCATTATCACTTCTAACCTTTTTGATGTCGAAATCAAATTGATTTTGAGCCAATATAGCAAATGACTTGAATGTTTCAAACACATTGGATTTGTCTCGTAGAAAATAAACCCAAGTAAATCTTGAATAGTCATCCACAATCACAAGACAATAAGAATTACCACCAATACTTACAAAAGATGTGGGCCCAAATAAATCCATGTGAAGTAATTCCAAAGGTCGATGAGTGGACATTTGACTTTTATTTGGATGAGTATTTGCCACTTGCTTACCGGCTTGACAAGAGCTACACAATTTGTTCTTTTCAATCTTCACATCTTTTAAGCCTCGAACTAAGTCATGCTTGGTTAACCGATTGAGTTGCTTCATCCCAACATGACCAAGTCTTCTATGCCATAACCATCCTAGTGAAGCTTTTGAAAATAGGCAAGTTGTGAGCTTTGCCTCATTAGATGAGAAATCAACAAGATAAAGATTTTCATGTCTAAAACCTTTAAACTTAAGATTGCTACCATCAACACTAGAGATAATAACATCTTCAACCGTGAAATTGCAACAAAATCCTAAATCACATAATTGAGCTACGGAAAGTAAATTAAAATTCAAAGACTCAACCAATAGCACATTTGATATAGAATGATCATTTGAGATAGCAATTTTACCCAAACCTTTAACCTTTCCTTTACGATTATCTCCAAATGTGATACTATCATAATTTGAGCAATCTTCCTCACTCATTTGGGTAAACATCTTCATATCCCCGATCATGTGTTGAGTACATCCACTATCCAACACCCAATGATTCCCTCCCGCCTTGTAGTTTACCTACAAAAGGAAATCAATCTCTTTTAGGTACCCAAACTTGCTTGGGTCCTTGGATGTTAGTGACCAAGGTCTTTGGTACCCAAATAGCTTTCTTTTTGTTTCCAACAATTGAAGTACCAACAAATTTAGCATGAACACCTTTTGCATTATCAGAAAGAACATAACAATGCTCAAAACAAGTGGAGGATACATTTTTGAACTTGGGACAATTTTTCTTAACATGTCCCTTTTTGTGACACTTGTGACACACTTTGTCACATTCCTTCACAAACAATGTCTTTTGCTTTACAAAAGCATTCTTTCCTTTCTTGGGAACATATCCAAGACCTTCACGGTTAAGAGAGCATCGTTGACTTCCCAATATGAAATCCAATTTAGTCTTACCACCATATGCCTTTTCTAGGTCATGAGTTAGAGTATTTATTCTATCTACTAACACTTCATTCTCAACAATAATTTTTGATTCATCAAGAGCAATGTTATCATTGAGAGAGATTTTGCATTAATCACAAATAGAGTTAGTAGGTAGTGGTTCACTTGTAAGACTATCAAGTAAGTCACAAGTGACTCCAACATCCTTAGTGACCACCTCAACTTCATGCACAATAGATGATTTTTGAGCATCCGCAAGCTTCTCACAATTTTCTTTGAGGTCATTGTGAGAGGTCTTGAGCTCCTCAAAAGACACTTGGAGGTTTTTATACAATTCCTTCAAGGTCTTAAATTTTTCTTTTTCTTTGTGCATGTAGTCATCGGCCTCACCTAACATTCTAACAAGATCATCATATGAATAGCCATCATCATCAACATCATCGATATCATCATCATCTTTTATATCATTTAAATCGGTGATGATTTTTACCTTAGCATCTCCCTTTGCCATGAGACAATGGGGGGATGAGAAGAGTGAGGGAGCTTCCTTGATGGCAATTCCGGCATTAAGCTTGGATGAGGTGTCATCATCATCATCATCCGAGCTATCATCCGAGTCCCATTCAACTAAGTAGGCTTTGCCATCTTTCTTCTTGTTATAGTATTTCTTTTTCTTCTTGTCACTTTCATCTTTGCCCTTCTTCTTCTTGCTTGGGCAATTCATGGCAATGTGACCGGGTTCCCCACACTCAAAACATTTTCTATCATTGAAAGCATTTCTTCTAGATGTTTGACCTCTTCTAGGTTGACCTCTTTTCATCTTCATGAATTTATTGAATTTCCTTACAAATAAAGCCATGTCACCATCACTCTCACTTTCATTTTCTTCATCATTGCTATCTTCTTTTTCAATTTCCTTTGAGGCCTTGGCTTTGAGAGCAATAGATTCATTTTTCACCTTCTTTGCCAAACTTAAAGCATCGGCTTGTGACTTCTTAAATATATCTTGAGTGAGAATTTCTCCCAATACTTCGGTTGGAGAAGTTGTAGATAGATCACTCCTTACTAGCATTGTCACAATAGTCTCATATTTCTCCGGAAGAGATCTAAGGAACTTGTGTGTGAAATCCACATCCGGTACATTAAAACCAAGTCCTTTGAGTTCATTTACTATCTCATTCAACCGATTGAACATATCGGATACACTCTCATCTTCTTTCATAATAAATTGCTCAAACTTCCCTTTGCACACATATAGTTTGGCATTCTTCACAATTGTAGTTCCTTCATGAATTTCCATTAGTTTTATCCAAATCTCATGAGCGGTTGTGAGATTCTTGATACGATTGAACTCATTTATATCAAGAGCATCATAAAAGACATTCATGGCTTGATCATTTGTGAGGATATTCTCATTATCACTAACGGATGGTTCATCTTCCTTCAATACAACAAATCCATCCCTAACAATTGGCCAAATTTTTCCACCCATTGCTCTAAGATGCATTGACATTCTTATTTTCCAATAATCATAATTGTTTCCATCAAAGTGCGGTGGCTTCCCAATGTGCACATTGTTGTTACTAGCCATTTTGTCCCACTCCGGGATGATTAGATCCACAAACAATGGAGTCCTCGGCTCCGATACCACTTGTAGGATCTAGGACACCGGCTAGAGGGGGGTGAATAGACGGTTTTGACTAAAATCAACAATACTAAATAAATTTAATCAATACAACAAGAGGAATAAATTATCTAGTGTCAATAAGTAAACAATGTATGAAAAACAACTACGGAGGTTGAATACTTGAAGAACAATAAGCAAATCACTAAACAATTGCAAGGCAATAAGTAATGCTAGAAGGAATAGACACCGAAATTTATCCCGTGGTATCGGTGATTTGCCGATCACCCCTAATCCACGTTGAGGTGGACTTCAAGCTCTCACTTGCTCCTCTATCAAGACACGACTTGATCTTTGAGCCAAGTGGACAAGAAATCACTCAATACCTCGATTCCACTAATGTCACCTTTGCCGCTCCGGCGAGGTAGGCGCGAACCCCTCACAATCCACACCGCGGCTTCTCCACAATCTTCTTGGAGAGCTCGACGAAGACAATCACCCGAGCCGTCTAGGAGGCGGCAACCTCCAAGAGTAACAAGCCAACAACGCTTGCTCGGTGTACCACCTAGTGCCTCAAGAATCACCAAATGATGCAAATGCACTAGGAACCCTCAATCTCTCACTAGAATGCAATCTCAAACAAAGAGTGTGAGAGAGTGAGTTGGAGGATCACAAATGAGCTCAATGTGTGCAAGGAATGGCCAAGAGAGCTCTCTCACACGAGCTACCCTTCTATTTATAGTCCCCCATCTAAAACCAACCGTTATGTGTAAGAGGGGGCAGTTCTGCGCACACGCGGACTGTCCGCGCCCTAGGGCCGGACGGTCCGCCGTACATATAACGGCTATAATGACCGTTTGAAACATGTCAGAGCTGACTCAAAAGGTGGGTCCGGACAGTCCGCCCTTCAAGGCCGGACCGTCCGCGACCTGGCAGATTCAAACACCTGAGCCTCGGATAAAAAGAAGTTAACACACGCGGACCGTCCGGCTATAAATCCCGGACGGTCCGAGACCTAAGACAGTATTGTCCGGACTGGTCCCCCGGACAGTCCGTAGTACAAGTCTATAAAAACACACAGTCCCTGTCCAAAAACGAGTTTGACACTTGCGGACCGTCCGCCCCTCACAGGCGGACCGTCCGCCTATAATTCAGGGACTGGCCCGAAGTCACCCTCCTCTGGTCATGACTGCGGACGGTCCGGCCCTAAGGCCCGGACGGTCCGCAGTGCAATAGAACACAGTGTCAATACAAATGGTCAGACTTCGGACCCCTCTGGTGGATCGCGGACGGTCCGCCCCTAAGGCCCGGACAGTCCGCGCGTCCATGACTTCGCAATTTTTTCAAACATGCTTTTGAAAGAACTTTTGACTCGCGAAATGTGAAGCGCTGTTAGTCCTCATGCAAATGCAACTACTTGATGCTCTATGAGGCACTAAATTTTACACAGATCTAAGTCATTGACCCCTCTTAATAGTACGACTATCTAGCCTACTAATCCGGTCAGGTATCTTCTCTAAACTCCTTAAGACCGGCAAAAATGAAACCTATATAATACCTTTCCCTTCATCCGATCCACAACCAATGCGTATGATTCTTCAACATTTCCTGTTCTATGTGGTCCAACCCTGCATTCTTATTTCTCCAAGAATTGTTAGTCCACAAACAGTTGTCATTAATTACCAAAACATTACCAAAGGGGCCTAGATGATTCACACTAGTTGAGCCATGCAGGGAAGCGAAGTTGAGTGACCGACATGTGGGCCCCGCCAGGCAGCACAGTGGTGGCAGCACGCGCGAAATGGGCCGTGGGGAGGGGTTTGGGCCCAGATAACATTTTATTATTTTTTCTTTTTATTTCTTGCTCCTTTTCTTTTCTATTTTTATTTCCACCTTCAAATTCAGATTGTAATAGAGTTTCAAATTCTAATCTAATTGTAACATTCAGAATAACAACATGAAGGCAAAGTATATATTTTTATAGACTTATATATTTATTTTAAGTATTTTTGTTTCCTTTGCCTCCTCCTTCTCTATTTTATTTTCTATTCTCCTTTCTCATATTCTCAAATTCCAAAATAAATTTAAATTCATGTTTGAACTTTGAATTCACAATTCTCTCTTGAATAATACTTTTGCACTTTGAAATCTTATTTATTTTTTATTTATTCTTCTTCCCACTATTTAATTCTAGCAATAGTAGATGACTTTAATATAATTTCCTTCCTCTTTTCTTTTTGAAGTTAAACATTCAAAGGCATGAGAAATCCAAGAAGGTTTCAAAAATTTTAAAATTTCTATCATAGATATTCTTATTTCTTTGTTTTATTATTTTACTATATTTTTTCCTACCAATTTTGGGCTTTACAAATCCTACCCCCCTTAACAGAAATCTCGTCCTTGATATTTGTAAGGAAATGGTGTATACTCACATTGTCTCGACACATATGCACAAACAAAAATCTCAGCATGATGCATAATTTATTAGCAACTCATGGGGTCAAATAGACCTTATTATTCCTCCTAAAACAGTATCATACCAACTACTAACTAAAGTAACATCTAACTAAAATAGTAATATATATATATATGTAGCTTGGCGGAGCTGGTGGTGGTGGTGGAGCTAGTGGGCGTTGTTGTTGTTGTCTTTTCAACCGTGCTTGCCTTATTTCTTGACGTATCTCCAGTCGGTCCTGACGTATTTCCTGCCGTTCTTGCCTTATCTGATTTTGCATTTCGGTAACTATGTTTGCCATTTGTTGTATTACCATCATCTGGGCGGCAACCACTTGATCGATTCCAACCAGTGGAGGATCTGAAGAATTCATTTCCGTTGTTGTTGCCTGATAATCTTCCCTTCCTGGTATTGACCATGAGAGTTAAAAGCATATGGTAGGATAGCTTTGCAATGAAAAGTATTTGGTAAGCAAAATGAATAGGCCAATAGCTGGTTATGGTCTGAAGATTCTTTAGCAGGGCTTAATCTTTGTTTTATGTCCAGATTGGGGTAACTAGTCGTATAAGGTGAATATCCAAAGGTAGGAAAGAATTTGTCAAGACAAGATAGTCTACATGATGTAGGTTAAAGTTTGTTTGATGTTAGGTGGGGATAGATAGATTATACCATTCATCATGACTCTATGGTTTGGGTTAGCTCTTATGCTCATGGTTGAGTTGGTCTAATGTGCTAAGTTAAGTTAACACCTGGCTAGTAGGGTTTAATCTCTTCTACCAGTATCACTAATCTGTTTAAGTAGACCACATTAGATTATGTCATAATATCTTAGATCACATTAGATTCTATAATCCCATTTAAGAATACCACTTAGTTAAGCATATCAAGCTGACTTTATCTTTACGAAGTTCTAGTATTTTTTTTCTAAGTGGAACTTCCAATTAGTATATATTTTTATAAACCTAAAATTCTCATGCCATTAGCAGGTGAGACTTAGAAAACAAGGGTACCTCAGATTTTAGCTATTAGGTGAGTGTAGAGAAGATTTGGGGGCAGAAGAAAGTTAGGTAAGGGAGACTTTTATTCCGGATGGTGGATCTTGATTCATCCGAAGATCTGTTTCTACTTGTATCTTTCATTGTCGAGGTTAACCTTCTTCTTGGATATGATTTAAGAACCATCGGTTGTGGTGTTAGATGTCATTATCTGAGTTGAGATAACAATGCAGGTACATGGGGTAGATAGATTAAACAGAGTTTTACTTTGCTTTTGAGATAAATGGGTTGGGCAACCTATAACATAGGCTAGGTCATGGTTTCATGGACGGGTTGGTCTAAAACACCCATTTTAGGTTTAAAAGCCATTTATAAGAATATGGCCCAATCTATGTTACCGGTATTAAATACTTGTTTAGGTAACTTCCTTTAGATTAGATCATGTCAGATTAGGTAGGGTCTAGGTTAGATTGGTTGTAACTAGATTAGACTAGTTTGAGTTAGATAGATCTACCAGGGTAAATATGACATGTTAGAATCTTTTTAGATAGGATGGATGACATGGGTAGGTAGATCAGAATCTCTGTTAGGTTAAACAGAGGGATTATGCAACTATCGGGTGGTTAAGGTAGTTGCATATGGCTAGGTTGGACTAAGACTACAATTTAGATTAAAACATATTTATAAGAGTAGGATCCAATCTTATTTTAGTAGTATTATCTAACATGTTTGTCCATTAGGTTAGATCTGATCAAGTTAGATGGGATCAGAATTTAAATTGGTGTAATCAGATTAGACTAGATAAGATCTACTTAATTTATTTTGGAATAGATCATGTTTGTTACACTATTATGAGATAAGCAAAGTGGTGGGGATAAGTATGCTTATTAGGACAAGCTGAGTCTCTAAGAATAAGATATAATCTCTTGAGATTAGTTAGATCTATTAGGCTAAGATAAAATCTTTTCGGAATAAGATGGATCTATTAAGATAAGATAGAATCTTGTAAGATAAGATGGATCTATTAGGATAAAAGAGAGTCTTTTAAGATAAGAGGGATCTATATAAAATAGATATACTTTAATGGAGGATAATTTAAGTTGTTTAGTCATCTCATGAATTTTATTTATTTATATTTATGCCTATACGTATATGTGGACATTACTCCATGACTCATCACACTCAATCAAAGATCCAAATCAGACAAGTATCATAAGAACAAACACTCAAGCGTACAAGTATTTACAAAAATAGTTTAGATTTTGTTCCTAAGAGTATGTCTCCTATTCCTAAAGGTCACTTTAGGCACATGATTTCAAAGTGTGAAATCCACATTTGTCTTTAGAAAGAAAAGGTTAGAATAATCAGAGTCAAGCAGAAATAGATGAGAAAAGATTAAGAACAGTTTAGGAAAGAATCAGAGTAGCAGAGGTAAGTAAATAAGGGTTGTCTAGTTCTATCTAGGTTTCATCCTACAGTCAACATTCCTCTGATACCACTTCTGTCACACCCGGATTTAAGGGACTAAGCCGGGTGCATCTCATACATGCGCCAAAGAATACAACATATATAATAACAGAGTGTATAGAGATAAATGTCAAAATAACATTAGAGTACTTATTACATCGCGGAAGTCTTACAAGATAAAAGATAAATATAAAGCGAACTAAATCCATCCTTGGCGCCAATGAGTCAACTAGGAGACGCCACCTAGATCGAATCGAACTCCTCATTAAGCGGCTCCTCTTGAACCACCTGTTCTTCTCCTGTGGGGGTGTGAGGCAGCAAGGGTGAGCTCACACATGATCATAACTCATCAAGTTGTGGGGAATAATGTGGCATTAACTCACCAAAGGTGGGAGTTCATGTGATGTGTAAGGCTGGGTAACAATGGAGGATAAAGCTGAGCATTGCTTTTAATAAGTTGGTCATATTTTATTAGCAGTTACTAAATGTAAGTGGATACCAAACCATAATAAATAATAATACGACAAAATTAATAAATAACCCATGCAATGCAAATGACAAATTGAATTTAAGTTTCATAATTTATTCATGCGGGAGTCCTGAGCTGCTCATGACCGTGAGCTCGGCTAGTATACCAGTTTTACACTCTGCAGAGGTTGTACCCTATACCCACTAGTCGTGTATCCCATGTCGCCAGGGTTTGCAAGGCCCTTAGACACTACCGAGGTGAATGGCTAGGGATCCACTACGAGGCCTTTACAAAGTTCCACTAGCTTCCGAAAACCCACTACAGTTTATGGGAAGAGCACTTGCAAGAATCCCTCGTCTGGACGCCATCTCAGCAAAATCAACCCGAGAACCTCCCTATATGCAACTCCCCTACTGCCCTTGCCCCTTTCGGGTAAGGTAGTCTTCCACTAGCTTTTCTAATTAGTTAGCCAAGGGGTCCCATTCCTCCCTTGTGGTGACACGTGTTTCTCAAGTTAAGCTCCATGTTCCAATTAAAGATAATGATCTTGATATGAACATAAATAACATAATAGAATAATTGGAACATGGATATAATGAAATATTAAACCAAAACCATGTAAAGCAATAGCATAACTACCCAAATGATTTAGGGGTAAACAAGGTAAAAAGGATAAACATGCTAGGGTGACCTATTGGGTCCCATCAAAATTAAACCTATGCATTGAATAATGATAATAAAGAATATTATTAGGTAACAAAAGTGGATCAAGGGCACAACTTGCCTGGCACTTGAGATTCCAAGTACCAGGATGATTCTTCAAATCCTCGTGACCTCACTACTAGTCGTAGCAATACAAACAAACATGGTACAGATAAAATTAACATCACATCAAACATAAGTACAAACTGAATATTAATAATCTACGCGAAGCTACGAGCTCGTGGGATCGAGAACTACTAAGATCGGAGTTGTGGTCATCAAGTTATGAGGTGATTAAATGAGTAACACTAGGTTCTATGTTTATTTTATAATTCCAGAGAAAAAATAACCTAAAGTAGTAATTAATTCAACTTTAGTCTAAATTGATCGTAGATCATCTTCTATTACATTGATAAGCAGATTAACAAGACTACCTAATATAATTTAAATAAAGATCTAATTATAAAATAATGAGACATGGTATAATAACTATTGTTATTGCATAGTAATTATTCATATGAAGCTAACGCAACTGGAACGGGTCAAATCGGAGTTTAAATGAAGAGGTTATGAATTTCCAAAGGTTTTATGTATTTGATACAAGATTAATTAAGAAATCAATTTTATTTTTGTTTTTATGTCAAAACAGAGGCACTAGGTGATAAACAACAATATTACAAAATTATAGGAACTGGAACGAACTGAAAAGGAGCTAAAATGAATTTTATATGAATTTTACAAGTTTCTATAATTATTTTTGTGTTGAAAATTAATTTATGATATTATTTATCTGGTTTCCTTATTCTCGGACTACGCATCAAAATCTAGAGAGTCGGGGGTTCAATCTGCAAATCCCCACAGACTCATAACATAGTGAGGGGGTACTACGGGTTGATTATGGACAAATGGGAGGTCTCTTTTGCAATTGGTACCGGCCGAAGGGGTATCAGGGTCTTACAGCCATTCATTCTAAATCAACACATCAGATTAGATCTGAATCCGCAAGCGCTGCTAGCCCATGGATCTAAGATCTATGGCTCAATTGGCAACCTAATCGTGGACCAATCGTGACTGCCCACTTGAATCCGACGGTCCCGAAAAGACGATGCGGTAGCTATTTCCCCTCGGTCGATCTAGGCCGTTGCAACAAAGATCAACGCCCCAGAGCTTATCCCCTACCTCTCGCCGATGACCCGAACAGCGCACAAGCGAAGAGCGGCGGCGCACTTGCCGGCGTGCGGTGGTCCATGGCGCTGGCGCACTATTCCACGTTCTGAAACGCTCTACGCAATTCCCAGGCCATAGTGAATCGTAGGGAAGAGATCTCACCGGAGGTTTTGTTGCACAGACTCCCGACCACAGCGTGATGTGGACCTGCGGCTTCCGGCGAGCAATCGCCTAGGCACAGAGGGTCCCGAGGCGAAATTGACGGTCGACGAAGCCCCACAATTCTATGGCGCTGTCTTGCAATCGCACACCGATACCTGAGCGCCCACCATGTGCGCTACCCGCCGGCGGCTGGCTCCCTTCTCTCCTCTGCCAATGGCGCGCACGGCATGGAGTGTTCGGGGCGACGAGGGTTGGTTGAGGGTGCCGGGTCAACGGGGCGTTGGCTTTATAGCAGAGACGTGGGGAATCTGCAAGACGGTTTCCCGACGACCTCCCCCCACGTGGAGCTATCGGCGAGGTGGTTGAGACCGCGCGAGAAGTCCGTGACGAGGAAGCGCCTGTCGTGGTGGCCCCACACGTTAGAGAAGGCCAGAGCCAGCGCGCGCATGAGCGGATGACAGGGTGGCCCACCGGTCGACACAACTCACAGCTGAACGACGCGCTAGTTGTGTCGTGCAGGGAAGCGAAGTTGAGTGTTCGACATGCGGGCCCCGCCATGCAGCACAGTGGTGGCAGCGCGCGCGAAATGGGTCGTGGGGAGGGGTTTGGGCCCCGATAACGTTTTATTCTCTTTTCTTTTTATTTCTTGCTCCTTTTCTTTTCTATTTTTATTTCCACCTTCAAAATTCAGATTTAAATAGAGTTTCAAATTCTAATCTAATTGTAACATCCAGAATAACAAAATGAAGGCAAAGTATATATTTTTATAGACTTATATATTTATTTTAAGTTTTTTTGTTTCCTTTGCCTCCTCCTTTTCTATTTTATTTTCTATTCTCTTTTCTCTTATTCTCAAATTCCAAACTAAATTTAAATTCATGTTTGAACTTTGAATTCACAACTCTATCTTGAATAATACTTTTGCACTTTGAAATCTTATTTATTTATTATTTATTCTTCTTCCCACTATTTAATTCTAGCAATAGTAGATGACTTTAATATAATTTCTTTCCTCTTTTCTTTTTGAAGTTAAACATTCGAAGCCATGAGAAATCCAAGAAGGTTTCAAAAAATCTAAAATCTCTATCATAGATATTCTTATTTCTTTGTTTTATTATTTTACTATATTTTTCCTACCAATTTTGGGCTTTACATAGACTGTGGATGAACATAATTTATTTGGGCAGAGAATATTTCTATGTACATTTTGCAATTTGAACCACTAAATTTGGAGTTCATATGAAAAAGATATGAAATAAACAAGTTTTGAAGTTTAAAATATGAAACTAAGCCCAATTCTCTGATTATTTAAAAGGTCAGGGGTCTGTTTAAAAGAAGTCAGGGGCCTGCGCTAAATTGCGGGACGGCGGGTTGATTCTCAGAAACTCGAGGGTCTCTTAAGCAAAACCACCACGCGAAGGGGTATCAGGTAATCTGGACCGCACGATCACAAGCGAATGGCTGAGATTAAATCCCACATGCGAGTGCGCGGGTGCGGGCATGCGGGTGCGACTGATAGGTGGGGCAGGGAAGGGCTAAGGCACTGCCGCACGAGGCCCATGGGTCAGCGGGGGGCTGAGAGTGTGGGGCGCGCTAGCCGCTAGATCATGGATCAACGACTCCGGCTGCACGATCCACGCAAAATGTTATCCGCACATCCGGCCCACCCGATGAAGACCGGACGGTTCGGATCTGCGCTAAGCACTTTGTCCTCTCCGGCCGACCAGGGGCGATGCCATTCGCACCCGCGACAACGCATCCACCGGCAGCAAAGTGGACTGGGGCTCCTAGGGGAGGTAAGGGTGGTCTGGGTGGCTAGGGAGGTTAGGGAGGACCTAGCGAACACTATGGCGGGAACAGGGTAACAGGAACGGGGGTGAGGCGACTGGACAACGGAGGGGGAGGTCCTCGGCAGACCGGGGGCACTCCGGCGAGCAATCGTGGTCGAGAAAGTACACGACAGGGGAAAATAAGGGCAGGGTTAGGACGGTTAACTCAAGTGGAGGCTCAGGGGCGCACGAACGAAGCCTAGGGCACAGCGACGATGCGGGTCGACGGCGGCGGCTCTCTGGCTGTGCAAGAAACGCTCCGGTGAGCGAGGACCAGACGAACTAGAGGGGGAAAGGGTGAACCGAGGGGCGTTCTAGGTGGCGGATGATAAGGCGGAGCTTACCAGGGAACCAAACACT
The DNA here is from genome assembly GCF_902167145.1 of Zea mays. Classification (NCBI taxonomy): domain Eukaryota; kingdom Viridiplantae; phylum Streptophyta; class Magnoliopsida; order Poales; family Poaceae; genus Zea; species Zea mays. The sequence continues at coordinate 123,594,289 of NC_050096.1, read as the reverse complement.
GCAGGGCGTTCTACGGCGTCCACAGATGAGCTGGGGGAAGTGGGCGAGCGAGGTGCGAGATCAAAAGGGATCGACGGCGTGCGGAGGTGGCCGGGGAATGCACGAATATGGGCGCGTCCACGCGGGGGGTGTGGGCGAGAGGTTAGGGAAGCGGAGGGGGCTGACGGGTGGGGTCCGTGGGGCAGCGAGAGAGGATGTCCGCGAGCGCGAGGGGAAATGGCACCGACAGACATGGCCCACCGGACAGCGGGAGGGAGAGAAGGAGAGAGAGCGCATGTGCGCGAAAGCGGGCGGTCGCTTACAGGTGGGGTCCACCTGTCAGGCGACGCGAGCGCGGGCACGCGCGCGGCCTGGCTGGGCCGGCTAGGCTAAAATGGCCTTTTCCTTTTTCTCTGGAATTTTTAATGGCTTTTCTATTTATTTTCTCTAGGGTTTTCAATTCAAATTCAAATCAAGTTTCAAATTCAAACTAAATCAGACATGTGCAACAATTCAAAGAATATTTGGAGCTCAGCATGATGCAACATTTCATGACTCATATTGTTTTGACAAAATAAAATAATTAGTCCCTCACTAATTAAGCTAAATCTATCAAAAAGAAAAAGAGAGAGAGACTAAAGAGAGAGAAGAGTAACACCTAAATTTGGTAGGTAATTTAGAAAGAAATTTTATACCCCCAAATCGAGGGTGTTATAGACCTATCCCCCTTAAAAAGAATCTCGCCCTCGAGATTCAGGGTTGGCTAGCAAAGAGCTCAAGGTACTTGGCCTTCAAATCATCTTCTCTTTCCCATGTTCCTTCATCTTCTGAGTGATGGCCCCATTTGACTTTGCACATCCGGATAGTGCTCCTACGAGTGACCTGATCTGCTGTCTCTAGAATTTGAGTTGGCTTCTCAATATAAGACAGGTCTTCTTGAACTTCAAGGTCCTCTATTGACAATTGCTCTTCTGGTACTCGCAAGCATTTCTTTAGATGAGACACATGGAACACGTCATGTATGGCTAACAGATTTTCTAGTAAGCTGAGTTGATATGCCACTTCTCCACGTCTTGCTTGAATCTAGTACGACCCGATATATCAAGGTGCTAGCTTGCCTTTGACTCTGAACCTTTTGATTCCTCTGATTGGTGACACTTTCAAGTAGACATAATCTCCCACTTTGAAACTCAATTCTCTTCTTCGTGTGTCAGTGTAGCTTCGCTGTCTGGACTGCGCTATCTTCAGATTTTCTCGAACCATTCTGATGTTCTCTTCAGCTTCAAGCAAAATATCTGGACTGAACACCTGCCTTTTGTCGGGTTGGTCCCAATGCAACGGAGTTCTGCAATTCCTCCCATAGAGTGCTTCAAATGGTGACATCTTCAGACTGGCATGATAGATGTTGTTGTAAGAGAATTCTGCATACGAAGCCTTTTATCCCAACCCAACTTATCTTGCAAAGCACAAGCTCTCAACATATCTTCAAGAATCTAGTTGGTCCTCTCTGTCTGACCATCTGTTTGCGGGTGATAAGCTGAACTGAACTTCAAATGCCTGACCATCTGTTTCAGGGTATTACATCATACACGACTCAGGGTGATCACTATGCCCTACTAACGGAGCAATCAGCTTAAGTCGGAAATGCCTTAAGTCAGTGTGACAAGCTCACACATACACGACTTAGGGTGATCACTATACCCTACTGACAGATCAATCGGCTTAAGTCAGAAACGCCTTAAGTCGGTGCGACATGCTCACGCTTACACGACTCAGGGGATCACTATACCCTACTCACAGAGCAATCGGCTTAAATAGGAAACGCCTTAAGTCAGTGCGACATGCTCACGCTTACACGACTTAGGGTGGTCACTATACTCTACTGACGGAGCAATCGGCTTAAGTCAGAAACGTCTTAAGTCAGTATGGCATGCTCACGCTTACACGACTCAGGGTGATCACTATACCCTACTAACAGAGCAATTGGCTTAAGTCGGAAACGCCTTAAGTCGGTGCGACATGCTCACGCTTACACGACTCAGGGTGATCACTATACCCTACTGACGGAGCAATCGGCTTAAGTCGGAAATGCCTTAAGTCGGTGCAACATGTGCACGCTTACACGACTCAGGGTGATCACTATACCCTACTAATAGAGCAATCGGCTTAAGTCGGAAATGCCTTAAGTCGGTGCGACATGCTCACGCTTACACGACTTAGGGTGATCACTATACCCTACTAACGGAGCAATCGGCTTAAATCAGAAACGCCTTAAGTCGGTGCGACATGCTCACGCTTACACGACTCAGGGTGATCACTATGCCCTACTAACGGAGCAATCGGCTTAAGTCGGAAACGCCTTAAGTCGGTGTGACATGATCATGCTTACACGACTCAGGGTGATCACTATGCCCTACTAATGGAGCAATCGGCTTAAGTCAGAAATGCCTTAAGTCGGTGCGACATGATCGCGCTTACACGACTCAGGGTGATCACTATACCCTAATAATGGAGCAATCGGCTTAAGTCAGAAATGCCTTAAGTCGATGTGACATGCTCACGCTTACGCGACTCGGGATGATTACTTACCCCACTAGCAAAATAATCAACTCAAATCAGGAGCACTTCAAAGAAAAGCAACTCGTTCACATACCCAAGGGTGGTTTCAGCGCCCTGCTAACAGAACAATCAGTTCAAGTGTAGCACAATTACATGCACATGAAATTCATGATACACTGTTTCACTAAAAAGTACTAATTCAATGAAAAGTGTTTTCCATCCGAGCAAATCACTGTGTAGGAGCATTTTTGCAGGAAGCCTCATCTGCAGGAGTAGCAGAAGAAGAAGGTCGGCTCACGACAATAGGTGCAGCAAGAACATCAGCAACAATGTCTTTGGGCACCACAACACCAGGCCTCCTCATCAGGATTCGCTCGACACGAACCGCCTTGTCCATGGCTTTGTCGCACATCACCATTATAACAACACGGTCATTCTATAAGGCCTTGATGTTGAGGCGAGCGGTCTCTAGCTCTTGCGTGTCAAGTTTCTTCGAGGCACGCAGCTCCTTGATGACGGAATCTTTCGAAGACAGCAGCTTACCGAGTCGAGACACTTCAATATGGGATGCCCTCAGTTCATCCTGATGATGGTCCAGGTCCGACATAGTGAAGCGATGACTCTTCTCCAAGATAGTCAAGGAATTGCTGGCATCACGATATAATCTGTCCAGGTTGTCGCGAGAAGCAAGAAGCGTCCGCTTCTCTTCCTGCAAGCAAGAAAAGCACTGAGCGTCAAAGTAAAGAAAGCAAAGCATAAGCAGTCAGGAAAAATACCTCATAAGCCATCTTCTCTGAGTCAAGTTGGGCATTTAAAGAAGAGCTCAAAGCCCGAGCGTTGTCTAAGAAGGCAGAGACTTGTTTCAGGTCATCTTGCCTCTAGGTATACCTCTCCTCAGCATCGGAGCACCACTGGGTCAGAACTGGTGGAGCAGCAGGAAAAGAACATAAGACATGAGATAAGAAAAGCAATAAACAACAAAAAAGGAAACTGCAGACTCACTAACCAAGGTTTGAGGCCTTCAGATCATCTATTTGCCTCTGAAGCAGTAGAGGATTCCACTGCATCAAAGACGAAACTTGGTCGGGGACAGTGGCGCCACAAGATTTCAGCTGGGCAGATACAAAGTCGAAGACATTCTGCAATCTCAAAAATTAGCAAGAGAACTTGTTTGCCAACATGAATAATAAGAAGCAAAGGTCGGCTCACCTAGAGATTGGAGAGAATAAAGGAAGTCCTAGAGCTGGAAGCATTGATGTGCTACCTGTTGATGGGGCACTGACAGGGACAATGTTTAAAGCATCACTCGGGGAGACCTCAGCTCCATCAGCAGGCGGCAGATTCCTAGCATCCAAGTCACTGGCTTCTAAGGTGATCGCACCGACGAGAGCAATGGATAAATTCGTCACCACGGGTTCCTCAGATTGAACCAGTGGTGATCCAACGTGAACGTCCATAGAAGCAGCCGAAGAGGAGCCTAGTCGGGCATCATTAGGGGCTATCCCATTTTCAGCACCACCCTCGGGGGCTCGATCGCCCTCAACACCACCCTCGGGGGTTAGATCGTCCTTAGTGGCACCCTCAGAAGCTGGAGCACCCTTGATCGTACCCAAAGGAGTCGGGTGACTCTGACCAGCAACGTCATAGGACAGCGTGCCCTCGCGAGCCAGACTGCCTTCCAAGGTCGACGAAGCATGAGAAACTGTCCGGGTTACCTCTTGCTCGACAGGATCGCCTGACAAAGGGACGTCATCCGGGACCTCTGAACGGACAATAGAACTTTCAACCTCAGGAGGCTCTGATAAAAGGTTTTCAGGGATAATTTCTTCTAATGCATGGTCAATGGCAGACATTGTCAACCCCAAGAGGATAACAAGTCCTGATAAAGCCTGCATCAGGATATCACTGCTCCTGCTGCTGCGGCTGTTCTTACGAATCAAGGGAAATTTCTTCCTCTTCATCCTCATCAAGCACACGACCGCCAACTCTGGCATCATCACAACCTCCAATATCATCCTCAAGGGTGGTGCTCGCCGGGCCACCACCGAGGAGTGATGTTGAGGGATCAACATCTTGTTCCAAGCATGATAACCGTCGAAGTCTTTTCTTTCTCTTCTTCCCCTCGATGGGCGCGGTTGGATAGCTCGTCCAGTGTGATCGCTTGCGATGAACACTTTCAGGACTCTAAACTCCTTCGTCCTCACCAAGGTCCTGCCAAATCGCAACAGCCATTGACTCAGTACGCAAAGTCAGACGACTCTCCGACCAGCATACTGAGAACAACGTTCACCTCAGCCTCATCAGCGCTAGTCGGCATCTAGAAATGGGTCTGTCTCTCCGCTTCAGGAAGATTTCGGAATGGAACAATGAAAGCCTTGATGTCCTCTAAGGACGGTCGCACTCTATGACCCGGACTGCCATCTTGAACAGGAGGGTTGGAAATGAATTCAGAAAACGGACTCGGTGGAGGCAGAGTAAGATAAGGGAGCACCAGCATTTGAAGTCTTACCCCTTACCATCAAGTCAATTAGGCTCAGCAGGTCCTCGTCAGGAATCCATCTATTGGTAATTCGGGTAGGGTCGTTAACCCTAGTGTACAGATAAGCCGGATAAACTCTATCTTTTAGAGGTTGGATGTTCTTGAAAATAAAATCAGCAACAACAGCTTCGGCAGTTAGGCCCTTGTCTTTCAGCATGCATATTTCGGCAAGCAGCACTTTGGACTTAGCTAGCTCTAAATCTGTGGGGGGTTCTGTCCAGCAAGGCGTTCGGACGTCCCGCTACCTCCCTGATCGAGGAGTGAGGGACTTGTTGTGGTTCTCCATGGTAAACCACTCAAAACGCCATCCCTTAATACTATCCTTCAGAGGAATATCAAGATATTCGACTTTCCTGCCCCCACGAAGTTCCAAGCTAGCATCGCCAATAAGCTAATGCTGTCCTCCAGCCATCCCGGGCTGACAGTGGTAGAGGTACTTCCAAAGCCCAAAATGAGGAAGAATGTGGCAAAACCTCCCAAGTTATTGGGCCCACATGCACCTGTCCTTGTCTCACAGACCTCAGACGGCTATGCATGTGCACCAGATAACTTAACAGGAGCTATTCGAGTGTCCCATGGACCTCGGATAAACCACTTACAACCAGGACCGCAGGATTAATTAAACACAAATCACACACCAACAATTTGCAGCGGAAATCTTATTACCAAATTTTACAAGTTACAACAAATTTACATTATATTTATCGGAGTGGTTACAAAAGTGGTTCAAAGAATAAACTTTGAAACGTTATAAATTATTTATAAGTTTGAAATATATGCTAGCTTAAGTGGCCATCCTCAATAAGTATAGAAGAGTTACTTAGACTTATAAGAAGGTTGTGCCCACCGGCGCTTAACACCATCCTCAGTAGCACAAATCTAGTACCTACAACAACATGGGTTCGAAAACCCTGAGTACGAAGTGTACTTTCGCAAGTCTTACCCGTCTAAAGAAAAAGACTCTCAAGGATATGCTGGCTTTTGGGAATCAAGGTATGGCTTATCAAGAATCAAAGAATCTTTTGCAAAAAAGCTTACTATGAGTGGATCCTTTAAAATCCATTTTTACTTGTCAGGTTAAGTAAAGTTACCTGCATCTAGAGTTTTTTCTATCCTAGTTCAAGCACTTGGCCTATACTAGTCGTCTTTTTATCATCCCTTCAGTTCACTGGATTGCTACGTGTAGGGCAGTGACCAAGTCTTCATATCCGAGAAGTAATGGCGATCCGAATTGATTAATACCCAGCTGGGGATCTCCAACCACACGACATATGTAGCACTTAACCCTTGCATATGTCAACCCGCCACCGGGTTTCTTAAGACCAGACCAGGTTCACGCCAACCGAGAGCACAGATACACCACCGTCCAGCATCTTGTCACGGAGGGTACACGCTACTCTTGCCATCTCTCCACTCCCATTGTGTGTTGGCCTTTCTGGTATTAGTCTGCCCAAGGCAAAGCTTACCCATGACGAGGCATGTGGCCAGTTAAAAGGTCCTCAATCATCAAGCCTACATCGACACGGTCCTTAATCGACTCAGACGGAGACACTACACCGAGACTCTCTTCTCGTGCAAGTCACCCGCCTGGTCTCAGCTTTATTATTTAAAACCCAAAGTTTGGTACCTGGCAGAGGTACATCTTCTTCCGATGTTGAACCCATCAAGGCCTTTGACGGATTCACCATCATAAGTATTTTCTTTTGTAAAAATTCCCATCCACTGTGAAGCATCACTTTTGTTTTAAAACAAAACATTTTGTTTTTCTAGAGCAAGGCTAAGCATCATAAAAATTCTTTTCATAAAAGGGTATCAAGGAAGGGTAATCAATTTTCTAAGGAAGGAAATACATCAACTGTTTAGCACACAACTCCTATCACCTAATGCATCATATAAGGTGATAATGATTTTAAAACAACAAGGAGGTGGCAAATGCACCGGGGCTTGCCTCGAAGAACACTAGGTTAGTGTTTTTTAGGTGACGTCCACTTGACGATCAGCTTTTGTTTCGGTACTTGCTTCGTTTATCCATCTTCAGTTTCGTCCATCCGCATCACCTTACGAATTAGTCCACCCGTTACGTCATCTTTGGGTCGACTTGGCTCTGGTTTTCCGCATCACGTGATTAATTATCGTACATAATTGAAATGCATGATGCACATGAATGCATATAGACAGGAATATCACAAACCTAAATAGTGCTACACGATAGTGAATTAAACACCAAACCTAGAATTAAGTTGACTAATTAACTAGGGCATCGACTACATCCATTAACCAAATTGACATAATAACACTAGAAAATCTATCAACTAGTCGATCGAAATACTAAGCCTATCTTTTACGTCATCAGCTCGCCCGAATATCACATAATTTTAATCTATCTTTCGCATTACTAACTAATCATGCTACGTATACAAGTCTTCCAACACATGCTTCATATCATTAATACCTAAAATATATACTTCACCACATATCGCAACTACTTCACGACCAGATATACAACTAACTGCTACACAAAAAGAGATGCCTCTATAAGCATTTTATGCGCCATTATAATATAAAAAGAAAACAAAGGAAGGGAGATCCTTCCAAAGACGCTTCAGAGGATCAGCAATAGGTACGACTACCGATCTGGAAGTCGTCACACAATGTGCCTATGCTAACGACAAGCTATATAACTATCCAATTCAATTAACTAAAATAATAAATTGGCTCACCATGATCGAATCGATTTGATAACCATGAGGGCGACGACAGTTCTCTGTTTAGGCATCCGGTCGAGCTCCCGGCAATTGTTGCACGGACTTCTCTCACATTTTTATCCAACTCCAGGATCCATCTCCGGGAGATAAGGTCGACGACGAGTTCCATGGAGTGAACGACAACGTCGTTGTACCCACGGCGTGGAGACGAATGACGGCAACTCCACAACGTCTTCACGGGCACAGCAAGGACACAGGGCGCGACGATTATGCTTCACTGGAGAGAAACGTCTTGGCGAGCTAGTCAACAGGAGCAACAAACTATGGATTTGAAACTTGGACTAGGAATCCATGGCCTAAACGACACGGACAAAGGATGAGAACCGGGGCTGTCAACTCGTCGCGCGACCAGGTGACGACGATGAACAGCCGAGCGCGGTAAGGAGCTGGAGAATGACGACGGGCCTAGCAGAGGAGCTCGCGCGCGCAGCCCAGGACGGAGACACGAAGCTAGGCACACGACAACTTGAGGCTGGACAGGCGCGGCGTGCTACACGAGAACCAGCAGGGTGCTGCTGCAGGATAGACCTACACGACACTGGGGTTGCGATAGAACATGAACTCGTGCTCGTCGTTGGCGCCGTTGTCACGGAGTATAGCAGCGAGCATGCGATCGAACTCGTCATCGCTGAGCTTGCCGACGAAGGCGACCCAGCCACCAAGGCGCGAGATTGCGATGGCGACGTTGGCGGGCGCGCCAGCCACGGGCTCCACGAGCTGGAGAGCAAAGGTGAACTGAAGGCCGGGCTCTGAATTCGTATTCTCTAATCTATAACTTTTAAACAGGCACAAGACTCGACATATTGCGAAACAAATACGCGAAATCGATGCGGCATCGAGAGTGCGATCCATTCCGGAAGCGACGACACGCATCGTTTACGTGGGTGAGAGGTTGTGCTTTGTTCAGATATGAATTTTGCACCTGCCACACGCCACACGATGTCAGGCCACAGATAGACTTGTGCGACACAAGCGTGAAAGAATTTCAAACGAAATTTTAAGTAACCACATTTGATTTCAAGGATTATAGTTTGGGGCAAGATGTCGATGGCTTATCCCCAAACGATACTGGATTTGATGTTCCAGAAGATTACTAGAGTCTAAATTTTGCAAAATAAATTAGGGCCATTTAGACAGATGGAGACAGACACGATATCAAAATCGCGATAGATGAAGATGATTAGGATATGTATATTGTTATCCTCACTGACATACCATACTTAAGTCCGTAATCGTTGTTTAACGGGAGATAACACCTGGGGTGTTACAAAGAATCCCAAGGAAAGCTTCGCGGAGGTGAACAAACACATCAATTTGAAGAACAGAATTGGGGTTTAAGTGTGTAAGATTCAAATCATAAAAATCGAGAAGGCCACGGAAGAAGGGAGACGCTGGCAGGGCCAGTCCTCGGATGAGAAATGGTACGAAGATGACAGCTTCATGGGTGTCCTCTGTTGGGACAGTAACCCCACGCTAGATTCGCCAGGAACACAGCTTTTTGGTGGAAGAACACCAGTTTCGACGAGGTGTAGAAGGTCCGCCTCGGAAACAACAAACATGTGGTTGCCAACAAATGGAAGTTGGCTGTTAGGATCAATTGGCGGGATGATTGGAACAACATCACTCTGTCTCTTCCTTTAGGGAGCCATCGTGATCTCTCAAGCGAAGTGGTTGGACTCAAGAGCTCAGGAAACAGAGAAGCGACAGAGAAAAAAGCAAGAACTAGGGTTCGGAATTCAAGGGGACACGTCAGCAGAAGTATGGGTTGGCTCGATAACTCGGGCACAAAGTGTCAGACCATAACTTGGAAAAGGGGAGATCGCGAGCATCACTCGGGCATTACCTCTAAAATGCAAGCGAGCCGCCAAGTGCGCAAACAAAAATGTGCAACAGTGGACCAGCAATGAACTGCATTTTCATTCGTAGCGGGAGATCTCCCCTTGGTCATTACATTGAATTACACTACACTACTACTTACACTACGCTATACTACTACCCAATACTACCTTATTCTACTACTACTTACTACTACTACTGCTACCTATACTAACATTTAAACCAGCAGCATTATGTCGCCGGCCTTGCCATCGTCGCCATCGCCCTTGCCGTTGTCGCCCTTGTCGTCGTCGTCGCCCTTGTCGTCGCCATCACCCACGCCGTCACCGTCACCCTTGCCGTCACCGTCATCGCCCTTGTCATCACCTTTGTCGTCGCCCTTGTCGACGCCATCGCCCTCATCATCACCGTCGCCCTTGTCGTCACCGTCGTCGCCCTTGTCATCGCCCTTGCCATCGCCATTGCCTTCGTCGTCGCCACCTTCACCGTCGTCGTTGTCAACGCTGCTGTCATCGTCCTCGCCACCATCACCCTCGTCGCTGCTCCACACCTCGGAGTCGGAGGAGTCCACCTCTTCCAAGGAGACCTCCTCTGAGTCATCCGACCCGCTGAGCCCGACGCGCTCGATGGAGCGCCAGTATGCTCGAGCCGTAGTGGATAGACCCATGGAGTCGTCCGAGTTCTCGGACGACGCCATGGGGGATGCGGGAGCGGGCAACTGATCATACTCGGAGGAAGCTTCCTCCGAGTACTCTTAGTCACCAAAATCCTCTAAGGGCGGACTTGGGGGACACTTGCGCTTGTCGTCGGCACGGCGAGGCCAGCCCTTGCCCCTACCCAAGGTCGTCCGGAAAATGGAGAAGTGAAGAAGAAGAAGAGAGCAAGTGATCAAGAGCAAGTTAAGAAAACAGCCAAGGCAAGTGGGCTATTTAAAGGGGCCGAGGGGTGACCGTCCACTTCCTACCCCGCTCGCCGAACAGTCGCAAGAATTCAATAAGCAATTCAAGCCGCCTGAAAATGAGTCAGGCAACTGGCGCCATTTTGCGTAACACGACACCGTTTGGACCCAAGTCAACTGCTCCGGCAAATGATTACACCTCTCTGTCACATCAAGTTACTACTTCAGGACAACGCGATAAATGCTCTACGCAGGGAAGACACCCCTTGGGCACACCCATTGGGTGTATCGCTCGGAATTTTCAAGATTTTCTGAAGAAGTGATATCCACAAAATATACGCAATGAATGTACCACGACAAAAAGATGAGATCGGCTGAAACAGGAGGAAGCCCTATTGTGGTTACTGAAGTGCAAGTACAATCAACAGAAGCATTAAAGTACAGAGCAAGGTGGTGTCCAGCCGAAGGCCATCTGTCTCAACCAGCCAGATGTCCAACTTGTCACCGATCAAATTGATTTCAGACCTAACAAGGCATGGATAGATGGCATCATCTGATTATTCTAAAAATGATTTCCAAACCATAAAGATGAAGGACCTTTGAATGGATTACTTCTAAAATCCACTCAAAGTTTGGGGGCTACACCCATTGGGTGCACCTTCGGTGCACCCAGCAGCTTCACAATACCATGAGGCCAAAATGTTGATTTCAAAACCATAAAGCTGAAGGACCTTTGAATGGATTACTTCTAAATCCACTCAAAGCTCAGGGGCTACACCCAATGGGTGCACCTTCGGTGCACCCAACAGATTCAAAATACCTCAAGGTCAAAATGCTGATTTCAAAAGCATAAAGATGAAGACCTTTGAATGGATTACTTCTAAAATCCACTCAAAGCTCGAGGGCTACACCCATTGGGTGCACCTTCGGTGCACCCAACAGATTCACAACACCTTGAGGCCAAAATGCTGATTTGAAAAGCATAAAGATGAAGGTCTTTGAATGGATTACTTCAAATATCCACTCAAAGCTCGGGGCTACACCCATTGGGTGCACCTTCGGTGCACCCAACAGATTCACAACACCTTGAGGCCAAAATGTTGATAAGAATAAAGATGAAGACCTTTGAATGGATTACTTCTAAAATCCACTCAAAGCTTGGGGGCTACACCCTACAACAGTACAAAAAAAAACAGATCATGCAGCGAACCCACAAACAGGACCAAGAACCTTTAAGTCGATTATTTCAAAATCAACTCAAAGATTGGGGGCTCGTGGGGGACAGGTATCCCTCAGGTCCACTAGAAGGTGAAACCCTTGCATGGGGCCACAGACCGGTCACCCCACGAGGTTGTCTCGTCGTGGGCTGGGCAAAGACTACAATTGAAATGGGCCGACCTAAGAAGACAGTGGGCTTGCGCTTGGATCATTCGTGGATTATGCCTAATCTTAAGGGAACCGTCCGTCTTTCTCGCGTCCGGTGCTCTCGAAGGCCGGAGATAGGTCGGGATGAAGTGATCGAGTCTTTCCTTAAGATAAGTTAGGTTAGTTCGCTATTAATTAGGGGATATGCTGGAAGAATGTGATCATCATGTGAGTAGGGAGAGTCCCATTGTCGTGTATATAAGGCCCAAGGGGAACCCCATAATTTTTATCTCATTAGCACCTATCCATTCAAGAGACGCCACTTGTAACACACCACGCATACAGAGCCACCCAGGAAGTAGGGTATTACGCCTTTCAAAGCGGCCCGAACCTACAGAAAATCGCCTCTCTCTTTCTCTCTTACTCTCTCTCTCTCTCTCTCTCTCGTGCTCCTACCACGAACCATCGAGCTACGATCAACACACCGTCCTAACCAAAAGCACCACGGGTATCCCTAGGTGTGCGGTCGGACACTAGACACCAACAGTGCCTGCGCTCCAAATTCAACAATATACCAAATACTTTCGTGGAGTGAGGATAGATGGTGCCTCATTTTATCACTCCACATACAATAATCTTCACCATCAAAGTATGGTCGTTTGCCTAAGGGAATGGAAAGTAAAGGAGCACGTTTGGAAATGTGAGGATAGTGAAGAGGGATCTTACTATACTTCTTACGCTCTTGGCGCTTCGAAGATGTTGACTCAGCGTCGGAGGTTGAGGGCATGCAAGAATCGGTCTCGTAGTAGACCACCTTCTTCATCTTTTTTTCTTCTTGTCGCCCTTCTTGTGTGATTTGATGGAGGTGGCAGATTCATCTTTTTCTTCCTTGTGCTTATGGCCGGCTGCCTTTGATGGAGCCTTTTCTTCAGTCTTCTTTCCCAAAGATCTAGGCTTTTTCCCGGTGATCATCAACTCCTTTTTGGCGTGTTCTCCCGACATCACTTCGAGTTTTAGACTCTAATGAAGTACCGGGCTCTGATACCAATTGAAAGTCGCCTGAAGGGGGTGAATAGGCGAAACTTGTAAATTATAAACTTTGAACACGAACTTCACTCGGGGTTAGGATTAGAAATAAATAATAATGAATACAGAGTGTGAAAGATAGTTTTGTTGCAATGATTTTCTCAGACAATGTGGATAACTTTGGTAGCAAACTCAAAAGATTATGAGCAAGGGAACTTAAGAGAGAGGGGAGAGGAAGAACCAAATTGCGTAAAGATCAACACAAATGAACATGACGATTTGTTTCCCAAGGTTCGGTTCCAATGAACCTACTCCTCGTTGAGGAGGCCATGAAGGTCGAATCTTTTTCAACCCTTTCCCTCTCTCAATCGGTCACCTAGACCAGTTGAGTGCTTATTCTTAATCTCAAGGGTCACAAAAACCCCGCAAGGATCAGCACACACTTAGGTGTCTCTTGCTAGCTTTACAAGTCACTAAATAGTTTAGAAGGAGATGAAGAAAGAACAACCAAGCAATAAGAGCAACAAATGAAACACAAATCACACTCTCTCAAGTCACTAATCACTAATGATCACTTGTCTTAATTGTGGCACTTGAGGAGATTTGGAAGCTTTGAATGTGTCTTGGAATTGATTATTTGCTCTTGTATTAAATGTGGAGAGTGGAAGGCTTGGATGCTTTGAATGGTGGTGGTTGGAGGTATTTATAGCCCCAACCACAATTCTAGTCGTTGGTTATAGCTTTCTGTCGACGGGCGCACCGGACATGGCACTGATCATTATCCGGTGCCTGCCACGTCAGTCGCCCATTGGAGTCAACCGTTGGATTTGCCTTCCCCTGTGGCGCGCCGAACAGTCCGATGCGACCTGATCGTCGCTGACTGTTTTTGACTTCTAACGTTTCTGACCTGGTAGCAGTCGACTATTGGAGAAGTTGACCGTTGGTCGTGGGCTCACCGGACCGTCCGGTGACACACCGAACCGTCCGGTGAATTTTAGCCGTGGAGCGTTGTGTTTTCCCGAGAGCAGACTATTCGTTGGGAGCACCATCCTGGGCACCGAACACTGTCTGGTGCACACTGGACAGTTCGGTGCACCGCAGGCTGGTGCAATCCTAATTCACCCCATATTTAAAGAAGCAGCCCAAGGGTCTATTTTCCTTATGAACTTTATGCACCTGAGAAAAGATCAACTAGGCAAACTAGTTAGCCCATAAGTTTTGTGATGGTCGTCAAACACCAAAATCGATTATAGGAAATGGTTGAGGCCATTTCCCTTTCACCTGCCCCGTACTCTCTTTCTTGCGCAAAGTAACATCCCTCTTCCACCTTTCTCCAGCTCTCTCTCTGCCCTAGGGTGGCTCCCGATGAGTGGTTGCTGCCATCCATCGAGCTTGTGGTGAGTTCCCCTCTCCTCCCTCCCCTCTCTCTCCTCCCCATGGCCGAGCCCCTCCCTAGCGCGCGTGCAGCCTGAAAGGATCACGATGCCCAAGAGGGAGGGTGAATTGGGCTTTTCTAAAAATCAACACTAATTAAAACCTAAGCAAGAGCCCAACTTCACCCCAACAACCAGCACTAAGAGAATAATACTAGAAATACAATAATGCTAAGACAATACTTCAAATACTTGCTAAACAAATACACAATGTAAAATGCTTGAATTAAGTGCGGAATGTAAAGCAAGGTTTAGAAGACTCCTCCAATTTTTCCCGAGGTATCGAAGAGTCGGCCCTCTCCCCTAGTCCTCGTTGGAGCACCCGCGCAAGGGTATCGCTCCCCCTTGGTCCTCGCAAGAACCAAGTGCTCACTACGAGATGATCCTTTGCCACTCCGGCGCGGTGGATCCCTCACGACCGCTTACAAACTTGAGTCGGGTCACCAACAAGATCTCCACGGTGATCACCAAGTTCCCAACGCCACCAAGCCGTCTAGGTGATGCCGATCACCAAGAGTAACAAGCCGTAGACTTTTGCTTGACCAAGAGAAGCCTAATGCATGCGGTGTGTGCTCTAGGTGGCTCTCGCTAGCGCTAATGAGGTCCAAATGCGGGATTAAGATTCTCAAATCACCTCACTAGGCTTTGTGGTGCTTGCAATGCACTACCAGTGTGTAGGAGTAAACGTGGGCAGCAAGACAATGAATATTGTGGGTGGAGGTGGTATAAATAGCCCTCACCCACCAACTAGCTGTTACCAGGAATCTGCTGCACATGGGCACACCGGACAGTCTGGTGCGCTAACGGTCGACTCCAACGGCTAGTTCTGACAGCTAGCCATTGGGCAGATGGCACACCGGACAGTGAACAGTCACTGTCCGGTGCGCACTGGACAGTCCGGTGCACTGTCCGGTGTGCCACTAAAATTCGACTTGCGAACAGCGCGCTCTCGGGTTTCTGCGCGGGGAAGACCCTTCCCCGGGCCAACCTGGCCCCACCTGACAGAGGGCGCACCGAACAGTCTGGTGCCCCAAAGCCAGAAACCCTAGTTTCTATTTTCTACTGTTTTTCAATTCGGTTTTCGTTCTAACTTGTGAGTATGTTCTAGAGTGACACCTAGCAATATATGTGAGTGTGAATATGCACCAACACTACACTAGAACTCTCTTGGTCAAACTACTCATCGACAACCCCTATTTATAGTACAACTAAAACAAAATAAAAGACCTAACTATATCACGATTGTCCGCAACTCCTTAACACTCGGAATATGAAGACCTCCACTTTTTGTTTTGTCGCTTTAGCCGTCGCTTCAAGTTCTTATCTCCGGGATTGTTTTCACCGTTGTAGTACATCTACCTGTAATGCGACCTAACTTACCATTTACCTCTGCAAAACACACGTTAGTCACATATAATATTACGTTGTCATTAATCACTAAAACCAACACGGGGCCTAGCTGCTTTCAATCTCCCCCTTTTTGGTGATTGATGGCAACCCTATAAGATTGTGAGAGTAGTTTGTTTTGAAATTTCTGTCAATAGAGAAGATGGTTAGTTGTACTCAATAATCTTTGACAAAAAGAGTGTGTAACATATTAATAATAAGAATGAGCGCATACACAACGTAAGTTTTTTGTTCATATAAAATTGAAATGAAATCGATGAACAAGAACTAGAAGACTGGTGAAAACATATTAGGTGAAAACACAATACATATAGTCAACATAAGCATCGAGAGTATATAATAGAGTTTGTGAGCCAAAATCATCATACAAAAGTGGAGCTAGTACAGAGAGTATCAAGCACATATATTACATCAAAATGACTCTCTACTAACTCCCTAACTCCCCCTAGCTCTCACAACTCTCATATCTCTCCCCCTTTGGTGTCAAACACCAAAAGGGAACCCGAACCTATAGACCAAAAGAGGAAGGAGGTGGCGGGGGCGCATCTGGTCACGGTCGTGGTAGAAGAGCAAACGCCAGCTGAGGGTCAGAGTCAGTCTCGGATCTAGGATCTGCCGTAGAAGCTGGAGCTGGTACTGACTCGGACTGAGGCTGCGCTGCAGGAGCTGCCGGAGCTAAAGAGGTCACAAACACCACCACAGCAACAGTGGTAACAGCAAGAACTGGTGGCACTGGTGGTTGAGCACTGATGGAGTTGATGACCGGCGACGAGAAGTCTAGGGTGACCGGCCGGATCGGAGAGGTAGAAGGACCAACTGAAGGAAGAATGGGTCATGCCTGAATGGCTGGCACAATCGCTGCCTGAAGAGCTAGAGGGGGTGCTGACTGAACAGGATGGATCTGAACACCTGTATGCTGAAGCATGAGAGTCATGAAGGCCCTGTTCTTAGCCCGGTCTGCCAGAAGCTACTGATGCAAAGTGTCATATCTGTCCTGAATAGTCTGAAACATCGATAGCATTCTATCGGACATCTGTTGCTGAACCGCTGTCTGACGGGCCTGCTCGGCTGCCAAATGAGCCTGCTGTTGAGTAAGGGTCTGGAGGATCGCAGCAAGAGCAGGGTCAATGACAGGAGGGGCAGCAGGGGCAACACTAGAACTCCTAGCCTCATGATCATGGGAGCGTGGAGGCATAGGAGGCGGAGGCGGAATCCCAAAATCATCATCATCATCGAGAACTGCTGCGCTCAGAGTCTCAAACTGATGGAAAGTTGTATCCTCTGCCTGAGTGTCAATCACTGGATCAGGTGTCGGCACTGGGTCCTCAGGGGCTGGACGGTAGGAGCCAAAGAGGAGGCGAGAGGCCTCAAGAGTGCCCTAGAACTGCGGTGGCCGAATCAGCTGTGGGAAGATGTGGCAGAGATAGTGAGCATATAGCAGCTGTCGCCGGGCACGAAGTCCATCCAATACCATGTCCTCGATCTCACAAATAAGGAAGTCAACAACATCAAACTCTGAATGAGAGATCAGGGCACCGAGGAGCTAGAGCTGAATATGAGTGGTAGCCTCTCTATAACACATCCACGGCAGAAGCGTCCGTCTCATGAGCTGATATAGGAACTTGGCCGCTATAGTGAAATTTGCCGAAGAACGTCGCGACCCATCTTAGAAGGGCGGTCAGAACAAAGCCGCGACGTGAGCTGTAGCTGGAGCAACTCCGCCGTGAGGGCGACGAGGAGGATCAGAGGTACCGTAGCACAAGCTGTGAAGACGAGTTGATGACTCGTTGAATCCAAACAGCTGGCGAATCTGGCTAGCATGAAGTGTAACATCCTCTCGCTCAAAGCAGAACCTCATCCACTGGTGATCAGGGTCGATCCATACATAAGCATAGAAAACTCGGACCCACTCCTCAACATATCTGCCGCTGGTAGTCAGTAGAGTGAGTAGACCATGCACATAAGAAAGGTGCACCTCAGAATCCGCACCGGCGACTAGCAGAAACGCAAGAAGATCCAAAAGCCAGTGCGCTCGCAGAGCAATCTGGGCTGACATCTGTGCTCTAAAGAAAGGCTCATGTATCCTGGTGCTGAAAAGATCTGTTGTTGTAGGGTCTCTCTGTGTAGGTAGCCAAGTCTCCATAGGTACGTGTCTGAACCGACGTACCTAGGCCGATGTAGCACGCTGAAGATCAATCAACCGGGGATCGACAGCCAGTGGTCACACCTCGTCTCATCTCGCTCCCGGAAGCGGGCAGGTGGGATAGGTGGAGCGGGAAAGGGAGCGGGAGGAGGAGCAGTGGAAGCAAGGGTGGTGCAGGTGGTAGGTATGGCTGAGGTGGTGGATGGCGCAAGAGTGACTGGAGCGGGCGAAGTGGGAGCTGGAGTGGTAGCAGTGGCGGGAGTGGTAGCAGTGGCGGGAGTGGTAGGTTCGGAAGAGCGAGGCCGAGAGGCGAGTCGACGAACTCGGTAAGCAATCTAATCGGAAGAAATCTGAAGTTGACCGCCTCTTTCTACCTGCTTAGCGGCTGCTGTTGCTGCTGCTAGAGCTGCTCGGGCTGCTCTGTCCAAACGCCGCTTCTTGCGGCCTTCCTGCTGCTCCAGATAGACAGTCTTGCCCTTGACCTGCCTGAAGGGGCGAAGAGGGTCCTCGTCATCTCCTCCCCCTGGCACCGACACATTCTTCGTGCGCACCATCCTGACCTGAGGACTGCATATGAGAGAGAAAACTAAGCATGAGTAAATAGCAGCCATATAGGTTTACAAAAGAATGGATAGCTACCTGGAAATCTCACACGAGAGGGAGAGAATCCAGGCAGGACAGGAGACGGCTCACGGGCAGGCGAGGTCACTGAAATGACAGAAGAGGTGAGCACATATTAGTCACATAGTCATAAGTATATGAAATGTGAATAAATACATACACAGAGTGTTATAGCACAGAAATTGAGAGATTTGGCGAAAGAGAGGTAAAACAACGTGAAAACGAAGTTTGAACGGGGAATAGTGCCATAGGTGGTTTGAAATTTGAATTGAGGCATGAAATGACTTGAAATTGAGCCAATACTTCACGAATAGGTTTATATGGGTAAATATGAGTGAAGTGTGCGCTAGGTTTGATTTTAGGCGAAGAAAATGGAATTTGGGCACTAGGCTCAGAATCGATCGCTAGAAACGGGGATTTGTGTAAAATTGAAGCCTAGGATATCGGATTGGCGTGAGATTTTGCGAATATGTTACTGGAGGTATCGTGAAGGTGCCTAAAAAATTTGGGTTCAATTGGGGCAATTTTTGCTAGTTTGGGCATTTCACCGAGCACATGGCGTGCAGTGTTTTAGGGTTTTGGAGACATGCCTATTTTAGGTGGTGAACCCCTCCCTAAGGAGCTAGGAACCTGTAGAAGTACTCAAGGAGTGTAGGTGTTGGGGACTTGTTCTCAAATGCTATGAATTAAGAACATGGCAACATAAAATGTTAAGTATTAATGCCCTTCGTCCGCTGAAGCATTATCTCCCCAAGGATTTAATGAGCTTCGGACGAAGACCATGAGCAAAAATATTACGAAGGTCATACCTTCGTAATCAGTCTTAAGAGACAATATGAAATAAAATATAAAACATGAGACATTATAGAAGGACATATCGAATATAGATTGCATTATTCACATATTTTATTATATGAATCCAAATATTAAAACATAGTGTTTAGATACATTTATACCTTCGTCTTAGCAGAAAGCAATAATTCCAGCATAATGTGACGACGATTACAGGATTCCGTGAACAGTGCCGGGGTACTGTTCACCTATTTATAGGCACAGGGTGCAGCCTGTGTAAAATTACAT
Organism: Zea mays; assembly: GCF_902167145.1. NCBI lineage: Eukaryota > Viridiplantae > Streptophyta > Magnoliopsida > Poales > Poaceae > Zea > Zea mays. The sequence continues at coordinate 123,574,638 of NC_050096.1, read as the reverse complement.
TTATGTCCTTTACAATCGACTAAAATAATGACACAAAACATCATGGGTCTTTAAGTCAATCCATCTTTAAGTCGGTTTGGCCCTTCGTCTTGAGATCTGTCATCATGCCGAAGCTCTATAGGTAATAGCTTCGGCGCTTGCTCCTGAGAGGATCTTTCGAAGGTGTTCTCTTTCTTTAGGATCTTCGGCTACGAAGCATACCCCCAACAGTAGCCCCTTCGCGGTGCTAGATCGTTTTTCGTAACGAGCTTGATCCGTGAAAAAATCTTTTAGGCTTCGGGAAGCCGAAGATCCGAAAAACACCTTCCCTAAGCTCGTTGGCGAGAAACGATTAAAATAATCGTCGCGCGCGCGGTGGCCCCATCTTGCAGCAGTTACGCGCGCCCCAGCGATTCACCTTCTCGGACCCTGTGGCCCACCGTTCAGTGAGTGCGGGTGACTATTTGTTCGGTGCGGGAGACCTTGACGATTCACCTTCCCACCTGCGGCACTATATAAACAGACGGGTAGGTGTGAAGTTACCACAGCATTCATTGCTATTGCACTGTTTTGCTGCCAAAATTTTAGTTATAGTCGAAGCTTGATCATCGTGCTCAGACAAAACTTCGCTTTTGATTCTGCTTCGTCACAAGAGGAAGAGCTTCGGGAAAATCAAAAAAGTCAACAACAAAAATTTCAAGAAAGTCATAATCAAATGGCCAGAGTTCGCTCCACTGCTAGGGTTGATCGTGAGGGAGATGAGACCGAAGCTACTGAGACTGTTCCGATTTCCGAAGCAACGAAACAGTCTGGGATGGTAACATCGGAGGACGTCCCTGCCGCTGAAGCAGAGCAAGCTGATGTTGAGGAAACCGAGTCTGAAGATGACTATAGCAGCGCGGTGCCGAGCAAGCCCAGCCATCTGGATTTCGGAAAATCCACCATCTCCGAAGGTGACCTACCTAAGATGCTGAAATTGGGCTATTTTAATGAAGAAAAGAAAGAGTTGGTTCGCTTTAGTGGGGAGGAAACTACTCCGAAGCCAGGAAAAGATGAAGTAGTAGTTTTTAAAAGTTTCTTCAAAGCTGGTTTGAGATTCCCTTTGAATAAGATGATTGCCGATGTGCTGAAGAAGTTTGGGATCTACTTTCATCAGCTAACTCCTAACGCTATCGTTAGGCTTAGCATTTACATTTGGGCTCTCCGAAGCCAAGGGGTGGAACCGTTTGCTGAAGGTTTCTGTCGAGTGCATGAGCTGCATTACCAAACCAAGGCTAGAGGAGATGGGTTACATGAAAACTTCGGCTGCTACAATTTTGCCTACCTCAAGACTTCAAAATTTCCAGTGATAAGTTACCGAAGCAAGTGGCCAGCTGGCTAGAAATTTGAATGGTTCTACGTCAAAGTTGACGATGATAAGGAGAAGCTGGTTCAGAGTTCATTAGAGTTGATCTTCGGAGAGACCAGACCACCGTGCAATATGACACCAGAGGGTCCAACCCAAATTGCGCTGGCTGAATTTAGGCTTGTCGCAGAGCACATCGGCACTAGGGACTTAGTGCAAGAATTTTTGGCTTTCAAAGTGTTTCCAACTATGAAAGAGTGGGCCATGTCGAAGCTTGAAGGAAAAAAGAAGGAAGGAGAACTTATCCGGTTGCCCTATCATTACAAATTCAAGAGACATTTCAAAGTGCCTTGCCAAGAATGGCTGGATACAATCGAAGTAATGTGCAATGAAATACTTGGAAATTATTCTAAAAAAGAAGACCAATTGATGACTGCGGCCTTCGGCACCCGTCCGAAACGAAGGCTAAATCGAGTGATGGATGCTATAGGTTTTGAATATCCTGACTACGAGCGGGTAGACAAGGGTGCCGAAGGCCAAAAAAGGAAGAGAGTAGCTAGTGCTCTAAATAAGGGCGATGAAGATCAACCGAAAAAGAAAAAACAAGATTCTGAGGTGAAAACAATTGTTCTGAAGAAAAGAAAGGCTTCGACTCCGAAGCAAAAACCAATTGATGAAGAAGAAGGGACTTCTGCGACACCCTCTGCTACCGAAGTAGAGGAAATCTTAAAGGTAATGACTGAATCTTTGCCTGTCAAACTAAGTCACTGGGGCTACATCTGACGAAGCTTTTTCAGAAGGAAAAGGAGCCCGCAAAAACGAAGGCATCTAAACCAAAAAGGCAAAGAATCGTTACTGTGACAGAAGTCATCGAAACAACACCACCAGGAGCTTCAGCTCCGAAGGTGCCAGCTATTGAAAGCATGACAGCTACTGAAGCTGTACCTTCGGAGGCTGCCGCAGAAGAGGCCAGAGCCGAAGCTGCCAGATCCGAAGATATTAATTTAGAAAGCATGGTTGCTGATATAGATAAAATACTACTAAACATGGTCGCGGAAGAAGCTGCCGCAGAAGAGGCTGCCGCAGTCCCCGAAGAGACTACGGCCGCAAATCCCGAGAAGGAAGAAATGACCAAAGATACTTCGGAAAATGAAGCTTTTAACTTTCAAAACTTAGTTGGCCAAGAGCTGACAAAAGCTGAAAAAGAAGAACTAAAAGAATATGCTATATCTTGCGGGTATCGGCCGGGAGCGCTTCTCTTCGGTGGCATTGATGACGAAAGGTTGGGCTGCATACGAGATCATACCGGCATGAAAGTTATTGGTACTCTATCAAAGTGTATCGGTTTCCTGAAGCTCGAAGCAGATATCAGCCGCTACCAACGACAACACATTGTCGGTAGTCTATTTTATTCCAATTTCAAGGTAAACAGCTTTTCTCTAACTTTTATTTAATAACATAGATGTTTTCTAACGAAGGTTGTTTGTTCGCAGAGTATGCTGCTGAGCAAAGCTTAAAAATGCAGCAGGACTTAGAAGATAAAAAGCATTAAGTTATAATTGAGAATTTAGAGAGCAAGATAAAAGAGCAATCAGTTGCTATCGAAAAGAAAGACTTCAAGCTTCAAACAACCGAAGGCTTATTAGCAGAGGCTGAAGCTAAAATAACAGATTTAAATTCGAAGCTTCTCTCTCAATCAGAAAACTTCGAACGAGAAAAGCTGAAGCTTAGTGCAAAACTCGAGGTCGAAGTCCAAAAAGTTCAGAGCTGAAAAAATCATTGACAAGCCTTCAGAATAGATGTCTGGAGTTTAGCAATCGATGCGTTCAACGACTGAAGCAAGTGTTCTATTTTGTTGGAGCCGGCAGCGAGAAATTTACTCCTTCGACTGAAGACCTGCCTGGTGCCTTTGAGCATATTGAAGGTGAAATTGATGATCTTGACGAAGTTATAGCCGGACATGGTGACTTCTGTGCCCTGGTAGCTTCTCGGGGCACAGTTGTTGCCTTTCTGAAGTCTGGCTGTGAACACAAAAAGGTTATCAATAGACCTAACTTCAGCTTATCACCAGCAGACTTAGATAACATTCCCAACCTTGCTCGAAGTATTGCGAATAGATTTATAATATTAGTATGGACAAAGGGTGGACGAAGCAAAGCTGGTGACGAAGCTCGAAGCCACCTTAAGCCGGTAACAAAATCATACCTTATGCTTACCTCTTCCTTCAAACTTGAATTTTGCTTACAATACTTTAATACGTATAGACGAAGCCGAAGCTGAAGCTACGGAGTAAAAAGACGAAGCTCCATGAATGCTAACGAAGCTCAAGTAGTCTTGTATAAAGTGCTTTGGTGTGGACGAAATTAATATTTTTGAGCCAAAGGCGAAAAACACCTTCCCTTCTTTTCGTACACAGCGAAGCATAAAATTGCCTCTTTTTCCTTTTTTCCGAAGCCTTCTCTTTTAGAGCCGAAGCAAGTGTGTATGTTATTATGATGATGATCCTATGTATGTCTAAGTGAATGTTTATGAATGCAAATGTATGATGTAATGTATCGTGCAAATGAATCTTCAAAGACACATACGAAACCACAATCAAAACTCTTATTCCCTTAGGAATAACAAATCTTTGTTGTTTATTTTTCGGCTTCCTCGCTTATTTTTTGGTGTATCAGCGCTGACTTTTCGCTGTAAGTTCTGCATTCCCTTAGGAACGTCTTTTGAACTTCTTCGCCTTTTACTTTCGGCGGTATCGCGTTGACTTTTCGCGCTTCGCCTTATACTTTGGCGGAATCAGCATTGACTTTTCGCTGTAAGCTCTGCATTCCCTTAGGAACTACTTTTGAGCAGAAAACTTACGATGCGCTCCCTTAGGAACGGCTTTTTGTAGCTTCGTCGTGCTCTGCATCCCCTTAGGGACGTCTTTCGAGCTTCTCCCTGTTTTTCCTTTTCTCTTTGCACTCGATGGTGCATGCTCGGTTTTTACATTTACATCTTCGGGGGATATTGCTCTTGTAGAGCTGATATAAGAAAAAGAGAAATTACATGCTATGGCCCCATTAAAAACCTTTCTCCCCCTTTGGAAAGGAAAAGGGTGCCATAGGAAAGAATAAAAAAGATTACATCAGGCTACACATAATACCGTCGAAGCTCATCCGCATTCCAAGATCTAGGAATGTCGTTGCCGTCCATATCCTTCAACCTGTAGGAACCGGGTCTTGACGAAGATACTACTAGAAAAGGTCCTTCCCACTTCAACTGTAGCTTGCCTACTGTATCTGGGTTAGCAACTCTCCGAAGTACTAAGTGTCCTGGCTTAATATTTTTTAACCGAACTTTTCTGTCACGCCATTTTATTGTTTTGGCTTGATATTTATTGATATTCTCCACAGCCTGAAGCCTGATCCCTTCTATAACATCTTTTGCCACAGAATAATCAGCTTCGTCCTCTGCCGAAGCCACTGTTCTTATTGATCCCGCTTTAGCTTCTTCTGGGGTTATTGCTTCGTCACCAAACAGCAATTTGAATGGTGTAAAACCTGTTGACCTTGACATTGTTGTATTGTGGCTCAACACCACTTTGATTAATTTGTCTGGCCACTTCCCCCTGGGTTGGTTGAAGATTAACTTCATTATCCCTATCATTATAATGCCATTAGCTCTTTCGACAAGTCCATTTGACTCCGGATGCCTAACCGATGCAAAATGGATCTTCGTGCCAATTTGTTCACAAAACTCTTTGAAAGCGTCGGCATCAAACTGTGTTCCATTGTCCACAGTAATAGCCTTCGGCACTCCAAAGAGACAGACAATATTTTGCCAAAAAAATTTTTGGACAGTGACCGAAGTTATTGTGGCTAAAGGTTTCACCTCAATCCACTTAGAAAAATATTCTACTGCCACCACAACATATCTTAAATTCCGTTGTGCTGGTGGAAGTGGGCCTAACAAATCAAGGCCCCACCTTTGCAATGGCCAAGTGGGCTGTATTAATTGAGTTAGAGATGAAGGTTGTCTCTGATCTCTTGCACATTTTTGACAACCTTCGCATTTTTGGACTAATTCTGCTGCATCAGAAGCTGTCTTTGGCCAATAAAATCCTTGACAAAAAACTTTACCCAGCAAGGGCCTGGATCTGATGTGAGATCCACACAGCCCTGCATGTATTTCTTTCATCAACTCTATACCTTCAGCTCTGGATAAACATTTGAGTAATGGAGAACAGACTTCATGCTTGTATAACTCCCCTTCTATTATTACATATGGACGGGCTCTTGCCGCTATTCTTTTATGATAAGCTTCGTCATATGAAAGGAAATTGCCCTGGAGAAAAGACATGATCTCAGTTCTCCAATCTTCGCTATAAACAGAAGATATATTGAGCACTGCTCTTTCAAGAAGGTCGATCGAAGGTGCTTTTATTGTTTCAAAGAATACTTCCGAAGGTAAAGGCAGCCCCTATGCTGCTGACTTGGCTAGCAGATCAGCATGCTCATTTTCTCCTCGTGGAATATTCTTGACAGAAAACCCTTCGAAGGAAGCTTCAAGCCTTCGGACTGTATCCAAATATTTCTCAAGCTTCGGATCTCTTGCTTTACAACTCTTGTCAACATGACCAGAAATAACTTGGGAATCAGTTTTGAGAACCGCTCTTCTTATCCCCATTGCCTTCAACTTCCGAAGCCCCAAAAGCAAAGCTTCGTATTCAACAATATTATTTGTGCAGCTAAAATCAAGTTTCACTACATAGCATGTTCTGACTTCGGAAGGTGCAATTAAAACGGCAGCTGCACCTGCCCCGAAGGTTCCCCAGAAACCATCGCAGAACACTGTCCAAGCTTTGGCATCTTTACTTGCTTCTTCCTCCTGAGCCCCTGGCGTCCAGTCAGCGATGAAGTCTGCTAGCGCCTAGGACTGAATCGAAGATCTATGCACATAATCAATACTGAACTCGTTGAGTTCCGCAGCCCACTTTCCAATCCTTCCAGTAGCTTCTCTGTTTCTCATAATATCCTTCAAAGGCTGTGATGAAGGAACAATTATATGGTATGCTTGAAAATAATGTCGAAGCTTCCTGGAGGCCATTAAGACGGCATACAGCACCTTCTCTAATTCTGTATAGTTTTTCTTTGATAAACTAAGAACTTCGGAGACAAAGTATACTGGAGCCTGCTTTTTCAAGTGTCCTTCAAGCTTCTCCTGGACAAGCGCCGCACTTACTGCAGAGTGCGAAGCTGCCACATACAGCAGCAGAGGAGCCCCTGGCGCTGGTGGAGTTAGGGTTGTTAAATCTATCAGATACTGCTTCAGCTCTTCGAAGGCTTTTTGCTGAGCTGATCCCCATTGAAAAACTTCGGCCGACTTTAGTACTTCAAAGAATGGTAAATTTCTCTCTGCTGATCTGGATATAAATCGATTCAGAGATGTCAGTCTTCCTGTTAGCCGCTGAGCCCCTTTCTTTGTGCTTGGCGGTTCCATCCGAAGGATAGCTTCGATTTTATTTGGATTAGCTTCGATCCCTTTTGTTGAAACCAAACAACCAAGGAATTTCCCCTTCTTTACTCCGAAGACACATTTTTCTGGATTCAGCTTCAGACCAGCTTGCCTGAAATTAGCGAATGTCTCCTGCAGATCAGCAATGTGATTTTCTTGCTTCGTGCTTTTTACTATGATATCATCAACATATGTTAGCACATTTCTGCCTATCTGAGAATGAAGTACCTTCGATGTCATTCTGCTGAAGCTTCCTCCAGCGTTCTTGAGCCCCTCAGGCATCCGAAGATAACAATATGTACCACTGGGGGTTATGAAGCTGGTTTTTGGCTCATCTTCTTTCTTCATCCAGATTTGATGGTAGCCTGAATAACAATCTAGTAGACTCATGAGCTCTGACGAAGCTGCTGCGTCTACTAGAGAATCTATTCTTGGTAATGGAAATTCATCCTTCGGACAAGCCTTATTAAGATCAGTAAAGTCAATGCACATTATCCATTTACCATTGGCCTTCTTCACCATGACAGTGTTGGCTAACCATTCTGGGTACTTTACTTCTCTAATGACGCCAGCACTAAGAAGTCTTTTCACTTCATTTTGAGCACCTTCGACTTTGTCATCAAACATCTTCCGAAGTCTCTGCTTCCTGGGTCTGAAGGATGGATCAACATTGAGCGAGTGCTCAATTACATCCCTGTTCACACCACAGAGATCATTGGCCGACCATGCGAAGACATCTTTGTTGTTGAACAGAAACCTTGTCAAGGTTTTCTCCTGCTCCTCAGACAATTGAGACCCCAGCAACACCTTCTGCTCTGCTATATCTTCACATAAAAGCATGGGCTTCGGCTGATCAGCCGAAGCAGCCTTCTCCCTTCTGTATTTGTATTGCTCACAAGCTTCAGCTCCATCTATATTATGGATTGCTTTTGAATCTGTCCAGTTTCCTTCGGCCTTTCTGGCAGCTTCTTGACTTCCATGAATAGCAATAGGACCTTGATCTGAAGGTATCTTCATGCAAAGATATGCTGGGTGAAGAATTGCTTCAAAAGCATTGAGTGTCCCACGACCAATGATTGCGTTGTAAGGGTATTCCATGTCAACAATGTCAAACACAACTTGTTCAGTTCTTGTATTGTTGATAAATCCGAAGGTCACTGGCATCGTGATCTTGCCGAGTGCTACAATCTGCCTTCCTCCGAAGCCACAAAGGGGATGTGTAGCATCATGGATCTTATCTTCGGGCTCTTGCATCTGTCTGAAGGCCTTAGCAAATATAATATCCGCTGCACTGCCTGTGTCAACCAGAACATTGTGAACCAGAAATCCTTCGATAACACAAGAAATAACCATAGCATCATTGTGAGGGTAGTCCTTGAGCTGAAGGTCCTCTTGAGAGAAGGTAATTGGGATGTGGGACCATCTTGACTTGATGAAGGGTCCTTGCACCCCGACATGTTGTACCCTTCTCTGTGCCTCCTTCTTCTGCTTCTTGTTAGCTGGCTCTGAACATGAACCGCCTATTATCGGGAGTACCAGCTTCGGAGCCGAAGCAGCTCCAGCTTGGTTGTTGAACGAAGCCATCAGCTCAAAAAAGTGGAAGTGAGTTCACCGGAGGTGGGCGCCAATGTTGGGGACTTGTTCTCAAATGCTATGAATTAAGAACATGGCAACATAAAATGTTAAGTATTAATGCCTTTCGTCCGCTGAAGCATTATCTCCCCAAGGATTTAATGAGCTTCGGACGAAGACCATGAGCAAAAATATTACGAAGGTCATACCTTCGTAATCAGTCTTAAGAGACAATATGAAATAAAATATAAAACATGAGACATTATAGAAGGACATATCGAATATAGATTGCATTATTCACATATTTTATTATATGAATCCAAATATTAAAACATAGTGTTTAGATACATTTATACCTTCGTCTTAGCAGAAAGCAATAATTCCAGCGTAATGTGACGACGATTACAGGATTCCGTGAATAGTGCCAGGGTACTGTTCACCTATTTATAGGCACAGGGTGCAGCCTGTGTAAAATTACATTTATGTCCTTTACAATCGACTACAATAATGACACAAAACATCATGGGTCTTTAAGTCAATCCATCTTTAAGTTGGTTCGGCCCTTCGTCTTGAGATCTGTCATCATGCCGAAGCTCTATAGGTAATAGCTTCGGCGCTTGCTCCTGAGAGGATCTTTCGAAGGTGTTCTCTTTCTTTAGGATCTTCGGCTACGAAGCATACCCCCAATAGTAGGGGAACTCAAACATGCACTTGGATTCACAAGATTTGATAGGAATTTGAATTTGAACAACAGAGGAGGAAGGAGGAGTGGACAGGCTTCGCTGTGGCTTGAAACAGAGAGAGAAACGGGGGAGGAAGCAGCTCACCAGAGGGAGGCAAGGCCTGAGCTCGAGGGAGATCACCGGAGCTCAGTCGCCGGCGAGGGGATCGTCGCCGGAGGACAGAGGGCTTCACCAGAGAGTAATCAGAGGGAGAGCTAGTGAGAAGAAGTGCCCAGGCCTCGGGCTCGGGCGAGAGAAGGTCTTTTAAAAACCGATTATGGGCACACCAGACAGTCTACAGTGCATGTCCAGTGCACAGTGCAGTGTCCGGTGCACACCGAACTGTCAGGTGAACCCAGACAGAGGGGATTTTGAAATTTTTCAAATTTTCTATCTAAATTTTAACCAAACCAAATCCCAACTTATAATCACACAAAAGAACACCTATTGGGACAAGTATTGGCCCCCACATATATTTTCCCATAATTTCCAAAATATTTTGCCATAGGCTAGATAATTTTTAGAGAAAATAGGCAAATGGTGAGATTTGCATTTTGGCTTTCACTAGGTGTTTTCATGAACGATTTGAGTTTTGAATACTCCCCCTAAGTGTAGTGCCTCATGCATATCTCAAGAACCAACAATTGCATAGTAAGTAGGAATTTAAGTACTAAAAGCTTAAAACTAAGACTTGTCAAGTTTGAGCCCGAGTTAAGATTTTTCACTCGCTTTGTTGGCGGTTATCTTAACTAGGTTAGACAAGCCCTAGATGCAATACAATAAATTTAAACATGCAATGCAAGCTTGACAACACCATTTGAGATCTTAAATAAAATTTCTGAGATCAAGTATATTTAATTCATTCCTCAACAGTGGCTTAGTGAAAATATCCGCTAATTGATCTTCCGACCTCACTCCTTCTAAAATGATGTCTCCTTTCGCAACATGATCTCTAAGGAAGTGATGACGAATATCAATGTGCTTGGTGCGAGAGTGTTGTACAGGATTATTAGCAATTTTAACAGCACTCTCGTTGTCACACAACAAAGGTACCTTTTCTAGAACTACGCCATAGTCTAGAAGAGTTTGTTTCATATATAAAATTTGTGTGCAACAAGCACCCGCGGCAATGTATTCCGCTTCGGCAGTTGACAAGGCAACACTATTTTGCTTTTTGGATGTCCATGATACTAGTGATCTCCCAAGCAAATGGCACCCCCCAGAAGTACTTTTTCTATCAATTTTGCAACCGACATAATCCGAATCGGAATAGCCAATTAAGTCAAAAGTAGCTCCTTTGGGATACCAAAGACCAACGCTTGGGGTGTGCTTGAGATACCTAAGAATTCTTTTAACAGCGCGAAGATGAGCTTTCTTAGGATTTGATTGAAATCTAGCACACATGCAGACACTAAACATGATATCGGGCCTAGATGCGGTAAGATACAATAAACTACCAATCATAGAACGGTAGAGAGTTTGATCAACTGGGTTACCTCCCTCATCTAGGTCGAGATGTCCATTTGTTGGCATAGGTGTCTTGATTGGTTTGCACTTCTCCATGTTGAACCTTTTCAACAAGTCTTTGGTATACTTCTCTTGTGAGAGGAAGTTACCATCTTTCATTTGCTTGACTTGAAAGCTGAGGAAGTACGTCAGCTCACCAATCATAGACATCTCGAACTCCTTCGACATCAACTCACCAAATTCCTTGCAATGATAATCATTTGTCGAGCCAAAGATTATGTCATCAACATATACTTGACAAATGAAAATATCACCGTTATGCTTCTTTGTGAATAAGGTTGTGTCGACGGTCCCGATCTTGAAGCCCTTTTCGATGAGGAAGTCGTGAAGACGCTCATACCAAGCCCTTGGAGCTTGCTTTGACCCATATAGCGCCTTGGACAACCTGTAAGCATGGTTAGGATATCTAGGGTTCTCAAACCCGGGTGGTTGCTCAACATATACAAGTTCATTTATGAAGCCATTTAAAAATGCACTTTTTACATCCATTTGATAAAGCTTTATATCATAGCATGATGCATATGCGAGTAGGATACGGATGGCTTCAAGTTGAGCAACCGGTGCAAAGGTCTCTCCAAAATCTAAGCCTTCAACTTGAGAGAAGCCCTTTGCAACTAGTCTTGCCTTGTTCCTCACAATCATGCCTTGATCATCTTGTTTGTTTCTGAACACCCACTTTGTTCCAATGATCCTTGCATCTTGTGGGGGCTTCTCCAGGGTCCAAACTTGGTTACGGGTGAAGTTGTTTAGTTCTTCATGCATGACATTCACCCAGTCCGGATCATGTAGCGCCTCATCTATACATGTAGACTCAACACAAGAAACAAAAGAGTGATGTTCAATAAAAGAAGCATGTTTATGTAATCGAGTAATAACCCCTTGTGAAGGACTCCCAATGATTTGGTCTTGTGGGTGTGCTTGAAGTAGTGATGAGTTTCTCCTATCAACCACTTGGGAAGAAGACCATGGAGCATCAACATCTTTGGCTTGTACCCTTTCTTGTTCATGAGAGACAAATGTATCTTCATTTGCATGCCTCTAATCTTTTTTCATCATCTTGTGGTACACTTGATGAAGAAGGCATGTCAATGTTTTGCACCTCTTCTTCATCTTCTTTTGGTTTGATAGCTCCAATTGGCATGTTCTTCATGGCTTCCCTAAGTGGCTCATCACCTACATCATCAAGATTTTCAAGTGCTCCTTGGGAGCCATTAGTCTCATCAAACTCCACATCATATGTTTCTTCTACCACGCCAGTGGCATGATTGAATACTCGATATGCTTTGGACTTTGATGAATAACCTAGTAGAAAACCAATATCACAACGTCTTTGAAACTACCCTAGGTGATGGTGTTTCTTGTAGATGTAGCATTTGCATCCAAACACCCGAAAGAAGGAGACGTCTGGCTTTTTCCCATTTAGCAGTTCATAGGGAGTCTTCACAAGTAGCCGGTGAGGAAATAGCTTGTTTGATGCATAACATGTAGTGTTGATAGCTTCGGCCCAAAACCTCTCCGGTGTGTTATACTCATCAATCATTGTTCTTGCAAGTGTGATCAAGGTCCTGTTTTTCCTTTCAACAACTCCATTTTGTTGAGGTGTATATGTTGCAGATACTTCATGCTTGATCCCAATCTCATCACAGTATTCATGTATGTTGGTGTTGTCAAATTTTTTACCATTATCACTTCTAATCTTCTTGATCTTGCAATCAAATTCATTTTGAGCTTTCTTGGCAAACTTCTTAAATATAAATGCAACTTCAGATTTATCATGGAGAAAGAACACCCAAGTGTATCTTGAGAAATCATCAACTATCACCAGACAGTAGAGGTTGCCACCAGCACTTGCATAAGTTGTTGGTCCAAATAAATCCATATGAAGTAGTTCCAGTGGCCTTGATGTTGACATGAAAGCTTTTGTAGGATGTGTGTTAGCAACTTGCTTTCCAGCTTGACATGCACTACAAGGCTTGTCCTTTTCAAATACAACATCATTTAGTCCTCTAACCATGTCCTTCTTTAATACTTTCTTGAGTGTGCTCATTCCAACATGTGCAAGCCTTCTATGCCATAGCCATCCAAGTGATGCTTTGGTAAAGAGGCAAGTTCTTAAGTCTGCATCTTCAGAGGTGAAATCCACTAAGTAGAGATTGTTGTATCTAAATCCTTTGAACACCATTGATTCATCATCCATTTTTGATACAATAACCTCTGTTGGAGTGAATAAGCATTGAAGTCCAAGATCACAGAGTTGACCCACTGATAATAAGTTGAAGCTTAAAGGTGCAACCAAGAGAACATTTGAAATTGATAGATCATTTGAAATTGCCACCTTGCCAAGTCCTTGAACTTTTCCCTTTGAATTGTCCCCAAATGTGATTTTGTCTTGTTTATCAACATTTTCATCAAGTGAGGTGAACATCTGTGGGTTGCTTGTTATATGTTGTGTGCATCCATTGTCAATAACCCAATGGCTCCCACCAGTCTTGTAGTTCACCTACATCCACAGACAAATCAAGCTTGAGTTTTGAGGGCCCTATATTGCATAGGACCAGTAACTTTCTCAATCAAGGACTTTGCAACCCAAATTTGTCTACGTCTACTCTTGCTTGGTGGACCTAGGAATGTAATTTTGACCTTTCCATTTGCTACTTTTCTTAGAACATAATGAGCATTGAAGGCAAATGGTCTTGAGTGCTTTGGCAAGGGAGTTGGTGGTTTAGCTTTGCAGTTGTGGGCAAATGACCTTCTTTTCCACACTCAAAACATTTGATAAGCTTATGAGTGTGCTTTGGCTTGTATTGAGTTGTAGCTTTCTTTTGCACAAAAGAATTGTATCCAATACCACTATTGTTGTTTTTCATGACAGTGTTCATGAGCAATTAATTTTGGAGGTATTGGCCCTTGTTGAACTTTTGAACACTTGTTACAAGATGTTCATTTTCACTCTTAAGTTCTTTGACCTCATTTTTAAGCCTTTCAATATCCACTGCCAACTCATTGTTGAAATCATTGTTCTCAATGGCAACCTTTCCTCTAGTAGTTGCATCAGTCAAGTATCTCTTCAATTTTTGATTGTCTAAAGTCAAGACTTCAACTTTTTCGGTCAGTTCATCATGTAGACTAGTTTGATCACCTTGACTCAAATAATCACATGAGGTTGCTACATCAATCTTAACAACAGGGTTAATAGCCTCATGTGTTTTGCAAGATAAAAGTTCATTTTCAACAAGAAGATTATCATGATCAAATTTAATCTTAGTATAGTCTTCCTTAATTTTTACTAGTCTATCTTTCAACTCCCTATTAGCTTCATTTAACTTGTCACATTTATCCTTTGACTTCCTAATGATTTGAGTGTATTCTTTAAGCAAGTCAGCTAGTTCATCATAGGAAGGTGAAGCAAATTCAACATCACTATCACTATCACTATCATCAATAATATCATTATCATTTTGTACCTTCTGTTCACCTCTAGCCATGAGGCATAGGTGAGAAGTCGATGATGGTGATGGTGGTGGTGAAGAGAAGTCCCCAGCGATGGCGGCAACTGTTTCATCATTTTCTTCTTCACTTGAAGAAGATCCACTTGAGGACTCAATGTCAGTGAGCTAGTCACCAACAATGTATGCCTTTCCATTTTTCTTTTTGTGGAACCTCTTGTGCTTCTCATCCTTCCTCTTGAAGAATCTCTTTTCCTTTTTCTCATCATCACTGTCATCTTCTTTCGTGCCCTTGAACTTGTTCTTCTTGGGCTTATTACATTGATGAGCAAGATGACCAAGCTCTTCGCAGTTGTAGCAATCCATTTCAGAAATGGGCTTTCTTTTGCTGGAAAAGAATTTCTTCTTTCTTGAGTCAAATTTGATGCCTTCTCTGTTGAGCTTCTTTAACATCTTGGTGGTCTTCCTCACCATCAAGGCAATGTTAGCATCAAGATCATCATCACTTGAGGATTCCTCCTCAATTTGTACTTTAGCTTTTCCTTTTCTTTCTTGATTTGCTTTGAGAGCCAAATCCTTTCTCTTGGAAGATGACTCATCCTTGTCATTGATGTGCATGTACATCTCATGAGCATTGATCTTTCCCAATATCTATGTAGGAGTGGCAACTGAAAGATCCATCTGATGCAGCACAGTGACAATGTGTCCATATTTGTCAATTGGGAGGACACTGAGAATCTTCCTCACAACATCTGGTTGTGAAATTTGTGTAAGCCCCAAGCCATTTACTTCCTCTACAAGAATATTGAGATGTGAGTACATAGCATTGGCATTTTCATTAGCAAGCATTTCAAAAGAATTTAATTTTCTCATAGCAATGTGATATCTCTCCTCACGCTCACTTCTAGTTCCTTCATGTAGAGCACATATGTCCATCCACAAATCATGAGCATTTTATGGTTTCTAACTCTATTAAACACATCTTTGCAAAGGCCTCTAAAAAGGGTGTTTTTGGCCTTAGCATTCCATTTCTCATAGTTAAACTCTTCACCTACAAGATTTGTGCGATCTCTAGGTTCGGGGAATCCTTGTGTGGCGACTTTGTAGACACCAATGTCTATAGCCTCTAAATATGCTTCCATACGAATTTTCTGTGGCAGAACCTCCCAAGTTATTGGGCCCACATGCACCTGTCCTTGTCTCAAAGACCTCAGATGGCTATGCATGTGCACCAGATAACTTAACAGGATCTGTCTGACTGCCCCAAGGACCTCGGATAAACCACTTACAACCAGGACCACATGATTAAGTAACCACTAATCACACACCAACATTTTGCAGCGGAAATCTTATTACCAAATTTTACAAGTTACATCAAGTTTTATAATGTACTTGATCGGAGTGATTACAAAAGTGATTCAAAGAAATAACTTTGAACTGTTATAAATTATTTATAGTTTTGAAATATATGCTAGTGTTGGGAACTTGTTCTCAAATGCTATGAGTTAAGAACAAGGCAACACAAAAAATGTTAAACGTTAAAGTCCTTCGTCCTTCGAAGCATTATTTCCCTTGGGATATAATGATTTTCGGACGAAGGTTATGAAGGACATACCTTCATCAGCACAACATATAACAATGAAGAAGGAATTATATGAAGTATAAGAGATAACATAAACAATTATGTATTATTATCAACTTATTTCTATTTTATTATTATGGAAAAACATAAATGATATCAAATTACAAGTGTACCTTCGGCTTGAAAGAAGGTGAAAGTACAAGCGTGACGCAAAAGCAAATGCCAAGTCAGCGTGAACAGTACGGGAGTACTGTTCATCTATTTATAGGCACGGGATGCAGCCCATGTAAAATTACACCCATGCCCTTTACATTTGCTAATGACTCTATAGTAACCCATCGAGGTCTGAATAGCCTTTTCCTTTTTAAGTCGGTTTCCTTTTCTGCTATCATGCCGAAGCTCTCCTGCACATAGCTTCGGCTCTGCGCCAACCTTCGTGTTCTTTGTGCTTCTTCATACTGTGGTTCTGATCCGAGTCCGAAGATACCTGTTCATGTATTATACTCCAGAAACATTGTTAAATCATGTTTTTGAGGACGTTCGGAAGCCGAAGGCCCCCAACAGTAGCCCCTCGTAATATTAATTTGTTAGAATGATAAATTCAGATTGCGATATGGACGAAGGCCCTAAGCCGAAGGTCCGAAAAAACGCCTTCCCTTTGCTAGAATAGCAACAGTCAATGACAAGCGGGGCCCTCCAGCTTGCAACGCACTAGGCGTATAAATAAGAGCACACCACGAGCTCATTTGGCACACTTTTTGCCATCTGCTCTGCTTGCTCAATTTTTAGTTCTTGCCTACCAACGCTTGCTTGGCTTTTTAGATTTTCTAAGCTTCGGCTTTAAGAGCACATTTTCACCATTTCCGAAGAGAAGATGTCTCAAGATAAGAAAGCTATTGCTGAAACGAAGCTGAGCGAGGAGGAGAAGCTTCTTAAGGAAAAAACCGCTAGATTCATCGAGTCAATTACAAAGACCAACACAGAAAAGATTACAAAAGAAATTCTAGAAGACTTATATGAAGATACCGATGACAGCGATAGTTATGATGTGGAAAGTGGGGGTGAAGACTCCGAAGATCGGTCGTGGCGACCAAGTCACGCAGTCTTCGGAAAATCGACTATCAGGCAAAGTCATCTTGATAACATGATAGGAAGGTATTTTCGAGACATCCATTGTGAGGGCTGACAACGGAGATAGGACTGTTCCTGCTCCTGAAGAGAATGAAGTCGTAATTTACCGAAGCTTCTTCAAGGCTGGGCTTTGGTTCCCCCTAAATAGTTTT
This sequence comes from Zea mays, assembly GCF_902167145.1. Taxonomy (NCBI): domain Eukaryota; kingdom Viridiplantae; phylum Streptophyta; class Magnoliopsida; order Poales; family Poaceae; genus Zea; species Zea mays. The sequence continues at coordinate 123,557,689 of NC_050096.1, read as the reverse complement.
GTGGTTGAAGTTTTAAAGATATACCAGATTTTTCTTCACCAGATTACTCCCGAAGCCATCATAAGAATGGGAATCTTCGTATGGGCTACGAGGAGTCAAGGTTTGGAACCAAGTGCAAAAGGTTTATGTAGTATGCACGAACTTTTATATGAGACAAAGCCCTGGGGTAAGGAGCAGTATCACAACAATTTTGGCTGCTACAGCTTCGTTGCTCATTCAGGCTCAATCTGCCCAGTGCTAACTGTTGGAACTTGCTATCAGTCGTAAGAAAGCCAACAGGGGTGAACAGTGTGGACAGTAGGGTCACGTGTGAGATGGCAAATAGCTCTATTCACCAGACCTCTCACGGGCACTGTGCGGGGGTATTTATAGGTACCTGAACGCCCAGCGCCTTGTGTTAAGGACGCATGTGCCCTCAGCTACCTAGGTTATCCCCAGAATATTCCCATAAAGCAGGGTTACAGACTGTAATTACAGGGATGCCTTTACAAATTAGGCCTGTAACACGCGGCGGCCACGCAGGGCCCGTTACAATGGGCCGGATCGCACGTGGGCCTCTGAGCTGGACGAGGCCGCACTGTGGGATGCCTTCGTCGCCGGTCTTCGTCTGGTGCCGATCAAGCGAAGGGTGTCCCTGCCTGCTTTGTCTGTCAGAGCGGCGGCTAAGCAACGGAGACTTCGAGCGAAGGGTGGCGTTTCTGCCTTCGCTCCAACATCTGCCCACCGAGGGACCAGTTCGACAAAGTCACCTGGTGTCGAAGACGTCGCTAGATGGCGGAGACGCTGCCCTCGCTCGAAGTGGTTCCGCGGGGGTTTTTTATGTGACCGTTGATTGACGGCGTACTGTTGGATTGTGGGTTTCCCGAAGCGCCACGCTCTGTTGGATTGCGGGTTTCCCGAAGAGCCGCGCCCTGCCTATAAAAGGGGGCGGGGCCCGGCGCTTTTTGAACTTTACTTTCCGCGCTCCGCGAAAACCCTAGCCGCCCTTTTCGCCGCCTTGCTGCTCGTCCGCCCGCCATGCCCTTGTTCACCGGAGATCTTGCTCGAGTGAAGCAGACCGCCCACCGCCGTCGACGGTACGTAGCGATGCCGTCCTCGTCTTCTTCCGCTGCCGCTTCGCCGCCGGCCGAACCCTCGCCGTCGGCCGCCGCCTCGTCTGAAGAGACGCAGGGCGGTTTGATGGCGGAGGATTTGCGCGCCGGCGATTCTGTTGATTTTGGCGTGTCGCGGATGTCGTCGGTCCGCGTGCAGGATATGCAGCGGTTGGGGTACTTTGGCGGCGGAGTTGCTCGTGCCCCGGGGACGGAGAAAGTCCCCGAGCCGGAGGGCGAGTTGGTTGTTTTTGAGGTGTTCTTTGCCGCCGGACTCCGCCTGCCTGCGCACCGATTTGTTGGCGAAGTCCTGCGCAGATTCAACGTTCAAATACATCAGCTGACACCGAATGCCATGGTGGCTCTGTCGAAGTATGTCTGGGCGACGACTTCGTACGGCGGACAGCCATCGGTCGAAGTGTTTGCGAAGCATTATTGTTTGCACTGGCAGAAGAAGATGATTGGAGACGAAGTCGCCCAGTTCGGGTCCTGCACATTCACGCCGAAGACCGGCAAGACCACGATGCCAGTGGTCGAGTTGGTTCCTTGCGCCCGCAACAAGTGGGGCAACTGGAATGAATATTGGTTTTACATTGCTGAGGGTACCGTCGAAGGCCATGAGGGACTCCCCGTGTCCGAGATGTGCTCTCATTTTTACTCAGCGTACCCGCCCTTTGAAGTGGCGGAGGGGGATGTGGACGAAGGGGCCCTTCGGTGCACCGCCGGCCTGAGCAGTGGGCGCGATTTGGTCGAAGAGTTTGTCGCGTACGGGGTATGGCCCTTGGCGCATGGCTGGGCGTTGGGCGAAGTGTGCCCTCGCCAGATGCCTTCCCATGATGGGAAGATGGTGCGAAGTCCTGCCTTCGCACTGAGTCTGCAAAACCGCGACCCGGACGCCTTTTTGCGTGAGGCGGAGGATGGGGCGGTGCGGCTTGTTGGACGTTACGTGCCGAGGACGGAGGGCCAGCGCAGCTGGGATATCCGCGGGTCGAATGACCGTTTGAACAGGGTTTTTGAACTAAATCAATTGCCATATGACGGCTACCCTGGTCAAGACGATGCGGACCACCGTGGGAAGAAACCGGCGGTGGAGACTAGAGATGACCCTGCGCCGGCGGCCGCCCCATCCTCCAAAAAGAGAAAATTAGGTACTGCTATGGGAGGACTTGGGGTTTCTGATGGTTTTGCTAGAGAGTTGATGAGGACGTGCGCGGCCCCGGGGGAAAGGATGTCTTCGCCCGAGCTCCGGGAGTCTTCAGCTCGGATGCTGAGGGTTACCGGGGGTTGTTGGCCTAGGAATGTTCCTATCCCCCCGCGGCCGACGAAGACTCTTTTACATCTCGCATGGTTCGTAAGTGGAGGGTTTTTCCTTACGGGCGGAATATTGCTGCTGTTGTGTCGGCAGTGATGGACAAGGATCGCCAAGGAGCTGCACAAAAGCGGCAGGCGGCCATCAGGCTCGTTGAAGCCAGGCCGAAGAGGCAGCGGGGGGGCGAAGGCTGCGGCCTCCGGCGGAGGCAAGCCGCTGCTGCCGGCGAAGTCGGGCGCCCCTGCATCTAGCAAGGTGCCGGAGGCAACGGCAGGCGCTGGAGGCTCCAAATCGACAAAGGTGGTGCCGCCTGCCGGCGGAGTGGCGGAGGCCGCGAAGGCGGCCCAAGCGTTGCCGTTGTCGGGCAAACGCGTCGCCGACTTCGCCACCAATATTAGTGTGGACGACTATCTTGGTGGTAAGTCGTTGACTTCGCTCTTTATATATATATATATATATATATATATATATATATATATAATTTATTTGTCTGCAGGGTCGGACGAAGGCCAACTTGCTGTAGTTGCACCTGCCGCGGCGACCACGACGACTGCCGTGGTGCCGAAGGCGAAGGGCGGGGCCCTTAGTGCCGGAGGCGAGGCGTCGGCCTTCGCGGCTGTCAGGGATGAGGCGGGCGCTGTGTCCCGCCGGCTGGCGGAGGTGACGGAGGCGCTGAGTCAGGCGTCCCGCCGGCTGAAGGAGGTGTGTGTTTTTTTTTCTTAGGCCGCAGCCTTGTGCTCTGCAGGTGGCTGACTTCGCCAACCGTACAGCGTCGGGGGCCCTCACGGCGGCTGTTTCCGCCGAAGTCGAGAGACTTCGGACACAACACGCTGACGCCGTCCGTGAGAAATCAGCCGCCGATAGCAAGTGCCGTAAGCTGACGGACAAGGTGGCCGTACTGGAGAAGGAGAAGGCTGACCTCCGGCGCCAACTGGCGGGGGAGAGGAGGGAAACCAACGAGGCCCTCGCCAAGGAGAAGGCTGCGCAGGCGGAGGCCAAACTGGCGCAGGCGGAGGGCAATATTGCCAGGGAGCGGGCCGAGCAGCTGCAGGAGCGGCTCGCTGCCCTGGAGAGCCGCGTGGAGAGGGCCGAGGCCGTGGCGCGTGCGGAGGCAGAGCGGACGCGCAAACAGCTCATGGATACATACCGTGAGCTGGGCGCGGGGACCGGTGAGTTCGAAGTGCCGGACCGAGAGGCCGGACTTCGCTGCCTGGAGTGGGTGCAGGAGGAATTGCAAGCGCTCCCCACTGTTGTGGAGGGGTTTATGTCGTATGCCTCCCTGATCACCTGCGAGGGAGCGATGAACGCTCTCTCCCGCGAAGGGTGCCGGCACTTCGAGGTCTTTGACCAAGCCGATGAAGATTTCGAGCGAGATATCTTTAAGGTGGAGGACCCCGTAGTGAAGGAATCCGCCGGAGCCCTCTACGACCGGATGTGGGGTGTGTACGGTCGCGAGGTGGTCAGGGAGCGAGCCGAGACGGCGAGGGCTCAAGTAACGTGTTCGCTTGTTTGGCGTTCGTTGGTTGTGGACTGTGCGTGTGTGTGGTGAATTTTTGTGTGTTCTGTCTTAGGCGGCGCGTGGCGAGAGGGTGGACGACTTCGGGGCGTTGAACGACGCGCCGCCTGACCCGGAGCCGACCCCGGCGAAGGCCGTGCCTGGGGTTGCCCTGGAGCCGACCCCGGAGACTGCGGAAGACGCACCGGATGCCTCCGCATCCGCTGCGGCCGGCGAAGACCTGCCCCCAGAGGTCGCCGAAGGCGCGCCTGATGCCCTCGCAGCTGCTGCGCCGAGTGCTGAAGATCCCGTGGCGGTGGCAGAAACGACAGCGGAAGCAACGGCGGGGCCGACGGCGGAGGCTCCCGCAACGTCAGGGCCTTCGCAGGTGGCGTAGTGGGTGTAGAGGGTTGGGGAACTTTGTATATGTTGCTGAATTTTGGTTGCTGCGCAGGTTCAAGATTTTGGGCCTGCGCACGCAACCGGTACTACTAAATTTTTGGCGGCTTCGACCGCGGAAGGTGGTAATGAATGTGGTGGATCTGCAACTGAGTCTTTTGATTTTGTTGACTCTGGGAGCTCGGTTGAGTGGACTAAGGAGTCATCGGAGGAGGATTTGGACTACTTCGCAGCTTTGGACGTGGCTGCGGCGGAGGCTTCGCCGCCCGGCGCGGACGCAGGAAATGTGCCAGGTCCTAGCACCGGACGACGACGACGAAGGGCGGTTGCGAAGCGTAGAGTTAGTGGGGCGGAGGGGGCTCGGCTTCGTGTGAGTGGGGCTGGCCGGCAGGAACTGTTGTCTTTGTCGGCCGCCGTGAATACAGATGAAGGGGAACTGCGAAGTCTTTTTGCGGGTGAGGAGCTTAGGATAATGTTATTTAATTATAGGGAGATGGGAATTATTCCTAAGGTTGAGCCGATGTAGAGTGTGGTGCCCTCGCTCGTATATGTAGAGGCTTGTATGATGAAGTTGTGTGCCCTCGCTTGTATACGTGTGCGAAGGCGTTGTGTACTTTGGTTTGTTCTGTTGTGCTGATGTGATTATAGTTGTTCTTGGCGCGGACGGTTTGATGCTGTCGTTTCTGCCTTTGCTAGGCGACTTCCGAGCGGGTAGTCTTCGCGGCAGACTGGTTTTTGCGCATTTGTTGTGCTAGTCCGGCTGCACCCTTAGGCGACTTCTGCGCGGATAGTCTTCGCGATAGACTTTGGTTTTTTCGCACTTGTTGTGCTAGTCCGGCTGCACCCTTAGGCGACTTCTGCGCGGATAGTCTTCGCGATAGACTCTGGTTTTTCGCACTTGTTGTGCTAGTCCGGCTGCACCCTTAGGCGACTTCTGCGCGGATAGTCTTCGCGATAGACTTTGGTTTTTTCGCACTTGTTGTGCTAGTCCCGCTGCACCCTTAGGCGACTTCCGCGCGGATAGTCTTCGCGATAGACTTTGGTTTTTTCGCACTTGTTGTGCTAGTCCGGCTGCACCCTTAGGCGACTTCCGCGCGGATAGTCTTCGCGATAGACTTTGGTTTTTTCGCACTTGTTGTGCTAGTCCGGCTGCACCCTTAGGCGACTTCTGCGCGGATAGTCTTCGCGATAGACTTTGGTTTTTTCGCACTTGTTGTGCTAGTCCGGCTGCACCCTTAGGCGACTTCTGCGCGGATTTGTCGCACGCGAGGGTGGCTAGCGCTTAGCCTTGCGGTGACCTCGGATTGGTCGAATGTCGAAGACCGTCGTCGTGGTCTTTTTTCGACGCATGCTTTTGCGGGGGATTTTTCACACATATATTACATGGCTCCGCCTAGTTAAAAACCTCACCCCCGGGAGGAAAAGAGTGCGGGCCGGTACAAGATTGTTTTTGGCGAATTACAAGGGCGAAGTCAGCCCTAATGAGTCAAACAAAAAATTTGCGAAGGTTGTCGATGTTCCAGGAGTGCTCCAGGTCCTCGCCGTTTGGCGTTGTGAGCCTGTAAGCGCTGGGGGAAGCTTTTGTCTTGACTATAAAGGGGCCCTCCCACTTGGGCTCCAGCTTGCCCCTGGACTCCGTCCGAGCTGTTCGGACGAGTACGAGGTCCCCCTCGCTGAACTCCCTCGGGATGACTGCATGGTCGCGCCATGCTTTGGTCTGGGTTTGGTACTTGTTTAGGGCCTGTAGGGCAAAGACCCGGTCTCCGTCAATGAGATCTTTTGAAGTTGGCTCGTCCACGTCGGGGACGGCTGACGGAACTGTACGCGGGGACCCATGCTTTATTTCTTGCGGGGTCATGGCCTCCGATCCGTATAGAAGGCGGAAAGGAGTGAACCCAGTCGCCCTGCACTCAGTTGTGTTTAGCGCCCAGACTGCCTCCGGTAACAATTCGGTCCATCTGCCTTTTTTTCATCGAGAAGCATCTTCTTGACAGCTGTGAAGATTTTCCCATTGGCGCGCTCCACGACCCCGTTGGATTGCGGATGATAGACTGAAGCGAAGGCAAGCTTGGTGCCGATGGAGAAACAAAAATCCTTGAAATCTTGGCTGTCAAACTGCTTGTCGTTGTCAACTGTTAGCTCGGACGGTACTCCGAAGCGGCAAACAATGTTTTGCCAGAAGAATTTCTGGGCAGTTGTAACGCCCTGAATTTGGGGGTAGAATTTTTTCTTCTTTTCTTTCACCAAATTCAGGCGTTACCCTTTTCTTTTTCTCATTCCCTCGCTAAACCTTGATCTTTTCCAAAGTTATAACGGAGTTCGGCTTGGAATTCCCGTGTAAAGAAAAACCCTAAAATTACTTGACGTTGTTTGATGCACCATGCCGAACTATGCATTCTTTGATTGCTTAGAGATGTAAGTGCATTCATTTAGGAAGATCGGATTTCGAAAAGGAGAAAAAACCTTTTCTTTCTTTTTTCTTTTTCTTTCTCTCTCTTCCGCGCCGTGGGCCGCCCTGGCCGGCCCAGCCCCCCCCCCCCCCCCGCGCGCCCCCTTTGGGCCCGTTGGCCCAGCCGCCCCCTCCCAATCCCCCCCAATTCCCCCCCAATCCCTCTCCCTCCCTCTCATTCTCTCTTCCCCACCCCAGCCGCCGCCCCTGCCCTAGCCGCCCGCCCCTGCTCGTCGCCGGTTCGGTCGCCCGTCCCCGTCCCCGGTGAGATCCCCCTCCCCCTCTCCTCCCTCCCCCATCTCCCCTCCCCTTCCCCCTACCCGGCTCGGCCGCCCCTGCGCCCCGGTCCGGCCGCCCGCCGCCCAGCTCGGCCGCCCCCCTGGCCGGCTCGGCCGCCCCTGCGCGCCCTGCCCCGCCCCATGGCTGGCTCGGCCGCCCCCTGCCCCTGCGCCCCGACGGTTCGCCCCCCCCCCCCCCCCCCCCCCCCCGCCGCCGGTTCGCCCCCCCCCCCCCCTCGCCGGTTCGGCCGCCTGCCCCCCGCCAGCTCGGCCGCCCGCCGCCGGCTTGGCCGCCCCCGCCCCTGCCCAGGCCGGTTCAACCGCCCCCCCCCCCCTTTTTATTTTACTTCATTTTCTTTCATTACTGTTATTTATTTTATTCTAGGCAGGTTAATCATTGTTCATGTTATTGAAATAGGAGACTTAATTTAGAATTCTGTTACGCTAGTTAATTCATATAATCAATTGTTTATCCAGTTCAATGTTGATCAACTAAAAATGACTAGGTTTCCATTAGTGCATATAACTGAATTCTTTTGTTAGAACCAATTGTAACTAATCATTAGTGCATAAGCTTTAACCCCCCCCCCCTCGCGAGACCTTTCCCGTTTCCTTCTAACCATAATGAATGTGAGATCGAATGTCATACTTGATGCATATTCACTTTAATGGTTCCCTTGTATGATGTGATGTTTGTTTCCCAATTTGAATGAATGAATGTATGTATGCTTGCAATCGCATAGAGAACGATCCGGTCGAAGAGCCCGAAGAACTCGCAGGAGAAGCCCCTGAGCAGCAGTCGGTTGGTGGAGGCAAGTGTCCCTTGACCTATCTCTGTCCTATTCATTCTTTAATTCACCCCCCCCCCCCCCCCCGCATTACACATTTATACCTAAGGATTGACTAGCTTTTGTTATCCATGTCCTTGATTACCTATTTGGGTTGGATTATTATTGCCTAGCTTTATGCTATTGCTTAACTCTAATTAATGAACATGATGAGATTATCTATGATACGCTGTTTTCCCTTCTCTTATTATGATGTTGTACTTGTGGCTTTAAGGGGGCTCGAGCGGTTTCTCGAGTGCCTCTCCATAAGGACCTGTTCTATGGATGACCGCCCGGGAAAACAGTGCAACCATGAGGGTGGAATGGGGTGCCCTTAGCTGAATAATTAGAGGATCTGGGGTGTAGTTCGCTTCGCCGTCGTGCCGTCAATGGGGCTCGGTGTATGTGGCTCGCTCTGCCAAGGTTGATTTGTCCCTTGGGGAGGAGTGCGATACATTTAGGAAACCTAACGGGCGGCTACAGCCCCGGGGAATCTTTGTAAAGGCTACGTAGTGAAACCCTGCCTATTCACCTTGGTAGTGTTTAAGGGTTTGATCGGCCCGAGGCAAGAGGGAATCACGGCTTGTGGGTAAAGTGCACAACCTCTGCAGAGTGTTATGAAACTGATATATCAGCCATGCTCGCGGTTATGAGCGGCCAAGGGAGCTCCAGTGATTAGTGGTACTTGATCAGAGACATTATGGTACAGGTGGTTATGAGATCGATGGTTTTGGTTATGACTATGGTGCTGGTAAGTGGTATTCTTTCCGTTTGGAAAGGGTACATCGGGCTAATAACTTGGGTTAATACTAAAACCTGGCTTTCTATTAGTAAATAATAATCTGACCAACTAAAAGCAACTGCTTGACTTATCCCCACATAAAGCTAGTCCACTACAGCCAAACAGGATACTTGCTGAGTATGTTGATGTGTACTCACCCTTGCTCTACACACCCAACCCCCCCCCCAGGTTGTCAGCATTGCAACCACTGCTCAGGCGAAGATGAAGCTGTGGAAGGAGACTTCCAGGAGTTCCAAGACTACGACGAGTTCTAGGCGTGGGTTAGCGGCAACCCCCAGTCGGCTGCCTGTGAAGGCCGCAGTTATCTACGTTTCTTTTCCGCACTTTGATTTATTGTAAGAACTATATGGACGTCTCAGACGTATGATGTAATCGACTATTATTCCCTTTTAATACTATTTTGAGCACTGTGTGATGATGTCCATGTTATGTAACTGCTGTGTACGTGAATAACTGATCCTGGCACGTACATGGTTCGCATTCGGTTTGCCTTCTAAAACCGGGTGTGACATAAGTGGTATCAAAGCCGTGCTGACTATAGGACCGCTAACCTAGAGTAGAATGGTCGTTCTAAGGACTATAGACCTATGTCCCTTCCTTGACTTTGATATCCCTTCAAAAGTTGGTCATACCGACCAAACCTATGTTCTACTATATACTATACCTTGCTGAAAATCATGTTTTATCCTAATCCTTCATTTATTTATGGTTCATTACTTGCTGGTCATATTGATTCTGTTCTCACCCTTTTGCTTGTGATGTCTTTTGTAGATGGCTCATCTTAGACACACTGCACGAAAGTCCGTCATCCCCTTCTTACCCTCCCGCCTTGCTGAGCGTCCGCTTCGCCGTCCCGTGGCCGGACAGTCCAGCCACTTGGAGAGACTGCACCACCGCCTGCATGAGGAGCAGGAACGTCGACGACAGGAGCAGCAGGGCTCTTCCTTCTCGCTCCACCAGGAGATAGAGTCTGTGAGGAGCTGCTCCCCTGTGCTTCCCCTGGAGGCGCCCCCTGCACCACCACTGGGCGTCCCAGCTTCTGGAGTAGCTGCTGGAGGAGACCCAGACGACGAAGATGGCGACGACAGCTCGAGTCACGACACCGACTTCTCTGCTAACCATGAGCTGGAAGGATGGTTTGCTCGATCCATCACTCGCGACGCTGCTCGCGGGTGTCACTTCCACGATGCGCTCGATACCCTGCTACGTCGGGCACTTAACCGGCATACTTGGTCCATCGAGTATCGCTGTGTGGTCTACCAGCACTATCGCGGGGTCTACCCGGACCGCTGGGAGGCAACTTGCTTGGTGCGCCGTCCGGAGAACAGTCTCCAGGGTGCAGAGGCCTGCTCAGAGCACTATTCTATCTCTGAGCGGGACTCAGCTGAAGCAGCCATGCAAGATGCTGCACGGCGTGCGCTTTCGCACTACTGCTCGGTTTTCGGTGGGGTAGCTGACGGTCTTGACCTGAAGTATTACCCCCGCCGTTCATCTGGCAGCACAGGAGGCATGATTGTCTCACCTGTCGGTGAGGGCAATCCTAGGTTGAGCAGCACAGTCAACCTAGCCGCCGTGCTAAACACGGAGCTAGACCATGCATTGGACGAGCTGAGTAGGGCTCGTGCTGAGATCGCCCAGCTGCGGGCTGAGCGCGCGGAACGTCGTCACCTGGAGGATGGTTCCCCCGCTCCCGTCGGGACTCAGCACCTGTACCGCTCACCTCGGCGTGGACACCAGTCTTATGGCAACCCCGACTGCAAGACCAAGATAACTCTAGAACCATAGATCGTTAGAGTTGGATCTTGTAATTAATACAAAATATATATACATAGAAGCTTCAGCCTTAGCGTTAGTCTCGGTCTTAGTTAGTCTTAGTTAGACAGGGTAGTTTGCTATATCCTGTGCATTTATGTTTGTCATGATGAACTATGTTTGGTTTGGATCTTTGTAATGATTGTCACCAGAGTGTGGGTATCCCCTGCATTTTGGTTTACCTATTATGTTAATGAAGATAGTTATATAGTTGGGAAACCCTTTATTCTACTTTCCTCTTTATCTGAGAAGTTGTGTGGTCTGTGTTGGAGATCAGTGAAGTCCTGTTCTTGGGTCATATAATCAACAAAGAAGGATTGGCTGTGGATCCGAAGAAAGTGGCAGACATTCTGAACTGGAAAGCGCCAACAGATGCTCGAGGAATCAAGAGTTTCACTGGAATGGCCGGATATTATCGGCGATTCATTGAAGGGTTTTCGAAGATTGCGAAACCGATGACAGTGTTGCTAGGCAACAAAGTTGAGTTCAAGTGGACCCAGAAATGCCAAGAGGCCTTTGAAGCGCTGAAAGAGAAGTTGACTACAGCGCCTGTCCTAGTCTTGCCTGATGTGCACAAGCCCTTCTCGGTGTATTGTGATGCTTGCTACACAGGTTTGGGATGTGTGTTGATGCAAGAGGGAAGAGTTGTGGCTTACTCGTCCCGACAGCTGAAGGTTCATGAGAAGAACTACCCAATCCATGATCTAGAGTTGGCAGCAGTGGTTCACGCACTGAAGACATGGAGGCACTATCTGTATGGACAGAAATGTGATGTTTACACAGATCACAAGAGTCTGAAGTACATATTCACTCAGTCAGAGTTGAACATGAGGCAGCGAAGATGGTTAGAGTTGATCAAAGATTATGAGTTGGAGATTCATTACCATCCAGGCAAAGCAAACGTAGTGGCAGATGCTTTAAGCAGGAAGAGTCAAGTCAATCTGATGGTCGCTCATCCGATGCCTTATGAGTTGGCCAAGGAGTTTGACAGGTTGAGTCTCGGATTTCTGAACAATTCGCGAGGAGTCACAGTTGAGTTGGAACCTACCTTAGAGCGCGAAATCAAAGAAGCGCAGAAGAATGATGAAAAGATCAGTGAGATTCGGCGACTGATTCTAGATGGCAGAGGCAAAGATTTTCGAGAAGATGCAGAAGGCGTGATATGGTTCAAAGACCGCTTGTGTGTTCCCAATGTCCAGTCCATTCGGGAGTTGATCCTTAAGGAAGCTCATGAGACAGCTTATTCGATTCACCCTAGCAGTGAGAAGATGTATCAGGATCTGAAAAAGAAATTCTGGTGGTACGGAATGAAGAGGGAAATCGCAGAGCATGTGGCTATGTGCGATAGTTGTCGAAGGATTAAGGCAGAGCACCAGAGACCTGCTGGATTGTTGCAACCGTTGCAGATCCCTCAGTGGAAATGGGACGAAATCGGTATGGATTTCATAGTCGGATTGCCTCGCACTCGAGCCGGCTACGATTCCATTTGGGTAGTAGTGGACCGTTTGACCAAGTCAGCCCACTTCATACCAGTCAAGACCAACTATAGCAGTGCAGTATTGGCAGAATTATATATGTCTCGGATCGTTTGTCTTCATGGTGTGCCAAAGAAGATAGTATCAGACAGAGGAACGCAGTTCACCTCTCATTTCTGGCAGCAGTTGCATGAAGCCTTGGGCACGCATCTGAATTTCAGTTCATCTTATCACCCGCAGACAGATGGCCAGACCGAAAGGACCAACCAAATTCTTGAAGACATGTTGAGAGCCTGTGCGTTGCAAGATCAGTCCGGATGGGACAAGCGATTGCCCTATGTAGAGTTTTCCTATAACAACAGTTACCAGGCCAGTTTGAAGATGTCACCATTTCAGGCGCTCTATGGAAGGAGTTGCAGAACTCCGTTGCAATGGGATCAGCCTGGAGAGAAGCAAGTGTTTGGGCCAGACATTTTGCTTGAAGCCGAAGAGAACATCAAGATGGTCCGAGAGAATCTGAAGATAGCGCAATCGAGACAGCGAAGCTATGCAGACACAAGAAGAAGAGAGCTGAGTTTCGAAGTCGGAGACTTTGTCTACCTGAAAGTGTCACCGATCAGAGGAGTCAGAAGGTTCGGAGTGAAAGGCAAGCTAGCACCCCGCTACATTGGTCCGTATCAGATTCTTGCAAGACGTGGAGAAGTGTCCTATCAGCTCAGTTTGCCAGAGAATTTGTCTGCTGTGCATAATGTCTTTCATGTGTCTCAGTTGAAGAAGTGCTTGCGTGTGCCAGAAGAGCAGTTGCCAGTGGAAGGTCTTGAAGTCCAGGAGGACTTGACCTACGTTGAGAAGCCAGTGCAAATCCTTGAGGTTGCAGACAGAGTCACCCGAAGGAAGACCATCAGAATGTGCAAAGTCAGATGGAATCACCACTCTGAGGAAGAAGCAACCTGGGAGCGTGAAGATGATCTGATGGCTAAGTACCCTGAGCTCTTTGCTAGCCAACCCTGAATCTCGAGGGCGAGATTCTTTTAAGGGGGATAGGTTTGTAACGCCCTGAATTTGGGGGTAGAATTTTTTCTTCTTTTCTTTCACCAAATTCAGGCGTTACCCTTTTCTTTTTCTCATTCCCTCGCTAAACCTTGATCTTTTCCAAAGTTATAACGGAGTTCGGCTTGGAATTCCCGTGTAAAGAAAAACCCTAAAATTACTTGACGTTGTTTGATGCACCATGCCGAACTATGCATTCTTTGATTGCTTAGAGATGTAAGTGCATTCATTTAGGAAGATCGGATTTCGAAAAGGAGAAAAAACCTTTTCTTTCTTTTTTCTTTTTCTTTCTCTCTCTTCCGCGCCGTGGGCCGCCCTGGCCGGCCCAGCCGCCCCCCCCCCCCCCCCCCCCCCCGCGCCCCCTTTGGGCCCGTTGGCCCAGCCGCCCCCTCCCAATCCCTCCCAATCCCCCCCAATTCCCCCCAATCCCTCTCCCTCCCTCTCATTCTCTCTTCCCCACCCTAGTCGCCGCCCCTGCCCTAGCCGCCCGCCCCTGCTCGTCGCCGGTTCGGCCGCCCGTCCCCGTCCCCGGTGAGATCCCCCTCCCCCTCTCCTCCCTCCCCCATCTCCCCTCCCCTTCCCCCTACCCGGCTCGGCCGCCCCTGCGCCCCGGTCCGGCCGCCCGCCGCCCAGCTCGGCCGCCCCCCCTGGCCGGCTCGGCCGCCCCTGCGCGCCCTGCCCCGCCCCATGGCCGGCTCGGCCGCCCCCTGCCCCTGCGCCCCGCCGGTTCGCCCCCCCCCCCCCCCCCCCGCCGGTTCGGCCGCCTGCCCCCCGCCAGCTCGGCCGCCCGCCGCCGGCTTGGCCGCCCCTGCCCAGGCCGGTTCAACCGCCCCCTGGCCGGTTCAACCGCCTCCCCCCTTTTTTATTTTATTTCATTTATTTTATTTTATTTTCTTTCATTACTGTTATTTATTTTATTCTAGGCAGGTTAATCATTGTTCATGTTATTGAAATAGGAGACTTAATTTAGAATTCTGTTACGCTAGTTAATTCATATAATCAATTGTTTATCCAGTTCAATGTTGATCAACTAAAAATGACTAGGTTTCCATTAGTGCATATAACTGAATTCTTTTGTTAGAACCAATTGTAACTAATCATTAGTGCATAAGCTTTAACCCCCCCCCCCTCGCGAGACCTTTCCCGTTTCCTTCTAACCATAATGAATGTGAGATCGAATGTCATACTTGATGCATATTCACTTTAATGGTTCCCTTGTATGATGTACTGTTTGTTTCCCAATTTGAATGAATGAATGTATGTATGCTTGCAATCGCATAGAGAACGATCCGGTCGAAGAGCCCGAAGAACTCGCAGGAGAAGCCCCTGAGCAGCAGTCGGTTGGTGGAGGCAAGTGTCCCTTGACCTATCTCTGTCCTATTCATTCTTTAATTCACCCCCCCCCCCCCCCGCATTACACATTTATACCTAAGGATTGACTAGCTTTTGTTATCCATGTCCTTGATTACCTATTTGGGTTGGATTATTATTGCCTAGCTTTATGCTATTGCTTAACTCTAATTAATGAACATGATGAGATTATCTATGATACGCTGTTTTCCCTTCTCTTATTATGATGTTGTACTTGTGGCTTTAAGGGGGCTCGAGCGGTTTCTCGAGTGCCTCTCCGTAAGGACCTGTTCTATGGATGACCGCCCGGGAAAACAGTGCAACCATGAGGGTGGAATGGGGTGCCCTTAGCTGAATAATTAGAGGATCTGGGGTGTAGTTCGCTTCGCCGTCGTGCCGTCAATGGGGCTCGGTGTATGCGGCTCGCTCTGCCAAGGTTGATTTGTCCCTTGGGGAGGAGTGCGGTACATTTAGGAAACCTAACGGGCGGCTACAGCCCCGGGGAATCTTTGTAAAGGCTACGTAGTGAAACCCTGCCTATTCACCTTGGTAGTGTTTAAGGGTTTGATCGGCCCGAGGCAAGAGGGAATCACGGCTTGTGGGTAAAGTGCACAACCTCTGCAGAGTGTTATGAAACTGATATATCAGCCGTGCTCGCGGTTATGAGCGGCCAAGGGAGCTCCAGTGATTAGTGGTACTTGATCAGAGACATTATGGCACATGTGGTTATGAGATCGATGGTTTTGGTTATGACTATGGTGCTGGTAAGTGGTATTCTTTCTGTTTGGAAAGGGTACATCGGGCTAATAACTTGGGTTAATACTAAAACCTGGCTTTCTATTAGTAAATAATAATCTGACCAACTAAAAGCAACTGCTTGACTTATCCCCACATAAAGCTAGTCCACTACAGCCAAACAGGATACTTGCTGAGTATGTTGATGTGTACTCACCCTTGCTCTACACACCCAACCCCCCCCAGGTTGTCAGCATTGCAACCACTGCTCAGGCGAAGATGAAGCTGTGGAAGGAGACTTCCAGGAGTTCCAAGACTACGACGAGTTCTAGGCGTGGGTTAGCGGCAACCCCCAGTCGGCTGCCTGTGAAGGCCGCAGTTATCTACGTTTCTTTTCCGTACTTTGATTTATTGTAAGAACTATATGGACGTCTCAGACGTATGATGTAATCGACTATTATTCCCTTTTAATACTATTTTGAGCACTGTGTGATGATGTCCATGTTATGTAACTGCTGTGTACGTGAATAACTGATCCTGGCACGTACATGGTTCGCATTCGGTTTGCCTTCTAAAACCGGGTGTGACAGCAGTCTTTGATGTTATTGTAGAAACAGCCCTCGCTTCGATCCATTTGGTGAAGTATTCGACGGCTACGAAGGCGAACTTGAGGTTCCCCTGAGCGGTGGGCAGGGGCCCGACGATGTCCAGGCCCCAGCGCTGGAGAGGCCATGTATGGGCAATCAGCTTTGTATACTGCGAGGGGCTGCCTGACCGAGGAGAAAACTTCTGGCAGGCTTCGCAGGACCTTGTGACCCGATTTGCGGCGCAGATCATTGCGGGCCAGTAAAACCCTTGGCGGATCACCTTGGCAGCTAGGGCCCTTGGCCCTGCGTGCGAACCGCACGTGCCACTGTGGACTTCACGTAGAATCTGCATGCCTTCGGTTTCGGTGACGCACTTAAGCATGGGCTGACTGACCCCTTTCTTGTAGAGTTGGCCCTCAATCAGTGCGAAGTCCCGGCTTCGATGTCTGAGGCGCTTGGCCTCACTGACGTCGGTTGGATGATAGTACCCCTGTAGGAACAGGGTTATTGGTGCCCGCCAGTCTTCGGTCATGATTAGGTTGACTATGCGGTGGCCCTCGCTGTCATTGGTTATTTGGAGCCCTTCGGGGCTCCGGACGGCTGGCGTGCCGATGGTGTGAAAGAACACGTCGGAGGGCAAGGGCTCGCCCCTGGCGGCAGCCTTGGCCAGTGCATCGGCCTCCTCGTTCTTGGCCCTATCCACATGCTGCAAGGTGAATCCCTTGAACTGTCTCTCGAGACTTCGGATGGCCGCGAGGTATTGCATGAGCGCGGGGTCTTTTGCTGTATAGTCCTTCTCGACCTGGCCGGCAACTATCTTGGAGTCTGTTTTGATGATACATGTGGTGACTCCGAGGGCCCTTAGCTTGCGGAGGCCCAGGATAACCGCTTCATACTGTGCTATATTGTTTGTGCATCTGTCGGATTCCAGAGCGAAGCTGAGGCGTGCTGCATATCTGTGTTTGACTCCGGCTGGTGAGGTGACGACTGCAGCGACGCCTGCCCCCGCATGGCACCATGCGCCATCGCAATGGATGGTCCAAACCTTCTCTGTGGATGGGTCTGGCTGTGTTATTGGCCCAGTCCAGTCGACGACGAAGTCTGCCAGGACTTGTGACTTGATGGTTGTCCTGGGCTCGAAGCTGATGTGGTAGCCGGAGAGTTCGGCTGCCCACTTGGCAATCCTCACCGATGCCTCCGGGTTTCTGAATAGTTCGCCGAGCCCCCTGTCTGAGGTGACTCGGACCTTGAATGCTTCAAAGTAATGGCGCAGTTTGTGCGAAGACATAACAACTGCGTAGGCGATCTTCTCCAGCTCTGTCATGTTGCATTTGGACGGTGTCAGGACCTCGGAGACATAGTAAACAGGGCACTGTCTGACCGCGCCATCAACTGTCTGCTCCTGCACTAGTGCCGCGTTGACCGCGTGCGGTGAAGCCGCAACATAGAGCAATAGGGGGAGCGAGGAGTCGGGGCTCGTGAGGATGGCCAGCTCCGACAGGTACTGTTTTAGTGAGGCGAAGGCCGCTGCTTGCTCCGGTCCCCAGGCGAAGTCTTTTGCACCGCGGAGTGTTATGAGGAAGGGGAGACTTCGCTCGGCGGACCTGGAGATGAATCTGTTGAGAGCGGCCAATCTGCCTGTCAGACGCTGGACGTCCCTGGCGGACTGCGGAGGCGACATGTCGACGATGGCCTAGATCTTGGTTGGGTTGGCCTCGATGCCGCGGTGTGACACCAGGTAGCCCAATATCTTGCCCTGGCGAACACCGAAGACGCACTTTTCCGGGTTTAGGCGGAGTCGTGCATCTCGCATGTTCGCGAATGTCTCGGCGAGGTCGGCGAGATGGTCCTCCTTATTCTTGCTGGCGACGACGATGTCGTCCACATATGTAAATATGTTTCTGCCAACCTGCCCTTCGAGTACAGTTTTGGTGAGTCTGGAGAAGGTGGACCCGGCATTCTTGAGTCCCTCCGGCATTCTGATGAAGCAATAAGTGCCGAAGGGTCTTATAAAGCTGGTGCTAGCCTTGTCTTCCTCCTTCATGTATATCTGGTGATAGCCGGAGAAGCAGTCGAGGAGTGACATGACCTCGCATTCGGCCGCGCTATCGACTATTTTGTCGATCCGCGGCAACGGGAAATTGTCCTTTGGGCAGGCCTTATTGAGACTGGTGAAGTCTATGCACATTCGCCATTTCCCGCTTTTTTTCTGCACCATTACGACATTGGAGAGCCACGTGGGGTAAGCCACTGGCTCGATGAATTTAGCTTCTAGGAGGCGGTGCACCTCCGCCTTGGCGGCCTCTGTCTTTACGTCGGACATTTTGCGAAGCCTTTGCTTTTTTGGTCGCACCGAAGGGTCAATTCCCAAGCTGTGCTCAATTATGGATCGGCTGACTCCGACCAGGTCGAGGGCGGACCAGGCGAAGACATCTTTATTCTTGGCCAGGCAGCAGAGAAGCTTCTCTTCTTCATGTGAGGTAAGGTCTTCGCTGACAGTGACTGTCTGCTTGGGCATGGCCTGATCGAGGGGGACAGTCTTGGTCCCGTCTTGGCTCTGCAACTGTGCCTTGTCATGCAGCTTATTGGTTGGGCTGGCGGGCGCAGGGACCTCGCGCTGGGTCGTGAGACAGTGCACGTTCCTCTGACCAGGCACGAAGTCCCGCTCTATGTTGCGCGCCGTCTGCTGGTTGCCGTAGATCGTAATAGCGCCTAGCGGACCTGGTATCTTCATACATAGGTATATTCCGTGGATGGCAGCTTCGAACTTATTGATGGAGCCCCGGCCCATGATGGCGTTGTATGGATATACCATGTCGACAATGTCGAAGGTTACTTGCTCACTTCGGGCATTGGGTGCTACACCGAAGGAGAGGGGCAACTCTATTTTGCCAACGGGAAAGGTGCCCTTGCCGCCGAAGCCATACAACGGGTTGTCCGAAGGCTTGAGCAGGTTGTGGCTTATACCTATGCGGTTGAAGGCGTGGAGGAAGATGATGTCTGCCTAACTGCCGTTGTCGACTAGGACTTTGTGTAAGTCCCAGCCTGCCACGCTGCAGTTGATGACCATGGCGTCGATGTGGGGGGCGCTGCGCAGGTCGACGTCTCGTGCGTCGAAGGTTAGCAGTATGTGGGACCACTTTGTCTGCACGACTGGGCCAGTGACGGCGACATGGTTGATGCTGCGGTAGTGGTCCCGCTTCTGCCGCTTGGTGTCGAAGTCAGTGCTTGACCCCCCTGTTATCATGTGAATGACTCCGCGATATGGTTGATCGGCGAAGTCTTCCTGCTTTGGGGCATGGGGGATGTTTTGATGTTGCTGGTGTGGAGGTGGGGGTGGAGGAGGTACGATTTGTACTTCCTGATGGTGTTGGTAAGCGTGGTGCGGTGGATGCGGAGCGGGGGCGTGGATATATGGTGGAGGGGGTTGCTGGTAGTTGTGCGCGACAATTCTGGGGTTGTCGGCTGGCTGCGCCCGTGCCATTCTGTCTCTGGTGGCCTTCGTTTCGGGGCAGTCTTTGGTTTGGTGGGCGCAGTCTTCGCCGTGAAAAAGGCAGTAGAATCGGCGCGGCGGCTGTGCGCGCCCTCGGCCCCTGCCACGAGTTCCATTTCCGCGGCCTTGGGGGGATATTCCTGGCGGCGAGGGGGGTCAGCAGCGGGATGCTGGTTGGCGATGTTGTGCACTTGCTGCTGACTGCGGCCGTCTCGACCGAAGTCTGGCTGCGGAGTCCTCGTCCATGTGCGGCTGGACTGCGGGGCATCTTTGGGCTTCCGCTGTGACTCAACCTTGCGCTGGTGGAGCTCTTCGGATTTGGCATATTTTTCAAAGAGCTGATATAGCTCCTGGAGGTTTTTGGGTGGATCTCTGATACAATGACTGTAGAGGACGCCGGCACGAAGGCCACTGATGGCATAGTGGATAGCGATCTGATCATCGACGGAGGGCAGCTGTGACTTGAGTGTTAAGAATTTGCGGTAATACTCCCGCAGAGTCTCCTTTTCCAGCTGCTTGCAAAGCGAGAGCTCGGCCAAGGCGTCGGTGTCTGGGCGGTACCCTTGGAAGTTGAGCAGGAACTTGTCCCTGAGACTTCTCCATGAATCAATGGACAGCGGAGGCAATCTGGTGAACCAGGTGAGTGCTGGGCCCTCTAGGGCGATGATGAAAGACTTCGCCATTGTGGCGTCGTCCCCTCCGGCGAATGCAACGGCGACCTGATAACTCATTATGTATTGCGCCGGGTCGGTGCTGCCGTTGTACTTGGGATAGGTCCCTGCTCGGAAGTTAGCTGGCCAAGGCGTCACTTGCAGGTGTGGCGCCAGGGGACTTCGCTCGTCGAGGTAGTTGACCCCTTGGAATGGCGCGCCGTGCTGGAAGGTGTAGTCATGCTGGGGGAAACGCGGGTTCTCCGGCTGCGCTCGGTGTTGCAGGGGTGGGCCATGCTGCAGGCCGAGGTGGCCTTCGCGCGTGTCTTCCGGTTGCACGCGCTGCTGGAGGGGCGGCTCTTGCTGTAGACCGAGGTGGCCTTCGCGCTGCATCAGCGCGATCTCGCGCTCGAGGTCCTGGGCCTTCTGCTCCTCGTCGCGTATCATTTGCCGCACCTTGGCTAGTGCGGACACACGCTGGCGCTTGGCCTCCAGTATCTCTTTCTGCCTCTGGAGATTGCGGTTCTTGAGGCGCAGGGCGCGCAACTGTAGCTGTTCTTCTGTTGAGACGCCGAGGACCTCGCCGTCCTCGGTGAGATCCGCGCCTTCCAGTGGGGCGAAGCCTGGGGGCGGCTTCGATTGTCCTTCGGGCCCGTAGGTGCAAAAGGTGTCATCTTCGCAGGTGCGGGGAACATTGTCTTCAGTGGGCTCTTGGTGGGTGGATTGGGTGAGGGCGAGGGCCTTGCCCTTTCTTGCGGCGAGCAGTGCTGCCTTCGCAGCCTCGTCAGCCTTCGGGTTAGCTCTCTTGGGTGCCATCGCGGGTGGTTTTGTCGTAGCACGAACGGTGGGCGCCAAATGTTGGAACTTGCTATCAGTCGTAAGAAAGCCAACAGGGGTGAACAGTGTGGACAGTAGGGTCACGCGTGAGATGGCAAATAGCTCTATTCACCAGGCCTCTCACGGGCACTGTGCGGGGGTATTTATAGGTACCTGAACGCCCAACGCCTTGTGTTAAGGACGCATGTGCCCTCAGCTACCTAGGTTATCCCCAGAATATTCCCATAAAGCAGGGTTACAGACTGTAATTACAGGGATGCCTTTACAAATTAGGCCCGTAACACGCGGCGGCCACGCAGGGCCCGTTACAATGGGCCGGATCGCACGTGGGCCTCTGAGCTGGACGAGGCCGCACTGTGGGATGCCTTCGTCGCCGGTCTTCGTCTGGTGCCGATCAAGCGAAGGGTGTCCCTGCCTGCTTTGTCTGTCAGAGCGGCGGCTAAGCAGCGGAGACTTCGAGCGAAGGGTGGCGTTTCTGCCTTCGCTCCAACACTAACCTTTCGGAAGAGGTGGCCTAGAGACTGGATGAAAGAATGGTTCTATGTGAAAAATGATTTAAGGGCGAGAGAAGATATTAAAAAGATCACCATGCGCCCCATCTGGTCCCGCTTCGGCTTTCGGAAACCGAAGGTGGAGATTGATGAAGCAGCTGAAGAATGTCGAAGAGCCTTTGGCATAGTTTGTTCTTTCATTGGGACAAGGGACTTAGTCCAAGAGCACGTGGCCTACAGGATATGGCCATTGGTAGTCAACTGGGAGATGCCAAAAGAAACCATCAGCAACCCCAATGAAGGTGGTTTGGTTTGACTGAAATATACCTTCAGGTTTGGAGACCAATTTATCGAACGAGACGACGACTGGCTGAAGTGCATCGAAGCTACAAGTGATGAACTGCTTGGGCCGTACTCCAAAGCGAAAGATAATGTGTTATCTGCGGCCTTCGGAAGCCGGAAGAAGAAAAGGCTAAATAGAGTTTTTGATGCTATTGGGTTCATGTACCCTGATTACCGTTACCGCCACGGGGGCAGAAGAGAAAGAGTGCAACTTCCGGGAAGGATGTTGCTTCAGCTGCTCCAAGCGAGCCCGCGCCGAAGAGGAAAAAGGTGAAGGTTCTTACTCACCGGCCGCGATATATTGAACCGGCCATAGTGCCCGAATTTGGCGGTGAGACCTCTTCGGCTACTGAAGCCAAGGATCCTGCGCCTACGCAGAAGATTGAAGAGCCGGCTGTAATGCCGAAGACATCCTTAGCCAAATTGGCTGAGCCGAAGGCCGATAATATAGGGGTCGAAGGAATGAAGATATCAGAAATTACAAGCCCTTCGATATAAGTGACAGTGCCGAAGGCACAAAAAGGTCTTACAGCGACCCCTAAGAGGAAAAGAATGGTCAATGTACTAGATGCGTTGGAGACAATAAAGACAAGCTCTACTCCAAGGAAAACTGCCGAAGCTCCAAAGACGCAGTCTGAAACAAGAGTAGCCAAAGCCAAAGCTGCAAAGAGCCAGGCCGAGACCGAAGCTGGGCCTTCAGAGCCCGCCAAGGAGAAATCCTTGGAAATCGGAGAAAAAGAAACGGAAAAAGAAGCTTCAGAACAAATTTTGCCTGAAAAAACCGCCACTCCTACTCCTGAAGCATCTTCCGAAGTACTTGACTACTTTGTACGACATGCTTCAGGAAAAAGGTTATCTGAAGGAGAAAAGCGAGAAGCTCAATACTATGCCCGAAAACTGAAATATCCAAAGGGGGCATTGATATTCAACGGCAGCGGAGAAGAAGATTTCTTGTATTGTCTCCCGGACAGCAAGGAGATTTCTGTCTGCCGGGAGATGAGCAGAAGCTTCGGATTCCCGACACTAGAAGACAGGCTTTCGGTGCTATCAAAAGATGAGTTGGCCGACAGCTTAGCATATAATAGTTTAAAGGTACGAGAATGAGTTTTTTGTACTTTAAAACAAAAGATTTTTTATTTGCTTATACTTAATACCGCACTTCCTTCGCAGGGCCTCATTCTTAGTAACGCACTCAGGGCGCAAAAAAGTGTCGAAGATGAAGGATGCACTATAGCTTTGAACAACCTTCGTTCCGAAGTAATTGAACTAAGGAACGGAGGTCTTGAAAAAGATAAGATATTAAACTCATTGGTGAACAAAATAAAAGAAGACGAAGCTACTTCCAAAGCCCAGGCTGAAGCCCAGAAATGCGAAATCGAGGATCTTCGGAAACAGCTGGCTGAAGCAAAATTAAAATGTGCTATTGCCGAAGCTGACCGAGACGCCAGTGATTACTGGAAAATTTATTGGGAGAAAACGGTTGTAGAACTTCGCTCTTCAAAAGAAAGATGTTATGAAAAATCCATAGAATGTGTGGGAAAAATAAAAACTAGCTTCGCCAATGTTGGCGCATATTCAAGTGAAGACGACTTCGTACGGGGCGATCCCGAGGGGCCAATTGAATGGATCAGCAGCGAGGCCGAAGCCTTTGAGGAGATTCTAAATGACCGTGGGGACGTCTGCGCCTTCTCAGGTGCAAGGGGAATTGCGGCTATCTTGGAAAAATCAGGTTGCGATCATGTGAAAGCTTTGGCCCAAGCCGAAGCTACTTTATCTATTGATGATACGAAGGACCCCTCGGCCGAAGCAAGCTTAGTTGGTGGAAAATTCTTTACTGACATATGGGAAAATGGCGGCCGAGGGATGGCTCACGAGATAATAAAGAAGAGTGAAAAAGATACTCACGATGCTAGGGAAGCAACGAAGGCAGCTGAAAAAGCTGCAGAACTCGAAAGACGAATAGGTATTGCTTAATAGCTTTTAACTTTATTTTTTATTTTTGTGACTTCGAACTTATTTATGTTTTCTACCACAGCCGAACTATCTCCTCCCCCGGAGCCCTTTGAGCCACTGGCCGAAGCAGAGGCAAAAGAATCATCAGAAATTATTAGCATGGCTGAAACCATTATGGACAAAGTCGTTACTCAACTGCTGACCGAAGCTGCAGACAAAGTTTTGAGAGAAGAGGAATAGATATTGTAAAAATATTGCCAAAATATTAATGTAACATTTGCTGGACTATGCTTGTAATATTTGGTACTCATGAGTTCTTAATGCAATGTGTAAATGACTTTGTAATCTATTTCTTTGCGATGCATGAAATTTTTATTGTACATACCGTTTTTGAGCCTTCGGCGAAAAAAAATCTTCCCTTTTTTTCATGCTTCGTAAAGAAGAGTTTTTATGCTTCGTGAGAAATCCTCCAATCGTCACAGAAACATTAATGCTTCGTTAATAATAGACTTTCTTCGTTGATATCAAAGTGCTTTATAAAAATGCTCCAAGCGTCGCCATAACACTGATACTTCGTCAATAAAAGACCTTCTCCTCCACTTCAGAGCTGATAAAACCGTATCTCTTCAAAACTTATTTTGTGCCTTAGCACAATTTCACTTTTTCGAAGCATTCTCCGAAGGTCAACATTATGTCCCCTTCTTGTGCCATTGATGCAATATGATGTATGATGTTATGTTATGCAAAATGATGTGATGATGTTATGCTATGCGAAAATGATACTTTGTGCCGAAGACACACACTCACATCCCCATATTGGAATACACAATCTCTTTGCCGTTTATTTTTCGGCTTCACCGCTTATTTTTTGGTGTATCAGCGCTGACTTTTCGCTGTAAGTTCTGCATTCCCTTAGGAACGTCTTTTGAACTTCTTCGCCTTCTATTTCGGCGGTATTCGCGTTGACTTTTCGCGCTTCGCCTTATATTTCGGTGGTATTTGGCTCTGCATTCCCTTTGGAACGACTTTTGAGCAGAAAACTTACACTGCGCTCCCTTAGGAACGACTTTTTGTAGCTTCGGCAAACTTATGCTGCGTTCCGTAGAACGACTTTTTGTAGCTTCGAAGATACTTGTGCCTTAGAAACGGCTTGTTGTGCCTCGGCGACTTTTTGGACTCCGTAAGTCTGTGGAGAAGATATATTTTCACTATGGCAAAAACGAAGCTATTACAAGGAATTAAAAACACCAAGAAAACTAAGTTTTTAACAACTGTTCTTTATTAAGAAAAAGAATTACAATAAATGTAAAAACTGATTCAGGTGTAGGATATCTCTTAGTAGATATGATTCGACTCTGGCACAGTACTGTTGATTGTGCGAGCTTCGGACTCCTCCCTGAAGTCTCTCTGCTGATGGGTCTGTTGACTCCCTTCTGGCTGTTGGCCGCGCGAATATGCAGGTTGTAGTGGTGGCGGAGGTGGAGGCTGTGGCCAGGATGCATGTGGCTGACTGGCCGAAGCAACAGACGCTGCAGGATGGTTACCCACATACTCTGGTATGTAGGGCGAGTGATATGAAGCAGTATGCATGACCTGCTTCGGCTGGTTCTGCTGAGCTGCAGCTTCTGTTATTTCCTTTTGTTTCTGAATGGTGACATGGCACATCCTTGTAGTATGGCCCTTGTCCTCACCACAAAATAAGCAATAAATTTTCCTGGGCTGATCCCCAAACCTTCCTCCGAAGCCCCTGGCGCCTCTGCCCCTTGGAGCTGGCGGCTGAAGATAGCTTTGTTGCTGCCCCAAAGCTTGCGAGGAATATTATGGCCTCTGTTGCTGACTTCCTCTGTCATCATTCTAGGAGGAGTGGATTGATCTGATGTGCCTTGGGTGGATTCTCCCTCCGAAGCCCCTGGTCATCTCAGAGAACCTGTAGGCTTCCTCACTTCTTTGACGAAAGTCATTATCAGCGCGGATGTATTCATCCATCTTTTGAAGCAATTTCTCTAGGGTCTGAGGGGGTTTCTTGGCAAAGTACTGGGCCATAGGTCCTGGCCGAAGCCCCTTGATCATGGCCTCAATGACAAATTCATTGGGCACCGTTGGCGCTTGTGCCCTCAGACGCAAGAACCTTCGGACATACGCCTGGAGGTATTCTTCGTGATCTTGTGTGCACTGGAACAAAGCTTGAGCGGTAACCGGCTTCGTCTGAAACCCTTGGAAACTTGTGATCAACATGTCCTTCAGCTTCTGCCATGATGTGATCGTTCCTGGCCGAAGAGAGGAGTACCAGGTTTGCGCAACATTCTTGACTGCCATGATGAAAGATTTCGCCATGACTGCGGTATTGCCTCCATATGAAGATATGGTTGCTTCGTAGCTCATCAGAAACTGCTTCGGATCTGAGTGCCCGTCATACATGGGGAGCTGGGGTGGCTTGTAAGATGGGGGTCAAGGTGTAGCCTGCAGTTCTGCTGACAGAGGAGAAGCATCATCAAAAGCAAAATTTTCATGATGGAAATCCTCATACCATTCATCCTCGTTGAAGAAGCCTTCTTGATGAAGCTCCCTATGTTGGGGCCTTCGCTCTTGCTCATCTTGAGCGATATGGCGTACTTCTTTAGTAGCTTCGTCAATCTGCCTCTGAAGGTCGGCTAGTCGAGCCATCTTCTCCTTCTTCCTTTGTACTTGTTGATGAAGCATCTCCATATTCCTGATTTCTTGGTCCAACTCGTCCTCCTGGGGTGTTGGACTAGTGGCCTTCCTCTTCTGGCTTCGGGCCTCTCGAAGAGAAAGGGTCTCCTGGTTTGGGTCCAGCGGCTGCAGAGCGGCAGCCCCTGTTGCTGAAGCTTTCTTCGGTGGCATGACGAAGGTCAATGCTTGCTGAAGGTGGTCGAAAAGAGTTCACCGGAGGTGGGCGCCAATGTTGGGAACTTGTTCTCAAATGCTATGAGTTAAGAACAAGGCAACACAAAAAATGTTAAATGTTAAAGTCCTTTGTCCTTCGAAGCATTATTTCCCTTGGGATATAATGATTTTCGGACGAAGGTTATGAAGGACATACCTTCATCAGCACAACATATAACAATGAAGAAGGAATTATATGAAGTATAAGAGATAACATAAACAATTATGTATTATTATCAACTTATTTCTATTTTATTATTATGGAAAAACAGAAATGATATCAAATTACAAGTGTACCTTCGACTTGAAAGAAGGTAAAAGTAGAAGTGTGACGCAAAAGCAAATGCCAAGTCAGCGTGAACAGTACTGGAGCACTTTTCATCTATTTATAGGCACGGGACGCAGCCCATGTAAAATTACACCCATGCCCTTTACATTTGCTAATGACTCTATAGTAACCCCCATCGAGGTCTGAATAGCCTTTTCCTTTTTAAGTCGGTTTCCTTTTTTGCTATCGTGCCGAAGCTCTCCTGCACATAGCTTCGGCTCTGCGTCAACCTTCGTGTTCTTTGTGCTTCTTCATACTGTGGTTCTGATCCGAGTCCGAAGATACCTGTTCATGTATTATACTCCAGAAACATTGTTAAATCATGTTTTTGAGGACCTTCGGAAGCCAAAGGCCCCCAACAGTTAGCTCAAGTGACCATCCTCAATAAGAAGTATAGAAGAGTTACTTAGACTTATAAGAAGGTCGTGCCCACCGGCGCTTAACACCAAGCACAATCAACTGACTCGTAACCTACAACAACAATGGGTAAAACCCTAAGTACGCAAGTACTCAGCAAGACTTACCCGACTAAAGAAAAGACTCTCAAGGGTATGCTGGTTTCAAAAAGGGATTCAAGGTATGGCTTATCAAGAATCAAGGACTCTGTTTTGCAGAAAAGCTTACTATGAGTGGATCCTTAAAATCCAATTTTACTTGTCAGGTTAAGTAAAGTTACCTGCATCTAGAGTTCTTTCTACCCTAGTTCAAGCACTTGGCCTATACTAGCCGTCTTTTTATCATCCCATCAGTTCACTGGATTGCTACGTGTAGGGCAGTGACCAAGTCTTCATATCCGAGAAGAAACAGCGATCCGAATCGATTAATACCCAGCTGGGATCTCTAATCACACGACATATGTAGCACTTAACCCTTGCATATGTCAACTCGCCACCGGGGTTCTTAAGACCAGATCAGGTTCACGCCAACCGAGAGCACAGATACACCACCGTCCAGTCTCTTACCACAGAGGGTACACACTACTCTCGCTATCTCTCTACTCCCAATGCATGTTATCTTATTTTGATATTAGTCTGCCCGAGGCAAAGCTTACCCATGATGAGGCATGTGACCAGTTAAAAGGTCCTCGATCAGCAAGCCTACATCGACAAGGTCCTTAATCGACTCAGACGGAGACACTACACCGAGACTCCCTTCTCGTGCAAGTCAACCGCCCGGTCTCAACTTTATCATTTAAAACCCAAAGTTTGGTACCTGGCAGAGGTACATCTTTTTCGATGTTGAACCCATCATGGCCCTGATGGATCCACCATCAAGTTTTATTTTTGAAAACATTCCCACCCACTGAAGCATCACTTTTGTTTTAAAACAAAACATTTTGTTTTCAAAAGAACGGCTAAGCATCATAAAAATCCTTTTCATAAAAAGGGTATCAAGGAAGGGTAATCAATTTTCCAAGGAAGAAAATGCATCAACGGTTTAGCACACAACTCCTATCACCTAATGCATCATATAAGGTGATAAAGATTTTAAAACAGCAAGGAGGTGGCAAATGCACCGGGGCTTGCCTGAATAACACTAGGTTAGTGTTGTTAGGTGGCGACCATATTTTGTGTTGGAACTCGTTCAGATTATCCATCTTACGGTTTGTCCATCAGCATCATCTTGTGGTCGACTCCGTTCTGGTTCTCCGCATCACGTGGTTGATTCACGTACCTGAATGACATGCATTATGCACATGAATGCATATAGACATGAATATTACAACCCTAAATAGTGCTAAGCGATAGCAAATTAAACACCTAGCGGCGAGGCGTTGTACAAGTTCATACAGAAATACTAGTTATCGATATAAGACTACGCGTAATAATTACGCTTCTCTAGATTAACCGAATCAAACGCAAACATTACGAAACAACCAACTACACACATTAATCATGATTAGCCTAAACCCAACTTATCAGTTAATTAATTAAATTTTAAGCTCAGTGGTCTAAGGAATTTAAATCTAGAACAAGAATAAAAGCACATCACTTTTTAGACCACGCGATTGGATTAAATTACATACCACCCTAAGCTATCATATATAGCCTACCATTAATTTTATCAAACAATTATAATTCGTCATAAGTAATACTAATAATATTATTGCTCAGACATTTTCAAATACTAAATTTAAACTTCATTCACTAATTTACCATAGGTCACATATTTAACATCTCAAACCTACCCAACACGACTACTCCAAAATCACGAAAATAATCACATCCCATTCATCGAACTAATTCAATAATTAAGCTAACGAAAATATGAATTGGCTTACCATACTAAATCTGACGCGCTATCCGCGAGTACGGCAAGGATTCTAGTTCAGCCCTTGCGTCGAGCACTTGGTGAATATCACACCGCTAACTTTGTCTTCACCCGACTCTTGAGTTTTCTTGATGACGCATGGAACGACGACGAGATTGAGTATGGAGCGAGCTGGCGAGGTGTGATCGAGCACGTTAGCGCGAGCTCTTGCGAGGACACGAATCCAGTGAGGGAGAGGGCGACGCGAGCTTTGGCCACCAGCAAGCACAATATCGACGACGAGGATCGAGGCTGGGTTGACTAGCGCGACAAGCACGTCCAGGGGGCAAGGGCAAGCTGTCGGGAGATGGCAGCGTGGTTCGGGCAAGGCCACGCAAACACTGAACGAGGAAAACGACGACTCGCCGACACACGAAGCTATCACCTCCCTGTTGGGCATTCCGTCAAGCATCGGATAAGCGACACACGGAATAGTATTGTCTTCTCTATCCCTAGCTCGATATCGAGGATCCACCGACTGCAAGCACCTACACTACTCCTACGCATCCGAGACAACGGCCAGGCGAGGTTGAGTCCACAAAGGCGACCCAGGGCGCGGTCTAGCGAGCAGAGAGCTAGGAGCAGCGTCGCGGCTGGCGAGTCCCGGCAGGGTCAACGGCGCGATAGCGCCCACGGTCGGAGCAAGCACCAGAGAAGCTGAGCAGCGGCGACCAACCACCATGGCTGGGAAGGGGGAATGGCGAGCTGGAGACGACCGAGAAGGAGGAATCCGAGCAGGGCCAGGGCGCGCGCAGGGAGGAGCTGAGGAGATGGGCGCGCGAGATCCGGCAAGTCAGGGAACAGGGATGACCGACGAGCTGAAGCCGGGCGCGAGGGACGGTGCGGCATGGAAGCAGTCGCGCCATGGGAGCAGCGATCGAGCTAGGTATCAGAGAGAGAGAGAGAGAGAGCACTGGCAGAGGAAGAGGGAGGAGCTGGAGGCGCGGCGTGCTGGGAGATGGAGAGAAGGAGATGAGCTCGGCTGGAGAGGGCACCGCAAGGAAGATAAGGATGGCGTGCGTAGAAGATAACAACAAAGGCTGAAAAAAATTAGGGAGGGGAGGTGCGGTGGCAGATATTTTCTTTTTTATTTCTTCTTTCTTCTTTTTTTAAATAGAGAATCATAGATATTTTGAGTCAAGATTTTCAGTGATGTATAGTGGGTCTAAAAGATATAGTCAGGGATCGAAAAAATGAGATAGATAACAATAATTGGATAGAGTTTTGATTTTCTGAATACTTCAGAGTTAGATGAATTTTCACCCATTACTGATATCCAAAAATTTGGATCCGGACGAGAAACGACAGACCGAAATAAACTGGTTTCGGCGTCGATAATTTGCTCTGCGATTTGACTAAAATTAGCCGAAACCATATGTGGGAACGTATACGCGATTTTGTCGCCAAAACAGTGTGCTGAAGGATAAATTGGATCGTAACCTCGCGCAAGATTTCGCGCGATTCGAATTATTTTACCCCGAATATTTTAGTTGTCGAGTTCAAATTAATTTGCCCGGGATAAAAATCATCTGAGTGGGTCGGGCTTCCGAATTAGTATTCGTGCGAGCGATGAATTCTCAATAACCACCGGACACACCGATTTTTGGGACAACTATGTTCCGAACATCATGAAAATTTAGAAAGAGCCCGAATGGATAAAATTGATGTCGAACTCGCGACAGATGAAACAGATGCGATATTAAAATCGCGATAGGCGAAGATGATTAAAATTTAGCATCTGTTTTATCCACTGATATTACATGCTTAAATTTATACTCGTTGTCGAGCGGAATATTAGCACCAAGGGTGTTACATTTTCCAATATGGATAATTGTCACCATCAAAAAAGGGAGGAGGTCCATCCCCACCGGACATCGTTACTCTAGTGGTTAAGCTAATCTAAGAGAAACAAAGATCTGATACCAATTGAAAAGATCACGATGCCCAAGAGGGGGGTGAATTGGGCTTTTCTAAAAATCAACACCAATTTTTCCCGAGGTATCGAAGAGTCGGCACTCTCCCCTAGTCCTTGTTGGAGCACCCGCGCAAGGGTATCGCTCCCCCTTGGTCCTCGCAAGAACCAAGTGCTCACTACGAGATGGTCCTTTGCCACTCCGGTGCGGTGGATCCCTCACGACCGCTTACAAACTTGAGTCGGGTCACCAACAAGATCTCCACGGTGATCACTAAGCTCCCAACGCCACCAAGCCGTCTAGGTGATGCTGATCACCAAGAGTAACAAGTCGTAGACTTTCGCTTGACCAAGAGAAGCCTAATGCATGCGGTGTGTGCTCTAGGTGGCTCTCGCTAGCGCTAATGAGGTCCAAATGCGGGATTAAGATTCTCAAATCACCTCACTAGGCTTTGTGGTGCTTGCAATGCTCTACCAATGTGTAGGAGTAAATGTGGGCATCAAGACAATGAATATGGTGGGTGGAGGTGGTATAAATAGCCCTCACCCACTAACTAGTCGTTACCAGGAATCTGCTACGCATGGGCGCACCGGACAGTCCGATGTGCCGACGGTGCACCACCAGTGCGCCAACGGTCGACTCCAACGGCTAGTTCTGACAGCTAGCCGTTGGGCAGATGGCACACAGACAGTGAACAGTCACTGTCCGGTGCGCACCGGACAGTCCGGTGCGCTGTCCAGTGTGCCACTAAAATTCGACTTGCGAACAACGCGCTCTCGGGGTTCTGCGCGGGAAAGACCCTTCCCCGGGCCAACCTGGCCCCACTTAACAGAGGGCGCACCAGACAGTCTGGTGCCCCAAAGCCAGAAACCCTAGTTTCTATTTTCTGTTGTTTTTCAATTCGGTTTTCGTTCTAACTTGTGCGTATGCTCTAGAGTGACACCTAGCACTATATGTGAGTGTGAATATGCACCAACACTACACTAGAACTCTCTTGGTCAAACTACTCATCGACAACCCTTCTTTATAGTACAACTAAAACAAAATAGAAGACCTAACTATATCACGAGTGTTCGCAACTCCTTGACACTCGGAATACGAAGACATTAACTTTTTGTTTCGTCGCTTTAGCCGTCGCTTCAAGTTCTTATCTTCGGGATTGTTTTCACCGTTGTAGTACATCTACCTGTAATGTGATCTAACCATTTGCCTATGCAAAACACACGTTAGTCACAATATTACGTTGTCATTAATCACTAAAACCAACCAGGGGCCTAGATGCTTTCACAGCCCTGGCGCGGTAGCCCCCGGCGAGGCTTCCCCCGAAGCGGCCTGCCCCCGACGTGGCTCGCCCTCGGCGCGGCGCGCCCCCGGCGTGGCTCTGCCCGGTCGTGGCGGCCCCCTGATGCGGCCTCCTCGGCCCCCCGGCATGGCCCCGGCGCCCCCCGCCCCGGCGTGCCCTCCCCCGTCGGCGCAGCCCCTGCGCAGTCCTGGCGCGCGTGACTTCGGCCCCAGCGCGCGGCCTCGGCGTGGCCCGATCTCCATGCGCGCAGCCCTAGCATGATCATATGTTTTTAGTATGACATGGATTATTACAGGGGATTTCGGCTTCGGGATGAAGGTCTTTTCTCATGACAGGGTGAAAATGTAGCCTGAAGGTGATAAGAATGGACGACGAAGCTACAACCAATGAGCTTCGGTTTGATGTGATGACGAAGACCAAGAATGATGATGACCGAAAAGGGACAAAGACTACTCGGTCCTTAATGATTCGTGTTATGATTATAGATGAATGTCAGGGGCATAAATGTACTTTTACTCGAGCTGTGTCCCATGCCTATAAATAGATGAACAGTAGCACCGTACTGTTCACGCTGAATTGTAATCACTCTCGCATCTTCACCTTCGAGCAAGGCGTAGGTATCAATGTAATATTAATATTGTTAATATTCATACGTGTTTTCTGGAATACAAATGTGAATGAATTAACGATGTGCAATTATTGTCTTTATCCTCTTGCATTCCTATTCATATATTAAATAATGAAAGTATGTCCTTCTTGACCTTCGTTTGATGAGCATTATACTCACGTGGAGATAATGCTTCAGAAGACGAAGGTCCATAATAATGAATAATTGTGTTGTCTTGTTCTTGAACCACATTATTTGAGAACGAGTGACCAAAGGTGTTTTTTCGGACCTTCGGCTAAAGGCATTTGTTCACGTCACAGTCTAAACTTGTTACAAAGAAACAAATCAATACGGCGAGGGGCTACTGTTGGGGCCTTACTATTCCGAAGGTCCTCAAAAACATGACTGACCATATGTTTTCAGTATAACATGGATTATTACAGGGGATTTCGGCTTCGGGATGAAGGTCTTTTCTCATGACAGGGTGAAAATGTAACCCGAAGGTGATAAGAATGGACGACGAAGCTATAGCCGATGAGCTTCGGTTTGATGTGATGACAAAGACCAAGAATGATGATGACCGAAAAGGGACAAAGACTACTCTGTCCTTAATGATTCATGTTATAATTATAGATGAATGTCAAGGGCATAAATGTACTTTTACTCGAGCTGTGTCTCGTGCCTATAAATAGATGAACAGTAGCACAGTACTGTTCACGCTGAATTGTAATCACTCTCGCGTCTTCACCTTCGAGCAAGCCGAAGGTATCAATGTAATATTAATATTGTTAATATTCATACGTGTTTTTATGAAATGCAAATGTGAATGAATTAACGATGTGCAATTATTGTCTTTATCCTCTTGCATTCCTATTCATATATTAAATAATGAAGGTATGTCCTTCTTGACCTTCGTCTGATGAGCATTATACTCACGCAGAGATAATGCTTCAGAAGACGAAGGTCCATAATAATGAACAATTGTGTTGCCTTGTTCTTAAACCACAACATTTGAGAACGAGTGACCAACAGTGTATAATAATTAAAGTACGTAGTATAACGACGATTAATTAAATACCAAACTAATTAGGATCTAGTGCTAATTTTATTTATGCACTACACAATTATAAATTAATATGATTATGTTTAGATAAGTATTTTAATCCATAACTGTCTAACGTAATTGCTATGTATCTCGTCTGTAACCTCAACCGTTATAGTTTAATTCTCGCATAGCCATAGATGCAAGCCCTGCACCACACGTCTATTTAGTTGTAATATCTTATTGTGTGGTGTATTGTTTCTTTCTATATTAAGATTGTGGAATGTATGTTTGAACTCGTATAGATAACGATCCGTTGGTGGAGTTCGAAGGAGTTGCAGGCGAAAACCCTGAGCAACAGCTGGTTGGTGAAGGCAAGTGTCCTCTAACCTATCTATGTCCTATACATTTTATAATTCACCTCCCCACATTTACATAGTTTATACCTAAGGATTGACTAGTCTTTGTTTATC
Source organism: Zea mays (assembly GCF_902167145.1). Lineage (NCBI taxonomy): Eukaryota > Viridiplantae > Streptophyta > Magnoliopsida > Poales > Poaceae > Zea > Zea mays. The sequence goes on along the minus strand of NC_050096.1, from coordinate 123,523,384 downwards.
CTGTCCTTGTTCACCTATTTGGGTTGGATCATTTTTAGATTAGCTCTATGCTAGCGCTTTAGTTTAATCAATGGTTGATTATGATGATAACATTGTGACATTTAAGGGGGCTCGAGTGGTTTCTCGAGTATCTCTCTATAAGGATTGGTTTGTTGGATGACTATCACACCCGGTTTTGGAAGGCAAATCGAATGCGAACCATGCACGTGCCAGGATCAGCAATTCACGTACACAGCAATTACATAACTGGACATCATCACACAGTGCTCAAATAATAACATAAAAGGGGAATAATAGTCGATTACATCATATGTCTGAGACATCCACATAGTCTTTACAATAATCAAAGTGCGGAAAAGAAACGTAGATACACGCGGCCTTCACAGGCAGCCGACTAGGGGTTGCCGCTAACCCACGCCTAGAACTCGTCGTAATCTTGGAACTCCTGGAGGTCTCCTTCCACGGCTTCATCTTCTCCTGAGAAGTGGTTGCAATGCACACAACCTGGGGATGGCGGGGGTTTGGTGTGTAGAACAAGGGTGAGTACACATCAACATACTCAGGAAGTGTCCTGTTTGGCTGTAGTGGACTAGCTTTATGTGGGGGTAAGTCAAGCAGTTGCTTTTAGTTGGTCAGATTATTATTACTAGTAGAGAAAGCCAAGTTTTAGAATTAACCCACGTTATTAACCCAAAAGTACCCTTTCCAAACGGAAAGAATACCACTTACCATCACCAGAGCCAATGCCAAAAACCAACATTCTCATTGCCACCTGTAATCCGAACATCTCTGATCAAGTACCACTAATCAATGGAGCTCCCTTGGCCGCTCATAACTGCGAGCATGGTTGATATATCAGTTTTCAAACACTCTGCAGAGGTTGCGCACTTTACCCACAAGCCGTGATTCCCTTTCTGCCCGGAGATCATGACTCTCCATTGATCACTACCAAGGTGACCCAGCAGGGTATCACTACGTAGCCTTTACAAAGATTCCCCGGGGCTGTAGCCGCCCGTTAGGTTTCCTAAATGCACCGCACTCCTCCCCAAGGGGCGAACCAAACTTGGCAGAGCGAGCCGCATATACCGAGCCCCATTAACGGCACGACGGCTAAGCGAACTACACCCCGATTCCTCTAATTATTCAGCTAAGGGCGTCCCACTCCACCCTCATGGTTGCACTGTTTTCCCAGGCGGTCATCCAACGAACAGGTCCTTACGGAGAGGCACTCGAGAAACTGCTCGAGCCCCCTTAAATGCCACAAGTATATCATAAATAAGAAGGGAAACAGTGTATCATTGATAATTCTCATTGTTGGGGGCCTTCGTCTTCCAAAGGTCCTCAAAACATGATTTAACAATGTTTCTAGAGTATAATACATAAACAGGTACCTTTGGACTCGGATCAGAACCACAATGTGAAGAAGTACGAAGAATACGAAGATTGGCGCAGAGCCGAAGTTGTACGCAGGGGACCTTCGACATGATAGCAGAAAGGGGAATCGACTTAAAAGGGAAAAGGCTATTTGGACCTCGATGGAATACTATAGAGTCATTAGCAAATGTAAAGGGCGTGAATGTAATTTTACCTGGGCTGCGTCCTGTGCCTATAAATAGATGAACAGTGCTCCCGTACTGTGGGGGATAGATATCCCCTGGGTCCACTAAAGAAGTAAAAGGCCTCACGAAAGGCCCAAGGGCCCAGTAATTCGTAAGGTCATTCTTTCGTGGGCCTAGAGAAAGACAGCCGATAAAATAAAGAAGACGTGGGACTAATTAGTGCAAGCACAGGCGGCCCACAACGTCGAACGAATGAATCACAAACAGAGACCCGACTTTCCCGCGCTGGAGCCCCCACGCATCGGAGCCATGCGAGGATAAGTCGGCGGAGGTTACGTAAGGATAAACTCAAGAGGTTCACTATCTTTCAGCTACTTGTTGTTATCGTAACACATGTAATGCTCCACGGCCGAGTATATAAGGCCTAGGGGGCACCCCTTCAGATCGATCGACTCTGTTCCACTTAGCCACCCACAAAAACTCTTTGCGCCCTCTACCCAGAGAATCCTCTTGTAACCACGCTCATATACTCACCAGGACGTAGGGTATTACGCACTTCTAAGCGGCCTGAACCTGTAAATCTTGTCCATTGTCCCTCGTGCGATCGGCACGAACCATTTTGCTACAGTCGTCGACACCGTCCTACTCCTAAAAACACCTTGAGGGGCAACCCCGGGTGTGCGGTCGGACCCAAAACACCGACAGCTGGCGCGCCAGGTAGGGGGTGTGTCGACGATCCAAGCTAGCTCAATGGCCGTCACCTTCCACAGCAAGATCACCATGCGTCCCGGATCCACATTCTGCTTCGGGACAATCTCCTCCGTGGCGGACGAAGAAGGAATTCTACACCGCCTCGCGGATCTGCCGGAACAGAAGTCTCCACCAACAAACTCCGAAAATGCTGGAAAGACGCTACTTCCGGCTCTTCGGGAAAAGATCGTCTCCGGGGAGGCTGGAGCGAGAAGCTCGCTGACCCGGAAGACTCCGCTGTCTACTTCTCCAACGAAAGAATGGACACGGGTCGTGAGAAAGAAGGAGACCAGGGAGAGGCCAGTCGTTCTTCCCGTTCCTCCGACCTCAAAGGAGAACGGAAAGAAAGCCGCCGTGGCAGCAATACCGTTCTACCCCGACGTCCTCTTCATCGGGAGAGCAGAATCACCCGCCGTCTCCGACGATGAACCGACCGCGCCTGGAGAAGAACCACCTCAGCGAGAATCCCGCCGACGAAGGAATCGGCGCAGGAACGTTCGACGACATCACGCAGCTGGAGAACAGGATCCGGAGCAACCTGTCTCGCGAGACGAGGTCTCAGAGATAGGAGAAACTCCGGAAGAACGCGTCTTCAGGGAACGAAGGAACTCCCGACGATGAGATCGCCGTCGAACTCAGGAGCAAGCCGAGCAAGATGCAAGGCAACGACGCGAGAATCCGCTCTTCGGGCGCAACCTGAACCCCGACTTCGCCCGAGCCATGAATACGCCGAGCGAAGTCGGAGGCGTTCTGGCCCGGATAGCTGACGGACTTCCTCGGACCCCCGACGCCGAGGGATACCGGCGCCTGTTCACTCAGGCAGCCAACCATCTTCTACCGCTCGCTCATCCGCCGAACGATCTGCGACACGCCATCAACAGTCGCCGAGACGCGCGAAGCTCTATCAATGCTTCGCGCGAACGGCGGCACGAGAACGAAATTCGCCGTCGAGAGGAGTATGATCGAGATCATGGCTTCCCGACCCAAAGCCAGGCCACCCGAACTGAGTCGGCAACAGCTTCAACTGGTGGAACCGCCCGGGGACGGTCGAGGAGCCACCACCGCCACTCCCCTCCCCGGGACAGACGACATCCTCGACGACAGGAGGACACGTGCGGAGTATCCGCCCTTACTCCGCGCCTTAGGGCCATCCAGTGGCCTCCCAACTTCAAGGTATCCAATGTCGACAAATATGAACCTAAGCAGGATCCGGGGGCTGGTTAGCCGTCTACACCACCGCTGCTCGGGCCGCCGGGGCATCCGAGGACGTCATGACTGCGTATCTGCCCATCGTCCTCGGGCAAGACGCGCTGCAGTGGCTACGACATCTACCCCGACACTGCATCGACGACTGGGGAGACTTCAGTCGACGTTTCACCGCCAACTTCCAGTCTCTCTCCGACAAGCCAGCGCAACCATGGGACCTCAAATCTATCAAGCGCCGGGGGGATGAGACTCTCAGGTCATACCTTAAAAGGTTCCAGACCATGAGAAACCGCATCCCCGAGGTCACGGAGGCGGCCGTAATCGAGGACTTCTACAGAGGATCTAACGACTCGGCTTTCGTCCGAGCCATACTGCAAAAGGCGCCGACTACCTCCGAGGAGCTGTTCCGGGAAGCCGACCTCTACATCACCGCTGACGAGCGGGCCCAGGACCTCATCGGAGGAGCAAAGCCCGCACCGGCGGTACCACGACGCGACGCGAACCAGCCGCCCGACAAGCGCTGGGAGAAGAGGCCTCGCGAAGAGGTACACGCCGCCGGACCACCCGCCTCTCGCGCCCGAGGAGGACCTCGTGGAGGCGAACGCACGCTGGACGACATCCTCGATGCCCAGTGCCCGTACCACAAGGATATGCGCCACACTCTCCGCAACTGCCGGGACTTCAAGCACTCCGTCGGGCATGGCCGACCCTTCCAACCTCTACCACCTCCTCCGCCGAGAGGAGGACCAGATGAACCACGACAGCCCCATCAGCCGGAGGAGGGGGGAGGAGGAGCTTTCCCGCGCGTTGACAGGGAGGTCAATGTCATCTTCGGCGGACATGGGTCGCAGGAGAACAAGAGACAACAAAAGCTCAACGACCGCCAGATACTGGTGGCGACCACCGGCCCTCCCACCCCGTACCGGTGGTCGGAGCACCCAATCACGTTCACTCAGGAGGATCAATGGCTCAACTTCGACCACCCAGGCAAATACCCGCTCCTCGTCGATCCGGTGATCCGAGAGAGCCGGGTGAAGAAGGTGCTAGTGGACGGGGGGAGCAGCATCAACGTCACCTTCCCCCGTACGCTTCAAGGCTTGGGAGTTCACCTCAAAGAGCTCCACGAGTCAGACACTCCTTTCTTCGGCATCGTGCCGACGGAAGGGGAGTATCCGCTGGGCCACATCTACATGCCGGTCACCTTCGGGACTCCGGATAATTACAGAACCGAGTTCCTGAGGTTCGAGGTGGCGAACTTCGACTGCGGGTACAACGCCATCATCGGGAGGCCAGGGCTGGCCAAGTTCATGGCCATCCCACACTACACGTACATGATACTGAAGATGCCAGGACCACAAGGAATCATAACTGTGCGCGCCGACTTCCAAGGCGCCGCAGAATGTTTCCGAGTGGCCATCCAAGCAGCCCTCACCACCAAGCCATCAGCGATTCCTTCTACACCGGCGAACTCTAAGCCTGATGAAGACCTCGCCGTGCCGGCAAACGAAGCTCAGGCCGCGACCTCTATGCGGCCGACTGAAGACACCAAGCGGATCAACCTGGGGTTCGCTGATGAGCGCAAGACGGCCATCATCAGCTCCAGTTTGAGTGACAAATAGGAAAGCGCGCTCGTCCAGTTCCTGCAAGATAACCGAGACGTATTCGCATGGCAACCTGCGGATATGCCGGGAGTCCCAAGAGAACTGGCCGAGCACAAATTGAAGGTCTATCCCCAGGCGAGGCCGATCCGGCAAAAGCTGCGTCGTTTCACGCCCGACAAGAGAGAAGCCATTCGTGCCGAGTTAGCCCGCTTGGTCGCGGCCGGATTTATTAGAGAAGTATTGCACCCCGAGTGGTTAGCCAACCCTGTTCTTGTACTCAAAAAGAATAAAGTGGATTGGCGCATGTGCGTCGACTATACTGATCTCAACAAACACTGTCCGAAGGATCCCTTCGGGCTCCCGAGGATAGATCAGGTGGTGGATTCCACCGCTGGATGTTCGATGCTGTCTTTCTTAGATTGCTATTCCGGGTATCATCAGATTAGTTTGGCAAAAGAAGACGAGGAAAAAACGGCGTTCATCACCCCGTTCGGTGCTTTCTGTTATACCTCCATGCCGTTCGGCCTCAAAAACGCTGGAGCAACTTATCAGAGAGCTATTCAAACATGCTTAGCCGATCACTGGGGCAAGCGTGTGGAGGCTTACGTAGACGATGTGGTGATTAAAACGGAGAATCCGGAAAATTTCATTGAAGATTTACAGCTGGTTTTCAATAGCTTAAGAAGATATAGATGGAAGCTCAATCCTGAGAAATGCGTCTTCGGGGTACCAGCAGGAAAGTTACTCGGATTTATTGTCAGCCACCGGGGAATTGAAGCTAATCCAGATAAGATTGAAGCTATCATGAAGATGGAAGCTCCTCGATCGCAAAAGAAGGTTCAACGACTCACTGGATGTATGGCAGCCCTGAGCAGATTCATATCCAGGCTGGGAGAAAAAGGTCTGCCATTTTATAAACTGCTGAAGAAGGTGGATAAGTTTCAATGGACTTCAGAGGCACAGGAAGCTCTAGACGCACTGAAGAAATTCCTGACAACGCCGCCAGTATTGAAACCGCCCCGGCGAGCTACGCCGACTCAGCCGGCTGAAGATCTGCTGTTATATATCTCTTGCACGACTCACGTGGTAAGCACTGCGTTGGTAGTCGAGCGAGTGGAAGAAGGGCATGCCTACCCGGTACAACATCCCGTCTATTTCATCAGTGAGGTTCTAGGCCCATCGAAGAAAAAGTATCCTCAAGTTCAGAAGCTATTATATGCAGTACTTCTAACTGCCCGCAAGCTGCGCCACTACTTTGACGACCACAAAGTCATAGTAGTTACTGGTTTTCCAATAGGGGACATTCTTCACAACAAGGAAGCCATTGGCCGAATAGCCAAGTGGGCTTGCGAGTTGGGGTCCCATGATATCGAGTTCCGACCTCGCACTGCCATCAAAACTCAAGCACTGGTCGACTTCGTATCAGAGTGGACAGAACAGCAAGTGCCGGATAATCCAGAAACCGCAGAAGTATGGCGAATGTATTTTGATGGCTCGCTGAAGCTGCAGGGAGCAGGAGCAGGAATTCTCTTCACTGCACCTGGAGGCGAACACCTTAAGTACGCTCTCCAATTGCTATTCCCGGCCTCTAACAACACAGCCGAATATGAAGCTTTGATACACGGATTAAACATCGCCATATCGCTGGGTGTCAAGAGGCTGATGGTGTACGGGGATTCTCTGGTAGTCATCAGTCAGATAAACAAGGAATGGGATTGTTCAAGTGATTCAATGGGAAGATACTGCGCCACCGTCCGAAAGCTAGAAGATAAATTCGAAGGCCTGGAGTTCCATCATATAGAAAGAGATCGGAACACGGCGGCTGATGTATTGTCCAAGCTCGGATCCGGTCGGACTCAAGTCCCGCCCGGGGTCTTCGTGCAAGAAATCCTTCAGCCGAGCATCTCGACGGATCAAATAGAAGAGTGCAACATCATAGACCAACCCGAGTCAGACTCTGATGACTGGAGGCAACCGATTATTAAGTATATAAAGAATGAAGAAGAGCCAGATGACAAGAACTCAGCAGAGCGCATTGCCAGACAATCAGCTCACTATACACTCATTGGGGAGGTATTATACCGGAGGGGCGCGTCAGGCGTCCTCATGAAGTGCGTTCTCCCGTCCACCGGGAAGCAACTTCTGGAGGAAGTCCATGCAGGCCAGTGCGGAATACATGCAGCATCCAGAACATTAGTCGGGAAGGTTTTCAGGTCAGGATTCTATTGGCCGACAGCAAAGAATGATGCAGCCGAGCTAGTTCAGAGATGCGAAGCTTGCCAGTACCTGTCAAAACAACAGCACATGCCAGCACAGCAGCTACAAACCATACCAGTAACTTGGCCTTTTGCATGCTGGGGATTGGATATGATTGGACCTTTCAAGAAAGCTCAAGGAGGATACACCCATGTATTGGTGGCAATTGACAAGTTCACTAAATGGATAGAGTTTCAGCCCATTGCCTCCTTAACTTCTGCTAAAGCCGTGGAATTCATACAAAGCATAATATTCAGATTTGGGATACCAAACAGTATCATCACTGACTTGGGATCCAACTTCACCAGTTCAGAATTCTTTGACTTCTGCGAGCAAAAAAGCATTCAGATCAAGTATGCATCTGTAGCCCATCCGAGAGCCAACGGGCAGGTTGAGCGAGCCAACGGAATGATATTGGAAGCACTTAGAAAAAGGGTCTTTGACAAAAATGAAAAATTCGCAGGAAAATGGATAAGAGAATTGCCTTATGTTGTTTGGAGCTTGAGAACCCAACCTAGCCGGGCCCTGCATGGAAACACTCCTTTCTTCATGGTCTATGGGTCGGAGGCAGTGCTACCTGCTGATCTCAAGTTCGGGGCGCCAAGATTGATTTTCGAAAGCATAACAGAAGCCGAAGCCACTAGGCTGGAGGATATTGACGTACTTGAGGAAGAACGACTGAATACAGTGATTCAATCGGCACGATACCAGCAGACTCTAAGGCGCTACCACGACAAAGCTGTGCGGCAACGTTTCTTTTCGAAGGGAGACCTCGTCCTCCGCCGAATTCTAACGGGGGAGGGACGGCACAACTTATCACCCTTATGGGAAGGACCTTTCATAGTAGCAGAAGTCACTCGTCCCGGATCATATCGCCTCACCCAAATGGATGGCACGGAAGTTGGGAACTCTTGGAACATAGAGCACCTCAGAAAGTTTTACCCCTAGCTGTACTTCAAAACAGCCGGGGCGGCCATGTACTCTGTAAAGTGGAAATATGTCATCAATAAAGATAGATTTCAAGGATACTCGGTTCGTTTATGATTGACTTGCATTCTTACTTAACTCGGGGTGACCACTATGCCCTACAAACGGAGCAATCGACTTAAGTCGGCAACGACTTAAGGCGGTGCAACATGCTCACGCTTACTTAACTCGGGGTGACCACTATGCCCTACAAACGGAGCAATCGACTTAAGTCGGCAACGACTTAAGGCGGTGCAACATGCTCACGCTTACTTAACTCGGGGTGACCACTATGCCCTACAAACGGAGCAATCGACTTAAGTCGGCAACGACTTAAGGCGGTGCAACATGCTCACGCTTACTTAACTCGGGGTGACCACTATGCCCTACAAACGGAGCAATCGACTTAAGTCGGCAACGACTTAAGGCGGTGCAACATGCTCACGCTTACTTAACTCGGGGTGACCACTATGCCCTACAAATGGAGCAATCGACTTAAGTCGGCAACGACTTAAGGCGGTGCAACATGCTCACGCTTACTTAACTCGGGGTGACCACTATGCCCTACAAACGGAGCAATCGACTTAAGTCGGCAACGACTTAAGGCAGTGCAACATGCTCACGCTTACTTAACTCGGGGTGACCACTATGCCCTACAAACGGAGCAATCGACTTAAGTCGGCAACGACTTAAGGCGGTGCAACATGCTCACGCTTACTTAACTCGGGGTGACCACTATGCCCTACAAACGGAACAATCGACTTAAGTCGGCAACGACTTAAGGTGGTGCAACATGCTTACGCTTACTTTACCTAGGGCGATCACTAAACCCTACTAACGGAAGTTACCGGCTAAAAGTCATTGACGGCTTAAACCGGTATAGCATACTCGCGCTTATGAAGTTCAGGGGATGACTTCCATATCCCACAAACAAACTTCATAATTATCATGTAGCATTACCACAAATTTGCAAACTAATAAATTCTGATACGATAAGAAAGAAATCATAACATTCGAATGATAAGCTGATGTCCTCTAAATGAATGCTTGCTCATGCTAACTGCGCGCTCAGAGCACGCGAACTGTTTCTTTATTTTCCAATGTCTCTCTCAGGAACGACTGACGAAGAAGGGCGATTCGAGGAATCAGGGGCAGCAACCACGTCGGCTCTTATATCCTCGGGGACAACCACGCCAGGTCTTCTCATCAAGATTCGTCCCGCCCGAATGGCCTTGTCCAGGGCCTTATCGCGCTGAGCTTTGAAAGTGACAGCAGCTTCTTCAGCAACTTTAACAGCCTGCTGAGCAGTTTCTAACTCCCGGGCAATGGTTTTCTTGGAAGCTCGGAGTTCCTTGATGGTGGCATCCTTTGCTGATAGCAACTGTGTAAGGCGGGCCACTTCGTCCGAAGATTCTTGCAGTTGACGGCGCTGATTGTCAAGCTCCTCCATCGTAAAGCGGTGGCTCCTCTCCAAGATGGTCAGCGAGCTACTGGAATCTCGGTACAATCTGTCCAAGTTGTCGCGAGAAGCAGCAAGGATACGTTTTTCTTCCTACAAGCAAAAATCAAACTCATTCAGAATCCAAGAGCATGATAAGGCAAAGCACAGGTTCGTAAGCTACCTTCTCAGAGTTAAGCTGGACATGAAGAGAAGAACTCAGAGCGTTAGCATCATCCAAAGCCGCAGAGACTTGACTCAACTCGATCTGACTTTGAGAATACTTCTCCTCGAAGTCAGCGCATCGTCGAGTCATTTCAGCTTGATCTTGAGAATGTTTTTCTTCAAGAACTGTGATCTGCCGAGTCATCCCTATCAAGAAGTATTCAAACAAAATGAGGTCAGAAGGTAAAACAACCTACGGGCAAGAATAAAGAAGAAGAAGAAAGGACACTGACCAGCATTGGTGGCCTCCAACTCAGATACACGACGATGAAGCAACACTGGATTCCAACGCTCGAGAGATGACGCCACTTCTGGGGTAGAAGCACCCTGTGATTTCAGTTGACTGGCCAATCCATTCACCAAAGCCTGACGAGAAGAACAGATGAGCATAATGACAGCAATTCATGCAACATAGAGATCAAATTAAAGCACGGCACAGCACCTGGAGGTTGGAAAAGAACGAAGGGATCCCCAAGTCAGGAGAAATCAGCTGATAATCAGGTGTCAGACCACCACCCGAAGCAGCTTGCAGTAGACCAGCAGGAACGAGTTCAGTACATTCAGCAGAGCCTAACACCAGACCAGTGGGGATGCTGCCCTCTAAAGCGACCCCCTGATCTGGAGTTTGAGCCACCACCATGCCGCCAGAGTGTGGAGGTGAACCCACGTGAACGTCCATAGAAGTGCAGGAGGGAGACCTCGCTCGGACACCCTCGGGGGCTGGGTCAAGGTTGGCACTGCCCACTTGAGCCGGGTCACCCCCGGCAACACCCTCGGGGGCTGGGTAGTGGCCTGCGCTCCTCACCTGAGCTGAGTCCTCCCCGGCAACACCCTCGGGGGCTGGGCACATGTCAGCACTATTCAAAGGATCCAAGCTCTCTGCCGTGACCACCTCTAAGGTCGACGGGCCTTCAGCTACTTCCACAGGATCAGGACGATCCAAGTCATCATCCCGGCCCTCGAGATCGTGCTCTAAGGTCGACGAGGCACGGGACGACCTCAACCCAGCATCTGGCACGACTGCGCAAGTTTCTGTTGCATCAGCGTCTGCAGGTTCCAACAACAAGTTCTCAGGGACCATATCCTCTAGAGCTTGATCAAAATTGGCCATGGACAGTTCTTGCAGACCAATAAGAGCAGACAAGGCAGGAGAAGGAACCCCACTACTACCACCGCTAGCAACGAACTGCCGACTGTTTTTCCGAGTTAATGGAGTTTCGTTCTCTTCCTCTTCATCTTCCACAGCAACAGCACAAACAGCATCCTCATTAGGGTCAGCAGCAGGCGGAGCACACCCATTGGGATCAATGTCAGCAAGGCCAGTTGCAGTCATTTCTTCAGCAGCAGGAGCTAAGGTGCTGGCATCCTCATCAAAGCTAGACACTCGCCGGAGGCGTCTTCTTTTCTTCTTCTGCTCATCAGCAGAAGGCTCGGGCTGACTGGTTCGGCTGGGGCGCCTCGGGCGAGCATTGACAGGCTTCGAGACATCCAAGGTCACATCAACCTCTGGAAGCGGCACCACCGCCAATGTACCATCAGGAACAGTATCAGATGAATCCTCAGCTAGCAGATCGAGCATGTCATTTATGTCTGCGTCACTAGGGTTCAGGGGCACTTCAAAATAAATCTGCCGTTCATCATCAGGTATCTCCCCGAGCGAAGCAACTAAGGAACGGACCTCCTCAGCAGAAGGTCGCACTCTAAGACCCAAGTTGCTATCTGTCACGGGCGGATTGGACACAAAAAGAGTGAAATCTTTGGGAGAAGGCAGGTTCCAAGCCGAGTATGCCACTGGAGCTCCAACGTTTGAAACTTTACCCCTGAGGATCATCTCGAGTCGGCTCACCAAATCAACAGAAGGAATTCTCCTATTGGTAACTCGGGTTGAGTCGGCCAGCCCTCGGTAAAGATATGCCGGATAGGCCCTGTCCTTCAGCGGCTGAATGTTCTTGAAAACAAAATCTGTGACCACGGCTTCGGCAGTCAGACCTCTTTCTTTCAGTAATCCAACTTCAGTAAGCAACACGCCCGCTTCGGCTACTTCTTGGTCCATGGGAGATTCAGTCCAACTCGGAGTACGAACGTCTGCCTGTCTTCCCGAGCGGGAAGGGAGAGAATTTCCATAATTATCCATTATAAACCACTCCAGACGCCAACCTTTAATGCTGTCTTTAAGGGGTATCTCGAGATACTCAGTCTTCCGCCCCCGACGCATCTCTAAGCTGGCACCTCCGACCAATTGATGTTGCCCCCCGGCCATCCCAGGACGGCAGTGATACAGATACTTCCATAAGCCAAAATGCGGCAGCACGCCAAGATAAGCTTCGCAAAGGTGAACGAAAATAGAGATTTGGAGAATGGAGTTAGGGTTCAAGTGAGTCAGGTTGATGTGATAAAAATCAAGGATGCCACGGAAAAAAGGAGATATGGGAAGGCCGAGGCCGCGAAGAAGGAAAGGAGTGTAAACCACTGATTCGTGGGTATCTTCGGTTGGGACAGTAGTCCCATGGCAAGAGCGCCAAGAACAGAGTTCCCGTGGAGGGAGAACCCCGATGGAAACAAGGCGGAGAAGCTCAACTTCAGAAATCACAGACATATGGTTACCTGCGAAGGGTAACTGACTGTTGGGATCGATGGCGGGGATCACTGCAGCAGACGAGTTCGCGGTCTTCCTCTTGGGCGCCATCTTGCTTCTCGTTGGCGAAACAGAGCAGGAGGCGAGTGGCAGAGAAGACTCAGATGCGGAAATGCAAGAACTAGGGCACGGAAAGCAAAGGCGGCTGAAAGCGCGACACTTAAGGGATATTCTTGAGCCAGATACCTTTTCAAAAGTGCCCAGTCATCACCCGGCGGTCATCTCCGAAATCCCAGCATGCCACGTGGATATCTAACAGTTATTTCCAAGAAAGCCGATGTGCCACCTCATCACTCGGCCATTTTCCTCAAAGAAACTTGAAGAAGCTGGCTATCACTCGGCGCTGCCTCTAAAACGCCGACCACGTGTTCAATCGCTCGGCATTACTTCTAAAATGCCGACGCTGATCTTCAATCACTCGGCGCTGCCTCTAAAACGCCGACCACGTGTTCAATCGCTCGGCATTACTTCTAAAATGCCGACGCCGACCTTCAATCACTCGGCGCTGCCTCTAAAACGCCGACCACGTGTTCAATCGCTCGGCATTACTTCTAAAATGCCGACGCCGACCTTCAATCACTCGGCGCTGCCTCTAAAACGCCGACCACGTGTTCAATCGCTCGGCATTACTTCTAAAATGCCGACGCCGACCTTCAATCACTCGGCGCTGCCTCTAAAATGCCGACCACGTGTTCAATCGCTCGGCATTACTTCTAAAATGCCGACGCCGACCTTCAATCACTCGGCGCTGCCTCTAAAACGCCGACCACGTGTTCAAACGCTCAGCATTACTTCTAAAATGCTGATGCCGATATTCTATCACTCGGTGTTATTTCTAAAATGCTGGCCCCGTATTTTGTCGCTTGGCATTACTTCTAAAATGCCGATGCCGACCTTCTATCATTCGGCATTGCCTCTAAAACGCTGGTCTTGTGTTCGATTGCTCAGTGCTACTTCTAAAACGCTGATGTCAATCTTCACATCGCTCGGCGCTGTTTCTACTATATCAAAAGAACCAGTTCAGCATTCAGCAAAAGCAGTGGCAAGTCATCAAAAAGAGGGGATAAAACGATATACTTCATTAAAGGGAAGTTGACGAACTTACAAACCAACTCTTTATGAGTTGGTACTTCCCTAATTCTACTTTACATTACTACTACTACTAAACTACACTAATTACTACTACATTATTCTAGCTATACTAAACTATACTAATATCTAAGAAGACCAGTGGCGTCTAGCCACTGGCCCTGCCCCTGCCCCTGCCGCCGCCGCCGCCTTTGGTGCTGCCCCTGCTGCTGCCCTTGGTGCTGTCCCTGCTGCCGCCGCCGCCGCCCTTGGTGCTGCCCCTGCTGCTGCCCTTGGTGTTGTCCCTGCTGCCGTCGCCGCCACCCCAGCCGTCGTCGTCGTCGTCGTCGTCGTCGTCGTCGTCGTCATCACCCTCGTCGCCGCCGTCCGAGTCCTCCTCATCCGAGGAGCACTCCGACTCATCCGAGCCTTCGAGCCCGGCGCGCTCGACGGCCCGGATATATGTCCAGACCTCCGCGGCTATCCCCTGGGAGTCGTCCGAGTCATCGGACGACGCCGGGGGAGAGACGGGAGCCGGAGACCCCTCAGGCTCGGAGGAGAACTCCTCCTCCGAGTATTCTGAGTCACCAAACTCCTCCGATGGAGGAGTCGGCTCACGCTTGCGCTTGTTGTTCTTGCCCATGGTTAAAGTTTTGGGAGAGAAGAAAGGGAAGAGGCAGTAAGGAGCAGCGAAGAGATGTGAAGAAACCAGAGAAGCAAAGGGGTTATTTATAGAAGGGAAAGGCAACCGCTCACTTCTAACCGCGGTCACTGAACAGTCGAAAGGCATTCAATAAGCACTTCCACCCACCCGAAGACACGTCAGACAGCGGACGCCGTTTCATGCAACTCTACACCCATTGGGACTCCAGTCAACAGCGCAAAGGATATGATTACACTAGCCGTCCCATCGCATTACTACTCAGAGGCAACCAGGCTAAAACACTCAGCGTACCAAGCCGTCCCTTGCCCACACCCATTGGGGGGGACGCCCAGGAATTATCAGTATATTTTTCAAAACGGTCACATCCGTGCAGGGCATGCAGTGAATACCTCAAGACAAAAATGAGATATCAACAAGAGTTAGAGGGAAGCCAAATATAGCCAGTAGAGTGCAAAATATGGTCGACAGAAATGACTTGAAGACTAGACAGAGAACGTCCATCAAATGTCCAATCAGTCACAGAGCAAATAAATTACACTACCTAGCGAGATATGGATGGATTGCGAACTCGGCTGCAAAAGACAAAATACATGCTGACCTCTGAAGCATAAAATTGATGACATAGCGCGGATGACATCATGCCAATTTTTTACAAGCAGAAAGGATAATTTTCAGCAAAAGGACACAGAAGGAAGACCTTCGAGTGGATTATCCTCAAAAATCCACTTGAAGGTCGGGGGCTACACCCATTGGGTGCACCTTCGGTGCACCCCATGGATTATCATTCTAAATCAATATAGTGCCGACCTCTAAGGCGTAGAACAAGATTGGAAAGATCAATCCTCAACTGAGATGCAGGAGCGCGAATGGAGAAAATCTTCGGAGAAGACCTTCGAGTAGATTATCTTCTAAAATCTACTCAAAGGTCGGGGGCTACACCCATTGGGTGCACCTTCGGTGCACCCAAGGAAGTCCAGAATCTTATAATCCAAAATGCCGATTTCTAAGGCACAGGCACAAAACTAAACTTTGGTCGAACAAGTGATCAGAGCAAGAGAAAACAGCAGGGAGTCATTTTTGGACCTTGGATCTTTAAGTTGATTACCTCTAAATCAACCCAAAGATCGGGGGCTTGTGGGGGATAGATATCCCCTGGGTCCACTAAAGAAGTAAAAGGCCTCACGAAAGGCCCAAGGGCCCAGTAATTCGTAAGGTCATTCTTTCGTGGGCCTAGAGAAAGACAGCCGATAAAATAAAGAAGACGTGGGACTAATTAGTGCAAGCACAGGCGGCCCACAACGTCGAACGAATGAATCACAAACAGAGACCCGACTTTCCCGCGCTGGAGCCCCCACGCATCGGAGCCATGCGAGGATAAGTCGGCGGAGGTTACGTAAGGATAAACTCAAGAGGTTCACTATCTTTCAGCTACTTGTTGTTATCGTAACACATGTAATGCTCCACGACCGAGTATATAAGGCCTAGGGGGCACCCCTTCAGATCGATCGACTCTGTTCCACTTAGCCACCCACAAAAACTCTTTGCGCCCTCTACCCAGAGAATCCTCTTGTAACCACGCTCATATACTCACCAGGACGTAGGGTATTACGCACTTCTAAGCGGCCTGAACCTGTAAATCTTGTCCATTGTCCCTCGTGCGATCAGCACGAACCATTTTGCTACAGTCGTCGACACCGTCCTACTCCTAAAAACACCTTGAGGGGCAACCCCGGGTGTGCGGTCGGACCCAAAACACCGACACGTACTGTTCACGCTGATTTGTCATTCTGCTTTTGCGTCACGCTTGTACTTTTACCTTCTTTCAAGCCAAAGGTACATTTGTAATTTGATATCATTTCTATTTTTCCATGATAATAGAATAGAAATGAGCTTACAATAATATATAATTGTTCATGTTATTTCTTATGTTTCATACATTCCTTCTTTCATTAATGTACACTATGATGATGAGGGTATGTCCTTCATGACCTTCGTCCGAAGATCGTTATATCCTAAAGGAAAAAACGCTTCGAAGGACGAAGAGCATTAACCATTAACCTTTCTTTGTGTTGCCTTGTTCTCAACTCATAGCATTTGAGAGCAAGTCCCCAACATTGGCGCCCACCTCCGGTGAACTCTTTTTGACCACCTTCGACAAGCACTGACCTTCGTCATGCCACCGAAGAAAGCTTCAGCAACAGGGGCTTCCGCTCTGCAGCCGCTGGACCCGAAAACCAGGAGACCCTTTCTCTTCGAGAGGTCCGAAGCCAGAAGAGGAAGGCCACTAGTCCAACACCCCAGGAGGATGAGTTGGACCAAGAAATCAGAAATATGGAGATGCTTCATCAAAAAGTACAAAGGAAGAAGGAAAAGATGGCCCGACTAGCCGACCTTTAGAGGCAGATTGACGAAGCCACTGAAGAAGTACGCCATCTTGCTCAAGATGAGCAAGAACGAAGGCCCCAACACAGGGAGATTCATCAAGAAGGCTTGTTCGATGATGATGGATGGTATGATGATTCTAATCATGGTACCTTTACTTTTGATGATGCTTCTCCCTTAGCAGCAGAACTGCAGGCTATCCCGTGGCCACCATCATACAAGCCACCTCAGCTTCCAATGTATGATGGGCATTCAGACCCGAAGCAGTTTTTGATGAGTTATGAAGCAACCATATCTTCATATGGAGGCAATGCAGCTGTCATGGCCAAATCCTTCGTCATGGCAGTTAAGAATGTGGCCCAGACATGGTATTCTTCTCTTCGGCCAGGAACTATCACTTCATGGCAGAAGCACAAAGACATGCTAGTGACAAGCTTCCAAGGCTTCCAGACGAAGCCAGTCACAGCTCAGGCTTTGTTTCAATGCACGCAAGATCATGAGGAGTATCTCCAGGCATACGTCTGAAGGTTCTTGCGTCTGAGAGCACAAGTGCCTACAGTGCCCAATAAAATTGTCATTGAGGCCATGATCAAGGGGCTTCGCCCAGGACCTACTGCCCAGTTTTTTGCTAGAAAGCCTCCATAGACTTTGGAGAAGCTGCTTCAAAAGATGGATGAATACATCCGCACTGATAATGACTTTCGTCAAAGAAGGGAGGAAGCCTATAGGTTCTCTGAGATGACCAGGGGCTTCGAAGGGAGAATCCACCCAAGGCACGTCAGATCAATCCACTCCACTCAGAATGACAACAGAGGAAGTCAGCAACAGAGGCCACAATATTCCTCGCAAGCTTCGGGGCAGCAACAAAGCTATCTTCGGCCACCAGCTCCATGGGGCAGAGGCGCCAGGGGCTTCGGAGGAAGGTTTGGGGATCAGCCCAGAAAAATTTATTGCCTATTCTGTGGTGAGGACAAGGGCCATACTACAAGGATGCGCCATGTCACCATTCAGAAACAGAAGGAAATAGCAGAAGCTGCAGCCCAACAGAACCAGCCGAAGCAGGTCATGCACACTGCTTCGTATCACTCACCCTACATACCAGAATATGTGGGTAACCATTCTACAGCTTCTGTTGCTTTGGCTAGCCAGCCATAGGCATCATGGCAACAACCTCCACCTCCGCCACCACTACAACCTGTGTATTCACGAAGCCAGCAGCCAGAAGGGAGTCAACAGACCCATCAGCAGCGAGACTTCAGGGAGGAGTCCGAAGCTCGTACAGTCAACAGTACTGTGCCAGAATCGAAGCATATCTACTGAGAGATATCTGAAAGGGAATTAGGCTTACACCTAGTTCCTAATTGATTTTGGTGGTTGAATTGCCCAACACAAATAATTGGACTAACTAGTTTGCTCTAGTGTATAAGTTATACAGGTGTCAAAGGTTCACACTTAGCCAATAAAAAGACCAAGAATTGGGTTCAACAAAGAGAGCAAGGGATAACCGAAGGCACCTCTGGTCTGGTGCACCGGACAGTGTCCGGTGCACCAGGGGACTCCCAGCCAATATAATTCACCGGACTGTCCGGTGTACACCGGACTGTCCGGTGAGCCAGCGGAGCAACGGCTACTTCGCGCCAACGGTCACCTGCAGGCGCATTTAATGCGCGCCAGAAGCGCGCAGAAGTCAGGCACGCGCGCGCTGGCACACCGGACACTCTACAGTTCATGTCCGGTGTGCCACCGGACATCCAGGCGGGCCCAGAAGACAGAGCTCCAACGGTCGGAACCCAACGGCCTTGGTGACGTGGCTGGCGCACCGGACATGTCCGGTGCACCATGCGACAGACAGCCCCACCAAACGGCTAGTTTGGTGGTTGGGGCTATAAATACCCCCAACCACCCCCCATTCAAGTCATCCAAGTTTTCCCACTTCAACTACTTACAAGAGCTCTAGTATTCAATTCTAGACACACCCAAGTGATCAAATCCTCTCCAAACTCCACACAACGCTCTAGTGATTAGTGAGAGAGATTTGCTTGTGTTCTTTCGAGCTCTTGCGCTTGGATTGCTTTCTTCTTTCTTTGATTCTTCATTGCGATCAAACTCACTTGTAATTGAGGCAAGAGACACCAATCTTGTGGTGGTCCTTGTGGGAACTTTGTGTTCCAAGTGATTGAGAAGAAAAGCTCACTCGGTCCGAGGGACCGTTTGAGAGAGGGAAAGGGTTGAAAGAGACCCGGTCTTTGTGACCACCTCAACGGGGAGTAGGTTTGCAAGAACCGAACCTCGGTAAAACAAATCCTCGTGTCTCACTCCTTATTCGCTTGCGATTTGCTTTGCACCCTCTCTCGCGGACTCGATTATATTTCTAACGCTAACCCGGCTTGTAGTTGTGATTATTTTTGAGAATTTCAGTTTCGCCCTATTCACCCCCCTCTAGGTGACTTTCAATTGGTATCAAAGCCCGGTACTTCATTAGAGCCTAACCGCTCGAAGTGATGTCGGGAGATCACGCCAAGAAGGAGATGGAGACCGGCGAAAAGCCCACTACAAGCAACGAGAAAGCTCTATCGGGAGAGTCCCGCAACAAGAAGAAGAAGAAGGAGAAGAAGAAGGAAAAGAAGACTTCTTCCCACAAGTCGCATCGGAGTGGCGACAAGATAAAGAAGATGAGGAAGGTGGTCTACTACGAGACCGACACCTCATCGCCATCTACCTCCGGCTCCGACGCGCCCTCCATAACTTCGAAGCGCCATGAGCGCAAGAAGTTTAGTAAGATCCCCTTACATTATCCTCGTACTTCTAGACATACTCCATTACTTTCCGTTCCATTAGGCAAACCGCCAACCTTTGACGGTGAAGATTATGCTAGGTGGAGTGATTTAATGAAATTTCATCTAACCTCACTCCACAAAAGTATATGGAATGTTGTTGAGTTTGGAGCACAGGTACCATCCGTAGGGGATGAGGATTATGATGAGGACGAGGTGGCCCAAATCGAGCACTTCAACTCCCAAGCCACAACCATACTCCTCGCCTCTCTAAGTAGGGAGGAGTACAACAAGGTGCAAGGATTAAAAAGCGCCAAGGAAGTTTGGGACGTGCTCAAGACCGCGCACGAGGGTGATGAACTCACCAAGATCACCAAGCGGGAAACGATCGAGGGGGAGCTCGGTCGCTTCTGTCTTCGCCAAGGGGAGGAGCCACAAGATATGTACAACCGGCTCAAGACCTTGGTAAATCAAGTGCGCAACCTCGGGAGCAAAAAGTGGGATGACCACGAGGTGGTTAAGGTTATTCTAAGATCTCTTATTTTCCTTAACCCTACTCAAGTACAATTAATTCGTGGTAATCCAAGATATACACTAATGACTCCCGAGGAAGTAATCGGGAATTTTGTGAGCTTTGAATTTATGATCAAGGGCTCGCGGAAGATCAACGAGCTTGACGGTCCCTCCACGTCCGAAGCTCAACCGGTTGCATTTAAAGCAACGGAGGAGAAGAAGGAGGAGTCCACCAAGTAGACAACCAATCGACGCCTCCAAGCTCGACAATGAGGAAATGGCGCTCGTCATCAAGAGCTTCCGCCAAATCCTCAAACAAAGGAGGGGGGAGGACTACAAACCTCGCTCCAAGAAAGTGTGTTACAAATGTGGTAAGCCCGGTCATTTTATTGCAAAATGTCCTATATCTAGTGACAGTGACAGGGGCAACGACAAGAAGGGGAGAAGAAAGGAAAAGAAGAGGTACTACAAGAAGAGGGGCAGCGATACCCATGTTTGTCGTGAGTGGGACTCCGACGAAAGTTCTAGCGACTCCTCCGACGACGAGGACGCCGCCAACATCGCCATCACCAAGGGAATTCTCTTCCCCAACGTCGGCCACAAGTGCCTCATGGCAAAGGATGGCAAAAGGAAGAAGGTTAAATCTAAATCCTCCACTAGATATGAGTCTTCTAGTGATGAAAATGCTAGTGATGAGGAAGATAACTTACGCACTCTTTTCGCCAACTTAAACATGCAACAAAAAGAGAAATTAAATGAATTAATTAGTGCCATCCATGAGAAGGATGATCTCTTGGACTCTCAAGAGGACTTCCTAATCAAGGAAAACAAAAAGCATGTTAAAGTTAAAAATGCTTATGCTCTAGAAGTTGAAAAATGTGAAAAATTATCTAGTGAGCTAAGCACTTGCCATGAGACTATAGACAACCTTAGAAATGAGAATTCTAATTTATTAGCTAAGGTTGATTCTATTGCTTGTAATGTTTCAATTCCCAATCTTAAGAATGATAATGATGATATGCTTGCTAAGATTGAAGAATTGAACATATCTCTTGCTAGCCTTAGGATTGAGAATGAAAAATTGCTTGCTAAGGCTAAGGATTTTGATGTTTGCAATGCTACAATTTCCGACCTTAGAAGTAAAAATGATATATTGCATGCTAAGGTTGTAGAATTAAAATCTTGCAAACCATCTACATCTACCGTTGAGCACACTTCTATTTGTACTAGATGTAGAGATGTTGATATTAATGCTATTCATGATCACATGACTTTAATCAAACAACAAAATGATCATATAGCAAAATTAGATGCTAAAATTGCCGAGCATGAACTTGAAAATGAAAAATTTAAATTTGCTCGTAGTATGCTTTATAGTGGGAGACGCCCTGGCATCAAGGATGGCATTGGCTTCCAAAAGGGGGACAATGTCAAAATTAATGCCCCTCCTAAGAAATTGTCCAACTTTGTTAAGGGCAAGGCTCCCATGCCTCAAGATAACGAGGGTTACATTTTATACCCTGCCGGTTATCCTCAGAGCAAAATTAGGAGAATTCATTCCAGGAAGTCTCACTCTGGCCCTAACCATGCATTTATGTATAAGGGTGAGACATCTAGCTCTAGGCAACCAACCCGTGCTAAGTTGCCTAAGAAGAAAACTCCTAGTGCATCAAATGATCATGACATCTCATTTAAAACTTTTGATGCATCCTATGTTTTAACTAACAAATCCGGCAAAGTAGTTGCCAAGTATGTTGGGGGCAAGCACAAGGGGTCAAAGACTTGTGTTTGGGTACCCAAAGTTCTTGTATCTAATGCCAAAGGACCCAAAACCATTTGGGTACCTAAAGTCAAGAACTAAACATGTTTTGTAGGTTTATGCATCCGGGGGCTCAAGTTGGATCATCGACAGCGGGTGCACAAACCACATGACAGGGGAGAAGAAGATGTTCTCCTCCTACGAGAAAAACCAAGATCCCCAACGAGCTATCACATTCGGGGATGGAAATCAAGGTTTGGTCAAAGGATTGGGTAAAATTGCTATATCTCCTGACCATTCTATTTCCAATGTTTTTCTTGTAGATTCTTTAGACTACAATTTGCTTTCCGTTTCTCAATTATGTCAAATGGGCTACAACTGTCTTTTTACTGATATAGGTGTCACTGTCTTTAGAAGAAGTGATGATTCAATAGCATTTAAGGGAGTGTTAGAGGGTCAGCTATACTTAGTAGATTTTGATAGAACTGAACTCGACACTTGCTTAATTGCTAAGACTAACATGGGTTGGCTCTGGCACCGCCGACTAGCCCATGTTGGGATGAAGAATCTTCATAAGCTTCTAAAGGGAGAGCACATTTTAGGATGAACAAATGTTCATTTTGAGAAAGATAGGATTCGTAGTGCATGCCAAGCAGGGAAGCAAGTTGGTGCCCATCATCCACACAAGAACATCATGACGACCGACAGACCACTGGAGCTCCTAAACATGGACCTATTCGGCCCTATTGCTTACATAAGCATCGGCGAGAGTAAGTATTGTCTAGTTATTGTGGATGATTATTCTCGCTTCACTTGGGTATTCTTTTTGCAGGAAAAATCTCATACCCAAGAGACCTTAAAGGGATTCTTGAGACAAGCTCAAAACGAGTTCGGCTTAAGGATCAAGAAAATAAGAAGCGACAACGGGACGGAGTTCAAGAACTCTCAAATTGAAGGCTTCCTTGAGGAGGAGGGCATCAAGCATGAGTTCTCTTCTCCCTACACGCCACAACAAAATGGTGTAGTGGAGAGGAAGAATCGAACTCTATTGGACATGGCAAGAACCATGCTTGATGAGTACAAGACTTTGGATCGGTTTTGGGCCGAGGCGATCAACACCGCTTGCTACGCCATCAACCAGTTGTATCTACACCGAATCCTCAAGAAGACATCATACGAACTCCTAACCGGTAAAAAGCCCAATATTTCATATTTTAGAGTCTTTGGTAGCAAATGTTTTATTCTTGTTAAAAGAGGTAGAAAATCTAAATTTGCTCCTAAGACTGTAGAAGGCTTTTTACTAGGATATGATTCAAACACAAGGGCATATAGAGTCTTTAACCAGTCCACTGGACAAGTTGAAGTTTCTTGTGACGTTGTGTTTGATGAGACTAACGGCTCTCAAGTAGAGCAAGTTGATCTTGATGAGATAGGTGATGAAGAGGCTCCGTGCGTCGCACTAAGGAACATGTCCATTGGGGATGTGTGTCCTAAGGAATCCGAAGAACCTCCAAATGCACAAGATCAACCATCCTCCTCCACGCAAGCATCTCCACCAACACAAAATGAGGATGAGGCTCAAGTTGATGAAGGAGAAGATCAAGCAAATGAACCACCTCAAGATGACGGCAATGATCAAGGGGGAGATGCAAATGATCAAGACAAGGAGGATGAAGAACCAAGGCCGCCACACCCAAGAGTCCACCAAGCAATCCAACGAGATCACCTCGTCGACACCATCCTCGGCGACATTCATAAGGGGGTAACCACTAGATATCGGGTTGCACATTTTTGTGAGCATTACTCTTTTGTTTCCTCTATTGAGCCACACAGGATAGAGGAAGCACTTCAAGATTCGGATTGGGTGGTGGCGATGCAAGAGAAGCTCAACAACTTCACTAGGAATGAGGTATGGCATTTAGTTCCATGTCCTAATCAAAATGTTATAGGAACCAGATGGGTGTTCCGCAACAAGCAAGACGAACATGGTGTGGTGACAAGGAACATAGCTCGACTTGTGGCCAAGGGATATTCCCAAGTCAAAGGTTTGGATTTCGGTGAAACCTATGCACCCGTAGCTAGGCTTGAGTCAATTCGTATATTATTGGCCTATGCTACTTACCATGGCTTCAAGCTTTATCAAATGGACGTGAAGAGTGCCTTCCTCAATGGACCAATCAAGGAAGAGGTCTATGTTGAGCAACCTCCCGGCTTTGAAGATAGTGAGTACCCTAACCATGTGTATAAACTCTCTAAGGCGCTTTATGGGCTCAAGCAAGCCCCAAGAGCATGGTATGAATGCCTTAGAGATTTCCTTATCACTAATGAATTCAAAGTCGGAAAGGCCGATCCTACTTTATTTACTAAAACTCTTGGAAATGACTTGTTTGTGTGCCAAATTTATGTTGATGATATTATATTTGGGTCTACTAACGAGTCTACATGTGAAGAATTTAGTAGGATCATGACACAAAAATCCGAGATGTCTATGATGGGGGAGTTGAAGTATTTCTTAGGATTTCAAGTAAAGCAACTCCAAGAGGGCACCTTCCTAAGCCAAACGAAGTATACTCAAGATATTCTAACCAAGTTTGGAATGAAGGATGCCAAACCCATCAAGACACCCATGGGAACCAATGGGCATCTCGACCTCGATGAGGGAGGTAAATCCGTTGATCAAAAGGTATACCGGTCGATGATAGGCTCTTTGCTATATTTATGTGCATCTCGACCGGATATTATGCTTTCCGTATGCATGTGTGCAAGATTCCAAGCCGACCCTAAGGAAGCTCACCTTACGGCCGTAAAACGAATCTTGAGATATTTAGTTTATACTCCTAAGTTTGGGCTTTGGTATCCTAGGGGATCCACATTTGATTTGATTGGTTATTCCGATGCCGATTGGGCGGGGTGTAAAATCAATAGAAAGAGCACATCGGGGACTTGCCAGTTCTTGGGAAGATCCTTGGTGTCTTGGGCTTCAAAGAAGCAAAATTCCGTAGCTCTTTCTACCGTCGAAGCCGAGTACATTGCCGCAGGACATTATTGCGCGCAACTACTTTGGATGAGGCAAACCCTTAGGGACTATGGTTACAAATTAACCAAAGTTCCTCTTCTATGTGATAATGAGAGTGCAATCAAAATGGCGGATAATCCCGTCGAGCATAGTCGCACTAAACACATAGCCATTCGGTATCACTTTTTAAGGGATCACCAACAAAAGGGAGATATCGAGATTTCATATATTAACACTAAAGATCAATTAGCTGATATCTTTACCAAGCCTCTTGATGAACAAACTTTTAACAAACTTAGGCATGAACTAAATATTCTTGATTCTAGGAACTTCTTTTGTTGATTTGCACACATAGCTCATTTATATACCTTTGATCATGTCTCTTTTATGTACTATGACTAATGTGTTTTCAAGTCTATTTCAAACCAAGTCATAGGTATATTGAAAGGGAATTGGAGTCTTCGGCGAAGACAAAGGCTTCCACTCCGTAACTCATCCTTCGCCGTCACTCCGAGCATCACTCCATCTTTGGTATAATCTTCACTCATTTATTTATGACCAAAGGGGGAGAGAGTACTTCTAAGGGCTCTAATGACTCCGTTTTTGGCGATTCATGCCAAAGGGGGAGAGAGTATTAGCCCAAAGCAAAAGGACCGCACCACCACCTAATTTTTTTAAAAAAAGAGTTTTTCAATTGGTATGATTCTCAAATTGATAAATTTAAAATTGGTATTTTATTATGTTCAAAAGGGGGAGAAAGTAGCTTTTCAAAATTGATATATCAAAACCCTCTTGAACACTAAGAGGAGAATTTTATTTAGGGGGAGTTTTGTTTAAGTCAAAGGAAAAGCATTTGAAACAGGGGAGAAAATTTCAAATCTTGAAAATGCTTCGCAAAATCTTATTCATCTACCTTTGACTATTTGCAAAAGAACTTTGAAGAGAATTTACAAAAGAATTTGCAAAAACAAAACATGTGGTGCAAGCGTGGTCCAAAATGTTAAAAATAAAGAAACAATCCATGCATATCTTATAAGTGTTTATATTGGCTCAATTCCAAGCAACCTTTACACTTACATTTTGCAAGCTAGTTCAATTATGTACTTCTATACTTGCTTTGGTTTGTGTTGGCATCAATCACCAAAAAGGGGGAGATTGAACGGGAATTAGGCTTACACCTAGTTCCTAATTGATTTTGGTGGTTGAATTGTCCAACACAAATAATTGGACTAACTAGTTTGCTCTAGTGTATAAGTTATACAGGTGTCAAAGGTTCACACTTAGCCAATAAAAAGACCAAGAATTGGGTTCAACAAAGAGAGCAAGGGATAACCGAAGGCACCTCTGGTCTGGCGCACCGGACTGTCCGGTGTGCCACCGGACAGTGTCCGGTGCGCCAGGGGACTCCCAGCCAAACTCATCACCTTCGGGAAAATCCAGAGGCGCTTCGCTATAATTCACCGGACTGTCCGGTGTCCCAGGGAAGAGCGGCTCTGGAACTCGCCAGCCTCGGGAAATTGCTCCACTATAATTCACCAGACTGTCCGGTGTACACCGGACTGTCCGGTGAGCCAGTGGAGCAACGGCTACTTTGCGCCAACGGTCACCTGCAGGCGCATTTAATGCGTGCCAGAAGCGTGCAGAAGTCAGGCATGCGCGCGCTGGCACACCGGACACTCTACAGTTCATGTCCGGTGTGCCACCGGACATCCAGGCGGGCCCAGAAGACAGAGCTCCAACGGTCGGAACCCAACGGCCTTGGTGACGTGGCTGGCGCACCGGACTGTCCGGTGTGCACCGGACTGTCCGGTGCACCATGCGACAGACAGCCCACCAAATGGCTAGTTTGGTGGTTGGGGCTATAAATACCCCTAACCACCCCTCATTCAAGTCATCCAAGTTTTCCCACTTCAACTACTTACAAGAGCTCTAGTATTCAATTCTAGACACACCCAAGTGATCAAATCCTCTCCAAACTCCACACAACGCTCTAGTGATTAGTGAGAGAGATTTGCTTGTGTTCTTTCGAGCTCTTGCGCTTGGATTGCTTTCTTCTTTCTTTGATTCTTCATTGCGATCAAACTCACTTGTAATTGAGGCAAGAGACACCAATCTTGTAGTGGTCCTTGTGGGAACTTTGTGTTCCAAGTGATTGAGAAGAAAAGCTCACTCGGTCCGAGGGACCGTTTGAGAGAGGGAAAGGGTTGAAAGAGACCCGGTCTTTGTGACCACCTCAACGGGGAGTAGGTTTGCAAGAACCGAACCTCGGTAAAACAAATCCTCGTGTCTCACTCCTTATTCGCTTGCGATTTGCTTTGCACCCTCTCTCGCGGACTCGATTATATTTCTAACGCTAACCCGGCTTGTAGTTGTGATTATTTTTCAGAATTTCAGTTTCGCCCTATTCACCCCCCCCCCCCCCCCCCCTCTAGGCGACTTTCAATATCCTACTCTTGAAACAGTTTTTACATTCATTGCCATTTTCTTTTTCAATAAGGAACAATTATTGAAAACTTAGTTCTCTCGTCATTTTCCATTTCTTGTAATAGCTTCATTTTTGCCATAGTGAAATATATCTTCTACACAGACTCGCCGAAGCTACCAAAAATTGTTCTAAGGAACGCGGCATAAGTATCACTGAAGCTACAAAAAGTCGTTCTACGGAACGCAGCGTAAGTTGCCGAAGTTACAAAAAGTCGTTCCTAAGGGAGCACAGTGTAAGTTTTCTGCTCAAAAGTCGTTTCAAAGGGAATGCAGAGCCAAATGCCGCCAAAATATAAGGCGAAGTACGAATACCGCCGAAATAGAAGGCGAAGAAGTTCAAAAGACATAAGGGAATGCAGAACTTACAACGAAAAGTCAGCGCTGATACACCGAAAAATAAGCGGTGAAGCCGAAAAATAAACGACAAAGAGATTGTGTATTCCATTGTGGGGATGTGTGTGTCTTCGGCACAAAAATCATTTTGCATAGCATAACATCATTACATCATTTCGCATAACATAACATCATACATCATGTTGCATCAATGGCACAAGAAGGGGATACAATGTTGATCTTCGGAGAATGCTTCGAAAAAGCGAAGTTGTGCTAAGGCACAAAATAAGTTTTAAAGAAATACAGCTTCATCAGCTCTGATATGGGGGGAAAATCTATTGTTGACGAAGCATTAAAGCCTTTTGGCGATGTCTGGAGGATTTTTCACGAATCATAAAAGCTCTTCTTTACGAAGCATGAAAAGAAGGGAAGGTGTTTTTTCGCCGAAGGCTCAAAAACGGTATGTACATAAAAATTTCATGCATCGCAAAGAAATGAATTACAAAACTATTTATATATTACATTCAAAACCCATGATCACCAAATATTACAAGCATAGTTCAGCAAATGTTACGTTAATAATCTAGCAATGTCTTTACAATAACTATTCTTCTTCTTTCAAAACTTTATCTGCAGCTTCGGTTAGCAGTCGGGTAACGACTTCGTCTATAATAGTTTCGGCCATGCTAATAATTTCTGATGATTCTTTTGCCTCTGCTTCGGCCAGTGGCTCGAAGGGCACTGGGGGAGGAGATAGTTCAGCTATGGTAGAAAACGTAAATTATTTCGAAGTCGCAAAAGTAAACAACAAAGGTAAAAATCATTAAGTAATACCTATTCGTCTCTCAAGCTTCGCAGCCTTTTCAGCTGTTTTTGTTGCTTCTCTAGTGTCGTGAGTATCTTTTTCACTTTTCTTTATTATTTCATGAGCCATCCCTCGACCGCCATTCTCCCAAATGTCAGTGAAAAATTTTCCGCCTATTAAGCTTGCCTCGGCTGAGGGATCCTTCGTATCATCAATGGAGAAAGCAGCTTCGGCTTGGGCCAAAGTTTTAACATGTTCGCACCCTGCTCTCTCCAAAATAGCTGCAACTCCCCTCGCGCCAGAAAAGGCGCAGACGTCCCCACGGTCACTCAAAACTTCCTCAAAAGCTTCGGCTTCGCTGCTGATCCATTTAATTGGGCCCTCAGGATCGCCTCTTATGAAGTTGTCCTCGCTTGAATATGCGCCAACGTTGGCGAAGCTAGTTTTTATTTTCTTCACGCAGTCCATATATTTTTCAAAGCATCTTTCCTGGGATATGCGAAGTTCTTCAACGTTCTTCTCTAAATGATTTGTCCATTGTTCGCTAATTCCTCGTTTAGCTTCTGCAACTGCGCACTTCTCTTTAGCTTCGACCAGTTGCTTCCGAAGGTCTTCAATCTCAATTTTTTAGGCTTCAGATTGGGTTTTAAAGTTAGCTTCATCCTTCTTTACTTTATCCACCAATGTAAGCAGAATTTTATCTTTTCCAAAGCCTCGTTCCTCAGCTTAATAACCTCTTTTCGAAGGTTGTTGAAAGCAATGGTGTAGCTCTCGTCTTCGGCATTCTTTTGCGCCCTCAAGGCGTTGCTAAGTATTAAACCCTATATGAAAAAAATTTAGTATAAGGGCAAAAGAATAATTCAAAATTTATAAACTTCTAGATATACAATTTTTGTACCTTTAGACTGTTATATGCGAGACTATCTGCCAGATCGTCCTTCGTCATAGCACAAAGGCCAGCTTCGAGCTTTGGAAAGCCCATACTTCTGGCCATCTCCCGGCAGACAGATAATTCTTTGTTGTCTGGGAGGCAGTATAAGAAGTCATCTTCGTCTGTGCCATTGAACACTAAGGACCCTTTCAGATACTTCAGTTCTCGGGCATAGTGTTTAGCTTCAAAAAACTCTTCTTCAGATGATCTTTTTCCCGAAGTGTGTCGTACAATATAATCAAGTACTTCAGAAGATGCTTCGGGAGTAGGAATGGCAGTTTTTTCAGGCAGAATTTGTTCTGCAGCTTCTTTTTCCGTTTCATTTTCTCCGGTTTCCAAGGATTTCTCCTTGGCGGGCTCTGAAGGCCCAGCTTCGGTCTCGGCCTGGCTCTTTGCAGCTTCGGCTTCGGTTAGTTTTGTCTCAGTCTGCGCTTTTGAAGCTTCGGCAGTTTTCCTTGGAGTAGAGCTTGAAGTCTATCGTCTCCAGCGCATCTAGTACGTTGACCATCCTTTTCCTCTTAGGGGTCGTTGTAAGACCTTTTTGTGCCTTTGGCACTGTCACTTCTACCGAAGGGCTTATAACTTCTAATATCTTTGTTCCTTCGACCCCTATCTCTTCAATATTATCGGCCTTCGGCTCAACTAATTTGGCTGAGGATGCCTTCGGCATTGAAGCCGGCTCTTCAATCTTCTGCGTAAGCGCAGGTTCTTTGGCTTCAGTAGCCGAAGAAGACTCACCGCCAAATTCGGGCACTGTGTTCGGTTCAATGTAGCGCGGTCGGTGAGTAAGAACCTTCACTTTTCTCCTCTTCGGCGCAGGCTCACTCGGAGCAGCTGAAGTAACATCCTTCCCAGAAGTTGCACTCTTTCTCTCCTGCCCCTTTGGCGGGTAGCGGTAGTCAGGATACATAAATCCGATAGCATCAAAAACTCTATTTAGCCTCTTATTTTTTCGGCTCTCGAAGGCCGCAGATAGTGCGTTATCTTCAGACTTGGAGTAGGCTCCAAGTAGTTCATCGCTGGTGTTTTCAACGCACTTCAGTCAATCGTCGTCTGGTTCGATAAATTGGTCTCTAAACCTGAAGGTATATTTTAATCAAACCAAACCACCTTCGTTAGGGTTGCTGATGGTCTCTTTTGGCATCTCCCAGTTGTCTACCAATGGCCATATCCTGTAGGCCACGTGCTCTTGAACTAAGTCCCTTGTCCCAATAAATGCGCAGACTGTGCTGAAGGCCCTCTGGCACGCTTCGGTTACCTCATTAATCTCTACCTTCGGCTTTCGGAGGCCGAAGTGCGACCAGATGGAGCGCATGATGATATCTTTTATATCTTCTCTTGCTTTTAAATCATTCTTCACGTAGAACCATTCTTTCATCCAGTCCCTAGGCCATCTCTTCCGAAACGTTGGCACTGGGCAGCTTGAGCCTGAGCAAGCAACGAAGCTGTAGCAACCAAAGTTGTTATGATACTGCTCCTTACCCCAGGGCTTTGTCTCATATAAAAGTTCGTGCATGCTGCAGAAACATTTTGCACTTGGTTCTGAACCTTGACTCCTCACGGCCCACACGAAGATCCCCATTCTGATAATTGCTTCGGGGGTAATCTGGTGAAGGAAAATCTCATATATCTTTAGAACTTCAACCACAAATCTGCTTAAGGGGAACCGAAGCCCAGCCTTGAAGAAGCTTCGGTAGATAACGACTTCATTCTCTTCAGGAACAGGAATAGTCATGTCTCCATTGTCAGCCCTCACAATAGATATGTCTCGAAAATACCTTTCTCTCATGTTATCAAGATGACTCTATCTAATAGTCGATTTTCCGAAGACTGCGTGACTTGGTCGCCAGGGCTGATCTTCGGAGTCTTCGCCCCCGCTTTCTGCATCATAACTATCGCTGTCATCGGTATCTTCAGATAAGCCTTCTAGAATTTCTTTCGTAATCTTTTCTGTATTTGTCTTTGCAATTGACTCAATGAATCCAGCAGTCTTTTCCTCAAGAAGATTCTCCTCTTCGGTTAGCTTCGCTTCAGTAATTGCTTTCTTGTCTTGAGACATCTTATCTTCGGAACTGACAAAAATATGTCCTTAAATCCAAAGCTCGGAAAAGTTAAGAAACAAAGCAACTGTTGGAAAGCAAGAGCTAAGAAATCAAGCAAAGCAAAGTAAGCGTACCAAATGTGCTCAGGGTGAGTTCTTATTTATACGCCCAGCGCGCTCCAAGTTGGAGGGCCCAGGTTGTCATTGACTGTTGCTATTCTAGCAAAGGGAAGGTGTTTTTTCGGACCTTCGGCTTAGGGCCTTCGTCCATATCGCAATCTGAATTCGTTATTCTAACAAATTAACATTGCGAGGGGCTACTGTTGGGGGCCTTCGTCTTCCGAAGGTCCTCAAAAACATGATTTAACAATGTTTCTGGAGTATAATACATAAACAGGTACCTATAATACATAAACAGGTACCTTCGGACTCGGATCAGAACCACAATGTGAAGAAGTACGAAGAATATGAAGGTTGGCGCAGAGCCGAAGTTGTACGCAGGGGACCTTCGGCATGATAGCAGAAAGGGGAACCGACTTAAAAGGGAAAAGGCTATTTGGACCTCGATGGATTGCTATAGAGTCATTAGCAAATGTAAAGGGCATGAATGTAATTTTACATGGGCTGCGTCCCGTGCCTATAAATAGATGAACAGTGCTCCCGTACTGTTCACGCTGATTTGTCATTCTGCTTTTGCGTCACGCTTATACTTTTACCTTCTTTCAAGCCGAAGGTACATTTGTAATTTGATATCATTTCTATTTTTCCATGATAATAGAATAGAAATGAGCTTACAATAATATATAATTGTTCATGTTATTTCTTATGTTTCATACATTCCTTCTTTCATTAATGTACACTGTGATGATGAGGGTATGTCCTTCATGACCTTCGTCCGAAGATCGTTATATCATAAAGGAAATAACGCTTCGAAGGACGAAGAGCATTAACCATTAACATTTCTTTGTGTTGCCTTGTTCTCAACTCATAGCATTTGAGAGCAAGTCCCCAACACTCATCATGTTCATTGATTAGAGTTGAGCAATAACATAAAGCTAAACAATAATAATCCAACCCAAATAGGTAAACAAGGACATGGATAATAAAAGCTAGTCAATCCTTAGGTATAACTGTGTAAATGCGGGAAGTGAATTATAGAATGTATAGGACAAAGATAGGTCAAGGGACTTGCCTTCACCAACCAGCTGCTGCTTAGGGGCTTCTCCTGCGAGTTCTTCGGGCTCTTCAACCAGATCGTTCTCTATACAAGTTCAAACATACATTCCACGCATTTAATACAAAAGAACAGTACACCATACAATGGAATGCAATAATCAAACAGACGTTCAACGCGGGGCTCGCAATTACGGTTAAGCGAGAAAGAGGAAATGACGGTCGAGTCTACGGTCGAGAAGCGATCACGTTACATAATTATAAATTAAACCACTCGTTTAACAGAAGTGTATTAGTTTGGCCACTCCGTTTAGCATAAAGTAAGGTCATGTTCCACATCTAATCATTATAAATAGATAAAGATGAATGAAAGGGAGTGGTCGCACGACGAGACGCGCGACACAACATTTAAATTGAATTAAGAAATAAACGACTCGCCGCGCGACAGAGCGGGCAACGAGATTCTTGCATTAATTATAGATAAACGTTAAGCGTTGCGCGACGAAATGCACGACGGCTTACGTCAGCAGAACTGCATTTAAAACAAATCGTTGCGCGACGCAGCACATTAATAAAGACAAATTTAGAATGAACCATCGCGCGGCGAAGCGCACGACGCATCACATTGACTAAACTAAAATTAAAATGGATTAAGACGAGAGTTGAACGCAGCGCGACAACGTCGCACGCGCGAGAGCATGCTGTGCGTGCCGAGGGCACGCGAACCGTGCAGGCGCACAGGGCGCGAGCCCGTCGGGGCACGGGCTCGGGCAGGGGCGCGGCCGCCGGCGCGCGGCCAGGGCGCAGGGGGGCAGGCTCGCCGGGGAGGGGGCTCGCCAGGGAGGGCCGGGGAGGGAGCTCGCCGGGGAGGGGCTCGACGGGGAGGGGCACCGGGGAGGTGTGAATCATCTAGGCCCCTTTGGTGATGTTTTGGTAATTAATGACAACTGCTTGTGGACTAACGATTCTTGGAGAAATAAGAATGCAGGGTTGGACCACATAGAACAGGAAATGTTGGAGAATAATAAGCATTGGTTGTGGATCAGATAAAAGCAAAGGTATAATATAGGTTTCGTTTTTGCCGGTCTTAAGGAGTTTAGAGAAGATACCTGACCGGATTAGTAGGCTAGATAGCCGTACAATTAAGAGGGGTCAATGACTTTGATCTGTGTAAAGCTTAGTGCCTCATAGAGCATCAAGTAGTTGCATTTGCATGGACTAACAACGCTTCAAATTTCTTGAGTTAAAAGTTCTTTCAAAAGCAAGTTTGAAAAATTGCAAAGTCTTGGATGCGCGGACCGTCCGGGCCTTGAGGGCGGACCGTCCGCGATCCACCAGAGGGGTCCGAAGTCTGACCACTTCGGAAGCCACCTTGTTCTATTGCACTACGGACCGTCCGGGCCTTAGGGTCGGACCGTCCGAAGTCATGACCAGAGAAGGCTGGTTTCGGGCCAGTCCCTGAATTATAGCGCGAACCGTCCGACTGTGTTGGGCGGACCGTCCGCAAGTGTCAAACATGTTTTGGACAGGGACTGTGTGATTTTGTAGATTTGTACTACGGACTGTCCGGGGGACTAGTCCGGACAGTACTGTCTCAGGTCGCGGACCGTCCGGCCTTATAGGCGGACGGTCCGTCCGTGTTAATTGTTCTTGGTCAGAGGTTCGGGTACCTCAAGCTGCCAGGTCGCAGACGGTCCGGCCTTGGAGGGCGGACTGTCCGGATCCACCTTTTCTGACAGCTCTAACAGTTTTCAAATGGGAATTATAGCCGTTATATGTACGGCGGACCGTCCGGCCCTAGGGCACGGACCGTCCGCGTGTGCGCAGAACTGGTGCTTTTTGCACATAACGGTTGGATTTTGATGGGGGTCTATAAATAGAAGGGTAGCTCGTGTGAGAGAGCTCTCTTGGCCATTCCTTGCACACATTGAGCTCATTTGTGATCCTCCAACTCACTCTCTCACACTCTTTGCTTGAGATTGCATTCTAGTGAGAGATTGAGGGTTCCTAGTGCATTTGCATCATTCGGTGATTCTTGAGGCACTAGGTGGTACACCGAGCAAGCGTCATTGGCTTATTACTCTTGGAGGTTGCCGCCTCCTAGACGGCTCGGGTGATTGTCTCCGTCGAGCTCTCCAAGAAGATTGTGGAGAAGTCGCGGTGTTGATTGTGAGGGGTTCGCGCCTACCTCGCCGAGCGGCAAAGGTGACATTAGTGGAATCGAGGTATTGAGTGATTTCTTGTCCACTTGGCTCAAAGATCAAGCCGTGCCTTGATAGAGGAGCAAGTGAGAGCTTGAAGTCCACCTCAACGTG
The DNA here is from genome assembly GCF_902167145.1 of Zea mays. NCBI lineage: Eukaryota > Viridiplantae > Streptophyta > Magnoliopsida > Poales > Poaceae > Zea > Zea mays. The sequence goes on along the minus strand of NC_050096.1, from coordinate 123,488,490 downwards.
GATTAGGGGTGATCGGCAAATCACCGATACCACGGGATAAATTTCGGTGTCTCTACCTTCTTGCATTACTTATTGCCTTGCAAGTGATTAGTGTTTTGCATATTGTTCCTCAAGTATTCAATCACCGTAGTTGTTTCTCATACATTGTTTACTTGTTGTCACTAGAGAATTTATTCCTCTTGTTATATTGATTAAATTTACCTAGTGTTTTTTATTTTAGTCAAAACTGCCTATTCACCCCCCCTCTAGCCGGTGTCCTAGATCCTACAAGTGGTATCAGAGCCGAGGACTCCATTGTTTGTGGATCTAATCATCCCGGAGTGGGACAAAATGGCTAGTAACAACAATGTGCACATTGGGAAGCCACCACATTTTGATGGGAATAATTATGACTATTGGGAAATAAGAATGTCAATGCGTCTTAAAGCAATGGGTGGAAAAATTTGGCCAATTGTCAGGGATGGATTTGTTGTGTTGAAAGAAGATGAACCATCCGTTAGTGATAATGAGAATATCCTCACAAATGATCAAGCCATGAATGTCTTTTATGATGCTCTTGATATAAATGAGTTCAATCGTATCAAGAATCTCACAACCGCTCATGAGATTTGGATTAAGCTAATGGAAATTCATGAAGGAACTACAATTGTGAAGAGTGCCAAACTATATGTGTGCAAAGGGAAGTTTGAGCAATTTATTATGAAGGAAGATGAGAGTGTATCCGATATGTTCAATCGGTTAAATGAGATAGTAAATGAACTCAAGGGACTTGGTTTTAATGTACCGGATGTGGATTTCACTCACAAGTTCCTTAGATCACTTCCGGAGAAATATGAGACCATTGTGACAATGTTAGTAAGGAGTGATCTATCTTCAACTTCTCCAACCGAAGTATTGGGAGAAATTCTCTCTCAAGATATATTTAAGAAGTCACAAGCCGATGCTTTAAGTTTGGCAAAGAAGGTGAAAAATGAATCAATTGCTCTCAAAGCTAAGGCCTCAAAGGCAATTGAAAAGGAAGATAGTAATGATGAAGTAAATGAAAGTGAGAGTGATGGTGACATGGCTCTATTTGTAAGGAAATTCAATAAATTCATGAAGATGAAGAGAGGTTAACCTAGGAGAGGTCAAACATCAAGAAGAAATGCTTTCAATGATAGAAAGTGTTTTGAGTGTGGGGAACCCGGTCACATTGCCATGAATTGCCCAAGCAAGAAGAAGAAGGGCAAAGATGAAAGTGACAAGAAGAAAAAGAAATACTATAACAAGAAGAAAGATGGCAAAGCCTACTTAGTTGAATGGGACTCGGATGATAGCTCGGATGATGATGATGATGACACCTCATCCAAGCTTAATGCCGGAATTGCCATCAAGGAAGCTCCCTCACTCTTCTCATCCCCCCATTGTCTCATGGCAAAGGGAGATGCTAAGGTAAAAATCATCACCGATTTAAATGATATAAATGATGATGATGATATCGATGATGTTGATGATGATGGCTATTCATATGATGATCTTGTTAGAATGTTAGGTGAGACCGATGACTACATGCACAAAGAAAAAGAAAAATTTAAGACTTTGAAGGAATTGTATAAAAACCTCCAAGTGTCTTTTGAGGAGCTCAAGACCTTTCACAATGACCTAAAAGAAAATTGTGAGAAGCTTGTGGATGCTCAAAAATCATCTATTGTGCATGAAGTTGAGGTGGTCACTAAGGATGTTGGAGTCACTTGTGATTTACTTGATAGTCTTACAAGTGAACCACTACCTACTAACTCTATTTGTGATAAATGCAAAATTTCTCTCAATGATAACATTGCTCTTGATGAATCAAAAATTATTGTTGAGAATGAAGTGTTAGTAGATAGAGTAAACACTCTAACTCATGACCTAGAAAAGGCATATGGTGGTAAGGCTAAATTGGATTTCATATTGGGAAGTCAACGGTGCTCTCTTAACCGTGAAGGTCTTGGATATGTTCCCAAGAAAGGAAAGAATGCTTTTGTAAAGCAAAAGACATTGTTTGTGAAAGAATGTGACAAAGTATGTCACAAGTGTCACAAGAAGGGACATGTTAAGAAAAATTGTCCCAAGTTCAAAAATGTATCCTCCACTTGTTTTGAGCATTGTTATGTTCTTTCTCATAGGGGTGGGCATTCGGTTTTTTTTAAACTTCGGTTCGGTTTTTCGGTTTTAAAAAACTTCAGTTTTCTAGACATTAGAAACCGATCGGTTTTCTAGAAAATGAAAAACCTAGAAGTTCGGTTTCGGTTTTTTACTTCGGTTTTTTGGTAAAAACCGAATACCAAACTTATACTCAAGACAACACATATAACAAGTTTATATGATAGATTACACATAATTTTAAAAAGTAAAAATTATATAGGTACAAATATTTAGAGATACATCACACATCACATATAAATAAGTAAATAACAATTTAATTGCTTCACACATTTAGTTCACATAATCAAATAGTCAAATTTTAGAATTGATAAAGTTTGGTATTCGGTTTTTTTGGTATTTCGGTTCGGTATACGGTAAAAACCGATTACGATACCGAAAACCGAACTTCTGAGATACAAAAACCGAAACCGAACCGAACTACCGAAAAAACCGAAATTTCGGTTCGGTTCGGTACGGTTCGGTTCGGTTTTCGGTTTATGGTAAAAAAGTGCCCACCCCTACTTTCTCATAATGCAAAAGGTGTTCATGCTAAATTTGTTGGTACTTCAATTGTTGGAAACAAAAAGAAAGCTATTTGGGTGCCAAAGACCTTGGTCACTAACATCCAAGGACCCAAGCAAGTTTGGGTACCTAAAAGAGATTGATTTCCTTTTGTAGGTAAACTACAAGGCGGGAGGGAATCATTGGGTGTTAGATAGTGGATGCACTCAACACGTGACCGGAGATATGGAAATGTTTACCCAAATGAGTGAGGAAGATTGCTCAAATTATGATAGTATCACATTTGGAGATAATCGCAAAGGAAAAGTTAAAGGTTTGGGTAAAATTGCTATTTCAAATGATCATTCCATATCAAATGTGCTCTTGGTTGAGTCTTTGAATTTCAATTTACTTTCCGTAGCTCAATTATGTGATTTAGGATTTTGTTGCAATTTCACGGTTGAAGATGTTATTATCTCTACTGTTGATGGTAGCAATCTTAAGTTTAAAGGTTTTAGACATGAAAATCTTTATCTTGTTGATTTCTCATCTAATGAGGCAAAGCTCACAACTTGCCTATTCTCAAAAGCTTCACTAGGTTGGTTATGGCATAGAAGACTTGGTCATGTTGGAATGAAGCAACTCAATCAGTTAACCAAGCATGACTTAGTTCGTGGCTTAAAAGATGTGAAGTTTGAGAAGAACAAATTGTGTAGCTCTTGTCAAGCCGGGAAGCAAGTGGCAAACACTCATCCAAATAAAAGTCAAATGTCCACTCATCGACCTTTGGAATTACTTCACATGGATTTATTTGGGCCCACATCTTTTGTAAGTATTGGTGGTAATTCTTATTGTCTTGTGATCGTGGATGATTATTCAAGATTTACTTGGGTTTATTTTCTTCGAGACAAATCTAATGTGTTTGAAACATTCAAGTCATTTGCTATATTGGCTCAAAATCAATTTGATTTTGACATCAAAAAGGTTAGAAGTGATAATGGGTCGGAATTCAAAAATGCAAGAATTGATGAATATTGTGATGACAAGGGTATTAAACATGAATTCTCTTCCAAATATACCCCGGAACAAAACGGTATTGTTGAAAGAAAGAATAGAACTCTCATTGATATGGCTAGGTCTATGTTAGCAGAATATAATATATCAGATTCTTATTGGGCCGAGGCAATAAATACCGCTTGTCATTCATCAAATAGACTATATTGTCACAAGCTTTTGAAGAAAACTCCATATGAATTGCTCATTGGTAGAAAGCCAAATATCTCATATTTTAGGGTATTCGGTTGCAAATGTTATATTTTAAGAAAGGGAAGCCGACTTTCTAAATTTGAGAAGAAATGTGATGAAGGTTTTCTTCTTGGATATTCATCAAATAGTAAAGCTTATAGAGTCTTCAACAAAACTCATGGTATTATCGAAGAAGCATATGATGTTGAATTCGATGAAACAAATGGGTCTCAAGATGAGAGTGATAATCTTGATGATGTTGGTGGAACTCAATTGATAAATGCAATGAAAACAATGGCCATTGGTGAAATAAAGCCAAAGGAAGATGATGATGAAAATAGTGTGGTTGTCATTCCTTCATCCTCAACTATAAATGAGGAAGATCACCAAAGCCAACAACATGATGAAACTATGGATACTCATGATCAAGGTACTTCAAGACATTCGGTTCCTCCTAATGCTTCAACTAGCAATTATCAAACGGTATCAAGAATTCATCATTCCATTGTGAAGGATCACCCGGTTGATCAAATTGTGGGTGATATTAGTAAGGGTGTTCAAACTCGCTCTTGCATAGCTTCATTTTGTGAACATTTCTCTTTCGTATCTTGTATGGAACCTAACCGTGTAGATGAAGCTCTACTTGATGTTGATTGGGTGAATGCAATGCATAAAGAATTAAATAACTTCGCTCGAAATGAAGTTTGGGAGCTTGTTGAGAGACCAAAGAACCACAATGTTATTGGTACAAAATGGGTGTTTCGCAACAAGCACAATTAAGATGGCGTGGTAGTAAGAAACAAGGCAAGATTAGTTGCACAAGGATATACTCAAATTGAGGGATTGGATTTTGGGGAGACATTTGCTCCCGTGGCAAGATTAGAAGCAATCCAGATTCTTCTTGCTTATGCTTGTGCACATAATATCAAGCTCTACCAAATGGATGTAAAGAGTGCTTTTCTAAATGGTAAGATTAGTGAACTAGTGTATGTTGAACAACCTCCCGGTTTTGAGGACCCCAAAAGACCCAACCATGTGTTCAAGCTTTCTAAAGCTCTCTATGGTCTTAAGCAAGCTCCACGCGCTTGGTATGAAAGGCTTAGGGATTTCTTGCTTTCCAAAGACTTCAAAATTGGGAAGGTTGACACTACTCTATTCACTAAAAGAATTGGAAAAGACTTATTTGTCTGTCAAATATATGTTGATGATATTATTTTTGGATCTACTAATGAATTATTTTGTGAGGAATTCGGAAAAATGATGTCAAAAGAATTTGAAATGTCTATGATAGGAGAATTGAGCTTTTTCCTTGGCCTTCAAATCAAGCAATTGAAAGATGGAATTTTTATAAGTCAATCAAAATATTTGAAGGGCATGCTCAAGAAGTTTGGCTTAGAAAATGCAAAGCCTATCAAGACTCCAATGGCAACAAATGGTCATCTAGACTTAGATAAAGGAGGTACTATGGTTGATCAAAAACTTTATCGCTCAATAATTGGTAGTTTGCTTTATATTACCGCATCTAGGCCCGATGTTATGTTTAGTGTATGCATGTGTGCTCGATTTCAAGCTTCACCTAGAGAGATTCACTTGAAGACCGCTAAAAGAATTCTAAGATATTTGAAGTATACTCCCAATATTGGTCTATGGTATCCCAAAGGTGCTCAATTTGAATTAATTGGATATTCGGATTCGGACTATGCGGGGTGCAAAGTTGATAAAAAAAGCACATCCGGTTGTTGTCAATTTCTTGGTAGATCTCTTGTTTCATGGTCTTCTAAAAAACAAAATTCGGTTGCTCTCTCTACCGTCGAAGCGGAATATATATCGGCCGGAAATTGTTGTGCTCAACTATTATGGATGAAACAAACTTTGTTGGATTATGGGATTATCTTCAAGAATGTGCCTCTCATGTGTGATAATGAGAGTGCGGTAAAATTGGCTACCAATCCGGTCCAACACTCAAGAACTAAGCATATTGATATACGGCATCACTTCTTAAGGGATTATGTTGGAAAGGGAGATATCAGACATTTTTACAAAGCCTTTGGATGAAACAAGATTTTGTTCTCTAAGAAGTGAAATGAATGTGATCGATCTCTCAAATGTGGCTTGAAGTTGATCACGCATGTGTCGTGTTGCATTTCGGTTCTAAATATGCTCTTTATGCTATTTATTTGGTATTATTGATGCATTTTTCATTCTAAATTGCTCTAGATAGTTTAATACAAAAATTTGCATTACTCAATTACATAATATGTATATGCATGCATACTAACTCTTGGATTGGTCGAAATGTCCATATATGAGCACCAATTCGGAATTGAAATTCAAAATCAGAAAGTGGACAAACATTGGAAAACTGAGTATCAGGCCGCGGACCGTCCGCCCATGGACCGCGGACCGTCCGCAGCATCAGGAACTGGACAGTCCGATCAGCAACGCAGACAGTCTGACCTCATCAGGGCACAGACCGTCCGCCGCCCCTGCGCGGACCGTCCGCGACAGGCAGTAAAATTAGGCAGCGGCCGCAGACTTGTCATTTGTGTTCTTTGCCCTTCTCTCTTGCTCTCCACTCGCCAAATAGTCTCCTTTGTCGATTGTGCACGGACGGAGAAGTGACGTTGCGCACGGACAGTCCGACAGCTGGTGGAAACATTCAATCAACATGTCTTCATCACGGTATTTCATAATCTTGTGGATTTCATCAAATCTCTTCAATTTTGAGATTATTTGGATTTCCTCTCTGATCTAGAATTGAGCAGTAGTTTTACAAATCTGATTGGTGGGATTGTTAGTACTACTCACTATGAATGCTGTGCAAAATTTTGAACTCGTTTGGATGGGTATTCTCTACAAAATCATCAATTCAACATTTGTGGCGGCTAGGGTTCCTTGGAGTCGCCCCTGGTCAGTCGCGGACCGTCCGCCTGGTGGGCGCGGACCGTCCGGACCTCTGGCGCGGACAGTCCGGCCCCCTGGCGCAGACCGTCCGGACCCTGGCAGAGCAATGCAGTTCTATTCCTTTTATTGTGGTGTATGGTATCAACTTCTCATCTATGGATGTCTGTCACATTATTGCAGTGATTTTGGTGGTCTCCGCAAGAAACTTGCAGGTCGCTTTAAATCAAAGCGCCCTCGTGGAGATGACGCTGATTATACACCAACCACTGATTCAAAGGCCCAATCCTCAGCTGGGGGCACTGTATCTATGGATACTGAAGACTTTCCTCATGTCCATCCCGATTATCCCATTGACACCACAGGATGGACATATCCAAAGCGGAGGTTTTCTATGGCTGAGTACTGCTCAAGACGAACTGTGAACCAATACACTCTGCCATCTGACACCAATGTTCAATTCTTCCATACTCAACTGCAGTTTGATGTTTTCTGGGGCACCTTGGTGGATACAAATTTTCATAAACATCAGGTGATTGATTGGTCTTTCATGCTAGGTCAATCAGTCATGGAGGGTCTGATCCCTAAGTTTGAGACGTGTGGACTGTATCAGTTTATGGGGCAACGTACAGACTTCAGTGAAATGGCTGTCAAGCAATTCCTGGCCACCTCAGAGATTGATATAGAAGAAGAATCCATCACCTGGATGACTGGCTTCAAGCGCTATTTTGCCTCTTTTGCTGACTTTGCCACTACCAACAATCTGGATTATGGCACCATTTCAGCTGGCCTGGATTTCTACACTGAGGATAATTTTGAGGACATTGTGCAATTCTATGAGCCAGCAAGGCTGGGAATACCCAGGAGGTTTGGAGAGACAGCAGGACTCAGGCATCATCCTACTGTGATCAACAAGATTGCCAGAGTCACTATTCTTCCTAAGAGTGGGGATAAGAGCAAAATACGGGACAAATTCTGGAATATTATCCATCACATCATGAACGGTGAGGTAATGAATGTTGTTCTATTCATGATGAGACAACTTAATGATTTGAAGATGCACAAGAACCAAAATTTAGCTTATGCTCCTTATATTATGGCTCTCATCAAAGCCAAGACAAGATTTGAGGGGCCTTGCGAGGTTGTTCACACACTGTTCAGACCTTTTAAGAATGAGATAGGGTTTCTCACCAGGCCACTCACTCCCTTCCCAGATAATGAGGAAGACCCTGGCTATGATGCAGGAGCAGATCCTGCTGTTGAGGGCGAGCAGATGCCTCCTCCTCCACCTCCTCCTCAGCCTCAGCAGTATTGGCAGCCTGGTCCAGGCTACTTTGATCCATATTTTCACACTATGCAGCAGGGGCTTGAGACCCATATTGATACTCGCTTTGAGGGCATGATGACACATGTGGATCACCGCCTAGATGACATGCAGTCTCGCTTTGACAGTAACTGGGATGCGCTCAACTCTGAGTTTTCTGAGTTTCGTGATCACATTCACACTAATGTCACTGATCCTATCATGACCAGGCTGAATAATATGCAGCAGAGTTTTCAAGATAACATGGGTGCTCTCTCCAGCCAATTTGACAATCTTTCTACAAATGACAGCATGCATGATATCAGTCAGAGGCAGCAGCAACTCCAGCAAGATTTTGGCCAGTTCTCCTCTCTTTTTGACACATTCAGCACTCACTACTACAACATGCATCCTGCACCCAGTGATCAGTGAGGCCTCTCCTTTGTGGCAATTGATGCCAAAGGGGGAGAGAAGTGCTGAGAAGAGAAGTTGTCAGATGTTACATTCAGGGGGAGTTGTTGGTCTATGTGGACATTATGACCGTGCATATGCATATTTACCTTTTTATGTCGCATGCATTAGTTTATGTCTTATGCATTTGGAACTGGCTTGAACTGTTAACTCTATGTCGTATGTCTGTGGACAATTATCTATAATATTCTGTGGGTTGAACTATGTTTCAGTTCAAATTACTCTGTGTGTGGTTAATCGAGGAATAGTTACAATTGTTGTGCTTACTCTACGTATCATCTCTTGTATGCCTCGATAACCATGATTGTAGGAAAGTCTCCATCAAACTTTGATATATTATGTGTGTTATATCTTCAGCTTCAAATAATCCTGCACACACTTAGGGGGAGCCTTTCTTACATACCGAGTTTTTATTGGGATTTATCTATCTCTCGGACAGAATTTCAAATCAAGATAAGTCCTATGAAACTCATCTCCAAAATCTATCTTATACCTTAGGTATGAGAGAGATTTGGAAAAACTAAACTTTTCTTTAATATATTATGTAGTGTTGTCATCAATTACCAAAAAGGGGGAGATTGTGAATCATCTAGGCCCCTTTGGTGATGTTTTGGTAATTAATGACAACTGCTTGTGGACTAACGATTCTTGGATAAATAAGAATGCAGGGTTGGACCACATAGAACAGGAAATGTTGGAGAATCATAAGCATTGGTTGTGGATCAGATAAAAGCAAAGGTATAATATAGGTTTCGTTTTTGCCGGTCTTAAGGAGTTTAGAGAAGATACCTGATCGGATTAGTAGGCTAGATAGCCGTACTATTAAGAGGGGTCAATGACTTTGATCTGTGTAAAGCTTAGTGCCTCATAGAGCATCAAGTAGTTGCATTTGCATGAGGACTAACAACGCTTCAAATTTCTTGAGTTAAAAGTTCTTTCAAAAGCAAGTTTGAAAAATTGCAAAGTCTTGGATGCGCGAACCGTCCGGGCCTTAAGGGCGGACCGTCCGCGATCCACCAGAGGGGTCCGAAGTCTGACCACTTCGGAAGCCACTTTGTTCTATTGCACTGCGGACCGTCCGGGCCTTAGGGCCGGACCGTCCGCAGTCATGACCAGAGAAGGCTGGTTTCGGGCCAGTCCCTGAATTATAGCGCGGACCGTCCGGCTGTGTTGGGCGGACCGTCCGCAAGTGTCAAACATGTTTTGGACAGGGACTATGTGATTTTGTAGATTTGTACTACGGACTGTCCGGGGGACTAGTCCGGACAGTACTGTCTCAGGTCGCGGACCGTCCGGCCTTATAAGCGGACGGTCCGCCCGTGTTATGGTTCGTGTACCTCAAGCTTCCAGGTCGCGGACGGTCCGGCCTTGGAGGGCGGACTGTTCGGATCCACCTTTTCTGACAGCTCTGACAGTTTTCAAACGAGAATTATAGCCGTTATATGTACGGCGGACCGTCCGGCCCTAGGGCGCGGACCGTCCGCGTGTGCGCAGAACTGGTGCTTTTTGCACATAACGGTTGGATTTTGATGGGGGTCTATAAATAGAAGGGTAGCTCGTGTGAGAGAGCTCTCTTGGCCATTCCTTGCACACATTGAGCTTATTTGTGATCCTCCAACTCACTCTCTCACACTCTTTGCTTGAGATTGCATTCTAGTGAGAGATTGAGAGTTCCTAGTGCATTTGCATCATTCGGTGATTCTTGAGGCACTAGGTGGTACACCGAGCAAGCGTCATTGGCTTATTACTCTTGGAGGTTGCCGCCTCCTAGACGGCTCGGGTGATTGTCTCCGTCGAGCTCTCCAAGAAGATTGTGGAGAAGCCGCGGTGTTGATTGTGAGGGGTTCGCGCCTACCTCGCCGAGCGGCAAAGGTGACATTAGTGGAATCGAGGTATTGAGTGATTTCTTGTCCACTTGGCTCAAAGATCAAGTCGTGCCTTGATAGAGGAGCAAGTGAGAGCTTGAAGTCCACCTCAACGTGGATTAGGGGTGATCGGCAAATCACCGATACCACGTGATAAATTTCGGTGTCTCTACCTTCTTGCATTACTTATTGCCTTGCAAGTGATTAGTGTTTTGCATATTGTTCCTCAAGTATTCAATCAACGTAGTTGTTTCTCATACATTATTTACTTGTTGTCACTAGAGAATTATTACTCTTGTTATATTGATTAAATTTACCTAGTGTTTTTTATTTTAGTCAAAACCGCCTATTCACCCCCCTCTAGCCGGTGTCCTAGATCCTACAGGAGGGGCCGCGGCGGGGAGGGGCTCACGCGGGGGGAGGGGCGCGACGGGGGTGGGGCTCGCCAGGGAGGGGCGCCGGGGAGGGGCCGCGGCGAGGAGGGGCTCGCGCGGCGGAGGGGCGCGACGGGGGCGGGGCTCGCTGGGGAGGGGGGCGCCGGGGAGGGGGACGCGGCGGGGCAGGGGAGGGCGCACGGCACGGGCAGGGGAGGGCGCGCGGGCAGGGGGAGGGCGCGCGGCCAGGGGAGTAAGAAAGGGAGGGGGAGGGAGAGAGAGGGAAGGAGAGGGAAGGGGAAGCTCACCTCGGGGATCCAAACTCCGGCGATCACCGTCTCCAAACCCTAGGGCACCACAGGGAGAGAGAGGGAGAGGTGGGAGAGGGAGAGGGAGGTTACTGCGTGGGAGAAATCAAATGAGAGAAAGAGACCAAGGGAGGGGGGCACGCGCATGGGGGCAGGGGCGCCAGGGGCGCGCGGGCCGGACTGGGCCGGGCTGGGTCACATCGCGGATCAAAGTCCACGACACACACAACCACCAATCGGAATCCGGTCGCGAACCAAAATCTGAAACGGGACGAGACGAACACACGACTAACCACGACATCGGACAAAGAAATATGCTTCAGCATGATGCAACACCCATGACATTTAGGTTTTGTTTACACATGACATAGACACCGTCACTATATTGCTTTGAAATTAGGAAGAAGGAGCGAAACGAGAAAAGGAAAGAGAGTAACGTCTGAATTTGGTGAGTAAGTAGAAGAAAAAATTCTACCCACCAAATTCAGGGCGTTACAATGACCACCCTAAAAAACAGTACAACCATGAGGGTGGTATGAGACGCCCTTAACTAATTAATTAGAGGAACTGAGGTGTAGTTTACTTCGCCGTCGTGCCGTCAATGGGGCTTGGTGTATGTGGCTCGCTCCATCGAGGGTGGTTTGCCCCTTGGGGAGGAGTGCGGTATATTTAGAAAACCTAACGGCCGGCTACAACCTCAGGGAATCTTTGTAAAGGCTTCGTAGTGAATCACTGGCCATTCACCTCGGGAGTGAACAAGGATCTTGCAAGCCCGGGCTAGAGAGGGAATCACGGCTCATGGATAAAGTGTGCAACCTCTACAGAGTGTTATGAAACTGATATATCAGCCGTGCTCACGGTTATGAGCGACCTTGAGAGCTCCTTTGATTAGAGATACTATGATTACAAATGATGATGATGATATTTATGGTTTCGATGGTTATGATTATAATTTCTGGTATTCTTTCCGTTTGGAAGGAGTAATTTTGTGCTAATAACTTGGGTTTAATGCTAAAACATGGCTCTCTACTAGTAATCATTACCTGACCAACTAAAAGCAACTGCTTTAATCCTAACCACACATAAAGCTAGTCCACCTCAGCCAAACGGGACAATTGCTGAGTATGTTGATGTGTACTCACCATTGCTTTACAACAACAACCCACAGGTTGCCCACATTGCAACCACTACTCAGGAGAAGATAAAGTCATGGTGGAGGATTTCAAGTAGTTCCAAGACTATGATATATGTTTAAGACTATGTGGATGTCTGTGAAGGTCGTGTATTGCTACGTTTCGTTTTCGCACTCTGATCTATGTTTAATACTATGTGGATGTCTTGGACATCATGATGTAATCAAATTAATACTTTTTTATGTTATTATTCGAGCACCGTGTGATGATGTCCAACTATTAAACTGTTGTGTACGTGAATTGCTAATCCTGACACATATATGGTTTGCATTCGGTTTGCCTTCTAAAACCGGGTGTGACACTTGGAACCACGGGCCTGGGTGAACTCCGGCTGCAGGTCGCGAGGAAGGAGTGGTTGCTCGCGAGAGTTCTCGGCGTTATGCCAGGTCGCATGCTCACGCTCCTGGGCAAGGAAGTTCCGACGGTTTGTTTGGGATTATAAACTGTCAAGATTATATAATCTAACTTATTTATAAGATTTAGTTCAAAATAAGTTAGAAGTAGATTATAATCTTGAACAAATATATCCTTAAGCTATCTTCAGCAGCTTACCTATTTCTAAATTTCAAACTTTAATTTGTAAATAATGCACTATATACGGTGTAGAACATATTAGGTAACCACAATGAATTGCTAGACACATTGTTAAACCCTCCGCCCTCCCTCCATTGTGTCTCCTTTCCCAGAAAAACCCTCGTTCAGCTGCTACACTCACCGCGGTCTCTCTCTGTCCATTTCCCGCCTCCTCGCCGCAACTAGGGTTTCTTAAGCCCTCACCGCCCATGGCGAGCGGCAGGGCGGCTACATCCAGTTCCATCCTCGTCAACGCCGCCGGCACCAGCAAGACCCTGTCCGCATCGCTATGGTGGGACTCCTTCGTCGTCCTCTCCGACGACCTCGACCGAGCCACTGCTGGCCCCTCTGTCCCGGATGCCCTCGTAAGTGCAGTTAATCCCTAGTCCGCCTGCCGCGTTCGCAGAATCATCAGTCGTAACAGTTGGCTTCCTTTGCTGCAGGCTAAGCGGATCAAAAGCCACCACGCGTGGCTCCGAGGGTCGGTCTCTATGTTCGGGAAGCCGAACGACGCGTCCAGGAGCGCACTGGAAGTTGGCGAGGTTGCCGTCGGGGAGCGTCGCCTCACTGTCAAGCCAGAGCTCAAGGAGGCCGCGCTTCGTGCAAGCAAATGCCTGGTAATTTTGCTTCCCCTGTCTCACGTATTGGATGTACATAATAATTAGTAGATTCTGGGTATAGATATCTGTTTCTTTGAGTTCCTGAAGTCCCATATGTTTAGCTTAAATTTGTATTTGGTAGCTAAACTGTGTAGGCCCGTAAGTCGACTAGTGTAGGGGCTTGAGATTCCGTAGAATTGCTTGAATGCTGAGTAGTGACCAAGGTTTTCCCCCCTTTTGTTTCGATCTTGGAATTTTAGTATTATAGATCTCTCAAATATGCCATACAATTTCTTTGAGGGATACCCGTTGATGCTTACTGGTTTGCCAGAGTAATTGACATAACTTAGATTGATTTTTTACTTTGAGTCAGAAGCGCAGAACGCTTTGAAATCTCAAATATTGGCCTGCAGATATTTGTAGTTATAATCATTTATCAGATGACATCATTAATTTAAAATGGTCTTAGCAAAATTTTTCAGCGCTGAAGTTAGCCATGTTTAACATCAATATTGGAAAAGGGCCACCAAGGCACCAGTATATGATTTCCACTAGAATGAGAAGTATTAACGCCACTCTCGGTAGAAATGAAATTTCCCAGGATTTCCATTAGTTCATTACCATGACTTTTTCCTGGATGCCCCCCCTCTAAATTCTTGCAGGAAATCTTAGTGCCAACCAGGAAGGCCTTTTGGCCATCCAATATTCCAATTTGACATAGATGTCTCATTTTTCATTAGCACTGACTACTGATTGACATAGTAAGTATTATGGCAATTGGAGCCATTAGGATAAGGAAATAATAAGTTAGATTGATTTGGTTACTTAGGATAAGGGAAGAGATAAATTAGATCGATTTTGGTTAGTTAGGATAAGGGTCGCTTGCTTAGGGGTCAAGTAAGTCTCTCTATATAAGGAGAGGAGACCTATCAATCTAGTCAGGCAAGAATTAAGAAGGAAAACCCATAGTTATTAAGGCGTCCTCAAGGCGACGCTTAAGCGTCGCCTAGGCGGTAAAGCGCTTGGCCGAGACAAGGCGTCCGCCTCGCCTTACCCCAGCGCCTAAGGCGAGCGGAATGCGAGTGGGAGAGAGGGCTCTGCCCGTTGGCACCCGCGTTAGGGAGGGAAAGGTGGTCGTGAGGGGGCGCCTGAGTGGCCGCGCCGGTTGCTGGCAGCCGGTGGCCTGGAAGGCGCCTGGTGCCTGCCCAGAGTAGATCTAGCGACGAGATAGAGGGGGGGGGGAAGAGGAGAGGGGGCGAGCATGCACAGAGCAGTGCTGGCGGCGATGAGCTCAGTGCTGGGCTGTTGGCGGCGGGGGGGCGGGGGAAGAGCCTGGCAGCTAGGAATGGGAGGGAAGGGAAAGAAGTGGCTGGCAGGTGTGGGGTGGGTAACCTAATTTTGACGGGCTAAGTTGGCTGCTGGGCTGGTTTATGAGCTGCTTGGACTGACTTGACCCTATTTGCTAGTGTAATACATCTATGAGACTATATTTCTATATATTTTATTTCTATTATCTATTTTTATATATTATTAAGGCGTCGCCTCGCCTTATGCCTTATCGCTTAAAAGTTAAAAAGGGGGTTGGTCGCCTTAATTCGCCTTGCCGCCTTAATAACTATGGCCTATGGGAAACCCTTCCCTCTTGCTCGGCCCGTCGGCCGTGGGCAAGCCACCGCCAACATGTACATAACAGCATGAAAGATCCTTTTGTTATTCAACCTTTGCCCTGCCATCCACTTAAGGATATGGCTATTATTCTGCCTCAACATGCAGTGCACAGACATTATTGTTTGTCTTCTCTTAATTTAATCTTGGTTACTGTCATATATATAGTCAGCCTAAAGATTCTCTCAAATTGTTTACTATCATTTGTTTGACAGTACAAAATATTTGTGACAATATGATATATTTGTAACATTTGGTGTACACATTTTTTCCTGAGTGTTTGTCCAATAAAGCTTTGAGAAGTTGAATAGTATTAGCATGATCATTATTTCGATAAATCCCATATTTTCTGCTATTTGATGCAAAATTTGGCTTTTTTTGTGGACCATCCATATACTATCTTAGTATTTTGCTTTTCAAACAAAAAGTTCTGCTGTGTTGCTAATTTTGTATTCTCTCCAGAACCTGGATGAAGTGCAATCATACATTCTGGTCAAGAGATCTTCAGAAGTCTCTCCAACAATCCGTGATGCTGATGCTGAGGAGTTTCTTCATCTGGTATAATTCTGAAAAGATGTTGATTGTAGAAACTGCAATGTCAATGCTGTAGTGTAGTTGTCATTTGATTCTATGCAATTGCACTCTATCCTTCCATGTTGTTTTAAGAAAATTGCAATAAAAAGAAAAGACATACTTCAGGCACAATTTTGTGTGTTTACTTTAGAGCAAGTATAATAAGGTGACGTAGGCGGCTGCAAGAGATGGCTTGTCAGATTTTTGGTGACGTGGAAGAAAGAGAAATGTATTGAGAAAGAAAGCGGACTGCTCACTAGTAGGTAGCTGAAAGTAGGCTGCTCACAGACTTCAAGATACTTTGTGAGAAAGATACTTTGTAGTTAACTAATGACATACAAATACATGGATTATTTGATTGCACATGTAATTACATTGGCCTAAACCTGCCACTAGAAATGTGGTATCTTGGGAGAGATCGCCCTGGATCGGAAATGGCATTTATAAGGGCTGCTGTTTGGGTCGATGCCTGCTACAGTACAGAGCATGGGTCATTGTTCTGTTAGCCGTGAGGACACCTAGAGATATCAGACACACTGGAGCCGCATCTACGGGAACATGGGAGAAGCGTCGGAGACAATGAGGACTAGGGTCTTCCTGCAGACCCGCAGGCAATGAGGTAGCACATGCATCTGATTCCCAAGGAGAGAGCACCAGAGAGAAGGGTGAGGGCGACTGATTTTTCTAGCCCAGGTGTGAGCTGATGTCCGCTGGTGATGAATTTCAGGCGGCGGCTATATGATGGCAAGAGCAGAGAAAGCAACAAGAGGAATGAAAGACGCGGTTGCTAGCTGTCTTGTGTGTGGACTTAGAAGGTTTAGGGAAAGTCATATTGGGCTAAGTGGGCCTTAGAATTACAGTTCAGTAGCATATATCTTTCTTCATACATTCTTTTCTCCCCCCTCTATTTAAGTCTGTAACTTGTGCTCACGAACCTTATGTGTCAGCGAACAGATCGTCCCAAGCTACTGTTCCACAAATAGTTGGTTCACGTTTACAGATGGCAACGGGTAAAATGCCCGCGGATACGAGGTTGTAATACCCGCGCCCGCGAGGCAAAACCCGTGCCCGCGCCCGCGCCCTCCATCCTCCATGGGCATAGTATCAAGCCCATATCCTCTACCCGCGGGTAGAGGATACCCGCGGGCATGCCCGATTACCCGCCATAAAGACAGTAAGTAGCAAAAATGCAAAATACTAAATCATAGTTAACACACACAGCTCTCACAATCTCACAAGTCATACCGACACAGACTTACAGACACACAGTTCTCCATAGTTCACACACATAGTTCTCACACATGACACACAATTCTCACACAGATCTCACAAGTTCAATAAATAAAGATAACAGGAAGTTCATTAGTCGGAGTCCGCCATAGTGATGCAAGATTCTTTCATTTCTTCTTCATTGTCTTCAAGACATGACCAGAAGCTGTTAAACCTTTCATCGGCAACATCTACAACCATAAGACCATATGAAATATATTAGTTGCTGCAACCTATAGTTAACATATGAAATATAAAGAGAATACAAATGCAAATGCACATGTACCTTTGAGAATACAAAATCTTGCTCTTTCACTTCATAGTGTTTCATCAAACTAGTCAACAATTCATGGGCTTCACTAACATAGTTTTCAGCTGCCTCTTCACTAACATAGTTTTCAACAATTCACTTGCCGCTGGATCTAGAGGTCCTGGAGCCGGGAGCACGAGCTCCGGGAGTAGGGACGGCCGCCAGCCACTGACCGCAGAGAGCAGGTCCGCGGCCGCCGGGATGTCGCAGGCCGACGGGATCTGGTATGCTGGCTGCTGGAAGTCACAGATCACCGGGAGCCGGGAGTCGCAGATCGCCGGGAGCCGAGAGCAAGAGCTCCGGGAGCAGGGACGGTCGCCGGGAGGTCTGCGGGCCAGGACCGGGAGTCGCTGCTCGCTGGCCGTCGACACTTGACCACTCGGGAGTTGCTAGCCGCCTAGCGTCCTGGAGATCTGGGGGACGATGGACGAGTGCGGTTGGGGAATGGGGACTTGGCCACTTGGGGGCTGGGGCATAGGGTGGCTGTGTGCCCGACTGCCCGTGAATGGAATGGACAGAGATGAGTGATGAGTGCGGCTGGGTGGTGAGACCGTGAGCGGATGAGAGAGTGGTGAAACCCTAATTTTACATATATATATATATATTTCCTGAGATGGGCCTACATGTCATATTTGTGGAGCGGGTTTAGCGGATATGCGGGTGCGGATACTGTTTTTTCTTGCCCGCTAAAAAATATCCTCTGGGTCTGTTATTGTATCCTTATCCTTGCCCGCGGATATAAAATTATACCCGTATCCGTGCCCATCGGGTTTAGTATCCGTGGGCAGGCGGATATCTCATGCCCGTTGCCATCTCTATTCACGTTCCATGTTTCAAACCATCGTCCCGCCCCATCGTTCCCGAAACTTGTGAAGTGTCGATCCGTGCATCCCTGTATCCGTTCCTCAACCCCTTGGTACCAGGAATATTGTAACATGACAACCCCTGCCATGGCGGTCACCTCAACCCTCTGTTTTTTTTTTATAATTTCTGCAGCTTTGTAGTTAATTTGCATTGCTTTGCTTGATATGTGTTGCGCTGCATGGGAAAATAAGAAGGGAGAAACACATGCTAGATGTAAGAGAGTCCGACCATGAAACAGCACCTGCTCTCTGCTCATAAATGAACGCCGCCTTGCAATGACAAAAGTGAGCAAAAATTGAAGGAAAGCTTCACTTAAACATCCTCATCTTAACCACAGTTTGTGCAGCCACACATTTCCTATCACTCCATCACTGCACATATGACATAACACAAGCACACAGCAGATCAAAAGAAGAGCAGCACAAAGTGAGTGCTTGTTCCCATGTGCCTAAGCATGAAAGATGGGCACCTTGCCAAAGTTACTGTGCATCTGTGCCTAGTACACATTTTAGGTGTCCTTGCATCACTGTGCCTCTCCTGAGTGGCTTAGCTGCATAAGCAAGCACTTTTTTGTGCTTTTTTCATCCATGGTTTCTAGTCTTGGTTTCTTCACTCACTAAACAGATTGCTAGTTCTGTTTGACATCGGAGTAGCATTTATTTCAAAGTTACATTGCAATCATCTATCAATAGTTAAATCACGAGTACATTGCCGCTGCGAACTCTGCTACACCCCAGATGTTTGAACAGTGGTTATTCTAATGATGAAGTTAAGACCATCCAATTATTGGGGTCTGAAATATTTATATTAGCACCTCTAATATAAATACTTTTGCCTCAAATTATGGTTGATTGGTTGAAACAGTGATGTATTTTTAATGTTCAGTAACATTTATCTGTAATGATATTTTTATCTATTAACTTCTCTAGCTAAGAAGGAATGTCACCATGTTATCCATTCTCTAGGTTAAACTTATGGTGTTGATGATGAGAATGTTAGTGTTGCTAACATGTTGCTAGCTTGGATTCATACTACTTAAATTTTGTGATAGATTAACAGTTCAGTTATTGCTATTCATCCCCTTTTAAAGTAACATTGTTTTTTCCTGAAGGTATCTGTACGATATTACCTTGAGCGTCAGTGCTTACTGAAGTGCATCAGAAGAATCTTTGTGCATGCAAGTAAGCTTGTAGTGTTATTGAGCTACATTACAATGTAGAGCAGTGCAAAATCCCGTTACTTCTTGATTTTCTACTGTTTTTATTCTCATGTCACATTAATAATCAAAGTTTTGCTAGGCGCTAGGCGGAATCTAGGCGATGACCCTTAGCCTAGAGACTAGTCCAGCCTAGGCTTGCCTAGGCGATGCTAGGCGTTTTTCTAGGCGTTTTGCCAACTTATATAATATATACATTTATAGATAAAAAAATAGGGAAGGATCAGTAGACATACCTTTTGTCCTTGCAGATCTGCTGATCACTGAATCCTCAAGCACTGCTGCAATAGAAGTGGACAACACTTTTAGATGCAATTGGGCCTCAATACAAGTGATAAAAAAATAGGAAATAGCAAGTTAGGTACTTATCTGAGGTCTGACCCTTCTCCCATCCATTAAGTACTGATCAGCACCATAGGAGCCTTTAGAAATCACAAACATGAAGGGACAGCAGGCAGCAACACCTATAAAATGCAGCAACACGAAATAAAATAACAAGCGCATGTGCATGATTCAGTTCTCACAAGCCACAACACAAAACACAAGCGCACAGCAGGAGTTCTAAGTTCACAAGTTAAAGATACATGGATGCATAATAAAAGCTAAAACATGACATGAAGCTGGCTCACACGCCGGTTTCATCCATCTCATCCTCATCCTCATCTTCATCAAACTCTTCTTCTTCGGACTCAAACTCTTCATTGAGCTCTCTCACTGTCAAGGGCCTGGGCGTCTAGAGCAGGGGGCCCTCGGCTACGAAGGTCGTAGCCGCGGTTCGTCGTCTTCTCCGGCGTGGTTATTCCCCACAGCCGTAGGCTTAGTTGGTAGAGAGAGGTGGAGAAGAGATAACTTGTTTGCTGCCTTTATTCCTGTCTCCCTGTGCCGCATATATAGCCATCGGCCTGCTGTTATTTTAGGCAAGCCTAAACATGGTAACACTAATCAATCACTAATCAATCACTCCTTTCCTTCCCTCTACTGTGACGGAACCTCCCAAGTAATTAGGCCCACCTACAGTTGTCCTTGTCCAACGGACATCAGACAACCCTGTAGGTGCCCCTGAACTACTTGACAAGTTCGGTATCTTTCCTTACCTCACCAGGAACGTCTCACCCGTCTTGCGGACATTACAGAACATCGGAGATAAAGAAATGCGGAAGCGAATTGCATAAACTTTACATTTATTTCAAAAGCAAGCTTGAGTTAGGTTATTACAGACCAGTCTAAAAGTGAGTGCATAGGAGTAATATTATACAAACCAGGGAGGCACAAACTCCTCCCGAGAAGCTAAAAGCAAAAGATCTTAAGTGGAGGACCGAGTCCTCCCGCACTTCAGTCTTGATTTTCTTCTTTTGGAACCACCTTGGAGCAGAAGCAACAAAAGTTTGTCGCTTCCTCACCTAAAAACAACAAAGGGATAAACCCTGAGTATGGAATACTCAGCAAGTCTTACCCGACTAAGGAAAAGACTCTCAAGGGTATGCTGGATAAATAGGAGTCAAGGAGAGGCTTTAGCAAAAATCAACTTATAGTTTTGCAGAAGAAGCTTACTAAGTGAGTCCTTACTTTTCATCTTTTAATGCCATCTTAAGTATTAATAGACTCTATTTGCATCTAGTCTAATTTCACATCAAATCAAGACAACATTAGTTTTATCCATAGTGTTCACCTCCTGACTCTAGGTTGTAGAAAAGTGACCAAGTCTTCATAACCGCGAAGGTACGGCGATCCGAATCGATTATACTCAGCTGAGGATCTCCAATCACACGACATATGTAGCACTTAACCCTTGCATATGTCAACCCGCCACCGGGGTTCTTAAGACCGGATCAGGTTCACGCAGACCGAGAGCACAGATACACCACCGTCCAGCCTCTTGCCACGGAGGGTACACGCTACTCTCGCCACCGCTCCACGCCCATCTCGTGTTGTCTTATTCCGGCCTTAGTCTGCCCGAGGCAAGGCTTACCCATGACGAGGCATGTGACCAGTTAAAGGGTCCTCGGTCAGCACGCCTACATACGCGTTAATCCTTAACCAACCTGGGTAGAACATCACCTGTTCCTACCCCAGGTTTCAATTTAAGTATTTCCACCCTTAGGAATGTGTCTGTTCCTTAGGATGAAAGAGCATCACGGGGAACTTTGCAGTAAGATCCCACTATTGCTCCAAATGAAAATATTCTTGCAGGTAGAAGCCATCCTCTCCATGGTTAAATTGAGGACAACTTCTATCCACAAGATCTAAGCAAGTCTAAGCATTTTTGTAAATCATATTTTGATACTTCACCGAAGTATCTATAAAGGTATGGATATCAAGGAAAAGCAATGCATCAAAGGGTTTCAAGTAACTCCTATGAACCTAATGCACATTTCACTAGACTTAAGTGTGCGAAAAGTATTTTGAAACACAAGGAAAGGGGTTGCATGCACCGGGGCTTGCCTTCGTTTACTGGTGAATCAGGCTCAGATCCACAGATGTCAAAGTAGAAATGATTCCCAGCCTGAGACTCCGAAGGTGGTGGTGGTGGTGTCTCCTCTTCAGTTACTTCTACCTCTTCCTCTCGTTCTAATCATAATCATACATATGTATAAGAATGGATGCCATGGGATGCTCATGAGGATGCAAAGACAACATAAACTTATCATTTATGTCTTGAGTACAACTTTCCTTCACGGAGTTCCGGGAACTTAGGGTTTCCGGAGTCGGTAAAGGAGTTCATAGGGCAGGGGGGAGTGGTTTTGGGTGTAGTGATCAAACAAGGTCCAAATCAAACCAAACTCTACCCATAGCTTCTAAATAATGTGATAAGTTCACATAAAAGGTTTGGGAAATTTTGGGCTTATTATTTATTCTCTAAAAATCCAGAATCAATGGTTTAGGCTATTTTAAATATCCTAAAATTCCTTTTTCAAACTAAAAATCATAGAACTATTTTTATTAAATACTATGGAAAATAACAAGCCTAGGAAAATTGGTCTCATAATTTTAGGATTTTTCTACTATTTTCTACCGTTTTTCAAAGTTCTGCTGAAAAAGAAAAAGGAAAAAGAGGAGCAGTACTGGGCCGATTCAGGTCCAGCCGGCCCAAGCCCGAGCGGATTCGCGCGCGCGCCCGCGCCCGCGAGGCGACTTTGCGCAGAGGCCCTCGGCTTAACGGCTAAACAGAAATAGGTCCGTTTACTATTGTTTTAAGTCACTGACAGTTCACGAAAAGGTCCCCGGGTTCTTGTCAATTCACAACTCGCAGTCCTCGACGGCGTTCAAGCGCGGCCGTGCTCCGACGAGCAAGCAGACCGGCCGATTGGGGCAGTGACCGGTGCTAATCTTCGGCTGAGACCAAATCCGAGTTCCTATGAACGTTTTCCCCAACTAAATTACACTATCGGTGGACTAGGGAGCTCCGGCCACGGTGGCCGTACGCAAAATGGGGACATGATCGTGTTCCCGGCGACCCAGGGCGGTCTAGTTCGATTCAATGCTTCGGTAAGCATCAAGAGGACACAAAGATGTTGAAACAAGAGAACCGAGGGTGAGATCGGACCTGAAACGGGCTGTCCACGGCGAGCTCGATTCACGGCGGCGGAAAATGGATTTGGGGGAAACGAGAAATTCAAGTGCGCGGGTGGATGATTGTGGCCGATTAGCGGTGGCTGGATGCGTAAGGATGTGGTGAAGCTCACGGCGGGGTCAATTTATAGAGCTCCGAAGCGGTGGCACTTAATTTGATCGCGATGCGTCGACGGCCGGAGAGGAGGAAGAAGCACTGGCTTCGCGGGTACGTGGCCAACGACGTGGCAGTAACTCCGGTGAGCCACGGAGGGTTCAGAGAAGGTCATGGCGACACGGTGAAAGTGTAGAGCCACGCGGCACCCGGCCGAGAGGCGGCGGTCGACGGCGAGTACTTACCGCCAGCCGCAAAGTCGAAGGAAGACAGGGGGGGTTCGTCGGAGTGGTGGCCAACTCACTGGTGACGAGGACCTTACCGCGACAAACTTATCTAGTGACCGCCGAGCACGAATCACAGCGACGACGATCGACGGCGACGGCTATCGGCGACGAGCACGGGGGGGTGAACCTGCGATCTTCTTCAGTTTGGAACTACTGTACCATGGTGAAAACCTGATTCAGTCGCCTGACAGAGCACATTGGAGCCACTTTCTCTCTCAATTTTCCATAGTGACACAGGTTAAGCTCTGCAGCAAACTTGTAGAATATGGTACCCACTACAAACTTGCTATGGCAATCATAGGTATATTTACACAGGATCATGCTCAAAACCCAGCTTGAAGTCGAGGTCAGTTCACTGCTAGTCTGAAAATTCAGACATAACAGCCTGACAGCCCAACTTTAGGCTTGGTTTTCTCCAAATTCTTCTTAACAACTAAGCTTACAACCTTAAGCAAAGTTGTTCTCCTATAATTGGTCTTCAACTTTGATGTGGTGACCTAGGGCAAAAACCCTATGCTTTGTAAGTTACAAAGCCCCAAAGTTGAGCCCATTCACTGATTTCCAGACTTAGAGCAAAACTCAAATGAGGTCTATTTTGCATTTAAGTCCAAAACTTAGGGTTCTGCTTTCAAGTCCACATATTTGTGAACCAAAGGACTTAAGAAACTTATTTGGCTTGGTTTTTGCACTTTAGTCCAAAAGTGGACTAATTTTGAATATAAGCCCCTAGGGTTTGGTTTTAGGGTTTTCCAGGGTTCCAATTAGGGTTTCTGGTATCTCAGGGGTATAAAAGTGATTCAAGCTTATCCTTAGGGTCATTTTATGACTTTTACCCTAAAGTATTTAGGTTTTCTTAACTTGGGTAAAGTTTTACCCCTATAATCCCCATTTAGGGTTAAGTCCTTAAACCAGGGTCCTATTTGTAAAACTTTAAAACAATACAACTTGTTTGAAAATTTTTGCCTAGTGAATGCACTCTAGGTGTGTCAAACATATGCAATGCCAATGCTATGATGTCATGCTCAAGTTTTAGTTATAGTAACACCAGGGGTGTTACATCCTTCCCCCCATAAAAGAATCTCGTCCCGAGATTAAAAATCCTAGGGTAGGGAATGGTAAAGGAAACACATCACATTCTTATTTCTTTAATTTTGATACAAGACAGGAGTGATGTGGGGGTTACTTCTTTATTACAACAGCTATACAAGCTTTACAATTTACATGAGGCTAGGAAGCCTGGGAAATTCTTTTTCAAGAAATCTTGGGTTTCCCATGTAGCCTCGTCTTCCGAATGCTGGTTCCACTGTATCTTGTAGAATTTGAGAGTCTTTCTTCGGGTGACCCTGTCCTTTTGATCCAGAACTCGAATAGGATGTTCCGAGTATGTTAAATCTGGTTCCAGGACAACATCAGTCACTTCAATGGTTCGATCAGGAACCCGAAGACACTTCTTCAATTGTGACACGTGGAACACATTGTGCACAGCAGACAATGTTTCGGGGAGCTGAAGTCGATACGCCACTGGCCCATATCTTTCCAGAATAAGAAAAGGACCAATATATCGTGGTGCAAGTTTTCCTTTAACTCCGAAACGTGATACGCCCTTCATTGGTGAGACCTTCAAGTAGACATAGTCTCCTTCAAGAAAATATAAGGGCATTCGTCGTTTGTCCGCATAACTCTTTTGCCGTGCTTGAGCTTTCTTCATATTATGGATAATTCTATGAACCTTTTCTTCAACCTCTTTCACCATATCAGGTCTAAAGAAGTATCTTTCTCCAGGTTCAGACCAATTTAACGGAGTTCGACACCGACGTCCATATAAAGCTTCAAAGGGTGCCATCTTGATACTTTCTTGGTAACTGTTATTGTATGAAAACTCCGCTAGGGGCAAACATTCATCCCATTTTGGTGAGGAATTCCAGAACACATGCCCGCAGCATATCTTCCAGTATTTGCTTGACTCTCTCAGTCTGTCCACTGGTTTGAGGATGATAGGCCGAACTGTGGAGCAGTTTAGTACCCAGGGATTTATGAAGTTCTTCCCAGAATTTGGATACGAATTGCGATCCACGATCCGGCACTATGGTTTTCGGAACACCGTGCAGACTAAGAATACGAACAATGTACAATTGGCATAGACAGTAACTGGGTAATCGGTCTTGACTGGCAGAAAATGAGAAATTTTCGTAAGCCGATCAACAATAACCCAGATAGAGTCATACCCTTTTGTAGTCCTGGGTAATCCCATGATAAAGTCCATACAATATCTTCCCATTTCCACGTGTGGAACTTGCTTTTTCTGATGACACTGTACTATCTGAGTCTGTTGGGTGGCAATTATGCAACTTTACCCAAATAGAATCAGATGCACCATCTTGGGTAAAACACACAAGAAGAGGTTTACCAACAAGTGGTTACAGTAAGTTCATAGCACACGAGACGAGTGTGAATGTCGAGTAACATCACAGTCAACTCGTGTTAGCCAGGGAATCCAAATTCACGAAAGGTGATATTGATTCAAGAAAAATCACCAGTGGAGGGATCTAAAAATGCGGACTTTGCAACTAGTCCATTTTATCGGGCACTAGACATGGCTCGACCCAATCACTTATGCTGGAAAAGCATACATGAGGCAATCGAGGCACGACTAGAGCGATGGTTAGGTGGTTATTGACCGACTTAATCTCGATTCTTGAAAATTCTTCCTTAAGAGGGGTTGTACAAAAGTGAGCTTAGACAACTCGATAAAACGATCTCTAAACTCAACCTTCGTTCACCAGGCAGTTGCACGTTAGTGAAACCAACTTGTTGAACTACTTTTGACATTGAGCAAGTCCTCTCAGTACCATCGGTAAGCCAAGGGTTGAGAGTTCACATTTGCAAGCCAAAGGTCATGCATTTGGATAGAAATCCATTTGGTCAGGTTGTTCATCCGTTTCTTCAAGCGAGATGAATTATCCACTTGGTTAGGGAATACATAGATTGATTAGGAAAGCGAATGAACAAACTCCTGCATTTCAGCAGCAGGGGAAAGTCAATCTCCAATTTGAGAGCTAATTAGTTGTTTTCTTACACTAAAAAGCTCCAAGGCTTCACCTTTACACAAAGGATGCAAAGGGAACTTGTGTGAGTAGTCACTACCAAGATCAAAAGAAATAAGACCACACATGAAAGTGGTATGCCCTCTTGATCCAATGGAAATGACAGATGTTGCTTGATCTCTTCAAGACAACATAGAGAGTTTTTCAAGGAAAGGTCAATGGAAGACAACACATCAGTGTAATTCCATAATGGATCATGACTAGAGACCTCGATACCGACATGCGCCAAGCAGCAAAATCCTGGGTGCACATTCATAGGAGGCTCTCAGCTTCGCTGCGGTACCATAAGTTCTTAACCATGTCACCAATAGATTGAGCAAGGGTGATTATACACAACGAAATACTCCACTAATAAAGATGGTTACAAGTAGAGATCCAAATAGATCATGGCCCAAGGCATGGCCATAATCTAAACTTGATAGAAGGAGTATGATGGGAGACTGTTAATTCAGCCCAATCATATTTCTATGCCCATCGCAGAGATCACAAGGTCAAGGCTTAAGTTGGTATGCCTTCGATAGATATGAAGAAACCAAAGGCATCAAATTCAAGGAAATGGTCGGACATGTCTTTCCTAGGTTGGGTTAATAAAGTAACCTGACGATCCACAAGGAGAGGCCAACTATACTAGAGAC
Organism: Zea mays; assembly: GCF_902167145.1. NCBI lineage: Eukaryota > Viridiplantae > Streptophyta > Magnoliopsida > Poales > Poaceae > Zea > Zea mays. Next base: position 123,461,404 of record NC_050096.1, on the reverse strand, counting down.
TTCAACCTGCATCAGCTGATCAAGAGAATGGCTCTAAAAGGAGGCACGACTTGAGATCCTTGTTTGAAGTCTAGGTATACTCTAGGTCCGACAAAGAAATTATCTAGGCATTTACTTGTACGGGTGTGGTCATAAAGTGATAACGGAAAATTCGACTTTGAGTCGGGTCATGGTTCACTAAATACGAATATAGCCTAATCAAGTTACCAACTCTCTATTGGTCATAACTCAACCTGATGGTTCTCTGATCAGGATTGAAAATTGCTTTATGCTGGGCTAACCAGTTTATGCCCAAGATGACATCTATAGTCTTGGCCTTTCAGAACGATCATATTAGCAGGAAAGCTCCGTCCGGCCAATGTTAAGGGCACTTGGTAATCCACTTCTTTTCACTTTTGGTAGCTTTACTGTCGGGCGAGGAAGACCATTCGTCAACCAACTTTATAGAGGGAGGGGGCCTGAAAAGGTCCAGTTCACCATCAAGTGCTTCTCCCGCTACATGAGAAGGTCTGGCTTCTGTCCCGACAAGATTCGCAGGGACGTTCGGGTGCAGTTGTGAATACAACACATGAACTTCTTCATGTAGTGTATTATAATAGACCTGCAAGTTATCCATGGCTAAGCTAAGCTCCTCCACATGGGCTCTAGCTTTGGCTTCCTTAGCCCAGACGAGTAAACGAGAGTTAACCACCCAATCGAGTGCTAAATCTCGTTTCGCGAGTTGGTCTTGCAAGTAGCGGATGGTTGCATCCGCGATCAATAGATCATTCTTGTGACGGAGTTCTGACTGAAGCAGTTCGACTTGTGCTTCCAGATCCCGATAGGATCGTTGCTACCACTGCTACTTTCTTCATGTCTTGGAGTAAGTTAATGGCAGGGTACGCCAATGGGTCTAGTAGATTTGCGCGCGGTCTTTCTGATGCGCGACAACATTTCTCTAAGGGGGAAACTTTATTAATATAGTGCTTAGCATGATGCATGTGTAAGTACAGAATCAACCTTAGTCGATTCAACTTTCTATACATTGCACTCTTCCTATCTGGTCTTTAAGATAGACTCTTCAGAATACTTAGGTAAGAAGAGAAAAGAATTTTTAGGTAAGACTTTTGAAAATTCTTTTGAAGATGCCTCATAATATCTACAAAGAAGGGCTACGCTCCGATACCAGCTGTGACGGAACCTCCCAAGTAATTAGGCCCACCTACAGTTGTCCTTGTCCAACGGACATCAGACAACCCTGTAGGTGCCCCTGAACTACTTGACAAGTTCGGTATCTTTCCTTACCTCACCAGGAACGTCTCACCCGTCTTGCAGACATTACAGAACATCGGAGATAAAGAAATGCGGAAGCGAATTACATAAACTTTACATTTATTTCAAAAGCAAGCTTGAGTTAGGTTATTACAGACCAGTCTAAAAGTGAGTGCATAGGAGTAATATTATACAAACCAGGGAGGCACAAAGTCCTCCCGAGAAGCTAAAAGCAAAAGATCTTAAGTGGAGGACCGAGTCCTCCCGCACTTCAGTCTTGATTTTCTTCTTTTGGAACCACCTTGGAGCAGAAGCAACAAAAGTTTGTCGCTTCCTCACCTAAAAACAACAAAGGGATAAACCCTGAGTATGGAATACTCAGCAAGTCTTACCCGACTAAGGAAAAGACTCTCAAGGGTATGCTGGATAAATAGGAGTCAAGGAGAGGCTTTAGCAAAAATCAACTTATAGTTTTGCAGAAGAAGCTTACTAAGTGAGTCCTTACTTTTCATCTTTTAATGCCATCTTAAGTATTAATAGACTCTATTTGCATCTAGTCTAATTTCACATCAAATCAAGACAACATTAGTTTTATCCATAGTGTTCACCTCCTGACTCTAGGTTGTAGAAAAGTGACCAAGTCTTCATAACCGCGAAGGTACGGCGATCCGAATCGATTATACTCAGCTGAGGATCTCCAATCACACGACATATGTAGCACTTAACCCTTGCATATGTCAACCCGCCACCGGGGTTCTTAAGACCGGATCAGGTTCACGCAGACCGAGAGCACAGATACACCACCGTCCAGCCTCTTGCCACGGAGGGTACACGCTACTCTCGCCACCGCTCCACGCCCATCTCGTGTTGTCTTATTCCGGCCTTAGTCTGCCCGAGGCAAGGCTTACCCATGACGAGGCATGTGACCAGTTAAAGGGTCCTCGGTCAGCACGCCTACATACGCGTTAATCCTTAACCAACCTGGGTAGAACATCACCTGTTCCTACCCCAGGTTTCAATTTAAGTATTTCCACCCTTAGGAATGTGTCTGTTCCTTAGGATGAAAGAGCATCACGGGGAACTTTGCAGTAAGATCCCACTATTGCTCCAAATGAAAATATTCTTGCAGGTAGAAGCCATCCTCTCCATGGTTAAATTGAGGACAACTTCTATCCACAAGATCTAAGCAAGTCTAAGCATTTTTGTAAATCATATTTTGATACTTCACCGAAGTATCTATAAAGGTATGGATATCAAGGAAAAGCAATGCATCAAAGGGTTTCAAGTAACTCCTATGAACCTAATGCACATTTCACTAGACTTAAGTGTGCGAAAAGTATTTTGAAACACAAGGAAAGGGGTTGCATGCACCGGGGCTTGCCTTCGTTTACTGGTGAATCAGGCTCAGATCCACAGATGTCAAAGTAGAAATGATTCCCAGCCTGAGACTCCGAAGGTGGTGGTGGTGGTGTCTCCTCTTCAGTTACTTCTACCTCTTCCTCTCGTTCTAATCATAATCATACATATGTATAAGAATGGATGCCATGGGATGCTCATGAGGATGCAAAGACAACATAAACTTATCATTTATGTCTTGAGTACAACTTTCCTTCACGGAGTTCCGGGAACTTAGGGTTTCCGGAGTCGGTAAAGGAGTTCATAGGGCAGGGGGGAGTGGTTTTGGGTGTAGTGATCAAACAAGGTCCAAATCAAACCAAACTCTACCCATAGCTTCTAAATAATGTGATAAGTTCACATAAAAGGTTTGGGAAATTTTGGGCTTATTATTTATTCTCTAAAAATCCAGAATCAATGGTTTAGGCTATTTTAAATATCCTAAAATTCCTTTTTCAAACTAAAAATCATAGAACTATTTTTATTAAATACTATGGAAAATAACAAGCCTAGGAAAATTGGTCTCATAATTTTAGGATTTTTCTACTATTTTCTACCGTTTTTCAAAGTTCTGCTGAAAAAGAAAAAGGAAAAAGAGGAGCAGTACTGGGCCGATTCAGGTCCAGCCAGCCCAAGCCCGAGCGGATTCGCGCGCGCGCCCGCGCCCGCGAGGCGACTTTGCGCAGAGGCCCTCGGCTTAACGGCTAAACAGAAATAGGTCCGTTTACTATTGTTTTAAGTCACTGACAGTTCACGAAAAGGTCCCCGGGTTCTTGTCAATTCACAACTCGCAGTCCTCGACGGCGTTCAAGCGCGGCCGTGCTCCGACGAGCAAGCAGACCGGCCGATTGGGGCAATGACCGGTGCTAATCTTCGGCTGAGACCAAATCCGAGTTCCTATGAACGTTTTCCCCAACTAAATTACACTATCGGTGGACTAGGGAGCTCCGGCCACGGTGGCCGTACGCAAAATGGGGACATGATCGTGTTCCCGGCGACCCAGGGCGGTCTAGTTCGATTCAATGCTTCGGTAAGCATCAAGAGGACACAAAGATGTTGAAACAAGAGAACCGAGGGTGAGATCGGACCTGAAACGGGCTGTCCACGGCGAGCTCGATTCACGGCGGCGGAAAATGGATTTGGGGGAAACGAGAAATTCAAGTGCGCGGGTGGATGATTGTGGCCGATTAGCGGTGGCTGGATGCGTAAGGATGTGGTGAAGCTCACGGCGGGGTCAATTTATAGAGCTCCGAAGCGGTGGCACTTAATTTGATCGCGATGCGTCGACGGCCGGAGAGGAGGAAGAAGCACTGGCTTCGCGGGTACGTGGCCAACGACGTGGCAGTAACTCCGGTGAGCCACGGAGGGTTCAGAGAAGGTCATGGCGACACGGTGAAAGTGTAGAGCCACGCGGCACCCGGCCGAGAGGCGGCGGTCGACGGCGAGTACTTACCGCCAGCCGCAAAGTCGAAGGAAGACAGGGGGGGTTCGTCGGAGTGGTGGCCAGCTCACTGGTGACGAGGACCTTACCGCGACAAACTTATCTAGTGACCGCCGAGCACGAATCACAGCGACGACGATCGACGGCGACGGCTATCGGCGACGAGCACGGGGGGGTGAACCTGCGATCTTCTTCAGTTTGGAACTACTGTACCATGGTGAAAACCTGATTCAGTCGCCTGACAGAGCACATTGGAGCCACTTTCTCTCTCAATTTTCCATAGTGACACAGGTTAAGCTCTGCAGCAAACTTGTAGAATATGGTACCCACTACAAACTTGCTATGGCAATCATAGGTATATTTACACAGGATCATGCTCAAAACCCAGCTTGAAGTCGAGGTCAGTTCACTGCTAGTCTGAAAATTCAGACATAACAGCCTGACAGCCCAACTTTAGGCTTGGTTTTCTCCAAATTCTTCTTAACAACTAAGCTTACAACCTTAAGCAAAGTTGTTCTCCTATAATTGGTCTTCAACTTTGATGTGGTGACCTAGGGCAAAAACCCTATGCTTTGTAAGTTACAAAGCCCCAAAGTTGAGCCCATTCACTGATTTTCAGACTTAGAGCAAAACTCAAATAAGGTCTATTTTGCATTTAAGTCCAAAACTTAGGGTTCTGCTTTCAAGTCCACATATTTGTGAACCAAAGGACTTAAGAAACTTATTTGGCTTGGTTTTTGCACTTTAGTCCAAAAGTGGACTAATTTTGAATATAAGCCCCTAGGGTTTGGTTTTAGGGTTTTCCAGGGTTCCAATTAGGGTTTCTGGTATCTCAGGGGTATAAAAGTGATTCAAGCTTATCCTTAGGGTCATTTTATGACTTTTACCCTAAAGTATTTAGGTTTTCTTAACTTGGGTAAAGTTTTACCCCTATAATCCCCATTTAGGGTTAAGTCCTTAAACCAGGGTCCTATTTGTAAAACTTTAAAACAATACAACTTGTTTGAAAATTTTTGCCTAGTGAATGCACTCTAGGTGTGTCAAACATATGCAATGCCAATGCTATGATGTCATGCTCAAGTTTTAGTTATAGTAACACCAGGGGTGTTACATCTACTTTCCATTCTTCTACTAATCAATCACTCATCAATCTCTCCTTTCCTTCCCTCTACTTTCCATACTTCTATTTTCCTTTCTAGCCACTGCTTTCCATAAGCTCCTGCTGATCTCCCAGATCTGCGCGCCCTGCGCGCTCCTGTGCGCGGCGCCTGTCACGGGCGCGACGCTGCCTGGCGTACGAGCGCCCGTACATGACATCTCTCCCCTCGTCGAAGGCCAGCTCGTCCTCGAGCTGGAAGGCTGGGAATCGGGCGCGGAAGTCGTCGAACTCCTCCCAGGTGGCTGATGAAGCTGGTTCGCCGCTCCAGTGAACGAGGACTTGCCGCACGCCACGCGACAAGCGAGCCCCCGCTATTCTTGCAGGCTCAGGCACTACCGCACCATTGAGAAGAGGCGGCAGAGGCGGCGGTGTGGTGGGTGGGGAGCCCACGTACTTTCGGAGCACGCCGATATGAAACACGTCGTGCAGGCGCGCGCCGGTCGGCAATTCTAGCCGAACAGCCACGTCATTGATGATCTCGGTGACGCGGTAGGGTCCCACGTAGCGAGGCTTGAGCTTCCCAGTGATGGTTCGCGGCAGGGACGCCGCCACACGTTGGCGAAGGCGAAGGAATGCCCAGTCCCCAACCTCATATGTGACCTCCCGGTGGTGCTTATCATACTGCAGCTTTTGGACCGCCTGAGCCTGCTCGAGACGGAAGCGGACGTCAGCCAGAAAGGCTTCCCGCGCTTCCATTTCTTGTGCCACCGCCGCCACCCTTGTGTCGCCGGGCTCGTAGGAGCGGATTGAGGGCGGGTCACGGCCGTAGACCACCCGGAACGGGGTGTCGCGGAGGGACGACTGGTAAGCCGTGTTGTAGACGTACTCCGCCCAGGGGAGCCAACGAAGCCACTGGCGAGGGCGATCGCCCGTGAGGCAGCGTAGGTACATGACGATGACGCGGTTGGCCGCCTCCGTCTGGCCATCCGTCTGCGGGTGGAATGCTGATGACATGAGGAGCTTGGTGCCCATGAGGCGCATCAGCTCGCTCCAGAACGACGAGGTGAACAGCGGGTCGCGGTCGGAGACGATGGATTGCGGTATCCCGTGGAGACGGACGATGTCGGTGAAGAAAGCCTGTGCCACAGACTCCGCCGTGTACGGATGCGCTAGGGGGATAAAATGGCAGTATTTGCTGAAGCGGTCGACGACGGAGAGGATGACCGTCTTGCCGTGCACCCGGGGTAGCGCTTCAACGAAGTCCATTGCAATGTCCGCCCAGACCGCCGAGGGCACTGGCAGCGGCTGCAGCAAGCCAGCTGGATGTAGATGTTCCGACTTGAACCGCTGGCACGTCGTACACGCCCGCACGAAGTCCTGTACCAGGCGTCGCATGTTGGGGAAGTGGAAGTCCCGGCGCAGGCGGTGCAGGGTGCGGTGGACGCCCTCATGCCCATCTTCATGCACAGCAGCCACAATCTCCTGCAGCAGGGGCGACGTCGGTGGAATGTACAGGCGCCCATCATAGGTGACCATGCCGTCAGCCACCGCCCACGGTGCATCGCGGGTGCCAGCGCCGACTCCTTCATGGATGGCTGTTAGAGCCGGGTCCATGGCCTGGGCCTGACGAAGGCGTGCGATGAAATCGAAGCGGGGCGCGGAGATCGCCAGCAGCACGCTCTCCTCCGTGTCGCGGCGGGACAGAGCATCCGCCACGACGTTCGTGGCACCCGACCTGTACTCCACAGTGAAAGTAAAGCCCAACAGCTTCCCGACCCAGTGGTGTTGGGGTATTGTGGAGAGGCGCTGGTCGAGGAGGTATTTGAGGCTATAGTGGTCTGTCTTGACGACGAAGCACCGCCCCCAGAGGTACGGCCGCCAGTGCCGGACCGCCTGGACTAGGCCGATGAGCTCGCGCTCGTAGGCCGCCAACGCCTGGTGACGAGGGGCGATGGGACGGCTGAAGAATGCCACCGGATGTCCCTCTTGGGTGAGCACGGCGCCAAACCCGTGTGACGACGCATCACACTCAACCACGAAGGTCTTTGTGAAGTCAGGCATGGTGAGGATCGGTGCCGAGGTGACGGCGGCCTTGAGGGCGCCGAAAGCCGCCGCTGCCTTGTCGTCCCAGGTGAAGCCGTCTTTCTTGAGGAGGGCCGTGAGCGGTGCGGCGACCGTGCCGTAGTTGGGCACAAACTTGCGGTAGTAGCCCGCCAGGCCAAGAAACCCGCGCACCGCTCGAGCCGAGCGCGGCACCGGCCAGTCGAAGATGGCCTGCACCTTTGTCGGGTCCATGGCCACGCCCGCCGCCGAGATCACATGACCAAGGTAGGCGACGGACGGGGCTCCGAAGGCGCATTTGGAGCGCTTGACGAAGAGTTGGTGGCGTTGTAGTTCCTCGAGGACCATCCTGAGGTGGTGCAGGTGCTCCTCCCAATTCTTGCTATATATCAGGATATCATCAAAGAAAACAAGGACAAACCGGCGCAGGAAGGGACGGAGCACATCGTTCATGAGGGCTTGGAATGTTGCCGGTGCGTTGCAAAGCCCGAACGCCATCACCAGGAACTCGTACAGGCCGTCGTGGGTACGAAATGCCGTTTTGTGCACATCTTCCGGCCTCATGCGCACCTGGTGGTACCCGGAACGCAGGTCCAGCTTGGAGAAGAACCGGGCACCATGAAGCTCGTCCAGCAGCTCGTCGACCACCGGGATCGGGAAGGCGTCCTTGATGGTGACCGCGTTTAGCGCGCGGTAGTCGACGCAGAACCGCCATGACCCGTCGGGCTTCTTCACGAGGAGGACCGGCGACGAGAATGGTGAATCGCTGCGACGAACAATCCCCTGCTCGATCATGGCGGCGCACTGGCGTTCCAACTCGTCTTTGTGTGCCGCCGGGTACCGGTAAGGCCGGACTGCCACCGGCTGCGCGCCCTGCTTGAGGATGATGCGGTGGTCATGGGCGCGCAACGGGGGCAGACCGGCCGGCTCTGCGAAGACGGGCGCGAAGGTGTCCAGGAGAGCCGCGAGCAGAGGCTCGGCCGTGGTGGTGGCGCCCAGCACCGGCGTCGAGGACGTGGGCACGCCGTTCCAGCAGACTGTGCGGTCGTGGTGCTGGAACGACATGCGCCTGCATGCGAGATCCCACACGATGGGCCCCAGCGCGCCCAACCAGCGAGTGCCGAGGACGACATCGTACCCGGCCAACGGCATGACGAAGAGATCAGCCGGGAACGCGTCGCCACCGACGGTGAGGGGCGCGTTGCGGATGACGCCCACACAAGTGATGCGCTCGCCGTTGGCCACCATGGCCGAAAGGCGCGGGCGCTGTTGTTGGGGAAGGCCGGAACGCCGCGCCGCTGCTTCGGATATGAAATTGTGCGTGCTGCCCGAGTCGAGGAGGGCGACGAGCGGGGTGGCTCCTAACATGACGGCGACCTGCATGGTGTCGGCCACGGGACAGCCTGAGACGGCCTGCAACGAGAAGCACGGCGCCTCAGCGTCGGGGCCGTCGGGTTGGTCGGTGTCGTCTTCGTCCATGATCTCGACGCCGTCGACGAAGAAGATGCGCTTGCAGAACCTGTTGTGACCCCTGGAATACTTGTCATTGCAATTGAAACATAATCCGAGGCGACGACGTTCGGCCATCTCCTCAGTGCTGAGCCTTCTGCCCTCGCCACGGCCCGGATCCGCGCCCGCCGGTGGTGCCGGGAGCGCCAAAGGGACGTGGGGCGTCGGAAGCGCCATAGGCGCCGGTTTCGGCGGCGGAGGCAGGATGCCGCGTGCGGCTGGCATGATATGGGCCGGCGTTGGGGCCCTGTCGAGTTCCATCAGCTCCACTTGCCGCGCGAGGCTCATAGCCGCCGCGAGCGACTGGGGGTTGTGGATGCGCACCGCATGGCTGAGCGGTGGCAACAGCCCGCCCGTGAAGAGTTGCACGCGCTGGCGTTCCTCCAGTGGTCCGGCGCGCGGTAGTAGCTCCTGGAAGCGGTTCTGGTACTCCTCCACAGTGCCTGCACGCCTACACTCAGCGAGTTCGAACAGCGGCGCCGAGCGTAGGGGAGGCCCGAAGCGTAACTGGAGGATGTCCTTGAAGCGGTGCCAGCGCGGAGTCCCCTCATCCGTCTGTAGCTGGAGGTACCACGACTGGGCCACGCCCTCGAGGTGGTAAGACGCCATCCAAACCTTCTCCTCCTCCATGATCCGCTGCTGATGAAAGTAGGACTCACAGCGGTTGACGAAGAGCATGGGGTCCGACTTGCCGTCAAAACGCGGGAAGTCGATTTTTTGGAACCTTGGTGGTCGGTCGATGTGGTGCTGGCCGTCGTGGCCGCCGCTGCCGGACGGCGAGGAGGAGGGCGCCTTGTCCTTCTTCAATGACTCGACGTCATTTTGGAGGACAGATATCGTACCCACGAGCTTCTCGATTATCATAGCCAAATCATCGATGGTTTTGGTGGTCATAATGGAGGAGGGCGACGGCGGTGATGGTGGAGGGCTGGGTGGTAGTTGGGTGACGTCAAGGGACGGATCGGAGGTGTGGGATCGAGAGGACGAAGATCGCCTGACTCGTGATACCAGGTTGTCAAGGGCCTGGGCGTCTAGAGCAGGGGGCCCTCGGCTACGAAGGTCGTAGCCGCGGTTCGTCGTCTTCTCCGGCGTGGTTATTCCCCACAGCCGTAGGCTTAGTTGGTAGAGAGAGGTGGAGAAGAGATAACTTGTTTGCTGCCTTTATTCCTGTCTCCCTGTGCCGCATATATAGCCATCGGCCTGCTGTTATTTTAGGCAAGCCTAAACATGGTAACACTAATCAATCACTAATCAATCACTCCTTTCCTTCCCTCTACTTTCCATTCTTCTACTAATCAATCACTCATCAATCTCTCCTTTCCTTCCCTCTACTTTCCATACTTCTATTTTCCTTTCTAGCCACTGCTTTCCATAAGCTCCTGCTGATCTCCCAGATCTGCGCGCCCTGCGCGCTCCTGTGCGCGGCGCCTGTCACGGGCGCGACGCTGCCTGGCGTACGAGCGCCCGTACATGACACTCACCCTTGCACTTCTACGCAGCTCTAGTTGTTCTTCTGCTCCCACTGCATCTCCAAGCACAGACCAAGGTATCCCTGTACCTTCCATGACTTCTTCCTCGTCTTCGTCATCTCTAAAGGAGACTAATGCACAATCATCTCCATTCTCTTGGAGGAAACCTTGAGCCTCAGTTGTACCACTAGACAAGAGAACATCAGTAATTTTCTTGGACTTGATCTTTGCTCTCTTATTAATTAGCCTGTTGTTGAACTGAATGTAGACCAACTTGTTGAGGCGGTCTGTAGTAAGCCTATTTCTCTTCTTAGTGTGCACCTATAAATTAAAAATAAGAGCACTTTTAGTTCTGCAATTTTATTGTAATGCTGCTGTAATTTTGATAACAGATTGGTAGTACTTACCCCATCAAACCCACTCCAATTTCTTTCACAACCAGAAGAACTTGCTGTTAAAGATAGGATCTTGGTAGCCATCTTCTGTAGAGCTGGTGTTTCAGTTCCATAAAGCCGCCACCATGATGCTGAAATAAAATACCTCTCTATTAGTTAGTAGTATAACAGATTGCTTGTTACAATGCTGAAATAAAAAACCTCTCTATTTACAAACAACTGTTACCTGGATTATAATCAAAGTTTTCAAAAGTCCTTGCAAGCTTCTTGCTAAATGGACCTTCTCTATTCTGAAACTTCTGCAGTTCGATGTTGGCTGCTTGTTCTTGCATTTCGTCGTCATGATAATAAAAAGTCTCCACACAATTGATAAAACCTTCTGTTATTTTGGGAACATCAAAGATTGATGGTTCAGCATAACTGTAGTGTGGATTCAGCAAATAAGCTGTCAAATGCAATGGAGAATCAAGTCTTCCAGCCATCTTCTTGTCAATAACAGCAACAACATCCTTGAAACGGTTCTCAACATTGCCAAGGGCCTCTTTGACATGTCTCTTTGCCTTCAATATTTCTCCATATACAAAGCCCATGGATGGCTTCACATCTCCATCAACCAAACAGAGAACTTTGAACAATGGCGCAAAAACTGCCAATGTCAATTTCACATCCTTCGAAAAGGTTGGATTCAATATAGTTGCTGTGGCATTTTTTCCCTTCTTTGATTTCACATCCTTCAGTGAGTCCCACCTACTATGAACCACCATCTTTCTTAACTGGTCCTTCTTCTCTTGTATGCTGTCCAAAGTTAGATAGTTTGAAGCAAACCTAGTCACTCCTGGCCTTACTATCTCTTTCCCCTCAGTGAAGTATCTCATGCACTCTAGTGTTCTTGTGTGCCCATAGACAAATATGGTGAATGCCTTTGCTTGGTCAATCACCTTCTTGAACTGAGGCATGTTGCCAATTCCTTGGAGCATCAAGTTAATTGTGTGAGTTGCACAAGAGGTCCAAAAGATATGTGGTCTCTTCACATGCAGTAGCTTCTTTGCTCCCATGTTGTTAGAAGCATTGTCAGTCACAACTTGCACCACATCATCTGGACCAATGTCTTCGATTGCTTTGTCCACTAGTTCAAAGATCACTTCACTTGTGTGTGACACATCTGACATCTCTTTTGAGGAAATAAAACTAGTTCCATCAGCACAATTAGTGCACACATTCATTATGCTTGTTCTCTTCTTATCTGACCAAGCATCGGTCATAATAGAACACCCATTCTTCATCTTCTCGGCTTCACGTTCTTGCAGCAAACTCTTGGTTCTTGCATATTCTTCTTCCAACAATCTCCCTCGCAGGTCAAACATAGTTGGAGGTTCAATTCCAGGCCCAAATTGTCCAATTGCTTCACACATTTGCTTGAACTCATCGTTGTCACATGCATTGAATGATATTGCTATCAACATTACAAAACAACAAGGAAATCTGATGAATATGAAATCTGAAATTAAAAAACAGCAAGGAAATTACCATGGTTAAAGGCCCATCTTGCAATATATTTATGCACCTCATGTAATCTTTCTTTCCAAAGTTCCTTGTTCAGCCTCTGTTGAGTCAAAGATTCAGATTTGGTTGCTGTAGGATCAATAGCTTTTGTCCATTTGTCCATGGGGCCTAATTTGTGAGGCTCTGAACTTCCAACACAAGTCACTTCTTCTGATCCTCCAACCCTAGACACATGAACTTCCTCTCTAAGTTCTAGCTCACGAACAGTCTTCACCTCCCTTTTCCTTTTTGCTCCATCTAGTGCTTTCTTGCACTTTTCTTGAACCTCCAACAACTTCTCTTTGGTGGTCTTCATGCCTTGGCATTTCTTCGCATTCTTTCCTTCCTGGGCGATATGTTGCTTCAATCGATAAACCCCTCCACACATTTGCTTGTCACACAGTATGCACTTTACCTTGTCCTTATTATTTATATCAACAAGAACCCCATACTCCCATCCCACATCATCTGAATTTCTTCTAAGGACACTAACTCCCTCCGGTGCACTTGCAGTTTCTTCAGATTGACCTTCTGTCATCTGAGTTCAAGCCATCATATGTGAATAACAGAGGAGATGAGAGGAGAAAAGCAGGGGAGGAGGAACATACGGACCTTCTCTGTTCTCTGTCGGCAAAGAACAGAGGACTTCTCTGTCGGTGAAGAAACAGGGGAGAGAAGCAAGCAGCAGGGAGGGGTCTCCGGCGTCCGGCGTCCGCGCAGGGAGGGGTCTCTGTCGGTGAAGAACCAGGGGAGAAGCAAGCAAGCAGCCGGTTCTCCGGCGTCCGCGCAGGGAGGGGGGTCTCCGGCGTCCGCGTAGGAGGCGTCCGCGCAGGGAGAGGGGTCTCCGGCGTCCGGCGGAGAAGCAAGCAGGGGGTCTCCGGCGACCGCGCACTCAGCTAAACCGGTAAACCCTATCATGCCTGCCCTTTCCCTTTCGCGCCGCTCTCTTCTCCCCTCCCGCGCACGCTCTTTCCCTATCGCGCGCACTTTCTCGCGCGCTTTTCCAGCTCGCGCGCGCGCGGCGCGCGCCTAGCCCGCCTGGGCACTGGGCGACGTGGAATCCGCGTGGAATCGACGCCAGGCGCCGCCTAGGCGCTCCGATCGACTAGGAGGCCGACTACCCCCCTAGTCCAGGCGGAAGGCCAAGGACTAGCGCCTAGGCGCGACGTAATCGGCGATTTTCAAAACCCTGTTAATAATAGCCCCATTCGTTTATGATTAATGGGAAAACTTTTTTAGAGTAATACCGTGTGATTATCATTTTCATTGGAAACACTTCGATGGAATTATTCTTTACGTACAAGTACAGGTTGACAAGCATGCTGTTATGGTCGCTAGATCGGTGAGGGATTGGAGAGGGGTATCGATGAGCAGGAACGCCGGCCGGGGGCCTCTGCCCACGGCCGAGCAAGATAAGGGTTTCTCCTTTCTAATTCTTGCCTCCTTTATTTCTCATCCATTGATTACATAAATAGGCTGGTTGGCCGCCCCTGTCTAGCTAGAGATCCTTATCTCCTTAAAACTCTCCTAAAACTCTCAACAAACTAACTGATAACCTTCCTAAATAATCTCAACCAATACCCTAAATAATCTCAACTAATCTTCTTATCTTATCTCTAACTATCTTTATCTAATCCCCCTTGGAGGGCCCATGGATGCTACTGCTGCTGCTGCAGCCCCTCCGTGGGCCTCCTTAGGCCCCTGACACTACACCCCTTCCTGGACAAGCAACTCGTCCTCGAGCTGCAGCATGACGAGTGCTCAAAGACCGAGTCTACTTGACTCAAAACCAGACACCTAGAAGACAAGCCTTTTACATCTCGGCTTATTTTATTATTTCGAATCTGATTTTTTTATGACCCCATAAGATAAGGCGGACACCCTCCGCGCATTGGACTTGCACGTGTGCAGCCACCTGGATCCCATGGACGCCATTTGGACGAAAAGGGAGCACATGGACGGGCACCTGGAATAGGTCGCAACAATAACCAACGGAGGCGCCCTCGTGGCGGCCTGTAGCGGAATGTGGTGGCGCTAAACAGTGCGCCCTTACCGATGACGAGGGGAGTGCCTTCCCTACCGCCGCTACCATAGAGTTGAAGTTCGTCGCCCGCGGGACACGTACCATGCTCGCACTTGGAGATTGCGGCCCTGTGCCGCTGCTGATGGCCGGCCGACAGGGCGAGGTCGTGCCCCCGTGTGTCGAGGTCAACCGTCACTAAGGCTGCCTCGAGCATCTGCCGACGCATCTCTCGCACTCTACGTCGTGTAAGGAAGCCACGGGCAGCAGCCTATATGCCCACAGCCGCCGACGTCTGGAGCCGTGCGGACAACGCCAACTGTTGCTGCTCATGTTGAACTGCTGCCTTGATTTGCGGCAGCCCCTGCTCAACCATTCGGAGTGAGACTTGCATCTTTGCTAGATCAGCCCTTATGTTGGTCCACAAGTCTCCCATTGATGGAGCTGGTGATTGTTGAGCCGTGGCTGCCCCTAGTGGTGTTGCCCATGGGGACGGTGACGCCGTCAACGAAGATGATATGATGAAATTTGGCGTTGTCCCTGGAGATGGGCACGCCGACGTCCAGGATGTGGTGATAAAATTGGCAGGCGATGCTGCCCATGGAGATGGGGACACCGGTTGTCAGGATGGCGTGACGAAGGTGGCATGCGGCGCAACCCATGGAGATGGGGACGCCGGTTGCCAGGACGGCGTGACGAAGGTGACATGCGACACAGTCCATGGAGATGGGGACGCCGGTTGCCAGGACGATGCCATGAAATTGGCAGCAGAAGCCATGGGATTGGATTGAAACCTAAGCTAGCCGATACCAGATGTTATGGTCGCTAGATCAGTGAGGGATTGGAGAGGGGTATCGATGAGCAGGGACGTCGGCCAGGGCCTCTGCCCACGGCCGAGCAAGAGGAGGGTTTCTCCCTTCTAATTCTTGCCTCCTTTATTTCTCATCCATTGATTACATAAATAGGCCGGCTGACTGCCCCTGTCTAGCTAGAGATCCTTATCTCCTTAAAGCTCTCCTAAAAATTCTCAACAAACTAACTGATAACCTTCCTAAATAATCTCAACCAATGTCCTAAATAATCTCAACTAATCTTCTAATCTTATCTCTAACTATCCTTATCTAATCCCCCTTGGAGGGCCCATGGCTGCTGCTGCCGCAGCCCCTCCGTGGGCCTCCTTAGGCCCCTGACACATGCACTTACAAAGCACTCTTCTATTGGAGACCATAAAAGTCAATAGTAACTTTGTACCACATATTGAGTAATCTGCATGAATTTCTTATGAAGATGTAATTATTTTTTTGAACACGCAGGTGAAATGAAGATGTAATGCTTGTTCCCAAATATATGTGAATATAATTCCATTGAATTAACCCTTTTACCCTTATAGTTCTTTAATGCTAATGATTCTATTTTGTGTGATTGTGTTATGCATATTATTTTGACCTTGTTTAAAAAAAGTTAGAACCAGTTGATGTGTGTGTGTGGGGGGGAGGCTTTCCTCAATTTATCCCTTTCGCAGACCACACACATGTGGGAGCCTCTGACACTGGGTCTGCCCCTTCTATTGTAGTTGGGGATTGGATTTGACAACATATAACTAATACACAATTAAAACTTTTGGGTCATCTAGATATGTATTGTTTCACAATTGCTTCTTTTGGGCTACCATTATAAGTTGAATTGAGCTCTTCTGTTATGACCAGTACCAGTTAATAACGTCGGGACCGTCACGTGGACAATTAGGAATGAAATGTCAAATAATTTTTTTCCTTAGATATTTTGCATTGTTTCCATAAATAGGATCATGATTGATTCTTGATTAAGAGGTTTCCATAAAAATAAGGATAGCTTGCTTAGGAGTCAACTAAGCCTCTCTATATAAGAAGAAACATATTAATCTATCAAGCAAGACAATCATCTTGCATGGCCTCAAGGGCCATCTCCCATGTCTCTTTCTCATTCGCTTGTTCCCTATGTGTGACCACTGCTCATGTGCACTGATGGGGGTACACGCTTGGACCATCGATCTTCTATCCATACAACTTAAGTAGCCATGGTAGGATTTCAAACCCTATCAATCTGGTATTAGAGATACCAGGTGACTATGACTCCGAGAAGCAGTCGCCAATCCCACCATCATTACGCGCCGACACCACTACGATGGCCTTGGCGGACATCACCATGTAGCTTGCCAATCCCTCCACTTGCATGTCATCACTAGAGCACCAAGAGGTATCCTCCTCTGTGGGTGTCATGAATCCCTACATGATGTCGAGGTACAAGGCGATGACGTTCTCGTCCATCTCCACCACCACCGTTGTGACACCCTCTGTCACCCTGCTTGTCATGCCCAATGCCACCCTCCTGCACATCACAACAGCCTATTGTTCCTCTTCCCATCCACCAGATCGAATTCCCCTCCTTGCCATCCTCACTACCAAAGTTTCCATAGGGGCCACCTTTCTCATATGTGTGGGTGCCCTCCAATGAAGACGCTACCCGCACACTTGCCGGTTTGGACGTTCCTCGCTTCAGCAAGCTCCACGTCTCCACCTACGATGGTAAGGAGGGCCCTGTTAATTGGTTCAATCACTGAGTATTTCTTTCATGGGCAGCATCCATGCCTTGGATTAGTTCTGGCTCGCTTCCTACCACCTCGCATGCGCAACTTAGACATGGTACTATGCTCTGCAGCAAGATGAGGGCATGCCATTATGGGAGTGATTCAAGGATCTTCTACGTCCACGGTTTGGCTTGGTCATCTACATCAATCATCTTATCGAACTCGCGAGGCTCCCCTTCCACGCCATGGTCCTAGGAGTGCTTCAACACACTTTTGTGCCACATGTCAAATCTTCTACCGGTCAAAAGTCTAACCGCTTCGTTGGGGTCTTCCGGATCATATTTGGGTTGATGTCGAGCTCCGAGAACCTAGGACCTGCAAATGGCCTACGACCTCGTCCTAGGCATTAATTACCTTCGAACCTTGCGCCCTTCTTGTGCGACTTTGAGGTCATCTGCATGGCATTCTGGAGGGGTGACTGCCACATCCTCTAGAACGGCGTGGGATCCCATCATGACGACACACCATCATCGCTTTGTTGCATCGTTGGCGACCACCAGCATCCGCTGCTGGACAGCCTCCAACAGTATGACATGGTCTTCGACGAGCCCTGTTGGTTGCCATTGGCGTGACCCTATTGGATCCACCTGCTGTTGAGTACCGTGTTGGTGGCCGTTTGCTCTTACCACTACCCACAACTACACAAGGATAAGCTCGAGCAACAGTGCATTGCCATGCTAGAGCAGGGCATCATCCGGTCGATCACTTTTATGTTCTCGACATCGGTGCTACTAATTAAGAAGGCGGAGGGCTCCTAGAGGTTCTGCCTTGACTACCACACATTAAATGACAAGACATACATGGACAAGTTTCCCATCCTTGTGGACTTTGTGGTTGATGAACTCCTTGACGAGCTCCATAGTACCAAATATTTCACCAAGCTAGAGTTGTGGTCTGGCTATGACTAGGTGTGGATGCATCTTGAGGACATCAAGAAGAGACGACGTTTCATATCCGCCATGGCCACCTCAAGTTCGTCTCCATGCCTTTGGTCTTTCAATGCCCTGGCCCCATTCTCGACGCGCTCTTGAACGATGTCCTTCGGCCTTCCTTCGCAGGTTCGTGCTTGTCTTCTTTGATGGTATTTTGTTGTGGTTTGAGCACCTGGAGCATATTCGTCTCGTCGTTGAGACCCTCCATGCACATGACTTCCACTTGAAGTGGTCAAAGTGCTCCTTTGAGGCGTTGTTGGTCGCCTACCTTGGCTATATTATCTCCACCAACGACGCTTCCATGGACAATGACAAGGTGGAAGCCGTCTCGTCCTAGACCGAGCCTCGCTCGCCTCGGGGCGTACTCGGCTTCTGGAGTTGGTCGACTACTACCAGAAGTTCATCTTTGACTTCAGCACGATCGTTGCTCACTTGCCACAATTGTTGCACAAGGCTGCCTTTACCTGAACGCGAGACTGTAGAGGCATTAGCGGCACTCAAGCGCGCCCTTTCGAAGGGGCTGGTCATGCAAATGCCAAACTTCGACCTACAGTTTGTCATCGACTGGACGCTTTAGGTGTGGGTTTCGGTGCTGTTCTCCGCCAGGGAATTGGTCCCTTGGCCTTCTTCAGCTGGCCCTTTGCCGCCTGTCATCACAACTCCACGGGAAGTCTATCTTTATTATCGTCGTCGATCACTTCTCTAAGTACGAGCACTTCATTGCCCTCAGCCACCCATACATAGCTGCCCTGGTCGCACATGTCTTCTTCCAGGTCGTTGTTCGTCTACACGTCTTCCCCACCTCCATCGGTAGCGACCATGGCCCAGTCTTCACCAGTCACATGTGGCGTGACCTTCAAGATGGCCGACGTCGAGCTTCGCTTGAGCACGAGGTTCCACCCTCAGACAAACGGCTAGTCAGAAGTCGTCAACAAGGTGATCACCATGTACAACTGTTGCGCCTTGGGGAACCGTCCACGTGCCTGGGTTGACTGGCTTGCTTAGACAGAGTATTGCTATAATACTTTGTTCCACATGGCGCTTCACACCACACCCTTCTAGGTGGTGTACGACCGACCTCGATGTCGATTCTTCTGCCCGTCGCAGGGGCAACTCAAATGGAGGTGGTGCGATGCCTTCCTCACGGAGATTCGTGAGTGTCTTCTCCAGCTCCAACAATATGTTAAGTGATACTGCGACAACCACCATCGTGAGCTTGAGTTTGTGGTGGGTTCGTCTGCTCATCGACAGACGCAATCACTGGAGTCTCGGTCTATTATGGCGTGGCTGGGAGTGGCGGCGGCGCACCCAAGTTGCGCAGGGCGTAGCCGCTGGTAGAGGTGGGGTGAGGTTTTTCCTCTCGGCTCCCTATGTTGCTGGTAGGGAATAGAAGCTATATGAATTACTGCTTGATTTCATCCCTTTTGCCATGCGGCTTACATAGACCTTGATCTAACAAATCTTCCTAAAATCTCTCCTAAAAACTCTCTTTCTTATCTTATTTGCTAACAACTCTATCCTTATCTATTTGCTAAGGACTCTAACAAACTCTATATGGCCGATCAAATCTTGTTCGGCTCATTATGTGGGTGACCGCGCCCTCCATCTTGGCGCTGGTCTGGCCTGCGTTGTGCAAACGTCCGGCCCCACATGACACGGTCCAAGGGTAAGCTCAGGCCATACTATGCTGGTCCCTTCCAGGTGCTGGAGCATGTCAGGCATGTGGTCTATCGTCTTTAGCTTCTAGCTGGCGCTCGTGTCCACGATGTCTTCAACGTGGGGCTGCTCAAGCTGTTCTGTGGGACCCTTGACGACTCTGCTGCCCATGCAACCCATACAGGATGGTCGACTACTGCCTGAACTGGAGCATGCGTTGCATGCCCAACTACGCCAGGGTGCCTGGCATGTTCTCGTTCAGTGGCGTGGCCTACCTAGTGACGACACCACTTGGGAGCTGCTTTAGCAGTTCAAGGTCAAGGATCTCTACCCCCGACATCCAGCTTGTGACAAGCTGTTCGTAGAGGTGGGAAGAGATGTAATGACCGGTGTCACCATAGACGTTGTGACCGCCACACGACAATTAGGAACGAAATGCCAAAGAATTTACTTAGATTGTTTACATTGTTTTCATAAAATAGGATTATGATCGATTCTTGATTAGGCAGTTTCCATGAGGGCTATCTCAGCGAGTCAGCTCCTTTGATGTTATCGTACTTGAGTCCTGGGCAGGGATATGGCTCAGGAAACATTTATGGATGATGAAGGATTACCATATTTCCAAGACTCAACACTTTAGAGTGTCATGCCCCAAATAAGAAACTTTGTGGTGGCATATCTTTAAACCTGTCACTTGTGGCATACAACTAAATAACCCAATACTTATTTGTCTTCCTTCACCTCTAAGGATATTGCTGAATTATTTCAATCTGTCTGGCATATTTTTGGTGTCTTTACTGTCTAAAGTTTGTCGTTAACCATTTAAAAATAATTCTGAAGAAAAAAGAGACAATTATGGATCGTTAATATATGCATATTTTTTGCAAACAAAACATATTATTTGCTAACTTTCTGTGTTAGACTGTATATCTCATGCTTTTGTTGCCGACACACACAGGTGACGTGTCTGATTCAACTGATCCCATTCGAGATGAGGCTTCATTATTGATTAGTGAAGAGATAGACAGAAAACTGATATCTATCATTGAAGATTCTTTTTCAACTGCATCTTCTGTAAAAGCGGTTGGTTTATGAAACTAGTACTAATTTGGTGCAGCAACTCAGCAAGTAACATTGCATGCATTTTTCTTTTGCACCTTATAAGCCTCAAGTTCCTAGTTACTCCTTATTTACCATGCTTAGCATTCTGTACTCTCAAATCTATTTACTGGCAATACTGATAGCTAACATATGTTGAAAATTATACAATTAGATTTGTGTTCAAATAATTTCACAGGATTATACTTTTGGTATATATTTTTGATATATTACAACAAGAATTGTAGTCGAAGTTTTGTTCTGGAGACAGTGCTGATTTCTGAAAGTGAAATGCCACTTATTTGTGGCTTGGAGCAAGTGATTTTGTATTGATTGTTGCTTTGCTCTTGATTCTTCCTGGATTTGTTTGAATGTAGTTGTCCGTTCAAGGATAGAGGACACATTTTGTGTTGACTAGATGTTGAAGGTTTGATTTTGACCATTGTTTTCTAATGGATTATAGCTATGGTACAATTACAGTGCTCATTTTCAAATATGATTCTAGTTAAATATATTTATACAGTGGCGCCTCTATCTCTCTCTCCCCCCTCATGCTCACATCTGTTGCTGCTGCTGTGGCGCCTCTCCTTCTGTCCTCCCTGCCTCTTCCTCTCCCTTCACCTTCCTCCCAGGCTGGCAAAACGTTCCCTTCCAGCTCCCTCTCCACTCTATGCAGATCAAAAGCTGCTGGGCTGTTGTTGCCCCTCTCCCTGATGCTGCAGTTGGCTGGTGAGTAGAGCTGCCATGGCCATGGGAGCCGATGGGGATGGGGACAGAGATAGGAGCTTGGCTTTCACTGAATTCTGCTAGTCCACTTCTAGTTCTTCCTCTTTGTTCTCCCTCCCCTCCTCTGTTGTTTTGCTGGATTTTGTTCGTGGCGACGAGGATGCATAGGATTTTTATCGCCTGGACACCTCGGCGATGCCTTGAAAACCATGGGTGCCTGGTTTAAGCCTAACATTACCTAACGTCAATCTGGCTAGATTGGGCTAGAAAATGTTTGAAAAGTTGGCATCTAGAATTTGGGGCTGTTCAGTCCCTGTACACTCTGGTGACTTTTTGAGGAGCTAAGAAGGATTCAACTTCAAGTGTCTCTTATATGTTGGTGTTATTAGGGGTACTTGAGGTGCTGCAATGATGGGTGGTTTTGGTATCGTTTCTATTCTGTGTTTGCCCTTTGTGCCATTGCAATATATCTATCCACTTAGATTGACTTTTTTCCCAACTAGCATTTATATTTTATTAAACACGCAGGAGAGCTGCATGCCTCTATTAGAAATAGAAATTAACAGTTATATTAACTTAGCAAGGGCGTACTGACATATTTTTGCATGGTTTTGCACTCAGCTAAGCATTTGAACTTATGTGGTGGACCTATCTATTCTAATTCACATTTTGCTTGTAGATTTGCAGTGCACCTTCCAGTTTTGAAGGCTGTTTTGTGGTCATAAGGCCATAATGTCCTTGTTAAACTTTATAAGCATCAAACCTTCCTGCAAGGGCATGATGTACTACAAGCAATTGCATTTTCCCCCTTGGCATCCTTCTTATATTTTCTGGCAAATTTCTCTGGTGTTAGAACTTACATGGTGTGACATTATTTTGCAGGAAGCGGAATTTACAATTTCTAGTCTGGAAGAAACTTTGATTGAAGTTAACTTGATTCTTGACATATTGTTTCTTACTTTTTATGATAACTTCTCAAGATGTAATGGTAGACAGTGGATAACTTTGTGTTCAATTTTTAAGGTTAGTGTTTTTTTCTTGGACTTGAAATTAAATTTCTACTTCTTTTCACTTGATATAAAAAATGATTTTGCGAGTGTTGTTCTTTTAGGACATTCTATGTGGTTCTTATGGTGTCGGGAAATTTGTTGCATCTGTTGAGGCAAAGAATTCATTTCATTATGCTAAAGCTCAGCTACTTCTCATCCTTATTGAAACTTTGGACTTTGAGAATCTCCTCCGGATGATTCATGATGAAGTTCCTCTGAGGTCTCATCTACTTTCTGATTTAATCCAGTGGCATGTTTCTGCACTGGAGTACATGACATATCCATAGCCTTTCATTTTAATCTGATATTTTGTTTTTGTCCCAGTGGAGGGTGTTCTGCATTTTCTGTCGGTGATATTCTGGAGATGGATGTTGAAATATCAAAATTGCCTGAATTTTCATTGGTAGAATCAGGACCACTTATACTGGCTTGGGCAGTTTTCCTTTGCCTAGTTCTGTCTCTTCCAGAAAGTAACACCAACTTGGTAATGATGATATTCTGCACTACACTTTTATGATGTTATTAGACAAGTACGATACCTCTTATTACCCTTAATGGTCCCAGGAAATTGATCATACATCCTATGCCCGACGGGCCTTTGAGTTTGCGCCATTCAATTATTTACTAGGAGTTCTTTGTTCAAGCATCTTCAGGGAGTCAGATGTAAGTGTTATCCAATTGCTTATTGCTGATCATTGTTACAACTCTGAGTAGTCTTATTGAGTACTATATTTCTGTAATGTTATCGATTCTTGTTTAGCGTTAGTAATAATCCCTGCTGTTAGTGTAATCCATGCTGCTGTTAGTATTTTGTTAGTGAGTTAAGTCAATGACTCAAGGTCTCTACTGTTAGAATACCCGTTAGGTTTGGGGTTTTCCCTGTGTAATTACCCTCTCGCTCCCTTGTAATGGGCCTGACCCAACTATCCCAAGTCTATTAATACAACACCCAACCCTATTATAGGGTTAGGGTTTCCCATTCTAACTTGGTACCAGAGCTAGGTTTAGTTTTTTCCCCTCCCACCATCAACCCCAGCCGCTGGACGCCTAGCCGCTACTCTAATTGGCTGTCGGCCGTGGCCTCCCACCACCCTAGGCGCCGGGCGCCCTCTGCTTGGCCGCCAGCCGCGCTCCCCATCCCCACAGCCGACGACGTCTTACCTTGCCTCTAGCTTGGCCGTCACCTGGCGTCCCTGCTCGCGCTGCCGCAAGCTCGGGCCCACACGCCCGTCGTCTCCTGACGAGGCCACGCGCCTCTCCTGACGAGGCCACACCCCTCCTCCGCTCGGCGTGCTCCTAGTCCGGATCCACACCCAGGATCCCGCCTCCATCCCGACCACGTCGCGCGCTGACCTGCACCGCCTTGTCACAGGACGCCTGCGCCACATCTTCTCTGAGCGCGCCGCCAGTGCCCTCCTCCGCTACGAATCCCCACCCGCCCCTGGCCGCGTCACGCGTGCCACTGTTCGCCCAGCGTCGCGCCGCGCCGCTCCACGCCACAGTTCCGAGCACACTACGCCCGCTCAGTGCGCCTGCTACTCACATCGACCTTCGCCGGAGGTCCCTGCTCACCGCTGCGTCTTGCTGCGATTGCGACCGTTGCCGTCGTCTTGCTGTTCGTGCCTGCGTCCGCACGTTCTGTGCAGCGCGTCTGCTGCTTGACGCCTACCTTCACCATCGCTCGGAAGCCATCGTCGCTCGCCTCCATCGTCGATCCCGTTCCATGCAGCTGCTGCTCGCCTCCGTCGCTGGTCTTGTTCCATGCAGCTGCTGCTCGCCCCTGCTCCTAAGTGCGACGTCGTTCCCTCTATGGCGGTACCCATCCCGTACTCCTACGACAACACCACGTACGACCTACCCCCATCCGTCCTTGCCCCTACTCAGACTGCAGCACCCATGCCTTTCACTTCTCCCGTGGCCCTGGCGTCTCCGGCCCCGCCTTCGCACTGGCTGCTAGCACCCCTTACTTCCTGGCTTTGCCTTGTTCTGCTGGGATCACTATGCATGTCTTCCTTTACGACGACCAGCTTGTCTGGGGCACTTTCATGTCCTTCTATCCGGCCTGGAACCCTATTCTCCGGGACTGCGTCGAGCTCCACCCTCAGACAGGCCGTCACGTGCCTGGACCGCTTGTATTCCCACGCGCTGTGATTGCTTCCCTAGCGATCGAACCCTTGTTGTCTCCCTCCCCTCCTGGTGCCTATGTCGGGGCACCTCCTCTAGCCCTCTTCGCGCACACCATACCTTCGCCACCACCTCCCTCTCCCACCACTGATTGTGTGGTCGATTCTGTGCCTCCTTCCACACTACTCCTACCGCTAGCTCGTTATCTTACTCCCATCCTCCACACCCCTCCCATCCTCCCTCTATCGTTGTCGGCAATGGCTCCGCCCTCTTGGTCACCTCAGTAGGTGCATCGGTTCTTCCAGGACCGTTTCCCCTCAACGATGTCCTTGTTGCTTCCGGTCTGACACTCTGACTCACCCCCTTCTCTCGGTTCGTCGCTTCACTAGTGACAACCACTGTTATATGGAGTTCGATGCCTGGGGGCTCACCATACACCACCTCCCCACGCGTGCTGTGCTCGCTCGCTGTGACAGCTCCGACCCCCTCTACTCTCTTGACTTGACCTCCACTCCCCCCACCAGCGTAGCCTCATCCTATGCTCTTGCTACTACCACAACCTCCGTCGTTTGGCATTGTCGCCTCGGGCACCCTGGACTTGACGTTATGTCCAGCTTTCCAGTCGCCCAGACATCTCCTATACCCAGGGCTCCTCTACGCGCCTCTGTCATGCTTGTCAGCTCGGCCGTCACTCTTGTCTTCCTTTTTCCACTTCCACGTCCAGGGTTGTTCAGGCCTTTGATCTTGTCCATTGTGATCTTTGGACTTCTCCTGTCCTTAGCCTCTCTGGATACAAATACTACCTGGTCATTCTAGATGACTACTCCCATTTTCTTTGGACTTTCCCTCTTCGTCTGAAGTCCGACACGTTCACCACCCTCACCCAGTTCTTTGCCTGGGTCTCCACAATGGGACCACATGTCCAGGATTGTGTCCGCAAGAACGGAGCAACTAAGGTAGTTAGCTCATCCTCCCCACAAGAGGATATGTGGTAGCACGAAAAAGTTGCTCAAACCAACGTCAACAACAGGCAAGACCTTAATCAACTCAAGCGGTCTATGTCCACGCGACTCCATTTTCGTGACCCTACAACCCGCTCAAGCCTCGCATCATAATTAAGAACATTTTAAGTTCATCACTTAACATAAAAAGACTTTTTTGGAACATGATTGATAACCCTAAAAGAATTCCCATCCCATACCATGAGATACTAGCTTACTCTAAGCATTCTAAGCCATTATCAAAATTTTAGAGTAATTAACCCAACTAATCAAGTGACAAGGAAGGTAATACATTAGCATAGGTACCATAATAAGTAATCATAACTTATACCATTTGCAACCCATAAATATACACCATATCACATTTAACTTAAAATTTAGGTAATTGAAACATGCTTAGCTGCTTGCCTAGTGCTTCAGTTGGTTCCTTTAACACACTAGCTTCAGGCTCAGGCTCCTTGGGCTCGGTCTCTGGATTTTCACTCTTTAATTAATGAATGCATGCGTTAGAATTAAAGCATGTGTGCAAGTGCTCATGGGAATGATATGGTCATGAATGATGCAAGAACTTGCAAATAAACACCACATCAAACATCACATGAAAAGGGTACACCTATGCTAATGACGAATACAATTCTCATCACACATTTCCAGCTTCAAGGGGCAACATCATCCAAACATAATCACATAAGTTCGAATATAACAAGGTTGTGTTCACACAGCAAGGGGGCTATTTTCATGAAATAGATTATCTAGCTTGTTGCTAAGTATAGCTATTCTCCAATTCTTCTTATTTTTAATTACTTAGAAAGGAAGTAACTCGTAACATGGACTTTTTACTTAACAAATTACAAAAAAGTTATTTTTAAATGACTTTGCATTAAATGACTTGACAAACAAAATTGAGTTTGTATTTTTAGCATGCACCAATTATTTTCTACGCATCAAAACATTTCTTAAGCAATATAATACAAATAAATGCTCCAACAGTACACAAAATATTTTCTGTGTTCCAAAAATTCAGACTAGGTATTCTCAGTTACAAGAAAGACAACCAAATTGCCACTCATTTTATTCTATACATTAAATAAGGCAAACACTAGATAAATAAATAGAAATAATTTTTACATAGTAACATATGCCAAATTTATTTTTAAACAGAAAGTAAACATCACAGTAAGCCACTGAATAAATTTCATGATTTTTGGATTAAGCAAACTCAAGATGTTGCATTTCAAACATTTTCACATTTTCTGGAAATTGGAAAATAACCTTTCTTGGATTTTTCACCGGTTAAACCTTTTCTCACTCGCGCGTAGCACCTGACAGCCGGTGTCGAGGAAAAGGCGGTCCATTGGTGGTGGTGGGTGTACTTGCGGGCGCAACCCAGTTCGTGGGCGCGACGGTGTCGCGGCCAGAGTGCGCTTGACGCGTTCACCGCGCAACGCGCTGCTGACTAGGCGAGTGTTATGGCAGAGCAGAGGGGGATAAGGGTGGGGAAGCACACATACACACAAAAAAGCTCACCGATGCTTACCATGACAACGGGAAGCAGTGGCGGGGGTTCGCCGACGATGAAGTAGGGGCGACGGTGAAGCTCCACGTGGGCAACGACCTCTGGACGTTTGGGGAAGCTCGGCAGTGGCTCAGAGACGAAGACAGGGACGAGGGGAAGCTCTTTGAGCTCCCATCCGGACGGAGGAACAAACGACGACGACGGTCGGCGAGATAGAGCTCGACGATGGCTGAGCGAGGGAGGAGATGAGCTAGGGTTCGGACATGGCGGCTGCGGCCTTAAATAGGCGGGGCATGGACCGACAAGGCTGTTCGCACGACCAATGAGGCCCAATCGGCGACGAGGGCTGCCCCTTGTGTGCGGCGCTGACAAGGAGGGTGAAGAGACTGATGCGCGGGGCCCACTCGGCAGCAAGAGAAAAGAAGCGTGCGGGGGCGCTTGAATTTCCCAGGGGTGCGACCGAGAGACTGACATGTGGGCCCACCAGTCAGTGAGAGAAGAACTGGAATTTCGAATTTTCAAAATCTGCAGTGGATAGCTCCAAAAAATACAAATAAATACTTTTTGGAAAGCTAAAATATGAGGATCCCTCTATATTCTATATAGCCAGCACTGATCAAAATAATTATTAAAAAATTCAAACAAGTTCCTCTTTATGTAGATTGTGGTGCACAAGCGCTGCTGGACCACATATTGTCTTGCAAAACGTGGATTGCCACATCTAGTGTCGTCACTGTGACCAAGCTGGGGAGGCAATTGGTCACCTACTCACTAGCTGCTTGTTTCCTAGACAATTCGTCTGTTTGTTTCGGCTTTTTTCTGAGGAGCTTTTCTGAGAATCTAGCTGTGGAGAGAATCTGAAAGTGACTGATTTCTACAATCATGACGACTCGATCGATTCTGTGTTCACGTTAATTTTGGACGGTTTTCAATAAAGCGATTCTGACAAAAACGAGCTGAAAAGTTGGGTGTTTGGTAGTCCGCAGCAGCTTCTGGCAAAGCTGAAACAAACATGCCCGTTATCTCCTGCAACGATATGGCCTGCAAGCATTATGGCCTTTTGTGCAAGATGCACCATTCGAGGATCTGTGGTACAGAACCAATGAAGCAGCCAACGGCCAGCTACAACAAGGATCAATTCTCTCATTATTCTTGGGCTTGAACTCTTTGGTAGCATACACATTGCTGTGTTTTCAACAGCGTCGCAGCAAGCATGGCAAACACCTTGCTACTTCGAAAGAGGAGGCACAACTTTGGGTCATGGCTGGGGTGAAAAGAATCTCTTTTTGACATCCTCATCTCCTGGTATCCAGGTTGCTTATATGTCAATAATTTACAGAAAAATGCGTGAATCTAGCTTAAGAATCGCTCCGCCCCTCTTCTATGTGTGAATCAATCATTTACATTGGTGTGGGGTGTGTACTTGGGACACTTCCCCCTCTTCTATATAGCAGCTCTCCTGCATGATCGAGAAAAAGCCCAGGCAGGTGCCATCTTGACAGATGGTTGTGACACTGCCCACTGCAAATTTCACTCTCCACCTCTTGGGAAGCACCAAACAATTAAATAATTTGATTAAATTTTCTTAAGGAAGTTACATCTCAAGTCCAATCCACTTGAAGTTTTCATTTGATTGATGCTTTAATGGAGAAATTTTTAATGTGTTGGGAGGGATGCACTGTATCTTTTGTTAGTGCCCGTTTTGGCAGCGCTCCCTCCGCTCCGCTCCCCATGAGAATCAACGGAGCGCTGCCAAATAACCCCGCTCCGCGAGCTCCGCCCGATAAGTGCTCTCCCCGCTTCTCTTTTGCACTGTGGGATGGAGCGGGGGTTTCCGCTTTCCACTGTTCCGCCTCACCACGCTCTGCCTTCCTTGTTGGCCATCTCTTCCTTCCCGCCTCCGTGCCCCCTCTTTGTTTTGGTGCATCCTTTATGGGTCTTCACCGCACCCTTCTGTGCTTCGCCACATCCTCCCTGGCCTTCACTGCACCATTCTCCGCTGGGCAGCTTCTCTTCATTGCCGAGCTTGCTGAGACCTGACCTGTTGTCACCAGGACTGATGCTGCCAAGCTTGCTGAGACTGTGCCCGCTGTAATCGTCCTCCTCACAAGTCGCACCACTACAGCTTGCCCTCTTCCTTTTCTGGGTTGGGAGTGGGAGCTGTTGAGAGAGCTCCAGGACACGGCACTGGTTGCAGTGGGGAGCAGGTGGGAGTGGGTTGGGAGCTCTGCCAAACTGGCCCATAATATATTTGGATTGTTGTGGATAATAGACCATTTTAATTCTGGACAACTAAGAAATGTCCTACGTGCCATTTCTACTCAATTCAAGGGATGTCAAGACTGGTAGCTTGCACCATGAAAATGGATTGATTTGACAATTCATGTTGAGCTGTTAACACATTTTTTCGCTTCTGTTCCAGAATGGAAAAGTATGTTGTAGATGTTTTATGCACCCATTATGAAGTCTATGTTGATTCTATGAAATACATTGCAGATCTATTTATTAAGTAGCAGATCATTTAATTAAGTCTGTAGCAGACCATTTAATTAAGTCAAAGCTTAATTTCAGGGTCCTGTTTCTGGTTATCGGGGTATATTGCGGACATTCATTTCAGCATTCATCGCTTCATATGAGGTATCTTATCAGGTAAATGCAAATCTATTGGTTAGTTACAGTCATGTTTAAATTAACTCTTGGTGAAGGTAATACTAAGGAGCTTAACCATAGTTGTTAAGGCGTCGCCTAGGCGGTAAGGCGCGCCGGCGACGTAAGGCGTCCTTCTCGCCTTATTCGCGGACCTAAGGCGTGTGGACGAGAGGTTACCGGAGGCTGGCAGCGTGGCGGCGTGGGCACGCACGGCGTCTCCCAGCGGCGCGGGCGTGCGCGGCGGGCTCCAGCGGCGCGACGTGGCAGGGCCAGTAGAGGAGAGAGGGAGAAGTGAGCACAGAGGGAGAGAGCGGTGAGAGAGGGAGAAGTGAGCACAGAGGGAGAGAGCGGTGAGAGAGGGAGAGAGGGGTGAGAGAGGCGGCTGGGAGCGGGAGGGAGTCGGCTGGGACTGGGAGATAGAGGGAGAGGGGGAGAGTGAAGAAATGGGCTAGTTGGGCTGGTTTGGGCTGATTGGGCTAGTCTTTTCCTTATCTTTATCCTTTTCTCTTTATTATTATTATTGTGCTAAATACTTTCTCAAATATCAATATTTTTCCTATTTTTAAATATATTTAAGGCGTCGCCTCGCCTTACGCTTTATTGCTTAAAAGTTAAAAAGGGGGTCACTCGCCTTACTGCTTTAACAACTATGAGCTTAACTGGTTAGTTGAATTATTTTCTGTGCAGAAAGAACACAGTTCCTTTGACATGATTTCGAGTATTTTATGTGAAGTTTATGATGGAGAGGTATTAATATGATTATTGTGATTATTGATGTGGAATAATTTATGCATGAAGACTACAGAATAATGATATTTTAATTGTCCAGGAATCTCTCTGTATGCAATTTTGGGATAAAGATAGCTTTGTTGATGGTCCTATCAGATCTGTTCTTCATATGCTGGAGGAGGAGTATCCTTTTCAGATATCTGAACTGATACGTTTCTTATCAGCAGTTTGCCATGGGACCTGGCCTGCTAATTGTGTGTATGTTTTCCTTTTTTCTTTCTTTATTTTTGGCACTACTGTGTCGGGATTGATGTTCCTTCCCCAATAGAAAATTTGTGTGCTTCCCATCTTGTGCTGCGTTGATTTCTTCTATGCTATTACTGTGATATGGTTTACTCAGACAAACATAACTTAAATATGGATGATGAATTTGGTATATTTGACAAGAGAACATTTATTATCTCATTTCAAATTCATAAATTGCTTTTGAGCGAGTACTGTTATTTTATTTTTTCTCTGGTCTCCAGTTTTTGGAATAGTGATGATGAGCATGAATTTGTAATTTCTTTATCGGTGGATGAAATATAAAAAACATTCAGAATTATTGATATTATTAGTACTTAGGCAGCAGTATACAGGCCATCTTGGTTTCCAAATTGCAACATGCAAAATGATCCTTACCAATGATTTCATTCTCTTACCAAGAATTTTATCTTAGCAAAATATAATTAACTGTTTTTGGTATTCAAGAGGTGCTGATGTGGTTGTGTAAATTTTTGTTTAAAAGCAATACAAAAAAGATCATGATATTCTTTGCCGCGTGATATAGTAATGTATTTCAATATTTTTGGGGCTTGTCACAGATATAATTATCTTGAGAGGATGAATGGAGTTACAACAATCTATACCATCCCTTGTGTTGCTGATGGTGTTGGTTATGGCCATCAAATTGAAAGTCATCATCCAGTCAGCATTCCTAGTATTGAAGGCATTACAATTCCACAAGGAACCCATGGCTACATTTTGAAAGTTCTTCAAGAGGATACCACATTAGTTCGCTGGGAGGTAGACTATCTTCTTTGTACTACCATACTATATGCTTGCATATTTCCACTGTTCCTCATTTGTTTCTAGACTCAGTTTCATGTGTTGCATCTTTACAACCTTCGTTTGATTTTGTGATTAGCCGCGTTGCGAGAGGGCGGGGCGAGTGTGGGCGGGAGGGAGCCGGGTTTGGGTGCGATGACTGTTAGAATATAATATAAGTGAATTGCCCACCCCTTCCTATCAACTTAAGCTTTTGAGTTGAACTGGTTGTTTCATACAACTTAATCTGGTATCAGAGCCAGAGATCATGAGTTCGAATCCTGGTTAGCACAATTAAAATAAAAATAATTGTTGTTCGCTCCTATTCTATGTCTGAGACCCAAGAGAGGCTCGACGTGAGGGGGAGTGTTAGAATATAATATAAGTGAATTGTTTACCCCTTTCTACCAGCTTAAGATTTTGGGTTGAACTGGTTGGTGCATGCAACGTAATAATGACGACGGCCCACGAGCGGGAGGGTGGAGAGGGGGAAGGGAGGGAGGGTTGGCAGGAGGTGGCCTCCATGGTCGGCCCCTAGTTAGGGGAGGAAGAGGGAGTGAGGAAGGTGGCTTGATACCAATTAGATTGGAAATCCTGACCCCAATTAGGTAGGCTTTTGTATATATATCAAGAGTAAATGGGCTGAGCATTAGCCCATTACAATAGAGACACACATTAATCCACTATAACTGATTATTATAAAAACAGTGTTTTCAAGTCGTCTGACTAATCGCAATTAGTCGGACTAGTCAATAGACTACAATGGTACAACCGACTAGTAAGGTGCCCATGCTAACAATACGACAAATCTAAAAGACAATAATTCTAATCGAAATGGAGTGAATGCACATGAAGAATCGTGCCAAAAGGAAAAACAGAAGCTAAGTTCTGCACATAATTTAGCTAGGCAGAACTAACCTTTGAAGTGTAGCTAGGTAGAGAGCCTCCACATAATTTAGCTGCCTCCTCATAAGGAAAAACAGAAGCTAAGACCTGCATCAAGGGTGAACATTTAAGACAACAGAATGGATGGTCTGTTATTCAAATATGCAGGTTCTTTGTCTACCTTGGCTCCTTCTGTGATTAGCTTTCTGGCTTCTCTTTCTCTACTATGATTCTTATCCTGTATTTGATCTGGTCGGATTACCCCTTTATGCTCGACAAAAGCTCTATAATGAATGACAAAACATAAAAGGAATGTGATCAGCAACTGGAATCTAATTAATAAAATAGTAGAAGTCAAAATGAGCTCAAGTGCCAACTGTTAGTAATGCATACCCAAATGAACTTTAATAACATGGTTGGATACTAAAAAGCAAGGTTTTAAAGTCGACAAGTCGACTCTAGTCGCCTGAGCACCGATAAGGTGACTAATCGCGATAAGTTGTCGATTTGCTCGATTAGTCGAGCCTAGTCGACTCCTAGTCGTCCACCTATAACAGAACCATATGTATTTATATATATATATATATAGATGTAGCAGCAGCATAGGTTCAAAATTCAAATGCAAGTCATAAGATTAATGCAGGACAACAGGACACTACATTGCAAATACCATTTTAGCGTAAAGGCAGGGTAGCATTAAAACAGTACAATTGCAGATCTATTAACAATATAACTGTAGCAGTATGCTTTCACTAAAAGTCATAAAAATGGCCGCGGCTGCAGAAGGCCGCCGCGTGCTGGAGGCTGGAGCAAAGGTGCCGCACACTGGAGGCTCGAGGAGAGGGCCTCTGCAGCAGCCACACGATGAAGGGGGGCAGTCACGCGATGGAGCAACGGACGCACAACAAGACGAAGGGAGAGGAGGGCGGCGGCACTGGAGAAGGGGGCAATGGAGCAAAGGCGGTGGCGCTGAGCAGGGAGCACACCGCACAGGTGGCAGCGACTACAGTGCTGCGTATCTAGGACTCTAGGTTTGGCAGAACAATGTATTTAGACCTTTAGAGATGGTGGGCCGACCCATATAAAAGAGACCGGATACTGGCCCAAAACAGACGAAATTAGTTGGTCATGACCCTCGTCGGACGACTAATCGCGATTAGTCAGTGACTAGGACGACTAATCTCTTCCTAGTCACCCTAGTCGAGTCGAAGACCCTGATCGAGCTTGCTCTAGCGATAAGGCTGACTAATCGCGATTAGTCGGACGACTTTAAAACCTTGCTAAACCATACCCATCAGGAAAATGGTAACCACTCCCAGATTCCAAATGAGAGAGGCCTACATTGCTCGTACAGATGTCCAACAAATGGCCTGCAGAATGTAGTCTGCAGCATTACATGGATAGAATAATGAGAAGTACACCTTATACATTTAGAAATCATAGAGAGCAGATAAAAACTGAGTGATAAAATGATGTGAAATGCTCATCAAATTGACATTATGTGAGCTGATACAATATCACCTCTTCCTTCTATATGGCATGACAAGATTGGGTTAAGGCCCACGCTGAGGTAATTGAAACATGCTTCGATTCATTCTGACTTATTTCTACAGTTTGGTAAGTTAGCTTAGATGGAAATCTTTAGCCTAGAAGCTGGGCTAGAGATTTGGCAGTCCAATTCATGGCTCCACCACTGGTATTCCTTGTGGAAATACAAAGTAAGCACAACCATGGATCACCTGGACTGTCAGCTATGAATTGACCTGATGATATGATTATATAATTCATGGTGTTTCCGAAGCCATGATATGATTATATAATCTGGACTATCAGCTATGAATCTGGACTATCAGCTATGAATTGACCTGATAGTCCAGATAATCTGGACTGTCAGCTATATCATCAGATATGATTATATAATTCATGGTGTTTCCCAAGCCATGATATGATATTCATGGTTCATCTGGACTGTCAACCATGAATTGACCTGATGATAAGCACAACCATGGATCATCTCACGTTAAGCATCTTAACTAATTGACCTGATTGCAAATGGGCCTTGAGATCTTCCTCCTCTTCTGGTCTGCACACACAATAAATCAACAAATAGCAGATTGGTCAGCTCATAAGTACCAGACAGGGAGCGAAAATCTGTTCCGATCAAACCAGTGGGGAGAAAAATATACCTCTTTGCGGCAGCGATGCGGTCGTAGCGCTTGGGCCAGTTGCTACACACCAAGAAATTTTGTAAACCTAAGCGTGAGGAATCTCATGTCAGAGACCACAAAAGTTGTTTTTTCAACAATGTAAACTGGAGATTAAACCCCGCTACAGTAAGAAATTGATGCAAAATAACTGAATTTATCACCTGGATTCCACCCTGCTCAAGTTCCTGGCCTGGCGCCAGGTCCCCGTGCCACGAAACATCGATGTCTTGCTCGTCGAGCAGGAGATCATCGGTGATGACCGCTCAGCCTTCGTGGTCGTGGTCGCTGCCGATGAGGAGCTCACCACCCTCCAGGCCGAACATGCGGGACTTGAGGCTCTAATGATGCTGATGACAACGAGCAGTTTTTTTATTTGGTAGAGAACAACATTTTTCCACTTTAATTGAGCAATTGACTAGGTTGTGCTCCAGTAGATGACAAAGGTGTTCTAATGTTACTTGACAAGGGGGATCAACAGATGATAATAGTAAAATAAGGGAACCAGAATATAAAATAACAAAGTTTTTTCTTTCGAATTACGCAAGAGAGCCGCGTCCCATTTCATTAAAATAGAGAACAGAGTACAATGGGCTGTAACAGAGAAGCCCATCCTGAGTACAAAAAACCACTCACACCCACATTCCCTAGGAAGGTAACAGTCAAAAAACATCTCACAAACAGAAATAGAAAACTTGACCAAGGACTACAAGAACCTAAGATGCTGTGATCAATGATTTCACCAGCGAGTATCGATGCCCCGGCCAAACACTACACTCAACGGCTTGGAGGAGCCCATGCATGTTAGTTTGAATCTAATAAAAACACAGGAATTCTTATGCTTCCAAACTTCCCAAGCCATGATATGATTATATAATTCAAACCCTTGTGGAACTCTTTGGGAGAGCTCCTGTTGGTGTCCCACCAGGTAGATAAGTGCCACACCGCTGCAGTAGGTGCAACAGCAGCCAGGACCAAACTCTGCAGGACCAGAGACCAAATTTGCCGAGTGAAAACACAGGGAAGCAGAATGTGATTGATTGTCTCCTTGGCTTGATCACAAAAGGGGCAGGCAATTGGGTGAGGTGGGCCACCCTTTGCAAGGTGATCCGCCATCCAACACCTGATGTTAATGGCCAACCAGATGAAAAAATGTAGCTCTAAGGGGCCCAACTTGTCTGAATCCTCCACCATGGGGCAAATTTTATGGTGGCAAAGATTTGCTGGTACATGTGCCAGATCATGCCAGCTTCCAGTGGTGATGATCCTGAATATCTTGTTGTAGGACAAAACCATCCGACTGAAGGGCTTCATATGCTAAATGAATAAGCCGTATCCGAATGCGGACATTCAATATCCATACCGTATCTGTATACTCAAAAAAAGAGCTAGCCTGGTGCAGCGGTGAGAGCGGTCTCACTGACTCACTAGGTCGCGGGTTTAGATCTGCACTTGCGAGGGGAAGGTTTGCGTCGATCTATCCCTTTCCCAGAACCAACCCACTCATGTGGGAGCCTCCAGCACTGGGTCTGCCCTTTTTTAAGAAGGGCAGGCCTGGTGCAATGGTGAGAACTGTCTTACCGAGTCACCAGGTTGTTATGGTTAGAATCCAACCATTTTTTAAGAAACTCACTGTTTTAATTTCTTTAGGGTTTCATGGTATACGGTTAATCATCTATTGGTGCTTGTGTTTTCACCAAGCAATTCTGGTTTGAGTTTCTCAAAGATGGTGGTTTACAGGAGTTCTGTCCGCTGCAGGATGGTCTCTCTTTTGAATCTTGGTGGAGGAGCAGCAGTTCTAGAATGCCTCTGATCAGATGAAAAAATGTTTCAACTCATTGGTGATCTTAGGTGCCTGTGTTGTATGGAAGCATAGGAATAAGTGTGTTTTTTATGGATGCAGTCCTAGTTTAGCTATCGCCCTACGGGTGGCAAGGGAGGAGGCTTTGTATTGGTCCTTAGCAGGAGCAAAAGCCCTGTCCTTCCTCCAGGTTGGAGAGCTGTTTGTATAACAGAGCTCTAGGTCGTCGTTTCCATTTTTTGTAGCCAGTGAACAGTCAGTCCTCTTTGTAATCCTAGGTTGGGTATGTGAGTGCTGCTGTACCAGGGATCTTTTCCCTTTCCCCCTCTCTTCTTAATATATTAGTGCGCAGCTCTCCTGCGTATTCGAGGAAAAAATGGTATAGGGTTGCACAGCTCTCTTGCGTATTCGAGAAAAAAATGGTATAGGGTTCTTTAAATCGAACCATTTCAGACTGGCGTAAATTAAGTTTTCCTGGTTGAGTCATAATTCAAGTTTAGTCTTGATAAAGATGCTATGCATTCCATAGATGTAGATAATCAACCAGAGCTCCCAAGGTCAGGGCGCCTTTGATGTCAGGAACCCATCTTCTATTAGACAAAGCCTCATGAACAGTCCCTTTAGAAGCAATTCTTTTTCGAACAGTTAAGAGCAGCCTCGGAGCAATATCAGAAACACTTTTGACATTAATCCACTTGTCACTCCAGAAAAAAGGTGTTAGTGCCATCACCAATCTCAGTGACAAGAACAGAGGAGAAGTAGGCTTTAGCTTTAGTTGGAACCTGGAAACTGAACAGGAAGATCAACCCAAGGACGGGTAGGATCAATCCTTTTCAACCACAACCATCTCACCCTGAGGGCCCAACAGAGCTCAGGAAAGCTGGAAATTCCCAAGCCACCCAACTTCAAGGGTCTACACACTTAGGGAAATCAATAGACGTAGCAGTATAAACAAACATCCCAGTCTTGCTCGGGTACAACATCCTTAGGAAATTTGGTCTTCACAGTCTTGCTCCTCTACATGATGACACAAACTTCTTGCTGTGGTGGAAGCGAATTTCAGTGATTGTGTCAGACATGGCAAGGAAAGGAGCGAATTTCAGTGAGCTTGGATGATCTGGAAGCTCAGGGACAGAGTGGTGTTTGATGGGATCTCCCTCAGTATCAGTATGCTCTTAGATGCCACTAATGAGGAAAGGGAGAAATGGTAGGTTGCAGGAGCTAGGGGTCTCTCCTTTCTAGCTGCTCCCAGTGCCATTGTTTAAGGGTAGTTGTATTTTTTTGTTTTTCATGGATTGTTTTCTTTATGCTTGTTTTTGGCCTCCATAAGGAGGTCCTTTTTTCTCGAAAGCGCAGGAGAGCTGCGCGAAAATATATTAAGAAGGGGAAAAAAGGTCCAAGAAGGACCCCAAGATACAGATAAGGCCGCCCTATGGCGGCCAAAAACAAGCAAAAATGAAACCATCCATGACAAAAACACTGCTACCAAAACAGCACTACAACTATCTAGCTAACAGGTAGACCTGGGATGGGGGCAGTAAGCAAGGACAACTTCTTTGCACCAGCCATAACCCAAAGATCAATCTCCAAACCAATGCTTCTAATAGCAGCAGCCACACTAGGACTCTTATTGTCAAAAACGCAGCCATTGCGATGTTTCCAAAGGGTCCAAACACCAAGAATGACAAGAGAATTAAGACCATTTCTTGCAACCCCAGGAATCTTGGTGCTCAAGTCTTGCCACCAATCCATAAAAACCCCTTCACAGGACTGATGGGCCAAGTGTTGTAGATTTACAAGAAGAAGCAGCTTGAACCAAAATTCTCTAGCAAAAACGCAGCCCAGCAGCATATGATTCAAGGTTTCCTGATCCTGATCACATAATGGACATCTCTCCGGATGATCCATACCTCTTTTTTGCAACCTATCAGCTGTCCACACCTTCTTATGAGCGACCAACCACATGAAAAACTTAGATTTCGGAGGAGCCCAAGTCTTCCAAATTATATGAAAAGGCTCAAACTCAATTGACCCAATAAAGAAACCCCTATAAGCTTCCTTGGAAGAATATTTTCCATTGGCAGCAAGGCGAAAGAAATGCTTGTCTTCAACATGAGGTCTTAGCTGAACCAAATCTAATAAATCCCACAGGAGAAGATACTCGTTGATAACACCCACTGAAAGGCCCCCCTGAATGTCCGAAATCCAGCTGTGATTGGAAAGAGCGTCCGATACTGTTCTCCGATTAGTCCTTTGCTTAGAAATAATTCTGAATAACCGTGGAGTTAAATCTGCAATTCTATGTCCCGACAGCCACCTATCTGTCCAAAAAAGCGTGGAAGCACCATTACCAATATCAGTTTGCATAGCCATTGAGAAGAAATCTTTTACTTTCTTAGGAACATGGATAGAAATAGAAATCCAAGGGCGAGTTGGATCAGTTTTTGCCAACCATAACCAGCGCATTCTAAGTGACCAGGCAAGCTCTTTTAAGCTCGAAATACCAAGTCCACCCAGCTCAATAGGCCTGCAAACAGTCCCCCAGGCCACTTGACAGTGACCACCTCTTGCATCTTTCCGCCCTCTCCATAGAAACCCACGGCGAATCTTGTCAATAGCTTTGAGCGCCCAAGCTGGAAGATCCACAGCCATAGCAAGATAAATGACCATCCCTGTGAGAACATACTGGACGTGGATTTTGCGACCAGATTTAGTCAATAAATCAGCCTTCCAACCAGCAAGTTTATTTGCAATCTTATCAATGATGGGCTGAATCTGATCTCTAGTGACCTTTTTAATAGCTAGCGGTAGACCCAAGTACCGACAAGGAAAATCAGCCACCTCGCAAGGTAGCAAGTCATGAAGCACAGCAAGGTCTTGATCGTCACATCTAATAGGATATACACTGCTCTTCAAGACATTAGTACATAAGCCGGAAGCCTCTCCAAAGAGGTGAAGAATATCCAAAGTAATATTGATATCCAAAGCAGTCGGGCGAAGGAATATCACCACATCATCAGCGTATAACGAAATCCGGTGCTGCAAAATCCGTGGGGCAAGGGGCTGCAACAGCCCAACCTGTTCAACACGGTTAAGTAAGAATACCAAAATATCCATGACCAAGATAAACAGAAAAGGGGACAAAGGATCGCCTTGTCTAAGACCACGTCGGTGAATAATAGTCTGTCCAGGCAGTCCGTTAAGTAACACCTGGGATGAAGAGGTCCATAACAAACCACTAATAATGTCCCTCAATATCTGACCAAAGCCCAAATGTTGCAGAACTTTGAGGAGGAAAGGCCAAGCAACTGAATCAAAAGCCTTTGAGATATCTAACTTCAGGAGGATTCGAGAAAGTTTATGTTGATGGAGAAAGCGAGTAGTCTGTTGCACTAACATAAAATTATCCTGAATGAAGCGACCTTTAATAAAGGCACTTTGATTAGGAGACACCATAGTGTGTAATCTACCCGCCAGACGATTAGCAAGGAGTTTAGTGAGCAGTTTTGCGAAGCTGTGAACTAAACTTATAGGTCTGAAATCTTTTACTTGATCAGCCCCTTCAAACTTTGGGATGAGGGTGATATATGCAGTGTTTAGAACATGAAAATTAATGAATCTTCTGCATCCAACAGCCGAAAACGCAGCCATAACATCAACCTTGATAATATCCCAGCAAACCTTATAAAATCTCCCCGTGAAACCATCCGGACCAGGGGCCTTATCTAAGGGAATAAGACAGATTGTATCCCACACTTCCTTTTCTGAGAATGGGGCATCCAAGGCTGACAGATCAAAGTTTGGAATCCCCAAGTTTTCCAAGGATATAGTATGCTCTCTATCACTGCAGAGCCCCAGCAACCTGCCATAAAAATCATCAATCAGATTGGCCTTGTCATCATGACTAGAGAGGACTGCTCCATTGGACACCAATTTTGTGATGAAATTTTTCTTCTTTCGAAATCTGGAATGCATATGAAACAGTTTAGTGTTGGCGTCCCCCTCACGCAGCCACCCAATTCTGGACCTCAACCTAGCAATAGTCCTTTGAAGGGAAGCAAGGGCCAGAGAATGTTTCTTAAGATTTACTTTAAACCACAACTCAGCTGGAGACAGCAGGCGAGAGTCTTGGGCAACTTCCAAGTGATGCAACAACACTCGGGTCAGAGCCAAAGTGGACGAAATATTTCCAACTTTTTTAGCACTCCATTCATGCAGCCCTTTAGCAGCAGCTTTCAACTTAAGATTCAGAGTGGAAAAAGGACAGTTCGAAACAGGGACAGAATGCCATGCCAACTGAACAACCTCCAAAAAACCATCAATCTTGGGCCAAAAAGCTTCAAAATGGAACCTGCGCCTACCCGAAATGTTATCCCTCAAACCCAAAAGAAGGGGACAATGATCAGAGTCATTGGAGGCCAGACTTTGAAGCAGAGAATTCGGAAACATTTCCTCCCAATCCAAGGTACATAAAACCCTGTCCAACTTCACTAAGGTAGGAATAGCCTGCTGATTGGACCACGTGTATTTTCTACCATTCAGAGGAAGATCACTCAGAGCAAGGTCGTTGATCAGATTGCGAAATCTTCCCATCATACCCCGGTTGAAATGTGGGGTATTCTTATCTTCAGCTTTATAGATCAAATTAAAATCACCAGCAATCATCCATGGTCCAAGACACAGCCCCCTCAGATTTCTGAGTTCCTGCAGGAATAGGATCTTATCATTATTTCCCTGCGGTCCATAAACACAAGTAAGCCACCAGGGGCTCCCATTTCCATTGAGAAATTGGACTGAGACGCTATTATTCCGGATATACTGCGTGCCTGTGACAACCACATCTTGTTTCCAAGCCACCAAAATCCCACCACTGGCGCCAACAGCAGGTAGCTCGATAAAATTAAGAAACTCGGAGCCTAAGGCTGATAGGAGGACCCCTCTGGTAACGACATCCAATTTAGTTTCTTGTAAGCAAATGATATCAATTTTTGAGGAAGTAACTAAAGAACGGACTGAGTCTTGCCGAGCCGAGGAATTTAATCCTCTTACATTCCATATCAGAACACGATCCGGATTCATTGACACAAGGGCGATGAGAACAACAAAAGGAAAAACAAAGCAGATCCAATCCTAGACCCTACAGTTGGTCAGGAACCTGCCAGCCAAACAAGGCTGCAAGGGCTTTTACATGAATATCAGACAAAGATGTCTTGAAAAGATCAGCATACTCCTCTTGAGCCCTCTGGTCAATCCCCACATTATCAGCAATTATACCAACTGCCTTCATGATTTTCTTGATAGCACGTCTGTCAAGGTCAGAGGCATTAAATTCAACGCCTACACCAGCAACTCTGCGGCTGCGACGTGGCACCGATCTGGAGGGCAATTTGTTGTCCTTCTTCTTCAAGATGACTGGAGGAGCAGGAAGCAATTTAGAAGGTTGCCGAGTAACAGATTTAATGAACACTTCTCTCTGCAAAGACTGGGAAGTCTCCTGCTCGCCAGAAGGAGAAGGAAGAAGACTGGGAGCCACCCCAGCTGGAGACATCAGAATGTCTGCCACAGCCGCAGTAGGCTCAACCAAACTCTCCTGCTCGCCAGAAGGAGAAGGAAGAAGACTGGGAGCCACCCCAGCTGGAGACATCAGAATGTCTGCCACAGCCGCAGTAGGCTCAACCAAACTCAAAATAGGTTCAGAACGTGTAAAAGTTATTGCCGTGGCTGGAGACACAATAGCATGAGTGAAATTTCATACCCCGTGGAGGTCCTTGTATCCGGGTCTTTCTGATTCTTTTCTTTCCTTCTTAATATATTGAGGCGCAGTCCTCCTGCGTTTTTCGAGAAAAAAATAACTTGCTATGCACAAAATAGCAAGGTCCCAAAATAATATCAGGGAACATCGTGTTTGAGAAAAAAAAGGGGAACATCATGTTAAGGGCGACAACTAATGTGCAATCAAGTTTTATGTAAAAGCATGCAAGCGAGGATTCTGATCCGTTAGATCATGATCCAACCGTAGATATAGCTGTGTTTTGTTAGGTTTTTTTAATAAATCTACGCAAGCAGTTGGTGGAAGGATTTACTCACTCCGTCCCATATCTTAAGGTCATGGAGGTTTGTACTAAGTCAATGTTTTGAAACTACCAACAATATCTATAAAAATAATTATTTTTAAATTACAGAAATTATATATTGTGGTAGATGTTTTAATAATAAATCTAATAGTTTTATTTTTATTTAGTCAATATTTATGAATATTTTGTTATTAACGGTCAAAGTCGGAAACATTTGACTTAGGACATATCTTCGTGACCTTAAGATATGGGACGGAGGGAGTAAGTGTTAAATGTGACATACTGTTGGATCATGATCTAACGGATCGGTAGTTTTGCTTGTACGCTTGCACATAACATCTGATTGCACAGTAGTTTCCTGTGTTAAGTGTCCATGAGTGAAATTTGATTTTCAGTGTGGTCTAGCAAGGTGCCTCACCTGCAGAATTTCAATAGCATAGCTCCACTTTTTTTTTTTTTTTGCTTTGACTGAAGTACTTGATCAACCTCTCTGGTTTCATATATTATTTAAAGGTAGTTCTACTATGAAAAGCAGATAATTTCGATTGATTATTGCTTTCTCTATTAGTTTATTTTCAGCACATTTTTGCTGACATAGCTAAATTGGTCTAGTTCCCGCATTCTGGGGTATCCTTTTTGCTCATAACTCTGGCGCAAGAGCTCCATTCATGCAATTACAAGAAGGCATGTGATATCATAGGTCTACTTTATCGGATGGTGTCGTCAAATAAGGTACTGCCACTTTGTTCTATGCCTACATCATGAGTTGCTAGGCTGTTTTGGTGCACCTAATGGCTATATCAATTCACTGTGTTTATATTAGAAAGACCATGACACACACTCAGTCTTCGTTTGTTCCTATTGCTTTTCTTGCATTGAAGATTATGCAGTTTTTATGCTGTTCGAACCTAAGTCTGTTGTATTGTTTTGAAACTTGAATATATAGGACCTGTGCTTCGCTTTGATGCATGTTGACAAGTCACTGGCTGTTCAAACATCAAATAACTTAGGACAAATTGAAAAGCATGTCAGGTTTTAAACATATACTCAGCTTCAGTTTAGTACTTTGGAGTTTGGACATTATATTCTTTGTTTCTTTTCAGGATTGATATTGCTAAGGTATTTTGCAATTCCATTTTCAAATATGTGCGAGATGTTAATAATGCTGACATATTGTCCAAAACCTTTGGTCTACTAGCAGAAATGATGAAATGGTAAGTCCTCTCTTAGGTTGTTCCTAAAACTGAAGTGACTATGAACTTCTGTAATGAAGCTGTACATTTGTTTTGTACCGTGCTTGCCGGCCAAGACTTTGGACTATTGTCTGTCTGGGTGAGATTTGCAAAATTTTACTGAATTCGGAGAAACATTTTTTTCCCTACATTCACGATAATTAGGTGATTGTTTTGGTGACACATGGAAAATTTATAAACTGAACCTTTTGTTGCTACAAAAAGGCTACTAAAGTTAGTTAGTTCATAGCTAGTTGTACACTTATTTTTGGACATATTTTAAATGGTTGAAGTGCAGTTATTTTGGGACATGGTGCACCATTTTTTGAATTGGGAGAAAAGTATGTTTGTTAATTTGGTGGCTATGTTTATAAACATTGCTTGGATTGTAATGACCAAACAATTGAATCATATATAGTAGAATGTTAATCATGTATAGTAGAATGTTAAAATGAACAAATCAAACACGATTTTAAATGCATTCACTGCCTTCCGAGGCTAACACTGTTTGTACATAGTAAATGCATTTATTGCTTGAAGAACACATACTTTGAATCCAGTTATGGTTTATTAACATGACTTGTGCTTATTCATAATTTTTCTGGAACACACAAGCAATGTGTATTCATATCTGGTAGAGTGTGTTTGGTAGTTTTGGATTGTAATATGGCATATGTATGTAGGGCAGTGTCTTGCCCTCTAAATATATGTATCCCATGCATTATGTCCAATCTACTATGCTTTCTTAGTATCATGAATTTAGGTTTTGTTCCCAAACCCTAAGGCTAACACTGCTGTGCTGCCCCTGGGGAGATTGATCTCTGCCGGGGACAGTATTGGGCCAATCTAGTTGATCCAGAGCATGAGGTCACAGTTTCAGTTTTTTTCCCGAACCCTAAGGCTAACACTGCTGTGCCTTTCTCCTGCGCGTTCTATAAAAAAACACTGCTGTGCCGGCCCTGGGGATATTGATCTCTGCTGGGGGCAGCACCATATTGGGCCAATCTAGTTGATCCGCAGCATGGGTTGGTGGTTCAAGTGTCCTTCCTTCCACATCGTCATGCTGATATACCATGGGCCCTGTGACCATCTTGCGACCTGTTTCATCGTGGAGGTGCTACCATCTGGGTCATGCCTTGTTCTCCTGCACTGCCAGTTGGGTTGCACTGTGTTTTTTCTCTCGAAA
This sequence comes from Zea mays, assembly GCF_902167145.1. Lineage (NCBI taxonomy): Eukaryota > Viridiplantae > Streptophyta > Magnoliopsida > Poales > Poaceae > Zea > Zea mays. The sequence goes on along the minus strand of NC_050096.1, from coordinate 123,416,648 downwards.
ACACAGGAGAAATGTAGCAACGCCATTGCGTTGAGATGTTGCTGTTTTTCCCCAATGTTTTGTTTGCCAATCCCTTCATCGTTATTCAGTCGCTGGCTCTCCCAAGGACGAGGTTTTTTATCACATACCCTCCCAGGCAGCAATGTCATTGCTCGTGGTCAAGCTACCTTCATAGCTGCCACTTATCCAGGCTGGTGCCACCCTTGGTCCTCTTTGTCGCACCAGCCCTTGATCCAAGTCTCTACTGCACCTCATGGACATCGCTGCTGGTGTTGCTAACAGATGATGCGTCATGCGTGAACACTTGTTGATATGTCCGAGCAGCCTCACCAGCCTCATCTACTGGACATCACCACTGGTGTTGCTAACAGATGATGCGTGAGCACTTGTTGATATGTTCGAGCAGCTACGTGTACTGGAAATCACTGCTGGTGTTGCTAATGGATGATGCGTGCACACTTTTTGATACGTCTGAAGAGCCTTGTCTACCTTCACCATTCGATCAAGTCATTGTCCTATTGCAGCCATCTGCCGGAAACTAGTGATTGTGTACTTGTGTGCCTCTGTTGACGCTTCAGACCAGCTCTGTCCTCTATGGCTTTGACCATGTCCACTTTGACCTCGGCTACCTCGAGGACAAAAAGGGCTACCATCCACATGAGCTACTCGTCAGTTTCTAGTTTTCTACTCCATTCAGTACATTTGTAATGCGACCTTGTTATGACTGCACGAGGTGTTAGTCTTCACTTTCTTCTCCAATTTGACCACCCACAATGTTCTCACTATGACTGTTTCTCACTATACCTGCTGGGGGATGTTAGAGTATATTGCATATTTGTTAGTTTAGGGTTGTAAACTTGTAATTCGATTTTGCCATATGTATCCAGGGAGGCATCTGTCCAAGTATTTGTACTCTATACCACCCGAGAGGCTTAATGCAAATAATGCATTATACCGAATGTCTGAATCTGCTATGCTTTCAATACAAACTTACAAGGGAAAAGTGGGAGTGCTTTTTTTCCCGAATATGCAGGAGAGTTGCATATCGTTGTTAAGAGGAAAAAACGGTTTTTTACAATTATACCGACCAAGCTGTAGAAGGGTCCTGATACATAGTTTTTCTAATCGATAAAAACACACACTCTAGGTGAGACCTAACCAATGCTCTAACAGCCTACCTAGTACCTACCCTGTCGCTAGAGCTGGACATAAGGCATCAAGCTTCCATGCTCTCGTAAGACACCACTGGAATGAATAGCACTTGTATTCAATATGAGGCCTAAGGACAGTATATATACACCAGTACATGAGGGTAAATATGCACTAATGTGGAAAACATAAATATGCATCTATATACATCTGACACCCCCTCAAACTCAAGGTGGATCAACTACACTGAGTTTGGAGAGATAGAAACGATGCCGAGCTCTGGTTTGTGCCTTGGTGAAGAAATCAGCCAACTGAAGCTCTGAAGACACATAGCTAAGATTAATGACATCATCCTAAACCTGTGTTCGTGTATAAGAAGCATCAACACTAATATGCTTAGTAAGCTTATGCTTTACCAGATCACGAGCAATACTAATAGCACCAGTACTGTTAGACAAAAGAGTTGATATAGATACAGATACACCAAAACCAGTAAGCAACTACCGTAGCCAAGTCACCTCTAACGTCGCAAGAGCCATAGCACGCAACTCAGCCTCTGTACTCGAACGAGAAACTGCTACCTACTTCTTAGTCTTTCAAGCAATGAGGGAACCACTAAGAAAAACACAATAGGCAGAAAGAGACTGACGACCTAAGGAATCACTAGCCGAAGTCATATCACAATCGGCATGAAGTTGCAAGGAGCTAGAGCATGGTGTCCAAAAATACGTCTCATTTCTGTTGCCAACATGAGATCGTAAAGCAATGACAAAGAGCTTTTACATTTTCGTGGACCGACACCTCTAGGCCTGACCAAGGTCTCCTTATTTGTCTTTGCAAGCCAGAACCACCTTATTTGCAGTGGAAAGCTCATATATCAACGCTGAGAATTCCCAGCCCACCATACTGAAGCGTCCGGTGCACTTTGTTCTACGAAACCAGGCAATTGCCACCATTTACTTGTTTATGGCCTGAACATAAATACACATGCCAAAGTTTGTTCATGGCCTTGATGAACCACTTCTGCATCTTAATAGCAATGAACACATAAATAGATATTGCTGACAAGATGCAACCTACCCAAATGATATGTCCAGCTGTGTTCATGGGGGACACTTGCCATCTTGGCAACTTGTCTGCAACTTTGTCATGTGAGTACTGATAAACACTTAAAGTTTGTCGTAACATTTGACAAATAGCCAAATAATCACTTTTTTCCTTTGTGTGGTCCAAATGGCATTTTTTTGTTATTTTTGAAATTCAAATATTTGACGTCATTCTTTTGGGTTCTATTCATGTTAAGTAATTTGTATATTTATGAGTTATAACATGCCATAACTGATGCTTAGGTAGGAACTCAAGCAATTGCTATGAAATTACTTTTAGACTCACATTGTAAAAGATCCTGTCTAGTGAAACTGTACTTTTTGTAAAACTTTTAATTAATGAGCTGTTACTGTGTCTATTTAGCGCTCCATATCACGTGTTTGATGCGGCGTTCGAGTGCAACATCTTCACTTCACAATTAAGTAGTCCATCAAGGTACTTTTTATTTTCATTCTCTTTGAATTATTTGGTGTTTTTTAGATCCCACTCATGTGGGGGCCTCTGGCACTATGTCTGCCCTTGTTTTTTTTGAATTGTTTGGTGTGTAATTGATCATGGTAAATCAGAAATACCTTTGCTGTATGTTTCTGTAATTTTTGTTTTGATTCTTGAAAGTGTACTTCTATAATATGACTGCTGCTATTACCTCTGCAGTGATTGGTTACTTTCTGGTGCCCTAGCTAGAATGCTTTTTGCTGCCTATGAAGGAAATGGAGATTGTTCTTCGCTTACATCTTCAGGCATGTATTATTCAAGATAATAACATTTTTCTTCTTCTGACTTTTAACATTTTTCATTTTGAATGTCATTTCTAGTTGTATTTTCAACCTGTTACAGACCCAACATGGTAGATTAACTGCTCATTGTTTTTTTGGTTGGTTCCTTTTTACTAGTGTACAAGGAATACCATTTTCCTGATTTTGGAATGCTAGGAAAATCTCTCTTGAGCACTGTATGTTGATAATGGAAAAACCTGTTTGAATGTTGTATGCTTTTTTTATCGAACGCGCAGGAGAACTGCGCGTCTTTATATTAAAAGGGAAAGGAGACAAACCCAAAGGGTTTTACAAGGCAGAGATCCTGCCAAAAGAACAAAATGGAAAAGAAAAACAACACAAAAAAAACAGAACAAGACCAAGGGTCTAGATGTCTAAGGACCCAGCCACATTCAAAGACCTCGCGAGATCCAGGGATCCAAGGCCCTTAGCACCAGCCATAACCCAACAAACTGATTCATCAAGGAAGCTTCTCTTAATCCTTCTCAACGAAGGGGAATCCCCATCGAAGACCACTTTATTACGATGAAGCCAAATACACCACACCCCCAAGATATGACACTGTTAAGCCCCTTTCTTGAGCTTTTGGCCACATGACACTCCACCTGTTTCCACCACTCAGCGAAGGAAGGAGCATCAACAGCTGGCGTGAGATGACTCAAATCAAAAGGGGATAACAAGCTGTGCCAGAACTGACGAGCGAAGATGCAGGAGATTAGGAGGTGTTCGATTGTTTCTTGCTCCTGGTCGCATAAGTGGCACACCACCCGGTGAGGAAGACCTCTCTTTTCTAATGTGTCAGCAGTCCAACATCTATTCTTCATAGCCAACCAAAGAAAGAATTTGCATTTTGGTGGAGCCCAGGTTTGCCAAAGTCTTTTCCATGGTTCAAAAGGAGCTGAACCAGCAAACAAGCTTTGATAACATGATTTAGAAGAGAAAACTCCTGAAGTAACATGTCTCCATCTATGTTGATCCGGATCCTGTGATAAATGAATATGCTGATAATGAGAATTACTACTGGCACCTTGTGGTGTACTAGAGGCATGAAGGAGCTCTAGAGGCTATCTCTGAACTCTGGGCTAGGCTATTGCTGCTAGTTTCCGTCTCTTGTTTTATTTGAATGGTGTGCTTGTAATCTTTATCTAGCATGTGGACTCATGTTTTATGTTTTAGTTTTAGACATTATTTTTTGTTGTTGAATGAGGCAGGAGCTTTGCCTAATCTATGCCATTATAATTTCTCTGGTTTTGGAACATGCCATTACTATTTGTGATACTTGAATGGTGCCATTACAATTTACAAGTATTCAAGTAAAAAGAAAATCACAAATGGAAAATGATAGTTACACCGCGAAAGGGCCTCTAATGTAATGGCTAAGGCTTCCGAGTAGTACCTCCAGGTCCTGGGTTCGATCCCTCTCGGTGGTGAATTTCGGGCTTGGTTAGAAAAATCCCTTCGCTGTGCCTCGCTCGCTCTTGGTTACGTCCTGCGCGCCACCCTCCAGCTGTGCTGTTGTAGAGTGGGCGGTGATGGCCTGCTAGTGATGGGGGGCCAGCCGGCCAGGGTTCGGAGATTTTCTCGGCCAAGACCATATTTCGGTCTCTTCTTAATATAATACCGGGAGGGTGGTCTTTATTTCCTCGTCGAGTTTTTTTTATGGTTACACCTGCATAGAAAAAAGGCAGATCCAGTGTCGGAGGTGTTAAGGCCCATTAGGCCCAGGCCTACTGCCTATATATGACCTATAGTCCTTAGGGACAGATCATCTATTGTAAATCTGCTGGTTTTTCTTCTAGTGAACATGATCGTACATTGTTTGTTCATGTCTCTCCAAAAGGACACACTTTACTTCTATTATACGTGGACGATATGCTGATTACTGGTGACAACTCAGAACATATTTCTTATGTCAAGCAGCATCAGTAAGGAATTTCAGATGTCTGATTTGGGACCACTCAGCTAGTTCTTAGGCATTGAAGTTCAACAGACTCAAAAAGTTTTTATTTGTCTCAGTCCAAGTATATTCAAGATCTTCTTGATCGCTCTGGAATTACTGGTACACACACTATTGCAACACCAATGGATATTCATTTAAAACTTCGTCTGAGGGATGGGACACCACTTGCAGACCCAACTCGATATCGTCATATTGTGGGTAGTCTTGTTTATCTCACCATCACCGGACCTGATATAGCTCATGCTGTTCATATGTTGAGCCAATTTGTATCAACACCAACTACAACTCATTATGGTCATTTGTTTCGTGTGCTTCGATATTTACGTGGGACAAGATCCAGATGTTTACTCTATGCGTCCGATAGCCCACTTCAGCTTCATGCGTATTCTGATGCCACTTGGGCAAGTGATCCTGTTGACCGTTGTTCTACTACAGGTTATTGTATTCTCTTTGGATCTTCTCCCATTGCTTGGAAATCCAAGAAGCAAGCGGCCATATCTCGTTCTAGTGCTGAAGCCGAACTTCGGGCCCTTGCTACTACCATTGCTGAAATTATTTGGTTGCGCTGGCTCTTGGCTGATCTTGGTGTCTCTTGTGACACGTCTACACCTCTGTTATGTGATAACTTGAGTGCTATACAGATTGCTCATGATCCGGTGAAGCATGAACTTACTAAACACATCGGTGTTGATGCATCTTTTACTCGATCCCATTGTTAGCAGAAGACTATGGATCTTAAATATGTGCCCTCAGAATCTCAATTGGCCACCAAAGCACAAACAAGAGCACAACATCAGTTTCACTTGATCAAACTCAAAGCTTCAGATCCTCCCTTTCCACCTTGAGTTTGAGGAGGGGTGTTAAGGCCCATTAGGCCCAGGCCTACTGCCTATATATATATGACCTATAGTCCTTAGGGACAGATCATCTATTGTAAATCTCAAGGTTAGTAACAGGAGGCTCCCATATAAGTGGATGTAGGGAAAGGATAAACCGAGGCAAGCCTTTACCCTGCAAATGCCGAGAGATTGCTTCAATTCTGTGACCTGGTGACTTAATGAGACAACTCTCACCATTGCACCAGGCCTACTCTTCATATGGTTACTCCTGCATAATTGAGAAGAAAAATACTGCTAAGTAGGCATGCAAGCCGGGTTTGGACCTAGTAGTGTAAAGCAACCACTGCTATCCCCAAAGATTTTAAAAAAGGGTTCAATTCGTTGGTCATTTTGGAGCTTTGGAAACACAGAAATGCGTGCGTGTTTGGTGGAGTTCAACCTCAGCCTCAAGTGATCTTTGCTCAAGTGGCTGTTGAATCCTGCACATGGGGCTTGGCTGGGGCTTCTAACCTTAAGAAGCTCCTTCATAGGGAGGCTCCTTAGGCTGGGTGTGGTAATGTTCAGTTGTTGTGTAAAGTGTTCTAGTGTTTCTGGGGGTGTTAACCGCCTCCTTGTATTTGTAACTTTTTTCTTGCTTGAAATGACACGCAGTTCTCCTGCGTAGTTAAAAAAACAACTTGGCTAGATCCAGTGTCCTAGATTTGTGCACTTTTTCTCACTCAGTAGTCAATTTATTCTTTATTTAAGCATATGAGTTAACTATTTTGGGAAGTGTGGAATAAGTTAAAATAAAATTAACGCTTTTGGCATAATAGCATCCGATATGGAAATCTAACACCAAACTATCCATTTGGTGACAATTCAGTTTCTGACCCCTGGATGGCTCGATATATATGTTTTGAAACATAGCGGAGCTCTTAGAGAGGATGTTGTACACTCAAGGCTTAAATAAAATTAATAGACTTAAGCAAAAGTAAGTTCTCTTGTTTGAGAACATTGTGGACTGACAAGTCTTCACTTAACTCTACAACCTACATATGTTTTTGTTCTTTATCATAAGTGATGACCTGATCCATTGCTATATTTCCCAGTGCTTGACTTTACCACTCAGGTTCTTCGGAAAGGAGCAGATGCTGATGATATAATATCACCTTTAATTGTTTTCTCAATTAAATACATCATGATTAATCATGTGAACTGGAAACACAAGGAATGTAGTCGTTGGAAGACAACCCTACGGGTATGTTTTTTTTATGTTTGTTCAATATAATGATAGTATTGCTTGTTACCTGTGATATTTTTAGTACTTGTGAGCCACAGCCCTTTTTTCTGTTGATTGAACCTAATAGACAAAGTAAAATTTTCAACTTAGTTGGCTGTGATTCTTATTTCATTTTAGTAGATTTATTTTAGAAACATTTCAGTTTTGTTGATCTTGTTTTTATTTGTTGTTACCATTAATAATAGAGAAGCTAAATATTGCCACTGAACTGTACTTGACTAGGTGTTTGAATTGGTGAAAAGCTGTCTTCAAGTAAAACCATTCTCATCAAAGCTTGGTGGCATCATTTGGGAAATTCTACTATATGATTCATCTGTCCACGGTGTACTCTGGAGCATATTATCTGTACTAACACGATTACTGCATGTAAGGATATTCTTCCTGTTAGTATTAATGATCATTAGCTTTGTGACCTTTACATGATAATCTGTAAAATTTTTTTCAGGACTCATATAGGAGCAATTATCATGGTCTTAAGGATATTGAAGATATCCAGCTTGTCCTTTGCAATGGACTTGATATTATATATCACATCCTGTCCAATTTACCAGAGGTAAAACACAGATGAAATTTTGTTATGTCAGTTTCAATATACATTTTTACAACGCATCGATATTTCGCTTATACAGTTTATAGTTTTTTCCATTGTTGTAAAATATGTTTGTAGCTACACATTTGTCACATGTGATGTATTGCTGTGAATTTGAACTAGGCTACCATTTTTTTTCTCGAAAGCGCAGGATAACTGCGCGATAATATATTAAAGAATAGGAACAAATACAAGAAACAAACAGAGGCCCCTACGGCGGCCAATAGCAGGCATACAGAAACAAACTAAGCTACCATCATGTGCATCATACTACTATACTTAATAGTTAGGGGCAATTGTGCCCGTGCCCCTATTCTCGACCTTAATTCTGAAAATGGACTCCTTTTTTGGACTTTGCAAGAATGGACCTCTTTTTTGAACCCGAAGCAGACGTTTGGCCCTGCTTCTGTTAGGAGCCATTTAGCGGTGTTAAGGGCAGATAAAAACACTATGTTACCCTTTGCAAAACTGCCTCTGTTTTAAATGTACATTTTCAGGATTGCCCTTATTTTGGTAATGATAAAACCTGTTCGAGTTTTACCAAGTTTGAGAAACTGTTTTCTATAGTTTTTAACAAAATTATGTTATTTCAATACAACTTTTGGTTAAATCTCGACATTATTTCATTTTTTTCCAAAATTTTCGACACATTTCGTGATAAAAAGTAAAAGCAATATTTTGGCAGAACTTTGAACATCGCATAAAATTTGGACATAATGTCTCCAACATAATTACCATCACATAAAATTTGAACATAAAGTCTGCAACATAATTACCATTCCAAGTTTAACAGAAGCACAAAATGATCTATCCCTACACATGCAGCTAGTCTTCTCCCCCCTGTCCTTCCCCTTCTGATCCTTTTCCACTGCCTGTACCAGATGATGGTCTTCCACCTCGCAAACCACTTGCAGCAACACTTGCATTTTCACATGCAACTACACTTGTACTAAGTAGTAAAGTATGTTAGAAATAAGCAACAATAAGCATAGAAATATTACTACAGCAATAATTACACTTAGATGTGGATACAACTACAATAGTGCATATATCAGAAGTGCATAAAAGGAGATTTTTGCACATACATTAACCAAATGGTTTATTAGAAATCATAGATTGGTTATAAGTCAAGACATACAACACATGTAGATACTAGTCGAATTTGACATGCATACATGAAGTCCATACAAAAATACAAACAAATATGACCCCACATTACGATCCCACCAATCTCCGTGTTTGTTTAAGCTTTTTTCCAACTTGCCACCAGAAGCTGTTGCGGACTGCCAAACGCCTAGCTTTTCAGCCCGCTTCTATGAGAATTGCTTTGTTGGAAACGGTCCAAAATTAACTTGAACACGGAATCGACCGGGTCTTGATAGTAGGATTTTGCCACTTTCTAGATCCTAAACCTTATGGATCCCTTCATCTTCCTCCACATGTAATCCATACGATAGTTAGATTCTTCCCACAACCAGATTCTTCTCACATCCAGATTCTCTGGAAAAAGTTGAACCAAAGAGGCCTGTGCATCATTAAATTAAGAAAACAAGGTCCAAAAAGACTGATATAAGCCCTATATCCTAGCTAATAGCATCGCAAAACTCATCCATGGTAGGCACTTGAGGGTTGCCTTATCCATCTAGTTTCTGAAAAATCTCGTTCCACAAACTCTTAGAATCACACTCATTATCGCCTTGGGTATAACCATCTTCTGAGTCACCATACTCTCCTGTGTCAACTAACTCGTTTCAAACTTCCGACGAATTGCTATTATCTTGGTCTTGTTGGCAAATAATAGAAGTCTGATCAAGCATGTTATAGATATGGTGAAGGTGATTGACAACCTTTTTCATCTTGCGCCCTTCCACTTCTTCGACAGTGGAGCAAAACCTGGTCATGCCAGATGTTGCTACCTAAGTGATATTGTGTTTCATGAGTGATTTTGTGTTTGGGGCTGTTATGTTTGTCTATGTTTCTCTCCTCTTGTAATCCCCTGTAATTCTTGTGTGGCCTCTTGGCTATGACTTTTGTGTTTTTGCTTCTCCTATTAATATAAAAAATACGCAATTCTCTTGCGTATTCGAGAAAAAAACCTGGTCATGCCTTGTAGCATCAATGCATGACGCCTCATCTGTTGTATGACGCCTCATCTCCATAGCAACAACGACCTTCTCCACAACAACGGTGGCAACGCATGCCTCGTTCGCAATGATGGTGCAACCTTCACTTTCGCGAAGGCCTTCTTTTGCGCGACATTGGCACGTTGTTCTTCGCAGCCACGCTCTGCCATGGCTAAGCACAACGAACAACACAGTTTCAAAGGCGTCACCTAGGCGTCCAGGCACCCAAAAATTCTAGGCGTCCCTGTCACCTAGCTAAGAATCAACAAGTGAGGCAAGAGTGGAAGGGGAAGAAAAGGAGGAGATCAACCAATAAGCCTAGCAAATACTTGGGGGTGTAGGAGCGACACCGTAGGGACTCCGGGAGTAGTGGCGCAGAGCTTGGGGAGTAGGAGTGGCAACGTAGAGACTCAGGGTTGCGCTAGTGTAGACCTTGGTTGAGCGGGAGCGACAACGTAGAGCTTGGGAAGCAGGAGCGACGACGCTGAGATGGGAGTGAGCGGCGCATAGAGATGAGGTCGGGGGTAACCCTAACCACCACTAGAGAGGAGGATATATGGGCTAGCTGGTGGGCTGGGCCATTTCTTATACATCTCCTACCCCTTCCTTCTCCTTTTTTCTTTTTCCTTTTTCTTCCTTAAGTATGTTGTTGTTCTACTGTTTCTCTTATCGGTAAGGTTTCACCTTGGTCGCCTTAGTAAGTGCCTAGGCGCCGCCTAAGCGTCCAGGTGGTGGTTCAGCGCCTTGTCTCGTCTTACCGTCTTAAGAAAGATGGCCAAACAGAAGCAATCAACGAGCAACATCACAGATGAAGAATCGATAGTGGACTCCATGAAATGATCAACTCGTTCCTCTATTGCTATAAGAGAGACAAAGGTGACTGAGGTCTAACATTGTGAACCTAGGAGGGAATAGGCCGACCCTCTGGATTGACGGGCACATCGATCCCCAGATCCTTAGTGCCAGAGGGAGTCGTTGGTGACGACGGTGTGGAGGTGCGTGCTGGCGCAGACGAGTGCCATTATGGGGCATGTGTCGACCCTAGAGATGACTTTGTCGATGATGAAGGCCCTCCATGCTTTCCAGCCCCGTCTTGGTCGGTGCGGGTTCTGGCGACGATTGGGACGCCATTGGTGCGGCGAAGCCCTTTGATGCAGTGGGAGATTTTGGGGGAGTAGGGTAGGGAAGTGTTGTCGCTGCCATGACCCGATTGCCTTTTAGGTTCTGTAGTACCCTCGTCATATAGAACGTTAGATGCTTGATGCCACTTCATCCATCCGCTTTAATTCTATGGCTAACATCTTAATCAATTTTCCCGTCTTTTTGTAGCAATACCTATAGTTGTCCTTAGGGGTGGAAATTTGGCTCGGGCTCGGCTTGGCTCGAGCCGGCTCGCGAGCCAAAACGAGCCCGAGCCCAACCTGGTTTTGCAGCTCGCCAGAACTGCGAGCCGAGCCGAGCCGGCTCGCGTGCCGAGCTAACAACGTCAAGTATACTATTATACCATATTATTATTATTATTATTATGTTTTGAACTATTTTATTGAATTTCTTGAATTTGATACGTGATACACTTATATTGTAGTCAAAAAATATATTATACATAATTTTTTTATCTTATATATAATAAAAAATATATAATTTATACTCTAAACGTGAATTAGTGTGAGGCTCGCAAGCTGGCTCGAGCCGGCTCGCGAGCCGTTACCGAGCCGAGCCTCTCGGTCAGGCTCGCAATATGACCGAGCCGAGCCTAGCTTGGCTCGCAGCTGCACCGAGCCCTAGTTGTCCTTGCTAGGCACTACTTGGCCTTCCAAACTAACATCTTTTCCCCATGTGTGGTAGTGCCGAAATCAAATCTCATTATTTAGTTTAGTTTTACTGAGTCCAAAACCTTTGGACTCTAGAGCCTCCCATCACAACTCTAATTTCCTATTTACTCCTGCCTGACTTTCATCAACTGGCACTACATATGTCCCTTGTGACTTTATCTATCACCAGGCAAGAAGGTAAGGGATCAAAGTTGATCCTTGATGTATGGTGTTAAATAAAGGTACAAATAAAAGGCCAATTCATTACATCTCTATCTCTACTATATTAAAGCACCAGTTTCGTGCATCGTGTGTCACGTATGACGCGCATAGGTCTATTCCTCTTCCCCACCTAACAATGGGTCGTTACCGCGGATTGGCCTTGAGAAACCACCCAATCCTAACTCGACAGGAAGCCACACACAGCTCAACGCTCCCACATAGCACCACCTCGTTAGCTGAAGGAGGACGAGAGACTGAACAACCTATAAAAAAAGTTCGGGCTCCTTTTTCAACTCATACCTTTGTCGGCCTTTTGGCTAAGATAAGGTGTAATATTTGTTCTTATTAGTTTAATATATGATATGTGGACCATATCTTCACTCTGATATTAAATTTTTTGGGTATCAAATATGGTTGTATACCGTCCCAACGCATGGGCATTGTACTATCTGATACTTGATAGTAGTATTTTATTTCTGATTTGCATGTTGTAGTTTTGTAGGGATGCTATTGGTACATGATGCTGTATTGTTATTTGACTCTTGTTATTCTTTCAGGATTTACTGCCAAATCCACCATTGGTTACCATGGTTTTGTCATCTTCATTGAAGCCGTTTTCTTTTATCACTGCTCTAATATCATTGATGTCCTTTCATAGTTTTGTAAGTCTACATTTATGTGCCCTGAATAGATTCTTTGCATTTATTGTACTGAGTTCAATACTTTTACACATGCATAATGTATTGTTTAATTATGGCATGTCAAAGTGTCATGTTATCTATTTTTATATTGTAAGGTTGATTGCATAGTTTGTAGGTGTCTCTAGAGGTCCTAGGTCAACTATTTAAAAACGACACATGTTTCACTGTAGAAATTCATCCATGTGAAACAAGGGTATTTTGGTTCCATTTTTAAAAGAAAAAGGAAAAGAAATTCATCCAGTACGCCGAGGCACGCGCAGGGGCTGCCGGGGCGCGGGGCCACCAGGCACGGACGCGTGGGGCGAGCCGTCGAGCCGCGCGGGGGCGCGCGCGATGGACTGCCAGGGGCCGCCGGGGGGGGGGGGGGGGGGAGAAGCACGCAGGGGGCCGCGGGGAGCGCCGCGGGGGGGGGGGGGGGGGGGGGGGGAGAAGCACGCAGGGGGCCGCGGGGAGCGCCGTGGGAGAGCCGCCGGGGGGGGGGGCGCGAGGGCCGCAGAGGGGCGCGCAGGGGCACACGCGGAGGCCGCCAGGGGCGCGCGCAAGGAGGGCGCGCGGGGGAAGAAGGGGAGGGGGAGGGGAAGCTCACCTCGGGGTCCAAATCCGGCGATCACCGTCTCCAAAACCTAGGGCACCACGGGGGGAGAGAGAGAGATGAGAGAGAGAGGGAGGTTGCTGCGCGGGAGAATTGAATGAGGGAAAGAGAGACAAGGGGAGGGGGGCGCACATGGGGAGGGTAGGGGCGCGCGGGCCGAGGCCGGGCCGAGCTGGGCCGCACCGCGGGTCAAAACCCACAGATCGGAATTCAATTCGCGAAGCAAAATCCGAAACGAAACTAAGCAACACACGCGACTAAACACGACATTAGACAAAAGAAAATATGATTCGGCATGATGCAACACCCATGTCAACTTAGGTTTTGTTTACACACGATATGGATGTCAGTCGCTATACTGCTTTGAAATTGGGAAGAAGGAGCGAAACGGGAAGAGAAAAGAGAGTAACGCCTGAATTTGGTGAGTAAAAAGAAGAAAAAATTCTACCCCCAAATTCAGGGCGTTACAGCCATCTTGTTGCCTGAAAAATGAGAACTTACGAAATTGGTTGCTGCCACTCTTTTTATTTTATTTTATTTATTATGCCTGTATCTTAGCAATGTATTTATTGTTGAGACTGAGGATCCTCATTTGTTTCTCAAGGGTATGCAAGTAGCTGCCGCTAGAGCATTCTCAGCATTGTGTTTCATTGCATATAAGGCCCAACCTCAGTTGATGGAAAATGCCAGCTTTACAAGTGATGTTTCTGAGGTTAGTATTTTATCTCATGATGTTTGTTGAGCCCTTCATTTTTTTTTGACTGGAATCTTCAGCCCTTCATTGTTCTTGATAACCTTTTTTTTTGAATTTTTTTTGCCACCTTTGTGTGCTGATGTCGCTCTTCTTATGTTTCCTTCCCCTTTCACAATTGCTCTCAGATACGGAGATTGGAATCAAATATATCCTGCATTCTAGATGAGGATGATAAAAATAATGATTGTTTGGTTGTGGCTGTATTCAACCTTTTGACATCTGCTGCTCGTTATCAGGTGTTGTTTCTTCCATAGTGTTCATATTTTGAGTATGCTGTACATAAATGATAAGTGAGATGGTCGATGATGTCAAACTGTTATCCCTTCAGGCTAGTGGAGAAATACTCTCTTGAATATGTTTGTGATTCAAATTCCATATTATCATTATTTAATGATCACCACTTTTGTGAATCTTATTTTTTCACATTTATTTATATAGTATGCCTGATACTGAGTCTGACTTTATATAATTTGTTGCATAGACTATCAAATAGAGTTATTCATATGCTATATTTTGACAAATAATTCCTTAAATTTCATTACTAATTCTTCAAATCAGCATCTGTTGTTACAAAACAACTTGACTGTTTCATAGATTATTCATATGTTATCTTTCAGCAGAAGTCCTTAAATGTCATTGTTAATTTCTCCAAATCAGCATCTGTTGTTGAGTCCTGCTACACGTACAACCAGTTGAGTACAACTCAAGATCCAAAATTTGAAGTCAAATTAATAGAAAGATTATAAATACAATGTTTGGTTTATACAGTACATGAGTTGTAGCTAAATGATTTTATTCAAACTTCAAAGCATTTTCAAACAACTTATATCCACTACATACCATCTGTATGGTCGAGCATGAGATTTTAACCGTTGATTGTGTTATGTCAAGCTTGTAAGTTGTATAAACTATCTTTATTATCTTGAGATACATGTAATCATTGATCATTTCTAGACTAATTTGAACTCTATGTGCTGCAAACTGTTTTCTCATAACCTCCACATTCCTGAACTTATTATGTTACTGTGTTGCATCTGACATGCTTCTGTTCTTCATATACAAACTGTTAGACAATTCACATGTGAATTAACCTGGTATATTTGTTTTTTGCAGCCTGCTTTTCTTATTTCCTTGATAGAGCAGAGTACGAAGTCAACTGATCATAATGCTTCCACCAATGATCGTGACAATAGAGTTTTGGTTACTTCAAAAAGTAATGCTAGACTTGTTGACCAAATCTTGGACTATATTGATAGGTCCATTGAGCTCATGAATAGGTAAAGGATATATTGTATTTGTCACCATATTAGAGGGATCTGATCTTAGGCGAGGAGATTTTTTCCCCTCATTTCTCCTCGAGAAAACCGTTCAGGTTTCATTCAACAAAGTTTTATCAAAAAGATAAAAAAACCCTTAATTGGTTTCTTCATGACTTTATGGATGCTTCTATTTTGTGCTGGTGCCTAAGAATATGTTAATATTATGCAGCTCACATGTTGAATTGAGTTACAATATTTAATATCAGTGAATACTTGCAGATCTCCCTTGGTGTTACTCAGTATTCTGGACTTGTTGAAGGCACTATGGGAAAGTGGTATACGATTTTTGTTTATTTTAGAGAAGCTAAGAAGCTCTGTAACATTCTGGGATAACTTATCACGGTGTATTCGTGCTACACTTGATATCTCCCCTATTGACAATATTGATGCCATTGACGAGAAATTTTCGTTAAGGTGTGGTCAGTCACAGCTATTGAATAGTTAGCCCTTCATTTTTTAAATCAGTATCTTCTTAAGATTTTCCTTTTAAAAATTGGGGTAGCTCTGCTGACCCTGCTTCCTAATGTAGTATTTAATGTGAGGTCTGGATTTCAGTTGTAGTTAATTAAATCTAGTTATTTAATGAGTTAGATTCTTTTCCAGATGATTTGATTCCATACACTCCAATAGAGAATAGACGGTCTTTCAATTTGCAGGTACCATTGTCAGGGTAAAATATTTGAGATCATGTCACACGAGTTATTTTTGCAAGGAAAATTGCTTACAGAGACTTCTAATACTGTCCAAGATGATCCAAAGGGGCAAAAAGAGCATAAAAGTGGGCCTTGTCGTATCAGTGTAGTCTTGAAATGGTTCGATAATGCTATTTTGGCCGATCTGGTCAGTAATTTGTCAAGTAATGCATACAAAAAGGAACTTCATCATGCAAAGGTAGATTTATTTTTTCTTGTCTGATTAAGAGAAGATAATGCCATTCTTCTTTCTTTTGTTTTCTTTACTATTTTAATTTTAGTTTGGCTAGGGGGTCATATTGTCTTTTTCTCCAAGCTCTCTTACTGGTTATCAAACATCTGACTAAAGCAGCACATAGTGCATGCACAATGGTGTACTTCTACGAGTGAATTTTGTATTCAGGTTCCAGTGGCCCCATTAGCAAATTCAGGATGTTACATTGTTTCAGAAGTTCTTCCAAAAGTAATGTATGTAGTGCTGATAAAGCTAGAAGGGCAGGTCCGGGGCAGCGATATGAGAGCTACCTCTCTGAGTCACCAGATCATGGGTTCAAAGTAGTCTCTCTCCGCATTTACGGGGTAATGCTTGCCTTGGTTTATCCCTTTCAAAGATGCCACTCATGTGGGAGCCTCCGGCATTCGGTCTGCCCCTGTCCCCCTTAGTGCAGATAAAGCTAAACTTGCTAAGGCTCAATTTGAAAGTCATCGCAGGTGTCAATAAACAAAATTGATAGGCAACCTATCTGTCTTTTTTCATCATGTGCTAACAGTACTTTATGTGTCCTACTATGTGATTTTTGTATGGAAAATTTCAAATATTGTAACATGTTGGTCAATACATTTTTTTTGTAATAAACAACATACATCTTTTAACTTGGAACCAAACAAAACTGGACCTTCAATTCTTGGAACTAACACAAACATTCATTTAGGCGCCATGCCATAGTGGTTGCCTCACGTGGCCTGGTTTTAGCTCATGCTGTACGTTCTCTGAACACAAAGTCGATCCAGAATTTGATTGAAGTCCTCTCTCATGGATAAGTAGCTCTTTCTGTAGATGGATTCTATTTTTTGTTTGTGAAGGAGTGGCTTCTTCCATGGTTCCAACTTCCAAGGAGCAAGGACATGAGAATGGGGAGAAGTGAACTACTGAACTACCAAACAACCTGTTTTTCTTTGCCTGCCAACCCTTCCCTGGCCTATCAAAGAAACGTAGTATGCCCAGAATTTCAATCACACGTCTTCTCTGAAAGAACAATTTTGCTCCTTTATGTTGATGACATACTCGTCACTAGCCATGATCCTATGCATATATCCTTTGTAAGGGCTGATTTGGTGGTCAGGGATCCCGAGGGGATCCATGGGGGAGGAATCCCTTTGTTATTCAAAATTGAATTGCAAGGGGATTTCTCCTCCATGGATCCCCTTGGGATCCTTGATCACCAAATCAGCCCTAAAAGTGTATTAGGCTGTCTCGAGCAGCTTAGCTATACTATCTCCCATCTCATCTCCTATTCCAAATTTCACTCTATGAACATTGCAATCTACAGTGTAAAACTGCAAAACAGTGTTTTGCACAAGCATATGCACGAGACAGTCTTAGGCCGACTCCAGCAGTTCACCCAAAGTTTATCTATAAGCACTGTTTTGCACTGTTCGTAGAGTGGAGTTTGAATATGGGTATGGATAAGCTGTTGGAGATAGTCTTAGTAAAAAGTTCATGATGTCTGATCTAGCACCACTCCGATACTTCTTCGGGTTTGAGGTTATCTCCAGCCCTGATGGCTACTTCCTATTCCAGCAGAAGTTCATTTAAGATATCCTTCATCGTTCTTCACAGATCATCTTATTACTGAGACTCTTATGGAGCTCAACCTACATCTTCTTGCTATTGATAGTGAGCCTCTCCAGGATACAACTCGCTATTGCCATATTATTGGGAGCCTTGTTTACCTTGGTATCACTCCTGACATTTCTCATGTTGTTCACATTCTCAGTCAGATTGTGTATTTTGCTCAGCATCGCTAGTCACCATCTGTGGGGAACATCTCGTGTCGTCTTTTGTTTCCATCGCTACAGTCACCTTGGTATCACTCCTCCAGGTATATTGTGATGCAACCTGGGCTAGTGATCTGTCTGATTGATGATCTCTTTCTGCCTATTGTGTTTACCTTGGCTCCTCATTGCTTGGAAGACAAAGAAACAAACTGTTGTATCCTGCTCGAGCGCTGGGGCTGAGTTGAGAGCTATGGTATCGGTGACAGCTAGAAAACTTGGGTTGAGGTGGCTTTTGGTTGATTTTGGGGTTTCTGATCTGGGATCTACTCCCCTGTTGTCAGACACTAGCAGTGGCAAGCCTAGGAGGGGCTTATTCATCTCTTTCCTCATCTTTGTCTTTTCTTCTCTTTTTTCT
Organism: Zea mays; assembly: GCF_902167145.1. Lineage (NCBI taxonomy): Eukaryota > Viridiplantae > Streptophyta > Magnoliopsida > Poales > Poaceae > Zea > Zea mays. Next base: position 123,398,319 of record NC_050096.1, on the reverse strand, counting down.
TTTACTCCACCCTCCTACATCTGCCTGGTGCTATCAGCATTGCTTGTGATCCTGTGAAGCATGTGCTTACGAAACATATTGAAGTTGATGCTTCTTTTACATGCTTTCAGGTGTAAGAACCTTTAATCACTTAAATATGTGCCTTCAGATTTGCAGCTAGCTGATTGCTTCACAAAGTCGCATACCAGGGCGCAGCATATGTTCTATCTTTTCAAACTCTGTTTTGACCCACCATGAGTTTGATGAGTTTGATTTTTTGTTTGGGAGAGGGGGTGTTAGATGCAGAGTCACACCTAATTAGCCCATAGAATAGGGGCTTCTTTGTATATTTACACAAGTGTATATTTGCTCATTTAGCTCATGCGGTTTTCTGATATTGATTGTTGATGATTCTTTTCCACAAAATTATAGAATTTAGGTTTCCAAAACAATGTTTTCAAGTCGTCTAGTCGAACCTAGTCATATAGTCACGATTAGTTGTCGACCAGACCGACTAATCAAGCCTAAAGCAGCCTAATGCAAGGAGAGCAGAGCAACAAGAAGCACACTAACCATCTCAAGGCGAGCTCATCTTTTCGGTGCTTGATACCAGCGGATACACAAGAGCTAGGCCTGTATGATGAACCTTGAAGACTGCGGGCGTCGCCTGGGGCGGCAACAGAGCAGCACGGGTGGCTTCTTGGAACTGGATCTTGCGTGCAGCAGTGGCATTGCGGCAGCACGTGCGGCCACCTAGAAATTGCGGGCGGTACTGCAGCTGTGCGGCAGCAGGGCAGTCGCCTGGAACTGGATCTTGTGGGTGGCGGGCTGGCAGAGGCACTGCAGCTGTGCGGCAGAATGAGTGGTTCTAGGCGATGCGTTCTTGTGCAGTTGTAGTTGGTTGCCTAGTTTGGCAATGCTAAAAGGCCACAATAGCAGCCCATGAGCCCACAACTTATTGCGATTAATCGTGATTAGTCTGACGACTTGAAAACACTGTTCAAAAATGAACTGCAGCAAGAGTAGAGTGTTGTGGACTTGTGGTTACTAATCATGCTAATAGGATTTGCAAGGTACTTTGAAATGTTTATTGCTATTATTTGTTCATTTCAACAGGTAGCTGCCTGCCTATGTATCATCCATTTAATAACAAAGTTGTCAACCGGTGATACTGGGAGCTTGTCTTTCTCATTCATGAAGAAAATTCAGATCATATCAACAAAAGTAAGGCATCTATGAGACTTTGATGTTGGTTTGTTGGCATCACCTTGTTTACACTGTCTTGCTTCTGTTTGTTTTCTAGAAAAGTACTTCACCTCCAATGTTTTTTGGTGTCAGTTGTATGGAAAAATTAGACTAGGACATGGTAAAAATATCTGCGAGTGTAAAAGAAGGGGTGAGGCCTCTATTGGAGAATTCCATTTCGATTGGGATGCCCACTATATCACACCACATCACCAAAGTAGTCCCTTTCAAGTTCTGGTAGGTTAGAGATCAAAACTTGATGAGAGTGGTACAAACCAAAAGAAGATAGTAATATTGTAAAACTAACAAATAATAGTGTGAGGCGGATGGTGTGGTATCGAGCTTGGAGACCTGCATTAGGGTCTAGGGGAGCATGCTCATGCTGGAGTGACACCGAAGGAAGGCTGCAAGAGTGGACCCCACTGCGGCGGCATCTGCCATAGTGTCTGCCTTGGATGCAAGGCTTGTGAGGCTGCTGTGTCATGCACTCATGCTGTCCTGGCCAGGTGGCAGATCAGGTAGCACCTTGCTGCAGCGCCCACCTAGAGAAGGCAGTGGTGGGCTAGGGTGTGGCGGATACATGATGGTGGTGAGAGGTCGGGGAGGTGTGGATGGGGAACTCGTGGTACTGTGGTAGGGCCACCACTGTGGTTTATTTTTCGTTTCTTTAATTCTGTTTCCGGGATGCCATGGCATGTGCATAAGCTCAGACCTCTGTAACCCACAATATCCACCCAACCTAAACCCATCTAGCTCATGTATTGATGGATGGGTCAAAAATCTATTCTAAATCCAGCCTTGCACAGGCTAAACAAAAATGCTTATGAAAAAAATACTTTTATTGTTTGTTTAGGCTAGTGGTTATACTTAATTTGTTCGGTACTTTTTTTAGCTACTTACCGTTTGTTTATGCAGTTGTTGCAGCACCATGCATTTTTAGCTCTCCTGTCACAGTATTCCCTGCATGGATACAGGTAACCTTCTTAGTTTTGTGAAATCTATGGTTGTGACTATTTTTGTTTTATTCTGCATTAGGCGTTATTCACTTTATAGCTCAAACAAGAATTCCATTTCTGAGTCTGCAGACATTTTTTTTCTGAGTTCGGAATATTGTCAGTTCCCCTATCTTATCTATAACTCGTGTTAACCTTGATGGAGTAGAATTGACTTGTATGGGACTCCTTTATGAATCTGTTATTGTTTTGGAGAAAGTGAGATGCATGAAGTGGTAATCAAGAACTTACTGATTTTATTATCTCCTTTGAATCTGCAGCGGTGAACAAGAACTTAATAATTTGGTTCTCAATGATCTTTATTACCTTATACGTGGAGAACTCGAAGGACGTCAGATTAGCTCTGGCCCTTTTCAGGAGTTGCTCAGTTTTCTTCTTGGGTTTAGAATTTTTGAACACAATCCCTTGGAGCAACTACAAAACACATACCTGATGGCAAATGACAAATTTTTATTTGATGTGGAGCACATACATGACGAGCTTGGAGTTGATCTCTGGACTGATTCAGACAAGAGGTCTAAAGAAGTAGCTAAAAAAATGCTGGATATTATGAGTAAAGCAAATTTAATGAAGTATTATGCTGATGCAAAACTTTCTGCATTGATGTCCTTCTTGAAATTTTTATCTGTCTACAAAGGAGCGGTAATTTCATTTACCAATTGAGAACTGAGATACTTTCTTTCCTTGATTATATTGTTGCACCATACTGTTTCTGTTACGAACCATAGTTCATTGATCGCTTTGGGGGAGACTAGACTGTAGGACAAGGAGTTCAGTGGCTTGCATAGACAATATTCTTGCTGCCCATTCCTTTTATCTATGGCTCGTGTTTCTGAACCAATTCTTCTATAGGATCGCCAGACTGGACTGGACTACATGGAGACCTGAACCAATTCTTCTTAATTGCTTGAGTCCTGTATGCTCATTCCTCTCTTTATATAGAGTTGGCTCCTAACAAATTCTACAACTTTATCTTCTATCAACCTTATATATTTCTAACTTTAAATTAAGGCCTAATCTCTCCAAGTAACAATGGCCACCCAGTCCCAAAACATGTTTTTATTTCATGTGTCCATAAACCTGTCGGTCCCATAAGCATGTCCTACCATGTTGTTAGGTCCGTTACTTAAGTGTGCGGGGTGGGGGGTTGTCAGGAACTCAGGAATGATGTATCTTATTCACTGATGACCGGTTTGGAAAATATATGAGCCTACCCATGTTGACTTGAGCTAAATGTGAAATCTATAATTTACTTGAATTTTTGTTTGGCAGCTAATCTTAGAACTTCTACAGATTTCTAACAAAAACTTGGACTTACCTGATGGAGGCATATCAGTAGCGGCCACACAATCAGCAATTAAATGTGCATGTAAATCATTTGAGTCAACTGTTGATTCACTGCTGCCTCAAGCTCATACAGATGAGGTTTTGTTTCCCCTCTTGTCCGGGCAAGTGGAATTATTGCTTACTTTGGCCCGAATATTGTTTCATCAAGCAAAGAACAAGAAATCAAGCCATCTCTGTCCAGATATTGTACTTCTAATGAAAACTTCAGGTGCCAGCACTTGTTTGTTTGTTGATCTCATGCCATCTGCTCATGCTCTTAAGCAACCAGTGAAGACACTTCTTGTTCTGCTTTTGTCGTCATATGAGTTCATGTACAGCAAGGTTGACATAAAAGACCTACCAAATGATATTAACATTTTTGGCGAATTAGCCCTTTTAAGTGTGAGCTTGCTACCTATACTGTGCAAATTGGCAGAGAATAGGGAATGCTCTGATCTTGCTGTTGCATCAATGGACCTAATATTGAAGGGATCTGTACCTTCTAATTTATGGATGCCTATTCTGCAAAAGCATTTTCATCTCCAGACTATACTGCATAAATGCCAGAATGGTGATTTATTATCTACTCAAGTTATACTTAATTTCCTCTTGACCTTGGGGCGAACAAAGGATGGTGCTAAAGTTCTTCAGTCTGCCAATATTTTTGCATTCTTAAAGTTACTTTTGAGTCAGTTGTCTCTGGATGACTCCTGTTTGAGAAATTCCTTGAGCGCCCAAGTGAAGGATGTGAACCTATGGGGCTTGGGTCTCGGTATTGTTGCGTCCCTGAACCATTGTTTGGATGATGACATTTCTCATAACAATGTCGTGAGCAACACTATCAGCTTCCTTTCAGGACATGTGCCTTTGGTGTCATCATATCTGTCTACACAGAGTGCTACTACTCATCAGAGCAAGAAACGGGCATTGTCGCAGAAGTCACAGACATCGCTTTCAGCCCTTAGTCTTACTGAGAATATTCTCATACTTCTATGCATCTTGGCAAAATACCATTTTCCACGGGACACTGGAAAGAAGGAAGTAGATTCAGAACTAAGAGAGATTATTATCCACCTGCTAGCATTTATAAGCAAAGGAAGTGTAAAGACTGGCAATGCCTCTAAATGGAACTCATCGTTTTTCTGCCCTGCTGTTATCAAAGAGGAAGTAGCGCTTAATGAGAAACCACCACTCATTTGTAGCAAGTATGGGTGGTTCAGATTTGCAGCAAGTTGTACTTTGTCAACTGCAGGTGTTTCAGTTTCTCCCAGTGCAGCTTTATCAGTGGTGAGACGGGACAAGACTTCAGGAGATTCTGATTCTATAAGGCAGACTCGTTTTACTGAGATATTAGCTGTTCAGATATACAGGATTGCTTTTCTTATCATGAAGTTTCTCTGTAGTCAAGCAAAAGAAGCAGTAAAAAGGGCAGAAGAACTGGAGTTTCTTGACCTCGCCCATTTTCCTGAGCTTCCCATGCCAGATATTCTTCATGGTTTACAGGTGGCGACTGCTGTGCCTATTGTTGCTTTGTACAAGTGCTACTTCGTTTTTTTTCCTCTTGGACTGGTTTTAGTTGTTTCATATATGCGTATTCGTAGTTTTGAAGTGAAGGAAAAGCAAAACTAGTTTAATTTTGTAGTGCATGGATTTTGCACTATAATAGTTAATCAATTGATTCTTATAAGGTATTTGTTTTCACTGTTTCATTTCTGAATTCTCTGAGTGCAGATTTCACTGAATGTTCGTAACTGCTAGTAGTTATAAATAAACTAGGTGGTTCAAAAATGATGTCTAGCCTTACCAAAGGAGTCATAGTTCAGCGTGCAGAGTGTTGATTTCATTTATACTTGAAGCAGTTTATTGTAGACTATGGACTTGAAACTTGCACTAGTTTATGATTATTGAATTGAAACAGATTTATCTGTATTATATAGTTCTACTCTATGTTTAAGGTCCAGTTCAATAGGATCTTGTAGAAATCAGCCATCTTCCCATGAAATAAGACATTAAATTTCTATTTATAAATATGAAAGATGTTATTTTGTATTTTTGTGTGTGTAATTCCATCTGTGGTCTCTCTTTTCAGGATCAAGTGGTTTGTATTGTCACTGAAATATTCGAGGCAAATGGGTCAAGCACTCTAAATCCCGAGACAGAGAAGGTATGCCAGCTCCTATTGGTGACACTTGAAACGTCACTTTACATGGAACTATGTGTATCCCAATCATGTGGCATCAGGCCAGTACTTGGTCGGCTTGAAGATTTCTGCAAAGGAATTAAGGCTATGCTTCAAGGTACTCTTCGTTCAACGAAAAATACCTTAACTTGTTCAAATTAGTGTTTTGGATTTTGTAACGTTTTATCAGGTTGCATTTGTACTTACTTTCCCCCTTCTTTTCTAATGTCTTGCAGCTATAGAGAAGCACTCCAGTTTTGAACCTTTTGTCAGGTCGCTAACTGAAATTACTTCTCTTTTGTATCCCGGGCTTTTGCATAATAACCTTCTCATGTGACTCTTGTAAATTGTCACTGTTAAAGAGATGTGTTGTTGGCTAACTTTGAATTGAGCCACATATGGACTTGCATACTCAGTTGACGTCACCCGAGGAAGCTTCGTTTTCGCACGTTACTGTCACCAAAGTAAAGTGGGTTCCAGCGGCTACGAAGCAAATTCGCAGAGCCAGGGCACCAAATCAAACTGAAGGCGACGACGCCCGAGGAAGCTTCGTTTTCGCATCACCTTTGTTCGGTTTCACAGCCGAGGCTCCCAAAGTGGCCAGAGAATCTTGGTGGACTTGCCTTTCCGGGACTCCACACTGCCGACCACGCTTATTCACCCGTGTAAATTATGCTGGGATTCTCCTTTGCTGGCTCGTCTGGCCGATGTGCGTCCCATCATCACAGAGAACTAGAAACAAATGATACATATGTAGATGCTATGCGTTCTTGATCAATCAGACACGCATTTTTTTTTCTGTAGAGGAATACATGTTCGGCGCGTTGCATCTTTACACTACCATTTGTTTGCCTTCTCCATCCTGTTTAAGCCCTGTTTCAAAACGCTACCATGCAAATTAACCCTAAGGGATAATTTGGGAGCCGTAAAACCGGAGGGGATTGGAGGGTCTAGATTTCCCTTAGGGTTGATTTGGTGACAAAGGGATCACGGGAGGATTGGAAGGGATTGAGGGGGAAATAAACTAATTTCCCTCTCAATCCCCTCCAATCCTCCCGAGATCCCGGGTCACCAAATCAGCCCTTAGGGTCCGTTTGTTTCCTTTTATTTTGAGGAATTGGAATCTTACTATTTGAATAGGCTATATTTTTTTAGAATGTGATATTCACCATTTTCCAATGTTATCATATAAGCCTATCTTAAATTCATTGGGTGAGATATGAAAATTAATTCTATAGATTTACATGCTATTTTTTCGATATATAACTTATAACACACTCTTCTACTTGCTTCGTTATAACATAAATGTAGTATATAACTATCTTTCTCACATGATTTAAGATAATATATAAATATATTACATATATAAATATATAAACTTAATTAGTTTTATCTAAATTAAAATTATTAAAATAGAATTTAATTTCAACGAAACAAACGAGGCCTTATTTAAAATTGAATAAGAGAATCTAGCTTTTGGTAAGTGACAGTTGTAAGTTCTGTTGGATGTCAATTCGGGAATAATCATACGAGGCTGACGATTTAACTTAAACATATTGTTGTCTTAGAAGTCGATTTGATAGCGGCGGGCCAAAGAAAAATGCAGCACGGTGCAGAGAATGCGTGCGGTTCGTCTCAGCAGCCTAAAAATAGTTTAAGGTTCGCACTATCTTGTGGTGCATTTTTTTGGCTAATTGTCATTGACTTGCACTAAACATAAGTTACAATCGGAGAATAATCTTTGTCGTGCTTATATATACTGTATTAAATAAGAATTGAATTTGCTGCTCTTCTCGATCAGTGCCGCTTTGTTAGTCAACTTTGAACTTATGAGCTCATTAAATATTGTATATTTAGAATTGTTGTACCACTGTTATAGATATATGCCAAATCAATTACTTTTATAGATAAAGACTAAATAAATTACGGTAGATTTTTCCTTGTAAGTTTCGATAGAGGCTATTTCTATCCCATTTAAATATAACTACGCGGAGGTAGAACACTTCCTACGCCAGATGGTTTTACATGGTTATCAGAGCCATCTCTCTACAACAACACATCTAGATTCATCATACCAGTACTACAAGCTGCCATGTTGACCTCTACCTCGATGATGTAAGGGAAATGGATCTCGACCCATTTGACTAATTGATTTTGGTGTTTCATGACCAATATAACCCGTGAAACTATATATTCGCAAGTATCAATGTTTGCAGTTCACAGGATGCGAAGTGGACTTAGACTGAGGCATTGAGGAAACAACACCTCAAAGGAGACACTAGAAGACCTTCAAGTATCAAGCATATGTCCAAGACACAAGACTAGAAGAGCCCAAGAAATGAAAATTGAAGAATAAAGAAGTGTGATGCTTGTGGGTGCATCGGACTAGGTTGCCAGAGAGCACTTTCCCGATCACTCGGTCAGTTGGCGCACCAGACCTTGTGAGTGGTGCACCGGACCTCAGCCAACGACCGACGACGGCTAGTTCAATGGTCACGTGGTCATTGGACGTTGGGTCCGTTGCACCGGACCTCTACACTATTGTAGGGATTTGCTAGAAGACCAACGACTAGCTGACATGGAGGGAACCAGACCTCGGTTCGGTGGCGCACGGGACTGGTCCGGTGCGATGCAGAAAAATCTGCTTTCTCCAACGGCTATATTTGGAGCGGGACACTATATATACCCCTCCCACTGGTCATTTGAAGGTGTGGGAGCCAAATCAACATAATAAGTGAAGTGAGACACATCTCCATTGCTCCAAACATCCAAGTGCTTAATAGAATCACTCGGTGATTAGTGTAGGTGTGAAGAGCTTAGGTTAGTTAGTAGGTTAGTCCTAGTTGATCGAGTGAGGTTAGAACAACCCAAAAAACTGTTTGGCTCTTGCGCGAGTTGTTGTAATTGTACCGAGTGGGACGGGAGTCTTGCGAGACCAAATCAACCGCGTTTGTCATGTGACTGCCACCGTGTAACAGAGAGAACAAGGCCCGAGGCGTTTCAGCCAGAAGCTTGATAGTGAAGATGGTAGAGAGCGTTCGAGAGGAGGCCAGAAGCAGAACACCACTTGTGCATAGAGAAGGTGTGTGACTCTCTACGGAGTTACTAGACTAGGTGTTTGTCCCTCGCGTGGGCTTCCCTTTGCATAGGGGCACCAACAAGGATTAGTTAGAACCTTGCGCGGTTCTAAATACCTCGGTAAAAATATCGAAGCGTCCACAGGAGTTTGCATCTTTACCTTTCTCTTTAAGCTTCCACATTCATTGTTTACATAAGTGTGATCTTTACCATTCTTAGTTTAGAATATAGGTTAGTTGGTAGGATTGAAACTTAGGTTGCTGAACTCCTTTTACGGTAGAGATAGCAACACAGACAAAATTGTAGTGCACATTCTTGTTTAGCTTCTTGCATAGGTTTTGTTTAAGAGAATTGTTATTGCCCTATATTAGAGTGAGAAAATAGAAGTTCTAATTCATCCCCTCTTAGGCATCCGTGTTCCTTTCAATTGGTATAAGATCCTCGTTTGGTTCTTTAGGAATCTTTTGGCTTAACCTTCATTGAGCCGACACTAGATAAGAGGGAAGGGATGGGTATCCATAGGCCATCATGCTTTGATAACACTAACTTCCCCTGTTATAGTGCTAGAATGGCTTGTTACCTAGAAGCCATTGATTTAGGTGTTTGGAGAATCATTCACAACGAGATGAAACCCCTTAAGAATCCTAAAAATCTCACCATGAGTTACGAGAAAAAATCATTTAAATGATCGAGGCAAAAATTCTTCTATGAATCTCTTAGCCTTGATTTTTTCAATCAAATATGCACTTTGAAAATGGTTAATGAGATTTGGCTTAACTTGCGTGAGCTCCATGATGACACATCAAATGTTCGTGAGCAAGAACATTGCCTAGCTTTGAATGAATACAATTCTTTTACAATGAAAGAAAATAAAATTGTTAGAGATATGTATTCTTGTTTGAATCTTATTCTTAATAAGCTCAATTCTATTGGAATTAATAGGCTAGGTGATGTGGATATTGTGAGAAAGATTATCTCTCTGCTACCGCAACAAAAATATGGGAGCATCGTTACCATCCTTCACAATTTGGAGGACTTGAGCCAAATGACCCACACACTTTTGATCGGGGAGATTATGTCATTTGAAATGTCACACAAAATGGGTCAAGAAGAACCAACTTTATCAAGGACATATGCTTTCACTTGTGATGAGCATAAAAAGATGAAAGGCAAGAAGGAGGTTGAAAGTTCAAGTTCTTCAAGTGAAGAGGAAGAATCTGAGGAAGAATATGGTGATGATGAAGAAGATGATCAACCTTCAACATTATCCTCCGAGGATGAAGAAATGGTCGGACACATCAGAAAGGTAATGAGGATGATTCACAAGATTAATCTTATGGGTGTGCCCCTGTAGGTTGAGGATATCCTTTTAACATTGATAGGAAAGAACGAAGAAAGAAAGGATGATTCAGATGTGGGGAGAAGGGCCACTTTTGGGATAATTTCTCAAATAAGGCTGAACCCAAGAAGAGGAGGAGCAAAGGCAAAGCGCTCACCACTGTCAGGACTTGGAATGATTCTTCAAGGGAAGTTGAACCTTCAAGGAGCCACATCCATCACTCTTCATCACACTCTTCACGATCATCTCACAAATGCCTTATGGCAAGAGGTAACTTGATAAACCCAATGGGTAGAAGGGAGCCCGATCTTTCGATGAGAGTTGATGATGGTTGAAAAATGGTTGGAGAACGACGTTGGCTACCCGACTACCACAACTAAGATAGTGTGGGACCTTGAGCGACAGGTACACCATCTCCTTTTAGGGTGGAGGTCAACGTTGTGATATCCGACTAAAACAAGCAGAAGGGTGTTGTGCCTTAGCATAGTTATACTAGCTTCTATTTTTGCTGCTCTTACCGTGACAAGAACAGCTTTGAACCTACAAGCAATCGAGAATAATCAAGAATAAGATAATAAGCAGACACTCACGGATCTGATAAAGCTGGGGTCTTGTTTCAAGTAACCAAGTGGTCTAGCCGACACACACGTTTAAAAGGAAGTAGCAAAGGCTAAACTTACATCAAACAAAAACCCAAGTTATTTGGTGGCTACTAGTTTCTTAAATAGAGAAATAGAAAGAAGGAAGTTTGGTGGAGTCATGAAGGTCTCTCGACAGTTCTTGGATGCCTTGGGTGCGATCTCCCATTAATTCTTGATCCACCAGCAAGTAGACGAATAGAGCTTTCCAACAAGTACTTATTTGCATTAAACGACCTTGGGAGTTGAAAGACATGCTCCATTTAATCGGGTGCTTGCTACAGTTATGAAATCCCCTCAGGCTGGTGGAGTTACGAAGTTGTCTCGGCCATTCCTAGATGCCTCAGGTGTGATCTCTTATTGATTCTTGATCAACTTGAAAGTGGACGAAGATACTTTTCCAACAAGTGCTTATTTGCATTAAACTACCTTGGGAGTTGAAAGATATGCCCTCTTAAACATGCACATGCGGCAGTTACGAACTCCTCTCGGGTGCAACAACTTTTATTGCCTTGTTGCCTTATCCACTCCAAGATAGTTCAACTCCCAAACACCTATGCATAATAAAGTTATCACAAGGCTTTAGCACCTCATTTAGAGAAGAATTAGCTTTAACAGCAAGGAACGAGTTCACCTGATAATTAAGTTTACATGCATTGGCTCGTGTCATTGGTCCTTGGTTAAATGGTGAAGGGGTCGCTGGTGCGGTTGTATCGATGGCAGTGATGTCCTCATCATAACTCAAATGTTCCATCCTCTAATGATGATAATCATAGTAATAACGATGATGATAAGTCCTTAGTAGAAGAACTTGTGCATGCCGTCAGAATTTTTGAGGATATTTGCACTAAACAAAAAGCTCAATTAAAGTTGCTAAAATCAAAGTTGCTTAGCTCTCAAGATGATTAGAAAATTTGCTAGAAAAATTTGAATATTTTGCAAATTTAAATGTTGAGCTAACAACTAAAATTGAGCAACTAGAATCTAGTTCACCTTCCTCAACTACCAATGAAAACTTAATAAAAAAGAATGAAAACTTAAGGTTAAGTTAGCTTGCTCTCAAAATGCTATTGAAAACTTACTAGAGAAAATGGAAATTCTTAGCATTCATAATAATGAGCTAACTACTAAGCCAGAAAGCATAAGTAGTACCCTAGAAGCACCTAAAATTAAAATCCCTAAAATTGTAAAAAAATGATGCTTCTACTTCTTGCCTAGTTTTAATTGACATTACCTTTAATCCTTGCAATCAAGTCTTGGTTAAGAATATTGAATGTTAGTATAGAAACTTGTTCTGATGAGATTGCAATGGAGAATGAACTATTAAAGCAAGAGATGGCTCGCCTTGGTAAGGCTTTGTATGAAAAGAAAGACAAAGCTAAACAAACCCAACCTCATCAGGATAACACCACTGCGAGAGTGAAGAAGCTTGATGAGGGTGAAACTATGGTTTGTTGGTTGTGTCACAAGGAAGGACACAAGTCTTACCAATGCAAGGTGAAGACCGGGGGAGACAAGAAGAAATAGCCAACATGCAAGATCTCCAACACCTACACCAACAAGGTGGATAAAAAGGCGGCTACACAATACTTGATCAAAAAGAAGAATGGAAAGGTGATAGCCATCAATGCCAACAAGCAAGCCAACAAAGGAAAGGGGACCAAACAAATCTAGGTGCCTAAGGAGATTATTTCAACCGTGAAAAGCACCAAGAAAGTTCGGGTCTCAAGAGGGAAGTGAGAAGAATATCATGGGGTGCATCATATTGAATCAAGAATATTACTAAGTGGGTTAGTGAAAATTATGGACCCAAGTTTCCCACCCATGACTAAGGTAACTAGATTTGTTATTCCTCTCTTTAGATATGTGTATCTATTTTCATGTATCTAGTTTACTTTTTCATGCCAGCTTTCAATTGCCTTGTTGTTCAATTGATTTGCCATATGCTAGTTATTATAGATATTTTTCAATTGGTATATACTTTCAATTGAATTGCATGCATGCTAGGTTAAGCATAGGGTAGGATTGCTTGCTTTAAATTCATATTCTTGGAACAAATCTACATGGTTTAAAATGTCAATTAAAGCATGGCACATAACTTAATTAAACTCCTAAATGAATGATACTCATGCTTTCACTAATATCATTCAATTAGTATCAATTTGAATTATATGTGCCAAAGTTTAAATTATAGATAATTTGCCCCTTAGTATCACTTGTAAGGTTATACCTTGACCTAAAAAGATCGAGTGCATGTCTCCCACAAGTATTCAAAACTTGTATGCACACTTTTAGGGGGAGGTTATTCTATAGTTTGATTCTTTGAGACTAACATCTTTTTCAAGCTTATCAAGTGTGTAGTAGTCTCATTGAAGAAAAATGTAATCCCCGAAGATAGACAAAAGCTTCCAGTGCAAAGGTGTAACACCTCAAAACCATCAACTAAAAATAATATATTTAGAATATTAGTAGTAATAATATTAAAGGATTTTTCTTCAAGTGTTTGATTTTATTTACCTCTATAATAATTTTTGTTTGCTCATGTCTGATTTATGGTTGTTTCGTAGAATTTCTTTTATATTAAAAGCCCAATTAATTAATATAAAAACATTGGTCCAAAAATTAGTATTTTAGTTATAAATAATTTTGGTATAATTATTATGATTTTTAGAAATATTTAAAAATATATTTATTTATATTTCTAATGAAAAAAGAAATAAAATCGAAACCCTAATTGGCTAGGCCATTTCGGCCCACCAGAGGCCTAGCCGCCTCCACTCCCTCTCTCCCTCTCTCTTACAGGCGGGGCCCAACCCGGCCCCCTTCTTTCTCCCTGGACGCGCTACCGCCGTAGCATGGCTGCGCCCAGTTGGCCGGCTCGGCCGTGCCCCCCTCTCCTCGGCCGCTCGGACTTCGGCACCAGAAACCGCCACCGATTTCTCTCCTCTCCCCACTCTCTCTACTCCGGAATCCGATGCCCTTTTCCTCTCCTCTTTCCCCCACTTCCTCCTCACATTAATCGACGCCATCAATGGTGATTGAAGCCGCCGGTGCCCCTTTACCTCCCCGGCGCCCTCTCCCTTTCCCCTCTCTCTCTATAAAAGGGGCCGCCAAGCTCTCCTCTCTCCCTCCCCTACCCGCGCTCCCTCCTCTCTCTTCCTTGTCTCGCCGCCGCGTCGTGCCCAGCCCGCCCCCCGAGCCTCGCTCGTTTTGGCCGCGCGCCCGCCTCGACAGAGCTCGCCGCCTGCACCACTCGCCGGAGTTGAGCCCTGCTCGGCCGTGCCCCGTTCCCCGCCCGACGCCGAGACCCCCTGTCCTGCTCCTTGCTCGGCCGAACACTCCACCGTCGAGCTCCCTGCACACAAGCACGAGCTCAAGGTAGAAGAAAGCCATTTTACATTTTGGCCCTCCGGTTTTCTGTAAATTATTCCTGTATTTTCTGTAGTACAAATGTGTTTAAAAGAAGTCCAAAAAAAATCTTACGTGCTACTCCCCGAAGTATACGTGTAATTGTGAATCAACCCCGACAATAGTATTTCGGATATAGACATTATTTTTATATTTCAAAAAATAAATTGGTTATGTCACGATTCTTTAATTTTGTGATGTAGTACTAGAAACGGTTGCGACTAACTTCTCATTTTAGCGCATAAAACGATATTCTGTTAGTAGTGGTTTAAGTATAAGTTTTTACTAATATAAGAAAATGAAAGAGGTAATAGGCTATGTCTTGTCATTCAAGTTAAAATATAGATTTTCACTAATCAGGATATAAGTATTCGTACGTATATCACTTATTCACTTAGAATTAAAAAAATATCTATTCATGTCGAAATAACCATGATTATGTTACTAAATTCCAAAACTAGTAATTTACATTAATTAATAGAATATTAAAGTTATGTGATTTATAAATAAATATTTTAGCAGTACATATAATTTCTATTTAGAAAGGAAAAGATAAAACCCAAAAGGTTATTATTAGTCATAAAGAAAACAATTAATTAGTAATTATTTTCCGTAAAATTTATTAAGTCATTTTATCTAAGCGATATTAGATAAAATAGCTTTGTAGTTACATGCCCATATAATTTTCACCAATGATAACTCAAATTGGAAATTTAGTGGGTTAATAAAATGGTTATGATTTAGACATAATTTATAAGTATAGTTGCGCGATATGCGATTGTTTATGTAATGGTGAATGTTACCCATGTGATGGTGTATGTTTATTTATTTGGCGTATGTATTCTTTTGTATGTACGATATGCGAATCGATGTTAGAAGTTGACTACGAGGTAGACGAACCAAACTCATTCGAAGACGACCCGCAGGAAACGTTCGAGCAAGGCAAGTGAATTCTCAATCTGCATTTCTATTTGTACCCAAATAATGCATATAATAATGTTTACTTTTCGGATATTGCATAATTTGATGGGATTTGCCTAAATAGGATTTCCTAGAATTACCAACCCTATTCCTTGATTTACCCTAGGATAAATGCTATGCTTAGCAATTTTTTCTATTGCTCAACTTGATAAATATGATGTCACTCTTTTAATGACACTATGTTCCGAAAATGAAGTTTTTATTATGATGTTAACCCGATGGTTAAACAAGAACATTTTGTATTAAATGGAACATGGAGTAACCACCCAGGATAACAGTGCAACCACGAGTGCTATAATGGCTCTAGCTTTGTTAATTAGCTCTATAGACTTAGTGCTTAGCAACCCTACCTGAAAGATGGGCAATAGGGGGTAGCAGTGGTTTGGTGGCAGCTCATGTTAACATTGGGTGGGATACACGGCTTGTGGGTAAAGTTGTACCACCTCTGCAGAGTGTAAAACTGATATGTCAGTCGTGCTCACGGTTAAGAGCAACCTAGACCCTCACATGATAATTGAACTTAAAAATAGAAAATAAATTGTGGTCCGATGATCAACCAGTGGTTTGCTTAAGTGATTTCACTTAAGTGTTTTGAGATATAATCATGTACTTATGTTTAACTGGAAATTTTGGGATACACTTACAATTAGTAAGTGAGGTGTTGCTAATAAAATATTGACCAACTAAAAATCTTACCGCTTATTCATAGCCTACCTTGTTAACTTTGCATTATTTCCCCCACTTGCTGAGCCTCGACCATAAGTGAGCTCACCCTTGCTAATATTTTTATTAGAGTGTAAGGACGAAGACATCGCAGATGACGTTGATGAATATTGAGTCTAACGATGCGCCAGTCATCTTCCTGTGGAAGAGTGTCCATGTTTAATTCCGCCGTACTTTGATAATGATACTTGCTAAGATACTATGATCCATATGATGTAATAAAGTTACTCTACTCCCTTTTACGCCTTTATTGCATTGTATTTTGATATATTACAGTTGTGACATCAATATATGTGTGGAAAATTGATCCTGGCACACATATGCTATGCATTCGGTTTTGCCCCCAAAACCGGGTGTGACAAAAGGTGTGAAGTTCTTAATTCGATATCACTAATTGAGGTTTTCAATCGATCTTTCTTATGATGATCTTTCATTTGGTATCATTTACATGCCATCTCCACTTGAATATACTATGTCATTATTAGATATTCATTACCCATCATGTTGCCCTTATGCATATGCTTTAGAAGTTTTCAATTGGTATTTATAGAAAAATTTTCTTCATTTAAATATGCATAGAAAAGGGGAGAGTCTAGTCTACTCATCATGTTTTGGGTTCCTCTTCGGCTCTTTAAAATTAATGTTTTCCATTGGGGAGTGTTTTTCGACCAAGGGGTATATCTTTTTGACATTGGGGAAGATTACTTCACTAAATGTGGAGAAATTTTTCTAAGGGAGAAAATCTTTTTGAGGTCCAAAATTATTTTGCTACTTCCTATATGCTTTAACGTGTCTTCCTTTTTAATGTTTGATTCCAAAGGGGAGAAATTTGTGAACCAAATCAAACCAAAGTATATCAAATACCAAACCAATCTTTTAAAAAATTTGCGATCTTTCAATTGGTTAATTATGTTGGTTCCGGTCCAAAATAGGAAGCATGTGGATTATGGAGTTAGGGGAGGATTAAGTTCATAATCACCCATTATGGGGACTGTTTGCATATGCAAGAATGATGTTCAAATTCTAAAATACCACATATATTTGAATTTGGTATCTTATACATCTTGCCTATGCACATGCATCCGTTGCAAGTAAAGTGCATTTTTCATTTTGTTATTTAATATTTGCTTGCTTTGGTTGTGTTGTCATTAATCACTAAAAAGGGGGAGATTGTATGGAAAATGGACCCAACCCAATTGACTAAGTTATTTTGGTGTTTGATGATCAACATGAACTATGGACTAATATATTTTCATGTGTCTATGTTTGTAGTTCATAGGATGCAAGTGGACTTAGAGTGAGGCATTGAGGAAGCAACACCTTAAAGAAGGCACTAGAAGATCTATAGAAGACCTTCAAGTATCAAGCATATATCCAAGACATAAGACTAGAAGAGCCTAAGAAATGCATATTGAAGAATGAATAAGTGGGTTGCTTCTGGGTGCAGTGGACTGGTCGGGTGGTGCACTAGATCGGCTTGTCAGCGAGCACTTTCCTGGGCACTCGGCCAGCTAGCGCACCGAACCTTGCGGGTGGTGCACCATATCCCATCCAATGGTCGGCAACGGCTGGCACAATAGTTGCCTAGTCACCAGACCTTGGGTCGTTGCACCGAACCTTTCCACTGTTGCAGGGAATCTACCAGAAGACCAACAACTAGTTGACATAGAGGGCATCAGACCTCGGTACAGTGGCACACCAGATTAGTTTGGTGCGATGAGAAAGTGTGCTTTCTCCAACGGCTATATTTGGAGTAGGGCATTATAATATGAAAGTCACCTAAAGAGGGTGAATAGGCGAAATCTAAATTGTGTTGCCTTATTTTCAACTTTGTATAATAATTGAGAACAAGTGACCAATACTTATCAATTAGAATTCTATGCTATCTGTTTGAATCTAACTGTCTCTTGTATTCCAATAATATTGTTATTAATTTATACTAATCATATTAGACCTCCAATTTAAATAAATTTTAAATTAATTTTTTGGGTGTTACACGCGAGTTGAAAGGAGTATTTTTTTAAATATCTTATTGTGATATCCTAATTTATATCGACTTTACCTAAAAATCATCATGTACAAACAAACCAACAAAACATACATCAATACATTATATTAGCTTATATTTTTTTCTAATTTATTCTTTCTATTTTAAATTTAAAATTCAAGTCTAATTTAAAGCTAAGTTAAATTTTCTATTTCGAGCATAAATTGCAACAAACAAAAATCCAACATGAATGCAAAGCATTTTTTATTAATTAATTTACCTATTTAAGAAAATGATTCAAACAATACATTTAACTCATTAGAAATAATTTATATAAAATGTTTTATCATAATAATTATTTAAGAAAATAATTCAAACACATAGCCAAATTTTTATATTCAACATTTATTTAAAATTTAGGAAAATAATTTTAATTTATAACTTTATTATAAAGACTTTTTAAATTTTAAATTTTTAGAGAGTTTTACTTAATCCTAAAAATAAGGTTTTGGTGTGTTACATTCGTAGGTTAAACTAATAAGATCCCTATATATCTACTTGCTCTTGTATACCTGAAATTTGATCCAGGTCGCTTGTTATGTACGCAGAATATAATGTTAAAAAGACGTAGCTATAGGCCTATAGCTCCAACCCACAGAGAATAAAGGTCATGTAATTCTGGCGTCTCATGAGCACGGCATATTATATCTTAATCATGGATGCACACTAAGGCTATTTTATTAGCTAGTCGGTTCAAGATAAGACACTAGAAGTTCTACATCTGTTCTGAAAATCGGCCTAATTAATTAATGTAGTGTCTAGTAAAAGTATATGCCCTACTCCCTATACAATATGACATAACTGTTGCATATTCTCAGGCTAAATAATACTCTCTCTGTCTCAAAATATAATTCATTTTAGACTAACCATATATATTTATGAAGTAACATATGACTGTAGTTTGAATATATATCTATATTCATTATCCTTTAAACAAATATGGATAGAAAAATAATTAGTTTGAAAGAACTATATTTTAAGATAAAGGAAGCAGATACTTTAGAGTGGCGTCGAATCAGAATCTGTCTGTCTCTGTATCTTACAGCAACAAAGCGTGTGAACTTGAATATCCTAGATTTACGGCCACAAAGGAGAACAAGAACAACTTGATGTGAGAGTGACGTCGAATCAGAACCTGTCTGTCTCTTTATCTTACAACAAAAAAGCGTGTGAACTTGAATATCCAAGATTTACTGCCACAAAGGAGAACAAGAACAACTCGATGTGATTGTCTCGCGCGCAACTCGAATCACGTAACACCGAGAAACACGTTCACATTGTTTATCACACATGTAATAAGAAATAAAACAAGCCAAGTATTCCACTTAGTGACTTAGCTCCGCAGTAGGCTGCAGTTGTGACACACCAGGTCTTTTAGTCCTAGAAATTTGTACAATAAGATAATAATGTATATACCACCTAAAGATTAATTTTTATTAATTAATTTCTATAATATATCTATTTGATGTTATATTTTTTTATAATTTTGATCAATTTAAGATACTTTGACTTAAAAATAAAATATAATTTAACTTATAATTTAGAATAAACAAAATATAAAATAATACTTTTTATTGGAGAGTAAACTCTAGCCGCGTGGCGTAATGCACCCACTTAATCCTTGGGACAGGTTGTTGCCTTGATGAGATGGATAAACAAAGAACACACAAGGATTTTGAGTGGTACGGGCCGCCGGAGAGTAATACTATACTCCATTGTGAGTTGTATTGCTGAAGATATCGATGAACTTGGGTCCACCTCTTCAACCATTAATGCATGTGCACTCCCTTTTATAGTCCAAGGGTGGCACATACAAAGGTGCTGAGGAGCCCCCACTGGTGGGTCCCAGTGAACTAGTATTAGTTAAGGCTACACTGGATAGAGATCCTCTCCTCGGCCGCCGTGCGGATCTTCTGACTAGACGTGTCTTTCCCCCATTTGCCAACTCGTGCTAGTCATAGAGTGTGGCTGGTATGCTGAGGTACATAGGGGCCGAGCTTGCTGACGTGTGGTAGAGCTATTGTGACGGATGTGTGCGCTTTGCCGGAGCCAACGACTGCTCATGATGATGCCATCCACGCACGTGGCATAGAGACACAACCGTCTACCTCGATATCACGTGACACACTGTGTAAGCCATGCGCGCGGCGCTGATAAGGAATTGTGCCCATTTGTAACGCGCGGAGAGAACATTCGTGTCTCCGTTGTCTGACAAAAGCCTGTCCATGCTCTGTGCGCAGTAGGGCACACCTCGGTCGCTCGCGTTGAATGCGTGCGACGAGCTTGCTTATGCCATGCACCCATAGGCCACGTGGCATCACTGAACCCCATGTTCGAGTGGAGAGTGAGGACCAAGGGCGCATGCTGGCTTGAAGACGTGGGCCCTTCCTATCGAGGGTGCGGATGCTAGATAGGGAGATCTAGGACCCGCCCATACGGGTTTGAACTGCATTTGTGGAGGTTTAGGACCCACCCACGAAGATCTAGACTCATGGCAATTGTCCCTGATTACTTACACCCTTGGGATACGTGGTGGCATTGGACCTGCCCCGAGCGAGGAGTGGGTCCCAAGGCCAATGGTCTAATTAGATGGGTCCGAACCCATGGGCCCGTATGCTCAGTTCCTTAGTACACGGGTATAGGTAACCACACGGGTATATGCCTTAACAAGTAGGAGAGGGTACCTATCACACCCGGGTTTTGAAGGTAAACTGAATGCGAACCATGTACGTGCCAGGATAAGAAATTCAAGTACACAATGATTACATAATTGGACATCATCACACAATGCTCAAATGATAGCGAAAATAAGTATAACTTTATTACATCATGATGCCCAAAACATCCACATAGTCATTAACTTAAACATACATCAAAGTGCTGAGCGAAACGTAGTAAGATAAGGCCTTCACAGGCAGCCGACTGGGGTTTGCCGCTAGTTTAGTTTAGAATTCCTCGAAGCCTGAAACTCCTGAAAATCTCCGCATTCCCTTCATCTTCTCCCGAGCAATGGTTGCAATAGGGACAACCTAGTGTTTGGTGTTTAAGCAAGGGTGAGTACACATCAACTTACTCAACAAATGTCCTGTTTAGTTAAAGTGGACTAGCTGTATGTGGGGATAAACTCAAAGAAATTGCTTTTAGTTGGTCACGTATTTGTCATTTATAGAAGCCAAGTTTTATCATAAAACCCAAGTTTATATTCCCAAAAAGAGAGCACTTCCTCAAAGAGGAAAGTACCAAATATCATAAGTATAGCCATGATCATTAAAGCACCAACATAAATGAATCCAGAGCATTGGACAGGCTGAGTCCAGCATAAAGAATTTGACCATGCTCCTCAAAAATAAATTAAGGATAATCCAAGGAGGTGGTATGATGTTTTGTATGAAGCTCTATGGGCACATCATATATCTAGACATGGTACCACTAAAGTTACTCCTTTTGAGCTAGTATATGGGAAAGAGGCCATGTTACTTGTCAAAGTAAATTTGGATTCATATAGGCTTTCTAGACAAATTGTTAAATCAGTTATTATGTATCATCATTTTATGATGGATAATATTGATGAGGTGATAGACAACAAAATAAAGGCTCTCAAGGATATGGAGAAAAACAAGGTTCGAGTTGCCTGATCATAAAACAAGAAAACCAAAAAGATGTCATTTCAAGTTATAGATATAGCATGGAAAATCATATAATTGATTGGAACAAAGAACAATAAGTTTGGCAAGTGGCCACTTTGTTAGGAAGGTCCTTATAAAGTGACCAAAGTGATACCTAGAAATTCATATATGCTAGAAATGTTGCAAGGTGATAGTCTCTGAAGAGCAATCAATGGAAGGTATTTTAGAATATATTTTACAAGTGTTTGGTAAGAAGCCTAGAATGCTTTTCCAAATAATAGCCGATATTTTTGTAAGGCCCAAAATTTGTATAATAATAATAATAATAATAATAATAATAATAATAATAATAAAATAAATGAAGAAATAAAATAGCAAATTCAGATATCTCAAATTATACTTGAGTGTTGAAAATTGAGGACTCAATTTTGAAAACCAAGAATTATTTTAGAAAAGAAGTAATAGAAAACTTTTCTATTCAACTAAATGATTATGCATATCATTAAATGATGCACCATAAGCATTTATTTACATGAATATTTAATTTTGAAGTAACTTTTACTTCTTATCCCACATTCAAAATACTATTTTTTTTAAAAAGAAAGAAAACAATATGAGTGTTTTTCATATTTCAAACATCTACCAAACAAATAAATCAATTAAAATAAATATATATTTATTGCTTCATAATTGATTTTGAGTATGTATTCAAAATTTGAATTCTTCAACTTTATCTTGGATTTGAAATTGAAATTTGTAAATCAAAAAGTGAATAGAAAATGAGAAAGGAATTTTAATGAAACCATTTATTCCGCCCATAAATACATAACAAGGAAAATAATAAATAATAATATTGGAAACAATAAATATTATAATCCCATTAGTATCAACTTTGGCACTTGAGAATTTGGAAAATCAAAACACGAATTTGACTCGTTTTGGACATTTTGGATTTCAAAATGTGAGAGAAATATCATATAATATAAAATAAATCTATAAATGAGTAACTTTGTCACATTTTGGGTATGATCAAATAAAACATTTAGTCTAAGTACAAATGTACCACAAGTTTGAATTTAAATTGGAAATTGAAGTTGAATTTGGAAAGAATGGGAAAAGAAAATAGAAAATAAAAAGAAAAGGAGAACCTCATACCTGCGCTTGGGTCGCGTTCCGCAGCCGGCCCATTTACGCCGTTTCACCGCGCGGCCCAAACTCATCCTTCCGCCGCGCGCTGACGACCGGGCCCCACTGGCCAGTCACTAATCGCGCGTGCGCCACATCACCGTGTGCGCCGACAACGTGGCCCCACCCTGTCAGCCAGCCAGCCAACTTCCCTCGCTCGTGCACAGGTCGCTGTCCCCTGGACCCCGCACGTCAGATCCTTGCACGCCGCCGCGGATCTCTCTCACGACGCGTAACGACCGACACGTCAATCGCGCAGATTCTGCCGTGAACTCGCTGACTCGCCAAGATTCACGGAAGCGCGTGCCTATAAACCCTGGGTTCCGCCATTATCGCAGCAGCACCACCGAGGAGACTCCACTCATAGAGAGAGAGGGAAAAGAAGAGAGACCGCCGCCATGGGCAATTCCCTCGTTGGTCGCCGGCTTTGCCTCTGTCGGTGGTCAGGGAGATTCGCCAGCCACCACGGAAACCTCTTGTTGCATCACTTGGCAGATTAAGACCTCAGCCTTCGACCGATTCCTCGCCGGAATCTTCTCTCCGCCGCAACACCACCTCGCACTGTGGCCGGGAACCCTGCATACAAAATCACGGGTAAGACGTTCTCCAACATGCCCGCTGTGTTATCCGTGTTGTGTAGCCGCACTTGGATCAGGATAGAAGGCTCGGTGCTGCAGTGCAGGCGTTCACCGGCGGGAAGCGCCGCCGTGGGGGGTGTGCTCCGCCGTGTCTGAGCGCTTGGGGAGGGGGATGAATTAGATACAATAGACTCTCGATCCGGTGGCTCAGTTGATTGGCGCTGGTGTATTACATAGGGTAATCGTGATTGTAGATGCAGAATCAAGCGATCCAGGGGAAGTCAAGCCTCATTAAATTTGCACCGTCGAATCAAAATTGTGCGGATCAGATTAAGACAATAGATAACCTTTCATCACATTGAATCCATGCCATAAGGATTTGATCAGACGTGTTTGGGGCGAAGTTGATATTTGGCCGTAGATCTTTAATCTGACGATTGTGGAACTGTACCGGTTTGGGATGGGCTTGATCTAATCTCACGCGTCCGATTTTGATCGTGCGAATGCAGCGCACCCGTACCCCTTCGGCCTTGTAAAATTGCGTAAGAGACCCTGAAATATGTTAGAATAAACTCGCCGTCCTCGACTAAGGTGCTCTGTGTCTTAGGAATTCTTACACCGAGGCCCCTGCACTCTCTGGTTTTCATGCGCCCAATCCAGAGAGTTTGTAAATCAGAGAAATTGAATTGGAAATCTATTTTTAATATAAAAATAATGGCTAGAATTTGTTTAAGCCATTGAAAATTCATACTAATTCCAAATTGAGCCATTTCTATTTCTATAGTTTTGTAATATTATTGTTTATCACCTAGTGTCTATTTTGACATAAAAACAGTAATAAAATTGATTTCTTAAATAATCTTATGCCAGACACATAAAACCTTTGGAAATTCATAACTTAAAATCTATAACTCCAAAATTAATGATTCATGTTCCTATGATCTTATTTTAATATGTAGATTATTAATGTGTACTTTGTTTACATGTTTGGTGTGATGTTAATTTCTCCTTTATACTATGCTTGTTTGTATTGTGGCGAGTAGAAGAGGCAGTGGCTGAGGATCCCGGTGTTCAGCAGATAGAAGTTGTTGAGCAGGAGCTCATTGAAGGCAAGTTGTGCCCTTGACCACTTTTTTACCCAATAATGTTCTTTAATATCACTTATTCATGCATAGGTTTAATTTTGATGGGACCCAATAGGTCACCCTAGTCTGATTATCTTTTACCTTGTTTACCCCTGAATCATTTGGGTAGTTTTGCTATTGCTTTATATGGTTTTGGGTTAATATTTCATTATATCCATGTTCCAATTATTCTGTTATGTTATTTATGTTCATGTCAAGATCATTAATTTGAATTGGAACATAGAGCTTAACTTGAGAAACACGTGCCACCACAAGGGTGGAATGGGACGCCCTTAGTTGACTAATTAGGAAAACTAGTGGAAGACTACCTTACCCGAAAGGGACAAGGGCAGTAGGGAGTAGGCATGCAGGGAGGTTCTTGGGTTGATTTTCCTGCGATGGCGGCCAGACGAGGGATTCTTGCAATTGATCTTCCCAGAAACTGTAGCAAGTTTTCGGAAGCTAGTGGAACTTTGTAAAGGCCTCGTAGTGTTACCCTGCCTGACTTCCTTGGTAGAGGTGTATGAGATTCATGATCCCTTGGCAGATGGGTAACATGACTTGTGGGTACAGGGTACAACCTCTGCAGAGTGTAAAACTGTATACTAGCCGAGCTCACGGTCATGAGCAGCTCAGGACTCTCGCATGATTAAATTATGGAACTAAATTCAATTTGTCATTTACATTGCATGGGATTATTTATTAATTTTGTTCTATTCTTATTATGGTTTGGTATCCACTTACATTTAGTAACTACTAATAAAATTTGACCAACTTATTAAAGCAATGCTCAGCTCTAACCCCTATTATTGATCAGCCTTACACATCACATGAACTCCCACCTTTGGTGAGTTCATACACATTATTCCCCACAACTTGTTGAGCGATGAACATGTGTGAGCTCACCCATGCTGTCTCACCCCCCCACACAGGAGAAGAACAGGTGGTTCAAGAGGAGACACACAATGAGGAGTTCGACTTGATCTAGGTGGCGTCTCCCAGTTGACTTTATGGCGCCAAGGATGGACTTTAGTTCATTTTATATTTATCTTTTTATTTTGTAAGACTTCCGCAATGTAATAAGTACTCTAATGTTATTGTGACATTTATCTCTATACACTCTGTTAATATATGTGTTGTCTTCTTTGGCGCATATATGAGATGCACCCGGCTTTGTCCCTTAAATTCGGGTGTGACAGAAGCAGTATCAGAGGAATGTTGACTGTAGGACGAAACCTAGATAGAACTGGACAACCATTGTCTACTTACCTTTGCTACTCTGATTCTTTTCTAAACTTTTCTTAATCTTTTATCATCTATTTCCGCTTTACTCTGATTATTCTTACCTTTTCCTTCTAAAGACAAATGTGGATTTCACACTTTGAAATCTTGTGCCTAAAGTGACCTTTAGGAATAGGATACCTACTCCTAGGAACAAAAACAAAACTATTTTTATAGGTATCTATACGCTTGAGTGTTTGTTCTTATGTCACTTGTCTAATTTGGATCTTTGATTGAGTGTGATGGGTTGTGGAGTAATGTCCACAATTGCATCTGCATATACACCTAGACATACGAGAAAATATTTATAAAATAGACAACACAGAATATTCCCTATTTAAAATATATCGAGCCTAATAGATCCATCTGATCTTAAAAGACTATCTCTTATCTTAATGGATTCATCTTATCTTGAAGGAATCATCTTATTCCAACCACTTTGCTTATCTCATTATAGTGTAACAACCATGATCTATTCCAAAATAAATTAAGTAAATCTTATCTAGTTTAATCTAGTCACACAAATATAACCTAGATCTGATCTAATGTGATAGATTAATCTTTATGCTGGACTCAACCTGTCCATTAGCTTGAGCATAGTACAAAGATGAATTGAGTAACTTGATTTTATATAATTTGACAAAATCATGCACCTCCTTTGATATAAATGATGTTCCTTAATCCTTAGTCAATGTTTATGGGATATCGAACCTATGTATGATATGCTGAGTAATAAAATTAGTTACCTCCTTGTGTGTCCTATTCTTCAAAGGAACCACCTCAGTCCATTTGGTGAAATAATTTGTAGAAACCAAGACAAAGTGATGTCTCTTTGATGATGGAGGATCAACATGGCCAAGGAAGTCTAGCCTCCAACTATGATTAGAATATGGCTTGGTAATAGGATGAAGCATTGTAGTAGGCATCACCTAAATATTACCAAACCATTAATACGTTTTACAACCTACGTAGTAATAAAAACAATCGGCATCATAAAAGGACAATAGAAACTGGCTCCACACAATAACCACATCACCTTCAGAGCTAGTTGATGTGTACCACAAATACCTTCATGGACTTCTCCACAGCCACTTTTGCTTGATTAGATCCCAAACACTTTAATAACAAGTCTTTAGTAGTTCTTTGGTATAATGTATCATTGTGCAAAACAAATTTAAATGCACTCAACTAAACACTTTTATCAACTTTAGTACTTGGATCACATAAGTTCTTCAATATGGGAGCTCCCAATCATCCATCTCATCCTTACCATTGCTAGAATTTAAAATATTCCGATTTGGAGCTTTGTCAAGAAAGTAAACCTAGCCGACCTTAGGAGTCACATTAGCTAGGTTTGGGATGCCAACCTGATCGCCCTTAGGTGTCAACCTAACCAGGTTTGGCACCCTTGCACACAAGATAGAGAAGTCAACATGGTCGACTTCTAAAGTTGTCCTAGAGAACACTAACAGATGAGAACCAACCAAGTTGGTTCCCATAGGCTTTTCTTTAACAAAAATGTTATGCCTACTGACGTCAAAGGCACATTCTTATTGAGACAACATGTTAGTCTTATAATTCTCATGCCTGAAATTGAAATTTGGCAACATAAGGAAATACTATCAAGATAAATATTGAGTGATCCCTCTAATCATTAATGCTCACCAGCTACTTACCATAGCACCAATAAGGAAACCCCAAAGGTTCAAGATGTTTCACCTCTATGTATTGCAATATTTTAAGACCGAAAGGTAAATGAGCAAATAATCCATTTCTATAATGTTTTGGTGATTAATGACCAACACAACATATTGGACTAACTAGTTTGCTAAGTCTATAAGCAAAGGTTCACTCAAGTGCAAATGAGCTCAAATAAGGCTAGGAAGTGCAACATTTTGAAAAAGGGTTAAAACAGTGAGCTTTGAACCTTTGAATATGTTGCATACACCTTTTAGAATGTTTTAGACACTTTGATTTGCTCTCTAACTCAATTTCTAGTAAAAGTGCCATTTTGGAGTTGTTTTGAGCTAAAAAAGAACATGTACAGAAAAGATGAGATAAAGGTATGAACCTATGACTTTGACTAAGTTGACATACTCTAATAAAGTTTCTCTAAGTCATAGAATAGCTCCCAAGACCAGTCGAATCAAATTGGAAAAGTTTTGGCTGAAAAGGACATGAACTCACCTGTTTAGGGCTCACTGGACCGGTCGGATGGTGCACCGGACCGAGTTTCTAGAGAGCCCTATAGACGGATTTGATGACCTAGTGCACCGAACCGCCTAGTAGTACACTAGACCTCGCTGTACAGGAACTGCTCTACCTTAGGTTTTAATAAAAATGGCACACCAGCCTAGTCTAGTGTGCATCAGACCTCAACTATTCCATGGTTATTTCGGCCTTTAACGGTCGCACAACGCCTAGCAGACCTGGAGGACGGTCCAATGGTGTGCCAGACCGGTCTGGTGCCACCCTAGTTAGGAAGCCACCAATCAGTATCCTGAAGGACCAACTACAAGACTCGGTCTGGTGGTGCACCAGATTGGTATGGTGCGCCTGTAGAGGCAAGTTTCTAGCAGTTCTCGAACGACTCTTTTGGCCATTTGGGATATAAATAGCACCCTTATTCAACCTCTATGAGCACTCAAGCATCCCAAGAGCAAGTGATCACTCCGATCCATACACATTCACAACACGCCGGATTTATTCTAGATAGATCTGAGCACCATTCTAAGTATAATTAGTCGTTCTAGTGAGAGTGTGTTTCTGAGATTTACTTTTTGGTGTTGTGTGCTGCAATCTTGCGCTTTGTGTTGCGTTCTTCTCCTCTCTCTTGCTCTATTGGAGTTGTTGCTTCCATCTAAACTGTGTATGACTGCAAGAGACCCTGATCTGTGGAGATCCTTGCGAGGAGAAAAGTATAAGGAAGATTATGAAATCAAGTTGATCATTGGATCACTTGAGAGGAGTTTAGTGCAACCCTCATCCTATGGGACACCACAATGAGGAGTAGACTCTTTGGAGTTGAACCTCGGTAAAAACTGTCTGGTCTTGTGTGCTTTATTTTTGTTGCAATTTTTACTTCCTTTTCCCTTACCGCAAGTTCTTGCTAGATCTTCACTTGTGTTTTGCTCACTCTATAATTACGCAATCAAAAGAACAAACAAATGCAAGAACTTTCTCACCTCTCTCACTCTCTTGGTTCTAGTTTTTGAACTAATCATTAATTTGAATCCAAGTATTTTTGAATTGTAAATTTTCCATGTGTCACTTATTCACCCCCCATCAAGGTGACTATAAAAGACAATTTATGCAACTTCATATTTGGCTTGATTATTAGTGCAATAATAATTTAACTAGCTTGACCTCTCAAATTAACACCATTAGGAGAAATAACGACCCCACCAACAACTAAGCCTTATCTACATGTCAATCCATCAAAATAAAGCTTCCATATGGTAGAAGTTAGGTAATTGATCTCATCTCCTAAATTAATACCATTCTCAACAATAAAATTAGTGATGATTTGATATTTCAATATTTTTAATGGCTCAAAAGTCAAATCATAATTAATTAATACATATGCATATTTGTGTATCCTTCCACTAAGGATTGGATGATATAACATGTGCTTAATCACATTTGCCTAGCAAGCAACAATGCATGTACTAGGTAGTCAATAATGCCTCATCTTAGCACAAGCTTAGTACAACAAGTATAACTTTTCAATATGGGCATACCTTGTCTTGTAATCAAGAAGATGTCGACCAATATAAGCAAATATATAATCTTTTTGTTAGTTTTCTTGAGCCAATATCGCATCGATGGTTTTCTCTTCGGTAATAATACATAATTTAACAGAAACTCCTCTCCTAGGTGCACAAAGAATCGGTGCTATTGAAAATATTCCTTTTATCTTCTCAAATGCTTCTTGTTTCTATGCCCTGAAGTAAATTTAGATTCATCTCTCAACTATAGTATAGGGGTAAAAGGAATAATATTCTAGACAAGTTTGAAATAAATGTATTCGAATAGTTCACCTTCCCTAGAACTTATGCAAGTCTTTCTTGCATGTTGGTGTAAACTTTCCTAATGGTCTTAATTCTTTCAGGATCAATTTCTATGCCTTTATCAAGAATAATGAAGCCCGAGAACTTTCTAGTCGATACACCAAAAGCACATATGAGTCGATTTATCTTCAATTTATATTGACATGTCTTCTCAAAAGCAAGTTGCAAATAAGCCCAATGGGATGTATGAGGTACCAATTTGATCACAATATCACCAATAAAAAAAATTAATGATCACACCAATTAAATTATGAAAACACATTCATAGCTTGTTGATAGGCAACACCTACATTCTTGAAAGGGAAATGTGCTAGATAGACATTTCTACCTGTTTTGGCGATTAAGTGTCCAACACACCACATCAAACTAACTAGTTTGATATGAGAATGAGCACATGTTCACTTGGAGGCAAATTGATGGAACTAAATTCAAATGAGCTTATTTGGAGGCTGGCAAGTGCCACTTGTGGTAAATAGTAAGAACATGAGGTCTGAATGGTTGAATAAGTTGCATATGCCTAACATTATGTTTCTAGCACTTCACTTTGATCTCTAACTTAGTTCTGTGAGAAAAGTGCAATTTGGACATAGATTGAGCTAACCAGGAGGCCAGAAATGCAACTTGGAGTAAAATGGTAAATATGTGAGGTTTGCACCATTAGACATGTTGCGTAGGTCCATTACAATATTTCTGGCACTTGTATTTGGTGTCTAACTTCTTTTGTAGAGAAAAGTGCATTTTGGACTTGGTTTGGCTCAAATCATATGAATTTCTTTTTCGTCATACCATTTGAACTTTACAGAACATATTATTGAGTTGTATGGTATATGGTCGGAAAAGCTAACAGTGAAAGGTCAGTAGCTAGCATGCATGGAATAAGAAAGAACGGAGCAGCATACGCCAGGGATCAAAGTTAGAGTTAGGACGCAACTATGCCAGTGACATACAGTTGTCTGTAAGCATCTTCCTTTTTGATCTATATGAAAAATAAAAGCCGTTGTTCTCTCCAAGTCCATACAAATATACCATCCAATTTGCTGCCCCTATATATATAGCCATCGTCAGCTAGCTGGCTCAAGTCAAGCTGAGCACAAGTGATCGAACAACTACAGTACATACACTCTATCGATCTCTGTGAATTAATTTAGTTATTAACTCGATCATGGCGCGCCCCCAAAACAACCAGAACCCCAGGGTGTTCCTGGTCCTCAACATCGGCGGCGTGACGGTTGGCCGCGTCGTCATCGAGCTGTTCGCCGACAAGGTGCCCAAGACGGCGGAGAACTTCCGGCTGCTGTGCACCGGAGAGCGCAGCGTGGGGAAGTGGTCCGGCAAGCGCCTGCACTACAAGGGCGCGGCGTTCCACCGCGTGGTGCCCGGGTTCATGTGCCAGGGCGGCGACATCACGGCGGGCAACGGCACGGGCGGCGAGTCTGCGATCGGTGACGCCCGGTACTTCGCCGACGAGGCGTTCGGAGCCGTCCGGCACGATGGCGCCGGCGTGGTGTCCATGGCCAACGCCGGGCCCAACACCAACGGATCTCAGTTCTTCATCACCTTCGCCGACGCGCCGTGGCTGGACGGCCGCCACGTCGCGTTCGGCCGCGTCGTGGATGGCATGGACGCTCTGCGTGCCATCGAAAAGGCCGGGTCCATCAGTGGCAGGACTATGAGGCATGTCGTCATCGCCGACTGCGGCGAGCTCAAGCACTAAGCCGCCATGTCCTAATTATTCAGGATCATACTTACTCTCTACCAAATCTGACACTATCTAGTAGGTATACGTATACTTATATATTATTATGATTGTTGTTTGTTGCTGCTGCTGTTACAAGATGCGTTTGAGACTAGGTAGATGATGAGCATATATGCGTGATTATTTTCGGGTCTTGATATAAATTCTCAAGTGTGAGACAGGTTAATTCTGTGTAATTGTAATACCATGGTTAATGAAGTTGCTCGCTGTTATTGCATTTGTTGCCAATAAGTCAAGTGATCTTGTTCTTTCCTCTGCTTGTACTGGTTCCAGAAACTGTCATTACACCCAACTGGGCATGGAATTATATACGAAGCAGTGTATTACTAGCTGGAATGATGTAGAGACGAGCACAGGTACCATGGATCAGTGCACAAGTGATTATGACAAGCACTGCAATCGAGTCAAGGTCAGCAGGTTTCTCTGCTGCAAGCAGCGATTCCAGACAGATGATGCACCATGACAGATCGGAATCAAAATCAAAATCAAAACCTGATGATATTTCAACCTAGTTATTAATGTAAGAAAAGACAATTGAAGTGATAGAACCAGCTTAGACCAAATCTAAATAAATTATTTTTATTCAGATAGCACCTTGAGCGTATACGCGAGTTGGAGTAGCACATGGCGGATTTATCCAAACAAATATGCAGAAAATACGGATTGAACATGGTAGTATTCAGAATTCACTAACGGGTTTGGAACTTGGAAGTATAAATTAAATTTGTACGAAATACCCAATATTCAGGAACTAGATGAATACAGAGGTTTCTAAAAAACGAAATGCTTGGTAAGTATAATTCCTTGAACGGCGATAGTTCAAATCCATTAGTTACCAAAAAAACACGAAAATTCTAATTGTCCTAGATGGTGATTTTTTACTTCTCTTTTGCCCAATAGCGTAATCCGAATTAACAAGCATTATCTCGTAGGCAGGCGTCACAACAAACAAGGGCCAAGCCTTTAGGCAACCTAATAATTAGAACGCACAACAGGAAACGGAAAACTTACGACGGCCGTGTTATTCCAACGATACGAGAGACAGCCGTCCGAAATAACACATACCGCCGACAGCTTCAAATGACCCTCGGACATAAAGCTATATCTGATTGCCTATCTATCAGCTCTCGAACATAAAGAATTTTTAGCAAACCAGCGCATGATCGCATCGTTCATTTTCCTCCCATTCCTGTCTTCACTCCTCTCCTCTCTCCTCTCTGCCACCGCCACTCCTCGCTGCCGCCGCCGCTCGGCGGGGGACCGCTCTACCTCGCCTTATGTTTTCTTATCTACATCTCGTATGATCTTATATTAACCTTCATATTATTTGTTGATATTTCCCGATTACGTTACCCAGTCAAACATAAGGTAAGCACAAGTACCTTGCAGGTGACAATAAATCACCCAACTTCTATCGTCTAAGTAGACCTAAGCATTTAAGCATACCTAATTTACTCAGGTGACAAGGGTAGGGATAAACAAGGGTAGAGATAAACAAAGGTAATCAAGGGTAAATGCAACAATTGTTTCCAAACAACTCCTAGATCCTAATGCAACAATCATAGGCTGGTAGGTGAATAAAACAATTATTGCAATCCATGGAAATTAGATGTCGGAGCTTGCTTGGAATCCAACACTAGGTTTAGTGTTTTTGTTAGACGATGCATGCTTAAAGTGAAGGATTATGGGGAGGATACACTAGCGCAAAATAAAATTTTCGACCCCATAAAACCAGGAACTACTGCGGTTATAGATCACATAATTACCACTAGACGCGCAGGGCAGCGGAAGATGTCTCAATGTAGATGAATGCGTCGAGCAATGCTGTGTAGTCGTCGACGACCTTCACGTCCTCGCGCGGTTCGTCTTAGTGCTCCAGATGCAGCACCTCCGAGGTATCCATACGTACAAGGAGGAAGCATCGCGTTTTGAACTACTAGGTTCATGACGGCGGCTAGGCGAGGGCAAGGGGCGGGCGACTGCTCATTTAATGGTGGCGAATTAGGGTTCACTTAACCGCGCCCCTATCCCTCATTATATAAGCGTTCTGATGGGCTTCTAACTCCGAGACCCATCAGTAACCCTAAAGCCCTGTCTAATTTTGGATCTAATCTGAGTTAGGCTTTCTTCCCCTTAAGTGTGTGACCCTATAAGTTTACGTACATATAGACATGGCCCAAGTACTCTTACTTGGCCCAATAATTGACTGCGGCCTTTAGGAAGACATGTCAACTCCTATGCGCACATAAAGATCATATGAGACGAACCATTGCAACATTATGTACATGTTGTTCCCTTTGTCTCACGATATTTCATCTGGCTCTAAGGTGACCTCTCTTTCTCGATACCGTGAATTGAAATCTTTTCATTGGTTAACACTTATCCCTAGCACGGTCATGCATTTCTTGATCCAATCAGTCGAGGGGCCTAGAGATATCTATCTCAAGAAGAGAGTGACAAATTCTATCTTAACTGACCATGCCTCACAATATGCTTCCTGACAAACTCAAAACTACCTTTATAACTACCGAGTTATGGAGCAGCGTTTGATAGGCCCTAAGTTAGTCAATTCACATCTTGAGAACATGTGACAATCTCAGGTCTAAGGATACAGTATACATGTTACAAAAAGAGAACTATATTACAAAATCTCACGCTGGGTCGGTCCAGCCTCATGTCATACACGCGCCCACATTATTAGTTTAACATCTCCATGTCCATGACTTGTGAAATGTAATCATCAACTAATACATGTGCTAGTCATCGACTCTGACTAGGGACATCATTTAGAATAACCATACAAGTAAAGAATCTCACAAAAAATTCACATAATTGCTAATCAATATAAGGTGCCTTTCATGGATATTCAATTATGTAATATATATGTTGGGGGTCTTCTTCTCTGCCGAAGGTCCTCAAGACGAAGATACTGTCTACAATCGACAAGAACGAATGTCGAAGCTACAACAAATATGTGTGGGAAAGCCAAAGGTGAACAACTTCAGCTTAAAGTGGTCTCATGTACCGACCACATTCTCTCAAGAAGACCTGCATCTTAAGGATTACCCTCACAATGACGCCATGGTCATATCATGTGTCATCAAAGGATTCTTGGTTCACAATGTCCTCGTAGACACGGGTAGTGCAGCATACATTATCTTTGCAAAAGCCTTCAGAAAAATGCAAGAGCAGGATGACAAAATACATGATGCAACACACCCCCTGTGTGGCTTTGGAGGAAAACAGATAGTGACACTAGGAAAAATAACAATGCCAATCACCTTCGGATATGTTCACAACACTAGAATAGAGCAAGTCGTATTTGATATTGTAGACATGGATTATCCTTACAATGCAATCATTGGACGAGGGACATTGAATGCTTTTGAGGCAATACTCCACCCAACATGTCTGTGTATGAAGATACCATCTAATCAGGGTCCTATTGCTATGCATGGAAGTCAAGAGGCTGCAGTGCTAGAAAGGCCAAAGGGAATTGGACAGATTCCAGAGCCATTCATAACATAGATGAAGCCGAAGCTCATCAGCAGCACAAGTACATAAGAGACAAAGCTACTTCAGCGGATCAACCAAAGTCTATGCTTTTGTGTGAAGATATAGCTGAATAGAAGATGTTGTTTGGGTCTCAATTATCTGAGGAACAAGAAAAAGCTCTATTAAAATTCTTGTTCAATAACAAGGATGTCTTTGCTTGGTCAGCCAATGATCTTTGTGGTGTCAACAGAGATGTTATCGAGCACTCTCTTAATGTAGACCCAATTGTTAGGCCAAGGAAGCAGAAGCTTCAGAAGATGTCAGATGATAAAGCCGAAGGTGCAAGAAACGAAGTTAAACGACTCCTCAGTGCTGGAGTGATCAGAGAAGTAACATACCCAGAGTGGCTAGCCAACACTGTGATGGTAAAGAAGGCCAATGGAAAATGGAGAATGTATATTGATTTCACATATCTCAACAAGGTGTGCCCGAAGGATGAATTCCCCTTGCAAAGAATAGACTCCCTCATAGATGCGGCAGCCACTTTGGAGCTCATGAGCCTGCTGGATTTCTACTCAGGCTATCATCAGATCTAGAGAAGGAAGATGAGCCCAAAACAAGCTTCATAATCCCCAGTGGAACTTATTGCTATCTTCGGATGCCCGAGGGGCTCAAGAATGCAGGAGGAAGCTTCAGCAGGATGACTTCCAAAGTTCTTCACACTCAAATCGGCAAGAATGTTTTAACATATGTTGACGACATTATAGTCAAGAGCACGAAGCAAGAAAAACACATTGCTGATTTGCAAGAAACATTTGCCAACTTCAGGAAGGCTGGCCTCAAGTTGAATCCAGAAAAATGTGTCTTCGGCGTGAAGAAGGGAAAATTTCTTGGTTGTCTGGTATCAACAAAGGGGATCAAAGCCAACCCAAGCAAGATAGAAGCTACACTTTGGATGGAACCACCAAAGTCAAGAAAAGCTGCCCATAGATTGACAGGAAGGTTAGCATTATTGAATAGATTTATTTCAAGATCAGCAGAAAGAAATTTGCCATTCTTTGAAGTATTAAAGTCCACCGAAGTATTTCAATGGGGACCAGATCAACCAAAGGCCTTCGAAGATCTGAAACAATATCTTATACAGCTAACAACCTTGACTCCACCTTCATCAGGAGCTCCGTTGCTATTATATGTGGTAGCTTCCCATGCA
Source organism: Zea mays (assembly GCF_902167145.1). Classification (NCBI taxonomy): domain Eukaryota; kingdom Viridiplantae; phylum Streptophyta; class Magnoliopsida; order Poales; family Poaceae; genus Zea; species Zea mays. The sequence goes on along the minus strand of NC_050096.1, from coordinate 123,362,038 downwards.
GCAGTTAGTGCAGCGTTGGTACAAGAGAAGCAAGACGAACAAGCAAAGAAACAAGTCCCAATATACTTCGACTCCGAACTACTAAGTTCATCGAAAAGATACTACACAGAGTTGGAGAAGGTACTATATGCTATATTGATTGCCTCCAGGAAGCTTCGGCACTATTTCCAGTCATACCACATCATAGTACCTTCGTCTCAACCACTAAAGGACATCATAAGAAACAGAGAAGCCACATGATGGGTTGGCAAATGGGCTGCAGAGCTGAACGAATTCACCATTGATTTTGTTCATAGATCCTCAATCCAATCTCAAGCACTAGCATACTTCATTGTCGATTGGACGCCAGGTGCTCATGAAGAAGGACACCCAACAGATACCGAAGCTTGGACAGTATTTTGTGAGGAATCATGGGGAACCTTCAGCGCAGGTGTAGCCGCTATTTTAATTTCACCATCCAAAATCAAAATATGCTATGCAGCTAGATTGGAGTTCAACTGCACAAACAACATTGCAAAATACGAAGCCATCCTTTTGGGGCTTCAAAAGCTTAGGGCAATGGGGATAAGAAGGATAGTTCTTAAATCTGATTCACAAGTTATCACAGGACAGGTTGATAAAAGCAGCAAAGCAAGGGACCCGAAGCTTGAAAAGTATCTTGACACAGTCCGAAGGATGGAGGCCTCCTTCGAAGGTTTTTCAGTGAAAAACATCCCAAGAGGAGACAACGAACATGCAGATTTATTAGCTAAATCGGCGGCACATGGGCTCCCACTCCCCTCAGAAGTATTCTTCGAAACTCTCAAAGCACCTTCGGTCGAGCTCATGGAGCGAGCGGTACTTACAATTTCACCTGTGTATAGCGAGGATTAGAGAACAGAAATTATATCCTTCCTCTAAGGCAATTATCCTTCGGATGACGATATTTATATAAAAAGGATGCATGCCAGGACAAGTCCATATATGATTATAGAAGGGGAATTGTTCAAACAAGGAGTTTGTTCTCCACTATTGAAATGCATATCTAGAGCTGAAGGTCAAGAGCTGATGAAAGAAATACATTCAGGAATATGCGGAGCCCACATCGGATCTAGGCCACTCCTTAGAAAAGTTTTCATACAAGGATTCTATTGGCCGAAGGCTCTTCGAACGCAGCGGATCTGGTTCAAAAATGTGAAAACTGTCAGAAATGCACCAAAGATCAGAAGCAACCTTCATCTTTAACACAGTTGATTCAGCCCACTTGGCCATTACAAAGGTGGGGCTTAGACTTACTAGGCCCACTTCCACCAGCACAAGGGAATCTGAGATATGTCGTGGTAGTAGTGGAATATTTTTCAAATAGATCGAAGCTAAACCTCTAGCCACGATAACTTCGGCCACAGTTCAAAAGTTCTTCTAGCCGAACATCATTTGTCGTTTCGGTGTGCCGAAGGCTATCACAGTTGACAATAGAGCACAATTTGATGCTAAAACATTTAAAACCTTTTGTGATCAAATTGGCATGAAAATACACTTTGCATCGGTGAGACATCCAGAATTCAATGGTTTGGTAGAGCGAGCCAACATAATCATCATCATAGGAATAATGAAATCAATTTTCAATCTGCCAAAGGGAAAGTGCCAGATGAATTGGTGAAAGTAGTGTGGAATCACAACACTATTGTCTCAAGGTCAATAGGGTTCACTTCCTTTAAGCTTATGTCCGGAGATAGGAAAGTAAGACTAAAGAATATTAAGCTAGGACATTTGGTGCTTTGAAGGGTAGCCAACCTAGACACAGTGGGGAAGCTACAAGTCAAGTGGGAGGGTCCCTTCCTGGTAGTATCTTCGTCAAGACCTGGATCATACAGGTTAAAAGACATGGACGGGAATGACATTCCAAAATCCTGGAACGCATACGAGCTTTAGAGTTACTATGTATAGAACCATGTAATTTTCTTTCTTTTCTCTATGGCACCCTTTTCCTTTCAAGAGGGGGAAAGGTTTTTAATGGGGCCATAGGTTGTAATTTTCATTTTTTTTTCTTACGCAGCCCTATACAATACAAGGGCTAGTTTCCCCCATATGTAAAATGTAAAGATCTGAGATTACATCATCGAGTGTAGAAATATTTTAAAAAGCTTCAAAGTCGTCCCTAAGTGGATGCAGAGCTAAAATGCCACCTAAGTAAAAGGTGAAGTAGCTCCAAAGTCGTTCCTAAGGGGATGCAGAGCTAAAATGCCACCTAAGTCAAAGGTGAAGAAGCTCCAAAGTCGTTCCTAAGGGGATGCAGAGCTTAGCTCAAAAGTCGTTCCTAAGGGAATGCAGAGCCGAAATACCACCTAAGTAAGAGGTGAAGAGACTCCAAAGTCGTTCCTAAGGGGATGCATAGTCTGTGTGTGTATTTGTGTGAGTTTTTTTATCTTTGGCATAAATTTGCATACTTCATCATATAATCTTTTGCATTCATATGGACATACATTAGACATATGTAGATTCATCGCATCATGGCATACCGCATAAGACACTTACGGAAAAAAATAAAGGAAGGTTTTTGCCTTCAGTGCGAAAATTCTTCGTTATGAACAAAAGGCCTCTTTTTTGACTTTGGCCCGAAGATGCTTCAATGTGAACGAAGATGCTTTGATGTGAACGAAGATACTTTGATGTGAATGAAGATGCTTTGATGTGAACGAAAAGAAGGGAAGGTGTTTTTCTCCTTCGGCTCAAATAAACAAGGTGGTTTCGTTCACAACAAAGCAAACGACAACAAACAAAGGTAACATTGCAAAGGTAATTGTATTTTACAAGCCAAATCCTTTGTTGATTCAGTTACATTAACACAACTCCTGTAAAAAAATTTACAAGAATTTTTACAAGGATTTTTTCTAAGACTGCATCAAAATCTCTCAGCTCCACTTCTTCACTCTTCATCGGCATCAGCCTAAAAAATTTGTTAAACAGAGTGTTTTAGCATTGAGAAACAAAGACAAACAGAAGTTGAAAATAGGGAACGTTATATCATACTTCGTCAAGAAAGCTTGAGCTTCGTTTCCGGCCAGTTCTTGGCCACTCTTCGCCCAGATCTGGGTAATAAATCTATTCTCCACGCTTCGGGCCTCACTTGGAATTTTCTCAATGTCAGCTGGAGAGATAGCGAAGGTGGGTTTGTTAACATCTTTTAAATGCTTGCACCCACCTTTTGCAAATATGTTACTTGTTCCCCGGGCGGCCACTAGCGCACAAAAGTCTTCGTGTCCCTCCATCACTTCGTCAAATCCATTAATTTCTTTTTCTACAAACTCAAGTGCCCTCGGGATATCATCGGTAGAATAATTCTCTTCTCCTAACATCGTCCTGGCTGAATTAAAAATCTCATGCAGGCGAAGGGAGCATCGAGCTACAAAGCCAGAGTAGGTGTCCCGAAGCATTTTAAGGGCTTCAGATAATTTAGAGCTTTTTCTGCTTCGACTTTGGCTTTATCTTTTAAACCTTTAACCTCATGCTCATGACGGATTCCAGCTTCCTTTAAATTTGAATTTGCTTCTTCAAGCTGATTGTTTTGATCAAAAAATTGAGCAGCTTGATCCTTAATCCGAAGATGGGCTTCGGCCAGGTCTGCTTCGGTAGTCTTAATCTTTGAATCTTTTTCTACCAGAAGATTTTCAAGATCTTTCACTTTCTCTTCGAGATTACTGATAACAAGCTCAATTTTCCTATCTTCATTCTCCTGTTGCAGCTTTAAAGCTTTACTCAACAATAAGCTCTACTAAAAAAGCCGAAGTTAGCCTAGAACCTTCGAAATTTAAAAGTTAATAAGTCGAAGAGGAAAACGTCAAAGTTTATACCTTAAAATTCGAATATAACAAGCTCTCAGTAATATGCTGCCTCCTGTAATTGCTAAGATCTCGTTCTAGCTTCGGGAATCCGATGCTCCTTGATAAAGTATTGACAATTTTGATCCAGCACTGTCAGGGATGCACCCTAGAATCTCTTCGTCGACGCCACAGAAGAGCATGGATCCAGGCTTGTAACCGCCGACAATAGTGAAATATCCTCTTCGGAGAGTTTCTGGCCGCCCAAGTGTCATAGGTCTAACTCTATATACTCCGAAGAAGCTACCTCCAATTCTTTCATCTTTAAGGGTGAAGCCCTATAAGTGGTCACTTCAGCCATTTCCCTCCTAGGTACCACATCAGCTATAATCTTGTCAATCTCTGACATTGTGGTTCCAAGAGGGCCTCCGCTATTTTTAGCTTCAGGGGCAGCTTCATAAGCTTCGACATCAGCGTTAACTTCGACGTTAGCAGGGGCAACACATTTCTCCGCCGAGATCAGGGGCGGGGTCTTATGGATAGCCTTCATCACAATCATCATCCGTCGCTTCTTCTGATCCCCTCGTTTCCCCCAGTTGCCAAAGCAGTCTTCTTCACATCCACGCTCTGTTCAACCCCCTCATTTCCCCCAGTTGTCGAAGTAGTCTTCTCCTTTGATTGCAATAAGCTAGTCAGATCCGACCCCAGGGGACTTAGCATAGCAAACGGGAAGGGTTCAGTCATTACCTTTAATATTATTGTAACATCGGTAGAGGAGGACGAAGAGGTGCCGACAGTCTTCTCTGGTACATCTTGTACCTTCGCTTCGACAGAGGTCAAGGTTGAAGACTTTCGTTTTTTAGGAGCTGAATCCTCCGACTCCATTGAAATTTTCTATTTTTAGCAGCCCTCTGATCTTTTTCAATAGAACGCATGGATTGCCTTTTCATAACACTTACAACCCTCTTTTTCTTTGCTCCCCCGGCTCCTTCGTCAAGCCTTTCGTAATTTGGATAATCGAAGTTAAGAGCATCCATCACTCGGATCAGTCCCCATTATTCCCGAGTGCTGAAGGCAACTGCCATCAATTGATCTTCCTTCTTCGTATAATTTCCAATAATCTCATTGCACATTGTCTCTATTAATTCCAACCATTCGGCACAGGGCTTGCCGAAGCTTTTCTGAAATTTAAAGTGATAGGGAAGTCGTACAAGTTCATATTTATTCCCTTCTTCTTTTTTTGGCATCCCCTACCCACTAGACGTTGGAAAAGTTTTGTTGGCCAGGTATTCTTGCACCAAATCTCGAGTACTAATATGCTCCACCACAACTCTAAATTTCACTTCGGCTAACTGGCAGGGGGATCCGAGTTGCATGTTGCATAATGGCCGAGTCATGCCGATGCTCTTTCTTAGGGGACTCATCACCATAGTCATAAGCTTCTCTCTCTTCCTCTCATCAGCTTTCACATAAAATCATTCATTTGTCTAGCCAGTCGGCCACTTGGTGCGATATCCAATCACAGGTGCCTTAGTACCCTTTCGGTATGCAAAATTGTAACATCCGAAGTTCTTACGCAACCCATCAGCTCTAGCCTTAGTCTGATAGTGGAATTCATGCATCCGGCATAATCCTTCAGTATTGGCACTCTTCTCTTGGCTTCGGAGAGCCCATATATATATACTGAGTCTAACTATAGCATTTGGGGTGAGTTGATGCAGATAGATTTCAAACTTCTTTAAAACTTCACCGATCATCTCGTATAAAGGGAACTAAAGACCTGCTCTAAAGAAGCTTTTGAAAACTATGACTTCATCATTTCTTGGTTCTAGAATCACTTCTTCCCTAGGAAACCGGACTAGTTCGTCATCATTCTCTCCAAAATATCCTAATTTCTTCATTAAAACCAAATCTTTCGCTTTAACCATGGATTTTCCAAACTCAATATGACTAGGTTTGCTCGAACTTAAAATGCCATCATCTTCTTCGTCATCACTGTCAGCTTCAGCATTAGTTGGTTCAGCTTTGCCAACAACATCTTCTGGTAGAACAAAATGTTTTTCTTGTACAACTAACCTAGAATGTTTCATCATTTCTAAAATAGGGGCCATCTCAGAAGCTCCAACTTTTTCTCCTTCGTGTGCTACTCTGGCAGTAGACCTCACTCTAGCCATTTCAGTTTGTATGAGACGAAGCTACACTCAACTAATTGAACGTTTGTCTGAAGCTTACAAAGCAAATGCACGGAAAGCAAGAAGATTCGGCTTCAGTTTAAATTTTCAGCAGCACAACGGATGTCGAAGGTCCTCAAGATGAAGATACTGTCTACAGGCGACAAGAAACGAATGCCGAAGCTACAACAAATATGTGTGGGAAAGCCGAAGGTGAACAACTTCGGCTTAAAGTGGTGACGAAGGTCAGATATAATGCTGAGTCCAAGAGGAAAAGACCAGTTGATACCTGATGTTTTGTATTAGGATTATAAGTATATGCTGAGGTCATAAATGTATTTTTACTTGGGCTGCGTCCCATGCCTATAAATAGGTGAACAGTACCCATGTACTGTTCACACTGTATTGTAATCGCTCTTACGTCATCACCTTCAAACAAGCCGAAGGTATCAATGTAATATGAATTCTGATAATGTTTATATATTTATCATATGGAATAAATACATGAATGAGCCATGCATTTCGTGTGTATAAACTCTCATTTTTATGGATGATGAAGACGTGTTCTTCATGACCTTCGTCTGAAGACCATTATATCCGAAAGGAGGTAATGATTGTGTTGCCTTGTTCTTGATATACAGACGTTGAGAACAAGTGACAAATATTATATATATATATATATATCATGGATACAAAGGAATATGGTCATCTCTATGATTATATCTAGGGCATATTTCTAACATGATGAACGTCCACTTGATCAGTCCAATATCTTTGGGATAAGTCCTCCAACTCATGGTCTTGTGGTTTATCTCCAATATCACATCCTTCACGTGGTATGTCTAGCGTACCTGATGATATGCACGGTGCACAAGTATGAATATAATGAAAGATAACACAAGACTATATGACACCGCACGGTAGTGAACTAAGCACTAAATAGCAAGACACTACAAACTTTCATACACAAGCACTAGCTATTTATATAACATAGGATATACAAATCTAATGTCACTTTAGACATGGGATACGCGACCCTATACTTAACTTAATTTACACACAAGCATAGCATGGAAAAATGGCAACACATCAATCAAGCAACGCATGCTAACTTGAGTATAACAACTACAAGTCTTCATCAATCAAGAACTAACTAAATCTACTTAGCCAAACAAAAGTTAGTCCAACCGATTAACTTAGCAAATTGCAGTTTTTGGACAGCAACACAACTGTACTTATTTTAGCCATAACTAGATATTTAAGCATCCAAAACAGGTGATCCTAGACTTTCTGAAAAGCTAATAAAATTTTCTACAAAACATTTATAATCATCTTAGGTTGATCCAATACTTATCAAGGTCAAACAACACACAGAAGGTTCCTCTATCCAGATTTGGACAGATTCAGACCTCATACTTCAAACATTCATAACTAAAGATTTAGACCACTAAAAAGGATGATACATAACTTTCTGGAAAGCTTACGAAGAGTAATACAACTTTATAATTACTAAGAGCAAGTTTAACTTAGTTAAACAATGCAATCTCCTAAATCTGAATAGAATGTGGACAAATTCTGATATTGAACTTGTGAAAATCATAACTTCTAAACTATTAAATCTATGGCCATGACATTTTAAAACAAGCAAGCTAAGGTAGTTATCGACAACTTTTGTATAGAACATTTCTACAGAAAATATAGTTTAGTTCACGAAACTAATGGCACGGAAAAAACGGTACATGCAGCCCAAAACAGCAAGCATTCTGTTTTAGCAACTATTTAGCTTCTACAACGACCATGTTCTTGATACTTAAAATACTCTAAACCTTTATAATTGATTATAGATAAAACGACCTAGGAAGCAGCAAAGTCAACTCACTAATTACATTAAATCAATTGGAGCACTCGAGTTACAACATACAATTAATGAGCACATCCATCACATGCTACCTATTAAACTAGACTTCACTCATTCATTAGGAAAACACTAAACACATTATCTGTTTATATTTTTCTTAATGAGGGAATGACACCAAAGACTACACAAAGGTTAGGCTCATTATTATAGGACACCTAAACTTATACTATGGCTAGAAGTAGATTAACTAGTGCTCCAAACCACTTTACTAGATTAACTTGCTTAACACATCCACTAAATAAACATCACATCTTCCTTAGACCTAACACATAGAACATTATCACATATCATAGGATTCCACAATATTACAACTTGGAAACCTAAGGACCTAAAGCACTCATATACATATTTTATCGCATCGTTCTCCAATTTCAATAGAAATTGACGTATCGACACTACTTGCTTCCAAACAACGTTGGTGCAGCGATAACACTCGTATAGAACCTCTAACCGATTAATATAACATTTAACCACTCACCACGTATAGCATGTGATGATTGTTAATGTGAAGCATTGATTCACCATACAACAAAATCAACACAATAGCACAAACAGAGACTATCAACTAACTGTTTGAAATACTCAACTCATTTCACATTCACCAATACGATTACATATGCATCGAACCAACACATTCTACGCGTAACTCATTTCACTGCACGACAAAAATCAACATCCATGCCATTGACACGGATGGAACCTACTAAACTCATTCTTCAATATACATGTTCATGTACTCCTTATACCTAACTCGCACTTCAAAAACAAACCCTCAATTTGCAAACACCATGCACCTACTTCCCAAATTGTGAACACGCCTGTCGGCATCCGATTTGAGTTGCGCTTGTCATCCACGGGTTAGGCTTTTCGTCAAACAAGTGATGCTCAAGGCGCGACATCGACTGTGGGCTATGAGCAACAACTACGCACTGTTCAGTCATTACATCAAACACAGTGGGAGCAAGGCACGACAGCAACTGTGGAGTCTTACCGGGGTTCGACGATAAGGCTGGGGCTGCATGGATCGGGTCGGCGTTCACTGCGGCTTTTTACCGAGTATGCCGAAGGCGCGATGCAGAGGAGATGTCAGGGCTATTATTGTTCCGGGGTGTGCTGCTTGTGCATGGACCTCTACCTCGATGTTCGATGACATGGGGAATGTGGCCGCGAGATGCAGGGCCTCAGTGGGTTGAAGATGGGCGCGAGTGAGTTCACCGTGAGCTAGAGAGGTGCTGCTGGTCGGTGCCTGTGTGGGAGACCAGCAGGAGACACTGGTGCTGCTAGCCATGGAGGTCTGGGTGACGAGCGGAGGTGTTCCTACACAGGGGCGCTCGTTGGTAGAGGTCGTCGTAGCTCGGACGAGCATGGAGGAGGAAGGCTGGAGGTGGGGGACGACATGTTTCACTGGCGGACGTTCGTTCGTGGCTTCTAGGCGCCGAAGGCAGTAACACCCAGAATTTTGGGGTATAAAAATTTCTTTGCTCTATACTCAAAATTCAGGTGTTACTCTTTCCTTTCTTCGCTTTTCTTTTCCCTTTATTCAAACAATAGAGAGTTATTTTGTTCTATGTTGGCGTGAGCCCTAGAAGTGCCTTGGTTGTTGCATTCATGCTATTGTATAGTGTTTCTAAGTGCAAGAATTGTTTAAAACATGTTAATATGCCTTGTAGAAGTTTTTGGTAAATTTTCATATTTTTCTAAAAACTTTTCTATTTTCTGAAATTCAAAATCTATTTATTCAAGGTACTTAAAACATTTTCAAAATTTCTAATTTGTTTTTTGAGTTCATTGTGTGCTAGATCATATCTAGGAATTTTCCTAGAATTTTTTGAGACTTCGAGATATTTTTTGGACATTTAAAACGATTTCATCCTTTTTTCTAAAATTATTTTAATAATAAAAATGGGATTATTACAAAAAATAAAATATCTTCAAACCCTAGCAATATATATATGGCCAGAACCCTCTCGTATAACCCTTTCCAAATTTTGAAATTGTTTCCCTAGATCGATCCACAATTCCCGGAATTGCTCGCTGAAGTTCGAGGCGGTTCCAACTTGAGCGACAACTACGATGAGAAATTACTTTCAATCTGTCGAGAGCTTCGTCCTGGTGCTTTCGCTTCGTCAATCCAACCACCGTTTCGCCGCCAATCGGCAATTTTCTTCTTGGCTCTGGCGAACTCCGTCTTCTCCGGTGAGCCTTCCCCATTGTTGTCCATGTAGTTTCTCCATTTTTCCCATGTGTGTAGCACCTCTCTCCCCTCTCGAGTGAGCTAGTGATATTCGATCCTTGGTAAGTGGCTTTATCGGACTAGATCCGAGAGATTGACGGTTTATTCCGATTTAAGTGTGTTGTTGCCTCTAAGGTGAGACTTGGGCACTTAAGTTGGAATAATCTAGGTGGTTCCGCCACACGACCCATCATAAGTGACCGGTCGCATTAACTAGGCCTGGCACCGAGCCACTGCAGATGTTCCTGTCAGCCTCCCACTCATGGCCTATGAGCCCCTCAGGCTGCGGCGCATTCATAACCTATGAACCCCTTGGACCATGGCGCGTTTATGGTTCGCACGCCCCCTGGCCTACGGTGCACTCATGACTTATCGGGACTAGGCATGAGTGCGCAGATCGCTTGCCGGGCACAACAAGCCGCACCGAGCCCCATGCTACAGAGGCTATGGGTCAACGTAGTTCGAATGATGGCACTCAGGCCCCACACTACTTATGTCGTCCGATATAAAGAATGCTAGACAACTAGGTGACCCTAGGGCCCATGGGCGCTCGTGGCTTCACCCCATGGTAGACGCTCAGTTTTACCATCACCCGGTGACTCCTTCTCGAGGAAGCCACCGCTGGCCGACCCCTTCTTGGCCTATAAAAGGAGGAGGCCGATCTCCTGACAAAGGAACAGGCCTAGACTAACACCCATACGCAAAGACGGTGGACCAACATAAGAAGGAGGACACACAGAAGAGGACCAAGAGGCCGGAGCCCCACCGCCAAGCCAATACTTAGTTAGGACTCCACTTTGTAGCCCTTAGCATAACCATCTCCACAACAAGAGACTTGGGAGCCTCTCCTCTCTGTCTCTCGCCCGCTTGTAACCCCTACTACGAGCATTGATCAGCAATGGTGCCAGTAGCGCAAGTAGCCAAATACTGGATGTAGGGATGTTCTTCCCGAACTAGTATAAATCTTGTCCCTTAGCGCACATTGTCCAAAGCCTGGAATATGCACACAAATTTACTTATCATAGCGAGGCTTGAAACATCAACAGTAGTTAAAAGATATTATACGAAATGGAGAAGCTACTATTCGAGTCAGAACATGGTCTGCTAAACTAAATGAATTTGTCATTGATTTTGTGCTTGGATCATTCTATCCAATCATAAACATTGGAAGATTTCATTGTTAATTGGACACCTTGTCCACAAGACAAAGCAAGTACACCAGAATAAGCTCTCTAGATGGTTTTTTGCGACGGATCTTGGGGGGTCATTCAGAGCCGGTGCTACCACTGTCATTATTTCACATTCGAAAGTGAAGACTTGGTATGCACCCAAGTTGGAATTTCAATGCACAAACAACACTATAGAGTACAAAGCTTTGCTCTTAGGCCTGAGGAAGCTAAAAGCTATGGGTGTAAAAAGGGAAATTCTTATATCTGATTCCCAGGTGATCACCGACCATGTTGACAAAACTAGTAAGGCCAAGAATCCAACACTACAGAAATATCTTGATATAGTCTGAAGGATCAAAAATTCATTCGAGGGATTCTATGTAAAAAATATACCAAGGGCAGATAATGAGCATGCTGATATGATAGCTAAGTCAGTGGCCTTGGGGCTCCCCTTATCCCCTAAAGTATTCTTTGAAATTCTAAAGGCACCTTCGGTGGAATTAATGAAGAGAGTGATCTTAACAATTTCTGCTACCTATATTGAAGACTGGAGGATGGAGATTGTAACCTTTCTCCAAGTAGTACTAACCCGTATTGTGTTCGAATATGAAGGGGTTAATCTTAAGCAAAGCACTAGAATCACAAATAAACCTCGAAGCTAATGTTGTCGAAGCTTCTCAGAATACTATCTCGAAGCTTCGGTCAAAGGTCATTTAGCTTCATTTCGATAGTACCGAGAAGGAGAAGATGCTTAAGATTTTAGAAGAATACTTAATTGAAAGCCGAAGTGAACTTAAAAAAACAATTGAAAAGAAAACTCTATTTTGGAAGCTAAAAATACAAAGATGCTAAAATATTAGAGCTTGAAAACATAAGGGAGCAATAGGCTAAGCGCCTTGAAGAGCTCAAAGACGAGATGAAGAACAATCTTGCAACACATCAGGCTGAAGTTGAAAATTTGGAGGAGGAATGAGTTGAAGCAAGAGTGAACTTCGAATTAGAAAAGGTTAAGAAATAGATCCTTACTGAGGAAAAGGCGGGCATGGAAAAAATTGTTGGGGAATTACAAAGCTCAAAAGAAATGTGCTAATGAGTAGCGTTTCGAAAAAGTTGTTGGGGAAAAATTGTTAGGGAATTACTGAGGAAGAGGGGCGCTTGGAAATAGCTGAAAGACTTATTCGCTTCTGTTGGTGCCAACACAAGCGTGAAAAGCTATATTGATGGTGATGCTGCTGGTGCCGTTGCATGGATTGATGGAGAAGTTGACGCGTTTAAAGGGATCCTTTTAGCTAAAGACGACTATTCTTCATGGATCAGTGCCCAAAACATTGCTTCGGTCCTTGAAAAAGCTAGTTGTGATCATGTTTAGGCTGTCAGTAAGCCTGACTTCTCCATCTCTCTTGATGAAGTGAGGAATCCGTCTATTGAAGCGTCAGGACTGGGGAAAAAGTAGTTTGCCAACATTTGAAATGTTGGTGGAAAAAAGATGTACATTATTAATACTATGTTGCTATTAATACTTCCTTACATTGTAGGCGGAAAGGGTTGCGAAGAAGGTTGCGGCCATCAGAGAGGCACAAAGATTGAAGAAGCTTGAAGGTATTGGTTCCAACTCCTTACATAAAACTCTTTCATTTAACTGGCTCATCGCTGCCTTTCTCTTTGGAAGATGCTCTTCCACATGAGGAGATTAAGGATTATCGTCCCGAAGATGACCCGGAACTGAAGGTTGCCTTGGATGTTATTAAAGTGACATAAAAAACTATTGACGATGTTGTACTGAAGATTTACGAGGACATTTATGACGAATACATGCGAGAGAAGTAACTTTGTCGTGAAAGAAAACATTGAATTTCCCATTGTGTAATATGTAAAAACCTAGGTTTTTGTGGCATAATTCATGCCTTTGTGATGTGTGAAATTGTGTTTCGTAACTTTCAAGCCAAAGGTGAAACCACCTTCCATTCTTTTCACGCATGACAAAGGTGATGACCAAGCATTTGCTCCAAAATGATTGTTTTAGGATAATCACTATCATGCTCTCATAAGGTCGATCTAAACCATTCAACAATATGTGTGAATGTCTACATAATTTTTGCTATGTGATGGTATCATGATATAGATGATGCAATCGATGTTGAATGAGTATTGTGCTTGAAAAGTTATAAAGAAATTGTTCCTTCATCCGAATGCTTTTGTGACCTCACTCTACATTTCCTTAGGAATGACTTCAGAGCCTTTTTGACACCTTTACTTCGGTGTTTTGTATTTTGACTCTGCATTCCCTTAGGAATAGCTTTGGAGTCTTTTAACACCTTTACTTTGATGTTTGGAACTTTGACTCTACATTCCCTTAATAATGGCTTTGGAGTCTTTTAACACCTTTACTTTAGTGTATAAATATTTGACTCTGCATTCCCATAGGAACGACTTTGTTGTCTTGATCCTATCTTCGTACGAAGTTCTTTGGGATCTCTTAACTTGTTTGTTGCACTTGAAGGTGCAACCATAGGATTACATTTACGATTTTGACAAAAGTGCGTATGTATCTTCGTAGCGTGGCACATAAGAAGGGAACGTATAAGAAAATATAGTCCAATGAAAGATATGTAAAACTCTTTAGAGCTTGTTCGGTTAGCTCTCAATCCATGTGGATTGAGTGGGATTGGATGGGTTTGAATCCCAAACAAGTCAAACTCCTTATTAAATTTTCCAATCCCATCCAATCCATGTGTATTGGGAATAACCGAACAAGGCCTTATGGTGACAGCTTCAACTTTATTGACCTAGCCCCTCAAGCCCTTGTATATGTGATTTGTTTCTAGAATCGTGATCTTAATTGTGTGGGCTTCAGAGGCCTCCTCTATCGTGTTGTTGCAAGACCTGCACTAAGAATTTGGGATGGCCGATAGGAACTTGTTCACATGAAGGTGGCCCTAGAATAAAGGTAGTAGATGGTAGCCAACCACAGAGTATGGGATTGCTCAAAGCTTTTGTGGCCAAAGGTTGTTGTGGCTTGGAGTCCTAGATTTGAACATGTCGCGTGATGTAGGGTGAGTAGTATGATGATGTACTAAACACTTCCTTCGACTGAGATGGTTCAGCAGCAGCAGTAGCAAGTTCTTTTTGTTTTTAGATCATTATCTAGCAAGTCCTTGTGGTGTGACCTTTGTCTTCTCCACAGAACACAAAGTATGGCTTCCTTGGTTGTGTGTTAAACCTGCCTCTAAAACTTAGACCTCCTGTTTCCCCTCTCGAAGCTGGCGAAATTTGTTTTAGGAAGATTATTGTTGGGTGCCTGATTCCTAAGGTTGGCTTGACTGACCTTGAGACTGAGCAGTTTTTATTCATTCTGAGCCAGGTTGTGTATGCTTCAAATGTGCTTTTGATGGAACCTTCCTCCAAAGCTCCTAGCGGTTTCTGTATATCTTTGTGCTTCTTCCCTTCTTTGGTGAAAATCATTGTTTGGCCTTATATACTCATCCATCTTCTGCAGTAGCTTCTTCAGGGAGTGAGGGGTTTTTTTGGCAAAATATTGAGTTGTTGGCCCTAGACGAAGTCCTTTAATCATTGCTTCCATAATGATGTCGTCCTGCATAGTTGGTGCTTGAGCCCTTAAGTAGAGAAACCTTCGGACATAAGCTTAAAGGTATTCATCTGCTCTTAAGTGCAATGATAGAGAACTTGTGTAGTGGCAGGTTTCGTCTGGAAGCATTGAAAGCTAGTGAGGAGCATGTCTTTGAGCTTTTGTCATGGCATAATGATTCTTGGCCGAAAGGATGAGTACCAAGTATGAGCTACACTTCTGACTACCATGATAAAAGATTTTTCCATGACCACTGTGTTGCCTCCATAGGAAGATATCTTAGCTTTATAGCACAGTAAATACTGCTTTGGGTTTGATAAACCATCATACATTGGTAGTTGTGGGGGTCTATATAATGGTGGTTGAAAGTCGCCTAGAGGGGGGTGAATAGGGCGAAACTGAAATTTACAAAGTTAATCACAACTACAAGCCGGGTTAGCGTTAGAAATATAATCGAGTCGGAGAGAGGGCGTAAAAACAAATCGCAAGCGAATAAGGAAGTGAGACACAAGGATTTGTTTTACCGAGGTTCGGTTTTCGCAAACCTACTCCCCGTTGAGGAGGCCACAAAGGCTGGGTCTTTTTCAACCCCTTCCCTCTCTCAAATCAACCGGGAACAAAACTTCCCCGCAAGGACCACCACACAATTGGTGTCTCTTGCCTTGGTCACAATTGAGTTGATCGCAACAAAGAATCAAAGGAAGAAAGCAATCCAAGCGCAGGAGCTCGAAAGAACACAAGCAAATCTCTCTCACTAATCACTAAGGCATTGTGTGGAATTTGGAGAGGATTTGATCACTTGGGTGTGTCTAGAATTGAATGCTAGAACTCTTGTAAGTAGTTGGAAGGTGGAAAACTTGGATTACTTGAATGTGGGGTGGTTGGGGGTATTTATAACCCCAACCACCAAACTAGCCGTTTGGTGGAGGCTGCTGTCGCATGGCGCACCGGACACTGTCCGGTGCACGTCACCAGGCCGTTGGGTTCCAACCGTTGGAGCTCTGACTTCTGGGCCCGCCTGGATGTCCGGTGGCACACCGGACATGTACTGTAGAGTGTCCGGTGCGCCACTTCGCGCGTGCCTGACTTCTGCGCGCTCTGGCACACATTTAATGCTTCTGCAGGCGACCGTTGGCGCGAAGTAGCCGTTGCTCTGCTGGCTCACCGGACAGTCCGGTGTACACCGGACACGTCCGGTGAATTATAGCGGAGCAAATTCCCGAAGATGGCGAGTTCCAGAGTTGCTCTCCCCTGGGGCACCGGACACTGTCCGGTGTATACCGGACAGTCCGGTGAATTATAGCGGAGCGCCTCTGGATTTTCCCGAAGGTGAGGAGTTCATCGTGAAGTCCCCTGGTGCACCGGACACTGTCCGATGCGCCAGATCAGGGCTGCCTTCGGTTATCCCTTGCTCTCTTTGTTGAACCCAATTCTTGGTCTTTTTATTGGCTAAGTGTGAACCTTTGGCACCTGTATAACTTATACACTAGAGCAAACTAGTTAGTCCAATTATTTGTGTTGGGCAATTCAACCACCAAAATCAATTAGGAAATAGGTGTAAGCCTAATTCCCTTTCAATCTCCCCCTTTTTGGTGATTGATGCCAACACAAACCAAAGCAAGTATAGAAGTGCATAATTGAACTAGTTTGCATAATGTAAGTGCAAAGGTTACTTGGAATTGAGCCAATATAAATACTTATAAGATATTTATGAATTGTTTCTTCATTTTTAACATTTTGGACCACACTTGCACCACATGTTTTGTTTTTGCAAATTGTTTTGTAAATTCTTTTCAAAGTCCTTTTGCAAATAGTCAAAGGTAGATGGATAAGATTTTGCGAAGCATTTTCAAGATTTAAAATTTTCTCCCCCTGTTTCAAATGCTTTTCTTTTGACTAAACAAAACTCCCCCTTAATGAAATTCTCCTCTTAGTGTTCAAGAGGGTTTTGATATATTAATTTTGAAATACTACTTTCTCCCCCTTTTGAACACAATAAGATACCAATTTGAAATTTCCAATTGAAAATCATTTTTAAAACTAGGGTGGTGGTGCGGTCCTTTTGCTTTGGGCTAATACTCTCTCCCCCTTTGGCATGAATCGCCAAAAACGGAGTCATTAGAGCCCTTGAAATTACTTTCTCCCCCTTTGGTCATAAATAAATGAGTGAAGATTATACCAAAGACGGAGTCCTTTTGCTTTGGGACTTATGCTCTCTCCCCCAAAGATGGAGAGTTGCCCGGAGCGACGACGAAGGATGAGTTACAGAGTGGAAGCCTTTGTCTTCGCCGAAGACTCCAATTCCCTTTCAATACACCTATGACTTGGTTTAAAATAGACTTGAAAACACATTAGTCATAGCATATGAATGAGACATGATCAAAGGTATATGAATGAGCTATGTGTGCAAATCAACAAAAGAAGTTCCTAGAATCAAGAATATTTAGCTCATGCCTAAGTTTGTTAAAAGTTTGTTCATCAAGAGGCTTGGTAAAGATATCGGCTAATTGATCTTTAGTGTTAATATATGAAATCTCGATATCTCCCTTTTGTTGGTGATCCCTTAAAAAGTGATATCGAATGGCTATGTGCTTAGTGCGGCTATGCTCAACGGGATTATCCACCATGCGGATTGCACTCTCATTATCACATAGAAGAGGAACTTTGGTTAATTTGTAACCATAGTCCCTAAGGGTTTGCCTCATCCAAAGTAGTTGCGCGCAACAATGACCTGCGGCAATGTACTCGGCTTCCGCGGTAGAAAGAGCTACGGAATTTTGCTTCTTTGAAGCCCAAGACACCAAAGATCTTCCCAAGAACTGGCAAGTCCCCGATGTGCTCTTTCTATTAATTTTACACCCTGCCCAATCGGCATCCGAATAACCAATCAAATCAAAAGTGGATCCCCTAGGATACCAAAGCCCAAACTTAGGAGTATAAACTAAATATCTCAAGATTCGTTTTACGACAGTAAGGTGAGCTTTCTTAGGGTCGGCATGGAATCTTGCACACATGCATACGGAAAGCATAATATCCGGTCGAGATGCACATAAATAGAGTAAAGATCCAATCATCGACCTGTATACCTTTTGATCGACGGATTTACCTCCCTCGTCGAGGTCGAGATGCCCATTGGTTCCCATGGGTGTCTTGATGGGCTTCGCATCCTTCATCCCAAACTTGCTTAGAATATCTTGAGTATACTTCGTTTGGCTTAGGAAGGTGCCCTCTTGGAGTTTCTTTACTTGAAATCCTAAGAAATACTTCAACTCTCCCATCATAGACATCTCGAATTTTTGTGTCATGATCCTACTAAATTCTTCACATGTAGACTCGTTAGTAGACCCAAATATAATATCATCAACATAAATTTGGCATACAAACAAGTCATTCTCAAGAGTTTTAGTAAATAAAGTAGGATCGGCTTTTCCGACTTTGAACCCATTAGTGATAAGAAAATCTCTAAGGCATTCATACCATGCTCTTGGGGCTTGCTTGAGCCCATAAAGCGCCTTAGAGAGTTTATAAACATGGTTAGGGTACTCACTATCTTCAAAGCCGGGAGGTTGCTCAACATAGACCTCTTCTTTGATTGGTCCATTGAGGAAGGCACTCTTCACGTCCATTTGATAAAGCTTGAAGCCATGGTAAGTAGCATAGGCCAATAATATACGAATTGACTCAAGCCTAGCTACGGGTGCATAGGTTTCACCAAAATCCAAACCTTCGACTTGGAAGTATCCTTTGGCCACAAGTCGAGCTTTGTTCCTTGTCACCACACCATGCTCATCTTGCTTGTTGCGGAAAACCCATTTGGTTCCTACAACATTTTGGTTAGGACGTGGAACTAAATGCCATACCTCATTCCTAGTGAAGTTGTTGAGATCCTCTTGCATCGCCATCACCCAATCTGAATCTTATAGTGCTTCCTCTACCCTGTGTGGCTCAATAGAGGAAACAAAAGAGTAATGCTCACAAAAATGTGCAACACGAGATCTAGTAGTTACCCCCTTATGAATATCGCCAAGGATGGTGTCGACGGGGTGATCTCGTTGGATTGCTTGGTGAACTCTTGGGTGTGGCGGCCTTGGTTCATCATCCTCCTTGTCTTGATCATTCGCATCTCCCCCTTGATCATTGCCATCATCTTGAGGTGGCTCATTTGCTTGATCTTCTCCTTCATCAACTTGAGCCTCATCCTCATTTTGAGTTGGTGGAGATGCTTGCGTGGAGGAGGATGGTTGATCTTGTGCATTTGGAGGCTCTTCGGATTCCTTAGGACACACATCCCCAATGGACATGTTCCTTAGCGCGATGCATGGAGCCTCTTCATCACCTATCTCATCAAGATCAACTTGCTCTACTTGAGAGCCGTTAGTCTCATCAAACACAACGTCACAAGAAACTTCAACTTGTCTAGTGGACTTGTTAAAGACTCTATATGCCCTTGTGTTTGAATCATATCCTAGTAAAAAGCCTTCTACAGTCTTAGGAGCAAATTTAGATTTTCTACCTCTTTTAACAAGAATAAAGCATTTGCTACCAAAGACTCTAAAATATGAAATATTGGGCTTTTTACCGGTTAGGAGTTCATAAGATGTCTTCTTGAGGATTCGGTGTAGATACAACTGGTTGATGGCATAGCAGGCGGTGTTGACCGCCTCGGCCAAAAACCGATTCGATGTCTTGTACTCATCAAGCATGGTTCTTGCCATGTCCAATAGTGTTCGGTTCTTCCTCTCCACTACACCATTTTGTTGTGGCGTGTAGGGAGAAGAGAACTCATGCTCGATGCCCTCCTCCTCAAGAAAGCCTTCGATTTGTGAGTTCTTGAACTCCGTCCCGTTGTTGCTTCTAATTTTCTTGATCCTCAAGCCGAACTCATTTTGAGCCCGTCTCAAGAATCCCTTTAAGGTCTCTTGGGTATGAGATTTTTCCTGCAAAAAGAATACCCAAGTGAAGCGAGAATAATCATCCACAATAACTAGACAGTACTTACTCCCGCTGATGCTTATGTAAGCTATCGGGCTGAATAGGTCCATGTGTAGGAGCTCCAGTGGCCTGTCGGTCGTCATGATGTTCTTATGTGGATGATGGGTACCAACTTGCTTCCCTGCTTGGCATGCGCTACAAATCCTGTCTTTCTCAAAATGAACATTTGTTAATCCTAAAATGTGTTCTCCCTTTAGAAGCTTATGAAGATTCTTCATCCCAACATGGGCTAGTCGGCGGTGCCAGAGCCAACCCATGTTAGTCTTAGCAATTAAGCAAGTGTCGAGTTCAGCTCTATCAAAATCTACCAAGTACAGCTGACCCTCTAACACTCCCTTAAATGTTATTGAATCATCACTTCTTCTAAAGACAGTGAGACCTACATCAGTGAATAAACAGTTGTAGCCCATTTGACATAATTGAGAAACGGAAAGCAAATTGTAATCTAATGAATCTACAAGAAAAACATTGGAAATAGAATGGTCAGGAGATATAGCAATTTTACCCAATCCTTTGACCAAACCTTGATTTCCGTCCCCGAAAGTGATAGCTCGTTGGGGATCTTGGTTTTCTCATAGGAGGAGAACATCTTCTTGTCCCCTGTCATGTGGTTTGTGCACCCGCTGTCGATGATCCAACTTGAGCCCCCGGATGCATAAACCTACAAAACATGTTTAGTTCTTGACTTTAGGTACCCAAATGGTTTTGGGTCCTTTGGCATTAGATACAAGAACTTTGGGTACCCAAACACAAGTCTTTGACCCCTTGTGCTTGCCCCCAACATATTTGGCAACTACCTTGCCGGATTTGTTAGTTAATACATATGATGCAACAAAAGTTTTAAATGAAATTTCATGATCATTTGATGCACTAGGAGTTTTCTTCTTAGGCAACTTAGCACGGGTTGGTTGCCTAGAGCTAGATGTCTCACCCTTATACATAAATGCATGGTTAGGGCCAGAGTGAGACTTCCTAGAATGAATTCTCCTAATTTTGCTCTCAGGATAACCGACAGGATACAAAATGTATCCCTCGTTATCTTGAGGCATGGGAGCCTTGCCCTTAACAAAGTTGGACAATTTCTTAGGAGGGGCATTAAGTTTGACATTGTCCCCCTTTTGGAAGCCAATGCCATCCTTGATGCCAGGGCGTCTCCCACTATAAAGCATACTACGAGCAAATTTAAATTTTCCATTTTCAAGTTCATGCTCGGCAATTTTAGCATCTAATTTTGCTATATAATCATTTTGTTGTTTAATTAAAGCCATGTGATCATGAATAGCATCAATATTAACATCTCTACATCTAGTGCAAATAGTGACATGCTCAGTGGTAGATGTAGAGGGTTTGCAAGAATTAAGTTCAACAATCTTAGCACACAATATATCATTTTTATCTCTAAGATCGGAAATGGAAACATTGCAAACATCTAATTCTTTAGCCTTAGCAAGCAATTTTTCATTCTCAATCCTAAAGCCAGCAAGAGAAATGTTTAATTCTTCAATCTTAGCAAGCAAATCATCATTATCATTTCTAAGATTGGGAATTGAAACATTACAAGCAATAGAATCAACCTTAGCTAACAAATTAGCATTCTCATTTCTAAGGTTGTCTATAGTCTCATGGCAAGTGCTTAGCTCACTAGACAATTTTTCACATTTTTCAACTTCTAGAGCATAAGCATTTTTAACTTTAACATGCTTCTTGTTTTCCTTGATTAGGAAGTCCTCTTGGGAGTCCAAGAGATCATCCTTCTCATGGATGGCACTAATTAATTCATTTAATTTCTCTTTTTGTTGCATGTTTAAGTTGGCAAAAAGAGTACGTAAATTATCTTCCTCATCACTAGCATTATCATCGCTAGAAGACTCATATCTAGTGGAGGATTTGGATTTAACCTTCTTCTTTTTGCCGTCCTTTGCCATGAGGCACTTGTGGCCGACGTTGGGGAAGAGAAGTCCCTTGGTGACGGCGATGTTGGCGGCGTCCTCGTCGTCGGAGGAGTCGCTAGAGCTTTCGTCGGAGTCCCACTCGCGACAAACATGGGCATCGCCGCCCTTCTTCTTGTAGTATTTCTTCTTCTCTTTTCTTCTCCCCTTCTTGTCATCGCCCCTGTCACTAGAAATGGGACATTTTGCTATAAAGTGACCGGGCTTACCACACTTGTAGCAAACCTTCTTGGAGCGGGGCTTGTAATCTTTCCCCCTCCTTTGCTTAAGGATTTGGCGGAAGCGTTTGATGACAAGCGTCATTTCCTCGTTGTCGAGCTTGGAGGCGTCGATGGGTGTTCTACTCAGTGTAGACTCCTCCTTCTTCTCCTCCGTCGCCTTAAATGCTACCAGTTGTGCTTCGGACGTGGAGGGACCGTCGAGCTCGTTGATCTTCCGTGAGCCCTTGATCATAAACTCAAAGCTCACAAAATTCCCGATTACTTCCTCGGGAGTCATTAGTGTGTATCTAGGATTACCACGAATTAATTGTACTTGGGTAGGGTTAAGGAAAATAAGTGATCTTAGAATAACCTTAACCACCTCGTGGTCATCCCATTTCTGCTCCCGAGGTTGTGCACTTGGTTCACCAAGGTTTTGAGCCGGTTGTACATATCTTGTGGCTCCTCCCCTTGACGAAGACGGAAGTGACCGAGCTCCCCCTCGATCGTTTCCCGCTTGGTGATCTTGGTGAGTTCATCACCCTCGTGCACGGTCTTAAGCACGTCCCAAACTTCCTTGGCGCTCTTTAATCCTTGCACCTTGTTGTACTCCTCCCTACTTAGAGAGGCGAGGAGTATAGTTGTGGCTTGGGAGTTGAAGTGCTCGATTTGGGCCACCTCGTCCTCATCATAATCCTCATCCCCGACGGATGGTACCTGTGCTCCAAACTCAACAACATTCCATATACTTTTGTGGAGTGAGGTTAGATGAAATTTCATTAAATCACTCCACCTAGCATAATCTTCACCGTCAAAGGTTGGCGGTTTGCCTAATGGAACGGAAAGTAATGGAGTATGTCTAGAAGTACGAGGATAGTGTAAGGGGATCTTACTAAACTTCTTGCGCTCATGGCGCTTAGAAGTTACGGAGGGCGCGTCGGAGCCGGAGGTAGATGGCGATGAGGTGTCGGTCTCGTAGTAGACCACCTTCCTCATCTTCTTTTTCTTGTCCCCACTCCGATGCGATTTGTGGGAAGAAGCTTTCTTCTCCTTCCCCTTTCCCTTTTTGCGGGACTCTTCCGATGAAGCCTTCCCGTGGCTTGTAGTGGGCTTTTCGCCGGTCTCCATCTCCTTCTTGGCGTGTTCTCCCGACATCACTTCTAGCGGTTAGGCTCTAATGAAGCACCGGGCTCCGATACCAATTGAAAGTCGCCTAGAGGGGGGGTGAATAGGGCGAAACTGAAATTTACAAAGTTAATCACAACTACAAGCCGGGTTAGCGTTAGAAATATAATCGAGTCGGAGAGAGGGCGTAAAAACAAATCGCAAGCGAATAAGGAAGTGAGACACAAGGATTTGTTTTACCGAGGTTCGGTTTTCGCAAACCTACTCCCCGTTGAGGAGGCCACAAAGGCCGGGTCTTTTTCAACCCCTTCCCTCTCTCAAATGGTCCCTCGGACCGAGTGAGCTTTCTCTTCTCAAATCAACCGGGAACAAAACTTCCCCGCAAGGACCACCACACAATTGGTGTCTCTTGCCTTGGTTACAATTGAGTTGATCGCAACAAAGAATCAAAGGAAGAAAGCAATCCAAGCGCAAGAGCTCGAAAGAACACAAGCAAATCTCTCTCACTAATCACTAAGGCGTTGTGTGGAATTTGGAGAGGATTTGATCACTTGGGTGTGTCTAGAATTGAATGCTAGAACTCTTGTAAGTAGTTGGAAGGTGGAAAACTTGGATTACTTGAATGTGGGGTGGTTGGGGGTATTTATAACCCCAACCACCAAACTAGTCGTTTGGTGGAGGCTGCTGTCGCATGGCGCACCGGACAGTCCGGTGCACACCGGACAGTGTCCGTTGCGCCAGCCACGTCACCAGGCCGTTGGGTTCCGACCGTTGGAGCTATGACTGCTGGGCCCGCCTGGATGTCCGGTGGCACACCGGACATGTACTATAGAGTGTCCGGTGTGCCACTTCGCGTGTGCTTGACTTCTGCGCGCTCTGGCGCGCATTTAATGCTTCTGCAGGTGTCCGTTGGCGCGAAGTAGTCGTTGCTTCGCTGGCTCACCGGACAGTCCGGTGTACACCGGACACGTCCGGTGAATTATAGCGGAGCAAATTCCCGAAGCTGGCGAGTTCCAGAGTTGCTCTCCCCTGGGGCACCGGACACTGTCCGGTGTACACCGGACAGTCCAGTGAATTATAGCGGAGCGCCTCTGGATTTTCCCGAATGTGAGGAGTTCAGCGTGAAGTCCCCTGGTGCACCGGACACTGTCCGATGGTGCACCGGACACTGTCCAGTGGCACACCGGACAGTCCGGTGCGCCAGACCAGGGCTGCCTTCGATTATCCCTTGCTATCTTTGTTGAACCCAATTCTTGGTCTTTTTATTGGCTAAGTGTGAACCTTTGGCACCTGTATAACTTATACACTAGAGCAAACTAGTTAGTCCAATTATTTCTGTTGGGCAATTCAACCACCAAAATCAATTAGGAAATAGGTGTAAGCCTAATTCCCTTTCAGTGGCCATGGCATAACTTGCAACTTTGGTGTTAAGAGAGAAGCATCATCATACATGAAGTCATGAAAATCTTGTTCCTCAAAGCGAAGGTTGTCGCGATGGCATGGCTCCTCTGGTTGTTCAACTTGTTGTGTTAGGCTGCGGAGCTGCTCTAATGCTTCATCAATTCGTTTCTGGAGTTCAGAGACTCGAATAAAGGAAGAAGCTCATGATGAACTCATTCAATCAACAACACGTCATGCAATGAAACAAGTGAAGGTGTTTTCTCATTTCCTTACAATTACATCTAGGAATTCTGGCTTCGCGTATCCTTGTCTGCGAAGACTTAGGGTGTGTTTGATTTGGCTTTTGGCTTTGACTTTTGTCCCCTAAAAGCCAAAAGCCAAACCAAAGGGTTGGATCCAGGAAGCAGCTTTTTCTAAAAGCCGACTTTCTCGCAGTGCAAAACTGAAAGCACCCCTGGACCTGCTTTTAGTGGCTTTTGGATGGAACTGTGAAAACATATATCGAAGAAATTTTAACGGCTTTTAGTGATTTCGACCAAACGGTTTTTAGCTTTTTTACAGCACACAACAACTTTTTCAACAGCTCACAGCCCACAACAGGTTTTTTTACAGCCACAACCCAACCAAACAGACCCTTAGCCCTCTGTTGTCTATATAAACCGATACCCTAGGGTCCCATCCCATCTATCTGACTAGAGGAAGCCGCAGAGCCAAGCCTTGCCACCATGAAGCACCATAGAGAGAGAGGGAGTGCGCTGCCGTAAGCAATTCGCGTGCACGTCGGCGACAAGCCCTTAGATATTAGTCAGAAAGCTTCAATGAGTCCTCACGGAGGTTTTCGTGGACTCACCGTGCGAGTTGGTGGCTGGGAACCTCACGTCGATGTGGAGCTTCGTCGCCAAGCCATGGCACACCATGGGCGGTGATCTCTACATCAACGTCATAGGTAATACCTATCCCCATTAAGTCATATTCATCCCCGCATCGTGTAGAGTCTGTAGGATGGGAATTTGAGCGCTTGGGTACCAGGTCAGCCTACGTCGGCCATGGCCGCCACCGCGGGGCACAAACTTGCCGCCATCAAGCCAGCCATGAGGAAGATGGCTCATGCGCCGTTGGATCAGGATCTTACGGCCTACGGGTGTTCGGATTGTAACGACCGCGTGATAAAATCTGGACCATCCATTCGATAGCGCGCGACCTGGATTAGATCAATAGGGTACCGCTTTGGCCGGGTGAAGCAGGACCGTCAACCGACGATCGTACGGAGTAGGGGAAAGGGAGTTGTTAGCCATGGATCTTCGCATCATTGGTTAGGAGAGTGTACCGTTTGGGGGGAGACCTAAGTTCTAATATGTGTCAGTGGTGGGCGATTGGACGGATCAGGTTAGAAGATACCCTGCCGCTGTGAATCTTTTACAAAAGAGACATTACTTTTTCAATAACCAACCCGTCGTCCACCTAGTTCAAAGGAAGTAACAGTTGGGTCCGAATTTTTTACAAAACAACCCTTGGTATTTGCAAATAGGTCCCTGATAGGAGTTTCTAATATAAAATTAATATCAAATTAATCTAAAACTTGTGAAATTCGTATCTTGCACCTTATAACTTCAGTTTAGTCTGTTCCAATTGCATTAGCTTCATAATAATATTTTCTACGTAGTAAGATTTATACCTTATCACATCTTTATAATTAGATATTACATAACCTATATCTATTAGGTTAACTCTTAAGATAATCGGTCCATAATTATATCTGACTACAATAAGATATATACTTAAGTTATAACATACATTAAAGTTGAATAAAGTTAGTTATATCTTTTGTCAAATGATTTATATTAACCAACATAGAATATAGTGTTATTGATTAATCACCTAAAACTTCATAAAACCATATCTTTTTAACCATAACTCTCATTTTAGTGGTTCTCAAACCTACAATCTCGTAGCGACACGTAGAATATTCCTACGCAGTTTGTTCTTATGCTTTGGTGTAATGTTACCATATCCATTATTTGCTTGATTGTATGTATTTCTACGAGTAGAGGCGAGGTGACGAGCAACCTGACGTCCAAGTTCTAGGGCAGCATTTGGACTACAAGGTTATCACAAGTATAAAGCAAGTTGTGCCCTTGATCACTTTTATTTGCCTAATAATGTTCCTGATAATCACCGTGACATGCTCAGGTTAACTTGATGGGACCTAATAGGCTACCTTAGTTTTGTTCATCCTACACCTTGCAAACAAATGAACTATTGGGTAGTCTTGCTATTGCTCTACCTGGTTTTGGGATTAATATTATATCTAAATTATGATCATGTTCCATTATTATTGTTGGTTTAATTATTGTTCATGATAAGATTATTGTGTTAATTGGAATATGGATTGACCACCCAAGAATACAGTGCTACCACAAGGGTGGAATGGGACACACCCTTGGCTGATTAATTAGGAAAGCTAGTGTGAGTTAATCCTTTCCCGAAAGGGGCAAGCGGGGTGTGGGGAGCTGCCGGTATAGAGAATTTCTCAGGTCGATCAGTCTGTTATAGATTTTCGGATTCCTATATCGCCCCCTCCTACCTAATTTCGTATTGGGTTCTCTCATGATAGTGGAACTTTGGAAAGGCCTTGTAGGGCTACCCTTCCTCGCCTCCTCGGTAGAGATGTATGGGGTCCGTACAACCCTGTGGCAAATGGGTATCACGGCTTATGGGTAAAGATGCACAACCTCTGGAAAGTGTAAAGCTGGTATATCAGCCGTGCTCACTGTAATACCCAAAATGTCATTTTGGGATTATTAATAAGCTAACCAACAAGAGTAATAATTACTAATAAAAATACCCTTTCCTGTCACAGCCACTCTCTAAAAATGATCAAACTTAAGTAGATTTTCTTTTGTTTGACTTAAAGTAAAGGGGGAGGATAGGAAATATGAGACGATCCTTATATAGGTTAAGGAATAATTTATTTGGAGTTATCCTCTAGAAATTTAAGGTTAGATTATCCTTTAATAAATACTACACCTTATGAATTAAATTCCTAAAGAAAATATTTTTAGTATGAATTCACAAAAAGGATTAAACAAAAGAAAATAATAAAATAAGTAATCGATAAATAAATAAATAAAAAGATTTGAATTTCATGCTGGAACTCCCTGTTTGTGCGTCAAACTTTATCTAAAAATTTGAAAAAGATTTCAATTCGAATTTGAGTTGAAAATAGAAAGGAAAATAATAAAAGAAAAAAGAAGTCATCTGGGCCAAAACTTTGTAACCGGCCCACCTTACCCTGGCTTCCTCGCGGCCCGGCTACCCACCGCGCGGGTGACATCCTGACCGGCGGGTCCCGCTTGTCGGCATCTGATCCTCAGCGTCGCGCGCCCGTGCCACAGCTCCGTTGCTCTCTCTGGTGTGTGGGCCCAGTGGGTTAGCTTCATCATTTCCCATGCCGCAACAAACCGAGCTAGTTTCGTGTTACCCGGTGGCCGCGTGCGATCCACGCGGTCGGTACCTTTCCTGGTATGAAACTCGTGCATATCGTGCCCTTGCCATCTTGTGGGAGCACCTGGATCATCGAGAGGGAGAAAGCGTCAGAGCTGGTCATGGAGAAACCCCCCACTGTCATCGTCGCCGGGTGAGAGAGAGAAAGAGACTTCGCCACCGGCGTCAAGCAGCTCAGAGCCAGGAAGGTTGAGGAGGTTCGCTACGAACTTGCAATTGTGTCCGCGGCATCGACACTGGTAGGAGTTCATCTTGCACCAATGAAGTCTTCACCGGAGTTCATCCTTGGTAAGTGGCTTTATCGGACTAGATCTGAGAGATTGACGGTTTATTCCGATTTAAGTGTGTTGTTGCCTCTAAGGTGAGACTTGGGCACTTAAGCTGGAATAATCTAGGTGGTTCCGCCACACGACCCATCATAAGTGACCGGTCGCATTAACTAGGCCTGGCACCGAGCCACTGCAGATGTTCCTGTCAGCCTCCCACTCATGGCCTATGAGCCCCTCAGGCTGCGGCGCATTCATAACCTATGAACCCCTTGGACTATGGCGCGTTTATGGTTCGCACGCCCCCTGGCCTACGGTGCACTCATGACTTATCGGGACTAGGCATGAGTGCGCAGATCGCTTGCCGGGCACAACAAGCCGCACCGAGCCCCATGCTACGGAGGCTAGGGGTCAGCGTAGTTCGAATGATGGCACTCAGGCCCCACACTGCTTATGTCGTCCGATATAAAGAATGCGAGACAACTAGGTGACCCTAGGGCCCATGGGCGCTCGTGGCTTCACCCCATGGTAGACGCTCAGTTTTACCATCACCCGGTGACTCCTTCTCGAGGAAGCCACCGCTGGCCGACCCCTTCTTGGCCTATAAAAGGAGGAGACCGATCTCCTGACGAAGGAACAGGCCTAGACTAACACCCATACGCAAAGACGGCGGACCAACGTAAGAAGGAGGACACATAGAAGAGGACCAAGAGGTCGGAGCCCCACCGCCAAGCCAATACTTAGTTAGGACTCCACTTTGTAGCCCTTAGCATAACCATCTCCACAACAAGAGACTTGGGAGCCTCTCCTCTCTGTCTCTCACCCGCTTGTAACCCCTACTACAAGCATTGATCAGCAATGGTGCCAGTAGCGCAAGTAGCCAAATACTGGATGTAGGGATGTTCTTCCCGAACTAGTATAAATCTTGTCCCTTAGCGCACATTGTCCAAAGCCTGGAATATGCACACAAATTTACTTATCATAGCGAGGCATGAAACATCAACAGTAGTTAAAAGATATTATACGAAATGGAGAAGCTACTATTCGAGTCAGAACATGGTCTGCTAAACTAAATGAATTTGTCATTGATTTTGTGCTTGGATCATTCTATCCAATCATAAACATTGGAAGATTTCATTGTTGATTGGACACCTTGTCCACAAGACAAAGCAAGTACACTAGAATAAGCTCTCTAGATGGTTTTTTGCGACGGATCTTGGGGGGTCATTCAGAGCCGGTGCTACCACTGTCATTATTTCACATTTGAAAGTGAAGACTTGGTATGCACCCAAGTTGGAATTTCAATGCACAAACAACATTATAGAGTACGAAGCTTTGCTCTTAGGCCTGAGGAAGCTAAAAGCTATGGGTGTAAAAAGGGAAATTCTTATATCTGATTCCCAGGTGATCACCGACCATGTTGACAAAACTAGTAAGGCCAAGAATCCAACACTACAGAAATATCTTGATATAGTCTGAAGGATCAAAAATTCATTCGAGGGATTCTATGTAAAAAATATACCAAGGGCAGATAATGAGCATGCTGATATGATAGCTAAGTTAGTGGCCTTGGGGCTCCCCTTATCCCCTAAAGTATTCTTTGAAATTCTAAAGGCACCTTAGGTGGAATTAATGAAGAGAGTGATCTTAACAATTTCTGCTACCTATATTGAAGACTGGAGGATGGAGATTGTAACCTTTCTCCAAGCAGTACTAACCCGTATTGTGTTCGAATATGAAGGGGTTAATCTTAAGCAAAGCACTAGAATCCAAATAAACCTCGAAGCTAATGTTGTCGAAGCTTCTCAGAATACTATCTCGAAGCTTCGGTCAAAGGTCATTGAGCTTCATTTCGATAGTACCGAGAAGGAGAAGATGCTTAAGATTTTAGAAGAATACTTAATTGAAAGCCGAAGTGAACTTAAAAAAACAATTGAAAAGAAAACACTATTTTGGAAGCTAAAAATACAAAGATGCTAAAATATTAGAGCTTGAAAACATAAGGGAGAAATAGGCTAAGCGCCTTGAAGAGCTCAAAGACGAGATGAAGAACAATCTTGCAACACATCAGGCTGAAGTTGAAAATTTGGAGGAGGAATGAGTTGAAGCAAGAGTGAACTTCGAATTAGAAAAGGTTAAGAAATAGATCCTTACTGAGGAAAAGGCGTGCATGGAAAAAATTGTTGGGGAATTACAAAGCTCAAAAGAAATGTGCTAATGAGTAGCGTTTCGAAAAAGTTGTTGGGGAAAAATTGTTAGGGAATTACTGAGGAAGAGGGGCGCTTGGAAATAGCTGAAAGACTTATTCGCTTCTATTGGTGCCAGCACAAGCGTGAAAAGCTATATTGATGGTGATGCTGCTGGTGCCGTTGCATGGATTGATGGAGAAGTTGACGCGTTTAAAGGGATCCTTTTAGCTAAAGACGACTATTCTTCATGGATCAATGCCCAAAACATTGCTTCGGTCCTTGAAAAAGCTAGTTGTGATCATGTTTAGGCTGTCAGTAAGTCTGACTTCTCCATCTCTCTTGATGAAGTGAGGAATCCGTCTATTGAAGCGTCAGGACTGGGGAAAAAGTAGTTTGCCAACATTTGAAATGTTGGTGGAAAAAAGATGTACGTTATTAATACTATGTTGCTATTAATACTTCCTTACATTGTAGGCGGAAAGGGTTGCGAAGAAGGTTGCGGCCATCAGAGAGGCACAAAGATTGAAGAAGCTTGAAGGTATTGGTTCCAACTCCTTACATAAAACTCTTTCCTTTAACTGGCTCATCGCTGCCTTTCTCTTTGGAAGATGCTCTTCCACATGGGGAGATTAAGGATTATCGTCCCGAAGATGACCCGGAACTGAAGGTTGCCTTGGATGTTATTAAAGTGACATAAAAAACTATTGACGATGTTGTACTGAAGATTTACGAGGACATTTATGACGAATACATGCGAGAGAAGTAACTTTGTCGTGAAAGAAAACATTGAATTTCCCATTGTGTAATATGTAAAAACCTAGGTTTTTGTGGCATAATTCATGCCTTTGTGATGTGTGAAATTGTGTTTCGTAACTTTCAAGCCAAAGGTGAAACCACCTTCCATTCTTTTCACGCATGACAAAGGTGATGACCAAGCATTTGCTCCAAAATGATTGTTTTAGGATAATCACTATCATGCTCTCATAAGGTCGATCTAAACCATTCAACAATATGTGTGAATGTCTACATAATTTTTGCTATGTGATGGTATCATGATATAGATGATGCAATCGATGTTGAATGAGTATTGTGCTTGAAAAGTTATAAAGAAATTGTTCCTTCATCCGAATGCTTTTGTGACCTGACTCTACATTTCCTTAGGAATGACTTCAGAGCCTTTTGACACCTTTACTTCGGTGTTTTGTATTTTGACTCTGCATTCCCTTAGGAATAGCTTTGGAGTCTTTTAACACCTTTACTTTGGTGTTTGGAACTTTGACTCTACATTCCCTTAATAATGGCTTTGGAGTCTTTTAACACCTTTACTTTAGTGTATAAATATTTGACTCTGCATTCCCATAGGAACAACTTTGTTGTCTTGATCCTATCTTTGTACGAAGTTCTTTGGGATCTCTTAACTTGTTTGTTGCACTTGAAGGTGCAACCATAGGATTACATTTACGATTTTGATGAAAGTGCATATGTATCTTCGTAGCGTGGCACATAAGAAGGGAACGTATAAGAAAATATAGTCCAATGAAAGATATGTAAAACTCTTTAGAGCTTATTCGGTTAGCTCTCAATCCATGTGGATTGAGTGGGATTGGATGGGTTTGAATCCCAAACAAGTCAAACTCCTTATTAAATTTTCCAATCCCATCCAATCCATGTGTATTAGGAATAACCGAACAAGGCCTTATGGTGACAGCTTCAACTTTATTGACCTAGCCCCTCAAGCCCTTGTATATGTGCTTTGTTTCTAGAATCGTGATCTTAATTGTGTGGGCTTCAGAGGCCTCCTCTATCGTGTTGTTGCATGACCTGCACTAAGAATTTGGGATGGCCGATAGGAACTTGTTCACATGAAGGTGGCCCTAGAATGAAGGTAGTAGATGGTAGCCAACCACAGAGTATGGGATTGCTCAAAGCTTTTGTGGCCAAAGGTTGTTGTGGCTTGGAGTCCTAGATTTGAACATGTCGCGTGATGTAGGGTGAGTAGTATGATGATGTACTAAACACTTCCTTCGACTGAGATGGTTCAGCAGCAGCAGTAGCAAGTTCTTTTTGTTTTTAGATCATTATCTAGCAAGTCCTTGTGGTGTGACCTTTGTCTTCTCCACAGAACACAAAGTATGGCTTCCTTGGTTGTGTGTTAAACCTGCCTCTAAAACTTAGACCTCCTATTTCCCCTCTCGAAGCTGGCAAAATTTGTTTTAGGAAGATTATTGTTGGGTGCCTGATTCCTAAGGTTGGCTTGACTGACCTTGAGACTGAGCAGTTTTTATTCATTCTGAGCCAGGTTGTGTATGCTTCAAATGTGCTTTTGATGGAACCTTCCTCCAAAGCTCCTAGCGGTTTCTGTATATCTTTGTGCTTCTTCCCTTCTTTGGTGAAAATCATTGTTTGGCCTTATATACTCATCCATCTTCTGCAGTAGCTTCTTCAGGGAGTGAGTGGTTTTTTGGCAAAATATTGAGTTGTTGGCCCTAGACGAAGTCCTTTAATCATTGCTTCCATAATGATGTCGTCCTGCATAGTTGGTGCTTGAGCCCTTAAGTAGAGAAACCTTCGGACATAAGCTTAAAGGTATTCATCTGCTCTTAAGTGCAATGATAGAGAACTTGTGTAGTGGCAGGTTTCGTCTGGAAGCATTGAAAGCTAGTGAGGAGCATGTCTTTGAGCTTTTGTCATGTCATAATGATTCTTGGCCGAAGGGATGAGTACCAAGTATGAGCTACACTTCTGACTGCCATGATAAAAGATTTTTCCATGACCACTGTGTTGCCTCCATAGGAAGATATCTTAGCTTTATAGCACAGTAAATACTGCTTTGGGTTTGATAAACCATCATACATTGGTAGTTGTGGGGGTCTATATAATGGTGGTTGAAAGTCGCCTAGAGGGGGGTGAATAGGGCGAAACTGAAATTTACAAAGTTAATCACAACTACAAGCCGGGTTAGCGTTAGAAATATAATTGAGTCGGAGAGAGGGCGTAAAAACAAATCGCAAGCGAATAAGGAAGTGAGACACAAGGATTTGTTTTACCGAGGTTCGGTTTTCGCAAACCTACTCCCCGTTGAGGAGGCCACAAAGGCTGGGTCTTTTTCAACCCCTTCCCTCTCTCAAACGGTCCCTCGGACCGAGTGTGCTTTCTCTTCTCAAATCAACCGGGAACAAAACTTCCCCGCAAGGACCACCACACAATTGGTGTCTCTTGCCTTGGTTACAATTGAGTTGATCGCAACAAAGAATCAAAGGAAGAAAGCAATCCAAGCGCAGGAGCTCGAAAGAACACAAGCAAATCTCTCTCACTAATCACTAAGGCGTTGTGTGGAATTTGGAGAGGATTTGATCACTTGGGTGTGTCTAGAATTGAATGCTAGAACTCTTGTAAGTAGTTGGAAGGTGGAAAACTTGGATTACTTGAATGTGGGGTGGTTGGGGGTATTTATAACCCCAACCACCAAACTAGCCGTTTGGTGGAGGCTGCTGTCGCATGGCGCACCGGACACTGTCCGGTGCACGTCACCAGGCCGTTGGGTTCCGACCGTTGGAGCTCTGACTTCTGGGCCCGCCTGGATGTCCGGTGGCACACCGGACATGTACTGTAGAGTGTCCGGTGCGCCACTTCGCGCGTGCCTGACTTCTGCGCGCTCTGGCACGCATTTAATGCTTCTGCAGGCGACCGTTGGCGCGAAGTAGCCGTTGCTCTGCTGGCTCACCGGACAGTCCGGTGTACACCGGACACGTCCGGTGAATTATAGCGGAGCAAATTCCCGAAGATGGCGAGTTCCAGAGTTGCTCTCCCCTGGGGCACCGGACACTGTCCGGTGTATACCGGACAGTCCGGTGAATTATAGCGGAGCGCCTCTGGATTTTCCCGAAGGTGAGGAGTTCATCGTGAAGTCCCCTGGTGCACCGGACACTGTCCGATGGCACACCGGACAGTCCGGTGCGCCAGATCAGGGCTGCCTTCAGTTATCCCTTGCTCTCTTTGTTGAACCCAATTCTTGGTCTTTTTATTGGCTAAGTGTGAACCTTTGGCACCTGTATAACTTATACACTAGAGCAAACTAGTTAGTCCGATTATTTGTGTTGGGCAATTCAACCACCAAAATCAATTAGGAAATAGGTGTAAGCCTAATTCCCTTTCAATCTCCCCCTTTTTGGTGATTGATGCCAACACAAACCAAAGCAAGTATAGAAGTGCATAATTGAACTAGTTTGCATAATGTAAGTGCAAAGGTTACTTGGAATTGAGCCAATATAAATACTTATAAGATATTTATGGATTGTTTCTTCATTTTTAACATTTTGGACCACACTTGCACCACATGTTTTGTTTTTGCAAATTGTTTTGTAAATTCTTTTCAAAGTCCTTTTGCAAATAGTCAAAGGTAGATGGATAAGATTTTGCGAAGCATTTTCAAGATTTAAAATTTTCTCCCCCTGTTTCAAATGCTTTTCTTTTGACTAAACAAAACTCCCCCTTAATGAAATTCTCCTCTTAGTGTTCAAGAGGGTTTTGATATATTAATTTTGAAATACTACTTTCTCCCCCTTTTGAACACAATAAGATACCAATTTGAAATTTCCAATTGAAAATCATTTTTAAAACTAGGGTGGTGGTGCGGTCCTTTTGCTTTGGGCTAATACTCTCTCCCCCTTTGGCATGAATCGCCAAAAACGGAGTCATTAGAGCCCTTGAAATTACTTTCTCCCCCTTTGGTCATAAATAAATGAGTGAAGATTATACCAAAGACGGAGTCCTTTTGCTTTGGGACTTATGCTCTCTCCCCCAAAGATGGAGAGTTGCCCGGAGCGACGACGAAGGATGAGTTACAGAGTGGAAGCCTTTGTCTTCGCCGAAGACTCCAATTCCCTTTCAATACACCTATGACTTGGTTTAAAATAGACTTGAAAACACATTAGTCATAGCATATGAATGAGACATGATCAAAGGTATATGAATGAGCTATGTGTGCAAATCAACAAAAGAAGTTCCTAGAATCAAGAATATTTAGCTCATGCCTAAGTTTGTTAAAAGTTTGTTCATCAAGAGGCTTGGTAAAGATATCGGCTAATTGATCTTTAGTGTTAATATATGAAATCTCGATATCTCCCTTTTGTTGGTGATCCCTTAAAAAGTGATATCGAATGGCTATGTGCTTAGTGCGGCTATGCTCAACGGGATTATCCACCATGCGGATTGCACTCTCATTATCACATAGAAGAGGAACTTTGGTTAATTTGTAACCATAGTCCCTAAGGGTTTGCCTCATCCAAAGTAGTTGCGCGCAACAATGACCTGCGGCAATGTACTCGGCTTCCGCGGTAGAAAGAGCTACGGAATTTTGCTTCTTTGAAGCCCAAGACACCAAAGATCTTCCCAAGAACTGGCAAGTCCCCGATGTGCTCTTTCTATTAATTTTACACCCTGCCCAATCGGCATCCGAATAACCAATCAAATCAAAAGTGGATCCCCTAGGATACCAAAGCCCAAACTTAGGAGTATAAACTAAATATCTCAAGATTCGTTTTACGACAGTAAGGTGAGCTTTCTTAGGGTCGGCATGGAATCTTGCACACATGCATACGGAAAGCATAATATCCGGTCGA
The DNA here is from genome assembly GCF_902167145.1 of Zea mays. Classification (NCBI taxonomy): domain Eukaryota; kingdom Viridiplantae; phylum Streptophyta; class Magnoliopsida; order Poales; family Poaceae; genus Zea; species Zea mays. The sequence goes on along the minus strand of NC_050096.1, from coordinate 123,325,917 downwards.
GATGCACATAAATAGAGTAAAGATCCAATCATCGACCTGTATACCTTTTGATCGACGGATTTACCTCCCTCGTCGAGGTCGAGATGCCCATTGGTTCCCATGGGTGTCTTGATGGGCTTGGCATCCTTCATCCCAAACTTGCTTAGAATATCTTGAGTATACTTAGTTTGGCTTAGGAAGGTGCCCTCTTGGAGTTGCTTTACTTGAAATCCTAAGAAATACTTCAACTCTCCCATCATAGACATCTCGAATTTTTGTGTCATGATCCTACTAAATTCTTCACATGTAGACTCGTTAGTAGACCCAAATATAATATCATCAACATAAATTTGGCATACAAACAAGTCATTCTCAAGAGTTTTAGTAAATAAAGTAGGATCGGCTTTTCCGACTTTGAACCCATTAGTGATAAGAAAATCTCTAAGGCATTCATACCATGCTCTTGGGGCTTGCTTGAGCCCATAAAGTGCCTTAGAGAGTTTGTAAACATGGTTAGGGTACTCACTATCTTCAAAGCCGGGAGGTTGCTCAACATAGACCTCTTCTTTGATTGGTCCATTGAGGAAGGCACTCTTCACGTCCATTTGATAAAGCTTGAAGCCATGGTAAGTAGCATAGGCCAATAATATACGAATTGACTCAAGCCTAGCTACGGGTGCATAGGTTTCACCAAAATCCAAACCTTCGACTTGGAAGTATCCTTTGGCCACAAGTCGAGCTTTGTTCCTTATCACCACACCATGCTCATCTTGCTTGTTGCGGAAAACCCATTTGGTTCCTACAACATTTTGGTTAGGACGTGGAACTAAATGCCATACCTCATTCCTAGTGAAGTTGTTGAGATCCTCTTGCATCGCCATCACCCAATCCGAATCTTGTAGTGCTTCCTCTACCCTGTGTGGCTTAATAGAGGAAACAAAAGAGTAATGCTCACAAAAATGTGCAACACGAGATCTAGTAGTTACCCCCTTATGAATATCGCCAAGGATGGTGTCGACGGGGTGATCTCGTTGGATTGCTTGGTGAACTCTTGGGTGTGGCGGCCTTGGTTCATCATCCTCCTTGTCTTGATCATTCGCATCTCCCCCTTGATCATTGCCGTCATCTTGAGGTGGCTCATTTGCTTGATCTTCTCCTTCATCAACTTGAGCCTCATCCTCATTTTGAGTTGGTGGAGATGCTTGCGTGGAGGAGGATGGTTGATCTTGTGCATTTCGAGGCTCTTCGGATTCCTTAGGACACACATCCCCAATGGACATGTTCCTTAGCGCGATGCATGGAGCCTCTTCATCACCTATCTCATCAAGATCAACTTGCTCTACTTGAGAGCCGTTAGTCTCATCAAACACAACGTCACAAGAAACTTCAACTTGTCCAGTGGACTTGTTAAAGACTCTATATGCCCTTGTGTTTGAATCATATCGTAGTAAAAAGCCTTCTACATTCTTAGGAGCAAATTTAGATTTTCTACCTCTTTTAACAAGAATAAAGCATTTGCTACCAAAGACTCTAAAATATGAAATATTGGGCTTTTTACCGGTTAGGAGTTCATAAGATGTCTTCTTGAGGATTCGGTGTAGATACAACCGGTTGATGGCATAGCAGGCGGTGTTGACCGCCTCGGCCAAAAACCGATCCGATGTCTTGTACTCATCAAGCATGGTTCTTGCCATGTCCAATAGTGTTCGGTTCTTCCTCTCCACTACACCATTTTGTTGTGGCGTGTAGGGAGAAGAGAACTCATGCTTGATGCCCTCCTCCTCAAGAAAGCCTTCGATTTGTGAGTTCTTGAACTCCGTCCCGTTGTCGCTTCTAATTTTCTTGATCCTCAAGCCGAACTCATTTTGAGCCCGTCTCAAGAATCCCTTTAAGGTCTCTTGGGTATGAGATTTTTCCTGCAAAAAGAATACCCAAGTGAAGCGAGAATAATCATCCACAATAACTAGACAGTACTTACTCCCGCCGATGCTTATGTAAGCTATCGGGCTGAATAGGTCCATGTGTAGGAGCTCCAGTGGCCTATCGGTCGTCATGATGTTCTTATGTGGATGATGGGTACCAACTTGCTTCCCTGCTTGGCATGCGCTACAAATCCTGTCTTTCTCAAAATGAACATTTGTTAATCCTAAAATGTGTTCTCCCTTTAGAAGCTTATGAAGATTCTTCATCCCAACATGGGCTAGTCGGTGGTGCCAGAGCCAACCCATGTTAGTCTTAGCAATTAAGCAAGTGTCGAGTTCAGCTCTATCAAAATCTACCAAGTACAGCTGACCCTCTAACACTCCCTTAAATGTTATTGAATCATCACTTTTTCTAAAGACAGTGAGACCTACATCAGTGAATAGACAGTTGTAGCCCATTTGACATAATTGAGAAACGGAAAGCAAATTGTAATCTAATGAATCTACAAGAAAAACATTGGAAATAGAATGGTCAGGAGATATAGCAATTTTACCCAATCCTTTGACCAAACCTTGATTTCTGTCCCCGAAAGTGATAGCTCGTTGGGGATCTTGGTTTTTCTCATAGGAGGAGAACATCTTCTTCTCCCCTGTCATGTGGTTTGTGCACCCGCTGTCGATGATCCAACTTGAGCCCCCGGATGCATAAACCTACAAAACATGTTTAGTTCTTGACTTTAGGTACCCAAATGGTTTTGGGTCCTTTGGCATTAGATACAAGAACTTTGGGTACCCAAACACAAGTCTTTGACCCCTTGTGCTTGCCCCAAACATATTTGGCAACTACCTTGCCGGATTTGTTAGTTAATACATATGATGCATCAAAAGTTGTAAATGAAATGTCATGATCATTTGATGCACTAGGAGTTTTCTTCTTAGGCAACTTAGTACGGGTTGGTTGCCTAGAGCTAGATGTCTCACCCTTATACATAAATGCATGGTTAGGGCCAGAGTGAGACTTCCTAGAATGAATTCTCCTAATTTTGCTCTCAGGATAACCGACAGGATACAAAATGTATCCCTCGTTATCTTGAGGCATGGGAGCCTTGCCCTTAACAAAGTTGGACAATTTCTTAGGAGGGGCATTAAGTTTGACATTGTCCCCCTTTTGGAAGCCAATGCCATCCTTGATGCCAGGGCGTCTCCCACTATAAAGCATACTACGAGCAAATTTAAATTTTCCATTTTCAAGTTAATGCTCGGCAATTTTAGCATCTAATTTTGCTATATGATCATTTTGTTGTTTAATTAAAGCCATGTGATCATGAATAGCATCAATATTAACATCTCTACATCTAGTGCAAATAGTGACATGCTCAGTGGTAGATGTAGAGGGTTTGCAAGAATTAAGTTCAACAATCTTAGCACGCAATATATCATTTTTATCTCTAAGATCCGAAATGGAAACATTGCAAACATCTAATTCGTTAGCCTTAGCAAGCAATTTTTCATTCTCAATCCTAAAGCCAGCAAGAGAAATGTTTAATTCTTCAATCTTAGCAAGCAAATCATCATTATCATTTCTAAGATTGGGAATTGAAACATTACAAGCAATAGAATCAACCTTAGCTAACAAATTAGCATTCTCATTTCTAAGGTTGTCTATAGTCTCATGGCAAGTGCTTAGCTCACTAGACAATTTTTCACATTTTTCAACTTCTAGAGCATAAGCATTTTTAACTTTAACACGCTTCTTGTTTTCCTTGATTAGGAAGTCCTCTTGGGAGTCCAAGAGATCATCCTTCTCATGGATGGCACTAATTAATTCATTTAATTTCTCTTTTTGTTGCATGTTTAAGTTGGCAAAAAGAGTACGTAAATTATCTTCCTCATCACTAGCATTATCATCGCTAGAAGACTCATATCTAGTGGAGGATTTGGATTTAACCTTCTTCTTTTTGCCGTCCTTTGCCATGAGGCACTTGTGGCCGACGTTGGGGAAGAGAAGTCCCTTGGTGACGGCGATGTTGGCGGCGTCCTCGTTGTCGGAGGAGTCGCTAGAGCTTTCGTCGGAGTCCCACTCGCGACAAACATGGGCATCGCCGCCCTTCTTCTTGTAGTATTTCTTCTTCTCTTTTCTTCTCCCCTTCTTGTCGTCGCCCCTATCACTAGAAATGGGACATTTTGCTATAAAGTGACCGGGCTTACCACACTTGTAGCAAACCTTCTTGGAGCGGGGCTTGTAATCTTTCCCCCTCCTTTGCTTGAGGATTTGGCGGAAGCTTTTGATGACAAGCGCCATTTCCTCGTTGTCGAGCTTGGAGGCGTCGATGGGTGTTCTACTCGGTGTAGACTCCTCCTTCTTCTCCTCCGTCGCCTTAAATGCTACCGGTTGTGCTTCGGACGTGGAGGGACCGTCGAGCTCGTTGATCTTCCGTGAGCCCTTGATCATAAACTCAAAGCTCACAAAATTCCCGATTACTTCCTCAGGAGTCATTAGTGTGTATCTAGGATTACCACGAATTAATTGGACTTGAGTAGGGTTAAGGAAAATAAGTGATCTTAGAATAACCTTAACCACCTCGTGGTCATCCCATTTCTTGCTCCCGAGGTTGCGCACTTGATTCACCAAGGTTTTGAGGCAGTTGTACATATCTTGTGGCTCCTCCCTTTGACGAAGATGGAAGCGACCGAGCTCCCCCTCGATCGTTTCCCGCTTGGTGATCTTGGTGAGTTCATCACCCTCGTGCGCGGTCTTGAGCACGTCCCAAACTTCCTTGGCGCTCTTTAATCCTTGCACCTTGTTGTACTCCTCCCTACTTAGAGAGGCGAGGAGTATAGTTGTGGCTTGGGAGTTGAAGTGCTCGATTTGGGCCACCTCGTCCTCATCATAATCCTCATCCCCGACGGATGGTACCTGTGCTCCAAACTCAACAACATTCCATATACTTTTGTGGAGTGAGGTTAGATGAAATTTCATTAAATCACTCCACCTAGCATAATCTTCACCGTCAAAGGTTGGCGGTTTGCCTAATGGAACGGAAAGTAATGGAGTATGTCTAGAAGTACGAGGATAGTGTAAGGGGATCTTACTAAACTTCTTGCGCTCATGGCGCTTAGAAGTTACGTAGGGCGCGTCGGAGCCAGAGGTAGATGGCGATGAGGTGTCGGTCTCGTAGTAGACCACCTTCCTCATCTTCTTTTTCTTGTCCCCACTCCGATGCGATTTGTGGGAAGAAGCTTTCTTCTCCTTCCCCTTTCCCTTTTTGCGGGACTCTTCCGATGAAGCCTTCCCGTGGCTTGTAGTGGGCTTTTCGCCGGTCTCCATCTCCTTCTTGGCGTGTTCTCCCGACATCACTTCTAGCGGTTAGGCTCTAATGAAGCACCGGGCTCCGATACCAATTAAAAGTCGCCTAGAGGGGGGGTGAATAGGGCGAAACTGAAATTTACAAAGTTAATCACAACTACAAGCCGGGTTAGCGTTAGAAATATAATCGAGTCGGAGAGAGGGCGTAAAAACAAATCGCAAGCGAATAAGGAAGTGAGACACAAGGATTTGTTTTACCGAGGTTCGGTTTTCGCAAACCTACTCCCCGTTGAGGAGGCCACAAAGGCCGGGTCTTTTTCAACCCCTTCCCTCTCTCAAATGGTCCCTCGGACCGAGTGAGCTTTCTCTTCTCAAATCAACCGGGAACAAAACTTCCCCGCAAGGACCACCACACAATTGGTGTCTCTTGCCTTGGTTACAATTGAGTTGATCGCAACAAAGAATCAAAGGAAGAAAGCAATCCAAGCGCAAGAGCTCGAAACAACACAAGCAAATCTCTCTCACTAATCACTAAGGCGTTGTGTGGAATTTGGAGAGGATTTGATCACTTGGGTGTGTCTAGAATTGAATGCTAGAACTCTTGTAAGTAGTTGGAAGGTGGAAAACTTGGATTACTTGAATGTGGGGTGGTTGGGGGTATTTATAACCCCAACCACCAAACTAGCCGTTTGGTGGAGGCTGCTGTCGCATGGCGCACCGGACAGTCCGGTGCACACCGGACAGTGTCCGTTGCGCCAGCCACGTCACCAGGCCGTTGGGTTCCGACCGTTGGAGCTCTGACTGCTGGGTCCGCCTGGATGTCTGGTGGCACACCGGACATGTACTGTAGAGTGTCCGGTGTGCCACTTCGCGTGTGCTTGACTTCTGCGCGCTCTGGCGTGCATTTAATGCTTCTGCAGGTGACCGTTGGCGCGAAGTAGCCGTTGCTTCGCTGGCTCACCGGACAGTCCGGTGTACACCGGACACGTCCGGTGAATTATAGCGGAGCAAATTCCCGAAGCTGGCGAGTTCCAGAGTGGCTCTCCCCAGGGGCACCGGACAGTCCGGTGAATTATAGCGGAGCGCCTCTGGATTTTCCCGAAGGTGAGGAGTTCAGCGTGAAGTCCCCTGGTGCACCGGACACTGTCCGATGGTGCACCGGACACTGTCCAGTGGCACACCGGACAGTCCGGTGCGCCAGACCAGGGCTGCCTTCGATTATCCCTTGCTCTCTTTGTTGAACCCAATTCTTGGTCTTTTTATTGGCTAAGTGTGAACCTTTGGCACCTGTATAACTTATACACTAGAGCAAACTAGTTAGTCCAATTATTTGTGTTGGGCAATTCAACCACCAAAATCAATTAGGAAATAGGTGTAAGCCTAATTCCCTTTCAGTGGTCATGGCATAACTTGCAACTTTGGTGTTAAGAGAGAAGCATCATCATACATGAAGTCATGAAAATCTTGTTCCTCAAAGCGAAGGTTGTCGCGATGGCATGGCTCCTCTGGTTGTTCAACTTGTTGTGTTAGGCTGCGGAGCTGCTCTAATGCTTCATCAATTCGTTTCTGGAGTTCAGAGACTCGAATAAAGGAAGAAGCTCATGATGAACTCATTCAATCAACAACACGTCATGCAATGAAACAAGTGAAGGTGTTTTCTCATTTCCTTACAATTACATCTAGGAATTCTGGCTTCGCGTATCCTTGTCTGCGAAGACTTAGGGTGTGTTTGCTTTGGCTTTTGGCTTTTACTTTTGTCCCCTAAAATCCAAAAGCCAAACCAAAGGGTTGGATCCAGGAAGCAGCTTTTTCTAAAAGCCGACTTTCTCGCAGTGCAAAACTGAAAGCACCCCTGGACCTGCTTTTAGTGGCTTTTGGATGGAAATGTGAAAACATATATCGAAGAAATTTTAACGGCTTTTAGTGATTTCGACCAAACGGTTTTTAGCTTTTTTACAGCACACAACAACTTTTTCAACAGCTCACAGCCCACAACAGGTTTTTTTACAGCCACAACCCAACCAAACAGACCCTTAGCCCTCAGTTGTCTATATAAACCGATACCCTAGGGACCCATCCCATCTATCTGACTAGAGGAAGCCGCAGAGCCAAGCCTTGCCACCATGAAGCACCATAGAGAGAGAGGGAGTGCGCTGCCGTAAGCAATTCACGTGCACGTCGGCGACAAGCCCTTAGATATTAGTCAGAAAGCTTCAATGAGTCCTCACGGAGGTTTTCGTGGACTCACCGTGCGAGTTGGTGGCTGGGAACCTCACGTCGATGTGGAGCTTCGTCGCCAAGCCATGGCACACCATGGGCGGTGATCTCTACATCAACGTCATAGGTAATACCTATCCCCATTAAGTCATATTCATCCCCGCATCGTGTAGAGTCTGTAGGATGGGAATTTGAGCGCTTGGGTACCAGGTCAGCCTACGTCGGCCATGGCCGCCACCGTGGGGCACAAACTTGCCGCCATCTAGCCAGCCATGAGGAAGATGGCTCATGCGCCGTTGGATCAGGATCTTACGGCCTACGGGTGTTCGGATTGTAACGACCGCGTGATAAAATCTGGACCATCCATTCGATAGCGCGCGACCTGGATTAGATCAATAGGGTACCACTTTGGCCGGGTGAAGTAGGACCGTCAACCGACGATCGTACGGAGTAGGGGAAAGGGAGTTGTTAGCCATGGATCTTCGCATCATTGGTTAGGAGAGTGTACCGTTTGGGGGGAGACCTGAGTTCTAATATGTGTCAGTGGTGGGCGATTGGACGGATCAGGTTAGAAGATACCCTGCCGCTGTGAATCTTTTACAAAAGAGACATTACTTTTTCAATAACCAACCTGTCGTCCACCTAGTTCAAAGGAAGTAACAGTTGGGTCCGAAGTTTTTACAAAACAACCCTTGGTATTTGCAAATAGGTCCTTGATAGGAGTTTCTAATATAAAATTAATATCAAATTAATCTAAAACTTGTGAAATTCGTATCTTGCACCTTATAACTTCAATTTAGTCTGTTCCAATTGCATTAGCTTCATAATAATATTTTCTACGTAGTAAGATTTATACCTTATCACATCTTTATAATTAGATATTACATAACCTATATCTATTAGGTTAACTCTTAAGATAATCGGTCCATAATTATATCTGACTACAATAAGATATATACTTAAGTTATAACATACATTAAAGTTGAATAAAGTTAGTTATATCTTTTGTCAAATGATTTATATTAACCAACATAGAATATAGTGTTATTGATTAATCACCTAAAACTTCATAAAACCATATCTTTTTAACCATAACTCTCATTTTAGTGGTTCTCAAACCTACAATCTCGTAGCGACACGTAGAATATTCCTACGCAGTTTGTTCTTATGCTTTGGTGTAATGTTACCATATCCATTATTTGCTTGATTGTATGTATTTCTACGAGTAGAGGCGAGGTGACGAGCAACCTGACGTCCAAGTTCTAGGGCAGCATTTGGACTACAAGGTTATCACAAGTATAAAGCAAGTTGTGCCCTTGATCACTTTTATTTGCCTAATAATGTTCCTGATAATCACCGTGACATGCTCAGGTTAACTTGATGGGACCTAATAGGCTACCTTAGTTTTGTTCATCCTACACCTTGCAAACAAATGAACTATTGGGTAGTCTTGCTATTGCTCTACCTGGTTTTGGGATTAATATTATATCTAAATTATGATCATGTTCCATTATTATTGTTGGTTTAATTATTGTTCATGATAAGATTATTGTGTTAATTGGAATATGGATTGACCACCCAAGAATACAGTGCTACCACAAGGGTGGAATGGGACATACCCTTGGCTGATTAATTAGGAAAGCTAGTGTGAGTTAATCCTTTCCCGAAAGGGGCAAGCGGGGTGTGGGGAGCTGCCGGTATAGAGAATTTCTCAGGTCGATCAGTCTGTTATAGATTTTCGGATTCCTATATCGCCCCCTCCTACCTGATTTCGTATTGGGTTCTCTCATGATAGTGGAACTTTGGAAAGGCCTCGTAGGGCTACCCTTCCTCGCCTCCTCGGTAGAGATGTATGGGGTCCGTACAACCCTGTGGCAAATGGGTATCACGGCTTATGGGTAAAGATGCACAACCTCTGGAAAGTGTAAAGCTGGTATATCAGCCGTGCTCACTGTAATACCCAAAATGTCATTTTGGGATTATTAATAAGCTAACCAACAAGAGTAATAATTACTAATAAAAATACCCTTTCCTGTCACAGCCACTCTCTAAAAATGATCAAACTTAAGTAGATTTTCTTTTGTTTGACTTAAAGTAAAGGGGGAGGATAGGAAATATGAGACGATCCTTATATAGGTTAAGGAATAATTTATTTGGAGTTATCCTCTAGAAATTTAAGGTTAAATTATCCTTTAATAAATACTACACCTTATGAATTAAATTCCTAAAGAAAATATTTTTAGTATGAATTCACAAAAAGGATTAAACAAAAGAAAATAATAAAATAAGTAATCGATAAATAAATAAATAAAAAGATTTGAATTTCATGCTGGAACTCCCTGTTTGTGCGTCAAACTTTATCTAAAAATTTGAAAAAGATTTCAATTCGAATTTGAGTTGAAAATAGAAAGGAAAATAATAAAAGAAAAAAGAAGTCATCTGGGCCAAAACTTTGTAACCGGCCCACCTTACCCTGGCTTCCTCGCGGCCCGGCTACCCACCGCGCGGGTGACATCCTGACCGGCGGGTCCCGCTTGTCGGCATCTGATCCTCAGCGTCGCGCGCCCGTGCCACAGCTCCGTTGCTCTCTCTGGTGTGTGGGCCCAGTGGGTTAGCTTCATCATTTCCCATGCCGCAACAAACCGAGCTAGTTTCGTGTTACCCGGTGGCCGCGTGCGATCCACGCGGTCGGTACCTTTCCTGGTATGAAACTCGTGCATATCGTGCCCTTGCCATCTTGTGGGAGCACCTGGATCATCGAGAGGGAGAAAGCGTCAGAGCTGGTCATGGAGAAACCCCCCACTGTCATCGTCGCCGGGTGAGAGAGAGAAAGAGACTTCGCCACCGGCGTCAAGCAGCTCAGAGCCAGGAAGGTTGAGGAGGTTCGCTACGAACTTGCAATTGTGTCCGCGGCATCGACACTGGTAGGAGTTCATCTTGCACCAATGAAGTCTTCACCGGAGTTCTGCGCTCCGCTGTGAAGCTTCAGTGCTCGGCGCCAGGACTTTGTGCCACTCCAAAACGCGGTATGACCCTACCCTTTGTTCTGCCATCGCCTTAGCTTTGTATAGCGCCAGGGGTGTCGTGATTAGACCGGGAAGCTAGCTAAATGCGTGTGCCGGCCATGGCGCCGCCGGGTGGGCTCTGTGCCGTCATGCCAGCCGATTAGGGAGGAAGGCGATGTGTGTGGGCCATAGATCGGTAAACGGACGACCAGGATTAGATGTATCGAATACCGTTTCGTGCGATAAGATCTGGATCATCGATCTCGAAATCAAAGGACTAGATTAGATGTGTGCTCGGGCCGTTCGATCGGATCGAGTGGCTGGGGTTAGGTCTTGGCGTGGGCATCTATCAACCCTTAGACTCGGATCCTATGGCTGAGATCACATACCGCTTCATCATAACTACAATAAAATTTGGGCCGTAGGTTTCTAATCTGGTTGTCCACCTAGCATACCGCTTCGATTTAAGAAGGATCGAATCTGAGCCGTGCTGCCCGTGCACAGCCGATCGGAGGGTCACAGTTGGATCTCACAGTAATTGAATCTGGGGGCTTCATTTGAAATCTCGCGGCCACTGTCGCGTACCGCTTCGTTCCCTAATCCGAGCCCTTCGTCCCAGATCCTCTGGTCCCGGACGACCCACGTTGTTGCAGCTAGAGTCATTCTCTTAAAGAGTCCCTAGAGTAACAAATATTCAACTCGCCGTCCACATAAGTGTAGAAACTGTCACAAACAGGTCCTGATATTTAGGATTTCGACCCTAAACTTTATAGGATTTATACCAGCAGTGCAGATCTCGGTTTTCTTTATAAATTAATTGTGAAAAAAATTATATATAAAAATTAATATGGAATGACTTAGAAACTTGTAAAAATCATAACTTCTCCGTTATAACTCGGAATTTAGTGGTTCTCGAACCTATGGTCTCGTTACGATGCAATATGGTCTCATGTTTGGTGTGATGTTAATTTTGCCTATACCATGTCTGTTTGTATTACTACAAGTAGCAGCGAGGTTACGAGGCACCTGAAGACGAAGTTTGTAAAGTACCTGGGAATCTCAAGTCATAGGCAAGTTGTGCCCTTGATCACTCTTCTTTACCTAATAATGTTATCTCATAATCACTGTGACTTGCTCAGGTTAATTTGATGGAACCCAATAGGTTTGCCTAGTTTTGTTTACCCCATACCTTGCAAACCAATGAACTATTGGGTAGTCTTGCTATTGCACTTCATGGTTTTGGGATTAATGCTACATCTGAATATGATCATGTTCCAATCTTGTTGTTGGTTTAATTATTGTCCATGACAAGATTATTGTGATAATTGGAACATGGAGATTAACTTGAGATAACAGTGCTACCACAAGGGTGGAATGGGACGACCTTGGCTAAGTAATTAGGAAAGCTAGGGAGAGATTACCTTACCCGAAAGGAGCAAGCGGGCAGGCGTCGCTGCAAAGTATAGGGAGGTCCTCGGATCGAACTGCTGCGATGGCTTTTCGGACGAGGGATTCCTATGCTTCCTTCTTCCTAAATCTGTAGCGGGTTTTCTCGAACTAGTGGAACTTTGGAAAGGCCTCGCAGTCGAACCCTAGCCATTCTATAACACCCCGGGATCCACAAACACCCCGAAATGCTACTAAACTACACAACTAACATTCATATATAAAATTTCGACAGCATCTCCTTTGAAAATTTGCATAAACGTGGGAGCAATAGAGTATAAACAGATATCATGATAAGAAAACATACTAGACATTAATAATCTGCTAGCAATGGGAAGATAACCATAACGACATAAACTGAATTAACTAGTGTGCACGACTAGTTAAAAACAAACATTCTTGACAAGAAGTTTCTAATTAAATCATGGCTGTGCCTGGGCAGCATTATTATGAGAGTGAAGGTGGACGTGCTGCTACTTCCCTCATTCCCAACATGAATCAATTACCTGCATTGAGTAATGCAAGAGTGAGATGAAAACATCTCAGCAAGTAAATTGTTTGACGAGATATTTAAACCAAAAAATTGAATTAATCAACATTTTAAAGGATCACAATTGAGATCAGAAATACTTGTAGATATATAACTCAATAGTCCCAAAATAACCAATGCCATCTCATTTCCTCGAACAACCACAATAGGTTGTATAACACTTCCCTGCGTCAACAATACGTGCAAATATCACTTCAATGTATGCATAGGAATGCAATGTGTAAGTCCAGTGCCTTCATACCTCTTAGAGTATAAAACCACATCATCTGCAAATATCACTTCAATGAATGCATATGAATGCAATGCATATGTTCTCTGCCTTCATACCTCTAAGGGTATGAAGCCGCATCGTACCCCTCCTTGGGCAATGTACGATGCTAAGTTGTACCGGTACGGTCGGACCATAGGTCACGACAAAACTTCAGATGCAAGTGAATCATGCAATGTATATGGCATACTGCATTTATCAATATACTTCACTTCCTTCATATACAATAGAAACCTCAAACAATACTTCGTTTACCTTCAGATACAATACAAACCTCAAATAATACTTCATTCACCTTCAGGGGTGTGAATTAATCTCGTGGGTCTACTCGAATCATCATCATCATCAATATAAGATTAAGCATCAATATAATACAATCAAGTAAAGCATCACCATAGAGTTCAATTATGAAAGAATTCGATGAACCTGAATATTAGAGTGTAGGCGATGAAACAACAAGTCAAAACAGTAGCAACCACCGGTACATTCACTTGCCTTCATCGAAAAAGAAAAATGTACTAGGCATTATCCGGAGTGTAGACACCTGCTGCGGGGCATAAAACTTAGTACAAATATTTCACAAACATTTGCCAACAATCAACAAATCGCTCCTACACTTGAAACCAAGACCCGGTGGAATGACTCCCACCCTGAACCACATGCCAAACAGCAGCAGCGCTAGTTGTTAATTTTGTATCTTTTAAATTATAACAGTGGTGATATCAAACATATACTCTAGGAGTTTCTACACAAAATTGTTGGGGACCATAATTAGGGGTACCCTCAAGACTCCTAATTCTCAGCTGGTAACCCCCATCAGCATAAAGCTGCAAAGGCCTGATGGGTGCGATTAAGTCAGGGATCAGTCCATTCGAGCGACTCGATCATGCCTCGCCTGAGCCTAGCCTCGGACAAGGGCAGCCGACCCCGGAGGATTTCCGTCTCGCCCGAGGCCCCCTCCAACGGCGGACACATCTCCGGCTCGCCCGAGGCCCTGCCTTCGCTAAGAAGCAACCCTGACTAAATCGCCGCACCGACCGACCGAATCGCAGGAGCATTTAACGCAAAGGTGGCCTGACACCTTTATCCTGACGCACGCCCCCCGGCAGAGCCGAAGTGACCGCCGTCACTTCGCCGCTCCAATGACCGGCCTGACAAAAGGACAGCGCCGCCTGTGCCACTCCGACTGCAGTGCCACTTGACAGAGTGAGACTAATAGCGAGTTAGGCCCTGCCAAAGGCACCATAGGAAGCTCCGCTCCGCCCGACCCAGGGCTCGGACTCGGGCTAAGTCCCGGAAGACGGCGAACTCTGCTCCGCCCGACCCAGGGCTCGGACTCGGGCTAAGTCCCGGAAGACGGCGAACTCCGCTCCGCCCGACCCAGGGCTCGGACTCGGGCTAAGTCCCGGAAGACGGCGAACTCCGCTCCGCCCGACCCCAGGGCTCGGACTCGGGCTAAGTCTCGGAAGACGGCGAACTCCGCTCCGCCCGACCCCAGGGCTCGGACCCGGACTAGGTCCCGGAAGACGGTGAACTCCGCTCCGCCCGACCCCAGGGGTCGGACTCGGGCTCAGCCCCAGAAGACGACGAACTCCGCTTCGCCCGACCCCAGGGCTCGGACTCCGCCCTGGCCTCTGCCGAACGACCTCCGCCTCGCCCGACCCAGGGGCTCGGACTCGGCCTCGGCCACGGAAGACAGACTCGACCTCGGCTTCGGAGGAGCCTCCACGTCGCCCAACCTAGGGCGCAAGCCAGCCACGTCAACAGGAAGCGCCATCATCACCCTACCCCGAGCTGACTCGGGCCGCAGAGAACAAGACCGGTGTCCCATCTGGCTAGCTCCGCCAGATAGACAATGATGGCGCCCCGCAAGCTCTGTGACGACGGCGGCTCTCAGCTCTCTTACGGAAGCAGGAGGACGTCAGCAAGGACTCAACCGCTCCGACAGCTGTCCCTCCGCCAGGCTCCGTCGCTCCTCCGACGGCCACGACATCACACCAGCTGGGTGCCAAGATCTCTCCGGCTGCCACATCGGCATGTACTTAGGGCGCTAGCTCTCCCCCGCTAGACACGTAGCACTCTGCTACACCCCCATTGTACACCTGGATCCTCTCCTTATGCCTATAAAAGGAAGGACCAGGGCCCTCTTAGAGAGGGTTGGCCGCGCGGGGACGAGGACGGGACAGGCGCTCTCTTGGGGCCGCTCGCTTCCCTCTCCCGCGTGGACGCTTGTAACCCCCTACTGCAAGCGCACCCGACCTGGGCGCGGGACGAACACGAAGGCCGCGGGATTTCCACCTCTCTCACGCCCATCTCCGGCCACCTCACTTCCCCCCTTCGCGCTCGGCCTCGCGTCGACCCATCTGGGCTAGGGCACGCGGCAACATTCACTCGTCGGCTTAGGGACCCCCCAGTCTCGAAACGCCGACAGTTGGCGCGCCAGGTAGGGGCCTGCTGCGTGTCGACGAACAGCTTCCCGTCAAGCTCCAGATGGGCAGTCTCCAGCAACCTCTCCGACTCGGGACGGTGCTCCGTTTCGGGAGTCTTGAGTTCATGTCCTTCGACGGCAGCTACGACATGATACTCCTTCCACCGCCGCGCGACAATGACAATGGCGGCCGACAGCCCGCCCGCCGGCGGCGGAATCGACGACGTCTTCCTCGCGTGGTGGAAGAACAACATTCGAGCTCATCCCGTCCTCTTCCCCTGCCAAAGGAGGAGGCGGGGCAACCAAGGCCAAGCGGGAGGCTGCGCCTCGTCGGCTGTCGAGCGAGTCGACGTCCCCAGTGCTCCAACGGGGGGCGCGTCGGGCGTCGACCTCGCGTTTGAGACGAAGGCGAGCGCCATCTCCCCGCGACACGCCAATCCCGAGCAAGTGGACGACGCCAGTGCGCTCGCGAAGAGCTTGCAGGACGTCGCCCTCGTACCTGAGACAGCGGTGCAATCAGTCCCCGACATGACTATGTCGCTGCTCGTCGACCGAAAGGTACCGACCGATTCCCATCCTACGTCATTTGGACTCAACCTCAACCCGCCTAGCGACCTTGCTTTGGCGGGCGCTCTCGTAGAGGTGAGTTCAAACCCTCTGGGGTTTCGCACGCGGTCGCCTTGGGACCGGCTGACGGACGTCTCGACCTACGGGCCCTCTGGGTCCGAGGAAGACGACGACCCCAACATCTGTTGGGATTTCTCTGGATTTGGCAACCCCAGTGCCATGCGGGACTTCATGACCACATGTGACTACTGCCTCTCCGACTGTTCCGACGGTAGCCGCAGCCTCGACGACGAGGACTGCGGCCCAAGCCGCGAATGTTTCCACGTCGAGCTAGGGGATCCCTCCGAAGGCAATCATCTCGGCATGCCGGAGGACGGTGATCTCCCTAGGCCGGTGCCTCGCGCTGACATCCCACGGGAGCTAGCTGTGGTCCCCGTTCCGGTGGGGGGTCACGACCCACAGCTCGAGCAAGTCCGAGGGGCGCAGGCCAGGCTAGACGAGGGAGCAGGAGCGCTTGAGCCGATCCGTCGCGACGTCGGGCAGGCATGGGCGGGCCAACCCCCGGCCGGAGAAATACGTCACCTGCCCCAGGGTCTCTAGCACCGCGTAGTCGACGGCGTCAGGCTCAGACCACCACCCGCATCCAGTGGGGTCGGTCAGAACCTGGCTGCAGCAGCGATGCTTCTCCGCGCGATGCCGGAGCCATCAACCACCGAGGGTCGGCGAATCTAGGGAGAGCTCAAGAATCTCCTGGAAGGCGCTGCGGTCCGATGGGCCGAGAGCTCTGCCTCCCGAAGGCAGGGATACCCCTCGGAACCTCATGCCGCGACTTCCCGATTCATGCGGGAAGCCTCGGTCTACACCGGGCGCACGTGCAACACCGCGCCTGCGGCCCCGGGCCACCTCGGCAACGAGCACCATCATCGCGACCGTCGGGCCCACCTCGACGAAAGGGTGCACCGAGGTTACCACCCCAGGCGTGGGGGACGCTACGACAGCGGGGAGGATCGGAGTCCCTCGCCCGAACCACCCGGTCCGCAGGCCTTCAGCCGGGCCATCCGACGGGCACCGTTCCCGACCCGGTTCCGACCCCCGACTACTATCACAAAGTACTCGGGGGAAACGAGACCGGAACTGTGGCTCGCGGACTACCGCCTGGCCTGCCAACTGGGTGGAACGGACGACGACAACCTCATCATCCGCAACCTCCCCCTGTTCCTCTCCGACACCGCTCGCGCCTGGTTGGAGCATCTGCCTCCGGGGCAGATCTCCAACTGGGATGACCTGGTCCAAGCCTTCGCCGGCAATTTCCAGGGCACGTACGTGCGCCCCGGGAATTCCTAGGACCTCCGAAGCTGCCGGCAGCAGCCGGGAGAGTCTCTCCGGGACTACATCCGGCGATTCTCGAAGCAGCGCACCGAGCTGCCCAACATCACCGACTCGGATGTTATTGGCGCGTTCCTTGCCGGCACCACCTGCCGCGACCTGGTGAGTAAGTTGGGACGCAAGACCCCCACCAGGGCGAGCGAGCTGATGGACATCGCCACCAAGTTCGCCTCTGGCCAGGAGGCGGTCGAAGCTATCTTCCGGAAGGACAAGCAGCCCCAGGGCCGCCCATTGGAAGATGCTCCCGAGGCGTCTACTCCGCGTGGCGCCAAGAAGAAAGGCAAGAAGAAGTCGCAAGCGAAACGCGACGCCGCTAACGCGGACCTTGTCGCCGCCGCCGAGTACAAGAACCCTCGGAAGCCCCCGGAGGTGCCAACCTCTTCGACAAGATGCTCAAGGAGCCGTGCCCCTATCATCAGGGGCCCGTCAAGCACACCCTTGAGGAGTGCGTCATGCTTCGGCGCCACTTCCACAGGGCCGGGCCACCCGCGGACAGTTCCCCGAGGTCCGCGACTGCTTCATGATCTACGGTGGGCATGCGGCGAATGCCTCGGCTCGGCATCGCAAGCAAGAGCGCCGGGAGGTCTGCTCGGTGAAGGTGGCGGCGCCAGTCTACCTAGACTGGTCCGACAAGCCCATCACCTTCGACCAAGCTGACCACCCCGACCACGTGCCGAGCCCGGGGAAATACCCGCTCGTCGTCGACCCCATCATCGGCGACGTCAGGCTCACCAAGGTCCTTATGGACGGGGGCAGCTGCCTCAACATCATCTACGCCGAGACCCTCAGGCTCCTGCGCGTCGATCTGTCCTCCGTCCGAGCAGGCGCTGCGCCCTTCCACGGGATCATTCCCGGGAAGCGCGTCCAGCCCCTCGGACGACTCGACCTTCCCGTCTGCTTCGGAACACCCTCCAACTTCCGAAGGGAGACTCTGACGTTCGAGGTGGTCGGGTTCCGAGGAACCTACCACGCAGTACTGGGGAGGCCATGCTACGCGAAGTTTATGGCCGTCCCCAACTACACCTACCTGAAGCTCAAGATGTCGGGCCCCAACGGGGTCATCACCGTAGGCCCCACGTACAAACACGTGTTCGAATGCGACGTGGAGTGCGTGGAGTACGCCGAGGCCCTCGCCGAGTCCGAGGCCCTCATCGCCGACCTGGAAAGCCTCTCCAAAGAGGTGCCAGACGTGAAGCGCCATGCCGGCAACTTCGAGCCAGTGGAGACGGTCAAGGCCGTCCCTCTCGACCCCAGTGGCGACACCTCCAAGCAGATCCGGATCGGTTCCGGGATCGACCCCAAATAGGAAGCAGTGCTCGTCGACTTTCTCCGCGCAAACGCCGACGTCTTTGCGTGGAGTCCCTCGGACATGCCCGGCATACCGAGGGATGTCGCCGAGCACTCGCTGGATATTCGGGCCGGAGCCCGACCCGTCAAGCAGCCTCTGCGCCGATTCGACGAGGAGAAGCGCAGAGTGATAGGCGAGGAGATCCACAAGCTAATGGCAGCAGGGTTCATCAAAGAGGTATTCCATCCCGAATGGCTTGCCAACCCTGTGCTTGTGAGAAAGAAAGGGGGGAAATGGCGGATGTGTGTAGACTACACTGGTCTCAACAAAGCATGTCCGAAGGTTCCCTACCCTCTGCCTCGCATCGATCAAATCGTGGATTCCACTGCTGGGTGCGAAACCCTATCCTTCCTCGACGCCTACTCAGGGTATCACCAAATTAGGATGAAAGAGTCCGACCAGCTCGCGACTTCTTTCATCACGCCCTTCGGCATGTACTGCTATGTCACCATGCCGTTCGGTTTGAGGAATGCGGGCGCGACGTATCAGCGGTGCATGAACCATGTGTTCGGCGAACACATCGGTCGCACGGTCGAGGCCTACGTCGATGACATCATAGTCAAGACAAGGAAAGCTTCCGACCTCCTCTCCGACCTTGAAGTGACATTCCGATGTCTCACAGCGAAAGGCGTCAAGCTCAATCCCGAGAAGTGTGTCTTCGGGGTCCCCCGGGGCATGCTCTTGGGGTTCATCGTCTCCAAGCGGGGCATCGAAGCTAACCCGGAGAAGATCGCAGCCATCACCAGCATGGGGCCCATCAAGGACTTAAAAGGCGTGCAGAGGGTCATGGGATGTCTCGGGGCCCTAAGCCGCTTCATCTCGCGCCTCGGCGAAAGAGGTCTGCCTCTGTACCGCCTCTTAAGGAAGGCCGAGTGCTTCGCTTGGACCCCTGAGGCCGAGGAAGCTCTCGGGAACCTGAAGGCACTCCTCACAAAGGCGCCTATCTTGGTGCCTCCAGCTGACGGAGAAGCCCTCTTGGTCTACGTCGCCGCGACCGCTCAGGTGGTTAGCGCCGCGATTGTGGTCGAGAGGCAAGAAGAGGGGCATGCATTGCCCGTTCAGAGGCCAATTTACTTCGTCAGTGAGGTACTGTCCGAGACCAAGATCCGCTACCCACAAGTTCAGAAGCTGCTGTATGCGGTGATCCTGACACGGCGGAAGTTGCGACACTACTTCGAGTCTCATCCGATAACTGTGGTGTCATCCTTCCCCCTGGGGGAGATCATCCAGTGCCGAGAGGCCTCGGGCAGGATTGCAAAGTGGGCGGTGAAAATCATGGGCGAGACAATCTCGTTCGCCCCTCGGAAGGCCATCAAGTCCTAGGTCTTGGCGGACTTCGTAGCTGAATGGGTCGACACTCAGCTCCCAACGGCTCCGATCCAGCCAGAGCTCTGGACCATGTTCTTCGACGGGTCGCTGATGAATACAGGAGCCGGCGCGGGCCTACTCTTCATCTCGCCCCTTGGGAAGCACATACGCTATGTGCTACGCCTCCATTTCCCGGCGTCCAACAATGTGGCCGAGTATGAGGCTCTGGTCAACGGGTTGCGGATCGCCATCGAGCTAGGGGTCCGACGCCTCGACGCTCGCGGTGACTCGCAGCTCGTCATCGACCAAGTCATGAAGAACTCCCACTGCCGCGACCTGAAGATGGAGGCCTACTGCGATGAGGTTCGGCGCCTGGAAGACAAGTTCTACGGGCTCGAGCTTAACCACATCGCTCGGCGCTACAACGAGACTGCGGACGAGCTGGCAAAAATAGCCTCGGGGCGAACAACGGTTCCCCCGGACGTCTTCTCCCGGGATCTGCATCAACCCTCCGTCAAGATCGACGACTCGCCCGAGCCTGAGGCGCCCTCGGTCCAGCCCGAGGTACCCTCGGCACAGCCCGAGGCACCCTCAACTCGGCCCGAGGCGCCCTCGGTTCAGCCCGAGGTACCCTCGGCCTCCGAGGGCGAGGCGCTGCGCATCGAGGAGCTGAGCGGGGCCACGCCTGATCGAAATTGGCAGACCCCGTACCTGCAGTATCTCCGCCAAGGAGAGCTACCCCTCGACCGAGCTGAGGCTCGACGGGTAGCGCGACGCGCCAAGTCGTTTGTCTTGCTGGGCGATGAGAAGGAGCTCTACCACCGCAGCCCCTCGGGCATCCTCCAGCGATGCATCTCCATCGCCGAAGGTCAGGAACTCCTGCAAGAGATACACTCGGGGGCTTGCGGCCATCACGCAGCGCCCCGAGCCCTTGTTGGGAATGCTTTCCGGCAAGGCTTCTACTGGCCAACGGCGGTGGCTGACGCCACTAGAATTGTCCGCACCTGCGAAGGGTGTCAATTCTATGCGAAGCAGACCCACCTGCTCGCTCAGGCTCTGCAAACGATACCCATCACCTGGCCCTTTGCTCTGTGGGGTCTGGACCTCGTCGGCCCCTTGCAGAAGGCGCCCGGGGGCTACACGCACCTGCTGGTCGCCATCGACAAATTCTCCAAGTGGGTCGAGGTCCGACCTCTGAACAGCATCAGGTCCGAGCAAGCGGTGACGTTCTTCACCAACATCATCCATCGCTTCGGGGTCCCGAACTCCATCATCACCGACAACGGTACCCAGTTCACCGGCAGAAAATTCTTGGACTTCTGCGAGGATCACCACATCCGGGTGGACTGGGCCGCCGTGGCTCATCCCATGTCGAATGGGCAAGTAGAGCGTGCCAACGGCATGATTCTACAAGGGCTCAAGCCTCGGATTTACAACGACCTCAACAAGTTCGGCAAGCAATGGATGAAGGAACTCCCCTCGGTGGTCTGGAGCCTGAGGACAACACCGAGCCGAGCCACGGGTTTCACGCCGTTCTTCCTGGTCTACGGGGTCGAGGCCGTCTTGCCCACTGACCTGGAATACGGCTCCCCGAGGACGAGGGCCTACAGCGACCAAAGCAACCAAGCTAGCCGAGAAGACTCGCTGGACCAGCTGGAAGAGGCTCGGGACAAGGCCTTACTACACTCGGCGCGGTACCAGCAGTCCCTGCGACGCTATCACGCCCGAGGGGTCTGGCCCCGAGACCTCCAGGTGGGCGACCTGGTGCTTCGGCTGTGGCAAGACGCCCGAGGGAGGCACAAGCTCACGCCCCCCTGGGAGGGGCCATTCATCATCGCCAAAGTTCTGAAGCCCGGAACGTACAAGCTGGCCAACAGTCAAGGCGAGGTCTACGGCAACGCTTGGAACATCCAACAGCTACGTCGCTTCTATCCTTAAGATGTTTTCAAGTTGTTCATATACCTCGCACCCACGCAAAGTTTAGTCATCAAGGAAGGGTCGGCCTCGCCTCGGCAAAGCCCGACCCTCCCTCGGGGGCTAAAAGGGGGGAACCCCCTCTGTGTTGAAATTTTCCTCGAAAAAAGATCTCTTCTGCCAGAATATCTTTCGTGCTTTCTGACTACTTCGAAAAGTGGATCCTGAAAACGACGGAGTACACGTAAGCAGCCAAGGCTGACCGAGCCGAGGGACTCCTACGCCTCCAGGATACGGATACCTCACTCATCACCTTCTACGATAAGTAACTCGCGTTCGGATAAAGTGATTCCGCGGACCGAACAAGTCTTCACGTTCGGAAGCTCTTCTGCCGAAGCGATCCTTCGAGCCTTCTCGACTGAGTCGGTGACAGGGCCTCATGGACGGGTAAAAGTGCGCGTAAGCGGCAAGGCCGACCGAGCCGAGGGACTCCCACGCCTCCGGGATACGAATACCTCACTCATCACCTTCCGCGAGAAGCAACTCTCGCCCGCACAAACAACCCTGTTACCGACAAAAAAGTCCAGATACTCGAAACAAGAGGAAAAGAGACACAACTTTACAACACAGCGAGGGTGTGTGTTCTAGCCTCGGCGGTCGCAGAAGGCACACGCTACAAGACAATCTGATCCTGCAGTCTCGGGTCTTGACGCTGGAAGGGGGCAGCAGCACCCTCGGCATCGACGACGACTTCGGCGAGGTTCGACCTAGCCTCGGACGGCGACGCGGTCCGAAGACCTCCACTCCGAAGGACGACGTCATCGCCACGCCCGGGCCGTCGCCGCCAGGGTCTTCTCCGGCAATCCGGCCCGAGCAGGCGGCTCGGCCGGTCACCTCTGGGGCCTCGGCCAACCATCTTCCAAGGGCGCCAGCCCGACCCGAGGCCTCGGCTGGTCAACTCCGGCGTCGGTCCCGCTAACGGACAACCCGGCTAGGCTCCGGCAAACCAGGTTTTCATTTTCGAGCCAACTCCGCCTCTGTTCATGTTGATATCGCTACCCCTGGCCTCGGCTCGTCGAAGAGCGGCCAAGGGGTCCCTTTAACTAAGCTAGAGGAGCCTCAGACAACAAGGCTGACCGAGCCGAGGGACTCCTACGCCTCCGGGATACGGATACCTCACTCGTCACCTTGACACGGGGCGACTCATGCTTGGTGAAGCGGTTCAGATAATCAACGGGCGAGTCCTAGTGCTCGAAAATGAAGAAAAAACACGGCTCCGTGCCAAAATTACATACATGTTCAGGCCTCGACAGCCATAATGAACAAAAACACTAGCATTCAAAGTGCCATTACAAACGGAACTCCGGTTCCCCCTCCGCAGGTACGAACAACCCCACTCGATAGGGGTGGGCCTGCGGAGCAACAGAAGACCGACGAACGGCGCGCCGTCACCCGCTCCAGCAGCGGCGACGACGACAACTTCTGCTCCGGGGGGCCGAATAGCGGCAGCACTGACCTCAGGGCGGATGCTGCTGCTAGGAGGCCCCCGCCCATGCCCAAACTTGTGAGGCAAGGACGGGCATAAGGCCGTAGAGTTGGAGGTCGGTCCATGGCCAGCCTTGGCTATCGCGCCGGCGGAAGAACCTCTTCAAGCTGCCGTGGCAGACGCCGGCGCCGCGAGCGGCTCCGAAGCCACTCGCGTCCGAGAGCCAGGCACGGTGCAGCTGCCGGCGCCACGGACGACGACCGCCCTTCCCTCCGATCACTGAGTGAAGGAGCGGGCCGCCGCCCACGCAGGGGCCGACCCCAACTCGGCACACTCCCCTCCCCAGCCCTGGTGATGAAAATCCTTGAGGCTGAGGGAGGGGCAAAGGCCGCAGCCCGGCTCGCTTTCCCCCACCATCAAGCTGGAGGTCACCATCTTGGGTGACCGCCGGTGGAGGGGTGCAGTCGGGCTGCATGATGAAAATCCTTGAAGCCGAACGATGGCTGAAAGGTACCAACTCCCACGGAGTTGCGTTCCTCCAACGATGAGGCGAAAAGACGGCGGGTATCCCCCATCCGGGGGCTTGGAAGGTGGAAAGACGCGATGCATAAGGGAGCGAGAAGACATGGTCGCCTTCCGAAAGGGGTCGCCCTCCTTTTAAAGGCAACTCTCTCTACTTGCGCCCCCAGCCGTCACGGGCTGAGTCTTCTCCAACACGCTCCAAGGCCTTCCCCAGCGGCGCGGGGGCTGGGTCCCGCATGTCATGCAAGCCGGCTCAGAGCAGAAGAAGCCAAACCGCCGCGCGTGGTGCACACACGACCGCCCAACGGTTACAAGTGACCCTCCACTTTTTCCCAGACCAACGGGCGAAAGAGGCGGGCGGCCATGCAGGCGGCATGCAACCGCGCCAAGTGGACGCGCCTCTCCGACTCCCAACACGCCCAGCATGGAGGCCCAAGCCCACGCGTCACGCAACCGGCGCGCCGGATGCATTATGCAAGCAACTGCACCGCCACTTGCGCCACCACCGCGCCTCCTCGATTGCGGAACCAATACCGCGACTCGAGGCGACCCAGCGCACGACCCAGTAGCGCCAGCCTGGCGCGACGGTCAAAGCGGCCAAAAGTGGGCCGGCAGTAATGACGGTGGCAGGCGGGCGGGAGCAGCGGTCACGTCGTCAGCCAAGCTCACGTCCCATCCGGGGGCAGCAAGAGAACCTCCTCTCACGGCGTGAAGACAACACGCCCGTGATCCGTTCCTCGACGGCTCGCGCACGCGCGACAACCGCCCCGCCAACCACTCGCCCTGTCGCATTAACTCCGCGGCGGGACAGGCGGCACTTCTGGCAGGAGAAGCAGGCGACGCTTCGCCTTCGCCGTAATAACCGCGCCAAAAAAGGTACGCCGCGTCGTTCAATTTCGTATCCTTTTCCGTTTTTACTCTTTCTCTATCTCTTGCAACAGGGACCGGGAAAGGGGGATACCCCGAAAAAGATCCTTCCCCGTGAAGGAACCAGGCTCCGCGCCCATTACTGATCAGAGGTTCGAAGGCTGGCCCCCCGAAGGGTTTCAACAGCCGCCTCAGATCGCGTGGGCCCTACACCCACTACTGGTCAGAGGTTCGAAGGCCGGCCCCCCGAAGGGTTCCACGGCCGCCTCAGGCTACTTGGGCTCCGCGCCCATTACTGATCAGGGGTTCGAAGGCTGGCCCCCGAAGGGTTCACAGCCGCCTCAGACGCCGAGCGAGGGATGACCAGGGGTACGTTCGATACATAACCAAGGCTCGGGCTGCGCTCCCGAGGTACCCTAGGACATTTCCGAGACCAGCGGGAGCGATCTTGTAACGGAATCCCATCAGAGGGAGGCATCGAGCCCTCGGACCCCGTCGCCAGGGGACCGGGTCCGGCAGATCACCCGTAGGTACTTTTGGGCGTGCCTCTGGGCCCCTAGCCGACCCCTAACGAACGGGGCACGGACGTCCACTCGGATTACCCGCTTGCAGCTCACCGGAGACACCATGTTCGGCGCCCATCGAGGGCAACATGGCGCTTTCCCCCCCTCCGCCTTACGGAAAGGCGACGCAGGGGCGTATGTAAAAAAGCCGAGTCTGTCCCTGATCGCCCTCTCGCCCTGTGCAGAGGCTCGGGGGCTGCTCTCGCAAACCCGGCTCCGGCCGAACCGTTGACAGCGTCAACATACCAGCCCGAGAACTTGGGCCCCGACCGTACACCCGGGCTACGGCCAGTTCGCATGAGGGAACAACCAGACCAGCCGAAGCATTACACAAGGCATTAAGACCTCGAAGGAGTGAAACCACTCCTCCGAGGCCTCGGGGGCTACACCCGGCGGGTGCGCTCGCGCGCACCCACCGGAACAAAATGCAACCGAGAAAGGCTGGACCCCTTGCAAAAAAGTGCGACGAAAGGCTCCAAGCGAGTGCTAACACTCCCTTCGAGGCTCGGGGGCTACTGTCGGGGACCATAATTAGGGGTACCCTCAAGACTCCTAATTCTCAGCTGGTAACCCCCATCAGCATAAAGCTGCAAAGGCCTGATGGGTGCGATTAAGTCAGGGATCAGTCCATTCGAGCGACTCGATCATGCCTCGCCCGAGCCTAGCCTCAGACAAGGGCAGCCGACCCCGGAGGATTTCCGTCTCGCTCGAGGCCCCCCTCCAACGGCGGACACATCTCCGGCTCGCCCGAGGCCCTGCCTTCGCTAAGAAGCAACCCTGACTAAATCGCCGCACCGACCGACCGAATCGCAGGAGCATTTAACGCAAAGGTGGCCTGGCACCTTTATCCTGACGCACGCCCCCCGGCAGAGCCGAAGTGACCGCCGTCACTTCGCCGCTCCAATGACCGGCCTGACAAAAGGACAGCGCCGCCTGCGCCACTCCGACTGCAGTGCCACTTGACAGAGTGAGACTGACAGACAGTCAGGCCCTGCCAAAGGCACCATAGGAAGCTCCGCTCCGCCCGACCCAGGGCTCGGACTCGGGCTAAGTCCCGGAAGACGGCGAACTCCGCTCCGCCCGACCTAGGGCTCGGACTCGGGCTAAGTCCCGGAAGACGGCGAACTCCGCTCCGCCCGACCCAGGGCTCGGACTCGGGCTAAGTCCCGGAAGACGGCGAACTCCGCTCCGCCCGACCCCAGGGCTCGGACTCGGGCTAAGTCCCGGAAGACGGCGAACTCCGCTCCGCCCGACCCCAGGGCTCGGACTCGGGCTAGGTCCCGGAAGACAGCGAACTCCGCTTCGCCCGACCCCAGGGGTCGGACTCGGGCTCAGCCCCAGAAGACGACGAACTCCGCTTCGCCCGACCCCAGGGCTCGGACTCCGCCCTGGCCTCTGCCGAACGACCTCCGCCTCGCCCGACCCAGGGGCTCGGACTCGGCCTCGGCCACGGAAGACAGACTCGACCTCGGCTTCGGAGGAGCCTCCACGTCGCCCAACCTAGGGCGCAAGCCAGCCACGTCAACAGGAAGCGCCATCATCACCCTACCCCGAGCTGACTCGGGCCGCAGAGAACAAGACCGGTGTCCCATCTGGCTAGATCCGCCAGATAGGCAATGATGGCGCCCCGCAAGCTCTGTGACGACGGCGGCTCTCAGCTCTCTTACGGAAGCAGGAGGACGTCGGCAAGGACTCAACCGCTCCGACAGCTGTCCCTCCGCCAGGCTCCGTCGCTCCTCCGACGGCCACGACATCACACCAGCTGGGTGCCAAGATCTCTCCGGCTGCCACATCGGCATGTACTTAGGGCGCTAGCTCTCCCCCGCTAGACACGTAGCACTCTGCTACACCCCCATTGTACACCTGGATCCTCTCCTTATGCCTATAAAAGGAAGGACCAGGGCCCTCTTAGAGAGGGTTGGCCGCGCGGGGACGAGGACGGGACAGGCGCTCTCTTGGGGCCGCTCGCTTCCCTCTCCCGCGTGGACGCTTGTAACCCCCTACTGCAAGCGCACCCGACCTGGGCGCGAGACGAACACGAAGGCCGCGGGATTTCCACCTCTCTCACGCCCATCTCCGGCCACCTCACTTCCCCCCTTCGCGCTCGGCCTCGCGTCGACCCATCTGGGCTGGGGCACGCGGCGACATTCACTCGTCGGCTTAGGGACCCCCCGGTCTCGAAACGCCGACAAAAATACTCTACAACTTCGGTATTCAATGCATAATTAAATTTTGTCATCTATAAGTTCTAAAACATCTGACAAAATAACTGACGGAATCTGTTTCAGACAGCAGCATAGTTAATTTCAAAATTCGATATCTCCCAAAATACTCAACCAAAAATTATGAAATTCTGCTCGAAGTAATAGCTTTTATCCCTCTACAAAAGTCTCCATAGTTGGAAGAGCCAATTCGGCCATTTACTATATGAAACCTACCGGTGAACAAGACCCGCTCATTTTTGTTAGGCAAACAGAAACAGCCACAGTAAAACAAACATAACTGGAGTTTCAAAATTCATATTAATGCACTCTTTAACAATCTGGAAAGCTTATGAAATTATCTACAACTTCATTTACCAACCTAAAGTTTAATTCTATTGATAAAATTGCCTAAATCTTAAGAGAACAGATTCTGCATAGAATTGAGAGACTGAAAAACTGCTATAATAAAGTTGCAATAACTTTCTGATCTGATGTCCGATTGAGGTGTTCTTCATGGCCACGGAAAGATCTACAAATTATCTACGACTCATATACAGACTTTGTATTTTTTTTAAGGCCACAAAGACCACGGAAAACTGGCATGAACAGAAACTGTCGAATCTGCCATTCTACAGAAAACTAGGGTCTCATCCATACCTAGGGTTTTCCCCAAGATCCACAACCTCCAAAAGCACATAATTACAGGGAGGAACAAGGATTTCATCCATACCTAGGGTTTTCCCCAAGAAAATCTTCAAGAAGAGATGGGAAGAACATCTCCTTGATCCTCTCTCCCTCTTCAATTCAACGTGCTCCTCCTCTTCTCGTTCTTTGATGTGTGGGGGAGATCTAGAGGGAGGAGGAAGCCATGGAGAGGGTAGAGGGCGGCTGCCCAAGGGGAGGAGAGGGAGAGGGAGGGGGCGGCGGCCAAAGGGGTGGGGCGGCTGCAACAAATTGGGAGAAGGGGAGGGGTCGGCGGGCCCCATCCATCGGATCGAGATCAAAGGCCCGAACACGCTCTCCCATCTGAGCTCCTGACCCCAGCGGAAAAATGCCAAAAGATCTACTGTTTCCCTAAGGAATGCCTCCTGAAACTCCAAACCCCAATGCCACAGAACATAAAAGAAAAGAGAAAAAGAAATTTAACTTCTTTTTCAGAAAATTGGGATATCACACATTCACCTTGGAAGTGTCTAAGGGTCTAGCTAACCCTGGCTAATCGGGAAACACATCTTGTGGGTAAAGATGTGCAACCTCTGCAGAGTGTAAAACTGGTATATCAGTCATGCTCATGATCAAGAGCAACTCAAGACTCTCGTATGATTAACTTATGGAACTGAACTTAATCTATCATATGCATTGAATTATGGGTGTTATTATTTATTGTGATCTCTTATTTAAGTGGGTTGGTATCTACTTATACTTAGTAACTACTAATAAAACTTTGACCAACTTTAAAAGCAGTGCTTAGCTTTAACCATCCCCTTGGTAAGCCTTACACTTCACATGAACCCCACTGTAAGTGAGCTCATGCACATTTTTCACCACAACTTATTGAGAGATGAACGTATGTGAGCTCACCCTTGATGTACTCATATTCCCCCAGGTCAAGAACAGGTACCGTAGGATGAGTAGCATGAAAGATGTCGCGATGAGATTCGTGAGGCCATCGTCTCCCAATCAACTATGGTTGCTAGATTGTCGTCTTCGTATGATGTAATTATTTAGTTATTGTGTACAGAACTCCTATTATATAGTAAAGATGTGACATTCGTTTTTGTACCATGAGTCATCATATGTGTGAGACTTGATCATAGCACACATTTGATTCGCGCCTAGATTTGCCCTTAAATCCGGGTGTGACACTCACGGTCAACGGCGGCTCGGACCCTCACATGAGCAACTTTTTGAATTAAACTTAATATGTCTTTTGTATTGCATTGTAGAATTTACTATTAATTATGATCAATTATTTAATTAGGTTGGTATACACTTATACTTAGTAATTACTAATAAAATTTTGACCAACTTATTTAAGCAATGCTCAGCTGTTGGGAGCCTGCTTCGTCGCTGAAGGTCCTCTAAGCAAGTTGGCACAAGTAGACATAGCATGAAGGTACATGCCGTAGCTACGATCCAGGGAGCTTCGGCATAGTGACATGCCTTGAGACGAAGGGCTGCACCGACTTAAATAGGAGAAGACTGATTAGTCCATGATAGTTTGTGTCATGTTTACAATCACTTGTCGAGGGCATGAATGTAATTTCGACCGGGCTGCGTCCCGTGCCTATAAATAGATGAACAGTAACCCCATATTGTTCACGCTGACTTGTATTCACTCATGCGTCATGCCTGGACTTTTGCCTTCTGTCAAGCCGAAGGTACAAATGTAATTCAATATTGTTCATGTTCATTCATGATAATATAATAAAGATATATTAATGATGTCATATGATTATTCATGTTATCTCTCATGTTTCATATGCTTCTTCTTTCATTGATATATACTGCGATGATGAAGGTACGTCCTTTATGACCTTCGTCTGAAGATCATTATATCCTAAGGGAGATAATGCTTCGAAGGACGAAGGGCTTTAACCATTAACATTTTGTGTTGCCTTGTTCTTAACTCATAGCATTTGAGAACAAGTCCCCAACATTGGTGCCCACCCCCGGTGAACTCACTTCCACAATTGAGCTGATGGCTTTGTTCAACAACCAAGTTGTAGCACCTTCGGCTACGAAGCTGGTGCTCCCAATCACGGGTGGTTCAAGTGCAGAACCAGCCAACAAGAAATAGAAGAAGGAAGCGCAGAGAAGAGTGCAGCATGTTGGGGTGCAAGGACCCTTCGTCAGGTCCAAGTGGTCTCACATCCCAATTACCTTCTCCCAGGAGGACCTTCAGCTAAAGGACTATCCTCACAATGATGCTATGGTCATATCCTGTGTCATCAAGGGATTTCTGGTCCATAATATTCTGCTTGATACAAGCAGTGCATCGAACATTATATTTGCAAAGGCCTTCAAGCAGATGCAAGAACCAGAGGACAAGATTCATGATTCTACACACCCTCTTTGTGGTTTCAGAGGACGACATATTGTAGCACTTGGCAAAATCACAATGCAGTGACCTTCGACTATGTCCACAACACAAGAACTAAGCAAGTTGTTTTTGACATTGTCGACATGGAATACCCATATATGCAATCATTTGCCGAGGGACACTTAATGCCTTCGAAGCAATACTTCATCCAGCATACCTATGCATGAAGATACCTTCGGAACAAGGGCCCATTGTTGTCCACGGAAGTCAAGAAGCTGCTAGAAGAGTTGAAGGGAGTTGGACAGATTCAAAGGCAATACACAACATAGATGGAGCCGAAGTTTTTCAACAATATAAGCACAAAAGAGAGAAGGCTGCTTCGGCAGATCAGCCGAAGACTATGCTCTTATGTGAAGACATAGTAGATCAAAGGGTATTGCTGGGGTCCCAGCTATCTGATGAGCAAGAAAAAACTTTGATAAGATTTTTGTTCAACAACAAAGATGTCTTCGCTTGGACATCCAATGATCTTTGTGGTGTCAATAGAGATGTCATCGATCATTCACTTAATGTGGATCTATCCTTTAGGCCAAGGAAGCAAAGACTTCGGAAGATGTCTGATGATAAAGCTGAAAGTGCTCGGAACGAAGTAAAGAGACTTCTCAGTGCTAATGTTATCAAAGAAGTAACATACCCAGAATGGTTAACCAACACTGTTATGGTGAAGAAGGCTAATGGCAAATGGAGAATGTGTATTGATTTCACAGATCTCAACAAGGCATGCCCAAAGGACGAGTTCCCATTGCCAAGGATAGACTCCCTTGTGGATGCAGTAGCTTCTTCGGAACTCATGAGTCTATTGGACTGTTATTCAGGCTATCATCAAATTTGGATGAAGAAGGAAGATGAGCCAAAGACCAACTTCATAACTCCTAGTGGCACATATTGCTACCTTCGGATGCCTGAGGGGCTCAAGAATGCAGGAGGGAGCTTCAGCAGAATGATAGCCAAGGTCCTTCATTCTCAAATAGGCAGGAATGTGCTGACATATGTTGATGATATCATAGTAAAGAACACAAAGCAAGACAATCACATTGCTGACCTACAGGAAACATTTGCCAACTTCAGACAAGCTGGTTTGAAATTAAATAAAGAAAAGTGTGTTTTTGGAGTGACGAAGGGCAAGTTCCATGGCTGCCTGGTATCAACGAAGGGAATCAAAGCCAATCCAAATAAGATCGAAGCTATCCTTCGGATGGAGCCGCCAAATACAAAGAAGGGGGCCCAACGGCTGGCAGGAAGACTGGCATCATTAAATAGAATCATATCCAGATCAACAAAAACAAATCTGCCATTCTTTGAAATACTGAAGTCAGCCGAAGTTTTTCAATGGGGTCCGGCTCAGCAAAAAGCTTTCGAAGAGTTGAAGCAATACTTGATCGATCTAACAACACTAACTCCACCTTCGCCAGTGGCTCCATTGCTCTTATATGTGGCAGCTTCGCACTATGCAGTCAGTACGACGCTTGTACAGGAGAAGCAAGACGGTCAGGTCAAAAAATAAGCACCAGTATATTTTGTCTCTGAAGTTTTAAGCTTATCAAAGAAAAATTACACAGAACTGGAGAAGGTGCTATATGTTGTGTTGAAGGCCTCCAGGAAGCTTCAGCATTACTATCAAGCATATCATATAATCGTTCCTTCGTCACAACCTCTGAAGGACATAATGAGAAATAGAGAAGCTACTGGGAGAATCGGAAAGTGGGCTGCCAAGCTCAATGAATTTTCTATTGATTATGTTCACAGATCCTCAATTCAGTCTCAGACCTTAGCAGACTTCATTGCTGATTGGATGCCTGGGGCTCAAGGAGAAGAAGCAACAAAAGATGCCGAAGCCTGGACGGTCTTCTGTGATGGTTCTTGGGGAACCTTCGGTGCCGGAGCGGCTGCTGTTCTAGTAGCGCCTTCCCAAGTCAGAACATGCTATGCAGCAAAGCTGGATTTTAGTTGTACAAATAATATTGCTGAATACGAAGCCCTTCTGTTGGGGCTTTAGAAGTTAAAGGCAATGGGAATAAGAAGGGCAATCCTTAAAACTGACTCTCAAGTCATTTCTGGCCATGTAGACAAAAGTAGCAAGGCAAGAGATCCGAAGCTTGAAAAATATCTGGATACAGTTCGAAGGCTAGAGGCTTCTTTCGAAGGTTTTTCTATCAAGAATATTCCAAGAGGAGAAAATGAGCATGCAGATTTGTTAGCCAAATCAGCGGCACAGGGGCTCCCTCTACCTTCGGAAGTATTTTTTGAGACAATAAAAGCACCTTCGGTTGAACTTATGGAGATAGCAGTGCTTGCAATATCCCCTGTGCATAGTGAAGATTGGAGGACTGAAATTATATCTTTCCTCCAAGGTAATTGTCTTTTGGATGACAAAGCTTATAATAAGAGAATGGAAGCAAGGACAAGACCGTATGTGATAATAGAAGGGGAATTATACAAACATGGAGTATGTTCTCCACTCCTCAAGTGCTTATCCAGAACCGAAGGTATAGAATTAATGAAGGAGATACATGCAGGTTTGTGTGGATCACATATTGGGTCTAGGCCCTTACTGGGAAAGGTTTTTAGACAAGGATTTTATTGGCCGAACACAGCTTTGGATGCAGCAGAGCTGGTTCAAAAGTGCGAGAATTGTCAAAAATGTGCAAGAGACCAAAAGCAAACTTCATCTCTCACACAGCTGATACAACCTACTTGGCCATTGCAAAGATGGGGCCTGGATTTGTTAGGTCCACTTCCACCATCACAAGGTAATTTGAAGTATGTTGTGGTGGCAGTAGAATATTTTTCTAAGTGGATTGAAGCAAAGCCCTTGGCTACAATAACTTCGGCCACAGTCCAAAAATTCTTCTGGCAGAATATTGTTTATCGCTTCGGTGTACCGAAGGCGATAACCGTGGACAACTGAACACAGTTTGATGCTGAAACATTCAAAGATTTCTATGACCAGATTGGTACGAAGATCCATTTTGCATCAGTTAGGCATCCGAAGTCAAATGGGCTGGTAGAGAGAGCAAATGGCATTATAATGACATGAATAATGAAGCTAATCTTCAATCAGTCCAGAGGAAAGTGGCCAGACGAGCTGATTAAAGTGGTGTGGAGCCACAGTACGACTACGTCAAGATCAACAGGATTTACACCTTTCAAACTATTATTTGGTGACGAAGCTATAACTCCAGAAGAAGCTAAAGCAGGATCAATAAGAACAGTAGCTTTGGCAGAAGACGAAGCTGATTATCACATAACAAAAGATACTATAGAGGAGACCAGGCTTCAGGCTATAGAGAACATTAATAAATATCAAGCCGAAACAATAAAATGGTGTGACAGAAAAGTTCGATTGAAAAATATCAAGCCAGGACATTTGGTGCTTCGGAGAGTGGCCAAACCAGACATAGCGGGCAAATTGCAGCTGAAGTGGGAAGGTCCTTTTCTGGTTGTATCTTCGTCAAGGCCCGGTTCTTACAGATTGAAGGATATGGACGACAACGACATACCCAGATCTTGGAATGCGAATGAGCTTCGGCGATACTATGTGTAATATTGATGTAATCTTTTTTCATTTTTTCTATTGTACCTTTTTCCTTTCAAGAAGGGAGAAAGGTTTTTAATGGGGCCATATCTTGTAATTTTTCATTTTTTAGCCCCCAAATCCCCCAAAAAGATGTAATATGTAAATCTGAGCATGCACCGTCGAGTGCAAAAAGAAAAACAGGGAGAAGCTCAAAAGACGTCCCCAAGGGGATGTAGAGCATGACGAAGCTACAAAAAGTCATTCCTAAGGGAGAGCAGTGTAAGTTTTCTGCTCAAAAGTCGTTCCTAAGGGAATGCAGAGCCAAATACCGCCAAAATATAAGGCGAAGAAGTTCAAAAGTTGTTCCTAAGGGGATGCAGAACTTATACCGCCGAAATAGAAGGCGA
Source organism: Zea mays (assembly GCF_902167145.1). Lineage (NCBI taxonomy): Eukaryota > Viridiplantae > Streptophyta > Magnoliopsida > Poales > Poaceae > Zea > Zea mays. The sequence continues at coordinate 123,291,603 of NC_050096.1, read as the reverse complement.
AGAAGTTCAAAAGACGTTCCTAAGGGGATGCAAAACTTATACCACCGAAATAGAAGGTGAAGAAGCTCAAAAGACATTCCTAAGGGGATGCAAAGCTTAAGACTCAAAAGACGTTCCTAAGGGGATGAAGAGCTTAAGACTCAAAAGACGTTCCTAAGGGGATGCAGAGTCTGGGTGTGGCTTCGTGTGCGTGTGTTTGGACATTCATTTGCACATCACATTACATCATTCATTGCATTCATACACATTCATGTAGACATTTGTAGGATCATCATCATCATAACATAAAGTACAAACAGATACTTCGGCTTTGATATCAATGCTTCGATGAGCATAAAGAAGCAAGATATGCTTCGTTGTGTACGAAAAGAAGGGAAGGTGTTTTTCGCCTTCGGCTCAAAAGGAATGAGTTTCATCCACAACAAAGCAATTTACACATGAAAGGAAAGGTAAAAATATATTACAAGGTATGAACAAATATACAGAGTGATGTTCGATTCTTGATTACAATGTCTTTTACAAAGATAATACAAATGCCTCTAAAAGATCTATGCAGGCAGGCTTAAAGATCAGCTTCGGTGGCCTTCGGGGTCTGCTTCGGATCACTGATCTTCGGCATCATCATCCTACACACAACAAAATTTTATAAGGTAAAAGGTAATCACTAGAAAAGGTAAGTAACAGGTATAAGTTTCATACCGGCTTTAACAGGCTTCGGGCTTCATCGTTGGCTAGTTCTCGACCACCCTTCGCCCAAATCTGCGTTATAAATCTGCTTCCTATGCTTCGGGCTATATTAGGGATGTCAACTAAATCCGATGAAGATAAGCTGAAGTTTGGTCTATTTAAAATTTTTGCGTGCGTACAACCAGCTTTCAAAAATGCTGCAGCCGTGCCACGAGAAGCTAACAGGGTACAGAAGTCACCATGCCCTGCTATTACTTCGTCAAGTGCCTCAACTTTGCCTTCAATATGTTCAAAGGTGCTTGTTATATCTTTGGCCGAAGTAGTAAGCTTTTCAGCACTGGCTCCGACTGAGTTGAAAACCTTTTTTAATCGTTGTACGCAGCGATTGCCAAAATCCAGACATATGTCGCGAAGCTCCTTCAAAGATTGTTTTAGCTTCATGTTTTCGGTAGCTTCGGCTTCATACTTCGTCTGCAAGTGTTTTCTTTCCTGTTCGAAGCTCTCTGACTTCAGTAGGAGTTCCCTGTTTAATCTGATATTTTCGGCCTGCGCTTCTGCAAGAGAACCTTCCGCTGCTTGAAGTAGGAAGTCCTTTTCAAGAGAAGCTTCGTATTCTTTGATTTTGCTTTCCCGACCCTCGATTATAATTTCATTCTTCTTATCTTCGAGGTCATGTTGCATTTGCAGCGCTTTACTCAGCACCAAACTCTGTACATATTAGGCCTTCATTAGTTAACTTTATTGATTCAAACAAATAATAATTTTTTGTTTTATTATAAGAATCTTACCTTAAAGTTGGAATAAAACAAACTACCAACGATATGTTGTCGTCGGTAGCTGCTAATGTCGGCTTCAAGCTTCGGAAAACCGACACTCTTCGATAGAGTGCCGATTACCTTTGCCTCGATGCGGTCATGAACACATCCCAAGGCCTCTTCATTGATTCCACCAAAGAGCATGCGTCCTGGCTGGTAGCCACAGGAAATGTCGTATTCCTGTAGCTCCTTCTTCTCAGACTCAGATAGTTCCTGTCCGATCATGTTCTGAAGCTCAAAACCTTCTTCAGCTGATGTAGCTTCAACAATTTTCTTTCCTTTGTCAGGCACTGGGGCCATGATATGTTCTGCAGCTGCAACTGTTTCTTCTGTGCCCATATCCAATAATAATTTATCAATCCCAAACAAGGTAGCATCCAGGTTGGTAGCTTCGGTAGATAGGTTGATAGCTTCGGTGGCAGCTGCAGCTTCGGCAGATGTGTTTGTTTCAGCAGTGGCCTCGGTACTTGCAGTAGGTGCTATCTTAGATACCGAGGTCGAAGGAGGCGTCTTTTCAATAGCTTGCATCACGCTACCAATCCTTCGCTTCTTCAACCCATCTGCCTTCTTTGTAGCCGAAGGTTCTTGTTTCTTCTGAAAAAGCTTCGTTAGATGCAGTCCCAGAGGACTTAGCAGCTTGATAGGTAAGGATTCGGTCATTACCTTTAAAATATCTTCTACTTCGGTAGTGGTAGGTGTTGAAGGAGTTTCCTCCTCCACTTCAGTCATCTTCGGCTCTAGAGCTACAGCCTTTCTCTTCTTCAAAGCCGTCGCTTTCGGCTCGGGACTGGATTTTCTCTTCTTCAAAATTTTTTCATCCTCCTTTACCATTCTGGCAGCCTGCCTGCTCAGAATGCTGACAACTCTCTTCCTTTTTGCCCCTTCGGCACCTTTGTTGAGTCGCTCGTAATCAGGGTATTCAAAATTCAGAGCGTCCATTACTCGGTTCAACCTTCGCTTCGGTCGGGCATCGAAGGCTGCAGTCATTAATTGATCTTATTTTTTAGTGTAGTTTCCCAAAATTTCATTGCACATTGTCTCAATCATCTCTAGCCACTCTTGGCAAGGCTCTTTGAACTATTTCTCAAACTTAAAGCGATTCTTCTTCTTTGTTCCTTTTAGCTTCGACATACTCCATTCACTCAACGTTGGAGATATCCTGTTGGCCAGGTATTCTTGCACTAGATCCCTGGTGCTGATTTGTTCAGCCACCACTCTGAATTCTGCTATGGCCAGCTGGCATGGTGACCCTGGCTTCATGTTGCACAAAGGTCTAGTCATTCTGAAGCTTAAAGCCAGCGGGCACATGGCCATCATCATCAGTTTCCCCCTTTTCTTTTCATCGGCCTTGATATAAAACCATTCGCTCTTCCAGCCGGTTGGCCACTTGGTACGATAGCTGAGGACCGGAGCCTTCGTATCTTTGCGATACGCGAAGTTATAGCTGACAAAATTTTCGTGCAGCCCGTCTGCTCTAGCCTTTATTTGATAGTGCAATTCATGCACTCGGCAGAATGCTTCAACATTTGGGTCCATCCCCTGGCTCCGAAGGGCCCAGATGAAGATGCTGAGCCTAACGATAGCATTAGGGGTTAGCTGATGAAGATAAATTTCGCAATTATCCAAAACTTCTCCAATCATCTCGTTCAGGGGAAACCGTAATCCTGCTCTGAAAAAGCTTTTGAAAACTACTACTTCATCATCCTTAGGCGTCAGAGTGGTTTCTTCTCCAGCAAAACGAATAAGCTTCTTTTCAGCTCCTCCGAAGTAGCCCAGTTTCTTCATCATGGGCACGTCAGCTTCAGACACATTAGATTTCTCAAAATCCAGGTGGCTGGGTTTTGATGGGATCAAAATGTTATAATCTTTTTCTTCTTCTTCAATATCAGCCTGCTCAGCTTCGGCACCAGAAGTACCTTCGTCAACAGTTCCCTCTGTCACAACTAAGCTCGATTGTCTCATAACTTCAGAAATCAGAGCTGTCTCGGTGGTCTCAGTCACCTCTTCTTCACGAGTTACCCTTGCAGTCGAGCGTACTTTGGCCATCTAATGGATCTTTTGCGGTTTTTACGAAGTTGATGTCTTTTACAGTTTTGACGAAGCTCCCTTTTTTGATGAAGCTCTTTTTTTGATGAAGCTAGTTCAAAATGATGGTTCACTCGAGAATGCAGTGAAGAAGCTTCGGCTATGGTTAAATTTTTCAACGGCACAACAGTGCAATGGCAATGAATGATGTGGTACCTTCACACCTACCCGTCCGTTTATATAGTGCTGCAGGTGAGAAGGTGAATCGCCAAGTCGCCCGCACCCGCTGAACGGTGGACCACTCGGCGCCTGGGAAGTGAATCAGCAGATCGTTCGTACCCGTTGCGTGGTGGGCCACCTTGAGTTCCAAATATTTTAATCGTTTCTCGGCAACATGCTCAGGGAAGGTGTTTTGCGGACCTTCGGCATTCCGAAGCCTTTGAGATTTTTTCATGGATCCAGCTCGTTACGAAAAAAGATCTAGCACTGCGAAGGGGCTACTGTTGGGGGCCTGCTTCGTCACCGAAGGTCCTCTAAGCAAGTTGGCACAAGCATACATAACATGAAGGTATTGGCCGAAGCTACGATCCAGGGAGCTTCGGCATAGTGACATGCCTTGAGACGAAGGGCTGCACCAACTTAAAGAGGAAAAGACTGATCAGTCAATGATAGTTTGTGTCATGTTTACAATCACTTGTCGAGGGCATGAATGTAATTTCGATCGGGCTGCGTCCCGTGCCTATAAATAGATGAACAGTAACCCCATACTGTTCACGCTGACTTGTATTCACTCGTGCGTCACGCCTAGACTTTTGCCTTCTGTCAAGCCGAAGGTACAAATGTAATTCAATATTTTTCATGTTCATTCATGATGATATAATAAAGATATAGTAATGATGTCATATGATTATTCATGTTATCTCTCATGTTTCATATGCTTCTTCTTTCATTGATATATACTGCGATGATGAAGGTACGTCCTTCATGACCTTCGTCTGAAGATCATTATATCGTAAGGGAGATAATGCTTCGAAGGACGAAGGGCTTTAACCATTAACATTTTGTGTTGCCTTGTTCTTAACTCATAGCATTTGAGAACAAGTCCCCAACATGCCTTAATCACTTTCTCTTTGGTAAGACTTACACTTCATATGATCCCTCGCCGTAAGTGAGCTCATGCACATTATTCCCCACAACTTGTTGAGCAATGAGCATATGCGATCTCACTCTTGCTAAACTCACACCAGGTCAAGAACAGCTACCGTTGGAGAAGCATGAAGGATGCTACGATGAGTTCGGAGAGGTCTAGGTTGTCGTCTCCAAGTCAACTCTGATTGTGGAGGATCGTTGTCGTCACATGATGTATTTATTTAGCTATTTTGGACAAAACCCCTATTATATAATAAAGATGTGACATTGATTTTTGTACCATGAGTCATCAAATGAATGAGATTTGATCCTAGCACACATTTGATTCACGCCCGGTTTTGCCCTTGAATCCGAGTGTTACATTTTTATAGCTAGCTCGATCGTTCATCCTCCTTAAGCTAGTGAGGTGGTATTATCCGGGAGCGATGCTCTGCATGCTGCTTTATGTCGTGTTCGGTTTTGGTGTTTTCTCACGACTCATCTAATAGGTAAAGATCCATGTCAGGACCGGGGGTTAGATTAAAAAAGAAGCATGAGGACAAAAAATGCCATAACCTAGCTGCCTCTGCCTAGTCGTCTGTCCCTGCTTCCGAGCCCCGCTTAGCCACCTCCCACCGACCGACAGCCGCCGGAGTGCCCCTGCCTCCATGGCGCCGCGCCCTCCACCCGCCTACCCGGTGAGCCCACGATGCCACCTGGCCGCCCACCGCCTAGGCCACTCGTCGCTCGAGCTTGGTTGCTGGTGCTAAGCGTTACTGCATTTGTGCACCCGGCCAGGCAGCAGTCTGATCCTGCAGGCTACGACCAGCGGCCTTGCGTGGCTGCAACGGCCACCCCCTCAGGTCTTGTTCGGTTGTGTTTGGATTGAAGGGGATTGAGAGGGATTAGATCTCCTTCTATTCAATTTTGACTACGGAGAGATGTAATCCCCTTCAATCCACTTCGATCCAGACGCAACCGAACAAGCCCTCAAGCGGCCAGGCATCAACAGCTCAGGCCCTGTCCCAACCTTTGCAGTCTTCTCGCTTCTGATAGGTGACAATTGGTAACGTCTAATAAGGTGCACTATAGTCCTAACTTCAATAATTCAATTCAATAGAAGCCATTACTAGTTTGCTATGCTAAGGTGATATTTTTCACTTGGTATTATATATGGGCAACGTATCGTGTGTAAAAGGTTCTCCTGTGTAAACATGCTAAAACGCCTTAACAATCTTTGGATCCAGAATCAAAGGCTAATTTTAATCCCACCTAACCGCCACCGCACCAGATTACCAGGAGGGGGTTCTTTAGAAAAAACACAAGATTATCAGGTGGGATTAAGATTAGCTTTGATTCTGGATCCAAAGATTGTTAAAGCGTTTTAGCATGTTTATACGGGAGAACCTTTTACACAGGATATGTTGTCTTATATATATATATAGTCCTCGACTACCTGAGTTTAAATCTTGGGTCCGTGACAGGCAAAAACATGGCTTCTATCAGCTCATCCTAAATTTTCCTCATTCATCATTTGGAAAAACACTAAAGAAGTTATTTTGCTAAACAAATTGCAAAACGGAGCTAGAGCTGGAACTATTTTTTAGAGAAATCAGACCCTGTCAAAGGGGGCTTTAGTACAGATGAAGTAAGTAGAAGTGGCAGTAGGCGGTAGCCCAGCACAAACCTACTATTTTTGGGCAAAATCAACACAATATTAGGAGTAACATATAAGCGTGCAGCTCCCGAGTACTTTAAACACAGAAACCTCAAGATGAGCTGCAGCCAAGGTACCGCTACATCAAGAGTACCCAGGTTTTTTTTTCTTCTTTTTTTTTTGTCTCACCCAATCCCCTATCGATGCCGTATTGGACATAAAGATGGAGCAGGTATTCCGTGATCCAATTCCAACCACTCCCCAATCCCCATTGACCTTGTTAAATCAAATCCTAATAATCCATCATTCTGCACTCTCCAACTCCACCGTCTCCATTCTCCGATCGGAGGCTATATATATGCATGCATCCACACGCACTTATACATACACAGCCCAATTAGCAAGGAACACACTATCTAGCTAAACAAGCACACAACAGAAGCAGCAGGGTACCAAGCTAGCAACCTGGTCTTCATGGAGCTCCTCCCATGCATCGCCACGCTCCTCATCCTCCTGATCTCCAGCTCCCTGGCAGCAGCGACGTCGCCTGTGGGGACAATCGAGCGCGTAACTAAGCAACAGATCCTGGCAAGCATTCCGCCGGGCGGGGGCCCGCCCGTGCTCTTCCTCACGTCGCCTTCCGGCAAGTACGCGGCCTACTTCGTGCGGACGCACACCGTGCCGGGCGCCGGCGGGCTTGGCGCCGACTTCTGCTACGTCGAGATCATCGACACCACGACGGCCGCCGGCGCACATGGCGGCACCGTCGAGGGCGAGGGCGAGGGCGAGGGCGAGGGCGAGAGCGAGGCCGGGGCTGCTGGTGCAGCCGCCGGAGGAACGAGCGTGTGGGAATCGGAGTGCCGTCCCATCAGCACCGTCAACACATGCGCGCTGCTCCTGTCGTGGCATGGGCTGGAGGTGTTCGACGGCAGCGAGGAGGTGTGGCACGGCGAGACCAACACAGACGGCACCAACTTCCTCGAGACGCTAGAGCTCGTGGACGACGGCGACATGCGCATCCGCGACAAGGACGGCGAGCTCGCGTGGCGCGCCAGCGACGAGCCGCGGCACGCGCAGCACTGCGGCGCGCCGGGATCGCCGGGGCTCGCCACCGCGCTCCCGCCATTCGCCGAGCCGCTCGGCGCGCACAGCAGCAACCTCCCCTTTGGGCAGGAACCTGACGGCAACGGCCACTCGGCCGAGCTGCCCCAGGCGGCAGATGTCGGCAGCGGAGAAGCGGCCTTCGGTGCCGCCGCTGGTGTGGCTGGGCCTGAGCTCGGGCAGGGAGAGCACGACTCGGCATCCGTGTTCGGTGCCCAGCCGTTAGTGGATAACAGTCCCTATGACAGCAGGGCCTGGAAGGAGGGCCGTGGGGCCCATATCATCGCCGTATGGGTCGCTCTTTGCGTATCCGCTGTGCTTGGAGGGGGTCTCTAAATTTGGCGTCCCTACTGCTGCAATTGGTTGGCCGTGTTGTTTGCGTGGGGTGGGTGATGTTTGGTGTTTGCAATGGGTGATGGTTAAGTATGTGTTTCTTTTCTTTTTTTAGTTATTCGCTTGGATCAAATATATATTGTGTGACAGGGGATGTTTGGCTAATTGGAATCAATTGCTATTATATGTAAGGGGTGTTTGTACTGCATTGCTTTCAAGAAATTGAATATAGTAGCAACTTAAATTTGGCTTAAGAGTACTATGTCGATATTTTGATGCCAATATATTCTTTGTACTCATGTTTTGAGAGAGGGAGAGATTATACAAGATCGTCCTCATATGTTGTTACTTGCTATCATAGAAGTGAGTGTGCTCTAAATTTTACGCTATAAAATTTAAATATCATATTAGGATCGAGTCATATTTATATTTATTTTTAACTAAAATTTATTTAAGATCATACTATTTTAGTTTTTGTGAAAAAGCATTTTAATCACGATCCATTACTGTCTCTAAGCGTAACTCAGTTTGCTAAGTTCCTTCTTTCTTGGGGTGGAAAATTTTCATCTGGATAAGTCATTAACTTAGCATAGGTGCTTATATTAATTGTTTATTTATTTTTAAAGAAATATCGCTATTCTTTCAATTGATAGGCAATAGAGGAAAAACATTTATATGCAGAAGTCATACAGACGTGTTTATATGACAATTTCTATGCAATGTTATGTGCCCTTTATATGCTTGTTTCACCAGGTGAGTAATCAAATCGAGCTGGCTTAAATAACTAGATCGAACAATTTTGTAGACTATACGCTACGAGTAGATAGTCAGAAGAAAAAAATTCAATATATATGTATGACTGGACGGTATTTAGTTGATGCTCCACTGGCTTCACTTGTTCCTGCATACAATGCTTTTTTCGATAACAGATGACATGACCATCTATAAAGAGACTTCTCTGTGTAATAACTTTACAAAATTTTTAATCTTTATTATTTAAGTCTCCTTAAGGTGTTCAAACGGATAAAGTACATGCACATGCTTTCACCCAAGTGACCGTGCTTGCATCTGTACTACTTACGCGCGACCTACGCGCTGTTTTTTAATGATTCTATATAAAAATGCATTGTAGAACATAATATTGATAGTTTTTCACGTAAACAAATGGAAGGTATAATGTAATTCCTTGCAATGAAGGAAAAAAATTCTAATGTAAGTGGCTGATTGATAAGGCTGAAGTACCCGATTTTTTGTGAGAGGAGATAATTCCGATCTGGCGGAAGATGACTCTCGCGATCCAACTACGACAAGCAAGCCTGAGACGCCAATGCAATCGCTGAACCAACTCCTTGTGGTTACCGACCTTGCTGTTGCAAGATCAGCCTTGGTGCAAGATCAGCCTGATCCTGAAGATTGTTTCCTGCACGCAATCGAAGAACGAACAAGAAAAAGATGCGAGCAATCTAATCTATTACTCGTGGGTGGTCTGCGCGTGTTCGGGAATAGCTAAGGCTAATCTAAAACAAAACTCCAGCGACAAAGGAGGCGCATGTCCTAGTTAAATAGAAAGAGGGGGTGTAGCCCCTGGTGGCGGCCAAGGTGGAAAAACGCACCCTAGGGGCAGCCCATCCTAGGTCCTCCACATTGGGCCGCAGTTGGGCCGGTCATCTATTCTTTTGATCCCTCATTATTCAGTAGCGTGACGAAGTTAAGATCTCATGCACGGGACCGAGTGATTGGCCCAGCTAATGAAGGAAGTGGCGTCTGAGGTGGAGTTGGCCTAGCTGAGGAGGGAAGTGGCGCCTAAGGTGGAGGTGCTACTGGTGTAGTCGTACTCGTGTTGCAGTTGATGTCCTCATCATCCAAGTTGATGTCCTCATCATCCTCCCCTTCTTGAAGTGAAGTTCTCGACGGTAACTCGTCATCCTCGCCCATGTATAGTTTCAAATCTGCAACATTAAAACTAGTGGAAACACTAAATTCCGCAGGCAGGTCAAGGATATAAGCATTATCATTAATCTTTGTTAGCACCTTGAAAGGACCAGCAACATGAGGCATTAATTTAGAACGACGCAAAGTAGGAAACTGATCTGTCGAAGTGGGAATTCTCCGGCCGGGTGCCGGAATGCACCCACCCTAAATCCTAAGATGAGGAAGGGGCTTAAGCGTTTTGCCTGTCTTGCTAAGCGATCACCGAGCACATGAACACGCGAGGATTTAGAGTGGTTCGGGCCGCCGGAGCTTAATACCCTACTCAACTGTATGATGGATTGCTGTGGAAGCTTGAGAGTTGAGAGTTTGAGTATGGTCTAAGAGAGCCCCCTGTAACGTTGCATGCCTCCCCTTTTATAGCTAAGGGGGCATGTACAACGGAACTGAGCCCTGACATGTGGGCCCAGGAACATCACGGATGTAGTACTTGGAGCTACTAATGTTTGCTGTTGGAGCAATCTTCTTGCGCCCTGACATTCGAGATCTGCGTAGCATCGGCGTGCAGGGGAAGCTTCTCGTATAAGCGATGATGGACACAGTGCGCCGCGCGGCACGGACGCACTGTTTGACAATGGACTGGACAGGTGCGCCGTCTGCAGGATGGCCCTGGCTAAGGGGGCACATCACCTATCAGCAGGGTGGGCAGGCGGTGCGTCCTCTCCGCAATAAATGCAGAGACCGCGCGGCTTAGAGGCCTTACGTCAGGCTCCGCCCGCTGGCTTATGTCACGGGCTACAAGCCACGTGGAAGTAGCGGGTCTCTACCTGGGTGGGGAGTGCAAGCACACAGGATAAGGCCTGAAACGTGTTAGTACCGGACCCTTGCTTATGCCAGGGTATCTCCTGTCCCGGGACCTTGTTGTGGCCCAGACCTTACTTGGAGGGATCTGGACCCCATTCAAGGGACCCAGTGCTTACTTGGGAGTCCCAGACCGTAATCGGGGGTCCGGGTTGTGCGTATAGGGGTCCGGTGCTCTCTTGCGGAGGTCCGGTCCAAATGAAACATCCTGGGATGTATCACCTTTTCTCGCCACGTGGTGCCCCTTGAGGCGTCCACGCGGTGGTGCCGGGTGCTGTTCACCGTGTGGCTAGAGATCGACGTACGGGCACCGCGCCGTCATACTGTAGTGGGGGGTACCCCTGATTCAGGGTACCGACAATGGCCCCCGGGCCTGCCTCAGGGGAGGATACGAGCCTGCAGGTGGGGCCAAAGTCTGGCTGGCGATTGATTCGCTGTTTTTGCGCGCCCGTTGGTGTAATTGCTGCCGGTCCGCCCTTGGTCACGCCGAGTGCCACGCCTGCCCCCGCGGCCGACTGACCTGTGACCTCCGCACTTAATGGCTTTGTTGGGCCATGCGCGGGGTGCCTCGAGTCGTTGCATTGGTTTTGAAAATCTAACTCCTCCGTCTTCTGCGGCGGCCCCGAGGAGGCGTGGTACTGGTGCGAGTGGCGGTGCGACTTCTCTGTACGCAGAAACCAGTGCGCCGGGTGCATGACATGTGGGCCTGGGCCCCCATGCCAGAGGATGGATTGCTGGTTGCAGCGAAGCCGAGGGGGCGCACAACCGCGGGGCGGTTGTATGCTCCTTGTGCAGCGGTTCGCCTTCTTGACCGCTGGTTGCGGCGAAGATGAAAGGGCGTATAACCGCGGGGCGGTTGCACCCTCCTTGTGCGGCGGTTCGCCTTCTTCACGCTTTGGGCCAGCTTGTATGACATGTGAGGCCTGGTCCCCGTGTCATAGGATGGGAACCTTGGTGCGCATCGGGGGAGGCCCTGCCCGTGACGCTTCGGGGCGCGAGCGGGGAAATCTGCCTTTTAAAAGGGGTTCATCCTCGAGTAGCAGCCATGTTTTGCTTCTCTCCTACTCACGACATCCTTTCGCCTCCGAGCTCCCTGCGCCCCTTTGCCTTCAAGGTCTCTGCTTCACGTTGCCGTAGTTTGCCATGGCCTTGTGACTTCATCCCGAGCACGCCCAGACTGAGCGAGTGCTCGAAATGGTATACCGCCTGCTTGGATGGAATGCGCCGGTGCTCGGCAGAAGGATTTGTGCCGACGTCATCCACTCCGATGAGCTTGCCGCAAGAGAGTTCATGCCTTTTGTCATCCCTAGTAGGCCGGTGCTACCGGTCTTGTCTCCCCTTTGCTGGAGGTGCGCGGCCTTGTGGGAGCGGCGCTCTTCCATCGGTGCTTGGCTTCAAGGATGTTCATCAGCCTCGCGGTGGTGGGGAGCGAGCTGAGCTGTGGCTTCGCCTCCCACATGGGCTGGTGCCTGCCTCTTCCTCTAGCATTCGGAGGAAAAGGATGATCACCAGCCTTGTGAAGGAGGCGAACTTCGGCTACGCGGTCCCGGCCAGACCGCAAGCACCGCCTTCCGCTGTGCTCCCAGCTCCATGGCTTAGATGGTCTTGTCCTCACCCCCGTAGGGGGACGGAGGCGAGGACCTCTTCACAATGGCGCGCACGTTGAGGTGGTCGCCACCGCTGGGGAGGCTGCCCGACGTAGAGGTGGTCGCCGCTGCTGGTGAGGCTGCCCATTGCAGAGGTGGTTGCCTCTGCTGGCGAGCCACTCAGAGATGAGGTAGTCATCGCCGCTGGCGAGCCGTCGGTGCAGAGGTGGTCGTTGCTGTCGGTGCAGAGGTGGTCGCCTCCGCTGGCGAGCCGCTCGGAGCTAGCTACCCACGCGGCCCTACTGGTGTGGAGGTAGTTCATACCTGTAGAGTAGAGATAGAGCTAGGACTCCACTTGAAGGCGGATGTAATACTTTTTGCTTTTTGTAAGGTACTTTTGAGTACTATTTATCAAGCAGTATTATCACTTATCTGTGTACCACTTGTCCCTGTTGTGTGTGGTGTAACTGGTTCCTCCTTGGAACCTGGCCCCCCTGGGATGTAGGCTCGATTTATCGAGGCTGCAGGCCAGCATACGTAAGAAAGAGTTGGCGATGGCCCCCAGGAGGTAGCCTCGACTGGGACCTAGGCCTGCACACAGCTTTGGCTAGGGAGCATTAGTAGTACACCCAGAGGACCCGCCATCTGACACTAGCCATCCTTTGGTACACGCTCGGGACTTGCAGGGTCTAGTCTGGGAGGCCAAGTTGTGCGTCCGAACCCCTTGGATGGTGGTTCTAGGTACTAGGACACCCGTCGCAGAGTGGTGGAGCGTGCAGGCCCACGGTACGGGACCAGGCTGAGCGGCTACACAGGCTCCGGACCACCCCAGGAGACAAGTGTCCATTCTCTAGTTTTGGACCCCAGGTTGTCGGACCCACAGGATTTATAGTTCCAAATACTAGGGTACCCATCACGTAGTGGTGGAGTGTGCAGGCTTTTGGGTACGGGACCAGGCTAAGTGGCCACACAGGCTCCGGACCACCCCATGGAACGAGCTCCCGTTCTCTAGAACCGGCTCCTAGGCTGTCGAGCCCTCCTGCTTTCGCAGAGAGGTCCTAAACTGCAAGCCTGGATGTTCAATTTGGATGTCATTATGCCTGATGGAAAGGGAACTGTTTGGGTGGGTTGGATAAAATAATATCTGGAAAACTGCAAGGTAAGACCATGGAGTAGTAGGTTAAACTATCATAGAGGCACGTGTGAGGGGGTAAATCTTTTCTTTATAACTTGTCATGCATGGGTGCAGACCAACAGGCCGGGCTTATGAGGGCGGACCTCACCGGGTTGGCGTACACGTATGCGGTACCTAGTTACAAAAGGGAGAAAAATTCGACCCCTCAGACTTGCTCCTATGGATAGGACTTACAGAGATGCTCCAGTGGGCAAGGAGAGGTACTTCTTCAGTCGTAGCAAGATAGCCACCCCCAGGTCGGCGCATTCCCGTCACCTTGAAGGGTCCTTCCCAGCTGGGGGAGAGTCGCAGAGCTCTTCTTGGTTTGGTACTTGCCGTAGGACTAGGTCCCGACCCTGGGTTCCCATCTGCGTCTGATGAGGGAGCCCTCGCCCTCATGCTGTAGCCATTTCTGCATGGACTTGTCAGAGGCCTGTTCCCATGGGGAGTCCAGAAGGGTTTCCGGGGGAAGGCAGGCTTCGACCCCATACACCGAGGAGTTTGGGGTCCCTCTGGGGGTCCATCTAGTTGTCACCACCAGAGTAGGAACCTCCGGCGAAGACATCCTTCAGGTCCCCCTCGGGTGACTGATACCCGAGGTCCCGTTCAGCCGCGGCCACCTCACCGTTGTCGACCTTTTCTTTGCCAGGTCGGCGACGAGGTGGGGAGCCGTCCTTGGAAGACTGCTCGCGTCGCTCGCTAACGTGTTTCGCGAGGTCAATGATCTCGCGACACTCCACGGCGCTGTGGCGACCGTTGGGCTGTACAGGGCATGAGCCGCTGTTACCCCTATGCGGCCGCGGGCGTTTGTTGCGGTCGCCCCGTCCGCCAGTCGCGGCTGCAACAACTAGAGCGATGGACCGCAGTTTCTAGTAGTCGCGGTCATTCTTCTTTTTCTTCTTACCGTCCCGGGGGACGGCACCTGAGCCACCTGACTGGGCAGCCCCGGTTTGTGGGGCCGAGTGCCATGCACGACCCTCGACGGCTCTGGCGCATTTGTCGGCCAGAGCGAAGAGTGTGGGGACAGTCTCCACGTCATGCGTGGCCAACTTCTCCAACATTTTCTCATCACATACTCCCTAGCGGAAGGCTGTGATGATGGAAGCATCGGAAATGTGAGGTATAGTACCTCGCACCTTGGTGAAGTGGGAGATGAACGTCCGGAGAGTCTCCCTGGGCTCCTGCCTTACCGCGTCGAGGTGGGCCTCCACACCGTGCTGCTGGTAAGCGCTGTCGAAGTTCGCAACGAACCGCGTGCAGAGCTCTTCCCAGGAGTAGATTGAGGCTGGGGCGAGGTTCATGAGCCAAGTCCGGGCAGGTCCGGACAAGGCGACATGAAAATATGTTGCTATCACAACGGTGTTTCCACCTGCTGCTGTGATAGCGGTGACGTACACCTGCAGGAATTCCGACGGGTTTGACGTACCGTCGTACTTTTCTGGCAGGTGCGGTCGGAACTTGGGTGGCCATGACGCCGCGCGAAGATGATCCGCGAGAGCGACATAGCCCACGCCAGCCAAGGGGACACCCGCTTGAGACCGGGTGCCCATTGGGGCCTGTGGTGCTACCGCAGCGAAGTCCTAATCGAGGTTGCGACCCTCGATATTTTGGCGGCGCTCGTGCACCCTCTCTAAAGAGACCTAAGCGTCCTCTCCCGCACGCCTGCGATTGAGTTCTGCCCGGAGGTCATTGGTCTGTGCACCCCTCACTGAGGGTGAGCGCACAGACGCCCACACCTAATGTTGGCGTCGGGATGACCATGGCCTCGACCTGGTCGAGGTAGAATGTGCCATGCCGAGCAATCGGTCGACGTCATCCCGCCACTGCTTCATGGCCCCTGGTGAGGCCATGGAGCTTGGAGGGTGACGCAACAACTCCCTGGCTGCTGACAATGCTCCCGGAGCCGCCCTCGACGGAGTCCGGGATGTCTGCGCAATTGTATGCTGCCGTGCAGCGTGCACAGCAGCAATGCCCGGCACTAGGTGGTTGGGAACTTGTGGCATGGAAGAAATAAATTCTTCCTCCACTAGGAAATCCGTGGAGGTCTCAGCGCGGTGCTCAACGATTTGCACCATCACGCGGAGCGAGGAAACAAGCAAAAACCTAATGCCTAGCCCCCTACCTGGCGCGCCAAATGTCGGAGTGGGAATTCTCTGGCTGGGTGGCGGAATGCACCCGCCCTAAATCCTAAGATGAGGAAGGGGCTTAAGCGTTTTGCCTGTCTTGCTAAGCGATCACCGAGCACATGAACACGCGAGGATTTAGAGTGGTTCGGGTCGCCGGAGCGTAATACCCTACTCCACTGTATGATGGATTGCTGTGGAAGCTTGAGAGTTGAGAGTCTGAGTTTGGTCTAAGAGAGCCCACTGTAACGTTGCATGCCTCCCCTTTTATAGCTAAGGGGGGCATGTACTAGGAAACTGAGCCCCGACATGTGGGCCCAGGAACATCACGGATGTAGTACTTGGAGCTACTAATGTTTGCTGTTGGAGCAATCTTCTTGCGCCCTGACATTCGAGATCGGCGTAGCATCGGCGTGCAGGGGAAGCTTCTCGTATAAGGGATGATGGACACAGTGCGCCGCGCGGCACGGGTGCACTGTTTGACAATGGACTGGACAGGTGCGCCGTCTGCAGGATGGCCCTGGCGCCGCCTGCCAGCGGAGTGGACAGGACACATTAAATGATGAGGGGTGATGAGGACATCACTATGAGTACGTCTACACCAGCAGCACCTCCACATCAAGCGCCACTTCCTTCATTAGCTGGGCCAATCACTCGGGCCCGTGCCAGAGATCTTAACTTCGTCATGCTACTGAAGAATGAGGGCCCAGAAGAATAGACGACCAGCCCAACTGCGACCCATAGTGGACGACCTAGGGTTGGCCGCCCCTAGGGGCTGCGCCCCTCTCTATTTAACCAGGAGCTGCGCCTCCTTTGTTTTGGAGTTTTGTTTTACGTTAGCCTTAGCTACTCTCGAACACGCGCAAATCTGCGCTGTCTTCGTGTATTCAGAACTCCACCCTCGAGTAATAGATTAGATTGCTCACATCTTTTTCTTGTTCGTTCTTCGATTGCGCATAGGAAACGATCTTCATGATCAGGCCGATCTCGCATCAGCAAGGTCGGTAAACACAAGGAGTTGGTTCAGCGATTGCATTGGCGCCTCGGGCTTGCTCGTCGTAGTCGGATCGCAAGGGTCATCTTCCGCCAAATCGGAATTATCTCTACTCGCCGAAAGATCGGGCACATTAGCTACATCAATTGGTATCAGATTTCCAGGTTGATCGGTGAGTTTATCGAGCGTTTTTTTTCCTACAGTCCACAAAACCACATAAAAATTCAGGTTAGATCTTATCCCAGCAACCTTTTGAGCCTCGCACTTTCTTTCAATAATCTGCATTATTGAATTTGTGTGCTTTCGCGTCATTTGTTGCTGGTTGCATTGTGTTCTTCCACCATTAAAACCCTAGCGCCGCCACCATCTCCTGTTTGATCACGCCACAAACCGAGTCAACATCGTTTCCTTGTTTTTCTCCTTCGGTTACGTAAAAAAAACAGAAAAAACAAACCGAGTCAACGGCCGTTTCCTTGTTTTTCTCCTTCGGTTACGAAAAAAACAGAAAAAAACAAACCGAGTCAACGGCCGCTTCCTTGTTTTTCTCCTTCAATTACGTCAAAAAAAAACAGAAACAAAAAAAAAAGAAAACGAAGGAGAAAGGATACGGTTGTTTCATCCCGTTCGTTTTTAAAACATAACTTGAGGTACCTTCCGTAATACGGGCATAACTTTTCGCTCGGGTGTCCAAAAAATCTGAAATTTTTACGGTCTGTTTGGGTTTCGACAAAATTGTCAAAAAAATTCAGGAAAATAAAGAAAAAAATTCATCAAAGTTCTCGCACGCTTTTCAGAGAACTTCCTGATTTTCTGTAGACCACATCTGAACTCTGTTTTAGGTAAAACTTCGTGTAGCTCCTATTTTGTTGCTTCTTGTGCTGAGAAAAATATCAAAAAATCATACAAAAAAGAAAAACAAAATCACTTGTGATTCCTACTAGTGGCCTCGCTAGTACAATATTTACGGTACTGCCATTCTGCTAGTTCCATCCGTCCTTTGCACTTGTGGCCAACAATATAGTTTCGTGTTTTGCACTATAATTCAACTTTGCATTATTGTTTGATCGTGCTAATCCTTGACTTGAGTGCAGCCTACCCAAAACTCCACATATTTCTACGACGAGAAGGTTTCTGTTTCTCCAGGCAATCGCTCATCCAATCTTTCACCGGTTCTACCTGTTGGTTGCAGTTCACCACTGTGGCTTGGTAAGAACAGATAAGAACTTGATAACAACACTAGTGTGAGCGCCTTGTGAGCAGTACACCCCTGTTTTTGTCGTTGTTTTTTCTCTTCTTTTGGTGTTTTGGTGTTTGCACTAACTATGGCAGGAGCACACGACACAGTGGATGCCCAGTTGCTGGAAGTAAGGGGACAAGTTGATGGACTTGCTGCTGACATTAGGACGATGCATGAACGGCTTGATTCAACGGTCACTTCGACGACCGAGCGTTTCAACCAGCTTGACCTTGCTCAAACGGCGACTTGCACCACACTCGACACCATCCTGGCACGCCTTGATGTGTTGACCACAAAGATGGAGCAGGAATACGGCGGTGACACTGAGCTGGACGATGGAGATCGCCGTGGTCGTGCACGCCGTGTGGTTCGTCATTCCCCTAATGACTTATTTTCTAAGATTAAATTTAAAATTCCATCTTTTAATGGTAAATATGATCCTGCTGCATATCTTGATTGGGAATTAGAGGTAGAACAGAAATTTTCATGCCATGATATTCCTGCTAATAGCCAAGTGAAGGCTGCCATTAGTGAATTTACTGATTTTGCTTTAATTTGGTGGCGTGAGTATAAACAAAAACTTCCCATTAACAGTGTCATTACTTGGACCCAATTAAAAACTGCCATGCGCCACAGATTTGTTCCTTCCTATTATGCTCGTGATTTGCTTAACAAAATGCAGCGTTTTCTACAAGGTTCACTATCTGTTGAGGAATATTACCAGGAGTTACAAAAGGGTATGCTTCGTTGTGGTTTGGTTGAGTCGGATGACGCTGCTATGGCGTGTTTTCGTGGTGGTTTGAACAGGGAAATTCAGGATATACTTGATTATAAGGATTATTTTGATATAACCACATTGTTTGAATATGCTTGCAAAGCTGAACATGAAGTGCAGGGACGACGATCAAAGACATATACTAACTCTTTTGCAGGCCGGGGTCCAACACACAGCTCAACTCCTTCCAACCCTGCACCTTCTACGCCTAGCACTACATCGCGTACAGGGACGACCAAGCCAGTGGCGCCCCCTACCAAAGGCGCCGCTTCTTCCACAGGACGTACACGGGATATTCAGTGCCATCGTTGCAGAGGGTTTGGGCACATGATTCAGGACTGCCCAAACAAGCGTACCTTGCTTATACGTAACAATGGTGAGTACTCTTCAGTCAGTGATTCTGAGGAAACTAGTCATGCTATGATTGCCACTAACCATGCAGAAAATGAGGAAGTCCACGTTGATCCCATCGACGCCGATAGGTATGAGAGTCTTGTTGTGCAGCGTGTTCTCAGCACACAGGTTGCCCAGGCCGAAAAAAATCAGCGACACACTCTATTCCATACCAAGGGCGTTGTGCACGAACGGTCGATTCGCATCATCATCGATAGTGGCAGCTGCAACAATTTGGCAAGTACAGCGTTGGTAGATAAATTATCCTTGCCCACTCGCACACACCCACATCCGTATCACATTCAATGGCTTAATGATGGTGGTAAAATAAAGGTAACACGTTCGGTACGTGTCCCCTTTTCACTGGGTTCTTATTCTGATTATGCTGATTGCGATGTTATTCCTATGGAAGCATGCTCTTTGTTATTGGGTCGACCTTGGCAATATGATACTGATAGTTTACATCATTGTCGTTCAAATCATTATTCTTTCATGTTTAAAGGCCAGAAAATAATTATACATCCAATGACCCCTGACCAAATTTTGAAAGATGATCTTACTAGGGCTGCTAAAACTGCACAACAAGTCAAATCGACATCAGCCGCACCTATTAAATCTGAAATCAAGTTGCACTCTCCTGTTTTACTTGCTACACGTGCTGATTTTGATGATCTCCACGAAGCTCATATGCCCTGTTATGCACTTGTATGCTCGCGAATGCTTGTTCCGCTTGATGATGCATCGTCTTTGGATATACCCCCTGCTGTTGTTAACCTTTTGCAGGAGTATGCTGATGTTTATCCTACGGACTTACCACCGGGTCTTCCTCCCCTCCGTGGCATTGAGCATCAGATCGATCTCATCCCCGGCGCTTCTCTTCCGAACCGCGCCCCGTACCGTACAAATCCAGATGAGACGAAGGAGATCCAGCGCCAGGTGCAGACGCTGCTTGATAAGGGTTACATTCGTGAGTCTCTTAGCCCTTGCTCGGTTCCTGTTTTACATTCGTCTGTCCCCATAAACCCGGCCTATTGGTCTGCACACATGCAAGATGAGTTATAAAGGAAAACTACCCCCTCAGTTGTGCCCCTATGATAGTTCCATCTTGCTGCTCCATGGTCCTACCTTGCAGTCTTTCAGATAATACTTTTTGTCTAACCCACCCGTACGGTTTCCATCTATCTGACATGACGACAACCGAATTGAGCAGCCAGGCTAGCAGTTTAGGGCCCCCGATACGAAAGTTGGGAGGTCCGACAGCCTGGGAGCCGGCTCCAGAGAACGGGACCCCGTTCCATGGGGTGGTCCGGAGCCTGTGTGGCCGCTTAGCCTGGTTCCGTACCCGAAAGCCTGCACACTCCACCACTCTGTGATGGGTACCTAGTATTTGGGGCTATAAGTCCTGTGGGTCCGACAACCTCGGGACCAGAACTAGAGAATGGACATTAGTCTCCTGGGGTGGTCCGGAGCCCATGTAGCCGCTCAGCCTGGTCCCGTACCGTGGGCCTGCACGCTCCACCGCCCTGCGACAAGTGTCCTAGTATCTAGAGCCGCGACCCAAGGGGGTCCAGACGCGCAACTTTGTCACCCGGACTGAAACCTACGAGTCCCGAGCATGTATCAAAGGATGGCTAATGTCAGACAAGGGACCCTATGGGTGTACCACTAGCGCTCCTTAGCTAAAAGCTGTGTACAGATCCAGACCTCGGCGAGGCTGCCTCCCAAGAGTTATTGACAACCTTTTCAGACACGCTGGTATCCAACCTCAACAAAGCAAGCCTGCATCCCAGGCGGGGGGCCAGGTACCAGGGAGGAGTCAACAATATCGCACACAGCAGAAACAAGTTGAAAATAGATAAGTGCTAATACTGCTTAATAAATAGTACTTTTGAGTACCTTACAAAAAGCGAAAGTATTACATCTGTTTTCAAGTGGAGCCCTAGTTCCATCTCTACTCTACAGGTATGAACTACCTCCACACCGATGGGGCCGCAGGGTAGCTAGCTCCGAGCGGCTCGCCAGTGGAGGCGACCACCTCAGCACCAACGGTGGCGGCCACCTCTGCACCGACGACTCGCCAGCAGTGGTGGCCACCTCAGCACGTACGCCACTTCGAAAAGGTCCTCGCCCCCGTCTTCCTACGGGGGGCAATAATGAGGCCATTAAAGCCAAAGAGTCGAGGGTCTGGCGGCAGGTGGCACTAACGGTCTCGCCAGCGGAGGCAACCACCTCTGTAGTGGGGAGCCTCACCAGCGGCGGCGACCACCTCAGCACCGACAACAGCGGCCACTTGCGCACCAGTGCTGTACCGGCGAGTGGCGGCCGCCCTAGCGTGCAAAGAGGTCCTCGCTCCCGTCCTCACTATCGGAGTGAGGACAAGACCATCCTAGAACGTGGACGCCGCCCCCGCGGCGTACGACATCTTGTACTGCCCCTCGGTGCGGCCACCGGCGCGGGAGGAGCCGTGGATGTGGCGGACCTGCGCACGGCGCGACCGTCGCCCGTGTGGTGGACGGCAGCCACGACCCAACCAAACGGCAGGAGGCAGCGCCGGAGGCGGCGCCGAGACCATCCAAGCCGAGGAACCGGGCACGCGGCGGCCGGCGGCACCTGCAGTTGGCCGGTCCCGCATGCCCGAAGTTCACCTCCTCCGCAAGGCTGGTGAACGCCGTTCTCCCTCGAATGCTGGAGGAAGAAGGGGACCACCAGCCCATGCGGAAGGCGGGACCCCAACTCGGCTCGCCCTCCTCCCCAGCACGGATGATGAACATCCTTGAAGCTGAGGACAGGGGGAGGCCGCAGCCCGGCTCACTTCTCTCCACCACAAGGCTGGTGGTCATCCTTCTAGATGACCACTGGTGGGGAGTTGCGGCCGGGCTGCATGATGAAAATCCTTGAAGTCGAGCGATGGTGGAAGTGCGCCAACCCCCATGGGGTTGCGCTCCTCTAATAGCAGCAAGAAGAAGATAAGATCGACAGCACCACCTTGAGCGCGAGCTCTCCGGCGGTGAGATCGCCGGAGGGGACGGCCCTGACACGGATCCCTCCAGAGAACACCGACGCACCCCATCTGGAGGCCCAGAAGGTGGAAGGGTGCGATGAATGTAAGAGGAGCGAGGCATGGCTACTACTCGGGAGGTCGACCCCTTTTTAAAGGCAGATCTCTCCACTCGCGCCCCGAAGCGTTACGGGCGAAGTCTCCCCCGACGTGCACCAGGGTTCCCACCTTATGACACGGGGGCCAGGTCCCACATGTCATACAGACTGACCCGAAGATGGAGCGTGCAACTGCCCCGCGGTTATGCGCCCCTTCATCTTCAAGGCAACCAGTGGTCAGGAAGAAGAACGGCACAAGGAGCATGCAACCGCCCCGCGGTTAAGCGCCCCTTCATCTTCACCGTAAGTAGCGGTCAAAAAGGTGAACCGCCACACAAGAAGCGTACAACCGCCCCGCGGTTGTGCGCCCCCTCAACTTCAACCAACAGTCCAACATGGGGCCCCAGGCCCACATGTCATACGACCGGCGTGTTGGTTACCGGATGCGGAAAAATCGCACCGCCGCTCGCGCCAATGCCATGTCTTCTCGAGGCCGTCGTGGAAGACTGAAAAGATAAGTTTTCAGAACCAGTGCAGCGACTCGAGGCATCCCACGCGTGGCCCAATAGTGGCATTAAGTACGAAAGTCACGGGCCAGTCAACCGTGGGAATAGGCGTGGCAGTCAGCATGACCATAGGCGGGCCGGCAGTAATCACGCCAGTAGGCACGCAGGAGCAGCGAACCAACCGCAAATCAAGCTTTGGCCCCACCTGCAGGCTCACATCCTCACCAGAGGCAGGCCCGAGGGCCACTGTCGGTACCTTGAAACATGGGTACCCTCTTCTACAGTATGAAGACGCCGCACCCGTACGACACCTCCAGGTCGCACGGAGAGCGGCACCCGACCCCACCACATGGGTAGGTCTAAGGGCACCACGCGGCGCGGAAAGATAATACATCCCAGGATGCATTATTGGGTCTGGACCTCCGCAGAGGGACACCAGACCCTTGTGTGTACGAGTCCGGAGCTCCCAAGGAGACATGCCGGGTCCCTCGAGAGGGCCCCAGGTCTCCCCGAGTAAGGTCCGGGCCTTAGCAAGGTCCCGAGACGGAGAGGACCCCCGCGCGAGCAAGGGTCCGGTGCTGACACGTGTCCAGGCCTTGCCCTACGCTCCCCGCTCATGCGAAGACCCGCTGCTGCCGCGTGGCTTGAGACCCGTGACATAAGCCAACGGGCTGAGCCTGATGTAAGGCCCATACAGGCGTGCAGCCTCTGCATTTATTGCGGAGAGGACGCGCCACTTGCCAGCACACTGACGGGTGACGTGCCCTCTCAGCATTTAATGCGCCCTGTCCAATCTACAGGCAGACGGCGTCAAGGTCATCCAGCAGACGGCGCGCCTGTCCAGTCTGTTGGCAAACAGTGCGCCCGTGCCGAGCGGCGCACTGTGTTCATCATCCCTTCTACAAGAAGCTTCCCCTGTACGCCGAGGATACGGAGAACTCGGGCGTCAGGGCACGAGAAGCTTGCCCCAGCAGCAAACATTAGAAGCTCCAAGCGCTATATTCTTTATGTCCCTGGGCCCACATGTCGGGGCCCAGTGCCTTTGTGCATGCCCCCCTTCAGCTATAAAAGGGGAGGCATGCTACGTTACAAGTCAGATCGAATCTTAGGCTCACTCAGACACTCACAAGTTCATACAAGCTCCCAAGCAATACATCACACAGTGGAGTAGGGTGTTACGCTCCGGCGGCCCGAACCACTCTAAATCCTTGTGTGTTCTTGTGTTCTTCCCGTTTTCCAGACTAACAAGCAAAACGCCTAGGCCCCTCCTCATATTAGAATTTAGGGCGGGTGCACTCCGCCACCCGGCCGGAGATTTGCTCTCCGACAGGCGTGTAGGGGAAGCTTCTCGTATAAGGGATGATGGACACAGTGCGCCGCGCGGCACGAGCGCACTGTTTGACAATGGACTGGACAGGTGCGCCGTCTACAGGATGGCCCTGGCGCCGCCTGCCAGCGGAGTGGATAGGACGCATTAAATGCTGAGGGGGCACATCGCCTGTCAGCAGGGTGGGTAGACGGCGCGTCCTCTCCGCAATAAATGCAGAGACCGCGTAGCTTAGAGGCCTTACGTCAGGCTCCGCCCGCTGGCTTATGTCACGGGCTACAAGCCACGCGGCAGTAGTGGGTCTCTGCCTAGGCGGGGAGCGCAAGCGCACAGGATAAGGCCTGACACGTGTCAGTATCGGACCCTTGCTTATGCCAGGGTATCTCCTGTCCCGGGACCTTATTGTGGCCCGGACCTTACTTGGAGGGATCTGGACCCCATTCAAGGGACCCAACATGCTTACTTTGGAGTCCCGGTGTGGCGGAACCGCCCTAATTATTCTAGCTTAAGTGCCCAAGTCGCACCCTTAAAGGCAGCAACACACTTCAATCAGAATAACCCGTCAGTCCCTCGGATCTAGTCCGATAAAGCCACTTATCCAGGATCGAATACCACTAACTCACTCGAAGGTGAGGCACAGAGAAATACAATAAAGCATAATACCACAAATTTAATAAGTATCAATAGTGATTACATTATCGGAGTTTCAGAAATAATAACCATAAGTTTTAATGCAGCAGAAATAACTAATGGAGAAAACAGAGTAACATGGCGAAGCCTGGCCACGCTACTCCTCCTGGTCCTCTCCTGCGGAAGCAGTAACCCACTCGACCGTCTATCCCGGTGGCAGGGATGAAGGCCAAGTCACACCATCAACCAAATCAAGGAGGTACCTGCAAAAATTATGCCACAAGCAAGGCTGAGTATACTAATACTCAGCTAGACTTACCCGGTGTGAGGAGTCTACTCCTCTACCTCTAGACATGCAGCTGTTTGGCTGAGGGGTTTGGTTTGCCAAAAGCACTAGCTGAGTCTAAAAACAAGTTTTAGCTTTTCAAGTTCTAGAATAGTAATTTAGACTAGATGAGAACCTATCTACTCATACATGGTATCAAACATTATATCAATCAATATCTTTTCTAGTGTCTCATTTCCACTTTTTACTCAATGCAGTACAATGGATCAAGCAGTCTCATTAGCTGCGAGAAGCAGACGATTCGAATCGAGTTTTAACCTTGCAAGGTAAACCTAAACACACGACATGTCAGGGCACTCCATCCCCACACATGTCAACCGTCCCCATCGATTCCCCGTTCGCGGCCAGGCCTCACCGCCTTGGCATACAATGCTCCACTGACCCCGACTACCGTCGTGCAGTGGCCGAACTTGTACCCACCATATCTAGAATGGGAGACCAAGTCTCAGGTCGCATGAGGGATAAAGTCCGCGCCCGGCTTCACTCAGGTACTAGGTTTATCGGTTACCATTTTTCCCGACATGTGTTTAGTACTTTCAAACGCTTGACACAGGTATCCGCACGTTAATCCTTATTCCAATTTCGTCTCATAGACAACGCATCCCCATGGATCCGTGTCCACAGATCATCATCATTCTGTTATCAAAATTGGATACAACCAATTCCTGACCTCGCGCGAGTGCTGGAAAAATCACTCGACTTCTACCGAGATCCTGATTAGCAAGCAGCTACTCGACCTAGGATACTAGTATCCATCTCAAAAGGAATCCTGAGTTCATGCAACTAGGGTTTCAACCAACTCCTACACTTAAGTGCACGGTACAAGCCTACAAACATTAAGTGTAGTAAAATAGCATATATAAACGGTTATGCATAAAACCGGGGCTTGCCTTTAATTTAACACTTAGACAGTGTTTGCTGGGGGAGGTACTTGCTTGGCGAGCATCCACTGGTTAAGTCCATCCTTCCTTGGATCGTCCACTGACTGCACCTTGTGGTTGGCACCACATCACTTGCACGATCATCATCTTTCGGTCCTAAATGAGATGCAAGATGCATATGTATGAATATAATGAAAGATATCACAAGATATATATAAGGACACACGGTAGCAAGCTAGATATAAGGTGCAAGACACGGTATCGCCAACAATCATACGTAGGTGCTAATTAGCCATACGTTATTGACCTACGAATTTAACACTACTAAGAAACCGACAAACACTATCATATACATAGCTACCACAAACACAACATCACGGGTACAAGTATTTATTTAATTTGATATGACTTTTCATTAGTTCTTCTAGTGGTCATACAAAAGCATCCCAAGCACAAGTTTAACAGAGGACGTAGGCATCAATAACTACGGAACTCCTATATCACAATCAACTAGAGCAAGAAACATATAAAGCATGACACACATGCATTATTAAGCTTAGTCATGGCAAGTCTATATTAATTTAGTGTTAACCAACCATTTTTAGCCAAAAGGGTGAACTAACAATCAAATAAGCACTAGCAGAATTTTTGGACAGCAATACAGCAGTTACTTGTTTTAATCATAACTCTTCAATTATTAGTCCAAAAATATCAAACTAGGACTTTCTGGAAAGCTTAAGAAGTGCTCTACAACTTTGGTATTGTCATCTCAACATGATTAAACACTTAGCAAGATCAAATTGTGCAAACACAGTAGCTCTGTCCAGATTTGGACAGATTCAGAATTGCAACTTCAAAAATTCACAACTGAAGATTCAGACATGCAAACAAATTGATCCTAGACTTTCTGGAAAGGTAATAAAATTGTCTACATATCATTTATAAACATTTCAAGATGATTCAATATTTAACTAAGGACAAAAGACACTAGAAGGCTTTGCTGTCCAGAATTGGGCAGATTCAGTCTTTAGACTTTAAACATCCATAACTTAATCTTCAGATCACCAAAAAGAGTGATCCAAGACTTTTTGAAAAGCTCAGAAAAAGCACTACATAACTTTTATAATCACCAAAAAGTGATTCCATGTTTAACTAAATCAAACAATACAGTTTTCAAAATATGTTCTGTCAGTGGACAGAACACAGCAACCAGTTTGTAAAATTCATAATTCCCAAACTGTCAGGCCTATGGTTGTGAAATTTTAACACAAGCAATATAAGAAAAGCATCTACAACTTTCTTATAACGATCATGAACAGATTGTAACATTAAATTAGGAAAACAATGCAGTTTCTGAAATCTGTATAGAATTTGGGCAGATTCAGTTACTGAATTTGTGAAAAGCATAACTTCTAAACGATCAGACTTATGGCTGTCAAATTTTAACACCAGCAAGATAATAAACTTATCTACCACTTTTTTATAGCACATATCTACAGAAAATACAATTTGGTTCATCAAACATACAGCACGGGGAAATCACTGCGTGCTGTCCAAAACAGCAACTAATAATTTCAGCTCCTATTTACTTCAAGAATTGCCGCGTTCTAGAGACTCGAACCATTCTAACACTTTACCATTTGTTAGCGTTAAATTAATCAAATGAGGACTAATAAGTAGACTTACTAATTTTATACAAGTTATTTCGCGCGTTAGAATTACCGTACACAATCAACAAACATATTCACCACAATAATCAAACCCGGTATAAATGTGTATATCGATTGCGCCCTTCACACACTAATTTGTATTTTTACTTAGACATCACATGAACAACACTAATTTTACCCGCGACCATAACCATGCGCGTCTAGACCAAAACAAGCAAATCACCGTGATTACGAGCTTAACCAAAGCCATCTAACAGTCGGCTAACTAGAGCAATGACATAGACCGCTAAATAACATACACGTCGGCTTGCCTATTATTATCGCAATCCGAGACTCAACATACACTGCCACATTTTTATAAACACACATACTCACAAGTATTTTCGCACATCGACCAATCTATACGAATCGTAAACCACTGATCCTCAAATCGCAATCACCATGCATTTATTTCCCAAATCACGAACGCATACATGTTTATCACACGAGCCGAGTATTTCAATAATTATCCTAAAATAACTAACTCCATTACACACTTGTATCACAAACCTACTTGACTTACTTGGAGTGTCCGCTCAAAATTGTGAGCACAATCATACACTATATGCGAAGCCTAATTTATCGAACGCACAATACGCATCGTCTCGACTCGACTTATAAATATAGAGAAAGCGGCAACTACTTGGGCATGTCACCACCTGTCTATATAAACCAAAACAATTTTTACTATCGACTAAGAGTTCTAAGTATTAAACCCATTATTATTTTCCACGCGTAATTAAACCTCAACTTAATACCAGTGACACCAGTGGATTTTTACTAAACTCATCATGCGCATAACTCTGTCTCGCATACAACCATATGGTTGCGTGCACTCGAGACACTTCGATCAACGTAGCGTAACTAGTATATGAACTCCGACACTCATGTCTTAACAATACATCCTCCACGCAACTAGCATTTTCTAAACTACTCGTCACATCAATAAATATATTCCCGATATATTCACAAATCCCATCACATTGCATAAAACAATTACACTTTTCACATAAACACATATCGATACATTTCCCAAAACATAATCCGCATTTTGTAACTTAGTTTTTCGCATCAAACAACACATCACATATTTTTTTTATCAAAATATAAAAACATACGAGTTTCTTTCTACTTCGTCTTCTTTCTCTACTCGCGTCCATTCATACAATTATATTTTCACGCACATATTCACGCCATCGACTGAATCGTAAATAAAACGAAATCATGATTTTTCTAAAGCGAACAACCTGGCCGAAATCCGAGTGGAGTTGCGCATGCATGTATGTCGGTTTGGCTTTCTGTCGAGAAACGACGCGTGAAGCGCGACGATGACAAGGGGCTGCGATTTAAACGACATACATAATTATTACACAACTTATTAGTTCAGTTATCAAAATCAGGAACACAGAACAGCGAGGAGCTCACCGCGGGTTTCGACGACATCGCGACGGGGATTGCGCAGATTGACGGCGAAGCAAGACACGGAGACGTCGGGGTTGCACGGATCGACGACGCGGCTGCTCTCGATGCGGAGGGGATCCGGAGCTGCTGCTGCAGGCTTGCTGCAGCATTATGTCGAGCACGCCGAGGGCGTGACGCAAAGGAGATTCACGTGGCTGCGCGAACTGGCGTCGCGGCTGCTGCGGGAGGTACGCCAGGGAGGCAGCCATGGGAGTCCTGGACGCGACGCGGCCAAATCACATAGTGTCCGGCGCAGTTGGAAAAAGCGACCTGTGGGGAGGGTGCTCAGCGTCCTGAAAAAAAAGCAGGGGCAGAGGGAGCATGACGGCGCAGTGGCTAGGGAGAGAAACCAGGCATCGCGGCTGTTGGGAGCGCATGCTCGGCTATGGGAAAAAAGAGCGCTTGCTGCAGCCGGACCTGGGGCAGGAGTGCTGAGCGCCACAGAAGCAGAGGGGAGGAAGGGGGAAATTGCAGTGGGAGGCGCCATGGGAGAAGCCATAGCAGAGCTCCGAGCGGGGAGGAGAAAGGAGAGGAGGTCGGACGCCCTGGATGGGAGGAGCAGAGGCGCCATCGGAGTGGGTGCCTGTGCCGACCCGCCGCCGTGGAAGAGCAGGGGACGTCGGCTTCGGCCATGGGGGAGCCCGACTGGCGTCCACCCGACGCGCAGGGGGGTTGAGGTTGGAGGGGAAGACGCTGGGGGCGGCCTTCGGAGCTCCGACGTCCGAGCAAAGGGGAGCTTGGCTCCATGCGAGGAACACACGCTCTTGGAAGAAGAGGAGGAAAGGCTCTGCGCTTGGGAGCTTCTGCAGAAAACTGGGTGTCGAGGGGAGGAAGGAAGGGAGCTCGCCGCGGAAGCTGGAGCCGAGGGGTCGCGCGCCCATGGAGGCCTTGCTATTGCGCTGGGGAAAGGGCTCCCTGCTGCAATGCCGTGGAGAATGGGAGCACCAGGGAGGAGGAAGAATGTCGGCTGGGGAAAAAGACAGGGAGAGGAGCGGCTGGTCGTTGATTTAACCAAGAGACCGCTGGTAACCATTGGCCACCGTGGGCGGCAGCCATCTGTTGGCCGGCTGCAGCCATTGGCGCAGAGAACGGCGACCAGCTACTGGCCAGGGGCTGGCAGTGGCAGCCGTTGGCTGGCGTAGCCGGTGGTCGGGCATTGGCTGCAAGCCTGAGCAGACCATGGCGTGCGGGAGAAAAGAAAACAGATGCTGGTAAATTATTTAGAGAGAAAAAGGTTGATTGTTTAAGAGCTAAATAATAAAAAAATTCTCTGAGACAAGAGCTCCCGTATGAGTTGTTTATCAGGATGGCGACAATTATTAGTTGGAGAGAAGTGGTCATCTGTCGGCCGATTTGTGCAGCGCTCACTCGTTGGCTGAGACCGACGACGCAGGGAACAGAGCGAACTGAGGTCCGGACGAACGCGAGCCCATAGAATACAATGATCCGAAACATTTTATTTGGGTGTTGCTTGGAAATTAAATTCTCGCGCATAAGTAGAATAAAATGAATCGAGATCGATCGGCTTCGGATTCGTTATCGAAATAAAACGAGTCGGATTAATAAAAATCATTGCCGATGTTGATTTTTGAATTTAGATTGGACACAGGGATTTTTAGCCGAGTTGGATAAAAATTTATTAGAGGACGACACATTGGAGATTCTGCTTGAGAATACGGACTGGGATTAATTTTTGGACATAGATCGAACATCGAGAAATTGGATTCAGACACAGCTCGACTAGCAACTGTCGAGCGCTTGATTAAATGAGCTTTGAACGAGATTTATAAATCGAGAATGATTTTTGAGTTTGCATTCATGCCGAGAAATAAAAGTTTTAATAGGCTCCAAATTTGGCCTTCTGTGAGACTGAATAACTCCGAATTCGGTGAAATGTGGATGAATAATCCGGATAATCAGAGACATACGCGAGCGAAAAAATAGAAATTTTCACTGAGCATCTGAGATTGGGATAAATCTCCCGACGTAACACGAAATAGACACCTGGGGTGTCACAGCCTTCCCCTCTTAAAGGAATCTCGTCCCGAGATTCGAATGAGGATCTTCAAGGGTGGAGAAGCATGTAACTCCCAAGCTGATAGTTGATGCCAATCCATAAGATGCAATCAGACATGATACTGAAGATTGATTTGGATAGAACATCGCGACATCTTGAGACAAAATGCCACGATCACTCTGAGAGAATGTCCACAAAAGATATCACATCAGTATAGTCTCATAATGGATCACGACCATTAACCGCGATACAAGCGCGTGCCGAGCAGCTCAACCATGTGTGCACCATAGTAGGCTCTCGGTTTCGTCGCGGCACCATCAGTCGTTAGCCATAATACCATTACCAAACACAACCAATGAGAAATCCACATAGCACAGATAGATGGAGCCCACGAGAGTATGGCTCAGAAAATGTGACTGAAGTTGAAGCAAAGATTGCTGGCCCAAAAGAGCATCACATAAGAATTTTCTTCAACTCAAAGAACCATTTTATGATCAACATGGAGATTATCAGGCAAAAGATATATACGAGATTTTGATATGAGGAGGAACCACCCATGAGATCAGGATTGATGAGCTTTTTGAGACATGAGAGATCTAAAAATAACTGCAACATCATCCATTAATTCACATGGAGATGTCATTTAGAGATAAGTTGATAAATCGACGTCATGATCCTTAGAGAAAGGGCATGAGAATGACCCGAATGGAGAGATTTAGGTAGATCAACATCCGATACTTGAGAACGGGTTATAGCAGATAACCAGAGAACGGGTCAGAGTCAATAGGGGATCCAGAGATTCGGATGATAAAGCCACAACACGATTCACAAAGGTAAATGTTTACTAGATCCAGGTGAAAAGAGAGGTCATTAACGCAGATGGCTTCTAGGTTGAGCATAGGAGAATTTAATGAGAATTTTGGACAAGGCTTCCAAGAAGAATTTGGGACTGGATATTGTTTTGCGCAATAGACACCAACCAAAGTTTTATTATTTTTTTTAATATAAACAAGTTCACAAGGAAGCTTTAGGTTGAACTAGCGGTCCAGCTATGGGGTTCTATAAGCTGTGGAGGTGTAAATTCAAGGGTAAACACACGAGGGCTAGAAAACACCAACACCAGCATGTGATAAATTTTTTTGAAGATTTTACTTGCTAAACTTGAGGTTGTTTGGAGGGGGGTCTTTTTTTTGGCAAAACAGGCAACAATTTTTATTAGCAAAAAGGGTTGAACAATTACAATACTACCTAGATGGCAAGGCAAGAGAGACACATAGCACGACCTAACAAGACTTACCATTCTGACACGAGGTAAGGTATTTCTAACATAGCAGTACATCACATTATTCACAAGTTATTATTATTGGAATAAAGGTGAGAGAAGCATGTTGGTGTGCAAAAGACAATGATAATGCGACAATCATGATGCATGCTCATTCTAGTCGTCTTCTCAGACCTAACTAATTTTTTGGGTGCTTCTACAGCATCCTTATTAATAGTATTAGTAGCCTTTATGGCCTATATAAATAGCCACCTAGCTACCCATCTATTTCCTAAGGCTTCACGTACTAGGTCTATCC
Source organism: Zea mays (assembly GCF_902167145.1). Classification (NCBI taxonomy): domain Eukaryota; kingdom Viridiplantae; phylum Streptophyta; class Magnoliopsida; order Poales; family Poaceae; genus Zea; species Zea mays. Next base: position 123,259,232 of record NC_050096.1, on the reverse strand, counting down.
TTATCGTCATGATATCTATCCAACTTCGATTTCTAAGCAAGTTTTACTTTAGAAAAGGTTGGTAATTATGACTTATTAACTTCTCTGTACTGGTATTCGCTCCAATACCAGCTGTGGCGGAACCGCCCGAATTATTCCAGCTTAAGTGCCCAAGTCGCACCCTTAAAGGCAGCAACACACTTAAATCAGAATAACCCATCAGTCCCTCGGATCTAGTCCGATAAAGCCACTTATCCAGGATCGAATACCACTAGCTCACTCGAAGGTGAGGCACAGAGAAATACAATAAAGCATAATACCACAAATTTAATAAGTATCAATAGTGATTACATTATCGGAGTTTCAGAAATAATAACCATAAGTTTTAATGCAGCAGAAATAACTAATGGAGAAAACCGAGTAACATGGCGAAGCCTGGCCACGCTACTCCTCCTGGTCCTCTCCTGCGGAAGCAGTAACCCACTCGACCGTCTATCCCGGTGGCAGGGATGAAGGCCAAGTCACACCATCAACCAAATCAAGGAGGTACCTGCAAAAATTATGCCACAAGCAAGGCTGAGTATACTAATACTCAGCTAGACTTACCCGGTGTGAGGAGTCTACTCCTCTACCTCTAGACATGCAGTTGTTTGGTTGAGGGGTTTGGTTTGCCAAAAGCACTAGCTGAGTCTAAAAACAAGTTTTAGCTTTTCAAGTTCTAGAATAGTAATTTAGACTAGATGAGAACCTATCTACTCATACATGGTATCAAACATTATATCAATCAATATCTTTTCCAGTGTCTCATTTCCACTTTTTACTCAATGCAGTACAATGGATCAAGCAGTCTCATTAGCTACGAGAAGCAGACGATTCGAATCGAGTTTTAACCTTGCAAGGTAAACCTAAACACACGACATGTCAGGGCACTCCGTTCCCACACATGTCAACCGTCCCCATCGATTCCCCGTTCGCGGCCAGGCCTCACCGCCTTGGCATACAATGCTCCACTGACCCGGACTGCCGTCGTGCAGTGGCCGCACTTGTACCCACCATATCTAGAATGGGAGACCCAGTCTCAGGTCGCATGAGGGATAAAGTCCGCGCCCGGCTTCACTCAGGTACAAGGTTTACCGGTTACCATTTTTCTCGACATGTGTTTAGTACTTTCAAACGCTTGACACAGGTATCCGCACGTTAATCCTTATTCCAATTTCGTCTCGTAGACAACGCATCCCCATGGATCCGTGTCCACAGACTATCATCATTCTGTTATCAAAATTGGATACAACCAATTCCTGACCTCGCGCGAGTGCTGGAAAAATCACTCGACTTCTACCGAGATCCTGATTAGCAAGCAGCTACTCGACCTAGGATACTAGTATCCATCTCAAAAGGAATCCTGAGTTCATGCAACTAGGGTTTCAACCAACTCCTACACTTAAGTGCACGGTACAAGCCTACAAACATTAAGTGTAGTAAAATAGCATATATAAACGGTTATGCATAAAACCGGGGCTTGCCTTTAATTTAACACTTAGACAGTGTTTGCTGGGGGAGGTACTTGCTTGGCGAGCATCCACTGGTTAAGTCCATCCTTCCTTGGATCGTCCACTGACTGCACCTTGTGGTTGGCACCACATCACTTGCACGATCATCATCTTTCGGTTCTAAATGAGATGCAAGATGCATATGTATGAATATAATGAAAGATATCACAAGATATATATAAGGACACATGGTAGCGAGCTAGATATAAGGTGCAAGACACGGTATCGCCAACAATCATGCGTAGGTGCTAATTAGCCATACGTTATTGACCTACGAATTTAACACTACTAAGAAACCGACAAACACTACCATATACATAGCCACCACAAACACAACATCACGGGTACAAGTATTTATTTAATTTGATACTACTTTTCATTAGTTCTTCTAGTGGTCATACAAAAGCATCTCAAGCACAAGTTTAACAGAGGACGTAGGCATCAATAACTACGGAACTCCTATATCACAATCAACTAGAGCAAGAAACATATAAAGCATGACACACATGCATTATTAAGCTTAGTCATGGCAAGTCTATATTAATTTAGTGTTAAACAACCATTTTAGCCAAAAGGGTGAACTAACAATCAAATAAGCACTAGCAGAATTTTTGGACAGCAATACAGCAGTTACTTATTTTAATCATAACTCTTCAATTATTAGTCCAAAAATATCAAACTAGGACTTTCTGGAAAGCTTAAGAAGTGCTCTACAACTTTGGTATTGTCATCTCAACATGATTAAATACTTAGCAAGGTCGAATTATGCAAACACAGTAGCTCTGTCCAGATTTGGACAGATTTAGAATTGCAACTTCAAAAATTCACAACTGAAGATTCAGACATGCAAACAAATTGATCCTAGACTTTCTGGAAAGGTAATAAAATTGTCTACATATCATTTATAAACATTTCAAGATGATTCAATATTTAACTAAGGACAAAAGACACTAGAAGGCTTTACTGTCCAGAATTGGGCAGATTCAGTCTTTAGACTTTAAACATCCATAACTTAATCTTCAGATCACCAAAAAGAGTGATCCAAGACTTTTTGAAAAGCTCAGCAAAAGCACTACATAACTTTTATAATCACCAAAAAGTGATTCCATGTTTAACTAAATCAAACAATACAGTTTTCGAAATATGTTCTGTCAGTGGACAGAACACAGCAACCAGTTTGTAAAATTCATAATTCCCAAACTATCAGGCCTATGGTTGTGAAATTTTAACACAAGCAAGATAAGAAAAGCATCTACAACTTTCTTATAACGATCATGAACAGATTGTAACATTAAATTAGGCAAACAATGCAGTTTCTGAAATCTGTACAGAATTTGGGCAGATTCAGTTACTGAATTTGTGAAAAGCATAACTTCTAAACGATCAGACTTATGGCTGTCAAATTTTAACACCAGCAAGATAATAAAGTTATCTAACACTTTTTTATAGCACATATCTACAGAAAATACAATTTGGTTCATCAAACATACAGCACGGGGAAATCACTGCGTGCAGTCCAAAACAGCAACTAATAATTTCAGCTCCTATTTACTTCAAGAATTGCCGCGTTCTAGAGACTCGAACCATTCTAACACTTTACCATTTGTTAGCGTTAAATTAATCAAATGAGGACTAATAAGTAGACTTACTAATTTTATACAAGTTATTTCGCGCGTTAGAATTACCGTACACAATCAACAAACATATTCACCACAATAATCAAACCCAGTATAAATGTGTATATCGATTGCGCCCTTCACACACTAATTTGTATTTTTACTTAGACATCACATGAACAACACTAATTTTACCCACGACCATAACCATGCGCGTCTAGACCAAAACAAGCAAATCACCGTGATTACGAGCTTAACCAAAGCCATCTAACAGTCGGCTAACTAGAGCAACGACATAGACCGCTAAATAACATACACGTCGGCTTGCCTATTATTATCGCAATCCGAGACTCAACATACACTGCCACATTTTTATAAACACACATACTCACAAGTATTTTCGCACATCGACCAATCTATACGAATCGTAAACCACTGATCCCCAAATCGCAATCACCATGCATTTATTTCCCAAATCACGAACGCATACATGTTTATCACACGAGCCGAGTATTTCAATAATTATCCTAAAATAACTAACTCCTTTACACACTTGTATCACAAACCTACTTGACTTACTTGGAGTGTCCGCTCAAAATTGTGAGCACAATCATACACTATATGCGAAGCCTAATTTATCGAACGCACAATACGCATCGTCTCGACTCGACTTATAAATATAGAGAAAGCGGCAACTACTTGGGCATGTCACCACCTGTCTATATAAACCAAAACAATTTTTACTATCGACTAAGAGTTCTAAGTATTAAACCCATTATTATTTTCCACGCGTAATTAAACCTCAACTTAACACCAGTGACACCAGTGGATTTTTACTAATCTCATCATGCGCATAACTCTGTCTCGCATACAACCATATGGTGGCGTGCACTCGAGACACTTCGATCAACGTAGCGTAACCACTAGTATATGAACTCCGACACTCATGTCTTAACAATACATCCTCCACGCAACTAGCATTTTCTAAACTAATCGTCACATCAATAAATATATTCCCGATATAATCACAAATCCCATCACATTACATAAAACAATTACACTTTTCACATAAACACATATCGATACATTTCCCAAAACATAATCCGCATTTTGTAACTTAGTTTTTCGCATCAAACAACACATCGCATATTTTTTTATCAAAATATAAAAACATACGAGTTTCTTTCTACTTCGTCTTCTTTCTCTACTCGCGTCCATTCATACAATTATATTTTCTCGCACATATTCACGCCATCGACTGAATCGTAAATAAAACGAAATCACGATTTTTCTAAAGCGAACAACCTGGCCGAAATCTGAGTGGAGTTGCGCATGCATGTATGTCGGTTTGGCTTTCTGTCGAGAAACGACGCGCGAAGCGCGACGATGACAAGGGGCTGCGATTTAAACGACATACATAATTATTACACAACTTATTAGTTCAGTTATCAAAATCAGGAACACGGAACAGTGAGGAGCTCACCGCGGGTTTCGACGGCATCGCGATGGGGACTGCGCAGATTGACGGCGAAGCAAGACACGGAGACGTCGGGGTTGCACGGATCGACGACGCGACTGCTCTCGATGCGGAGGGGATCCGCAGGCTGCTGCTGCAGGCTTGCTGCGGCATTATGTCGAGCACGCCGAGGGCGTGACGCAAAGGAGATTCACGTGGCTGCGCGAACTGGCGTCACGGCTGCTGCGCGAGGTACGCCAGGGAGGCAGCCATGGGAGTCCTGGACGCGACGCGGCCAAATCACAGAGTGTCCGGCGCAGCTGGAAAAAGCGACCTGTGGGGAGAGTGCTCAGCGTCCTGAAAAAAAGCAGAGGCAGAGGGAGCATGACGGCGCAGTGGCTAGGGAGAGAAACCAGGCATCGCGGCTGTTGGGAGCGCATGCTCGACTATGGGAAAAAAGAGCCCTTGCTGCAGCCGGACCTGGGGCAGGAGTGCTGAGCGCCACAGAAGCAGAGGGGAGGAAGGGGGAAATTGCAGGGGGAGGCGCCATGGGAGAAGCCATAGCAGAGCTCCGAGCGGGGAGGAGAAAGGAGAGGAGGTCAGACGCCCTGGATGGGAGGAGCAGAGGCACCATCGGAGTGGGTGCCTGTGCCGACCCGCCGCCGTGGAAGAGCAGGGGACGTCGGCTTCGGCCATGGGGGAGCCCGACTGGCGTCCACCCGACGCGCAGGGGGTTGTGGTTGGAGGGGAAGACGCTGGGGGCGGCCTTCGAAGCTCCGGCGTCCGAGCAAAGGGGAGCTTGGCTCCATGCGAGGAACACACGCTCTTGGAAGAAGAGGAGGAAAGGCTCTGCGCTTGGGAGCTTCTGCAGAAAACTGGGTGTCGAGGGGAGGAAGGAAGGGAGCTCACCGCGGAAGCTGGAGCCGAGGGGTCGCGCGCCCGTGGAGGCCTTGCTATTGCGTGCTGGGGAAAGGGCTCCCTGCTGCAATGCCATGGAGAATGGGAGCACCAGGGAGGAGGAAGAATGTCGGCTGGGGAAAAAGACAGGGAGAGGAGCGACTGGTCGTTGATTTAACCAAGACACCGCTAGTAACCATTGGCCACCGTGGGCGGCAGCCATCTGTTGGCCGGCTGCAGCCATTGGCGCAGAGAACAGCGACCAGCTACTGGCCAGGGGCTGGCAGTGGCAGCCATTGGTGGCGTAGCCGGTGGTCGAGCATTGGCTGCAAGCCTGAGCAGACCATGGCGTGCGGGAGAAAAGAAAACAGATGCTGGTAAATTATTTAGAGAGAAAAAGGTTGATTGTTTAAGAGCTAAATAATAATAAAAATTCTATGAGACAAGAGCTCCCGTATGAGTTGTTTATCAGGATGGCGACAATTATTAGTTGGAGAGAAGTGGTCATCTGTCGGCCGATTTGTGCAGCGCTCACTCGTTGGCTGAGACCGACGACGCAGGGAACAGAGCGAACTGAGGTCCGGACGAATGCGAGCCCATAGGATACAATGATCCGAAACATTTTATTTGGGTGTTGCTTGGAAATCAAATTCTCTCGCATAAGTAGAATAAAATGAATCGAGATCGATCGGCTTCGGATTCGTTATCGAAATAAAACGAGTCGGATTAATAAAAATCATTGCCGATGTTGATTTTTGAATTTAGATTGGACACAGGGATTTTTAGCCGAGTTGGATAAAAATTTATTAGAGGACGACACATTGGAGATTCCGCTTGAGAATACGGACTGGGATTAATTTTTGGACATAGATCGAACATCGAGAAATTGGATTCAGACACAGCTCGACTAGCAACTGTCGAGCGCTTGATTAAATGAGCTTTGAACGAGATTTATAAATCGAGAATGATTTTTGAGTTTGCATTCATGCCGAGAAATAAAAGTTTTAACAGGCTCCAAATTCGGCCTTCTGTGAGACTGAATAACTCCGAATTCGGTGAAATGTGGATGAATAATCCGGATAATCAGAGACATACGCGAGCGAAAAAATAGAAATTTTCACTGAGCATCTGAGATTGGGATAAATCTCCCGACGTAACACGAAATAGACACCTGGGGTGTCACACCCGGACCGTAATCGGGGGTCCGGGTTGTGCGTACAGGGGTCCGGTGCTCTCTTGCGGAGGTCCGGTCCAACTGATACATCCTGGAATGTATCACCTTTTCTCACCACGTGGTGTCGGGTGCTGTTCACCGTGCGGCTAGAGATCGCCGTACGAGCACCGCGCCTTCATACTGTAGTAGGGGGTACCCCTGATTCAGGGTACTGACACGATCCTTTCTCAAGTGCAACCAAACCATATCACCTGGCTCAAAAGTAACAAGTTTTCTTCCTTTACTACCAACAACTTGATTCTTTGCATTAGTAGAAGCAATGTTCTATTTTGTTTGTTCATGTATGGTAATCATTTGTTCAACATGTGGGGCAGCATCTACATGCGGGGTGCTCACAGCATTAAGTGAAATCAAATCAATAGGTGCCCTAGGAATGTAACCATAAACAATATGAAAAGGGCACATCTTTGTAGAAGAATGCGTGGCATGATTAAAAGCAAATTCAACATGAGGCAAGCAATCCTCCCAACATCTCAAATTCTTGCCTAAAATAGCCCTAAGCATTGCAGATAAAGTTCTATTTACTACCCCAGTTTGTCCATCAGTCTGAGGATGACAAGTAGTGCTAAACAACAATTTAGTTCCCAATTTATTCCAAAGCAGATCTCCAAAACTGGCTTAGAAACTTAGTATCGCGATCAGAGACTATTGTTTTCGGAATACCATATAAACGAATAATCTCTCTAAAGAACATTTCAACAACAATGCTAGCATCATCGGTTTTATGACAAGGTATAAAGTGAGCCATTTTAGAGAATCTATCAACAACCACAAAAATGCTATCCCTCCCCTTCTTAGTTCTAGGCAATCCCAAAACGAAGTCCATAGAAATATCAAGCCAAGGGGAAGAAGGGATAGACAAAGGCATATACAAAACATGGTTGCCCAAATGAGACGCTCAACATGCATGGCGCATCCAGGACCAAAAGAAGTGTGCAGACAACACCTCATGTGTTTGGTAAACGCCAAAATGTCCCATGAGGCCACCTCCATGAGCTTTCTGCAGCAACAAAAGACGGACCGAGCTTGCTGGAATACACAACTTGTTAGCATGGAACAAAATTCCATTTTGTACGTGAAATTTTCCCCAAGGTTTGCCATCCTTAAAATTTATAAAGATATCTTTAAAATCAACATCATCGACATATTGATCTTTCACAGTTTGCAAGCCAAAGATTCAAAATTCTAACTGTGAAAGCATGGTATATCTATAGGACAACACATCAGCAATGACATTTTACTTCCCGTTCTTATGTTTAATGATGTAAGGAAAAGACTCGATGAATTCTATCCAACTAGCATGATGACGATTCAGATTTGTTTGGGTACGAATATGTTTTAAAGCCTCATGATCAAAATGAATTATTAACTCGTGAGGCAAAAGGTAGTGCTGCCATGTTTGCAAAGTGCAGACTAAAGCATAAAGCTCCTTATCATAAGTAGAATATCTCAAGCTAGCACCGCTTAATTTTCACTAAAATAAGCTACTGGTTTTCCTTCTTGTAACACAACAGCACCTAACCCAATACCACTAGCATCACATTCAAGTTCAAACACTTTCTGAAAGTCAGGCAATTGTAAAACTGGTGCATGGGTTAACTTATCTTTCAAAGTGTTGAACGCCTTTTCTTGTGTGGGGCCCCAATCAAAAGACACACCTTTCTTTGTGAGTTCATGCAAAGGGGCAGCAATGGAGCTAAAATCACGCACGAACCGGCGGTAAAATCCTGCAAGTACAAGAAAACTTCGAATCTGCGTGACTGTCGTTGGTGTAGGCCAGCCCTGAAGGGCTTCAACCTTACTGCTATCCACCTCAATGCCCTGCGGAGTAACCACATAACCAAGAAACGAGACACGTTGCGTGCAAAAGGTGCATTTGTCCATGTTACCAAACAAGCGAGCAGCACGCAAAGCTTCAAAAACAGCACGCAAATGTTCTAAATGCTCTTTCATAGACTTGTTGTAAATAAGGATATCATCGAAATAGACAACAACAAACAAACCTATGAAGGGCCGTAGAACTTCGTTCATTAAACGCATAAAAGTGCTGGGAGCATTAGTCAAGCCAAATGGCATAACCAACCATTCATATAATCCAAATGTCGTTTTAAAAGCCGTTTTCCATTCATCAACTAGTTTCATTCTAATCTGATGGTAACCGCTACACAAATCAACCTTAAAGAAAATAATGGCACCATTAAGCTCATCTAGCATATCATCAAGGCGTGGTATTAGGATATCGATACCGAACTATGATGTTATTAATAGCACAACAATCTACGCACATACACCATTGCCGGTACCCTGAAACTAGGGTACCCCTTACTACTTGTCGGTACCCTGAAACTAGGGTACCCCTTACTACAGTATGAAGACGCAGTACCCACGCGATGTAATACCCAAAAATGTATAAAGTGATACTATGTGGGACCTCTTTATTTTGTGTACCATGTCTACATCATAAAAAGAGCATACATATAATTAATAGAGATGAACTAAAACAGATGATAAAAAAAGGAATATTCATCATGCTGGAGTTATATGTTTGTGCATTAAATAAAAATAATAAGGATAAAAATAATAAGTACTAGAAGTTGGATTAAACCCTAAAGTGAAATTGGGGTTGAAAAATAAGAACAAGAGAAATGATATAAAAATAAATAAATAAAAATAATATAGATGTCTAAAAAAATATCTCCAAAATTGGTACTTACGATTTCACAATATAAGTTTAGGATAAAATGGGCACAAGATTTGAATTTAAATTTTAGAGTGAAAAAAATGAAAAAAAGAGGGAAAAGAAATAGAAAAGAAAAGATTAAAAACAAACTAACCTAACTGGGCCCCAACCGCGCATTCGGCCCATTATCCCAAATTCCCCGCCGCGCAGCCCAACCTGGCAAGTCGTGCCGACGGGTGGGGCCGTTCGGTCTGCCTCTGCTGCGCTCATCGCTGTGTCTGACGCGTGGGTCCAGGGTCGGGCGCGTGGAATGTCCTCGGGTCGCTGCCCTAGGGGCCCTGCGTGTCAGCACTTTCTTCTCTTAGGTCCGCAACGAACGCGCCGACTTCATCGCTCCCCAAACCGTAACAGCTCCTTGCCGAGCTTTTCGCCAACCGTATCCTCGCAGGCGCTTCAGCCGAACTCCCGCTGCAACGGCCTTCCCGTACCTGCCGCACGAACCTACGGACCCAGCTCCTCCTGAACCTCCCCATAAGAATCACAGGCGCGACATCCTTCTCTACTCTTACCTCCTTCTCCCATCGCGAGTTATCCGAACGCCGCCACCGCAGAATCGTAGTCCTATCGCGCGTATCAGCCTCAGGTTGCGATCAGGGACCATCGCCTGCGTATACCGCTTGGATCTGGAGCTTTCTGGCGCGACTTAGGTGACCTGACGCAGACGAATTGCTCGCCGGAGCCTCTCATCCGCCGTGGTGCCGCACTTCGCCGCCGCCAGTTTGGGTGAGTTGTCTGCGCCTGTAAGAATTACTCACCTCCAATTCTCTATCTATCCAATTACGTGTAGAACCTCGGTTTCGGGTGTTTGGAGCGGAGTGGCCTGAGATTGAGTTTCCCCGACGATGGACCACCGCGGTTGGCCCTGCGCCACCGTGCCACGTGCCGGGAGGTAGTAGAAGGGTGTTGTTACCGTTGGATCGTAGTGTTGCGGCTGAGATTAAGTCTGGTGTACCGTTTTGGCCGAACGCACGACGACCGTAGATCCAAGATCCAATGGGCTGCGCATCGATCTCGGTTATGTTGAACGCGGACCGTAGATTTCCAATCCAACGGGCTGCGTAGCGTACCGGTTCACTGCGTCTTAGATCTAATCGAGGCCATCCAAAATTGATCCAACGACCAGTGTTAGCCGATACCCCCTTCGTGGTTGCACTTTGCTAAAGAGACCCCGCACTTTACACGAATCAACCCGCGGTCCACCGCGTGGGTAGTCTGTGTCTTGGAAACACTTACACCGAGACCCCTGCTGTTTTCTGTTATTGAGGCCCAGTCCAGTGGGTTATTAAATCAAAAAAATGAATTGGAAAATGAGTTTTTTATAATAAAAACAATACCTAGAATTTGTATAATTCATAGAAACTCCATATGAACTCCAAATTGGTCCATTCCAGTTTCTAAAATTTTGTAATTTCATTCTCTAGCACTTAGTGTCTCTGTTTATCATGACAACAGTAAGAAAATTAATCCCACACTTAATCCTATTATAAGCACATAAAACCTTTGAAAATCCATAACTTAAAATCTATAACTCCAAAATTAATGATTCCTGTTCCTAGAATCTTATTTTAATGTGTAGATTATTATTATATATTTTGTTCTTATGTTTGGTGTGATGTTAATTTTTCCTATACATGTATGTGTGTATTGCTACGTTTAGCGGTGAGGACACGTGTCATCTGAAGAGCAAGTTGGTACCTGGAATCTCAAGTCCCAGGCAAGTTGTGCCCTTGATCACTTCTTTTACCCATTCATGTTCTTATTAATCATAATGATCTGCATAGGTTAATTTTGATGGGACCCAATAGGTTACCCTAGATTTTGACTATCTTTATACCTTGTTTCACCACCGGTTTTACTACTAAATTTTTGGGTAGACATGCTATTGCTTTATGTGGTTTTGGGTATATAGATATTCAATACTCATTGTTATACTATTTATTATCTGTTCATTATTAATATTCATGATAAGATCATTATGTTAATGGGAACATGGAGAACCACCCGGGAAAACAGTGCTACCACAAGGGTTTAATGGGACGCCCTTGGCTGATTAACTAGGAAAGCTAGTGGACGGCTACCTTACCCGAAAGGGGCAAGGGCAGTAGGGGAGTGGTCAGTGTAGGGAGGTCCTTGGTTGATTTTGCTGCGATGGCGGTCAGGCAAGAACCCTGCATTGGAGCTTCCTATAAACTGTAGCGGGTAGTCTGAAGCTAGTGGAACTTTGTAAAGGCCTCGTAGTGGTACCCTGCCTCGCTTCCTCGGTAGAGGTGTATGGAGTCTGATCAACTCCGTGGAAAATGGGTAACACGACTTGTGGGTAAAGATGCGCAACCTCTGCAGAGTGTAAAACTGGTATACTAGCCGTGCTCACGGTCATGAGCGGCTCGGACACTCACATGATTAAATTATGGAACTTAAACTCAATTGGTCATATGCATTGCATCGCAGGTGAGGTTGTTACTTTTGTTCTACTACTTAATTGGGTTGGTATTTACTTATACTTATTAATTGCTAATAAAATTTTGACCAACTTTAAAAGCAATGCTCAGCTCTAACCATCCTCTTTGGTAAGCCTTACACTTCACGTGAGCTCCCACCTTTGGCGAGTTCATGCACATTATTCCCCACAACTTGTTGAGCGATTAACGTATGTGAGCTCACTCTTGCTGTCTCACCCCCCCACAGGTCAAGAACAGGTACCACAGGATGAGGCGCGTGGAGGATGCTGCGATGTGTTCGTGAGAGTTCTAGGTCGTCGTCTCCCAGTCAACTTTGGGTTGCTGGACTGTTGTCTCCTTATGATGTAAATATTTATTTATTTTGTATAAAACTCCTGTTATGTAGTAAAGATGTGACATTCGATCCTGTGCCATGATTCATCATATGTGTGAGACTTGGTCCCAGCACACCTGGTGATTATGTTCGCGCCCGGGTCTTGGTGCCCCGAAACCCGGGTGTGACACGCGACTATCTTTAGTCGCGTGGTAAAGGAGCTGTGCGTGGGGCCAGGTCGTGACTCGCCCTAGCCTCGGGTGACTACTCTGGGCTAGCAACAGCATCCGACCCCACCACGTGGGCGGCTCCGGGGCCACCACGTGGCCAGAGAAGGTGATGTACTCCAAGGCATCAACAGTGAGTCCGGGCCCCCATGGGAGAGTGCCGGACCCCTGGATATACGGTCCAGACCTCTAGGTTGGACGAGGACCTCCCATGTGTACGGATTGGACCCCTGGAATAGGATTCGGACCCCCCCCCGTATGGGGTCCGGACCACCCATAGTGGGGTCCCAAGACCTTACTTAAGGCCTAGGCGGGGGTCCGGAGCTGACACCTGTCCAGACCTGCTCTGGTGCGCTCCAGACCTATCCGCATACACTCCTGCTCCCCGCTCAAGCTGCCACGTGGCATACTGCGCACGGCATAAGCCAACAGGTGGAACCCGACGTGATACCTCTGGGCTACGCGTGCCTTCATGACGGATAAGCCATGCGCCTATCTGTTCAATTTACAGGCGGTGTGCTCAGTCCATGATACGTGGGCCGCGCAGTTACTCACCATTACTCCCGCATTACTCGTACGGTAACTGCCCATCAATGCAGCATGGATTGCGGACATCATGGTGCCCGGTGATTACTTAGGTGTTATTAGTATTAATTATCCACATAATGCTTTCTTTCCATTATGTCCCTGGGCCCACATGTCGGGGCTCAGCATCCTTGTATGTGCCTCCCTTAAACTATAAAAGGGAAGCCACACAACGTTACAGGACAGGCTCTCTCAGGTTCACACAGACTCTCAAGCTCTCAATACAACTTACACACAGTGGAGTAGGGTATTACGCTCTGGCGGCCTAAACCACTCTAAACCCTCGTGTCCTCGTGTTCTTCCACCTTCCAACAGACAGGCAAACCGCTTAGGCCCCTCCTTCACCTTAGGATTTGAGCAGGTGCGTTCCGCCACCCGGCCGGTGGAATTCTTCCCACCGACATTTGGCGCGCCAGGTAGGGGGCTTTGGCATTAGGTTTTCGCCTGTTTTCCTGCTCGACACCATGGTCCAGATCGTCAAGCACCGCGACTTCATTCAAGAGTACTTCCCGATGGAGGAAGAGGCTGCATCTTCCATGCCATGGGCCTCCAACCGCCCTGCGCCTGGTGTTGCTGCTGTGCGCCCTGCGCGGTAGCACACTCTTGCATAGACATCCAGGGCTCCGTCAAGGGCTGCTCCTGGGGCGCTGTCTGCAGCCAGGGAGTTGCTAGGCCACCCTCCTAGCTCCATGGCCTCGCCGGCGGCCGTGAAGAAGTGGTGTGACGATGTCGACCGTCTACTCGGCATGGCGCTTTCAGGCTCAGCCAGGCCCATGCCTCGGTCATTCCGGCGTCAACATGAGGCGTCGGCATCGGTGCGCTCACCTTCAGTGAAGGCCACACCGACCGAGGACCTGCGGGCGGAGCTCAACCGCCAGCGTGCGGGCGAGGATGCCCCAATTTCTCCAGAGAGACCTGATGACCTGCGGGCAGAACTCAACCGCAGGCGTGCGAGTGAGGACGCATGGGTCTCCCTAGAGAGGGCGCGTGAGCGCCGGCTAAACTTCGAGGGTCACAACCTCGACCAAAACTTCGCTCCGCTTGCGCCACAAACTCCAAGGGTTGCCCGAACCCATACGGGTGTCCCATTAGTCGGCGTAGGCTGTGCCACGCTAGCGGATCACCTCCGCGCGACGACTTGGCCGCCCAAGTTTCGGACACACCTGCTAGAGAAGTACGACGGTACGTCAAACTCGTCGGAATTTTTGTAGGTTTATGTCACCACCATTATGGCAGCTGGTGGAGACACTGTTGTGATAGCAACCTATTTCCATGTAGCCTTGACCGAGCCGGCCCAGACCTAGCTCATGAACCTGACCCCGGGATCTGTTTATTCCTAGAAAGAGCTCTGTGCACGATTCACAATGAACTTTGCCAGTGCTTATCAGCAGCACGGTGTGGAGGCTCATCTCCATGCCGTAAGACAAGAACCTAGGGAGACTCTCCGGGCTTTCATTGCCCGCTTCATCAAGGTACACGGGACCATACCTCGCGTCTCCGATGCCTCTATCATCACTGCTTTCCGACAGAGGGTGCGTGATGAGAAGATGCTAGAGAAGCTAGCGACACACGATATGGAGACTGTCACCATGCTCTTCGCTCTGGCCGACAAATGTGCCAGAGCTGCCGAGGGCCGTGCATGGCACTCGGCACCATAGACCAGAGTTACCCAGATGGGTAGCTCGGGTCCCGCTACCTAGGGCGGTAGCAAGAAGAAGAAGAAGAACCGCGACCATGAGAGGCTGCAGTCTGTTGCTACGGTCGCCGCAGCCGCAACTGGGGGCCGGAACGAGCACAACAAGCGCCTACGGCCACAGGGAGGTAACAGTGGCTCGTGCCCTGTGCACCCCAACAACTGCCACAGCGCATCGGAGTGCCGCGAGATCATCAAGCTCGCGAAGCGCGTCAGTGAGCGACGCGAGCAGGCCTCAAGAGATGGTTTGCCACCTTGTCGCTGACCTGGCAAGGAGAAGGTCGACGAAGGTGACGCGGCTATGGGAGAACGGGACCTCGGGTATCAGTCACCTGAGGGGGTCCTGAAGAACGTTTTCACTGGAGATTCCGACTCTGGTTACAATAACGACCACCGCAAGAAGTTGTACGTCATGTACGGTAGGAGCTGGGAGCTCACCTCCAACAGGAACGTCAAGTCCCTGCGCCGAGAGGTCATTTCGACGGTCCAAGGGGTCCCGAAGGCTGCTCCACATCAGCGGTGGAGGAGCACCACTATCTCCTTTGGGGCATCCGACTGCCCCAACAACATGGCAGGGGCCGGTATATTACCGCTCATCACCGCCCCTGTCATCGCCAACATGCGGCTGCACCATGTTCTGATTGACGGTGGGGCTAGGCTCAACATCATCAGCCATGCTGCATTCAAGCAGCTGCAGATCCCAGGGTCCCGACTGGGACCCTCTCGTCCATTCTTTGAAGTGGGCCTGTTGGGGACTTGTTCTCAAGTGCTAAGAGTTAAGAACAAGGCAACATAAAAAGTGTTAAGTGTTAAAATCCTTCGTCCTTCGAAGCATTATGTTCCTTCGGGAAATAATGAGTCTCGGACGAAGGTCATGAGAGACATACCTTCGTAAACATAACAAGTAATGACGAAGGACTCACATAAAGCATGAAATATTATATAAGCATCACCATAGAATCATTTCTATTTTATTAACATGGAAAAACAGAAATGATTCTAAATTACAAATGTACCTTCGGTCCTGAGAGAAGGTGAAAAGTACAAGCGTGATGCCAAAAGCAAATGCCAAGTCAGCCTGAACAGTACGGGAGTACTGTTCATCTATTTATAGACGCGGGACGCAGCCCACGTAAAATTACATCCATGTCCATTACATTTGTTAACGGCTTATGGAAATCTGTCGAGGCCCCCGAAGTCTTTTCATCTTTAAGTCGGTTCCCCCTTCTGCCATCGCGCCGAAGCTTCCCTGCGCACAGCTTCGGCTACACTCGACCTTCGTCTGGTTCAGGCTTCGTCCTGGCCGTGCTCCATATTCATAATTCTGGATCCGAAAATACCTGTTCACATAATCCACTCGGAAAACATTGTCAAATCATGTTTTTGAGGACCTTCGGAGGACGAAGGCCCCCAATAGTAGCCCCTCGCAATATTAATTTGTAAATAATAAATTCAGATTGCGATATGGACGAAGGCCTTGAGCCGAAGGTCCGAAAAAACACCTTCCCTTTGCTAGAATCATCTTGTTAATATGAGAGGAAGGTATTTCCGGGATCTGTCCATTGTGAGGGCGGACGAAGGGGAAAAAACTTGTCCACACCCTGAAGAAAATGAAGTTGTGGTGTACCGAAGCTTTTTGAAAGCTGGACTGCGATTCCCCTTGAGCAGCTTCGTCGTGGAGGTGTTGAAAATCTTCGAAGTCTATCTTCATCAACTTACTCCCGAGGCAATTATAAGGCTAAATATCTTCGTGTGGGCCGCGAGGAGCCAAGGTCTGAAGCCTGACGCAAGAAGCTTCTGTAATGTTCATGAATTATTATATGAAACAAAGCCTTGGGGCAAAGAACAGTACCATAACAACTTTGGCTGCTACAGCTTCGTTTCTCGGTCCGGGGCAAGCTGTCCCGTACCAACCTTTCGGAGGAGATGGCCCGGGGATTGGATGACAGAATGGTTTTATGTGAAGAATGACTTATCAGCACGAGAAGACATCAAAGGTATAATTATGCGTCCTATTTGGCAAAGCTTCGGCCTTCGGAGGCCGAAGGTTGAAATGAACGAAGCCGCCGAAGAGTGCCAAAGAGCCTTCGGCGTTGTCTGCTCTTTTATAGGAACAAGGGACTTAGTACAAGAACATATCGCCTTCAGGGTGTGGCCGCTTGCTGAGAAATGGGAAATGCCACAAGAAACCATGAAAGAGGCCGACGAGGGTGAGCTTGTGAGACTGAAGTACACCTTCAAATTTGGAGATAAATTTATTGAGCCAGATGATGAGTGGTTGAAAAGCATTGACAATTTAAGTGATGAGCTACTCGGGACCTACTCGAAGGCTGAAGATAATGCAATGTCAGCAGCCTTCGGAGGCCGAAAAAAGAAGAGACTGAATCGGGTATTCGATGCCATTGGGTTTGTCTACCCTAACTATCGTTATCCCACTCGAGGGCAGAAAAGAAAGAACACAACCTCTGCAGAAGAGGAAGCTGCAACTGCTCCTAGCGAGCCAGAATCAAAGAGAAAGAGGATAAAAGTCCTCACACACCGGCCACGCTATATTGAACCAGCTTCGGTGCCTGAGTTCACCGGAGAAGCTTCTTCGGCCACCGAAGCTGAACAGCCAACCTTGCTGCCAGAAACTGCAGAGATGGCCGAAGCACCATCCACAAAAAAAATGGAAGAAGCGAAAAAGCCGACTAAGGAAAAAACATTAGAAGTTTTGAGTCCTGCAGTAAATATTGAAACAGCAAAAAACCAAAAGGGGCCATCAGTGACCCCAAAAAGGAAAAGAATGGTAAATGTACTAGACGTCTTGGAGACAATTAAGTCTTCAAGCACAATTCCAAAAAAGAGTGTTGAAATTGCTGAAGCTTCTACTGAAGCTTCGGCTCAACAAGCTGAAGCTGAAGCTGGGCCTTCAGAGCCCTACAAGGAGCAACCTTTTGAAGCCGAAGCAATAAAAATTCCAGAACCAGTATTAGTTGAAGAAACTGACACCGCCATCCCCGAAGCACCTGCCAGCATGCGTGATTACATGATACGACATGCTTCGGGGAAGAAGCTATCTGAAGAAGAAACTCATGAAGCCATCCATTATGCAAAGGAACTAAAATATCCGAAGGGGGCAGTAATATTCAATGGAACGAATGAAGATGACTTCTTATACTGCCTGCCTGACAACAAAGAGCTATCTGTCTGCCGAGAAATGGCCAGAAGTATTGGTTTCCCGAAGCTTGAATCTGGATTAAGCGCCATGACGAAAGAAGATCTCGCAGACAGTCTTGCGTACAACAACCTGAAGGTATAGGAATTAAACACTTGAAAAATCCCCTTATTTTTACGCAACTCATTCCTTTTTTCTTATATGAATTCTTTTTCGTATAGGGCCTGATCCTAAGCAACGCACTAAGAGCCCAAAAGAGCGCCGAAGATGAAAGCTATCAAATTGCGTTTAATAATTTACGCTCCGAAGTTATCAGACTGAGAAACGAAGCTTTTGAAAAAGATAAAATTCTGCTTACACTGGTAGATAAAGTGAAAAAAGACGAAGCTGCTTCAAAGGCCCAGGCCGAAGCTCAAAAACGCGAGATTAAAGATCTTCAGAAACAGCTGGCTAGAGCTAAAGAGGAGCGCGCGCTTGAGGAAACGAAACGAGAACTTAGTGATTTTATGGTCAGCAAATTGGAATCAAAAGTTAAGGAGCTTCGCACATCTCAGAGGAAATGCTATGTCAAATCTGTAGAATGTGTGAATAAAATTAAATCCAGCTTCGCCAGCGTAGGCGCCTTTTCCAGCGAAGAGAATTTCTCTCGAGGCAATCCCGAAGGTCCGCTGGAATGGATTAGCCACGAAGCAGAGGCCTTCGAAGAGATTCTGAACAGTCGTGGCGACATATGCGCTTTTTCGGGTGCCAGAGGAATTGCTTCTGTCTTAGAGAAGAAAGGTTGCGGGCATGTAAAATTTTTAGCTCAATCCGAAGCTACCTTATCTTCCGAAGACGTCAAGGACCCCTCGGCCGAAGCAAGCGTGGTTGGTGGCAAATTTTTTACTGATATCTGGAACGACGGCGGCCGAGGAATGGCGCAAGAGATCATCCAAAGGAGCGAAAAAGGCATTCATGACGCCAGAGAAGTGGCAGAAGCTGCCGAAAGGAGTACAGAGCCCGAAAGGCAATTAGGTACCAATTAGTCGCTCTTATTGTGTTGTAATTTTTATTCCAAACTTTGCTCAAGGTTTGCAAAAGTAATGAAGAAATGTTCTCTTCCCTCAGAAACTGCTGGATCAAATGTCGACGAAGAAATTAAACAAATGGCCGAAACTATCTTGGACAAGGTTGTTGACCAACTTCTAAATGAGGCCGCCGAAGAAGTATTGAGAGAAGATTAGATGCTATTTGGAAAAATCATTTAAAGTGTAATCTATGTAACACTTTGTACATTTGAATGTAATATACAAGTCTCCTTTCATTATTGAATTCTTTACGATGCATGAAACATTAAATACATACCATTTTTGAGCCTTTGGCGAAAAAACACCTTCCCTTCTTTTCATGCTTCGTGAAGAAGGCATTCTCCGTTAAAATTATTCTGATGAATCACATCCATGCTTCGTCAAAAACATTCTTCGAAGCTATACTCCGAAGCTATACAACTTCGATATTGATCTGATAAAGCTCGCCCATGTTTCGTAAAAATATTCTCCGAAGCTGTATTCCGAAGCTGTACAATTTCGATGTCACTTTCTCAAAGCATCCTTTCGAAGGTTGAGAGTATCTCCTTCTCTTGCCAAATGCAATATGATGTATGATGCTTATGCTATGCAAAATGATGTGATGATGTTATGTTATGCATGTGACATTTGTTCCGGAGATACACATAAAATATATTCGTAAGCTCTGCATTCCCTTGGGAACGTCTTTGGAGCTTCTTCGTCTTTTACTTAGACGGTATCAGCGTTGACTTTTCGCTGTAAGCCTCCCTTAGGAGCTTCTTCGCCTTTTACTTAGGCGGTATCAGCGTTGACTTTTCGCTGTAAGCCTCCCTTAGGAGCTTCTTCGCCTTTTACTTAGGCGGTATCAGCGTTGACTTTTCGCTGTAGGCTCTGCATTCCTTTAGGAACGACTTCTGAGCAGAAAACTTACACTGCGCTCCCTTTGGAACGGCTTTTTGTGACTTCATAAACTTACTCTGCGTTCCTTAGAACGACTTTCTGTTACTCCGAAGGATTTTTAATCCGAAGGTCCTCCTTGGTAACGGAAAAAGTTTTAGGCTTCAGCAACTTGGGCCTGTGGAGCAAATAGATTTTCCTCGTGGGAAACAACGAAATTATTACATGAAAACTATCAATGTTTTTTGCTTCACAGAAAATAAAACTGAATAGAAAAGACTGCTATCAAAGGTAGGATATGTCAATAAATGTGCTTCGACTCTGGCACAGTGCTGTTGACTGTGCGAGCTTCGGACTGTTCTCTGAAGTCCCTCTGATGTGGAGCGTATTGACTCCCTTCTGGCTGTTGACCTTGCTGCAATGGAGGTGGAGGCGGAAGCTGCTGCCAGGAAGCTTGAGGTTGACTTGCCGAAGCTACAGAAGCCGCAGGGTGGTTGTCTATGTATTGTGGGACATAAGGCGGATGAAACGAAGCAGTATGCATAACCTGCTTCGACTGAGCTTGTTGAGATGCAGCTTCGGCTAGTTCCTTTTGCTTCTGGATTGTAACATGGCACGTCCTAGTGGTGTGGCCCTTGCCCTCTCCACAGAATAGGCAAAACAGTCTCCTTGGCTGATCTCCGAATCTTCCGCCGAAGCCCCTGGCGCCTCTGCCTCTTGGAGCTGGTGGCCGAAAGAAAGTTTGTTGTTGCCCCGAAGCCTGTGAGGAGCACTGCGGCCTGTTTTGCTGACTCCCCTTATCATCATTCTGAGTGTTGTGAATGGAACGGACATGCCTCGGGTAGTATCTTCCTCCGAAGCCCCTGGTCATCTCAGAAAATCTGAAGGCCTCCTCCCTTCTTTGGCGAAAGTCATTGTCAGCACGAATGTACTCATCCATCTTTTGGAGCAATTTCTCCAAGGTCTGAGGAGGCTTCCGAGCAAAGTATTGAGCTGCAGGTCCAGGACGGAGCCCCTTGATCATGGCTTCGATAACGATTTCATTGGGCACCGTTGGTGCCTGCGCCCTCAATCGTAAGAACCTTCGGACATATGCCTGAAGGTATTCTTCGTGATCCTGAATACACTGGAAGAGGGCTTGAGCTGTAACCGGCTTCGTTTGAAATCCTTGAAAGCTGGTCAGTAACATATCCTTCAGCTTCTGCCATGAAGTGATTGTTCCTGGCCGAAGGGAGGAATACCAGGTCTGAGCAACATTCCTGACGGCCATGACGAAAGACTTCGCCATGATTGCAGCGTTGCCCCCGTACGAAGACACTGTTGCTTCGTAGCTCATCAAGAATTGCTTCGGGTCGGAGTGGCCGTCAAACATGGGGAGCTGGGGTGGCTTATAGGATGGGGGCCAAGGTGTAGCCTACAGCTCAGCAGACAGAGGAGAAGCATCATCAAAAACAAAATTTCCCTGATGGAAATTATCATACCAGTCGTCTTCGTTGACGAAGCCCTCCTGATGGAGGTCTTTCTGATGAGGCCTTCTGTTCTGCTCATCGTGAGTGAGATGGCGAACTTCCTCAGAAGCTTCGTCAATTTGCCTTTGCAACTCAGCTAGGCGGGCCACCTTCTCCTTCTTCCTCTGCACCTGTTGATGTAGCATCTCCATCTCTCTGATTTCTTGATCTAGCTCTTCTTCCTCAAGCGTCGGGCTAACAGCTTTTCTCTTCTGGCTTCTGGCCTCCCGAAGAGAGACGGTCTCCTGGTTGTGGTCCAGCGGTTGTAGTGCTGCAGCCCCAGCCGCTGAAGCTTTCTTCGGCGCCATAGCGAAGGTCTATAGCTTCCGAAGGTGTTCACGAAGACTCGAAGTGGAAGTGAGTTCACCGGAGGTGGGCGCCAATGTTGGGGACTTGTTCTCAAGTGCTAAGAGTTAAGAACAAGGCAACATAAAAAGTGTTAAGTGTTAAAATCCTTCGTCCTTCGAAGCATTATGTTCCTTCGGGAAATAATGAGTCTCGGACGAAGGTCATGAGAGACATACCTTCGTAAACATAACAAGTAATGACGAAGGACTCACATAAAGCATGAAATATTATATAAGCATCACCATAGAATCATTTCTATTTTATTAACATGGAAAAACAGAAATGATTCCAAATTACAAATGTACCTTCGGTCCTGAGAGAAGGTGAAAAGTACAAGCGTGATGCCAAAAGCAAATGCCAAGTCAGCCTGAACAGTACGGGAGTACTGTTCATCTATTTATAGACGCGGGACGCAGCCCACGTAAAATTACATCCATGTCCATTACATTTGTTAACGGCTTATGGAAATCTGTCGAGGCCCCCGAAGTCTTTTCATCTTTAAGTCGGTTCCCCCTTCTGCCATCGCGCCGAAGCTTCCCTGCGCACAGCTTCGGCTACACTCGACCTTCGTCTGGTTCAGGCTTCGTCCTGGCCGTGCTCCATATTCATAATTCTGGATCCGAAAATACCTGTTCACATAATCCACTCGGAAAACATTGTCAAATCATGTTTTTGAGGACCTTCGGAGGACGAAGGCCCCCAACAGGGCCCATAGCCGATGTATCCCCTTGGGATCATCACACTCCCGGTAACATTCGGGACCGAGGAAAACTTTCGCACAGAGAACGTCCAGTTCGACGTCGCGGAGGTTAACCTCCCCTTCAATGCCGTCATTGGTAGGCCAGCCCTGTACCAGTTCATGGCCATTGCCCATTACGGGTATTTGGTCCTCAAGATGCTGTCCCCAGCTGGGGTCCTCACCGTGCGGGGCGACCGCGCCGCTGCACTTGCGGCTTTCGAGAAGCTGCACGCCCTGGCAGCAGAGACTGCTCGCCCGAATGACAGTGGGAGGGACCCCTTGACTTTCGGTACCAAGGCGCCTTCTAAGGTGCCAAAGGTGCAGCCATCTGGAGCAGACGGTGGACCCGTCAAGGCCATCCAGATCAGCACGGACTCCTCTCGGACCACCTGCATCGCGGGCAATCTGGAGGAGAAATAGGAACTCACGCTCGTCGCCTTCCTCCAGGCAAATACCGACGTTTTCGCATGGGAACCGTCGCAGATGCCTGGGATCCCTAGGGAGGTGATTGAGCACCATCTGAAGATCCACCCTGACGCCAAACCAGTGAGTCAGAAACCTCACAGATAGTCCGTTGAGCGGCAGGACTTCATCCGTGAGGAGGTCCGGAAGCTACTTGATGTTGGCTTCATCGAAGAGGTTCATCATTCCGTATGGCTGGCCAACCCAGTCATCATTACAAAGGCAAACGGGAAGCATCGGATGTGCATCGACTACACCAACCTTAATAAGGCTTGTCCCAAGGACCCGTATCCACTTCCATGCATAGATCAAATCGTGGATTCTACCTTCGGGTGTGACCTCTTGTCCTTTCTAGATGCTTACTCTGGTTTCCATCAGATCTAGATGGCTAGGGAAGATAGGAAGCATACCGCTTTTGTAACAGTGGATGGTCTTTACTGCTATGTTGTAATGCCCTACGGTCTGAGAAATGCCTTGCCAACATTTGTATGGGCGATGAGTAAGACCTTCGGGGACCTGATTAGGGACATGATAGAGATATATGTCGATGAGATCGTGGTCAAGACTAAGAGGGGGTCGACTCTGGTGGAAGACCTAACCCTGGTCTTTGACAAGCTGCGAGCAACGCGCACGAAGCTAAACCCGGACAAGTGCATCTTTGGTGTCTCCGCTGGGAAGTTGCTGGGATTCCTGGATTCGCACCGAGGCATTGAAGCAAACCCGGAGAAAATCAGGGCAATTGAGGCAATGAGGCCTCCGGCCCGGATCAAGGACATCCAGAAGCTTACAGGGTCCCTGGCCACCCTTAGCCGCTTCATCTCACGGCTGGCTGAGAGAGTGCTACCCTTCTTCAAGCTCCTACGGAAGTCCGGCCCATTCTCCTGGACCGAAGAGGCAGAACAAGCCTTCTAGGAGTTGAAGCAGCGCCTTGTGTCCCTACCAATACTGGTAGCTCCAGAGTCAGGTGAGCCGCTGTACTTGTATATTGCAGCGGCTGCGGAGGCGGTGAGCATGGTGCTGGTCGTTGAAAGGACGGATCAACACTCCCATGGGAGTTAGGAGGTTCCCCTAGGAGAAAGTGGTGGTCTGACCACCACGAACCTTGAGGGCCCGGGACCAACCGTAGGGGTCCAGACCATACAGATGCTGGTCTACTACGTCAGCGATGTCCTCCATGAGGCAAAGACCAGGTACCTTGAGACGCACAAGCTGCTCTATGTTGTGCTTGTTGCGTCCAGGAAGCTGCATCACTAAATCCAGGCACACAGGGTTGTGGTGGTGACCTCCTTCCCGTTAAGGGCCATCCTCCACAACACTAACGCCACAGGCTACATCGCCAAGTGGGCCGCGGAACTTGCAGAGTTCCAGCTCAACTTCCAGCCTCGCCACGCTATCAAGAGCCAGGTCCTGGCTGACTTCATCGTGGAGTGGACCCCTGTCCCGAGTGCTCCAGGGGGTCCGGATCCCGATTCGGACCCCACACCTGCGAAGCCCAGGGTCCAGGTCTTCACCGAGCCCCACTGGACGCTCTTCTTCAACGGGTCCGCCCACCAGCAAGGTGGCGGTGCTGGAGTGGTCCTCGTCGACCCAAGCGGAGATCAAGTGAAGTACAAGGTGCACCTTCAGTTCAAGGCCACCAACAACTTGGCAGAGTACGAGGCACTTATCTGCAGCTTACCTCCTCCACGTAAGGAAGCTAGAGAAGGACTTCACGGTCCTGGAACTGCAACATGTTCGTCGGGCTAACAACTCAGCGGCATATGAACTCTCCACGAGGGCATCAACTTGGGCACCCGTGCCCGAGGGCGTCTTTGAAAGATGGCTGCTGAGACCTACCGCCTAGCCTGCAAAACTGGGCGAAGGGGGTGAGACTAGCACCTCGAAGCTAGCGGTCCCGGTGGCGTTACATTCACAGAACCCACCAAGGATTGTGTGTGCTACAGGGGGTCCTGCCAACCTCTTAGCACCACAGCCAATAGCTCAGAGTGGTCCCGATGCATGGATCTCCGAGATCCAGGACTACTTGAAGGAAGATATCCTTCCTGAAGATCATGTGTCCGCAGAGCGCAGAGTGCGGTTGGCTAAGCGATATGCGGTGGTAGAAGGGGATCTCTACCGCCATGGTGCCAACGGCATTCTCATGCGGTGCATTACCCAGGAGGAGGGCCGTGAGTTTCTCACAGAGATCCATGGAGGTGAATGCGGAAGTCATTCCTCATCTCGCACGCTGGTCGGTAAGGCCTTCCGGCACGGCTTCTACTGGCCAACTGTCCTCCAGGATGCAGCTGAGATGGTAAAGTCCTGCAAGGCGTGTCAATTCCATGCAAAGCAGATACACACACTAGCTCAGGCTCTGCAGATGATTCCACCCTCCTGGTCGTTCACCATATGGGGGTGGATATCCTGGGACCATTCCCCAGGGCCGTCGGCGGGTGCCGTTTTCTCTTCGTCGCCATCGACAAGTTCACAAAGTGGCCAGAGGCCACCCCTATGGTCAATATCACCCAGGGTGCTACTATTGGTTTCCTCAAGTCGATTGTCTGTAGATTTGGGGTCCCAAGCCGTATCATTACGAACAACGGGACCTAGTTTACAAGTTGGCTCTTCCAAGAGTATTGCGAGGGCATCGGCACCCAACTCTGCTTTGCATCTATGGCTCATCCCAAGAGCAACGACCAGGCAGAGAGGGCAAACGCAGAAATCCTCAGGGGACTCAAGACACGCACCTATGACTGCTTGAAGAAGCATGGTGCGAATTGGGTCAATGAGCTTCCGTCCGTGCTTTGGGGGAACCGGACCACACCCAGCCAAGCTACCAGGGAGACCCCGTTCTTCCTGGTATACGGGGCCGAAGCCTTCCTTCCCTTGGAAATTATTATGGGCTCCCCATGGGTCCAATCTTTCGATGAGTCTATGCAGGAACAGCTACGGCGTGAGGACGTGGACTTCATCAACGAGCGCAGATGGTGAGCGGCAATCCGAAATGCACGGTACAACTAGGCGCTTAGGCTCTACCACCAACGGTTCGTGCATAGTAGGGAGCTCAGTGTCGGGGACCTGATCCTAAGGCGAGTACTGAACCGAGAAGGGCTCCACAAACTCTCCCCTAGCTAGGAGGGACCCTTCAAGGTGACGGAAATATGCCGACCCGGTTGTGTCCACCTTGCTACAACTGAAGGAGTGCCTCTTCCCAATCCCTAGTACATAGAGCATCTCCGTAAGTTCTACCCATAGAAGCGAAACTAGGGGGTTGAGCTTTCTTCCTTTGTAACTGGGTTCTGCATTTGTGTATGTCAATCCGGTGAGGTCCGCCCTCGTAAACCCGGCCTATTGGTCTGCACCCATGTATATCAAGTTATAAGGAAAGAATTTACCCCCAGAGGAGCTTTTGTGATGGTTCATTCTACTTTAATTCACAAGCATTATTTTTTTATCTAACCCACCCGTACAGTTCGCACCCTTGCTGGTATAATGATATCCGAATTGAGTAGCCAGGCTTGCAGTTTAGGACTGAAAGGGAATTAGGCTTACATCTTTTTCCTAATTGATTTTGGTGGTTGAATTGCCCAACACAAATAATTGGACTAACTAGTTTGCTCTAGATTATGAGTTCTACAGGTGCCAAAGGTTCACAACAAACCAATAAAAAGACCGAAAAAGGATTCAAATATAGAGAGCAAAAGTCAGCCGAAGTGTGCCCTGGTCTGGTGCATCGGACTGTCCGGTGTACCAACGGACAGTGTCCGGTGCACCAGGGACTCCAACTCCGAACTGCTCACCTTCGGGAATTCTGGAGGCCGCTCCGCTATAATTCACCGAACTGTCCGGTGTGCCAGCGGAGCAACGGCTACTTCGCGCCAACCGTCATCTACAGAAGGCATTAAATGCGCTACAGTGCATGCCAGAGTCAGAGCAGAGGCAGATGGCGCACCAGACACTGAACATTGCCTGTCCGGTGCTCCACCGGACTGTCCGGTGGCCCAGAAGACAGAAGCTCCAACAGTCGGAATTCAACGGTTTGGTGACGTGGCAGGCGCACCGGACTGTCCGGTGCGCCATGCGACAGCAGCCTTCACCAAACGAATAGTTTGGTGGTTGGGGCTATAAATACCTCCAACCACCCACCATTCATTGCATCCAAGTTTTCCAACTTCCCACACCTTACAAGAGCTATAGAATTCAATACAATACACACCAAAGAAATCAAATCCTCTCCCAAGTCCATAGTTCATTCCAAATCAAATAGTGACTAGTGAGAGAGTGACTTGTGTTCATTTGAGCTCTTGCGCTTGGATTGCTTCTTTTCTCATTCTTGCTTGTGATCAACTCAATTGTAACCGAGGCAAGAGACACCAATTGTGTGGTGGTCCTTGCAGGGACTTTGTGTCCCGTTTGATTGAGAAGAGAAGCTCACTCGGTCTAAGTGACCGTTTGAGAGAGGGAAAGCGTTGAAAGAGACCCGGTCTTTGTGACCACCTCAACGGGGAGTTGGTTTGCAAGAACCGAACCTCGGTAAAACAAATCATCGTGTCTCACTCTTTATTTGGCCGCAATTTGTTTTCACCCTCTCTCTCGGACTCGTTTACATTTCTAACGCTAACCCCGACTTGTAGTTGTGCTTAAGTTTATAAATATCAGATTTGCCCTATTCAACCCCCCTCTAGGCGACTTTCAATTGGTATCGGAGTCCGGTGCTTCATTAGAGCTTAATTGCTCGAAGTGATGTCGGGAGATCACACCAAGAAGATGGTGATCGGCGGTGAGAAGACCGCTACAAGCCACGGGAAGGCTCCATCAAGGGAGTCCGCCAACAAGAAGAAAGATGGATCCCCTTCACGCATTCGATCGCACAAGAGTGGCGAGAAGAAGAAGAAAATGAAGAAAGTGGTCTACTACGAGACCGACTCTTCCTCGCCCTCTACATCCGGATCCGACGCCGCGTCCGTCACTTTTAAGCGCCAAGAGTGCAAAAAGTATAGTAAGATCCCCCTATGCTATCCTCGCATTCCTAAGCATACTCCATTACTTTCCGTCCCATTAGGCAAACCACCGACATTTGACGGTGAAGATTATTCTAGGTGGAGTGATATGATGAGATATCACCTAACCTCACTCCACAAAAGCATATGGGATGTTGTTGAGTTTGGTGTACAGGTACCATCCGTAGGGGGTGAAGATTATGATGAAGACGAGGTGGCCCAAATCGTACACTTCAACTCCCAAGCCACCACTATACTCCTCACCTCTCTAAGTCGAGAGGAGTATAACAAGGTGCAAGGATTGAAGAGTGCCAAGGTGATTTGGGACGTACTCAAGACCGTGCACGAAGGAGACGAGGTGACCAAGATCACCAAGCGGGAGACGATCGAGGGGGAGCTCGGTCGCTTCCGGCTTCGCCAAGGGGAGGAGCCACAAGAGATGTACAACCGGCTCAAGACCTTGGTGAACCAAGTGCGCAACCTCGGGAGCAAAAAATGGGATGACCATGAAATGGTCAAGGTTATTCTTAGATCACTTGTTTTTCTTAACCCTACGCAAGTACAATTAATACGTGGTGATCCTAGATACACACTAATGTCTCCCGAGGAAGTAATATGAAAATTTGTGAGCTTTGAATTGATGATCAAAGGCTCAAAGAAAATAATCGAGCAAGATGGCCCCTCCACGCCCAAAGCACAACCGGTCGCATTCAAGGCGACGAAGGAGAAGAAGGAAGAGTCTACATCAAGTAGACTCCCCATCGACGCCTCCAAGCTCGACAATGAGGAAATGGCGCTCATCATCAAGAGCTTCCGCCAAATCCTCAAGCAAATGAGAGGGAAGGACTACAAGTCCCACTCCAAGAAAGTGTGCTACAAGTGTGGTAAGCCCGGTCACTTTATTGCAAAATGTCCAATATCAAGTGACAGTGACAGGGGCGACGACAAGAAGGGAAAGAGGAGAGAAAAGAAGAGATACTACAAGAAGAAGGGCGGCGATGCCTATGTGTGCCGCGAGTGGAACTCCGACGAGAGCTCCTCCGACTCCTCCTCCGACGAGGACGCCGCCAACATCGCCGTCACCAAAGGACTCCTCTTCCCCAACGTCAGCCACAAGTGCCTCATGGCAAAGGACGGCAAAAGGAAGAAGGTAAAATCAAGATCCTCCACTAAATATGCATCCTCTAGTGATGAAGATAATTCTAGTGATGAGGATGATAATTTGCGCACCCTTTTTGCCAACCTAAACATGCAACAAAAGGAAAAATTAAATGAATTAATTAGTGCTATTCATGAGAATGATGAACTCTTGGACTCTCAAGAGGACTTCCTAATTAAAGAAAACAAGAAGCATGTTAAGGTTAAAAATGCTTATGCTATAGAAGTAGAGAAATGTGAAAAACTATCTAGTGAGCTAAGCACTTGCCATGATATTATTGCCAACCTTAGAAATGAATATGCTAAAATAATTGCTAAGGTTGATTTAAATGTTTGTGATGTTTCAATTCCCAATCTTAGAGAAGATAATGTTAGTTTACTTGCTAAGATTGAAGAATTGAATGTCTCTCTTGCTAGCCTTAGAAATGAGAATGAAAAATTAATTGCTAAGGCTAAAGACTTAGATGTTTGCAACGTTAACATTTCCAATCTTAAAAGTGAAAATGACATTTTACATGCTAAGATTGTTGAACTAAAATCTTGCAAACCCTCTACATCTACCGTTGAGCATGTTTCCATTTGCACTAGATGTAGAGATATTAATGTTGATGCTATTCATGATCACCTAGCTCTAATTAAGAAACAAAATGATCACATAGCTCAACTTAATGCCAAAATTAATGAGCATGATTTAGAAAATGAAAAGTTTAAATTTGCTAGAAGCATGCTCTATAATGGGAGACGCCCTGGCATCAAGGATGACATTGGCTTCCAAAAGGGGGACAATGTCAAAATTAATGCCCCTTCTAAAAGATTGTCTAATTTTGTTAAGGGCAAGGCTCCCATGCCACAGGATAACGAGGGTTACATTTTGTACCCTGCCGGTTATCCTGAGCATAAAATTAGGAGAATTCACTCTAGGAAGTCTCATTCTGGCCCTAATCATGCTTTTATGTATAAGGGTGAGACATCTAGTTCTAGGCAATCAACCCATGCAAAATTGCCTAAGAAGAAAACTCCTATTGCATCAAATGATTCTAACATTTCATTTAAAACTTTTGATGCATCTTATGTTTTGACTAACAAATCCGGCAAGATAGTTGCCAAGTATGTTGGGGGCAAGCACAAGGGATCAAAGACTTGTGTTTGGGTACCCAAAGTTCTTGTATCTAATGTCAAAGGACCCAAAACCGTTTGGGTACCTAAAATCAAGAACTAAATTTGTTTTGTAGGTTTATGCATCCGGGGACTCAAGTTGGATCATCGATAGCGGGTGCACAAACCATATGATAGGGGAGAAGAAGATGTTCTCCTCCTACGAGAAAAACCAAGATCCCCAACGAGCTATCACATTCGGGGATGGAAATCAAGGTTTGGTCAAAGGATTGGGTAAAATTGCCATATCACCTGACCATTCCATTTCCAATGTTTTTCTTGTAGATTCTTTAGATTATAACTTGCTTTCAGTTTCGCAATTGTGTAAAATGGGCTACAACTGTCTTTTTACGGATGTAGGTGTTACTGTCTTTAGAAGAAGTGATGATTCAATAGCATTTAAGGGAGTGTTAGAGGGTCAGCTATACTTAGTAGATTTTGATAGAGCTGAACTCGACACTTGCTTAATTGCTAAGACTAACATGGGCTGGCTCTGGCATCGCCGACTAGCACATGTTGGAATGAAGAATCTTCACAAGCTTCTAAAGGGAGAACACATTTTGGGACTAACAAATGTTCATTTTGAGAAAGACAGGGTTTGTAGCGCATGTCAGGTAGGGAAGCAAGTTGGTGTTCATCATCCACACAAGAACATCATGACGACCGACAGGCCACTCGAGCTCCTACACATGGACCTATTCGACCCGATAGCTTACATAAGCATCGACGGGAGTAAGTACTATCTAGTTATTGTGGATGATTATTCTGGCTTCACTTGGGTGTTCTTTTTGCAGGAAAAATCTCATACCCAAGAAACCTTAAAGGGATTCTTGAGACGGGCTCAAAACGAGTTTGGCTTAAGGATCAAGAAAATAAGAAGCAACAACGGGACGGAGTTCAAGAACTCACAAATCGAAGGCTTCCTTGAGAAGGAGGGCATCAAGCATGAGTTCTCTTCTCCCTACACGCCACAACAAAATGGTGTAGTGGAGAGGAAGAATAGAACTCTATTGGACATGGCAAGAACCATGCTTGATGAGTACAAAACTTCGGATCGGTTTTGGGCGGAGGCGGTCAACACCGCGTGCTATGCCATCAACCGGTTGTATCTACACCGAATCCTCAAGAAGACATCATACGAACTCCTAATCGGTAAAAAGCCCAATGTTTCATATTTTAGAGTTTTTGGTAGCAAATGCTTTATTCTTGTTAAAAGAGGTAGAAAATCTAAATTTGCTCCTAAGGCTGTAGAAGGCTTTTTACTAGGATATGATTCAAACACAAGGGCATATAGAGTCTTTAACAAGTCCACTGGACTAGTTGAAGTTTCTTGTGACATTGTGTTTGATGAGACTAACGGCTCTCAAGTAGAGCAAGTTGATCTTGATGAGCTAGATGATGAAGAGGCTCCGTGCGTCGCGCTAAGGAACATGTCCATTGGGGACGTGTGTCCTAAGGAATCCGAAGAGCCTCCACAAGCACAAGATCAACCATCTTCCTCCATGCAAGCATCTCCACCAACTCAAGATGAGGATGAAGCTCAAGATGATGAAGGAGAAGATCAAGAAGTTGAGCCACCTCAAGAGGAGAGCAATGATCAAGGGGGAGATGCCCATGGTCAAGATGAGGAAGATGAACAAGTTCCAAGACCGCCACACCCAAGAGTCCACCAAGCAATACAACAAGATCACACCATGAACACCATCCTCGGCGATATTCAAAAGGGGGTAACTACTCGATCTCGTGTTGCTCATTTTTGTGAACATTACTCTTTTGTTTCCTCTATTGAGCCGCACATGGTAGAAGAAGCACTTCGAGATTCGGATTGGGTGGTGGCGATGCAAGATGAGCTCAACAACTTCACTAGGAATGAGGTATGGCATTTAGTTCCACGTCCTAACCAAAATGTTGTAGGAACCAAGTGGGCTTTCCGCAACAAGCCCGACTTGTGTGGTGACAAGCCCAAAATGATGAGCATGGTGTCGTGACTAGGAACAAAGCCCGACTTGTCGCCAAGGGATATTCACAAGTCGAAGGTTTGGATTTCAGTGAAACCTATGCACCCGTAGCTAGGCTTGAGTCAATTCGCATTTTACTTGCCTATGCTACTTACCATGGCTTCAAGCTTTACCAAATGGACGTGAAGAGTGCCTTCCTCAATGGACCAATCAAGGAGGAGGTCTATGTTGAGCAACCTTCCGACTTTGAAGATAGTGAGTACCCTAACTATGTATATAAACTCTCTAAGGCGCTTTATGGGCTCAAGCAAGCCCCAAGAGCATGGTATGAATGCCTAAGAGATTTCCTTATCACTAATGGCTTCAAAGTCGGAAAGGCCGATCCTACTCTATTTACTAAAACACTTGCAAATGATTTGTTTGTATGCCAAATTTATGTTGATGATATTATATTTGGGTCTACTAACGAATCTACAAGTGAGGAATTTAGTAGGATCATGACACAAAAATTCGAGATGTCTATGATGGGGGAGTTGAAGTGCTTCCTAGGATTTCAAGTGAAGCAACTCCAAGAGGGCACCTTCATTAGCCAAACAAAGTATATTCAAGACATTCTAAACAAGTTTGGGATGAAGGATGCCAAGCCCATCAAGACACCCATGGGAACCAATGGGCATCTCGACCTCGACACGGGAGGTAAATCCGTAGATCAAAAGGTATACCGGTCGATGATAGGATCTTTGCTTTACTTATGTGCATCTCGACCGGATATTATGCTTTCCGTATGCATGTGTGCAAGATTCCAAGCCGATCCTAAGGAAGCTCACCTTAGGGCCGTAAAACGAATCTTGAGATATTTAGTTTATACTCCTAAGTTTGGGCTTTGGTACCCTAGGGGATCCACATTTGATTTAATTGGTTATTCAGATGCCGATTGGGCGGGGTGTAAAATTAATAGAAAGAGCACATCAGGGACTTGCCAGTTCTTGGGAAGGTCTCTGGTGTCTTGGGCTTCAAAGAAGCAAAATTCTGTAGCTCTTTCTACCGCCGAAGCCGAGTATATTGCCGCAGGCCATTGTTGCGCGCAATTGCTTTGGATGAGGCAAACCCTTAGGGATTTTGGTTACAAATTAACCAAAGTTCCTCTTCTATGTGATAATGAGAGTGCAATCCGCATGGCGGATAATCCCGTTGAACATAGCCGCACTAAACACATAGCCATTCAATATCATTTTCTAAGGGATCACCAACAAAAGGGGGATATCGAGATTGCATATATTAACACCAAAGAACAATTAGCTTATATCTTTACCAAGCCACTAGATGAACAAACATTTAACAAACTTAGGCATGAGCTAAATATTCTTGATTCTCGGAATTTCTTTTGATGTTTTGCACACATAGCTCAATAATATACCTTTGATCATATCTCTTTCATGTGCTATGACTAATGTGTTCTCAAGTGCATTTCATGCTAAGTCATAGATTGAAAGGGAATTGGAGTCTTCGGCGAAGGCAAAGGCTTCCACTACGCTCCATCAAATTACTCACCCTTCGCCATCGCTCCACGTAACTCTCCAACTTTGGTATAATCTTCACTCTTACGTTATTTACCATAGGGAGAGAAAGTCAAAGGGCTTATATTTCACTCAAGTATCCGTTTTTGGCGATTCATGCCAAAGGGGGAGAAAGTATTAGCCCAAAGCAAAAGGACCGCACCACCACCAAGTTTCAAAAAATTGAGTTAAGAAAAGATTCTTCAAATGGTGATTTTTCAATCGGTATCTTATTTTTGATAGAATTTCAAATTGGTTCAACCTCTTCAAAACTAATATCTAAAACCCTCTTGAACACTAAGAGGAGGATTTGATTAAGGGGGAGTTTTGTTTTAGTCAAAGGAAAAGCATTTGAAACAGGGGGAGAAAATTTCAAATCATGAAAATGCCTCTCAAAATCTTATTCATTTACCTTTGACTATTTGCAAAAGGACTTTGAAAAGAATTTACAAAAGAATTTGCAAAAACAAAACATGTGGTGCAAGCGTGGTCCAAAATGTTAAAAATAAAAGAATAAATCCATGCACATCTTATGAGAATTTATTGGTTCAATTCTAAGTAACCTTTGCACTTACATTATGCAAACTAGTTCGATTATGCACTTTTATATTTGCTTTGGTTTGTGTTGGCATCAATCACCAAAAAGGGGGAGATTGAAAGGGAATTAGGCTTACACCTTTTTCCTAATTGATTTTGGCGGTTGAATTGCCCAACACAAATAATTGGACTAACTAGTTTGCTCTAGATTATGAGTTCTACAGGTGCCAAAGGTTCACAACAAACCAATAAAAAGACCGAAAAAGGATTCAAATATAGAGAGCAAAAGTCAGCCGAAGTGTGCCCTGGTCTGGCGCACCGGACTGTCCAGTGTGCCACCGGACAGTGTCCGGTGTGCCACCAGACAGTGTCCGGTGCACTACGGACTCCAACTCCGAACTGCTCCGCTATAATTCATTGGACTGTCCGGTGTAGCACCGGACAGTGTCCGGTGGCGCACCGTACTGTCCGGTGTGCCAGCGGAGCAACGGCTACTTCGCGCCAACAGTCGTCTGCAGAAGGCATTAAATGCGCTACAGTGCGCGCCAGAGTCAGAGCAGAGGCAGATGGCCCACCGGACACTGAACAGTGCCTGTCCTGTGCACCACCGGACTGTCCGGTGGCCCAGAAGACAGAAGCTCCAACGGTCGGAATCCAACGGTTTGGTGACGTGGCAGGCGCACCGGACAGTGTCTGGTGGCGCACCGGACTGTCCGGTGCGCCATGCGACAGCAGCCTTCACCAAACGAATAGTTTGGTGGTTGGGGCTATAAATACCCCCAACCACCCACCATTCATTGCATCCAAGTTTTCCAACTTCCCACACCTTACAAGAGCTATAGCATTCAATACAAGACACACCAAAGAAATCAAATCCTCTCCCAAGTCCATAGTTCATTCCAAATCAAATGGTGACTAGTGAGAGAGTGACTTGTGTTCATTTGAGCTCTTGCGCTTGGATTGCTTCTTTTTCTCATTCTTTCTTGTGATCAACTCAATTGTAACTGAGGCAAGAGACACCAATTGTGTGGTGGTCCTTGCGAGGACTTTGTGTCCCATTTGATTGAGAAGAGAAGCTCACTCGGTCTAATGACCGTTTGAGAGAGGGAAAGGGTTGAAAGAGACCCGGTATTTGTGACCACCTCAACAGGGAGTAGGTTTGCAAGGACCGAACCTCGGTAAAACAAATCATCGTGTCTCACTCTTTATTTGCCCGCGATTTGTTTTCACCCTCTCTCTCGGACTTGTTTACATTTCTAACGCTAACCCCGGCTTGTAGTTGTGCTTAAGTTTATAAATATCAGATTCGCCCTATTCACCCCCCCTGTAGGCGACTTTCAAGGACCTATCTACACAGTCAGGGGGTCCGGCAGCCTGGCGGCTAGTTCTAGAGAATGGGTGCTCGTTCCCTGGGGTGGTCCGGAGCTGTGTAGCCGCTTAGCTTGGTTCCGTACCTTGAGCCTGCATGCTCCACTACTCTGTGACGGGTACCCTAGTATTTAGAACTATAGTCCTGTGGGTCTGGCAACCTGGTGTCCGGTTCTAGAGAATGGACACTCGTCTCCTAGGGTGGTCCGGAGCTGTGTAGCCGCTTAGCCTAGTTCCGTACCCTAAGCCTGTACGCTCTACCACTCTATGATGCTTGTCCTAGTATCTGGAGCTGTGATCCATGGGTCCGGGCATACGGATAGGCTTCCCAGGCTAAATCCTACAGGTCCTATTGCATGAATCAAAGGATAAAAGATACCAGTTGGTGGGTCCTATGGGTGCGCTACTAAAACTTCCTAGCCAAAGTTGTGTATAGGTCCAAGTCCCAGTCGAGACTACCTCCTAGGGGCCGGGTCACCAATTCTTTCTTAGGTACACTAGTATCCAGCCTCGACACGTCGAGCCTACATCCCAGGGGGCCAAGTACCAGGGAGAAGTTGGTAACACTACACACAGCGAGGAATAGGGATGGCAATCGGGCGGGTATAATGCGGATATATGGATCGCGTATCCATACCCACGAAATAAAACCAAACCCATACCCATACCCATTTACGCTCGTGGGTACAGATCTATATCCGTACCCGTACCCGCCGGGTATCCGTTATCCAACGGATAACCGTTACCCGCCCGCCCGCCCACTAAAATTTCAGCAACATTCCAATACATTGTACCAGAAATTTATCATAATTTAACATTCCAACAACCTCAAATAATAATTTTAGCACCACACAATAATTTCAACATTCCAAAACAATAATTTCAACATTCTAAACAATAATTTCAACATTCCAACAACATTTCACCATAGTGACATAGTCCATACTCCATAGCAAGTAGTAGAAGTAGCAAAGACAGTACAATACATCCTAAAACATGTTCTTGGAATGAAATTACAGTCATACATAATTTCCAAATGCAACAACAAATTATAGTAATGAGCATGGCTGAATGGCATTCAACTTCATTTGACATCTTGTGAATTTTCCTTCAAATATCTTCATTTGGCATCGTGGAGAATCCAAAGGAGAGTTCCTACAATGATATATAATTAGTTATAGATATATCATGAAGTCATGGTAATTATCAAAAAAGAATATGCTAGTTCTTACAACGTACCACAAGTTCTTCTTGTATATCTTCAAGACAAGTCCACAAACCCATATAATCTTCTTTTCCTACAATAAGTGAGAGTACAACAAATGAGAGTAAACTGAAATCAGAACATACAAGTTACAACGACATACAATAATTTTAAAGATGTATTGTTTGTACCTTTTGCTTGACCAACACGAAGCCAATTTTTTGCACACATCAAAACCTCTAAAGTTTTGGGAGTAAGTCGACTTCGATGATCACTTAGCACTCTACCACTAGTACTAAAAGCAGACTCTGAAGCAACAGTTGTAACAGGAATAGCAAATATGTCACGGGCTATCATCCTTAGAGTAGGGTACCGTATCCTAGAAATTTTCCAATAGCCTAATATATCAAATTCCTTTGACTTGGGAATACGACCTTCATCCACATAAAGATCAAGCTCAGACTTAGCCTTTTCTTCATCACTGCACATGTCATCGAGCTCTTCTTCCATGGCAGAGAACAACTCATCCGTATATGTGGAAGCATTAGAAACACAAGATGATGATGCATTTTGTCCACCACTAGTAATAGGTTTAATGCATTTGTTGTTGTACTCTCTAATCAGTTCATCAAATAATTTCCTCACATTTTCTATCTCTAGCATTGCTCTACTTTGTGCACCAAATAGACGTGTGTAGCATGCTTTCAACATTCCAAATTTGTATCTTGGATCAAGAACAACAGCAATAGCCATTAGACCATGAATGTCAGTCCAATATTTATCAAATTTCGTAATCATACGACTTGACATGGACTTGATTAACTCATCATCACACTCTAGCCACTTGCTCATGTGTCCTCTAATTGCACATATCTTTGGAAAGAAGTCATTAGCTGTTACATATTGTGTTCTAGAAAACAATTCGGTAATTTCATAGAACAATTTCAACCTATCGCAAACTTCACTAGCAAACTTCCATTCATCCTCACTTGGAGAAAAATCATAAGCTCTTTCACATTCAGCCAAACGATCAAAAGCCTCTTTGTAACAAATAGCAACACTGAGCATGATATAAGTAGAGTTCCACCTAGTTTTGCAATCAAGTGACAATTTCTTGTTGCATTCAACATTAACTTATGTAGCTATTTCTTGGAATCTCTCATGTCTTTTAGGAGTAGCATACCAAAATGCAACACTATTTCTAATCTTTTCAATCCCACTACCCATTACTTCCAAACCATCTTTGACAATTAAATTTAATATGTGCGCGGAGCAACGCATATGTAACAGCTTGCCACCCAACAAAGGTTTCTTTCCTCTCAACTTTCGATTCATCAATGTGATGAGTGCATCATTAGTGGAACAATTATCAAGGGTTAAGGTAGATATGTTCTTATCAATGTGCCAATCCATTAGACATTTCATAAGAACATCACTAAGTGCTTCAGCAGTATGTGGAGATGGAACATAAATGAACAGCAAGGTATGTCAATTAATAGGTAAAGGACAGCAAGGTACCTCAAAATACAACTTCGAAGCTGCCATCCTTGGTCAATAAAATGTCCGGTAACAGTCATATAGCCTTTCTTTTGATTTTCAGCTGTCCACATATCAGTCGTTATTGCAATTCTTGCATTATTCTTCTGCATAAAGCTCAAGGCCTTCTTCTTCTCAATCTCATAAATCCCAAAGATGTCATTCTTCAAAGTGTTTCTAGTGATCATCTTAAACATCGGTTGAAGAGCACTTGAGTACATTCTAAATCCAACATGATCCACAATGGACAATGGATATTCATGCAAAACAACCATTTCAGCAAGGGCCTTTCTCGCTACATCTTGGTCGAAAACATACTTCTCCACCGACACTTGTCCTTGTTCGCTACTAGATGTGAACCTCAAAGAGCTTTGTATCTTATCTATAGGATTCCTCTTTCGATAGATGCATGTCTCTAGATGGGCTTTCAAATGAGATGTACCATTCTTTGTTACACCCGAAAGCTTCTTTGAACAATAATTAGACTTTGCCTTCCAAACATCTCCAACCTTTACCCTCTTGAATTCACTCCACACTTCAGATTTCAATTTTCTTTTTCTCCCATTTTCTTCTACTTCTTCATCATCCTCATCACCATCTTGATCAACATTTATCACATTCTCTGGAAGCTCACTTCCACCCTCAACAGATGCTTGAGATGAGGGAGGTTGAAATTGAGTGTTGCTATTTTCGTTGGGAGTTGATATCACGATCTGTATAAACAGAGAGGTTGAAATTGAGTAACCTGCAAGGCTAACAAAGGGCAAAATCACTAACAGACAACAGACTAACTTGCAAGGCTGACAGAATAACCTGCGCGGCTAACAGACTAACCACTAACCTGCAGTCTGCAGAGGCGTGGAGGCGCGGTAGCGCGGAAAGCACCCGAGTCCCGAGGCGGCCGACGGCGAGGCTGAGGCGCTGAGGTGGGGCCGGGGGCTTAGGTCGGGGCGGCGTGCTCAGGTCGGGCTCGCTGCTCGTCGTGGTCAGTGCTGCGCGCTCAGGTCGCTGCTCGCCGTCTCGCTGGTCGCTGCTCGTCGTGGTCGCCTGGTCGGTGCTGCGCGCTCAGGTCGGGAGTCGGGACCGGGATCTGCTGCCTGCTGGAGCCTGGAGCGGGCGAGCGGCCGAGCGATGGAGGAGGAGGACTGGAGCCTGGCGATGGCGGCTAGGGTTAGCACTTTTGTTGTTGGTTGTTGGCTGTTGGCCTATTGACGCTGAGTCGTAACTCGTAAGGCCCAAGGGGCTGGCCGTTGGCACATGCGCATCCGCTGATCGGTCATCGGCGCATGGGACTGGGCGACTGGCTGTCTGGGAGAATAAGATCTGGGCCCACATGTCATATGCCCAATGGGTGATGGATATGGATAGTCTATATCCATACCCACGAAATTATTACCCGCGGATACTATATAGTATCCATACCCGTACCCGCGGATACGAAAATCCACCATATCCGTACCCGACGGGTAAATAACCGTGGTTATTTGCCCATAACCGTACCCACTGCCATCCCTAGCGAGGACAAATAGCATACAGATAAGTGCTGTTTGATTAATAGTTCTCAAAAGTATCTTACAAAGCCAAAAATTATTACAAGCTGCTCCCCAGCGGAACCCTTGCCCTATTTTTGTAGATCTAGCTACTCATCATCAGTAGGATCCCACTGAAAGCGTTTGGCCACCAGTTCCACGGCGTCTTGTACGCCCTCCCGAGCGGCGTCTTCAGTGGCAGCCACCGGACTAGCGATCCCCGACTCCAAGGATACGGCCAGGTCGTGGCTCTAGAAGCACATCAAGATATACTCGATTACCGCCCGGCAGAGCCTACCGCCCTTGGCCTCCAGGCGGGCACCAAGAATCTGGTCCAGGCGTCGGAGGCGGTCGGCAGTGGAGTCCAGCACCGAGAGCGCGTCGGAGGTAGACGTCGACAGCTCCGACACCGGGATGGGACTCATCCCTAGCGCACCAGTGCCATGCTCGCCTCGCCGGCTCATGCGGCGATGCGCTAGACCCTGGTGCGATGCTCCGCCTGGAGATCTTCAAGTGCCTTCTTCGTCGCCTCCACCGCCTGGGGGCCCGGTGCCGCCTGGAACTGCCGGATCCGCTCTTCCAGCTTTTTCTCCTTCTCCTCTGCCTCGAGCTCGTGCTCGGCCAGCATCTCGCCCCGCCGGGTGAGCATCTCTTCCCGGAAGGTGATATCCGTCTCTCGCTTGGAGAGATCCATCTCCCACATGGTGAGGTCTGCCTCCCGCCTGTCCAGGGACTGCTCCTTTGCCTTGAGCTTCTCCTCGGCGAGGGCGACGTCGCTGGCCTTGCCCTCGAGCTCTTGCTGCAACTTTTGCAGCCTCTCCACAACTTTGGTCTGCTGGATCTGCTGCTCTTCCAGGGTCTGGTCCAGGGCACTCAGCTTGGCTCGGAACTCAGTTGCGAGGGCCTCCCACTGGGACACAGCCTCCTCCCTTCTGGCCAACTTCTTCTCCCTCCGCGCCGCCTCCAACTCCCTGGTGCATACCTTCTGGAGGTCCCTTTTGTACTCTTTGCGGTCCCGCGCGTGTTCGGGCCGCTCAGAGGCGAACTGGCGAGACGCCACCTAGGTGCGCTCCTCCAGCTGGGTGCGCCAGTCGCTGAGGCGCTGGTGCTCAGATTCCAGCGCCTCCTATTCCCGCCGGATGGCTGCCTCGCTTTCATTGAGGACTTAGTGGGCGCGAGACAGCACCCGAGGGAAGGGGGGTTGGCGCCGCGTCTTGCTCGGCACCTGACCGAGCCGCCGCCCTAAAATCACCTCCATCTCCTCCGGAGCCGGCGGAGGGACGGAGCTAGACGCGCCTCCTAGGTCACCCCCGGTGTTGGGAGCGGGTGTAGGTCCCCCAGCTGGGACCTCCTCCGCCGCCGCGGTACCGCCTGACGCTGGCGCCGCCACAGTTGGACCCCCAGTTGGGACGTGGGAGGCCGGTGACGCTGTCCCAGCGGTAGCTAGGTGCGCTCCGCCGACGCCACTCTCAGTAGACTCCTGCTGCTGAGAACCAGACCCACCGGCGGGCCTGGTATCTGGAGGAGGAGGTGCGACCTTGGGGGCAGAAGGGGAGGAAGCCCTGGAAAACAAAGGATGGGTTAAGACCCATCAGCATGATAACTAGACTCGTGGAAAAAAGGGGCTACACATACTTGGGGCCCTGGACCTTCCAGTGACCCTGGAAGCGGGGCGACCTCTGCTGTTGCTGTTGCCGTTGTTGCTGATGTTGTTGTTGTTGCTGCTGCTGATGCCCCTGGGGGAGATCACCCCTAGATGATGGTAGTGGTGGCGACGAGACCGATGGTGGTGGCGGGCTGACGCATCTCTGCGCGTCGTGGGCCTGAGAGCTCGCCTCCTCGGCCCTGCCTACGGTCCACTGGCGCTTCTGGGGAGGCTCCGAAACGAGCGACCCATCAGCACGACACAGCCGGCGTCGTCTCTCCTGCTCCGACCCCCCGGAGTTACCTGGGGCGGGGGTACCGGCGGACGGCTGCTTGCAACCCCTTTACCCTTGTCCAAGGGGCGGGGGGCCACGACGTGGGTGCTGAGAGCCACGCCGGCAAGCTGGGGGCCTCCAGCCGGCGCATCAGAGATCCGGATCCTGCGGTGGGGGTTCCGGCTGCTAGTTTGACGAACCGCCACGCCGCTCTCGTCGAGGGTTGGCAGCGTGGCCAAGATCGCCGTCCTCAACCCTGGGTCATCGCAGAGCACAGGAATGCCCTGGGGGTGGATCAAGGACTCAGGGACGAAGGACTCACTAGTAATCCCCTTCACCAGGAGTTCTAGCTCCTCCCAGGACAGGTTGGTACCCGGCCCGCGCTGGATCCGGTCGATGTCATTCGGGCCGGTGAACCAGCAACACAGGAGCGCCCTCCTCTACAGTGGCCTGATCCGACGCTTCAGGAAGTCACCGACCATGTGCATCGACGTCAGACCACCGATTGCCAAGGTCTTGATCCTGTCCAGTACGGGCAGGAACTCCGGCGCCGGGGATGGCTTGGTCCACCAGTGCTTGCGGTTGAGGGCTGGTCCGTTGCTCGGTAGCATGAGGCGGTCGTTGGCCTCGGCGCTAGCGATCACCCAGTCACCGCGCCAGTTTTCCCACCTTGCGCCGCTAAAGGTGGAGATGTAGGCTACGGCCGAATCCGGCCTCTTCTAAAAATAGTAGGCTCCAAGATGGTCCCTAGCCTTCCCAGACTTGACCAGCACGAACAAATCGCGGAAGAGGGAAGAACAGGGGGCCACCCCTACGAACATCTCGCAGAGGTGGACTAAGATGGCCGCTTGGAGGATGGACTAGGGCGTAAGGTGCTGAAGCTGGAGCCCGAACTCCTCCAACAGCAGCAAGAAGAAAGGCGAGATCGACAGCGCCAACCCACAGGAGAAGTAGGAGACGAACATCACGAACTCCCCGGCGCCGAGATCGCCGAGGGGAGTGGCGCCGGCGTGGATCCTTCCCCCGAGCACCGGCGTGCTCCATCTGAGCAGGTTGCGCACCAAGTTGAGCGCCCCCTTAGACTAGAAACGCTTGGGATGGCCAAGCGAAGTCATGGCTTGTGTGGCGGCGCGAGCGCAGAGCAGAGGAACACGAAGGCAAAGGGGCACAGAGGAGCATGAAGGCGAAAGGGTGCAGTCGATTGGAAGGGAATGCGAAAGGGTAACTGCTGCACGCGGAGGTAAACCCTTTTTCAAGGAAACCAGAGTCCTTGCTCAAGGAAACCCTTCCTAGCGCCCCTCAATCGCCGCAAGAGATCACGCGTGACGGGCACCTAGGATCCAGGCAGCCCAGTCTATGACACGGGGGCCCAGGTCCACAAGTCATGCAGTGTGGGTGCCAGTTTTCGGGTGCGGGAACCGCCGCACGAGGTAGCACGCCTCTTCATCTCCACCGTAAGAGACCATAGCCCAGTCTATGACACGGGGGCCCAAGCCCACAGGTCATACTCCTTGGGTGCCGGATCTCGGGTGCGGAAAGAGCGAACCGACGCACGCACCGGTAGTGCGCCTCCTCGGGGCCGCGACAGAACATAGAAGGTAATTTTTTAAACCAATGCAGCGGTATCGAGGCGCCCCGCGCGTGGCCCGACGAAACCACCAGGCGTGGGGACCACAGGCCAGTCAGCCATGAGAACAAATATGGCACTTAGCATGACCGAAGGCGGATTGATGGTGAGTACATCAGCAGACGCACGGAAGCGACGCTCCAATAACCAATTAGGTCATGTTGAGGCGAAGTACAAGCTTTGGCCCCACCTACAGGCTCGCATCCTCCCCTGAGGTGGGCTCGGGGCCCACTGTCGGTACCCTAAAACTAGGGTAC
This sequence comes from Zea mays, assembly GCF_902167145.1. Taxonomy (NCBI): domain Eukaryota; kingdom Viridiplantae; phylum Streptophyta; class Magnoliopsida; order Poales; family Poaceae; genus Zea; species Zea mays. Next base: position 123,215,543 of record NC_050096.1, on the reverse strand, counting down.
CCCTTACTACAGTATGAAGACGTAGTACCTACATGGCTATCTTTAGTCGCGTGGTAAAAGAGCTGTGCATGGGGCCAGGTCGTGACTCGCCCCAGCCTCGAGTGACTACTCTAGGCCAGCAACAGCATCCGACCTCGCCACGTGGGCGGCTCTGGGGCCGCCACGTGGCCAGAGAAGGTGATGTACTCCAAGGCATCGACAGTGAGTCCGGACCCCCATGGGAGGGTGCCGAACCCCTTGATATATGGTCCGGACCTTCAGGTTGGACCAAGACCTCCCATGTGTACGGACCAGACCCCTAGAATGGGATCCGGACCCCCCCCCCCCCCCCCGTATGGGGTCCGGACCGCCCATAGTGGGGTCCCAAGACCTTACTTAAGGCCCAGGCGGGGGTTCGGAGCTGACACGTGTCCAGACCTGCTCTGGTGCGCTCCGGACCTATCCGCACACACTCCTGCTCCGCGCTCAGGCTGCCACGTAGCATACTGCCCGCGGCATAAGCCAACGGGCGGAACCCGGCGTGACGCCTTTGGGCTACGCGCACCTTCATGACGGATAAGTCGTGCGCTTATCCATTCAACTGATAGGCGGCATGCTCAGTCCACGATACGTGGGCCACATAGTTACTCACCATTACTACCGCATTACTCGTACGGTAACTGCCCATCAATGCAGCATGGATTGCAGACATCATGGCACCTAGTGATTACTCAGGTGTTATTAGTATTAATTATCCACATAACGCTTTCTTTCCATTATGTCCCTGGGCCCACATGTTGGGGCTCAGCATCCATGTATGTGCCTCCCTTAAACTATAAAAGGGAAGGCACACAACGTTACAGGACAGGCTCTCTCAGGTTCACACAGACTCTCAAGCTCTCAATACAGCTTACACATAGTGGAGTAGGGTATTACGCTCCGGCGACGTGAACCACTCTAAACCCTCGTGTCCTCGTGTTCTTCCACCTTCCAACAGACAGGCAAACCGCTTAGGCCCCTCCATCTTAGGATTTGGGCGGATGCGTTCCGCCACCCGGCCAGTGGAATTCTTCCCACCGACACTACTGTATAAAGACACAGTACCCACGCAGCTATCTTTAGTCGCGTGGTAAAGGAGCTGTATGTGGGACCAGACCATGACTCGCCCCAGCCTCGGGTGACTACTCTTGGCTAGCAACAACGCCTGACCCCACCACGTGGGCGGGTCTAGGGCCGCCACGTGTCTAGAGAAAGTGATATACTCCAAGGCATCAACAGTGAGTTCGGACCCCCATGGGAGAGTACCGGACCTGTGTATATACGGTCTAGGCCTCCAGGTCTGGCCCAGGACCTCCACGTGTGCGAACTAGACCCCTAGAATGGAATCCAGACCCCCCTGTATGGGGTCTGGGCCACCCACAGTGGGGTCCTAGGGTTCCAGGACAGAGCATACCCGGGCCTTAATCGGGACCCAAGCGGGGGTCCAGAGACGACACGTGTCCAGACCTGATCTGGTGGATCTGGACCTTATCGCATACACTTCTGTTCCCCGCCCAGGCGGAGACCCGATGCTGCCACATGGCCTACTGCGCGCCGCATAAGCCAACGGGCGGAGCCTTACATAAAGCCTTTGGGCTACGCGTGTCTTTGCATTTATTGCGGATAAGACGTGCGTCTATCTATTCCAGTGATAGGCGGTGCGCCCAGTCCACGTTGTGTGGGCCATGTAGTTACTCACACGTTACCATAGCGAGGGCAATGATTCACCATTACTCCTGCATTACCAGGAAAAGGGTTACTACCTATCAATGCTGCATGGACTGCAGCCATCATGACTCCCGCTGATTACTCATGCGTTACTCTGTCAGCATTAGTTATTCACATAATGTATTTCTTTCATTATGCTCCTGGGCCCGCATGTCGGGGCTCAGCATCCTTGTATGTGCCTCCCTTAAACTATAAAAGGGAAGGCACACATCATTACAAGGGACACACTCAAACACACACTCAATACAACTTACATGCAATGGAGATAGGGTATTACGCTCCGGCGGCCTGAACCACTATAATCCCTCGTGTCCTCTTGTGTTCATCCCGAATTCACCAAACAGGCAACCGCTTAGGCACCCTCCTCATCTTAGAATCAGGGCGGGTGCATTCCGCCACCTGGCCGGTGGATTTTCCCACCGACATTTGGCACGCCAGGTAGGGGTCTTGGTTTTAGGTTTTTCGCCTATTTCCTTGCTCGACACGATGGTTCAGATCATCGAGCACCGTGACATGTCTCCCGAGGACTTCTTGATGGAGGAAGGGGCAGCATCTTCCTTGCCATGAGGCTCCAACCGCCCTGTGCCTGGTGCTGCTGCTATGCATGCTGTGCGGCAGCACACGCCTGCGCAGACATCCAGGACTCCGTCAAGGGCTGCTCCTGGTGGGGCGTTGTCTGCAGCCAGGGAGTTGCTGCGTAACCCACCAAGTTCCATGGCCTCGCCGGGGGCCATGAGGCAGTGGCATGAAGATGTCGATCGCCTCCTTGGCATGGCCCATCCTGGCTCGGCTAGGTCTAGGCCACGATCATTCCGGCATCAACGCGAGGCGTCGGCGTCTGTGCGCTCACCCTCAGTGAGGGGTGCGCAGACTGACGACCTGCGAGCAGAGCTCAACTACAGGCGTGCGGGTGAGGATGCTCGAATCTCTCTGGAGAGGGCGTGTGAGCGCCGGCAAAACTTCGAGGGTCGCAACCTCGACCAAGACTTCACTGCAAGGGACGCCTGAATCCAGGCGGGTGTCCCATTGGTCGGTGTGGGCTGCGCCGCACTAGCGGATCATCTCCGTGCGGCGACTTGGCCACCCAAGTTCTGTCCACACCTGCCGGAGAAGTACGATGGTACATCTAACCCGTCGGAATTCTTGCAGGTCTACGTCACCGCCATTACGGCAGCTGGTGGAAACACTGTTGTAATGGCAAGCTATTTCCATGTAGCCTTGACCGGGCCGGCCCGGACCTGGCTCATGAACCTTACCCTGGGGTAAATCTACTCCTGGGAAGAGCTTTGTGCACGGTTCACAGCGAACTTCGCCAGTGCTTATCAGCAGCATGGCGTGGAAGCTCATTTCCATGCAGTGAGGCAGGAACCCGTGGAGACTCTTCGGGCTTTCATCTCCCGCTTCACCAAGGTACGGGGGAATATACCTCGCATCTCCGATGCCTCCATTATCACTGCTTTCTGACAGGGAGTGCGTGATAAGAAGATGTTGGAGAAATTGGTGACGCATGACGTGGAAACCATCACTACGCTCTTCACTCTGGCCGACAAATGTGCTAGAGCTGCTGAGGGCCGTGCATGGCACTCGGCGCCACAAACTGGAGTTACCCAGACGGGCAGCTCAGGTGCCACCACCCAGGGCGGTGGCAAGAAAAAGAAGAAGAACCGCAGTCACGATAGGCCTCAGTCTGGTGCTTCGGTCGCCGTAGCTGCGGCTGGGGGCCGGGACGAGCGAGGCAAGCGCCCACGACAACAGGGAAGCGACAATGGGTCATGCCTTGTCCACCGCAACAATCGCCATAACACCTCGGAATGCTGAGAGATCCTGAAGCTCGTGAAACGCATAAACGAGCGGCGCGAGCAGGCCTCCAGGGATGGCTCGTCGCCTCGGTGCCGGCCTAGCAAGGAGAAGGTCGACGAAGGTGACCTGGCGGTGGGAGAACGGGACCTCGGGTATCAGGCCCCCGAGGAAGTCCTCAAGGACATCCTCACTAGAGACTTCGACTCCGGTGATGACAACGATCGCCGCAAGAAGTTGTACGTTATGTATGGAGGAAGATGGGAGCTCACCTCTCGTAGGAACGTGAAGTCCCTGTGCCGCGAGGTCCTTTCGGCGAACCCAGGGGTCCCGAAGGCAGCCCCACATCAGCGGTGGCGGAGCACCACTATCTCCTTCGAGGCATCCGACTGCCCCAAAAACATGGCAGGGGCTGGTATACTACCACTCATCACCGCCCGCGTCATCGCCAACATGAAGCTCCATCATGTCCTGATTGATGGTGGGGCTGGGCTCAACGTCATCAGCCATGCTACGCTCAAGAAGCTGCAAATCCCAGGATCCCGACTAGGACCCTCTCGTCCATTCTCCGGAGTGGGCCCTCAACCGGTGTATCCCGTTGGGACTGAGGAGAACTTCCGCACTGAGAACGTCCAGTTCGACGTTGCGGAGGTTAACCTCCCTTTCAATGCCATCATTGGCAGACCAGCCCTGTACCGGTTCATGGCCATTGCCCATTACGAGTACTTGGTCCTTAAGATGTCGCCCCCTGCTGGGGTCCTCACCGTATGGGGCGACCGTCCCGCTGTGCTTGCAGCTGTCGAGAAGTTGCACGCCCTGGCAGCAGAAGCCGCTGGCCCAGGTGACGGGGGGAGGGACCCCTCGACTTCCTGTACCAAGACGCCTGCCAAGGTGCCTAAGGTGCAACCATCTGGAGCAGACGGTGTCCCCATCAAGACCATCCGGCTCAGCGGGGATTCCTCCCAGACCACTCGCATTACGGGCGATCTGGAGGAGAAATAGGAACTTGCGCTCATCGCCTTCCTCCAAACGCAAATGTCGACGTATTCACATGTGAACCGTCGCAGATGCCTAGGATCCCTAGGGAGGTGATCGAGCACCATCTGAAGATCCACACTGACGACAAACCGGTGAGTCAGAAGCCTCGGAGACAGTCCATCTAGCGGCAGGATTTCATCCGTAAGGAGGTCCGGAAGCTGCTGGACGTTGGCTTCATCGAAGAGGTCCATCACCCATTATGGCTGGCCAATCTAGTCATAGTTCCCAAGGCTAACGGGAAGCTTCGGATGTGCATTGACTACACCAACCTCAATAAGGCCTGTCCCAAGAACCCATATCCACTTCCACGAATAGATCAAATCGTGGATTCTACCTCTGGGTGCGACCTCTTGTCCTTCCTAGATGCTTACTCTGGTTTCCATCAGATCCAGATGTCTAGGGAAGATAGGAAGCATACCTCTTTTGTAACTATGGATGGGCTCTACTGTTATGTTGTAATGCCTTATAGTCTAAAAAACGCCTTGCCAACATTTGTACGGGCGATGAGTAAGACTTTTGGTGACCTGATTAGGGATAGGGTACAGGTATACATCGATGACATCGTGGTCAAGACTAAGAGAGGGTAGACCCTAGTGGAAGACTTAACCCTGGTCTTCGATAAGCTGCGGGCAACACACACGAAGCTGAACCTGGACAAGTGCGTCTTTGGTGTCTCCGCAATGAAGTTGCTGGGATTCCTGGTTTCACACCGGGGCATCAAAGCAAACCTAGAGAAGATCAAGGCAATTGAGACAATGAGGCCTCCGGCCCGCATCAAGGACGTCTAGAAGCTTATGGGGTCGCTGGCCGCCCTTAGCCGCTTCATCTCAAGACTGGCTGAGAGAGAACTATCCTTCTTCAAGCTATTGCGGAAGTCCAGGCCATTCTCTTAGACCGAAGAGGCAGAACGAGCCTTTCAAGAGTTGAAGCAACACCTTGTGTCCCTACAAATACTGGTAGCTCCAGAGCTAGGGGAGCCGTTGTACTTATACATTGCAGTGGCTACAGAGGCGGTGAGCATGGTGCTGGTCGCGGAAAGGACGACACAACATCCCCAGGGGAGTCAGAAAGATCCCCTAGGAGAAGGTGGTGGTCTGACCACCATGATGTTGACGGAAGGCCAGGAGTTTGAGGACTCGGGACCAACCATAGGGATCCGAACCATCCAGAAGCCGGTCTACTACATCAGCGAAGTCCTCCATGAGGCAAAGGCTAGGTACCTTGAGACGCACAAGCTTATCTATGCTATACTTGTTGTGTCTAGAAAATTGCGCCACTATTTTCAGGCACACAGAGTTGTGGTGGTGACCTCCTTCCTGTTAAGGGCCATTCTCCACAACTCTAATGCCACAGGCAATATCGCCAAGTGGGCCATCGAGCTTGCTGAGTTCCAACTGGACTTCCAGCCTCGCCACGCTGTCAAGAGCCAGGTCCTAGCTGACTTCATCGTGGAATGAACCCTAGCCCCGAGCGCTCCTGGGGGGTCCGGATCTTGATTCGGATCCCACACCTACAGAGCCCAGGGCTCCGGTCTTCACCGAGCCCCACTGGACGCTCTTCTTCAATGGATCCGCTCGCCAGTAGGGTGGCGGCGCTGGAGTGGTCCTCATCGACCCAAGTGGAGATCAAGTGAAGTACATGGGGCACCTTGAGTTCAAGGCCACAAACAACATGGCAGACTATGAAGCACTGATCTTTGGCTTGTCTGTGGCCCTATCCCTAGGGATTCGCAGCTCCTCGTGAATGGGGACTCCTAGCTGATTATCAAGCAGGTCCACAGAGAATGTAGCTGCAACGAGCCCAGGCTCGCAGCTTACCTCCTTCACATAAGGAAGCTGGAAAAGGACTTCATTGCCCTGGAACTGCAACATGTTCCTCGGGCTAACAACTCAGCGGCAGATGAACTCTCCACGAGGGCATCAACTTGGGCACCCATGCCAGAGGGCGTCTTCAAAAGATGGCTAATGAGACCTACCGCCCAGCCTGCCGAACCAGGTGAAGGGGGCGAGACTAGCACCTCAAAGCTAGCAGTCCCGGTGGCGTTCCATCTGCAGGACCCACCAAGGATTGTGTGTGCTACAGAGGGTCCTGCCAACCTCTTAGTGCCACAACAAATATCTCAGAGTGGTCCCGCTGCATGGATCTCCGAGATCCGGGACTACCTAAAAGAAAATATCCTTCCTGAAGACCATGTGTCTGCAGAGCGCATAGTGCGGTTTGCTAAACGATACACGGTGGTAGAAGGGGATCTATACCACCGTGGCGCCAATGGCATTCTTATGCGGTGCATCACCCAGGAGGAAGGCCGTGAGCTGCTCATGGAGATCCATGGAGGAGAGTGCGGAAGCCATTCATCATCCCACACGCTGGTTGGTAAGGCCTTCCGGCATGGCTTCTACTGGCCAACTGCTCTCCAGGATGCAGCTGAGTTGGTAAAGTCCTGCGAAGCATGTCAGTTCCATGCAAAGCAGATACACACACCGGCTCAGGCTCTGCAAATGATTCCACCCTCCTGGCCATTCGCCGTATGGGGGGTGGATATCCTGGGACCATTCCCCAGGGCTGTCGGTGGGTACCGTTTTCTCTTCGTCCCCATCGACAAATTCACAAAGTGGCCAGAGGCCACCCTTGTGGTCAGTATCACCCAAGGTGCTGTTGTTGCCTTCCTCAAGTCGATTGTCTGCAGATTTGGGGTCCCAAGCCATATCATTACAGACAACGGGACCCAGTTCAAAAGTCGGCTCTTCCAAGAGTATTGCGAGGGCATTGACACCCAGCTCTGCTTTGCGTCTATAGCTTATCCCAAGAGCAACGGCCAAGCTGAGAGGGCAAACACAGAAATCTTTAGGGGCTCAAGACACGCACCTATGACTGCTTAAAAAGCATGGTGCCAATTGGGTCAACGAGCTTCCGTCCATACTATGGGGGAACCGGACCACACCCAGCCGAGCTACCGGGAGACCCCGTTCTTCCTGGTCTACAGGGCCGAAGCCTGCCTTCCCCCGGAAATCATTATGGGTTCCCCACGAGTCCAGTCTTTCAATGAGTCTATGCAGGAACAGCTATGACATACCACCCCTAGACAGATCATAAGGAGCTCAGCATACCACCCCCAGACAGATGGTCAGATAGAAAGGCATGTTGAGGGCATGTGTGCTGCACTATGGGAAGAATTGGGACAAGTGCCTTTCCTTGGCAGAATTCTCTTATAACAACAGCTATCAGTCCAGCCTAAAGATGGCACCGTTCGAGGCCTTGTATGGGAGAAGGTGTAGAACACCGCTAATATGGTCACAAGCTAGAGAGAGGGAAATTTTTGGACCTGACCTAGTACTCGAAGCCAAGGAGAAAGTTAGAGTCATTAAGAAGAACCTGGAAGCTGCTCAGGCTAGACAAAAGAACTATCATGACAAGAGGAGGAAGCCTCTACAATTTGAAGTGGGAGATCATGTTTATCTTAAGGTGTCACCCACCAAAGGTGTTCAGAGATTTGGAATCAAGGGCAAGTTAGCTCCTCGCTACATTGGGCCCTATGAAATCTGAGAGACTTGTGGACCTGTAGCATACCAGTTGAAGTTGCCACCTCATATGTCAGCAGTTCATGATGTATTCCATGTATCTCAGTTACGGAAGTGTGTCCGTTTACCCACGGAAGTGCTACCTGAACCAGAATTGGAGATCGAACCACACTTGTCTTATCCAGAGCACCCCGTCAAGGTATTGGACCAAAAAGAGACATCAACTCGGACAAGGTCGATCAAAATGTATAAGGTTTAGTGGAGCAACCATTCAGTAGAAGAGGCTACGTGGGAAACTAAGGATTTTCTGCATTCTCGCTTCTCCGACTTTCTGCCTAAAGGAGTCGGTACGTAACCCAAAACACCACCTCCACCTGCCCTTTGAATCTAAATATAAGAAAAACCTAGTTGTTAAAAGTAAAGTAAGTTGTGAAAATAACTCTAAAAGGACTTCCTTCTGAAGTTGCAAAGAGAATGACATTCGAAGAGCAGTTAAATTGAGAAAATTGGAAATTGAAACACACCAGCACACCTTCTTGGCACCCCTCTAAAGGATCCCTACCTAATCTCGGGACGAGATTCCTTTAAGGGGGGAGGGCTGTAACACCCCACGTGTTACCCAAGGCCCTGGCTCAATACAAGCACTCATGGCCTATTATCACATGTGTTTAAGTAGAGGGGAAGGACCACCAAAACTTTAGAAACCATGGATTAATTAAGGAATGATCATGACAAAGGAAATACCCAAGCTTTTCATACATCTTCACCTTAGAGACATTGGCTCAAATCCTAGACCCCCCTTGAGCCATTAGACCCGCAAGCACTGGATTAATAGAAAGGATAAGCAAATGAACATTTCATGACTTAAACCCTTTACCAAAGTTGAAGTACATTAATATACCTACAAGAAATAGTAAAGAAGGTATTCCAAAAAGGTCCCTCAAAATGCTCAAATTCAGCCCCCCAAGAGAAGAACACCCTAGGGCAACCAATTTTTCTCTAAGTCAAAAACCAGCCTTCTTCCAAAGATCATAGATGTTCACCTAATTGCTGGCGCCAAATCCATGGGGTCCAATTGACAAAAGAGAGCCAAATTACCTAAGGAACACACTGGAAAAGTTTGGACCAAAGCCAAGACCATTTGACACGAGTTGACACCTGTTTTGTCTCGGGTTGAATAGTGCCAACAGCACTAACTTGGCGCCTCCATATCTCCCAAGCCAGGGCATATCTCCCATTGGAACTCACACATAATAGCTAGCCCTAGGTGTCAGGAAGAGATTTGCACAAGACCCTTGGCAAGATTCGCATGTTTGTGATCCCTGCAAGCGTTTGAACAGAGGTAGAAGCAAACAACCACGTGTTCGACGCGCCCTGGCAAAGCCAGAGCACGCCCCAGCGCTCGGCCCCGCATGCGTCGCTCCGCGCCAAGCCAGACCCGTGCCCGTGCCTGCGCCTATAAAGCTGACCCAGGCCTTGACAGTATGCCCCCGCTCGCTCTCAACCTCGCCGGAGCGCAAGATCACCGGCGATTGCTCTGCGCATGACGTGCCAGCGGCCGCCCGAGACCCGACCACCATAGACCGGCCACCCTAGCCATTCCCTTCCCCGTCCGACCCTCGGGATAGCCTCTGCGTGCCTCGGTGAAGCTTCCAGAGCCAGGAATCAAACTATACCTCGCCGGAGACATCGGATCGACCTCGCCGGACTTCACCCGACCGCCGGTGTACGTAGACCAAGCTCTACAGTGAGTCTTTCTTCGATTCCTTGCATGGGTAGTTTCCTTAGCACCCCGTGAAGCTCCCTGTGCCCTTGGATTGAACTCTACCACCGTGAGCAGGCTGGAGCGCATGCCGCCGACGAGCCCGCCCGCCTGCGCACGTGGCCCGACCGATTCCGGCCATCACCGTCGACGAGCCGTACCTCGACGTAACCGCCAGGACTTCCCGAAGCTAACCCCGCCCTTCGCCGGACCTCCCTCGCCGCCGGTAAGCCGCGCCGTCCTGTTTACTACCGCGGTTACTGTTTCAAAGGGGGGAGGGATCTCGGGGAGAAAGAAGAAGTCGGGGGGGGGGGGGGGGTTCAATAGTCAGAGACTCAGGTGAATAGTTCTACAGGGGCATAAGCTAAAGAATTGGTTTAGGAAAAGCACAGGGATCTCGGTGTAAACTGGTTTTTCTTAAAACCTTTTAAACATTATTCATTTAAATGTAAATAGAGCTTCTAAAATTCATAACTTCAGTTTTATTCAACCAAATTTGTTCAAACCAATTTTGCTAGGTTCTAAATAATATGAACTACTTAGGAACAATACAAAACACCCTAAGTATTGCAGAAAATTTTAAAGTTTTGATTTAAATAGTAAACTGGCCAAAAGCTAAATAAAGAAGGGAAAAATA